>NC_064645.1:450704268-453204268 GCF_023864345.2 Schistocerca serialis cubense
AATGCCGAATTAATTTCAGAAGACGAAGCTGTATTGGGTGACATCGTCGAATTGCGTATGTGGTAGCTTATAATAGGTTCATTATCAGTTACCATGTACTCACTCGTTTGAACTCTTCGAACGTGGAACATGTCGTGATGGTACGAAAGTGTTACGGACGTGAGACTTGGCACACAGTTCCTAGGTCAGTGCCGTAGGTAAAATATACGAAAAAAAGATGCAGATTGATACAAGTTTATCATTAACAACGGGAAAATATACGATCTCAATTAATGGAAAATTCCCAATATTATTCTTGCACCCGACAGTGAGACACAATGAATTGAGCATACTACCGGACATAGGGACAAAAGAGCTATAAAATTTGTTAAATAAAATTTCAAGACATTAGACATACAACAGTAACAAAAAGTTGTAAATATCGATATTCGGAATCCAAAAAAACGTATCTAGAGGAAAGAACCAACAAACTGTAAATCCTTTCCTCTGCCACACGGCTGATATATACGATAGTAGACACACTGATTAGTTCTCTTTCACATCTGCCCGTTTCCTTTTGTAATAAAATAAAAAAACTGAATGGAGGCTCTTCTTTATCACCACAGACCTATTTACATATATATTCTGAAATAAATTACCAATATAGTATTTTTCCCAATATCCTGGAAGGATCAAAAATTTCTGAAAATGTCCATTTTCTTTAATATAAATAATACATAATATAGACAAATTCTACTGAACCTAAACATGATGTACACGATTAGACACTGTCAATTATTTTTAATTAGAAATGATTAAGTAGCAGTTGGGAATTTTTTCATTCTCTTCAGCTCTTGCGTTTTTGTTTCACTTGCTCATAGCTAATCGGTTACCGACGTTCGACACATGATTGGTCGTCCTCGCCACCGATCATTCACCACGCAGCTACCAACTTCATAACACAAGGAAACGGCTAGGGAAACTGTAACTGCACTGATATCTTGATGGGAGGGAGGTAGCAGTGGTATACAAAGTACCCTCCGGCAAACACAAGATAAGATAGATGATTAATATTATATCCATTTCTGACCTACATTGGAAGTTTCAGATCTCTGTGTCAGGCACTGGTATACAAAAAGCCCTCCGTCACACTCCAGACAATGCATTGTCACTAGTTTCGATCTATGACGAAAAACATTCAAATCTCTACTTCTCGGGAAATGACAATGTTAAACGAATTACTGAGACAAGAAAAGAGATTTATTTTCGCATTGTCGTCCAGTCATGAGCTACGTTGACAGTTTCAAGTTCCTTGCGCATGGCTCAGATAATTTGTAATAAAGTGCATAAGCTTTACCGAATAGATATACAGACAAGAGAGATAGCTAACAGAAACGTTGTGAAAAGTGGCCCTCTTATAGCGGGTGAAATGTTACAGAAAGATGCTATGAAACCACGAAACCAGCACAAGTAAGCATTCAGATATTCAGTAATTTTTTGCTCCTACATTAACCTCTTTAGTTCTCTTTTCGTGTGAATTGAATAAACAAGTAAGTCATTCTTAGTGTCTACATTTCTGAAACGATATTCCCTGATGCACCCTTTAACAGTAGGGAGAAATCTTACTTCCTTAGCTTGAACCCTGCTTATGTTATTCTGCGTGGCAACCGTTGATTAAGATCCGTAGACCGTATTAAGTACTGACGTTTGTGTCTCCTTCATGGTTTGCTTTTGTAGCGTATTTCCAATTCTACGCAGGTTGCGTTGACGTTTCGGATCGTGTTACTCGTTTCATGGTCGAAATCTCATCATTTCGCTATGTGCGTATATAGGGGTGTTAAAACATTTGTCCCTATTTATCTTTATGCCGTAGGTCCGAGCCCTGACAGACATTTACGTGGAGGTTCCAAAGATCTGGTTCCAGGCCACATTCTTATCTCACTACTGTGTATTTGTTGTTTATTTAGACAACCAGCTCCCTACTTAATTTGTATTTTTTCCTCTTTGCAAAGAGCTTCAACAAAGATGATTAGAAGTTTTGGGAAGCTATTTTTTATATAATCTGCCAGAGAATTTTGTCAAAAAGATTTTCATAATCTACAAAAATATTACGTCTCTAAGTTAAATTCTTTCCACGTCTCTAAAGTTGCCTTATATTAAAATGAACTGTGATTACAGAATGGACCTTTAGCGAAACGGAAGGTCTATGTATCAGAAATCACAGTTAAATAAAATATTAAACAGCTAAGATGTCCAATTCAAGCTCAAAAAGAAGGGTCGGAAACAAATATTTTTCGCGAACCACGGGCGTATAACCGGAAGATTCATCGATAGCTGAGACAAACGGTCGGGGAAACCTGCCTTGTATAAGGGGCGTTCAAAAAGATACGAGCCGGAGGCATAATTGCAGAAACCAATACATGTATGTTAGAAGTATTGGCCCCGGCTCTCCCACTGAGACACAAAGCGGTGAATGGCTGTCTCATAAAATTCCTGGGGCTGCGATGTTAACCAGTTAACGACTTCACCAGTCACTGTTCCATTAACAAAGGGAAATTATGGGAAAAATTCGTGTAGTCGCAAATTTCTGTACTGAGGAAGGAGTGATTGCAATGAACAGGACGCAAAAAAATCCTGACTGTGTTGTATGAGGTTGTGTTCAAGTCAATTTTCTTATATTATGTTTTTATATATTGCTACCGAAATGTTTGCCATCACGAAATTAGACTACATTGAACTTACTATAAAACGAGAGCTGTTATTTTATTCTCTAGCGCTAATAGTTTTCATGTGGCAGCGGGTGGAAAAATTGGAAGTTATTAAAAATACAGTTTTAATGGTATAAAACTGATATTGGCAGTTACATGAAGAGGATTATTAAGATTTATGAAATGTGTGTACCACACCCAAGTGCAGCTGAGCCGTATTAAGGTAACGAGATGCAGTGGGAAGAGGAAGTTGGAAGTGTGAGGGAAGCTATGTCGCCAGTTATATATAGTCATATATGTTACTCCTTCATAGATCTGCAACATGACTGGTAAGCTGATCATTCAACACTCTCTCTCTCTACTCCATAGCGTCTAAATAGGCAAGTAAAATTGAAACGTCCCCTTTGAACAATTATACATGACTGTGCTTAAACTGACACACAATATTTTGTTAGCGCAACGCAATCTGACTTTCAAAATTCCCTACAAAAGAATGGCCCTGACCAACATTAAACTACACCTTTCACAAATCACTTACCTCACAAAAATCTTCGCTGCTCAAGCTACTGCAATACAGCGAGCGCCACTACTGCCAGCTAAATAAAAGATTCAAACTATGGAAGGCACTAACTACTGATAGGGATAGTTAGCAAATGAAAGATATTAATAGAGAACAAACAATGTATTTACCTTGATATCATCATATATAAATATAGCAGTTCATGACAAATTTCAAAACTCCGCCATCTCTCTCCCCACATCCACCACTGCTGGCGGCTCACCTCCAACTGCGCAACGCTACGCGCTGTTCACAGCTAGCTGCCTAACACTACAATGGCGAGTATTACAACAATGCAAAGCAGCCACAGACTGCACACAGCACAGCCAGTGATTTTCATACAGCCTACTTACAAAATCTGCGTTAACACTGAATGAATGACAAATGGTTCAAATGGCTCTAAGCACTATGGGACTTAACATCTGAGATCACCAGTTCCCTAGACATAGAACTACTTAAACCTAATTAACCTAAGGACATCACACACATCCTTCCCGGAGGCAGGAGTTGAACCTGCGACCGTAGCAGCCGCGTGGTTCGGGACTAAAGCGCCTAGAACCGCTCGGCTGCAACGGCTGGCTGCAACTTTTAAGTAAACTCTTATGTGGGATGTCAGACTTCACAGAGTGTGCTAAGTCTAAACTGTAAGTGTTCGACAGTGTGAGATTCATTGTCCCCACTATCAAGGGCTGGATTACTTTTCATAGTATCGAGGATGTCAAATGGATCAGAAAAGCCACAGCTCTCCCAACATCTGAAGTGGCTGAAGGGCTGAAATTTGTTCTCTCTGTAATAGGCCTAGTTGTTATGGAACTTCAGATAACTAAGCGTAAATCAGGCAAGGATTTACAACTTCTTACTGTAGATCTCTTGAATTTGATCAGTCCCAATCCATTAGATATATCCACATCTACCTTGCAAGGCATACTGTTGATTTGTGGTACGTGGCTCCACTCAGCTCAGCCGACTCTACAACCCTAGCAATTGCTGAATGAAAGAGATTTGAGTAGTCTACCATTAATACGATTAGTAACGATAGAATTGTAATAACATCCTGTTTGTCCATTAATTCATCACTGACTACATCGTGGTTACACGGCTTTAAAGTGCGCTCTAAACGCTAAACGGCAGCAGGATGTCAAGTTTATCATTCCTGTTCTTTCCAAACGAAGACTATATACTATACTAAAACGTCGATGTTGCAAATTAAACACTTCTCAGGCAATATTTATAGGAACGTATTTTACACAAAACCTCTGTTATCATCTGCATATAGGTGCTCACTTAATAAACATAAAAGAAATCCACTGCATAAACACGAGCCCAGTGAAGCTATTTTGTTCACCAACATAAGAGAACTGAACAGTAAATGTCGTAGAGGCTATGTACGTCAGCAAACTAAATACCCTGCAACGGTCATGGTAGAAGCAGTCACCTTTGCCAGAAGAGCGTCACGAACTGTTGCACAGGATGACTATAAATCACTTATCCTTCTAGCAGTGTGGAACACAGAGTCCCGCCATATGCTTTTGTTGTTTTGGTATTATTAGTAATTCATATCTGTATTCAGTGTAGTGTAAACACACTTTGTGGAAAATAAACACTGCTTTGGTCTTTCTGAATCGGCCTGTAGTTGTTTCTTGTGAAGTAGTAGGGCAGAGGGAGAGAGAGTAGGATTATTGTGATCCCTCTTCAGTTACTAGACCTTCCAAGGGGTAAATGCTTGTCCATATCAGGCGTCCTCTATTTAGCCATGTGTGTACCATTCACCCTCCCCCCTCTTCCCCCAACCTGTCAGAAACCTAGAATCAATTAATCCCTTAAAGCAATTATAGTGCACTTAGACTTTGTACGTCCCTGTGATAGTTGTTCCTAATCAACTTAATTTAGTAATAAGCAATAATTTTATACCATCAATCATTATTTTCAATGAACTACAATTTTTCCATCCGCTGCCACACTAAGACTATTTTTCCTAAATAAATATAAATAAGAAATTTTTGTAAGAAATTGAGCGTATATTGGTTGCGTTGTCTTTCCCTGAAGCCACAGACTTTGAGTGATTTAAGAAAAACAAGAAATTAACCCACACCATCTAGCTGACAACTCAGCAGTCTGGGCGGTAAATCTTGTGTTCGTACCACTCTCTACTACCAATGTACAAAAATTTGCAACAATTCCAATTTTTCCCCAATTCGACTGTATTGGTCTTCGTTGCTTGGGGTAAGAACGAAATAAAGAACCTTGATATTCAAAGCAAAATGTAGAATGTAAAATTATACAGTTTGCTAATACCAAGTAGAACAACGGCGGAGCACATCCAATAAATCAGCATGATAACGAAAACCAAAACCCCTTCAGCAAGGTAGGTCAAAATCCTAGCCAGTGTCCGCAGAATTTGAAAAAATGTTTCTTAGTCTGATCAGCAACTCGGATCACTGGAAATGATCACTTTCCTCTTTGGTGGAATCTATCTGGTATGTCTTAAATAATAAATATATCTGAGTATTTCTGATTGACACGTGAGGCCAGCGTGTACAGCAGTGGCAGCTTACAGAAGACATCAACAGCAAAAGGATGTTACTGTAGATGACTGGTCACTTACGGTTCCGTACAGCGTCCCACCCAACGCTGGCGTTGTGCGATCTTCTATCTGAAGACTCTTCTCGACAAGCAGTTCAGGTGTTCAGCTAATGAGCTTGTCTCGCACTAGTATAAGCACTACAGCACAAAGAAACGCTCAAGAAATATTCACGTAAGCACAGACAATATGTTTACGCAACACGATTCGCAATCGCAATGTTGCCACGCAACTGCCCGCTTCATGATGTGCTATGTATCATTGTTGACAAATTAGGACCAAAGCTAAAGAGCGATGATCACTTCTGACTGTATCACAGCGCTTTACCAACCATACGTAATACGTTACCGGCTGTTAAGTTCGTAATTGTCCAGGAAAATTGATTACAAAATTACAGGTACAGTTAACAAACGCTCAAGAAATATTCACGTAAGCACAGACAATATGTTTACGCAACACGATTCGCAATCGCAATGTTGCCACGCAACTGCCCGCTTCATGATGTGCTATGTATCATTGTTGACAAATTAGGACCAAAGCTAAAGAGCGATGATCACTTCTGACTGTATCACAGCGCTTTACCAACCATACGTAATACGTTACCGGCTGTTAAGTTCGTAATTGTCCAGGAAAATTGATTACAAAATTACAGGTACAGTTAACAAAGGAACAAATAAACAAGCTACTATCGATCTTAATAGTTCACCCTCGGGTTCATTTCTTTTCCTTTTAAGTAATGCTGTGTAAGGGAGTGACACTGTTGTGCTGATACCAGTTGCTATAATTCAGTGCCGATATATGCAGGTGCCTGAAGAATTGTGGTTACATGTCAAACTACCTTCTTCCTTCCAATTTTCGATTACTACAACATGTCGTTTACCTCGCTGTTACATTATATCATTTTGTAATGAGCTACGGAGTGATGACAAAGTATGAATATGAACAGAACTGAACTATCCGTGTCTTGTGAAGATCAGATAACATGGAAATTACAGTTCGACGATATGTGTAAGTGTCCCACATTACAACGAAATTATTGAGATTTGTGCACTCATTAAGCGAATTGATCTGTGGTTCGTTGGGTTGTGCACATACTTCTTTCAGATGCTGCAAAAAAATTAGGATGGAGTATGAGTCATTAGATAATCAAGAGAGACCAAGAGAAAGAGGCGATAATTTGAAGGGGTCTCTTTAGACCCCAATGCCAACGCTTCAAATGCAATGACAAGTTAACTGAGGAGGAATTCATGCAGTAGGTGAAGATACGTCTCAAAAGATGCTCAAAATGCACATGTGATAGTAACTGCTACGTCCCAAAAGTGAATTAACCTCTCGGTAATACCCATGTGCATATACGATCGCTCACTTACAGTGCAAATCATTGTGTGGAAGTACGAAAGTGACAGATGTGACAGTTCTAATCCACTTGGTAGGTGAGTGCCGTATGATAAATGTGCAGGGTACAGTCAATGACGTGAAGTTCACATATATATTTTATGAAAATTATTGGAAATGTACGTTACATTCCGGGTACTTTGTCCTTAACAAGGTTAGACTTCACGAACATATGACAGTATACCCTTTAATATAACGTCAGAAGAGTGACATAATTTTTTGAGGCTTGATCATAAGGCATAGGAGAGCAGCAACAATATCCGAAACGTGTAATTTCCAATATTCATAACCCATAAATCTTCGACACAGCAGATAACACGTATCGTTGTCAGAATAACAATAAGCTACAGATAATTTTCTGGAAGCTGTACGTTTGCCGTAATTGTGTTCTAGTCTGAAAGTCTGCACAATATCTCTCCAATAGGACAACCGCCAGAAATAATTCCATTCAAAACTAACACTCTTCTCATCGTCACCACTTTATTGTAGCCGAAATTTAAGGGTTGCACATACAGGTCATCACAGAAAATCTTAATAATGTTTAGAGCAAACTATCCGTTCCAGTGTTCCACAAGTTTCTGAAAACGTAAAGAAATTTAAAAAAAACTTACGTTCTCCCTATTAATGGACAGAAGTCTATAACTGAAACACGTTTCTATCTATATATTTCGCTAGTAAACAACTTGGTGTGGGTGAACAGATGTTCAATGTTATTTTATACTGGAAATGATTTAGTTCATAGGAGAGCAGACACGGGAACTGGGTCAGCTGTTATTAAAAACATGGCGCTGTTCATTTCGACTGGATCTCTCATGAAATTTCAGTAGTCCTATTTCTCCTCCTAACACTAAATATTTTCTGGGCACCTACGTGCATAGGGAGGAATGTTCATGATAAGAAATAACAGTAACCTGAGCTTCCCCGTAAGGATTTAAATTTTCGTTTCAACCGCACACTTTTCAGTTGTAGAATGATAGACAAATAGCATGAAGATTGTTCTGTGGATGTTCTGTTAGGCACTTAACTGTGAATTGTAGTGTAATGATGTTGATACAGATGTGGTTGCAGTTGGACGTTGTTGTACCCTCTTCAGCAACCAACTATTCCGCAGTTTCATCTTTTGTGAACACATATTTGTGACAGTGGATGAGATTGTAATCTCTTTATGCACAATATACTTCTTTTTTTTTCACTTTTCTTATCAGGCCTGTGAGTCATGTTCATGTAGGATTCGGAAGTGATGGAAAACATCATGATGAAAGCTTTATTAAAACTAGATAAAAAAATCCATGTTTGCATAGAAAGGGGTATCTCTGCAAGGCAGATACTTTTATGTGGGTGAATTATTTTCTTCCTCTTCGTGCAGAATAACATTTGTTGTACTCGCCGTAATTGCTGTATGAGCATCAACATCTAACAGGGGCAGTCCCGTTTGAGGAGCTGTATACAACATACAATTTAAGGCAGCAAGCTTGCTGATTTCCAGATAAACATTGTCAAATTTATGTAGATGACAAATCAACAGTAAACCATACAGGATTTAAAATCCTTCTGATGAAAAAGAAAAATATACATAGTACTTAAAGAGTTATTATCCCAGCAAAATAAATGAAAGTGATTTTGATAAGGGTACATCTTGCAAGTGAAAATGGCCTTAATCGGCTAATATGACTTCCGGGTAGTGGTTTACGAAAAGATATCGTTCGGAATACCGCCTCCTAACTCCAGAAGTGCTCGCCAACAAACTAGATATAGTAGCTACGTAGAAGGGCAGTCTACAAGAAATCAAAGGATAGTTAACCGCACACGATAATGCGCTTCTTTGTAACCTATCACGCAGATATTCAAGGAATATTTTGTCCATGATTCTCTAAACATTTTGGAAAACATCATGTCAAAAATAATGTCAAGGTTGCTCAGTATTGTCTTACCGTGAATGCGCCACGTAGGCGATCTGTGTGTTTTTGCAGTCGTATCACATAATCCTGCGCGAATGTTGTCGTAATACCCCACTTCTCCACTGTTGGGTAAATAACCATGGCTTGTTCTTCTCGTGGTGATGAAGGAGTCTCGGGGACTGCTAGCAATTATTACCGGCCTTGAATAGTTTGTATTACTACGATTTTCAACCTTTTCAACGGCTGTGTATGCTGGAAGCACTTTTTCATCGCCGTGCAAGTGTTTTCCTTCGTTGTCGATAAAGTTACATCGTCTCTTTCTGATTCATGAAATTTATGAAGAGTAAAACATAGTTTCATATCTTCGTAAGCATGTTTTATGTAAAAGTTTCCACTGGAATGAGCTTCACTGTTTTTCCTGTGTTGTATTGTAGTTTCTTATCTCAATCAACTATGGAAACTGTTGGCCCATTTTGATGTGGAAACCTGATACAAAAAACTCTCCACTTCCCTTTTATATGTTGCAAATTATTACAGTGTCAAAGAGATACTCTATCATCCGCACGAACAAGTATCACTTGTCCCTTTCCCCTGCCTGAACTACTAATTAAATGTTGATTACCCTTTATCATAGTGCTTGAATGATTTACAGATGGCACGGTGATTTCTTCTGGAAGAAGTTCGTGCCTTTTGGCAAATAATAAGCAACATTTTGAATTACCAACCTTGCACTTTCCTTTGTTGTGTGCATTCTGACTGTTAGGTTGTGGATGAAAACGCTTGAAATCAACAGTTTCGTGGATAGGGTGTTACGAATTATTTGTCTGGAACCGTGCGCAACTGAAGGGATGTAAACCCGGAATAAGCTCCTGCCTTTTCGGCACACTAGAAACGCAAAGTCACGAAAGTAACTTCTCACCCAAAGGAGAAAAAGTTTCAATCATTAATTGAAAAGTCATGCATGAAGGGAAATTTCATTGTTGGTTGCAAAGTAGGTAAGCCAAACTTCAGGGTTACAGAAGTGCAGGCATTGTAAAATAATTTCGACAAATCATACTATTATATGCTTAATACTAACATTATAAGTACATTTAATAACATTTCTGACAAATTACATAGCAGAGTTCGCATCGAAAATTTTGATGTTTTCGCGTTTAGTTGCAAATCGCATGCTACTAGAAAAAAAAGGGTGTGTGGTGAGCAGTCGTATTGAGTGGAATACCTAAAGAGTTTCCATTAGGTTTTTGTTGCTGCCTGTGCGCTACCCTAGCCACACGCCATGGTGCTGTTTCTACTGACCCATTTAACTCTTCGTCAAATCCGCTGGCATCGCGGCCTGACGACACTTCTCATCATCAGCGCGCTGTCTGCCGTGGGTCCCTACCCACCCCGAAGCTGACGGGACCATCGTTGGCGACGCTGTGATGCCGTGCTGCTGGCCACACCGATGCCGCTGCCATCGTATTTCTCCACCTGCTGCTAGAAAGAAATGAGCTTTGTAAGACCCGGTGCTATGCACACACATTTCATGGAAAAATTTTTCTGAGAGGCATGGACGTCTCTCTATTAGGGCTTCCATGTTAGTTTAATTGTTGAGACTTCGATTTGAGTTGAAACGTTTACGGTCTCTAGCGGTTCGGCCTCCAACTTTGCAGCCATGCATGATATAATCTCTGGGGCGAAAGGGCTGTCGAAATGGCAAAAAGTCACAGATGCGACTATTTCTGAGACGTATAGTGCTCCACCCCCCACCCTCCCACCAACGACCCATTTGACAGAACACGAAGAGTATCTTGCCCTACATATGCGTTGGGCAGAGATGCCAAGTTAAATGAGTTTCTTATTGAAGAAGCTAAACCAATAGCTACTAATGTATGAGGTCGCAATGGGAAAAAGGAAATGCACATAGTGGAAGCGAGCGTGACTCAGGCCCCTTACAAGGACAATGAACCCAGTGAAAAACTGAGAAATCGGTGAAGTGGCAAACACTGTCTTAGACGTAAACTCAGAGGAAACTAGCATATATTAACATTACAGGAGCACAAATTACTATTTTATTTGTTTCACAAAATGATAAGAGTGCACTCATGCTGTTGCGCTTTTAAAATAAGTCGTTTAGCTGTGGTAATATCCGTTCATGCCAGTACCTGTCTGATAGATTTGCATATTGATGGGAGAAAGTGTGATTTCGACATGGGAGTGGTGGGGGGATGCAGATTGAATTTTGATGTAATTTTGATAACAACTTCCTAATTCATTTTCATTCGATGACTTGTTATAAGACGTGTACTGTGCAATTCAGTGAGACAGTAACTATGTGTCTCACTCGTGAGGAATCTGTGGTGTAAAGCCTCCTACACAGCCTCTGCTACACCCATGTACAAGGGCGTTACCAACTTGCATGCTTGTCAGAAACAGTGGTGGAGCAGGAAAAGTTCTCTGGGTTGATGTCAAAACTCGGATACCGAGAAGACCAGACTATCTGATAGATCCAATTAGCCGGAACGTAGTTCTCGACCAGAAGCACAGGCGAATCAAACGCAGTAAGGAAAAAATTTCAAGTGCTTGTTTGTGTTATTAAATTTTTGTCAGAGAGACATAAATGTCCCGTGTGGAACAGCAAGTGGAGAAGCAAGTGGAGAGGACGTACTTGTAGAGGTCGTTCAATATGGCACTGAGCACTATGCGACTTAACTTCTGAGGTCATCAGTCGCCTAGAACTTAAAACTAATTAAACCTAACTAACCTAATGGCATCACACACATCCATGCCCGAGGCAGGATTCGAACCTGCGGCCGTAGCTGTCGCTCGGTTCCAGACTGTAGCGCCCAGAACCGCACGCACACTCCGGTCGGCGTACTATATGTGAAGCAGTTTAAGCAGAGTAGGAAGAAGCAGGTGCCACTCAGAAAAGATCGTGCACTTACAACTTTATTAATGAATCAGCTACAAAACAAGTAAGTGCATTTACTTAAGTCAGAACGGAATGTTGTCCACCCTTTTCTGAAGGCATATGTGCGACTGTTCAGGAGATGGGTGTATTTGCCAGCAGCAGACCTCATACCGTATCAAATCCCCACTGGGGGCACTACACTCCTCACTCATAAATCATACACGCTACAATTTCATCCACAGTCTGTTGCTGGGAAAACTATTCAGCAACAATGATCATATAAAATTAATTGTTGGTAAGGCGGGTACCAGGTTGAGATTCATTGGGAGAGTCCTTAGAAAATGTAGTCCATCAACAAAGTACGTGGCTTACAAAACACTCGTTGGATCTGTACTTGAGTATTGCTCATCAGTGTGGGTTCCGTACCACATCGGGTTGACGCAGGAGATAGAGAAGATCCAAAGAAGAGCGGCGCGTTTCGCCACAGGGTTATTTGATAACCGTGATAGCGTTACGGAGATGTTTAACGAACTCAAGTGGCAGACTGTGCAAGAGAGGCGCTCTGCATCGGAGTGTAGCTTGCTCGCCAGGTTTCGAGAGGGTGCGTTTCTGGATGAGGTATCGAATATATTGCTTCCTCCTACTTATACCTCCCGAGGGGATCACTAATGTAAAATTAGAGAGATTAGAGCGCGCACGGAGGCTTTCAGACAGTCGTTCTTCCCGCGAACCATACGCGACTGGAACAGGAAAGGGAGGTAATGACAGTGGCACGTAAATTGCCCTCCGCCGCACACCGTTGGGTGGCTCGCGGAGTATAAATGTAGATGTAGGTGTAGAACAGCTGGCTGCAGGGATTATACAACCTTCTGTCAGTCTCTGGTCCTCGCCAGTCTTCATGGTCACAAAAAAGGCAGTCAAATGAGAGAAAACCTGTTATCTACTTGTTGATATGAGAGCAATAAATAAGGTAATGCCCACTAATACTTACCCTCCACACTATATTGACAAAACACTTTACATATTAGAAAACTACCTTCACTTTACCACCCTAGACCATTGCCTTAGTTATCACCGAATTCCGATTGCACCACAAGATCGAGCAAAGCCTTTTTCGTGGCTCCTTTTATACCTACTTCCAAACTGTGTGTTACTCTCCATATTCTTTATGGTCTAAGGAGTGTGCTTGCCACTTTTCAGAGATTCTCTTACTTGTTATTGAGAGATTTGAAGCCCACTGCGTGTCTTGTGTATTTAAATGATAACTGTTCTTTTCGATATGTGTTGTCCAGGTAGCAGAGTACCCATTTAAACCTGGATGTTCAGGCTGCTTAGTGCTAATTTACACCTGAAGACAAAAAAGTGCAGATGTTGTTGTCGTTAGTAACTTCTCAATTCAGTGAGTTAGCATTTTTTTTTCCCTCTGCATCTGACAGTCGTGCCACAAACACAACACCTGATGTTTCCCACACAGTTGTAACTGCACTACTAATTGGACAGCTCCCGTCTGTATAGACTGAATGTTCTTTATCTATTCATCCATCTTCAGTACCTGATCTGCCATCCAGGAGAAAATACGCATATAAGCATTCATGGATTGCTCTTGCCACATGCACTAGGAGGTACTAGTCAATCTAAATACCTACTACTCGTAGCAGCTATGATTATTAGGCTGTAAATGATATAATACTGAAATAATATCGCTCAGGACACTGTCATCTGTCACATATAAAAATATCTGCCCCTATTCCCCTAACTTCCTGTATATACAGTGTGATTCAGACTCCCCCACCAACTCCAATGTATCCAAGATGCAGCGTTAATCTGACCTTAAAGAGTCCATGCACGAGATTATCATACTCTCTCGCACGCTACGTGAAATCAATTAGTCCTAGAAAAACAATGAACAGGATCTAGTTGCAGGAAGTTTAATGTAGTTAAGCTTCGTACTGGGACCTTCAAATGTACCCCAACTCCCACACTCGGACCCCTACGGTCGCGATTTCTAGTACGTTATTAATAAAAATCCCTCCTACCACTGCACAAAAATTTTCGACTACACAAATTATTTTCCACATTCGATGTTCTATGGTCTTCATTGACTGGCCTTATTTCACCACCAGTTTAGTCGAGCACCAATAACTTGCGAAACTGACGTTGTGTAAATTCTGCACATCAATTTTTTTGAATTTCAACAGCGTAAAACAAACAATTACATTCTTGTATTCTTCAGGCCAAGTGGTTATGAAACCACCATGCCTGTAAGGATTAAATCTGGATTGTATTGTTAACGAAGTTACTTTTAGCAAAAGTTTACAAAAATCGATTTCTTTAATTACTAAATAGTAGAACGTGTACACTAATAACGTTATCTTAATAACCCAATCAACAGAGGCCAAAACTAGACGAATGTAATTTGAGTAGCCGGAAATCTTTGTTTGGTAGCATGAAAAAGTGCCACAAACAAAATACTACAAATCCTAAGTGGTTAGGGGTGAGTGTTGGGACATATGAATGTTTGAAGGTCACTTTTTATGTCTTTCTTGATTAACTCGAAATCCTTAGCGTAATGCAAAAACGAAACTCAATAGAAAATTTAGCTACATTAAAATTATTACAAAGAGGTGATACTCATATTTCCTGTGGGGTCAGATATAATATAGCGGTGTGAAGAAAAGCGACATTGGTAGGGCATCTCAGTCACCCTGTTCATAGGGAGGGCTTTACTGTCTCAGACTGAAGTTAAATGATATTTTCATAGGTATGTAAATGCAAGATTGAATCATCCTGTGTTTAGGAGAATCTGGAGTTACATTTTGCCCTCAAAGGGAGTTGTTATTCATCCCTATAAGGTAAGGTTTTCAGGCTGATTGACGACCTGGGGTGCTGGGCTGGTGGCTTACCCTTCCCGGAGGTTCCGCCCATTCCTGGTCTTTGCTCGTTGGTCCAACGTGCCTCTAACCTCTCCACGTTTCAGTTCTCTTTACTGTTCTGATTTCTTACTTTTAACGCCTTGTCTTGAACGATCTTTTAAATACATGTCTGTCCTGTTTTTCCTGGGCTTTTATCTCGTATTTTGTCGTTGTGTCAGTTACACTTAGGTTTTCCTGGACTTGCCTTTCTCTTCGTTCCCTTGACAACCACTCCTGGTTTGCCATTTAAGGGATGAAGGGCTCATTATCCGGCAGTTTGGCCCCTTTCACTCTAAACCGACCAGTTAACCAACCAACTAACGTAAACAGGACAATTAAACTACCAAAGGTGTGAAACATTCCTCTCCTCGACATTATCAGTCTTGTTGAATCATTTAATGTCATTCAAGAGTTGGTTTGAATACATCAACTGGTCTGCCTAGTGGATAAAATTATGATGCATAAAAATATTGCATTTTAGTAATATGTTAGCAACCAAGTTTACAGGGAGTTGTCATAAAGTATCGATACTTTGGTTATGAGCAATTCTCAAAAAGTGTCGAAAATTTCGTTGACAGAATTGCTTGTTTTGATTTGGAATTACAGAACTCTAGTCCCCCTCAATGTGGTATGCTTCATAATGGACGCGCTTTCGTTGCCATTGTTGGAAACGATTCTGGGTATTTTGGAATGACTGTCTCGATGATATTTTCCTTTGATTAAATAGTTTTTCTTTCAGAGATATTTTCAGCTTTGGAGGTAGCCATAAGCTATTTGTCGCCAAAACTAACTGCAGGAAGTTTTACGTAAGGGAAGGGTGAATCAGATGATCAGAGTAAAAAGATGCGATATCAAGATGATGCCAAGTTTTTGCGGCCCACAGCATGTGCAGCCAATTGCACCGTGCAGCATCACATAGAGGATTCACCATCAAATGAGAGTAAAAAAAAGGTCAACAATAGCTTGCCATTGCTGTGGATCTGCCAATCCAACGCGTATCCACAACTCTTTCTCAAGTTCCAGAACAGTTTTACGATGATCATCCATGATGAAATCCCGCACTTGTCCAATAACATTTCAGCTCGTTGAGCGCCTGCCTTGCCACGGTTCGCTCTCCACCTTTGAACGGCTGTACCACTCCCTTATGCATTAGTTGCTCATGGCATCGTCCCCGAATGCTTGTTGAATCTTGCGAATTGTCTTCACTCTGGTATTGTCAACCATTTTTTTCGAAAATTTGATGCAATGTGGCTGCTCTGTTTATTCCATGATTTACATATTATTGGAATCTGACAAGCGTTCACTACAAATTCTTCCACGTCAACATCTACATCTACATGACTACTATGCAATTCGAACCTAAGTGCCTGGCAGAGGGTTTATCGAACTAGCTTCACAGTATTTCGCTACCGTTGAGGGAAATAAGAACGGCTAAATTTTATCATGCGAAGTCTGATTCCTCTTATTTTGTAGCGGTGAACATTTCTAGTTACATACGTTGGAGTCAACAGAATATTTTAGCACTAAGAGGAGAAATTTGATCACTGAAATGTCGCGAGCAGATCTCGTCGCAAAGAAAAACGTCTTTGTTTTAATGAGGCCACCGTAAACGCATCTCATAGATGCGTCTTTAGTAGACGTGTTGCGTCTACTAAATGTTCGGTCAATAAAACACATTGTTTGGTTGTCCATTCCACAACATTTTCTGTATGATGGTTAAAATTTAAGTAATTCGTCAATGTAATCTTTAATCATTACCTAATTATACAGTATCTACATGTGTGTGATTTTTCGGGCCATCGAAATTTAAGGAATTCCTTTTAGTAATTTTATATATGATCTAATACTTTTCGTTATATAGAGTCAATTGCCGCTTTTCGCACCATAAAGTTATTTTATGCAACTCATTTTTCAATTTGGTTTTGTATTTTGACTGTACTAGGCTTAAATATGACAGCATCATACGAAAACAATTTAAGGGCTATTCAGTCTCCTAAATTGTTTGTATAAATTACGAAAAGCAGCGGAATATAATATACTTTCGTAAAACGCCAGATGTTACCTACTTTTTATTCGATGACTTTCCGCTAGTTACAACGATCTGTTACCTCTGTGCGAGGGAATCACGAATCCAGTCACAGAACTGATACAATACTCCATAGTCATGCGATCTGATTGGAAGTTGCTTGAGAGGAAAGGTTTTGCAGAACTTTTTGGCTATCTAGAAATATGGAATCAATTAGAGATACGCTGTCAAATGGTTCAAATGGCTCTAAGCACTATGGGACCTAACATCTGAGGTCATCAGTCCCCTAGATTTAGTACTTCTTAAACCTAATTTACCTAAGAACAGAACACACATCAATACACGAGGCAGGATCGAACCTGCGACCATAGCAGTAGCGCGGTTCCAGATTGAAGCGCCTAGAGCCGCTCGGCCACAGCGGCCGTTGGTACGCTGTCACCCCTGTCGATAACCATTCATTACCGATTGTGGATCCATAGCTAGTCTTGTTTTGCAGAAACGACATTTTGTGAAATCGTGCTGGCTGTGTGTCTGTAGATCGTTGCCTTCGAGGTAATTCATTATATTCGAACATCGTGTATGTTTCCGAAATTCTACTGCAAATCGACGTCAGTGACATGGGTCTGTTATTTTGTGGGGATTACTCCTGTTTCCACTCTTGAGAATTGGCGTAATCTGTGCAACCTTCCTATCTTTGGGCACACATCATTCGTCGAGCGAGAGGTCGTATACGATTGCTAAGCCTACAAGTAAAGCAAATTCGAGTAGGAAGACCTGCGTTTTTTAAGCTACATGTATTGCTTCGGCACCCAGAGGGGGCCTACCTTTCAGTTACTCAAGAGAAGTAAGACAGCACGATATAATATAATCTCCGTTGTTGTAGACGCCAATGCTAATGTCGGAAGAGAGACTATTTGGCAGGGAACAGGATGGACGGAATGCCGAATTTAACGATACTGGAGTGAGAATACTCAGCTGTCCAAATGCAGAAAGGCTAAGGGTTATGAACAAATATTTCCCTCTGAAGGCCACTTGAATATCTTCAGTTGGTAGGTCAAGGAAGCAATTAGCCCATGTCCTGATAAACCAGAAGTATTAAAGCAGTGTTTGAAGGTAAAAAACGTAAGGCAATCACAAAATGCTCCTTAGTAATGATAGAGGGACGACAGCCAATACCAATAGCAGAACCAAAGGGAGGACAGAGCATAGCAGAAAGAAATATTGACGTAGAATAAGTGATGAATGATGACAAGACAGAAGAGTTTGTTATTAAGCTTCAAAGCGTATTAAAGTTTCTATCAGTGGAAGGCATGCTCGACGTGGAAGGCGACTGGAAAATGATAAAAACAAATGTGGAAGAATACGCAGTACAAAAGTTCGGGAAAAAGGAAGAACAATACATGATTCACATAAGAACGTGAGCCAAACTAAAAAAGAAAGAGGAGTAGATAAGGAAAAACTCGTGCAGCGTTATTTCAACTAAAGCAAGATAGCATTTAAAGAAGCCAATGGAGAAACCAAAAGTTCTCTCAGATGGAAAAGAAGAGAAAATATGGATAGTCTAATTTAAACTGGAGAATAGCATAAAACTCTAGCGTCAAGTGGGTCCTTCAGACCACTGATAATGAGATCCGAGATGAAAGTGACAACACAATTCTAGAAAGAACAAAACGTATGGTCTTTAGGAAGGCATACACTGCTGGCCATTGAAATTGCTACGCCATGAAGATGACGTGCTGCAGACGCGAATTTAACCGACAGGAAGAAGATGCTGTGATATGCAAATGATTAGCTTTTCAGGGCATTCACACAAGGTTGGCGCCGCTGGCGACACCTACAACGTGCTGACATGAGGAAAGTTTCCAACCGATTTCTCATACACAAACAGCAGTTGACCGGTGTGGCCTGGTGAAACATTGCTGCTCGCATTGGTCGAGATCCAATGACTGTTAGCAGAATATGGAACCGGTGGGTTCAGGAGGGTAATACGGAACGCCGTGCTGGATCCCAACGGCCTCGTATCACTAGCAGTCGAGATGACAGGAATCTTATCGGCATGGCTGTAACGGATCGAGCAGCCACGTCTCGATCCCTGAGTCAACATATGGGGACGTTTGCAAGACAACAGTGATCTGTAAGAACAGTTAGACGGCGTTTGCAGCAGCGTAGACTATCAGCTGCGGTTGCTCTTGACACTTCGTCACAAACAGGAGCGCTTGCGATGGTGTACTCATCGACGAACCTGGGTGCGCGAATGGCAACACGTCATTTTTTCAGATGAATCCAGGTACTGTTTATAGCATCATGATGGTCGCATCCGTGTTTGGCGACATCGTGGTGAGCGTACATTGAAAGCGTGTATTCGTCATCGGCATACTTTTGTATTACACGGCGTGATGGTATGGGGTGTCATTAGTAACACTTCTCGGTCACCTCTTGTTCGCATTGACGGCACTGTATACAGTGGACGTTACACTTCACATTAGTTACGACCTGTGGCTCTACCCTTCATTCGATCCCTGCGAAACCCTATACTTCAGCAGGATAATGCACGACTGCATGTTGCAGGTCCTGTACGGGACTTCCTGGATACAGAAAATGTTCGACTGCTGCCCTGGCCGCACTTTCTCCAGATCTCTCACCAATCGAAAACGTCTGGTGAATGGTGGCAGGGCAACTGACTCGTCACAATACACCAGTCTCTACTCTTGATGAACTATGGTTTTGTGTTGAAGCTGCATGGGCAGCTGTACCTGTACACGCCATCCGACCTCTGTTTGACTCAATGCCCAGGCGTATCAAGGCCGTTATTATGGCCAGAGGTGGTTGTTCTGGGTACTGATTTCTCAGGATCTATGCACCCAAATTGCGTGAAAATGTAATCAGTTGTCAGTTCTAGTAAAATATATTTGTCCAATGAATACCCGTTTATCATCTGCATTTCTTCTTGGTGTAGCAATTTTAAGCGCCAGTTGTGTTTTCTGAGGAGCTTCTAAATGCTGAAGAAGAAGTACAGAAATTGAGGAACAACACAAGTATCAGACCGTAGATCGCTTAGTTGGTCCACCGACAGTGTAAGTGGAAATAGGCGGAATCAAAACAACAGGGAGATATGGAGTAACGGTTGAACTGCTTAAGAAGCGAAGACACACTACAGCTAAATAAATATACAGACTCGTGATTAACGTTTGAAACGAAGAAAGAGTTCCAGTTCAGTGTGTAATGCGAGCACAGTACCAGTGGATAAACAAGACTGCAGTAATCAAAAGACGCGTCTAATTGTTTGGCACTATCTACACAGTCTTCAAAAACTATCCAGAGAATATTGGAACGACATTTAAAACAGGTAATGGATGAGAAACAAGCGAAATTTATGAAGAATCGCTCCACCCCTCCTCAGATACATGCACTAATAGAAGCTATATCAAAATATTTGAAATACACCAAAACAATGGAAACACTGTTTGTTGGTTTTTGATGTAGCATACGACGGCGCATACAGAGAAAGATATCGGAGAAAATGCTGAAGTTTGGAATACTCGTGCTAAAGATGGTTACAGATCTTTTAAAAGTTATATTGGAAGACTGAAAAGGTGTAATGAAAGTGGACCGAGAATATTCCAGAGCTTTTGATGTAAAAATAGCAGTCAGTTAAGAGATGTAATACAAACCCTCTTAAAGCTAGATTACGGACGGAGCAAAAGATACAAAAGAGGCATTTAGAATTGGAATAAAAATAATTGTACTGAACTTCGCAGATTTTTTTTTAGTCGTTACCCTTGTTGGTGCATCACATTTAATGTTTGTTCTGAGCGCCCGTGAAGTTTAGAGCCTTTCTGCAAATGGCAGAGCCGTAGTGCAGCGTCAAAATGACGTCTACTTACATGCTGTTATTCGATTCTTGTGAGCAGAAAAAGAAACCTTTGTTAGGATCCATAAACGATTTTGTGCAGCGTATGCCCATGGTGCAGTTGATAGAAGTACAGCTGGGCGGTGGGTAAGGAAAGTTACAGCCTCAGGAAATGAAGAAACAGAGGTCCATGATCAGCCATGCTCGGGACGTCCTGTCACTGCCACAGCTCCAGACATGCCGAATCGTGTGGGTGCCGTTAGTCGTGCAGACCGGCGCATCAAAACTCGACAATTGGCTTTACAGTTGTCGGCCAGCATTGAAAGTGCGTCCGAATTGACCGCGACTGTCGCATACTCAAAGAGGTGCTCACGATGGGTTCCGCGAATGCTCATTGGAGACCGTAAGATACAAAGAAAGGCCATTTCATCTGAATTGTTGGAGCATTTTGAGACCGACGGATAGGCCATCCTGACACGGATCGTTATGGGGAACGAAAACGCGGTCAACCACTTTGCACCAGAAACAAAAAGGCAGTCCATCTAGTATCGTCATTCTCATTCATCAAAAAAGAAGAAATTCAAGACAACCTCCCCCGGAAAAGTTGTAGTGACATTTTTCTGGGAGTGTGATGGTATCATTCTCGTGGATGTGATGCCAAGAGAGTCATCCATCAATTCTGAGTAAGAAGACTCTGAATAAACTCAAGAACGGTTTTCGTCATCTCCCAGCTGGGTACACATACATGGCACGACCATGGAACGTGATGAAGACTACATAGAAAAATAGGATATGGAAAGGACATGCTGATGTATATTGTCACCAAAAATTCTGCCTCTTAACAATAAATATGTTCTGTTAAAAAAGTGTGGGGCATTACATATTGAACGACCCCCGTGATTGCTGAAGTTCTGGATGATCTGAAAATACCGGCAAGAAGTTTACTTAAAGAAAAGATATTATGGTCGGTTAGAGGTAAATTGACGAAAAAATAAAACTCATGAGAATAGAAAGAAACACAAAACAAAAAGGAGAGAAGCTCAGCAGATTGATAACCAAATAGCTGAAGTAGTAGATGAGCTTAAATATTTGAGGGTGGAAGAAAACGACGTAAAAGACGAGAAACAAGAAATAGAAGAGAGGAACCAAACGAGTTCCTGAGCGTGCTATTTACTCGAAAAGGTAGACACCCAAAACATTTCCAAGAAAACCAAAAAAGGGGAGAGAATTATACAAGTTTTTAAATAATCTGGACGAAAGAAAATTGGGCCATTCTGTGACGGAGGAAGATGGCGCAGAAGAAAGGACATGGAGCTCAGTGAGATGTATAATGAAGGAAATATTTTTGCATAAGCCAAGACGAAGAGACTGAGATGGAGTTGCGTAGCTATACACCGTTAATAAAATGTAGGACTATGCCCGATAAAACTCAAACACCCAAGAAATTTGAGAAGTCAAGCAACAAAAATGTAAGTCAAAGTAAGTAATAGATCTATTACTAACGACTGAAGATATCCGCTTGCGAGAAAAAATTCACGACTGTGCAAGACTGTCCCCTATCACATCAAACCCGAAGTAAGTCTACCACGTTTAGTTGATTGGAGCCGTAGACAAGAAGATACGATACATTTTCAACTCATATGTGTGTGACTGGCACTCCCAATTGTTCATATGTGTTTATGTTCAAAAATGTTCAAATGTGTGTGAAATCTTATGGGACTTAACTGCTAAGGTAGTCAGTCCCTAAGCTTACACACTACTTAACCTAAATTATCCTAAGGACAAACACACACACCCATGCCCGAGGGAGGACTCGAATCTCCGCCGGGACCAGCTGCACAGTCCATGACTGCAGCGTCTAAGACCGCTCGGCTAATACTTACAGTATACAGCCCTGTATCATTCGCTTTTAAATCATCGGTTATCGGTTATGGAGTTGTTTTTGCTTTTAAAATCCAACTATCACTGCCATACCTCGATCTGGTAATACACGCTCATTGTTATTCTTCTATTCTCTTAAGAGGGTGTACTATTTGCTCTGGAATCTTACAGTTGGTAAGGAAATGGAAGTATATCCTCCATCATAGCCGTTAGACTGCAGTTCTGATGGAGCAGCGCGGTACGATGAGAACAGTGCAGTGCGTGGACTGGAGCAGTGCTCAGGAATCAAACTAGGACTGCTCAGTGCATTTTATTACAGCGGCGCTGCAAGAAAAGCGGCACGTTGCAGAATTGTACGTAGTGGCTCTGAGCGAACGTGCGTTTTCTTACCGGGAACAGCGAACACACGAGTACAAATGACTCTGGCTACGTTGAGGCAACGCCGGCTGTTTTCGTCTGTTGCTGTCGGTCGCAGAGTCAGTACTGTTGCTGACTGCAGTGTTCCTGTTGTTGCAGTGTTTAGAAACCGGAAACGGCATCAGCAGAATCCTTCATAGCAACTGTTTACACTTGGCGTTCATTATGGAACTAGCGGAACAAGTATCATCACAACTAACACAATTTGGGGAAGTTACCTGATGAGGTGTCAGCAGTATTACAAACTAGAAGTACAAAATACATTTCCATAATGTCTTACTTCTTTAACTGACTTAAAACAATAGGTAATAATAAAACTGAAGTATCTTAACTGACAAACACGGGAAAATTGCGTTTTATTATGTGAAATAAGGTTTTCACCACCCTGTCATTTGGACACCTTCATTTGAAGGTCTGTTACAGTATCGTACTGTCCGATAAGTGCCTTGTACAGAAGTCTATCTTTCTACGGTATGTTGCTCATAGACACTCAGGGTTCTTTATGCGTCAGTGCCAGCATTGTGGAGAAAACGTACATTTTACAATGTCGTCAGCAAATTCTAGTGAAGTTTTTACTCTCCTCCAAAATATGCACCACTTTGCGCTCATCATACGTACAGCCATTAAAGTAAAGACGTGGTCGGGAAAAGCATTTGTCGAAATATTCTTTCGTTGAATATAGATCCTGTCGACTGTAAGAGTTGAAAAAATGCCTAAAAACTGAATATGTATCGTCTGTAAAGTATGCAAAAGACAACACACCTCTTGTGTTTGGTACTGAAGTCTCTGATGGTATATTAATCTCCACTTCCTGCATGAAGCGAAATTCACTGTAAGAATGAAATATTCCACAATCTCTTTCCATCCGATGTCACCCTACATCGATTACAATAAATTGCCCGTGACGCCCTGCAACTGCTTGTAGGATGACTAGAAATATTGTACTAGAATTTTCTGAGCGAACTAAATGAATGTGTTTTCTGGCAACATCACCGACTGGATGCGGAAAGTTCGGAATGTTGTGTAAATCATATGCAGTACTTAGAAGATCATTTTCAAATGGCACTCATTCATGTGTTGTGACCGGAGGTAAACCTACAACACTTTCGTAGTTTACTCCAAATTCTTACAATGGTTCTGAATCCTACTGTGAATGTCAGATGCATATATCTAAAATCTTCCTCTGGTTTTCTAGGAATCTGTAACAAGTCTCGCTTCACCAACTGTGGACTACCCTAAAGAAACCACCATATTCCAATGAAATTGAAATCTGGAGTTACTGGTATATCACACTTGATAAGGAAGCTACGCGTGGTAACCTTATGGCAAACCACTCTTCTCTTTGCATGCTATCACGTATCAAAATCTTGTTCCGATATCTCAAATCGTTATACGATACAAGCATGTTAAGGACATTTTATTCTCACTTTATTGTCTGGGCTCGCAACAGAATGGAGTACACTATACTTGATCCATTTTTCCGAGAATAGAGTGTGTCTAGTACCCATCCCAAGTTTCAAGAATAATTCAATATTTCAACTACATTTGATGCGCAGAAACACATGACCTGACTTGAACCATACGCAAATTCATACGGGACTCTATTTTCCATGGCAAACTATTCGATTTTGTTGCAATAGTTTGTGTGTTTTACTTTGAAATATTCCAGTAACGAAATGAGAAGTTGTTCATCGTGAAAGTGACGAATAATACTATTACGTGCGCGAGAATCTAATTTATTTTTTCCGAGAAGTTTCTTTAAAATCGTTTGAGAAAGACTGAAGACCGGCCGGCTTGTGTGTTTTCCGACCATGCAGTCAAACGATGAGTGTATGATTATTTTTGTTGCGTATGAAGTACCAATGGGCAGTGCCCCTCTGACTTCCAAATGTGCTACTGGATTTTTTGAAGATGAGGGATTGTGATTATGTTCATTTTTTCAGTGTGTAAGCTTGTATTTGGTGTTTTACGTGTATGTCATTGGTCGCTAAAGTGGTGTATAAGGGTCAATTTTGGGCGTTTGTGAGACGATTCTGGTGTTACGTATGGTGTTTTGTAAAATTTTTTGGTTTTTCCTGGATATGCATGTAAATGGTGGACTGATCTAAAAATTCTCTTATGTGTGTGTTGGGGACCTATCTGCCAGTGTTTGAGATAACACGGAAAACTTTGTTCTGGAGACGTTGCGGTCGGTTTAGTGTTCTGTCTGACGCCATAGACCATACCAGCGAGCCATACAAGATGATCGGAAGGATGAGCTGGAGCCAGGAGCGAAGTTTGCACTGAATGGTTAATCCGTCACCTTTCAGTAGGGGGTAAAACCTACAGAAGAGAGCGCGACCTTTGTTTGCTGCTATGGTGAGGTGCCTGTTCCATGACAGGCATCGATCTATTTAGAAGCCCAGGTATTACTAAATTCCTCCAAGTCAGTTCCCTGTCGTCAGCGGTGCGTTAACGGCGAGGGACCTCGATTTTAGAGATGAAATTGGTCGTCCGACACTCGATGGCATTAGTCTTAATTTTCCAGCGATTACACCACTGTATTATCTTGTCGAGGTTTGTTGGCAATGACGGTGAATAAGGAGGAGGCTGCTCCTGCTTCTGCATATGGCTATGCTATCCACATTGAGAGCATTCTGCCTTGCAGGAATCTTCCTGCAATCTGGCGTGTCTGGCTGGACTTGTCTTCGTTCCTTACGAAGAACTGTCGAGCTGTAAGAAAGAAGTAAATGATCCAGACTGTGTGAACTGGGCACCCTATCTCATCAAGTTTGTAGAGAAAGCCATCGTACCAGACACGCTGAAATGCTTTTTTAATGTCCAGGAACACTGCTCCTGATGCTTTCTCCTACCCCTGGCCAGAAGAAAAGTGTTCTACCAAGCGAACGGATTGTTGGATAGTGGAATGCTCAGCGCGGAATCCAAACTGCTCAGGCATAATGATTTTGTTTTCAGGTAGGAACTGGCGGTTGGGTGAAAAAATTATCAGTTACAGGTTTTTCCTCAGGCTAGTTATAAGTGAACTGTGGAAAGAGCAGGTATGGTTATGGTGGACTTGAGCCACTCGCATTTCACGGCGCTGTGACTACCTGCCTCCATCACTAGCCTGTTTCAGGCAAGAGAAATTTACAAATCAAACATCAGAATCCATGAAAGGATGATGGGTAGCCGGCCGGTGTGGCCGAGCGGTTCTAGGCGCTTCAATCTGGAACCGCGCGACCGCTACGTTCACAGGTTCGAATCTTGTCTCGGGCATGGATGTGTGTGATGTTCTTAGGTTAGTTGGCTTTAAGTAGTTCTGAGTCTAGAGGACTGATGACCTCAGATGTTAAGTACCATAGTGCCCAGAGCCATTTGAACCATTTTTGATTATGAGTATGAACAGTTGTGTTTTAACATACTTCTTGTGATTTACGGGTGCAGGTATTAGAATACCTCGGTCTGAGGGATCTTGATGTTTAAGTATTCCTTTCAACTGATTTGCGCTAGGGAAAATTTACTGAGGGTTTTTCCATAATCTGCAAATGTAGGAAATGGGATCTTTATGAGGTCAATTTCTTCTGAGTTACCTTGTTACACCGACAACTAGGAGAACAGTTTAGCCATGATAGCCCAAATTTATCAAAAGGCTAATTTCACTGTGAATTTTACTAACCAGTAAAGTTTTTATTCCACTGTTAAATTCTCGTGATACTCATGTGTTCAGTACAAGCAGCTGGTCTTGTATTTAGAAGTCGTCCATGACCTGTGCTTTTTCGTTGGTTCTGATGGAGCGCAAGAAATCGTGTCTAGTAAGGAAGAAGTAAGGGTTCTTATACCCCTTCGTAACGGTAGTCAAATCAATGCTGCGGAAGAGACAGAAAAGCTGTGCAGTTGAGCATAAAGATATGGCGAAGGGTCTACCAAATTCTGTCACCGATTGTAGAAACGTGTTTATGGTGGTTAAACACTATTTGAAACTTTCGTCGTATGATGTAAATATTTTGCCTGCACATACTTTGGTGTTACTGTTTTGCGTTTACTAATTCACTTACATTACTAAGTAAACTGAACCATTACTGCAGCACTATTACGTAAGCGTTGTCTCTAAAACCATTTTTGTGTACTTCAACACCTCTAGTGTGATGTAAAGAATGTGTATATTTTGACATCTACATGTTCACTTAGATCCAGTATACAGTACATGGCTTGCTACGTTGCTAGGTACAACATGTAGTGACTCTCTTTCCTGTGCCACAGACGACTGTAAATTGACACTATAATTCAGCGTGAGAGTGATAAGCCTTGAGAAACATTTTCAGATTTCTTGAACACTTAAAAACCAGAAATACATTAACCCACAATTAACGAACTCTGGTTAACAGTGTATGGAGGATCCAATTTGTTGTATTACAGTTAAAATTGTGCACGAATATCATATGTGAAATTTGTAGCTTTTAGGGCTACTGTAATATCATAAGTTTACCATTAATTATTTGGAATATTGGTTTCATTTACGCCCATAATCATATCATGGAAATTTAGAGGAGGGTAAGAGACTTTTCAGTGTGATGTAAAGAATGTGTATATTTTGACATCTACATGTTCACTTAGATCCAGTATACAGTACATGACTTGCTACGTTGCTAGGTACTACATGTAGTGACTCTCTTTCCTGTGCCACAGACGAATGTAAATTGACACTATAATTCAGCGTGAGTGTGATAAGCCTTGAGAAACATTTTCAGATTTCTTGCACTTAAAAACCAGAAATACATTAACCCACAATTAATGAACTCTGGTTAACAGTGTATGGAGGATCCAATTTGTTGTATTACAGTTAAAATTGTACACGAATATCATATGTGATATTTGTAGCTTTTAGGGCTACTGTAATATCATAAGTTTACCATTAATTATTTGGAATATTGGTTTCATTTACGCCCATAATCATATCATGGAAATTCAGAGGAGGGTAAGAGACTTTTCAGCATATCTCTGGAAGGATTTCGTCCCTAGCATGTTTCATTCGGTATTTAGATGTTCGTCCTTTGTCTTCAGTTCTAGCGTATTGATTCGAGCGAATAACACACTTTCGGACATTGTTGTTTCATGACAGAGAATGGATATATAATTTTCCGCTAGTTCTGAAACAAAGGCATTTACTTAAACGTGGTATTGCCCAAATCAAAAATGGCAACAAGTCATTAAAAGACAAAGGTAAAAGGACTAACTTCCGTAATTTATTTGGTAATTAGTTGTGAAACAAATGAATTCTAGTTATTTGCAATTTTACATGTTGGATAAGGATATTGTCCCTGCTGATAATTGAGTTCTTCCGTGTAAAATATTACTGTGGGAGATAGACGTAAAAATGTAACATTGTCAAATATTTGTTGCCATGCAGTCATTCATGTAAAGAAAAAGAGGAACATTCAGTTTACGTTAAAGAAGTGACTTTTATTTCACTATCATTTTAACTGCAGTTGAGTAAAATTAAAGAATATTTAAAATTCTTTTACAAGGTGACATTGAAATTCAGAAGTTCTATTATACTTTTATTCATTCATTTAGTAGTTTATGCAGTTGAAATATTTGTAAAGTGAAGTCCCCATTCACTTTCCAGAAACCCGTTCTCTGCCAGTACGTCCAACATCCTCTCCGATTACGAGGCATCATCGGAATATCGTACATATCCACTGCACTTGGTTCCACACGAATATGTTGGTTGACTAGTGAGCTAGTGTTCATGTCGCCATTGCACACAAGCACTTTTATTGAAGTTGATTAAGATTAAAGCTTATTTAACGTTCTTTTACATGGCATCATTTAAAGTCTCAGGTTGAAAGATACTTTATGCGTTTAATTAGTTATTTATTCAGTTCAAATATTTGTGAGCCGATGTCCCCATTCACTTTGCAGACACATAACACTCTGACCTGGCTTTCGCTACCCAGCACGTCCAACAACGTCTCCAACGACGAGGCATCGGTGTCATGTCCCCGTCGTACACTGTCCTCAGTTCCTCATTATTAATTTTATTGACTAGTAACAGGTGACCCGATCCAATTCACGGACACACAACAGTCTTAGCCCTGACTTTCTCCGTCCAGCGCCTCCAACACTCTTTATAACGATGAGGCATTGATCGTATGTCCATTTTAACCACTGTCCACAGTCCCTCGCGAATACATTCGTTGGGTAGTGAGCCGGTGTCCCTCCCCGCATTGCACACACGCACACTTATTGGAGTTGAGTAATATTAAAGCATATTTAACGTTCTTTTCGTTGGGTCATTTAAAGTCTCATGTTGAAAGATACTTTACCCGTTTATTTATTTATTCAGTTCAAATATTTGTTAGCCAGTGTCCCCATTCACTTTGCAGACACACAATATTTGTAGCCCCGACTTTCTCTGTCCAGCACCTCTAACACCCCCTCTAGCGACGAGGCAATGGCGGGATGTCCTCTTCATGAATACGTTTAGTGGTTAGTGAGGCGGTGTTGCCGACCACCGTGTGGGCTCACAACAGTCTTCGCCCCGACTCTCTCCGCCCAGCACCTCCGATACCCTCTCCGGCGGTGAGGCATCGGCGGGATGTCCTCGTCATACTGCGTCACAGGCGGCTCATGGATCTCGGCGGTCGTCACAATCATCCAGCCATCGTCCACCTGCACATAAGAGCAATTCTTCACATTAAAATACTTCAAACTTTCATCGTGCAACAGTAGTAAAAATGTGTAGAGAGAAGATGCTGGAGGAGGCGTTCATTTAGAGAGAACAATTTTTTGTTTTAAACGTGAAAGGAAGAAAGGGAAGAGGCTTCAAACATAATCATTAACTGTGGCAAAGATTATAATTATTATCTTCCTGCGCTAATGAAATTTATGCTGCTCTACAGTGGTCTGAAAAAAGGTCATGTTGGATGCATTCTGAGACATTCATTACTGGCGAGTTATTAAAGACGTTTTGCCTTCAGTGCCGCCTTACTTTCCCGATGACTTTGCCGCTGTCTCCGTCAACAGCAGCAGGCGGTGGCCGGGTCTTCTCCGCCTGCGCTGCCAGCAGCACCAACTCGTTCACGTCTGAGCGCAGCCGCCAACGCGCGGCGCTTATCCTCTGTGGGACATTTGTTTCTACTGTCACAATTTATTCATTTGTTGGTTTTGGTTTGTTTTCTATAGTTTATCTAACGCCTAATATTTTCTTGATGTTTACTCGCGACATAGTATAAAAATTACTACAATGCCTAGGTTACCTTTGACTGTTAATATTATTTTTTAAATTAGAATTATTCTTTCCTGTATGAAGAATTCCTATTGAACGAATGTGTATGCAATCCGTCAACAGTTCCTCTGATGGGTGCTGTAGCGCATTTATATGATGGTACAGAAAACGCCGTTTTTCCACCCGGTATTGTTTATAACTCCTAGTAATTAAAACGATTTGCTAATTCCAGAATTGTATATAGTAATCCGTAATGTATGCTTAATTATCTTATTAAGCAGCAAATTACTACTACTAACTCTGATTGATGTTTTTTCAATACATCTCGGTGTTACTCACCTCTGGTTTTCCGACCAGATCGGCATCTATCAGATCTCCGTAAAAGTCATCAACTGACTCCCGGCCAGATCGGAGGCAGAACACGCCGAGAAGCCTCCGCAACATCTGTGAAGAAAAAACCAAAAACATACGTCAAGTGTTGAGCAGAGCCTACACATTAATCTACTAGAGTTACAGCGTGTCCATTTGGACTGCTGGGCTGTCAGAAAGTTTGGAATGGGAATAGGGCGAGGGTCTTACTAAGATTCTTGCTGTAAACACTTTGCAATATGCAGATGAAACCACTAGAAGCGTAAAAATCTCCGATAACGTAGGACAATTTATAAACTCTGACCAGTGTAACGATTTTGGGTATTAACATGATACACACAGAATCAATGACTAGGCTCTGTGGTGCTGTTGTGACTCATATTGGCGAGTAGCAGCGTCTCAGAAACTGTTTTCGGATAAGTGTTATGCCACACACATCGCTGTAAAGAAGAGGGTTTCCGCTGTGCTTTTCCAGACTTCGTACGAACAATACACGTGATGTAATGGAAGAAAATGCGGTGTTGTAGTTTACCGATGGGTACGCTTTTGTTTTTCTTTTCGGTTTCTTTTTCTGTTCTTCACGGCAACAGACACCGCAAGGACAACCTATGGCCACACAAGTTCGTGTTGCTCGATGTATTAGTTCCCTCCCCACATATTTCCACACACTCTTCACCTTACCAGTTTAACATGGAAATGCGAAATGGGAATGACCTACGAGCAATTTGCTCGTTAACTGAGCCCAAAGAAAGAAACACACCGGTGGATAAAGTAAAAAATGTCCGGCAACCCGGCCACCTCTTCTTAAAGAATAACGGTGTACCCGTGGTCGATGGTCGAATACCTTGTACTAAAGACGAGAAGGAATAGTCGACTCAGATAGGAGTGTGTCACTTGTGTTTGAGACGGCTATAGATGGGTTCAAATTACCGTTCATCCATATTAGTTGATTTTCGTAGTCGCATTAGTTACCTTCCATCACGGGAAAGATGAAATTTCACATCTGAAAAGTAAATCTTAGTTTGCTGCCAAATAATTGTACGATTCTACCACTGACGGAATGGTGTCCATAGTTTCTCTTTCTGTTGTCGGATGCTTCTCTGGCCTGATGAAACTAGTCTGAAACGAAGTAGCATAGATACTGTCCATTGTTCACATTGGCATTGAGGTGAAAATCAACATACTGCCCTTGAATGTGCAGCTATACGTGTCCTCTTTAAAACTGTGTGAGCTCTCCGCAGCTCCCAATATATGATACGTGGCTTACAGGTAAGGCTACAAAAATTCTCTCAAATAGGAGTAACACTCGGCTTCATTGGAATGCACGTGCAACCGCAACGAAATATATGATGGTGATGTCCACATAAATCGCAATAACCTTTCAACGTTAAGAATGATCGAGACAAGAAGAAACTGTGTTTTCCGCGAGATATATGTAGGAGAATGCAATAAGTAAACTGAATTAATTGAAGGGAAGTGGAAATAAATCGGAAATATGACAAACGTCTATGCTGTGTTCTCATCAGAATATTTGGGATAGAGTGAAAAATTTGATCCACGTAAGAGTACGGACCGCAAAACAATTATTTAAATGAAAACCAATTTTTAATATATCACGTTTTTAAGTCTGAGAAAGAAGTATAACAGAATTTCTTGCATGCCCATACAGATTGTTAATCCCTCGTAGATAGTCTTGAATACGTCTGATTGTGAATTATTAATTTATTCAAAAACGCTTGTAAATTTAAAACGAAAACCGTGAAGCGCATGTAGCAATTGATAGGAGGTGGCCTATTCGTGCGTCAGTTATATATCACAAGGGCCCCACGATTTTCATTTTAAATCTTGCAGGTATTTTCACAGATATAATAAAATCACAATCACGAATTTTCAAGACTATGTATATGTTGTTGTGAATCTGTATGGGGCTTCGAGAAATTATTTAATTCTTTCTAGTTCTATTTAAATACGTAGTAAATTAAACGCTAATTTTTAATTTAAATAATTATTTTCTGCTTATTCTGCACCTTGTGTGGCATTTTCACTCGATTTCAAACATTTCAATGACATCACAACAATGAGGTATATTTCAGGTTTATCTCCGCTTGTCTTCACCTGCTACAACCAGTCTATCGTTTATTCATGCGTCTACCTCGCGGTAAGACCGTAGAGGGAAAAAATAGAGAGATATCAGCTCACACTGAGGGTTACTGGCAATGGTTTTCCTGGGACCCACTCACGACAGGAAAAGGAAAGAAAAGAGGGAGATAGCAGGAAGTTTCATATCAGCGCCCACTCCGCTGAAGAGTGAAACTGTCATTCTGGAAACATCCCCCTGGTTGTGGCTAAGCCATGTCTCCGCAATATCCTTTTTTCCAGGAGTGCTAGTTCTGCAAGGTTCGCAGTAGAGCTTCTGTGAAGTATGGAAGGTAGGAGACGAATTACTGTCGGAATTAAAGCTGTGAGGTCGGGTCTTGAGTCGTGCATGGGTAGCTCAGTTTGTAGAGCACTTGCCCGCGAAAGGCAAAGGTCCCGAGTTCGAGTTTCGGTCCGGCACACAGTTTTATTCTGCCAGGAAGTTTCAGATCAGTTCACACTCCGCTGCCGAGTAAAGATGCCTTTCAGGGAGATAGCAGTTGCACACAAAGTACCCTCCACCCCACACCACACGAGATATCGCATTAATATTGCATCGTCATCCACTTCTGACGTACACTGAAAGTTTGAGATCTCTAGCTCAGTTGGAAATGTCGCTGGTAAGCAAAGTAACCTCAGTCATACGCTAGAAAATAAAAAGTGAGTTGACATTGCATTGTCAGCAGTTTCGATCTACGTTGAAAATTTCAAATCTTTACTCGTCGGGTAATGACAGTGGTAAAGTAAGTACTCACACTATAAAAGAAAGAGATTTATAATGTCATTGTCATCCAGTTATGAGCTATGGTAATAGTTCCAAGTCTCTAGCACATAGGTAAGTTAATTTAGAATCTATTTCAAAATCTGTACCGAACACACAAACAGAGAAGTAAGCTACCTAACAGAAACGTGGTGAAAATGGCGCTTTTCCGGCGACGAGATGTTACAAAACCATCCTGTGAATCAACGGAACCATCAGAAGTAAGTGCAGACATTCAGTAATTTTATGCTCACATGTCTAAGAGTCTGCAACAGCTAAACATTGACAGCTATGTACCCCTGACGTATTCGACACCAGATGTCCGCCAGCGTGCAACGAGGCTCTTACTGGTTAAATAAATAACTTTCAGCGTTAGTGTTCCTGGAGGAAATAAGTAACATCGATGGTGAAGATTCCATTCAGCAGCAAAATATATATGTAAGTGTATGAGAGACAGAAAGAGTGAGACAGAGAGACGAGATAGACACAGAGAGAGAGAGAGAGAGATAGTACAGACAGAGAACTGTGTCCTGCGAGACTTGCTCGGATGGCTCAACTCGTAACGGGTGTGCGCCCGAAAGTCACAGCTGAGAGAATTACTCAATGTCTGGTACAGGCCTTCGGTTTCACGGGAAATTGAATTACAGTCATCACACTCGTACTACCGCAGATTGAAATAAACGCTATTGAATCACACTCTACAATCTTTTCCTGTTGAGATCTATTTCCGGTGAACTGAATCAAGTAGTAATTTATTCTTAAGGTATACTTTTCTGAAACGATATTCCCTGGTGCACCCTTTAACAGTAGGGAGAATCTTATTTCCGCAGCATGTACCATGTTTATGTACATTTGTGTGGTAAACCTGGATTAAGATCCATATAGAGCGTATTGCTTTTTCGCATATTTCCTATTTTTCGGGAAATTACGTTAAATTTTAGGAATTTGTTACACATTCCATTGTCGGCATCTCATCATTTGATCATCTGCGAATACAGGAATATTAGAACATTTGTCCCTGCTGACCTTTATGCCGTGGATGATACATTGTTTCTAAGTCCTGACTAGGACATGTATGTAGAGGTTCCAAATGCAGGCCACATTATTGTCGCACTGTCTGTGTTGTTATTTACTTAGACAAGCTGCTCCCTACGTAGGTTACGGACTTCCCTCACTGCAAGGAGCTTCAACAGCTTTGGGAAGCCTCTATTTTCCATAATCTGCCAGATCCTTTTGTCAAAAGCCTCTTCATAATCAAGAAAAATTATTAAGTCCCTAAGTTAAATTGATTCCACTTCTCTACCTGCTCTCTTATACCAAAATACACTCCTGGAAATTGAAATAAGAACACCATGAATTCATTGTCCCAGGAAGGGGAAACTTTATTGACACATTCCTGGGGTCAAATACATCACATGATCACACTGACAGAACCACAGGCACATAGACACAGGCAACAGATCATGCACAATGTCGGCACTAGTACAGTGTATATCCACCTTTCGCAGCAATGCAGGCTGCTATTCTCCCATGGAGACGATCGTAGAGATGCTGGATGTAGTCCTGTGGAACGGCTTGCCATGCCATTTCCACCTGGCGCCTCAGTTGGACCAGCGTTCGTGTTGGACGTGCAGACCGCGTGAGACGACGCTTCATCCAGTACCAAACATGCTCAATGGGGGACAGATCCGGAGATCTTGCTGGCCAGGGTAGTTGACTTACACCTTCTAGAGCACGTTGGGTGGCACGGGATACATGCGGACGTGCATTGTCCTGTTGGAACAGCAAGTTCCCTTGCCGGTCTAGGAATGGTAGAACGATGGCTTCGATGACGGTTTGGATGTACCGTGCACTATTCAGTGTCCCCTCGACGATCACCATTGGTGTACGGCCAGTGTAGGAGATCGCTCCCCACACCATGATGCCAAGTGTTGGCCCTGTGTGCCTCGGTCGTATGCAGTCGTGATTGTGGCGCTCACCTGCACGGCGCCAAACACGCATACGACCATCATTGGCACCAAAGCAGAAGCGACTCTCATCGCTGAAGACGACACGTCTCCATTCGTCCCTCCATTCACGCCTGTCGCGACACCACTGGAGGCGGGCTGCACGATGTTGGGGCGTGAGCGGAAGACGGCCTAACGGTGTGCGGGACCGTAGCCCAGCTTCATGGAGACGGTTGCGAATGGTCCTCGCCGATACCCCAGGAGCAACAGTGTCCCTAATTTGCTGGGAAGTGGCGGTGCGGTCCCCTACGGCACTGCGTAGGATCCTACGGTCTTGGCGTGCATCCGTGCGTCGCTGCGGTCCGGTCCCAGGTCGACGGGCACGTGCATCTTCCGCCGACCACTGGCGACAACATCGATGTACTGTGAAGACCTCACGCCCCACGTGTTGAGCAATTCGGCGGTACGTCCATCCGGCCTCCCGCATGCCCACTATACGCCCTCGCTCAAAGTCCGTCAACTGCACATACGGTTCACGTCCACGCTGTCGCGGCATGCTACCAGTGTTAAAGACTGCGATGGAGCTCCGTATGCCACGGCAAACTGGCTGACACTGACGGCGGCGGTGCACAAATACTGTGCAGCTAGCGCCATTCGACGGCCAACACCGCGGTTCCTGGTGTCTCCGCTGTGCCGTGCGTGTGATCATTGCTTGTACAGCCCTCTCGCAGTGTCCGGAGCAAGTATGGTGGGTCTGACACACCGGTGTCAATGTGTTCTTTTTTCCATTTCCAGGAGTGTACATTATCATTGCAGGGTCGTTCTTTACTGAAACGAAAAGGCTTATGTCTCAAACTCACTTAAATAAAATATTAAACAGACAAAATGTCCAAAGCAGCTGTGAACGAAGCGTCAGAAACAAGGATGTTTCATGGGCCACGATCATACAACCCGGAAAATTTATCGATAGGTGAGAAAACCAGACGTGGGAGCTTCCACTGTATGATCAGTATTTTGAATTGTCCATGTATGCAATTACATAGCACATACACAACATGATAAACAGCATTTACTTACGCTACACAACAAGAGCGTACCTCGAATGTGTGGTAGGAATTGAGGGGGGGGGGGGGGGGCAACACATATTAGCTATGCTGCGAAGTTGGGAACGGCTTAGAGATTTCACTATACATGCCGCTAGTCAGCATCCTTTGCACGTTCTGCACAATGATACAGGATCTTTACGCCTCTCTGGTTGAACAGGATGCTAATATTTTGCTAGGGAGGAATGCTGCTTCTCCCTCCCAGGTGGCTATCCATGACATCCAGCACCAGCTAAAACACACGGAGTTGTTTGTGTACAGCTGGTGAGTCACGTGTAACATACTAATGTATATTTATAATACAGGCACCATGCAGTACATAATATGACACAGCTTGCTAATACGACGCAGAAAATTGTTAGTGCATATCTGCTAAACCAGCTTCATAATGGAAACAAAAAACTATCGGAAATCATAGAATACAAAAAACCTATCACATAACATCATTTATCAAAATTGTGTCCCAAGATTTTGGGAAACTGCTCTGGTAGATTGTTTTGGAAAACTGCTCTCCTAGATAGAAGATCAAATAGGATCACTGGAAACGATTGTTCTTCCGGTAAAACGTAGCCGGTACGATTAAAAAGGCAAATAAAGCTACATACGACTGATTTGATGCGTGGGCCACAGCATTCAGCAATACTAGTTGTAGTCGACATCAACAGCAAAGCATGTTATTATGGGTGAGAAAAGAGCAACAAAAGATGGTGACTGGTCACTTACGGTTCCGTACAGCGTCCCACACAACGCTGGCTTTGTGAGTTCTTCTGTCAGAATAGCGTCCTCGACAAGCAGTTCAGGTATTCAGTTAACGAGCTTGTCTCGCACGACAATGAACACTGTAGCACAAACAACTGCTCAAGGCAAATCACGCAAGCACAGACAATATGTTTACGCAATACGATTCGCGATCGCAATGTTGCTACGCAACTGCCCGCGTCATGCCGTGCGATATATCATTGTTGAAAAATTCGCCCTGGACATTAGCTAAAGAGCGTCGATTGTTACAATTGTACCACAGCGCTTTACCAACCATACGTAATACGTGACTGGTCCGTCAGACTCATAATATCCCAGAATAACTGCAGTACAAGAGTAAAACTTCCATAAAAAAGGAATTTGTAGCTCTCATCAGAGAACGTTACTATCGAATTTAAAATCTCACTCTTAGAATGATTATTCACGTTTTATGTAAGGTGAACGGATAATGTGTAGTGGGAAATGTCTCGAAACATAGCTGATGTGATGATGTGATACAGGTCCATACATGTGAGTGCAGCTATAGGCACGTATCTACTGGAGTATATATCACGTTTGCTATAGTAGCCAGCAGTGGACTGCACCCATACCCATACTTGTTCGATGAGTACAACAAATCTATTTGACCAGAGCGGTACCTTCGATTATTTTGTAATAAGATGCGTGGTAATGGTGTAGACTGCTTATGAATATGAACGGATTCGAAACATCCGTATCTTGCGAAGTTTGAATAACACTGAACTTTTAGTTGGACTAAGTTTGTTTGCACCAGACATTGACGAAGAAGATGCGATATTTATGAAACGAAGCTCTGGGTGCATGTGTGGTTCGTTGGGGTGTAAAAATGGCTCTTTTCTGATCTTGAATATAATTAAGATGGAGATCGAACAGAGCGAGCTTCGAAACAGTCTAAGACATAGATACAAATGTTTCAGAGTGCCTCTGTACTTTGCGAAAACCACCCATCAGTACAATGCCGAATTAATTTCAGGAGGCGAAGCTGTATAGTGAGACACCGTCAAATTATGTATGTGGTAGTAGGTAACAGGTTCTCCAAGCTGTTTTTTGTTATTAGCAGTTGCCATGAACTCAAACATTTGAACACTTCCAAAGTGGAAGATGTCGTGATGGTACCAAAGTGTTGCGGACGTGAGACTAGGCACATAGTTCCTATGTCAGTGCCGTAAGTGAAATATATAAAAAACAGAAATAGATTGATACAAGTTTATTATTAACAATGGGAAATTATGTATGATCACAATTAATTGTAAATTTCCAATATTATTCTTGCACCCGACAGTGAGACAAAATGAATAGAGCATAGTACTGGACATAACGTCAAAAGAGCTATAAAATTTGTTAAATAAAAATTTCAAGACATTAGCCATACAACAGTAACAAAAAGTTGTAAATATCAATATTCCGAATCAAAAAAAAAAAGTATCTAGAGCAAAGAACCAATAAACTGTAAATCCTTCCCGTTGTCACACGGCTGGTAAATACGATAGTAGACACACTGATTACTTGTCTTTCACATCTGACCATTTCCCTTTGTAATGTAATAAAAAAAAAACTGAAGGGAGTCTCTTCTAGATCACCACAGACATATTTAAATATATATTCTGAAATAAATTATCCATATAATATTTTCCCCAATATCCTGTAAGGATAAAAATTTATAAAAAAGTCCGTTTTCTTTAATATGAAGAAAACACGCGGAATTATAATTTCGTTTTTATAGACAAATTCTAATGAACCTAAACATGATGTGCTCCATTAGACACTGTCAATTATTTTTAATTAGAAATGATTTAGCAGTAGTTGGGAATTTTTTCATTCTCTCCAACTCTTGCATTTTTGTTTACGTTGCCAATAACTAATTGGTAACCGACGTTCGACACTTGATTGGTCGTCCTCGCCACCGATCATTCACCACACACCCACCAACTTCATAAAACATAGGAAGAGCTAGGGACACTGTAACTGCACTGATATCTTAATGGGGGAGATAGCAGTGGTATACAAAGTACCCTCCGGCAGACACCAGATAAGATAGATCATTAATATTATATTGTCATCCACTTCTGACCTACACGGGAAGTTTCAGATCTCTCTGTCATGGCGAAAAGGCACTGGTATACAAAAATCCCTCCGTCACAAGCCAGACATTGCACTGTCACTAGTTTTGATCTAGGATGGAACATTCAAATCTCTACTTGTCGGGAAATAACAATGTTAAACAAATTACTGGGATAAGAAAAGGGACTTATTTTCGCATTCTCGTCCACTCATGAGCTACGTTGAGAGATCAAGTCTCTAGCGCATGGCTCAGATAATTTGTAATCAACTGCATAATCTATACCGAACAGCTATACTGAAAGAGAGCTAGCTAACAGAAACGGTTTGAAAAGTGGCGCTCTTCTAGCGGGTCAGATGTTACAGAAAAATGCTGTGAAACCACGAAACCAGCACAAGTAAGCATTCAGATATTCAGTAATTTTTTGCTCGTACATTAAATCATGTGTTTGTCAGACACAACTTAATATGTGACAACTACGTACCGCTGACGTATTCCAGACCAGATTTGTGCCTCTGTGCAACCTGGTTCCTATTGACTAAATAAAGAGCTTCCAGTGTTAGTGTTCCTGGGAAAAACTGTAGTACCGAAGACGAAGATTTCATCCTGGTATGAAGTGGGTGAACGAGTATAAAAGGCAGAAGGAGTGAGTCCCGCGTGACGTGCTCGGATGGATCATTTGGTACCCCGAAAGTTACACCTGAGAGTATTTAATGTTCACTGGAAATTTCATTGCAGTCAACATACTCATACTTCTGCAGATTGAAATAAACGATAGTTCTGTTTAGTTCTCTTTTCTTGTGAATTGAATAAACATGTAAGTAATTTCTGAAACGATATTCCCTTATGCACCCTTTAACAGTAGGGAGAAATCTTACTTCCGCAGCTTGAACCCTGCTTATGTTATTCTGCGATGGAACCGTTGAGTAAGATCCATAGACCGTATTAAGTACTGACATTTGTGTCTCTTTCATGGTTTGCTTTTGTAGCGTATTTCCAATTCTCCGCAGATTGCATTGAAGTTTAGGATCGTGTTACTCGTTTCATTATCGAAATCTCATCATTTCCCTATCTGCGTATACATGGGTGTTAAAACATTTGTCCCCATTTATCTTTATACCGTAGGTGATACTTTGTTTCCGAGCTCTGACAGACATGTACGTAGAGGTTCCAAAGATATGGTACCAGGCCACATTCTTATCTCACTGCTGTGTATTTGTTGTTTATTTAGACAACCAGCTCCCTACTTAATTTATATTTTTTCCTCTTTGCAAATAGCTTCAACAGAGATGATTAGAAGCTTTGGGAAGCTCTTTTTTATATCATCTGCCATAGAATTTTGCAAAAAGCTTTTCATAATCTACAAAAAATATTACGTCTCTAAGTTAAATTCTTTCCACGTCTGTAACAGTTGTCTCATATTAAAATGAACTGTGGTTATAGAGTGGACCTTTAGCGAGACGAAAAGTGTATGTATCAGAACTCACAGTTAAATAAAATATTAAACAGCTAAGATGTCCAATGCAAGCTCAGAAAAAAAGCGTCAGAAACAAATATGTTTCGCGATCCACGAGCGTACAACCGAAAGATTCATCGAATGCTGAGACAAACGGTCGTGGAAACATGAATTGTATAAGGGGCGTTCAAAAAGATACGAGCCGGAGGCATAATTACAGAAACCAATACATGTATGTTAGAAGTAATGTCCCCGACTGTCCCTCTGAGACACAAGGCGGTGAATGGCTGTCTCATGAAATTCCCGGGCCTGCGATGTTAACCAGTTAACGAGTTCACCAGTCTCTGCCCCTTTAACGAAGGGAAGTTATGGGAAAAATGCGTGTAGTCGCAAATTTCTGTATTGAGGGAGGAGTGATTGCAATGAACAACATGCAAAAAATCCTGCCTTTGGGGGTATGAGTTTGTGTTCAACAGTCAATTTTTATATCACATTTTTATATACTGCTACCGAAAAGTTTGCCATCACTAAATTATACTACATTTAACTTTCTATAAAACGAGTGCTGTTATTTCATTCTCTAGCGTCAATAGTTTACGTGTGAGAGCGGGTGGAAAAATTGGAAGTCATTAAAAATACAGTTTTAATGGTATAAAACTAATATTTGCTGATACATGAAGAGGATTATTAACATTTATGAAATGTGTGTACCGCACCCAAGTGCAGCTGAGCCGTGTTAAGGAATCGACTGTGTTTTGGGGGTGTAACGAGATGAAGTGGGAAGAGGAAGTTGGAAGTGTGAGGGAAGCAAGGTCGCCAGTTATACATTGTCATATATGTTACTCCTTCATAGGTCTGCAACATGAATGGTAAGCCGACGATTCAATACTCTCTCTCTCTACTCCAAAGCGTCTAAATAGGTGAGTACAGGGTCATTCACAAAGTTATACCGACCTTTCCATAGGACGCATAATCGCATGGGAGGCGTTTATTTTCCACAAAACTGCGTTAACACTTCATGAATGACAAATATGGGTCACTAATAATATTAACACAAAAAACACATATGGACAGAAGAATGTACGAGCCAGTCTGTGCTCACTGTTCTATGCTGCCGGCCGGTGTGGCCGTGCGGTTCTAGGCGCTACAGTCTGGATCCGCGAGACCACTACGGTCGCAGGTTCGAATCCTGCCTCGGCATTATTATGTGTGATGTCCTTAGGTTAGTTAGGTTTAAGTAGTTCCAAGTTCTAGGGTACTGATGACCTCAGAAGTTGAGTCCCATAGTGCTCAGAGCCATTTCGTTCTATGCTGCTAGAGGAGAAACTGGTTCTATGCCATCCTATACAGTAGTTGCACCTTTATTCTGGGAAAGGCAACTTGTCCCAATAGCTGCGCTGTTCGCGTCTCAGTTTACAGATCTTACCTGCTCGTTATTTCCTGTTCAGTTCTTTTATGTGCGTAGAAGAAATAACTACACTGAGCTTGTGTTTATATAGCGGTGTTATTTTCAATTAATTATAAAGTTATTTGCAGCAGGACACCACTCACATCCATGCCCGACGCAGGAGTTGAACCTGCGACCGTAGCAGCGGCATGGTTCCGGACTCAAGCGCCTAGAACCGCTCGGCTACAACGGCTGGCTGCAGCTTTTAAGTGAGCTGCTATGTGGGATACCAGACTTCAGAGAGTGTGCTAAGTCTAACGTGTATGCGTTCGCCAATGTGAGATTCATTGTCCCCACTATCAATGGCGGGAATACTTCTCATAGTATCAAGGACGTCAAATGGATCAAAAAAGCCTCAGCTCTCCCAACATCTGAAGTGGCTGAAGGGCTGAAATTTGTTCTCTCTGCAATAGACCTAGTTGTTATTGAAATTCAGACAACTAAACGAAAAACAGGGAAGGATTTACAACAGATTACTGTAGAACTCTTGAATTTGATCAGTCCCATTCCATTAGATATATCCACATCGACCTTGCAAGGCATACGGTGGATTTGTGGTACGTGGCTCCACTCAGCTCAGCCGACTCTACAACCCTAGCAATTCCTGAATGAAAGAGATTTAAGCAGTCTACCATTAATACGATTAGTGACGAGAGAATTGCAATAACTTTCCGTTCATCCATTAATTCACCACTGACTACAACGTGGTTACACGGCTTTACAGTTCGCTGTCAACGATAAACGGTAGCAGCAACGTATTTCACACAAAACCTGGGTTATCATCTGCATATAAGTGCTCACCTAATAAACATAAAAGAATTCCACTGCATAAACACGAGCCCAGTGAAGCTATTTTGTTTACCAACGTAAGAGCACTGAACAGTAAAGGTCGGGGGGGGGGGGGGGGAGGGAGGCTAGTTTGTCAGCAAACTTAATACCCATCAACGGTCGTGATAGAGGCTTTCACCTTTGCCAGAAGAGCGTCACAAACTGTTGCACAGTATGACTAAAATCCAGATATCCGTCTAGCAGTGTGGAACAGTGTGCAGAGATTTATATAGAGTCCCGCCATATGCTTCTATTGTTTTGGTATTATTAGTAAGTCATACCTGTATTCAGTGTAGTGTAAACACACTTTGTGGAAAATAAACACTGCTTTGGTCTTTCTGAATCACCCAGTAGTTGTTGCTTGTGAAGTAGTAGGGTTGAAGGAAAGAGAGTAGGATTATTGTGATCGCTCTTCAGTTACTAGACCTCCCAAAGGGTAAATGCTTGACCATATGCAGACGTCCTGTATTCACTTACGTGTGTGTACCATTCACCCTGCCCCCTCTTCCTCCACCCTGTCAGAGCACTAGAATCAACTCATCCCTGAAAACAGTTACAGTGCACCTAGATTTTGTACGTCCATTGAATAATTGCTCCTAATCAATTTCATTTGATGATAAACAGTAATTTTATACCATCAATCATTATTTTCAATGAACTATAATTTTTCCATCCGCTGCAACACTAAGAAATATAAATAGGACACTTTTGTAGGAAATTAAGCGTATATTGGTTGCGATGTCTTTGCCTGAAGCCGCGGACTTCGAGTGATTTACGAAAAACAAGAAATTAACCCACACCATCTAGCTGACAACTCAGCAGTCTGGACTGTAAATCCTTTGTTCGTACCACTCTCTCCTACCAATGTACAAAAATTTGCAACAATTCCAATTTTTTCCTCAGTTGCTGGGGGTACGAACAAAATAAAGAACCTTGATATTCAAAGCAAAATGCAGAATGTGAAATTATACGGTTTGCTGACACCTAGTAGAACAACGTCGGAGCACAGCCAATGAATCAGCATGATAACGGAAACCAAAACCCCTTCAGCAAGGTAGGTCAAAATCCAAGCCAGTGTCCGCAGAATTCGAAAAAATTTTCTTAGTCTGATCAGCAACTCGGATCACTGGAAATGATCACTTTCCTCTTTGATGGAATCTATCTGGTATGTCTTAAATAATAAATATATCTGAGTATTTCTGATTGACACGTGAGGCCAGCGTGTACAGCAGTGGCAGCTTACAGAAGACATCAACAGCAAAAGGATGTTACTGTAGATGACTGGTCACTTACGGTTCCATACAGCGTCCCTCCCAACGCTGGCGTTGTGCGATCTTCTGTCTGAAGACTCTTCTCGACAAGCAGTTCAGGTGTTCAGCTAATGAGCTTGTCTCGCACTAGTATAAGCACTACAGCACAAAGAAACGCTCAAGAAATATTCACGTAAGCACAGACAATATGTTTACGCAACACGATTCGCAATCGCAATGTTGCCACGCAACTGCCCGCTTCATGATGTACTATGTATCATTGTTGACAAATTAGGACCAAAGCTAAAGAGCGAAGATCACTTCTGACTGTATCACAGCGCTTCCCCAACCATACGTAATACGTTAACGGCTGTTAAGTTCTTAACTGTCCAGAAAAACTGATTACAAAAGTACAAGTACAATTAACACAGGAGCAAATAAACAGTCTACTATCAATCTTAATAGTTCACTCTCAGATTCATTTTTCCCTGTTAAGTAATGCTGTGTAAAGGAGTGAATCTGACGTGCCGATATCAGCTGGTATAATTCAGTGCCGATATATGCAGGTGCCTGAAGAATTGTGGTTACATGTCGACCTACCTCCTTCCTTCCAAGTTTCGATTACTACAACACGTCGTTTACCTCGCTGTTACGTTACATCACTTTGTAATGAGCTACGGAGTGATAGTGATGACAAAGTATGAATATGAACAGATCTGAACTATGCGTCTCTTGTGAAGATTAGATAACATGGAATTTTCAGTTCGACGATATGTGTAAGCGTCCCACATTACAAGGAAATGATTGAGGTTCTTTCAGATGCTGAAAAAAATTAGGATGGAGTACGAATCATTAGATAATCAAAAGAGACTAAGAGAAAGGGGCGAAAATTTGAAGGGGTCTCTTTAGTCCCCAATGACAACGCTTCCAATGCATTGGCAAGTTAGCTAAGGAGGAATTCATGCAGTAGGTGAAGATGCGTCTCAAAAGAGGTTCAAAATGCACATGTGATAGTAACTGCTACCTCCCAAAAGTGAATTAACCTCTCACTAACGCCCATATGCATGCACGATCGATCACTTACTGTGCAAATCATTGTGTGGAAGTACGAAAGTGGCAGACGGGACGGTTCTAATCCACGTGCTAGGTGAGTGCCGTATGTTAAATGTGCAGGGTATAGTGAAGTTCACTTATATATTTCATGAAAATTATTGGAAACGTACAATACATTCCGGGTACATTGTCCGTAACAAGGTTAGACTTCACGAACAAATGAGAGTATACCTTTCAAAATAACGTCAGAAGAGTGACATAATTTGTTGAAACTTGATGATAAAGCATAGGAGAGCAGCAACAGTATCCGAAACGTGTAATTTCCAATATTCATAACCCAGAAATCTTCGACACAGCAGATAACACGCATCGTTCTCAGAATAGCAATAAGCTACAGATAATTTTCTGGAAGGAGAACGTTTGCCGTTATTCTGTTCTAGTCTGGAAATCTGCATAATATCTGTCCAATGGGACAACTGCCGGACGCAGGTAAATTCCGTTCAAAACTAGCATTCTTTTCATCGTCACCATTTTATTGTAAGTGAAATTTAAGGGTTGCACATACAGGTCATCACAGAAAATCTTAAGATTGTTGAGAGCAAACTATCCGTTCCAGTGTTCCACAAGTGCCTGAGAACGTGAAGAATTTTTATAAAACCTACGTTATCCCTATTAATGGACAGAAGTCTATCTACGAGGGGCGTTCAGAAAGTAAGCTCCGATCGGTCGCGAAATGGAAACGACTATGAAAATCCGATAAAGCTTTGCACAGATGTGTTGGGTAGTGTCTCTAGTATAACCCCAGTTAGCATCACGTCGCTCTTCTCATTTCTGAGCTCGCAGTGAGTGCGTAAAGATGTCTAGAAAACAGTGTCTGCCGCCAAGTACGAGGGCCTGGTGAGAAATTTCGCCTGAAGCTATGCAGCTAACATTACATAACTGTCGTGCTGTTTCGTCTTCACGACAATTCTCAGCCGCATTCTGCAGGGGCAATGAAGATGCTCCTGCATCGTTTTCAAATGGAAATGTTAGATTACCCACAATACAGTCCGCAATTGTCTCCCCCTGAGTTTCATCTCTGGTCACATGAACCGCTGTCTTTGAAGACAAAATTTTGACACAGACAACGAGGTGTAGGCCAGCGTGGAGAATTGGCGGAAAGCACTGGCGGCTGCCTTCTATGATGAGGCTATTGAAAAGTTGGTACAACGCTATGAGAAAAGTCTAAGTCAGAACGGCGACTACGTAGAGAAGTAGCTGAAAGGTGTAGCTAATTGTTACAAGTAAAACATTTCTGATGTTCACTGTGGTTTCAATTTAGCAATCAATCGGAGCTTACTTTCTGAACAGGCCTCGTATATATTTCGCTAATAAACTACTTAGTGTAGGTGAACAGATGTTCAATGTCATTTTGTGCTGGAAATGATTTAGTTCATAGGAGAGCAGACACGGGAACTTGGTTAGCAGATATTAAAAAAATGTCGCTCTTCGTTTCGACTGGATCTCTCATGAAATTTCAGTAGTCCTCTTTCTCCTCCTAACACTAAATATTTTCTTGGCACCCACCTGCATAGGGAGGACTGTTCATTATAAGAAACAACAGCGATCTGAGCTTGCCCGTAAAGATATATGTTTTCGTTTCACCCGGCACACTTTTCAGTTGTAGAATGATAGACAAATAGCATGAAGATTGTTCTGTGAATGCTCTGTTAGGCACTTAACTGTGAATTGCAGTGTAGTGATGTTGATATAGATGTGGTTGCAGTTGGATGTTTTTGTACCCTCTTCACCAAGAACTATTCCGCATTTTGTCTTTTGAGAGGACATTTTTGTAATAGTGGATGAGATTGTAATGTCTTTATGCACAGTACACTTTTTTTTCGCAATTTCATTTTTCTTATGAGGACTGTGAGTCATGTTCATGTAGGATTCGGCAGTGATGGTGAAAACTTTAGTAACAATTGATAAAAATAGCTCCATGTTTGCATAGAAAGGGAAATCTCCTTAAGGCAGATACTTTTATGTAGGTAACTTATTTTCTTCCACTTGCTGAAGAACAACATTTGTCTATTCGCCCTAATCGCTGTATGAACATCAACATCAAACAGGGGCAGTCCTGTTTGAGGAGCTGTATACAAGATACAAATTAAGGCAGCAAGTTTCCTGATTTCCAGATAAACATTGTCAAATTTATTTAGCTGGCAAATCAACAGGAAACCATATGGGATTTAAAATCCTTTTGATGAAAAGGAAAAATATACATACTACTTAAAGAGTTATTATTCCAGCAAAATAAATGAAAGTGGTTTTGACAGAGGAATATCTTGCAAGTGAAATTGGCCTTAATCAGCTATTATGACTTCCGGGTAGTGGTAAATGAAAAGATGCCGTTCGGAATACCACCTCCTAACTCCAGAAGTTCTCGCCAACAAACTCGGTATAGTAGCTACGTAGAAGGGCAATGTACAAGTAATCAAAGGATAGTAAACCGCACATGATCATACGCTTCATTGTAACCTGTCACGCAGATATTAAAGGAATATTTCGTCCATGATTCTCTAAACATTTTGGAAAACATCATGTCAAAATAAGGTCATGGTTGCTCAGTATTGTCTTACCGTGAATGCGCCACGTAGGGGATCTGTGTCTTTTTGCGGTAGTATCACATAATCCCGCACGACTGTTATCGTAATACCCCACCTCTCCACTGTTGGGTAAATATCCATGGCTTGTTCTTCTTGTGGAGATGATGGAGTCTCGGGTACTGCTAGCAATTATTACCTGCCTTGAAAAGTTACTATTACTACGATTTTCAATCTTTTCAACGGCTATGTATGCTGGAAGCACTTTTTCATCGCCGTGAAACAGTTTATCTTCGTAGTCGATAAAGTTACATCGTCTCTTTCTGATTCATGAAGCTGATGAAGAGTAAAACATAGTTCCATATCTTCGTAATCTTTTTTTATGTGAAGGTTTCCACTGGAATAAGCTCCACTGTTTTTCCTGTCTTGTACTTAAGTTTCTTATCTCAATCAACCATGGTAACTGTTGGTTCATTTTAATGTGGAAACCTTATACAAAAAACTCTCTACTTTCCTTTTATCTGTTGCAAATCATTACAGTGTCAAAGAGATAGTCCATCATCCGCACGAACAAGAATCACTTGTCCCTTTCCCCTGCCTGAACTACTAAATAAATGTTAGTTTCCTTTTATCATTGTGCTCGAATGATTTACAGATGTCACGGTCATTTCTTCTGTAAGAACTCTTGAAATCAAGTTTCGTGGATAGTGTGTTACGAATTATTTGACTGGAACCGTACACAACTGAAGGGAGTATAAGCACCTGCCTTTTCGGCAGACTAGAAACGCCAAGTCACAGAAGTCACTTCTCACCCAAAAGAGAAAACTTTTCAAACATTAATCGAAAAATCATGCATGACGGGCAATTTCATTCTTGGTTCCAAAGGCGGTAAGCCAAACTTCAATGCACACATTGTAAAATAAATTCGACAAATCATACTATTATATGTTTAATACTAACTGTATAAGTACATTTAATAACATTTATCCCAAATTACATAGCATACTTCGCATCCAAAACTTTGATGTTTTCACGTTTAGTTGCAAATCGCATGTTACTAGAAATAAGGGTGCGTGGTGAGCAGTCCTACTGAGTGGAATATCTAAAAAATTTCCATCCTGTTTTGTGATGCTGCCCGTGCGCTGCCCTCGTTACACGTTATAAAGCTGTGTAGACTGATCCAGTGCACTCTTCGTCATATCCGCTGGAATCAGGGGCTGACGACACTTCTCATCATAAGCGTGCTGTCTGCCGTGGGTCCCTACCGACCCCGACGCTGACGGGACCATCGTTGGCGACGCTGTGATGCCGTGCTGCTGGCCTCACCGATACCGCTGCCATCGTATTTTTCCACCTGCTGATAGAAAGAAGTGAGCTATGTAAGTCCCGGTGCTATGCACACACATTTCATGTGACAATCCTTCAGAGAGCCATGGACGTGTTCCTGATGGGGCCTGTATGTTAGTTAAATGTTGAGACTTTGATTTCATTTGAAACGATTACGGTCTCTAGCGGTTTGGACTCCAATTTTGTAACCATGCCTGACCCAAGCTCTGGGGTGAATGGGCTGTAGCAACGGCAAAATGTCACAGTTCCCACTATTCTGAGACGTTTACTGTCCCTCCACCCCAATGATCCTATTGACAGAACAGGAATAGTATCTTGCTGTACATAAGCGTTGGACAAAGATGCCACATCAAATTATTTTCTTACTGAAGAAGCTAAACCAATAGCTACTGTCATATTTATTTGCGGAACAAATCCACTGGGACTGAAGATGAGATGGCATCTTCAATCTCACCACATAAAGCAGATAGACTCGTTCTGCTCTGTGAGGAAGTGGAACGATCTTTTCAGTCCCTGCATGCAGAATCAGCCTCACCGGGCTTTTGTTAATGACAAAAACTGCAGCGATGTGGAAAACCCACACTTAATGACTGTGCGCTGTCGTGCTCCTTGTTGTACGGAATGTGGTTCGATAGGGCATGCAACTGATTGCTGCCTGTAAATTCAGAGACAGGGCATTCCACAGCAGATATCATCGCAAAGTAATATGCGGAATGAGAGTTCGCAATGGGGAAACGGATATGCACATAGTGGAAACGAATGTGACGCAGGCCCCCTGCAGTAACAATGAATCCCGTATGAGATTTTCACTCTGCAGCGGAGTGTGCGCTGACATGAAACTGCCTGGCAGATTAAAACTGTGTGCCGGACCGAGACTCGAACTCGGGACCTTTGCCTTTCGCGCGCAAGAGCTCTACAGACTGAGCTACCCAAGCACGACTCACGCCCCGTCCTAACAGCTTTACTGCTGTCAGTACCTCGTCTCCTACCTTCCAAACTTTACAGAAGCTCTGTTGCGAACCTTGCAGAACTACCACTCCTGAAAGAAAGGATATTGCGGAGACATGGCTTAGCCACAGCCTGGGGGATGTTTCCAGAATGAGAGTTTCACTCTGCAGCGGAGTGTGCGCTGACATGAAACTTCTTGGCAGATTAAAACTGTGTGCCGGACCGAGACTCGAACTCGGGACCTTTGCCTTTCGCGGGCAAGAGCTCTACAGTCTGAGCTACCCAAGCACAATATAATATAATGTCCGTTATTGTAGACGCCAATGCTAATGTCGGAAGAGAGACTATTTGGCAGGTAACAGGATGGACTGAATGCCGAATGTAACGATACTGGAGTGAGAATAGTCAGCTATCCAAATGCAGAAATTCTAAGGGTTATGAACAACCATTTTTCTCGGACGTCCACTCGAATATCGTCAGCTGGTAGGACAAGGAAGCTGTTAGGCCATGTCCTGATAAATCAGAGGTATTAAAGCAATGTTTGAAGGTTAAAACGTAAGGCAGGAACAAAACACTCTTTAGTAATGACGAACGGACGGCAATCAATAGCAATAGCAAACACAAACGGAGCACAGAGTATAGCAGAAAGAAATATTGACGTAGAGTAAGTGACGAATAATGACAAGACAGAAGAGTCTGTTATTAAGCTTCAATACAGATATAAATTTCTAGCAGTGGAAGACAAACTAAACGTCGAAGGCGACTGGAAAACGATTAAAAATGTGGAACAATACGCAGTAGAAAAGTTCGGAAAAAGAAAAAAAGGAGGAACAATACATGATTCACAGAAGAACCTCAGCCAGAATAAAAACGAAAGAAGAGTAGATAAGGAAAAACTCGAGCATTTGAAGAAGCCAATAGAGAAACCAAAACTTCTTTCAGATGGAAAAGGATAGAAAATATGGATAGTCTAATTAAAAGGGGAGAAAAGAATAAAAATACAAGAGGTTAAGTCAAGTGGGTTGTTCAGGAAAAGATATAAACCACGGATATATGAGATTAGATATGAAAGTGCCAACACAATTCTAGAATGAACAAAATGTATGGTCTTTCAGAAGGCATATTTTGGGAAGCTTCTAAATGCTGAAAATGAAGTACAGAAAAGGAAGAATAATACAAATATCAGAACGTAGATCGCTTAGTTGGTCCGCCTACAACGTAAGTGACAATAGGCGCAATCAAAACAATAAACGCAAGAAAATAACAGGGAGATGTGGAATAACTGCTGAACTGCTTAAGAAGCGAAGACACACTACAGCTAAATAAATAAACAAACTCATGATTAATGCTTGAAACGAAAAAAGAGTTCCAGTTCAGTGGGCTAAAGCGGACATAATACCAGTCCAATGAAAGAGTAATAAACAAGACTACGGGAATGAAAAGAGGCATCTAATTACTTGGCAGAATCTACACAGCGTTCGAAGATTATCCAGAGAATATTGGAACGTCATTTAAGAGACGTAATGGATGATAAACAAGCGAAATTTATGAAGAATTACTCCACCACTCCTCAGATATTTGCACTAAGAGAAGCCACATCAAAACGTTCGATATACAACAAAAGAGTTGCACCATGGTTTGTTAATTTTTATGTAGCCTACGACAGCGTATACAGAGAAAATATGACGGAGAAAATACTGAAGTTTGGAATACCAAAGATGATGAAAAAGTTATATTGGAAACTCGAAAGTTGTAATGAAAGTGGGCAGAGAATATTCCAGAGCTTTTGATATAAAAACATCAGTCAGTTAAGAGATGTAATACAATACCACGTAAGCTAGATTATGATACAGGAAGCACTGGATGCAGCAAAAGATCGAAAAGAAACATTTAGCATGGAAATACATATTACTGTACTGAACTTTGCAAATGACGTAGAACTGTGAGGGTCGTTCAGTAAGTAATGCCCCAAGTATTTTTTTTTCTTTTTTTAACCATTAAGATATACAGACAAACATTGTTGTTGGTGCTTCACATATGATATTTGTTCTGAGTGCCGGTGAAGTTTAGAGACGTTCCGGCAGATAGCAGAACCGTAGCACAGAGTCAAAATGGCGTCTACGTACGTGCTGTTATTCAATTTTTCTGTGCAGAAAAAGGAACAGTCTTGGGTATCCATAAACGTCTGTGTGCAGTTTATGGCGACGCTGCAGATCATAGGAGTACAGTTGGGCTACGGGTAAAGAAAATTACAGCCTCAGCAAATGCAGAAACAGATCTCCATGATCAGCAACGCTTGGGACACTGCTCCAGACATGCTGAATAGTGTGGCTGCGCACCACAACTCGACACTTGGCTCTACAGTTGTCGGCCAGCATTGTAAGCGCGTCTGCATTGATCGAGACTCTCGGATATTCAAAGAGGTGCTCACGATGTGTTCCGTGAATGCTCATAGGAGAACATAAATTTCGAAGTAAGGCCCTTTCATCTGAATTGTTGGAGCATTTTGAAACCGACGGAGAGGCCTTCCTGTCACGGATAATTATGGGGTATGAAAGCTCGGTGCACCACTTTGCGCCAGAAACAAAATGGCTACCCATGGAGTGGCATCTTCGTCATTTATCACAGTGACAGTCTTCTGGAGGTTTGATGGTGACATTGTCGTGGATGTCCGCCCCCGGTAGCTGAATGGACAAAGTAACGGGTTGTCAATCCTCTGGACCCAGGTTCGATTCCCGGCTGGGTCGGGGAATTTTCGCCTCCCAGGTAATGTGTGTTGTGCTGTCATCATCATCATCCTATCACCCTCATCGATTGCAGGTCGCTGAAGTGGCGACAAATTGAAAGAGCGGCACCCGGGAAACAGTTTGCCCGAGGGGGGGGGGGGGGGGGCCTAGTCATACGATTAAATAAATAAATTGTCGTGGATGTGATGCCAAGATGGTCAACCATCAATTCTGAGTCAGAAGATTCTGAATAAACTCAGGAATAAAATCAGCAACCGTTTGCGACGTGTTCGATCGGCAAAGAATTCAGCAGAATTCGTGCTCCAGAATGATAATGCACGCCCAGACACAGAGCTGAGAACCCGAGAACACATCGCCTAACTGGGTTGGACATCATTGCCTCATCCACCCTAGAGTCCAGACCAGGCACCCTCGGTCATGTACCTCTTTGGACCGCTTAAAGATTCTCTATGGGGAAACACTTAGAAGATGACGAGAGAGTCAGTCATGCAGTGAAAACATGACTATGCCTAGAGGACAAGAACTTTTCCCAGCAGGGAATACATGCTTTTCTACAACGTTGGCGTACGTCCATAGAACGTGATGGAGACTACGTAAAAAATAGGATATGGACAGGACATGTTGATGTATATTGTCACCAAATTCTGACCCCTAACAGTAAATATGCTCTGAGAAAAAAAAAGATGGGCATTACAAATTGCACGACCCTCGTAATCGCTCGAGATCTGGATAACCAGAAAATACCAGCAAGAAGGCTATTTAAAGATAGGAAAGTTTGGTCGGTTAAAGATAAATTGACGAGAAAACAAAACTCGTTCTAGTAGAAAGAAAAACAAAGCAAAAAGGAGGGAAGCTCAACAGATTGATAACCAAATAGCTGAAGTAGTAGATGAGCTTAAATATCTGAGGGTGGAAATAAACTATATAAATGATGAGAAACAAGAAGTAGAACAGAAGACGGAAACGAGATCTTGAGCGTCCACTCAAAAAGTTCGTCACCCAAAACATTTCCAAGAGGAACCAAAAATCGAGAGAGAAAGATATAAGTTTTTAACATAATCTTGACCAAAGATAGTTGGGATAGACTATGAGGGAGGAAAATTGTGTACAAGAAAGTACATAGAGCTCTGTGAGATGCATAATGAGGCAAGTAATGTTGCATAAGCCAAGGCGAAGAGACAGAGATGGAGATGCGTAACTATACATAGTTATTAAAATATAGGACTATGCCTGGTAAAAGCTCAAGCACTCTGGAAAATTGAGAAGTCATTCAGCAAACAGGTAACTCAAAACAAGTAATATATCCGTTCATAACGACTGAAGAATTCCGCATACGAGAAAAAATTAACGACTGTGGAAGACTGTCACCTATCACATCAAAACCGAAGTAAGTCTAGCATGCTTAATTTGTAGGAGCCGAAGACAAGATAATTCGATATATTTTCAATATGTGTGTGACAACCACTTCCAAGTGTTCATATGTGTTTATGAATGCCACCTACTGGATATTAATTTGAATGAGTGTATGTTTATGAATGAACTGAACAAAATTCCCTTGTGATGTCCACATAAGATTCTGTGAGAGTTTATTAGCCACTATGAGAGGAAGGCCTCATCCAAACTTCTGCACGCATTTCTCTCTCTTCAGGTCGTTGGCATGATCACAGTTTCCTTTGTCCGAACATCTATTTTTTCGTGACTTGGGGCACGTTTAATAATTTATCAGGATATCGGTTTCAGGTTATAGTATGTACTCTGTAATTTTTCAGTATCAACACTTCGCCCACTTACGTGCCCGCCTCCCCCCTCCCCCCCCCCCCCCCCCCCACTCCACCCCACAACCTTCATTGTATTTCTATTTCAGTAGAAACTAAATATTCTGCTCTAACTTTTCACAGCTCCTTTTGTCTGTATTCGTGTATCACAAAATACTTCCAGTATACATCCCTGTATCACTCGCTTTGAAATCATCGGTTATGGAGTTGCTTTCGTTTTTAAAGTCCAACTATTACTGCTATACCTCGATCTGTTAATACACACTCATGGTTATTTTACTATTCTCTTAAGCGAGTGTACTATTTGCAGTGGAACCCTACAGATGGTAAGGAAGTTTAACCATGTCCTCCATCATAGCCGTTAGCTGTTATGGAAATGGAAACGCCGTGTGGTATAGGGCTTCCGGTTCGCCTGGTGCAAGTCTTCCAGGTTGGCGCCACTTCGGCGACTTGCGAGTCGAAGCAGTTATGGTGGAGAAGCGCGCTACGATCAGGTCAGTGCAGTGCGCGGACTGGAGGAGGGCTCGCGAAACGAACCAGGACTGCTCAGTGCATTTGATTACAGTGGCGCTGGAAGCAAAGCGGCACGGTGCATAGCGGTACATAGTGGAGCTGAGCAGAGCGAACACGTGTGTTTTCTTACCAAGAACAGAGAACACACGAGTACAAATGACTCTGGCTACGTTGAGGCAACACCGGCTGTTTTCGTCCGTTGCTGTTGGTCGCAGAGTCAGTACTGTTGCTGATTGCAGTATTGCAGTTGTTGTAGTGTTTAGAAAACGGCATCAGCAGAATCCTTGATAGCAATTGTCTACACTAGGCGTCCTTTATGGAACTAGCGGAACAAGTATCATCACAATTAAAATAATTTGGGCAAGTTATCTGATGACGTGTCAGCAGTATTACAAACTACAAATAAAAAATACATTTCCATAATCTCTTACTCCTTTAATTGCCTTAAAACAATAGGTAATAATAAAGCTGAAGTATCATAACTGACAAACATGTGAAAATTGAGTTTCATTATGTGAAATAAGGCTTTCACCAACCTGTCATTTGGACACCTTCAATTGAAGCTCTGTTAAAGTATAGTCTTGTCTGATAAGTGCCTTGTACAGAAGTCCAGGTTTCACCGGGATATTGCCCATCGACACTCAGGGATCTTCCTGCGTCAGTGTCAGCATTGTGGAGAAAACGTACATTATACAATATCGTCAGCAAATTCTAGTAAAGTTTGTACTATCCTCCAAAATATGCACCACTTTGCGCTCATCATACGTAGAGCACATTAAAGTAAAGACGTGGTTGGGAAAAGCATTTGTCGAAACATTGTTTCGTTGCATATGGAGCCGGTCGACTGTAAGTGTTGAAATAAGTGCCTCAAAATTGGATATGTATCGTCTGTAACGTATCCAAAAGGCAACACACCTCATGTCTTCGGCACTGTAGTCTCTGATGGTACATTAATCTCCAATTCCTGCATAAAGTAAAAGTCACTGTAAGAATGAAATATTCGATCCTCTCTATCCATCCGATATCACACTACATCGACTACAATGAATTTCCCGTGACGCCCTGCAACTGCTTGTAGGATGACTAGAAATATTGTACTAGAATTTTCTGAGTGAACTGGATGAATGTGTTCCCTGGATACATCGCCCACTGGATACGGGAAGTTCGGAACGTTGTGTAAATCATTTGCAGTACTTAGAAGATCATTTTAAAATGGCATTCATGCATGTGTTGTGACCGGAGGTAAACCTACAACACTTTCGTAGTTTACTCCACATTCTTACAATGGTTCTGAATCCTACTGTGAATGTCAGAGGCATATGTCTAAAACATCTTTTGGTTTTGTAGGAATCTGTAACAATTCTCGCTTCACCACTTGTCGAGTACCCTAAAGAAACCACCATATTCCAATGAAAAAGAAATCTGAAGTTACTGTTATAACGCACTTGATAAGGAAGCTACCCGTGGTAACCTTATGGCAAACCACTCTCCTCTTTGCGTGCTATCACATGCGAAAATCTTGTTCGGATATCTCAAATGGTTATACGATACAAGCATGTTAAGGACATTTTATTCTCGCTTTATTGTCTGGGCTCGCAACAGAATGGAGTACACTATATTTGTTCCATTTTTCCGAGAACAGAGTGTGTTTCGTAGCCATCCCAAGTTTCATGAATAATTCAATATTTCAACTATATTTGATACGCAGAATCACTTGACCTGGCTTGAACCAAGCGAATTCATACGGGACTCTATTTTCTCATTCGCTACAGTGAAACCTAGATTCTCCTCCTTAGCTTGCTCTTAATCCTCCTGGATATGGCGGACTTATCGCCATGCTCTTCTGCCGCGATAATCATGGATTCGAAGGTCTTATTGCTAAAAGTCCCATCGATATCCAGGAAGATCCAGAGATATATTTCCTGAAAGTTTAGATCTTCTTCCACCTTCCATACTGTTGGACAAGTGCTGTTTTGCGTGATTTACGTCGCTGGTATGTGAGTTGGTTTTATGTGTAGAGAAAACTTAGTTAACGTGTTCTACCAAGTGTGCATATAGGATAGTTTTCCTAACTTCGTTAGAAGAAAAGAAGTCAAACTGACAAGTCTCATATTTTTAGCCGTGGTATGGCAATTCTTTATATTTTCGGATTGAGAACTACCCTCACAGTTCTCCAAGGAATGGTTCCTGCTGCTACGCTCACCCTAAACACTCTACACAGCAATGTAATTAATTCCTCCCCTCTTTGTTGAAGTACAGCTGGAAGGACATCTTCGGGGACCGTGAAAGAAAGCGACTGCGCACTATGAGGACAACCCAAAAAACAGACAACTGCAAAACGAAACCTGGAGGTCTGGTAGGCGAAATCTTTTGATCTACACGAGGAAACAGATGAGAATTGCTAGTATCCCTGTGGCAGACGAGCTGTTGATCATAAGGCCTCCCGTGAAAGACAGTATATGTAAAAAGTATATGTACAGTATATGTACAAAGATATACCAACTTCGATTAATGGTTTGTAGGTGACGCAAGCATTGAACGTCAATTGGTATAATACGTGATAAGATATACCGTTTTAAGTATTACGTATCTGCTGTACATTTGTGTTCAGTCTTACTGGATGATGCCTATGTATTTGGCAGTTGTGTGCTGAAACTATGTGTAACTGAATTCCTCCCCAACAATCTGAAAACTGTCCAACATCAAAATTTCCATTACAGATCCAGATCTAGAATAAGCATAGCTACCCGACTTTCCAACAAGAGCTTATTTCTGGATAAAATTACTTTTCTAGAGAAGTGTTTCCAAATTATCTGATACTATCTGACTGTCCGTAAATTATGTTGCATAAGATAATGATTCACAAGAAAACTCAGAATGACTTATTGTTACGTGATTTGAATGTACCCTACTTCAAAAATGCATCTTCTAAATTTGTATGAAATTTCACTAATTGGAAACTGATCCTAATTGTCTTTGAATAATGTTCACTTAGGTCGTAAAAGAATTCCTTACCATGCAACAGGTGACTTCACTCTGCTCTGGCTGCTATGCAAATGACGATCTGCAATAAATCAGTGCGCAGTAGTTCGTTTGTTTATTGTTATTTTATTGAAGTGCCTGTTTTAGTTAGTAACTTTCGATCTTCTTCTCAAAATCACTAATTATTGTGACGCAAAAGTACAAATCGTGCGAATGCAAAATTTACAGACCATTTTTCTATGAATAGTGGGGATATGCTTTGTGAACTATTACGAACTAGATGCAGTAACCTTCTCTGCTCAGGGAGTTGATAAGAGATTATGTGTTAGTTGGAATAAATGGATAAACTATAAAGCATACGAGGTCAAAAATTCTAACTATTTACAATACCTGTTAAGGTATAACAGGTAAAAAGTTTTTTTGAAGACATAGACTAACTACTTACAATACTTTTTATAAGTAAAATTCTTTACTTTCGTATCTGGGGTATATATGAATAAAGAATTCGAATTCCCACTCGTGACAAAGCTGTATGTAGTTGATCGTTGGAGAAGCACGAATCTTTGAAACTGATGCCCCAGTATGTTAAAGTTTGTACTTGATCCTTGCTATTTGTTACACTGTAGTCTAATTTGATTGTAAATTAATTTTTCGGGCGGTGTCTTTCGTGAAGTAAAATCTCGGTCCATTCTCCAAATGTACTACTAGATGTTGATTCGCTCTCATGTGTGTGGAAAAACTGAAAATTTGCTACGATGCATCGTTACTGTTGGTGTATGTTCCTATTTGACACATAAGAAACTCGTCGTTACTGTTTTGTTATCGTTGTCTTCGACTACTTGAAATAAAGCCACGTGACTTGCTTTGTTCAAGTACCTTCATACATATTTGATGGATTTCACTGAATTGCAATATTCTACGTTCACGTGTGCTTGGAACAAGGCGGAAAGTAGTGTGCTATATGGTACAACCAAGTGAGTATGTCTTTCCAATTCCTCACTGCCTCGTATTCATATTTGCGCTGTGAAGCCACCGGTTTTGGATGATCGCCTTCTGTATTCGGTATCGGTAGCTGTGGTTTGCGTGTCTTCACAATTTGGTTTTGGTTTTTTTTTTTTTTTAATATTTTCCATCACTCATACATGGCGAATTGTAGTTTAATGGACCGTACGGAACTTACATCACTTGTCACTACTATGTCTTCCAAGTACGGTTCTTCTTGTGGACAGAGAAATAGAGCTTGGATCGTTCCGTCGGTTGAATTTTGTCGTTAGCCTTATGAGATTGTGTGAAAGAGGCAGTCCCCGTGGTTGCCACTCGATTGTGTACATACAGCATTAACGATTCAAAAGATGCGGTACTTTGTGATGACTTCAATTAATCTCATTCGTTTATGTCAGAAGACGGACGCTATCATATCCTGTCGATGCGTGGGTGCTTGTTCGTATCTTAGTTGTTGTTTGATATCTGGCGACGACGAGTTGCAGTGATATTCATGCATCGTTAACCAATTCATCTTTCTTCAATTCTGATGAAACATACTTGCAGAAATTTATGGTATTCGTTGGGTAGTGATAGTAACGATACCATGTTGTGACAGTTTTGTCCGTGGATGGGAAAAACTTTATCGATTTCATGTCTGTTAGTGTTGATCGAAGTGACACCGACAGAAGTCAACATGATGAGTGCTAGAGGGTTTTCACTTTTGAACATGAGAGGTACAAGTGAGAGGTGGAAAGAATACAATGAAGACACTTGATAGAATCAGAAACTTTCTTATAACGTAATACAGTCGATACATATGACTACAGTAACACCTTAACAGACTTTTAGAAGACTTGCAATTAAATAACGCGGAAAGCATATTTAACATTCCTTCGAAATTTCTGAAATCGTTGGTATAAGAGGCAGTCAAACAATTGCTCTGGTTGACGTGTAGACTTTATGACACTGGAGGCATACCATCCGACATTCGAAAAAAACCGTCCACACATTCTCGAATATAGGGAGGACGATAACTACTGTACAGTCAGGCTACCAGCTTATGCATCAATGTTGCTGTCATGATCGGTTTACAGAAGAGTGGAGAAGAAAACTGAGATTCTTTTGGATGAAAAGTTTGGCTTCTGGAAAGATTAAGGTACCAGACCCGCAGTTCTACCTCTATGTTTGGCAATATAAGGAAGAGTTTAATAAAATTGAGACAGCTTCACAGGAGTTGTCTAGATGAAACAAGCCGTTGACCACATGTGACTTTTCGCGATGTGCAAAATTCTCATAAGCATAGGTGTACGCAACAGAAAAGTCAGGTAATATACGAGACATTTAATACCCAAAAAGGGACAATAAAAATGAATGTAAAAGACAAAGTCATCGTTTCAAAAGGGATGTTAGAGAAGGATACAAGCTGTGTCCCTTATCGTTCCCCATAAATCGGAGAAGACATTACGGCAATAGAAGATAGGTTAAGTGCGATTAAAATTCAGGGGCAGGGCACTGTTGACTAGATTCGCTGATGAGATTGTTATCTTCAGTGAAAATGGGAATGAATTACGGTACGTGCTGAACACAATGAAGAGGCCACTGATCTCAGAGTGTGAATTAAAAGTGAAACGTAGTAAGACGAAAGTCTCGAGGACAAGTTTCAATGAGTTTGGAGGGTAAACTTAACATTATAATTGGGGGCCACAAAGCGGAAGAAAAATAGGAATTTTGTTAACTTGGAAGGAAAATAACGTTCGTCAGACGATACAAGTGTGATATAAAATGCAGACTAGCATAGGCCAAAAGAAATATACCAGAATCAGACATTGGCATTAATTTGAGAAAGCAATTGTTGAGAATGTACGTCTGGGTCACATAATTTAGAGAATGAAAACAGCTGTTAAGGGGGATACTGAGAAGCAGAGATTCGAACACTGTGATACCTGGTGCTATTGAAGGATTCTACAAATTAAGCTAACTGATTAATGCGGATCTCGGATATCCTTCGCAGAATCTACGAGGACACAAATATGTGGAAAATTCTGAAAAGAAGAAGGAGCAAAATTATAGGGCATTCGTCAAGAAGTCAGGATACAACTTGTATGGAACTAGTTGAAGATGTAGAGTAAATGAGAGAACGGAGTATATACAAAAATCTTGGATGTAGTTCGGTGACCAGGTGTGAACCTTAGGAACAGGGGAACGAGAAGCTCTTCATACGACAATGGCTCTCATGGTGGACACTACTGGCCGATGACGCCACAAGGGTTGTATGTGAATGTTACATGCTTTTGGTAGAGAGACACAAGCTTGTGCGCATTCCGGTATGCACATCTAGAATGCACGATTTGTTTCGATTTTGAAGTTTCCTTGGTTAGCTTTAAACTGTAGAACACCACTGCAGTTGTATGAACTTGAGATGGAGATAAAATGCACAGGGGAGGTCTTGCGTTAAGGCCCTTATGCCGGCCAGAGAGCGTTAGTTTGAAATGTGATGCTGGTTAGGATGTTGCTGTGAGAGCGTCATGTGCCGGTGTTCGGCAGTGGAGAGTGTTACCTGCCTGCCAGACTTACAGCTTAAACACACGAACGTTATGCTAGCTGGTGTGAGCCTTTTATTGCCTTAGCCTGGCACATTGCTAATCACAGTAATTCAAGTCCTCTGTATTACAAAATTGTCCAATACTCTTATAAATGAGAGGAATTCTCACCAATCCTTTGTCGTGTAAAACTAACTGAAGCTGCTACCACATACATATATCGTCCCGTGTAGGGGCTCTTGCTTTACACGGAACAGCGCCACAGTACACAGTTCAGTTACGTCTAAGAAATCGGACATACTTATTATTTGCGGGTTGCCTGACATAATATGTTGCACGACTAAAGAAAAGCGTATTCAGACTTATTCTTCTAAACAACAGACTACTTTCTTCAAATTCAATCGCAATTTGATTAATGTATTCTCGGAATGAAACTATTAACATCAACTTATTTAAATCTGAAATAAGTAACAAATTATTACTACGAAAACAAGTAGAGAAATAAGTTCCACAACGGCATCTACACTCATGCACTCGAAAGAACCGTAAGTGAATCTAAGACCCTCAAGAATCAACGCCAGTTGCGGAACTGACCTCGCAAATTGTGAGATGCTTAGAGCAAATGGAGTACTAGCGCTACATAAGGAAACTTACTCGATCGACTCAACGGAATTTGCGTCAGGCTGTGGCCAGGCGTCTCTTCCTCTCGATGCGATTCCATGCCCACAGCTCCCGTCCCACCTTTGATCCCAGAAAGTCGAAGCTTACAGGGGAGGATTCACAACTATCGCCACAGTAACGACCAAGAATTCCTATCGATACTCTGGAACACAGGGGAAGTCTTCTAAAATTTCTCCCTACCACTTAACAGTAAGCGCATTAAAGAGCGAGATGTTGGTACACTGTGTGTGCTGGGTCGCCACTCACTGGTTCAGCATTCAGGCTACAGTGCCTACACTAACGACCTTTCCAATTGACTGACAACTTCCAAACAGTGGGATTGTGGAACTTTCCCGCTATGAACATGGCATAATGTAGCTACTGCGTGTTTCCAACCACCGACAGGAAATGAACATTCGTTTGCAGAAATGTTCAGGAAAATTTTGATCACCCTGCTATAGCTTCCAAGGACCAGGCCGCCTCACACACAATGGATATTGAGCGACGTGTGGCCACAACACTTCTGCGAACCAGCAACACTGCGCGGGGTGGGGGTTATGGTGGACTTGAGCCACTCGCATTGCATGGCGCTGTCACTACCCACCTCCAACTCTAGACTGTTTCAGGGAAGAAAAATTTACACACCTTACATCAGCAGGCATCAAAGGATGATGATTAGCCGGCCGGTGTGGCCGAGCGTATCTAGGCGCTTTAGTCTGGAACCACGCGTCTCCTACGGTCGCAGGTTCGAATCTTGCCTGACATGGATGTGTGTGATGTTTTTAGGTTAGTTGGGTTTAAGTAGTTCTAAGTCTAGGGGACTGATGACCTCAGATGTTAAGTCCCACAGTGCTCAGAGCCATTTGAACCATTTTTTATGATGAGTATGAACAGTTGTCTTTTAGCAAATACTTCTTGTGATTTATGGGTGCAGGTATTAGGATACCTCGGTCTGAGCGATCTTGATGTTTAAGTTTTCCTTTCTACTTATTTGCGTTAGGGAAAAATTAAGGAGCGTTTTTCAATAATCTGCAAATGTAAAAAATGGGATCTTTATGAGCTCAATATCTTCTGAGTTACCTTGTTACACCGACAACTAGGAGAACTGTTTAACCATGATAGCCGAAATTTATCAAAAGGCTAATTTCACTCTGAATTTTAGTAGTTAATAAAGTTTTTATTCCGCCGTTAAATTCTCGTGATACTCATGTGTTCGGTACAAGCAGCTGGTCTTCTGTTTAGAAGTCGCCCATGACATGTGCTTTTTCGTAGGTTCTGATGGAGAGCAAGAAATCGTGTCTAGTAAGGAAGAAGTAAGGTGTCTTATACCGCTTCGTAACGGTAATCAAATCAATGCTGCGGAAGAGATAGTAAAGCTGTGCAACTGAGCATAAAGATATGGTGAAGGTTCTCGTAAATTCTGTCACCGATTGTAGAAACGTGTTTATCATGATTAAACACTATTTGAAACTTTCGTCATATGATGCAAATATTTTGCCTGTACAAACTTTGCTTTTACTGTTTTGCGTTTACTAATTCACTTACATTACTAACTAAACTGATCCATTACTGCAGCACTATTACGTAAGCGTTGGCTCTAAAGCCATTTTTGTGTACTTGAACAGTCCTAGTGTGATGTAAAGAATGTGTTTATTTTGGCATCTACATGTTCAGTTAGATCCAATATACCGTACATGACTTGCTGCGTTGCTAGGTACTACAGGTAGTGCCTTCTCTCTTTCCTGCACTATTAACGACTTCTCTCCTTCCTGTACCGTTGACGAATGTAAATGGACGCTATAATTCAGCGTGAGTGTGGTAAGTCTCGAATAACATTTTCAGATTTCTTGAACACTTAAAAACCAGAGACTACATTTACCCACAATTAATGAAGTCTGGTTAACACTCTATGGAGGATAAAATTTGGTGTACCGCAGTTACAATTGTAAACGAATATCATATGTGATTTTTGTAGCTTTAAGGGCTACTGTAATATCATAAGTTTACCATTAACTCTTTGGAATATTAGTTTCATTTACGCCCAGAATCATATCATGGGAATTCAGACGAGGGTAAGAGACTTTTCAGCACGTCTCTGGTAGGATTTGGTCCCTATCATGTTTCATTCGGTATTTAGATGTTCGTCCTTTGTCTTCAGTTCTAGCGTATTCATTCGAGCGAATAACACACTTTCGGGCATTGCTGTTTCATGACAGAGAATGGATATTTAATTTTCCGCTAGTTCTGAAACAAAGGCATTTACTTAAACGTGGTATTGCCCAAGGCACGAATGGAAACATGACTCAGGTAAAAGTGATAACTTCTGGAAATTATTTGGTAGTTAGCTGTGAAACAAATGAATTCTAGATTATTTGTTATTTTACATGTTGGAGAGGGATTTTCTCTGTGCTGATAATATAGTTAGTCCGTGTATAATATTTCTGTGGGAGATAGACATAAAAACGTAACACTGTCAAATATTTATCGCTATGCAGTAATATATGCAAAGAGAAAGAGGAACATGCAAATTTGGTTAAATAAGTGATTTTTATTTCAGTATCTTTGTAGATGCAGTTGAATAAGATTAAAGCATATTTAACACACTTTTACTCTGATGCTTATAATGTCAGAATTTCAATGATAATTTTCTCAGTCATTTAGTAATTTATTCAGCTGAAATATTTGTGAGCCAATGTCCCATTCCACTTTGCAGACGCATAGCAGTCTCTGCCCTGTCTTTTTCTGCCAGCATGTCCAACTTCCTCACCGACGACTAGGCTTCATTGGGATATCTTAGATATCTACTGCACTTGATTCCTCATGAATATGTTGGTTGACTAGTGAGCTGGTGTTCCTGCCGACACTACACACACGCACACTTATTGGAGTTCAGTAAGATTAATGCATATTTAACGTTCTTTTATATGGCGTCAGTTAAACTCTCAAGTTCAAAGATACTTTATTTATTTAGTTATTTATTCAGTTCAAATATTTGTTAGTCGGTGTCCCCATTCACTTTGCAGACACTCAACAGTTGTAGCCCCACGTTCTCTGTCGAGCACCTCCAACACCCCCTCTAGCGACGAGGCAATGGCGGGATGTCCTCGTAATGAATACGTTTAGTGGGTAGTGAGGCGGAGTCCCCGGCCACCGTGTGGGCTCACAACAACCTTCGCCCCGACTTTCTCCACCCAGCACCTCCAACACCTTCTCCGGCGGCGAGGTATCGGCGGGATGTCCTCGTCATACTCTGTCACAGGCGGCTCATGGATCTCGGCGGTCGTCAGAACCATCCAGCCATCGTTCACCTGCACATAAGAGCAATTCTTCACATTAAAATCATGCAGCAGTAGCAGTAGCAGTAGCAAAAATGTCTAGAGGGGCTGTGTTGGAGGATGCGTCATTTAGAGAGAACAGTTTTCTATTTTGAATGTGAAAGGAAGAAAGGGAAGAGTTTTCAGACAGAATCATTAACTGTGGCAAAGATGATATTAACAATCTTCCAGTGTTAACTGAAACGTGTGCTACTCTACAGTGGTCTGAAAAAGATTTGTGTTGGATGCATTCTGAGACATTCATTACTGGCGAGTTATTAAAGAAGTTTTGCCTTCAGTGCTGCCTTACCTTCCCGATGACTTTGCCGCAGGCTCCATCAACAGCAGCAGGCGGTGGCCGGGTCTTCTCCGTCTGCGCTGCCAGCGGCACCAACTCGTCCACGTCTGAGCGCAGCCGCCAACGCGCGGCGCTCATCCTCTGTGGGACATTTGTTTCTACTGTCACAATTTATTCATTCGTTGGTTTTGGTTTGTTTCCTACAGTTTATAATATTTTCTTGATGTTTACTCGCGACATAGTATAAAAATTACTACAATGCCTAGGTTATCTTTGACTGTTAATATTATTTTTTAAATTAGAATTATTCTTTCCTGTATGAAGAATTCCTATTAAACGAATGTGTATGCAATCCGTCAACAGTTCCTTTGATGGGTGCTGCAGCGCATTTATAAGATGGTACAAAAAATGCTGTTTTTCCACCAAGTATTGTTTATAACTCCTAGTAATTAAAACTATTTGCTAATTCCAGAATTGTATACAGTAATCCGTAATGTATGCTTAATTATCTTATTAAGCAGCAAATTACTACTACTAACTCTGATTGATGTTTTTTCAATACATCTCGGTGTTCCTCACCTCTGGTTTTCCAACCAGATCGGCGTCTATCAGATCTCCGTAAAAGTCATCAACTGACTCCCGGCCAGATCGGAGGCAGAACACACCGAAAAGCCTCCGCAACATCTGTGAAGAAAAAATCAAAAACGCACGTCAAGTGTTGAGCAGAGCCTACACATTAATCTACTAGAGTTACAGCGTGTCCATTTGGACTACTGGGCTGTCAGAAAGTTTGGAATGGGAATAGGGTGAGGGTCTTACTAAGACTTCTTACTGTAAACACTTTGCAATATGCAGATGAAACCACTAGAAGCGTCAAAATCTCCGATAACGTAGGAGAATTTATAAACTCTGATCAGAGTAATGACATTAGGTACTAAAAACATACACACAGAATCAGTGACTAGGCTCAGTGGCTGTGTTTGGACTCATATTGGCGAGTAGAACCGTCTCAAAAACTGTTTTCGGATAGGTGTTATGCCACACACATCACAGTAAAGAAAGAGTGGTTCTACTGTGCATTTCCAGACTTCGTACGAACAATACACGTGTTGTCATGGAACAAAATGTAGCGTTATAGTTTACCGACGGGTACGCTTTTGTTGTTCTTTTCGGTTTCTTTTTCTGTTCTTCACGGCAACAGACACTGCAAGGACAACCTATGCTCGATGTATTCGTTCCCTCACCACATATTTGCACACACTCTTCGCCTTACAAGTTCAACATGGAAATGGAAATGGGAACGGCCTACCAGCAATTTACTCGTAAACTGAGCCCAAAAAGAGAAAGACACCCGAGGATAAAGTGCCAAATGTCCAGCAAACCGGCCAACTCTTCGTAATGAATAACGGTGTAACCGTGGTCAATGGTCGAATACCTTGTACTAAAGACGAGAAGGAATAGTCGAGTCAGATTTGAGTGTGACATTTGTGCTTGATACGGCTATAGATGGGTTCAGATTACCGTTCATCCATATTAATTGATTTTCGTAGTCGTATAGATACCTTCCTTCAGGAGAAAGATGAAATTTCCATCTGAAAATAAATGTTAGTTTGCTGCCACATAATTGTACGATTCTACCACTGACGGAATGGGGTCCATAGTTTCTCTTTCTGTTGTCGGATGCTTCTCTGGCCTGATGAAACTAGTCTGAAACGAAGTAGCATAGATACTGTCTATTGCTCACATTGGCAATCAGGTGTAATTCAACATGCTGTCCCTGAATGTGCAGCTATACGCGTCCCCTTTAAAACTGACTGTCCTCGCCGCAGCTCCCAATAGATGATAAGTGATTTACAGTTAAGGCTACAAAAATTCTCTCAAACAGGAGTAACATTCGACTTCATTGAAATGCACGTGCAACCGCATTGAAATATACGGTGATGATGTCCACCTAAATCGCAATAATCGAGAGAAGAAGAAACTGTGTTTACCGCGCGATGTATGTAGGAGAATGCAATAAGTTAGCTGACTTAGTTGAAGGGAAGTAAAAATTAATGGAAATATGCCAAACAATTCTGCTGTGTTCTCATCAGAATATTTGAGATAGAGAGAAAAATTTGATGTACATAAGAGTACGGACCGAAAACAATTATTTAAATAAAAATGAGTTTTTAACATATCAATTTTTAAATCTGATAAAGAAGTATACAATATTTTCTTGTAGGTCCATTCAGACTGTTAATCCTACGTAGATAGTCTTGATTACGTCTGATTGTGAATTATTAATTTATTGAAAAATGTTTGTAAATTTAAAACGAAAACCGTTAAGTGCATGCAGCACGTGACAGGAGGCGGACATTTCATGCGTCAGTTAAATATCACAAGGGCCCCACGGATTCCATTTAAATCTTGCAGGTATTTTGACAGATATTATAAAATCACAATCACAAATTTTCGTGATTATGTATATGTGGTTATTAATCTGTATGGGGCTATGAGAAATTATTTAAACCTTTCTTGTTCTGTTAAATTTTATTTTAGGATCTTGTTACACATTCCATTGTCGATATCTCATCATTTGATCAACTGCGAGTACAGGAATAATAAACATTTGTCCCTGTTGACCTTTATGCCGTAGATGATACTGTGTTTCTAAGTCCTGACTAGGACATGTATGTAGAGGTTCCAAAGGCCGGCCACGTTGTTGTCGCAATGCCTGTGTTGTTATTTATTTAGACAAACTGCTCAATACGTAGGTTACAGACTTTCCTCATTGCAAGGAGCTTCAACACAGATGATTAGAAGCTTTGAGAAGCCTCTATTTTCCATAATCTGCCAGATCCTTTTCTCAAAATCCTTTTCATAATCATCAAAAATCAAAAGTTATTACGTCTCAAAGTTAAATTCTTTCCACTTCTCTACCTGTTGTCTAATACTAAAATACATTATCATTACAAGGTCGATCTTTACTGAAACGAAAAGGCTTACGTGTCAAAACTCACTTAAATGAAATATTAAACAGCTAACATGTCCAGTGCAACTGTGGACGAAGCGTCAGGAACAAAGATATTTAATGAGCCTCGATCACACAACCCAGAAAATTTATCGATAGCTGAGACAACCATTCGTGGAAGCTTCCACTGTATGATTAGTATTTTGAATTCTTCATATATGCAATTACATAGCTGCTACAAATGATAAACAGCATTTATTTACGCTATACATCAAGAGCGTATCTCGAATGTGTGGTAGGAATGGGGTGGTGAGGGGAAGGGTTGTAGGCAACACATATTAGCTATGCTGTGAAGTTGGTAATGGCTTAGAGATTTCACAATGCATGCCGCTAGTCAGCATCTTTTGCATGTTCTGCATTTCTGCACAATGATACTGACCTTTCACGCATCTCTAATTGAACAGGATGCTAATATATTGCTAGGGAGGAAAGCTGCTTCTCCCTCCCCTCTTCTCCCAGGTGGGTACCCCTGAGATCCAGAACCAGCATAAACAAACTGAATTGTTTGTGTACAGCTGGTGAGTCACATATAGCATACTTAAGTATATTTCTAATACGCGAACCATGCAGTACATAATATGACACAGCATGCTGATACGACGCAGAAAATTTTTAGAGCATATCCACTAAACCAGCTTCATAATGGAAACAAAAAACTATCGGAAATCATAGAATACAAAAAAACCTATCACAATACATCATTTATCAAAATCCTGTCCCAAGATTATGGGAAACTGCTCTGGTAGATTGTTTTCAAATACTGCTCTCCTAGATTGAAGATCAACTAGGATCACTGGAAACGATCGTTCTTTTCGGTAAAATGAAGCCGGTACGATTAAACTACATACGACTGATTTGATGCGTGAGCCACAGCGTTCATTAATACTAGTTGCAGTCGACATCAACAGCAAAGCATGTTATTATGGGTGAGAGAAGAGCGACAGAAGATGCTGACTTGTCACTTACGGTTCCTTACAGCGTCCCACACAACGCTGGCTTCGTGTGTTCTTCTGTCAGAAGAGCGTCCTCGACAAGCAGTTCAGGTATTCAGTTAATGAGCTTGTCTCGCACGAGAATAAACACTATAGCACAAACAACTGCTCAACGAAAATCACGCAAGCACAGACAATATGTTTACGCAACACGATTCGCAATCGCAATGTTGCTACGCAACTGCCCGCTTCGTGTCGTGCGATATATCATTGTTGAAAAATTCGCCCTGGATATTGGCTAAAGAGCGACGGTTGCAACACAGGATTATTTGGTTGACACGAGAGCGTTAAATAGATGCTGAACTCATTCCAATGACAGACGCTGCAGTTGAGGCGTTCTGTATCATAGAGAGGTTAACTACTGGATTTCCGAGAAAGTACTTTTCCGAAAGAGTTGGACCATATACGTACTTCCTCCCACATAAGCCTTAGAAAAAACCACAAAAGGAAAATTCGAGAAATTAGAGCTAATGTAGACGTTTAGCGACAATCATTCTTTCCACGCGCCCTTTGTGAGTGGAACAGGGACGGCGGAATCAATTTTTGCTGCCTGAAGTCCGTCCTCCACACACCTAATGCGCCTTGCCAACTGATTGTTGATGTAGATTAAGGACACACACACACACACACACACACACACACACACACACAACGTGTCGAATACTAAATACTGACGCTATAGAATAAGTGTTTATCTTGGTGTCTGGTAGGAATCTGGAGAGCTGGGGATGGATAGGCAGCTCATGTTGTTTGCGCAGTGAAGTGGGAAACGACACAGAGATTACACGACACATAAAGCTCATTCGCACCGATTACCTGTTCCTATTTATTTCAGATTTATACAGGAATCTTGCGTCTGCCTGGTTGGCTAGAGAGAATTCGGTTCGTGAAGATAATTGCTTTCTAAGGAAGGAAGCTACCATTCTCCTATCCCCACCAGTGGATCACATACTGAGACACTGTCCAGTCAACGAACAACGAAGGAAAATTTGGGGAAATATTCTTCTAATCGCTATTTTTTTTATTTTATTGAAGTAGGATTCAGTGCCATGAACATCAAACTAAAGTTGCTGACGGGACAGGTAGGAAATTGTGTGTTGGAAGTTGTCTTTAAAAATTAATTTTTTGTATATTTGTTGAACAGCCCAAAAACTGCGAGTTCTACTGAAATCGTAACACTTCACCAAATCAAACTACATTAAATTTCCTGGATAATACGTTATTTTTTCTCTGCGGCTAATAGTTTCCACGTGGCAGGGGATGACAAAATTGAAAATTATTAAAAAATATAATTTTAATGGTAGATAATTAACACTTACTGTTACATGAAGTATATTACGAATAGTTATGAAAATATGGACAAATTCAAAGTGCATTAAAGGTGTATTAAGAAATCAACTGTGTTTTCGGGTTGTAACGAGGTGGAGTCTGTGGTGGTGGTTGGAAGTGCGAAGGAAAGTAGGTCATGCATGGTCATATATACATCATATACAGGGTGTTACAAAAAGGTACGGCCAAACTTTCGGGAAACATTGCTCACACACAAAAAAAGAAAATATGTTATGTGGACATGTGTCCGGAAACACTTACTTTCCATGTTAGAGCTCATTTTATTACTTCTCTTCAAATCACATTAATCATGGAATGGAAACACACAACAACAGAAGGTACCAGCGTGACTTCAAACACCTTTACAGGAAATGTTCAAAATGTCCTCCGTCAGCGAGGATACATGCATCCACCCTACGTCTCATGGAATCCCTAATGCGCCTTATGCAGCCCTTGAGAATGGCGTATTGCATCACAGCCGTCCACAATACGAGCACGAACAGTCTCGATGCAGCCCTTGAGAATGGCGTATTGCATCACAGCCGTCCACAATACGAGCACGAACAGTCTCTACATTTGGTACTGGGGTTGCGTAGACAAGAGCTTTCAAATGCCCCCATAAATGAAAGTCAAGAGGGTTGAGGTCAGGAGAGCGTGGAGGCCATGGAATCGGTCCGCCTCTACCAATCCATCGGTCACCGAATCTGTTGTTGAGAAGCGTACGAACACTTTGACTGAAATGTGCAGGAGCTCCATCGTGCATGAACCACATGTTGTGTCGTACTTGTAAAAGCACATGTTCTAGCAGCACACCTAAAGTATCCCGTATGAAATCATGATAACGTGCTCCATTGAGCGTAGGTGGAGGAACATGGGGCCCAATCAAGACATCACCAACAATGCCTGCCCAAACGTTCACAGAAAATCTGTGTTGATGGCGTGATTGCACAGTTGCGTGCGGATTTTCGTCAGCCCACACATGTTGATTGTGAAAATTTACAATTTGATCAGTACATACTGGCGAAACTAAAATGAGCTCTAACATGGAAATTAAGCGTTTCCGGACACATGTCCACATAAGATCTTTTCTTTATTTGTGTATGAGGAATGTTTCCTGAAAGTTTGGCCGTACTCTTTTGTAACACCCTGTATGTACCTCCTTCATAGGTCTGCAAAACGAATGGCAGACGATTCCCTATACTCCACTGCTTCACAAGAAGCGACTTAATTGAATATCTCAAATTTTTATCGACCTTTCCATACATAGCATTCGCATATAACCGGGAGGTGTATATTTCCCATAAACTGCGTTAACACCAGATGTAATAAATACACGAGTTACTAATAATACACAAGAAACGCATATGGACAGAATCTGCGCCAATCTCTGCACCCTGTTTTGTACTGCTAGAGGGGAATTTGGTTCTAGGTCATCCAGTACAGTAGTTTTAGCTTTCTTCTGGGAAAGGCAACTTGCCCCACCAGGACCGCTGTTACCTTCTCAGTTTACAGATTTTTACCTACGTGGCAACTCTTGCTATTCTGTTATGTACGTAGACAAAATAACTACACTGAACCCGTATTTATATAGCGGTGTTATTTTCAGATAATTGTATGAGAACTAATTTGCAGTTTTTAAGTGTGCTGTTACATATTATACGACACTGAAGAGCCTGTCCTAAGTGTAACTTTCGGTCAATATGTCTTCGACAGTGTCAGATTCACTGTAACCTCTGTTAATGGCTGGAATACTTTACAGAGAATCAAGCATAAATGGATCACCAAAACATTTGTCCTCCCATCATGTGAAGAGGCCCAAGGGCTGAAATTTGTTCTGTCTGCAACAGACCTAGGTGTTACGGAACTTCAGATATCTCAACGTCAGTCAGCAAACGCTTTACAACAGCTTACTGTTCATCATTTGAATTTGATCAGTCCCATTTCATTTGATATACTCCCATTCACCTTGCAAGAAATGCTGCGATTTTGTGGTGAAGAGCTCCACTCAGCGCAGCTCACTACTGAATGAAAGAGATTTTGGCAGTGACGAGAGAATTACAATAACTTTCTGTTCATCCATCAATTCTGACTAAAACTTGGGTACACGGCTTTACAATACGCTGTCGACTATAAACAGCAGCAAGGTGCCTAGTTTATCATCCAATTTATTTCCCTACAAACACTATATACGGTACTGACAACGTCACAACTACAATTTAGACACTTCTCAGCTACTGTTTATAGGAAGGTATTTTACACAGAACCTTCGTCAACATCTGAAATAGATACTCACTTAATAAACATAAAGTAAATGTACTGCATAAACTCGAGTCCAGTGAAGTTATTTTGTGTACCGACGTAAGAGAAAGGGCAGTAAATGACACGGAGGTTAGTTTGTCTGTAAACTGTATAACCTTTTCTGCAAGTGCACTACAACTGTCGTATAGGTTGACGAAAAATCAGTTAACCGTGTAGGAGTGTGGAACAGTGTGCAGTGATTTACGTAGAAACCTTCCATATCATTTCCTTGCGTTGTTAGTATTTGTGACTCACACATGTGTTCCATGTAGTGCAAAACACTTTGTGAAAACTAAGCGACCCTCTGGCATATCTGCTTAATGTCTCGCCGAATGTCATAAGACGAGCAGCGGAAGGGTCCGAATGATTTTCTGAAAAGCCTTATAGTTGTTTCTTGTGACATAGCAGGGTCGCGACTACCATCCACCCGCTCCCCACCACTCTATAACTGCCCCAGAAACAATCATACCTTAAACGGTTCTTTGTATTTGGATGTGGTAAATCCATTAAATATTTGATCCTAATGAGCTTCATTTAGCAATATACATTAATTTTATAATGCTAAACATTATTTTCATTAATCTTCGATTTTTCATACGCTGCACCACTAACAATATTTGTCCGAGAGAAAAATAATAGGATCATTTTTGTATGGAATTTGAAGTATCTTAAATGCGGATGGCGAGACACTTTTCCTTGAAGCCACGGATATCAAGTTATTTAAGAAAACAAAAATCCGAGCTTCAAACCTCCCCCCCCTTTCCCACACCACACACTTACACTCTCACGCCACCTAGCTGACATTCCGCCGGTATTAATATAATGTTCTCGTTACTCCCTGCTACACTCCCTGCAACCAACGTATAAAAATTCGCAACTTTACCAATTTTTACCCGATTCGACTTATTTGGGTCTTCGTTGACTGAGCTAAGAACAATTTGAGATGCTTGATAATCTACACTTTATATAAAACGCAAGGTGATACAGTTTACTGATACCATGCAGAACAACGTCGGAACACATGCAACAAAGAGCATCATAATGCAAAAAAAGCATCATCAGTATTTATGGAACATTAAGAACAAATCATGGTACGTAAACACCAAAATCATATCAATTTGTCGTAGATTTATCACCAACTCGGATCACTGGAAAAGGTACTTCCTTGTTCTGTAAACTGTACTTCGTACGACTAAACATCTAAATAAAGCTAGATACGTCTGATTTGACATGGGAGGCTACAGCGTTCAGCTGTAGTACTTTACAGTGGATATCAACAGCAAAGGATGTTAGTCTGGGTAAGAGAACAGTGGCAGTGCAATAAGTTTTCTTAAAAAAAGGCAGTCTATCCACTGCCTTGTTTGTATTCTTCGATGACTACAACGCGTCGCTTTGCCTTACTTTACAGTTAACTTAAATCATTTTGTAATGAACTGTGAAGTGATGGTGATAACTGCTTATGAGTATACCGAGGGGTCTAAGGCGCTGCAGTCATGGACTGTGCGGCTGGTCCCGGCGGAGGTTCGAGTCCTCCCTCGGGCATGGGTGTGTGTGTTTGTCCTTAGGATAATATCGAATATGGACAGTCATACGTTCATGGGCTATAAACCAGAAAACTATGGCAGCAACTCTACAGAGTTCCATATCAATACTGTGGAAACTTGTTAGTTGACCAATGACTAGGAAATCATTAGGTGTTCAAGCTTCTTCTGATGAAAAATATACATTATACTTTAAGAGTCATTCTCCTAGTGGAATAACAGAGACTAATCTTGAAAATCTTGAAAGTGAAAACGACCTTTAGCAACCAGCTAGTACGGCTTCCAGCTTATTTTATACGAAAAGATACCCTTTGGAATACCGCCGCTAAGCTCCAGAAGTTATCGTTAACAATCATTTCATCCTCATCCCCGGCGCGCAATTCGCTCACTGTGGCGTCGAAATAAATACGACTGGCACTTGGCTGCCAATCTTCCCAGAATTGGGCCTCCCAGCTAATGATGGCATACGCCCATTTAATTTTTTCAGTATTGTAACTGCGTAAAACGTAGTATTCAAGAAATCCAGGAATAGGAAGCCGCATACTATCATGCGTTTCATTGCTACCTACAATAACAATATTACCATCACGTTTCGTCCAGGATTCTCTAAAGATTTTGGAAAGAATCAGAATACGTAAAGGAAGATACGACTTATCAAGATTAACAATATTTTCTTACCTTTCCTTTTGCACCATTTAGGTTATCTGTATCTTTTGGTGTCGTATTACATAATATGCGCTAATATCCCATTTCTCCAGTGTTTGGTAAATGGTTTGCTTGCTCCCCTGCAGGAGGTACTGCAGTTTCAGAGACCTCCAGCAATTACTACTTTCCTTGAAAAGTTACTATTATTGCGACTATCAGCCTTTTCTACACTTTTGATTGCTGGGAGCAGTTTTTCATCGCATTGCAACACTAATTCTTGGGACTTGTTTGCGTTACACCATCTTTTAAGGAATCATGAAGCACATGAATGGTAATTCATAGTTTCATTTCACACCTTTTTTTTAGTGGAAGCTTCACGTGGAGTGATCTTCTGTGTTCTTCCTACGTTGTCTTTTAGACTTTTATTTACATCAACCGTGGAAGGCAGTCGATTGTTTTGTTACAGAAACATTAAAAAATAGTCTCCTCTTCCCCTTTTATTTGATTCAATTCATTAGGATGTCAACGAGATGGTTCATCATTTGCACAAAAAAGTTTATTTTTACCTTTTCTTTGTCTGAAGTTCTAGTTAAATGTTACAAAAAACTTACGTTTTATCACAGCGTTTGAATCATTTACAAATGTCGCGGTCATTTCTTCTGGAGGAAATTCTTGCTTTTTGCCAAAGAATCAGTAACATTTTGAATTACCGACACAGCATTTTCCTTTGGTGTGGGCATATTGACTCTCAGGGTGTAGAAGAAAACGCTTTAAACCAGCCGTTTCATGGATTGTTTGACTCAGTGCTTTGTCTGGAAGCATACGCAAGATGAGACATGAGAAACCGGAATAAGCTTATGCCATTTTATAGACACTAGAAACACCAAGTCAAAGAGGTCACTTCGCAGCAGCAAGCCAAAAAATTTGATAGATTAATCGAAAAATCATTCACGAATGGCAATTTGATCGTTGGCTTCAAAATAAGTAAAGCAAACGTTAACGTTATAAAAATACAAATATTCTGATATAAATTTAATAAACAAAAATATTATATATTTTCTAATAGCATTATAAGCTCATTCAGCAATATTTTTGAAAAATCGCATAGCTTAGTTCGCATTGGAAACACTGATGTCTTCTCACTCAATAGCAAATCACATACTACTGGAAATAAAGATCACATGCTACTTATATCAATGAAAATTGACCTTAATATTCGCTGCTAGTGTGAGCATATCATCTCAAATGAAATAACTAAAAGTATTATCCGTAAAATGACGTCCTTGGGCGTTGAGAGACATTTACAGTATTCTTTTAATTAAGCTAAGATTGGCACAGATAGTTATTTGTTTGTTCTTGGAACAAAGTAACGTGGTTAGGAACTGTAATTCTGGGAAGGTAAAAAAAAGGCCAGCATCTATTTGGTAGAGACGTGGCAAGCCGTCTACGTAGTAACTCAACAGCACTGTTCGCAGTAGAAAACATTCTGTATTTGGGTCTAAACCTACATCGTTACTCTGCAAGCCATTTTTCAGTTTGTGGTGGAGAAAACCTACGGTATCACTATAATATGCCCCAGCTGCTTTTCTGGCAAATAGCTGGGTTGAGGTTCGATAAAAGTTGTTGGTGGAAGCCTGCTGTTTGTAAATACACCGGACAAACAATGTGTCACCCAAGGAGATACTGGGCTGCCGTGTAATCCGTCTAACCTCTCATAGTAATCTGAATTCGGCAAGAAGGCATCAACAATTTTCTGGAGGTACGCCATATGCAGTGGGTGCCACTGTGCCTAATGGCTGGGATATTGTTTCTTACCATGCATCCACTGTTCCCAACAGTTCCCACTTTCTCTTTGGAGATTAACAAAGTTTGATTTAGTGTCCCCGTCAAGCTGTGATACTGTGCCTGAGTCCGCCTCCGTAGCGTAGCGGTTCGATTCCCGGCAGGGGACTGGGTGTTGTTTGTCTTTCATCATCACTGTCTCGCAAGTTACCTAAAAAGGACTTGCAATACGGCGGCCGAACTCCCCCGAATGGGGCCCCCCGGCCAACAATGCCATAAGATCATTTAATTTTATTTTTATTGTGCCTGAATTTCCGTTAAACAAGGCACGTATATATGCAGCTCCTCTGAACACGGCTGTTAACTGTCTCTGACTGTGTCCACAGAATACTCTTCATGAAAATGTAGAAGAAAGCTCAACACTTTGTCAACTAAAATGTTGAAGTAATTGTCCTGTTTCACGTTTATGGTAACCAGACGTAGTGGTCACAAGACAGGCCCCGAAAAACAGCCCCAAAACTTCCAGCCTGAACCACATATTTCAACGTTAAACGCCTCGATAAGCTATTTCTATACTTGACGCTTCGAGTCGTTTCAAAAGAGGCGAAATCGCTTCACGTCGGACCACACTGCAATCCTCCGGTGACCTTCATTCCAATTATTGTGTTGTTTGGCCTATCGGAGATGTGCAGCTTCATATGCCGCTGTGTGCTGTCATATCTTGCAATGCGAATTTCCATTGCACAGCAGTGTTCGTTTGTTAGCTGATTGAGATGCACCTGCATTCACTGGCGCTTGTAATTCTCTACTAGAATTCTTGTCACTTACAATATTTTTACAACACCTGTTCTAATGACAGATTTTACATGCCTGTTTGTGGTACACCATACCTCGTAAATACGTTTGACAATTGCTTTCAGTACATCAGCATATCAGGCAACTTTATTAACAGTGTGGTCGTCGGCAAGTCCAAACACGATGTTTTCTTTCTGCCACAGTGTGAGATCTCCGCGTCCATTCATCTAAGGGTACTGATTCCATAGAACCGAGTGACACATAGAGATTACTTCTCTGCCCTCTGTTACGTCAGGCAAAGAGCGATATGGCCGCCTTGTATCCTTTCTCTACCATCCACGGCGCTCCAGTGCGAGGAGACTGCTCTTTAAGGAGATGGCTAACGTTTTTCCACTGGTTTAGATCCAAAAACGTTACTAGCCTTTCAATTCGGCAAACGCCTTGAGCATTGTAAAATTCACTTATAATCTTATAACGATATGCACAGGCGTTATTATTATTATTGAAATATCCGCCCACGCAGCCGAGTTCGTTAAAAACGCCTGTTCAGTGGCACTCTACGTGGAGCTAGCCGATTTGAATGCCAGTGGAGGGAGAAACTGTCAGCGGCATTACTTTAATGGAGGAAGAGGAGAGCTGTTTGTGTACACTTACTGTTCGCCAGACTTTGCCCCACAGTCCTGAATTGAATTCCAAGCCTCTCCGTAGTCTCCTATGAGATGAGCACTTTAAACCCTGCGGCCGCTTGGTGACATGCGGGAGGAATTGGCTGTTGTTCCGCCGCCGTGTACCACCCTCTCATCACGATATATTAACATGAAATTTACTTATTTATTTCCTACTTTGTTTTAGATTGTTATCTACATACAACAAAAGACCAATTGTTGCACATGAACTGCCATAAATATGCACGTAATATTTTAACATAATTTACAAATGTTGTTGCAACTAGCCATTATGGGGTTTAAGGGGGGAAAATCAGCTTAAAATATCTAAATAAAAATAATAACTGAAAAAACAACATAAATAAATCATAATTTCATAAACGAAAACTTAAAACCGAACTTGGGCCATCATTATACTGGTCTACTGTACTATGCTGCGTTCCTACTATACAACACTACACTACACAGCATTATACTATACTACACTACACCACACTACACTGCACAACTGTACCTGGTACGGCAATCACACTGGATTTTCATGTTTGACTGGATAGTTAGCTTCTGACGTGCTAAGGAACAACTGCCGCCCGTGGCGTAGAGATTGGGAGACGGTTGTCAGGATATCAGGAAATCGTTCTTTCTGGTCCTCTCCGAGACTAGTCTCCTCGTTGCTTCCGGAATATAATTTTAGGTGGATGTTTTGCCGTGATGTATCTCATTATCATGATGTGTGACCTCGTTTTGGTTGTCTTTCGGCCGTGTGGGTTTCCCGTTCATGAGCTGTTATTTCTGCTGTCAGCATATTCACCTTCTCTCACAGCTCTTCATTCCTCCTTGCGTTGTATATTGTTCTGATTTTATCCTCGTCTGCAATATATTGTCTAATGGCACACTCCCAGGCGATGTAGTTTACGGTGCCGATTGCTCCACATTCACAAGTATATATGATGCGTTATCGTATTTTCAGTAAGTAGCTAGGATATGAACCATATCCCGATAGGTAGTGTACAGCTCCCTTGGTAGGAAGGAAGTATGACATTTTGCATCTTTCTTTTCTTTTATGTTAGGAAGGGACTGGTAATTTCTTCTTCCTGGTTCTGCGTTGTCCCAGATTCCTTGCGATTCTCTATCAAAGTCAGCCTTTATTTCCTTATTTGATGCCTCATGTCGTAGCCGCTTGGTCTAGGACGCCTTGCCACGGTTCGCGCGGCTCCCCTCCCCCCCCCTCCCTCCCCCCCCCCCCCCCCACTAGGAGGTTTGAGTACTCCCTCGGGCATTGATGTGCGTGTTGTCCTTAGCCTAATTTAGTTTAAGTTAGATTAAGTAGTGTGGAACCCTAGGGACCGATGAGCTCAGCAGTTTGATACCCCACCACCACCTTATTTGATGCGGCTCTTCTGCCCAGTATCTCCTTTATGTTAACACGTTCGCCATCTCTGAGCCAGTCTTATGGGTTGGTCCAGAGGTAACAAGAATAGCACCACCAGCAGCGTCTCAATGGGTGTTTTTCTATACGTGCCTGTCAGATGTAGAATTACTCTTCTGTGTGTTCGTCGTAGAACCCGTGCAGTCCTTTCTTGCTCTGTGAGCGCAAAAGCTCCACTTGATTTACGATGTTCGTCTTGTATGTGTTCCTATCTCTCATCTCTTCTTTAATTACAGATCCTGTTTCAACAAATGCTGCTGTTGTGGCAATATCTACCGACATGTTCTCTGTGTTATGAGAACCAGGTGTCTTCCTCATGCGCATCGGCTGCTACATCGATTAACGTTGCAAGATTGCTCAACGGTTTATGGTTAGAAGAGTTTGATGCTTCTATAACGTATCCTTAGATGCTATACTTTGTACGTTGTTACTGATCTCCTTTGCTTTAGCAGTTTGGTCACTTTTTTTTTTTTTGTCACATATAAACTGTCTAGTCTGTTGATATCGTGAAAAGTTTTTTTCTGTTCACATAGCCTTTCGAGGAATTCCCCAATATTTTCCTCTAATTTACCCACTGTTTTGTCACATTCTGTAATTAGCAGGTTGTCTACGTGGGCGATGCAGTCTCTAGTGCTTGTTATATTCTGAAGCTGGTTCAGTAATGGCTCTTTGCTAACATGCCAGAACTGTGGATCACAAACACAGCCCCACGATTTTATTTCCAGGACATTCCAATTGGACCTGCCTGTGCGTGCAATAATCGCACAGCCTGTTATAGAGACATATGAGGAACTCCATCTGCTTTAGTCATTTGAAGATGGTAGGCGAACTCTACTCATATTCCTAACCTACGTTGGCCCAAATATGACTCATTCCAAATGGCTCAGTCCAAAACACGCCCTATTTCTGTTACGAAAGGATGGTGCTACTACCTAACCAGATGTAGCGTTTTACAGTTCGTACCTCACGACTGTCTCTTATACAGGCTGTGTCATAACTAATAGCGTAAATGCATACACTTGAAAGTACACGATATTGGAAACAAAAAGCCTCAGTAAGCATATGGTCGAAAATGCATACCTTAAGAGCCACGATAAATTTTTCTTCTTCCATACTGTGAAGCAAATCTCTGACGGCCGGTGTGGCCGAGCGGTTGTAGGCGCTACAGTCTGGAACCGCTCGACCGCTACGGTCGCAGGTTCGAATCCTGCCTCGGGCATGGATGTGTGTGATGTCCTTAGGTTAGTTAGGTTTAAGTAGTTCTAAGTTCTAGGGACTGATGACCTCAGATGTTAAGCCCCATAGTTTTCAGAGCCATTTGAACCATTTGAAGCAAATCTCTTCTTTAGCAAGCTCTTTCCTTTGCACATTTTGGGAAGTAGTAGTGTGGGCCAAAACAAGAAAAAATGTCCAGTAAGCATTTGCTCTAAAACGCGTACCCTAAACGTTATGAGCAATTGTTCATTAGAAGAGTTGTGTTTCCAAGTAGAGAAGATGATCACGTGCTCATAGCTCTTTGGGTATGCATTTTAGAGCACACGTTTACTGAACATTTTTTTTTCTTGTTTTGGTCAACATTACCATATCCCAAAATGTGGAAAGCAAAGAGCTTGCAGTAGAAGAGATTTGTTTCACAATATCGAGGATGAAAAATTGCTTGTAGCTCTTAATGTATGCATTTTCGACCCTATGTTTACTGAGACTTTCTTGCTTGTATGCGTTTACACCATTAACTATGATACATATTGTATATGAAAACAACAACAAATTTGATGAGATGATGATGTTTTTACTCTTTCTTCTTCGCTGCACCTGCATTTTAGGGTTAATTCTGCGGTGCCGTCTTTGTTATCAATATCTTCCATAGCCTCTTGCTTAAAAAAACTTGACGTAATTTTCTTTTCTTTCTCTTCCTCCTTACGCGTATTGCACGTATACACAGCTCTATTTTACTTCCGCAATTTCCGTTTATATCGATTCTTCTTTCGTCGTCATTCTTTCATTGCGGCCCTGCTCGACGTTTTGTTTGCGCCATCATTATTCACTTTTGTTCCTCTATAGTATTCCGAACTGAGTACACGCGAAACTGGTGGATTTTGTACCGTTGCCTGTCTTCCTGAAAGCTCGCTATCTTCCATCGATTTTCGTGGGTAGCCCGTTTCTTTTACTAACTCTTTTATTCTCGTTGTGGAAGCTTCTGATTCCCTTTTCTTTGACAGAACACGTGTGCTCTAAATATTTATTTGATTTGTATAAATCGTCCTTTTCTTCCTCTTCGGTTCAGACTCCTTTCTCGTAGAATAGAGATTTACTTTCAAACCATTACACCTATTCCAGAACTTAAAAATTTCTGCGAGATCTGGATGTACAACATTCTGCTTTTGTACATCTAGTATGCCTGTATTTGAGAGTAACTTATCAAATAATTTTGCGATGTTCGTCTTGTTTTTGTTCATATCTCTAATGTCTTCTTTAATTACAGCTCCTATTTCAACAAATGCTGTTGTTGTGGAAATATATACCGACATGTTTCCTGTATTGCGACACCCAGCTGTCTTCCGCATGCACATCGGCTGCTGCATCGATGAACATTGCAAGATTGCTCAATGGCTTATCGTTAGAAGAGCCTGATACTTCTAAAACGTATCTTTAGGTGCTCCTGGACCACCGTCTTCTTCTGAATCTGTCATAATCCCTTCATTAATCATAACATTTTCTTTAACCGACTCGACCATGCTACCGCCAATGTGTTTGTCATTTACCTTCAGCACTATATTGTTACTTATTTCTTTGCTATTCGCCAACTGCTCCGCATCATTATGCATATCAATGACTAAATTTTGAACTTTATTTCTGTGATTCTACTTCATCACTGGTTTATGTCTTCCATTCTTTATCATTCGGAATAGTACGTTTTTCCCCTCAGTATTAGTTCCAGGGAGGGACCGAGCTGAATAGCTGAATTTAGTCTATGTTTCCCTGGTTCCAATCCCTCTCTCTCTCTTTGCTGTTTTCCCGCTGTATTCTTCACAATTCTTCCAATCCTCTAGGTGTAAGGTATTGCCTCTCGTATAAAATTTCCGTTTCCCTAGTTCTCGCGGTGCTCCTCTTTATACCTCGCCCCGTCCCCTGCTCACGCATGCGTAATCCTGCTCCTAAGCTGCTATATCAGCTGTGACCTGTTCCGCGACCTTCTACATCTCTCATCGCATAGTCACCTTTCTCTTCTCGCCGGCCATCATTCCAAGTTTCATGTGGCCGAAAGTTGCAGGGCCGGCTGGAGTGGCCGAGCCGTTCTAGGCGCTGCAGTCTGGAGCCGCGCGACCGCTACGGTCGCAGGTTCCAATCCTTGTTAGTTAGGTTTAAGGAGTTCTAAGTTCTAGGGGACTGATGACCTCAGAAGTTAAGTCCCATAGTGCTTAGAGACATTTGAACCATTTTTTTGAAAGTTGCAGGGTCGCTGAGGCTCTGGCTGTTCATCTCAGTTTTCGTGATTCTGGCAGTTCGGAACCCCGTTATTCCCATTACTATTGTGGGCTTCCCTTTGCGCTATTTCCCCTGCGCATTTTAAAATCAATTTCGCTTGCTCTTCTTTGTTGATCACCAAATGACATACCGGATGGTTGTAATCAGTGTTCTCGATTGCTGCAGTGCGGGTTGTATGCATTGCAGGACGCTGAAATGTCGTAGGTATGTTCATTAATTGATGCGCTCGCGGAGTATGCTGAAACAAATAATAGTTCCACTTTGTTCCACTAGGTGAAAATTTGACGCTGTAATCAGTCAGAATGTGGTGTGGGTGCAGTAAAAGAGGAGGAACGATCAAACACATGATAACGGTGTTTCCGGCACGTTTATTAGGATATAATCACAAGTTACAACATGCGTTCAGTATGGTCTCCAGACTCAGGAACATGCTGCGTCGGTAACACGGCAGGGTCGACAGTTACTCGCAACGTATCAGTAGCAATCAGAGCTATATGTTGTGGTATGCTACCCTCCGGACCAGGAAGAGTCTGGATACATCCCTGATAGACGCTATTTTACAGATATTCCAACAACCAGCTTGGACCTGGGTCTTGCGATCAGGAAGACTAGTCTTGAAACTGCCTAGAGATAATACGGTTGCTACAAAAAGTTTCTAGAAGCTAATCTTTCACTTGGCACATGACACGTAGTGTCGCCCTATCATGCATCAAAATGGTGGTGTGGACACAGGTTATTTTTTGCAAATCTGGAATCACGTGTTGCAGAAGGAGATACAATGTGCAGATGTCGCTGTACACCTAAAAGGCCTCCAAGGTGTCATTTCTTCGAAGTAAAACGGACCGAAACTGAGGGGCCTTTTGAAACAACACTACGCAGTCACATAAGCTGAGTACAATGAACCTCAGAGGCAACAGTCTTGGCCATTCAAGACGCCATGCAGAATGAAATGTGCCTCGCCTGTCCAAAGAATATTCCCTGGGCACATGTCGTCCATTTCCATGCGTGCCAATAAACGAAGGGCAAAGTAAGAGCTTTGTAGCTAACCTTTTCGCTTCATTTGGTGCTCATTCTGAATCCTGTTGGATATCGGTGTAGAATTCGCGACAAAATCTTTTGATCTGGTGACCAAGAGAGAGACAGTTCCCGTGGCAGACCTCGAGCACTGACTGCAGAATCTGAGGCACGTGTTGCACGGTTGGCTATATCTACAGCATCTTCAACAGAACTTCCACGAGAATCAGCCATATCCCTCTTTGTCTTGTGCCAATTAATTCACATGTTTCTTCAAATTTGTTTATCATATTCTTTAGCCCATTTATTGAGGTGGGGCCTCTTCGCAGCTGTTTCCGTCGGCGATATTCCCGCAATGCAGCGTAACTATTTCTGCTGTTCTGGTAAAACAGTGCACGGTATTTCTTCTCAACAGTCATTGCGTTTTGTGTCGACAACTTCAACTTTCTTAAACTTTTACAACAAGAGTCACTTCACAAAAGAAATCAATACGCCTCGCCAAACGACTAACAGCATAGATACATCAAAACAGAAAACATATTACTTTCTGATTGACTTTTTAAAGCGCCATATTTTCACCTGGGGGCAGAAAGTGGAACTATTATTTGTCGTAGCATTCTCTTCGAGCGTACCAATTAATGAACATACCTGTAATGTTTGCGCGTCCTGCAGTGTACACAGCCCGCACTGCAGCACTCGGATCACTGTCAGTTTAATTGTAACCACCACATTTCTCCACCGCAGACACTCTGTTTATTACACACCTTATTACCGTTTTCCCTGCTACTGGCGTGTCCAAATATCCGTTTCATTCTAGTGATGTTTCTAAAATTCCAACTAACGACCCATCTTCCTGTCTATTCTATGCTTGTTGTCTCTTCTTGCATTTCCTGTGATCAATATTTTTGTATGAAAGCATTCTCAAACTCATCGCACGTCATCCTGCATACATTTAGGGAATATGCGCACTTGGCTGCTCGTTCTTCCATCCGTCTCACTGCAAGATTTAACTTTCATGTCTGTCCATTTCCCAGACACCGCTCGTTTCAGCCTGTACAATAATGCCAACGGATGTAGTTTTCTTCCTGGTCGGAAATTGATAGAAGTTCTATTGAAAGCCTGCACTTCTTCCATACTAGTTCATACTATATTATTTCTTGCTGTGCTGAGGTTCTTACACGAGTTATTTTTATTAATTGTGACTTTGCTGGCAATCTTTGGTAATTCCCTTTCGACCTTGGTGATGCCCATTTCACTTCTTTTACCAATTTCGATTATGTCTTTTGTTACCGTTTCTTTCTTTTTTTGCTCCGTTCTGCACAAATGTTAACTGTGTTCTGAGTAGGCTGTAACTTTCGACGCAACTCGTCACAACTGCTTCAACTGGCTGAGGGTTCTGTTCCTACACGTGAATCCATTCTTTGTATTTTTCGATTCACTCATTCCACTTAGTACGAAATCTGTTCACTGAGTTTTGCCTTGTTTGCCCTGTTTATCAAGGTGCTTAGTGTATTCATCTACCTTTTTTATGTATTCTTTTCGTGTAGGATGTGCTCTCCTCCATCTTTCCCGTTATTGTTGCTAAGAGTCTCTGCATATCTAAACGCCCTTGGCTTCCAATACTTGCCTGTGTACGTTCTCGTTCTCCCTTATTTCCTTTGTTTTGCAAAATTTCTAACAGCGTCAGTGAACTGGTGTACTACTCTCCTTCACTTCGCAGGTCTTGTCCATTAAATAGGATTCTCCTTCGCTAATTCCCAATATTTAAATGATTCTTGAATCTGCATCTATCTTCTTCGTTTCTGCTCCCTGTTTATATAACTCAAAATCCCGTTTAGTACGTGTCTCAGCCTGTTCCTCCATGGGTTTTACTACATTAGTTTATTCACAAAGCACGCACAAAATTCACTTGCAATGGCTACAGCAGCAGTGTCATATGCCATCTACTTTGATAGTAAACCTTCTTTCACGTCCTCACATGTGTTTACGCTCGAGTACGTATTTCGCTCGCTTCCATCATTGATGTGTTGTGATGCTGAAGTGTCCCTCACGTGGGCACCGGGAAAACAGTGATCAAGTTTTAGCAAGTTTATTGGCAACTATATACGTCTGCTTCGACGGTAAGAAACAATCGGCACAAAATACAGTTTCTTATTAGGTAATGCCACAGAGGATTGACAGAGCTAGGACGTGTTAACACTATTAGGAACTTCGTGACAAAATACATTTGAAGGGAAATAATCCAATCCCCGAGAATGCCGTCCAACACAAGCACAGAAAAGTCTATCCTTAACACGGCATAAGTCCACAGAGGAAGCAACGATGAAAGCTGAGAACAGCGGCTTCGAGCACCCCCTGGGAGTCAGGAGAGGCTCTCGAAGCCATAAGAACTGGCTGCTGCAGTCCATGTCCCGGCCTTTATAGCTGCAGTCGATGGAATAATCATAATGCTGTCTTTTTGTAACATGTGCGGAAGCGAATAGGCCTCTCTGATGTGGCTCCCTCTGCCAGCTCTGGTACCGCCACCTGACATCTGTTCGTGACTGCGGCTTGGGGAGTCGTGATGCTGAGGCATTCTGGGGCCATGTAGACTGCACGCATACCCGAGGTGCCCGAGAGGCTGCCGCTCCCCTGTGAGCATATCTCTGATACAGCGTTCCTCCACCACCAGGAAGGGACACGAGGCTGCAGCCCATCTCAATGTCCTCGTCAGGCTGCTGTGCAACATCCGCGTCCACGCTGATGACTTCTGGCGTCGCTCATGCAGAAGCTGGGGTCTGGCACTGGGTCTCGATTCCTGTGTCCCAGACGACAGCATTGCTGTCGGTAATCCGGCTATGTAAGGGCAGCGTCCCTGGAACAGGACATATAATAGCAAATGCATTTTCGGAGCTGGTTTATGTGTGTTTGGCAAGTGGCACCATCAACCAAAGTAACCTCCACCTTAGCCCATACATGGAGACGGGAGATGGTGGCAGGAAGTCATTGTCGTTGTGAGAAAATGTCAAGGACCACATTGGTTCTCAAATGGCAAAGCGATTGTGGTGATGGTGCCATGCAGCTATGGGGGCAGACTGAAAGCAAAGCAGAGACAGCTGGGAGGATTTCCATGTAGCTTCTCTGCTGGGAAGAGGGCCTCCTGGAGAGTGACTCAATAGGATGCTAAGAACAACAAAAACGCGTCCTCCAATGGATGGTACTTGCAAAATTTGGTGCTTGCAGAGTTTGGTTACATGGATTTGAAGTGCTCACTACCCTCTATTCCGTGCCTGTGGAGACTGGGTGGAAGGGTGTTGTGTGGATAAGCTGGGTCCATTTTTCTCGCAAAATTTGATGAACACATTGGAATGAGTTGCAGGCCATCATCTGAAACAACTGTTTTGGGAAGAGAGCTCGCTCATGCTGCCTCGGTTGTCGTCGACGGTAGCAAGACAAGGAACCAGTAGAGGGAAGTCCATCGAAGACACAATATCCATAGCCACTCTGGTGGGCGGCAAGCTACGGGTGTGCCCCTGTGCTGCTGCCATGGCGAAGGGCTTCTTACCACTCTCAAAGTACCTGTCACCTGTACAGAAGACTGAAGAGAGTTCCAGAAAAGACGCGGGACCGTAACAGGAGCATCACTACATGAATGTGTAGTAGCGACATCACTTAACACAGAAGCTAAAAAGCTACCAGGGACGCCTGCTGATAGTAGGAAACATCGTCATTCACCGGAGTGGCCGTAGACACGGTACATCCAAGGCATTAGGTGCAGGAAGCAAAACAGTAAAGGAATCAAGCCTCAAATAAAAGAATCCGTTCAGAAAGGAACTGAGTATCGTAAGTGTCGCCACAGGATAATTACATGATTTTAATGAAGTATGATGAGAACATCCTGTAACGAAATCTGGGAAAGTTGTTTCATCCGCAGGGTGGCTCAAAGCAAAGCAGGTTGAAACTAATGGTACTGAACATTTTGGAGTCGGAGGGCGCATGGTGGCCCCGTGGCAGCTGAAGTGCAGCTGGCTTGCAGTCCATTTACAATAGATAAGGATCGTTACGGCCGACATCCCGGAAGCAGAGCTTGAGTTGGAGCACGAAGGGGATGAGAGGACGGAAAGAGTGGCAAGGACTCAAACTGCGCCGTGGGATGATCCTCGGCATTGGTGTTATGCGAAAAAGCACTGAGGACTGGCAAGGAGTCAAGCTGTGTCGCGGTAAAACGGCTGGATACTTTAACTGTGCAGTGGAGCACACAGGAATGTCGTAGAAATTCACTTGGGAAGGGTAACGTCCGCTTGAGCATTGAAATTTGTATGTGAAACATAATAGTCATTAAGCTGGTATCTGAGATGGGTACATGGTAACGTACGAGGATCCACATCAGGGTTGAAACGATGAAGAGGTTCATAGGTCTGAGCACCAGAATAGACTAGCAGAAAAGCTCGCTGGTGTGTGTTACCTGAAACTGCGGAGGTCGCGAAGTATCCCTTCAACCTCGCAATAAATGCAGGACATGGCTCAATCTTCCTACCGAATTCTGGAACGGCGGGCCAGGATCCTCCTCACCATGGCCCCCGTTTGCAGCAAAAGCTGTTCGTGCTTAAGTTGTTGGAAAACGTGCGGTATGGCAGCGTCCGGGTGGGCCACAATTTCCAGAATGCTCTTCTGTTCTTGCTGAAGTCGCTGTAAGGCATGCAGCAGCTGCGTCGAGACGGATTGTTTCTGCGTTGCCATGCTGGAAGGAGAAAAGGCACAAGAAGAACAAAGACCAGAAAAATGATGCAAAACAAATTTAGTAGGCAACACTTAAAAGAAACATCACCTGCTTGTATTTCACCAGTGTCAGACAAATGGAAACGTAAATTAAAAGGTAGGCCACTCAAAACTTGGAAGCAGTACAACAGAAAACGTCTACTGTGGGCGTAGCACATGCGTGAAAAACTGAGATCAACCCACAAACACCTAGACGCCTACGTGGCAGTATATATAAATCATTGTCCCATGTATCATTCAATTATCACTTGTTTGTCAGTTCAACATATACAGGGTGTTACAAAAAGGTACGGCCAAACTTTCAGGAAACATTCCTCACACACAAATAAAGAAAAGATGTTATGTGGACATGTGTCCGGAAACGCTTAATTTCCATGTTGGAGCTCATTTTAGTTTCGTCAGTATGTACTGTACTTCCTCGATTCACCGCCAGTTGGTCCAATTGAAGGAAGGTAAGGTTGACTTCGGTGCTTGTGTTGACATGCGACTCATTGCTCTACAGTACTAGCATCAAGTACATCAGTACGTAGCATCAACAGGTTAGTGTCCATCACGAACGTGGTTTTGCAGTCAGTGCAATGTTTACAAATGCGAAGTTGGCAGATGCCCATTTGATGTATGGATTAGCACGGGGCAATAGCCGTGGCGCGGTACGTTTGTATCGAGACAGATTTCCAGAACGGAGGGATCCAGACAGGAAGACGTTCGAAGCAATTGATCGGCGTCTTATGGAGTACGGAACATTCCAGCCTATGACTCGCGACTGGGGAAGACCTAGATCGACGAGGACACCTGCAATGGACGAGGCAATTCTTCGTGCAGTTGACGATAACCCTAATGTCAGCCTCAGAGAAGTTGCTGCTGTACAAGGTAACGTTGACCACGTCACTGTATGGAGAGTGCTACGGAAGAACCAGTTGTTTCCGTATCATGTACAGCGCGTGCAGGCACTATCAGCAGCTGATTGGCCTCCACTGGTACACCTCTGCGAATGGTTCATCCAACAATGTGTCAATCCTCATTTCAGTGCAAATGTGCTCTTTACGGATGAGGCTTCATTCCAACGTGATCAAATTGTAAATTTTCACAATCAACATGTGTGGGCTGACAAGAATCCACACGCAATTGTGTGCAATCATGTCATCAACACAGATTTTCTGAGAACGTTTGGGCAGGCATTGTTGGTGATGTCTCGATTGGACCCCATGTTCTTCCACCTACGCTCAATGGAGCACGTTATCATGATTTCATACGGGATACTCTACCTGTGCTGCTAGAACATGTGCCTTTACAAGTACGACACAAGATGTCGTTCATGCACAATGGAGCTCCTGCTCATTTCAGTCGAAGTGTTCGTACGCTTCTCAACAACAGATTCGGTGACCGATGGATTGGTAGAGACGGACCAATTCCATGACCTCCACGCTCTCCTGACCTCAACCGTCTTGACTTTCATTTATGGAAGCATTTGAATGCTCTTGTCTACGCAACCCCGGTACCAAATGCAGAGACTCTTCGTGCTCGTATTGTGGACGGCTGTGATACAATACGCCATTCTCCAGGGCTGCATCAGCGCATCAGGGATTCCACGCGACGGAGGGTGGATGCATGCATCCTCGCTAACGGAGGACATTTTGAACATTTCCTGTAACAAAGTGTTTGAAGTCTCGCTGGTACGTTCTGTTGCTGTGTGTTTCCATTGCATAATTAATGTGATTTGAGGAGAAGTAATAAAATGAGCTCTAACTTGGAAAGTAAGCGTTTCCAGACACATGTCGACATAACATATTTTCTTTCTTTGTGTGTGAGGAATGTTTCCTGAAAGTTTGGCCGTACCTTTTTGTAACATCCTGTATAAGCTAAATTCCTTCCTGGCACTGGTGTAAATTCAGAACAGATGAAGTTTAAGAAGAATTAATCACTGACATTTTTAATGGACAAGATATTCGCCATTGACTGTAGAAATCTCTGTTCATAGACAAATATGATGTCCTTTAAAATATTTTACATGGCTGCGAACCACGACCATGAGAAGTTTATCATTGATAAACCAATGTAACATTTGAAGGGCTTATTTCAATAGTGGTACAAGTCTACTTTTGTTCATTCTGAGATACGGAGTGCTAAAGCTAAAAGGGCGCTGAAAAGTCTGCAGTTGAGATACCAGTAATATTCAAGTATATATATATATATATATATATATATATATATATATATATATATAATATTCATATTATATATTTATATATATTATATAAGTTCTATATATTATACATTTATATTATATATATTACATTATGACCACAGTAAAAGTAATTTTCAGTTCTACTGAGTAAATACAGAGGAAGACAGGCGATTCAAAAGGACCTGCTGCCTACAATAAATTTTTGTGCTGGGCTTATTCCAATTAAATCAGGACACTCTGGCATGTACAATATATACAATATTCAAGTATATATACTTTCCCGCGACACAGATTTACTGTATGGTAAAATGATGATGGCGTCCTCTTGGGTAAAATATTCCGGAGGTAAAATAGTCCCCCAATTCGGATCTCCGGGCGCGGGCTACTCAAGAGGAAGTCGTTATAAGGAGAAAGAAAACTGACGTTCTACGGATCGGAGCGTGGAATGTCAGATCCATTAATCGGGCAGGTAGGTTAGAAAAAGGAAAATGGATAGGTTCAAGTTAGATATAGTGGGAATTAGTGAAGTTCGGTGGCAGGAGAAACAACTCTTTGGGTCAGGCGAATACAGGATTATAAATACAAAATCAAATAGGGGTAATGCAGGAGTAGGTTTAATAATGAATGAAAAACAGGAGTGCCGGTAAGCTACTACAAACAGCGTAGTTAAGGCATTATTGTGACCAAGATATACACAAAGCCCAAGCCTACTACAGTAGTACAAGTTTGTTTGCCAACTAGCTCTGCAGATGACGAAGAAGTTGAAGAAATGTATGATGAAATAGAAGAAATTATTCAGATAGTGAAGGGAGACGAAAATTTAATAGTCATGGGTGACTCGAATTCGGTAGTAGAAAAAGGGAGAGAAGGAAACGTAGTAGGTGAATATGGATTGGGGGTAAGAAATGAAAGAGGATGACGCCTGGTAGAATTTTGCACAGAGCACAATTTAATCATAGCTAACACTTGGTTCAAGAATCATAAGAGAAGGCTGTATACATGGAAGAAGCCTGGAGATACTGACAGGTTTCAGATAGATAATATAATGGTAAGACAGAGATTTAGGAACCAGGTTTTAAATTGTAAGACAATTCCGGGGGCAGATGTGGACTCTGACAACAATCTATTAGTTATGAACTGTAGATTGAAACTGAAGAAACTGCAAAAAGGTGGGAATTTATGGAGATGGGACCTGGATAAACTGACTAAACCAAAGGCTGTACAGAGTTTCAGGGAGAGCATAAGGGAACAATTGACAGGAATGGAGGAAAGAAATTCAGTAGAAGAAGAATGGGTAGCTTTGAGGGACGACGTAGTGAAGGCAGCAGAGGATCAAGCAGGCAAAAAGACGAGGGCTAGTAGAACTCCTTAGGTAACATAAGAAATATTGAATTTAATTGATGAACGGAGAAAATATAAAAATACAGTAAATGAAGCAGGCAAAAAGGAATATAACGTCTCAAAAATGAGATCGACAGGAAGTGCAACATAGCTAAGCAGGTATGGCTTGAGGACAAATGTAAGGATGTAGAGGCTTGTCTCACTAGGGCTAGGATAGATACAGCCTACAGGAAAATTAAAGAGACCTTTGGAGAAAAGAGAACCACTTGCATGAATATCAAGAGCTCAGATGGAAACCCAGTTCTAAGCAAAGAAGGGAAAGCAGAAAGGTGGAAGGAATATATAGAGGGTCTATACAAGGGTGATGTACTTGAGGAGAATATTATGGAAATGGAAGAGGATGTAGATGAAGATGGAATGGGAGATTCGATAATGCGTGAAGAGTTTGACAGAGCACTGAACGACCTGAGTCAAAAACAAGCCCCCGGGAGTAGACAACATTCCATTAGAAATACTGACGGCCTTGGGGGAGGCAGTCCTGACAAAACTCTACCATCCGGTGAGCAAGATGTATGAGACAGGCGAAATACCCTCAGACTTCAGGAAGAATACAATAAATCCAATCCCAAAGAAAGCAGGTGTTGACAAATGTGAAAATTACCGAACAATCAGATTAATAAGCCACAGCTGCAAAATACTAACGCTAATTCTTTACAGACGAATGGATAAACTAGGAGAAGCCGACCTCGGGGAAGATCAGTTTGGATTCCGTAGAAATATTGGATCACGTGATGCAATTCTGACCCTACGACTTATCTTAGAAGCTAGATTAAGTAAAGGCAAACCTACGTTTCTAGCATTTGTAGGCTTAGAGAAAGCTTCTGACAATGTTGACTAGAATACTCTCTTTCAAATTCTGAAGGTGGCAGGGGTAAAATACAATGAGCGAAAGGCTACTTACAATTTGTACAGAAACCAGATGGTAGATATAAGAGTCGACGGACATGAAAGGGAAGCAGTGGTTGGGAAGGGAATGAGACAGGGTTGTAGCCTTTCCCTGATGTTATTCAATCTGTATATTGAGCAAGCAGTGAAGGAAACAAAAGAAAAATTCGGAGTAGGTATTAAAATCCATGGAGAAGAAATAAAAACTTTGAGGTTCGCCGATCACATTGTAATTCTGTCAGAGAGAGCAAAGGCCTTGGAAGAGCAATTGAACGGAATGGACAGTGTCTTGAAAGGAGAATATAAGATGAACATCAATAAAATAAAAACGAGGAAAATGGAATGTAGTCTAATTAAGTCGGGTGATGCTGAGGGAATTAGATTAGGAAATTAAAGTAGTAAAGGAGTTTTGCTATTTGGGGAGCAAAATAACTGGTGATAGACGTAGAGAGGATATAAAATGTAGACTGGCAATGACAAGGAAAGCGTTTCTGAAGAAGGTAAATTTGTTATCATCGAGTACAGATTTAAGTGTCAGGAAGACATTTCTGATAGTATTTGTATGGAGTGTAGCCATGTATGGAAGTGAAACATGGACGATAAATAGTTTGGACAAGAAGAGAATAGAAGCTTTCGAAATGTGGTGCTACAGAAGAATGCTGAAGATTAGATGGGTAGATCACATAACTAATGAGGAGGTATTCAATAGGGTTGGGGAGAAGAGAAGTTTGTGGCACAACTTGACTAGAAGAAAGGATCAGTTGGTAGGACATGTTCTGAGGCATCAAAAGATTTCACCAATTTAGTATTGGAGGGCAGCGCGGAGGGTAAAAATCGTAGAGAGAGACCAAGAGATGAATACACCAAGCAGATTCAAAAGGTTGTAGGTTGCAGTAGGTACTAGGAGCTGAGGAAGCTTGCACAGGATAGAGTAGCATGGGAAGCTGCATCAAACCAGTTTCAGGACTGAAGACCACAACAACAACATACTTGAATATTTCTGGTATCTCAACTGCAGATTTTTCAGCACTATTTTATCTTTACTACTCTGTATCCAAGAATGAACCAAATTGGACTTGTACCACTATTGAAATGAGCCCTTCATATTGCTTTTGTCTATATACGATCAGATGAAAGCTTACAACACTTCTCTCTGGTAGGCAGGCATGAACGTCTGCCTCTCAATACCTCTTAAGACGTAGAACCTCTGGTTCATTGACACTACTGTGAAAGTTATATGCAATGAATTATCACGCGAACGACTACAACATGTCGTCTTGCATAGTGAAACTGAAGATGACTCACTGTATCATTTTACTCCAAGACTACCCGTATTGTTTTCCACATAAGTAAGTAAAATTATTAAGGCTGGACAAGCTATCTTGTCTACTTGAATAAAGGGCGAAATTCAATATCACTACGGATTTATTCACAGAAACATGAGTTAAATGTAACATAGGCCAACGTAACACAATGTTTATATTCTACCTTGTGTTCGTAAAGTGTTCCAATAGGCAGCTGACAAAGTTGGAACACAGTTGATGTTACGACTGTAATTGTGACTTCTGTGTTAAAACAGGATAACGCTATCTGACTGAGATTAATACGTAAGACAGTGATTCTGAGGTTAACCCAGAAACAATCTACCACAATGCACTTAAATCGAACAACAATAGTCCTCCGCATTTGTGATCGAGTCCACGGCAGCTACGCATCACTTTGTGTACTGTACAGCCTGCCTTCCTAAGAAGAGAAAGAACTGTGCCTCCAATCCCAGCACATCTCGAGGCGTCAGTCAGGCGTCCGCTATGACGATTCCTGATGTGATATACCACATTCCAGTCAACACCCTGTTATTTTGCACTCACCGGAAGCAAAAAGAAAAGACGCAACAGCATTTATTGCCCACACAGTATCTGGTCTCCAGCCATATTTCGTGGAGCTTTCCAGGAAACAATTTGAGGACCCCTGCCGAAATACCTGAATGTGCTTCGCCTCGGTTGGGAACAACCGGTGCTTCTTCCTTACCACATAGCTCGATGAAAGAAGTTGTAAAAAACTGTTTTTTCTCTGTCTTCAGGAACCATACGCTCTTGGCCCTGCATCAGGTTCTCCATTCTCTTTGACCAGTGAAGCCCATGGCCCAGGTCGAATCCTCTGCGGTGGCTTTCGTTGTGCTAAAGCACCAGCCTGGGTCCCCTTCGCTTTCTCCATGCCTGTAGCACGCCATATATTCCGAAATGGCACCATTAAGCGTCATCTGCTGCATCCTTAGCTTTCTGACTAAAAGAAGCTCCCATCTCCCCCACCTCAAATAACCTCATTCATCTTGCTACTATTGAATTCAGCGTTACAACCACTGTCATCCCTCTCCGACAGTCTCACTGACAACAGTGCAAGTAGTTTTCAATTCTGCTGAGAAAATGAAGTGGAAGACAGGTGATCAGGTGATTCGAAAGGACATACTATCTTACAACAAATTTTTGTGCTGGGATTATTCAGGACAGTGGAGCATGTACGAACAAAAAATTCAACTGTAAACGATTGATATCATGTCAATCACTCTGAACTTTATGTGTTCGTAATACCAAAATGTAGAAATGTGTGAGTGCCTACAGTAAGTCATGGTGTATTTGGACAAAGAATGACACAAATATATATACATATAACTGGAGACGCTACATATGTCCAAAGTGACATGTAACAATAATATGTGTAAGTGGATAACTGAGGAAGTATCTACTGTGAGTTTAAAGGCTAAACAGAAAGCTAAACATGTTGTTGTTGTTGTGGTCTTCAGTCCTGAGACTGGTTTGATGCAGCTCTCCATGCTACTCTATCCTGTGCAAGCTTCTTCATTTCCCAGTACCTACTGCAACCTACATCCTTCTGAATCTCCTTAGTGTATTCATCTCTTGGTCTCCCTCTACGATTTTTACCCTCCATGCTGCCCTTCAATACTAAATTGGTGATCCCTTGATGCCTCAGAACATGTCCTACCAATCGATCCCTTCTTTTGGTCAAGTTGTGCCACAAACTTCTCTTCTCCTCAATCCTATTCAGGACTTCCTCATTAGTTATGTGATCTACCCATCTAATCTTCAGCATTCTCTGTAGCACCACATTTCTATTCTATTCTCTTCTTGTTCAAACTATTTATCGTCCATGTTTCACTTCCATACATGGCTACACTCCATACAAATACTTTCAGAAATGACTTCCTGACACTTAAATCTCTACTCGATGTTAACAAATTTATCTTCTTCAGAAACGCTGTCCTTGCCATTGCCAGTCTACATTTTATATCCTCTCTACTTCGACCATCATCAGTTATTTTGCTCCCCAAATAGCAAAACTCCTTTACTACTTTAAGTGTCTCATTTCCTAATCTAATTCCCTCAGCATCACCCGATTTAATTCGACTACATTCCATTATCCTCGTTTTGCATTTGTTGATGTTCATCTTATATACTCCTCTCAAGACACTGTCCATTCCATTCAACTGATCTTCCAAGTCCTTTGCTCTCTCTGACAGAATTACAATGTCATCGGCGAACCTCAATGTTTTTATTGGATTTTAATACCTACTCCGAATTTTTCTTTTGTTTCCTTTACTGCTTGCTCAATATGCAGATTGAATAACATCGGGGAGATGCTACAACCCTATCTTACTTCCTTCCCAACCACTGCTTCCCTTTCATGTCCCTCGACTCTTATAACTGCCATCTGGTTTCTGTACAAATTGTAAATAGCCTTTCGCTGCCTGTATTTTACCCCTGAAAAAGAGTATTCCAGTCAACATTGTCAAAAGCTTTCTCTAAGTCTACATATGCTAGAAACGTAGGTTTGCCTTTCCTTAATCTTTCTTCTAAGATAAGTCATAAGGTCAGTATTGCCTCACGTGTTCCAGTATTTCTACGGAATCCAAACTGATCTTCCCCGAGGTCGGCTTCTACTAGTTTTTCGATTCGTCTGTAAAGAATTCGTGTTAGTATTTTGTAGCTGTGGCTTATTAAACTGATTGGTCGGTAATTTTCACATCTGTCAACACCTGCTTTCTTTGGGATTGGAATTATTATATTCTTCTTGAAGTCCGAGGGTAGATGGTAGAGTTTTGTCAGGACTAGCTATCCCAAGGTCGTCAGTAGTTCCAATGGAATGTTGTCTACTCCGGGGGCCTTGTTTCGACTCAGGTCTTTCAGTGCTCTGTCAAACTCTTCACGCAGTATCGTATCTCCCATTTCATCTTCATCTACATCCTCTTCCATTTCCATAATATTGTCCTCAAGTACATCACCCTTGTATAGACCCTCTATATATTCCTTCCACCTTTCTGCTTTCCCTTCTTTGCTTAGAACTGGGTTTCCATCTGAGCTCTTGATATTCATGCGAGTGGTTCTCTTTTCTCCAAAGGTCTCTTTAATTTTCCTGTAGGCTGTATCTATCCTAGCCCTAGTGAGATAAGCCTCTACATCCTTACATTTGTCCTCTAGCCATCCCTGCTTAGCCATTTTGCCCTTCCTGTCGATCTCATTTTTGAGACGTTTGTATTCCTTTTTGCCTGCTTCATTTATTGCATTTTTATATTTTCTCCTTTCATCAATTAAATTCAATATTTCTTCTGTTACCCAAGGATTTCTATTAGCCCTCGTCTTTTTACCTACTTGAACCTCTGCTGCCTTCACTACTTCATCCCTCAGAGGTACCCATTCTTCTTCTACTGTATTTCTTTCCCCCATTCCTGTCAATTGTTCCCTTATGCTCTCCCTGAATCTCTGTATAACCTCTGGTTCTTTCAGTTTATCCAGGTCCCATCTCCTTAAATTCCCACCTTTTTGCAGTTTCTTCAGTTTTAATCTACAGGTCATAACCAATATATTGTGGTCAGAGTCCACATCTGCCCCTGGAAATGTCTTACAATTTAAAACCTGGTTCCTAAATCTCTGTCTTACCATTATACAATCTATCTGATACCGTTTAGTATCTCCAGGGTTCTTCCATGTATACAATCTTCTTTGATGATTCTTAAACCAAATGTTAGCTATGATTCAATTGTGCTCTGCTCCAAATTCTACCAGGCGGCTTCCTCTTTCATTTCTTAGCCCCAATCCATATCCACCTACTACGTTTCCTTCTCTCCCTTTTCCTACACTCGAATTCGAGTCACCCATGACTCTTAAATTTTCGTCACCCTTCACTATCTGAATAATTTCTTTTATTTCATCATACATTTCTTCAATTTCTTCGTCATCTGCAGAGCTAGTTGGCATATAAACTTGTACTACTGTAGTAGGTGTGGGCTTCGTATCTATCTTGGCCACAATAATGCGTTCACTATGCTGTTTGTAGTAGCTTACCCGCATTCCTATTTTCCTATTCATTATTAAACCTACTCCTGCATTACCCCTATTTGATTTTGTGTTTATAAACCTGTAGTCACCTGACCAGAAGTCTTGTTCCTCCTGCCATCGAACTTCACTAATTCCCACTATATCTAACTTTAACCTATCCATTTCCCTTTTTAAATTTTCTAACCTACCAGCCCGATTAAGGGATCTGACATTCCATTCTCCGATCAGTAGAACGCCAGTTTTCTTTCTCCTGATGACGACATCCTCTTGAGTAGTCCCCGCCCGGAGATCCGAATGGGAGACTATTTTACCTCCGGAATATTTTACCCAAGAGGACGGCATCATCATTTAATCATACAGGAAAGCTGCATGCCCTCGGGAAAAATTATGGCCGTAGTTTCCCCTTGCTTTCAGCCATTCACAGCACCAGCACAGCAAGGCCGTTTTGGTTATTGTTACAAGGCCAGATCAGTCAATCATCCAGACTGTTGCCCTTGCAACTACTGAAAAGGCTGTTGCCCCTCTTCAGGAACCACACGTTTGTCTGGCCTCTCAACAGATACCCCTCCGTTGTGGTTGTACCTACGGTACGGCTATCTGTATCGCTGAGGCACGCAAGCCTTCCCACCAACGGCAAGGTCCATGGTTCATGGGGGGGCTAAACATCAAAGGTGCAAATCTATATGAACAAAAAAGAGTTAGGTTTGCGTCGCTGTTCATGATATCACAAGAATATAATTTATATTTGCTTCATAGCAATAAACTGAATAAATGGTATGTAGGGCAAAGGCACTTACTAAATACACATGCAAACAACAATACGAATACATGATATCATTGTAAACATACTCAACAAAATGAATCCAAAAAGAGTATACTGACCAGCGAGAAAATTATGACCAGCTACCTAACAGCCGGTATGTCCACCTTTGGCACGGATAACAGCGTCGATGCGTCTTAACATGGAAGCAATGAGGCCTTGGTAGGTCGCTGGAGGGGGCTGGCTTTACATCTGCATACGCAAATCATCTAATTCTCGTAATTTCTGGGTAAGGGGGTGATGAGCTCTGTTGCCACATTAATCACAACCCAGATGTGTTCGGTAGGACTTAAGATCTGGCGTGTTGAGGACAGCACATCAACTGGAACTCGCCACTGCATTCCTCTAACCATTCCATCACACTCCTGGTCTTCTGACATGACGCATTATGTTGTTGAAAAGTGCCAGTACCGTCAGTAAACATGACCGTCGTGAAGCGGTGTACATGGTCAGCAACCAGTGTACGATACTCCTTACTGATATGGTGCCATGCACCACCTCCTCTGGACCTATGGGTGCCCATGTAAATGTTCCCCAGAGCATAATGGATCCGCCGCCAGCTTGCCTCCGACCCACAATACAGGTGTCAAGGCGCTGTTTCCCTGGGAAACGACGGATTCGCATCCTCCCATCAGCATGATGGAGAAGGTATCGGGATTCATCAAATGATGCAACGCTCTCACTCTGCGCCAGCATCCAGTGTCGATGGAGACGTGCCCTTTCCGGTCATAGTTGCTGATATTCTGGTGTTAGTGTGGGCAACATGCATGAGATGTCGGCTGTGGATGCCTCTCATTAGGAATGTTTGGTGCACTGTGTGTTCAATATTCTGCCCACCATTAAAGTCTGATGTTTGTTCTGGAACAGTTCGCCCCCTGTCCTGATTTACCAGGATTCGTTACATCTGTAATGAGGTGTGGCATCCCAACTCCATGGTGTCTGGACGTGGTTTTATCTTGGTTTCGTCAGGTGTTTAGGACACTCACCACAGCACTCCTCGAACACCCGACAAGTCGTGCAGTTTCCAGAATGCTGTGTTGAGCCACCGGGCCATCACAATCTGCCCTCGGTCAAACTAAGGTAGATCGTGTGCCTTCCCCATTCAACACACGGACAGCATGCTCACTGATGCTACATACACCATGAGTGTGATTAGCTGTCATTCCTCTCCAGGTGATGCTGCTATAGCCTGGATGTGTTTATATCGATAGCACATCAGGGGTCAAAAAAGTCAAATGTCTCTAAGCACTTTGGGGCTTAACATTTGAGGTTATCAGTACCCTAGACTTAGAACTACTATAACCTAACTAACCGAAGGACATCACACACATCCATGCCTGAGGCAGGATTCGAACCTCCTACCATAGCAGCCACATCGTTTTGGACTGAAGCGCCTAGAACTGCTCGGCCACAGCTACAGGGGTCATAATGTTCTGGCTGATCTGTATATTTGTCAGACATGTCATCAAGTACCAGGATAAGAACAGTGTAGATATTACAGAAAATATGCAAAATGTTACATATAAATGTTGTACGGTGGCGTGGTCTCCTGACCTTAATTTCTTACATATTCAGACCTCACCATCGTATTCTGCGTATCAAGACGTTTCATTCGAGCCCAAACTCGATAGGATAGAGTGAATTTTACATTTTTCGATTTAATCGATACGCAAATCGAATAAATAAATCACAAGTGAGCACCATGATTAAAAATTAGAGGCTGGTGCACACAGACATTCAAGACACGATGGCCACAGGAGATTTGTTCAGCAGAGGCAACCAGCCCACTGGAAAGTCTGTAAGAGGGTGAGTTAGCACACAGCTTCACCAGCCAGCCAACTGCCCATGGACCAAAACAGTGTTTTGCCAGTAAAAAGTGATAATGGTCCGCAAGTTCACTTTAAAAGCAAAACCCGCTGTATTGTTTGGAGAGCCCCAGTATACACATGTTTTGATGGACCTAGTGTGCAGTTTCAGATTTCTCACAGGTGGACGGTAAACGCCTAACGCTGAATGGCGGACTATTTCTGATGCAATGAGCCGGAGGAATGAGGGAAAGTCAGTGCATGATATATCCTTCAGCTTTTTTGCATGGAGAGAGTTCGTTCTGGTGATGCTCCTGAAGCAGAAACACGTGGCAGGAGCAAGTGCGCTCATGCTTGTACGCAGAGAGCGAGGAACAAAGTCTCTACTCAGTACTCCACTAAGAGAGCAACTCTGTCGCTAGCCAGACGGAGTGATGCTCTATATTGAGTCGCTCGCGATTAAGCGTTTTTTCACTGTGTTGGCCGTGACACTTAATGTATGGTGTGAACACAGAGTATTAGTTAGTGCCTGAAAGCGAAAGTTGAGTAACATCGTGGTGGACTGGTTATCTGACCAGTGTACCACGCCAATAGTTAGACTAGGGGCAGATAGGAGCCCTTGACTTCATCAAGGTGTAATGACAGTACGATTGGCGAAGGTCAATCCAGGTAGAAAGAGATAGCTTTGTTATTTTTCAATGGCGAACGACGCAGGCAGCAGTCGTCGCAACTCACGTTATTGTGGGCTACAGTGTAGGGGAGCTCCATCTTTCCTCAATTAGAAATAACATACTTCATTCATGTCACTCCATTACATTTCTCACGTGACTGCCTCGACTGTACTTAGAAAAAATCAACTGGATAATTATTCAAGTTGAGTAGGCGCAGCTCTCAGCCATTCTGCCGATCTTTCCCACACTTTGTGTATAAATTTCATTAACAATATTCATATCCATAAGAAGTAACCTCCTATTCCGAAAAGAATCCGGATATTTGTGTATCAGTTTATAAATAAAAGTTTCATTTGATTTTCTCAGATTTTGCAATAAATAATATTTTCCGTCCGTTTAATGTTTTTCTTACACAAACCAGCAATACTCCAGTACCCAAGTATCCCACTAGTTGTGTAACAAAATATAAAAAAATAGAATATTTTTCTGTCATGGCCTCATGGCACAAAACCTCGTTCAGCTGCAGCCTGACAGAGTGTAATACGTGACAGGAACTCAGACATCAAGAAAGAATCCGCATGGGCTGTCAGACCAAATTACAAGGAGACAATGCCTTAGTTGGTCGTGATAAGCCCTCTTCCAAGCAGGTGTTAAGCTTACCAGGAATCCTCTAGGTGTGATTGTGCCCAGCGGAGACGCTGTGTGGTTACACCCCCCTCCGACGCCATGCTATCTGCTGCCTCTCGAGTTTGTCAACACCGGGTCTGTCCTCCTGGGACGCCCACTGCCACTCTTGCTTCCCATCGCTGCGTCCGCCCACGTAGCGGAGGTCGTATGCCTCAAAAGCCCCGCTATGTCAAGTGCCGACTGCGTTTGCGTGGGTTGCCAACTGTCCACGCCAGCTGAGCCCTGTTCAAGCCCTGCTGCCCAGTTGCCGAGACGCCTCCATAGCTGCAATGCGTGTATGCGCCGTCATGCGCCAAGTCAGGCTCTGCACACAATTCATAATATCAACAGTAATTGACTAGTGATTATCCACTTACAACAAGTTTACAAAAACAGCGAAGGCACTGTTAAAGTGAACAGAAGAATTGGCCTCCGTAATATCAAATAAGTTTTCTACTATTTGCAATATGTATGTGATGGGTCACAAATATGAAACCAGGGTATGTCGTGTAGAGTGTTTGTTGCTGTCCACGGCGCAGCATGCACTTAGAGAAGTATCACATCCCACGATTTAACTTCCGGCTGTTCCTGTACGTTCCGGTAACGTTCTAGTAACGTCCATCTCCTTGACCAAACACATTTTAAGATTATGTGTGACTATTCCCTCCACCGCTGAGCTACATTACTCAGATTCTAACATGCGCTTAACCACTGAATTGAAACTATAATTATGAAAATTATTAATAAAACAATAAAACATTTAGTGTCTGTCTATATAAAAAAAAGCATGCAAGTTTACAATACGTCTCTCTGATGAGCAGGCAGGTGAACACCTCTATTTAATTTCTGTCTCTCAGTACCTCTAAGACGCAGAACCACCGCTACAGTGACGCTATTGTGAAAATTACAGACAATTAATATGAACACGGCTATATGGCTCTAAAACATCGTCTTGTGTAGCGAAACTAAAGATGATGCACTGTCTCAAAATTTTAAACATGCGTGAAGCAGCAACTGTTGAACATTTCACGGTAAATGATAACAGCCAAACTGTTGCAGGATAAAGATGTATTTAAATCCCTGACCACATTTTCGGTACGTCTAAATATACCTTCATCATTAGCAGAAAACTTAGGAATATAACTGTGACAGAAGCAAAAACAAACACTTTTAGCTCTAAGTAACCATGAAAATTACCAAGGTATTACAAGCACAAAAACTTTTAGTCACTTACTAAATTCACTTCGCAGTGGAGATGCATAAAATATCATGCCAAAAGGCGTCGTCACTAATTAAAATTAAAATATCACCTCCATCCATACAGCATAATTATGAAGAGATGGTCGATGCAAACACGGCATATTATCAGTACCTAGCCTGTGAACTAACGTGAAGAGGGTGTAGAAGACGGTTTGGAAGAGGGTTTGGATTAGCACAACCTTCAAAATTTTGACGTGCGTGAGTAAGTATACCTGGGTGTTAATGTGCCGCCCGTTGTGGCCGAGCGGTTCTAGGCGCTTCAGTCCAGAACTGCGGTGCTGCTACGGTCGCGGGTTCGAATCCTGCCTCGGGCATGGATGTGTGTGATTTCCTTAGGTTAGTTAGGTTTAATTAGTTCTAAGTCTAAGGGACTGATGACCTCAGATTTGAAGTCACATAGTGCTCAGATCCATTTGAACCATTTGGTGTCAATGTGCAAAAGTGTCTAGCGCATACCCCAAGTGCCCTCTCTCGGTGAAACTGTCTGCCCTAGTGCTTCCACACCCTCTTCACGCTAGTTCACAGGCTAAGTACTGATAATATATCGTGTTCGCATCGACCATCTCTTCATAATTACGCTGCACAGATGGAGATAATATTTAATTTTAACCACTGACGACGCCTTTGACGATTGTTTTATACATATGCACTGCAGGATGTGATTTTAGTAAGTGACTAAAAGTTTGTGCTTGTACTACCTCGGTAATTTTCATGGTTACTTAAAGCAATAAGTGTTTCTAATTTTTCTATCTCAGTTATGTTGCTAAGTATTTTGCTAATGAAGGTGTCTTCCTGTTCAGGTGTATTTTTGCTTCTGTTGAAGGTATATTTACATGTACCGAAACCGTTGTGAAGGATTTCTATAGATCTTTATCCTGCAACTGTTTGGCTGTTATCATTTAGCGTGATGATGCACTGTTTGTTTTTACTCCGAAACTACTCCTATTATTAAACACATAAGTAAGCAAAATTATATTAAAGGTAAACAAGGAATCTTGTCTACTTGAATAAAGCATGGAATTCCAAATCAAGACAATTTCATCCATAAAAATGGATGTTAAGTCCCATAGTGCTCAGAGCCATTTGAACCATAAAAATGAGTTAAATGGAACATCGGTCAACATAGCCCAACGGTTACATTCAATGTAATGTTCGTAAAGTAAAATGTTCTGATAGACAGCTGACAAAATTGAAACACGGATGGTAACATGACTTTAATTGTGGCTTTGAAAAAAGTGTAACACGATCTGACTGTGATTAATGCAAATGACCATGATTGTCAACTCATCAATGAAACAAACGAGCACAATTCACTTAAATCTGACAAAAAACTGCTGCTGCAGTGGAGGCACAGTAAAGTAATAGGAGTTTAGTCTTACTGATTCTTAGCGCCGTTGCTGCGAAGCCCACCATATACGTGTAGGATACTCTAGGTACAGTGCCCAGTTCAACTTGGCATATGCCCAGATGGCGGATTTCTGTCTCAAACTCTCGTTCAGATCCACTTTCACGACCAGACTCCAAGTTCCAAACCAAATCCCCTTATCAGTTCACGACTGAATTTCTGCTGCAAGCCTGTGCGGTTCATGACCGATTGTATACCGCACTCCTGCGCAGTTCACCACTAAATTCTCTGCTCTTCACACTGTATGCAAGTACCTGCAGAGCTCCATGTGAAGTTTTGCGCCAAAATGCTAAAACCATCTACTGTGAACTTGGAAAGCAAGTACACGCCAACTGCACTGTACAGCCTCCCTCCATAAGACAGGAAAAAAACTGTTCCTCCAATCCGAACACGCATTGAACGTGGATCCTCTACGACGATTTCTGACGTCAGAGACAGCGTCCCAATCAACACATTTTCATGAAACATCCTGGCAGATTAAAACTGTGTGCCAGACCGAGACTCAAACTCAGGGTCTTTGCCTTTCGAAGGTAAGTGCGCTACCAGCTAAGCTCCCCAAGCACGACTCACGCCCCGTCCTCACAGCTCTACTTCTGCCAGTTCCTCACCTATCTTTCAAACTTCACAGAAGCTCTCCTGCGAAACTAGCACCCATGGTAGAAAGAATATTGCGGAGGCATGGCTTAGCCACAGCCTGGGGGGACGTTGCCAGAATGATATTTTCACTCTGCAGCGTAGTGGGCACTGACATGAAACTTCCTGGCGATTACAACTGCATATGGGGCCGAGACTTCAACTCGGGACCTTTGTCTTGAAGTTTGGAAGGTAGGAGACGAGATGCTGGCAGAAGAAAAGCTATGAAGATGGATCGAGCTTTGGTAGCTCAGTCTCTAGAAAACTTGCCCACAAAAGGCAAAGATCCCGATTTAGAGTCTCATTCCGGCTTAGAGTTTTCATATTAGCACTCATTCTGCTGCCAAGTGACACTGAAATTCTGAAACAAATCAATATTTTGCAACCGTGGGAAACCACACGGTCCTGTGCATCTACAAGACTTAAGAAAACGCCACAGCATTCCTAGACACCCAATGTCGAACTTCCAGTTGTGTTTCCGCAGAATGTTTTCATCGCCCTAGTTGATACCGATCTTACCAGAAGCTTCCCAGGAAAAAATACGAGGGCACCTGCCAAAATGCAGAATGCACTTCAGATCAAACTGGAACAATTGCTGCTTCCTCTTTTCGACATAGCTCTGAGAAAGAAATTGTAAAAACTTTTTTTTATTTTATTTTTTTTAGCATCATTTACAACATGCTGTGGCCTTGCGTTCGGCTCTCCACTCCCTGTGTCCAGTGAGCCCCATGACTCAATATGAGTCCTCTGCTGTGGCCTCCACTGCGTTAAAACGACGGCCCACGTCTTCTCCACTTTCTGTATACCTCACTTTCTGTATACCTGTAACCAGTCGTATTCCCTGAACTGGCATCATCGAGCCTCACCTGCCACAGTTGTGGCTGTTCGATCAAAAGAAACGCTTGTCTCCTCCACCTCAAATAACTTCGTACATGTAGCTACTAGTCGGTTCAGCGTTACAGCCACTGTCAGCTCTCTCTAATTGTCTCGTCGATCATGCAATTATCACTTCGACTGACTGAGTAAAATGCAAGAAAGGCAGGTCGAAAGGACATGCTATCTTTCAAGCTGATATGTTCCGCAAAAAAAATCACGCATATTACAATCGCTGAATCAGTTGCAATTCTGTTAGTGTTACTGAGTCCATTTAGTACTGATAATGATGATAAGCAAAGGCAGTTGTTCATACAATAATAGTGATCACGGACCCCATTTAATAGTCTAAGAATGGCGCGGGAATACTATAGGGTGCCAAGTGGGCACAGGCAAAGTTCCTTGGCTGTGGTGCTGTATCCTCAACATTGGGTTGCTGCTGGAACCACTTAGTGTAAATCGTTCTGCAGCGGCTCAAAAATCTGAACTGGCAGAGAGCTACACCAAATACGCATTTGGCAGGGTAATATCTGCTCCACGCATGGAGAGAATGTGCTTAGTAGAGGAACAGTAGACATTTAGATTGTGATGCTGTTGTGGTTGATGTGCACACTGCTCATCTTGAGATTGACACGCCTCATGGCGAAGGTATGTAGTGCCAGCTGGAGCTCGACTGCAAACAGATCATCATGTTTTGGAACCAGTCTAGTATGTTAGGATGAGTATACCATGTGTTGTGTCGGTATCTGGGCCGACACTGTGAAGTTGAGATGGCTGAAAAGGCAAGCTAGACTAACGCAGACGGGCGTGAAGTACTGGAACAGGATACGTAATTAATGTTAGGAAGAGAAGTACGGAGCAGGTTTAATACTTAACTTTACTCATTCCTTGTGGTACATCGATCTTGACGATACACAGAAGACTTTAAGTACAATCACTGTATGGCTAATGGCGCCTTGCTAGTTCGTAGCCATTAACTTAGCTGATGGCTATTCTGTCTCTCGGCTAATGAGAGAGAAAGGCTTCGTACATCTGGTCGGTAGCTAGGTTCTCGTACAACTGGGGCGAGTGCTCTCTCGTATCACGAGACCTGCCTTGGTGGTGGCGCTAGGTCTGCGATTACACAGTGGCGACACGCGGGTCCGACATGTACTAAATGGACCGCGGCCGATTTAAGCTACCACCTAGCAAGTGTGGTGTCTGGCGGTGACACCACACCATGCATGCGTCTCTGTTGACATCGAGGTCTGACAAGGGAATGTCTCATGCAGAGCTCAGCTGCAGGCAACTTGTTGACCATGTCTGTCATGTGGGTGGCTTTGGTTGCAAAAGAAGGATTTGGGTATGGGACTGCTCCACCACCACCACCACCACCACCAATCCCTCTGCGCCACCGTTACCTTGCGATGGAAGAATTGGAGGTGGGAGGTGCCATCTCAGAGAATGAGTTCTCTGTGTTGACAGGGCAGCCAAATGGATGAGGCACCTTGGACCAATTGGAGAAGTCTGTGGATGTGGGTGCCCTGGATGTGTAGACCCAATGAACCGAAGAACCTTCTGGACGCTGCTGTGGACAGCCTGGGTATGTCGACAAAATCAGGAGTTTTTGTGGGTGTGAGCCATCCGCTGCAGATCTGGAAAGAGAAAAAAATATAGTGTCTTTGTTATGAAAAGTCAATTGCTAATGATGCTAGGTCCGTGCCCAAGAATAGACTTCTTTATGGGTCGATTTTCAAGAGAACTCAACCATGGAGAATGGGAAATGCCGACTTGTGGCCCATGTAGGTTCACCTGAGGAACAACTGACCTGATGGAGGCAAAAGGATACTGGAAGTGGCCATGTTGTCATCCATGAAAGGCCTCGTGTCATATGGACCAAATCGATATGGATTACAACCCTTACAGGCTGCATCTCGCCGAGTTTTCTCTCGGAAAGAAATGCTATTGAGGCCAGCAGAAGTCATTTCTGTGCAAGTGCATCCGGTAGAAAACGAGTGTCTCTGAGGTGTCTGGGAAGGAGATAAGGGCACAAAATATGACAATGGACATCATCAAATTCAAAACAAACCCTTGGCGAAGAGATTTAGTTGCAGTGAGGCCTGTTGACATTGCCAGTAGCACCCCACACTGTCGTTCATTGGTGGCCTACGGAATCAAGATCTGAATGTTGTCCTCACGAGACTCTGAGGGAGGGACTACATGAACAGTCGGAACCTGACCTCGAGAACTCGCTGATGGTGCTTTGTGAGTTGTCATTGGGTGTGAGACCTTGTGGCAAAAGACGGAAATCTTTAGAAACGTGAGCCACCACCAACACGAACTCGGAGACACAATGTCCTGAGTCCCCTCAGATGAGTGGCAAACCACAGAGCAAGAGAAAATATGTTGGCTGTGCTGCTGCCACAACAGAGGTATTGTGTATCACACTCAAAGAATCTGCCACGCCAATGGCGGGATGAGGGAGTGGACAAGAACAGGAGCCTCACTACAGGAATGTGCAGAAGCGATATCACTTAAAATAGAAGCTGGCAGACTGCCAGAGGCGTCAGCTGATAGTAGGAAATGCCGCAGTAGACTAAAGTGAGGGGCAGTCAAGGTGCCCATGGATGCATTGGGTACATGAAGCGAAACAGAAAAGGTATCAATTCTCAGATGAAAAAATCCGTTCGGATAAGGACTGAGTGGTGGATGTGTCACCACAGAGGAGTTAGGTGGTTTTGAGGAAGTGTGACAAGAACACCTTGCAGGCGAACCTGTAAAAGTAGTTTCACATGTAGGGTGTGTGACTGGGCTAAGGTACCTTGAGATGAATTTTTATGAACACCTCGGGCTCAGAGCACTTTTAGTGGCCCCATGAAGGCTGAAGTGCTGCTGGCTTCCAGTGAGCTTACTATAGGAAAAGATCTTTATGGCTGACATCCCGTAAAGAGGAGCGTGCGATGGAAATACAGGACAGAAACAACAACAGAGAAGCCAGTTGCGCCGAGCGAGGTGCCTCGTCGAGAGCTTCCTAGGAGTCCAGTTGTGTCTAGGGAGATCATTTGAAGTAGTGAGTGTCCAGTAGAGCATGTAGAACTGGATGAGAGTCTCGTTGCTTCACCAAAGACGACTGGGAACGCCGAAGAACTGGATAGGCGTAAGCATTATGGTGGTCTAATAGAAAAGCTAGTTCGCATATGTCACCATGAACTGCAGGCGTCACGAAATATCGCTTCAGCCTCGTGATAAATCAGGCCATATCTCTGTCTTGTCATCAAATCCTGAAAGCGATGGGCCAGGATCGTCCTCGCCCAGGTCCAAGTATGTAATAAAAGTTCGCATTCACACTGACCTTGCTGTAAAGCCTGGGATAGAACTGCATGTGAGTACGCCACAATTTGCAGAAGGGCCTTCTTTTCTTGCTTAATTCGGTGTAATGCATCCAGCATCTGCGTCAACTCGTCATGTTTCTGCGTTCCCATGCTGAAAGGAGACATTTTGCTTACTAAAATTGAAAACTTCTGTTGCAAAATGGCTCTATAGTTTTCAAAACGTCTGTGGGTGCTTGTGTCAATATAAACAATGAGTCATCATATGACCAACATGGAAACCAAACGTAAAACTTGTTGCCAAATATCCGAACGAAAAGTTTGAAATCGTCAACAGCCACATTACGCCGCAGGAGGCACAAGAAAAAAGGCAGTCCCGATATACAGTTAGTTGAGTAGACGACAAATGAAAGAAAAATCTCCTGTGTGGAGTATGTTTGTGCCCGTTGGCCCATTGTCAGGCAAACGGGAGCGGAAATTAAAAATCAAGTCATTCACAACTTGGAAATGGTATGAAAGAAACCGTGTGCTGTGTGCATAGCAGACGTGTGAAAAACCGAGTTCAACCCACAAATACCGCATCGCCAATTTATGTGTCGTATATGGTAGCACATATCAGTAATATGAATTCCCAGGCTGTACGTAATAACACTTGTTTGTCAATTCACCATAAATATGCAAAACACAACTATATTGTTCTTCTTGATTACTGGTGTAAATTCAGTCAGATGAAGCTTACCAAAAGAATAACAAATCGAAAAATTAATTAGTCTCATTCTGATATATTCCACAGAATGAGTCACGAAGATCACAGCCACTGAATTAGCTACGATTACGATGATAATTAGTGGCCGAGCGGTTCTAGGCGCTACAGTCTGGAACCGCGCGTCCGCTACGGTCGCAGGTTCGAATCCTGCCTCGGGCATGGATGGGTAATGTCCTTAGGTTAGTTAGGTTTACGTAGTTCTAAGTTCTAGGGGACTGATGACCTCAGAAGTTAAGTCCCTTAGTGCTCAGAGCCATTTGAACCATTTTTACGATGATAATTCCTTGAGACGAAAATTAGAAGTGCGTTGGTCATATGATGACTGTTGTCACAGAGCACTCTTAACAGTCTCAATTCCACCCGCGAATGCCAACCACGGAGCAGCGCTCAAATTGGGCACCTAGTCGGAAGATGCGAAATACCTTGGTAGGCGTCTGCATGCTAGAAGTGGCTGCCGTGCGACATCTTTGAAGTCACGTTTCTGCTGGAACCACGTGCTGCAAATCCGAGAGGTAGCTTTACTTCGGAAGTGCTTGCAGTGTCTCAGCAAACTGTCAGCTGAGAGTGGCTGTGCGCCTCCCTACACCCCTACACACACGCCTGGCAGAATGATATCTCCTCGTTACCACGTGATTGGCGGAGGCAAAACACTGCTCTAGATTGCGGCCTGTAGAGTGAGATGCAAGCGTCGCTGGTCTTGAGATGGTGCCTCTCGTGGTAAAGCTAGCGCTGCCTGTTTTTGAGGTGCCGGCCAGATTTCTGCTTCAAAACAGAGCGGCGTGGTTTGGCTACAATCCAGTCGAAGTAATGAATGCGCTGTACTAGCGGTACTGTTGACCTTGAGGCCTGCCCCTGCAGAGATGGAGTCTAGGCATCCTACTCACCAGGTCTGTGATGTAAGTAGCCATGCTTGCAGGCGAAGGTCATCTATATGGCGCGAAGTCTATTAAATGTACACTGAAGAGCCAAAGAAACTGGTACACTGAAACCTGGTTGGTAGGTAGTCAGAGAGCGCACACGATAAGGTTAAGGTTGTGGATGGGGCCGTAAACAGTTACTGTGAATTGTACAATCAAACACACAACTTTATTTTGCTAAGAACCACTTATTTACACATTGGATTAAAAGATCACAATTAAACAATACGGTTGAAGGCGTAGTAAAAGAGAACTTGAGATGCTTTCTGGGCTGAAGGCCCAAAACCACACAGCACACACAAGAACGGCTGAATGCCAGGCTTAGAAATCAAAGGCAATAAACAATAGAAGCTAAAAAAATTTAAAAAACTTCCAATGAAAAGAATTAACGGCTGAAGGCATACACTACACGTCTGAAGGACAACTAAACAATTTCTTTAAGCAAGAAAATTTCTCTTTAAACTACAACAGAACGGCCGAAACCTGATGAACTTATTGCATGGCTGAAGGCCACAAACATATTTTAATCAACAGATGAAGGCCTGAACAACAAGTCAGATAAATAATTTAGGATAAACCCCTTCCCTCTTATTACAAAAAAATTTTCTTTAGAGAATACACATGGCTGAAAGTCTTATTAAGGGGTTCACGCAAATCCTCGGCTGAAAGCCACACATAACATATAGAACAACTAATTGCTTAGGGCCTGGATTACAAACAATCTCGGATAGAAGAATATCTAAGAAATAAAATTTTTTTCTAAGACAATCAATGCTCAAAATTTTAATTTAACACGGCTGAAGGCCTTCATGTAAAATTTTAAAAACTGAATTAATACACGGCAAAAGCCTCGCACAATACTTAAACAAAAATGGAAATCACAATTTAAAACAAACAGAACAAGTGGTGCTCAAAAGTGTTCCGAGGGTCGGTCTGGGAAGGTAGCTCAAACGTAAGGTGAGGTGAGACAGGCAGCCAAGAGTTGCAATTAGGTAACTAGATGGCAACCCAAAGTAGGAACGGCCCAAGGACCGACCAACAATTTAACCAATTCCCTTCCGTCCGACCAACGGCACGATGATGGTGAATATCGGCTGATGACGAGAATACGAACAGCATTACGCCTCTAGAAATAGTCGTCTAGAAACAGCCACGGCACAATAACCAATCTAAGTAAATATGAACCAAACTACTTAAAGGCCTGTCGAACTTCACGCCGTGCTGGACAGCAACAACACGACGACGAAAGGCACAGTCCCAACATTATACGCTAACGACCAGGACAGGTAACTGGAGCGTTAACGGCCACAGGGCAGAAAATACCGCTGGTGCACTTCACTGATAAGTAACAGCCAATTTAGTAATTAATCACAGCATAGGAAGATGGCTGGAAGATTTCGCTGACTCCAACACATCACACGATGCTGCTATCCCGAACGGCTAAGGGGACAACAAACCGCAAATGAACGAGCAGATGTCACAATAGTTGAGGTTTCATAACAGATTAACTGATCACGCAACTTCAGCGTCCAGGTTCGGTTGGCAACGAACCTGCCACTCTAGCAGCTATCGCCTGACATCCGACAGCTCGTGCACATCACCGGCGGCCCCGGCCCGGCCCCGCTCCGCGGCGACTTGCTTGCTGCTCCCTCCCAACCGACTCACTAGCACACACACCACCACCCGGTAATACTAGCGGTCACACCAAAGTTAGTACGACAGTACTAGTATCGGTAAGCGCTGCTGCTGCCACTCAAGGATGCAAGCCACCAACTTGGTAATGCCAGTAAGTAAGGAAGAAACAGCCGGCCGGAGTGGCCGTGCGATTCTAGGCGCTACAGTCTGGAACCGAGCGACCGCTACGGTCGCAAGTTCGAATCCTGCCTCGGGCATGGATGTGTGTGATGTCCTTAGGTTAGTTAGGTTTAATTAGTTCTAAGTTCTAGGCGACTGATGACCTCAGAAGTTAAGCGCATAGTGCTCAGAGCCAAGCCATTAAGGAAGAAACAAGACGCCACTCGATGTAAAAATGCCAAAGAACCAATGGCACGTCTCCCATCCTTGCCGCGAGCCGTACACGTCTCATACACCTGCCTAATATCGTGTAGTGCCCCCGCGAGCACGCAGAAGTGCCGCTACCCGACGTGGCGTGGACTCAACTAGTGTCTGAAGTAGTGCTCGAGGGAACTGACATCATGAATCCTGAAGGGATGTCCATAAATTGGTAAGAGTACGAAGGGTGGAGATCTCTTCTGAACAGCACGTTGCAAGACATCCCACATACACTCCTGGAAATTGAAATAAGAACACCGTGAATTCATTGTCCCAGGAAGGGGAAACTTTATTGACACATTCCTGGGGTCAGATACATCACATGATCACACTGACAGAACCACAGGCACATAGACACAGGCAACAGAGCATGCACAATGTCGGCACTAGTACAGTGTATATCCACCTTTCGCAGCAATGCAGGCTGCTATTCTCCCATGGAGACGATCGTAGAGATGCTGGACGTAGTCCTGTGGAACGGCTTGCCATGCCATTTCCACCTGGCGCCTCAGTTGGACCAGCGTTCGTGCTGGACGTGCAGACCGCGTGAGACGACGCTTCATCCAGTCCCAAACATGCTCAATGGGGGACAGATCCGGAGATCTTGCTGGCCAGGGTAGTTGACTTACACCTTCTAGAGCACATTGGGTAGCACAGGATACATGCGGACGTGCATTATCCTGTTGGAACAGCAAGTTCCCTTGCCGGTCTAGGAATGGTAGAAAGATGGGTTCGATGACGGTTTGGATGTACCGTGCACTATTCAGTGTCCCCTCGACGATCACCAGTGGTGTACGGCCAGTGTAGGAGATCGCTCCCCACACCATGATGCCGGGTGTTGGCCCTGTGTGCCTCGGTCGTATGCAGTCCTGATTGTGGCGCTCACCTGCACGGCGCCAAACACGCATACGACCATCATTGGCACCAAGGCAGAAGCGACTCTCATCGCTGAAGACGACACGTCTCCATTCGTCCCTCCATTCACGCCTGTCGCGACAGCACTGGAGGCGGGCTGCACGATGTTGGGGCGTGAGCGGAAGACGGCCTAACGGTGTGCGGGACCGTAGCCCAGCTTCATGGAGACGGTTGCGAATGGTCCTCGCCGATACCCCAGGAGCAACAGTGTCCCTAATTTGCTGGGAAGTGGCGGTGCGGTCCCCTACGGCACTGTGTAGGATGCTACGGTCTTGGCGTGCATCCGTGCGTCGCTGCGGTCCGGTCCCATGGCGACGGGCACGTGCACCTTCCGCCGACCACTGGCGACAACATCGATGTACTGTGGAGACCGCACGCCCCACGTGTTAAGCAATTCGGCGGTACGTCCACCCGGCCTCCCGCATGCCCACTATACGCCCTCGCTCAAAGTCTGTCAACTGCACATACGGTTCACGTCCACGCTGTCGCGGCATGCTAGCAGTGTTAAAGACTGCGATGGAGCTCCGTATGCCACGGCAAACTGGCTGACACTGACGGCGGCGGTGCACAAATGCTGCGCAGCTAGCGCCATTCGACGGCCAACACCGCGGTTCCTGGTGTGTCCGCTGTGCCGTGCGTGTGATCATTGCTTGTACAGCCCTCTCGCAGTGTCCGGAGCAAGTATGGTGGGTCTGACACACCGGTGTCAATGTGTTCTTTTTTCCATTTCCAGGAGTGTATGTTCAATAGTGTTCTTGTCTAGGGAGTTTAAAATAAGAAAGGTGTTCCTGGAGTCACTCTGTAGCAGTTCTGGACGTATGGGGTGTCACATTGTCCTGCTGGAATTGCTCAAGTCCGTCGGAATGCATAACGGACATGAATGGATGCAGGTGATCAGACTGGATGCTTATGTACATGCCACCTGTCAGAGTCGTATCTAGACATATCAGCGTCCCATATCACTCCGACTGCATACGCTCCACACCATTGTAGATCCTCCACCAAATTGAACAGTCCGCTGCTGATTTCAGAGTCGAAGGATTTATGTAGTTGTCTCCATTCTCACAGACCTAAAATGATATCAAAACCTCTAACAGTAGAGTCTCCCTAGGATATGAGGGGAAGAGTGTCCAACGGACGTAGAAACACGTTTGGAAGATCCACTAAGTCCGTCTACAGTCCGCCCAAAATTATGAGTTCCCTCTCCGTACTACAGGACGTAGATAGGGATGAACCAATTGGTTACAATGTCTCCCATTCTTTGATGGAATACGATCGCATATAGGGCACGTTTGGAGAAATTAAAACTGCTAGTATGAGGAAGCCTAAATGCCAATACTTCCGCGAGACACACTTAAGGTCCTCCGGAAAGGTTCAGTATCATGTAATGTAAAATTTTTACTTTCTTGCCTTTTAAAAATCTGAAGACTTTCCCCTTTCAATTGATATATAATTTATTCAGTTTAGAAGACTACAGCTATTTTGAAACATTTTTGAAATAGGTTCTGCGTGACACATTGTGGCGTTTTTAAACTACTGTCAAACGTTGTACTCATGACTCTGCAATCTACATGCTCTTCATGTACATTTTAGCGATGTGAGAGAAAACAAGTGTTACGAAATAAGTGCTCGATTATCGTGTGTTTCATGTTTATTTACTGTTTTATAATTCTGAAAATATTCGTAGTGAATTCTGTGCATTGAGGTCCCTGTTTTATTGAGGGATAATCATGGGTAAATGTAAAGTGACTAGAAATCCTCTGAAGGCCTTTAAAAAAAAGAGACATGTTGGAAAGTAAGTGTTATTTCCGTAAACAACAAAGACGATACGCGTGTGAACCTAACCTTGCTGGCATACTGGCACACCTGCCGATTGTAATGAAAGTGAAAAAGAAAGTAGTTTGCAGAGGAGGCTTGGTTCAGTAAGTGAAAAGTATCAATGTTTTATGGGCGAATCAGATGGGAATGAAATACTTGATATGCTGTTTCTCAACGGAACTTCTGCAAACTGTAATAAGTATTCAGTCTAGTGAAGTCGGTCTGGAACTCCCTATATAAAAAAATCATGTAAGACTTGCCAGTGAAACTTAACTGAGGTGTGATAAGTGTTCATACATGATCTATGAACACAACATTAGATTTATTTATGCCTTGCATACAATTGGTAAGGGTGCTATTGCAGGCGCAGTTTTCTGTGGTACGATGAATCTTACAAATCCGACAACCAAGTTTACGAACTATAATAGATTTGTAGGATCTAAAGTAGAACATGTCTGCGTAGAATCTATGAAGAAAGCTGTGGAAGATGCAGTAATAGAAAGCAGTGGTAACAGAGACTTGATTGCATCATTCGATGGTACCTAGCGTAAAAGGGAACACACATCTCTTCGGTGTGTAATATCTGCCACCAGGGAAAGGGAAAGTTTTAGATGCAGCAATAATATCTAAATAATGTAGGTATCCATAAAAAAATGAAGGTACACATGAAAATAATTTCACAGTTAACTAGAGTGGCAATAGTAAAGGAAGTGGCTGGTATTGCCAGTATATTTCAACGTTCTGTTGCGTGTGAAAAAGTACGATATATTAATTACATTGCTGACGGTGATCCTAAAAGTTTCAAATATATTCAAGAACTGAAGCTCTACGGTGATGACGCTGTAGTGCAGAAAATTGAGTGTACTGGACACGTACAGAAACGAATGGAATCAAGACTTCAGCGGCTGAAAGCTTTGTAGAAGAAACGAAAACTCAGTGATGGTAAAGGGTTGTATGGGAAGGGAAGGTTAACTGACAGTGTAATTGACAAAATACAGAACTACTATGGAATACTAACAGGCAAAAAACACACATTGTCGATGAAATGAAGAACGCTGTTTGACCTCTTTTTACTTGTACATTTCCAACCGATGAAAGTCCCCATCATTTCTTGTTGTGCCATAGAAGAAAACAGTTGGTGTAATTACAACACGGGTTTGATAACTGGTGAAGTGTACACTGATAAACAGTCTGTCTGATGCGGTAATGGAGATGATAAAACCTATTTTCAGAGACTTAGCAGCACCGGAACTGTTGAAAAAGTGTGTTCATGGAAAAACGCAAAACCCTAATGAAAGTGTAAAATGGAAATGCCGTGTGGCTAGGGCCTCCCGTCGGGTAGACCGTTAGCCTGGTGCAAGTCTTTCGAGTTGACACCACGTCGGCGACTTGCGTGTCGATGGCCATGAAATGACGATGATGAGTACAGCGCAACACCCAGTCCCTGAGCAGAGAAAAATCTCCGATCCAGCCGGGAATCGAACCCGGGCCGTTAGGTATGACATTCCGTCGCGTGACCACTCAACTACCAGAGGTGGATAATGAAAGTGTAAATAGTGTTATAAAGTCAAGAGTTCCCAAGATTGTACTTGTTGGAATAGAAATACTTCAGTTTGGTGTGTTTGATGCTGTTGCTACTTTCAATGATGCACTGTTGTAAGATGCAAGGTATTTAGAAATATAGGAATAAAGATAGGTTTCAACAAGGTACGAACGATGCTTGCTTTAGACAAGGAACGTCTTCGAGCTGCTGACAGGGCTGTAAATAGCCTATAAATAGAAGCCAGAGTAAACAGGAGGAGCACAAAGAGGAAGCTGGAGAAGAATTTTGCAGAAGATGAAGATAATCCATCCAATGAACCTCTAATACACTAAAAGTGTAATCCAAACATTGTCGCTCATTTCCCAAAACTTTTATTTTTTCGTACAAATTAGATGTTTTCTCAGGATCTACTAAACCAATTTCATTCAGATTTTCAGGAAATGTTACACAGTCCCTTCTGTGTAATTTAAAACAGCCCTTTTACTAAAACTCCTATACTGTTGAATTTTCAAACAAAAACTGTCACAAAAAATAGTGAATTTTCACTACAATAGAAAAAATTAAACAACTAAATTCAAATTTTTAAAAATACATGAGATCATTTGTAGCCAATACTACAATAAATAACGTGTAAACCTTTCATCTTCCTAGTTCAAACGCTTTCTGAGAAAATATGTAATTAATTAACGCTACTTAAACATGGACAGATATTGGACAAATCTGTGTAGCCAATATTTAAACTTCACAAGAAGAATGACGTGAACGAACAAATGGCAAGTTCGCTGTGTTCTTCTATGAAACACGCCGGTACTCATCCATCAGCCTCATCATTGAGCTACAAGCGGTTGTAGTAGCAGTATGTGAGCCATTTCGTCTTCTGGGAAGCTCTATGTACATCCAACAACAAGAAAATCATGACAGTACAGCACTCACCGCTCTCATGAGGAACTAACCCAGCCATTCCTGTTACTAAGTGACAGAAACCCCGTCTGCGCCAGCCTCTCAATCTCGGATGATTGAGAGGCATCTAGTCTTGGAAGACCTGCGTACTGGAGAGATGCCGCAATTCTGTCCGACCACTGCGTCGTCCTCAGTTATATATCTCTTCTTATACTCCCTTGATCTCGCAGGCTTCACCCAGCTGAGATTACAGCGCCCAAACGAAGGCGACCTATGTGGATGGTCAGCACAGAGAACTGGCCGCTATACGGTCAACTGACTGTATTCCAATACTATGACAGCACCAAGGAGTGGGTAGATCACATCATACATTAAATGCACCATGTTGCTAATTCCTCCATTCCTACGTCTTTTGGCCACCCTAGAAAGAAAGGAATTTCAGCTAGCATTTAAAAACAGGTAAGTAGTCTTGCATAGATTTAGTAACATGCTAAATGGAGACAATCTCAGCTCGCTTGTAGAGACAGAGGCTAAAGCTATGTTGCAACCCACGGGCTGGGTGTGCGTTGTGATCAGGTTGTCGAGTGTAGAGTGAGAGTGAGTGATCCAGGGCACGCACAGAAGTATCAGTGACACAGCGGTACCTGTAATACGAGGGTTATTCGGAAAGTAAGGAACGATCGGTCATGAAATGGAAACCACACTGAAAATCCGATGAAATTTAGCGCAGGTGTGTTGGTGTGTTGGGTAGTGTCTCTAGTACGCCCTTCGAACGCGTTACGTCGTTCTTTTTCTTTCTGAGCACACAGGGAGCACATAAAGGTACCTATAACAATAGTGTCTCCTGCCAAGTACAAGGGACTGGTGAGAAATTTCGCCTAAAGCTATGCAGCAAAAATTACATAACTGTCGTGCATTTTCTTCTTGAAGACAATTCACAGCCGCATTCTGCAGGGTAAATGAACATGCTCCTGCATCGTTTTCAGCTGGAAACGTTTGATTACTCACAATACAGCCCGTAATTGTCTCCCTCTGAGTTTCATCTCTGCTCACATGAACCGCTGGCTATGAAGACAAAATTTTGGCACAGACAACGAGCTGTATGCCTGCGTAGAGAATTGGTAGAAACCACTGGCGACTGCCTTCTATAACGAGGGTATTGGAAAGTTGGTAAAACGCTACGACAAATGTCTAAGTCTGATCGGCGACTATGGCGATAAGTAGCTGGAAGTTGTAGCTAACTGTTGCAAAAAAACAGTTTTGATTTTCACTGTGGTTTCCATTTCGAGACCTATCGTTCCTTGCTTTCCGAATAGCCCTCTTAACATTTATTTATCGGGCCAAGTGTATAGAGGAATAAGTGTCTTCAGAACTGCAGTAAGCAACCAAGCGTAAGCGCATGTGCCCTGAAGGGTTATCACAACCCATGGGAATGTTCCTAGTGATCGGCCACCTACAGAATGAACTTGGGCCATCCTCTACCTCCTTCAAAAACGCTTACGTACGATAAATCAACTAAAAGATGTTATCTACCTATTATAGAATTATAACAACCCTCAGTACAAATCCATATTACATTGGACGAGCGTAGAACATTTCATAGACATAATACAACTGAACTCGAATACCGCAATTTTTCGCTTGACGTTAATGCTAAAAAATGGTTCAAATGGCTCTAAGCACTATGCCACTTAACATCTGATGTTATCAGTCCCCTAGACTTAGAACTACTTAATCCTAACTAACCTAAGGACATCACACACATCCATACCCGAGGTAGGATTCGAACCTGCGACAGTAGCAGCCGCGGGGTTCCGGACTGAAGCGCCTAGAACCGCTCGGCCACAGCGCCTGACCGACGTTAATGCCTGAGGCGTGCTATTCGCATCCTGATTGTTCGCTAGTACATGCCTCATAACTTTTTTCAGTCATTTTCGTGCGCCCTGGCTCGGTAACGAAGGCTTATGGCAAAACCCCTACAATTTCTCCAACGGGCTTAACTCTGCTTACATGGACAATAGACTTTTTTGACGGAAATTGCATTTTAACGTTTACTGGAGAAGCCATTTCGTTTACCTTATAAGAAGCCTTATACTTAGTCAACAATTTTTTCCTCTTTCCCTTAGGCGTGTAGGGATTGGTGACCAATACTCATTGCCACATTCGATATTGTGATAATTCTTCAGCATGTTGTATAGACCGTTCCTGTCTCTCTAATTTATTATTGGCTCGTTTCACTTTGCGCTATACTTCCCGTACTCTTTTAACGAATTTCTTACCTGATTCACAATTTGGTTCTAATATAGGAATCGTGACATCAAAAGTGGACGACATTTTTCTACCGTATACGATCTTGAAAGGCTGTACTGGTGTGCATTTTAGAGGAACGCGCAGAAACTACGTACTGCATATACGTGTCCCAGTCTGCTGTTAGTATAATAACTTAAACTTTTAGAGGTTGTCCTAAGCACTCGTTCCGTTCTGCCATTAGTCTGTCATTGGAATGGCCTTGTGCATAATTTTCGGCTACAAAATATATGAAATAACGGTTTCATCAAGTCTGATACAAAATTTATGCTCTGATCCGTAACTAGGGCAACAGGTACCACAAACTCCAACTTAAGTATCCAGTTGTTAACTAAATCTGGGCTACTACATTAGCCTGCTAATCAGGAATCGCCACCATTACTAAGAATCTTGAAAAATGACCTATAGTTGTCAGTACTTATTTATTTCTTATTAAAAGGCCCTAAAAATCAAGTCAATTCACTTCAAAAGGTATAAAGTCCTCTAGTGGTCTTTCTGCTACTCACCTGTCTGTTGCTTGACGTCCCCCCATGAGCTGACAACACACGGTGATGCATTTGATGCAGCACATTTCTGAATGCCGTCGGAACCACAATACATGATTCGTAATTCGTCGTTCTACGGAGCAAATCCTCACGCATCACGAACAATGATTGTGGCCTGAATACCTGACAGTTTTTGACGATCGCTTGTGTTCTCTGCCACTCCGCTGAACTTTTGTCTAGTCCCACTGCATTTGCGGGCTTTCTACGCGGTGTATGGTCCACATGATAATCAACCTCACTGAGTTTGTGTGCTCATCTTGTTAACCTTCTTGACGGGTCTTTCTGCGCTCATAACCACTTTAACCTACGTGGTCTGTGATGACCACAAACTTTCGTCCTTATAAATAACAACAAAAGTGCGCCATTCCGCATATGACTGGCAATATTTCTCTTTCCTTAGTGAAGTGGTCACACTCCACCTTCTTCAACTGCCTTGGCGAAGCGCTACTGGATATTCGTGCCCGTCGATATTCTGCCTCAACATAAAACCGACTTCACCATTGCTGGCGTCACAGAACAGTATAAATTTCTTCTAAAAATAAGGAAAGATTGGTATTGGTTCACAAATTAAAGCTGTCTTCAATGTCCCAAATGCTGCTTAATATTCTGCTGATCAATGGGATTTCACACCCTTCCTCAACTCTCGACCATCCCAAGCTATCCCATAATTTTTTCACACCTGTGTAGGTTCTCTCCTTCAGTTGAAGAGAAATTTGATTTTATTCTGTTTTATACATTTCCTAACCCTTGGCGCTCGAAGGACCTTTGCTGTTTTGAAATGTGTTCCTAATATAACAATAATAATAATATACGACAATCAATAAGGGGTCTTACGCTGAACTGCCTGCATAAGCGCCGGCCGCCGTGGTCGAGCGGTCCTAGGCGCTTCAGTCCGGCACTGCGCGACTGCTACGGTTCTTAGGTTAGTTAGGTTTAAGGAGTTCTAAGTTCTAGGGGACTGATGACCTAAGATGTTAAGTCCCGTAGTGCTAAGAGCCATTTGAACTATTTCTGTTTGCATAAGCTTGCATCAGCAAGCCACACACGAGCGGATGTTTGCGACAGGCCGCAGAAGTTACCGATGGATTATGGAACACTTGCAGTCTTCTACTATGTATTAGTGCAGATAAGACCTTGAGGCCATCGGCTGCAACACTCGGAACAGCCGATCCGGTCTCATTAACTGGGCGCACACATATAGATTTCTGCAGCAACAGGCTGGGCCACGTTCAGGAAGTCCACTAGTTTTCCAGTAGTTATCGCGTGACGGTAGGTTCTAGTTGCTTCCAACATGGCGGCGGAGCAGACCGGTGGCCACATGGAAAAACATAGAAATATGCCGCAAAAGACCCTGTTTGTGGAAAATGACCCACGAACATCACACGAAGAAGAGTATAAAAAGTAAGGTGTGTGAAGAGATTATCGAAACATTTCTAGACGATTTTCCAACTGTGTACCGAAGTGTAAGAAAATGTTAGTTACAAAATGTGAGATCAAGTTTCATGAAAGAGCTCAGGAAGATGGAGGCTTTAGAAAGAAGCTGAGAAGGAAAGATGAACTGTATAAGCCAATAAAAAGTTGCCTGTACTATGTTCATTACTGTATTACGCTTTACTGTGTTACATACACTGTTTTACATCACGAACTATTTTTCTTTACAAAGGATCAAGAACGCCCTGTTCCTAGTGTAGCAGCACTACCGTTTGGGATAGGAAAAATCAGTTTTGGTGCAATATTTCTGAGCACACAAGTTACAGATGGATGGATGGAGCATGGAGAGGGTTGTATGGGCGCACAACAGCAGGGTCTTCAGCGCCCACTCAGTGACAGATGTCAAGAAAATACTCAGAACAGTAAGATAAAACAAAACGTAAAACACAGGTAACAAGGTTGGAAAAATATGTGCCTTCCCACACCGAAACATGCCGTCAGCAGTAAAGAATGGACAATACAAGAAGAAAGTGGTAGAGCGAGCTAAAACAATATAGCAGATGGAAGTGGCAGGCTGACCGCAAGGAAAAAAAGGGAGGAACCAGCCACTTTGCAATACACTAAACCCTCCAGCCTAAAAGTTTAGGCCAGATTCCAGACACATGAGTTAAGCTCCCAGCAGTTGCGATGTAAAATAGAGGCCACAGGGGCATAGAAAAAGTATATGCAGCGGTTTGCATGGCGCAAGTCACAGGCAGAAGGGGCCCACTGGCCAACCTAAGAGCTATGAGCACGTGAGACGGAGTGGCGCGTTTAGCAAAACAGAGGCCCACAGCCGCATATAAATAGGTCCCCGCTCACTGACAAAACATTCAAGTGTGACAGCTCTCCTAGATGGCGGGGTGTGTCACGCCACTGAGCACACGCAGCAGGAGATGGGGTGCCAGCATTCCAGTCCATGGCAGGTCGATGGTTCGACCCTCTGAGGCCCACATAGGGTCCGTAGCCAGCCATCGGTGGGTCACTCCATGGCTCGCTACTGCGGGCAGTCGTCTCGGCTCCCAAAACGCACCGGAGACATCGAGGACGAGGGCCGCAGATTGAGCTGCCAGATCGCGGGCGCTTGTTTTCGCCACGATCTTAGCCATGCCGGTGAGGAAGCACGCCGCTGGGCCGCCTTGTGGCTTCCCGGCGAGCGGCGCTTTGGCAAGTGGGGACAGAGGCCGCTGCGTCAGCTGCCGGCGCATCCTGACGTCGCTGCAACTCCGCGAACATAAAAGGCCGCTACACAGTAGTGAACCGCACGGGTTGCTGAGGCAGCCATTACACACCAAGCCATTTTGCAGTCAGCAAAGTGGTGTCGTCAGCATTGCGGGACCCAGTGACGCAGGCCGAGAGGAACGGGGGCACTCTAGCTGGAAACAATAAATCACTTAGGAAACTCAGACGATTCTTAATACAGTGCCCTCTACCTCTTCCCGCTACACTAGCCTATGAAACCTTCACAATTCTCAAAGGATGGCAGACGAGTCAGAAAGTAAATCCGATCATGTGTGGCCAGTTATTCCTGCCTTCACTGCACTGCATTCCGCCGTTGCACCAGGCTCTGTTAACCCCCGGGCGCGACCAGGTAGAGTCAGCACAAAATAATGTGTCTGCTAGATGCTCAGTAGGCGTGGGGAGAACGGTAGTGGTAGGGGTTGTGGGCAGGCACTGAAGGGGAAGTGCCCCTCTGAACTGAAGCATACACTCACATTTTCTGTAAATAATAAGTGGAGCCCCTCCGTGCCAACTCTTGTGTGGTGACCATTAATAAGATATGTCACCTCTGCTTTGGTTAGTATCCAAACAGAATTTGGCTGAAATTGCAAAAAAGCAGCGATTTATTTTCACCTGCCTTGTTACCATGTGTAGCTGTGCAGAGTGGCCGCTCGGTTTGAGGCGTCATGTCACAGACGGCGAGGCGCTTCTGCCAGAGGTTCGAGTCGTCCCTTGGGCATGGGTGTATGTGTTGTTCTTAGCATAAGTTAATTAAGTAAGGTGTAAGTCTAGGGACCGATGACCTAAGCAGTTTGGTCCCTTAGGAATTCACAGACTTTTGAACATTTTTTGTTACCATTTGTAAATTTCAGAGAAGCGTCATGAGTGGAGAATTTGCAGCAAAACCTACACATTCCTCTTGTTGCCGTGTTGAAATTTGCTTCTTTTGCTAAAACACACCGGAGTTTACACACTGCCACCACTGAAACAATGGTTTATTAAGTGTGGAACTGAGAAAAACTTATGAAAAAGCACATCCTCGGTGGGAAAATAGACGTGTATTGTCTTAAGTTATGTTGTTCCAAAACCTACAGCATTTTTGGCTTCAGCAGCTATTGAAGACCCCTAAAAATTACATTCTTTTACCTATAAAGTCTGCAGTTAGTACAATAACACAGTTGAAAGTGAAGCCTTTTATAATAGCCATGTGGCAGAATACTTTCGTCTTTGTATGCTATCATTTCCCAATATCTCATTTCGATATCTCAAAACATCAAGGAATATCAGGAATTTTGTGAATATGTCGCTCTGGGTTTATCGCTGACGATAGCTGTCGCAAATGAGTGTGCACATCAGATCAATTTTCTCCAGATCGGTGGCATGTAGAGACCTCTACCCAAGCCTAAAGAAAAATTTAATACATTAGCTAAATTTCATATGCAGCAACATATTATGTAATACACACCAAATGCAAACTGACAGCAGTCCCTATTTTTCTCTGCGAAGTTTTTAGAATTTCCCACAGTGTCTTACTTCCATGCAAATATCACAGTAACTATGACCATTAACGAAATGATGGGCATATCATCATGAAACTGACATATAAAGCTATAAGTAACGCAAAAATGATATTTTCTTTACCTAATAGTTTCTGTAAAATCGTTTCAGAAAACTGCAGGGTGTGTTCCTCTATTATGTCATCGCTGACAGACCGAAAGAGGGCAAACAATGACCCCCCCCCCCCCCCCTTTGGAACAAACTAATGAAGAGTCGCCCAGCGCTTTGGACGAAAAGTGCTTACTGTGCATCAGCCACCGTATCCTGTGTAGACTCTACAAAGTGCCACGCGCCTGCACAGCTTACCTCACTACCTGCCGTGCGGGCAGCAGAACGAAGCGGTCGGCCGCTGGCGGGCTCCAGCGGGTAAGTGTGGCGCGATGCGCCGCTCTTGTTGGAAGGTACATGAGTCTGTCTGCGGATGCTGCCGTTATTCGTTGGAAAGTAGCAAAATACTTGAAGACCCGCACAGGTTAGCTGTAATGTGCAGGGACTGGTAGTTGACTCTCCACGTAAATAAATGCAACTTACTATGCAGACTAGGAAACGATATCACATTCTGTACAGTTATACCATTAGTGACAAATTGTTGGAAACAGTAACGACCGTAAGATTCCTAGGAGTAAGCACCTGAAGTGGAACGATCACTTAAGCGAAATATCAGGAAAAGCGGACGCCAGTCTGAAATTCATATGAAGAATCTTAACCCATTACTGGCCAAAACTCTATGGGATCATTTTTTGTAAGCTTTTATACATAAATATGTTACATTGAGTGATGAATTGAATATAAAGTTGTTTTGAAAATTTTCAGTTTGTTAGAACAAAAACTACAGACCGTCCCATTTTTGGGACATTGGCCAAATGCACTATCCAAATTCACAACCTTATTCTCCATGCATAATATTGTAAGAAACAACACAAACAATAAATAAAGAATGTTTTAATATTATTGAATGTCTATTCAGTGTGAAATGAAGCAAAACACTTGTCGTGTACACCAACATTGCACCTATCACAGATTTTTGTTGTTTTTTTCTTGCAGTAAGCACATCTCTTCTGTGTTTTACTTGACACAATGAAATGATTTCCTGGATCTAGTCGTACAACTGTGCTCACCTGTCCTCCCATCAGTTTGCTTCCTTGTGGTCCTCTGCGTTTTGGTACTAATCCTGTTTTCTTTGATAGGTAAAACATCATTGTTCTCTGTCGGACATCCAAAAGCGAGAGCTTCTAATTAGAGTCAGCAATTTGGTATGCACGCCATGTGTTTACTCCGCAGATATCTATCATCTGTGTGAATAATGGCGACCACCATTTCTTTGACCTTATCCTCGTCCTATAAAGTGAAATCTGCTTGCCAGTAGATCTACACCACCCATATGGGCATTGAATTCTCCAATAAGATATGGCGTTGTAACAGAGATTTCCTTTACTTTGCCCGTGAGTATCTTTTAGTAGAACTCAAAGGAGTAATAGTACTATAATTTGTCGCTACACATACTGGTTTGTCTCCACTTCACAACCAGAACTTCGTTCTCTTTGTCAAACATGTAGTCACAGAATCCTCCTTCCTTTTCTTTTGCCATTCTTTTCGAGTCAATCAAAGGACATGCACTAGTTCGGATCTCTCTTATTGTTCCTGTAGCTTTCATTTTACTCTTTCCGAGTGTGATCAGTGTGTCAACACTGGTGAAAAAGTTGTCAAAGAAAAGCTTATAATTCGGATACTCTGATTCTGGAATCATGCTGGTTAGTTCATTTATTACCATTGCACCTACAGGCTCCTGTTTGTTGTCAGTCTTGCCACACTATGGCGCAAAATTATAAAGAAAGCCATTGGAACTTGTAAGAAACCAAGTTTTATATCCAAATTTGATAGGCTCTCCCCTCAGAAACATTTTAACTGAAGGTTTGCCATAATAACGTACCATCATTTCATCAATTGAGAGTTCTGACTGAAATACGCCACATTTACCAAATTCCTTTTTGTTGTGCATATCTGCAACTCAACATCTCTGCTATATGGTGAGTAGCAATCTATCCTTGTCATAATATTGTCAGAAAGACATAAATGGTACACCAATCCCTTGCCTAAATGTCAGTGTTTATATACCCACATCAGAGTCGTGCTACATTGCATATATGCGACAGCATTGCCCTCAAATAGAAATTTTTTGATCATGACAGGCAACACATCTCTACAAAGATTCATCGGGTTTTCACTGTAGTTTTAATTTCGTGACCGATCGGAGCTTGGGGAAAAGTAGAGTGAGAGGGGCAGTGCTTTCCTACGACCAAGTTAAGACCTTCTTTGGTGGCTATAGTGATTATGATCCCTTTTCTGTTTGATAAGCTCTGTTGATTCCTTAACATCTATTTCCTACCATTGTGAATGATGCTATTTCCACTGTCAAATCACAAAATTTGATTTGTTGGAGCTAGAACATCCTTTAATCATGTGCGATAAATTTACTGTCACCGTAACGGCCTGGGGGTTTTAGGTTTTTTCCAGGGTTGACAAATCTGACGGGTGAGGGATGGGCGGGGGAGGGGGGTGGTCAGGGGGGAAGGAGGGGTTCCCCTGACTAGAGCGAGCATTGCAGGAAATTGGTAGCACATAAACTCACGTTGTAGTGTCCAGTAGCATGAAAAATGTTGGTTAGAAATCCCGCCAAGCGCGGGCCACGTGCTATGATCCGCTTCCTACTCACAGAAAGAATAACCCCTACCGGATTTTTTTCGCGAATCAAATCTGCTTCTGGCGACGATGTTCTGAACAGAACGAGTGTGTTTAAGTGGTGTAGGGAGTTTAGTGGGGGCAGAACAAATGTTGACGGCGAGGAGAGGAGTGGAAGACCTTCCATTCTGAGTGAGCAGTCGATGCAAAAAGACCGAGAAGACTGTTCGTGAAGACCGCCAATGGAATTTATGAGATGTTTCCACAACTCTCCAGAACTCTTTTACACGAGACTCTCCCAGAAACACTGAGATCCCGGAAACTGTGATCTAGATGGGTCTGAAAACAGCTGACAAAGCAGCACAAAAGAAATGGGGTCAATAGCACCTGCGAGTTTCTTGAGTGACTTTCTTGAGTGACTTGAATTGGAAGGAGTGGATTTTCTGAGCTGAGGATGAAACGTGTGAGGCTCATCATAAGCATGAGACAAAAAAAGTCGCCACAGTGGCGTCACACCAATTCCCCATTTGCCAAAAAAATCAGAACCACAATTTCGGACAAAAGAAATACCTCGGTATTTTGGGACCGAAAAGGCATCATTTTGGTCGAGTTCCTGCAGCAAGGGGAGACCGTCAATGTATTATGATATTGTGATACCATAAAAAAGTCAGAAGCATTCAAAATGCTGTAGAATGCTGAGGAGAGAAGTGTGCTTGTCGCACGATAACATCTGACCGCAGCCTTGGCCAGCAACGCGGAATGGCCTCATCGACTCATTTGGTTGGCATGTTTTGAACTACCCCAGTGGTAACCTGACTTGCGCCTTCAGATTATCATCTTTCCATCTCCCTGAATTCAAAAATGATTGGAATTAAATTTTCAACCGACTACAGGAGGACATAAATAAGCTTGAAGCTTGCACCATGCCTCTCCACATGCATTGCAAAGGATGGGGATGCGGAAAAATAGTCAATGTTGTTGTTGTTCTTGTGGTCTTCAGTTCTGAGACTGGTTTGATGCAGCTCTCCATGCTACTATATTCTGTGCAAGCTTCTTCATCTCCCACTACCTACTGCAACCTAATTCCTTCTGAATCTGCTTAGTGTATTCATCTCTTCCTCTCCCTCTACGATTTTTGCCCTCCAGGCTGCCCTCCAATACTAAATTGGTGATCCCTTGATGCCTCAGAATATGTCCTACCACTGATCCCTTCTTCTAGTCAAGTTGTCCCACAAACTACTCTTCTTCCCAATTCTACTCAATACCTCCTCATTAGTTCTGTAGCACCACATTTCGAAAGCTTCTATTCTCTTCTTGTCCAAACTATTTATCGTCCATGTTTCACTTCCATACATGGCTACACTCCATACAAATACTTTCAGAAACGACTTCTTGACACTTAAATCTATACTCGATGTTCAGAAACGCTTTCCTTGCCATTGCCAGTCTACATTTGATATCCTCTCTAGTTCGACCATCGTCAGTTATTTTGCTCCTCAAATAGCAAACCTCCTTTACTACTTTAAGTGTCTCATTTCCTAATCTAATTCCCTCAGCATCACCCGACTTAATTCGACTACATTCCATTATCCTCGTTTTGCTTTTGTTGATGTTCATCTTATATCCTCCTTTCAAGGCACTGTCCATTCCGTTCAATTGCTCTTCCAAGTCCTTTGCTGTCTCTGACAGAATTACAATGTCATCGGCGAACCTCAACGTTTTTATTTCTTCTCCATGGATTTTAATACCTACTCCGAATTTTTCTTTTGTTTCCTCTACTGCTTGCTCAATATAGAGATTGAATAACATTGGGGAGATGCTACAACCCTGTCTCACTCCCTTCCCAACCACTGCTTCCCTTTCATGTCCCTCGACTTTTATAACTGCCATCTGGTTTCTGTACAAATTGTAAAAAGAATTCGCGTTAGTATTTTGCAGCCGTGACTTATTAAACTGATAGTTCGGTAATTTTCACATCTGTCAACACCTGCTTTCTTTGGGACTGGAATTATTATATAGCCAACAGATGTACCAAAAGTATGCTGCAATTTTGTAAATACACTTTATCTTAAATATACGGACGTGCAGGACAGTTTCTGAACAAGCCTCGCATATCTACTCTCCATCGCGCAAACACTTGAGATAACATTTGTTGCTAATACAATGTGCCGCAAATTAATTCAGTAACAACGCGAAACAGTCTGGCAGCCTAACCTGCACGTAACTCGGACCCTCTGTAGACCACGGCGAACTGTCCTTTGCTCGCTGAACCTGCTCCACATCACCATTGGCATCAGCGATAATGTTACATGTATAACAGGCAAGGGTATTGTACTCTTACAACTTGCTGACAGCATGTCAAAGCCACGGACTCGTGACGATAGCGTAGGTGTCTGCTATACCATCACCGGTCTGGCTCGTGGTGTCTGATGCTGACAGACACCCAGGGCTCAGTGGATGGGAGGGATTCAGGTTGACTCTTTTGGCCCATCAGTACTGCGACTGGAACCTCAGGCAGTTGGTGCTCTTCAGATAACGACCGAGCGATTGTGGCCTCACAGTGGAAGCCCTCACTACATCAATCGCCTACTCGATTACTCGCCGATGCTTGGACGGCCTGACGGACACTTTTTATACGGGCTATAAACGCTCCTGGCATTATACCGTAATGAAAGGATAAGAGCAGCAATAATGAGATTTTTTAAGATATGAATTGGGTGTAAATTTAACTGTCTATTTTATAACTGTTGTTATGCAGCAATCGCTTGAAATTAGCATAAATGGTTCCAGCACCCAGTGGGAATGCACAGGGCATTTATACTAATTCACATGAATAGGACAGCAGGGAAACATTGGAAAGACGAGTTCTAGCGATGACTTCAGAAGCAGATTTCACGCAAGCCTTCACTTGAAAGAGGAACATGAAGATGATGTTGATGAATAAGAATATTAACAAATAATTTAAAAATCAGTATTAGAAATTATGTTTCACAAATATCAGCTTCAGAACAGGATTTTGTAAACAATAATTTATCATCGTACGTTTTATCAAAAGAAATTAAGAACTGCGCCAGAGACATGTTTCAGATACTGCTACTGATGGCTTTATTTCGAATATGTTTTCATACTCATCGAAGCAAGCAGCAACCAGCTGCATAAAAGAAATTTAATTTCGTTACTGGTTTCGAGCACTTAATACCTTTCTTCAGACGGTTATACCTGTCATATTTTTTGTGAGAGCCAACCATAAGATGCATACAACAACGTGCCGTGGCCATGTATGCATCTTCTTATTGAATCTTGCAAACAATGTTATATTTATAACCATGTAAAGAAGGGCAACAAGTGCCCGAAACAGTTAAGGGTGGTAAATTTCCTTTATGCCACGGTTGCAAATTCTTTCAATATGTACAACTACAGCTTTGAGGATGGATATAATACTGAAAATGTTGTACTTCCTGGCTGCTGGACTAATATTGACTGGTGTATCATGAACTGACAGTGAGAGAGAAATGTGTGTCTGGAAAATCATAAATGTAGTGAAAGTCCAGGATGAAACAAATTTTCCATGCATTTAAGGATTCTTCGCTGAAATTCACGTATATTTCTGGTGGGATAAAGGCTTTCTTTGTGAGAAAAGCTTTCACGAGACTGTTGGCTCTTCCTTGCTCGGTTTGTTCATCGAGCTGTTCGTTTTTCCTTTGTTTTAGGAGATACCACTGAGCGCATGTACACCGAGAAATGGTTGTAGGGACGTTATATACCTAGAATAAGATCAGATCAAGATGTCGAACCTGAATCACACAAAAACGAGCACACAGATTCAAGTATACCAATAGATCGTCTGATTATTTTACTGCATCTAGTGACCACCGCCCAATTCACACAAAAGTGTCTGGCAGAGGGTTCTTCGAACCATCTTCAGACTGTTTCTCTACCGTTCCATATACACTCTACAAAAAAAAAAAAAAAAAAAAAAAAAAAAAAAAAAAAAAAAAAAAAAAAAAACACCAAATGGGGACGGAAATCGATAGACGTGATTTACATGCAGAGACAAACTGTACACGTACATCCCCATTTGGATAATTCCTTCGTGATGCGTCGTTTATTTGTCTTACAGTGTGCCAGTAACTATTAGTTTATCTGCGCAAATCACATTACAATTAAAGCTACTTTTATTAGAGCTTTTTAATGAAAAGAATTAATGATTTTTACTGTAAGTGTGACGGAAATCTGGAAAGCGTCAATGTCACCAAAACACAACTTCTTTAGTCCTTGTAATGGGAAAGCAGCACATTACGAGAGCAAGGATCAAGAGGGGACGGAGCCGATGTATTCTGGAAGCATCTCGCCCATAAAGCTTCCATCGTCAGATTTATATCTAGCCACAAAACGAAGGGCCGCCGGCAGCGATGAAGGGACGGGAGATTGAGCGGCCGATCCTAACTCGTGTAATCCACTCAGAGCGCGTCCACGTGCTGCGATATTCCTTTCAACAGCGAGGACGTCGTATTCCAAAGATTATACCACCAACAGAATAATTATTGATCCTAGCATTTTTTGAAGTTTGTTTAGGATAATCTATGGAAGGCAGGTGGCAATAAAATGACTTCTTGTCTCATTTAAACACCAACAAGAGCAAGCATAAAGACGGAGAGAATCTTCCTCTGGAGTGTTCACTGTTTCGAAATTTCCTGTCAGATTGGAACTACGCGCCCGAATGGGATTCGAATTCTTCTATCTCTTATTTCGAAACTATGAAAACAATTTATGATGCCCAATATACACCCAGACAAAGCATTTGATCCACTGAAAACGCTAGTTTTGTGCTAGCAATAGAATATTACCAGCTACACAAAGCGCAACGAAAAAAATGGCAATGTTACTCAGAAGCTGCACAAATGAATACTGAACACGTTTATGAACTGTAAACAACATAATGACAGGCCTCATTGTACCTTACACGCTCGATTTGTCCAAGCAGAAATGGTTTTATCATCTGCATTGGCTAATTACCCGAAAACATGGAGCTTATGTGGTGAATGCGACATATGGCAGTTATGTGGTCTAGGCTGCAGCGTGCCTCAAAGAACTGCATAGGTGTCAAGTTATTTCGATTGTTCAAAATCTTTTGCGAAACCACAGATACTAGTGGGGCATGCCTTTGTTATATAATACATGTTCAAATGCAACAAATATATTTAAAACATGCAACTCTATTAAAATAATTTCAGAATTGCAACGTGGAGGCAAATACGCATGCCGAAAATTGGTAGTTCCGGGAAAGGTGTGTGTCTTGTTGAATTCGTGAACTCGAAACGTATCAAAATAATTTACAAGCAGGCTATGAATACAGATCTCATGTAATGGCTATGAATAAACGTAGACTATGTATCCAAGATTCCTTCCGAAATACATTTCAGGACAACAAAAGAAATAAAATTACAACTCGCTTGACAACTTGCTCGGGAGTGAGAGGAGTCCGTAAGTCACTTAAATTTACAAATCACTAAAACGAAGATGGATTCAGGACACAATATGTTCTGAAGGAACTGGAAACAGTGAACAATGATCCAGCGTACTGCACCCGAAACCCACATGTAAAAGGCGACGCGGAAAAGACACAACACTACCTAACCTGAACAGTATCACGAAAACAGCATCAATGCAAGAGAAATGCTCGCAGCTTGCTTAGTCTCACTATTACACCGAAGGCTGTTGGTCTAATGCATCCATATTAAACACAAGAGAAATGTCTTGAGACACTGCTTGCTGCAGCGTTCTGTCCAAGGCGGAGTACGAGGCGCAGGTGGCTTTCGCTTCCAAGCATGATGACAACCAAACGAATTCTACCACCTAGAGTCCCACTGATCGGTTCTGGGCCAAGCTTTACGCCTAGTGGTAAGATAACTTCGTTTTTTGGCAAACGCGCGTCCCTATTGCGGCCAGCGGCGGCTCGTGATTTTCTGCTATCAACAAGTGATTTACGCCGAGAACGATGCAGTTCTGCGATGCATGAAGGGCTCATTCCGAAACGACCACCTTTCAATCTTATTTCAGAAGTGATGTTTTAACAATATATACAGGAGAGATTTTTCGAAGTTTGGAAAGTACGAGAGAAGTGATGGTAAAAATCTTCTGTGTAATACACTGAAGCACGAAAGAAACTGCGGTCGGCAACGCCTATATAACACAACAAGTGTCTAGCGCAGTAATTAGATCGTTTACTGCTGTTACAATGGCAGGTTATCAAGGTTTAAGTGAGTTTGAATGTGGTACTATAGCCGGCGCACGAGCGATGAAACACAGCATCTCCGAGGTAGCGATGAAGTGAGTTTTTCCCGTAGGACTATTTCACGAGTGTACCGTGAATATCAGGAATCCCGTAAAACAAATCTCCCACATCGTTGCGGCCTAAAAAACATTCTGCAAGAACAGGACCCACGACGACTTAAAGGGAAATCTAATCCTTCCGCAAATTGCTGCAAATTTCGATGATGAGCCATCAACAAGTGTCATCGTGCGAACCATTCAACGAAACATCATCGGTATGTGCATTTGGAGACGAAGGCCCACTCGTGTACCCTTCATGACAGCACAACACTAAGCCTTACACCTCGCCTGGGGCCGTCAACGCCGACATTGGACTGTTGATGACTAAAACATGTTGCCTGATCGGACGAGTCTCGTTTCAAATTGTACCGAGCGGAAAAAACGTGTCCAGGTACGGAGACAACAGCATGAATGCGTGGACCCGCATGTCAGCAGGGGACTATTCAAGCCGGTGGAAACTCTATAATGCTGTGAGGCGTATGCAGTTTGATTGATATGGGATCCCTGGGACGTCTAGATACGACTCTGATAGGTGACACGTACGTAAGCCTCCTGTCTGATCACCTGCATCCATTCATGTCCATTGTGCATTCGTACGGACTTGGGCAATTCCAGCAGGACAATGCGACACCCCATACGACCACCATTGCTCTTCTGAGTTAAAAGACTCCCGCTGGCCACCAAACTCCTCAATGAAGAACATAATTGAGCATATCTGGGATGCCATGCAAAGTGCTGTTCAGAAGAGATCTCCAACCCCTCGTACTCTTACGGATTTATGGACAGCCCTGCAGGATTCATGGTGTCAGTTGCCTCCAGCACTACTTCAGACATTAGTCGAGTTCATACCACGTCGTGGTTTGGCACTTCTGCTTGCTCGCGGGGCCCTACATGATGTTAGGCAGGTGTACCAGTTTCTTGGGATCTTCAGTGTATATTCATTTTCAAATTTTTACTGTACTCGACGTTTTGATCTCTTTGCTCTCTTCAGGGTTCTTCTAGTGTCCCTGCGTAGCTGAACAAAATTTTGAAGAGAAATATGACCTTCCTAACAAAATCGGTGTACTTTGCCATAAATGAGAACGGCTGCGGGAGCCTGACAGCTCTATAGAGGAACTATTGGAACAGCAGAAGCCATGAAAACGTGTTGTCAGTCGAGACTGGATAGCTCAGTTGTCAAGAGAATCGTGCGTAAAATTTTAGATCCCGGATTCGTGTCCGACTCGACACTCAGTTTTAACCCGCTGGAAATTTTCAAAATCACTAAGATCATTGTTTAGCGTTCCTCAGATAAGGTAATTAGTCGCATGAGGTCGGGTAGGAGAAAATTATGGATGGAAATCAGTTGTGTACTCTTGAAACCAACCATCGCTGCATTTGTCTTACATAATTTGGGTAAATCACGATAAACCTATATCTGAATGGCCTTACCACAAATTTACACATTTTTTAGATTTGGAATCAAATCCCAGTCGGGCCCCGAAAATTTTCAGTTTTCCTTTAATCTAGCCTTCACCCTTCAACGTTGTGGGCAGCCGCTAGGAGCGACACGTGCTTCAGATTCTACGTTAAACTGTAGGTCCCCTGGTTGGATAACTAGAGCACGTTATGGACACACAAATCGCCCAAGTGGTCACAAATAGAAAGACTTCGGGCCTGGCAGCGAGCCACACGAATGACCTTCGCGTCACACATGGTACAGCTCATAGAAGAGAACTTCAGGCCGTCGAATGACTAAGCATATTTCTCTGAAAACAAATTGAAGACACTGTTCAAGAGCTTTTCACGACCTTTGTGAAGGTCTGACTAAATTTGTTTCGTATGTGCTGTTATCAAGTCTGGAAAGAAGATCGGTCCCCATAATTTAGTGTTATTGAAACTTTTATTGACAGCCTTGATCAGAAGCGTAGAATTAGTAACTGTTCTCAGCCAGTCAGACCACCGAAAAAAGCGCTGTCAAACTTGACTAGCACTTGGATGCGTGACCGTCCGGCTTTGCCAGGTACTGCTGGCAAGCGAAATGTACTCAGCCCTTGTGAGGCCAATTGAGCAACTACTTGACTAAGAAGTTGCGGCCCCATTGACGAAAGCTGACAACAGCTATGAAAGCCGTGTGCTGATCACATGTCCCTCTATATCCGAATCCAATAATGCCTATCGTCTGAGGATGACACGGCGGTCGGTTGGTGCCATTGGGCTTCTGAAGCCTGTTCGTTCGGAATTCGGCTAATAACATGTGTAATGCGTTAAGGCTCTACATATACAGTATCATTTTGACATAGCATGTCTGTTCTTGAAAAGTGCCACATAACAAATGTAATTCCCTCCTTCAGATACACAGTAGATACAGTAACCGACACTGGTAATTAACTATTGCCTTTGATGAAGAGTGATAACAGAAAATTAGGAAACTAACATGTATTTACAATTAAACCATACGTTACAAACTTACATCTTATTACTTATTTTCTCATTTCCACCCGCAAGGCTTCCAGTTTCGCCAACGGCCTCACCGCAGTGGTAACACCGGTTCCCGTCAGATCACCGAAGTTAAGCGCTGTCGGGCTGGGCTAGCACTTGGATGGGTGTCCATCCGGTCTGTCCAGCGCTGTTGGCAAGCGGGGTGCACTCAGCCCTTGTGAGGCAAACTGAGGAGCTACTTGACTGAGAAGTAGCGGCTCCGGTCTCGTAAACTGACACAAGGGCGGGAGAACGGTGTGCTGACCACATGCCCCTCCATATCCAGTGACGCCTTGGGGCTGAGGATGACACGGCGGCCGGTCGCTACCGTTGGGCCTACGTGGCATGTTCGGACGGAGTTTAGTTTTAGTTTTAGGCTTGCAGTTTCAGTTCGCACATAAACAGAACCAGGATCATCAAAAGAACTTGGAATATGTGTTTACTGGACAAAACAGAAACCTTTCATTCTCTACTAATACTCATTACATTTTCAATAACCAAACAATCCTTTCCACATCAGAATACGGCACCTACACTATTAAATTCATAGGGGTGCAAAATTCCACGACGAATATAGCTTCCACATGATGCGTCACTACTGAGTAAAATATCTCAATTAAACTTGGACCATACACAGAAATACTGATGCAGTACAGTACAGACAACATCAGAAATAAATATGCAACAAAACAAACATAAATGCCATTGTTATTGAAAGACAATAATTACGCCGATGTCATCGCGATTCATGATGACCCACTGTACATTACAAATGGCAGAACAGGGTTCAGAAGAGGGTGTGTGAACACTATGGACAGCAATGCATACTCTGCAAAGTTCTTCCATGTTAACCACAAGGGTGATGACGAGTCAGTGCGTTATATTCCTCTAACAGTGTGTCTCACAACCGCTTACGGTCATCGGTGTATGTGGACATGCTGCAACAAATCCCACATGTGCTCGATGGAATTTAAGCCGGGGAAACGAGCAGACTGGTGCATTTGGGGAAGGAGTCTGTACCGTGTGTGTGACAACCTTGGTGCCCTAGTATCGATCGCATCTGTCCTGTGTTTGCCTCTGGCCCGTTACTGAGATTCCTGACTGCAAGAGGGAGCGAAGGCAGAGGCGGACATGGATTGGGGGCTGCGCTCGGCTACATATGTGACAGTACCTTACTGGCAGTAGCGTGCGGAGTTCGAGGGCATGTGAGAGTTCTGTTATGGTGAACATACCTGCGGTCGGCTCTCTGGACTGTTACTGGCGCCATCACGCAGATTGAAGTTTGACTGTCAATTACTCTACCATGGACGAAGCAAGCAAACTCAGGGAACAGATGCGTGCACATGTTTAGGACTACACGGCGTGGCCATTAGAAACGGGCAGTAATTTTGTTCTTAATCGACGTCTGGGCCACCACTTTATCCTGGTTCCTTACGGGTCTAGTTGATATTCATTGTTGTAAGCCGAAGGCGCCCGTTTTTGTTTTGCTACTTGGCTTTATTTAGCCGATTTTCTGAACGTGTATTCGGGATTTGTAGCGAATGTATTTTACAGTATGATTTTGTTGTCCACTCGCGACGTTGCTGAGTTGGCTGGCTGTGTTGTTTGTTGGTACAAGCCGTGCTTTCTGTCAAATCATTCTGCAAGTTACCCGCATGACATTACTTACTCAATGCTTGCTAGCGTTCTTTAATTCATTGATGTTTTTTGTTTTATTAAAATAATGCTGAAATCATGTACTGTTGAAGTTGCTTAAGCTACCTGTAATATTCTTTGGTGGTTTTAGTATTTCATTAGAATAACGTTTAGCATTTTCAAATTGGTTTAATTCGTTAGTGTTATGTACTTAACTAGTATTATGTCTGATGTTTTCTGTGTTGTCAAACTTGTTTTATGTATTAGTCTTGTATATTTTAGTACAATACCGTTTAATTCTGGTTATACAAGTATGTTGTAGGACAGATTAACTATTATTTAATGCCCTACTCGTCAGGATACTCACTATGTGCTTTGGTTGAACTAGTGGAATTCACAAAATCATTCTGTAAATTCTTCACACATCTGTCAGAAAGGTATCTATGTATTGTTGATGCATTAATTTGTTCTCAAAACGGTGCTGATATTCAAGACAATAAAAGCGGGTTAAAAGCTGTGAGCTATCTGGGAAAGTTAACCTTGCATTACTGAGCAACTGTTTCACCAGGTATCCAGTCTATCTTACCAAATTCCCAACCAGACTAACATTAATTATAATCTTTTAGTAGTCATCTTACGATAACTGGTGATATATATATATATATATATATATATATATATATATATATATATATATATATATATATATATTCCGCTAGACTCTGGAATCTCTGAAACGTTAGATTGCGTGCGTTGTATAATCTTAATTTTTTGTCCCTGTAGCGCTCAAACAACTTCTGCGTAGTTTCTGAGCAGACTTTCAAAAGATACACAGCGTTGTTGAGCGGCGTTGTGTTGTTTGTCATGTTGTTTTGTTTTCTATATTTGTGTGTTTCATATGTGTGTGTGTGTTTTTTTTTCTCGCTTGTAAATCGACTGACTTCGATCAAAGATATAAATTTGGTTTGCGTGTGTAAAAGTGCATAACAAATTAAAGAAAACGTAGAGAAATCAGAAAAATCGATCCGTGAGCTAGGCGAACAAATGACACAGAAATCTGAAAAACGATCCACGAGCTAGGCGAACAAATAGACGAAAAACTAATCCAGCAGACAAATAAAGTCGGCGAGTCGATGCAGAGAGTGTCCGATGATATCTCACAAAGAATAAACAATCTGGCAAGTGAAAGAAAAAGTGATATTATGAAAGAATTAGGCCGTACATTTGAACAAATCGATGATCGTCTGCAAGCCTTAGAAGAGGGCAAGCAGAGTCGTAATGCAGAATCAAAAGAGAGCGAGGAACAGCTACTTAGGAATTTCCAAGCGCTGAGAGAAGAATGCCAAAGGGAACACGAGCAGGTACTCTCCAGGGTCCAGGATGCGGAAACGCATTGTCCCGCGTCCATTAGCTACACAGTAGCGGACAACAGTCAAGCGATTCATGCACTCGAACAGCAAGTAGATCAATTAAAGCAGACTGGACCGGAGGACAACAGACAAATACATGATAATATTGCGGCATTAGCGGACATCGTTGGCACGATGGTGACGGAGAACAATAACAATACTACACTGGTAGCGGTCGCAGAGGCCGAAGAAGTGCGTTCGCTTCCTAGATTTCAGAAGGGAGAGTTCGAAGTGAACAGGCGGCACAGAACTGTGACCGGAGAATTAGAAGATCGCGTGGAGCATCTGGAAAGCCGCATGGGGTTTGATTTCGAACTCGCCAATAGCAGTAAAAGGAGCCGTACGAAGAGTGCAGAGAGGGACTCCGGCCACGAGGGAGATTTTGATGACAGGAAAGAACGTATTTTGAGGGGCAGACATGAGAAAAATAGAAACATTCAAAGGCCTCACTGGGAGGAAATGCGGGGATTTGATTTCAAAGATTTCCATACTGTGAGAAAGTTTGAGATATTTCGAAATTCACTAAAAGGAATACATCCAAGAGCATGGCTCGAGCAATTTGAATTCTGTCTTCCCCCCCCGACTGGGCAAGTTCACATAAGATACAATATATGTGTGGCTATTTGGAAGGCGAACCAGTGATTCGCATGAGATCGGCAGCACGACACTGCAACTCCACTCGGGAGTTTCGACAAGCCTTTCTGTCCACTTATTGGTCGGAAGCGGCACAAGATAGGGTCAAGCATGGCATAATTATGCTGCCAAATTCGAACCAGTCTGGTTTCGGCAGCCCAGCACGCCTATTCGACTACATGCTGCAGGCGAATCGATTTCTATACGACCCATACGGACCTGCGGAACTGATTAGGATATGCATCACCAAATTGCCGATGCACTTGCGCCACGTCGTTCTTGCGGGACGATGCAAAGAGGACGTGGAATCGTTTAAGACATTTCTCCAAGAGTTGGAATATAATACAGGAGAATGCCCGCCTAATCAGGCACAAAGTTATTACGGGGCACAGCAACGCGATCGAAGTCGTGACCGTAGTACTAATAAATGGCGTGACTGGCCGTCGCGACGCGAACAGAACAATAATCGGGACCGGCCGTATAGAAACTGGGGTAACAGTCGCGAACACAGGTGGAACAACGGAAATGATCGAGGACGTGGACAAGACCGTGAACGCAACAGGTACAGCAACCAGAATCGATACTACAGTGAACACTGTGGGAATAGGATTGTAGGCAGAGCACCACGTGATGTTGAAATTCGGCCAGCTAACCCTTGACATATTCCAGCAAATGGAAATGAACAAAACCGGCAATGACAAACGATCAGCCCAGAAGGCGCCCAATCGGAACAAATGAGTGACATGGCAAATGAGTACATAGGATATATAGAGAGGGAATCTATTAGAGAGGACGGTGAGGAGAAAGAATTGATTAGTTTATATTTGTGACATATGCATTTTGAATGATTTGTTGGTAAAAATAATGATAAAGATATTTCTATGTGATTGATTGAAGTGATGTTTGTGTTTTTTTTTTTTTCCTTGTGCAATTAGGATTTAGGTTGGTTCAAGTGTGAAGATAAAAGGTTTCTTTGTGAACGAGTGAAATGCTGTATATGGTTTTTTTGTGTAAATTGAAAAGGATCGCTCCTGAGGGAAGCAAGATCTGTGTTGAATTAATGCAGAACTCAGGGGCATATCCGGTCTGTGGGTATTGTGGGTCTGGCAAACTCAGGTCCCCAGCTGTTAGTAGCCTTGTTTCCGATTTTCTGCTTTCAGTGCTACTATCTAACTATTACTATTCTATATCTGTCAGAATAAATGAGTATCTCTTACTACAATATGCGTGCTGTATGAATATTTTAAGATAGGAGAACTCTGAGAAAGGAATGAGTAAGTTTAGAATCTTGAAAACAGGATGCAATAATACGATTGTTTAACCATTGGTTTCCCAATATGCGATAATATGTTAATATTGATGATATATGTCTTTTTTGTTCTTTATAGCTGAGTATGTAAAGTGCTGTCTGTGAATTTCGTTAGTATATTGATTCCGTTCAAGGTGAAAAAAAAATTGTGGTTTGTATAATTTACATGACCCTGAAATATTATCGTGGTAGTCAAATACGAGAAGTTTTTCACCAAATGGAGAATGGAACAGAAATATGGATCCTTTCTGCAGTCTTGATTGATGTTGAGCGAGAGCCTGAAAAATTATTCTGCGTTAATACTTGTCCTAGAAAAGCGACGTTTATGTGTTTTGCTGATGCTGTGAGCATTACAGCTAACTGTTTTCGCTGGTGCGGGATGCACTGCAGCCTATATGACTTGAACTGAAGAAATTTCCATCTTGAAGGTAGAGGAAGATTTAATAATTTTGATTCTGGGACCGAACGAAGTTTCGTTTAATGTAATAAGGATGAAGCAAAAGATTTGTCATTTAAACTACAGGAGGAATCGGATGTTTTGTGTCAGTTGTAAGTTCAATAGGATGTTAAGATGAAATTGTTTTACAGAATAGAGGAGACCACAATTTTGCCATTCATGAGAAATAAATCCAAAATAACCACCACAGGCGAAATAACTGATTTGGAAGCGAAAGGTAACTTAAAGAAATAACGAAATTGGAGTAAAATGGGTAAGAAAATGTAGTATAACCTGTATGATGAAAATATTTTTACCCTTCTCAGAGTCATCTGTGTGATTAATTCTTGTGATAACGTAATTTTAGATGAAATTGTCTTACTGTTTTATGCATAGACATATGAGTGTGATAAATGTATAATTGCTATTCTCTGATCAGGTGTGTCAACTGGTATAAATGTTTTTGCGTGTAAATAACCAGTTCTTTTTACTATGTATGTTTAAGGAAAGTTTCTCCATATTTATCATGTGACAAGACATATGCCACGAGCGTCAAGAAGAGGACGAATTAGAACAATGTTGTAGTGGTATAAACACTGTGTTGAAGTAGCTTGTTGGATTACACAGTAGTGGATTGAAGGAAAATTTTGAGTAATTCATGTTTATGGGTAGTTAGTTTGTAGAACAGACAACAGGTGTGCATGTGTGTGTGTAAATAACATATGAACCCTATGCTGTCCTGACCTATACTTGCACAAGGCATGTTAAGATGAAACTGTTTTAGAGAATAGAGGAGACCACAATTTTGCCATTCATGAGAAATGAATCCAGAATAACAACCACAGGCGAAATAACTGATTTGGAAGCGAAAGCCCAAGGGAGGACTCAAACATCTGCCGGGATCAGCAGCACAGACCATGACTGCAGCGCCTTAGACGAGAGGACGTACAACGTCGCTTTCATCTCCCGTTCTGTATTAATGTTGGACCATGCCTCTTTAGGCAGTTTGTATTAATAAGTAGCGTTTGATTTATTAAAACGCAAGTGAATTGTTTAAATTTGAAGCATGCCACATTAGTGATGTGGATTTAGATATTATATTGTCAGTTCATTTAATTTTTATTTTTATACTGTCAAGTCATTTCACTTTTATTTTTTTTATATTGTCGATTCATGTAACTTTTTTATTTAAAAAAAATTAAGTCTCACTTTTGTTCTTAAAAATTGTGAAAGACAATACTAAGTGGTACTATATATGACATTTTGTAATCACATAACTATGATGAACAATTTCTGTGAATGCAGTTGAGAACATGAAAGCGAACCGGCTAAACTCTTACGAGACAGCGGGAGCAGCGAGGAGGAGGACTAGTTGTAAACAGGCAGGTTTCCCAGCAGGACACACTGTCAGCCGGGCAACTTCTGGAGCGCTATCGACAACAAAAGAAGGGTGCGGGGCAAACACTTTCCCTAGCACCCGGAGTTAATGGCCGGCCACACCAGTGCTACCCTTCGTGCAGGCGATGACCTGAGATGGCCGAGCGGTCCACCGGGCGGAAATCCATCTGCTGGCAACGCACCACACACACGCGACCATGACGAGACGGCCGCAGTGAAACGACAGAAGACAGGGGGTAAAGGGGCGTGGAGCCTTTTGACAGGTACTGTTCAGAGAAACTTGCAGACTTCCACGATGCCTAACAACATTTCCTGGCGGAAACCCATTGTCAAGCGACAGTAAATCATGGTTCGGTGTTCTATGGTTGCTAAGGGTGGCACAAAGAAGAGCCACTAAGTGTCATCCTTGCCCAGGAATATCAAACTGGTGAGCCAGTTGAGGATAACTCAAGAATTTAACAACACAAAGGGCGTGGAGCCTTTTGACATGTACTGTCCAGAGAAACTGGCAGACTTCAACGACGCCAATCATTACCTGGCGGATGCCCACTGCCAAGTGACAGTAAATCATGGTTCGATGTCCTCTGATCGCTAAGGGTGGCACAAAGAAGAGCCATTAAGTGTCATCCTTGCTCAGGAATATCAACCTGGCGAGTCAAACGAGGATACCGCACGAATTTGACAACACAAACAAGGAACCAAATCGAGATGTATGTGACATGGGCCACTAAGAGAAACTTCATGAGAGGGCAACAGATGGACAAAAATTCCTACTGACAGCTGCGGCGACGAGCCCCCCCCCCCCCCCTTTATATTGTGCCTCGGAACAGTGGAACTACTGAGTGTGCCAGTGAACAGTGATTATATGGTTCTTAGTCCAATGCATATATGTGTGTTTCTTTCAGAGAAACTTTGACTCATGTATTTTGCAGGGGTTCGATTTATTGGTGTTTTTTTTTACTAGACTGACTCGTGTATTTTGAAGGTGTTCTATTTATTGTTTTTTTAGACATTGACTCCTATATTTTGCAGGTGTTTTATTTATTGGTGTTTTTGTTTTTTTGTTTTTAGATGCTGACTACCGTACTTTCAGAGCTGGTTTATTTCTAAATGTTTGTTTTTGTGTGATGTATTAGATTTGTGATATTTTGTTTCGTAAATTAACTCCTGTGGCATTGCTTCGTTCATCAGTCAGACAGGTATTCATTCTCATTGGACTGTGATCGATTAGCCTTTGCATGGGGCATATTTATAGTGAGGAACCCCGTAAGGGTAACAATCATGTAATTGATTGTAGTTTCAGTATAACAACGCAGTGATCATTGTTTGCTAACTAACTGAAATATAGTAGAGTGATTAAATTAGTGCCACAAACTTATTTTAATTCCACAAATTATTAGTTTTCTAAGATATAGAATTTTTTTTGCGATAACCCTTTGTAAAACGTGTTTCTTCTCTTACTATCATTTCTTTGCTTTTGAGGATTGTGCATTGTAATTTTCTGCTTTATAATACTGATGTTATTTTCATGTTTTTTTTAATTGCTGTGGCACCTTTGTTGTTTTCATAAATTTTATTGGTTAATAAACAGTCATAAAGTTTCCTGTGATCACTTGGCTCTTGCAATGAGCAAATACTGGTGAAATCCATAAGGGTCACAACCAGAAATTGTTTTCACATTAATGACACAGGGACCATTGTTTTTACTTGCTGACTAAATTAAGTCTACACTATCTTTTAAATAGGTGTCAGAGATTGTTGTCTTTTTCTCTTTGAAATTGATAGATTCTAAAGATGTGTTGAAATCATTATGTTTCAGCAAATAGCTGTTGACCTTTTGCCTTTTCTTCACATTTCGGTGCAAGTTGGATGTGAGAATCCTGCTTGGTAATGTCCTAGCATGGCCAGAAAATTCCCTGCACAGTCTTTTCCTGGAGCGTTGAGGTTACGAAAGGTCTCTATTGGATTCCTTTCATGTTAATTTTTTTTTAAATATTGTCATTTACGGTATACATAGCACTTCTAAATTTACAGGGGTGTTTCTGACTATCTAGGAGGAGACTGAACAGTGGAACGTGTTACTTTTACACATAATCAAGAACGATCTGTCACACTACTACACTTTAAAACACAGTTTATACATAATTCATGCCACACAGTCTCATACAAAACCTACATCCGCTTTCTTTTATATGTTGTATATGATAAGATACTGTCATCCCCCTTCCCTTCTGTGTGAAAGGATGAATGAGCAAATGTATTTCTAGTTGTATGCTTGATGGTAGCAGACAAGCCTGTCTGCTAGAGAACAGTAGCACCAGCGTCAGAACAGGTAGCTAAGCTTTCTAAAAGCAAAGAGGTTTCTATTCTTTGTATGGTCCTGTCCGTCCCTTGTCATGTTGCTATAGGAAGATGCCTCTCTGGTCACTTCCGTTTTGTATCTGGAAGCACCCTTGGTAGGGGCCCATGGCAGTCTGTTGGCGGCGAGCATCTGAAATGGTAAGATCTCCGGCTAAGAGCGTCTCAGCTAAGTCCGTAGGACAATGTATTTCTTAAGTTCAGCCTAACTGAGAATTTAATCACCTTTATTTCAGGTTTAGATCTAAAATATCTAATGTTAGCCGGCCGGAGTGGCCGAGCGGATATAGGCGCTACAGTTTGGAACCGCGTGACCGCTACGGTCGCAGGTTCGAATCCTGCCTCGGGCATGGATGTGTGTGATGTCCTTAGGTTAGGTAGGTTTAAGTAGTTCTAAGTTCTAGGGGACTGAAGAACTCAGAAGTTAAGTCCCCTAGTGCTCAGAGCCATTTGAACCAGACATCTAATGTTATCTTAAATTGTAACGCAGTGTAATTCGAGTGTGAAGTTCAGAATATCTTCCAGTAGTTGCGTTGTCACTACTTTGTGAGTAAAGTGGAACCACGTGTGGATGATCTGTAACTGTAACTAAGATCATCAATCTTAAATGCGAATGTGGATGAGATTATAACGTCTTGCCTTGACAATATTTTTCAATATAGCAACTTTTCTTTATGTTCAACCCACGTGGGGTGTACTTTGTACCCTAAGTAATTAAAAAAATGGGTTATTCATCCCCCATATTTTTAGCTTGCTTCTAGCTGATTGTATTTTGTCCGTCCTGCGTACATGCATTTTGACCATCCGTGGAATTTGCTATTCCACATATATAGTTTCACCCATTCCACCACGTTCTGTAGTTCTATAAAGTCGTCTTCGAGCTAGGACATTATACATACACACGCATTAACTTCCTGCGCCTTCGAACCGGTCATCGGATCACTTTCGAAACACATTATATGCCAATCACATGGAAGAAGATAGTATTTGATGACTTGGATAATCGTGTAAAGTTACTAGATTAAATTCTAAGAGCTATTGACCAGCAAAGGGTCAAATTAGTATGACAGGCTTAATGTAATTTCGTGAAAGGACTTACAGCGTCGCCTTCATCGCCCTTAATATCTAATAACCGACAGAGGTCATTTTGAATGGTGCCATCGGATATGTACCAAAATAGTGTAAAAAGAACCTAAAGCTAAACTAGTTTCTTAAAATCAGGTACTTAAGGTACTGAATCATGAAGCTTAATCAAGTGAGGTCTGTGAACGTATATAGCGTGGAACAGGCAAACTACCTTCATGTTCTAATAGCTGTTGACGTGAGAGGTCAAATAATGTAACAGGCTTGATATACATGCGTGAGAGGACGTAGAAATGTTCAAATATGTGTGAGATCTTATGGGACTTAACTGCTAAGGTCATCAGTCCCTAAGCTTACACACTACTTAACCTAAATTATCCTAAGGGCAACGGCACACACCCATGCCCGAGGGAGGACTCAAACATCTGCCGGGATCAGCAGCACAGACCATGACTGCAGCGCTTTAGACGAGAGGACGTACAACGTCGCTTTCATCTCCCGTTCTGTATTAATGTTGGACCATGCCTCTTTAGGCAGTTTGTAGTTTTAGTGTGTTCCGAAGAAGGCGTGGTTATCCGCACCGAAACCTAGGTCAACATCCGGTTTCTATTTGCAATCGAGGCGGATTCTTTATGATCATTAAATTATTCACGACTGCTGACGCCCTGCAATGTTAAAAGTTCCCTTAATTCGTTTGTACACTTTCTAAGTATACTTATTTTCTTGACAACTTATGCTCTTGGCCTGTTCTGTTAATGGCCTTCACTGCAATTACTTAATACTTTACCTGATTTTGACTTCGTTGTGGAAAACATTTATCACTGGGCCTTAAGTTATTTGTGAAGTTGCTTAGAATAATTATTTGCTTGATAAACTGATGTTCTTGACCGGATGACTGTTTACCTGAAGCATCTGATGCCTTTGCAATTCGAAGGCAACACGTTCCTTGTTGCAGGCGACGTAAGCTAGTGCCGCCATTGAGAACTTGAGTCGAAAGCGTCGACGATGCAATTGCGTCATCTATCCTAACCTCGTTCAAGAAATCTAAGAGCCAACCATCCGCTGTGAAGGTCGTGCTCACTGTGTTCTTTGGTTACAGGAGCCCATTGCTATTTGACTTCAATGAACCTGGAGTCCCCATCACTGGGAAACTATGCTTCGCTACAATAGAGAAATTACGGCGTGCAATTAAGGCGAAACGTCCAGGAAAACTGCGACAGGGAAGAGGTACTGCTGCTGCATGATAATGCACCTCCTCGTATCGCAAACGTCGTAACGCAGATGTTACGTCAATGCAAGTGGGAGATACTCGAGCACCTGCCCTGTGGTTCTGATCTCTTTCCACCCGACTATCACGCGTTTCGTCACTTAACAAAGGACTTGAAAAGTCGACGATTCCTGTCGGACGAGGATGTTAAGCAGGCAGCTACAGACTTCTTCTCGCAGCAAGACGTGGTATTTCACCAAATAATTATAGGCACATAATTACCGGCCAAGTTCACTGCCATCGATTTGTTGTAGAATCCTGGAATATACACTCCTGGAAATGGAAAAAAGAACACATTGACACCGGTGTGTCAGACCCACCATACTTGCTCCGGACACTGCGAGAGGGCTGTACAAGCAATGATCACACGCACGGCACAGCGGACACACCAGGAGCCGCGGTGTTGGCCGTCGAATGGCGCTAGCTGCGCAGCATTTGTGCACCGCCGCCGTCAGTGTCAGCCAGTTTGCCGTGGCATACGGAGCTCCATCACAGTCTTTAACACTGGTAGCATGCCGCGACAGCGTGGACGTGAACCGTATGTGCAGTTGACGGACTTCGAGCGAGGGCGTATAGCGGGCATGCGGGAGGCCGGGTGGACGTACCGCCGAATTGCTCAACACGTGGGGTGTGAGGTCTCCACAGTACATCGATGTTGTCGCCAGTAGTCGGCGGAAGGTGCACGTGCCCGTCGACCTGGGACCGGACCGCAGCGACGCACGGATGCACGCCAAGACCGTAGGATCCTACGCAGTGCCGTAGGGGACCGCACCGCCACTTCCCAGCAAATCAGGGACACTGTTGCTCCTGGGGTATCGGCGAGGACCATTCGCAACCGTCTCCATGAAGCTGGGCTACGGTCCCGCACACCGTTAGGCCGTCTTCCGCTCACGCCCCAACATCGTGCAGCCCGCCTCCAGTGGTGTCGCGACAGGCGTGAATGGAGGGACGAATGGAGACGTGTCGTCTTCAGCGATGAGAGTCGCTTCTGCCTTGGTGCCAATGATGGTCGTATGCGTGTTTGGCGCCGTGCAGGTGAGCGCCACAATCAGGACTGCATACGACCGAGGCACACAGGGCCAACACCCGGCATCATGGTGTGGGGAGCGATCTCCTACACTGGCCGTACACCACTGGTGATCGTCGAGGGGACACTGAATAGTGCATGGTACATCCAAACCGTCATCGAACCCATTGTTCTACCATTCCTAGACCGGCAAGGGAACTTGCTGTTCCAACAGGACAATGCACGTCCGCATGTATCCCGTGCCACCCAACGTTCTCTAGAAGGTGTAAGTCAACTACCCTGGCCAGCAAGATCTCCGGATCTGTCCCCCATTGAGCATGTTTGGGACTGGATGAAGCATCGTCTCACGCGGTCTGCACGTCCAGCACGAACGCTGGTCCAACTGAGGCGCCAGGTGGAAATGGCATGGCAAGCCGTTCCACAGGACTACATCCAGCATCTCTACGATCGGCTCCATGGGAGAATAGCAGCCTGCATTGCTGCGAAAGGTGGATATACACTGTACTAGTGCCGACATTGTGCATGCTCTCTTGCCTGTGTCTATGTGCCTGTGGTTCTGTCAGTGTGATCATGTGATGTATCTGACCCCAGGAATGTGTCAATAAAGTTTCCCCTTCCTGGGACAATAAATTCACGGTGTTCTTATTTCAATTTCCAGGAGTGTATTTTGTGTTCAGACATAATGACCTTTCTAGACTCTGAGAAGCTCATCTACAGAAACCAGCACGGTTTTAAGAAACAGCGGTCATGCGAGACACAGCTGACCCTCTTTGTGCATGATACATAACAGGCTCGAAACACCGGCTCCCAGGTTGATGCCATATTTCTCGACCTCCGAAAGGCGTTCGACTCAGTTCCGCACTGTCGCTTACTCCAAAAAGTGCGCACTTACAGTCTATCCGATGACATATGCGGTTGAAAAGAAAGTTTTCTTCTGAGAAAAGAAGCAGACAGTGCACACTCCGCTGCAGAGTGAAAATCTCATTCTGTAGACAGGAAGCAGTATGTCGTCCTGAATGGGGTGACTTCAACAGAAACAAGGGTAACTTCAGGTGCGCCCCAGGGCAACGTACCAGATCTGCTGCTTTTTACGATTTGCATAAACGATCTGGTTGATGATATTGACAGCGGCATTAGACTGTTTGCCATGTAGTCTACAGCAAAGTAGTATCAGACGAATGTTGTGAACAATCAATGAGGAGTTGCAGAAAATAAATGCGTGGTGTAATCGTAGTGTTGGCAGTTAGCCAACACTACGCACACTACTTGAGAGAGGAGGCCGAATGCACGCCTTAAACTCACGCAGCCTGGCGTGAGGCCTGAAACAGGATACGTAATGAATGCTATAAAGAAAAGTACGTAGCTTCTGGAATACTTAACTTTAATCCATCATTGGTATACATCGTTCTTGATGAGACATGCTTTATACGATAACTATCAATTGCTATGGCACCTTGCTAGGTCGTAGCCATGGACTTACCTGAAGGCTTTTCTATCTTCTCTGCAAATAAACGAGGCTTCGTCAGTGTTGCATCGCTAGCTAAGTCGTCCGTACAACTGGGGCGAGTGCTAGTAAGTCTCTCGAGACCTGCCGTGGGGTGGCGCTCGGTCTGCGATCACTGACAGTGGCGACACGCGGGTCCGACATGTACTAATGGACCGCGGCCGATTTAAAGCTACCACCTAGCAAGTGTGGTGTCTGGCGGTGACACCACAGTAATGACTGGCGGTTATCTCTCAATATTAGTAAGTGTAACCTTCTGCGTATAACAAGACGAAAATCCCCATTAATGTACGAGTACAAAATAAATGCCCAGTCTTTGAAGCAGTAACATCAGTCGGGTATGTGGGTCTGACTATTCGAAATGATCTCAAATGGAATGATCAGACTACACAAGTAACGGGTAAGGCGAACTCCAGATTTCGGTTTATTGGTAGAATCCTGAAGCGATTCAGTCCTTCAACAAAGGAAATAGCTTACAATACGTTAGTTCGTCCAGCGTTATTGTTCGTCTGTATAGGACCCTTACCAGTTGGGTCTGACTCAAGAGTTTAAGAAGGTTCAAAGAAGAGCGGCAAGATTCGTGACTGGTACATTTAGCCATAGCTAGAGCGTTACAAATCTCATAGAAAGTTTGAAGTGGGAAACACTTGCAGATAGACGGAGCGCTAAACGTAGGGGGCTGCTCACTAAATTTCGAAATCCAATCTTCACCGAGAATGTAGAGCATATATTATTACCACCAACTTTCAAATCGCGCAATGATCGCTATTCAAAGACAAGGGAAATTAGAGCTCGTACTGAGGCGCTCCGACAGTCGTTCATCCCTCGCGCGATTCTCGAGTGGAACAGAGGGGGCGAAATATGACTTTGGCGCCAGTTGTTCCCTCCGCCACACGCCGCTTGGTGGCTAGTGGAATATATATGTAGATGTAGATTTAGATGTATCTTCAACCTCGTGCTTCTATGGAAAGTCTGCTTCAGTGCTAACGGCAGTTGTGCCTGATTGCCATACCGATGCTGGACTGTACGGCCTTCGAACAGAAGCTTTTTTTATCGCCCCTTCTAGTAACTGCGTTCAGATAGATATAAATTGCCATTACAAAACTCACGGGATGCCTCCTAATACTGCTTCAGCGCTCCATTTGCCCGGCTTAATACAGCAGCTCTATGTGTCATGAATTCCACAAGTCGCTGGAAGTCCCCTGCCACGCTGCCTCTACAGCCGTCCATAAATCCTAAAGTGTTGCCGACGCAAGATTTTGTGCATGGACGGACCATTCGATTACGTCCCTTAAATGTTCGGGCGATCTGGGTGGTGAAATCATTCGCTCGAACTGTCCAGAATGTTCCTCAAACCAGTCGTGAACAATCGTGGCCTGGTGGCATGGAGTATTGTCATCCACAAAACTTCCATCTTTGTTTTGGAACATGAAGTCCACGAATGGCTGCAGATGGTCTCCAAGTAGCCAACCATTCCAAGTCAATGATCGGTGCACTTGCACCCAGTCCATTGCATGCAAACACAGCCCACACCGTTACGGAGCCACCACCAGCTTGGACGGTCCCTTGTTGACAACCTGGGTCCTTGGCTTCTTGGGGTTTGCCCCGCACTCGAACGCTGCCAACACCTCTTACCAACTCAAATTGGAACTCATGTGACCAGGCCACAGTTTTCCAGTTGTTTATGATCCAACCCATATAGTCACGAGCCCGGGAGACGCGCTGCAGGCGATGTCGTGCCGTTAGCATGTGACACAGCAGGTGAAAGTTGCTGGGTTTGGACGGGTTACTCCTGTAACCGAAATATCAGATCTGAAGATTGTTCTAGATGAACCGAAAGCGGTCATATGAATAAAAATTTTTCAATCAAGACGGATTATAAGGAACATTGTAAAATTCACTGATTGCTGCTATTCTATCAGACATTATATCTGTTTTTCCAACGGATACGTTTGTCGTACGTCCTTCACTAATTTCTGTGATTATTTGACACGGAGGTGCTTGTCTACTAGCACTGATAATTCTACGCAAACACCACTGCTCTCGGTCGTTAAGAGCCGGCCGGTGTGGCCGAGCGGTTCTAGGCGCTTCAGTCTGCAACCGCGCGACCGCTACGCTCGCATGTTCGAATTCTGCTTCGGGCATGGATATCTGTGATGTCCTTAGGTTAGTTAGGTTTAAGTAGTTCTAAGTTCTGGGGGACTGATGACCTCACATGTTAAGTCTCATAGTACTCAGAGCCATTTGAACCATTTCTTCGGTCGTTACGAGAAGGCCGTGTGCCACCGCGTTGTCCAGGGTGGGAGGTAACGCCTGAAATTTGATACTCTCGGCACACCTTTGACGCTGTGGATCTCAGAGTACCGAATTCCCTAACGGTTTCGAAATGTAATGTCCGATGCGCCTAGCTCCAACTACCATTCCGCGTTCAAAGACTGTTAATTTCCGTCCAGCCACGATTATCATGTCTTAAATCTTATCACTTGGATCACCTGAGTACAAAAGACAGCGCCGCCAATGCCCTGCCCTTATATAACTTGTCAATGCGATACTACCGCCATTTGTATGTGTGCATAAAGCTGTCCCACGACTTTTGTCACTTCGCTGTAGGTTTTAGTAGTAACGCAGGGATGAAGATGATTACACAGTAATGGCTACCTTGGAGAGCTCCATAAAACCATTTTTGATACTGAAAACCGCAACAACAACAACAACGGGTCGGATGAAAAATTTGTACACTACTGACGATTAAAATTGCTATTCCAAGAAGAAATGGAGACGATGAACGGATATTCACTGGACAAATATATTATAATAGAACTGACATGCGATTACATTTTCACGCAAATTGGGTGCACACTTCCTGAGAAATCAGTACCCAGAACAGCCACTTCCGGCGGTAATAACGACCTTGATACGCCTGGGCATTGAGTCAAACAGAGCTTGGATGGTGTGTACAGGTAGAGCTGCCCATGCAGCTTCAACACGATACCACAGTTCATCAAGAGTCGTGACTGGCGTATTGTGAAGAGCCACTTGCTCGGCCACCATTGACCAGGCGTTTTCAATTGGTGAGAGATCCGGAGAATGTGCTGGCCAGGGCAGCAGTCGAACATTTTCTGTATCCAGAAAGGCCCGTACAGGACCTGCAACATGCGGTTGTGCATTATCCTGCTGAAATGTAGGGTTTCGCAGGGATCGATTGAAGGGTAGAGCCACGGGTCGTAACACATCTGAAATGTAACGTCCACTGTTCAAAGTGCCGTCAATGTCAACAAGAGGTGACATAGACGTCCAACCAATGTCACCCCATACCATCACGCCGGGTGATACGCCAGTATGGCGATGACGCTTCCAATGTGCGTTCACCGCGATGTCGCCAAGCACGGATGTGACCATCATGATGCTGTAAACATAACCTAGATTCAGCCAAAAAAATGACGTTTTGCCATTCGTGCACCCAGGTTCGTCGTTGAGGACACCATGGCAGGCGCTCCTGTCTGTGATGCAGCGTCAAGGGTAACCGCAGCCATGGTCTCCAAGCTGATAGTCCATGCTGCTGCAAACGTCGTCGAACTGTTCGTGCAGATGGTTGTTGTCTTGCAAACGTCCCCATCTGTTGACTGAGGGATCGAGATGTGGCTGCACGATCCGTGACAGCCATGCGGATAAGATGGCTGTCATTTCGACTGCTAGTGATACGAGGCCGTTGGGATCCAGCATGGCGTTCCGTATTGCCCTTCTGAACCCACTGATTCCATATTCTGCATTGGATCTCGACCAACGCGAGCAGCAATGTCGTGATACGATAAACCGCAATCGCGATAGGCTACAATCCGACCTATATCAAACTCGGAAACGTGATGGTACGCATTTCTCCTCCTTACGCGAGGAATCACAACAACGTTTCACCAGGCAACGCCGGTCAACTGCTGTTTGTGTATGAGAAATCGGTTGGAAACTTTCCTCATGTCAGCACGTTGTAGGTGTCGCCACCGGCGCCAACCTTGTGTGAATGCTCTGAAAAGCTAATAATTTGCATATCGCAGCATCTTCTTCCTGTCGGTCATATTTCGCGTCTGTAGCACGTCATCTTCGTGGTGAAGCAATTTTAATGCCCAGTAGTGCAAATTGGCAGATAGGGCATGGCTACAGTGTACTTGTGTGGCCGGTAGCAGCTGCTACAGTGGCGTCACGTGTGGGAGTTCACAGCCCGTTGACCGGCGCGCCCCAGCCGCTGGCCTATGCAGTTGGCAGCCCATGCTGGCTGACAGGTGGCCGTGGTCGGCTGCACATCAACGTCCGGCAGCCCCAAGAGCCACAGACGGCCACAGGCAGCCCGCGGCAATCAGGCGCGCCGGCTGATTCCCAATCAGCGCCGAGCAATCAGCAGCGCCGCGCGGCGGCCGCGTGCGCAAACAGCGTAGCGGGCCGCCGGGCTTCATCACCAGCAGCAGGACATGTGTACAGAGAGCAGTGGCAGCCAGCCGTGCTGTTTGCGAACCACGCACAAGTTCTCTGTCCACTCATCTTTGTCCGTCTGTGCAAAATTGCTTTAGGATTGACAGCTACGGAACAAGTAGTGCGGTGAGGTTCAGGAACAGCGAACGCACGCATTCGACCAATCCCACAAGCTCGTATCGACAAAAACCACCCTAAGTGCCCACATCTTCACCATCAGCGCCACTTTCCCCTATGTTGTAGTTTCAAGTGGTGCGTCGTCCTGTGGGACCGTTCGTTGTGCACTCCAGATTTCGTTTCTTTTCTACATTAATATTTTAACTGTTATTGCTATTGTCTGTTGTGTGATGGTGATCGATGTCAAAAGGAAGTTCGTCTAATGCAGTTTTTCCCAACCTGGTGGGCGCGACTCCTTGGAGGAGCATGAGAGATTTACAGTGTGGGGGAGGGGGGCAAACAGCTCAGATGAAACCAGAAACCTGTGGTCAGGCAGTTAAAAAAAGTATTCTTCTTACAGTTAGTTAGTGTGCTTTTTGAGACTTGGCAGCATCAGCTTTGCCCCGTGCGTCAACTAGTTATGACTGACAAATTCTTCAGTCTGCACTCTTGATGCCGCGCGGGATTAGCCGAGCGGTCTCAGGCGCTGCAGTCATGGACTGCGCGGCTGGTCCCGGCGGAGGTTCGAGTCCTCCCTCGGGCATGGGTGTGTGTGTTTGTCCTTAGGATAATTTAGGTTGAGTAGTGTGTAAGCTTAGGGACTGATGACCTTAGCAGTTAAGTCCCATAAGATTTCACACACAATTGAATTTTGCACACTTCATTCTTAACTCAGTATTGCGCCCATCGTGATCTGTAGAAGTAAACAGTATTTTTCTTCGATTTGTATGTTGAGTGGAAAATCTGACAGAAGAACATCGTAGAATTAAGAATATATTATGCATGGATTCCCGTTTATTGAGAAAGACAATCTCCAACTGCCACAGTGTGCTGCTTCTCCTAATGGCCTCAATAGCTACCCATCGCGGCCTGTGCGTCTGGAATCTCACCTAAACAGCTAATCCTGACTTGAAAAGTATACCAAAAGTGTATTTTCTTGGACAAAGAAATTCTTTATATCACATGAAACTGTACTCCACTGGGATCATTCAACAGGAAAATGACAACGTTATTGAAGCGTCATACGGAACTTTTCTCGTAACATCCTAAAACCTCACACTGTCGGTGAGACGTTAATCAACCCTTCCATTCATAAAGCAGCCAGAATTATTTTTAGAAATGACAGTGTAAAATTGGCATGATATATCTTTAGATCAGCAGTGTACAAAGTAGGATCGAAGAAATGGCCCTGAATGTGGAAGAACAACTGTCTGAAACATTATAGTTTTTTATTATTTTATGTTTGATAACCCTCTTTTACTAAAGAGAGGTGCGCAGCTTACTGTCAAATAACGTTCTTCGAAAGAAGGAAATAAATAAATAATTAAAATAAACATTGTTGGCATGTGTCACGTACGAAAGTGTGGGGACCGCTGATCTGATACTATTTATTGGAAATGTTCGGCGTCACTCTCTGGTCAGGTGATTGAAATACCAAGTCAATTTAGCACTATCAACAGTTACTATCGTTGATAACGCTCAAAATGGTCCTGTTGTTGCTGTCAACACGCCTACTATGTCAAAGCTTCAAAATGTCAAAGTTAGTGATTAAAAAAAAAAAAAGAGCTTATAGACGCAATAATATCTCTCCATAATCCGCAAATTCACCATATTTAAAATCGAAGCTCTTGAAAACACGTTGCAACAGATCAAGATGATTCTTCTTGTTCTTATACTAATCCTGGTGTCAACATTATATCTATTCTTTTCCTTTCCTAATACTCTTCGTTAGCAGTGTATGTACCACAGTTACATAAAATAGTTACGTTCTTATTCACATTGTATGTCTTCGAACTTTAAAATTTATCTGTTACTGATAAAAATAGATATTTAGTTCATATCGAAAACACTTTATTCAAAACATATTCGTAGTTTACAGTACCTGCAAACCACGTGTACATCAAAATTCCAGCTCATTTACAATAATTTGATTTAAGGTTAACGCAGCTCATTTCAAAGCCATGATTCTCCTCTTTCTATTAAATTGTTTACTTTTCCGGTTAAACTTAATATTTCAAAGTTATTCGTATTCAAAATTTTCGTGTTGCAGAATGTTCCAATATTAAAATATAATGCTTTCCGGATTTCAGTGTTGCAATGTAGCAGATTAAATTTTTCTGTTTCCAATATGCTTTTCAAAAAATAACCAGTTAGTCTGTTAGTTATAACAATTACAAACTCTTGCTTTCTATAATATTCTTGGCGAACTTTGGGAATCCCCTTGCATATAAAAGTTTCCCTCTTATAAAATAGTATTTATTATACTGCCATTTTCTAGTTATTATATGTACTTCACTGCCTATTGTATCTTCGAGCCTTTCACTGTTCCATCTTATATGTTAATAGCTTATGTTATCTTACCATCTTGTAAATTACGTACTGCGCACTTCTTTATACAAGCATCATGCATAAAGCCGCAGTCTGTCGGGATTAGCTTTCTGGAAATGGAAAGATTGCGATCTTGCACGGTCGCTGATGACCACGATGTTGAACCACCCCACAAACCAACATCATCATCATTATCTTTCTTCTTTTACTGTTCGGTTATTTTTTTCTATGTACAACTGTTGTAATTTGTCTATAGCTCATTATTTAAAGTGTCACATGTTTCATCATGGTTATATAATCATGAATCGTATTTACATCGACATAATCACTCTTGTTTTATTCCTTAGTCCAACATTAACATTTTTCATCTCTGGAAATGGAGATACTCTGTACATACACTAGTTAAAAACCTTTGATCCAACAAAATTACACTACACCACATACTTATCTTTGTACCTGATGAAGGCGTAACAGCCTAAAACCTTTTGAGTCGGTCAGGACTAGCTTTCAACCGGTGCAACGACTATGCCATCAGTTAAATGGAGAATAAGAATCGTCATGTAATTTTCAAGGTCAATTTATCGTAAATCATTTTTCAATAAGCTACTATTTCTTTGTCTGCCGTGAAGATGTACAGTTATAATGTTGAATACGGCAACTTGTGAATTATGACTGGGCTAATAATAACATATACGCTCTCTGTACTATGACGTCCAACTGAAATAGTTCATGACTAACAAAGTGATCGTCTGAAGTGTTTAGGAACAATAAATGTGCATGAAGGGAAAATTAATTTCATTTGGGATGTGCACAGCCACTTTACATTTGCGCGAATAAACTAATAATCATCAGCGAGAAGCAAGGCGAAACAAGAAATTGGACGAAGGGGAGACATACACAACAGGTCGGTAAGATGTAACGTAAGGGCATACAGGTGTCAGAATCAAAAATGCTGCTATAGTAGCACAACAAAAGGCGGTTATGTCCTGATCGGAGTAAGGGATGCGGAAGACGGGAACTAACTTTTCGACTTACCTACCTGCTCCAAAGACATTAAAAACAAAACACCTTGATATATTCGCGCTTTTTTGCAAGTTAGTATAAGTAACCATGTCATGAAATACAAGGCGTAGTGTCAAGTAAATACGATACATGGTATCATCTCCTACAGACAACAAGAAAAGTTTTGCATCACCTCGTTTCCTAGAGTTCCGGAATCTGTACAGAAAATTGGAATAGAGATCAACATAAACATCATTTTCGCCCTTTTTACTGCACATGAAAACCACACATTGCATGTTGTACCACCATACAGCGAGACCTTCAGAGATGGTGGTTCAGGTTGTGCACCAGTACCTCTAATACTCAGTAGCACGTTCTCTTGCATTGACGCATGCCTGTATTCGTCAAGGCATACTATCCACAAGTTCATCATGGCACTGTTGGTCCAGATTGTCCCACTCCTCAACGGCGATTCGGCGTAGATCCCTCAGAGTGATTGGTGGGTCACGTCGTCCCAGACACGTTCGACAGGGTTCATGTCTGCAGAACATGTTGCCCACTCTAGCCAAGCGAAGTCGTTATCCTGAAGGAAGTGATTCACAAGGTGTGCACAATGGGGGCGCGAAATATTGTCCATGAAGGCGAATGCCTCGCCAGTATGCTGCCAATATGGTTGTACTATCGCTCGGAGGATGGTAGTCACGTACGGAATAGCCGTTACGGCGTCTTCCATGACCACCAGCGGAGTACGCCATGCCCCCATAATGCCACCCCAAAACAGCATGTAATCTCCACCTAGTTGCACTCGCTGGACGGTGTGTCTAAGGCGTTCAGCCTGACCGGGTTGCCTCCAAACACGTCTCCGACGATTGTCTGTTGAAGGCATACGCGGCACTCATCGGTGATGTGAATCCTGAATAGTCCAATGGGCACGTTGTTGGGCCCATCTGTACCGCAGTGCATGGTGTCGTGGTTGCAAAGATGGAACTGGCCATGGACGTCGGAAGTGAAGTTGTGGAACATGCAGTCTATTGTGCGCAGTTTGAGTCGTAACACGACGTCCTGCGGCTTCACGAAAAGCATTATTCAACATGGTGGCGTTGCTGTCACAGTTCCTCCGAGCCATAATCCTTAGGTAGCGGTCATCCACTGCAGTGGTAGCCCTTCGGCGGCTTGAGCGAGGCATGTCATCGACAGTTCCTCTCTCTCTCTGTATCTCCTCCACGTCCGAAAAACATAGCTTTGTTTCAGTCCGAGAAGTCAGGACACTTCCCTTGCTGAGAGCCCTTCCTGGCACAAAGTAACAATGCGAACGCGATCGCATCACGGTCTTAACCGTCTAGACATGGTTGAACTACAGACAACACGAGCCGTGTACCTCCTTCCTGGTGGAATGACAGGAACTGATCGTCTGTCGGACCCTCTCCGTCTAATACGCGCTGCTCGTGCACGGTTGTTTACATCTTTGGGTGGGTTTAGTGACATCTCTGAACAGTCAAAGGGACTGTGTCTGTGATACAATATCCACAGTCAACTTTTGTCTTCAGGAGTTCTGGAAACCGGGGTGATGCAAAACCTTTTTTGATATGTTTATAACACAACACATGTCATCATGTCATCCGACATGGCATTTGTGTGTGGTATAACATGAGAGAAGGTGCCATTAAATTTCGTATGCGTGCATCCCCACCCTGGGGTACTTTCTATCATTGACACACCCCCATTCTCGGACACTTCCTATTGTAGACGCATCTCACTCTCTAGAAGCACATAAATTTGTTCAAAATGGTTCAAATGGCTCTGAGCACTATGGGACTTAACATCTGTGGTCATCAGTCCCCTAGAACGTAGAACTACTTAAACCTAACTAACCTAAGGACATCACACACATCCATGCCCGAGGCAGGATCATAAATTTGTGTTTACGTTTTCTTGCACCCTACACCATACATGCAAGAGGCGTGGGTCTAAGAGAGCTCAATGCGCTGGTGAAGTAAGGTTAACTTGCAAAAAAGTGCGAATATGTCAAGATGTTTTCATATAAATGTCTTTGAACTTGTCAGATAAGCCTGCAACAACCTACCACCTGTACTAATCCTCCATAAATGTCTCAGCCCGCGAATCCTTAGAGGAGGTATAAGAGGCTTGCAATATGACTGACTGTGCATTTCCACCAGAGTTATGTGGAGATTAAGACACTCAATCCTTGGACTATATTAGTAAGTCGTCATGTAAGATACAAACAACTTGCTGAGAAGGACAACCATAACTCTAAGACATTGTTAATAGCGATACTCAACATTCAATAACCATTCAAATTATCATAAAAATTATAACAATAAAAAGTCAATAATGAAGAGGTGTTTCCAAAAACCACATAACTTTTTGAAACTGCTTTATTCGCAACTATCGGTTGCACATCAGTATAGAAGCATCTTCATGTTTTTATTGGTTACATTTCCATAATGTAGATGGACATTTACGAAGTCGCTTCTTTCTGAAAGTTATCTACGTTAAGAGTCAAAACACATTCGTGGATTGTCATAAAACAAAACTGAGTGCCCCCAAAACATGTCTGTGAAAATGAGCAAAATGTGACTGCTGAATGAGCCAGCCGGATAACACCCCGAAGAATATGTTGTAAGGTGCGGTAGACACCGTCTGTGTAAAACCAACATCCGGACAGCCGAGGCGTTTAAAGCAACTTTTCAAGAGATTCGGAGGGTCTGGGTTCGAGGCGCTGTCCGGCACAAATTTTCACCTCTCGCCATTACATTGCCACAATACCATGTGCTGCTGGAAGTCATTGTTTCCCTCGGATCTCGTTCCCATCCCGCTTCCCTTCCATTCCCTTCATCCCAGTTATTCATGTACAGAACAGTTAGCTTTGTGCTGACCATCTGCTTTCAAACTGAAATAAAAACAAAGTTCATCCTACACAATTTCGAATAGAAGAGAGTGTTGTGCCTCCGGGCACTTTTCATACTTCCGCCTCTAGCCAGCTCTGTAACGGAAGTTTAACATGTTTTCTTATTTCATTCTTTTCCTGAAATTGCAAAAGTTAGTCCATAAATTAAGGATTGACCAAATTAAAAACATTTTCCACGGCATACCGTGGTCATGCACTTAGAGTAAATATTCTATTAAAATTTTAAAGCGTTACAATTGAGAAAAGTCGTATCAATGGAGTATTTAGTTGTCTATCAGTAGCATTATTATTCTAATATACATCAATAACTGATCAGTAAGTGAAACAAAATTAACCGGAATTATTATAAAAAACCAGTCACAGGTGCAATACATTTTGAAATTGTAGCTATTATATAGTATTAGAAAATTCAGTTTTCAAGAGATGTAAGACTGCTAAGACGTTAACGAAGCTCAATTAATTTGCAATTAGCACATGTCCGATGGCAAAAGATTTTCTTCTGTTTCAAGGTACAGGGTGGTGTACGACTGATTAAGTATGACTGAAGGCTCGGAGAGAGAGAGAGAGAGAGAGAGAGAGAGAGAGAGAGTTTTACTTGCCATAAAATTCTGTTAGTGAAGAATTAACAACATATGCCAAATAGCTTTAATATATTATACAAGTCTTAAGTATGGAGAACTCTAAATATCTACAAATCCTGCACAAAACACCACCTCATGCCTAACAACAATAAAAACTCTAGAAAGTGGCGGAAACCGCTTATGGCGATCTCTAGTGCTCATTCCTTCTCGTGATTCTAGAAACAGTCACTAAACTGAAGTACCGACCAAAAAACACCGTGTTCCTAGATACACTAGCATCTACACACTGTTTCGAAAAAGTGGAAAACCAATACCGAAAGATCTGATCACAAGGAAATTCATTCCACTGGTGAAATATGTGACAGTACACAAATTATTAGCATTACGGATAAGTGTAGCCCTATGGCTGTGATGTTGATGTTTGGTTTGTGGGGCGCTTAACTGCCCGGTCATCAGCGCCCGTACTAATTGTAAGTCTCAATTCTTACACATTCCATTTTTTTTTCACAATCCAATCTAGACGTTGTCAGAAATGACCAAAATAATGATAATGAAATGATAAGAAGAACACAAACACCCAGTCCCCGAGCGGAGAAAATCCCCAACCCAATGTGAGTGTGCAAATTCAGTATGTAGTAGTGCCACCACGTGCTGTAATCAGAAGCGCATTGGATCAAAAAGCGCCTGAATTTGCTGCTAGGGAATACTCCGTCACGCGGTTTGTAGGTGCGACTACAAAGCATCAACTGTGGCTGCATGGGGACCCGAACAAACAAGTAGCTCATTGACCTTATCCCAGACATTTTCGAGGCGTGATATATCAGGCGAATAGCCAAACGGACGGGCCAGAGAAGCAGTGGTAACCGTCGTTCTCCGACGAAGGCTTGTACATTCATCGCCACATGCGGCTGGGCGTAGTCCTGCTGAAATATGACATGTGGAACTGCCTGTAGGAGCAGCAGTGCCTCAAGCTGTAAAACGCCCCTGATGTAGCGGTAACTTTCAGACCCCCTTCAAAACGTTGAATACGGAATCACGTGTTATAGACGATGCCGCCCCAATCCATCACACTTGGCGTTTGTCCGCTATGCCGCCCAACAACACTGCCCGATCGCGTCTTCGGACGCAAATGCAGCCACCACTGTAGGACAAGTTGGAGACTTCTTCGAAAACACTAAATTATGCCACTCAGCACGCCAGTGTCGGCGTTCACCTGTCCATTGAGGTCTGCTGTGTTGGGGGGTTCTGGTCGATTGAAACCGACGTGATGGCATGCGTGCCACCGGTCCAGTCTGCAGAACACGGCGTCGAACCGTCGACGCAGACATGTCTACATCCGATCCTGCACCCAAACGTCACGCCAACAAGGTGGACGAAGCTGTTCTGTCCGTTGATGCCAGACGGGAAAGATGGAGGTCATCTCGCGCTGTGGTCACATTGTGTCGTAAAATATCCCGTCGGCGTTGTGTAGGACCCTCTTCACCCACAGTTTCACATACATCTTACTCTTGATGCAGCGTGCCTTGCACGAGCTGAAATGTCACGGAGCGGCAGATCCACCTCCAGAAGACGAAACAATTTGCCCCGTTCGAACCCACTCACGAAGCGGTACTCCACCCTGCGATGACAATGATGCATTTGGCGCTTGGTCACACGTCTCCACTTTTTGTGGCGGCTCCGCAACCACTCAGCGTTGGATAACACTAATCGGTCACGAAGAATAGGGTACTGTTGGGCCTATGTGCACGACACTTCTCTCGCATTTAATTCACTTATTACAGTTCAGCTTTCCTACACGTTCGCTTACCGTGACGTGCCCCAGACCAGTACTTCTCAGTGTTTTACTTTTTGCGAATAGTAATGTAGGTAAATTTCTCTCCCCTGGCATACACCGAAGATAAATGTAATTAATTCGGTCATACGATTAATAAAATACTAGATAAAATAATCATCTACAATGTGAACACAAAAACCGCCAAATTAAATTTCGATGATCTTTCAGCGATATTCTCTGAGTATTTTGGTATAAGAGACTCGCGATCTCCGGTGCCTCGATCTAGAGTGATTTTTGTTGGAGTTCTTACCTCTTTTATCTTTGTATCTTTATTACTCTGAAAATACATGCAAATGTCGGTAGTATGTGCTGTGTGCCTTGTTTGGTAACGAACTTGATCCAGAAACTCGCAGTACTTGCTTTCGGCAATACTTACCTCCAAGCATGCTAGTACCATTCGGTTCTACACTGAACAGCCAAAGAAACTGGTACACCTGCCAAACATCGTGTAGGGTCCCCGTGAGCGCGCATAAGTGTCGCTACACGCCGTAGCATAGACAAGACTAATGTCTGAAGTAGTGCAGGGAAGAACTAACACCATGAATCCTGCAGGACTGTCCATAAATCTCTAAGAGTACGAGGGTGTGACGATGTCTTCTGAAAGCACGTTGCAAGGCATCCCAGATAAACTCAATAATGTTCATGTCTTGGGTGTTTGGTGGGCAGATGAGGTGTTTAAATTAAGAAGGGTGTTCCTGGAGCCACTCTGTAGCAATTCTGGACCTGTATGGTGTCGCATTGTCATGCTGGAACTGCCCAAGTCTATCGGAATGCACAGTGGTCATGAATGGATGCATATTATCAGACAAGATGCTTACGTACCTTTCACCTGTCATTTAGACGTATCAGAGGTCCCATATTACTCCAACTGCACACGCCCCACTCCATTACAGAACCTCCAACAGCTTGAACTGTCCACTGCTGACATGCAGAGTCCATGGATTCATGAGGTTGCCTCCATACCCGTACACGACTATCCGCTCGATACAGTTTTAAAAGAGATTCGTCAGACCAGGCAACATGTTTCCAGTCGTCAAGAGTACTATATCGATGATGTTTCTTTGAATGATTCCCACGATGACACTTGCTGATGACCTGGCATTGAAATCTGCAGCAATTTGTGGAAGGACTGCTCTTCTGTCATGTTAAACGATTCTCTTCAGTCGTCGTTGATCCCGTTCCCTGGAAGGGGCTTATTAGTAGTATCTGCAGTTGCAAGTGGCGAATAAGGGAACTATGTCTGGTCATTCAGTACTAAGCTTGGGTTGATGGACAAGCGTTTATTAATTTCCATTATGTCCAGATATTTCATCTTCCTTCTTATTATTTTCCAATTATTTTCTTCTATGTACAACTGATGTAATTTGTTTATAGTTCATTAGCCAATGTGTCACATATTTTATCTCAGTTAAATAATCCTACATCGCATTTACATTGAAATAATCTCTCTGGTTTTATTCCTAAGTGTAATATCAACATTTTTCTTTTCTGAAAGTGGATACAATCTGCACATGCACTAGTTTAAAATCTTTGATCCACCAAAATTTCACTGCGCCACAAACGTATCTTTGTACTTGACGATACTGTAGCAGTCGAAAACCGGATCCTGTTATAAATATTGTAGACTACTACACCGGCGTTGTGTGTGTTTCATCATGTATAAAATATATACCTAGAACTGACGGAACAGTGAATCAACGCTGTTCTCCATTTGTTAGGTACACTGTGCACTAACAGCACAGTTTGAACATATCGTGGCAAAAGTGCATGTGTTTCGTCTGAGGGTTTAATGTTGTCCATTTTCGTGAATGAATATATATAAGTAATTTTACTGTTCTACAGGTACTTCCACGGTAGAAAATATATTTGGGTAAAACAACGAATAAATCTGCACTCCTTCCGATCTCATCATGCAAGCGTAGAAAAGTTCTGGAATGATTTCAAAGAGATAGTACCGTCAGCAATTGAGAGATATATATACCACATAAATTAATAAGTGATGGTACTTATCCCCAGGGTACACAAAACTGGTAAGATCGCTGTAGCAGAAGCAGCGAAAAAAGCATGCCAAATTTACAAGAACGCAAAATCTCCAAGTTTTGCAAAGTTTTGCAGAAGTTCGAAATATAGCGCATACTTATATCCGAGATGCTTTCAATAATTTGCACAACAAAGCTCTGTCTCGAAATCTGGCAGAAAACCCACAGAGATTCTGGTCACCAGTGGCAAGACGCAATCAAAACCTTCACTGCGTGATAACAACGGTGAAGTCACTGATGACAGTGCCACTAAAACAGAGTAATTAAACACGGTTTTCCGAAACTCCTTCCCTGAAGAAGACGAAGTAAATATTCCTGAATTCCAATCAAGAACAACTGACAAGATGAGAAACATAGAAATAGATATACTTGGCGACGCAAAGCAGCTTAAATCGCTTAATAAAACCAATGCATCGCGTCCAGATTGTATACCAGTTAGGTTCCTCTCAGAGTATGCTGATACAATAGCTCCATATTTAGCAATTATGTACAACCGCTCGCTCGTAGGAAGATCCCTACCATAAACTGGAAAATTGCACAAGTCATACCAATACCCAAAAAGGGAAGTAGGAGTAATCCGCTGAATTACAGGCCCATATCAGCAACGTCGATTTGCAGTAGGGTTTTGGAACATATACTGTATTCGAACATTATGAACTGCCTTGAAGAAAACGATATATTGACATATAGTCAGCACGGATTCAGAAAATACCGTTCTTACGAAACACAACTAGCTCTTTATACTCATGAAGTAATGAGTGCTATCGACAGGGAGTGTCAAATTAAATCAATATTTTTAGATTTCCAGAAGGCTTTCTATACCGTTCCTCACAAGTGTCTTGTAACCAAACTGCGTGCCTATGGAATGTCGCCTCAGTTGTGCGACTGGATTCGTGATTTCCTGTCAGAAAGGTCAGAGTTGGCAGTAATAGACGGAAAGTCATCGAGTAAAACAGAAGTAATATCCAGTGTTCCCCAAGGAAGTGTTATAGGCCCTTTAGTGTTCCTGCTCTATATTAACGACATAGGAGAAGATGCCAGTAGCAGTCTTAGATTGTTTGCAGATGATACTGTCATTTACCGTCTTGTAAAGTCAACAGATGACCAAAACGAATTGCAAAATGATTTTGATAAGATATCTTTATGCGGTGAAAAGTGGCAGTTGACCCTGAACAAAGAAAAGTGTGAAGTTATTCACTTGAGTACTAAAAGAAATCCGCTAAATCTCGACTACGTAATAAGTCACACAAATCTGAAGGCACTAAATTCAACCAAATACTTAGGGATTACAGTTACAAATACCCTAAATTGGAACGATCACATAGATAATTTTGTGGGTAGAGCAAACCAAAGACTGTGAATCATTGGAAGAACACTTAGAAGGTACAACAGGGCTACTAAAGAGACTGCTTACACCACGCTTGTCCGCCCTATTCTGGGGCATTGCTGTGCGGTGTGCGATCCGCATCATATGGGGCTGACGGGTGACATCGAAAAGTACAAAGAAGAGCAGCTCGTTTTGTATTATGGCGAAGTAGGGGAGATAGTTCCACAGACATGATACGTGAATTGAAGTGGCAATCATTAAAAGAAAGGCCTTTTTCGCTGCAACGGGATCTTCTCATGAAATTTCAGTCACCAGTTTACTCCTCCGATAGCGAAAACATTCTGTTGGCACCTACCTACATAGGGAGAAATTATCGTCTCTATAAAACAAGAGAAATCAGGGCTCACACAGAAAAATATAAGTACTCGCTTTTCCCGCGAGCCGTTAGAGAGTGGAACGGTAGAGAGACAGCTTTAAGGTGGTTCATTGAACCCTCTGCCAGGCACTTTATTGTGAATAGCAGAGTAATGATGTAGATGTAGATATAGAATCATGCTATTACTTTGTACCGATTCTCTGGATGCTGTGGGTCTCCTACACCAAAATATTCAGAAAATATCCCTCCAAATTCTCAAAAATATTGCCTGAATAAAAAATTCACGTATTAATAACAAATACAGATGATCTAATCATACGAATTACGAATTTAAGAATTACACTACGCCTTACAATGTCGTATCGAACGGCATAAAGCCTCTGTTATCATTTTAAGATGATTTCGTCTCTTTTTTCTGTGAAATATAGAATTTACTAATCTCGTCTGCAATTACATTAGGGCCGTCGTACGTTGTATTAAACAGCTTAAACTTTCATTATATCCATAGTAATTTCAGCCGACTACAATTGAAGATCTTGTCCCTGTGAGAGAAACTACTTATATGCATTCTCTGCACGACGGACAATTATTAATTTTCGGAAAGAAATTATTTACTTTTTTCATGTGAGTATAACAGTAAAACAAGAGACACTCTGTCAGTACAACACTCTGAGACCGAAGTGCGATTCAGGATCACGTCATGTCTCCTCTGTAAACAAAATCTGGCGCTGCACTAAGCTATTTCGGTCGATCTAATTTTACGCAGACATTAAGGACACCATCAAATTCTTAAAGCCTCCATCAAATTGTTATTGTTTCCAGTAAACTAGCGTAAGGCGCGCAGATCCCATCGAATCAGGGGTCAACCCGGAGGAGTCTGCTTGACTGATACGTCGACTTCTGGCGAACACACTGTCTTGTGTACTTACGCTCCCACAATAAGTTGAAAGCAATAGTTTGATAAACAAGTTTTAATAACAGTGCCAACTTAAAACGAGTGCTTGGGCCACATCGTCGCTCCAGTTACCATTCAAGTGGGCACAATTCGCATATTATAGCTATCGTCGGTGTAAATATTAGAGTAACTGACGAAACAAAAAGTAACTGATTGTGAGCCGATTATGTTCTAATTGATGATGAAATAATGCGTGGAATGATTTTCGTGTAACACATTTCTCGTCTACATTCTCTCAGTACAGTCTTTTAACTGTCAACAAATATCATATTACCAGTAAGTACCAAACTAATGACGGAATAAAAATTCATTAAGAACTACAAATGTACAGAATAAGAATTTCACAGATCATACAGCAAGAGATAGTTGTAGGATATTTCTAGGATGTCATTCACCGAAAGAAACTGTTCTCTATGGTCGCTGTTTGACAAGCGACCTAAGATGCAAAAACAGTCCGTAATTAAGAAGGAGACTGCATTTCACACGGCTCGTAGACATTCTGTTGTTTCCATTATCTCTCACGATCAAGGCCACATCGTGTGTAATTCGCTTTCTAAATACTGCGATTTGGCTTTTTGCACTGGTTGTCACAATATCTGAGAGTCTTTTGACATCAGTACAGGGAAACGTAAGAGAAATGCCGGTATTGCCGTAAGGCAGAGGCATGAAATTAGCCAAAATATTCCTATTCAGTTAGACAAGAGCGGATACGATAGAGAACTGGCACGTTCCAGTTAATATTTTTCTTGCTTTTTTCATATTTGTAGTTGAAACAACTGACGAGCTTCGTGTATACTTTGGTAAGATAGGAGAAGAACTGTGTGTTTCGATACCCTCCGCTGTAATGAATCACGTTATACTATCTTCTCTTGTTTATGGTATGTTGGGTTACTGAGTAAGAGTTCAAAACAAATCAGTTAGGTTTTGAGTGTGACACTTTCACAGCACTTTTTTAAAAGACATATTCATCTTTCATTTTTATTGTATTTATCAATAACTTTTTGTATTTTTGGTTTCATAGCCCAAAAACATACCTATCTACAATATTGTCCGTATCTGTTAAACCACGTTCGGCAGAGCTCACATGATAGCCACTTTAAAGTGGTCGCAGAAACGCACATCAGATACCTTAGTGGTGATATTCTTCCGTGATCCATGCACATACAACTTGCAGTTTTTGTTCTTTTACCGTTGTTCAATTATCCTTGCTGCGTGTAGACGGAGCGTAGACTGCTTTCAGCACAAAAGTTCCGCACTTCAGCTTGATGTTTGTAAAATACATTGATCGATGGAACATTAAAAATGCGAAACAATCACATGGGTTTCGAAATTCTAAGGAGATAATTTTAATTTATGGTTTTGAAAATAAAGCTGTTAGATTTTCCCGGTTTTATTTTCTTTAAGTAAAAGGTGAAGATAGTGGGAACCGGAGATGAAAGACACCACAGTACATTCTCTAAAATTTTAAGGTCTGTACTGAAAAAGAGCAAACGTAGGGAAATGTAGGTCAAAGATGCTGCAGGATCGGTTTACGGAGAATGTGGAATGAGGGTAGGCGGTAAGGAAGGAAGGAAGTAAGATTAGGGATTAACGTCCCGTCGACATCGAGATCATTAGAGACGGAGCTCAAGCTCGGAATGTTTAAAGGGTGGGGAAGGAAATAGGCCACGCCCTTTCAAAGGAACCAGACCGGCATTTGCCTGGAGTGATTTAGGAAAATCATGAAAATCGACAGCTGGACGATCAGGCGCGGTTTCGAACCGATATCGTCCCGAATGCGAGTCCAGTGGTTAGGTGGCGGGTGGGAAGCCTGATGTGTGGTAGTATACGAAAGGAAGTGTTAAAGCGGACTAAATGGATGAATATCGCACAGATTTCAACGTCTGGAAAAGGGAGTCACCCTCAGTTGTCGGTTGGAGCGTACTTAAATGTACGGTAAGAGGGAAGTGTCGTTCTAGGTACAGCATTCTAAATTATAGAGGAAACAAAGAGTCAGTGGAATCGGCGTATTCAAGTATTTGGAGGGTGTGATGCCACTGTGGTGGAACATACATCGAGGGAAACTTTTTTTAAAATTTCTAGTAGGTTCCTATGGGTCCAAACTGCTAAGGTCATCGGTCCCTAGGCTTACACACTACCTAATCTAACTTGAACTAACTTACGCTAACAACAACACACACACCGACGCCCGGGGGAGGACACGAACCTCCAACGGGAGTAGCAGCGCGAACCGTGGGAAGACGCCCAAGACCGCACGGCTACCCCGTGTGGCTATAGAGAGAACATTGGTGTAATAGAAGATACTGAGGAGAAAAGTGGAGGTTATTGTCCTTTTGTTCAGCACAGTGACACAAGAAAGACCTCTGGATGATTTGGGAGAGGTTGAGTGGTTCTGGTTGTGTGAGATGTGGAGTAAGACAGCAATAGGAGGGTTGGTTTTTGGGAGGGGATGTAATGTGGGACGTTGGGTGGTAAGGGAACATGGGGTTTGGGAGATGTATAACTAATCTGAGGGGAGTGGGGCTTATAATTGAAGGGGTTAGTGGAAAAAGGTGGTATCCCTCAGTTTGGCAAAAAGTGAACTAGGTGCGTATTATCTGAACTGGGTTAATCTTGCGTCACTTCATTGGACTTTCCGAGTGTGGCATACTTGCGAGTCAACTCTGAATACAGTAACGTAACAGGATTTATAAAACAGTCTCAAATATCTGAGTGGAATAAGGGGGTACCCAGCATCTCTCTGGTACCTGGCGTCCGACTGGCTAACTGATTATCTAATCGAAAAATGGAAGAGCAACTTCATACTTCGGGTTTGTAATCATCATAGCTGACATAGAGAGTGACAGTTCGGTTATAAATGACAAACATACAAAATGAATATTTGCATTGTGATGCAGGTTTGGCATCATTGAAAAGTTAAAGTGACTTACGTAACAAATTTACAGCCCTCAACAATACGCAGACCTAATCCGAAATGCAAGGAAAAATAAACCATTCGCTGCTGTGGAAACGTGGAAAGAGGAGTTTCTTAGTTTAACTCCATCAAGAAAAAAGCTAACAGGAACAAATAAAAATTATTCTATCGTTAAGTGTAGACTTCCATAAGGCATCAGTTCTAAGATTCCAGAGAGAGAGCAAATAGTCCGCGTACGATTCACATTCAGAGACATAGGCCACTACACTACCACAACTCAACAGAAGAGCACAGGTGAGTCACAGAAAATGAAGACACTGTTTCGGAACCAAAGCTTTCTGACAGGCCCGTCAAATATGCTAAACTGTCTGATATAATGGCGATGAATAAGTTTGTACATCCTCTTCACCATGTCTTTTATTAAAATTTGAGATCAGACAATGGAAATAAAATAGACCAAAACAATGAACATGGTGTTGTTTACAGTGCTTAATGAAAATTGTGTTATTTAGGTACTTTTCCTCTATCGTATTTGAAAATGTATGTTGTATTTACAATATTATACACATGTCCAAAATAATGAATGTATTTGCGCTACATTTGTAGGAAATTACAACACTATCTAATACATAATCCATAAAAAGTCCGATTATTATTCTTTTGATAAAATTACATGAAATCTAATAAAATGATAATTCTTTTTAAAAAGTACACATTTGACGGATCCCGCCGTATTTCGCTAAACCCTTCAGTTATGGGAAAGGAGAATATACAGTTTTGTCTTGCTTTGGGGTAATGTATAAATGATATATTTTATTTAAATAGCATTTGACAAGTACATATCTGCAAACGCTATTATAGCATTATTGGCACACATTTAAAAAAAAAAATCTGAATGCTTATACAGGCAATGACAATAAAAGTTATTAACAGCTATACTAATTATTTCCAATTTTTCTCTTGTGTACGCATAATTCGACGTATTTGAACTATATTCTCTACTCAGAATGGTCACTGAGTTTTTCAGTCTGTATATAAACAAATTATGACATTGAAATCTAATAACCTAAGTCTTCATAAATATTGGAGAGCCACAGGAGAGATGGATAGTGTGTGTGTGTGTGTGTGTGTGTGTGTGTGTGTGTGTGTATGTGTGTGTGTGTGTGTGTGTGTGTGAGAGAGAGAGACAGAGAGAGTGTCTGTGTATGTGTGTCCATTGTAGTTAATTTTTAATAAGGAATTTCGACAGTATTAATGTTTATTGTCCTTTAAATTTCTGATTTTATCCGCTTAACTTGTAAATATTTCTTTTTAAATGAAAATAATGAATGGCTGAAAAGCCATATTATGTTACTGCGAATTAGCAGTAAAGAAAAACAAGCCCACCTCTCCACTCCACCATCAAACGGGAAAACACTGAATTTGACGTAGATACAAATACCATACAACTTAAAGAAATACTCCAATGTGTTTAAACAGTGTAAATTCGATATTTCGTGTCAGCAATACACTGCGGAAAATTTCATCTCTATTCACCGTCTTAATCAGCAAAACATACTTATGAAGTCCTGATGTCTTCTTCTTTGCTTCATTGAAAAGTCTACGAAACGTCTGAGGCATGTCGATGGCGGGCATACTTTTCGTTATTAGTCACGGTTCTAAGAGAAAAGAGCTTACTTTTGCAATGCCTACCCCTCATTCTCGCCAGTAAATGTTTTATTTCAGTGTTGCAATTTCCGGTTCGAAACAGCTTCTGCTACATCGCAATCTGTGTTTAATCCGTTATAATTACCTACGAAATCGGCCTCTCTCGAGAGCTGTATGCCACTACACACAAATACCATATAAGCACGGATAGTGTAACGAGGCTTAAATATGTGCGCGCCCGAATCACAACCAAACAACTGTGCCCCGCCCACCACGGTTTTGAGAGCATGGCTCTCGGCTTCCGAGGCAAAATATGGTTTTTGAAAAGGCACGTTATTAGACCAGCTAGACTGCTGAGCTGGGGATGACTCCTGGTAGAAGCATACAACCCGCCATTTATATTACAGGTAACAAAGGGATTTTTTATTACTATCCATCGGTCTTCTGACTGGTTTGACGCGGCCCACCACGAATTCCGCTCCTGTGCCAACCTTTCCATCTCAGAGTAGCACTTGCAATCTACGTCATCGATCATATGCTGGGTATATTCCAATCTCTCTCTTCCCCTACAGGTTTTACTCTCTGCAGCTCCCTCTAGTACCATGAAAGTTATCCCTGATGTCTTAAGAGATGTCCTATCATCCTGTCCCTTGTTCTTATCAGTGTTTTATAATTATTTCTTTCCTTTCCGATACTGCGGCGAACTTCCCTATTCTTTATCTTATCAGTCAACCACATTTCAAATTCTTCGTTTCTGTTCTGTTCCAGTTTCCCACAGTCCATGTCTCACTACCAAACAATCCCGTGCTACAAAGAAACATTTTCAGAAATTTCTTCCTCAAATTAAGGTAAACGTTTGATACTAATAGACTTCTCTTGGCCAGGAATGGCCCTTTCTGCCAGTGTTAGCCTGGTTTTTATGTGCTCCTTGCTCCATTCATGGTGGGTTATTTTGCTTCCTAGGTAGAAGCATTCCTTTACTTCATCTACTTCGTGATCACCAGTTCTGGTGTTCAATTTGTCGATGTTTCTGCTACATCTCATATTTACATCTTTCTTCGATTTACTCTCATTCCGCATTCTGAATGCATTAGGTTTTCATTACACTCAACAGATCCTGTGATTATTCTTCCCTCTCACCTAGGACAGCAAGGTCACCAGTGAATCTTTTCATTGATGTCCTTTCACCTTAAATTGTAATTCCATCCTTGAACCTTTCTTTTATTTCTGTTATTACTTCTTCGATGTGTAGATTGAACAGTACGGCCAAAGACTACATTCCTGTCTTACACTCTTTTTAATCGGAGCGCTTCGTTCTTGGTCTTCCATTCTTATTGTCCCCTCTTGGTTCTTGTACCTGTTACGTATTACCCATCTCTCACTACAGCTTACCCCTATTTTTCTCAGAATTTCGAACATCTTGCACCATTTTACATTGTCGAATGCTTCTTCTTGGTCGACAGATCCTATAAACGTGTCTTTATTTTCCTTCAGTCTTGCTGCCATTATCAACTACAGCGTCAGAACAGCCTGTCTGGTGCTTTTTGCTTTCCTAAAGCCTAAGTGATCGTCATCTAGCAGGTCCTCAAACTTATTTTCCATTCTTCTGTGTATTATTCTTGTCAGCAACTTGGATGCATGAGTTGTTAAGCTGATTGTGCGATGCAATTTGTCGGTTCTTGCGATCTACTGGATTAAGTGGATGCTGTTTTCCGAAAGTCTGATGGTATATCGCCACTCTCGTAGCGTCTACACATGAGCGTGAGTTGTCGTTTTGTTGCCACTTTCCCCACTGGCTACAAAAGTTCCATTAGAATGTTATTTATTAGTTCTGTCTTATTTGATCGTAAGTCTTCGAAGCTCTATTAAATTCTGATTCTGGTACTGGATCCCCTGTCTCTTCCCTATCGTCTTCTGTTTCTTCTTCTATCACGTCATCCGACAAGTAGTCCTCCTTATAGAGGCCTTGAATGTACTATTTGAGGGGGCACTAAGGCGTGTCAACTACAAAAAAAAAAAAAAAAAAGGTTCAAATGGCTCTGAGCACTATGGGACTTAACATCTGAGGTGATCAGTCCCCTAGAACGTAGAACTACTTAAACCTAACTAACCTAAGAACATCACACACACCCATGCCCGAGGCAGGATACGAACCTGCGACCGTATCGGTCGCGCAGTTCCAGACTTAAGCGCCTAGAACCGCTCGGCCACACCGGCCGGCGTGCCAACTACAGCATTCGCAAAAAAGAGCAGATTATTCCTTCGGACAGTACAGACATTCTGGGTGTTCCATAACATGACGGTCAAAATTTATGCCGATGCTAGAGCAGCAAAACTGAATACTTTCAGGTAAGAGCCTAATGGTTGATAATAATTATTTAAATAGAGAAATTATCATTTTACTTCTTCACTGATTTTTATTTTTAACACCACTACGGGTGTGAATGGTCATGCCAACATCAACAGGTGAATTAAGAATGGAATGTACGTGTGTCATGCACTTGTGCGCTCTAGTGAACAGACAGTCACGTAGCGAAAAAGGTTAGGAAGAATGATCAGTTTTCAGGGATCCGGTAGGAACTCTCATTTGAAGCAAAAAACTTTATATGGCACATTCTCTATGCCGAATGGTTTCCAAGATAGAACACATTAATGTAAATTTGTTTTTGGGCTAGTGGCGCGCACATACACTCCTGGAAATGGAAAAAAGAACACATTGTCACCGGTGTGTCAGACCCACCATACTTGCTCCGGACACTGCGAGAGGGCTGTACAAGCAATGATCACACGCACGGCACAGCGGACACACCAGGAACCGCGGTGTTGGCCGTCGAATGGCGCTAGCTGCGCAGCATTTGTGCACCGCCGCCGTCAGTGTCAGCCAGTTTGCCGTGGCATACGGAGCTCCATCGCAGTCTTTAACACTGGTAGCATGCCGCGACAGCGTGGACGTGAACCGTATGTGCAGTTGACGGACTTTGAGCGAGGGCGTATAGTGGGCATGCGGGAGGCCGGGTGGACGTACCGCCGAATTGCTCAACACGTGGGGCGTGAGGTCTCCACAGTACATCGATGTTTTCGCCAGTGGTCGGCGGAAGGTGCACGTGCCCGTCGACCTGGGACCGGACCGCAGCGACGCACGGATGCACGCCAAGACCGTAGGATCCTACGCAGTGCCGTAGGAGACCGCACCGCCACTTCCCAGCAAATTAGGGACACTGTTGCTCCTGGGGTATCGGCGAGGATCATTCGCAACCGTCTCCATGAAGCTGGGCTACGGTCCCGCACACCGTTAGGCCGTCTTCCGCTCACGCCCCAACATCGTGCAGCCCGCCTCCAGTGGTGTCGCGACAGGCGTGAATGGAGGGACGAATGGAGACGTGTCGTCTTCAGCGATGAGAGTCGCTTCTGCCTTGGTGCCAATGATGGTCGTATGCGCGTTTGGCGCCGTACAGGTGAGCGCCACAATCAGGACTGCATACGACCGAGGCACACAGGGCCAACACCCGGCATCATGGTGTGGGGAGCGATCTCCTACACTGGCCGTACACCACTGGTGATCGTCGAGGGGACACTGAATAGTCCACGGTACATCCAAACCGTCATCGAACCCATCGTTCTACCATTCCTAGACCGGCAAGGGAACTTGCTGTTCCAACAGGACAATGCACATCCGCATGTATCCCGTGCCACCCAACGTGCTCTAGAAGGTGTAAGTCAACTACTCTGGCCAGCAAGATCTCCGGATCTGTCCCCCATTGAGCATGTTTGGGACTGGATGAAGCGTCGTCTCACGCGGTCTGCACGTCCAGCACGAACGCTGGTCCAACTGAGGAGCCAGGTGGAAATGGCATGGCAAGCCGTTCCACAGGACTACATCCAGCATCTCTACGATCGTCTCCATGGGAGAATAGCAGCCTGCATTGCTGCGAAAGGTGGATATACACTGTACTAGTGCCGACATTGTGCATGCTCTGTTGCCTGTGTCTATGTGCCTGTGGTTCTGTCAGTGTGATCATGTGATGTATCTGACCCCAGGAACGTGTCAATAAAGATTTCCCTTCCTGGGACAATGAATTCACGGTGTTCTTATTTCAATTTCCAGGAGTGTATGTGTCTCACGAGCTTAGCCCCCTTTGACTTTTCATGTTAGCTCAACCTACCTCGTTGCCTTCAACCTCTTCGTTCGGGATGTATTTCTGCCATTAATTCATTAATCTAGGCCGTTAAGGTGCAGTTGTCTATGTTACGTTGTGAAAGAAGTAGTGGAAGGGATTGAGAGTGTATCAGAGAGAAGCTTCGGTTAACTGTGTTTGTACGCACGCTGGCTAAAATGTCAAACATCTACACTATTGAAGAAAATACAGACAGGGTTTAAGTTTACGGCTTCTGCGGTGGTAGTGCTCCTGCTGGTGACGAAGAATACCGTAGGCGCTTTTCGACACGTCGAATTCCTGACCGTAGAGTGTTTACTAGGGTTTTCAGACTGCGTGAAACAGGTATTCTTCAAAGTTTCTGGTTTTCTTCAGAACGCGTAGTTCAACAACGTGTGTAGAAACAGTAATACGATTTTTGAAATGGTGCCGTGTAGTCCAACAACCAGGTGAATGTGTTAAAAATACATATTTTTCAGTTGATACTTTGTAAAATTCATGTTGTAATGTTTACTAACTGTTATTCACATGTCTGGAGCTGACAGTGTATTGGAGGATACATCAAATAAATAACAATGTATATTAAATGTGATCTTTTTCGGAAACTTTTCGGAATACGGCATATGTACATATGAAGTTTTTTGCTTCAGGTGTGTTTTACTGTCATATTCTTAAATACTGACCATTCTTCCCGGGACACGTCTTACGTGGCCTTGCATTAAGGAAGAAACTGTGAAGTCACGTAGCAGGCTAGCGCGTATTCTAGTAAATATGGGTAGGTCTGCAGTGAAGTTGGCCGGCCGGAGTGGCCGTGCGGTTCTGGGCGCTACAGTCTGGAGCCGAGAGACCGCTACGGTCGCAGGTTCGAATCCTGCCTCGGTCATGGATGTGTGTGATGTCCTTAGGTTAGTTAGGTTTAATTAGTTCTAAGTTCTAGGCGACTGATGACCTCAGAAGTTAAGTCGCATAGTGCTCCGAGCCATTTTTTTATAGTGAAGTTGGCTAGGTTCAAAAATGGTTCAAATGGCTCTGAGCACCATGGGACTTAAATTCTGAGGTCATCAGTCCCCTAGAACTTAGAACTACGCAAACCTAACTAAACTAAGGACAGCACATACATCCATGCCCGAGGCAGGATTCGAACCTGCGACCGTAGCGGTCGCGCGGTTCCAGACTGAAGCGCCTAGAACCGCTCGGCCACACCGGCCGGCGGCTAGGTCGCATAAAAAGTCATACAGCAGGTGAGGAGTGACTTTACTGATCACAAGGTATGCATGACTCTTTTCTGAACTGATTCCATCTTCGGAAGTCCGAGTGCTAACAGTAATGTTGAGTTGTAAAACTAGACGTCCGATACACACTTCTACATGAATCTTCAACCTGTACAACTTAAAATATGGAGCAGTACATTTGATACATGGTGCCATAGAAAACCACATGTGTTCGTAACAACACATTTCAGTATCGCAGTATTTTTTTAAGATTTACAACGCTTAAACGTTAGCTTTCACAAATATTACTGTAATGGTGTCGGGATGTGGTGGGGGCGGGAGGGGGGGGGGGGTTGAGTGGGCGAGTTTTCTTCTGTTGGAGATGAATGGAGTCGTAGATGCTGAAAACAAATATAGTCCAAGTTCTTTGTTGTAATCATAGAATTAATTCTGTGTGCGTGCTGCAAGCAGACGACAGGTGATAGGCGTTGAACGCTGCACCCAGGTGTCTCGATGCAGATGCACCGCCGGAATCTTCTGGAGAAGGCAGCCCGGCAGCGAGCGGTCTTGCTTCCAGTAAACACAGGCTGTTACCGAGTCAGGGTGGCCGAAGTCAAGCAGGCCGGCAGCCAGCCAAGCAAGAGACGGCAGTGACGGACACCTACCTCCTAGTCATAATTCAGCCCACCGAATTCCTGCCTGAGAAATCGACAGTAACAAAGAACTAATACAGGTTCATCCAAGAATAGCCTCAGGCGGACAAGGCAACACTCCGCGGGTGCAAAGCAGTGTAGTTCAGCGCCCCGTCCTCGACCGAGTGAAGCTAGTGTCGGCATGGGAGCGGCAGATATATAGCTGCGGGGCGAGTGAGACCGCACAGCACTGCTCTCCGCTGGACGGTCCAGCGGTCAGATCCAACGTAAACAAAATAACAGAGGAAGGGCTTCCCTGTAAAAGTGGTCGATGAGCCGCAAAATAAGCAAACCATTTACCATTTAGTAACAACAATTAACATTTTACACGTTTTTCTTTTTCGAGGAAATGATTTTGTCAAGGTTTTTTACAATATTCCGGGAGACTGCTAACCTCAAAGAATTAGTGAAATTTAGATTGCTAGGTAGTGAACGGTTCTTAGTTTTAACAACCTTTGAAAGGGAGAAAAAGCTCTCACAAACATACGAGTACGTGAAACCAAACACTGAGAGAACTTTGGCCGCGTAGTTGTGCAAAAGAGGATACTTATCTCGTGGAAAATAGCTGTAAAAGTCATTCAAAGTTTTACACATAAGAAAGCGGTCCTTCAGGTGGATATCCCATTGCAAGCCAATCAGCTCTTGTTGAAACACTTGTAAGACATCCTCTGTCCGAAGGAAAAACGGGCGAACAATTATATAAGCTCACATAGCTGGCCGTTGTGGCCGAGCGCTTCACGGTGCTTCAGTCCGGACCCGCGATGCTGCTACGGTCGCAGGTTTGAATCCTGCCTCGGGCATGGATGTGTTTGCTGTCCTTAGGTTGGTTAGGTTTAAATAGTTCTAAGTCTAGGGGACTGGTGACCTCAGATGTTGAGCCTCATAGTGGTCAGAGCGATTTGAACCATTTATTAATCTCACATACCTCCAAAAATCTTCTTGTAATTCGCAAGTGATTTGAACATAATCTGAAAAATTCACATCTTCTTTAACGTTGTCTAAAGCAAGGAAGCGTCAACAATTCTCCTCGCGCAACAGTTTTTCCCACAAAATAAGTTTTTCTTGAAATACTTGAATCCTCTGCGCTAAATCAATAACAGAGTGATTTTCGCCTTGGAGAGAAATGTTCAAAGTATTTAAATGACCAGTTAGGTCACTCAAAAAAGCCAAATTCGCCACCCATTTAGGATCTCGAAGTAATTCTTCTGGACGTCTTTTCATTTCCGAAAAAGTACTGACTTCGTCCCAAAACCGATGAAGCACCTTCCCTCTGCTCAGACATCTTACATCGGCATGGTAGAGGATGTCCAGGTATTCCGCTTCGATATCAGCCAGAAATTCTCTAAATTGGCCATGTGTGAGCCCTTGCGAGCGAAGATAATTAACCGCTCGAACAACTGTGTCAATAACATTATTTATGTTGACAATCTTTCCACAACGTGCCTCCTGGCTTATCAGACAGTGGACTGCCGTGAATAAAGAACAGCCGACTTCAGGTATTTTTGACCTGACGTAACGCAGGAATGCAGTGCGTATCTCTCGTAGCGCAGGGGTTCCATCCGTTGTTACACTGGTCGGGCGTTACCATTTCAAACCCGTTGACTCGAACATGTTTCCCACGGCTAGAAAAATGTCCAAACCCATGGTTGTGTCTTTTACTGGTATAAGGCCGAGAAATTCTTCGATAGCACTCAGATTGTTGTCGATACCCGGACTGAATATAGCAAGCTGAGATATGTCCGCGTCAGTGGACGTATCAAGAGCCATAGAAAATGAAACGAAGTCTACCGCACTCTCCATGAATGCTGCTCCATATCTGAGGCCATATCGTCGACTCGGCGAGCAGAAATTTGAGGCGAAAGAGTTATTTTTCCAAACTTTTCCGTGAGGTCTGCTGGATAAATACAAGCCGCCGAGTCGACCAGGCAATCGTTGAGATTCCCAGCCGCAAACGGTTTCCCTGCTTTCGCAATTCTCAGCGAGCATTTGTAACTGGAGCGTAAACTTTCCTCACCTGTTTCCTACTCCTACTACGGCACACAAAAAAGAACCTTATAATTAAATTCGTTTTTGAAACACTTCTGTTATTTTAACACTTAATTGTTTCAGTCATTGAAATCCAAATAAAAAACTAACAAACAAAGCTTGTTTTTAAGTGCTTTTTCCCAAGTTCCTCTGGAAAGCGGTCATAGACGCTAGGAAGGACACCAAAATGTGGTCGTAATACAATTTTTTATCTACTGGAATATTTGCGTTTTAATTAATTGAGAACATAGATCAAACTACAACATATGTTTTGCCATCCATCAAAACACAAATACACAAAAACTAAGAATGCCCTTCAATGACACATTGCTATCCGAGACAGCGATTGTGACGGCTTTTCTGAAAGTGGCAAAAAATAACGCACTCAATCTTTTTCTTATGTCCGTGCGACGCAATTTAAAGCAACCCAAATATAAAAATTAACCGAAAAGAAATGTTTCTTGTTGCTGGCAATGTGATATTCTGTAACTGCCATATTGCTAAGTGAGATATCAGATTATAATATATAGTTTTACTTCTCATCTTTATAAATAATAAAGAGTTATACGATAGGAAACACTCACTTCCCTGTAATGTTGTTTGAAATTTTCTTTCAGTTCTTCAAGCTCTGACTGGCGTTCCTCTTGCGCCAAATTTTCGAACTGGTCTTTGTGACAGGTATTACAGTGCCGTTCAATCGAGTACTTTTCCAACTACATGAGGTTCCGATGACATACTAAACATTTGACATGATTTTCGACAGCAGTACAAAAGAATTAAATAGTGCGGACTCGCCGCTCCCCCCCCCCTTTTTTTTTCTTTTCTCCGCACGAAGCGCATGATGGAGAGGGTCAGCTAAGCGTCACGGCTCAGCCACTGCAATAACATAGGAATTCGCCCGGGGCGCTGGCCTCGGGCGATCGCGGGCGCTGGAGTCCCAGGACCACAGTTTGGACGAGCCTGCACTAATATATTTACAGTTTGTGTTTAACTGACACATCCAAGTAATTTGTAAATCAACAGTTATGCGTTAACATGTTATAATTTCCAAGCAGAATAATTACAGTATGAAGACTACTGCAACTGTAAATTGGAATTATCAAGGGGGAGAAAATCAGTGGGGAAAGTGCAGAATTAATCATTTGTTTAATGACAAGTTTTGATTATCCAATACAACAGGACCAGTTTAGCGAGTTTAGTGGCTTGCAGTCTATTTTGGAGGTCCTCCCAGGCGGAGCGGTCCAACTTGAGGGGAAATTACTGCGTAGTTTATCAGCTAGAACACCCTCTGGCAAGGGCGAGGCATCTCCGTGTCTCGAAATAGTGTCATCAGTTTCTCGCAATTTCAGTATAATCATCAAGAAAACCTACATGTGTCTTTCTTAGTTAAAGATCGCCGACACTGCACAATTTCATTAAAAGTATCCGGACACCTATGAACGGACATTAACGTGGGCAGAGTCCACTCTTCGTCTTCATGACGAACTCTGCTGGGGACACTTTTCATGAGGTGCCTGAAAGTCTGTGGAGGAATGGCAGCCCATCCTTCCACAAGAACCGAAATCAGAGAAAGTAGTGATGTTGGACGCTGGAATCTGGCGTTGCGTCGACGTTCTAACTCATCCCAAAAACGTTCCATTGGGTTCTGGTCGGAATGTGGACAGGCCAGTTCATTTCAGGAATGTTGACGCTCACAAAACCGTTGTCTCTACAATGGTGCTTTATGACAGTATTCTGACACAAACAGTCATCTTCTTGGGGCTGTTCCGGATCCCCGCACAGTACACAATGCCGTAATATGTGTTCATACCCCCACTTAGCGCATCCTTATGCACAATAAGACAGCACAATGTAACCACGGAAAACACCTTCACACCGTAATACCACCTGCGTGTACTTATCCTTTGGCACCACACACGGTGGTAGGTGACGTTCTCCAAGCATTCGCCGTAGTCGGAGGTTCCATCTGATTGCCACGGGGTGTAGCGTCATTATTTGTCACTGCGAACCACTCCTTTCCAGTCATCTACCGTCTAGTGGCATCGGTGTTTACACCAGCTCAAGCTTCGCTCAGCACCGACTGCAGAATTACGTCGCTTATGAAGAGCTGCTGACCTTAGTCTTAGGCTAATATTCAGCGTAAGTGTCCAAGCGTAACTTTACAGAAGAGAGCATCTCAGCAAAACCTGTACACCTTAATCTGGCAGTATAAATAATGCAATCTTATGCTCACTAGTGGTTGTATGTAAGCAGTACTTGTGCTACATATGGAACCTCTGTGTGTAAAGTACTACATTCATTATTAAGTACACTGCATGCATTACTCATGACCTACTACATGTGATATCTACATTGCTGTGTAAATTTATATAGAGTGTTCGGAAATTTCAGTTACAAACTTCTAGGGCTTATAGAGGGGAGTGAGTATTTAATATTTTGAATATGAATCCATTCCCGGAAACGCAGCGTTTGCGTTCTACGACGGTTTCAATTCAGATGTTCAACTCTTCCACTTCTGCTTGACGAAGTGAATTAGGAATGATGCAGTACAGGTATTAGGTAACAGTTCGCAAGGAAACATAACGAAATATCCATTTCTCACTTAAGGACTTTTTTTGTATTAACACATTAACATTACGTGTTTACATCATTCCAAAACAAAAAAGACCGCAGCGTACTGTACGAGTAGAACGTAACCTTCACGTGTTGATACAGACAGATGCGCTAAAGTGAAAAATTAATATTTGGTTATGTTTCCTTTATATTGTTACCTACTAACTGTATTGCGTCACGCCTAATTGTATTCCTCAAGTAGAAATGGATGAGTTTAACAACTGTACTGAAACCGTCATAGAACGGAATCGATAAGTTTCCGGACATGGTTTCCAATTCAAAATGCTACATATTCACTCCTTTCTACAGGTCCAGGAAATTTGTAACAGGAATTTCCCAACATCCAGCATGTAAGTCTCAATCCTTTCATTTCCAAAGAAAGACAATTGCACAGCCACTGAACTAAAAAACATCACAAGGCGAATGTAGCGTGAAAATACAATCACTACACCCTAAGTGCATGAACAATGTTCATCTAATCACTTTGGCTTACCTGTGCGACAACGGATAACTGAGCTCTGTCTTGTATATGCATTTCACTGGTCCAAGCTGAAATAAAATTTCTTGAATAACTCTTGCCATGTGCAGTGCAAGAGTATCACAGGAAACAGTTAGACGTTAAGATCTTCAATTCCAGTCCGAACTTCACTGTTATAAGGGTTTTTAAATAGCTAGTGGGATGTGGACGCTGATTATGGAATAATTCGATAACTAATTTCACTTCACATTCGTATTCATTAGAATAAGTCAAAAGATATGAACATACCTATGTCACTGGACATTATTATTAACAAATAGTTGAAATCTGGGAATAAATAGAAAATTGGCAAGGTTAATTTCTTTGGCAAAACTGTCGTAAAGATTAATTCTTTAAACAAGATTCACGGTCAGTATTTAAAAATAAAACAACATAAAGAGTGATGTATTTCTCTCCTGAGGCCTCACATTTTTTTACCAGATGCTGGGACAACAGTATCAAGAAGTCAAACAATGCAAGTCACAAAATTTTCGGCCCAAAACTCAAAATGATCCTTAAACAGAACATTCCTGTATCTGTAAAGCGAGCACACGAGGTTGGATATTACCTTCTTTAGTAAATTCCGAATTGCAGCAGCAGCATTCCGACATTACGCCCCCTCTCAGTACAGACGTCTCATTCAGCCAACGCTCAACACCCAAGTCTCTCACACAGACTGACTACTTGAAAGCAACATAGAATTTGGAATCCAGAGAGGCTCTTTTATACATGTGCTCAGAAAAAGTGTTTACCATGGCCAACAGCGCATACAAAGCCGCCTCTTATCATACTGTAACATCCTTTCAGGCTCTTCTGACCGATCCATTCTGCTGATACTTGTAATAACCCGCCTCATTCCTTCTTCCATCTATTTCCCACAATAAATAATACCCAGTCCAAGTAATTAATAAGCAAAGTCTTTTATGAAGATTTGAGAGGAGCGAAGATTATAATAAACTTTCAAGTTTACTTAGCTTGTCATTTTGAGATGGCTCCAGTTCTTCTTGTTTAGGGGTCTGATTCTTGAAGTTCACATCTAACTTCAGATCCTCACGGTTGGTTTGAACTAAATAAATAGGAAGAATGTTGCTGCAATTTTTTTTACGTAGATATATTTTTCACTTATTTTCTCATATTTTAGTATAGCAAACAGTATTTTGATTTTTCACATTAACAAAGCCGAAATACATTCTTCTCGCCTATTATACAAAAATACCTCCGATTACATCAGAGGCAAGCTTACGACTTCCGCACTCTGCGGAAATAACAACATTCCCAAGGGTTTACAATTTTTCTTAACAAGTGAATTCCTACTAGTTTTCGTTACATTACTAATATCGATTATAGTTACATAAAAGAATCCAGAAACAAAGATAGTAAACAGGACAGGATTGCGTAAATAATACTAGATATTTTAGGCGTGCAAATAAATCGTAATTTCAAATGTTTCTAAAAAAATAATTTAAAGCGTACGTTTAGAACTAGTACTTATCGATTATAAGACCGAAACTAAAATATTTTATAAAGTAATTTATTTTAATAAATTTTAGCTTGAAGTATAACAACTGTGTATAAAATTATATGAAAGTTTTCAGAAAAGCAGCTGAGATAGTACTGACCTGTCCAAAATGCGAAAAATAATAATAGTATCGACAGCTACTGTTGAGGGAAAGTAATGCTAGAGGAGGATGTCTCGTTACATACTGCTACTCTCCAACAATACAGCACTCCGCGTCTGCTTTTATATTGGCGGGTCCGCTTCTCGTACCATCAGCTGGTCATTTCCGCACTACACAGGTGCCTGAGATAGTGTAGTTTTAGACAGCTTAATAAACGTTGCGAAATACAGAGCAGTGGATGTGACCCTGACAAAGCGTCAGGGAGACAGTATTGGCCGATCCCAGTAGAGAGAAGGTATATTGAATCTGATGGACAGCGAAAGCGGTCACCGTGTCATGTCTCTCCAGTTCGCTGTCCTTGATCTTCCACCTTCAGGTGGAGCGAGCAAAGCAGTACAGATAGACTTCCATTACTCTGGCATCCAACAGTCCGGAACGCCTGATGGTCCGGCACCATTCCATTTTCGGAACCACTCGGGAGTGTCCGTTACGCGTCTGCTACTTTTAGAAGCAGTCGTCATTGTTCGGAATGAGTCGGAGGTGTTCGGACTTTATTCGGCCGATCTCTACTGTCACTACAGTTGATTGTTTTGATTAGGAGCTGTTTCAGCCTGACTAGGATCCGTATTACAGTAGTCAACGTAAATATCCAGGTTACTTGTCGAAACCGAAACCTTCTTCAGGTCCTAAATCAGGAAAGAAATTACGGCACGTATTACCATCAGTCAGAAACCTGGATAAAGCTGAGAATAGAAAAAATTTGATGGATGAATTTAATATTACAGCATAAATAATAAGAAGATGAACTAATGAAAAATGCTTCTCAATCGGTAACAACTGAAAACTGGGTTCCAGACAAACATTAAAAAAAACAAAGCTGGGCTAGTTAGATAGCGTGCTGTACAAATCGTTTAGTGCAGTACGCTCTGAAGGAAAGCTGGTAACAGGGTCAAATAACCATTGGTTATTGAAAAGGCAATGAAGGTGAATGCAGTTTTTCCGATAACTGGCTCAGAAACTTCAAGTTTGGGCATGGAAATCGAATACTTGATGTAGTTGGAGAAAAACTTTCAGCCAACCAAGACTCAGCGCAAAAATATAAAGACGAGTTTGAAGAAACATTCCCAGATAATAATCTACCAGCTGTTCAGATTTACAATGTCTATGAAAAGGGCCTACAATGACAATGCTTACTGACATCTACTCTCGCTGGGGGATGCTAATGGGCTTAAGAAAACAAAGCCACATTGACAATTCTGTTACGTGCTAATGTGTCTGGAAGCCACCGAATAACTCATTTTGTACTTGGCAAATCAGGGAAACTTCGGGCTTTTACGAATGTTGCGAACTTGCCTGTTCATCGTGACGCTCAATCAAATGCGTGGATGACCGCCTCCTTTTTCAAAAACTCATTTTTTCATGATTTTGTGCCACAGATCAAAGAAAGTTTCAGACCCCTTCGTCAACAAGAAGACAGCAAAGCCGTCCTTCTTATGGACAACTGTGAATAAAACCTATCAGTGGCTGAGTTAAAAACTTGTGAAAGGTCTTATGCGACCAAACTGCTGAGGTCATCGGTCCCTGAGCTAACGCACTTATTAATCTAACTTAAGCTAACTTACGCTAAGAACACCACACACACACCCATGCCCGAGGAAGGACTCGAACCTCCGACGGGGGGAGCCGCGCTGACCGTGCAAGACGCCTGCGACCGCTCGGCTACCCCGCGCGGCTGACTGAGTTAGTTCATTCAGCAAACACAGTCTTGGTCGCATATAAGTTGTTAATTTTTATTTTTAGATGGCCGATTTCGATCTTCTAAAGAGATCATAATTAGGGTACATTTTCTGATGAATACAGGAATTGCTGGCGTGAAGCAGACCCGTCCGTACTGGCGTAGAGAACAGTGCACTGTTCTCCACGCCAGCATGGACTGGCCTGTGCTGACTGTGGCCGAACGAAGGACGACGTGTTTGAAAGGAACAAGGTGGTCAGTAGGCATGGGCTAAATTGTGACTTCCCAATATAAATGATTTCTGTAAATGCTGCTTTCCATAATTGTTGTTTATAGTTGTGATTTGTTGCAGTTTGAAATCACATTTTACAAATTCACGACTTGTACCCCACACATTGTATTAACGTAAAAATGTGATTTCTGCGATTTATCACCTTAGACGTAGAACTGCATTAGTCACAAGTAACAGTTAACATGCACTTGTATATAACATGTTACTGGTGTATCTGCCCAGGTGAACTGTGTCGGTGCAAAAAAGTGCTCAGTTTTGCCTGTAAAGTGTAGAGACTGAATATTTCAACATTGTGTCATTGAAGCTACTATGCGATTTGAAAGGGAAAATAAATAAATGTGAAACACACTGTCAGTGAACAATAAGAATGTCGCTCCCCCCTCGTTACAGCCGTCCAATACTCCTAAAGCTTGTACTATGTAGTTGCTGATAAAGACTTGGCTATGGGTTTTAAGGTTGATGATATGCAAGTGTAAAGCGCAGGAAATACCTCCACCCCACACCGAACCCAGGGTTATTGTGCGGTTCGGCCCCCAGTGGATCCGCCCCTCCCCCCCCCCCCCTCCCCACCCACGGGAACGTCTCATATCAAACGAGTGTAACCCCAAATATTTGCAGGGTGGAGTAATTACGGTGTACACGTACGTTTAGACAGTGATTGCACAGCAATCGCCGACATAGTATAACTGAGGCGGAATAAGTGGAACCAACCCGCATTCGCCGAGGCAGATAGAAAACCGCCTTAAAAAGCATCCACAGGCTGGCCGGCACACCGGACCTCGACAGTTATCCGCCGGGCGGATTCGCGCCGGGGATCGGCACGCCTTCCCGCTGGGGAAACTGCGCGCTAGACCGTGCGGCTAACCGGGCGAACTGACATCGGGAATAGTTTAAGTGCAATACTTCAATGTAAAAACTAAAATTTACCTGTGTATGATAGTGTTGAAAAAATATCAATCTTGTGAATATACTACTGTTAAGCATGGCGTTTTTCGTAGTTTTTGGAAGATAGATATGTATAATATACAGCAGAAGACTCGTCAGGGACTTGTTTTTTGTTTAATGTATCTTCTCTGTATTTACCTTGCAGGCTCATTTCTCATGACGAAAAGTGTGTATAAATATGGAGCGAATGTAAACATTAGGTTACACTAAATGTCAGTCTGTTAGCACAATCTTTATTTGGCACTAGTTGAGTACACAGCGTTGCCTAGGTATGTATATATCCTAATTCTTTGATAGTCCATCCCCTCCTTCCTCCCCTGTTCATCTCCTCCTCCCCCACTCTTTGTCCATCTCCTGCTGTCCTTGTCCCAGTCCACCTGCTTCTCTCCCCTCTCTCTGTTCATCTTCTCCTCCACAACCTGTCTCTGACCATCTGCTCCTTCCCTTCCTTCAATTAACTCCTCCCCTATTTCCGCCCATCTCAGCTTCTTTCGCCGGCCACGGTGGTCTCGCAGTTCTAGGCGCGCAGTCAGGAACCGTGCGACTGCTACGGTCGCAGGTTCGAATCCTGCCTCGGGCATGGATGCGTGTGATGTCCTTAGGTTAGTTAGGTTTAAGTAGTTCTAAGTTCTAGGGGACTGATGACCACAGCAGTTGAGTCCCATAGTGCTCAGATCCATTTGAACCATTTGAGTCAGCTTCTTTCCTTTCTCTTCCATTTCTTCCTGCCCCTCCCTCTGTCTACCTACTTCTCCCCACTATATGTATTCATCTCGTCATTTCCCTGCTCTGACCATCTCCTCCTTCCCACCTTCTCTCACTATCACCAAGTTATCAACCCCAGCCCTACTCCTCCCCCATCCACCCCACCCAAAAAACCAGCAGGCTGGTGGTTATTAGTCCCATGCTTTTCCTTTGCAGATAGTAAGTAATATGTATACCAAGTTTGGCTGAAACTGATCCACGTGGTTAGGAAGAGCTATTTCCCTGCAACTTTGCCAAAGTATGCACATTTTATGACCATCAACATACTACCGTTATAAACCCATACAAGCAATAGCGGCGTCACCTAGCTAGGAATGACTACTTCTACTAGTAAGACACACGCACGGTGCATGTAGTATCAGTAACACGTGCTGTCCATGTATAGAATTGGGAAGGCCCGCGATCGATCTGAGTTTGACCGAGGGCACGAGCATTTCGGAAACTTGTCGGGTGTTCAAAGGTTGCTGTGATGAGTCTCTTCAACACCTGGCGAAACCAAAGTAAACCATGTCCATACATCGTGGGGTTGGGTGGACGCCCCTAATCATAGATGTCGGACGTCGTATGCTGGATAAACAGGTAGAACGGGACAGGCGGCGACCTGTGGCAGAGTACAAGTATGTCTGAACGAACAGTGCACCATACACTTCTAACGATGGGCCTCCACAGCCCAAGACCCATGCATGTGCCAATACTAACACCAAGACATCAGCAACTACAACGGAAATGGGCGCGTGACCATCGCCGCTGGACATTGGCGCAGTGGCTGAGTGTTGCATGATCTGATGACTCCCAATACCTTCTTCATCATGCCGATGGGAGGACGCTCCTCCGTAGTCTTCCAGCGGAAGAGCTCCTTGACACCTGTACTGCGAGATGGAGGGAAGCTGAGGCTGCTCCATTGTGCTCTGGGGAACATCCATGGGTCCAGTGGAGCTCGTGCAAGACACCATGACAGCAAGCAGTATCGTACAGACCACGAACACCCATTCATGCCGATCCTGTTTCCCGATGGCACTGGCATTTTTCAACAAGATCATTCTTTATGTCACAAGGCCAGGAGTGTATGGAGTGGTTCCAGAAGCACAGTGGCGTGTTCAAGTTGATGTGCTGGCTCCTCAGCTCACCAGACCTGAACCCGATTGAATACATCTGGGATGTGACTTAATGAAGCGTCAGAGGTCGTTGTCCACCTCCCCGGAATTTGCTGGAATTAGTGACCCGTGTGTGCAGATGTGGTGCCAACTCCCTCCAATCACCTACCAAGGCCTCATTGCTTCCATGACACGACGCTTCGTCGCTGTTATCCGTGCAGAAGGTGAATTTGACGGCTATCAGGTGATGGTCATAATGTTCTGGCTGATCAATGCATATTTCAAATATCAGAATTTTGAACAAAGCTGACAGCACCAACCGTACGCAAATTTTCAGTATACAAATTATAAAGGCAACCGGTTGCATAAGTTAAATGTAAGAACATCGACCAGGTTTCGATTCCATTAAGGGTATCTTTTTCAGAAGGACGTCACCTGTAATGATTGGTTAAGTAAGGGCAAAGACGTAATTTATGAAAGGCATGAATAGAAATTAGTTAAGATCAAGAGATTTATTCCTGCAGCAAAGTGATGTAGTGACGTTGGTTTTCAAAAATCTATTAAACTGTTTTCAGTTGACTGTTAAACAACGCACAAATAAAATTTCCAGAAGAGGAGAACAACCTCTTCAAGAAAGAGCTAAAATATAATGTACTGCCTGATGTTACAGATCCAAATGTAGTATGAAACCTCATGGTGCAGCTTAACGTTGGTCTCGATAGTATAGAAATGGAAAATTCCCCGCAGCTTAGAATATCCCATGATGTTTGTATGATTATCAATAAAAATCAATATCACGGTCAGTCTCCACAAAATAAAGATTTAAAAATAATTAAAAATATTAATGCTAAACGAAAGCAAAATGAAGAATTTATAACAAAATCTTTTAAAGGTAATGCTGTAATTATTGCCAGTGAAAATGAATATTTTTCTAAAACTTCAAAATTTTTTTAGGAAAACGATGTTTTCGAACTGGAAGAGGATCCAATTTCCACCTTACAAAAAGAAATTAAGTGTGATGTAGGTGACGCTTAACACCTCTTAAAGCCTTGTCATAAGAAGCAGTTCATTAACATGAATCCACAAGTTTCGAAGCTACGTTTCCAGTTCAAGGTCCATAAAAGCAATCACCCGATTCGTGCGATTGTGGATATTATTGGCAGTGGGTAGCAGCTAGGTTTCTTCACAAAAAAAATTAAAAAATCAAACGTCTTTCAAAATAATCTTGGTGAATAAAATTAAAACTGGGGATGTCACCAAGCGAAATCTTAATATCGTTCGTTATTACTAACTTGTACACTAATGTACCAGTAAAACAACTGTAAACTGTAGTAAACGTGGAGAAAAATCTGCGCGCTTTCAAATAAGATATAACAGTGGAAACAACTTACGGACGTTATTCAGTTACTAAAATTGGTAGTTAACAACAATAAGGAGACAGACTTAGAATGTGTACTCCGTTAGCGGGCCTTCTAGCAGACATTTTTATAAATTCAATAGAGAAAATTTTTTTCAGAAGTTATGCTGGTATAGAATTAGGCATTCAGTCCTACTCTAGGTACGTCAATGATATTTTGATTACATGCAATGGGACTAATGAAGGGGTTAATAAACTCTTTGAAAGACTTAATATTCTACACGAGATAATTAGTTTCACTTGCGAGTTACAAAATTAAAAACGAGAGCTAAATTATTTGGACCTAAATTTAGCCGTAGTAGATAGCAAAATAACTTTTGGTATCTTTCGTAAGGCAACGAAAACGTAGATTGTGCCTCCGGATTAAACGTACCCCCAGTCCCATAAGACTGCTTTCTTTCATTCAGCTGTTTACTGCACTATAGTCACACAACTATCACCAGTTAAATAAAGAAAGAAATTAATTAATTGTAACTGTGGTCTTTAATGACCATCATTAGTGGAAAAAAGGCGAAGCGAAAACCAATAAAAGGATCACTACTCCAGGTAATATGCTGAATGAGAATACTGATAAAGGACGATGTTCTTCAATACCTTACTTAGGTAATGTCTCGTACAGGATTCAGAGTCTACTAGTTAAAAAAATATGGCTGAAAGGTTTTCTTCTCCACAAATAACAGTTTCCAGTAAAATACTAAATTTAAAAACGTGAGATGACTCATTACGTAGCTCAGGAGCTTACAAAATCATTTGCAATAGCTGCCCAGTGTTTTATGTCGAACAACCGGTACGGCTAATAAGATAGAAAGAACGCTTGCTGGGGAAGAAAAGTACTAAGGTTCTTAATTCTACTTTCGCAGAGCATTTATTATCAGGACAAATCCAAAAAGAGTAGACAAATGACGATTCTACATTTCCACACAGAATGTTTAGAAGAACTTGAGATCCTTAGACATATGGTCAGTAACGGTTACCTCATCTTGACCGAACAACTACAGTTACGAAACAAAAGCTTCTTTAACGCCGTATGCTACTGCTCGAAACTTTATGATTTGGTTCATGTTCCATTTGGGAAACGTTGTTTCTGCCCTTCCTTTATGGACTCTGTACTTGGTTACTGATTGTTCTCCAGAAGGCACTGCATACCACAGACTGTTTTGGAGAGTTTATGTGAAGCGTATTTCCCCTTTTTTGCTTGTTGTGACATCTTCATAAAAGATCCTGCTACAGTACCTTCTTAATTCTCAGCGAGCATTTGTAATTAATCATTTTATTTATTTTTGCTACTTACTGGCGTAGTCATTCTGATAAACATTATTTTATTCCTTTCGTATCTTTCATACATCCTATTTTTTCTACCACATACGATTACTTTGTTTAAAATATCTAAATATGTATCATACTGATGTGTAACTGTAACAGTTACGTATTTCATACAATTGAGCGTTTATCACGCTGCTACCGATCAGTAAAAGGTGCGCTCTACACCATGTTTACCTGGCGTCGTAACTAGTTGCCAAGCGTTCAGTCCCATGTTTGCTCTTTTTAAAATGCTGAACCTGTTGTGACAAATTATGCATGAAGGACGTTATTTCATATTTTCTGCGGTTTGTCATCATGTACGTTTACTATTTTAACGTCATGCAATTCATGTAGGTGCCAGTTTTATTCGTTGTTCTCCTTTTCAGTGTGGTCAAATATTAAGTATCTTAGAGGTTTATTTTAGAATATGTTTAACCATTATAAGTGACTTCCTTCTGAAGAAGGAATGACATCAAAACCTGGTCAAGTTTTTTATATTTAACTTATCCAACCGGTTAGCTGTATACTTTAGATACGGAATTATTCAAATATATTTAACGTATTTCACACATGTTTTCATATACACCGAGATGACAAAATTCATAGGATAGCGATAAGCATACACAAAGACGGCGGTAGTATCGTGCACGCAAGGTATAAACTGGCTGTCATTTGTTCTCAGGTGATTCACGTGAAAAGGCTTCCGATGGGAATTAACACACACTGAACGCCAAGTGGTAGTTGGAGCTAGACGCATGGCACATTTCATTTCAGAAATCGTTAAGGAATTCAGCATTTCGCGATCCAGTGTCAAGAATGTACCCAGAATACCAAATTTCAAGTATTGTCTCTCACTACGAACAACGCACTGGCCTACGGCCTTCACTTAACTGTCGAGAGCAGCGGCGTTTGCATTGAGATCTCAATGCTGACAGACAAGCAACACTGTGTGAAATAGCCACAGAAATCAATGTGGGACTTACGACGAAGGTATCCGCTAGGATAGTGCGACGAAAATTGGCCATAATGGGCTGTGGCAGCAGACGACCCTCGCGAGCGCCTTTGCTTATAGCACCTCTCCTGGGCGCGTGACTATACCGCTTGGATTCTAAGCGACTGGGAAAGCGTGACCTATTCAGATTACCGATTTTGGTCGGTAAGATCTCTTGGTAAGATTCGATTGTGGCGCAGATCCGACGAACCCATGGACGCAAGTAATCACCAAGGGACTGTAAAGCTCGTGGTGACTTCATAATGGTGTAGGTGTTTATATGGAATGGACTGGGACACCTGGATGTTCGGCTACTTGGAGGTCATTTTCAGTAATTCATGAACGTCACGTCACAGAGTTGGAATTTTTATTTTACATAATCGAGTTGTTAGTTCGTTCACAAGCCCCTGCAACGACGACAGATTCGCAATTATGGACGGCTGGAGGGGCAGCAAGGCTCAATATTGCTGCTGGGAACTTCCAACGAGTTGTTGAGTCCATGACACGTCGAGTTACTGCAATACGCCGGACAAAAGGAATTCGGACACGATATTAGGATTATTCTGGAGACTAGAAGTCTACTCTGTGGAATCAGCATGGGTTTCGAAAAAGACGATCATGTGATACCCAGCTCTCGCTATTCGTCCACGAGACTCAGAGGGCCATAGACATGGGTTCCCATGTACATGGAGTGTTTCTTGACTTATGCAAGGAGTTTGATACAGTTCCCCACAGTCGTTTAATGAACAAAGTGAGACCATATGGACTATCAGACCAATTGTGTGATTGGACTGAAGAGTTCCTAGATAACAGAACGCAGCACGTCATTCTCAATGGAGAGAAGTCTTCCGAAGTAAGAGTGATTTCAGTTGTGCCGCAGGGGAGTGTCGTAGGACCGTTGCTATTCACAATACATACAAATGACCTTGTGGATAACATCGGAAGTTCACTGAGGCTTTTTGCGGATGATGCTGTAGTGCATAGGGAGTTTGTAACAATGGAAAATTGTACTGAAATGCAGGAGGATCTACAACGAATTGACGATTGGTGCAGGGAATGGCAATTGAATCTCAATGTAGACAAGTGTGATGTGCTGCGAATACTTGGAAAGAAAGATCCTCTATCATTTAGCTACAATATAGCAGGTCAACAACTGGAAGCACTTAATTCCATAAATTATCTGGGAGTAGACATTAAGTATGATTTAAAATGAAATGGCCATATAAGATTAATCGTCGGTAAAGCAGATGCCAGACTGAGATTCATTGGAAGAATCCTAAGGAAATGCAGTCCGTACACAAAGAAAGTAGGTTACAGTACACTTGTTCGCCCACTGCTTGAATACTGCTTACCGGTGTGGGATCCGTACCAGATAGGGTTGGCAGAAGAGATAGAGAAGATCCAACGGAGAGCAGCGCGCTTCGTTACAGCATCATTTAGTAATCGCGAAAGCGTAACGGAGATGATAGATAAACTACAGTGGAAGACTCTGCAAGAGAGACGCTCAGTAGCTCGGGACGGGCTTTTGTTGAACTTTCGAGAACATACCTTCACCGAGGAGTCGAGCAGTTATTGCTCCGTCCTACATATATCTCGCGAAGAGACCATGAGGATAAAATCAAAGAGATTAGAGCCCATACAGAGGCATACCGACAATCTTTCTTTCCACGAACAATACGAGACTGGAATAGAAGGGAGAACCGATAGAGGTACTCAAGGTATCCACCGCCACATACCGTCAAGTGGCTTGCGGAGTATGGATGTAGATGTAGAAGGAAGGCTTACCGAGGAGCAGATACTCGCCTGAGGTACATATTATGGGATGTCTGGTATTTCGGACATATCAGAAAGAATAGACACCACATATAGAATACTTCAGTTGAACGACGAAAGAAGGAAATACAAATATATTCATGGAAATTCAGGAATACAGAAATACAATTCATTTAGGGATTAAACAAACAGGAAGTGCATGGAAGCGAAGGTCGAATGCCTACATGATAAATGTGAAAAAAATTTAAAAATAAATGATTGTCCGAAGGACTGACTCAGCAGTGTAGATAAGTCGAAACAAACTTCGGTGAAACTAAAAGCAAGGATGGTTGACATTAAAAGTACAATAGTAATTCCATCGTTAAATGCAGAGGAGATAGCCGATAGGTGTAAACAGAATACCGAAGGCCTCTTTGAATGGGAGGACTTGTCTGACAACGTGTGAGAAATAGGAGTCGAGAGGGAAGATATAGAGGATTCAGAACTAGAATCAGAATTTAAAAGAGCTTTGGAAGGCTTAAAAACAAATAAGGCATAAGGTAAAGAAAACATTCCATGAGCGTATCTAAAGCCATTGGAGGTAGTGGCAACAAAACGGCTCTCCACGCTGGTGTGTAGAATGTACGAAACTGGCGATATACCATCAGACTTTGGGAGAAACTTCATCCGCACAAGATTGCAAGAGCTGACAAGTGCGAGAATTATGCACAATATGCTTAACAGCTCATGTAACTTACAATAATAGTATACAGAGGAATAGAAAAGAAAGTTGAGGATATGGTTGATAGTGGAAGCAAGGCTGAAGAAAAATCAAGACACGTTCTTAGGATTTGTCGACCTTGATGATGTAAAATCGTGCAAGATGTTCTGAGAAAAATAGTAATAAAGTACAGGGAAAGATGGCTAATATACAGAATGTACAAGAACCAAGCAGGAAGAATAAGAATGGAAGACAAGAACGAAGTGCTAGGATGAAAACGGCTGTAGGACAGAAATGTAGTCTTTCACCCCTACAGTTCGATCTAAGCATCGAAGGAGTAATGACAAATAAAAACGAAAGGTTGAAGATCTTGTACTGAAATTCAAAGTGAACGTTTATAAATGATGAGATTCGCTGATGACATTGCTACCCTCACTGAAGGTAAAGAAGAAGAACGGGATGTGTTTAATGGCATGAAAAGTCTAACGAGAACGAATATGAATTGAGAGTAAATCGAAGAAAAATGAAACTAATGAGAAGTAGCAGAAATGAGAACAGCGAGAAACTTAACATCGGAATTGGGGACCACGAGGAGTTACGAAATTCCGTCGCCTAGGCAGCAAAGTAACGCGTGGTGGACGGAGCAAGGAAGACGTAAAAGCAGTTTAGCACTGGCAAAGATAACATTCCTGACCCAGAGAAGTCTGCTGGTATCAAACACAGGCCTTAATATGAGGAAGTAATTTCTGAGAATGTACGTTTGGAGCACGGAATTGCATGGTGGTGCAATATGGACTGTGGAAAAACGGAAGTAGAAGAGAACCCAAACTTTTCATATATGGTGCTAAAGCAGAATGTTGAAAATTAGTTGGAGGATACGGTCAGGAATGAGGAAGTTATCCTCATAATCGGTGAGGAAAGGAATGCGTGGCAAACGATGATAAGAAGAAGGGACAGGATGATAGCACGTATGTTAAGGCAACAGGGCATAACCTCTATGGTACTAGGGGGAACTTTAGAGAGAAAATTAGCTTTTCGGTTCATTTCTTCTACCATAGCGTGACACTGAAGGTTCTTAGAATGAACTGCGAACATTGGTGAGCAGATGACACACAGCGTTGAATGTTAAATGCTACTGTTAATTGCTACTTGCTACTTTTGATGTTTAGTCATGACTGAAATTGCAGCCAGATAACGTAAGGTAGTTTTTGAGAAAACTGCGACTTCTCATTCGTTGTAACTGTAACAGATACGTGAATTTTTGTCCACCACCAGGTGATCTGCCTGGTATTGTCGGTCGGTGATGTCGAGTGGGGCGCTGCTTTATTAGGTACTATATGGTTGTTTAAAATATGAGTAAAGCTAAAAATTACAGTTCGCTGGTTACTCGCAGATATTGTGTTGACAATGTTGCCTGTTTTATTGTTAGTACTGCAGGTCTTGGAATAGTGACTTTAAGGAATTCTCACAGCTTTAGAGCGTGTTTTCCATGTCGAGAAGCAACATTTTCGGCTTTGTGGACTGAGTGATCTTCGATCCGCGGTACATAATCGGTTTTTCATTAATCCATCCGAATAACAGAACTCTCAAACTCAACACGTCCCCATTCAGTCAGCTACTTTCAATATTTTTCGAAAAATATGTGAGTTTTCTTCCATTGCAATACTTCACTTGCTGTAGCCTTTTGTATGAAGTACTTCCTATATAAATGTTGTATGTCCCGTCTTGGCTTAACTAACTTTTGGAAGGAATTGTATGCTATTCTAATAAAACATTTTCAGAGTCATTCACATTTGAAACTTCCTGGCAGATTAAAACTGTGTGCCCGACCGAGACTCGAACTCGGGGCCTTTACCTTTCGCTGGCAAGTGCTCTACCATCTGAGCTACCGAAGCGCGACTCACGCCCAGTACTCACAGCTTTACTTCTGCCAGTATCTCGTTTTCTACCTTCCAAACTTTACAGAAGCTCTCCTGCGAAAGGCAAAGGTCCCGAGTTCGAGTCTCGGTCGGGCACACAGTTTTAATCTGCCAGGAAGTTTCATATCAGCGCACATTCCGCTGCAGAGTGAAAATCTCATTCTGGAAACCTCCCCCAGGCTGTGGCTAAGCCATGTCTCCGCAATATCCTTTCTTTCAGGAGTGCTAGTTCTGCAAGGTTCGCAGGAGAGCTTCTGTAAAGTTTGGGAGGTAGGAGACGAGATACTGGCAGAAGTAAAGCTGTGAGTACCGGGCGTGAGTCGTACTTCGGTAGGTTAGTTGGTAGAGCACTTGCCCGCGAAAGGCAAAGGTCCCGAGCTCGAGTCTCGGTCGGGCACACAGTTTTAATCCGCCAGGAAGATTCATATCAGTGGACACTCCGATGCAGAGTGAAAATCTCTTTCATTCACATTTCCTTGCCATCGTTTTTCCAATTCTAACCATTTTATGCAAAGTGGCACTTTTCAATCGGTACTAAACAGTTCCACAGACAGTGTATTTTGAGATAGCCATTTCCTTCATTTCCTTGAGTTGTTTTCACGATCACCATTATCTTGTACAGTAAATAGGGTGAACAACATTTTACATCTTTCGATGCAAGGCTGTTTTTTCAGAACAGAAGGTAAGTCAGTCTCTGCCAGTGCTTACGGATCTGGGGTTCGTCATATTTTATATGAAGTCTGATAACCTTACGTGTTTATTTGCAGTTAAGCTAACAAACTGCGGCCAGCAAGCGTCATGCACACAAATTCGCTACAAGCATGGTTGCTTACACTTAATTCATGTTAATTCAGATATTTATTGCAGCTTGTCAGGTTCACATAAATCAATTAATTAATTACTATTCCATTTATAAATACGTTGCGTGAAGTAAGTCTCTCCTGTTGTAGGTCAGAGTTTTTTAATGGTGCGATCAGATGGCATTATTATATAGAGTCATAGGCTTTGTATGAGAGGGCGTTTCAAGTAGGGCTCATTTAGGATTTGGTTTTATATCTGATCCGGTTGCAGAACTATGACAGGGAGCTACAGGTGCCTCTGCCAGGCACCTAATTGTGAGTAGCAGAGTAATCACGTAGATGTAGAGCTCTATAATTGTTCCAACAATCGGCTGGCGCAGCAACAGTCTTAGAGGTAACCAGCGCTTGTCAGACAACAAATGTGTGTCGCAAGATGTAGGGATGACGATCACCATTTATCATCAAAATTAATAATAAAATAAAGTGATTTGCCCTAGTAACTGTCGCTGTTTCGAACTTGGTCTTCATTAAATGCAGACCGTTTTACAAATTTTAAAATTCATATAACCGACTAATACGACGTACAGATCTAGTTTTGGGGTAATTTTGTAGGTAAATAAATGTAGTTTTGACTCAAGTAGTACGTTAGTACGAATTGCGCCAGTGCTAACGCTATCGGCAGTTACTGCAAGGACTGCTATCTCAGCTGATTCCAAGGGTGCTGACTGTGTGTTTTGATTTGAAGAATCAAAGTCTATGACAATATGTACTGTAATTTTCGTACCGAGTTCGGTAGAGATGCTTCCATGGGGCCCGGAATTTATGACTTCGCTGAAACAAGGTGCCTGGTAAGCTACAAGCAATTCTCAGGTGGACCACCTGTGTCTGGCGCCATTGTGGAAGAAAATCCTCAGGTCGACCGCGTGTGTCTGGAGACGTTGTAGAGCATGTGAGGTATGGCTTTGTTAACTGTCCTTCAAAATCCATCCATCGCGCTGCTCGCGACCTGCACGTCCTACAAGTGACTGGCGTATGTTAAGGAGACAATTGCATTTCAGTTTGACAGTCATATATTAACAACGCGCAGGACTAACAGACACTGTCAGGACTACTCACAAAACTGTCTCAGTGTAAATAGTACACCGACTGGATAAAGACGACGGTGTCATTGGAAACTTTATCTTTGGAAATGAGCCGAGTTTTCAGTTAAGTGGGCGAGTTAATAAACAGAATTGTAAGAGGTGGGGCAGCGAAAAGCCAACAAATCTTTGACCATGTTCGTGATAACCCGAAAGTTAATTTCTTTTGTGCATCGAGCAAGAGCAAAGTAATGCGTTTTCTTTTGCCTAGAGAAATCAGCAGAATATTTACTTAGATATAGTGGAAAGCCTTTTAATTCCGCTGGTTGACGAGGCTGTCCAAGAACGCAGGGTACATCTCAACCAAGATTCCGCACTGCCGTACTGCCGCGCTATCTCAGTGACTTCCAGAGTTCGCTCAACAGGCGCTTTCCAGGTGTATGGGTTGATCGAGACGAGGCAGTTGCATACCTTCCACATACACTGCACTGCACTGTTGATGATTCGTCCAGGATACTGTGTTTGTAAAACCCTTACCGATTTTTCCAGCAGAGCTCAGAGCAAGAATCTACGTCGCCATTGAACAAGTTACTTCTGACAGGCAGCAATGAGTTGGGAGAAAGTAGATTTCAGATCTATGGAACTCACATTCAACCTCTTTACTCGTAAATGGTAACACCACTGTAACGGCCTAAAAAGCGTTTCCTTGAGAATGTTTTTGGGTGGAAAGAAAGGTGATACAGAAATAATACTTGCGGTAGTTATTGAGCATATATTTAAGTATATTATAAAAAAAATTGTGGGAAAATATTACGAAATGGTGACACTGCAGAAATTATTCCGTGGTATGTTGAATTTGAGGCGATCTGAGGCACGCGCTATAACTGGTGCCAATTTGAGACTGGAAAGAAGAAAAGAATCTATGTAATATACATGTGTGTAGCTGCTGAACCACGTAGGTGATCTTAGAGATATCGACATTTGTATAATTGGTGAGTGTTTGAATGAAACCTTTCAACTGTCAGCAAAAAAAGGGCAGTCATTATTTAACGAATAATGTTTAAATTAACTAATCGAAAAACCCCTAAGTTGTTCACTTTGGAATGTTATCTCAAAGTTGTGATTGAATTTTCAAGTAAAAGAATTTAAATTGTAGGATTTATGCTGCGTGCTGTTTCGAAAAATCATGTTCCGAGAAAAATGCGTTTGAAGTTTTGAAACGTGTTATAGACATAAAAAAAAGAAAACATTCCACTTTTAGGAAATTCTTACCATTAATCTGTTATCCCAAGACTGACCGGTCATACTGTCACCGTTGCGATCGAAATTGTATCGACTAGTTTCTCATAGTAGGATTGAAATATAGGTCGTGGCAGTTCCATGAACGCACAAAACTTGACCATCCCGTTTAGCCGTATCCGAAGCAGGAGCACTGCCACGACGATTCCACAGTTGATATAACATGCATTCCGTATAAACTTACTACTTGGCGTTACAACTTCTGGGCAGTTTTGAAAGCAACAATTATTGTCAAGCCTAAGTCTCGAGGACTTCGGTCTTGCAACGTGGTATCTCCATTGCACGCTTTACATGTCACGCGTTGACAAATAACAGAGAAAATGGCTAGAACGTTTATAATCCTACAGCTCAATCTGTAACTCACATCAAAGTCGTGGCGACTGTCTTTAAGTTTCTTAGCTGGGCATTGACTCATTCCTAACTGCTCTACGTCTCATATCCATTCTTTGATGACGTACTGCTTGGACGCCGCGTGGGATACGATGTTTCCGACCTTTCTGCTAGACTTTGTCACCACTCATTCTTACCTCAAAGACAAATCCGTATACTACGAGATCCACAAATGAGGTATGAAAAGTCAATTGTGCACACAAAAGTCAAGATTCGATACGTAAGAGTTACCTTTCCGTATACAAACTGACGCTTGCTGACGCCAAGCTATCATATTATTGTTTTGTAATGCTTCTAACTACGCCCAGACACTACAGGGATTATCGAGTTAGCAAAGTTAGGCAATTTTGGGTCATCCGAGACACTAGAGTTGGAGCTCAGAATTCCAATGAAAGATTTTCTATTTTTCATCGATTAGACTCATGTTCTAAAAAGCAGCTTTTAAGCCAATAAAAAATGATTTTTTGAAAATTCTGACTATAAGGTAAATGACTTGTACTTTGCTAAGTAAACGACCCAAAAACCATGTCTGTGAGTCATATGAGTAAATCCACATGAATTCCTAGAATTGTAAAGTCCTCTTAAAAACATCCTGTATTTCACAACACTTTGTCTACTTGTTCTAGGCTCAGTTATGAGAAGAGTCACAGCAGGCAGGAGACGAGGAATCCAGTGGGGGATCCATGAACGTCTGGAGGATTTGGATTTTGCAGACGACATAGTTTTACTAGCTCAAAGGCTGACTGATATGCAAGCTAAAATAAACTTGCTAAAAGAAGAAGCAGGACTGCTGGCCTCAAGATAAATACAGGCAAAACAAAGGAAATGAGAGTACATTCAGGGGACATGGAGGTGCCACTGTTAATAGGGGAGCAGCGGGTGGAGACTGTCAACTCATTCCTCTATCTGGGTAATATAGTGACGGAAGACGGTGGAGCTGGAGATGACGTTAAAAACCGTATTAAAAAGGCACATGATACCTTCATACAATTGTATCCAATATGGAAAAATATAAATACCTCATACAAAACAAAAATCCGTATTTTTAATACAAATATGTAGGCTGTTCTTCTGTACGCTAGTGAAAGCTGGAAATGGATAAAAAGATAACACCCCAGCTTCTTAAATAGAAGTCTTCGACGCATCATGAATATCTGGTGGCCAAAAGAATATGTAATGAGGAGCTCTGGTGAATAACAAACCAGATACCTACAGAAGATCAGATACGAGAGAGAAAGTGGGGTTGTTTGTAGCACACCTTGAGAAAACCAGATGGAGCCATCGAGAAAAAAGCATTGTAATGGAATCCCCAGGAAAAATGGAAGAGATGAAGACCTAGGGGCACATGGAAGAGGACAGTGGAAGGGGAAGCAGAAAGATTTGGCAAGACCTCGGCAGAATTGAGGCAAATGGCCAAAGACAGAGACGGATGGCGAGTTCTCCTGGATACCCTATGCCCCCATAGGGGCCAAAGGAATTAAGTCAAGTAAGTAAGTCAAGTATTTAACAATATCGGACGTTTTATTATCGAAAGTTTTACTATTGGCAGGTTCTTTTCTAGGTTTCAGAACCGCAACAACACGAACCTTGTACCTGAACTCCGGGAACTGTACTTAATCCGAAACTCTTTCGCATCCAATTCAAAGTGTTGCACCTGTTCCCACCTAACGTATGAGTTGGTGACTGTTGCACACTACACTGGATTTCCGGGTCCTTCACGCAGAGCCTCAATCGGACAGGCTATGGAACAGTATGCTCACTTAAAATGGGCTACGTGAATACGTGCTATGTCATTTTCGATGTATCCGCAACGCAATAGCCCAGTATAAAAAGCCACGCTAATTACAACACGCAGGTCTTTTCCATCACGCTGTCTTTTAATTACTTCACCGAAACTCCACATCTATGCTGGGATAACGAATAATGGAACGACTAAAGACAACTTCTATTTTGGCAAATATGACTCCGTAAGTACTGCATGAGATAGCAAATATTGTTTCAAGTTAATATTTTGCTTTTTGCTAAATACTGCCTTAAACAACATGAATTTGGTGGTCACACTTATTTTTACACGGCAATGTTTCATCATCGATGTGTGCTTCTATAGTCTTTGCAAGGTTCACGTTTGTTAAATTTTAAACACAGACGGAATATAGATACAGAGTTCTGTGGATAAAAAAGTTTGAAAAGTGGCAAAACAGACACAGCTCCGTATTTGAAAGTTATTTTCATTATATTTTGTAGCTGGAACCGGGGTATTTCCCTTTTCAGTACAAAGAAATTTAAAAGAAACTGACTTGATGTATGTTCTTATCGTTCTTTGATAGAAGAATTGCGTTTTTGCAAGCGCTCTGTCGGAAACTACGGACAGTAGTTTCATGGAATCATATAGTTAAACGATGCTTGCGTAGTTAGATCTTCAGCGTACGAGCCTGAAAATTTTTAGAAAATCAAATTATTAGGTTAAAAATTTTTAAATGATTTTATTGTTTTCAAAATTTTCCTCTTTAACATCGTTACACTTTTGTATTCGATGAATCCAGTGATGTTGCTCTTCCTGTCGCAAGTCGGAAACCAAGTTTTTTTTTAATGATATTCCACTACTTCGTCTGATGACGAAAAAGTAATACTACGCGTTTTATCTTTAATTTTTGGAATCAAAATAAATCACAGTGTGCTAGTTCCGGACTGTACGGTGGAGGGTCCCTAGTGCTAGCCTGCAGCGCATCCGTATACTCAGTTGTTACTTTTTTTGTAGGCCATGATGCGTTGTCGTGACGGAAATCTTTTTCAAAACTTTGCGGCGAACAGATATTTGAGTATCAGTTGACAATAACAGTACGTCTATTTTATAATGCTATAGCAACATTATGACCCATTAAAAAAAAAACAAAAAAAACTATCAGTCTTCTTGTCAGCACTGCGAATTCGTCGGACTTTAGTGGGCTTATGTTCTGTTGGAAGACCTATTATTGATCCTATGGATTTTTCCTTTCAGGATCATAACAATGAATCCACTATTCATCACCTATAATGATATTCCAAACCACATGTGAAGCACGACCTTGGAATTTTTGCAGAATTTTTGTACACCAATCAGTGAGTCGTTGTTTTTAATAGAGAGTCAGTTTATGTGGAATGCGTCGACAACAAAGTATTCTTTTATCCAACTATTGACGTAAAATGTTTGTATTTGGCTCATACCAATGTCCAAGTAGCCGGAATAAATTCATGAGATGTCCGTCGATGTCCTTCAAGCACTGCTGAAACAGCGGCAACATTTCTCATCAGTGACAGTCGTTCTAGGGCGTCCTTCACGGAATTCATCACTAAGGAAAAAAATGATCTCTTTTGAATTCGCTATACTAATTATAAATATCTCCTTTAGATAGGCCTTCTTCCCCAAATGCATTTCTAAGACCATATTCACAATGGTTTGACGTTAATGACGATTTCATCTCGTAAAAAATCATAGTCTGGAAATGTTCTCTGGTCAAATTCATATTTTGGTGCACACAAAATCTGTAAATAGTGACAATTAACGAACTATTAGACTAAGTCGAACCAAGTAATGGCAGTCACCTTATAAAACATTAGCAATCAGCTGTCAAACGTAAACAGATTTCATTTGTGTTTTGGACTACGACACTCTAAAACATTCAGTATCCCTCGTACAGAAATTCTCCCATATCACCAGTGTATCATAAACTGAGTACTCCTACTTTGACATCAGGAACTAATAGCTGAAAATGAATACTTAGTTCTTTTTGACTTAAAATAATTTACAACTTGTAACAACAACTTAAACTCACAGCTACTGTACACAGTGAAGACGGCAAGTCTCAACACATGCATTACAACTGAACACTGGTTTCAAAGTTATGTGACACTATTATTTAGGCCGCGCGGTGTAGCCGTGCGGTCCATGACACCTTGCCACGATTGACGCGGCTCCCAACGTCGGAGGTTTGAGTACTCCCTGGGACATGGGTGTGTGTGTGTTGTCGTTAGTGTAAGTTCGTTTAAGTTAGATTAAGTAGTGTGTAAGCCTAGGGACCGATGACCTTAGCAGATTGGTCCCATAGGAACTTACCACAAATTTCAAATTTTTAACATTAATTACATACGTTGTGCATGATTGGGGAGCATTAGTCGCTCCAATAGCGCTCTCCACACTAGAACTGAGTTCTTTGAAATGTGCATTTCACGGACAAGTTGACGACTGTTCTTTGAAGAACCATTGCCTTCGAGATCCATCTCCGTCTCCTCAAGTTTATCGAAGAATTATAAGTCAAGAAGTTTGTGCAGTGTCAGTCTCTCGAATGTTTCTTTTCACTGCGACAATTTTTTTCTGAAGATAAATTTTTCTCTTTACTTTCGTTTGGCATTCCGGGCACCGAATTCTAATGGAACATACAGTAAACGCGTGTCTGCAAGTTCCTTTAACCATTACTGTTACATTTTAACAACCAGCTATGAACTGTCATAATTACTAAACTCCATCTTGGACACGTCATAAACGATTACATATCCTTCATCTGTGTGGCCACATTGTCCGTAGTTCTCCTTCACAGTATATCAATAAACAGTAACACAACTAAATAGAATAATCCACATGTAATGAACCACACAGAGAGAGAAAAGGAATAGAGTTCAAAGAAAACTTAGTGACAATGTTAACAAAACTACAAAAGTGGTGCACTCTTAGATGTATACAAATAAACAGCGAACAGTGATGTGCAAAATTGTGCTATGTTAAACATCAAAAATGCATAGTTCTACAAATCAGCGTGAAATTGGACCATAATTATCATTGCCTAATGAAGACACTAACTAAAAACGTGCTATCACTCGAAATTTCCTGATTAGGTGAATAACCGAACAGAAATTATCGTAAGTAAAAATCAACAATTCCTTAAAGAATTGTTTCATGATCTGGAAAGCAAATCGCCGGCCGCTGTGGCAGAGCGGATCTAGGCGCTTCAGTCTGGAACCGTGCTGCTGCTACAATCGCAGGTTCGAATTCTGCCTCGGGCATTGATGTGTGTGATATCCTTAGGTTAGTTAGGTTTATGTATTTCTAAGTGTAGGGGACTGATGACCTCAGATGTTAGAGCCATTTGAACCCTTTTAGAAAACAAATCAAAATTTGAAAAATCTTTAATTATAGACCACTGATCATGCTTTACATCAATAAAGCGAAATATGACTGATGCATTTTCTTGTGGTTGTAACGACGGAACAAAAATTTCCTCGGGACTACATATTGTTTTCTAAGAGAGCACCATTACGGACAATGCAGAAAGCAGTTATTTGTTATGAATCACAAGCAGGTAACCAACAAGTGCCTTACACGCATCTCTAATTGATCACCTCGTCCCGCCTGAAATATTCCTTGTCTCGTAATAATTCGATCCCAAGAGAGCAGCACACACTGTAGGTTGCTTATATTAACACATTAACTTCTACATTTACATCGATACTCCAAAAGCTACCTTACGGTGTGTGGTTCAGGCTACTTCTTCTACTCTATAAAGATGGTTAAAGAAAAGTGTTCCATATTTTGGGAGGTGGTACCATCGGACGAAACAAAACAAAAAAGTCTAGTAAACGTACTCTAAATTTCATGCTTTAAGAGCTATGAGAACTAACTTATCTTTGCTACTGTGAAACACATCCTTCTAGTGCAAGCTCTTTGGTATTACGAACGATCTACAGAATGCAGTTACCGTCCACGGATGCAGCATGCAGTAAACACCAGTCATTGTTGTTGCTGTCAACCGTATTCACAGTTCTGGGAAAATGCAGCGCACACATTAATTCTAACGGAACCAGTTTTTGTTGTGATCAGCTTGTGAAATGCTTTTGCATTGTACTCATATCTTTGCACTTATCAACATAATGGAAGCCAACTATTTCGCACGGTATACGGCAGACATGATCTTCTGCTGTGATCCGCATAATGAAAACAGCAGTCAGCCCTTGCCCTGTATGTTGAAAAATATTCAAAAGTAAGGGATCTGCACAATCATTCAGCCATCTTTTGTAACCTCGTATAAATCGACAGCATATTGAACACGTCCTTCAGCGATGGTTCACAAGCGCGGATCATATGTAACAGCAAGCATATTACGTTAGAATCTCTGTTATTTTACCGTAACAGAATGATGTGTCCTCTTTTGTTCATTCATTTGTTTACTGTATTCTGTAGGTCACTTGTAATAGCAAAGAGCCTGCAGTAGAAGAGATGTATTTCACAGTAGCAAAGATCATAAGTGTTCATGGCTCTTAAGGTATTATTTCAGAGTCCATGTTCACTGGTCTTTTTTCTTGTTTTGATACATACTACCACGTATGAAAATATGGAATACTTTTTCTTTACAGCTTTATTAACCCATACCCCCCCCCCCCCCCCCCCCCGTGTTCCATTGCAAATGACATGTGAAAGAATGATGGCCGATAAACCTTCGCATGAGTGCTGAAATTGGTCGTCATTTCGTGAGACGTACGAGGGAGGAGGTAATACGTTGTCTGACACTTCCTAGTATGTAGTTTGAATAGCAAACCTCTCCGAAATGCCGAATTCCTCTCTTGTAGGCTCTGCTGCCGTTATCTGTTGAGCTTTTCCCTGACGTGTTTGCTTCGGCTAAACAATCCGTGGCAGAACACACCGCCTTTTCATGGGATCTTCTCCATCTCTTCTATCAGTCCCACTTGATTAAGGGTTCTAAACTACTGAAAATGCAAGACGGCAGGGCCTGGCCTCTTCATGCACTTATTAAGGGTCACGAGACCAGCTTATCATCGACTTCGAAAATTTGAATTTGCGTACCGGTACATGCATATTAAGGTCATTTCACTTTTATGCAAAGTAAGTAACCGAATTATACGCACTAGCTTGTACACACATCAAAAATAATTTGCATCACTCCGATTCCCAAACTCATGAAGATAGACGTAGACTGTGGAACTTGTATCACTGACACAGTCCCTTTCACTGTTCAGAGACGTCAATAAACCCGCCCAAAGGTACAAACAACCATGCATGAGTAGCGCCTAATAGTCGCGAGGGGGGGGGGGGGGTCCGACAGCACATCAGTTTCAGTCATTCCACCAGGAAGCAGGTACATGGCTACTGTCTGCAGTCCAATCGCGCCTAGACGATCAATACCGCGATTCGTGCCAGGAAGGGCTCTCAACGAGGGAAGTGTCCAGACGTCCCAGAGTGAACCAAAGCGATGTTGTTCGGACATGGAGGAGATACAGAGAGATAGAAACCGTCGATGACGTGACTCGCTCAGGCCGACCAAGGGCTACTACTGCATTGGATGATTGCTACCTACGGATTATGGCTTAGAGGAATCCTGACAGCAACACCACCATGTTGAATAATGCTTTTCGTACAGCCACAGGACGTTGTGCTACGACTCAAACATTGCGCAATAGGCTGCATGACGTGCAACTTCACTCCCAACGTCCATGGCGAGGTCCATCTTTGCAACCACGACACCCTGCAGCGCGGTATAGATGGGCCCAACAATATGCGGAATGGAGCGCTCAGGACTGACATCACGTTTTCTTCACCGGTGATAATCGATTATGCCTTCAACCAGAGAGTCGTCGGAGACGTGTTTGGAGACAACCCGGTCAGGTTGAAAGCCTTAGGCACACTGCACAGCGAGTGCAGCAAGGTGGAGGTTCCTGCTGTTTTAGGATGGCATTACGTAGAGCCAGCGTACGCCGCTGGTGGTCATGGAAGGCACCGCAACGGATGTACGACAGGTGAATGCCATCCTTCGACCGATAGTGCAACCATATCGGCAGCATATTGGCGAGGCATTCGTCTTCATGGACGACAATTCGCGCCCCCATCGAGCACTTCTTGTGAATGACTTCCTTCAGGTTAACAACATCTCCCGACTAGAGCCAGCATGTTCTCCAGACATGAACCCTATCGAAACGTGTGGGATAGATTGAAAAGGGCTGTCTATGGACGACTTGACCCACCATCCACTCTGAGGTATCTACGCCGAATCGACGTTGAGGAGTGGGACAATCTGAACCTACAGTGCCTTGATGAACGTATGGATAGTATGCCACGACGAATACAGGCATGCATCAATGCAAGAGGACGTGCTACTGGGTATTAGAGGTACCGGCGTGTACAGCAATCTTAATCACCATCTCTAAAGGTCTCGCTGTAAGCTGGTGCATCATACAATGTGTGGTTTTCATGAGCAATAAAAAGGGCGGAAATGATGTTTATCTTGGTCTCTATTCGAATTATCTGTACAAATTCCGGACCTCTCAGAACCGAGATGATGCAATACTTTTTTTATGTGTTTACGTGATTGGGAGTAAGATGCAAGCATATTGTACTTCTGTTTATTTCACTTAGGACATGCAAATTTGCGTACCGGTACATGCATTTTAACGTCATTTCACTACCGTAATACACTGTCATGCAAAGTAAGTAACCGGATTTTGCGCACCAGCATGTACACACATCAAAAAATTTTTTGCGTCACCTCGGTTCCCAGAACTCCTGGAGAATGATCAGCTGGCGGGGGAGGAACATCTGGTCACTGGTAATAGTCTCGATACATGGTTGACGGCTTTCTCTTTTAACAATGGCTAGCTACGGTTTTCTCGCACAAGCTTCGTTATTGGGTAGGAACGCGCCAACGCGGCGCCCCAGCTGTGTCATTGTTTAGGATATATTGGGGAAATGGTCACCTAGCTCCACGGGATGGACAACATAACGGCACCACACGCTGCAACCCAATGATCATTATCTGTAGTCACCCATCGCCGGAAAGCTTCCCACACAAAGTCCTGGCAGAGGCTGCAGAGGCTGCTCGACTGTTAAGTCACCACACGTTTGCAGTTGCCGTTTGGAATAGGAGGAAAGGAATTGTACTGGTACCTTGGGTGACAGAGTTTGGTAATGGAAATGTAAACGAATTTGTCGTAAGGCCATAATTGGCGAAAGCTTTGTTTATCGGCGACGATTGGCTGAGCTATGGCTCTCTGGGCGCAGGGCAGAAGAAAATTTTAGGAGTTGTTTCCTGTCCGCCCAAGGAGTCGGTCGCGTACTTTGCCGTCCTTGCTGCAGAATAATTTCATTCGCAGTTTCAGTTGTCCGGCTACCCGGACGAACATATAGTTCTTTCGCACTTGCGTTTCGATCTGTCTCCAAGGCAGAGCTAGTCTCCATGCAGTTGTGCCACCCACGAGTAGCAGTCGTCATCAGCACGCCGCCTTGTGCTATATTGTCGGTAATACGTGCAGCTCAGGTCTGTAGGGTTCCAGTTGATTGCACATTTCACCTGTTCTCTTTGCTCCCCCCCTCCCCCTTTCTCAATGGGTTCCATGCAGTGTCGTTCGTATTGTTTTCTTGCTAACAGATAAAGACGGTTTACACGTTTGGCTTACGTTCAAATACATGACTGTTTCTTGCACAAACTCATGATCAATTTTGTGTTCCATTTAAGAAAATAAAAGTCATTGTAATTTGTAGGACGGCGTTTATCTTTTAAACAGTCACACTCACGAGTATTCTTTCCTGTCATCATTTTTGGATCCTTCCCATCATTACTTTTGGAGGGGAACTTCGAGCGATTAATTTAATGAATAAATTGTATGATAAGCTAGCCACCCCACTTAGGATTTAGGTCATGGCCATTATACTGTTGCGTTACTCAGGTTCAGGTCCAGTATAAACCCACTTGGGTGTGACTTGGGTGACATCGTGATTCTGAACCCTAACTTGCATGTCAGTTAGGAGATCCAAGATAGCAAACACGAGGCTAGTTTCCAAGAATAACTGAAGATACCATCGAACAACTTTTTTAACTCGCTTCTTTCGTGGGTGGATTACATTTCTGTGTGATTATTCCAATGTTTCTTAGCTTGGCATCTGCTTTTAATGTGGTCGTTCCACTTCATGTCACTCATGAAGGAATACTCTTAGGTGTTTTATGGTAGCTACTTTTTCCAGTGGTTAGTGGCCCCAGATGTTATAGAACAGTTGTGGATTTTTTGTCTATTTACTTACAGGACGTTATATTTGTTTACGTTCAAGCTCCACTGCCAGTCCCTGTACTTCGATGTAATGTCGGTCATACTTGTTACCTACATCGCTGACATTCCCACAGCGTCGGCTGCAGCCCCACAATCGAAGATCAGTGGCGGAGCGACTGCAGAAACCACAGCTAGCAACTCATTTAATTCATGCTGCCGGACGGGAGTGAAAAATAGAACTGGCTGCGGAACGGTTAATAATGGATGGGAGCGCGTCAGCACACAGAATACAGGAACAGGCTTTCGCGAATGAAAACCTGAATTCTTAATCGGCACCGTGATTAAATCAATTAGCAGTTGTCCGCAGAGCTCGCGGCGTACTCCGAACTCCAGCCGTGAGCCGCTCCGTACCTGCCTGAGGCGCACACGAGACGAGGTCGCTGTAACTTTGGAAACACACCGCGCGTACTCCGTTTGTATGCCATCTTTATTTCTTTAAACAAGCTTTATACCATTCGCGCGTGCTCACCATATATGGTGTTGGACAACAGATTCATTTTATTCCCGATATTACTCAACTGAAATTTGAGGATATCCTACAGAGAATAATATTTTTGAGACAGAGGATGGATGTTCCCTGCAATCCTGTTGCCAGGCTAGGCCTAGTACCAATAAATAACCAGAAAAAATGGTGGTTTTCGTCGTTAATGTGCGTGAATACTGCACTGAAGTTAAGTGTTTTGACCTCACACACGCGCAAAGTATGCCAGTAGCTCTTAGAAATACAATTTTATTCAAAATAGCTATAATTGGGACCAGACCCTGATATACACTCTCACAGTATAAGGGAGAAAAATATGTCTTCATTAGTAAATCGCGGTTTTTATGAAAAAACACTTGGAATACAGTTAACCTCTTGAGTTATCATGCAGAATATGTGCTACACCTAAATTTTGTTCTTTATTCTTCAGGCATTTAATTAGTCTTGCAGTTCCTGATTGTAGAATGTAATTTATACTATCTGCTTCCAGGGCACCACTTGTTTACGTTTCTGACAGCTTCCAGTAGATTTCAACGTCTGATTGAAGAGAGCTATCAGGAAATACTCAGTAAATAGGATGGAATGCTCCTAATTCTTGCGTGTAAATTTGAGGCCCTACCCACTCGTCTCTTATAGGGTGCCTAAAGGATGTCGCTTTCTCGGATAGCTGTACAAAAATTGAAGCAAATCACATTAATCGTTTTCATTACGATAAAGTATACTGACATTACTTACCTTTGGTTTACAAGAACGCGTCGCAAGCGATTGGTGACATGCAAACAATCAATGTCTTTTGCTATATACAATGTCCATGTAAACAATTCAAACTTGTCCATAACTCACTGCTATTATTAATATCACTTCTCTTCTAGGCCTCTCTGCTGGTGCCTGTGCTGTTGTCCGTCTGGCTGAGGCTGGCAGGAACTGCGCTTATGTTCTCTTCTTGTAGAGGCTGCTCCTGTCATGGTGACGTCATAGTCAGCGAGCTATTGTCTGACGTCGTCTCACAGCCTTCTCTACTCATGTGTTCCTAATTTTTACACCGGAACATTCGCCCCCCCCCCCCCCTCCGCACCACAAAGCGACGGACCGCCGTCGCATAGGGAATGCGACCACAGCAGGGGAGACAGGAGTGTGGGCGCATCACTGCACCGGAGGCTGTACCTGCAGAGGACGACAAGCTTCCAGTCGTATCCCGTCATCTGGCCCCCACAGCACGACCAGAAGGATACGCGTCCACGTCCTGCTGCCATGAACCAGATGAAGAAGGTGGCGACTGCCGCAGTGTGGGTGGGTCCAGTTCCATTGGTGGGACGAGAGGAGGTGGAGGAGGCTGGCGGCTGCTGTGGCCGTGCAGTGCTCTGGACCAGTGAATCTGGGGGAAGGGACACTGAAATATCATCGAGCACATGACAGAGGCGAAGTTCGATGGCGGCGCTGCAAGCCATCTGCACCTGAAATAAGATACACTACTGGCCATTAAAATTGCTACACCAAGAAGAAATGCAGATGATAAACGGGTATTCATTGGACAAGTATATTATACTAGAACTGACATGTGATTAGATTTTCACGGAATTTGGGTGCATAGAACCTGAGAAATCAGTACCCAGAACAACCACCTCTGGCCGTAATAACGGCCTTGATACGCCTGGGCATTGAATCAAACAGAGCTTGGATGGCGTGTAAGGTACAGTTGACCATGCAGCTTCAACACAATACCACAGTTCATCAAGAGTAGTGACTGGCGTATTGTCACGAGCCAGTTGCTCTGCCACCATTGACCAGACTTTTCAGTTGGTGAGAGATCTGGAGAATGTGCTGACCGGGGCAGCAGTCGAACATTTTCTGTATCCAGAAAGGCTCGTACAGGACCTGCAACATGCGATCGTACATTATCCTGCTGAAATGTAGGGTTTCGCAGGGATCGAATGAATGGTAGAGCCACGGGTTGTAACACATCCGAAATGTAGCGTCCACTGTTCAAAGTGACGTCAATGCGAACAACGGGTGACCGAGACGTGTAACCAATGGCACCCCATACCATCACGCCGGGTGATAACGCCAGTATGGCGATGATGAATACGCGCTTCCAATGTGCGTTCGCCGCGATGTCGCCAAACACGGATGCGACCATCATGATGCTGTAAACAGGACCTGGATTCATCTTTTTTTTATACTTTATTGTTATTTTAATACCTGTACAAATCAGGTAGGCTGTCAGCGGCACACTACGCCGCTCTTCAGCCATAGTGTTGACAATAGTATAAGAACGGAGAATGATAATGAACATAGTGACGGGCAAAAGAGAGAGGTCACAGAGACACAAAAAACACGGAGTCGTTCACAGGCGACGAGAACAACACTGAAAACACGTTGACACGGCGCACAGAACACTGATGAAGCCGACGGTACAAGTGAACATAGTAGCGGGACGGCGGACACTAAAAACACTAAACGACGTCACACACACAAGACACAGAGGGCGATGATCTCCAGCGCGCGAATGTTCACTATGCGTGTGCGAGTCTGGGGACCTCCCAAGAGAGGAGGAGGAGGAGGGGGAGTGGGAGAGCGAGAGGGGAGAGCAGAGATGCCACAGGCAGGGGAGAGAGGGGGAGGGAAGAAGGGGGAGTGGAATCCCGGGGGAAGAGGGGTGGAGGGAGGGGATTGGGGAAAAGGAAAGAGAAGGGAAGAGAAGAGAAGGGAGGGAGGGTGCCAAAAGGAAAGGACACCGGAAGTGGGGGGTGGGGCAGGGTCAAAGTTGATAGGAGGGGTAGATGAAGGGGACGAGGACATCATCAGGGAGGGGGAGCTGGCGGAAGCCACCTTGGGAGAGGGTAAGGAGGGTGGAGAGATGGAGACCGGGTGGGACGTGGGAATACAGGCGCGGCAGCGGGCGGGGGTGAGAGAGGATCGGGGAGATGAGCAGGTGAGGAGGATCGAGTTTACGGGAGGTGTACAGGATCCGTATTCTTTCAAGGAAAAGGAGGAGGTGGGGGAAGGGGATGAGATCATACAGGATCCGCGTAGGGGAGGGGAGACGGATGTGATAGGCAAGGTGGAGAGCATGGCGTTCAAGGATTTGGAGGGATTTATAAAAGGTGGGGGGGGGGGGGGTGGAGATCCAAGCCGGATGGGCATAACAAAGGATAGGGCGGATGAGGGATTTATAGGTGTGGAGAATGGTGGAGGGGTACAGACCCCACGTATGGCCGGAGAGGAGCTTGAGGAGACTGAGTCGGGAGCGTGCCTTGGCTTGGATTGTCCGGAGGTGGGGAGTCCAGGAGAGGCGACGGTCGAGGGTGTCGCCAAGGTACTGAAGGGTGGGAGTGAGGGCGATAGGACGGCCATAGATGGTGATGTAGAAATCAAGGAGGCGGAAGAAAGGGGTGGTTTTGCCTACAATGATCGCCTGGGTTTTGGAGGGATTGACCTTGAGCAACCACTGGTTGCACCAAGCGGTGAACCGGTCAAGATAGGATTGGAGAAGGTGTTGGGAGCGCTGTAGGGTGGGGGCAAGGGCAAGGAAGGCGGTGTCATCGGCGAACTGGAGAAGGTGGACGGGGGGTGATGGCGGCGGCATGTCCGCCGTGTACAAAAGGTACAGAAGTTGGGAGAGGACGGAGCCTTGGGGCACACCGGCAGAGGGGAAAAAGGTGTAGGAATCTGTGTTATGGATGGTGACATAGGAAGGACGGCGGGAGAGAAAGGAGCCGATCAGACGGACGTAGTTAATGGGAAGGGCGAAGGTTTGGAGCTTGAAGAGGAGACCGGAATGCCATACACGGTCATATGCACGTTAGAGGTCCAGGGAGAGGAAGATTGCGGAGCGACGGGAATTAACCTGTTCGGAAAGGAGATGAGTGAGGTGAAGGAGAAGGTCGTCGGAAGAGAAGGACGGCCGAAAGCCACACTGGGTAACGGGAAGGAGGCGGTGCTGGCGGAGATGCTGGTGGGCGTCGGGTGAGGATAGATTCCAGGACCTTGCTGAAGACCGAGGTAAGGCTGATGGGACGGTAGGAGGAGACGGAGGACGGCGGTTTGCCAGGCTTAAGGAACATGAGGATACGGGAGGTTTTCCACAGGTCGGGGTAGTAACCGGTGGACAGGACTACATTGTAGAGCCTGGCCAGGGTGGAGAGGAAAGAGACAGGAGCTTCACGAAGGTGACGATAGGTGACACGATCGTGACCAGGAGCGGTGTTGCGTTTTGTGCGAAGTGTAGCAATGAGATCCTGAGTAGTGATAGGGGCATTGAGTTCCGTGTGTGCAATGTTGTCCAAGTACTGAAAACCAGGAGCGAGGGGAGGGACAGAGGTGTCAGTTCGATCGCGGATATCCAGGAAGAGGGAGTAATCGAACTGGGGATCATCGGGGATGGAAAATACATCGGAGAGATAGGAGGAAAAGTGATTGGCCTTACTAAGGGTGTCAGGGAAAGGGTGATCATCATGGAGAAGAGGATAGTAGGGGGAGGGTTTAGTTCCGGTAAGGCGACGGAAGGCTGACCACAACTTGGACGAGTTGATAGGTAGGGTAGCAGTTAAACGGGTGCATGTCTGTCGCCAGTCCCGGCGTTTCTTAGCCGCGAACAAATTACGAATGTGTCGCTGGAGTTGCCAGTGGCGTCGTAGTGTGTCCGGGTCACGCGTGCCCTGGATTCATCCGAAAAAATGACGTTTTGTCATTCGTGCACCCACGTTCGTTGTCGAGTACACCATCGCAGGCGCTCCTGTCTGTGACGCAGTGCCAAGGGTAACTGCAGCCATGGTCTCCGAGCTGATAGTCCACGCTGCTGCAAAGGTCGTCGAACTGTTTGTGCAGATGGTTGTTGTCTTGCAAACGTCCCCATCTGTTGACTTAGGGATCGAGACGAGGCTGCACGATCTGTTACAACCATGCGGATAAGATTCCTGTCATCTCGACTGCAAGTGATACGAGGCCGTTGGGATCCAGCACGGCGTTCCGTATTACCCTCCTGAACCCATCGATTCCATATTCTGCTAACAGTCATTGGATCTCGACCAATGCAAGCAGCAATGTCGCTATACGATAAACCGCAATCGCGATAGGTTACAATACGACATTTATCAAAGTCGGAAACGTGATGGTACGCATTTCTCCTCCTTACACGAGGCATCACAACAAAGTTTCACCAGGAAACGCCGGTCAACTGCTATTTGTGTATGAGAATTCGGTTGGAAACTTTCCTCATGTCAGCACGTTGTAGGTGTCGCCACACTCGCCAACCATGTGTGAATGCTCTGAAAAGCTAATCATTTGCATATCATAGCATCTTCTTCCTGTCGGTTAAATTTCGTGTCTGTAGCACGTCATCTTCGTGGTGTAGCAATTTTTATGGCCGGTAGTGTACATGCAAGAGCCAAATCGACAGACGGCCTCGCCTCGCACCCAACGTCTGCTGTCGCTAAGAGCCCTGTAAAAACAATATCATGCGGCGTGAAGCGATACTTGTGGGCTTCCTTCGGCGCCGGACACTGAGAAGGGTGGAGCAGGTGGAGCAGCGTCCGATGGCGGTGGCCGTGAAGGAATTCCGCCGGCGATGGTCTATCTCGTGCGTGCAAACGATAGCAGTCAAGAAACAATTGCAATGCGCCATCCCTGGTGTGTGCTGAGCGAAGTTTGGCCATCTGCTGCTTGAAGGTTCACCATTTGACTGTGGATGGAACGGTGAACTAGTTAGATGCTGTATGCCATTGCGTTCACAGAATGTTCCGAATTCATTTGACGTGAACTGAGGTCCGTTGTCTGACACTATGACTTCAGGTAAACCTTCGACCCACAAAACAGAGGACAACACCTGAATTGTGCTACGTGACGTTGTTGAGTTCATTGGCAGAGAAAAAGGAAACTTGCTATACAAGTCAACCACAATCAACCACCGAGTGTTCCAAAAAGGTCCCACAAAGACTGTGTGCACACGTTGCCATGGCGATTGCGACTTTGGCCAATCAGAGAATTTTTGTGGCGGAGCGGATTGATTTTCTGCACATGCGTGACACTGTGACGTTATCTGTTCTATTTGAGTGTCCATACCCTCGCAAGTACATCATCGACGCTCTGTTTCGTATGAACAATCCCCCAGTGTCATTGGTGAAGTAACAGCAACACTTCTTTTTGCAAAGCTTTAGGTATCAACACAAGTGACTTTCCACTGTAATTATGAAGAAGAATCACACCTTTCTATATAGCGAGGCAATGCCAATGGGTAAAGTATCGGTAATGTACAGAGTTCCTTGTTCTATGCACATAGGGGTTCATATCCCAACCTTGTCGCCCTTGTGGGGTCCTGCCCAGTCGTCTCTTATCGGGTGCCTAATGGATGGTGCTTTCTTGGAAAGCTATACAAAAATTCAAGCAAATCACAATAATGGTTTTTGTTACAATAAAGTAGACTGACAAATCTTAACTTTGGTTTACAAGAACGTGTGGCAAGCGATTGGCGACATGCCATGTTGTCCATGTAAGCAATTCACACTCGTTCATAACTCACTGCTATCGTTAATAACACTGCTCCTCTAGGCCAAAATGCTGATGCCTCTGCTAGTGTCCACCTTCCACTGTTTGGATGTGGCTGGCCGGAGTGGCGCTTATATTCTCTTCTTATAGAGGCCGCTCCTGTCGTGGTGATGTCCTAGCCAGCGTGCTATTGGCTGACATCGTTTCACAGCCTTCTCTGCTCTTGTGTTCTTCGTCTTTACGCCAGAACAGTAAATATTGATGAAAACTTGATTAGGAAGAGGCATATTACTGAGTTTCTCTAACAGAAACACTACAAACCACATGACCATGTCATTTTACTGTATGCATCTTATTGTTGACATTCGCACTTTATCCAACAGGCATAACCTCCTTAAGAAGGACAGTAAGTGCCCAAAACCGATCAAGAAATGAAATTCCTTTTATACAACTTGCTACTTATTATTTCGACATATTCAACTATTGTTGCTGAGAATGGATAAAATAATAAATTCACTTACTTTTGTCTTTCATATAACTAGTGGTCTCTACTAACGTATTTTGCGCATTTCCACTCTATAATGACTTGCTATTGCGTACGACTTCATAGACAACGGTAATAAGATTTACTTAACCTGCATTCCCCCATGCATGCAAATAATGCAGCAGGAGAAACAGCCCAGCTATTAACGTCAACAAGGAAGTCACTCGCTGTTCTAGGCACAAACGGTGATGTCATAGCAATGAGGCTCCAAGTGCAAATTGGTTGAATAGGTACTGCCAGCCATCTAAATCGTAGCGGCAGCAGGCGCTCGTGGTATGGAACTGCCAGGGGCCTGAATCAGCAGGAGCACGTGATTGGGTCCACCAGACCCCGCAAACCCACTGTCAGCATCTAACGGAAACTTGCCATTCGATTAGTATCCTTGATACGCCTTGTGGTGGTACCGATGCCCCCCCCCCCAACTTCCTCATCGTCGTAATGTAGTGTAGATGAGTGAATGCCAAAGGGGGAGAAGGCTAGCTGAAGTAGCTGAAACAGAAGCCTATGCTGAGCTCCTGCCCACACCCCAGGTACTCCCTGATCTTATCCCTCATCTAGAAACACCAGCCAAAATGTCATCAAAGAGCGCGCACCTACATCCAGAAGCAGAGTATCAGACGAAGACAGAGGTATCTCGATGATTGCAGAAAGACCTGAAGGGGCTGGTTGGCAGCTGCCCGTAGAAGGGCCCATCCACAGACTATTGTGGAAGAGCGTCGTCTTCCATTGGCTCCAGGATTAGCACCGACGGCGCGGGATCCACGGGAGCCAAATACAGCAGTGGCTGCTGCGCCCAGGCAGGTATGGAATCTTAAAGTACAAAGCCTGTGGCAGGATAACGCAGTTCCCTTTCGCGAATTTGATTCTAATGGCGTCTTAGCAATTCCCTCAGTTCCTGCAGTAAAGAGGGGGAGAACGTAAGATGCATCGCTCCTAGGACCTCCACCCACCATGCAATCTGTAAAAGATGAAATCGTTAGTATGGTATTTTGACTCTGTGGGTAGGGTGGGCAGGTGCAGCAATTGAAGCAAGGGTGGCTCCGTCCATGTAACAACACTGGCAATGGTTCTTTGTGTGGTTGGGAGCAGTAGGAAGACAGAAATGCCAACAGAGCTTGATCCGATGCTGCTTAAATGTTCATACAAATCGTTCAGCTTCGCCTTTAGGTTGAGGGTGGAACAGTTCACTCGTGATGTGGCTGATGCCAGAACGGTGGAAAACTGTTCAAACTTGGTGAAATCGCTGAGGTAGCCGGACACAGAGGATGAGGTTATATTTGTGGAAAGGGGGCCAAAATAAGTTACTGTCAGCTGCACTCGACATATAAAGTTTATTTGTTAAAACACAATCACACAAGCAAGAATCAAAACTCTCAAGGTTTTAACGAAAGACCTCCTTTGATTTAATTTAAATCGGCTGAAGGCCACATCGAAAATCCAAGGTACAAGGCCTAGGCAAGGAATTGAGATACAGGAGTTCTTCTGGAAGTTTCACTTCTTTAGAGAAAATTTTTTTTTATCTTCAATATAAATAGGCTGAACGCCTTAGCTAAAATTTTTCCCATAGAGCTCGGCGAAGGTCACACATTAATCAAGAACAGTGATACGGCTTAAGGCCGAGACAAAGATTTTCAAAGTTTAATCTAAATAGGCTGAAAACTCGGCTGAAGACCGCATATCATCAAAACAATTTAAAACCTTAAGGCCTAGGAAGAAGAGCTTTCAGTTTGAAAAGGTTGAAGGACTTATCTTAAAATATTTCGTGTAAAACTCGGCTGAAGGCCTCATACCAAAGATTAACAATCTTATGACTTAAGGGCAAGACGAGGATTTTTAATTTTTAATTTTAGAGATATTAAACTCGGCTGAAGGCCACACACCATGCAGAAAACAATTTTACGGTTTAAGGCCTAAAGGGAAGAGCTTCTAAATTTCAACAAAAAATAGCTTAAAGGCTTTATTCTAAAATGCTTCACATAAAACTCGGCTGAAGGCCTTATACGAAACCCAAACAATCTCACAGCTTAATGCCCAGGCAAGGAAATATCCAATTTTTAATTGAAGCTGGAAAACACGGCTGAAGGCCACACAAACTAGAAAATATTTCTTACGGATTAAGGCTAGACACAAGGAATTTTCAATTTTAATTTTGAAAGGTTGAAACTCGGCTGCAGGCCACATGCCAAACAAGAAACTTTTTTTCTTTTTACGGCTCAAGGCCTAAGAAGAAAAGCCTTGAAATTTTAATAAGCTAAGACCTGGCTGAAGGCCACACAGAGTACTTAAGACTAAAAGGATATCACTATGTAAAACATAAGGAGCGGTGCTCAGAAGGTTCCAAGGGTCAGCTTGAAAAGGTAACACTAACGCACGTTTAGGTGAGACAGGCAGCCAGACCGACAACCTCTTAATCGGAAGGCAACCCAACCGCAATCCAGCCGACGAACCAACCAACAAGATCAGTTCTGCTCCACCCGACCAGCAAAACTACAACAAGATATCAATAGCACAACGTTCTGGATTTTGGTGCCCAATGCAGCCAAGTCAGAATAAACGCCCAAATCTACCAATAACAACTCACCTGTCAAACTACACGCCTTGCTGGACAGCATCAACACGACAAAGAAAATACTCAGCCGAAAACTATGTCAACGCCCAGGGCAAGTAACCGGAACGTCAACGACCACAAGGCAGGAGATATCGCTGGTACACTTCATTAATAAAGGAATGAATTAAATTAAGTTAAACACCACACTGGAAGACGGCTGCAATTCTAGCTGACTTCAATGAACACACGGTGTCTCACTGGAATCTCCCAGAAAGCGACAACCAGGATCAAACGAAGAGATGTGATAGCAGTTGACGCTTGATAGTAGGTTAAGTGGGAGTTCAACTTTAGTGTCCAGGGTCGGTGGGCGACGTACTTCGTAACCCTCGCAAGAAGAGCCTCAGAACTCCAACCGCGAGTGCACGCCGCCAGCGGCTTCAGTCTTACTAAGCGCCACGGAGACTTCCTCGCTGCTCTCACCCAACCGACAGACTTCCCAAACACCCGGAAACGTTCAAAACATCAAATACACATCGGGGATGAGAAGGCCGATCGAACGACCAACCAACGGTCGTTGCCGCTCCAGTCTTCTTCAGTCGGACACTACATGTGTCACCAGCGGTCGGCAAGTACTGGCTGCTCGCACCTTACTGGAGTTCTGTGCCCGATGCTTCTTCGTCCCCAACTACTGCTCCGTGCCGGACTGCACTGCTGGTCCATCTCCAACTGACTTCCCGACACACGACAACCCGGAAATACTATCGGTCGCTCCAGAGATGGTACGACAGTGCACTATCGATATGCGCTGCTTGCTCCCTCTCATGGGCAAGTAAGGCAGGAAGTTAGTGACGCCAGTAAATGGAATAAGAAAACGAGGCGGCAGTACCTTAACAGAAGGTGACAAGCAATAAATGGCACGAACACGAGCCGTGCACGGCTCACTGGTGGCAACAAACTGAATTCCATTGTCAGTAACTCTCGAGGCAAAAGATCGAGGACAAAGCCTGGATTGTGCAACGAGCTGTGGCAGAGCGCATTGGAAATAGGAAGGGAAATTTTCTGGAAGTGTCAACAACGATGGCAAACTTGTATTCCAGTAAGGACCCGCGAAATCCAAGTGCTAACGTTGTTAGGTTGCTTGAGGTTTAGGCCATGCAAAGAATTGCTGATGTGGGGCTGACTGGTGTTCAGCACAGTCTTGGCACTGAGAGGTCACCTGTTCAATTTGGGCATCCAATCTGTACCAAGTGCAATTATGTCATTCGAACTGCTTGATGCGAATGACCATTGTGTAACAAACTAAGCACTTCAGCCAGGAAAACGAAATAAGTGACTGCTCATTATGGTGTGAAGCAAAATCACACCTTGCTGAACTACAAGAGTGTGCCGATGGGCAAAATATCGGCTAACCACAGAGCTACGGATCTGTCTGGCAGGAAACGTCCAATCAGTGTGGATGTAGTGCAATAGAGTCTGCAAATCAGGATCCGCTGCTGGGGCTTGGACACTTTTCCGGTGATTGAGTGGAAAGCTATGCAAAGCATCTGTGTCTTGTGCATCAATTTAGCAAAATAAAGCAGAGAACTCTGCGAATGTTGAATCTGCGACATGAGGGAGGCAAGAAAGAGCATGTGCATCGCCAAAATTAGAAGTGTGCTTTTACAAAGTCTCGTATTGGTAACTTGACAAAAGAAAGGCCCACCGTTGCAGCTTCTGTGTTATGCGAGTTAGGGCTAACTGAGAAGGGCTAAACAAAGATTGTAGAGGTTTGTGTTCAGTCACCAAGTAAACTTTTCTGCCAAAAAGGTAATGGTGAAACTTACTGAGACAATAGAAATGGCGAGAGCCTCCTATTCTATTTGCGAGTAATTTCGTTTACTTTCGTTCAACAACTTCGAAGCAAAGGGAGTCAGCCTGTCAAAAGTATCAAATTTATGTGAGAAACGGCACCGACGCCGTAAGAGCAAGCATACACAGCCAAGACCACAGTTCACAGGTTTGGCTGGACTAAAATGAACAAGGCATGTATGATAAACGATGCACCATACAGATTCTGGAAAGTAGACTGACGCTCTTATGACCAAAGAAAAGCGACATTCTTCCTCAGCAAGCGGAGCAAGAGAGCCGTGATTTCAGCGGCGTTAGGAATAACTCCGATGTAATACGTGAGATTCCCTATTAAAGACTGCTGTTCTCGCACATTGTGTGGAGGTGGAAGCTCACGGATAGCAAGCAAATGTGATTGCAATGGATGAACATCCTGGCTATTAATGACATGTCCGAAGTACTCACGTTAAATACGAAAAAACGAACACTTGTCTCTGTTACATTTGAAATCAGCTACAGAGAACACTTGAAACACAATGAGAAGATTGCTAATATTTTCTCAGGCGTTCGACCTTAGACGACAAAATCATCTAAATGATTTGAGCAAAAATGAATTTCTGCAATCAGCTGCTCAAAAATGCACTGAAATAGGGCGGATGTGGAAGCATTGCCTAATGACAATCTCAAAAATTTGAACAGACCTAGAAGAGTGTTAATTTCAGACTTGTTGCGAGCGCCCATACAGGGGTAGTTGCAAGGTAAGCGTCACGACAATCAGTTTTGGCACCCAAATTATCAATCACTTCTTCCGAGTGTGGGAAGGGATAACTGTCAATGACTGTTTGACGATTCACAGTTTCCTTAAAATTGGCGCACAAGCGGAGTCTTAGAATAATAAGAGGGGATACGCACTGACTTTAATGAAGGGTGCTACGACTCCGTTGCCTAGCAAAGCAGTAAGTTAATGAACGTCCTGTTCTCGAAGACTCTGAGGGTCTGGACGAGCTCTAATAAAACGTGGCTGTTCATTGTCCTTCATTGTGACATAGGCAACAAATTAATTGGCTTTGCCTAAACATTCCGAAAACGAATCCTGAAATTCTACACATAACTTAGCAACACTCTTCAGAGGAGCAAAGGAAGAAACAGAAAGTACATTGTCGTGACTGCTAACCCAAGCAAGTCAAAAGAGTCTAGACAGAATATGTTCGCCCTGTCTCAGGAGGAAGGCAATGTAAATGTCATTGTCTTCGTCAAATTTCGCAAAGTTTGAGGAAGCTACAAGTGCCTGAGACAGGAGTGTGTTGGCCGTTATACACCGTGAGCGTATGGTGCGATGTGCACAACTTAGGTTTGCGAAGCAATTCGTTTAAGTGATTTTGTTGAGCAAAATCACTGAAGTTCCAGTGCCAGGTTTCAAATGGACTGATCGTCCAGCAATAGTAAGAGACACAAAGATTTGTTGTCTTCACGTAGCAATGCAGATGAGGTGGGAGTCTTTCCTGAACAGCTGTTGGACTGTCTGTCGTACTGCTCTAACGTCACTGTGGAGTTGGGAAAACACACTACACACTGTCTGTGACTTAGATTTGCTTGAAGGAGTAGCAGAAGTGGGTGTCATACATTTCTGTAAACACACAGACTGCATATGACCCCGTTTGCAGCAATAAAAGCAAGTCGCTTCACGCGAGGGGCAAGATTGGCGATCTTGTGCCGTATTACAGCGAGGGCACGACTTCACATCTTGTGCTGGACGTGTTACAAGCTTACGTGAGCTGTCGTGATAGTCTAGAATCTGCAGTTTCTGTTGTAGGGAAGGGTCTGAGTATTTAATAACCTGTTCCCGAATCCGAGAGTCAGCTGCATTGTGCGTGATAGCATTACGAATCGCGTAACTGTAATATTTGTCACCGTCACATTTTAATCTACACTGTCTAGTAAAGTCTTTAAATTCTCACTCACTGACGGTACGTCTGTCCTTATTGCTTACCCACATAATTGTAACGGCAGCCACCACTTGTACGCTGTCCTCATAACATTTTGTAAGCGCTTGCATTAGGTCGTCGTACGATAATAGTTCAAGATGGAAAGTGAGAAATAATTTGGTGCACAGTCTGTAACTAGTCACCCCGCCGTGAACAAGAAGTAAGAATGTTTGTCAATACCTTGGATGTGACGTGCTGAGATGTGTACAACGAAATGTGCGAGGTACTCTGTCCAGTCTTCCTTCGCCTCACGATTTGGCAGAACATGCACAGGTTGTGCGGGCAGTAGCACTGCCGTTAACTCCGGCGTCTTGTGTGAAGTCATTTGCACCGTCAGGAAGTGATTCATCACTTCAAGCAGTTCGGCCATTTGTTCACTCTGAAAATGAATAAACTGAGATCAGTTGCAGGCGGACGGCTTAATAACCATACTCTATGAAGCAATACACAAAGACAAACAGTGAAAAGCAAAAAAAAGACAGAGGGAGTAGAAAGTGGTGCAAAAGCAGCAACCGCAGAACCTAAAAGATAAAGATGACGACCAAGACAAACACCTGTGAAGAAGAAACAAGCAACCAAAAGAAAATAAAAAAGAAGGCAGTAAAGGAAGAAACAACAAGATTACTACCGCTTGTAGGCACCGGTAGCCTCTACCAGGTTTGTTGTGCACAACTGTAAAGAAATGTGGAGTACAGAGTGGTGCAGCAACTGTCGTCTTAGGAAAGCTGGATAGGAGCAGAAACAATTAGTGAATAAGATAACACAGAACAGATAGAAAATTTGCTTAACTTCTGCTTCTCTCACAGGTTCGAATCCTGCCTAGGGTATATTTTTTTCCATTATTGGATTTCGGTTGCCCCCGAAGGCGGTGGGCTGGCAGCAGCTTAGTATGCCGCTATTCAGTCTACAGAATTTTTAAAACATAAGAAGGTAAGAAACAAAAACAGGCGATAAAACGGTGACGTAAAACGTAAAACGGCAGAAAATTGTGGAAAGTTAAAACATAAAACTAAAGGTGGGCGGTGATAATAAAATACACAGGAAGCAGACAAGGAAAGAGAAGACAGACAATTAAAAAAACACGGCGACAGTCTGGATGCTGTTCGCAAGAGATATAAAAAATCACACCCTGCGGCAGCATGATGTCTCTTCACAACACTTTGGTAAAGACGCATAACACTTAACAATCACTAGGATCACTGTACTAAAAGGTCGGTACGAAAATGACACACCACAGGGAGGGGCAGATGGGAGGGGGGACCTGGACAGATGAGAGGGAAGAAAAAGGGAGAGAGCAGAGGAGAAACGAAAGGCGGTGGGGGGACGACGACGAAGGGTGAGGATTCAGAAGGGGGGAGCAGGGCACACGCGAGAGGGAATAAGGAAAGGCAGGGGAAGGAGGACACAAAAGGATTCGGGGGAGAGAAGGGAGGCTGAGAGAGGGTAGGTGGGAACAAAAAAACAGGATGGAGAGGGGGAAGGGGAGGGGAAGAGGGAGCCCGGGAAAAGGATAAAGGAAAGGAGGAGGCTGAGGATCAGAGTTGATAGGAGGGATAAATGGAAGGAGAGAGGGCATCATCCGGGAGGGGGAGTTGATGGAAGCCAAATTGGGAAAGGAGATGCAGGGTGTAGATATGGCAAGTAGGGGGTCACAACAGTGAAGGCGCGGCAGAGGGCGAGGGTTGGAGAGGAGAGGAGCAACCAGGGGATGAGGGGGATCAAGTTGGTGGGAGGTGTAATGTATGTGGATATGTTCGAGGAATAGGAGCAGATGGGGGAAAGGAATCAGGTCGTAGAGGATCCGCGTGGGAGACGGGAGGCATATACGGAAGGTGAGGTGGAGTGCATGGCACTCGAGGATCTGGAGGGACTTATAGAATTTGGGGGGGTAGAATTTTTTTTGGGGGGGGGGGGGTCTTGGGGATGGATGTGTGTCACGTCCATAGGTTAGTTAGGTTTAAGTAGTTCTGAGTTCTAGGGGACTGATGACCTCAGATGTTGAGTCCCATAGTGCTCAGAGCCATTTGAACCATTTTTTCTGCTTCTCCAAGTGTATGAGGACTCATTACAAATAATGTAGCATGAAACAGAGCCCAGGTATCAGTGTCAGCAAGGCAAAGACTCGCTGTAGTAAGCACGAACGATGGTGTCGTAGTGATGAGGCTCCAAGTGGAAGTGGGTTCAATCGCTGCCTCTGGCCGCCCTATATCGCAGCGGCAGAAGGCGCTCATGGCTGGGAGCTGGTGGAGTCAAGGCTCTGCATGTGTGCACCATTGGGTCCAGCAAGACTGCGTGCGACCGCTATTGCCTAACTCATTCCTAGCAAATACAATAATTGCACAAAATTGAGCAATAAAAATATCTAGTGTTCAACCATGGTCGTCATGTAGGTATCTTTTCAAGGAGTTGGACTTTTAACTCCACCTTAGCAATTCATATATTCACTAATGAAATTCGTCACAAAAATCCATCGCAATTTGAAAAGAATGGTGATATCCATGCTTCCACCATTACAGGAGAAAATTAACTTTACTGTCCATTATTAATGCTGTCAATGTCTCACGAAGGAGTTGGTATGCAACACCAAAAATTTTTGATCATTTGACCAATATCATATAACTTCTGGCAAGTAGCAAAGCAAGTTTTAAATATAACGTGAAGTCGTTTCTCGTGGACAATTCTCTTTGTGCCATGTACAAATATATTTTTAAAAACCGATAGCCCAAAAATAAATAAAGAAATAAATACTTAAACTCTGAGTTTCAAATGTAGTGGCACACGCAAGACTACAATGCAATGTGCTCAGTAATGCTATTAAGTAGATGTTTATCACAGTTTAGCCTGTCTTCGAGAAATAAAGATAATTTCTGTTTGTTTTTAGTAACTTAGAACTGAAATGGGTTTAGAATATGCTGCAATATTGTAAAATACCATATGCTATCAAATAAGTGGTTGTTTATTTTCTAACAACAATAAAGAGAGCTAAGTTTTTCGATGTAGCAGTGAGTATACAGTCGGCAACGACCTATACTTTCATGTTCACAAAAGACAGTGGAGTGAAGAAGAAGAGGAGGAATGTGATCACAAAGATTTCCGGTGAGGAAACACCACAAAACAAAAAAAAAAAAAAAAAAAACCTGTGCCAACACAAAAAGCAATGATGTTCTGTGTCATAGTCCTACCTGAGATGTGAACAAAACCCAGAAAAATCGAATCAGCTGTGGGTTGCCTGTATGTAAAGTTTCCACATTTATGCAGTGCTATAAATCCAAAATATATCTTTGTTTCACAATAAAAAGGAGGTTTCATTTGTAATTCCATTAAAAACAGAGTGGACCAAACTGGTAACAAGCGACTGGCATCGTTGGCCGGGAGGCCCCATCCGGTGAAGTTCGGCCACCAAGTGCAACTCTTATTTCAGTCGACGCCACATTAGGCGACTTATACGCCAGTGATGAGGATGAAACGATGATGAGGACAACATAACACCCAGTCAACGTGCGGAGAAAATCTCCAACCGGGAATCAAATCCGAGCCGGTTTGCATGGGAGGCGAGCACGATACCACCCAGCTAAGCAGTCGGACAGAATGGATCATGTATATAGGGACTTCCAAAAATAAGTTATGCATGTCGTTTCAGAACTGATGTTTTGCACTTTCATAATAGTATATGAATGTATGATGTGCCATGCGGTTAAAGGCGCTGCAGTCTGGAACCGCAAGACCACTACGGTCGCAGGTTCGAATCCTGCCTCGGGCATGGATGTTTGTGATGTCCTTAGGTTAGTTAGGTTTAACTAGTTCTAAGTTCTAGGGGACTAATGACCTCAGCAGTTGAGTCCCATAGTGCTCAGAGCCATTTGAACCATTTGAACCAATGTATGATGTGTGTTCTTTCGGACCTTCTGTGGAATCCGCAGCTGTGCAACATGATATGCAAAATTGAAGGTGGAGGGGAGAGAATGGGAGGGGACTACTGACATCAGCTGCATCGGAACTTAACACGGAGTCAGCAACGACGAGTGGAAAATGTGTGCCGGACCGAGAGTCGAACCCGGAGCCTCCTGCTTACTTCATAGAAAAAAAAAAATTAAAAATCAATCTCTTGTTCCACTGATCTACTCATTAAGTAATCGGTCATGGAAGCTCCGTCTACGTACGAAAATTTCTAGATCTTCCAAAATATCCAAGTAAACACATTTATTGCCATATCGAAAAGTCTGTAAATTGTTGTCGATTTCACAAAGCTGATGACTCCACTGACGTAAATGAGCTACTAGCACACTACCACAGTTAGAATAACCGTGTTGCCTATATCGCGTTCTGAACTCCTTCCCAGTCTGTCCGATGTAAAACTTGTCACAAGCTCCACGCTTATACAGCCCCCCCCCTCCCCCCCCCCCCCCCGATTCCCCAACTGCAAAAGTTATTAACAGGCTGCACTATTCTATACAGGAGGAGATCCCCAAATTTGGTAATAGCATTAAAATCTACTGCCACATTATCCTTCTTAAACTCATTATTAATCTTCGTCATTCTGTGACAGAATTTTTTCACCCCGTTACCTAATACCCTGATGGTGCAGAGGTTAACGCAACTGCCTAGTAAGCAGGAGGTCCTGGGTCCGATTCCGGGGCCGGCACACATTTTCGTTCGTCGGAACTGATTCCGCGTAAAGTCCTGAAGCAGTTGACGTCGATAGTCCTTTCCCTTTCCTTTCCTTTCTCCTCCCATCACCTTACATATAAAGCCATAAAAATTAGTAAAATGGACCACATTCGTAGGGAGTACAAAAAGTAAGTAGCTCCTGTCGCCCCACGTTGAGGTCTTTGCTCAATGAGTGTGGCACAATGTCAGCAGAGAGTACCCGTTTGGGTGTCCTGCAGTTCTGCTGCGGCTCCGAAAACATGTGCGTTACGATGTGCAAGTGAATCGGAGTGGAAACTGGAAACGTACACCAAAGCTAAGTAAGCGGGACAGTACTATACTTGTGGGCAAAGGGTCTAAAATACACACAGATTCACCTTGAAGTTCTGGGCGTATAAGAACCAAATCCAATGTCGTATCCAGCCGTATTGATCAGTGCCAGCAATTTGACCAAGGCAAGACAGACTTGGGTGATTTTGGACGGAAAGGAAGACCATCGATATGGATCTCAGACGTCAATGTCCAAACAGTAAAGGAACTGATTCGCAGCAATCGCTCAGTTTTAAAGGGCGCCGAAGACGTCCGTACGATACTCGAATAGCAGAATGACCGAGGAGTGATTTCTATCATTGTGGAATTGAACGCCTGGTAAAGCACTCCACCGGCCGTTGTGGCCGAGAGGTTTTAGGCGCTTCAGTCCGGAACAGCGCTGCTGCTACGGTCGCTGGTTCGAATCCTGCCTCCGGCATGGATGTGTGTGATGTCCTCCGAAAGAAATGCTCACTATTTTTTTTAAATCCATCTTTTATTCTACATGTTTGAAAGTTTTACAGTGTGTAGATACATCATTTAGGAACAATATTTTCATTTCTCCACATAATTTCCATCTCTCTCAACTGCCTTACGCCATCTTGGAACCAGCACCTGTATACCCGCACGGTAAAACTCTGGATCAACCTTTTGGAGCCACTGTTTGGCAGCGTGCACAAGGGAGTCATCATATTCAAACCATGTTCCACGAAGAGAGTCTTTCAGTTTCCCAAAGAGATGGTAGTCACATGAAGCCAGATCAGGAGTGTAAGGCGAGTGTTTCAGTGTTGTCCATCCGAGTTTTGTGATCTCTTCCTTGGTTTTTTGACGGACATGTGGCTGTGCATTGTCGTACAACAGCAAAACATCCTGCTTTTGCCGATGTGGTCGAACATGACTCAGTCGAGCTTGAAGTTTCTTCAGTGTCGTCACATATGCATCAGAATTTATAGTGGTTCCACTTGGCATGATGTCCACAAGCAAGAGTCCTTCGGAATCGAAAACACTGTAGCCATAACTTTTCCAGTAGAAGGTGTGGTTTTGAATTTTTTTCTTGGGTGAATTTGCATGATGCCACTCTATTGATTGCCTCTTCGTCTCTGGTGAAAAGCGATGGGGCCAAGTTTCATCACCTGTCATAATCCTTCCAAGAAATTCATCTCCACCATTCTCGCACTGTCCCAAAAGTTCGCTGCTCACCGTTTTTCTTGTTTCTTTGTGAGCCACTGTCATCACCTGGCACAAACCTTTTTTAACGCCAACACTTTCAGTATTCTGCAAACACTTCCTTCCCCTATCACAACGTAGCGTGACAATTCATTCAATGTGAAGCGTTTGTCAGCAGTCACCAATTCGTTAATTCTCTGCACATTGTCTGAAGCGTGTGCAGTACGAGGCCTGCCGCTGCAAGGACAATTCTCAATATTGCTGTGCCCGTTTTCACCACGTAACCTGCTTGCCCACTGACTAACTGTACTGCGATCGACAGCAGTATCTCATACACATTTTTCTACCTCCACTGGATGTTCCTCACTGTCTCGTTTTCACATCACAGGAATTCTATGACAGCACGTTGCTTCTGACGGACGTCAAGTGCAGCAACCATCTTGAAGACAAGCTGTGACAGCGCCACTCACGGGAACAGGTTGAACTAAGTTTGGAAACAAGCGGGAAGAATGTATCTACACACTGTAAAACTCTTTCACACATGCAGAATGAAAACTGTATTTTTACAAAAACAGTGTGCATTTCTTTTGGAGTGACCCTCGTAAGTCTAGGGGACTGATGACCTCAGATGTTAAGTCCCATGGTGGTTAGAGCTATTTGAACCTTTTATATATATCGCTCCAACCGTTATTTTCAGAGACTTGGTGACTATGTTGAAAAACAATTTCATTTGTCTCTGACACACTAAAGTGCAGCGCACTTGATCTGAAACAATAACATTTACCTAACTTTTTAAAGGCCCCTCATATGAAAATTTTCTGATTGTATTTTCGGATATAATAATAAAATAGAATTTTCTGTATTTGGGTAAGCATGTTTACGTATTTCAGCTGGCAGTTTATAATTAAAACCCATAAAACAAATTCCTGAAACCATGTGATTACTAGGATAAAAATTTTATTTGAATACTGATGGATTATATTTGCTACATGACCTAACAATTTTTTTAAATTTAGTATTTTGGTGTTATTTAGTACCTGAAAAATGCACTGATCACCAATATAAACCTTTCATTTATAAATTCTAAATTAGGGACAGAGGAGATTAATTAACGCTGTAAAAACACAGAATCTGCGCAATACATTGGTGTTTCCTTCATATGTTAACAGTTTGAATACAGATGCACCTTACAAAAATATGCAATTGTCAAAAGAATAATTAGACACAAATGTATTGTAATTTTATTCTCCTAGGACGGGACTATAGGGAAGATCACAGTTTCCTGTCGGTTTCATAGGTGATCTGTTACCTCTATGTTATCACATTCTAAGCTGTAAAATTATTTTAGAGTCTGTGGCTGTTGACATCATGTCTCTAATTTATAGTATTATCAGCAATTTTTTGGACAAAAGTATTTCAAGGTGTTATAACTGGTCAATTTCCCGATACTATTAAGAATTTGTTAACGTGTTTGTGTTCTGCTATCGTGGATTTTTCGTGCTGGTTCACGAAAATGTATTAGTATCCTCTTTTTAAAGTGTCCCGAAAGTTTTTCTATCTTCCTCTTACGTAAGAAGTTGATCCGCTGTTGAACTGGAATTTGTTTGCATCACTGTGATATCTTACGTGGTGTTCGTGTCTACTGTGTGCAAGTTCTTTGCATGTTAACTTTTTAAATATCTCTCTACTCGGTTGGTTGATTTGAAGGAGGTAACCAAACAGCGATGTCATCGGCCCATTGGATTAAAAAAGGATGGGGAAGTAAGTCACCCGTGGCCTTTCGACGGAATCATCCCGACATTTACCTGAAGCGATTTAGGAACATCACGGAAAATCTTAATCTGGTTGAGCGGACGCGGGTTTGAAACGAAGTCCTCCCGAATGCGAGTAGTGTGGTAACCACTGTCTAAACCCGCTCTGTAATATCTCTATATCTTACAATAATATACAATAGTCAAAGAATAACTATAAACAAAGAAGTTGCATTTTTCGTATTCTAAGACCTGAGTACTATTAAGATGATAGTTTCCTGTATGTCTCAGATGACAGGTGGAAGCGTTTTATGCATATTTGGAACCACAAGAAATCCCTTTGAAACCTATTATGATTCGCAGAAAATCAATGATTGCTTTACAGCAATATCAAGCTATCAAAAGCAGTATTTTTTACAGAAAAGCTTTCATTTAGACAGTGACTAATGTTTTAAGTCTTTATTTACACTTTTCTATTTCATTTGCTTATACATCACACGTAATCAAGAAATAAAATTCGTGCATCCACCTTTCATGGAAGTATTATTTATAATGATTATCTTAGCGCCACTTATTTCAGTGTACTGCTCTTTGGCTATTTGTCTATCGTATGGGTTCCCAACAAAATTTTCTCGAGGACCCCCTCATCGAGCATGATTGGTACCTTGTCGTATCACAGTATCAAGTACCTAAAAAACCAAATTAAGAGTCTTTTTATACGTTTTCTGTTTTTGGTACTTAGAAAATCATTGACATATTTATTACTGAAAAAATAGTGAGCTTAAAACTTTTTCAATTTTGCCATCATTGATACTGGTAAATTTTTGGTTATTGCTCAAAATCTTCGTCTTCAAATCTGGGTGTTTCCTATAGCAAACTCCTTGAAAAAATAAAAATTGAGTATGAACTCAAAATGACAGGAAAAAATTAAAACTTAGTGTATTGGTCTTTCAAGTGTACTACATTTGATATTGCATTGAGTAGACATGTTTGAAAAATAAGAAAACACTAATTTCATACAAGGTATTATTTATTTGAAAAAATACAATTACAACAGAGTACTCCATCAGTATACAGTTAGTTTTAATTTTCAGTTCTTATTGAGAGGAGTTCAATCTGACCTTTGAGTCCATTATTTCTGAAATATTAGGTTCCAAACTTGAAACTTTACTCTGAAATCCGACCGCATGTCGAGCTGATTCCTATATCTGTTTTTCATGAAACACATGGATGAAAATGCTTGCTCACACCGATATGTGGTTGCAAATGGAAGGATCTTTTTCATTGCCTTATCTCCAAGTGACTTGTAGTACTTTCGTGCTGATGCCCAGAAGTCTGTAATTTTTCACCGATGAAAATGTTTATCATCGTACAACAGCTGGACGGATCCCCAAGTTGATCTTGCTCTTCTTCAGTGAGGCCTTGGATTTTGTCTATTTCTTCACAGCTGCAGGGATTTCGAATTCATCTGTCGTCAGGGCCAGGTTCAGGGAAATACTCTCTAAAAATGGTGGCTAGGTTGCGTAGATGCTCGGCTACATTTATCTTGATCTGGTCAGCCAAACCCTCCTCTGATGACTCAGAGAATTGTTTTAAAGTAGAAAAATTAGTTAGTGAGTCGTTTCCTATCCTTGGCGCCCAGGTCTGACACTGTTTGACCATAGCACTATTCTTAACCTCAACTGTGAGCATGTTTACATTTTTTTCCTTACAAACTCAAGTTTAACACATTCAAGTGTTCAAACACATCAGCTAAGTACACAACTAAGCAAAGCCAAGAGAGGTTAGTGAGAAAATCTGCGTACTTTGTGTCAAGAAGGAAGACACGAACTTCGTCTCTAAGTTCAAAAAATCTTGACAAGATCCTACCTCGAGAAAGCCATCTTGCTTCTGTATGAATAAGAAGTTGCTCATGCTCAATGCCGATCTCTTTACACCCTAGGAAGACGCTAGACGAGAGAAGTTAGCGTTCGCTAAATCTCTGCTCATGCAGGAAGCGGCCAAAACAAAAAATCTGTTATCATACGAAATATATTTAATATATTTTTTATTCTAATAGCATCTTGCGGACCCCTCTGGCATAGCTCGAGGACCCCTGGGGGTCCGCGAACCCCCTGTTGGGAACCACTGGTCTATCGTATAGGCGTGACAGGGAGAAGGAGTGTGTAGGGAACCACCTTTACTAATTTTATTTCTTTTTATTTCATATCAGCATCTTATGTACCCCTTATCCACAAACCAATCATCGACAGTTCTATGATATATGGATATATGGATGATTGCAAGTGAACGTGCAATCATAGAATCAGAGTAGCTTTCTCAGTTATCATTGTAGAAGCGTGGAAACATCTATCGGCATTTAACTTTCAAATCTGGATTGTGACGTGACCGGTGAAGGCGACAGTTTATCCCGCTCTTTTTAAAAGTTCTTTCTGCGATTGATCATACAGTCCAACGGGCGAACTTTGGAAATGTCCAGTGACGAATATTGTTCAGTAAACTGATGGGAGGGTTGAGTAACGGGCGATGACATTTCTTTTTTTTTTTTTGTATCCACGTGATTGGGTATTTCTCCATTGACTCTACAGATATTCTCGAACAAAATTAATGGTCACAAGCCAGTCTGATGGCAACTACTCGCAATTCGAAGAAATTATTAGGATTTTCTTTTGCCGGTGAACGTATCTTCTGGTGACTTTCTGTGCCAGCGGTAGCGAGTGTTTGAACTCCAATTGACTCACAAGAGCAAAAGTGTCCCATCCTTCACGTGATATGGTACTTTGCTGACGGAGTAAGATCAGAGACTTCCTTAACAAATCAACCCCTGCTAGGATTTTTGCTTTGTTAAATGAATGTCAAAATTTGAGATGAGGATAACCTTTTTCGTGGAGTATACTTCGTTAGTCTTTACGCCCACGCATTCCACCTCTCATTTTCACCTCCTGAGAATGTTGGGAATAGCTGCTCTGTTTGAGAATTTAAATTATTAATGAAATTCATTCCCTGGTCAGTCGTGATGAAGTTGTTTGGTCAGATTCCGTTGCTCGCTGTAGATAAATCATTGGACCAAATCTCATATTCTCTTGCCGCCTTCGGACGATACTGCACATAATGTAACTTACCAGTAGGGAGGCACTGACTACTCTTGACAACAAGCATTGTAGCTTCTAGACGTCCATTAGACACGGCGGAAGATGTATCCCGTATTTTCAATAGTACTAAAGTTTAGAATCGAACGGAATCAGTTGATCATAGCATCAATGCCTAAGGCTAAGTCTGATTTAAAGGTAATTGGGCATCTTTTAACTTAATACTTTAGTTTCATGGGTTTTTAGGTAGACACCATTCAGAATAGTAGAATTAGTTACACAAGAAAACCTATTTTAATTTTGTCTTAAGAATTCACACATTACACACAAGATATTAAATATTCATTAACAGGTTGTTCAAAATGCATGTACCCAAAGAACATCCTTCCTTTACTAAGCTTAACCTGTGAAGTCGTTGTGAAATAGAAGTATCCTTCTGAATATAGGACATTAATATATAAAAATCTTGTGAAAGTGTAATCAAGAAATCTATATTTTAGAAAAGTCATGGGAAATTGTTCTAGAACTCACATTACTAGAATGAAGTAGCTCAGACGATTCACTGACGTTTTTGGATGCGTTTTTCTCGACCTCTGCAATCGGATATATGATTATAAGATTTCTCTAAATAGGATGAGCGTGCTCTATGCGAAAACTCATTTACTCGAACAGCAGCTACATATTTCGTGCAAGTCAATGTTTTATAAAACTACCTGATAGATTAAAACTATGTGCTGGACCGAGATTCGAACTCGGGACTTTTGCCTCTCGCAAGCAAGTTCTCTAGCAACTGAGCTACCCAAGCATGACTCACGACCCGTCCTCATATGTCCACTTCCAACAGTACTCCTGCTATCCACATTTTTCCGTAGTTCTTCTATAGATGCTCGAGTAGCACAGCTGGTGCTTGGGTATCTTTGTAGGTAGAGCCTTTGTCCATGAAAGACAAAGGTCCCAAGATCGAGACTCGACCCGGAACAGCGGTTTCTTCTGCCAGGAAGTTTCACGATTAGCCGTCACGGTAGCTCAGCCTGTTCAGTTAGAGGCCTGCCTGCCTGCCTGCCTGCCTGCCCTCTGTAATGAAAAAAATACTGAGTGAAGTATTCAACGATGAAGCTGAAGGGTGGCGTATGATGTCCGGCCAAACCTAATGACGAGAACAATGCGAACAAACTGAAGAATAATTTTAAAAAATAGCGTTGGTAGAGCAATTGCCCGCGAAAGGCGAAGGTCCCGAGTTCGAGACTCGGTCCAACACACAGTTTTCATCTGCAAAAAAGTTTCATGTCAGCGCACGATAGGCTTTAGGGTGAAAATTTCATTCAAGGTTTTTATTGGTTGGAACCGCTCCACAGGGTCAGTGGTGAATAATCCATCGTAATCAGAAAAAGGTGGGCAATGTTACTCTTGGAAGGGAGCAACAGAAAATGTTAACGTGGTCTCAGGAAATTTCCACAGTATCGATAGTAAGGACCCATAATTAATCTCTCTCTCTCTCTCTCTCTCTCTATCTCTCTGTATCTCTCTCTCTCTCTCTCCCTCTCTCTCTCTCTTTTTGTTTTTGGATCATTAGTTTTCTGGTTTGACATGGCCCGACTTGTATGCTTTTGTCAACCTCTTCATCTTAGAGGAGCTGCTGTATCCAACGTCCCCAAATACTTGATTGATATATTCCATTGTCTTTCTCCCCTAGAATTTTTACCCTCTGTATCTCCGTCAAGTATCATGAAAGTTGGTGTCTTCACGTCTATCCTGTTATCCGTCCCTTCTCGTCAATTTTTCCACTCTTCTTTCCTTCGGCGATTCTGCGAAGAACCTCTTCATATCTCGTCCTATCGGTCTATCTAACTTTCAATATTCCTTTATAGCGCCACATTTAAATCACTTGGATTCTCTTTTTGGATTTCCTTCCATTGCTAATCTCATTTCTGCTCTTCCTCATTACTTTCGTCCTATACAATGCGTGTTCATTAGACTGTTCATTCACTTCAACAAGTAATGCAGTTGTTCCTCTCACTGTTGATAAAAATGCCAATTCTGAATTTTATCATTTAATTTCATTGCGCCCTAAAATTTTGTCTCAGTGCTGAACCTTCCTTTTTACCGCCGTCGATGTTTCTTCGATTTATAGAATGAAGAGTAGTGACAAAAGACTACATCCCTGTCTTACATGTTTCCTAATCCGAACACTTGATTCTTTGTCTATCATTCTTACTTTATCCTATTGGTTCTTGTATTTACTGTGCATTCCCTATGCCTTACGCCTAATTTCATGACAATTTAGACCAACTATTTTTCTGTATATTTTTCTTGTGAGCAACTTGGATGTGTAAGCTTTTAATTTATGTGCTAGTTTCCGCACTTACCTCTGCTTGCTGTCTTCGGGTTTGTGTGTATGATATTTTTTTTAAGGTCTAACTGTGTATCTTCGCATTCATAGATTCTAAAAGAACTTGAGCAGTCGTCTCGTTGTCATTTTCTCTAATGATTTTAAACGTTCCCGATGAATTTTATCTATGTTACCCGCCTTATTTTATTGCAGGTCTTCCAAATGCTGAAATCTCGATCCCCTTGTCTTCCATATCGGCTCCAGACTCCTATTTCGTCTTCTGTCACGTCATCAGACAGGCCCTATCATTCATAAAGGCCTTCAGTGAACTCTTTCTACCTATCCACTCTCTCTTCTTCGTTTAATAGTCGAATTCCGCCTTGCTTTTAATTTATCTGAAATATGCCACTCTCTGCCTTCCTCTACAGTTTTATCATCTACAGCTCCCTCTAGTACTGTGGAAGCTATTCCCTGATGACTTAACATATATTCTGTCATCCTGTTTATTCATCTTGTCAGTGTTTTCCATATGTTCCGTTCTTCGCTGATTCCGCAAATAAATTCTTCATTCGTTATCTTAGCAGTCCATCTAATTTTCAACATTCTGCTGTAGAACGTCCTCAAACTCTTCGATTCTCTGCGTTTCCAGTTTCCCAAAGTCCATGATTCACAACCATACAATGCTGTGTTCCAAACGTACATTCTCAGAAATTTCTTACTCAAATTAAGGCCTATATTTAATTCTAGTAGATTTGCTTTGCGACGAATATCCATTTTCCTTGTTGGTCTGCCTTTTATTTCCTCTTTCCTTTGTCTATAGTGGGTTATTTTGCTTCGAAGGTGGCAGAATTCCTTAACTTCGTTTACTTCGTAATCCCCAATTTTGATGTTAAGTTTCTCGATGCTCTCATTACTGTCGGCTCTCGTTACTTTCGGCTTTCTTCGGTTTTCTCTCCGCCCATAGCATGTGGTCATTCAATTCAACAAGTCATGCTATTCTCTGTCACATTCACTGGTCACAACAATGTCATTAGTTAATCATATCACTGACTACCTTTTAACATCACTCTTGAACCTTCCTCTTATTACCGTGACTGCTAAATTATTTCAGGAGAATTCCCTAACACAAGGCCATAGCCGAATATCTGTACCATCCTTGTCAAAATAGTCTTGTAAGTATTTAAATGCCTACATATATATTTACTCTGTTTATTTTTGTTGTTCTTAAACTGTAATATCACGACATGTCCAACATCCTTGTAAAACAGACCATCAGATGAATAAAATTACTAATACTACTATCCAGTAAATAATAACTGCGATGTTCTCTACTCGTTTAATTTGTCTGCGTACGGTATATTATCAAAGCTTTCATGGGTGTTATTCAAAAAGTACCAGTCACTACCTAGATGCTGTTATTCATTGCACTTTGACCATTTCCAAAAGATGTGGGTATTTTCATAAGCAAGGACGATATAACATCGTATCGCAAAGTAATACGCTGCTGCTTTCTTACGGCTATTTGATCTTACTCAAGGAACGAAGGAAGCATCATTTCGATGTCGAGGTGGTTAGTCGGAACGTTAGCAGGAAACAAGTTGCGAATAAGAAGGCAGGAGAACCAATAGCCTCTTTAGGGGAATAGTCTGCCGGAAGTGAATGAGGGAATAGATGGAAAACCTAAATCAGGCTCTGTGGGCGAAGACTTGAAACCTGTTCATCAACAGTGTGACGTCTGTGACCTGGCTCCTGACTACAGTGGAACTAGTCTTGATACACTCGTCTACCTCACATTCTGGTGTTCGATAGCGATACGAAGAAGCTACGGAATATGATAAATCAAAACTGATTTCCAGAATATTTAATTGAAGCTCTTGGAGCCGTTTATGGACATATTTTCCCCTTTTCTGAACTGACGTTTGAGTGGTTCAATGCGGGCGGCCACTATCATTCCATGTAACAATCTGTGTGAATGTAAAAATAGATGTTCTTTAGTTACCTCCATTCCACAGTTTCACCCAATATTTTATTTCTTTTTATTTATTTGTTTAACCTGATCTTGTTAAGGCCATCAGGCCCTCTCTCAGATTGGACCAGGGTTTCACACACACAGTATCTTTTTACGTCATAGTTTCCTAAAAAATTACAATTTTAATATGACAGAAATGATATGAGCTTCTGCAGTGGCAGTGTGAGTAAATAATACTGACCATGAAGTAATAAAGTTAATACGGGCAGTACTTTTAGTACTGCAACTGCTACCGCTATTAGTGATAACGGTAATAGTAATGATAGTATCGGATATAAAAAGAATTTAAAGTTGTGCAAAATAGATGTTTTCTGGTATAGTGAGTTCTGGGAAAAGGAAATTTAAGCAGACTGCACCAGCTAAGAATACTTGGAAAACAAGAACACATGGTTGGAAAGAAGAATTTGAAGGGTGACGAATGCGTACAGGGACAATTGTAATCTTTATTGTTGATTTAGTAGCTACGTCATTAAATGTCTCCTGAGGCTGGAAATGTTATTCAATTCTCAGCGGGAAGTTATTCCAGAGTCAGGTTCCTGCAACTGAAAAGGACATCGAGAAAGTGGCTGAACTATGGAGAGGGACAGAAAGGATTTTGTTCTGATTGGAGCGGGTGTTTCTGCAGTGTTGTTTAGATAAGAGCGTTAAGGTCGATGAGAGATATGAGGGACAGTGTTAATTCAACTCGTCAAAACGAGCCAAGGTTTTGCTGGTCCAAAAGTATGTAATACGAATTAATTGTTTTGTTATGTAGAGGCCTCCATTTTCGCAACATTGGATATACTCAGCAGACCTTCACAGTGTATTTATTCCTTAATGACACCAACAGCTCAATCATCATATGGCAGGCACTAGAAAAGTTTTCTTATGGAATTAAAATCATCATGGCAGACATTAGAAAAGTTTTCTTATGGAATTAAAATCATACACTTTGGTCTAGACAGGTTTATATTATTTATTTATTTCTCTTATTAATATTCCGTCATATGGGCAGTTGGTCGTGCGGTAGCGTTCTCGCTTCCCACGCCCGGGTTCCCGGGTTCGATTCCCGGCGGGGTCAGGGATTTTCTCTGCCTCGTGATGACTGGGTGTTGTGTGCTGTCCTTAGGTTAGTTAGGTTTAAGTAGTTCTAGGGGACTGATGACCATAGATGTTAAGTCCCATAGTGCTCAGAGCCATATGGGAAGTTCTTTTTTTACATAATATTTCATTTTTGACACACGTTGTACATAGCACCTACCAATTTGTATTTTTTTTCCTTCAATTATTCGTCACGTTCTTTTTACTTTGTTCCGTGCTGACTGACGGAAGAGTTCCCATTATTAAGCAACTTAAATTTTCAGTTGCTTCTCTGGTATCATGAAAAGCTTAACTACTGACGAATAGGGGCCAAAAGATTTGAAGGTGGTCAACTCCTACTTCATCGATTAATATTTTTAGCAGATGCAGTTGATTTACTTGTTAACTCTATGTCATAAAACATGTCACTTACAACCTATCTTGAGCACAGCTCCAGCGCAGTATTGCAGCCTGTGTAAGTAAGCCTTGAAAACTGTTTCTCACTTTTTATCATCTTGGCTTCAATAACTTCGTAATTACCTTATGCGCCTTAATTTGCGTTTATTACGTATGATTTTTAGTTAAAATGGCAAAAGAGCTTTTTTATAATTTCTCCACTTCCTTGAGGACGATCTCATTTGGAAACAGTAGTTTATAAGTTCTTTTGTAAATATAAATTTCTTATTTTTGTTTTTTTGATACGTCCGTGTGTATCTCCTCATAATGAATCTATAAAAGAACAGTGTAATGCAATTCAGAAGCAAAATTTCCTTTTTATCTGGACTATTTTATATATTTCACGGTGATACAGTTACGGAACTGTTCCCATGCATCGAGCCTTATCTCGTAGAGGAGAATGGGAGAAGCAGATAAACTGAGCCACCCCAGCTATATAGTCTTCGCCGCACGGCGGTGGACACGGAACGTATCTCTGGAGGTATCAATGCGACTATCGAGTCTGAGTTCGGCACCGGAGTGAAATGTGCTCGCTGGGGCCCACATTTCGCCGCTTACGGTTTCCGTTACGAGCCGGGATCGATTACGGAGGGGCCTCATCGGCATATGGAGGCTCCCCTATTGCCCATAGTCGGCTGCGGCCGGTCAGTCATCTGCAGACGCGGGCCGAGTTACCGGGCGGTGCGGGCTGTCGCCCCAGATGCGGGTCACGTCTCCGCAGCCAGAGGTGGAGACTCCGAGGCAAACCGCACCCGGGAGATGTAACCTCCATCGGCTCTGCTTAATCAGTAGTCAAGCGCGGCGCGCATATAAAAATGAAGGGCGAGAGGCCGTCCTCGCCGGATGTGACCTGCCTCGACCTGCGAATAAAATTTGCCCTCCATTACGGTCTCTCCTACGGCCGTGATCGGGTCTTCCTCCAAAGTTACTCCGATGGTGCCCATTCTCAATTCCATTTGAGTATTTCTCGAGTCTAAGACTTGTCAGTTATACGATCCCTCTATCATTTTTCATGATTAGAGGAAGCCGCGTGTAATTCGTAACACCGGTGCCGTGCACGGATAGTTGCTGAGTAACTAGAAATTGAGTTTAGCTGCCCGATTGAATTTTCAGTCACTGAGGAAAAAGGTCTTAATATAGGTTAATTTTTTTGTTATGTTTTGTTTTGTAAACAGCAAGAGTCATGTTACTTAAAACTGTCTTTGTGAGTTTCAGATCAAGAAATTCGGAACACTGGAGAGCACTGGAAAGCAACAGCACTCACTCCAGATTTGCGAGCCACCTGACGAAGTAACCACTGCCCTAATGGAACAGTAACTCCGGATCTTAAAACGCAGTAATCGTCTGTACCACTTATCGACAACTGAATAAAATTACCACATCCAGAAAGCTATCATACAGGGCAAAACTAGTACCCTGCAGCAAATACCATTCAATACTCTACTAAGCGAAGTGTCAAATAACTCACAATAAAACTCTCTCTCTCTCTCTGTTTCTCTCTTTGTCTATCTGTCTCTCTGTCTCTCGCTCTCTCTCTCTCTCTCTCTCTCTCTCTCTCTCTCTCTCTCTCTCTCTCTGTCTCTCTCTCTCTCTGTCTCTCTCTCTCTCTCTCTCTCTCTCTCTCTCTCTCTGTCTCTCTCTCTCTCTCACACACACACACACACACACACACACACACAAAAGCGCACAAGCTCTAACGCGCAGGCACACACACACACACACACACAAACGAAAACACATCGGAACAAATTTAAATTTCGCGGCCGTCAATCGAAAACAAACAGTGAAACAAACGAATGTCAAGAGCATATTTTTCACGTAAATGTGCAGTGAAAAGTGTGTCTAGGCTACAGTAACATAGTAACATCCACAATTCGGGAACGAGCACGACAAAACGTAAGTAAACGCTGTTAAAATGCGCAACGCAATCTATAAATGGCAAACTACATCATACAGTTTTCCATACGAGAACCTGAGGAACTTTTACCGATGTCCATAGGTTGTTTTAAACATGAAAACAACAACACATTTAACATGCAAATAAAAATAAAAGGCAGATTAGGATAGATACACTTCAGCAAGCGTAAGCATCAAAAACAGGGGCATATGCCACTATTTTGCCGGAATTTACAGTTTTAAAGGTCATATTCTAAACAATCGATTCAGTTGTTGCCCAAAGATCCCTATGTTGCAGATGACACGCTGTATTAGTTTTAACTTGTGCCTAATTTATGTTAACAGCACACTTAATGTAATACAAAGTAAGCACATATGTAATCTGAACAGCAACCAAATGTAATATCAACATGTTCCTAACCTATATAATATTTGTATGTATATATTTGAAAAACAATTAAAGAAAAAGCCCACAACTGTGGTAAAACATGTTTTGGGATGAAACAAGTCAAAAATCGTGTAACTGCCAAAAGACAGACCCTCTTTAATTAATTATTGTCTCTGTTAGACTATATATTTATTCGTTCTACGTTATAGCTTATTGCCTAGTATTCTGTGGTAAACATGTTTTCTGTATACAGTTTGTATTTCACGATCACTGTGGAGTGCATAATACCGACAATATGGTAAAAACGAAGCAATATTTATTTTTATTACAACTGCTAATATTGTGACGTGCCATCTCTTTATTTAGTACCAAAATACAAGTATTTTATTTTCAGTCACCACCAAAATCATTCATTAATACAGCTAACTGCAATTAATAGCGTTAACAGCCTCGTTATAAAATGTTTACCCACTGAGGCAATGATAATTTCCTAAATACGTACCACCATCGCCAGCCGCAGCTCACGTGATAACGGCAAACTGCAGCCGCATCAGCGGCGAAATGTTACCCACAACAAACCAAGTTAAGCGAACACGGTTAATAGCCAACACTGAAAGATAAGCTTGACCTCTTCCGCCCACTTACATCTACAGCACATATAAAGATTACGCTCCAATCTGGGACATAGGGACATCTGAAACACATTTAATAAGTATTGTAAAAAGAATTAAAAGAGTAGTTCTTATATCAGTCTCCAACAATTTACGACTCCATACCTTCTTTTTTTCCCTTTATTGTTATTTTGACACCTTATACAAAGGTAGTCCGGCAGCAGCAATATGGTTCAAATGGCTCTGAGCACTATGGGACTCAACTGCTGTGGTCATAAGTCCCCTAGAACTTAGAACTACTTAAACCTAACTAACGTAAGGACAGCACACAACACCCAGCCATCACGAGGCAGAGAAAATCCCTGACCCTGCCGGGAATAGAACCCGGGAACCCGGGCGTGGGAAGCGAGAACGCTACCGCACGACCACGAGATGCGGGCGGCAGCAGCAATACTACGCCGCTCTTCGGCCACAGATATTACATTGATTACAAGGGGAGACATCGAAAAACGAAACAACACGGTGGATAGACAACAGTAGACACACAAATTTAAAAATACATGAAGCCGTTCACAAGTGCAGCGTCCAAAGAAAAACGTTCAGCACTCGGGCACTAACAAAGACGACAGAAACGGCACACGTGGACGAAGGAGCACAAATGACGAAACACTGAATCACTAACACGATGGCACACACAAAAACACTGGCGACGATCTCCGGCGCGCAAAAGTTCACTTGAGGTGTATGAGTCCGGGGACCTGCAAAAGGGGAAAAAGAGGGGATGGAGGGAGGGTGTAGATGCCAGTGGCAGAGGAGATGGGAGGGGGAGGAAAGAAGGTAGGGGGTAGGAGAAGCCCAGGATGAGGAGGGAGGGAAAAAGCGAGGGGGGAGAGAAGGGAGAGAGGGTGCCCTCGGGAAAAACACAGGGTGTGGTAGAGGAGGATAAAAGTTGGTAGGAGGGGTAGATGGAGGGGATGAGGGCATCATGAGGGAGGGGGAGATGGTGGAAGCCACCTCAGGCGAGGGAATGGAGAGTGGAGAGATGGAGAGCAGGTGGGACGTGGGAATGCAGGTGCAGCAGTGGACGTGGGTGGGAGAGGATGGGAGAGACAAGTGGGTGAGGGGGATCAAGTTTGTGGGAAGTGTAGAGGATCCGTATCTGTTCGAGGGAAAGGAGGAGATATGGGAACGGAATTAGGTCATATAGGATCCGTGTGGGGGAGGGGAGACGGATGCGATAGGCGAGGCAAAGCGCATGGCGTTCTAGGATTTGAAGGGATTTGTAAAAGTTAGGAGGGGCGGAGATCCAGGCGGGATGAGCGTAGCAAAGGATAGAGCGGATAAGGGATTTATAGGTGTGGAGGATTGTGGAGGGGTCCTGACCCCATGTGTGGCCAGAAAGGAGCTTGAAGAGACGAAGTCGGGAGCGTGCCTTGGCTTGGATAGTCCAGAGATGGAGAGTCCAGGAGAGGCGACGGTCAAGGGTGACGCCAAGGTACTTAAGGGTGGGTGTAAGGGTGATAGGACGGCCATAAATGGTGAGACAGAAGTCGAGGAGACGGAAGGAAGGGGTGGTTTTCCCTACAATGATCGCCTGGGTCTTGGTCCGTACCTTCACTCACACTGAAGATTATATGTCTCAATTTCACCGACGGAAGTTTCGAACTCCCCTAAGGAACTACTCATAGTAAATGATAGACGCATTCTCCAGCCTTCAGTCTACAGAATTCCCAATACCCACATGTAAAAGAACCGCAACAAATTCCCGGTTAACATTAACCTTACGCTGTGACTCCCGTGTTGCTGCTTACATGCTGCCTCTAGAGGCCACACTCAGCACTCGCAATCACACCTGAGTCGATCACACCAAGCAAACACCGACCGCACGCGCTCTCCACTTGCTTCTCTGCCCCAACACGCTTTCTGTTTTTATTTCATCTACATCTAATCTACGTGATTACTCTGCTATTCAAAATAAAGTCCCGGCAGAGGATTCAATGAACCACCTTCGAGCTGTCTCTGTACTGTACCCCTATCGCACGGCGCGCTGGAAAAACGAGCACTTAAATTTTACTGTGCGAGCCACGATTTCTCTTATTTTATCGTGATGATCATTTCTTCCTATGTAGGTGGCTGCCAACAGAATGTTTTCACAATCAGAGGAGAGAACTGGTGATTGAAATTTCATGAGAAGATCCCGTCGCAACGAAAAACGCCTTTGTTTTAATGATTATCACTCCAATTCACATATCATGTCTGTGACACTATCTCCCCTATTTCGCGATAGTACAAAACAAGCCGATCTTTTATGTCATCCATCAGTCCCACCTGATGCGGATCCCACACTGCACAGCAATACTCCAGAATAGGGCGGAGAAGCATAGTGCAAGAATTCTCTTTAGTAGACCTGTTGCACCTACTAAGTGTTCTGCAGTGTTCGGTTTGCTCTGCACACAACATTATCTATGTGATCGTTCCAATTTGGGTTGTTTGTAAGAGTAATCCGTAAGTAGTTAGTTGAATTTACAGCTTTATGATTTGTTTGAATTACCAGGTAATCGAAATTAAGCAGATTACTTTTAGTACTCATGTGAATAATTTCACACTTTTATTTATTCAGAGCCACCTGCCACTTTTCGCCGGATACAGATATCTTAGCTAAATAATGTCGGAATTCTTTTTGGTCATCTTATTACTTTACAAGACGGTAAATGACAACATCATCTGCAGACAATCTAAGAGGGCTAATCAGATTGTCTCGTACGTCGTTCATATGGATCTGGAACAACAGAGGGCCTATAACACTTTCTTGGGGAACGACGGATATTATTTCTGTTTTAGTCCATGATTTTCCGTCTATTACTACGAACTGTTTCGTTTCTGACAGGAAATCACGAATCCAGTCGCTCAACTGAGGTGATATGTTTGTGAGGAACGGTGTCGAAAACATTCTGGAAATCTAAAAATATGGAATCAATTTGACATCCCCTGTCGATAGCACTTATTGCTTCATGAATATAAAGAGCTAGTTGTGTTTCACAAGAGCGACATTTTCTGAATCCGTTCTGACTATGTGTCAATAAATCGTTTTCTTCGAGGTACTTCATAATGTTCGAATACAGTATATGTTCCAAAATCCTACTGCAAATCGACGTTAGTGATATAGGCCTGTAATTCAGCGGATTAATCCTACTTCCCTTTTTGGGTATTGGTGTGACTTGAGAAATTTTACAGTCTTTAGTTACGTATCTTTCTGTGAGCGAGTGGTTGTATATAACTGCTAAATATGGAGCTATTTTACCATCTACTCTGAGAGTAACCTGACTGGTATACAATCTGGACCGGAGGCCTTGCCTTTATTGAGTGATTTAAGTTGCTTTTTTACACCGAGGATATCCAATTCTATGTTTCTCCTCTTGGTAGTTGTTCTTGATTGAAATTCAGGAATATTTACTTCGTCTTCTTTGGTGAAGGAATTTAATAACTCTGCTTAGTGGCACTGTCATTAGTGACTTCACCGTTGATATCGCGCAGTGAAGGTACTGATTGCGTCTTGCCACTGGTGTGCTTTATGTATGACCAGAATCTCTTTGGGTTTTCTGCCAGATTTCAAGATATAATTTTGTTGTGCAAATTATTAAAAGCATCTCGCATTGAAGTACGCGCTAAATTTCGAACTTCTGTAAAACTTTGTCAATCTTGGGGATTTTACGTTCTTTTAAATTTGGCATGCTTTTTTCGTTGCTTCTGCGACAACGATCTGACCTGTTTTGTGTACCTTGGGGGATCAGTACCATCACTTATTAATTTATGTGGTATGTATCTCTCAATTTCTGTCGATGATATCTCTTTGAAATCATTCCACAACTTTTCTACACTTACATGATCAGATCGGAAGGCGTGAAGACTGTCTCTTAAAAAGGCGTGAAGAGCATTTTTATCAGCTTTTTTAAAGAGATATTCTTTGCGTTTCTTTTTGATGGTTGTAGGTGTTACGGTATTCAGCCTAGCAGCAACTGCCTTATGGTCGCTAATCCCTGTATTCGTCATGATACTCCCTTTTTGTTCAGGATTATTTGTCACTAAGAGGTCAAGTATGCTTTCCCAACTATTTACGCCTCGGGTGGGATCATGAACTAATTGTTCAAAATGATTTTCTGAGAAAGCATTCAGTACAATTTCGGATGACGTTTTGTCTGCAGCCAGCTTTAAACGTATAATTTTTCCAGCATATCGAAGATAGATTGAAGTCACTACCGACTATAATTCTGTGAATGGGGTACCTATTTGCAATGAGGCTCAAGTTTTCTTTGAACTCTTCAGCATCTGTATCTTCTGACTCGGGGGGGCGGGGGGTTCGGTAAAACGATCCAGTTAATAGTTTAGTAGTTTAGTCCGATTGTCAAGTATCCTCTACCTATAGTATTTCGTAGGAACTATCTACTTCAATTTCACTACAAGATAAACTACTTCTGATGGCAATAAATACTCAACCACTAACTGCATTTAATCTACCATTTCTGAGCACTGTTAGGTCGTTTGAAAAAATTTCGGCTGAACTTATTTCCGGCTTTAGCCAGCTTTCTGTACCTATAACTATTTGCGCTTCAGTGCTTTCTATTGAGGCTTGGAGCTCGGGTTCTTCCCCAACACAGCTACGACAATTTACAAGTCCAATACCGATCGTTTCTACAACTACCTTCTGTGTTTTAGCCACCCCCTTTTCGACGGACGCCCTTCTATGGTTTCCTGAGTCCAACCTAAAAAACCGCCCAGTCCCTTCCATACAGCCCCCGCTACCCGTGTAGCCGCTTCCTGTGTGTAGTGGACTCATGACCTATCAAGCGGAAGCCGGAAACCCCACCACCCGATGGCGCAAGTGAAGTAATCTGCCCTGTACTCTTCATCACACCCGGAACCACCCTTTCCACATCCGCAATGACTTCCCCCCACCCCGGTATGTACGCGGAGTGCACACTGACTTCCTCCCCCTTCTTGGCAGCCATGTTCCTAAGGGTCTCCATTACGCGCCTAACTTTGGAGCTGCCATCTACTAGCAAACCCACCGTCTGTGAATGCCCAGACCTTGCGGGCCGAGAAGCTTCCTCTGGAACAGGGTGGACGACTGCATCCGGCTTTCTTGTGATTGACGCTCACGTGAACATTGAAACGAATTCTTGTCGGGTTTCCAGCCTGATCAAACTGTCATCTGAGCACAATATTTCAGCGGTCCACCTAATGATGGCGGTCAGGTGGACCGCTGAAATATTGTGCTCAGATGACAGTTTGATCCGGCTGGCAAACCGACAAGAATTTGATATACCAATACGCCGGGAAAGTCTACACAGTCACAACATTGAAACGAGCTGTCAAGGCCACTCGGCTTCCTCTTACCCCGTCGCTGTACTAGGTCAACTCAGGCGGCTCTCATATAGCCGTCGCCCTGCAGGTACAGACATTACTTTTAAACAGAAAAGCAACGTCGTGCAGCTAACGAGCCACATCCAATTGGTATTCACCGCCTCGTAATTCCAGTAGCTGATAATATTCCATAACTATTCCTGCTACCACAGAAGCATCGGAGTAAAAATTTCTGGGGACAGGTCAAGTTTGCTACAGCTGACGTTCCTGCGAGCGCAGGTAAACGTACTGCAGGCTTCACCCTATCGCTGCGCATTATATTCAGATCACTATGTTTAACTAGGAACCGTAAACCAAAGAGGTGTTAGCTGTGGTAGAGGTGCAGCCGCCATCCTTTTACCAAACAACGATACACAGGGTGAACTAGAAATCAACCGTCCGAGCAAAGTTTTTTTTTTTTTTTTTTTTTTTTTTTTTTTTTCGTCGCTGTCAATAATATCGATATAGGTGGAGAAATGCATGGTACACACTGTGATGCATTACAATATATTAATTCACTACCGGTTTCGATCATGGACCATACTCACAGTGCTAGCACAAAAAGGGAAACTGAGTGAAAACTGGGAATCGCAAAACACATTACATTTTTACATTTTCAGAGATTTAAAAAAATGCAACTGTTTCTTCTTTTATTGTATTTCTTTTATTGTGATATGACTGCTTGTGTATCTCTCTGTGATTTTACTACAGTTTACACATATTTTGTTAGTTATTCCTTGACTTATAATCTTTGATTTTGGCTTGTAGCCTATTTGATCAACTTTTCTGTGTTAGCCTACTGAGTCTGTGCTTCGGCAGTGGTGGTGTGCACTTACTGCTCTTACAGGTTTCAATGTTTTAAACGTTATGTTTTACTTGGTTAAGTCTATATTGCGGAATTAAATATCAATTTCCTTACGTTTTCAAGTCAGCAGTGGCGTACACTTTCCTACTTAAAATGTATATATTCCATGTGAAGTTGTCACATTAGATATTTTTCGTATGCACACTTAATTTTTCCGAGGTATAATTCTCACGAAAATGTAATGTATTTTGAGATCCATAGTTTCCATTTTTATGCTATCACTGTGAAGATGGTCCATGATCGAAAATTGTAGTGAATAAATGTACTGTAAGAAGACAGCACAATGTGCAACATGCATTTCTCGAAGTAAACTTTCAGAGGTTCTTCAGGGTTACCTCCTGAGTATTTTGCTATAAGGTGCCCACGGTGACCTGCTGCTCGTCACAGAGTTATTCGTTTGGTTTCTTACCCCAGTTATCATTCTATCTGTATTGCAATGAAAATGGTGCACAACACTGCAAATGTGACGATATGCGCCTTGTGCCTTCTTTGCATACGCCCACGATTTCTGCTGCAACAGCTCTTTGACTTCAAGTCTGCATTCAGTACCGCCCAGTTCTGTCTGGGGCTTTGATTTCCGGCAGTGTTAGTCGTGCGTTAATATCGATACACAGCACCGCTATGGACGGATTTACTGAAGAGAAGTTGGCCAATATGCATCTCGTGTGTGGGTTCACTGAATTCAATCGAAGAGCGGCTCAATGACGCTTCTCCGAGCTGTTCCCGCAACGACGGAAACCACGTGATGGAATTATAGATATCAGTGATGTCTGTTCTGTCTGACATGTCCAACAGAGCAGACACCACTCATATCTATAATTCTACGGGCGCGACGGCTGTATGATGAAAAAGTTTCAGTGCGGATGTACAACCAGCGTCCTAATTCCTAAGGGAATCAGAAATCCGTGAGTTGTGGGTTAATAGGTGGGAGATTTGTGTCTGTCGAAAAGCGTGTCCGGACGGCCGAGGCGGTTGAAGACCAATTCACACTGGCCGTCACGTCACGTCAAAATGTTCTCCAAAGCATTTCAAATGGCGGCATCAACATTGGTCGTCCAATCCCATCACGTCACGTCACAGTGCCGTTAAGATTTCTAACGGCCATGCGCAGATCTCCATACTTTCTTTCGACATAGTTTTTTTTCGTTGACAGTTTTTTGTTGTTCGTTATTTCTTATAAACTGTCTAGTTCGTTATTTATTTTGTTAAAATTTATAACAAATAACGGAAGCCGCGTGGAGGAATCGTGCGGTTTGAGGTGCCATGTCACGGATTGTGTGGCCCCCCCCCCCGCCAGAGTTTCAAGTCCTCCCTCGCACATGGTTGTGTGTGTTGTTCTTAGCATAAGTTAGATTAAGTTAGCTTAAGTAGTGTGTAAGTTTAGGAACAGATGGCCTCAGCAGTTCAGTTAGGAGTTCACAAACATTTGAACATTTTTTTGACGGAAGATTAATTGAAGCAGTGAGGCAGTAGTCTGAATTGTACGAAATGGCCGTACTAACTTATTTGCACTCTGCTACATTTATAAAGTGAATTTTTATACATTCCGGTACCGTATTTAATATTTTACAATGAAATGGTTTGCAATATGGCCACAACTTGAACTAAAAAGAAGTCTGTGATTAGTATCAGATTGATTGGTAGATTGAATTTGTTTGTTTGTTGTCAGGCATTTGCAGTGTTTCATAAAGAAATGGACTGGAACCTTCAGACACTGCAAGCTGTTTGTTTTAATCAGTATTAGTGGCAGGCTTATTTATTGTTATGGAGCTCTGAATTGTGTCTGAAACAGTTTTGCAATCTTCGGTGGTCAATATTTGTGTATTTTCACTAGCTAACCTCAGTAAAAATAAGGTATTTGGATTATTAAAAAGCCAAATAAAGCCAAATACAAGACCCAAGTGAAGAAAACTTATATATTTTGAAGGGAAAGACACTAAGGGAGGTATGGTTATTGCACAAATATTTGCACTGGACTAGGAGCTAAAGTTAGCCATAAACAAACAAATTTTTCGCGGGATATGATGGCAACTCGTAACACTGTGTTCCTTTTAATATTTTTAGGCGCAATTTTGACGTAACAAATTAAAAAAAACTAGTGCTTCGACTATCTAAAATACAAAATACAGATACATCTTCGTCGAGATCCTTGTACAGTGCGAGACATTCGCCTTTTGTACCAGGTAATAACATTTTTAGGACCCACACTATTTTTTCTGTTGTTCTACACTTCTGTCTTCCTTGTCTACTATACAGGTTGTCCCCACAAAACGCAAACCATTTGAGTCCAGTAAATGTCATTTTCGTAGAAATGTCGACTCCAGCATCCACACATCCACATATACATTGAAACTAACTCTTTAATTTTTTTTATTAAGCACTGATCAACAGAACTTTTCCTGACAAAGACAACTCAGACTTAACCTATTCATTTATTACCCACAAAAAAAAAAGCCCAACGCAATCAGGCTGCTGTACACTGACAACAAGTCTTCCAATAATGAACACAAAAGAATAACCCTGGATTACAAGAAATCCTAATAATAAAACAAATCAAAAAAATATAAAATTAAAGAAATATGAAACTACCTCCAGCTCTGTTAATTTCCTAAACTCATTTTAATCACGAATCCGGGTAGTGGAAACCCCATTCTTTTTCATAAGTCACTTACCTCACAGAAAATCAAAGGGCTCGGAGAGATATAGTCATAAGCCACAACTTTCACGAAATTGAGCTTTTCATGTCGCGGCATTCTTAACAATGTTCTCTTCACAATGTGTTGAAAAATTTCCGTGTTACTGCAACAGACGGCAGGCTATGACGGAGTGCAGTTCTATGCTGTGCCATTTGGTGGAAGATTCAGAAGATACATAGTCACAAGCCACGGTAAAATGACAGGTGCGTCAGGAACGTCTGCAGCGTCTTCGGGTCTTCAACGCATATTTGACACAGACGGTAGTGGAAGTGAAGAGCTTTACCCTTTGGATCCTGTCAATGATGAATCTTGGCATCCATCGACCAGCAGTTCCAGCTCATATGATGTTTCGGTGACTATATAAAACGGTTTATTTCTGGTGATTAATTTCCTGTGGCTTGTGACTTTGTTTCTCTCAACATTGACAACGCATTTGACAGCCATCCTGTGTGTTAATGATGAAACTTGATGGGCACATTTATATTACTGCATAATGGTTCAATAATGTAGTTTCAAAGGCAAAAGATGTGTAAAAAATATTTTCTCACTAATGTGATTTTAGCAAAATTTAATGTTTAGTGTGGCTTATGACTATATCTCAAGCAAATTCTTAGGCTATTTTGCTCTTCATATTATAGCTTGAAATAAGTAGAATAAATGAAGAATCACCCGAAAAACCAAAGCCTTCACGGAAAAGTAAGCGAAATATTGATCAGTGGAAGAAAAATAAAGCAAAACGTCGACGAAATGCTGGTCAGCAGTATAAGTCTTTAAACACCCACAAGACTGTTCAGGCTGCTACTACAGGAAGTCCCTGTACTTGTTTAAGTAAATGCTTCACAAAACTGCTTGGAGAGGAAGAAAACATTTTTCATTCATTTTGGGACATAGGAAACTTTAATGCCCAGAATACTTACCTGAAAATGGAACCGAAAAAGAGGTGGTTTGTTCACTATTTAAATGCAAATGGTTTAATATTTTGTATATTTATTTCATTTTGTTATATTTGCCATTCAAAGCTATCCAAAAAAGACTTACAAGAAAATATCATCCAGGGATGTTACATTTTCTTATAATGTGAGGGTATGCACAATAGAAGTCTTGATCTGAAAGGAAGCTTTCCTAATAGTTCATAGCTTACAGATACATACATGAAGAGTGAGGAATTTGCAACATCAAATGAAGCAGGGATTTGGAGTGCTAAAGGAATATGGAAGAGATTTGTATGTTACTCTGTGCTATAAGTTAGAGATGTACTCAAACTGAGTACTATACAAATATTTCTATCAGGAAGAGGATATAGGTTAGTTAGGTTAGGTTGTTTGGGGAAGGAGACCAGACAGCGAGGTCATCGGTCTCATCAGATTAGGGATGGACGGGGAAGGAAGTCGGTGGTGCCCTTTCAAAGGAACCATCCCGGCATTTGCCTGGAGCGATTTAGGGAAATCACGGAAAGCCTAAATCAGGGTGGCCGGACGCGGGATTGAACCCTCGTCCTCCCGAATGCGAGTCCAGTGTCTAACCACTGCGCCACCTTGCTCGGTAGGAAGAGGATATAAGCTCATCTGTTTTTTCTTTCAGGAAAACATGGAAACTATCCACATAAATTTCAAGACGAAGCTGTACAAAGTGTGAGAGAATTTCTCAACGCCATACCGAAATATAACAGTCATTACAGAAGAAAACAGAACCTCAATAAAGTGTATCTGGATTGTGATCTCACAATTGCTTTCTTATTTCGAGATAAATACTCAGAATACTGCAAGGAAAAGCAGGTTCCTGCAGTATCTGAAAGTAAATTCAGAGAAATTTTCGTATCTGAATGTAACATAGGCTTCAAACTACCAAAAAGTGACACCTGTTCACAATGTGATGGATTTCTAATTGCAATAAATAACCTAGAATTATGTGCAGAAGAAGCCACAGAAAAGAAACAACAATATGAACTGCATCTCAAAAAGGCTGACAGAGGACAAAATATGATTGCGTCTTTAACTGCTCTGGCTAAAGAACATTCGAAAGAGCATCATGTGCTAGCAATGGATATGCAGCAAACGTTCCCCACACCTAAACTAACAGTTGGTCCAGCATTTTACAAGAGGAAAATATCGACATACAACTATGGTACCAACGACTGTGGTTCAAATAAGGGTTATATGTTTATGTGGAGCGAGAAAGATGGAGGACGGGGTTCAGATGAAGTTGGGCGCTGCTTATTGAAGTACTTGGAGATACCTAATCCTCAGACAAAACATCTCCACATAATCACAGACAACTGCAAGGGTCAAGCAAAGAATTGGACTATTATTGCTTTGGAAAGGTCCCTTATCGCTACCATTAGATTTGATTCTGTACAGCATTACTTCCCTGTGGTAGGTCACACCATGCTACCTTGCGATCGTGATTTTCGTCGCATTGACCGGTATGCAAGAAACAGACGTACAATAGTGTACACTCCAGATGAATGGGCAGAAGTAATAAAATCTGCGAGTCCAAAACATTTAATTGTAGCTAAAATGGAAAGAGAAGACTTAAGAAGTTAGGAAAGCCTGAAGACATTGACCTCACAACATACAGAATCCACACTGGAGGTCCCCACCATTTCAGTGAAGCTACTCAATTTAAGTTTGAGTCTGAAGATCCCTTCAAACTAAGTGTAAAGCACTCTTATTCAGACATAGGAGCTTTCATGTCAGTGGACATTCGTGTCAAAAAGAAAGGAAGGCTAGTTGAACCAAATCCATATCAGCTGCCAAAAAAGTACAGAAAGCCATTACCAATTAACCAGAAAAAAATTGATGATGTACTGTCTCTAATGCCATACATACCTGCAGCAAATCAAGATTTCTTTCGGTCATGCACTGGAAATAACGTGTACAGTGATGAGGTAGAGGAACTTCCTTGATATAACTGTATCAATGAAAAAGTAATTTATACATCTCAGATACCTGACACGTATATATTAATGTGTAAAAATTATATATTCTGCTTGCTGTGTAAGAGGCAGGATTCGAACCTGTGACCGTAACGGTCGCGCGGTTCCAACTGAAGCGCCTAGAACCGCTCGGCCACCGCGGCCGGCTGAATTCGTTTGGAATGTTAATAACTAATTTCAAAAGTGAATATATATATTGTGGGGGTACAGTGAAGATTTTCAGCTCTTTAAATAAATGTCTGCAGGATGATCTAGGATGAGCTCCAGCAATTATTCTGATTACACGGTTCTGTGCAATGAACACTCTTTTACTCAATGATGGGTTACCCCAGAATATGATGCCATACGAAAACAGAGAATGAAAATAGGCGTGGTAAGCTAATTTACTCAGATGTATATCGCCAAAATTTGCAATGACACTAATAGCATAAGTAATTGAATTCAAACGTTCCAGCAGATCCTCAGTGTGTTTTTTCCAGTTCAACCCCTCAACAGTGCGCACACCTATAAATTTTGAATATTCTACCTTAGCTACCGATTTCTGATCGAAGTCTATATTTATTAATGGGGTCATTCCATTTACTGTGTGGAACTGTATATACTGTGTTTTGTCAAAGTTTAATGAGAGCCCATTTGCAGAGAACCACTTAATGATTTCTGAAAAACATCATTTACAATTTCACCATTTAATTCTTGTCTGTCGGGTGTAATAGCTATACTTGTATCATCGGCAAAAAGTACCAGCGTTGCATCTTCGTGAATATAGAATGACAAGTCATTAATATATTTTAAGAACAGCAGAGGACCCAAGACCGGACCTTGCGGTACCCCATTCTTGATTGTTCCCCAGTTTGAGAAATCACCAGTTCTTTGCATATTATGTGAACTGTTTACTTCATCTTTCTGCACTCTTCCAATTAGGTATGATTTAAACCATTTGAGCAGTGTCCCATTCATACCACAGTACTTGAGCTTATCCAGAAGTATTCCATGATTTACACAATCAAAAGCCTTTGATAGATCACAAAAAATCCCAATGGGTGACTTCCGGTTACTCAGAGCATTTAATATTACATTAGTGAAAGTATACATAGCATTTTCCGTTGAAAAAACCTTCTGGAAACCAAAGTCACATTTTGTTAAAACTTCATTTTTACAAAGGTGTGAAGCTACTCTACAATACATTACTTTTTCAAGAATTTTGGATAAGGCAGTCAGAAGAGAGATTGGGTGGTAGTTGTTGACATCAGACGTATCTGAACACAAGCCGTACTGTTTTGAGAGTCTTACACGGACAACAGTAGCATCTGTACGATTCACAGAAGATGTATTCATTGCAGCCTTGGAGATTCCAGTTCGATTGGAGTTTACAAATAAATTCCTACAACAATGTACAGAAATCCCCAGTTTTCCTGCTTTCGCGCTGTTTGTAGTCGAGGTCATGGTTATAAGAGGGGGCATGTTCAACAGTAGGAACAGATATGTTTGGTATGATGAAAATCCTCACGCACTGGAGTGTCGATCCTATCAGCATAAGCTTCCTGTAAATGTATGGGGTGAAAACGTTAAGATTTTGTTGTTGCATCTTACTTACCTCTTAGACCTACTCTTCACGAAAACTGCGCTTCAGTAGTTTTGGTGCAGAACGTAAATAATGTAGTAAATGGTAGGTTTACCGGTAGTATTGGTGGTATTGATAGAGAACAAAATATAAATGAACTTAGAACTACTTAAAACCGCACTAACCTAAGGACACCACGCACATCCATGTCCGTGGAAGGATTCGAACGTACGACCGTAGTGGTCGCACGGTTCCAAACTGAAGCGCCTAGAACCGCTCGGCCACACCGGCCGGAAAACTGGGAGACGACGTCTTCTCTTTGTTTCTTTGTTTTGCACATAATTAGAACTGCACATCGTTCAGTGTTAGTCCATTGTGTATTTTACATCCTCACAAAATGTGCATTTCATTTTATAAAAATTAGCTGTTTGCAGACCTTCTGCGCTTTTATGTATCCAAAGCAATTACTTTTGATGCAGGTACAGTTACAAGAGCAAATATAAAAAAAATTCTTTGAATGATTTTAGCTGAAAACAGACTAATAGCACTCTGATAATTCCTACATAGTCCGTCTACTTAAACTCAACACAGAAAGCTTTGGAACTGAAGTACTTGAAAAAACATTTGTGGACGTTAAATTAGCGTTGTTATATTTCTCACACTGATTCTCACAATTCTTTGTTGAGCTCCTTAATTAATTCCTGCTCAAATTGATACTGATAGCAGCTAGTGCATTAGGAATGCTGAAAACATTTTCTTTCGTGTACATTTTGTTTTTTTATCTAAATGGTAAGTCACACAATCGCTTCCTGGTTCTGACGTCGTTATTTAGTCTGACAACAGATGTGTATGTAAGATGAATAATAGAATACCATACCAATCATTGTACCAGTAGTATTATTACACATGCTCTGGTATACGTTTAATCTGGTGGAGTGAAACGTGGAGAAGGGAGAAAATGGAAAAGATCCCATTAGATATCTCTTAAACAGAGTGCTGAATATGAGCTGCAGAAGTAAGGAATAAACGCGTCCTTCCATGAGCCAAAAAGAGGAAATATTTAATAATGAACATGTTTTATCAAAATAACTGCTTGGACCCATTTTACGACATGAGTCGTTGGTGGAAACATTAGCTGAGGAAATAATGGAAATGCAAAACCACAAAAGCAGGCCGTGGTAGGAGTATGTAAAGCTGGTGGCCGATGTCATATCAACATCACAGTATAACATGCAAACAGCAACAACTGCCGTTCAAATGAAAGGTTAAATTGTTTAGTGGAGATGTGTTTCTGAAAATTTAAACCGGCAAAGTCATGTCTTGTAAGGACTAAAAATATTAATTTTACCACATGAATAATGGCCAACTTTCGGGACACAGAAATCAGTTACTTAAGTACTGACATTCCACCATTTATGTCGCTCTATATTTTGGAACAGCCGTGACACTACACATGAAATGTCATTGCACATAATAGAGCTATTAGAGTTAAACATGGGGTTCGTACACGTACATGTTTACCCACAGCTCCGTTTTGTATATCCCTCCTGATATAATTTACTATCGACAATCTATTACCGCTTCGGAATAGCAGCGGAATTCGCAGATTCAACACTACAAAAGGAAATTACCTGCATATCGCTCCAGTAAGTCTGACTAACTCAGAAACAAATTACTCAAAATCGTGTGCCCATTAACAGTAAACCTTTTAAATGGAAATAAGTTTTTTTTTTTATAAAACCAACTTATTTTAGAAATATGAGTAACGATTTCTCAAGTAACGCATACGCAAAATAGTATCACTGTGCAGTATCTAAAAGTCATGTAACTACTACCTTCAAATGGCAATACCTTGTTTTCAAAATCATTGCATTTTTTCCATGACGTCTTGAGATCTGTGTGCGTTAGAATTGTCCTTATATTTATAGTTTCGTCTGAGACCGTTAATCGTATGTTCCTACTCTTTCGATCTGTGACTTTCCGCACCTTATTCTAAGCATATTTTTCCTCAATACTGGTTCTATTAATATATATTTCCTAATATAGCTCTATCTTTTTGTTGGCTTCTTTCAGCACCATTCTGTTACTTTAAATGTTTATATAACATCGTCTTGTTTCTCCAATAACACGCTTCTACTGTCTCACACCTTTTCCTGTTCAAGTTTTCTATTGCTCAACATTTAGTGCAGCTTAAAAATGCGTCTGAGTTTTAGCAAACGCTTGTTATGGAAATGAATCTTTCGCTCGGTAGTGAAGACTACATTGTTCCAATATCTGGCCAGATTGCCATCCTTTAACGTCCATTTGCTGACGGAAATATGCGCAGGACGAAATACTGTATTGCTAGTAGGTGAGGAATCGCCCTGCGAAGTCCGAGTGAGCGAATTTTTCTTCATCCTGTATATGTGCACTTTTCCAATTTTTAATTGAATTTTCTTGTAGAGAAGATTGTATTACTTTGTGCGCGTGGCATTCTTTTTCCATACACGTCACTCAGAGTACATCTAAATTCAGTCTTCGTTAAACATTGGACACATCTGAATTCATGGAGTAGAATGAATATCTGTATGGGGGATTATTTTTCTCTTGTTTTGTTGATTTTTCGTGCTTTGGCACTCGTTCACGGTTGAAGTAAGACTCTGCCGAGTATGTAGTACATTTCGTAGTGACTATCGGGAGGGGTAAACCACTTTCAACTCTGTTTCTTGACACGTGAACAAGTGTCGGGGTAGATGATGACCCTGTCAGGATACTTTATTTTATACACAACAGTAGTCTTTTAAATACCAACAACTATTTAAGTAATAAAATGGCCTGAGATGGAAAGCACAACTGCACAAAGATATCCCATTGCAAAATAACTGTACTGTTTAAAACAAGGAATGTGTGGACCACAAAGTGATCTGTTAAGAGCTTTATCTGGAGCATATGCTTGTATTGCTGGAAAATGTGAGCTATTGATGCATGTGACAAGAGACATCTGGAGGTGCTTCACTTGTACTAGAGGAGAATGGGAAAGGCCTCTTGAATAACGGAGTTCACAAATGAAAAAGTTCTTTGAAAAGTTGGAAAATTAGTCTACTACCAACAGTACAGAAATTGCTCATCTCTACCGATACAACAGGTTTCTGCTTAATGCGGTAATTAATGTAGTAGAAATAACTATTCAGTACAAGAGAGCAAAAGGAAGACTTAGACTGAAATACTCTAAGATGAGGCAGGAGCAGGCACAGATGAGGAAATAAAGACACTAACAGAACAGAGAAGAGTGGAAAAGAAGAATTTCTGTTAACCTGTCTTCGGACTGATAGGTAAGACTACTTGAGTGCATCTGTTGTCTAAAGCAATGCCACTACCCATATATCTTGCTCACTGCAAGGGGAAGGAAACTGCCTACAAGTTCAGAGCCGATTTGACGTATACGTCAGTTTTGTGAAATCGGTAATGGAAAAACTCCGATCCCAGCTCCTCAACAATTTAAGAATTTCTCTGTCACTTACGTTTCTTTTCATACGTGCCTATGCTCCCGCCTGACCTAAGACTTTTTCGGAGTGCCTCTTCTTCCGGTTGCGGGCCCTCCACAAATACCAACACAGTAAACGGAGCGTGGCAGGGAAAGTGGAGAGACCTCTCATCTCGGCCAGAGGGGGAGCCCAGAATTTAGGGGTCGCCTTCGCTGACTGGATTTCATGCGCTATTGGCGGTTACTGCGGAGCTCATTTCGTAATTCATGCGGGGACGCCTTGGGACAATCCACTAAGGAAAGCGCAGCTGTGTGAAGAAGGGGGTTGGTGAAGTCTGAAGAGGGTGGGAAGAGGGGGCAGATGCGATATCGCATCTTCTCCTCGAAAGGAACGAGTGCTGCTTGCAAGTATTCTCGTCTCTGAATTCCTAAACTAGCGCATCGCTATCTTTTTCCGACTTGGCTGTCAGAGATTGATACGTTGACGGGAAGAATTGCAAATTTACATATCATAATTATCATATTGTTATTCCATTTTTGCCCAAGAATTGGAATATTTAATAGAACGGGTTGGTGCCATGCTCTGTTCTCCGGATAACTGATGTTTTAATATATTTAACATGCAAGTCAACATCGCGCTATGTATTCATCCACGTTTTTTGTTATCACATTGGAGTCTTCCCCCCGTGTAACGCAAATTACTCCGTGTCGCGTACGATTATTACGGTAGAACTATGCTAGAGCTTTGCAGCAGTTTTCACAAAATTGTCTCGTTTTCCCCACTAAGCGATTGTCGTCTTCGGTGTGTTGCATTTCAGTTCGGACAACAGGGAACCTTGTATTTTTTGTGGGGGTTAAGTTTTCTGTCATCTAACGATAACATCTTCTATAAAATTGCGGGTCTGATAAACAAGTGCGTCCGGTTTTCTTTAACGCTTAGAGTTACCGTAAATTAATAAAGTGATGCTATCCTGAGACTCGTAGATCAAAAAATTTCGATGCAAAATTCTTGAATAAAATTCAAAATTAAGATATTTTCTTTGTAGTCTGAGGTAGCATTCATGCGAAAGTTACAGATCTTAAATGTAATGTAACCTCCATCGTGTTACTTTTTTATGAAAAACGCGTTTTAGGCGGAATAATTATCATGCCATGTGGTCCAGCATTTGGTTTAAAAATAATGATAGTAAACATTCACGGTAACTTCAGCTGAGAGCTGTATTTTACTCCTCGTTTTATACAAGGGGCTCTATGAAACTTAAAACTTAAATCAATGTGTTACAAAAAAAACTTTCAGACATACGCAGGTTTAATGTTTATTAAAATTGTCTTTATGCGTAATACATGAAACAAAGGTTTTTAAAAATTGTAACGTTTGTTATCCAACAGTGAAAACTGCAGGCTGGAATATCATTAATATAAGGAAAATATAGATTGCTACTCACCGTGAAAATGATACGATGAGTGGCAGACAGATACAACGAAACGACCGTTACAAATTAACTTTCGGGCAAAGCTGGAGATGGTGGTCATGTGTGGGTGAGATGTGCTTGCTTATGTGAATGAATGTATGTGTGTTTCCTTTTGTGAAAAAGGCTTTGGCCGAAAGCTGATCTGTAACGGTATTTTCGTTGCGTCTGTCTGCTACTCAACGTGTCATATTTACGGTGAATGGCAATCTATTATTAATTATTATGTTATTGTTATATACCTCCATCAACAACAGAATGAATCATGGTTCACTGTAGTATGATGTAAGGTTCTTGAGCCACACAACAGAGAAATGGTTTCGTTCGGAAAATAATGTAAACTTTACCAAATTTTGACTCTAAAACGAATATATTTAAGACACAACTTTACGAAATTTGTTTTCCTTTACGGTGATTCACACATGTAGGAAATCTTAATGATTTTAAAAAAAGTACTAGGTCAGTGCTCTTATTTTTGTCCGATCTGAAATGCAATAGCTCCGTCTCATCTTGAAGGAAGTAGGCAGTTACTTGTTTTCTGGTTTTCTTTCCGCGCACTTACGTGCTTATTCACATGTTCTTTTTAGCGCATGGCAAGAGTCTGTGGAGTTGCACAGATTGTCTAAACTCACTACAGCTTCCATGCTCTTGCATGTTGCATTCGTGCTTGAAAATGCATACGAATGCTGCCGATAAAAGCCGAAATGTACACTCACAGGTGTGGTTCGAACAGTGAAGATGTCTGCAACTGTGCACTTCATATCTGCGAGCTAAAAGTTATTTCAAAAAGAAGGGAAGTAGCTTTGTGCAATGAACAATATGAACTGAAGTCGTATCTTGACGACACCATTAGTAAAGACTGGCACGACAGAAACAAATATTATACAGTGTTATATGAAATACATTGTATATTATAAGACTCTAAGTCGGAGGCCACAGCGGAGTCAAAAAGCAAATAAAAACCCTGATTGCACAGAACTGCCGAGAAAGACAAGTGAGTGAGATCTTGAAGAGAGTTAATGCTGGCAGTGAGGAGGTTTACGTACCAAACCTACATTATTTTTTTTGACAGACTTTGGTTCACAAGTGGTATGGAATATTGTAGAGTAGCATGTAACCTCTCGGAGAAAGTAATTGTTCTCTTTTTTTTATGACAGTGTCTTTCGCCATGAACTGGTTACACGGGACCCAGTAGGTATCGATAACTATTTTTGCACATTTTCAGTTTCTAAATGAGTATTCGTTCTCTGAAGGAAGTTGTTTTTGATGAAGTGTCAAGCTCCCCTCTTCTCCCGTCTGCAAACGGGACCTATAATGACCTTTTCCTTCTTTTCCTTCGGTTCACTGGCACGGCACGTAATACAGCTCCAGCGAAAGCAAGAAATATTCATTTCCATTCAACACACAACGTCATTGTAGGATGCTCTCTGTGAGTGCGCTAAAGCCCTGTCTAACCACACGTAACTTTTCCTGTTCGCCTTAGCGCGCACTCTGATGAGTACTTTAATGAACATTAAATGCCCGCACGCTTCGTATGTCAAATCAAAAGCGGCATTTTATTGTAAAACCCGATACAAAATCTTAAGCAGAATCTAGTTTTTGGTGCTTACTAACACCTGTAACACCTTTCTGCGCCAGTACTGCAGTACAGAATACACAGCAACTGCACACATTTCCGCAGCTCATACGAGCAACAAAATCCCACTGAGTATGAACCTCTGACAAGATTAGAAACCAGAGCCACGTGAGATAAACATTTAACACGGTAATTGGCAAAAACAGTGAAGACTTTCAATGCTCTTGTCTCTCTATCGAGTCATTCGCACTAGAATAACAACGAATTAAGTGATCACACGTAAATCCAGTTTCCAGTGGCGATAATCAGTTGCTGAGCGTGCTGAACGGGAATTGATTTATATTTTGATTGAAATCAGGTTGAACAATGTATCCTTATTTTCATTGAAGTTGGCCATTCTTACCAATCACCAACGGGCACCAGACAGTCAGTTGGAGACTGTATCTGCAGCAAGGAATCAACGCAGCTCAGACCATAGCAACTTTTTTTTTTACTTTCTTATAATATATGCCACCCGTAAAAAAATGTTTTATACAGATGTTCCAATAACTGATAATGGGACTCAGGTCCTGCCGTTTCGAATGTCTGAATATGTAAATATGTGTATACATTTGTAACGTAAGGGGGGGGGGGGGGGTTATTTTTGCTTTTTCTGCAGTTCAAAAATGGGTTCAAATGGCTCTGAGCACTATGGGACTCAACTGCTGAGGTCATTAGTCCCCTAGAACTTAGAACTAGTTAAACCTAACTAACCTAAGGACATCACAAACATCCATGCCCGAGGCAGGATTCGAACCTGCGACCGTAGCGGTCTTGCGGTTCCAGACTGCAGCGCCTTTTCTGCAGTTGAGAACAACTCTGTGAGGAGAAATGACATGTTTACTGTCGCAATATTTCTCACCACATTACAGCTTTTCACACAGTTTTCAACTCGCCAACATAAAAAGAGCGCAATGGATAATGCATCTTACCAACATTAAAAAGTGAAATAAGTTTATACACAACAATGTTAAATATTAACTCTCTGAAAGAACATTAATCTTAAGCAGAATATTATGAAAGTTTAATCCTAAGCACAGTGATATGAAAGCTTAATTGGACGTTTCTTTACAAAATTGCTCCTACACATACGTTATGATGTTGATCAGTACTACGAAAATCGTCCGATTCCGGTTCAAAGTTCAGTACTATTTAGGATGACATTCAAGTCTACTGTAGATGGTTGGTCAAGTGACAAATTTGAGCTCAAGATTACTCAAGGCCGCTCGAGTTTACAGTCGACGCAAGCTGGTGAACCAACAAAGTTTACGCCTCTGATCGCGGTATTTACCTTAAACTGCGACGTGCTGCTGTCTGCAAGGCCGCTCTCTGCCACTAAAATTCCTATAAAACTAATCTGGCATTTGCTGAACTTCCCAGCAGAAATTTCCCTATGTTTCTCGTTATGTGAGAAAACATATGCTCAGCCCTAGTCTTATTATGTGGCGATATACACGCACATGGTTGGAGCAGCTTGCATATTAAAGTGCCCTCTCAGTTCTCACAAGAACAATTAACTAATTTGTCTGGTTCGTTTCTCCACAGTTGGGGCTAAACGTTGCTACATCTAATTTTAGCTGGAGTTCAGCCGCTGTGACCGCAGTGTCCACACCAGTTTCTTCTCTGCGTCGTATGGAGCGTTAAGCGCTCCATTCTGCACTTGATGCCAGTTCAGAGAAGAGTCCTCACACAAAATTTCTCTCTTGTCCTACTCATGGCAAAACTGCTTCCCTCCACTTCGGTTCCTTTTTCATGTCATGGCTTTTTTCGACTAATAGGTGCATTCCTCTCATTTTGTAGAAACACCCTCTACCAATCGCAACGTCCCTTCTATCAAACTGCGTCGAAACTTCAGTAGTTTTCTTCTTCCTAGTGAGTTTCCACCAATCGGATGTTTTTTGCCCATTCTAGACGCCAAAAGTACATTGACCTTTCCAAGTGTCGCACTCGCTGGACGAAAATGCGTCACTTGCTTTTGTTCGTATCCCATTGGAATTTCGAAACACAGTTTTCTAAAGCTTCTTCTCTGCTCTCGTACCGAAGCCCTCGCTACAGGCGGCCCTACAGCGTGAATCATCTAGTCCAGGGTCGCTGTCCTCCTTCCTGCCACCCCTTTAAGTGGTTGCCATCATAACTCCTGCAGTGCGGCTTCGCTACGCCATAGTGGAGATGGCTTTTCAAAACTAAAAGCCACTCGACTCGCGTTCCCTGATCTACCTTCCACTCAAACACATGCGTTGTGTAGGAATGGTGTGTTAATTATCGTCGATTGACTGTGATCCCTTTTTGCATCACATATTGATAGGCAAACGTTCTCATAACTGTCATCTTCACCTTCTCATTGCGATTTGCAAAGGTCTCATGTAAGGTGCGAATCTGACCGTTTATTCTGCCACCTTACACACTGAGTACTCTTACTGTGCAGAATTGTAAAGTAAAGCTTGAAAGGTTGATGTAATTGCAGCTGTGGGTGATTAAGATGGATATGTACATACATCTGGCCAATGGCAGTTTGCGCAAAATTATACCTGTGTGCTACAGTGTTGGGGCCTACACACTTTTCACTTGCTGTAGCAGTAAGCTTAACTAAACTGTATATATTATTTTTATGTCAATACATTGCACAGTTAATTTTAAATTTTATTATTAGCAGTTTAACCTCGTGAGGAATACTACAAAATGAAAAAAAATGACAATCTCGGCTGGAATCGACCCTGTTCTGCAACTTACCAGCAATAAAAATGACTAGCTTTCAATAGAATGACATAAATAATGTAACAAATAATTACAGCATTCACATAACGAGGAATAATATTCAGTTTTTAACAGTAGCATATGCAAACAAATTCCTAAGATCCTTCATTCGAGATTCATCTTCTTCGTCACCTTCAACTGGTGGATATTCAACATCCACATTTTCTGCAACCTGAGGTTCCCCTAGGGAAGTGGCCTGACGCTCGTTAAAAGATGGTTTTGGCTGTCGATATGGGCAGCTACTGGGTGAGCATGCTACGCAGTCAGTGGCTAGCTGTTGTGCAGTTATCATCGAGGGTGCCGAATGATTCATTTGAAATTGCCTCAGATGTCGTTTCGGCTGTCGTATGGTGCTCTTGTCATTATGAAATGGCTCAAAAACGAGGATAATACGTCGTCAAGAAGACTTTATAAAGAGCATTCAGCAGCAAGAGTGTGAGACCAGATAGCCACCACGTCCTCTCCACCACTATTACGCCACTGCAATGCCTGCTTCAGGAACTCAGATATGTATCATTTATGGACCAGTATGTTTGTGTGCCTACCCCCATGAACCATGGACATGGCCGTTGGTGGGGAGGCTTGCGTGCCTCAGTGACACAGATGGCCGTACCGTAGGTGCAACCACAACGGAGCGGTATCTGTTGAGAGGACAGACAAACGTGTGGTTCCTGAAGAGGGGTAGCAGCCTATTCAGTAGTTGCAGGGGCAACAGTCTGGATGATTGACTGATCTGGCCTTGCAACACTAACCAAAACGGCCTTGCCGTGCTGGTACTGCGAACGACTGAAAGCAAGAGGAAACTACAGCCGTAATTTTTCCTGAGGGCATGCAGCTTTACTGTATGGTTAAATGATGATGGCGTCCTCTTGGGTAAAATATTCCGGAGGTAAAATAGCCCCCCATTCGGATCTCCGGGCGGGGACTACTCAAGGGGATGTCGTTATCAGGAGAAAGAAAACTGGCGTTCTACGGATCGGTGCGTGGAATGTCAGATCCCTTAATCGGGCAGGTAGGTTAGAAAATTTAAATAGGGAAATGGATAGGATAAAGGTACATATAGTGGGATTTTGTGAAGTTCGGTGGCAGGAGGAACACGACTTTTGGTCAGGTGAATACAGGGTTATAAATACAAAATCAAATAGGGGTAATGCAGGAGTAGCTTTAATAATGAATAAAAAAATAGGAGTGCGGGTAAGCTACTACAAACAGTATAGTGAACGCATTATTCTGGCCAAGATAGACACGAAGCCCATGCCTACTACAGTAGTACAAGTTTATATGCCAACTAGCTCTGCAGATGATGAAGAAATTGATGAAATGTATGACGAGATAAAAGAAATTATTCAGGTAGTGAAGGGAGACGAAAATTTACTAGTCATGGGTGACTGGAGTTCGTCAGCAGGAAAAGGGAGAGAAGGAAACATAGTGGGTGAATATGGATTGGGGGGAAGAAATGAAAGAGGATGCTGCCTTGTAGAATTTTGCAAAGGGCATAACTTAATCATAGCTAAGACTTGGTTCAAGAATCATAAAAGAAGGTTGTATACATGGAAGAATCCTGGAGATACTAGAAGATATCAGATAGATTATATAATTGTAAAACAGAGATTTAGGGACCAGGTTTTAAATTGTAAAGCATTTCCAGGGGCAGATGTGGACTCTGCCCACAATCTATTGGTTATCAACTGTAGATTAAAACTGAAGAACCTGCAAAAAGGTGGGAATTTAAGGAGATGGGACCTGGATAAACCGAAAGAAACAGAGGTTGTACAGAGTTTCAGGGAGAGCATAAGGGAACAATTGACAGGAACGGGGGAAAGAAATACAGTAGATGAAGAATGGGTAGCTCTGAGGGATGAAGTAGTGAAGGCAGTAGAGGATCAAGTAGGTAAAAGGACGAGGACTAGTAGAAATCCTTGGGTAATAGAAGAAATATTGAATTTAATTGATGAAAGGAGAAAATATAAAAACGCAGTAAATGAAGCAGGCAAAAGAGAATACAACAGTCTCAAAAATTAGATTGACAGAAAGTGCAAAATGGCTAAGCAGGCTAGAGGACAAATGTAAGAACGTAGAGGCTTATCTCACTAGGGATAAGATAGATACTGCCTACACGAAAATTAAAGAGACCTTTGTAGACAAGAGAACCACTTGTATGAATATCAAGAGCTCAGATGGAAACCCAGTTCTAAGCAAAGAAGGGAAAGCAGAAAGGTGGAAGGAGTATATAGAGGATCTATACAAGGGTTATGTACTTGAGGACAATATTATGGAAATGGAAGAGGATGTAGATGAAGATGAAATGGGAGATACGATACTGCGTGAAGAGTTTGACAGAGCACTGAAAGACCTGAGTCAAAACAAGGCTCCGGGAGTAAACAACATTCCATTGGAACTACTGACGGCCTTGGGAGAGCCAGTCCTGACAAAACTCTACCATCTGGTGAGCAAGATGTATGAGACAGGCGAAATACCCTCAGACTTCAAGAAGAATATAATAATTCCAATCCCAAACAAACCAGGTGTTGACAGAAGTGAAAACTACCGAACTATCAGTTTAATAAGTCACAGCTGGAAAATACTAACGCGAATTCTTTACAGACGAATGGAAAAACTGGTAGATGCCGACCTCGGCGAAGATCAGTTTGGATTCCGCAGAAATGTTGGAACACGAGAGGCAATACTGACCATACGACTTATCTTAGGAAATAGATCAAGGAAAGGCAAACCTACATTTCTAGCATTTGTAGACTTAGAGAAAGCTTTTGACAATGTTGACTGGAATACTCTCTTTCAATTTCTAAAGGTGGCAGGGGTAAAATACAGGGAGCGAAAGGCTATTTACAATTTGTACAGAAACCAGATGGCAGTTATAAGAGTCGAGGGGCATGAAAGGGAAGCAGCGGTTGGGAAGGGAGTGAGACAGGGTTGTAGCCTGTCCCCGATATTATTCAATCTGTATACTGAGCAAGCAGTAAAGGAAACAAAAGAAAAATTCGGAGTAGGTATTAAAATCCATGGAGAAGAAATAAAAACGTTGAGGTTCGCCGATGACATTGTAATTCTGTCAGAGACAGCAAAGGACTTGGAAGAGCAGTTGAACGGAATGGATAGTGTCTTGAAGGGAGGATATAAGATTAACATCAACAAAAGTAAAACGAGGATAATGGAATGTAGTCGAATTAAGTCGGGTGATGCTGAGGGAATTAGATTAGGAAATGAGACACTTAAAGTAGTAAAGGAGTTTTGCTATTTGGGGAGCAAAATAACTGATGATGGTCGAAGTAGAGAGGATATAAAATGTAGACTGGCAATGGCCAGGAAAGCGTTTCTGAAGAAGAGAAATTTTTTAACATCGAGTATTGATTTAAGTGTCAGGAAGTCGTTTCTGAAAGTATTTGTATGGAGTGTAGCCATGTATGGAAGTGAAACATGAACGATAAATAGTTTGGACAAGAAGAGAATAGAAGCTTTCGAAATGTGGTGCTACAGAAGAATGCTGAAGATTAGATGGATAGATCACATAACTAATGAGGAGGTATTGAATAGAATTGGGGAGAAGAGGAGTTTGTGGCACAACTTGACAAGAGGAAGGGATCGGTTGGTAGGACATGTTCTGAGGTATCAAGGGATCACAAATTTAGCATTGGAGGGCAGCGTGGAGGGTAAAAGTCGTAGAGGGAGACCAAGAGATCAATACACTAAGCAGATTCAGAAGGATGTAGGTTGTAGTAAGTACTGGGAGATGAAGAAACTTGCAGAGGATAGAGTAGCATGGAGAGCTGCATCAAACCAGTCTCAGGACTGAAGACAACAGCAACAACATGTTTGTGTGAGTGGTTTTCAATAATAATTCCAGTGATATAAACATGTGTGTGAACCTTACCATTGTCCTGATCATGAAAAAAATGTAGGCTCCCATCCTAAATGTGCAGAAGACCGAGTATCCTGTTTCTGAATAACTTTTGATTTTTGTCTGCATTAAATGTGCCAAAGTGTATAGTTAAATTACCTATATCACAGGTAGTGAGAAAGGCACGCAAATTGAACTTATACGAAAGTAATTTTGCTTTGATTATTACTATGAACTACTTTCTGAAGTTAATTGCACTTAATATTTGAATTACTTGCTTTAAAGTATGAACATATAAATTGTTTCAAGTAGGGTTGGAAATCAATGCTCGCAAACTGCAATTTGTTTCTGAAATATTCTGTAAATACAGTTTCAGTTTATGGGTCCCCACTATATTCTTTTCTATTATAGGAAAGATAAACTGAATATTGCACTTGCTAAGGAAATCTGACAAATTTCCAAAATAATGAGAGTATAAAATGTGTTTGTGTAGTGTTATTTAACTTCATTTGTGGTTTTTGTATGTTAGTTAAACCAGGGCTCTAGTCACGCCCAATTTTAGTCACATGAGGTCTTTAGTAACATCTTAGTGCTGAGTTAGCTATTGATTGCAACAGTAACTATTATTACTACGAGTAAATTAACTTTTAAATTTCCTATGATTTCTGATTTGTGTAAATAGGAACTACTGCTACCCACTACTCAGTTCGTCCGGTAGTCGTGTATATTCATTGCACTATTTAAAAGGAGTATAAATGAAAGTCAACTTAGTAACCCAAATTCATTTTTCTTAATACATAATGTTTCAAATTATGACACCTAATTAGGATGGCGGCCGTTTATTATTTCGTTTGTATCAAGGTCATTACTTGTATTACCTTCAAAATAAAGCCTTTCTGTTTTCTATTAATTGCCGTAGATACGAAATTACTGTTCGATACCCTCTACCCATTACGTAAACACACGGTCAAAACATTTCCATATTCTCATGAATGGCGGGCTTCATGTGGTTCCCAAGTTGTGCAGCGACCGTAAACCATAAAATTACCAAATAAGCAGCAACCAGTCGGAAAAAAATAAAATATGATTTTGCACTGGTTGCTGCTTATTTGGTAATTTCCGGATTCCACCGAGAGGGTAACCCTAGCTTGCAGGCGAGTGTCATACTTGGCACTAACTTGCAGCTTCCGTGTTATAACTTGCCCTACTGTGACAGATGGCGGTGAATGGCTGCCTCATAAAATTCCCAAGGCTGTGATGTTAACCAGGTCCACACGTACAGCTGTACGTCGTCGTCCGAGATAAATCGTTTGCCCCTCAGAGCCTTTTAATGGGACCAAAAATGGCGTAATCACAGAGAGAGAGGTCCGGACTGTATGGAGAGTGGCCGAGAACCTTCCATTTGAATTTCTGCAGGAGTTATTCGACTGTGTTGGTCGTACGAGCGTAATGACCCCGTGGGTGAAATTGCTTGTCGTTTTGACGTGATTGCTTGGCAAAGGGTGGTCAAGGTTTGCGAGTAACACTGGGCATTCACTGTTGTCCCCTGTGATTACGCCATTTTTGGTGCACTTAAAAAGGATCTAAGGGCCAAACGATTCACTACGGACGACGACGTCCAGCCGTATGTACGGAACTGGTTAACATCGAAGGCACGGGAACTTCATGAGACAGCCATTCACCGCCTTGTGCCACAATAGGACTAGTCTCTCAACAGCCAGAGTCAATAATTCTAACACGCAGATAATGGTTTCTGTAGTTGTGCCTCCGGCTCGTTTCTTTCTGAACGCCCCTTATATATACACCAGGCTGTAATGAGAATTTAACTACAACGAAATTAGTTTACTGCTATTTAATCGAAAATGCACACACGGATAAGATTTCTGACTGCATCGAAGGCAACCATGTTATCTGCTCTATTGTCCTGTACGTAATCGCATTTAAAAACATTCTAGCAACTCTGCCGCCTGGTGACGCATTCTAATTGTCAGGAGGGTGTTTGGCTTAATGCCGTGGTGCCACCTGTACGTGGATGTCGGGAAGAGTACCGGACGGGCAGTCTGCTGTATGCCTACGATCAGAAAGAGTCGGGAGTACCAGTGATTATGATTAAAGTGCAGCTACTCACAGAAGTCCAGAGCAGAGTGTAATTACCGTAAGACAGAGAAACGTGACAGGTAATGTGGAACCGATTTGCACTGGAAAAAATTAATTCCGGTTTTGCCCACTGGCTGAAAATCTGGCGTTGTGACTGCACGAAATTTTCCATAAGTAATGGACTAGGAACGAGATATGGGCAGCAATGATCAACAAGTGAGTAAGGCAGATTGTGTGCAGCGCCAGATTCGCACCCAACAGCCAACATTGAACCAATTTTTTTCAGCAGAAATCGGTTCCGCATTAAGGCATTAGTACATCTACCACGCTTCGCTGTCATAGGATAATTACAGCCCACACCGAACCTATTTGAGAAACTGTACTTTAATTATAACGACCCAGAACTTCTAAGCTGCGGAGTCTGTTATCTGGCGAAGCTACTGGAAGTGTGCCCTGGTAGTGACTGGTCTGATTCTTTCCCACGTTTTCTGCGGTACATTGTTGCGCTCATTTCACTGCAATATGAATCAGTGTCCAGAACTGTATGAACTGGAATTATCCACTGTACCCATTAGTATTACACGAGTACAGTTGGACTTTCAGGAGGGGAAATCTATTGTGAATATACAGGGTGAGTTACTAACTATTGACACCTAGAGTAACTCCGAAAGTATGACAGGAGCTGAAAAGTTTGTGGAGCGAAAGGTGTATGTGACAACGAGAGTCGTAATATGATGTTGGTTTTTTGTTGCTAGGTGGGGTCGCTTCAGAGATATAAAGGTCAAATTTGTTGTGTTAAACGGGATGCTATAGTTCGGTACTTATTTTCTGATAGCGGCTATCGAGACGGACCCAATGACGTGTAACAGTAAGGTCTTTGAATGTCGACGAAGGTCACAAAAGATGTTCGAAGTGACGACCATTGGTATAGATGCAGTGGTGCAATTCTCTTATCATGGATTTAGTGGTATTCCTTATCACATCGGCACTTATCGAAGCACATGCTCTGACTATTCTCTCTGGCATATCTTCAGGTGTAGTTGGAATGTCTTTATAAACAATGTCTTTTACGAATAACCACAAGAAAAAATCCAGAGGCGTCAAGTTTGGCGAACGAGCCGGCCACGACCCATACCCTCCGCGTCCAAGGCAACGATTTGGGAATTGTCTCTGCAATTCATTTCTAGCCATCAGCGACATATGTGCCAGACACCCATCGTGTTGATACCACATTCTGTTCCTTGTTCCTAAAGGTATTTCTTCCAATAACAGACCTAATGTTTCTTTTAGGAATCTGGTGTACGCCCTACTATTAAGATTTCCTTCGATGAAATAGGGGCCTATAATTCTGTCCTCCAGAACCCCACATCATACATTCACCGACCACTGTTTCTGGTGTGCAACTTGCCGCAGCCATCATGAATTTTCAGTTTCCCAATAATGAATGTTATGCAAGCTAACATTTGCATGGTTCGTGACTGTAGCCTCGTCAGTAAATAAAGTAAAATTAATAAACGTGTCATCCCTCTGAATTTGAAGTTGAGATTATCGGCAGAATTCAGTCCGTACCAGTTAATTCTTGCTGTAGATTGATATGGTAAGGATGATATTTATGGCGATGCAGAACACGAACAACACTACTCTAGGTCATGTCAGATTCTCCTGCGATTTGACGCCATCCAACACAAGGATCTCGAACCACCGTGGAAAGAGTACCAATTTCCGTTTCTTCGTTAGTAACTTTCCTTTTCCGGATATGTTTCCGTTGCCTTAAAGATCCAATTGTTCTCAATTTATCATACACATATTTAAATGTACGACGTGTAGGGTGAGTAGGTTGAGGATATTTTTCAGCGTATAAGTCTCTAGCTCAAACTGAAATTCGTTGGAATTCTCCATAAATCAGAAGCATATGGACTTGTTCTTCGAAGGAATACATCATTCACATTAGCTTGATTCGACGATACTAGACTTGACGCTCCTATTAGTGATTTATTGTGAAACCGTCGAATGGTGTTTACATGTCAATGGCACGTTAAATGAATACTCTGTATTCAGCGAATATTTACTATTTGCAAAATGTACAAGAGAGAAATGTCAGATCAGGTGCTTCGATAAGTGCCGAAGTGATAAGGAATACCACTCAATCCACGGCGAGAAGATTGCAGCACTGCATTGATACCAATGGTCATTACTTCGAACACCTTCTGTAAATGGACGCTCATGTCACCTTTGTGACCTTCGCTGGCCTTCAAAGGCTTACTGTTAGAGACCATTACAATCGTCTCTATAGCCGCTACCAGTGATCAAGGGGGGTCGGCACTGTAGCTCATCGTGTTCGGTCAGAGGGCTGCTCGCCCTCTGTGCTAAGAGAACTGAGTAAAGGAGTTAACAATCAACTTGAACGGATGTCTTGTGACTTCCGCCCAGACCAAACGCAACGAACAATACCGAACAAAAAGGAGGGGGGAGGGGGGATGGGGGAGGGGGAGGGGGGATAGGGGAGGGGGGATGGGGGAGGGGGAGGGGGGATAGGGGAGGGGGGAGGAGGGGAAGGGGGTAGCGTCTTTGATTCATGACCAAATCGCTTTTGGTCCCGGCTTCGAATACAGCAGCTGCTTAAATTTTGATTAATAGTCAGCGCTGGCGGCCGAAGACTTTTGGCATAAGAAGACACCCTCATTCAGCCAACTGTTTTGTCATAGAGGGCGGAGGAGCGGACAAAGTTTCAGGTACTCTCTTGTCCTAGGGGTGTGAAACTGTCCCTAAGGGTGGAAGAATCAGCAGCGATCAACGGCATGAGGACGCAGAAGGCAATGAAAACCACTCCATTAAAGATACGTAACGTGTATCCACTGGACATGTGGCCTGTAATTGAAGAAGTGTCATGATGATCTCTCTATTTGCGAAAGATTCCGGAATAGTCCCCCTTTGGGATCTCCGGGAGGGGACTGCCAAGTGGGAGGTTACCATGGGAAACAGACTGAATAATCTACGAAAGGATAACGTTCTACGAGTCGGGGTGTGGAATGTCAGAAGTTTTAACGTGGTGCGGAAATTAAAAACTCTGAAAAGGAAAATGCAAAGGCTCAATATTCATATAGTAGGGGTCAGTGAAGTGAAATGAAAAGATAATAAGGATTTATGGTCAGATGAAAAAAATGGTTCAAATGGCTCTGAGCACTATGGGACTCAACTGCTGTGGTCATCAGTCCCCTAGAACTTAGAACTAATTAAACCTAACTAACCTAAGGACATCACACACACCCATGCCAGAGGCAGGATTCGAACCTGCGACCGTATCAGCAGCGCGGCTCCGGACTGGAGCGCCTAGAACCGCACGGCCACCGCGGCAGGCTTATGGTCAGATGAGAATAAGGTAATATCAACAGCAGCAGAAAATGGTATAGCGGGATTAGGATTCGTTATGAATAGGAAGGTATCGCAGAGAGTGTGTTACTGTGAACAGTTATGTGACAGGGTTATTCTTATCAGAATCGACAGCAAACCAACGCTGACAACAATGGTTCAGGCATACATGCAGACGTCGCAAGCTGAAGATGAAGAGAGAGAGAAAATGTATGAGGATATTGAAAGGGTAATATAGTGTGGAAAGGGGGATGAAAATGTTATAGTAATGGGGGACTGGAATGTAGTTGTAGGGAAGGACTAGAAGAAAAGGTTACGGGAGAATATGGGTTTTGAACAAGGAATGAGAGAGGAGAAAGACTAATTGAGTTCTGTAACAAGTTTCAGTTAATAGTAGCGAATACTCTATTCAAGAATAACAAGAGGAGGAGGTATACTTATAAAAGGCCGGGTGAGACGTGAAGATTTCAATTAGATTACATCATGGTGAGACATAGATTCTGAAATCAGATACTGGATTGTAAGACGTACCCAGGAGCAGATATAGACTCAGATCATAATATAGCGGTGATGAAGAGTAGGCTGAAATTTAAGACATTAGTCAGGTGAATCAATACGCAAAGAAGTTGGATACGGAAGTACTAAGGAATGACGAGATACAGTTGAAGTTCTCTAAGGCTATAGATACAGCAATAAGGAATAGCTCAGTAGGCAGTACGGTTGAAGAGGAATGTACTTCTCTTAAAAGAGTCATCACAGAAATTGGGAAGGAAAACATAGGTACAAAGAAGGTAAGGGCTAAGAAATCATGAGTAACAGAAGAAATGCAATTGATCGATAAAAGGACGAAGTACAAAAATGTTCCGGGAAACTCAGGAATACAGAAATACAAATCGCTGAGGAATGAAACAGAAAGGAAGTGCAGGGAAGCTAAAGCGAAATGGCTGTGGGAAAAATGTGAAGACATCGAGAAAGAAATGATTGTCGGTAGAATTGACTCAGCATAAAGGAAACTCAAAACAACCTTCGGTGACATTAAAAGCAAGGGTGATAACATTAAGAGTGCAGCGGGAATTCCAAAGTTAAATGCAGAGGAAAGAGCGGATAGGTGGAAAGAATGTATCGAAAGTCTCTATGAGGGGGATATTTGTCTGATGTGATAGAAGAAGAAGAAACAGGAGTCGATTGAGAAGAGATAGGGGTCCTGTATTAGAATGTGAATTTAAAAGAGCTTTGGAGGACTTAAAAGCAAATAAGGCAGAAGTGATAGATAACATTCCATCAGAACTTCTAAAATCATTGGGGGAAAGTGACAACAAAACAATTATTCACGTTGGTGTATAGGATGTGTGACTCTGGTGGCACACCATCTGACTTTCAAAAAAGCATCATCCATACAATTCCGAAGGCGACAAGAGCTGACACGTGCGATAATTTACAGCTCATGCATCCATGTTGCTTACAAGAATAATATACAGAAGAACTGAAAAGAAAGTTGAGGGTGCGCTAGGTGACGATCAGTTTGGCTTTAGGAACGGTAAAGACACGAGAGAGGCAATTCTGACGTTGAGGTTAGTAATGGACGCAAGACTAAAGAAAAATCAAGACACATTCATAGGATTTGTCGGCCTGGAAAACGGTTCGACAATGTAAAATGGTACAAGATGTTCGAAATTCTGAAAAAGTAGGGGTAACCTATAGGGAGAGACGGGTCTTATACAATATGTACAACAGCCAAGAGATAATAATAACAGAGGACGACCTGCAATGAAGTGTTAGTATTAAAAAGGGTGTAAGACAAGGATGTAGCCTTTCGCTCCTACTGTTCAACCTGTACATCGAGAAAGTAATGACGTTAATAAATGAAAGGTTCAGGAGTTGAATTAAAATTCATGGTGAAAGGATATCAATGATACAAATCGCTAATGACATTGCTGACCTGAGTGAAAGTGAAGAAGAATTACATGATATGCTGAACGGAATAAAGAGTCTAATGACTACAGATTATGGACTGAGAGGAAATCGAAGAAAGAAGAAGGTAATGAGAAGTAGTAGAAATGAGTACAGCGAGAAACTTAACATCAGGATTGATGGTCACGAAGTAGATGAAGTTAAGAAATTCTGCTACCTAGGCAGTAAAATAACCAATGACGGACGGAGCAAGGAGTACATCAAAAGCAGTCTAGCAATGGCAAAGAGGGCATTCCTGGCCAAGAGAAGTCTACTAATATGAAATATCGGCGTTAGTTTGAGGAAGAAATTTTTGAGAATGTACGTCTGGAGTACAGCATTGTATGGTAGTGAAACATGGACTGTGGGAAAATCGGAACAGAAGAGAATCGAAGCATTTAAGATGTGGTGCAACAGAATAATGTTGAAAATTAGGTGGACAGATAAGGTAAGGAATGAGGTGGTTCTGCGCAGAATCGGAGAGGAAATGAAAATGTGGAAGAAACTGATAAGGAGATGGGACAGAATGATTGGACGGTTTTTAAGAGTAAATGACTTCCATGGTACTAGGACAAAGATTGGAATACATCCAGCAAATAATTGAGGACGTAGGTTGCAAGTGCTACGCTGAGATGTAGAGGTTAGCACAGGAGAGGGATTCGTGACGGGCCTCATCAAACCAGTCAGAAAACAGACAAAAAAAAAATCCGCTATCAGAAAATAAGTACCAAACTATACCATCCCATTTAAAAAGACAAACTTGAACTTCATATCTCTGACGCGACCCCACCAAGCATCAAAATCCAACGTCATATTATAGGCCCTGTTGTCCCATGCAACATTTGTCTCACAAACTTCTCAGCTGCTATCATTCTTTCGGAGTTATTCTAGGTGGCAGTTGTTAGTGACTCACCCTGTATAAACGGCATTTCTTTTTTTACCTAAAGTGGCTTGTTTAGTCTACACTGTGTTCGAGTAAATTCCCTCTCCAGGAGTGTGGATTTCGTACAGGCTGTTTTGAGGTTCCGTTTCGAAACTCATGTGGTTCGATTTAAAGATGGAAATTTCTTCAGGAGACGTAGGTGGCTCTTCCTATTAGATAGTGACCGTTATTGACGAAACTGCTAGGCACTGGGGCTCGTTCTTAGAGGTTGTTACGTTAATGATGTATGCTCCAAATGTAAGAGGTGCTAACTTATAAAACTTACCATGGAGCTTGCAGTATGAAACTGATTTAATATTCTGGAGCAAAGTGGTGATCCAGGAGCATGGTGTAAAATTTCTATGTATTATGTTTTAAGATGTAACTTGTAGTGGTCTATAGTTCCGGTATTATATTTATTTAATACTCCAGGTTGCCCTAGGATAAGTTGGGCCCCTCAAACACTAATTTGATGAGGTGATATGGTTCAAATAACTCTGAGCATATGGGACTTAACATCTGAGGTCATCAGTCCCCTAGAACTTAGAACTACTTAAACCTAACCAACCTAAGGACATCACACACATCCATGCCCGAGGCAGGATTCGAACCTGCGACCGTAGCGGTCGCGCGGTTCTAGACTGAAGCGCCTAGAACCGCTTGGCCAGAAAGGCCGGCGATGAGGTGTTATTTGTAATTGTTTTATTGATATGGTTTTTAAATGTTGAGCCTCGAAATGAGCGAGCTTCGTTTTAATCCGTATTCTCCTGTATTTAAGAACTGTTTTACAGGGTATGGTTTGTCGATTTGTTAATGTATTCTGAAGAGTTTACTTCGAGTTGAAACTGAGCTACAATATCCTTATCTAGGGCTGCCTGGAAAGACGTTAGTAACCACAGGTGCAATTTTGTTCCATAAGAAATGTATTGTTCCGTCTTGACCAATGCTAACACCATTTATGTTTCAGGTCACCAAACTCATTTTCTAACGAAACCTGTAACTTGGAGGTCACCATGGAACTTTGTAGCAACAAGCGCTACACATATGTTATAGAATATATGTAAATTGTTTGCCATATAAGCTCTGTTTTTTAAACATTTTTATAAACAAATTGTACCTGTTTAATTTATAAATCTTTGAACTGTCGTTTTGGCTTCAGTAATCCCAACATAGCTCCACTACACCTGGTGGTACATAATCCTGTGGAGTTGGCGGGCAAATGACACTTACCTTTTGATTTTGATTGCAGAGCGCTTCATACTGGAACATTAAACTGAAAGACAGGCAAGTTGTGCTGTTGCCTGTAATCAGTCATAGTCTAATGGACTGCCTGGGTCATGACAACGTTACTACCAAAATGTTTGCAACCACTAGTGCAAATCATTTTTTATTAACTCTCTGGATATTATTATAGCTTAATATTAAGACAGAATGTCTATTTTAATAAAAAGGAGTCAAAGTTGCGGACATAGGCTTCATGAGATGAGCAAGTGTGAAATAAATGTTCAGCATCGGGTAATAAAACATAAGAGGTGGAAAAGAAAAGTGCATTATACACACGCAGAAAAATTTATGCACGAAATACTTTAAACTAAAGGCATCTGTGTGCATCACATTCTCGCAGATCGTACATCCCAGGAAAAAACATTCAGGAACAAGAAAATCTCCAACCAAAATTCACAAACTATGTTTTTCGCCTAGATTTTGTATTCAAAAAATCGAATTAACAACAGAAATTACGTGATAATGTACAGATAGTACTATAAGGCGAACCTGCAAACTGCTCCGCATTCTGCACATACTCGCCACGAAGACCTCCGACTCTCACAGTTAACAAAATAAAAACGTTTCAAGGCTGACTCAAATAGCAGTAACTTCCGGTACCATATTGGACCGTATTCTTCTCTCTTAAAAACCGCACAGATTCTGGCTTCATTCATCAATAAGAGAAAGGATTTCGGGCTCCCTAGCCACCACGTGGTACTCAAACTGTCGAATTTACCGAGGACTGTCTCGCTGGAAAGTTACAAATGCACCGAATATATGGCTGTAACGAATTCCCAAATAGTTACGAAATACGAGGCCGAGAAGTGACAAAGATTAACACCGTGTGAATTCACACAGTTTCACGAAACTCCAAGTAACGCCTTAGCATGCTAATTTACGAAATGTTGTATGTACGGAATATTATAAAGAGTACTGCAAGGCGAAGCAAAAAAAAAATGGCTCTGAGCACTATGGGACTTAACATCTGTGGTCATCAGTCCCCTAGAACTTAGAACTACTTAAACCTAACTAACCTAAGGACATCACACACATCCATGCCCGAGGCAGGATTCGAACCTGCGACCGTAGCAGTCGCGCGGTTCCGGACTGAGCGCCTAGAACCGCGAGACCACCGCGGCCGGCAAGGCGAAGCATCTATGAAATAAACGAGCAAGGTAATACTAAAACCTAATAGCTGAACGCCACGTGTGATTTGAAGAAGCACCACTCAAGATATTTCAATTAGCTTACGAATTCCACGAATTAATTTATTGAAGGAATTCCAGTAATTGAACTGAGAAGATATACGGTACGTAAGGGCAAAAGTGACATAAAATCAATGCATCTCTCGCAGGCACCTTATCACACAGGATACTCTCGACAGCCGCGCGAACAGGTCTAATATAGACAACGGTTACAACTAATGCGCCGCATTAGTGTCTCCACGGCACTGTATCAGCTCCCCTTTGTTCACCCGCTTCCACTAAGTTTGCCCTATCAACGAAGGCCAGATAAGGGGGATTATGGGAAAAATACATGTTCACTACTGGCCATTAAAACTGCTACACCACGACGATGACGTGCTACAGACGCGAAATTTAACCGACAGGAAAAAGATGCTGTGATATGTAAATGGTTAGCTTTTCAGAGCATACACACAAGGTTGGCGCAGGTGGCGACACCTACAACGTGCTGACATCAAGAAAGTTTCCAAACGATATCTGATACACAAACAGCAGTTGACCGGCGTTGCCTGGTGAAGCGTTGTTGTGATGTCTCGTGTAAGGAGGAGAAATGCGTACCATCACGGTTCCGACTTTGATAAAGGTCGGATTGTAGCCCATCGCGATTGCGGTTTATCGTATCGCGACATTGCTGCTCGCGTTGGTCGAGATCCAATGAGTGTTAGCATAATATGGAATCGGTGGATTCAGGAGTGTAATAGGAACGCCGTGCTGGATCCCGACGGCCTCGTATCACTAGCAGTCGAAATGACAGGCATCTTATCCGCATGGCTGTAACGGATCGTGCAGCCACGTCTCGATCCCTGAGTCAACAGATGGGGACATTTACAAGACAACAACCATCTGCACGAACAGTTCGATGACGTTTACAGCAGGATGGACTATAAGCTCGGAGACCATGTCTGCGGTTACCCTTGATGCTGCATCACAGACAGGAGCACCTGCGATGGTGTACTCAAAGATGAACCTGGGTGCACGAATGGCAAAAAGTCATTTTTTACGGATGAATCCAGGTTCTGTTTACAGCATCATGAAGGTCGCATCCGTGTTTTGCGACATCGCGGTGAATGCACATTGGAAGCGTGTATTCGTCATCGCCATACTGGCGTATCACCCGGCGTGATGGTATAGGGTGCCACTTGTTACACATCTCAGTCTCCTCTTGTTCGCATTGACGGCACTTCGGACGGTGGACGTTACATTTCAGATGTGTTACGACCCGTGGCTCTACCCTTCATTCGATCCCTGCGAAACCCTACATTTCAGCAGGATAATGCACGACCGCATGTTGCAGGTCCTGTACGGGCCTTTATGGATACAGAAAATGTTCGACTGCTGCCCTGGCCAGCACATTCTCCAGATCTCTCACCAATTGAAAACGTCTGGTCAATGGTGGCCGACCAACTGGCTCGTCACGATACGCCAGTCACTACTCTTGACGAACTGTGTTATCGTGTCGAAGCTGCATGGGCAGCTGTACCTGTACACGCCATCCAAGCTCTGTTTGACTCAATGTCCAGGCGTATCTAGGCCGTTATAACGGCCAGAGGCGGTTGTTCTGGGTACTGATTTCTCAGAAACTATTCACCCAATTTACGTGAAAATGTAATTACGTGTCAGTTCTAGTATAATATATTTGTCCAATGAATACCCGTTTATCATCTGCATTTCTTCTTGTTGTAGCAATTTTAATGGCCAGCAGTGTAGTCTCAATTTTTTGTTCAGTGGTAGGTGGGAGTGCCATCAATAACATACCAAAAAATGTGACCAGTTAAGTGTGTGGTGGGGGTGGGGGGGAAAGGTGTTGTCACCCTCATTTCCTGAATAACTCAAAAACCGCCGCTTCTAGCGAAAATATCTCCCAGTACAAGATCAAGCAACACTAAATTTCCTACAAACAATGTCATAATTTTTTTCTCTAGGACTGATAGTTCCCATTCTGAAGGCGATGAATAAATCGCAGATAATTAATAACAGCGTTTTAATTTCATAAAATTAAGGTTTATTGTTATATGGAGGGGGTTAAGAACAATTACAGTATTAATGTAGCACATTTAAGTGCTGTAGGACCGTATTAAATGGATAAATGGATTCAGAATTATGACGTGTTGGAGGGGTTGGGAGAGTGGAGGACGGGGTGGAGGGCAGATAAGTGAAGGAAGGCTGGTCACCAGGTTCTGATCATATACTTCCTCACTTCAAAGGTCTACAGGCTAGAGCGATTTGCCGATTCCCCAATCACTCTAACCAACTAGGTCACAAGAAACAACTACAGGGCGTTACACAAAGGTATTTCAATCTTTCAGCAGCTCGGAATACAGGTAGGATTTACTACTAACTGCAGAAATGCATAAGGCCGGATTTTACGTAAATCTCTGTACACTGTTCTATACTGATTGTGGGGAAACTGATTCCTAGCCATCCTGTACGTAAGTTGTAGCTTGAGCCACAGTTGGTCTCGCGGGTGCTTTCTCGCTTCGCGAGCACGGGGTCCCGGGTTCGATTCCCGGCGGGGTCAGGGATTTTCTCTGCCTCGTGATGACTGGGTGTTGTGTGATGTCCTTAGGTTAGTTAGGTTTAAGTGGGTCTAAGTTCTAGGGGACTGATGACCATAGATGTTAAGTTCCATAGTGCTCAGAGCCATTTGAACCATTTGAGCCGCAGTACTAGGTGGGCCTCAATATGTCTGACGGAATAGGACTCTTTACGTTCAAGCCTACAGTAGAAATGCATTGCTTGACTTATGTTAAAATATCTGAAGTTTCATAATACCCAGGTAAGCTAATTCTGATGCAGAGGGAGCCAATTTAAGCCCCTGGGCCTCTTCCGACGTGGGGAGAACTGGGGTTGGTGTGAAACATTTGGTTCTCCTCGTGCTGTGAGAATTTTCCTAGCCATTTATAATGGAGACATTGGAATATTCTTTGTCGAATACATAATGACATCATCTGACCCTTAGGACAGGCTCTTCAGTTTGGTAGACATTTGACAGCTCCAGATATTGAGCCGTTTTAAAAAATAATTCGCTTAATAACTACGTATAGGGTTTCACTTAATAAACTAAAGAAACTCAACTACCTAAACCCAACCTCAGTGAATTTATTTTGTCTACTCACATAATAACTGGACAGGAAATACTGGAGAGGCATAGTCTGTCTGTAAACTGAAAAGCGAGCAAGAATAATGTTGGGGGGAGAGGGGAGGAGAGAGAGAGAGAGAGAGAGAGAGAGAGGAGGGGGTTGCCTTTCCTGGAAGAATACTGGAACTGTCGTGAAGGATTAGTAAGAATCAGTTTCCCTCTACCAACAGTGCTGAACAGAGTGCAGTGATTTGCGTAGATCTGTCCATTTAGTAACTCTTATCTGCTTCCCATGTAATATTAACGCACGTTGTGGAAATCTTACTGCACTTACATCTGGTACCACTAAACATTAATTTTGTACCATTATAACCCGTAATTATCTGTGATTTTTCCGTCCCTTGCAAAATGGAAATTTTTAGTCGTAAATAAATTTTAATAGAGCACTCTCTGTTGAAAATTTACTGTAGTTTAATCTTGGACTTAGTCACATTTTCGATAGAACGCTATTTTAGAGTTATCCAAGAAAATCATGAAAAAGTGCTTTTAAAAGCTCCGCCCCAAGCTCACACACCAACGCTCAGAAGTTATTCTTGGCACACTCTACTACCATTGCACAAAAATTTGCGACTACATGAATTTTTCACCCACTTTTTTTTCGTTGACTAGACTTTCACTTGAGCCTAAGATATCCCACTTCACCAATGGTCTAAGGCTGTGCTCAGCTCAACAGTCACTTGTATTTCTAAACACAGTTACTGTGACATCCTTGACAAAAAAAAAATACAGAGAACACGCAAGAAATGAATGGTTGTCTACAGTTAATAGAAAGCTCTTTCTGTACTTACACGTGCCAAATAGATGCAGGACTTTTAATAAAATAGATACAAATACTATAACATCACAGAGTATAATGTTACCTTTTTACTGCCTCAGTCGCACACAGCAGTCATCTTTCAAGGTTTTAGTAGATCCTCTTGCAATGTTGCTCGGAAACAAACGAAAAGTGCTGCGTCAGACCTCTTCAACGCTCTGCCGCTGTGTGGCTTACAAGTCAGAAGAAGCAGCTGTCGCCACTGAGAGTGAGGCGCGCTAAAATTATGGCGAATTAGACAATATTATCGTTACAAAACATCTACGTGGGCAACAGCGAGCCAGATGCTGCCCTGAGCAAGTTCCAGGCGCAGTTACAGTATGCGAAGTGCGTGCGCAGGGGCAGAGAGAGATGAACGCACCATGCTTCGTTGAATGCGCTCATCATCCGACACCAACATAATAAAGCAATTGACAATTTGTAGAAAACGTATCTCAGACTTATTAACACGAAAAATACAGTCACAGTGCATGTGTTAGTCGGTTAATAAGACCTCAGTTGTGTTATTATAAGTACGGGGAGGCCCACGTAAAACCGATACGCCTCACGTCCGAGGTTCAAGTAACAATGAGCTAACTGAAAAGGAATAGATCATAGTAACATTAAAAGCATGTAGTTACCTGTTAATAAGAGATGCTGGGAGTGATGGCTATGTGCGTCCAGCATCGCTGACTGCTTGTGATGACGTTACCAGCAAGATGTTGTAGTTCTGCAGCCGTGACTTCTAAATTTCTCTAGTGATTTTCCGCTTCAGACCGTCTGTTGAGCGAGGATTATCAGCATACACTTTCCTTTTTAGTATCTCATAAATAAAATTCACGCGATGCGAAGTCCGAGGATTTTGGGGGCCTCCACTGACACGTCTGGCTTCAGGTAACACACTGGTAATGTGGGCCATACTTTGGTTGGATACGTAAGCGGTCGCTCCATCTTGTTGGAATACTGCATACACCTACCCTGCATCTGTTAACTGCGCATAGAAAGAATCAAATATCTTTAGATATCTGTCACTATTTAAGGCGAAACTGAAAAATGTGGGGCCAATAATGCACATGCCTGACAACCCACACCAAACGCCTATCTACTCTGAGTTGAGAGATTCTTCGTGCAGAAAATGAGGGCTGTCCTGAGACCAATATCTGTAATTCTGGGAGTGTACATAACTGAGAAACGAAATCAAGTTTCGTCTGACATGAAGTAACCGCTGGCAAATTGATGTAAACAAGTTACAATAATAAACTTTATTTTCCTGATCCTCAAATTTCAATTCTTGCACCACGCTCATACAATAGGCTTTTAATTCATACCTTCTAGTACACGATGACACGATGTTCGAGGTACACCAACATCCTTACCGACTTCTCGTAACGCCAATGCGAATACTGTTTATAGTTTCAGGGGTCCTCCTAATCGGAAGCCTATTCATTTGCACATTCTGAACGGATCCTATGGCACTCCGTTTCTTGCACAGATCTTAGATAATACTGGTCTTACGGAGTTTCCTACCAGGTTACTTCGCTTGAAGCATTTCTTTACATTCCTAGACGAAGTCTGTCTTTATGTAACACTGTACAATATCAATACGTTGTTGTAATGAAAATGTAACGGTACGAACTTCTTAAAAGATCTGACGCACGGACACACAACAGCTCTCAGCTTCCCGATAAAAAGCGGAATAGACAATTGTCGAGACAGTGTTGACACATCACAGTCAATTAGACAAGAGATTATTAACCGATACGTGAGGCGTATTGGTCTTATAGGTAATGTTCATTATTCTTGTCTGTAAAAACAGAACTCGAATCCTGCCCCGGCACACAGATTTACCAATTAATTACCATTCTGGAGAAACTCAGAACATGTAATGAATACCGACTACAGTGGCCGTCACGAAAATACACACATGAAAGGAAGTTTTGCATCGCCACGTTTCCCAGAATTCCTGAAGATAGACGTTGACTATTGATATTGTATCACAGACACAGTGCCTTTGACTGTTCAGAGATGTCACTAAATCCGCTGAAAGATGTAAACGACCATGCAGGAGCAGCGCCTATTAGACAGAGGGGGACCGACAGCCGATCGCTTCCAGTCATTACACCAGGAAGGAGGTACACGTCTCGTGTTGTCTGTAGTTCAACCAATCCAAGACGGTCAATACCGCGCTTCGATTGCGTCCGCATTGTTACTTTGTGCCAAGAAGGGCTCTCAACAAGGGAAGAGTCCAGTAGTCTCGGAGTAAACAAAAACTATGTTGTTCGGACATGGAGGAAACACAGAGAGACAGAAACTGTCGATGACGTGACTCGCTCAGGCCGACCAAGGGCTACTAGTGCACTGGATCATCGCTACCTACGGATTATGGCTCAGAGGAACCCTGACAGCAACACTGCTTTTCGTGCAGCTACAGGACACCGTGTTACGACTCAAACTGTGCGCATTAGGCTGCATGATGCGCAACTTCACTCCCGACGTCCTTGGCGAGGTCCATCTTTGCAACCACGACACCACGCAGCGCGGTACAGATGGGCCCAACAATATGCGCAATGGACCGCTCAGGACTGACATCATGTTCTCTTCACCGATTATGCCTTCAACCAAACAGTCGTCGGAGACGTGTTTGGAGGCAACCCGGTCAGGCTGAAAGCCTTAGGCACACTGTACAGCGATTGTAGCAAGGTGGTCATGGAAAGCACCGTAATGGCTGTACGACAGGTAATGCCATCTTCCGACCGATAGTGCAACCATTTCGGTAACATATTGGCGAAGCATTCGTCTTCATGGACGACAATTCGCATCCCCATCGTACACTTCTTGTGAATGACTTTCTTCAAGATCACAACATCTCTCGACTAGAGTGGCCAGCATGTTCTCCAGACATGAACCCTATCGAACATACCTGGGATAGACTGAAAAGGGCTGTTTATGGACGACGTGACCCACCAACTACTCTGAGGGATCTACGCTGAATCGTCATTGAGGAATGGGACACTCTGGACCAACAGTGCTTTGATGTACTTGTGGGTAGTACGCCACGATGAATACAGGCGCGCATGAATGCAAGAGGACGTGCTACTGGGTATTAGAGGTACCGGCGTGTACAGCAATCTGAACCACCGTCTCTGAAGGTCTCGCTATATGGTGGTACAACATGCAATGTGTGGTTTTCATGTGCAGTAAAAAGGGCGGAAATAATATTTATGTTGATATCTATTCCTATTTTGTGTACAGGTTCCGGAACTCTCGGAACCGAGGTGATGCAAGACTTTTTGTCATGTTTCTAGTACCTGAACCTCATATCCGCTACATGATGTTTTCAGGTGCTGTGACTTGTCTGCTTCCTAGCTTCGTTGTCACTTACTACATGCACACTGTAGCAGTGAAATATCTCAGCACCAGTGTTTATGTGCGATATCGCGCGCCCATAATTACGTGGTTTCAGTCCTCTATGGAAACATGAACTGACTTGCGTTTCGTAGGGCTTGCGTGTATTTACTTCACCGGTCGTTGTGCATAAAGGGAAAAAGGCACTCTAAAGCAAAGTAAAAGTGTCCTACCGCAAGTGCTGATGTTTTTTTTTTACTGATCTGGCCAACGCTGAAGAAATCAAAAATAATATAAGTTTAATGCAAATTCATAAACTGACAACAAAATCTTACAATATTTCCAGATCGACTGTATGCCATGTTAGTAGGGGGACAAGGGGTTGTGGCCCTATTCTGCATTATTACCAAATTTACTCAACATGGCGGGTCCAAGATGGCGGCGACAGATGTGGCAATGTCGCAATGACGTTGTAGCGACAAGTCCGTATTTTGGCCAGAAAATAAGTCAATTGGGGTACCTCCACTAACCTAACTCCCTCCCCTCCCCACCCCATCCGTGCCCTCTCTCCTTCCTAAGAAAATGGTGGGAAGTTAAAATTTTGGCTGGAAAAATGTCAGTTGGGCTACCTTCACTGACCTAAGAAAATGACTGGATATTTTGGCGGGAAAAATGGTCAATTTGGCTACTTCCACTAACCGCTTCCCTGGAATTGGTGGGAAACTGACTCAGCCTGTGCTGGGCTACTGGAGAGGATAGACATAAATCTTTATTTTGCATGCATTTGGGCTGCCATAGGCAATAGTTCCATCCAGTGTTTTCACCATGAGGTATAGAGTCCAACTGACCTAGCACACAGTACTGCAACCAGAGAGCGCCATTGTCCCTTGGCAGTCTGGGGAAAAATGGCAGGAAAAGGAATTAGTCTGTGTCCAGCTGCTGGAGAGAGGTTCAAATGTCTCTGAGCACTATGGTTCTTAACTGCTGAGGTCATCAGTCCCCTAGAACTTAGAACAAATTAAACCTAACTAACCTAAGGACATCACACACATCCATGCCCGAGGCAGGATTCGAACCTGCGATCGTAGCGGTCGCGCAGTTTCGGACTGTAGCGCCTAGAACCGCTCTGCCACTTCGACCGACCTGCTGGAGAGAGGAAGGAACGTACATTTATTTATTCTTTTCAGTGGAAATTTGGAACAGTTTATTGAGGGATGGATTTCACATATATTGTTTATTACGCTGATACGAAACACTCGCCCTGGCGTGCTTGGGGTCACAGTAAATAGCCTACAGACCTGTAAAACAGTCGTAAATCACCGAAATAATGTAGGACATTGATGTGCAGACATGATAACGACTCATAAATTGTCAAAATAATGCGTTTATAGCGCTCTGCAAACAATTAACTAATTGTAAACGGTGGAAATAATGCATTGCACAGCCCACAGACATCTTCACAAAATAATGCAACAGGCATGTTCACTACAAACATATTGTCAAAAAATAATGCATATATAACGCTCTTCAAACACGCTCACAACTCGCAAACAGCCGAAAATGATGTAGTGCACAAACACTCACTGCACATAAAAAATCTTTCGAACTATCGTTAAGAATTTCGACTGCTACTTATGAGTGAACTATTCCCTACAGAAGCCCCAACAAGTGGATGCCGGGGCGGCACGCTCACGCTGGTCCAATCTGTCCCCCAAGCGAGATGCCTCTGGCCTTGTGCACATGTTTACCTAGGCACAGTTGCTAGCGAGATGACGTGTAGGTGCAAGATGTTGCACTAGCAACACGCCCACGCAGGCGCTGCTAAAAGGTTGTGAGTGTTATACTGACATCACATGTCTCTGTAAATATGAGCCAAGTCTCCCTCTCCGAAATCGTGAAGTGTCGCAGATATAGGTAACGGTCGCTTTTGTTGTTGTAGGAGCTTCTGTGACGTCTCAGCTTGTCTATATGGAAATTCTTCTCCTAACAGGACCTGTTCACGAAAATAGCCCAGAGTAACATCGAATGCATTCTTCCTGATAATCCTAATGAGGCACCCCGTTCATCACGCATTACCCTTCCTGGAAATCGTGACGTCATGCTTTCAGCAAATGTCTCTGAAATGGTAAACGTCCTCACTGCTATGTAGAGGCTCCTATGTCTCAGCAAAAAATATGTCTTGTGAATGTATTCTGATTGGCTCTTACTGAATTTACCCACCAAATTGCTGATGCTGCCAGTGTCGAAGCACTGCCCGACTTTTCTTTCTGCAGACAAGAGTTTCAGCAGCAAAACTATTTTGTACAGATCAACATATTGCACTAACCCTTAAACCTTGCAAAAGTGGGTTACAGATCGTCAAATATGGAAAGACACTTCCACAATTACACTGCTCTGCTCTTGATGACAGAAGCTCGTATATTTCAGCATGAAACCAATCTCAGTGCAGTAAAGACACAATTCGTATCCGGCACCACACAAATGACCACATATGCATCTTGCATATAGTTATCGACCATCAGACAATCTTGCATGTACCGCGAAGACAGACAGCATAAGCATAGTCCTCGCAGCACGAGATATTTCCCACAAGGTCATCCTCTGCAGCCAATGCTCACAAATCATCTGTCTCCGCACACACACTGGCCCAATGCATGAGCAGAGCACCCTCGGTGGACTGAGGTCACTCTCTCAACTGTTGTACAAAGGCTGCATTAGTTCTCCGCGGTACAAAGGCGTTACCGTTTCTTACCTGCTTACTTTCTACACCCATCTCCAGACTCTGGGATTACAAGAACATATGCATTTTCACATGGTTTATCAGAATATCATACCATTTTCGCAATGCTTCTCGATATCAAGCACATAGCAATATCGCTTGCATAGCTGTATCACTTGCGCAATATAATTCTGAAGATACAGACTGGAAGTCATTTCTCTAGAAACCCAAAACTTAAGAGAGGTGGAGTGTGCCGTAAATCATTGAGTAACTAGAAATTTATCTCGTTTGCGGAGACTGCGAAAACTGGAAAATAATAGAGAAAATTGATACTTCTACTCGCAAATACCGATGTCGGTGGTATAATAGAGTCCAAATCATAATTACAAAGCTAATTAAGGTGTTTCTCATGTCTAGAGGGCCAATTAAAAAAAAAAAAAAACAATCTTCCATTCCTTTTACTTTTACAGTATTCCACGTCAAATCCATGTCTTCCTTACTACTTGACATAGTCACTTTCTTTGCACGTGTTGGTACATGCACAGAGATACACACACGCACACACACACACACACACACACACACACACACACACACACACATATGATGTGATGCTCAAGGCGAGCCTATCACGCATCCCCTACTAATAATACTTCGCAAATAACTGATTGCTGGCCATATGAAACAATACTGAGTGAAAATCAGCGGTGGGTGGGCATGTCTCACAAGTTTCTCCTGCGAATGGTACCATTCTGTCTTAGAAAGAGACCCGTAATCGTATTACAAACCGGCAGGTCTTAAAAACATGATTGCAACAGCCACGTTACTATCACAGTCAATCTTGGTTTTACAGGTGCTCACAAGTATCGCTAATGATATCCATACAAGCCTTATAAATCGAGGTATCGCATTACCTCCGAATGAAATGGTTTTGCCAGACAAATACCGCTAGGCTGAATATGCCACGCACTTGGATATCACAATTTGACCTCTCTTTAACTGCAAATTGGCCCTTAAAATACAAGCTGGTCTTTATTTGCGGACACTTGAAAGGGTCAGTTGTGGAGAAAATGCGCGAAATATCAATAACGTGTAGAAGTTACCAGGAGTTCAAGGACAGCTTCCTAACTATCTACTTACCCAAGGAGACGCAAGAGTGCACAAATTACGAGACGATTGTTGGAAAAGATTTCGAGAGTTCAGGCTACAAAAGCCCAGTCAAGTTCCTTGATGCAATGATTGACAAGAACCAGTATCTTGACGTACCATGCTCTACCTGTGAAATCATTCCTCATTGTTATACCAAACTTCCGTCAGCATATCAAGTATTAGCTGGCAGGTGTGATGTGGAGCTCAGTACTTTCCATAACACGCCTTTCGAATCAGAGTACACATTCCGAGCAGAAAATTTTAGAAAAACAGAGAAAAGTCTGACAGATACGTCGCAGGCCCTATGTCGCGTCTACAATACAACCATTACAATAATAGGAACGAAAATGCGCAGAATGGAGCGCCTTACGGAAACAATTCACGGTCGGTAAATTTCGTGAGTGATGACGTTGAGAAAAGAAGAGTCTGCAATGGGAACCGCATAATAATATACTACACAACAGAGGGTGGAATGGAGGGAGGAATGAAGGCTACAGACCACAAAAGAACGGATAGCGAAACAATGGCTCCGGTTTCGATGACAATAGATGGTCGCGAATTACCAACGGAAGAAACGGAATTGGAGCTCAGATCAAGGAAACTGAGATTCGGGGACCGAACACAGGTCGAGGGGCGCGAGGAAATGACAACCAACGCCACTGACCTTCTGAACAAACCACAGATAGCTTAATGGTCGGTAACAGCCGAACATAAGCATTGTAGCATAAGTTTCTTTAGTTATAATAATTGTAAAGATAACAGTCATGTCTTTAGATCTTTTGCGATTCACCATGTTAATTATCATAGGAACTTCTCCCATTACTGCTAGTCTTAAAAGTTGGCGTTGTTAGAATTTCACTGTACAAGTATTTCTTCGTAACATGTATCAAGTGTATAGATGTACAGTTGGTCATCCCAGAGCTGAATAAATAACAATTGTTGAGAGTAGAAATGTGCCGATTTCACGACAGAAACCTCGTTGTTTATTTGAGTCCTATTTCGTGCTAATTAATACGTTCTCATAGCAGTTTTTCAGTGTGAACAGAACAACAGAATCAGGTGTTACAACAACGAAAGAATTTTATATCTTCGAGTACGAATCAAGTGCACGAGTATTGGGGGTGGAATTCTTCTCGCAACATCTTAGAGATCAGCTAAAATCATATTTCTTCTATTTATTGTGTGTGCATCGCAGTATACGCCCTTGTACGATTCGGTATATAATTCGTAGTAAAGTGTGTGAAAGGGGTGTCATTGAGATTAGTTTGCGAGATTCCTGGAGGTATTTTGAAGGATGGCCGTGTATTGTCCTCACAAATGGCGTATTGACTTTCTTGTGTGGTTCGCCGTGTTTTGTGACCAGTGCCCAGTGCAATGTGTCTTCGCTGTGGGCTGATTATTGTTATCGCCAGTGGCGCGATGTATTTGTGGTGTGTTTTTTGTCTGTGGATGTCGCCTTTGGTGCGATGTTTCTCAGGAATGGGATATTTTATTCGAATGTGGTTACACACGTGAGCTATCGTTTCTAATACGGTTGTTGTTCACTGTAGTTATTCGCTTGTGGTTTTCCACGGTAGTGTGTGATGATATTCGTGTGGGCTTCTGTGAGTAGTTCGCGAGCGCCTGAATGGTAGACCTTGGGCGACAGTTTGTACCGTGGCGTGAGCACGGAATGTGCGAGTCACTTTGGTATGTTTTTGCAGAGTGAGTGAGGCACATCATCAATTTATAAGAAAGAGAAGAACGGAAGATATGTAGCATTGCAGTCAAATGTCGACAATACCTTGTGCTGTTTATGCTTGTTTCAGGGGCTGGAGTGGAAAATTTGTACACGAACCTGAGAAAATTTCGTGTCAGTTTCAGCAAAGAGAGAATTTCGCGTTTGTGAGCGGGCAAATTGGTGATGTCGGTACTCACTGAGATTCACGCCATACACCACCGTTAGTGCCACCTTAACGACAAAAAATGGGAGTATACTAGTTTCCATATCTTTTGTAGTAGTTGGGTTACATGAATAAATAGTAGACTTAGATGGAATGAGAATGACTGAAGTGAATGTGTAGTGTAAGCTTGCTTAGTACTTTGAGTGCATGAAAGGTTATGGAAAATTAACACTATATTATACAGCACAACACCTCACCATTACTTAAGATTATAAAGATTTAGACACAGAAATTTAATCATTTAAAATTATTCCAGTAATAATACCCAATTTCTGTGAATTAGAATAAGATTATATTTTTGTGCAAGAGCTGTAAATCATTTTATTTCTTCTTTATTCTTGGAGTAATCATTCATTATAATTCGCGGTATTTAAGCCGTAAACATACTTGTAAAAACACAGCACTAAGTTTCCATGTAAGGACTGTGCAGACTATGAGCGGCTGAGTTGTGGCAACATACCAGGCAGTTGGAGAATTCGCAGACATCGGAACAGCTGTAGCAGCTGGATAGACGGGCCGCCATGCAGACAAGATGGCTAAGGCAGTACTCCAGCCCTGTGAGAAGGGGGTGACAAAGCAGGCGATGGTGACCCACTTAGTGACAGCAGGGCAGCTGGTCGAGATGACGTCATCAGGCGCCGACCGGGATGTCCGAGCGGTTCTTGGTGCTACAGTCTGGAACCGCGCGACAGCTACGGTCGCAGGTTCGAATCCTGCCTCGGGCATGGATGTGTGTGATGTCCTTAGGTTAGTCAGGTTTAAGTAGTTCTAAGTTCTAGGGGACTGATGACCGCAGCAGTTACGTGCCATAGTGCTCAGAGCCATTTGAACCATTTGACGTCATCAGGCAGTGTGAATGGAGCCAGGAGCGGGCAAGCCCCTTTGTGCCTCGAGCTGTCGACAGGGGGCTGGTGACCAGCTGACACAAGAGCACGCAGGGCGCACTGGGCAGCGCTGAGTGGAGGTACTCACATATCTGGAGACACAGTCGATGGCGTCGGCGACAGCGGGAGGTGATTCACCTCTAACCTGTGCCAATATGCTGCCCGGGTCTCCCCATGATCGTTTTCAACAGCGGCGACGCATTGCCGACCACCACGTCATCCAAGATGGTCAGTAATAGAAACGCCACTGATTGCTGGCACAGACAATGTCCTGCCACTCTGAAGGTGCTGTATGCCGAGAAAAAGGGGTAACCCTTCTCGTCAAACACATTGCACTTAGCTGCCACGTCTAACCTGTTACATGACATGTGTAGTGCAGTGTTTCATGTGACAATTGTAAATTTAAAAAAATTCATACTCCCTAAAGACCTTTGAGAAGGGAGCTGTAGAAGCTTGATTTTCATTAATTGTTTCATCTATGTTTGTTTTACATATGTTTTTATATGTTTTATATGCTCCTTGCTGCTTTCATTTTTACAAGATTACATGTATTTGCTATATTTTATTATCAAGTTTTATATTTTCTTTAGTGAATTCAAGTATTATATTTTCATTTTGGCCGGCCGGTGTGGCCGAGCGGTTCTAGGCGCTACAGTCTGGAACCGCGCGACCGCTACGGTCGCAGGTTTGAATCCGGCCTCGGGCATGGATGTGTGTGATGTCCTTAGGTTAGTTAGGTTTAAGTAGTTCTAAGTTCTAGGGGACAGATGACCTCAGATGTTAAGTCCCATAGTGCTCAGAGCCATTTGAACCATTTTTTTCATTCTGTGTAAAGATTCACTTGTATTATGTCAGTTATATATTGTTTTGTTGTATTGACACTTGCATCTATTGTCATTTAGATCACACCTTATCCCTATGTTCTGATTAACAGTGCCTAGCCATTTTTATTAAAGTCCAGATTCTAAAAGAGAGTAGCAAGCTTGCAACACATGTCCTATTTTCTGTCCCTTCTTCTTGTCAGTATTTTCCACACATATTCCTTCTTTTCAGTTTTGCGGAGAAACTCCTCATTCCACATCTTATCAGGTCACGTACTTTACATATTCCTTTTACAACTGCACATCTCAAGTGCTTTGATTTCCCTCAGTCCATTATTCACTACGATACAGTGCTGTGCTCCAAACGTACATTCTTAGATACTTTTTCCTCATATGTTATTGAACATTTACTGTTGCATCCACAAATAAGTAACATTGCACCGGAAGTAGCAGTAGAGCATAAATGTAATAGAGATAAATTAAAAATGCATTATTAGATGTAATTTTTTTCTTATTATATTGTATGAGTTTACGTATTTTAAAATTAATAAGCTGAAAAGTGGAAAGTTACTTTCGCTAACACCCACTCATATGGGCAGAGATGGATGAAAGACAATAAAGGGAAAAAAGGCGCTTCGACGTGTTCGTACACTTTTGGTCACTACACCAATCCGATTTGGCGGATTGCTAGTATAAGATGGCGCTGCAGAACGAGGTGCCTGCGCGACATCGAATATGCATCACTACCTGACAGGGCTGCACACTTGTGGCCACCTCCTCTGGACTCTGGACATCGGGAGAATATTGCCTCCATCGTCACAACATGAAGGCCTGGTGTGGATTGAGATAAAACTTGACTGGCAGCCTTGATCTGTGTTTCCCGTATATCCATGTAGATGTAGATGTAGAAGAGAATACTTTCTCCATTTACGTTAACAGAACTTCAAACTCTAATTTATTACTTTCTTATTTAGTTTCATGAAATAAGTAATGACTTGATATTTTAAGTATCACTACTTCTATAAAATATCAGTGGCAAAGCTTCCGTCACAAATGCTTGTATCGATAAAAATTTACAAATATATTGTACTCACATTCCTGCTGGTAAAGAGAAAAGTTCTTTTTTAAGCAATGTGACCATTGGGTACACTAGTTACTTCTTTAACTTCTTCGTGAAAATGACCATTACCTTTAGTTAAAAGAGTATTTTTCAACTGAATTTACTTCTCAATTACTTTGGTTATATGTAAATTAAAACTTTGTAACGATATCTTGCGCAACTATCCTCCACCGGTCTAAAAAAGTGTCATCGCACATGCTTCGAAACTTATTTCCCGTTATCTGATGCGTATCAACGCTTGAAGTAAATTATGGATCTGTCAGTTCTCTGTCTCGATTTGCTACCTTAATATTCGTAACAGTTCTCTCAAAACTTACAAATACCTCAGTTACTGTATTCCACCGAGATTTCGGTAACTCACTTAAAACGTACTTACCTGACCTCGAAATCAAACTTGTGCTCAATCCCTAATGACATTGTAGACGGGACGTTAAACCCTAATTTCCCGTTGCGCTTCATTCTTCCTTCCTTACTTCCTCCTGTCCTACATCTAATTGTAGTTAAACGCTTTAATACATACTTGTTTAAATTTTACCCACCAATCAACATTTTCAGAAGTAGTTCTCGTTCGCAGTAAAAGTTGCTTTCTTTACCTGAATAATATTTTCACCTAATTTTGCTGTTCTAGTTATTTTTTTCTGCATTGGGCTGTAAACGCAGTATTGTAGTTCGCTAACACGTGACACAGGAGATTTGCGATATTTTATTTTATGTTTGAGTTTCTTCTAATAATGTCATCACGTACCCATTTGAATCTTCTTTATTGGCGTCATTTATTCTTTTCCTGCTTCTTGTTCTATCACTTAGAGTGGTTCTTTGTCTGGGGTTTTGTTGCGTAGTTGTTTGTTGCTGTGTATGTTGTGTTTATTGATGGAGTTAGCTCTTTAATTGTGTGATTAGATTACTATTGTATCAACTGTTTGTTGCCCTTTGTGTAAAGATGTCTAGTTCCTTCCGGTAGTTGTCTGTGCTGAGTGGTCCTATGAATCTATTAAGAACGATGATTGTTCCTTGTTTCCATAAGTATGGGTGATTTGATGTCTGATGTATGACTATGGCACTTATACGTTTATAGTAAATTTCAAAGTAATGTTACTTGTTTTGCTTTATAATTGTTATACCTAAGAAATTTATTTGTTTGCCTCGTTCTTCTTAAATTGTGATACTTATGGTTTCTGTGTTGTTTTTATTTCTATATGTAACTGGTATTATTTTGTTGGTGGTTCATCACTTAAACAAAGGATATCATCCATGCATGTGACTCAGTATAGTATATTGTACGTATCTGAGATAATTTTTTAAAAAATCAAATTTTCTGAATTGTTTATGATCATCTTTGTTTGGGAAACTGGCACTGGTAGCCCATTTCCTTGTGAACAGGTTTCAGTATTAAACTGAAAGTAGTTTTGTTCCATTATCAGTTACAGCAGCTTGTATATTTTTTTTATATGTTGATGTGGAAACTTTGTCTTATCTTTCAGATTTTGATCTCTAGCACTTGTTGTTTCTGTTACTGATATGTGTCGGTCATATTTATTATGTCAAAACGGAGGACAGCTGTGTCTGCATTTTTACGTTTTGTGAATTTTAATATCTTATATGAGTTTTATTAACTGTAAGGTGATTCTTACAGTCATATCATCTGCTACACATTTTTCTGATACTAATTTTAACAAACGTCCTACAAGTTTGTAAATGCAATCTTGCTTAAAATTTACAGTGGATCTTACTGGAAGTTTGGTATCTGGCTTTTTGGATGTCATCAGAAGATGGGTGCAGTGGGACTACTATCCATTAATTTTCCTTTTCCTTATCATCTTGTTTGTAGACCATATTTTTTATAATATTTTTTGCCTGAGTCTTAAATATGTTTGTTGGGTCTGATTTCAATTTTTTAATATTATTTTGTGTAATAAGTTCCAGTGTTTTCTCAATTCATTATTGTTTGTCCAAAGAACTTCTGTATTTTATTTGTCTGCCTTAGAAGTAATGAGTTTTCATTTTTGAATTTCCACCTGAATTGTTTGAGAGTTATGAATTTTGTGTTGTTTTCATTTCTTTCCTTCTGATTTCTCGTGTCTGTTATAATTTTATGTACTTCTTTTTTACCACTTACCTTGTTACTCTAATGTTCTCATCGCTGTTTTCATTTTTCTTCTCTCATTTTGGAGCAGTGTCCGTATTATATAAAGTTTTCCATGTATTCTTCATCTACTTTTGTATTCACATTATAGTTAAATCCTGCTGTGGCGCTCTCTCCATAAAGTGCCGACTCCCGCTACTCCGCGCTTCCAGCAGCCGACATTCAAACCGCAACAATAAGTCGACCGGCGGACAGTCAGAGGTCGATACTAGCTGTCACAGCAAGCCAGCAATCGACGTGCACACCAACCAGCGCCGCCGCCGATCGGCCTACGTCATGCATCCACCGACAGGGGAACCAGCCAATAAGAAAGCTGTAGTCGTTCGCACAGTCAGGATTTAAGACCTCACTCCGGCCACAACTGGCAGGTCATCCACCCACTAAAGGCTGATGGTCATCTCTGGAATCGCCTCTGCTGCTGCGACCCTGCCGCTATCTCCGCCTGCCTTTGACACCGCGCTTCTGGGGACGGGTTCTGCTCAGCACGACACTATCTGACTTAGAGAAGTGTGCAGTGGTAACTACTGAACTTGAACAAATTTTCATATCGCTTGCTGTACGCGGACTTCAGCTCAGAACCAAGGCGGGACATATTACTCGCCAAGCTAGTGCCTTGCCTTCTTCTCTTCCAAGTGTTGGTTGACTCTTCTTTGTGCCTGAGCACTTCAAGAAGAAGTTAACCTTTTCAAATCCTTTTTCTAACAGCTACTCTTCTTCATCGTTTAGATGTGTACCTCTGACATTTGTCAGCCGTCAGTAAAGCTAGAATGTGTTTTTTGGTTACTTGTGTTAACATTTCTCTGTTGTGTTTGTCATCTCATAAACTGTGTTATCTTTCTCTTACGTTTTTCTTTGAGTCTTCCATGTCCGTGTCTGTTTTGTTTTTAATATTTTCGACCAGACGAGAAAACAGGTGCATTCAAACATTGTTTGTAAACTGTAAATTGACTTCATATTTTAGCCATACTTTCTGCACTGTTTGCATTCCTTCGCTTAAACTACAGCAATTTACAAACGTCTGCTGCAAAAATGGCCACCTAAAGAAACATGTTCCATTTTTAACTTTCCGCAGTTACTTCAATAGGTAGTTTAGAATAATTTAAAATGTGTGCTTCAATAAATTATGGCACGTCTAAATTGTGGGACTAATGACTGTTGAACACTGACTATCCATCCACTTAACAGATTTAAAAGCGCTGTTCGGAAAGTAAGGAACGATCGGTCGCGAAATGGAAACCACAGTGAAAATCAAAACTGTTTTCCTTGCACATTTAGCTACACCGTCCAGGTACTTCTCTACATAGTCGCCGGTCCGACGTAGACATTTGTCGGAGCGTTATACCAAATTTCCAACACCATCGTCATAGAAGGCAGCATCCCGTGCTCCCCGATAATTCTCTACGCTGGTCTATAGCACGTAGCCTGTGCCCAAGTGTTGTCTTTGTGTCCAGCGCTTTATGTGAACAGAGATGATACTCAGGACGAGCCAATTAGGGCTGTGTTGTGGGTGATCGAACACTTCCCATCGAAATGGCTGCAGGAGCGTCTTCGCTGCCCCTGCAGAGTGCGGCTGAGAATTGCCATGAAGAAGGAAGTGCGTGGCAGTTGTGTTAGGTGGGTTGCATTCATTAAGGCGAAGCCTCTCAGCGGGCCCACCTACTTTGAAGGAGGAATTGTTGATCTAGGCACCTTTACTCACTCACAGTGCACTCATAACTGATAAGAGCGTCTTGATACGATCGACGGGCGTACTAGACACACTGCCCAAAATGACTGTGAAAAGCCTCGTCGGATTTTCACAGTGGTTTCCATTTCGCGACCGGCCGTTCCTCACTTTCCGAATAGCCCTCGCATTACACTCGATTAACGTCTATGTATCTGTTGTTCAAGATTCATTTATGAAGTAAGCTGGTAGCTGTAACATCTCAGTTTCATTTTAACGCCTCCAGTGAAACGAGATGTGTTCAGTAAGTAATGCAACACTTTTTTTCTCGACTAACTTCAATTGAAAGAATGCTAAATTTGTTGGAAGACATCGTGAAATAATCCTACGATAGGTGGCGGTGCTACACGTAGCCTTCAAAATCGCATTTTTAACGGAGATGTGTTCCAAGCAGACAGCTGTTATTAACTTTCTTTTGGCGAAAAAGAAAGAGAGATTAGCAGATATTCATAGGCGTCTGTAGAATGTCTACAGAGACCTGTCAGGGAACAAAAGCACTGAGACTTTTGGGACGAGGCGTCTGTTATCATCGCTCAAACTTACCTGATACTTCCGTGTGCTGGCTGGCCGCGTACAGCTGCGACTCCTGCAGTGTTGAAATGTGCAGCTGCTCCAGCGTGTTCGTCAGCACAAAAATGTAAATGAACTTCTCCATCTCCATGACAAAGCAAGGACTCACGTAAGTCTGCGCATTCCTCGCCCACCCTACAGCCCGGATCTCGTAACTTCCGACGTCCATCTGTTTGGTCCAATGAAGGAAGCAATCCGTGGGAAGCAGCGCATCGATGATGGGGAAGTTATAGATGCACCAGGGCGTTGCCTCCGACGTCTACCAGTACAGTGATACCATGTGGGTATTAAAGCCCTCCCAGTAAGGCGGTGTAAGGCCGTCGGATTAAACAGACATTATGTTGAAAATCAGGATTTTGTACCGAGAAGAGCGGATAACAATACAACGTACTGAAATCCTCAATTAATTCAACTTACATTCAGAAATAGTGTTGCATTACTTATTGAACGCCCCTCGCAAAGACATGTGCCTCGCGATATATTTTAAGTACAGCGTCCTCTGCAGTTCCAGAGCAACTGAGTGCGCGCTGATATGAAACTTCCTGGTAGATTAAAACTGTGCGCCGGACCAAGATTCTAACTCTGGACCTTTGCCTTTCGCGGGCAAGTGCTCTACCAGCTGAGCTATCTAAACACGACTCACGACTTGTCCTCAAAACTTAAGTTCCGCCAGTAACTCGTCTCCTACCGTCCAAACTTCACAGAAACTCTCCTGCAAGCTCCCTAGCGAGGTTCGCAGGACAGCTTCCGTGAAGTTTAGATTTATTCTGTGACGATCAGTTTGTCTTTGAGAAAGGCAAAGTCACCAGAGAAGCAGTTCTGACAATGTGGTTGACAGTGGAAGCAAGACGAAAGGAATGTTAAGATAAGTGCATAGGATCTGTCGACAGAGGGAAGGCGTTCGACATTGTAAATTGGAGCAAGATGTCTTAAATTCGCAGGAAAATAAGTGTAAGCTATTGGGAAAGACGAGCAACGTTTAACATGTGCAAGGAAGAAGAGGTAAAAATAATAATGGAAGACCAAGAATGAAGTGCTTTGATTGGGATGGGAATAAGACAGGGATGTAGTCTTTCGCTCCTACTTTGCAATCTATTCGGCGAACGAGCAATGGTGGAAATAAAAGAAAGATTCACTGGAGGGACTGAAATTTAGGATGAAACAACATCGATGATAAAATACACTGTGAAATTACTATACTCAATGAAAGTAAAGAAGAATTGCAGGGTCTGCTGAATGAAATGAGCACACACTGTGGATTGAGAGTAAACCGAAGAAAGATGAAAGTAATGATGAGTAGCAGAAACGAGTTTAGCGATAAACTTAGCATCAAAACCGAGGACCACAAAGAAGACGAACTGAACGATTTCTGTTCCCTTGGAGGCAAAAATAACACATAACGGACGAAAAAAAGAAGACATAACAGCAGACTGGTACAGGCAAACAGGACATTTACTCGCCAAGATAAGTTTAGTGGTATCGAATATCGGGCTTAATTTGAGGAAGATATTTCTGAGAATGTAAATTTGAGGTACTGCAGTCTATGGTAGTAAATCATGGACTGCGGGAAAATCGAAAAAAAGAAAAGACAATCTAAACATCTGAGATGTGATCCGATAGAAGGATGTTGAAAATTAGGTGGGCTGATAGGACAAGAGATGATGACAATCTCAACGGAGTCAGGGAGGAAAGGGATATGAGAAAAACACTGACATGAAGGAGGGACAGAATGGTAGTCAATGTACTAAGTCATCAAGGAATAACTTCCATTGTGCTTAAGAAGGCTGTAGCGAGTAAAATCTATAGGGGAAGACAGAGTGGAAAACATCCAACAAATAAACGGGGATGTTAGGTACAGGTGCTACTTGAGAGGAAGAGGTAGGCACAAGACAAGAATTCGTGGCGAGCCGATTCAGATAGTAAAAAGACAGATGATACAAAGAATCTTAAACAGAAACATGTGATACATTTAGAGAAATTAATTTGCTATAGCTGCACGCTTCTGCGCTCATTTTACGTGTACCTGCGGATTATTCTGAGCTCTGACATATTTGTATTATTAGACATAATTAAAATCCGCTGAAATATCATAAATATTTGATCTCCTGATACATGATGGTCAGTGCTAAAAGCAGACACTATCAACTATCAATTGTCACGACTTTTGTGATTATGGCTAGACTCATTAGCGTGATATTAAGCTTTGTATCTACTTTTTTTGTAAACATTAACTTTAGCAAACCGCTACAAGCTCCTTGATTTTCATCTTACAATCTTTTTCTGATTTACAATGACTTTCTGTCATTGAGGACATCAGTTTGTTGTGTATATGATGTGGATTTTGATTTCCGTTCTGCCAATAAGGGGTTCTTTCCTTTGCCGGACTCGAGACCTGCCATTACAGCTTCCTGATGCGCAACGAACACTGTGCTTCTATGGCGTTCGGCATGTAGCAGTTCCTCACTGACAAAGTTTCCAGTTGTTTTAGGAGACCCGCATTCAGTTGCAGTAGCCCATGCTGTTATGCTAACCTCGAAATTTCAGCTGCAACTTAAGTGAGCTCTGAGGGCTGAAAGTCACAGTTTATAATAAAATAAAGGACCATATCTTTATTTATTGCATTTTATTTTGCATATGTGTTGGTATATCAATATTTACAACTCAGTAGGAGATATAGTATGCAACATTCATTATGATTATGAGATCACTATCTTTTTATGAAACGTTGTACGTTCAAGAGTGATGCACTTCTTGCGTATATTTTGCGAGTTTAATTTTCTGACACATTGTTATCAACAAGCAATTGTTCAAAAACACTTCGATGTACTGTCCAGTAAGTAGTAAGTTAAGTGACACGTTCTCCTTCGATAAGAGTTTCTGTAGTAGTTAACTTATGGTTTGCTTGTCATATACACGGCAAACTATGTTTCAGATCGGTGAAATGATGACTTTATGCATGGCCAATCTTGTATACTGAGTATATTCATATCTATGTTTAAAAATGCACCTATGTAAGAAACTGAGTGGCCAGAAGTCGTGGGTATGATTGTCCCATCTGAAGCTTTACCGTCTACGAGGGCTAAATGTTGCGGTCAAATATGGCATATAGCGCGAGTGTAGCGACGATATCTGACGAGGAGAACACGGCAAGTGCCATAACCCGGTTTCCCAGAAACATCACTCAGTGGAAAATGGGTCAGAAAACGCGAACACGAATCTCGGCTTATCCGTTGATATTCGACCGTTTCCGAGAAAACGACGGTCAAAGTTTTGGAGGTACTTTATGCGCCTTTTAAAAGTGGTATCGTGGCTAAGGCGCTGCTTCACACTTTTGCACTCCGTGTTCGAAACTCAATTATTACTTTTATTTTTATTTTTGGTTTTGATTTATCTACCCATATCCACAGAAAATTTCCTCGCTAATGTTTTCCAGTTTATACTGAAATAATTGCATCTCTGAGAAATGACTGTAGAAAAAAGAAAGAAAAAACAATAAATGAATGGAAAAGTTATTTCAAATTGTTTCAGGCGAAATTCCTGTACCATATCTTGCTCCATAATGTATTAAAAACGCTAGTTTACACAAAAGTGATCCGTATTGTGTGGCCTGATACGAAATTATTGCAGCGCGTGAAATCTTCAGCAATGTTAACAACGTTACATTCGCGAATGAGATTCATACGAACCACCCTCACGTGATATTCGTGGCGTTCGGAGTTTCTATGTTTCTACTACCGGTATGTGCCGACAGCTGTAGCCGAGCGGTTCTAGGCGCTTTAGTCTGGAACCACGCGGCTGCTACGCTCGTAGGTTCGAATCCTGCGTCGGGCATGGATGTGTGTGATGTCCTTAGGTTGGTTAGGTTTAAATCGTTCTTAGTGCAGGGGACTGATGACCGCAGATGTTAAGTCCCATAGTCCTTAGAGCCATTTGAGCCATTTTACTACCGGTATCATTCAAGGGAATATACCAAATCTTCCTGAAGAATAAACATAAGAATAAAATATAAAAACTATAACAATATGAGAATTTATAAGAGTGTAACCGCTAAAATTACCATACACACATATATTATATAATAAATTTATGAACGTCATTGTGAAAACCAGCTGTGATTTTACAATTAATATAACCCCTTGTCTCCCTTAACCAGATAAAAAAATTCGTGTAAGCAACCTTCTAAGTACTTGTATTGTATGTTAACCGGGGGCCTAGAAACGACGGAAAGGTTCCGTCCCCGGCGTAGCCGCAGTGGTCCACAACCCCACGACGACTACCGCAGTCCACTTCACCCCTCCGCCGCCCTACACCTAACCCAAGGTTATTGTGCGGTTTCGTCCCCCGGTGGACCCCCCAGGGAACGTCTCACACCAGACGAGTGTAACCTCTATGTTTGCGTGATAGAGTAATGGTAGTATACGCGTACGTGGAGAACTTGTTTGCGCAGCAATCGCCGACATAGTGTAACTGAGGCGGAATAAGGGGAACCAGCCCGCATTCGCCGAGGCAGATGGAAAACCGCCTAAAAATCATCCACAGACTGGCCAGTTCACCGGACCTCAACACAAATCCGCCGGGTGGATTCGTGCCGGGAACCAGGCGCTCCTTCCTGCCCGGAAAGCCGTGCGTTAGATCGCACGGCCAACCGGGCGGGCTTCTAAGTATTAGGTAAAGAAATTAAAAAATAAAACTAAATAAATGAAAACAAACCAACGGTTTTCAAAGATGGGACGCAAAAGTTAAAGACCGCAACGCTAGCCACCATGCCACCGGTTGGGCTAAGTTCATCGCCCCCTAAAAGGCATCTAAATTATTTCGAAAATTTTGAGGGTCATTTCCTCAGAAAGGGTCGAGTACCTACGGGTAAACGGAGACACGTGGTCGCTTATTTTGGTTCCTCTTCCACTGAGCGAAGTTTGTGGGAAATCAGGTTATGACCATTGTCGTAATCTCCTCGTGAGCACTATTCTACTGTCACAACAGCGTCGGTATCGGTAGATTCCGCCGACGATCAACGTCGGCTGAAAACGGCCAGTCTTTTCAAATCGGCACCCCACTACGTGCGCATTCTCTCTGTAGCCGATCTCATCGTCCGAACGTACATACGACTATCGGTGAAATTCAGATCACTATGTTTCTTTCGGTTAAATCGACCGACGAAACTTGGACTATGAGAATCTAATAACTTAAACTCAAGAAAGAGTGAGTTTGTGGCTTCCTGATGACGAAAAATATTGCAATCAGGATATAGTTCGGAATCTATGGACCGATATCGCAGGTTTATTGAAAACCACAATTAGACAAAATATACGTTGGTAATTTTAGGCATACATTTTAACTTCAAAAAATTATTTTTTCGGGAAGGGTGGCGTATCTTATAGGTACTGTTGTGGATCGACTATGGGATGTCGTAGGCGGCTGTTAACTGTCTGCAAATTGTTATTGTTTGAATCCAACAGGGTTGTGATTCTATTATACGATTTTCAAATATGGTCTATGGTGTCCGCACTGTTAAGTGCTTTAGGTGTTGAGAATATCTTATTCTAAATTGTATGCCTATCTCTCACACGCATGCTGAATGACAGTCGCTGAAATTAAACTGACTTATGTCTGCACAACTACAAATAAATACAGCAAATCAGAGAGTTTTACTCTTGCTTTTTGAGGTTATCACGAATCATCTCGGATATGTAACAGAACGTTTCTCCCTTCATCTCAAATTATTCGTGAAACTTGACCTGCAATTCTGGCAAACCGAGGACGGAGTGTACAGATCTCAGCACTTTGTTTTCGAGACAGGATATACCTCATTCACAATAGCAAACTGTGAAATGCAGCGCTCGTCTCTAAGGACAGACCCAGAACCTATACCACCCTAGGTTAAAGTCTAATCTACTTTATCCGTAGAACCGATTGTAGCCTGACCTAGTCTAATCTCTGCGACCCCGTCAAGAGGATCGGACAGAGTGTGACCAAGCTCTCAGCAATGTTGAAGGGCGACATCTGGTGACGGCATCTCGTGACTGTTGACTTAAACGATTTTGATCGCGGAATGATAAACGGTATAAGACGCATGGTCGTAGATACTGTATTTACTATTTACACAAGAGGTCTTGTTTCCGACCGCATCACTGACTAGGGTGGCTGTTCAATATTTCAGAGACAGTATTTGCACAATTGTAAGTCACCACACCCGACAACCGACATCTCACACAATGACTTTTGGCCATTCAAGGTATGAAAGCGGTAGTCTCCAAACTATTCTATAAATCAGCAGCTAAAAAATGGCAGACGTAGCTATGTACAAGGCATTAAATTAAAATTTTTGAGAGACACTAGTAACCACCACGATGAGAATCAGTGTGTAATACACGTATGCCTGATAACAATAACGGCTTCTTTCGACTAAAGTCCATATCGTCATATTCATGTAATCAGTAGATAGATGGATACCCACTTTCACTATAATTCTTATAATTATGCCCTGCACCTCGAAATAATGCACAACAATCACTTCCACATTAGTGTAAAACTACATTGCGATTACTAGTTACTACATGTAAATCAACTTTATCAAAGAAAGTTACGTTAATAACTCAAAGAGGTATTTCCTGAAAGAAGTCATTTTCCTGCTTGAGGCTTTATTCGCTTCACGCAAGTACTTTATTTCATTGGATCAAAAAAAACGCCAAATGCATGTTGCAAATAATTGACAAGCAGTTTTCCACTGGAGTGTAGAGTCACTCTGAGTTTTTTTTTATTTGGGTAGCAAAATAACTGATGATGACCGAAGCAGACATTATTAAAATGTGGACTGGCAATGAAAAGGAAAGCGTTTCTGTAGAAGAGGAATCTGTTAACATCGAATATAGATTTAAAGTTAGGAAGTCATTTCTGAAAGCATATTATATGGAGTGTAGCCTTGTATGGAAGTGAAACATGGACGAGAACCAGTTTAGACATGGAGAGAATAGAAGTTTATGAGATGTGGTGCAACAGAAGAATGCTGAAAATGGTAGATCATGTAACTAATGAGGAGGTACTGAGCATAAGTGGGGAGAAATGAAATTATTGGCGCAACCTGACTAGAAGGGAACAATTGGTAGGACACATTCTGAGACGTCGACGGATCACCAGGTTAGTACTGGAGGAAAGTGTGGGGTGGTATAAGTCGTAGAGGGAGATAAAGAGATGAACACAGTGAACACATTCAGAAGGCTGTTAGTTGCAGTGGTTATTGCAGTGGTTACTCCGAGGTGAAAGGCTTGCACAGGATAGAAGAGCATGGAGAACTGCATCAAAGCAGTCTTCGGACTGGAGATCACAACAACGGCAACAACAAAAATTCCCCGTCAAGTTGCGATTTTAAGGCGTAGACTTCGTCTTGTGCGTTTTCATTTCAAGACATATACCGACTTACTTTAATGTGCTGTGGGCGGATGTAGAAACTCACATCTGTGATTCTAAGATATTACGCCACTGCCAGGTAACACCATTGCATAGCAGTCTATTCCACTCTCCTGCGCGGGTCGTTGAATGTTGATTTTGTGTGGTGCTGCTACATAATGTCCAAGAGGGAGCGATTTGCTAGCCGCCAACGAAATAACGAGTGTGTTTCAAATGAAACAGCTACCTTCTGCAGGAAACTGACTTCTTTCAATCAGTATAATGTGGTTGTGGACCCTTAATTTAAGAAAATAATTCGAGGTATTTATTCACTGCTCGCTTAAGGAACTTTATTCAGTGTCATTGCTGAGTTAATTTCTTCGCTTATCGATGAAAGGTGTGCAGTATACAGATTAACTTCGAGTGACAGGCTATCGAGCTGCTTCGAGGTTCGCGTAGTACTCTTCTGTTCTTCGGTGAAGTGATGGGCTTTTTGATGGCAGTGCAGCGTCTCAGGTGGTGCAGCTGACGGCAACTACCTCTCACAGGCCGCCCGCAGGCGAGAAATCGCGACGAAGGCTACCGGTGTCAGGAGACGGGGGATGACAGCATAGGAGTTTCGCTGAGCTGAAACAGAACACCATTCTGATTAAGACAGATCGCTGAGATCATGGTGACGAACGAGACTGCACTCTATCAATACGCTGCTCAAGACAGATAGACAAATTCATAAGTGATGTGTTCTTGCTTGCCGCTCATACGAAGCCTGACAACTACAACGGAGGGGCTGACATTTCGGTAGGGATGGAGACGTCAGTGGCAGTTTAAATACTTTCTTTTTAAAATGGTTTATTTTACAGCACAATCTCACATAATTTCAACAATAAGTGCCGGGATTTGGGCGTCAGATCTACAAGATTGTTTCGAATGAAAAACAGCCCACAGTTGCACTAATTATGTTAATACTAAATGTTGACCATGGTTTCAACTATAATAATATAGCCTTCTTCAGAAGTCCTAAAAAGTAATAAAAATAACAATTAGACCATTAATACACTACTGGCCATTAAAATAGCTGCACCAAGAAGAAATGCAGATGATAAATGGGTATTTATTGGACAAATATATTATTCTAGACCTGACATATGATTACGTTTTCATGCAATTTGGGTGCATACATCCTGAGAAATCAGTACCCATAACAACCACCTCTGGCAGTAATAACGGCTATGATACGCCTCGGCATTGAGTCAAACAGAGCTTGGATGGCGTGTACAGGTACAGCTGCCCACGCAGTTTCAACACGACACCACAGTTCATCAAGAGTAGTGACTGGCGTATTGTGACGAGCCAGTTGCTCGGCCACCATTGACCAGATGTTTTCAGTTCGTGAGAGATCTTGAGAACGTGCGGGTCAGGGCAGCAGTCGAACATTTTCTGTATCCAGAAAGGCCCGTAGAGGACCTGCAACATGCGGTCGTGCATTATCCTGCTGAAAGGGTAGAGCCACGGGTCGCAACACATCTGAAATGTAACGTCCACCGTTCAAAGAGCCGTCAATGTGAACAAGAGGAGACCGAGACGTGTAACCAATGACACCTCATACCATCACGCCAGGTGATACGCCAGTATGGCGATGACGAATACACGCTTCCAATGTGCGTTCACCGCGATGTCGCCAAACACGGATGCGACCATCATGATGCTGTAAACAGAACCTGGATTAATCCGAAAAAAATGACGTTTTGCCATTCGTGCACCCAGGTTCGTCGTTGAGTACACCATCGCAGGCGCTCCTCTCCGTGATGCAGCGTCAAGGGTAACCGCAGATATGGTCTCCGAGCTTATAGTCCATCCTGCTGCAAACGTCGTCGAACTGTTCGTGCAGATGGTTGTTGTCTTGCAAACGTCCCCATCTGTTGACTCAGGGATCGAGATGTGGCTGCACGATTCGTTACAGCCATGCGGATAAGATGCCTGTCATCTCGACTGCTAGTGATACGAGGCTGTTGGGATCCAGCACGGCGTTCCATATTACCCTTCTGAACCCACCGCTTCCATATTCTGGTAACAGTCATTGGATCTCGACCAACCTGAACAGCAATGTCGCGATACGATAAACCGCAATCGCTATAGGCTGCAATCCGACCCTTATCAAAGTCGTAAACGTGATGGTACGCAATTATTTTCCTTATACGAGGCATCACAACAACGTTTCACCAGGCAACTCCGGTCAACTGCCGTTTGTGTATGCGAAATCGGTTGGAAACTTTCCCCATGTCAGCACGTTGTAGGTGTCGCCACCGGCGCCGACCTTGCGTGAATACTGTGGAAAGCTAATCATTTGCATATCGCAGCATCGTCTTCCTGCAGGTTAAATTTCGAGTCTGTAGTACGTCATCTTCATGGGTAGCAATTTTAATGGCCAGTAGTGTACTTCGGAGGGGCTGGCATTTCGGTCGGGATGAAGACATCACTGGCAGTTTTAATACTTTTAATGGTTTATTTTACAGCACAATCATCACATAATTTCAACAATAAGTACCGTGTTTTGGGCGTCAGATCTACAAGATTGTCTCGAATGTAAAACAGCCCGCAATTGCACTAATTACGTTAACACTAAATCTTCACCATAGTTTCAACTATAATAATATGGCGTTCTTCAGAAGTCCTAAAAAGTGATCAGAATAACATTTAGACGCGTAATACAATCTATACATAAAACTTCTAAAATTACGTATGTGATAACATATTACTTAGATAAGCTTCTAAAAAGGAAAAACGTCTTGGCCCAGCGGCTGCTTCACGATCAATAAAAATAACTTCAACAGAAATAAGCCTGTTTCGATCATAAGTAAAACTATATATGGCACTGTACGTCCTCCGCCATTACATCTGTTATACTAGGCGCACGGTCGACAAATGTGATACATCCCGTACGCCATAGGTGGCGCTCCACACATTGAGCTATAACGCACCGTTTATCAGGAACCTAGTCGATATCTACGATAAAATATTAGTCACAAGCCTACAAGTGCAACTGAAGGACCATAAACTAATTAATACGATTGTCCAACAGTTAAAATGCTGTTGCATACGATCATTGAAGTGATCAAACGTGAACAAATTCATATAACAAAGTTTGCATCACTATTTGAAGAATCATTCTAAAATGAGGCTATTATATGCGAATAAAACCCAGCTTACATCATACACTCTAACAGCTTATGGAGCTAATTCTACCAGCCGACCTTAATCGTTGTGCATAGGTACACTACTAATGAATGACGATAGTTCTACGAATAGCATTCTAGTGCGTAAGTGGAGTAACATAATTAGTGTAACTCTGGCCTGTTTTTCATTCGAAGCAATTTCGTAACGGTTGCTGGTATTGCTGGCATGATGAAAATAATAGATCCATAAGACAGACAATAATGGAAGTACAGTGACTTACCGAAACATTATTACCACCGGCCACAGAGACTGAATACCATTTGGTGGCGCGTCGGGCATGTGACCTGAGAGAGACAGTACGCCCTATCTGTTCAAAAACATCGTGATACATTCATCCTCAAGAGCCGAACTCAAAGACGATAGTGATTTTTTGAAAGATATAACAGCTATTTCACTGTAAAATGGATTTTATTCCACAGTCTGGATTTCAGCCTTAGGTTATTTTCAAGTCTTACAAGTAACAAAAATCATTAGACTTGTGTAGAACCCAAGTCTAATGATTTTTAATACTTGTGAAAATGACTGAAATCTAGGTTGTGGAACAAAACCTGTTGTACACTCAAATGGCAGTTATATCTTTCAAAAAGTTTTATGTGACTGTGGCTCCATACCAAAGCAAAACAAGATAGTTATGTTGAACACTGGGGTTTGGAGCTAAATCTACTTTCTGACTCATCCCAAAGGCATTACATTGGGTCTCGGCCGGTGCCTGACTAGGTCATTTGCATTCAGAACTGTTACTGTCTAGAAACCATGGCCTCATAGTTCCTGCTTTATGATACAGAGGATCGTCATACTGATACAATCAACGTCTCTGAACTGTTGTTCTACTGTATGCATCACACAGTGCTGTAAAATAGCGCCATATCGTTCTGCATTTATCGTTTTCTTTAGTGCTATGATGGCACCACAGCCTAACCACGATAAAGAGCTCAGTGTCTAACACCAGCTAATCAGTACATCACCACTGGCACTACGTATGATGACAGGCAAGGTTCTCCAGGAATTCTCCAAACGCAAACCCTTCCACCGGATTGCCACGGGGTACAGTGTGATTCATCACTCTATATGACTCCTTTCCAGAAATCCATTGTCCACTGGAGTCGCTCTTTACACAAGATCAAGCGTCGCTCAGAACTGACTACAGAAATTTGCTGCTTACTAGCAGCTACTCGACCGATTACCCTACACCTTTAACTTCATACTCACAGTCATTGTTCTAGGTGGACTTCTAGCAGTTCTCAGAAAATCACGAGTGATTCCAGCCACTGATTTTACTTCATTTTTTTACGCTCATCCTCCGCAATCCCCGACGGTCCCTGTCTTCAGTATATGAGGTGTGCCTGGCCCTGATTTTATTTTTTCGCCTTTCCACTTCACAGTCATATCATCAACAATAGATGTGGGACGTTTTAGAAGGACTGAAATGTCTCTGATGGGCTTGCTACTCAGGTGATGTCTAATGAAATGAAATGTCGTGTGGCTAAGGCCTCCAGTCGGGTATACCGGCCGCCCGGTGCAAGTCTTTCGATTAAACGCCACTTCGGCGACTTGCGCGTCGATGGGGATGAGATGATGATGAAGACAACACAACACCCTGCCCCTGAGCGGAGAAAATTCTGCGGCCCAGCCGGGAATCGAACCCGGAGCCCTTAGCATGGCATTCCGTCGCGTTGACCACTACCGAGGCCAATGAGCAGTCTATTCAGATGTTCTGACTGATACATTCTGCTTTTACCAGTTCTCTAATGACAAACCAATACTCATCGTTTCTAGATCACGGGATCCCGGGTTCGATTCCCGGCCGGTCGGGGATTTCCTGCACTCGCAGACTGGGTGTTTATGTTGTCTTCAACATCATTCTGAAAAGTGGCGAGACTGTGCAGTGAACACATTGGGACTTGGTACAGGCGCTTATAACCACGCAGTTAAGCGTCCCACGAACCGATCGCCATCATTATTATCACACCATGGCGTCATTCTGACAACGACGCGGGCCAAAAATGTAGAAATCTACATAAGCAACTTTGACAAGGGGCAGATTGCTATCGCCCCGACACCTGGTATCGACCACCTTGGAAAAGATGAAGCTGTTCGGCTCTCGTGACCATGTATACAAAATGGTTGAAGGACGGTAAAATCAGGAGTGGTTGTTGGTTTATGCAATTTCTACAAAGAGGATGTCTCTACTAAGAACACAGCATAGCCCGACTGCTTCTCTTGGATAACGATATGAGACAAATTGAAAGTTTTGTGCATAGTCTAAGGAAATCAGCCAACACAACTAACTAACTTTGCACGCTCTACCTGTCTCCCGTAGTCTGTAGACTGTATACTCAGCATAGATTTTATTCTGTTCTCCTTTAACCGAACTTTTATGTAGTTCACAAATTGCAACACCTAATAAACTTTTCACGCTAGTTCAGGCCATAGATGCATGGTCCTTTCGGAAAGGACTTCGGACAAAAATGTGATTCAGGTAGCCAAAGTACAAGGTTTTTACTAATTATACCTTTTGTGTTCTTGTGGTGATATTTCCTTAGAAACTTTAAGCCCCTAATACATATTTTTTCATATTTAACCGCCAAGTGAAATGTTGATTCTTCTAGATTTAGCTTCAAAATTTTCTTAATACAACGAAATATTTTGTTAAAAACTGTCATTCACTGTTTCACCAACTTAGGGTTGAATTTCCAGAAACAGTGAAAAATACGTTTTTTTTTTCTTTTATTCTTAACAGAGAAGGTAAATACAAATTTTCATACCCGTAGCCTTCAAAATGCTTTAGTAGTTTTCTAATAATGATTTATTTTAGAAAACAAAACTTTCATCTACTATTTCACCACCATAGAGGTTAAAATTCCAAAAATGCTGAAACACGTATTCTTTATTTCTGACGGAGAAACCAAGTAACAATTTTCGTAGGTCTAGCTTCAAAATTACCATAATAGTGACATATTTCCACAAAATCTTTCATCCAATATTTGGTACCGTTGGCGGTGGAATTTCGAGAAATCCCTTCTTAAACGATGCCTATAGTACAATATCAACGTCCTCCCCAAATTTCAAGACATCGCTCGACTAGAGAGGCCAGCATGTTCTGCAGACGTGAACCGTATCGAACATGCCTGGGGTAGACTGAAAAGGGCTGGACGACGTGAGCCACCAGCCTCTCTGAGGGATCTACACCGAATCGCCGTTGAGGAGTGGGACAATCTGGACCAACGGTGCCTTGACGAACTTGTGGTTAGTATGCTACTAGTTGTTAGAGGTACCGGTGTGTACAGCAGCAGTCTGGATCACCATTTCTTAAGGTCCCACTGTATGGTGGTACAACATGCAATGTGTGGTTTCCTTGGGCAATAAAAAGGGCAGAAATGATGTTCATGTTGATCTCTATTCCTATTTTCTGTACAGGTTCCGGAACTCTCGGAACAGAGGTAATGCAAAACTTCTTTTGAGGTGTGTATACGGACTTAAAATATTTTGCTTTCTTGGGATGGATAAAACACCAAAATTTGCTAAACACGTGCGCTACAAATACTGCCTATCAATCAATAATACGATGAACTTTTGTGGAAACAGGAATGTATTACTACACGTATAGGTGCCTAAGCTACAGGCAGCAGTATAGGAAATTTATGTATATGTCTTTTACGCTATGTATGTTATAACACGAATTCGTCAAGTAATAAAACCGTATTAACGACGTTGTTATTCAAAGAGTGTGCGCAGCTGGCTTCACGATTTGTTTTTCCAATTAATGTACTTTGTAATAATTTATTTTTCGTTTTGTGAAGAGTTCTAAGACACTGGGTCATAGCGATACAAACACTATAAATTAACTGATCAAAAGTATTCACAGAACCCTGTGTGATGACAGTGTCACGAGAGACAGCATCGCTAACATAAAAGGTGTAACGAATCCATCAGGGACGTCATGACAATTCTAAAGGTGTGAATTGGAAACGTGAATGGACAACCACGGCTAAGATTTCTAGACAACATATTCGATACTTCCATAACCTCAAATAAGTGACAACTTCTCTTTGGATGAAGAGCCATAACATACCCCTACCACGGCAACGGGCGCCGTGGCGAGGGCAAATATAACACCATACGAACACACCAGCTGCTACCATGACGACGGCGTCCTCGCTACACAGTCTAGAGGGCACCTGATACACGCTTTGTAATCCATGGCAACGGCGTCCTCACCACAAGGAGTAGAGGACTTTGTAGTCCTTTCATATTAGCCGGTTTAGTAAGCCGACTCAAATGTTTTCTACATAAATGTACGAATAGATATATTATAATACACGGCTGGCCACCGTAAATGCAACACCCTGAAGGAAGCATCCGAATCAATTGAAATTTACACCATGGGTTTGCAGCGATGAGATATGCAACTGATTAGAATTTCAGCGCAGACGCACATCACGCGCGCCTGTGGCGCCACCTCATAGCGCCATTTAAGTCTTGGCGATTTCGACGAGTGTACGTTCGGCACGTGTGTTTACCTTGCGGTTGTTTCACAAGACGATCAGTTATGCCTCGTAGACAACAGCGAACATCGTTTCATCAAGTATCCGAGTTCTACAGAGGAAGGATAGTGGCTTACCGAGATTGTGGATTATCATACAGAGAAATCGCTAGTCGTGTTGGACGAAACCAAACAACTGTAATGCGAATATGTGACCGTTGGATGCAGGAGGGTACGACGGACCGACGTGGTCGATCGCATTCACCGCGGTGCACCACTCCACGTGCTGATAGGCAAATTGTGCGCATGGCAGTGACGGATCGCTCAGTGACATCCCGAACCATAGCACAGCACATTGCGTCTGTAACGCATCATCCAGTGTCTGCGCGTACCATTCGACGCCGTTTACAGCAGAGTGGTCTGTCCGCAAGACGTTCATTGCTTCGTCTACTATTGAAGCAGAACCACAGACGTCTCCGTCGCCAATGGTGTGATGACAGACGGATGTGGATGGCAGAATTGAATGACGTTGTCTTTACTGACGAGGCACGCTTCTGTCTGCAGCACCACGATGGTCGGATTCGAGTGTGGTGACACCGTGGAGAGAGGATGCTGGACAGCTGCATTGTGCACCGCCACACTGGTCTTGCACCGGGTATTATGGTATGGGGCGGTATTGGATATTACTCTCGCATGCCTCTAGTACGCATTGCCGGTACTTTAAATAGCCGGCGCTACATATCCGAGGTGCTGGAGCTAGTTGTCCTTCCTTACCTTCAGGGCTCGGCCACAGCCATATTTCAACAGGATAATGCGCGACCACACGTGGCACGCATTGTCCAAAGGTTCTTCGTCAATAACCAGATTGAATTGCTTCCCTGGCCGGCTTGCTCTCCGGATCTTTCGCCGATAGAAAACATGTGGTCCATGGTTGCTGAACGAGTGACCCAGATTACATCCCCAGCTGCCACACCAGATGATCTTTGGCAACGTGTGGAAGCTGCTTGGGCTGCTGTACCCCAGGAACACATCCAACGTCTCTTTGACTCAATGCCGAGACGTGTGGCAGCGGTGATCTCCAACAATGGCGGCTACTCATGCTACTGATTCTGGCAGGAACCACATGTCACAGACGTCTGTAAACGTAATCATTTGATACTTGGTCAACATCTTACCTACAAAATAAATTTTGTTGTGCTACCTCTTGTCTTTCTTGGTGTTGCATTTACGGTGGCCAGCAGTGTACAAAACGACACCAGTTTTTGTCTGTCACTAATTGTTTTACTTTATATTATGGCACATAATGTAATATACTTTTACGAATTTTACGAGTTGACTACGGAACATTTGTTATTATTTTATAATTAACACTATAATTGTAGCTCTTTTTCAATGGAATGGTTCCGTTTTCTGTTATTTACTGTCACTTAAATTTATGTTAAACCAGGTGACTAGTAATTACATATAATAAACTGTATTAAATGCCGTTGATCGCCACTGGGCTGTTACCGTCTATTCACGTGATCTCAGCACGCTATTTAAGCCCATACGAAGGGTTAGTCTCGTATAGTTTCCCGCCGTTATGTAGACAGGAGTGACACCACCAGCAGTCGACCAATGGGTAACATATTTTAAACTTACGTAATTTTAGCTGCTGTATAATGGAGTCTTTCTGACGGATATCTATAATTTCACAGTGTAAACGCCCAGAAGATGACCCCTACGTCGGGTTGGCGGTATAATAATAATAAATGCGATTAAGAATGTTTTTGATTAATTGATTAATCATACTACTCGCTGCTTCATCTCCACAACCATGTTGTCCACGAATCTATGTAATCTACCAAGTCAGTTAGTGAGAGATTTAAAGATTTTTAGGAAAATTAGAACTGCAATCATGAAATTAAATACGAAAATACTATTTAACAGGAAATGCTTGCAACAGAAAATTTTTCCAAATTATGCTAAGAATATCATCAATAAGAAATGTGATGCAGCAAATTTAATACAAAGGAAAAGTCCACTGGACCGTGGATGACTGGAAATGAGTGGCCTGGAACGATGAATCACGTTGTACCCGGTGGCAATCCGATGGGGGCTTGCGTTTGGCAAGAGCCTGGAGAAATTTTCCTGCTGTAATGTATAGTGCCAACAGTGAAGAATAGAAGAGGTGGTGTTACGGGATAGGGAAGTATTTCATGGTTAGGTTGTGGTACCCTCTTTCCGCTTAAGAAAACACTAAATGCGGAAGGATATGAACACATTTGACAGCATTGTGTACTGAGTACTGTAGAGGAAGAACAGGGATGGTGATTATCAGCTTGACAGTGTGCCTTGTCATAAGGCAGGAATTGTGAAACACGGTTTGTGGACAGTAAGATTACTGAAATGGAGTGACCTGCACAGTGTCACGAATCGAACCCAAATAAACACCTCTGGGATGGGTTAGACTCTCAGTTTCGCTCAAGACTGTAAGTTGCTCCTAATAAGCCGCATTTCATTTCCTTATTTTTCAGTTTTAAAATTTTGTGTCGCGTCTACAGATGCTATGTAGAATTCAGTGAGTCTAGCGATACTGCAGAACGCACACGGTTGAGTGTGACATTTCAGTTCCCACGCAGGCTACGAACCGGGGAACCACGTGGCGTAGCCATTGGACGGTGAAGTGAGGAGCTCTGGCTAGACATCAGAACGCTCGTTACCTCAGCAGTGAGATATGTACGAAAACCATCCAGCGCGAAGCAGGTAATCTTGTTTCACAAATACAAGGGCTATTCGGAAAGTGAGTTCCGATCGGTCCACCACTATGAAAATCACTAAGCAAGTAAAGATTCCTAGAAAACAATGTCTCCGGCCAAGTACGATGGCATTATCCTGCTGAAGTGTAGGGTTTCGCAGGCATCGAATGAATGGTAGACCACCGGTCGTAACACACCTGAAATGCAACGACCACTGTTCAACGTGACGTCAATGCAACCAAGAGGTGACCGAGACGTGTAACTAATGTGGCCCCATACCATCACGCCGGGTGATACGCCACTATGGCGATGACACGCATCCAAAGTGCGTTCTCAAATGGCACTATGGGACTTAACATCTCAGGTCATCAGTCCCCTAGAACTTAGAACTACTTAAACCTAACTAACCTAAGGACATCACATACATCCATGCCCGAGGCAGGATTCGAACCTGCGACCGTAGCAGTCCCGCGGTTCCGGACTGAAGCGTCTAGAACCGCACGGCCACCAGGGCCGGAAAAGTGCGTTCTCCACGATGTCGCCATCCATGGGTGCGACCATCATGATGCTGTAAACAGAACCAGGATTAATCCGAAAAAATAACGTTTTGCCATTCGTGCATCCAGGTTCGTCGCTGAATGCACCATCGCAAGCGCTCCTGTCTGTTCAAAAATGGCTCTGACCACTATGGGACTTAACTTCTGAGGTCATCAGTCCCTAGAACTTAGAACTACTTAAACCTAACTAACCCAAGGACATCACACACATCCATGCCCGAGGCATGATTCGAACCTGCGACCGCAGCGGTCGCGCGGTTCCAGACTGTAGCGCCTAGAACCGCTCGGCCACTCCGGCCGGGGCTCCTGTCTGTGATGGAGCGTCAAGGGTAACCGCAGCCATGGTCTGCGAGCTGATAGTCCCTGCTGCTGCAAACGTCGTCGAACTGTTCGTGCAGATGGTTGTTGTCTTGCAAACGTCCCCATCTGTTGACTCAGGGATCGAGACGCGGTTGCACGATCCGTTACAGCCACGCGGATAAGATGCCCGTCATCTCGACTGATAGTGATACGAGGCCGTTGGGGTCCACCACAGCGTTCCGTATTAACCTCCTGAATCCACCGATTCCATATTCTGCTAACAGTCATTGCATCTCGACCAACGCGAGCAGCAATGTCGTGATACCATAAACCGCAATCGCGATAGGCTGCAATCCGACCTTTATCAAAGTCGGAAACGTGATGGTACGCATTTCTCCTCCTTACACGAGGCATCACAACAACGTTTCACCAGGCAATGCCGGTCAACTGCTGTTTGTGTATGAGAAATCTGTTGGAAACTTTCCTCATGTCAGCATGCTGTATGTGTCGCCACCGGCGCCAAACTTGTGTGAATTCTCTGAAAAGCTAATCATTTGCATATCACAGCATCTACTTCGTGTCGGTTAAATTTCGCGTCTGTAACACGTCATCTTCGTGGTATAGCAATTTTAATGACCAGTAGTGTATATCCAGCGCACCCCCTTCAAGACAATTCTCAGCCGCATTCTGCAGTGGCAATGAAGATGCTCCTGTAGCGATCGCCCACCATACAGCCCTTAATCGATTCCTACTGAGTTTCATCTCTGCTCACATGAAAACCGGCTATGTAGATAATATTTTGACAAACACAGTGAGCTGTTGACCAGCTTAGAGAACTGGTGGAAAGCACTGGCGGCTGCCTTCTACCACGAGGTTACTAGAAAGTTGGATCAACGCTTCGACAAATGTCGAAGTCGAAGCGGCGACTATGTCGATAAGAACCTGGAAATTGTTGCTGACTGTTTAAAATAAAACATTTTTGCTTTTCACAGTGGTTTCCTTTTCGCGACCGATCGGAACTTACTTTCCAAATACCCCTCCTATTTGCTAATAAAAATCGCTTTTAGCAATTCAGATGTTAGGAGAGTCATAAAGGTCATAAGCACTTGCTTAAAATAAAATTACAACGCTAGAAATCTATCACTTCGATAAAAAGGTGAATAATGTTTAAGCTAGTGAAAATGTGCGAACGACTACTAAAGATCGCGGGTGTAAGAACGAGCTACACGATGGGCGCCATAGTCTCCGATAGGATGCGTCCCGATCTAGCTCTGTCGTAGAACCACGCCGCCAGCAAAACGCTAGTTTTCAGTTTATCATTATTAACTGGATCTATATTATGAGTGTATGGTGTTTAGTAAATAAATACATGATAATAACATTTCTTTTGAACGCTATTCGATTAATGTAGCTTCCCGCTTCATCACTTAGAATCACAGGAAGTAGAATTGCACTTTCAGAGAACCCGACAGCGCTGATACTGCTTCTGCAAGGCACATGAGCTTCCAAAGCATCTCGGCGAAACAGGTGGAAAGAAATCTGCACGACGTCTCACTAAGGTAATCTCCACAAAACTCGTAGTCATACTGTATGGATATTGTACCACCACTTGTAAATTGAGTTGGTTTGAAGCACACACGCGAAATGCGAAACAGTATCTTTTGTTTGATTAAGCTACTTACATTCTGACATTTTAACTATATCATATCTGTGAAAATGCTTTTATTGTTTGATATATTCAACATACTACGATTCAGCGTAATGAATACACTACTGACCATTAAAAGTGCTACACCAAGTAGAATTGCAGATGATAAACAGGTATTCATTGGACAAGTATATTATATTAGAATTGACATGTGATTACATTTTCACGCAATTTGGGTGCATAGATTCTGAGAAATCAGTACCCAGAACAACCACCTCTGGCAGTAATAACGGCCTTGATACTCCTAGGCGTTGAGTCAAACAGAGCTTGGATGGTGTGTACAAGTACAGCTACCCATGGAGCTTCAACGTGATACCACAGATCATCAAGAGTAGTGACTGGCGTATTGTGACGAGCCAGTTGCTCTGCTACCATTGCCCAGATGTTTTCAATTGGTGAGAGATATGGAGAATGTGCTGGCCAGGGCAGCAGTCGAACATTTTCTTTATCCATAAAGGCGCGTACAGGACCTGCAACATGCGGTCGTTCATTAACCTGCTGAAATGTAGAGTTTCACATGAATCTAATGAAGGGTAGAGCCACGGGTCGTAACACATCTGAAATGTAACGTCCACTGTTCAAAGTACCGTCAATGCGAACAAGAGGTGACCGACACGTGTAACCAATGTGGCCCCATTCCATCACGCCGGGTGATACGCCAGTATGGCGATGACGAATACACGCTTCCAATGTGCGTTCTCCACGATGTCGCCAAACACGGGTGCGACCATCATGATGCTGTAAACAGAACCTGGATTTATCCGAAAAAATAACGTTTTGCCATTCGTGCATCCAGGTTCGTCGCTGAGTGCACCATCGCAGGCGCTCCTGTCTGTGATGGAGCGTCAAGGGTAACCGCAGCCACGGTCTGCGAGCTGCAAACGTCGTCGAACTGTTCGTGCAGATGGTTGTTGTCTTGCAAACGTCCCCATCTGTTGACTCAGGGATCGAGACGTGGCTGCACGATCCGTTACAGCCACGCGGATAAGATGCCCGTCATCTCGACTGCTAGTGACACGAGGCCGTAGGGATCCAGCACGGCGTCCCGTATTACCCTCCTCAACCCACCGATTCCATATTCTGCTAACAGTCACTGGATCTCGACCAACGCGAGCAGCAATGTCGCGATACAATAAACCGCAATCGCGATAGGCTACAATCCGACATTTATCAAAGTCGGAAACGTGATGGTACGCATTTCTCCTCCTTACACGAGGCATCACAACAACGTTTCACCAGGCAACGCCGGTCAACTGCTGTTTGTGTGTGTGAAATCGTTTGGAAACTTTCCTCGTGTCAGCACGTTGTAGGTGTCGCCACCTGCACCAACCTTGTGTGAATGCTCTGAAAAGCTAATCATTTGCATATCACAGCATATTCTTTCTGTTGGTTAAATTTCGCGGTGTAGCAATTTTAATGGCTAGTAGTCTATTACTATACAGATTATTTAAGAAGCGGCTAGATTAATTATCTTTTACTAGCGGCGCACGGCGATGTTACCCGCGGTTAAATAGTTACTTATAAATAAATGTTAATCCCAAAACTCACTATCCACGAGTATGTGTCATCGGAAAACGTATCTCTCGGAGGTATTGAGGAGTGAGGCACTTGTAGCCCAACAAACTGCGCGACATCGGAAAAAAAAGAGAAAGGAGCATACACACAAAATTTGAAGACGATTGGAGAAGCTGACTGAACCCAAACCGTTTACTACTCACTCGCTTACTTACGGAGAAACTAAGCTCTATACTAAAGTTAATGCATTCATCTGGTAGTTATCTGTCAAGGATTACATTTTGTTCACCTTACCTATCTGAGGGGAACAGTTGCAACGTTGACCGTTCCAAGGAAACGGCGATTTTTTTCGGAATAAAAGCACTTGCGATGGGGTACTCATGGACGATCCTGGGTGCACGAATGGCAAAACGTCATTTTTTCGGATGAATCCAGGTTCTGTTTACAGCATCATGATGGTCGCACCCGTGTTTGGCGACATCGTGGAGAACGCACATTGGAAGCGTGTATTCATCATCGCGACACTGGCGAATCGCCCGGCGTGATGGTATGGGGTGCCATTGGTTACACGTCTCGGTCACCTATTGTTCGCATTGACGGCACTTTGAACAGTGGTTGTTGCATTTCAGGTGTGTTACGACCGGTGGCTCTTCACTTCATTGGATCCCTGCGAAGCCCTACATTTCAGCAGGATAATGCACGACCTCATGCTGCAGGTCCTGTACAGGCCTTTCTGGATACTGAAAATGTTCGACTGCTGCCCTGGCCAGCACACTCTCCAAATCTCTGGTTACTGGTGGCCGAGCAACTGGCTTGTCACAATACGCCAGTCACTACTCTTGGTGAACTGTGGTATCGTGTTGAAGCTGCATGGGTAGCTGTACCTGTACACGCCATCCAAGCTCTGTTTGACTCAGTGCCCAGGGGTATCAAGGCCGTTATTACGGCCTGAGGTGGTTGTTCTGGGTACTAATTTCTCAGGATCTATGCACCCAAATTGCGTGAAAATGTAATCACATGTCAGCTCTAGTATAATATATTTGTCCAATGAATACCCGTTCATCACCTGCATTTGTTCTTGGTGTAGCAATTTTAATGGCCAGTAGTGAATGTATAATATCAGCTTAATAATCTGAGTAATCTTCCACTGCGTTACGACGAAAGCTGCTGTCAGACCCGACGATTTCGTCGCGTGTAATCGCCTAGCACACACACACCTGTGGCGGCGGCGCTCCTGGCGAGCCCTTCGGCGCCGGGCGCGACGTCGAGCACGTCGTGCAGCGGCGCGCGGCGCCCAGGCCCTGCGGTGGCGGCCTCCTCGCGGCTCCTCCAGAAGACCGTGGCGACCGTGGCCAGGCACTTGAGGCGCAGGTCGCCGCCAGCGCCGCCCGGGAAGTGGCGCGGCGCCACGCGGAACCGTAGCCCCAGCACCGTCTCCACAGAGCCGTCGCCCGCGCCGCCGTCCACCACCTGCGGCCCGCGCAGCAGACGCTCGTCCTCCTGCGGGCACCACGGCCACGGACCAGCTGACGTGGATCCCATCTGCAAGCTGCCTCAACGCAAGTAATCTTGGTGCATCCATTTAAGCCGTCCTCACACGGGACCATAAAGCGCCCGTGGACGAGGATTTGTTAGTCATTTATGACGTCACAGTGAAACGCCGGAAATACATATCCTCCTATTTTCATTTATTCTACTATAAATTTTTTCCTTATTTTGTTACCTGAAGATATGACATTTCTTTGTCTTTATATAATGTAATTATTTTGATATATATATATATATAGGGTGTTACAAAAAAGTACGGCCGAACTTTCAGGAAACATTCCTCACACACAAATAAAGAAAAGATGTTATGTGGACATGTGTCCGGAAACGCTTAATTTCCATGTCAGAGCTCATTTTAGTTTCGTCAGTATGTACTGTACTTTCTCGATTCACCGCCAGTTGGACCAATTGAAGGAAGGTAATGTTGACTTCGGTGCCTGTGTTGACATGTGACTCATTGCTCTACAGCACTAGCATCAAGCACATCAGTACGTAGCATCAACAGGTTAGTGTTCATCACGAACGTGGTTTTGCAGTCAGTGCAATGTTTACAAATGCGGAGTTGGCAGATGCCCGTTTGATGTATGGATTAGCACGGGGCAATAACCGTGGCGCGGTACGTTTGTATCGAGACAGATTTCCAGAACGAAGGTGTCCCAACAGGAAGACGTTCCAAGCAATTGATCGACGTCTTAGGGAGCACGGAACATTCCAGCCTATGACTCGTGACTGGGGAAGACCTGGAACGACGAGGACACCTGCAATGGACGAGGCAATTCTTCGTGCAGTTGACGATAACCCTAATGTCAGCGTCAGAGAAGTTGCTGCTGAACAAGGTAACGTTGACCTCGTCACTGTATGGAGAGTGCTACGTGAGAACCAGTTGTTTCCGTACCATGCACAGCATGTGCAGGTACTATCAGCAGCTGATTGGCCTCCACGGGTACACTTCTGCAAATGGTTCATCCGACAATGTGTCAATCCTCATTTCACTGCAAATATTCTCTTTACGGATGAGGCTTCGTTCCAACGTGATCAAATTGTAGATTTTCACAGTCAACATGTGTGGGCTGACGAGAATCCGCACGCAATTGTGCAATCACGTCATCAACACAGATTTTCTGTGAACGTTTGGGCAGGCATTGTTGGTGATGTCTTGATTGGCCCCCATGTTCTTCCACCTACGCTCAATGGAGCACGTTATCGTGATTTCATACGGGATACTCTACCTGTGCTGCTAGAACATGTGTCTTTACACGTACGACACAACATGTGGTTCATGCACGATGGAGCTCCTGCACATTTCAGTCTAAGTGTTCGTACGCTTCTCAACAACAGATTCCGTGACCGATGGATTGGTAGAGGCTGACCAACTCCATGGCCTCTACACTCTCCTGACCTCAACCCTCTTGACTTTCATTTATGGGGGCATTTGAAAGCTCTTGTCTATGCAACCACGGTACCAAATGTAGAGACTCTTCGTGCTCGTATTGTGGACAGCTGTGATACAATACGCCATTCTCCTGGGCTGCATCAGAGCATCAGGGATTCCTTGCGACGGAGGGTGGATGCATGTATCCTCGCTAACGGAGGACATTTTGAACATTTCCTGTAACAAAATGTTTGAAGTCACGCTGGTACGTTCTGTTGCTGTGTGTTTCCATTCCATGATTAATGTGATTTGAAGAGAAGTAATAAAATGAGCTCTAACATGGAGAGTAAGCGTTTCCGGACACATGTCCACATAACATATTTTCTTTCTTTGTGTGTGAGGAATGTTTCCTGAAAGTTTGGCCGTACCTTTTTGTAACACCATATATATATATATATATATATATATATATATATATATATATATATATGCATTTATGTCGATGTATAATTGGTGTGTTTTGTAAATATTATTTGTATTTTTAGACTGGGTCTTGCCTAGGGAAAACTATGCTATCGAACAATTACATCGGTAGGTCGTGTGGAGAACCAAAGTGTTTAGGATCTTTGGTAGTGTTAACTCTGCCGCATGGAGCGCGGGCAGAGGAGTCTGGCAGGAGTAGGGCAGTGGAGCAGGTGTGTTGTGTGACGCTCCCGCGAGTTGCCGCGCTTTCGGGGTTTGGCAGCATGTAATTGCGCTCGACTTGCTATGATAGTTTCTGACACGGTGTTCGGGGATGGGAAGCAATAGCTGGTGCACATCGAGAGCCCGTTTCGCCTGGTGACAGTGTCGAGAAGAAGGCGCGCCAACATCCAGCATCTGCAACAGCGAAGGCCGACAATGAGTGACTGTCGCCACCTCCTCGACCGACGACTTCAAACCTTCAATCAAACAACAAGGAAGACTGGAAGCACGTAAAGTTTTAGACTGTATGGCAGACCTCAGCTTTTAAAATTGTTCCATTTGCCTCACAAAATTACAGCAACTTAGCATGAGCCTTTGTTGCTCATTGTCCCAATTGCATTACCAAGCAGGGTCCCTTCCTTTTCCGGAATGAACCCGAGTGTCGTTGAAATTCAAACGCCAGCATTAAAGTAATACCACTCGATTTCACTGCTTTAATTTCAAAGTTCAATTGAGGTATTCATAGCTGGCTACAATATTTAGATTACACAAGCACAAATTAAGAGTGCGAGTTTTGTTACTATATTTTAGCTTACCTGTGACTGCTGCTGAGCTTGGTACGTACTAAATTTTACTATTGTTAATTGTTCAGAATCATTTAACTCAAGTTCAAAGTTAAATCTCTTATTTCTAAATTGCGTAGATTCAAGTAGCTTTTGAAATGATTGTTGAGGTAGCCCAAGACAAGCCTTATATTATTGAATTTCGTAGTGCTGCAGAAACAAAGTTCACTATTAATTTCAGTCACTAAATTAACTTTCAATTTTCCGGTTTTATTAATTCTTTTGCAAAATTAAGTCAGAGTGTAGCGAAATTTATTACTTCTGACAAACATTCAGTTTTCACACAACACGTGTCGATCTTCAGTTCCCACGCTCTTAGTGCTAATTATATTTGCAATAACCTTTCTTTTTCAGCTATTATAGTAGTTGTCTGACTGGCGACCGTAACTTTCCCCAAATCTCAAATATCTTATTAACGCCAGTTAATTGTTAACGTAACGACCGAACATTTACTTTCTTTATTAACTTTACCCCTTTTCAAAATTAATTTCCACCAGTTTCATGTGCAGTTTTCCTTTCATTTAGATGTAATCCTTTCCTCCCTCTTCACCGACAGATTAATTTCGGTGGCGATTGCTTTTCCCAAATTTCCATTAGGTACACGCGGTTTAGTTTTTACTGTCATTAAGGTCGATAAGTGAGGGGGAGGTTACAACAGCAGGGCTTAATTTCGGCCGGGACGCGCCGGAACGTGTTCCGGTACCTCCCATGGACTTTTCTTTATATTTTTTTTATTTTTTGTTTTAACAGTTCAGCACCGGAGACTTGGAACAATTCACATGTATTAAATCACAACATAACTATAATTTACCGCTGCAGCACAAGTCATCTACATCTACATACATACTCCTCAATCCACCATACGGTGCTTGGCGGAGGGTATTTCGTACCACAACCAGCATCTTCTCTCCCTGTTCCACTAACAAACGAGGGAAAATGACTGCCTATATGCATCTGTACGAGCCCTAATCTCTCTTATCTTTGTGGTCTTTCCTCTAGACACTCCCACCCGAGTTCCTGAATCATTTCCGTAACACTCGCGTGATGATCAAACCTACCAGTAATAAATCTAGCAGCCGGCCTCTGAATTGCTTCTATGTCAGCCGACCGGAGTGGCCGTGCGGTTCTATGCGCTACAGTCTGGAACCGGGCGACCGCTACTGTCGCAGGTTCGAATCCTGCCTCGGGCAGGGATGTGTGTGATGTCCTTAGGTTAGTTAGGTTTAATTAGTTCAAAGTTCTCGGCGACTTATGACCTCAGAAGTTAAGTCGCACAGTGCTCAGAGCCATTTGAACCATTTTTTCTATGTCCTCCCTCAATTCGACCTGATAGGGATCCCAAACGCTCGAGCAGTACTCAAGAATAGGTCGTATTAGTGTTTTATAAGCGGTCTCCTTTACAGATGAACCACATCTTCGCAAAATTCTACCAATGAACCGAAAACGACTATCCGCCTTCGCCACTACTGCCATTACATGCTTGTCCCACTTCATATCACAATGCAATGTTACGCCCAAATATTTAATCGACGTGACTGTGTCAAGCGCTACACTACTAATGGAGTATTCAAACATTACGGAATTCTTTTTTCCTATTCATCTGCATTAATTTACATTTATCTATATTTAGAGTTACCTGCCATTCTTTACACCAATCACAAATCCTACCCAAGTCATCTTGTATCATCCTACAGTCATTCAACGATGACACCTTCGCGTACACCACAGCATCATCAGTAAACAGCCGCACATTGCTATCCACCCTATCCAAAAGATCATTTATGTAGATAAAAAACAGCAGCGGACCTACCACACTTCCCTGGCGCACTCCAGATGATACCCTCACCTCCGATGAACACTCAACACCGAGGACAACGTACTGGGTTCTATTACTTAAGAAGTCTTCGAGCCACTCACATATTTGGGAACCAATCCCATATGCTCGTACCTTAGTTAGGAGTCTGCAGTGGGGCACCGAGTGAAACGTTTTCCGGAAGTCACGGAATATGGCATCCGTCTGATACTCTTCATCCATGGTTCGCAAGATATCATGTGAAAAAAGGGCGAGTTGCATTTCGCAGGAGCGATGCTTTCCAAAGCCGTGCTGATGCATGGACAGCAACTTCTCTGTCTCAAGGAAATTCATTATATTCGAACTGAGAATATGTTCGAGAATCCTGCAACAAACCGATGTTAAGGATATTGGTCTGTAATTTTGAGGATCCGTCCTTCTACCCTTCTTATATACAGACGTCACCTGCGCTTTTTTTCAGTCAACGTGACAGTGGGTCGCCAACGTGATGTGACGGGCAGGAGGTACTGTGCGTGTGTGTGTTTTTATGTATGTGTGTGTACGCACGTACAGTATACCCAAGATAAGTTGAGTATCATTCCAAAGTTGTATGAAGCTGAACTATGGAGTAAAGTGACACTGGTACGGCGGCAGGCGGTGGCAGCTGTTGTTTATAGTGTAACCTTCTGCTGTTATGTTTTTGATTATACGAGCGTCACTCCAAAAGAATTGCACACTATTTTTGTAAAAATACAGTTTTCATTCTGCATTTGTTAAAGTTTTACAGTGTGCAGATACATCCTGTAAGTAGGCTGTTTAGGTTTTTATGTTGGTAATGCCACGTAGCGCTCTATACGAAAATCACTGACTGTTCTGTGTGAAGTCTGTGGCTGGTTTGCATTGTTGGAATATTTGCTATTGTAGTGATTGGCAGTTGGATGTGAACAGCGCGTAGCGTTGCGCAGTTGGAGGTGAGCCGCCAGCAGTGATGGATGTGGGGAGAGAGAGATGGCAGAATTTTGAGAGCGGACGATATGGACGTGTGTCCATCAGAAAGAGTAAATTTGTAATATTGGATATCATGAACTGATATATACCGGGTGATCAAAAAGTCAGTATAAATTTGAAAACTTAATAAACCACGGAATAATGTAGATAGAGAGGTAAAAATTGACACACATGCTTGGAATGACATGGGGGTTTATTATAACAAAAAAAAAAAACCACCCCCTGTTGCTAGACGCGTGAAAGATCTCTTGCGCACGTTGTTTGGTGATGATCGTGTACTCAGCCGCCACCTTCGTCATGCTTGGCCTCCCAGGTCCCCAGACCTCAGTCCGTGCGATTATTGGCTTTCGGGTTACCTGAAGTCGCAAGTGTATTGTGATCGACCGACATCTCTAGGGATGCTGAAAGACAACATCCGACGCCAATGCCTCACCATAACTCCGGACATGCTTTATAGTGCTGTTCTCAACATTATTCCTCAACTACAGCTATTGTTGAGGAATGACGGTAAACATATTGAGCATTTCCTGTAAAGAACATCATCTTTGCTTTGTCTTACTTTGTTATGCTAATTATTGCTATTCTGATTAGATGGAGCGCCATCTGTCGGACACTTTTTGAACTTTTGTATTTTTTTGGTTCTAATAAAATCCCATGTCATTCCAAGCATGTGTGTCAATTTGTACCTCTCTATCTACATTATTTCGTGATTTATTAAGTTTTCAAATTTATGCTAAGTTTTTGATCACCCGGTATATATATGATGACTTTTGAACATTATTAAGATAAATAAATTGTTTGTTCTCTATCAAAATCTTTCACTTGCTAACTATGCCTATCAGTAATTAGTGCCTTCAGTAGTTAGAATCTTTTATTTAGCTGGCAGTATTGGCGCTCGCTGTATTGCAGTAGTTCGAGTAACGAAGATTTTTGTGAGGCAAGCGATTCATGAAAGGTATAGGTTATTGTTAGTCATGGCCATTCTTTGGTAGGGATTATCGAAAGTCAGACTGTGTTGCGTTAAAAAAAAATTATTGTGCGTCAGTTTAATGTTGATCAGAATAAGTAAAGAGAGAAATGTCTTGAGTACGTTCAGTTTTGCTCATCTGTTTAAAAATCAAGTAACGTAGAGGTTTCCCAGCACAGTAAAATATAAATTTTCCAAAAGGGATGTTTCAATCCTTCCCGCTTGTTTTCAAACTTAGTTTAACCTATTCCCGTGAGTGGAGCCGTCGCAGGATGTCTTCAAGGTGGCTGCTACACTTGACGTTCTTCAGAAGCAACGTACTGTCATAGAATTTCCGTGCTGTGAAACGAGACTGTGGGAAACATCCACAAGAGGTTGAAAAAGGTGTATGGAGATGCTGCTGTCGATCGCAGCACAGTTAGTCGGTGGGCAAGCAGGTTACGTGATGAAAGCGGGCACGACAATATTGAGGATTGTCCCCGCAACGGCAGGCCTCGGACTGCACACACTCCAGACAATGTGCAGAGAGTTAATGAATTGGTGACTGCTGACAGACGCATCCCAGTGAACGAATTGTCACGCTACGTTGGGATAGGGGAAGGAAGTGTTTGCAGAATACTGAAAGTGTTGGCGTTAAAAAAGGTTTGTGCCAGGTGGGTTCCCAGGATGTTGTCAGTGGCTCACAAAACTTGGATGGACAACACTGAAATACCCGCCTTACAGTCCTGACCTGGCTCCATTTGACTATCATCTCTTTGGGAAACTGAAAGACTCTGTACGTGGAACATGGTTTGAAGATGATGACTGCCTTGTGCACGCTGCCAAACAGTGGCTCCAACAGGTTGGTCCAGAATTTTACCGTGCGGGTATACAGGCGCTGGTTACAAGATGGCGTAAGGCACTTGAGAGGGATGGAAATTATGTGGAAAATGAAAATATTGTTCCTACATGATGTATTTACACACTGTAGAACTTTCAAACATATTGAATAAAAGATGGATTTAGAAAAAAAATTGTGTGCGTTTCTTTTTGGAGCGACCCTCGTAAGATATTACGGTTTAAAAACCTGACTTTCAGCACTGCGTCACAGTGTGGAAGTTCACGTTCCACAGCACTCTCTGGCGTGAAAGTCTGTGTATGACGAGTCACATCTTTGTTTCGTGGAGAGGAATCTGCCCAATGAGATGCAAGATCGCATTATACGTCACAAGCGGAACTTGAGAGACTGGATCTCGTCCCTTTCATTTGAAGCCCGTACTTGCTGGTTTTTGTATTTTATATCCTATGGTTATAAGCTTTTTCAGAGCGCCAGCACACTGGATATTTCTCAAAGACACGTCTTCATTGATACGATTTGTTATAATAAAACTGTGGGAAACGTCGTATTAGTGGTTACAAAATTTTCGAGTTTGGTTGTAATAGTAAAAAGTGACAATCACGTAATAATTTTTATCATACGTCAAAGACTATTGTAAATTTATTTCACACTATTTCTAAGATTGGACATGGGGCCTGTATTTTTACCTTACAACACGATTAACGGTACTGAAGTATTTACGTGTACTACAGACATAACAACATGTGTAGCACACGAACAATGGAGGAAATGTACGATTTAACAGAGCTAACGTAGTAACTTTACGGCTATCCATTTTCCTAAAGAAACAGTGCGATTTGTGAGCGAGGCACAGCCAACGAATGCCACTCGAGAACGCTGCAATCGCTAAACAAGTTGAGGACCTGGTTTCTCAAAAAAATGGTTCAAATGGCTCTGAGCACTATGGAACGTAACATCTGAGGTCCCCTAGACTTAGAGCCACTTAAACCTAATTAACCTAAGGACATCCATGCCCGAGGCAGGATTCGAGCCTGCGACCGTAGCAGCAGCGCAGTTCCGGACTTAAGCGTCTAGAACCGTTCGGCCACAACGGCCGGCCACCTCGTTTCTAAGTGTGACCCAGCCACAGTGTAAACCACGTCTTATGTTTCTTAAGACGAGAACCCCGTCTCAGGTGAGGACGGCTCTTCCAAATGAGGTGCCATTTTTCATGGATCAACTCTTAGCTTTCGAAAGAGTACGTAATATTTGTGTCTGAGGAGACCGCAACCGCGGGCCAGGCAGATAGAGAAAGTCGTTTCTTGATGGCCACCAGACGCCTTTGTACAGATGGATCAAACAGGGACCCTGCGCATGTTTCTATCTGTAGCTCAAGACGAAAACATTATAATATAGTGACCTAACAAATGGGCGGCTGAATGGGACACACATCGTAAATTTTTCTAGACTAAACAACACTCAAAAATGATACAGGAGTTTCTTTTACGATCTCCATAGCGAGTATGTATTTCTTTGAGTGTGCGACAACAGGATGTTCAGTACTGAAACGAAACTTGCTACCAAATAATTTCACTGACGACATTAAGAAACTGGACTCGTCCATCAATTCTACCGACACACCCGGAGCAAATTTAACAGAACGATAGAGGAGAAATCCTCCTAGCATTCAGTACTTAGCTGATAAGTGTCATGTGTGATATCTTCGCTTAATGAACGGCCTTTGTATTGTAAACAAAAGATCCGAATGCAAAGCACATTTATGACGATGAAATCGAATCAAGAATATTATAAAGTATTTGTGTGCCACAATGATTCACTTATAATTAGAATATCTATGCCGCTTGTATTGCAGCAGTTTGTCCATCGTCTTGAAAATGTTGAACCTCCAAATCAAGATGGAGCACTGCCCACTGGAATGCATGTTAAGTGTATATAACTGTTTCATCTTATACCTAATCAAATGCAGGGACATTGGCATGTTTTTGTTATCCAAACAACTTATAGGTGGCGCTAAGTAATTAAATATACTAGCGGAGTGCAGAAGTAGACGACAGGATGTCAACTATAACGTTAATCTAATTAGAATAAAATATCTAAAATCAGAGCTTAAACATGCTCACTTTTAATCAACTGTACTATATAAACTGTAGGTAATAAGAAACACTTTGCACGTTAAAACTGTCTCCGTCATTAATCAAAAGAAATACATAAGATGTAGGTACAAGGACCATTCGGAAAGTAAGGTATGGTCGGTCGCGAAACCACAGTGAAAATTCGATGAAGTTTTGCATAGATATGTTGGCCAGTGTCTCTAGTATGGCTGTAGATAGTTTCAAGTCGCACTTCTCAGTTCTGAGGGCATAGCCAATAATGGGTGCTTACCGAGAGGTTTCGCCCAATGACATGTAACCCTACATAAAGTAACTGTCATGCGGTTCCCTCTTCATAACAGTTCCAGGCCACACGCTGCACCGAGCGAGGTGGCGCAGTGGTTAGCACACTGGACTCGCATTCGGGAGGACGACGGTTCAATCCCGTCTCCAGCCATCCTGATCTAGGTTTTCCGTGATTTCCCTAAATCGCTTCAGGCAAATGCCGGGATGGTTCCTTTGAAAGGGCACGGCCGATTTCCTTCCCAATCCTTCCCTAACCCGAGCATGAGCTCCGTCTCTAATGACCTCGTTGTCGACGGGACAATAAACACTAACCACCACCACCACTACACGCTGCAGGGGCAGTGAGAATGCTCCTGGTGTGTTTTCTATGAGAAGTGCTTCAGCAGCAGCCACCATACAATCCGGACTTGACTCCTTCCGATTCTCATCTCTGCTAACATGAGCCGCTGGGTATGAAGACTACGTTTTGGCACAGACAACGAGCTGCAGTCCAGTGCAGAAAATTTACCCGGAAGCATACGATGTTGCCTTACATGACGAAGGTATTTGAAAGTTGGTGCAACGCTAAGGTAGCTGTTTTAAGTCGGAGCGACGACTACATAGTGATGCAGCTGGAAGGTGTAACCAGCTGTTGCAAATAAAACCGTTTTCTTTTTCACTGTTGTTTACATTTCACTACCGATCGTTCCTGACTTTCTAAATAGCCCTCATAATAATGTGCAGCAGGTGTCATAATATATTCAATGCATTTAGATGGCTCTCAGCACTATGGGACTTAACAGCTATGGTCATCAGTCCCCTAGAACTTAGAACTACGTAAACCTAACTAACGTAAGGACATCACACACCACCCAGTCATCACGAGGCAGAGAAAAATGCATTTAGATGCCGCTAAACAGACAATCCATAGTGGGCAACGCCAGGGCAACGCTCCATACACATTTCGGAGGAAAGTTTAGCATTTGATTTATGCCGTGTTCTGAAAGTAGCCTACGAGGTTTGTGCAAAACAGAGAGCCCCGTGAAGGCACCTCCTTGTGTACACAAGGCTCGAGCTGTTAGAAAGACGTGGCAGTCCACTAAAAGCGCAAAGAACCAAATCGTACCACTACAGCTAGATACAAGGAACTAATTAGTGTATAGAGTGACAAGAAACGTGATATCTAATGATTGGCAGGGCATCTGTAAAACAGCAGCGTTTGTCACAGGGTACCAAAGCAATGATTATGCTTTTTTGAAACCAAGTTACTACGGGGTTATAACAAGCTTAAATGGTAACTTTCGAATTATATTAATTTGATACTTTTGTTAGATACTCATTTTTTATTAGTAGTATTTATTCTTTGTGGGATTAATGTAATTTTTTCTTCTCTTGTTCTCGTTTATATGATGTAGCAGCACTCATACAGTTTTATTTGGTTCCTAGATAACAAACAAAAATTTGGAGTCATGTGTCCTGCGGGTGTATTTTTTTTTCGCAATAACATTCAGTCGTCAACTGCAAACATACTTTTATTATGCGTTACCGGTTTAGGCAAATTAATTTGTCATCTTCAGAAGCACACAAAATTAGGAACATTATAAACCTTTAAACCTTGGCTATACTTCCACGTTAAATATCAGAAGTATATATTACAAAGATTTACTTAGTACTGGTTCAGCAGAAGTCAATATCTTCTTCAAAACAGCTTAATGCCATGATATGTCCAGAAATGTTAATATTGTATGCGATAAAAGTAAACAAGAGATTGACAATTTACAGTATCTGTTGTCCTAGCAGCAAGGAACTATTCAAATACAGAGTTATGTAAACAGGATGAATACGCCACTGCAGTCGGCAACGCCTATACAAGATAACAAGTGTCTGGCGCAATTGTTAGATCGGTTACGGCTGCTACAATGGCAGGTTATCAAGATTTAAGTGAGTTTGAACGTGGTGTTATAGCCGGCGCACGAGCGGTGGGACAAAGCATCTCCGAGGTAACGATGAAGTGGGAATTTTCCCGTATGACCATTTCACGAGTGTACCGTGAATATCACGAATCCCATAAAATATCAGATCTCCGACATGGCTGCGGTCGGAAAAAGATCCTGCAAGAATGGGACCAACGACGACTGATGAGAATCGTTCTACGTGACAGAAGTGCAGCCCTTCCGCAAATCGCTACAGATTTCAATGCTGGGCCATCAGCAAGTGTTAGCCTGCAAATCATTCAACGAAACATCAATCGATATGCGCTTTCGGAGCGACGGCCGACTAATGTACCCTTCATGACTGCACAACGCAAAGTTTTACACCTCACCTGGGCATGTCAACACCGACATTGGACAGTTAATGACTGCAAACATGTTGCCCGGTCGGACGAGTCTCGTTTCAAATTGTATGGAGCGGATGGACGTGTACGGGTATAGAGACAACCTCATGAATCCATGGAGCCTGCATGTCAGCACGGGTCTGTTCATGCAGAAGGAGGCTCTGAAATGAGGTGTGGCGTGTGCAGTTGGAGTGATATGGAAGCCCTGATATGTCTAGATACGACTCTGACAGGTGACACGTACGTAAGCGTCCTCTCTGATCCTGCATCCATTCACGTCCACTGTACATTCCGACGGAGTTGGGCAGTTCCAGTAGAGCAATGCGACACCCCACACGTCCAGAATTGCTATAGAGTGGCTCCAGAACACTCTTCTGAGTTTAAACACTTACGCTGCCCACCGAACTCCCCAAAATGAACGTTATTTTGGAAAACTTGGGAATTTGTGGTAAGGACTATGAGATCAAACTGCTGAGGTCATCGGCCCCTAGGCTTACGCAACACTTAATCTCACTTAAACTAACTTACGTTAAGGTCAACACACACACCCATGCCCAAGGGAGGACTCGAACCTCCGACGGGGGGAGCCGCGCAAACCGTGACAAGGCGCCTCGGACCTCACGGCTACCTCGCGCTGCTGAACGTTATTGAGCGTATCTGGGATGCGTCGCAACGTGCTGTTCAGAAGAGATATCCACCCTCTCGTACTCTTGCGGATTAATGAACAGCGGAGCAACATTCAATGTGTCAGGTACCTCCAGCCCTACATTAGATATTACTTGAGTCCATGCCATGTCGTGTTGAGGCAATTCCGCGTGCTCGTGGGGCCCTACACGATATTAGGCAGGTGTACCAGCTCTTCAGTGCATATTATATACAATATAAGTAATATACTATAAAATATCCATGATTTTGTAGGCTGCGGCAGATGACAAATTAACTTGTGGAAAACGGTAAAGCATAATAAACCATATTTGCAAATGCCGACTGAATTTTATTCTGAAAAATAATAACAGTGGTGCCAAAAAAGACAGCCACGAATAAAACAATGAGTATTTTTTACATGCTTAGATCTGCTTTGGCATCTAGCTCATTGCAAGTTATCAGGAATTATTTGACACTTGATGCAAGTGTGCGCCAAACTATTATCAACTGAAATAAATTTATTTCTCTTAGAAAATTGTTAATTGAGTGACTGGCTTTTTTAGTATATTCATGTCACATCTGTTGTATAATATTATTGAATAACCCTAACAAGTAACTAGTCCACAAGCAGTTTCCAACCATGAGACAAACAACAGCCTTTCCTCCAAGGGTGGTCGTCATCATCTTTTTATGAAATTTACATCAAACAGCTGTTCTGTAACAAATGCAAGCTCTAAAATATTTTCTAATTTTGTTTACTGTTACTGTAAAGTCTACAGAAAATGTCTCTGTAGTACTGTACATTCTTTCTCAGTATTTTTTGTATTTTATAGGTGCCAAGGAAGGTGATATGATTGTCGGAAGGACTGACTCAGAACACAGAAAAGTCGAAACAAGCTTCGGTGAAATTAAGAGCAAGAGTGGCAACATTAAGATTGAAACGGAAATTCCACTGTTAAATGCAGAGGAGAGAGCGGATATGTGGAAACAGTACATTGAAGGCCTCTATGAGGGGAAGATAGGTCTGATGTGATAAAAGAAGAAACAGGAGTCGATTTAGAAGAGATTGGGGATCCAGTAATAGAATCAGAATTTAAGAGAACTGTGGAAGACTTAAGATCAAATAAGACAGAAGGCATAGATAACATTCCACCAAAATTTTTAAAATCATTGGGGAAAGTGGTGTGTAGAATGTGTAAGTCTGGCGGTATATCATCTGAATTTCGGAAAAATATCCCCCACACAATACCGAAGACTGCAAGACCTGACAAGTTCGAGAATTATCGCACAACCAGCTTAACAGCTCATGCTTCCAAGTTGCTGACAAGAATAATACACGGATGAATGGAAAAGAAAATTTAGGATGTGTTAGATGACAATCAGTTTGGTTTAGGATAGGTAAAGGCACCAGAGAGGCAATTCTGATGTCGGGCTTGATAGTGTAAACAAGACTAAAGAGAAATCATAACACGTTCGTAGCAGTTGTCGACCTGGAAAAAGCGTTCTACAACGTAAAATGATGCAAGATGTTCGAAATATTGAGGAAAATAGGGTAAGTTACAGGCAGAGATGGGTAATGTACAACATGTGCAACTGCCAAGAGGGAATATTAAGAGTGGAAGACCAAGGAAGAAGTGCTCGGATTAAAGAGGTGTAAGACAGGGATGTAGTCTGTCGCCGCTACTGTTCAATCTAAACATCGAAGAAGCAATGATGGAAATAAATGAAAGGTTCAGGAGTGGAATTAAAGTTCAAGGTGAAAATGATATCAAAAACAAGAGTCGCTGATGTCATTGCTGTCCTGAGTGAAAGTCAAGAAGAATGGTTTATGGTCACGAAGTAGAAGAAGTTAAGGAATTCTTTTAGCTAGGAAGCAAAATAACCTATGACGAACGGAGTAAGAAGGACATAAAAAGAAGACCAGCACTGGCAAAATGGGTATTCCTGACCAAGAAGTCTACTAGTACTAAACATAGGCCTTAATCTGAGGAAGAAATTTCTGAGGATGTACGGCTGAGCAAAGCATTGTTTGGTAGTGAAACATGGACTGTGGGAATACCAAAGCAGAAGAGAATCGAAGAATTTGAGATGTAGTGCTGCAGAAGAACGTTGAAAATTAGGTGACTGATTAGGTGAAGAATGAGATGGTTCTGCGCAGTACCGGGGAGGAAAGGAATATGTGGAAAACTGTGACAGCTAGCACTCACCACTCTGTCTCCGTTGATGAACCAGGCGAGCTGAGCCGCCGGCCGTGACCTCCCCGAGGTGCAGTTGACGTCGACAGTGTCGCCAATCTGATAGCGGGGTCGTCCTCCCGTTATGCGCGGCCCTTCCTCAGGCAGGGCTGCCAACAGTAAGCACCTGGTGGATTGCATGAGCCGGAGTACCGCTGCGCTTTTTCTGTTTCTAGAAGAAAGTGTTCTCAAAATGGTTACTCATTGTGCGATTACAGAAATTTATATAAAATTGGCATCAAACTGTAACTTAACGTTGGGCAATTAACTCTGCCTATATAATACCTTGAAGATGGTTCGGATAGTGCCTCACATATCTCCAAATGAACGGAATTACGTTTATTTCTTGATATGACATTCAGTATTGTGGCTTTTTCTGTGACAAAATAGGAAAGTGAACGCGAAGAAAAAAATTACATAGATCTCATCTGTTCATAATAAATAAATCACGAATCTATCCTGTATAGATGGTGCAAGAGCATGATAGTTGAGCTAATGACAGAGACAATACGAGTATACTTCATTAACAGCCAAATAATGAGACCTCATCTACAGTACCAAATCACTGCAATTCTGTTTCGTCTCCCGGGTAACAGAATATGGATAGGTTAAGAAAAGAATGGAAGCGATAGTGCCCATTCCGAGTTACTATTGTATACTGGTTGACCACAATTCACGACAATCCACAGCGTCTCAGCAATTTTATATTACGACAACCCTTCAGCAGTGGCAATGAAAGAGCCTAACAAAGAGAATGGTTTGAGCTGTCACGCAAAAACCGAACTTAATTTTGCAAGAATTCCGAAAATGAAAATTAAGTTACCGTTGTGAACTAGAACCAACTCAATAAATCCCGTGACACTTGAGAATAAGGGGCGAACTATCGAAGACAGTTTCGTGTTAAATAAACGACAGAGCAACTGTTCATAAATGCTCTTCCAAATACGAAACAGTAGCAATTTTTTTGTAAATTATCTGGAACAGAATACACTCAGCAGCTAAGAGCCCTGTTTTTTAAACATGTTGCACTACGAAAGATTTGTAGGTGGCACTATAATTCCAGTCAAAGGTGACAACAATGACAGCAGTAAAACCATACATTTATTCAATAAGATGTACAGGAAAAATAGGACCAACTCTAAAATATATAAGAAAAGTAAAAATAATTACACAACCACAAACACTATCACAGACACAACATGTAACTTATATATGCACAAGAAGGCTACATATAAAACCATGGTACCCAAAGGCAAATTGATTCCTTTGAACACAGAGAAAAGGAAGAAGAAATTCAACATTGTAATGAAAATTTCAGCGATTAATGGGTTCTCTTTCTAAATGATAGAGGAAAAGAAGAAAAAATTGAAAGAAGAAAAAAAATCCTGAATCTGTGGCCATCGTTTGAGGGTTGCGTTATCTCGAAAAACAGCAACTCTCCTTAAGTCACATAATGTGAAAGTAGCTATTTCCACAAACAATACCGTATATATTATCTTGCACGTTAGACAATAGGCTTCAGGGGTACGTAAAGTCACATGTAAAACTCGATCAAGGTACTACATAAGATACATACTGCCATAAATTTTTATACGAGATGCACTGAAAATATCAGCGACTACGCACTCAATCGTTTCAATAAAGCTGCCCTAGCAACACACGTGAAAAAACTGTACACACAATCACAAACAGGGAAGATCTTAAGGTACTTCACCACTTCCAGTTATCGCATGCGGTGGATCTAAAGAAGAGTTAAAAATGTTTGTAACCAAGTCGTACAAAATATCAGAAGAAAAAGTCCTCAATGACAATTTCGATTGTAGATTCACTAATTTTATCAAATGTTTTTCTTGTATACAACGACTGATAGCAAAATACAAATTTTATCAATTTTTTCAAACATTCCCCGTATTTAATAGTTGTAGCCAAGATTAAGTACGGTGCAATGAAAGAACAGAGAAAATGAATGTAAACCATGTATTATTTCAAAATAATTCTTATTGTTACTAATAACAGCTGACTCGAAATTGTTGTAGAATGGCAGTGGTACTTTTCCAAACCTGAATTCGTCTTCAAAATATTATGAAGTCAGTTCCATCCACATACGTTTCGGAGATGTCCCGAGGGTGTGCATTATTTAGCTGCCAATGGAGAAACATTTTCGAAATAAGTAAGGATGGAAAAAGAAGAAATTGTCTTTCGCAGAAGAAAATTTCTTTTTCCAATTATATTTATTATTGAAGCAAACACAGGTGCAAAAAATGAGCTTTCATGAAGGACAATGACCTCAAGATGAATGTCAAATTAAGACAGTTATTTATCGACAAAGTGAATTGCGTATCCGGCTTTGATGGAAATTAAACTGATCAAGTGACTAGATTCAACTGTTTTATAAAATGAAGCAACCGCACAACAGCTGCTTAATCCACAACCTTCTATTATGTACATGACCGGTTTCAGAACACTTAAAGTCCCATCATCTGGTGTAAACTGTGATAGAGAAAAAATTATGTTACACGAGAATGGGAGAGGATCATCAAGCCTGAATTATCAGATAAGAAACTATGCAACTAAAATTTCTAAATTAAAATAAATTAGAAGAGATAACAGCACGTTACTTACAAATAAAATCACTTAATCATCTGAGGTCTTCCTCACTCCAACATTGTCATGGAACCAAAGATTCCATGTCTAGAGGATAAAAGGAACCAAAAACTTCAGAAAAAAACGGGCATCGTGGCCAGATACCTAAAGTTACCAGAATTTTGAAACATACTGAAGTTTTCAGAAAGTGTCCATTTCCCTATACCGGAGTGGATCGTACTGAATGAAATAAAAGCCAGATATGTAAGAGCAGATACATTGATCAGACAGGCAGGAATTTTTATACGAGATTTAAAGAGCATTAAGTGGCCATTTATATGTCAGGTGTGACAATGCATTTGATTGACAACCAGCATGAGCTGCAGCGGGTTAGCGAAAACATAACTATCTCACACGCACTGCAAAGAAATGTCGGATACTCAGCGTCCTTGAAGCAATTGAAATCGTAAGAAGTCTTCATTCATACCTTCTCGATACAATTAACGAACGCACTGACATGTCTCACAAAAATATTGTAGTTAATTATGAGATTATCCAGGCAGGTTAAGGGGTCCGTACAACTTAATATTATTCCTTTTTGATTTTTTGTTTTATTTTATTTTTTGATGTACAAGTCCTTTTCCCTGTTAATCTTGTGATGGTTCCATCACCTTTGTGTTGTTAGGCCTACTTCCCGCTTTCAAGTTTAAACAGTTCATCTATGTCATGTCGTTTCTTACCGCGCCTGCTCTATGGCTCGTTTGCGGCCTTAGTACTCACAGCCAGTATTTATTAGTACATGATTTTCCTGTTTGTGTTCCCGACCGCACAGAATGAGGGAACTGTATTTGCGTATTTACGGAATTATGTAATTCCACGAAGTATTCCATTTCTTCCCGCCACCGTTTTTATTCCATTTTATATGTTTAGATATTCTGGTAATTTTTGGTGTCCGGTCGTGATGTTCGCGTCTTCAAGTTCTTTCGTTTTCTGTAGGTCCCTTTTATCCTTTGGATACGAAACCGTTGATTCCATGACATTATTGGGGTAAGGATAACCTCAGATGGTTAAGCCATTTTATTTGTAAGGAATGCCTTGGTCTCTATATTAATTTTGAAATTTTAGTCGCATAGTTCCTTATCGGGTATTTCAGACTTGAGGATCCCCTCCAATTTTCTTGCTACAGTTTACATCAAATGATAGAACTTCAAATGTTCCGAAGCTGGTCGTATACACAATAAAAGATTATGAACCAAGCAACTGTTGTACGGTTTCTTTACCTTACAAACTGGACTTATACAGTTGCGGCTGCCCCATGAAAAGAACTCCTTAGGTACAACCACATTAAAGCACAAAGTACGCTGAGGTGACAGAAGTTATGATTGAGATATGCTCATATACAGATGGCGGTAGTATCGCCTACACAAGGTATAAAAGAGAATTGCATTGGCGGAGCTGTCATTTGTACTCAGCTGATTCTTGCGAAAAGGTTTCCGACGTGATAACGGCCGCACGGCGGGAATCAATAGACTTTCAACTCGTAACGGTAGTTGGAGCTAGACGCATGAGGTATTTCGGTAATCGTTTAGGAATTCAATATTCCGAGATCCACAGTGTCAAGAGTGTGCCGACAGTACCAAATTTCAGGCATTACCTCTCACTACAGACAACGCAGTGGCCTTCATTTAATGACCGAGAGCAGCGCGGCGTTTGCGTTGAGTTGTCAGTGCTAAAACACATTCTATACTGCGTGAAATATCCGCAGAAATCAATGATGGACCGTGCGGTAATATGTGGCGTTATTGGGCTGTGGTAGCTGTCGACCGACGCAAGTGCTCTTCTGACAGCACGACATCGGCTGCAGCGCCTCTCGTGGGATCGTGACCATATCGCCTTGACCCTAGACAACTGAAAAACCGTGGCCCGGTGAGATGAGTTCTGATTTTAATTGGTAAGAGCTCTTGGTAGGTTTCAAGTATGGCCCAGACCACATGAAGCCATGGACCTAAGTTGTCAAAAGGTCCTGTGCAAGCTGTTGGTGGCTCCATAATAGTGTAGACTGTGTTTACATGGAGTGGACTGGGTACTCTGGACCAACAGACTCGGACATTGACAGGAAATGGGTATGTTCGGCTATCTGGAGACGATTTGCAACCACGAACTTCGTGTTTTTATGGAAGCCAATGAATCATTTCGCTAGGCCACCATTTGTTCGCAATTTATTTGAAGAACGTTCTGGACACTTGGAGCTAATGAGCTGGCCACCCAGATCGCCCGACATGAATCCCATCGAACATTTATGGGACAGAATCTAGCGATCTGGCAACTGGCAACACTTTCGCAATCATGGACTGCTGCAAGGGCAGCATGGTTCAGTATTTCTGCAGATGGCTTCCAAAGACTTGTTGACTCCAGGTCATGTCGAATTGCTGCATTACGCGGGGCAAAAGAACGTTCGGCACGATGTTAGGTGGTACCCCATGACTTGTGTCACCTCAGTGTAATGCGGGTAGTCAACCCGCGAACCAAGCAAAGAGAGAGATGACGTAGAACGCTTACTGTGAACACATTAAATTAATTAATGATGAGAAAGGCACATGAATGTTTGTGCTGATGGAAAAGGTACGGAACATGCGATCAAAACTCTAAAGTTGGGCAAACTGATCGTGTGCGAACTACATCAGGAGTGAGCGACGCTGAGCACAGTGGGATTCAAATACGAGGAAGCACAGACTAGAAAGTAAATATCCCTTTTACGATATAGAAAAATGCGTCATTAGGCAGCAATTTCAGTGATAGTAAGAAAACACAAATAATTACCAAGTTGGTGGGAACTTCACGTCTCCTGTTACACAGAGCTGGACTTCATGGTTAGCGAGGAAACACCGACAAAAATCAAAGGATTGAAGCATCAGGATTACAGTGGCCAGTCTTCTCAGACGAAATGTGGATTCATAAATGTTACACTCTGAAAGTAATTATTAGAATTTAATTTTAAACTCTGTTCTTGTGCTCGCAGAAAATAACAATGAATTAAAGAGGGCCCGCCTTGTTGCTGATCACAATTTTTGTTTTGTTTAATCAACAAACATATTTCACCACAGATGTGGCATCTTCTGTGGGTTTCTTCTTTTATTATTCCTGAAATACTCTCTCTCACACACACACACACACACACACACACACACACACACAAATGGTTCGAATGGCTCTGAGCCCAATGGGACTCAACTGCTGAGGTCATTAGTCCCCTAGAACTTAGAACTAGTTAAACCTAACTAACCTAAGGACATCACACACATCCATGCCCGAGGCAGGATTCGAACCTGCGACCGTAGCGGTCTCGCGGTTCCATACTGCAGCGCCAGAACCGCAAGGTCATTTCGGCCGGCCCCCCCTCCCCCCCCCCCCCCCCCCACACACACACATACATACACGTACATTAACTGCAGATAAGGAATATGATGACATTATATTTTGTTGTTTAACTTATGTATGTACGTATTTTACCTCTTTTTTTATATTATGTGTGCTCTGTACGTGCCAAAAGAAATCAGCCACAAGTTTAAACTAACATAGACTGTTACCTGCAACACAATGCTCTTAAGGCAACATCTGAATTGAATTTTTGTTTAGAATATAACCTTTAGACTATATATTCCAAAAATACTGGCATATGCCCCCTTTTTCGGGTTCTGCATCTCAGTCAGCAAGAAACAGAGGCCTTATAGCATCACTTTGCTCTCCTTCTGCCCAAATGTCTATACGACAGTTAATACCTTTTTCCCCAGGAATGGGTGTAAGTATCATGTTAAAATTTATGTTACGTCTATGGCCCCTTGGCGGTGTCAAAATTTAAGCTTCTAAGCCAAATCACTCAAAAGATATAGGCATTTATGTCACATATTTCGATCCTCCAGACTCACTCATCAAGACCTATAGTATACTTCCATTTGACTTAAAACCATGAAATTCGACAAGAAGCAATGTTTTGCCCTACGAGTAAAGGAGCACATCCGAAAAATCTTAATTGGTAAATGTTTTTGTTGTTGTGGTCTCCAGTCCTGAGACTGGTTTGATGCAGCTCTCCATGCTACTCTATCCTGAGCAAGCTTTTTCATCTCCCAGTACCTACTGCAACCTACATCCTTCTGGATCTGCTTAGTGTATTCATCTCTTGGTCTCCCTCTACGATTTTTACCCTCCACGCTGCCCTCCAATACTAAATTGGTGATCCCTTGATACCTCAGAACATGTCCTACCAACCGATCCCTTCTTCTGGTCGCGTTCTGCCACAAACTTCTCTTCTCCCCAATCCTATTCAGTACTTCCTCATTAGTTATGTGATCTACCCATCTAATTTTCAGCAATCTTCTGTAGCACCACATTTCCAAAGCTTCTATTCTCTTCTTGTCCAAACTATTTATCGTCCATGTTTCACTTCCATACATGGCTACACCCCATACAAATACTTTCAGAAATGACTTCCTGACACTTAAATCTATACTCGATGTTAACAAATTTCTCTTCTTCAGAAACGCTTTCGTTGCCATTGCCAGTCTACATTTTATATCCTCTCTACTTCGACCATCATCAGTTATTTTGCTCCCCAAATAGCAAAACTCCTTTACTACTTTAAGTGTCTCATTTCCTAATCTAATTCCCACAGCATCACCCGACTTAATTAGACTACATTCCATTATCCTTGTTTTGCTTTTGTTGATGTTTATCTTATATCCTCCTTTCAAGACACTGTCCATTCCATTCAACTGCTCTTCCAAGTCCTTTGCTGCCTCTGATAGAATTACAATGTCATCGGCGAACCTCAAAGTTTTTATTTCTTCTCCATGAACTTTAATACCTACTCCGAATTTTTCTTTTGTTTCCTTTACTGCTTGCTCAATATACAGATTGAACAACATCGGGGAGAGGCTACAACCCTGTCTTACTCCCTTCCCAACCACTGCTTCCCTTTCATGTCCCTCGACTCTTATAACTGCCATCTGGTTTCTGTACAAATTGTAAATAGCCTTTCGCTCCCTGTATTTTAACCCTGCCAGCTTTAGAATTTGAAAGAGAGTATTCCAGTCAACATTGTCAAAAGCTTTCTCTAAGTCTAGAAATGCTAGAAGCGTAGGTTTGCCTTTCCTTAATCTTTCTTCTAAGATAAGTCGTAAGGTCAGTATTGCCTCACGTGTTCCAGTGTTTCTACGGAATCCAAACTGATCTTCCCGAGGTTGGCTTCTACTAGTTTTTCCATTCGTCTGTAAAGAATTCGTGTTAGTATTTTGCAGCTGTGACTTATTAAACTGATAGTTCGGTAATTTTCACATCTGTCAACACCTGCTTTCTTTGGGATTGGAATTATTATATTCTTCTTGAAGTCTGAGGGTATATCGCCTGTTTCATACATCTTGCTCACCAGATGGTAGAGTTTTGCAGGCCTGGCTCTCCCAAGGCCGTCAGTAGTTATAATGGAATGTTGTCTACTCCGGGGGCCTTGTTTCGACTCAGGTCTTTCAGTGCTCTGTCAAACTCTTCACGCAGGATCATATCTCCCATTTCATCTTCATCTACATCCTCTTCCATTTTCATTATATTGTCCTCAAGTACATCGCCCTTGTATAGACCCTCTATATACTCCTTCCACCTTTCTGCTTTCCCTTCTTTGCTTAGAACTGGGTTGCCATCTGAGCTCTTGATATTCATACAAGTGGTTCTCTTCTCTCCAAAGGTCTCTTTAATTTTCCTGTAGGCAGTATCTATCTTACCCCTAGTGAGATAAGCCTCTAGATCCTTACATTTGTCCTCTAGCCATCCCTGCTTAGCCATTTTGCACTTCCTGTCGATCTCATTTTTGAGACGTTTGTATTCCTTTTTGCCTGCTTCATTTATTGCATTTTTATATTTTCTCCTTTCATCAATTAAATTCAATATTTCTTCTGTTACCCAAGGATTTCTATTAGCCCTCGTCTTTTTACCTACTTGAACCTCTGCTGCCTTCACTACTTCATCCCTCAGAGCTACCCATTCTTCATCTACTGTATTTCTTTCCCCCGTTCCTGTCAATTGTTCCCTTATGCTCTCCCTGAAACTCTGTATAACCTCTGGTTCTTTCAGTTTATCCAGGTCCCATCTCCTTAAATTCCCACCTTTTTGCAGTTTCTTCAGTTTTAATCTACAGGTCATAACCAATATATTGTGGTCAGAGTCCACATCTGCCCCTGGAAATGTCTTACAATTTAGAACCTGTTTCCTAAATCTCTGTCTTACCATTATATAATCTATCTGATACCTTTTAGTATCTCCAGGGTTCTTCCATGTATACAATCTTCTTTCATGATTCTTAAACCAAGTGTTAGCTATGATTATGTTGTGCTCTGTGCAAAATTCTACCAGGCGGCTTCCTCTTTCATTTCTTAGCCCCAATCCATATTCACCTACTATGTTTCCTTCTCTCCCTTTTCCTACACTCGAATTCCAGTCACCCATGACTATTAAATTTTCGTCTCCCTTCACCATCTGAATAATTTCTTTTATCTCATCATACATTTCTTCAATTTCTTCGTCATCTGCAGAGCTAGTTGGCATATAAACTTGTACTACTGTAGTAGGTGTGGGCTTCGTATCTATCTTGGCCACAATAATGCGTTCACTATGCTGTTCGTAGTAGCTTACCCGCATTCCTATTTTCCTATTCATTATTAAACCTACTCCTGCATTACCCCTATTTGATTTTGTGTTTATAACCCTGTAGTCACCTGACCAGAAGTCTTGTTCCTCCTGCCACCGAACTTCACTAATTCCCACTATATCTAACTTCAACCTATCCATTTCCCTTTTTAAATTTTCTAACCTACCTGCCCGATTAAGGGATCTGACATTTTACGCTCCGATACGTAGAACGCCAGTTTTCTTTCTCCTGATAACGACATCCTCTTGAGTAGTCCCCGCCCGGAGATCCGAATGGGGGACTATTTTACCTCCGGAATATTTTACCCAAGAGGACGCCATCATCATTTAATCATACAGTAAATATACCAAAAAATTATTTTATTTCCAATTTTTTGTCCGCTTGTCCGTTTCTGAAGACCCTTTATCCCAGGAACCGGTAGTGTCATCAAGCTGAAATTTGTCAAGTTCTTAAGTCTATGGTCCCTTGGCGGTCTAAATAACTTCTGCTTCTAAATCAATGCGATCATAGGTATGGTCATTAATGTCAAGTATTTTGACACAAACTGACTCATCACAACATATAGATGAAATAATGCGTACAGTTTGGGTCTAGTGGCTTAAAGCTAAAGCGCATACCTGGATCAGAGAGGTCTTGAGATCGGGGAGCACGAATTCTTCTTCTTCGTTTTAATCCACACTTTAGCTCCCAACGATGTGAGGAGTCTCCGGAAACAACACATTGTTTGGCTTCCACGTTAAACTGTAGGTTCCCTTTCCCCGTTTGAATTACTTGTCTGGTTTACTCTTACCAATGCTGCAGCTTAACTGTCCTGGGCTGATTTAGGTTTTTAGTGCCTCCTAAATGCGTTGCTGTTACTGTTTTTATATTCTAAATGATTTGTGGACATCGATAAAGTTACATGACACTTTGGTTTGGAAAACTGTATGTTTGGTTGCTGTTTATAAACTGTATTGTGGAATTTTTAACAGCGTTACATTACGCTTTCTCGTGTTCAGTGGTGAATCACAGACATTACTATGTTGATGTTAGTTTAGACACGCTTTTCACAGCTCAGGACTGGTCAACTACAGGAACGACAAGCCTAAAAAAAAGGGCCTAAGCCATTATTTTACAGGAATATACTGTTTAAAGGTTTCCTTTTCAACAAAAATTCAATTCAGACGTTACCGTAACATCCCTCTATTTCAGATCTCACGCTGTATTAATTTTAACTTGTGGATGACTTCCGTTTACAGCCATAGAGCACACATAATATTAAAGAAAAGAAAGTACGTGAGAAGTGCTGGTAGGACCCGTACTCTGAGCGTTTCGTACGAACTTAATTATGTATACCGATAGTTCATCGATAGGTTTCGATGAGACAGTTTGCGAGTATCTAAATATCTGACATTAACGGCCGTATCTTTTAACTGTAAGGACGCGGAAGCTTAAGTGTTTTACACTGCTGAGGGACCGTAGAAATTAGTATTTGACCTAAATTTCAACGTGATACATCGACCCGTCCCTGTGAAAACGAAATTATAACGGCTCGAGGGACAGACGGATGGACAATAAATAGCAAAAAAAAAAAAAAAAATTTAAGTGATTTAATTACAAATTAAGAATTTACGAATTTTTTTTTTTTTCTTTCAATGTACAGTGGAACCTTGCTGCTTGCAAATTTCAATATTCTATGTCAACGGGAAGTACCATATAGGTTATGATGAGTATTTTTGCGAGTGTCAAAATGTGTAACCGAAATGACCGAACTTTTGATTGTATTGACATAGAAGCTTAGATTTTTTACACCTCCAAGGGATTGTGGACCCCAATATTTTTTGTATCCCGCCCAGGCGGTGCGTGGCTCTGCTAATGGAAACTGAAGGGTACGCCGAATGTAGGAAGTGAGTAGGAGCAGGAAAAGGTAAAACACGTCTGTACTGCAGTATGGATTTAAATTACCTTTACTCTAGCAAGAAGAATACGTAACTTTGCAATGTGGTGCGAAGTGTCCCGGCCGTCTGCTCTTCATCAAATGGGCAGAATCTGCGGCGGAGCTCGTAGATATGGACAGCGCCTCTTAGAGGGCGCTATCGTCGGTGTCGGTGTCGTAGTGTCAACCTACGCCGCGCCATCGTAGCTATCGATACCAAAGTATTTGACACACATTTCAAACTGACGTCTCCAGTCGTTCGTGTGAGAATGGGGTCTTAACATACGGACAGACAGACGCCAAAGTGATCCAGTAAGGATCCCGTTTTTACCGATTGAGGTACGTAATCCTTAAAAATAGTAAACTATATATGTAATCTAAACAACAACGAAATCTGATGTCAACGTATTCCTGAATTACATGATATTCTTGTGAAAATACTTCAGAAAGAATAAAAAAAAATCATACTGAAGAAGTCACAACTGTGGTGAAATTTGTCTGAGTATTAAACACTATAAGAAAAGTGTTCTTGGTGTTGTGGATTGGCAGGAGACCAACCCACTAAATTTAAAGGAAGCCGAAAGGCACGCGTTTAAGCTCACGCAGGCTGGCGTGAGGTCTGGAACAGGACAAGGAAATTAGAACTTAGAAAAACGGACGCAGATGGTGGAATACTTAACTTTAATCCATTAATGTTGAACGTAGCTCTTGTCTGTACATTATTTACAATATCAATAGCAACTGATATGGCGCCTTGCTAGGTCGTAGCAAATGACATAGCTGAAGGCTATGCTAACTATCGTCTCGGCAAATGAGAGCGTATTTTGTCAGTGAACCATCGCTAGCAAAGTCGGCTGTACAACTGGGCGAGTGCTAGGAAGTCTCTCTAGACCTGCCGTGTGGCGGCGTTCGGTCTGCAGTCACTGATAGTGGCAACACGCGGGTTCAAAAAAATGGCTCTGAGCACTATGGGGCTCAACTGCTGTGGTCATAAGTCCCCTAGAACTTAGAACTACTTAAACCTAACTAACCTAGGGACAGCACACACATCCATGCCCGAGGCAGGATTCGAACCTGCGACCGTAGCGGTCGTGCGGTTCCAGACTGTAGCGCCTTTAACCGCTCGGCCACTCCGGCCGGCCCCGACACGCGGGTCCGACGTATACTAACGGACCGCGACCGATTTAAAGGCCATCACCTAGCAAGTGTGGTGTCTGGCTGCGACACCACATTTGGTATTGTCTAACAGAAGTGCTAGTCATTGTTTTACACTACTGGCCATTAAAATTGCTACACCAAGAAAAAATGCAGAAGAAGAACGGGTATTCATTGGACAAATGTATTATAATAGAACTGACATGTGATTACATTTTCACGCAATTTGGTTGCGTAGATCCTGAGAAATCAGTACCCAGAACAACCACCTCTGGCCGTAATAACGGCCTTGATACGCCTGGGCATTGAGTCAAACAGAGCTTGGAGGGCGTGTACAGTTACAGCTTCCCATGCAGCTTCAACACGTTCATCACGAGTAGTGACTGGCGTATTGCGACGAGCCAGTTGCTCGGCCGGGATTGACCAGACGTTTTCAATTGCTGAAAGATCTGGAGAATGTGCTGGTCAGGGCAGCAGTCGAACATTTTCTGGATCGAGAAAGGCCCGTACAGGACCTTCAACATGCGGTCGTGCTTTATTATCCTGCTGAAATGTAGGGTTTCGCAGGGATCGAATGAGGGATAGAGCCGTGGGTCGTAACACATCTAAAATGTAGCGTCCACTGCTCAACGTACCGTCAACGCGAGCAAGATGTGACCGAGACGTGTAACCAATGGCACCCCATACCATCACGCCTGGTGATACGCTAGTATGGCGATGCCGAATAAAAGCTTCCAATGTGCGTTCACCGCGATGTCACAAAACACGGATGCGACCATCATGATGCTGTGAACAGAACCTGGATTCATCCGAAAAAATGACGTTTTGCCATTCGTGCAGCCAGGTTCGTCGTTGAGTACAGCATCGCAGGCGCTTCTGTCTGTGATGCAGCGTCAAGGGTAACAGCAGCCATGATCTCCGAGCTGATAGTCCATGCTGCTGCAAACGTCGTCGAACTGTTCGTGCAGATGGTTGTTGTCTTGAAATGTCCCCATCTGTTGAATCAGGGATCGAGACGTTGCTGCACGATTCGTTACAGCCATGTTGATAAGATGCCTGTCATCTCGACTGCTAGTGATACGAGGCCGTTGGGCTCCAGCACTACGTTCCGTATTACCCTCCTGAACCCACCGATTCCATATTCCGCTAACAGTCGTTGGATCTCGACCAACGCGAACAGCAATGTTGCGATACGATCAACCGCAATCGCTATAGGCTACAGTCCGACCTTTATCAAAGTCGGAAACGTGATGGTACGCATTTCTCCTCCTTACACGAGGCATCACAACAACTTTTCACCAGGCGACGCCGGTCAACTGCTGTTTGTGTATGAGAAATCGGTTGGAAACTTTCCTCATGTCTGCACATTGTATGTGTCGCCACCGGTGCCAACCTTGCGTGAATGCTCTGAAAAGCTAATTTGCATATCACAACATCTTCTTCCTCTCGGTTAATTTTCGTGTCTGTAACACGTAATCTTCGTGGTGTAGCAATTTTATTGGCCAGTAGTGTATTACTGTGCAAAGCAGTGTACTGGCGTATAAATGTTTAGCTTTTGACAGCACCCGACTTATAAGAATAGCGGGGTGTACGGTATTGCTGCCTCGTCTTACCGTACCCCGGGCCTAAACACGATGGCGCTGCCTCCACGGCCCAGGTGTTCAGTCCGCTTTGCCGTGTCATACGGAACAATTCGTAGCAACAGTAAGTCGGTGCGCTGTGATGCAGAACACGTTGTAACAGTTTGTAAAGCTAAGAGAGTAAATGAACGGTTGTGCCTACCGACTACGAGCAGATCGCCGTGGTCGGAGACGGTCTGGAAAGAGGGCGCCTCCCCGGAGACCTCGCAGCGGTAGCGGCCAGAAGTGGCCGCCGTCAGGTCTCGCAGCACCACGCGACTCGACGTCGAGTTGCCGATCTGCCGACAAAAGCAGTACGCCTGACGTACGCACCAATACCTGTGGCTTAAATGAAATGTAATAAGGTCGTAAATGACCTTAGAGCAATACATCGCGAACTTTCTGACGCTACACCGCAGTCCTTACTATGAATTTTTTCGCTTACTTAACTCATGAAACTGTTTGTATACGATGTATTGTCTAGTGTAAATATGTATTGTAAATACTATGTTTAAATTATGTAATATTTAACACTGGCAAGTCAGGGCATATTTAGTTAACATTGAAGTCAGAGAGATTGTTTTGTCGCGCCTCTGGGCGCGGGAGCGCGCCAGCAAGCAGTAGTAGTAGTAGTAACGCCGTGCTAGGAGTAAGACGTACAATCGAGTGCTGCTAGTCCTAGCTTTGTTACATCTAAATAGTGCTCAGAGCCTTTTTTTATTTTTTTTTATGTGTTCCATAAGTTGCTCCACCGGTCGCTTGCATGGCATTACATACAGGGTGTTTCAAAAATGACCGATATATTTGAAACGGCAATAAAAACTAAACGAGCAGCGATAGAAATACACCGTTTGTTGCAATATGCTTGGGACAACAGTACATTTTCAGGCGGACAAACTTTCGAAATTACAGTAGTTACAATTTTCAACAACAAATGGCGCTGTAAGTGATGTGAAAGATATAGAAGACAACGCAGTCTGTGGGTGCGCCATTCTGTACGTCGTCTTTCTGCTGTAAGCGTGTGCTGTTCACAACGTGCAAGTGTGCTGTGGACAACATGGTTTATTCCTTAGAACAGAGGATTTTTCTGGTGTTGGAATTCCACCGCCTAGAACACAGTGTTGTTGCAACAAGACGAAGTTTTCAACGGAGGTTTAATGTAACCAAAGGACCGAAAAGCGATACAATAAAGGATCTGTTTGAAAAATTTCAACGGACTGGGAACGTGACGGATGAACGTGCTGGAAAGGTAGGGCGACCGCGTACGGCAACCACAGAGGGCAACGCGCAGCTAGTGCAGCAGGTGATCCAACAGCGGCCTCGGGTTTCCGTTCGCCGTGTTGCAGCTGCGGTCCAAATGACGCCAACGTCCACGTATCGTCTCATGCGCCAGAGTTTACACCTCTATCCATACAAAATTCAAACGCGGCAACCCCTCAGCGCCGCTACCATTGCTGCACGAGAGACATTCGCTAACGATATAGTGCACAGGATTGATGACGGCGATATGCATGTGGGCAGCATTTGGTTTACTGACGAAGCTTATTTCTACCTGGACGGCTTCGTCAATAAACAGAACTGGCGCATATGGGGAACCGAAAAGCCCCATGTTGCAGTCCCATCGTCCCTGCATCCTCAAAAAGTACTGTTCTGGGCCGCCATTTCTTCCAAAGGAATCATTGGCCCATTTTTCAGATCCGAAACGATTACTGCATCACGCTATCTGGACATTCTTCGCGAATTTGTGGCGGTACAAACTCCCTTAGACGACACTGCGAACACCTCGTGGTTTATGCAAGATGGTGCCCGGCCACATCGCACGGCCGACGTCTTTAATTTCCTGAATGAATATTTAGATGATCGTGTGATTGCTTTGGGCTATCCGAAACATACAGGAGGCGGCGTGGATTGGCCTAACTATTCGCCAGACATGAACCCCTGTGACTTCTTTCTGTAGGGACACTTGAAAGACCAGGTGTACCGCCAGAATCCAGAAACAATTGAACAGCTGAAGCAGTACATCTCATCTGCATGTGAAGCCATTCCGCCAGACACATTGTCAAAGGTTTCGGGTAATTTCATTCAGAGACTACGCCATATTATTGCTACGCATGGTGGATATGTGGAAAATATCGTACTATAGAGTTTCCCACACCGCAGCGCCATCTGTTGTTGACAATTGTAACTACTGTAATTTCGAAAGTTTGTCTGCCTGAAAATGTACTGTTGTCCCAAGCATATTCCAACAAACGGTGTATTTCTATCGCTGCTCGTTTAGTTTTTATTACCGTTTCAAATATACCGGTCATTTTTGAAACACCCTGTAGTTAGTTTCTCATGTTGTTAGTGAGTGCGGGCGCACTCCGATGATAATTATCCGCGACAGCTTGCGCTCGTCGTCAAACATAATTGGCATAATGTCTTTGTTCAGAGTCGTTTGGACTACAAATTTCACGGTTTCACGTCGTTGCCATTGTTCGCATTCACACACAAGACCTACAACGCACTTGTTCATACACGCGAATAACTTCGCACGTAAACACACTGATCACATTGTGTTTGATAAAAGTTTCAATTTGTGGACATTTATATATTCTGGTCCTTTTCTACACTCTTGTCCTTATTTACAGGTAGAGATCAATACATTGACCTAGAAATAAAATTAAGAATACAATTTCAACTATATTTGTCACTCATTCATGTGAGAGTTTCATGTTAGACATGTACAATATTATTCACATTTTTCCTTCTGTTCTGATCTAGTTTTCACAACTAAATAACATAATGAAATAAGTATCCTTTGTCAACAAGGTATGGAAAGAATTGTTTGCAAATCAAAAATTCAACAAATATATACAAGTTTAAATTCACTGACCCCATTGTGATTGTATGACTTTTGGTTTTCTTTTGTAGATTTTCAGTTGCCAGTAGCTACACGTTGTGACGCTACAACGCAGTCCTTACTATGAATTTTTTCGCTTACTTAACACATGAAACTGTTTGTATACGGTGTATTGTCTAGCGTAAATATGTATTGTAAATACTATGTTTAAATTATGTAATATTTAACACTGGCAAGTCAGGGCATATTTAGTTAACGTTGAAGTCAGAGAGATTGTTTTGTCGCGCCTCTGGGCGCGGGAGCGCGCCACGTGCAGTAGCAGCAGTGACGCCGTGCTCGGAGTAAGACGTACAGTCGAGTGCTGCTAGTCCTAGCTGTGTTGCAGCTAACGGCTAGTGTGTGGATCTAAGTACGACGGGAAAGTAATAGTCGGCATATCTGGAAGCATGGCCGGGCAAGTTATTATCGATTAATGGGCATAGTGCTGAAGAAACGAAGACTTAAATGTGAAGCGTACTGTGGGCCCAAGTCACAACAGTAAAAGCCCGATGCCACATTGTGTCGCTGCGGTGGACTTCCGTCGATCCACCGACAACGAGGAAGGTAAGATCTACGTAATCTTCATAGGATAAAATTGTAGAAGGCTTGCCAGTGACTGTGCTTTTCTTTGAAGTTGAACAATTAATAAGCACTTTATAATCGAAGTGTTGCAGCTACATTCCACCCGACAATAACACCAAGTAGGTTCCTTCCGACCCTTACCTTATTGAACCGAGTGTGTCACGCCATTATCAAGAGAAAATATGTTATCAAATTATTTGCATAGATGGTGAAGAGTAAATTTAAGACGGGTTATCGTGGTTAATTGGTGCACTTAATAAGCTTACGCCAACCGTAGCATCTTAATAATAGACTGAAGTAATAAATTTGATTATTAAGATATATTTCAATGCATATTCAGCTGAAGTTAATTCAAGGATATTTCATGAAACTATAAAGCTCATTCCACCTGACAATCCCCCAATTAATGAATTATTATCATTCAAAATATAGTTAATCAATTAATGGCAATATACACTCCTGGAAATTGAAATAAGAACACCGTGAATTCATTGTCCCAGGAAGGGGAAACTTTATTGACACATTCCTGGGGTCAGATACATCACATGATCACACTGACAGAACCACAGGCACATAGACACAGGCAACAGAGCATGCACAATGTCGGCACTAGTACAGTGTATATCCACCTTTCGCAGCAATGCAGGCTGCTATTCTCCCATGGAGACGATCGTAGAGATGCTGGATGTAGTCCTGTGGAACGGCTTGCCATGCCATTTCCACCTGGCGCCTCAGTTGGACCAGCGTTCGTGCTGGACGTGCAGACCGCGTGAGACGACGCTTCATCCAGTCCCAAACATGCTCAATGGGGGACAGATCCGGAGATCTTGCTGGCCAGGGTAGTTGACTTACACCTTCTAGAGCACGTTGGGTGGCACGGGATACATGCGGACGTGCATTGTCCTGTTGGAACAGCAAGTTCCCTTGCCGGTCTAGGAATGGTAGAACGATGGGTTCGATGACGGTTTGGATGTACCGTGCACTATTCAGAGTCCCCTCGACGATCACCAGTGGTGTACGGCCAGTGTAGGAGATCGTTCCCCACACCACGATGCCGGGTGTTGGCCCTGTGTGCCTCGGTCGTATGCAGTCCTGATTGTGGCGCTCACCTGCACGGCGCCAAACACGCATACGACCATCATTGGCACCAAGGCAGAAGCGACTCTCATCGCTGAAGACGACACGTCTCCATTCGTCCCTCCATTCACGCCTGTCGCGACACCACTGGAGGCGGGCTGCACGATGTTGGGGCGTGAGCGGAAGACGGCCTAACGGTGTGCGGGACCGTAGCCCAGCTTCATGGAGACGGTTGCGAATGGTCCTCGCCGATACCCCAGGAGCAACAGTGTCCCTAATTTGCTGGGAAGTGGCGGTGCGGTCCCCTACGGCACTGCGTAGGATCCTACGGTCTTTACGTGCATCCGTGCGTCGCTGCGGTCCGGTCCCAGGTCGACGGGCACGTGCACCTTCCGCCGACCACTGGCGACAACATCTATGTACTGTGGAGACCTCACGCCCCACGTGTTGAGCAATTCGGCGGTAAGTCCACCCGGCCTCCCGCATGCCCACTATACGCCCTCGCTCAAAGTCCGTCAACTGCACATACGGTTCACGTCCACGCTGTCGCGGCATGCTACCAGTGTTAAAGACTGCGATGGAGCTCCGTATGCCACGGCAAACTGGCTGACACTGACGGCGGCGGTGCACAAATGCTGCGCAGCTAGCGCAATTCGACGGCCAACACCGCGGTTCCTGGTGTGTCCGCTGTGCCGTGCGTGTGATCATTGCTTGTACAGCCCTCTCGCAGTGTCCGGAGCAAGTATGGTGGGTCTGACACACCGGTGTCAATGTGTTCTTTTTTCCATTTCCAGGAGTGTATTTCATTATCAGTAGACTAAACTGTGCAAAGTACCTAATTTTATTCAAAATCTCGATAGATAATTATCTGTGTTGTCAGCATTGCATTTAGCTGACAAATTATCAACAAAATAAGTGTAGTTAGATTGTTATGACATTGTTTTATATTACTACTGAGCCTGACACAGTACTTACGTAAAAGTTCCCGTTCCACCTGCTGCACTACAAACAGGTAAACTTTATTTTTGGCACAATTATTCACGTACTTAACAGTACTGTCGCTCATCAGTTGAGCTGGCGACCGATTTTTTTAATTGCTTTTACAACTTAATCGTTTCTTTCGGCAAAATTTCCACTGGCAAAATTTATTTCCAAATTTTTTCCATTATTTCGTTTACCGATCGTTATTGAATGAAATTACTCATTCAATAACTATCAAGTTATAACGTCTCCTGTTTTCCGCGGAATAATCATTATTTACTTCTGATTCGGATGCCTTATCCCGACGCGGGTCAAAATTCATAATTCACGGTCATTGTCAACTTGTAATTTCGCAGATCCCGGGAAGCAGGGGGGTTTTATAACTTGACCTCTATATTTTAAGGAAAACAAAGGGCACTTGGAAGATATCATGCCCAGTAATCGATCCCACCCAAAAATTTCAGAAATGATTTTTACAGTACGCAGTTATGACCTCATGAAAGTAAGGCTTTTAAACTATCACGAGCACCGGTTGTTTGTGAGTCGCTATCTCCCCACTGGAGATGCCTAATGCCCGAGCGCGACGTATGCTGGGGTTATACCAGGGCTGTTAGAAAGTAAGGTCCAATAGGTCGTGAAATGGAAACTGCAGCGAAAATCCGGTTAAGCTTCGCACATACGGATTGGGCAGTGTCTGTAGTATGCCTGTCGATTGCGTCACGTCTCTCTTTTTCAGTTCTGGGCACACAGTGAGCACATAAAGATGCCTAAAACAATAGTATCTCCTGCCAAGTATGGGTGTCCGCTGGGAGGATTCGCCTGGTTTCATGCAGTCCCACATAACTTGCCTGCCATGCAGCTCCTTATGCATAACAGTCAAATGGTTCAAATGGCTCTGAGCACTATGGGACTTAACTGCTGTGGTCATCAGTCCCCTAGAACTTAGAACTATTTAAACCTAACTAACCTAAGGACATCACACACATCAATGCCCGAGGCAGGATTCGAACCTGCGACCGTAGCGGTCGCGCGGTTCTAGACTGTAGCGCCTAGAGCTGTTCGGCCACGCCGGCCGGCATACATGACAGTCCTCGGCCGTACACTGCAGAGGCAATGAGGACGCGCCTGCAGTGTTTCCGATGAGAAGTGTTCGATCACCCACCATACATCTCGGACTTCACTGCCTCTGATGTTCAGCTCTACTCATATGAACCACTTGCTATGAGGACAACATTTTGGCACAGATAACGAACTGTAGACCAGCCTAGGGAAGTGGTGGAAAGCACAGGTGGCTACCTTGAATGACGAGGGTATTGAGAAGTTGGTACAACCCTGAATGTCTAAGTCATACCGGCGACTATGTAGAGAAGGAGATGTAGCAAACTGTTGCGCACAACAAATTTTTGACTTTTCCCTATGGTTTCCAATTGGCGACCGATCGAACCTTGCTTTACGAATAGCCTTCTTAATCAAACTTTCGCTACTTGACAAACTACCGATCGTAGTACAACGTAACTTGTGGAAATATTCGGAAGGGCATGCTGAAGAGAAGTAATGAAAGGCGATTGAAAGAAAAACATTTTAATTTCCATATGAGGGATTAACGTTTGTTAATTGTATACCATTTTTACTTTCTATATTACAAACGTTGCTCGATATGACGACCATCGACATCCACGATAGTCTGGAACCGCACTAGAGGTTGCTCTACTGCTCCCCGAGACGACGGTGGACCATGGAACGTTCAGGTGTCGTGACACAACTTGTGCACTACTCAAAGGTCGCACATTGTGCCCAGCGTTTTCAGCCAGGGCAACGGTAATTTCTTTAATAATTTGTGGCACAATTGGCCGTTGGCTCCCCCCCCCCCCCCCCCCCCCCCCGAGCAACAACCAAATCGTCAGTTAATCACTTCCGAATCACGTTCTTCAATCCCGGTGCGGGAAGAGTACGTCCCCATTTTCCTTTAACGTGTCGATACTAGCGAAGAGCACCAGCACTACTACTGTTGTTCTGATAAAACAGCTTTACGAGTAAAGTCCTGCTCACCCTGTCCAGGCCCATTTTGATTGTCTCGAACTTTTAATGCACACCGATGCTTGTGTTCTCAGCCCCACGTCTCCATACCTCTACCCCAGCACCTAACGGCAAGGCATTACACACACACACTTCTAGCTACGTAAATCCTGCAGCGTACCGTCTGAACATCATTCCTACAAAGTTCGGTTCCCGTACGGTACATAGCTTTCCGTCTACACTAGCTCTAGTAGCGAAAGTTTTATTAAGGCTGGTGCATACGTTCGTAGCGTTTTTGCTTTGCATGTTGGTATTCCGGTTACTATGGGTTTATTTACCGGCTGTCGTTCTTTATTTCTAGGTAACTGTCGCTGTTTGAGTTTACATACTATCTTATGTCATTTGTTTCTTGTCATTTGGAGTCAGAGTGGGGCTGTGGACGCTAGAATATGGAGAGCCAAGAGGAAGATCTAAACATTTCCTACATATTATTCTATTTGAGTTCAATAGAGGGATGACAGCAGCAGAGGCAGCCAGAAACATTTGCGCTGTATATGCGGATAATGCCACTGGACAGAGGATCGTTTTCACATTAGTGACTCTCCACCATCAAGAAGACTTTCGGGCAGTGATTAATATCGTTTAAACGCATTAAGGCACAATGACCTACGTCAGTGTAGTCGAGATCTAGTAAAACTGATGAACTGTAATCATTCTACCATCGTGCATTTGCATTCAAAAATCTGGTGCACAGGTGTCACATGCTCTAAGCCAAAATCACGAGAAATCGGCGAATGGTGACCTGGAAATCTCTAATTGCTCATTATCAATTGTCTCGTAAAAAAAAAGGACCGTTCCTATCCTCTATCGTTACTGGTGACGAGAAATGGGTCTTAATGCTAACATAAGGAAAAGAAAGGAATGGCTAAGCCCAAAATATACCTGTGCGTTTCTACAAGGGTTGGAACTTAAATAGTGGCAACTATTTATTCACAACCGATACAAAAGAGTTACCAGCGTTGTGTAGAACCCGTTGTCAGCGATTTGAAAGGCGTAGTATACCGTTAGCAGAGCCTGTTCTATTGATGGTGCGAATGGAGCGGTCTACTGCCTGTCGAATCTCTGGAACAGTTCTGAAGCGATAGCCACGAAGTGGTTCCTTCATCTTCGGAATCAACGTCACAAGGACTTAAGTCCGGGGAGTATGGTGGGTGGTGCAGTACTTCCCTGTCCCATCGACCGAACAGAGCAGCCACAGCTTGCGCTGCATGCGCCAGGGCATGGTCGTGCAAAACGATGGATGGGTTGAGTTGAAAGTGTCGCCGCTTCTTTCGCAAAGCTGGTCGCAGGTGATGCTCCAAAAACTAACAGTAAAACTGTGCACTGACGGTCTGCCGTGGAGGAACGTAGTGCGTTATGATAACACCATCACAGTCGTACATGCGTATCACCATAACTTTCACCTTCCTGGGGCTTTGACGCACTTTCGGCGTACGCGGCGGCCCATAATGACGCCATTCGTTGGATTGGCGTTACAGTTTTGGCTCGTAGGATGTGGCCCATGTCTCATCCAGTAATTACATTACTGCGAAGAGAGCCTCTCCTTCGCGCTCATATCGCTCCAAGTGCGTCTGAGCAGCGTCGTAACGCATCCATTTCTGCATTTCCTTCAAGTCATGCGGAACTCATCGTGATGCAATTTTTCGCATACCCAGGCGACCCTTCAGGATCCGAAGCACAGTCGTATGCGCTAATCCGGTTTCGTGGGCGAGCTCAATAATGCGTATGGCGTCGATCACTGTCCACTAACGCGGCAACAGCAAGCGCTTCTTGTTCAGAGACGCTAGGAAGACCTGCCCGATGCATGTCTGCCACAGTTTGCCGACCTTCGTTCAAGGCTTTTACCCAACGTGCCACTGTTCTGTACGGCAATTCCGATTCCCCCACACGCCTCTCGAAGACCTTGATGACAATGTCGTGCTGTACGACCTCTGGCGCATTCAATCTTGATCCAACTCCGATGTTCCTGTTTCGAAAACATAGTGACGTAACGGTGTCACCGTTACGTTAGTGCGCTCGCTCGGAAGTGACTGTTCTTCCCTCGATTGTGCACACGCCAATGACCTGAGACGGGCGAGTCCATTTTCTCGAAGATAAGGAAGGTATATCAACAAAGTGTGCTATCAGCGACAGTAGTAGATTTCATATCATACTGTCTCCACAGCAGTGTTGCCACCATTTAAGTTCCTACCTACGTATAAAAGATAGTGTTATGCATCTGGTGCAACAGTGACTCTGTGGTGTACTACGAATTGTTTCCTCGAGGTGTAACCATCACTGCCGACATTTATTGTCAACAACTAAGACGTCTTGCAGACGCAGCCCAAGAACAACGACCAGGAAGACTGAATGAAGTGATGCTACCCCCTTTTTCTGCTAGACTGACAAAAAACAGTATACAGAAGTTGCGTTCGGACGATATTCCGCACCCATCTTATCAACTGATCTTGCTCTCTCAGATTTTCAGCTTTTTCGCTCTCTGCCGAACAATCTTCAGGGAACTTCTTTCCAGGATGACAATGCGCTCCGAACAAGGCTCGACGAGTATTTTGCCTCAAGCCCATGTAATATCTTGCGGAATCGAAAAAATATCCCAGCGTTGGCAGACTGTTGTAAATAGTGAAGAAGAACATATTACTTATGACTAAACTCTCCGTATATGTTTTGTTTACTAAACTTATGGGAAAAGTTACTATTTAATGCACCAACCCAGTATAACCATAATGTACTGCACAGTTAAGTGAGTAAGAGCTTCGCGAAACTCTGTTTTGATATTGGTGACGCGCTTCGTTCATTGTCAAAGCGCTGTTTCCAAACTGTAGCTCGTAACTTAGACATCTTTGCTTCGAACATTTTTTGTCGCTGTTTACAAATGCAGAGTAAATGAATCAAACAAATACGTAATTAAAGAAGAAATACATCGCTATTTGACTGCTAATATCGCTGTTATGCGTTTTTTTCTTCGGATTTTAAAACTGGTGCTGTTACAGCGAAGCACTTTTTCAGCAGACACACTGTTCTTCAACACTGTTTGCATGCTTAAATTGTAATTCCCATTTCACAATAATTCTTCAGTTAGTGAGGTTTATTTATTTTAATTTTAAGGTGCATGTATAGTGCAGTATATCAACACGACAACACTGTTAAAATGGTATTGAACACATATGTCCGCGAGGTTGGCATATTACGTACTTACAGGGTGACAATTATTGAACTACATGAAAAAAATGTAAATTACTTACAAACTACGGCGTGCACACACTTTATTCATCATGTAAACGTCACTGTAGGTATTCGAATTAACGTTATCATTTGTTCGATATGCCTGCCATTATTGGCGATGATGTGGCGCACACGAATAGCGAAATTCTGCATCACCCGTTGGTGTCGGAACATCGACGCTGGCGGTGACATCCTGAATGGCTGGTTTCAGGTCCGATATGGTTTTCGGGTTGTTGGTGTACACTTTGTCTTTAATAGAGCCCCACAAAAAGGAGTCGCATGTGTTCAGACTGTTAGCAAAATATGGAATCGGTGGGTTCAGGAGGTAATATGGAACGCCGTGCTGGAACCCAACGGCCTCGTATCACTAGCAGTCGAGATGACAGGCATCTCATCCGCATGGCTGTAAAGGATCGTGCAGCCATGTCTCCATCCCTGAGTGAACAGATGGGGACGTTTGCAAGACAACTACCGTCTGCGCGAACAGTTCGACGACGTTTGCAGCAGCTTGGACTATCAGCTCGGGGACCATGGCTGCGGTTACCCTTGACGCTGCATCACAGATAGGAGTGCCTGCGATGGTGTACTCAACGACGAACCTGGGTGCACGAATGGCAAAACGTCATTTTTTCGGATGAATGCAGGTTCCGTTTACAGCATCATGATGGTCGCATTCGTGTTTGCCGACATTGCGGTGAACGCAGATTGGAAGCGTGTGTTCGTCATCGCCATACTGGCGTATCACTCGGCGTGATGGTATGGGTGCCATTGGCTACACGTCTCGGTCACTTCTTGTTCACACTGACGGCGCTTTGAACAGTGGACGCTACTTTTCAGATGTGTGAGGACCCGTGGCTCTACCCTTCATTCGATCCCTGCGAAACCCTACATTTCAGCAGGATAATGCACGATCGCATGTTGCAGGACCTGTACGGGCCTTTCTGGATACAGAAAGTGTTGTACTGAATCCCCGGCCAGCACATTCTCCAGATCTCTCACCAATTGAAAACGTCTGGTCAATGGTGGCCGAGCAACTGGCCCGTAACAATTCGCCAGCCACTACTCTTGATGAACTGTGGTATCGTGTTGAAGCTGCATGGGCAGCTGTACCTGTACACGCCATCCAAGCTCTGTTTGACTCAATGCCCTAGTGTATCAAGGCCGTTATTACGGCCAGAGGTGGTTATTCTGGGTAGTGATTTCTCAGGATCTATGCCCCCAAATTGGGTGAAAATGTAATCACATGTCGGTTGTAGTATAATATATATTTCCAATGAATAGCAGTTTATCATCTACATTTCTTCTTGGTGTAGCAATTTAATGGGCAGTAGTGTAGATGTGTGGCATTTTAGCCAGTGCGTGAACATACACAGTAAACGAAATCCGTTTATTTTCATTAGAGTATAACCTATCAACTAGATACGGTATTTTATCATTTTCATATGCCATCCTTATCATTTTTTTCTTGGACCAGTGCCTATAAGATGTGGTCTGTGGGGTATGTGTTTTATTTTAATCCTCACTTTCCCTTTGTGATCAAAAGTCTCTGTTACTTAATACTCCCTGTCTTGCATAAAATCCATTTTGTTAGTTTGGGTGTGGGCTAAGTCAAATTTTCTGCTCTCTCTCCAAGCTAGGAACGGAGGCTGAATCGTTGGAATGCACACTACAATACCGTGGCTGGCGCTGGCGGATGTTTCTTTGTCGGACACCCTGTATATGCATAACACTCACCTATACTCCATAAGTACACATACAATATAACTCTTACAATCCGCAGTGAAAGCGACCAATGTACGAGGAGGAAGAACAAACATCCTTTCTGATAGGCACCTGAACCTGATCCGTGGGATATCCCAACCAACGATGCTATACAACATTTACACTTTTACATTTCGAAAGAGTTAATATCGAGGCTCGTTGCTTCTCGCTACAAACTTCCTGTCAGCTATTGCAAGGTTTCTGCGGTGTTTAAATAAAATGAAACATTTAGACCATTAAAGAATTGAAGGTCTATGTGCCGCTAATAATAAAACTCTTTCCAGATTTTTTTTAGCCATCAGTTACTGAATGATTTGATGCGGCCCGCCCCGAATTCTTCTCCTGTGCTAGCCTCTTCACTTCAGAGTAGCACTTGCAACCTACGCCCTCAATTATTGGCTGGATGTATTCCAATCCCTGTCTTCTTCTACAATTTTTACCCTCTACAGCTCCCTTCTAGTACCACGGAAGTTATTTTGTAATGTCTTAACAGATGTCCTATCATCCTGTTCCTTCTCGTTGCCAGTGTTTCCACATATTCCTTTTCTCTACGATTCTGCGCAGAACCTCCTCATTCCTTACCTTATCAGTCCAACTAATTTTCAGTATTCTTCTGTAGCACCACATCTCAAAACGCTTTCATTCTCTTCTGTTCTGATTTTCCCACAGGCCTTGTTTGACTACCATTCAAGGCTATGCTCCTAACGTACATTCTCAGAACTGTCTTCCTCAAATTAAGCATATGTTTGATCCTAGTAGACATCTCTTGGCCAGGAATGCCCTTTTTGCCAGTGATAATCTGCTTTTGATGTCATCCTTGCTCCGTCCGTCATTGGTTGTTTTGCTGTCTAAATAGTAGAATTCCTTAATTTCATCTACTTCATGACCATCAAGTCTGATGTTAAATTCCTCTCTGTTCTCGTTTATGCTACTTCTCATTACTTTCATCTTTCTTCGATTTACTCTGTCCACATTCTGTAGTCATTAGACTATTCATTCAATTCAGCAGACCGTGTAATTCTTCCTCACTTTCACTCAGGATAGCAATATCATCAGCGAATCTAACCATTAAAATCCATTCACTTTGAAACTTTCATTTATTTCCGTCATTGCTTCTTCGACATTTGGGATAAACAGCAGGAGCGAAAGACTACATCCCTGTCCTACACTCTTTTTTAATCCGAACACTTCGTTCTTAGTCTCCCACTCTTATTGTTACCTCTTTGCTCTTGTACATACTGGACATCATCCGTCTTTACCAATAGGTAATCCCTATTTCTCTCAAAATTTCAAATATTTTACACCATTTTACATTGTCGAACGCTTTTCCAGGTCGACAAATGCAGTGAACGTGTCTGTATCTTTCTTTAGTCTTGCTTCGAATTCTACTACTGGATCCCCTATCTCTTCTACATTCCTCTCCTCTGCATTTAACAGTGGAATACCCGTTGCATTCTTAATGTTACCACACTTGCTTTTAATTTCCCCGAAAGTTCTTTTCATTTTTCTATATGGTGGGTCGGTCCATCCGACAATCATTTCTTTTTCGATTTCTTCACATTTCTCATGTAGCTATTTTGCTTTAGCTTCCGTGCACTTCCTATTTATCTCATTCCTTAGTGAGTTGCATTTCTGTATTCCTGAATTTCCCTGAAAATTTTTCTACTCCCTTCTTTCATCGATCAGCTGAAGCACTTCACCTGTTACCCACAATTTTTCGCAGCTACCTCTTTTGTATGTATGTTTTCCTTTTCACCGTCTGTAATTGCTCTTTTTAGAGATGGGCATTCCTCTTCAACTGAACTGGCTACTGAGCTACTCATTTTCGCAGTATCTATAACCTTGGAGAACTTCCACCAACACCATAGTGAAACGAATTTTCGGGAGAGTCGAAATGAGATATTCCAGAAAGCTGTGCAATTTCTCACTGCCTTGAGGCCAACTATCAAAAGTATTGTCTATATATCTAAAACAAATATCCCAGTTTCAGTGTTGAGAACACCAGGGCAAGTTCTTGTAAATCTGCCTTAAGATGCGCCATAATAGGTAGCAAAACGTTCTATACCGCAAGTCCTTGTGTGCGCTCACAGAGTGGGTCACTGAATGAACAATAAGAGGAAGCCAACACACGTCGAAACAGCACCTCATTTTACTGCAACTAATCCCACAGGGATACGCAAAAGAGAAGAGGAATCAAATCAAAGCTTACTAAAATACCAGAGTCATTCGAAACCCAATCCCTTTAATCGGAGCATGAAATCTCCCGAATACCTAATGTGATGTCCAAACTAACCTACTACGTTAGACACATGAACAGGAGTCGATATTCATGTCTGCTAAATATCAACCCATAATTTAACTAAAAGTAGTTTCTCTCCCTTCCCCTGGTTTTGAATAACGTTTTCGGAAGGGTTCCCTTGACTGTCACGGTGTGTTTGCAATTCGCGAGACTTGGCTCGCTAGACAGTTGCGCGAGGCTGTTTCGAGAGACATCTCTCTCGCCCTTTCATTTACACAGAGAGAAAAGTTTCGCGGAACAGGCACGATAAAGGTTAGCCGTCATTCTGGACGAAACAACCATATCGGAGTTCTGTGTTGCCGTACCTATGGCTGCTGCATCCACTTCTACCCTCATGATGATGGTGCATTCGCAAAAGGAAATGAAAACGAAACGAAGTCATTGCTGATGATACAACGAAATGCACCGCCGGGGATACCAATAAAGGAACCAGATTATGAGGTATGTAGGTGTAGAATTCACTGAAAGCACCATTAGGAACTTAATCCAAATGGACGCAAAAAATTTTGATAATCTTGTATCACGGGTCCGAATGTCGAAGAAATGGATACAGAATAGAGAGAAGCAGTAACTGTTCGGTAAAGGCTGGTTATACATTGCAAATGACGATTCATACACAAATCTACAATAGTTATTTAAACCATCAAAGAGTACGATATCAGGAATTATCTCAGCAGTTTGTGAAGAGCTGACGGGAGCAGCTCTATAGAAACTTGTAAAGACAAGTATTATTACTTATGGTCTTTAATAACAGATCAATATTTGTATTAGTAACACATAATAAAGTATATATAATGGTTTGTTTGCATGGACATCTTACGCAGCAGCTGTCAAAAGTCAGTTACTATTATTTGTCCGTGTTGAGCTTACAGCAGTTTAATTAAAGAGAATTACACAAGTCGCATTTCGCTTTTATCACACACAAACAGACACATAAAATACAAGAACAGGAACAACACAAAGTGTGAAAGAAACAGAAAAGAAGAGCTGGGACACAATGACATACAACCACAAATACACACACAGAATATCCGATATTTTCATAAAACAAGGCGTAAAAATATCCCACCAAAAACAATCAACTCAATCCAGAAATATTTCCCAAAAACGATAGGAAAAACTGATCTATACCAGAAATCGGGAATACACTAACTGAAATGCAGTACGTGTGATGTCAGATACATAGATCAAACCAGGAGGACATTTGACACCAGAACAAAGAATATGCAGGAGCATGGAAGTATAGGACTAATCATTCAACTTTTGCAGAACACTTTTACCAACACCAACATAAAATTACGAACAGAGGCACATATATGACAATCATAAAGATAAACAACAAAACACACCTCCTCACCTTACAAGAAAACTACCACATTCAAAATACCATGAAACAAAAGAAACAACTCATAAACGATAAGATCAACTTAGCAAACCATACTCTCTTTAAACTTGTTGACCACTTAACATAACATTAAATATAAACAAATCACCAAAACCTCTATTTATGACTGCCATCTCCTCCCAAATTCTGTAAAAAAAAAAAAAAATCAATACACTCCCATCTCCTCTCATTTGTCTGTTTGTCTACCTAACATACAAGACAATTTCGCTAATTCACACTAACTCACACACACACACACACACACACACACACACACACACACACACACACACAAGGAGTAATTTCACAGGTTGGCAGCACTTACAACGTGAACGAAAACAAATGACAACATATGAACACTGTTATTGTGCAGAGTGAGAAACACACATAACTGTAGTTCAGTTTACGAAAGTGAATTATACATAATGGAGCGCAAGAAATACTACAGATTGGCAAAAACTGCCAAGGGCAAATGAGAATCAAAGTCTTTCGACATCAACCGCTGTAGAAGGGGGGATGACGCAGAATATGTAAAGAAACTCTGTAAGTAATTTGCACTCCAACTTCATAAGAATACGATGTTTTTAACACAAAGCAACCAAAAACGTATCCAATTTGCAGAATAACCTCGGAAGATGCTCTATAAATAAAAGCGAAACGCGTCTGGTGTAATTCTCTTTAATTAAATAGCAGTAAGCTCGAGGAGGATAACCAATAGTAACTGAAAATATAATTGTATCACGTTTTGTAAAAAAGCTATTTTTATAGAAACTTATCTAAAATGTAAAGTTTAAGAGTACTTCCTAAGAATAATTAATGAGAACAAAAATAACAGGAGAAGAGTTCAGGTCTACGGGCTTCACAAAATATTTCTATTCAGTGGGGCTATAAAAGAGTTCGCTGCTAATCACCTTAAAAGAATTGTACTATAAACTGTGTTGGTCACCGAGACTGCGAGTCAGGCAATGTAGGATTTCTAAATTAAAAGTTATTCGTATTCTTTCGGGAAAGAATGACGTGACATGAAAACCAAAGAACTTTTAACTTCACCGACAACGGCCGCGAAACCTAATCCAGGACCTGTGCTGTCTAAACAGTGTTACATATCCTCCTTGAACATAAAGACGATGTGGAGTCCTTGTACAATGTATTCGCTAAGACATCCACAGTATTAATGAGTGTAAAACGTTCTTTGATAAACGTTCTCTTAGATTTTATCAATACGCTTCTGCTGTTCGGGTGAATCCTAGGAACTTTCTAGTCAGAGTTTGAATCAAAACCGATCATTCAGCTTACACAGAAAACCGCACATGGTGAGAAACATCGCCACACGCGCATATAAACATACACACAAACATTTCATGTATATATGAGAGGCAGCCAAATGAAAATGAGACAGATTGAAAAAATGCAAGTAAACTATTTAATATTTCAAAACTAATCGCCATAACTGTTAATACATACATCCCAGTGTGAGACAAGACGGTCAGTGGCTTCAGGGAAAAAAAATTTCCGTTTGACGACGGAACCATGATAGTACCAAGGCGTGCACTCTTCGAAGCAGATCAACGGTCACGAAAGTCTTTCTTCAGGGCTCCAAAAACATGGAAATAGCATGGGGAGACATCGGGACTATATGGAAGATGTGTAAGGGCGTCTAGAAAGTTCTTTACTTTATTTTTATTTTACTGCAGTGGTCTAATGTTCATCGACTTCCTGGATCAAGGCACCATTGTTAACACACAGCGTCACATGGACACTTCGCAAAATTTGAAGCGCGCGTTTAAGTCCAAACTCCCAGGAATGTGACGGGTGGCATCATTCTGTTGCAGGATAAGGCTCGCCGAGGTTGTTTCGACTAGGCAACAGAAGCTCCGCTGAGAATCCCTCACACGTCCGCCATGTGGTACCTATCTCTCTACATGCGATTTCCATATTTCTGGATCCCTGAAGAAAGAAATTCGTAGCAGTCGATTGTTTTGGACGAAGAGGAGCACGCCTGGATACAATCTTGGTTCCGTAGGTAGCCGCAAACACTTTTCAATGAAGACACTGACCGATTTGTCTCACGGTGGCATAAATACGTTAACAGTTATGGCGATTACTTTTGAAACAACAGACAGTTTACTTACCTTTCATCCTTTTGTCTCGTTTTCATTTGATTGCCCCTTATATAACACGTCAGATTCGGGCAGTATTTTGCTACACTTGTGAACAATCTCGGCTAATACATGGGTGATTCGTCCCACTAAAACTAACTACTCCCCCATGAACCATGGACCTTTCCGTTTGTGGGAGGCTTGCGTGCCTCAACGATATAGATAACCACAGCGGAGGGGTATCTGTTGAGAGGCCAGACAAACGTGTGGTTCCTGAAGAGGGACAGCAGCCTTTTCAGTAGTTGCAGGGGCAACAGTCTGGATGATTGACTGATCTGGCCTTGTAACACTTACCAAAACGGCCTTGCTGTGCTGGTACTGCGAACGGCTGAAAGCAAGGGGAAACTACTGCCGTAATTTTTCCCGAGGGCATGCTGCTTTACTGTATGATTAAATGATGATGGCGTCCTCTTGGGTAAAATATTCCTGAGGGAAAATAGTCCCCCATTCGGATCTCCGGGCGGGGACTACTCAAGAGGACGTCGTTATCAGGAGAAAGAAAACTGGTGTACTGCGGATCGGAGCGTGGAATGTCAGATCCCTTAATCGGGCAGGTACGTCAGAAAGTTTAACGAGGGAAATGGATAGGTTGAAGTTACATATAGTGGGAATTAGCGAAGTTCGGTGGCAGGAGGAACAAGACTTTTGGCCAGGTGAATACAGGGTTATAAATACAAAATCAAATAGGGGTCATGCAGGAGTAGGTTTCATAATGAATAAAAAAATAGGAGTACGGGTAAGCTACTAAAAACAGCATGTGAACGCATTATTGTGGCTAAGATAGACACGAAGCCCACGCCTACTACGGTAGTACAAGTTTATATGCCAACTAGCTCTGCAGATGATGAAGAAATTGATGAAATGTATGATGAGATAAAAGAAATTATACAGGTAATGAAGGGAGACGAAAATTTAATAGTCATGGGTGACTGGAATTCGAGAGTAAGAAAAGGGAGAGAAAGAAACATAGTAGGTGAATATGGATTGGGGGAGAGAAATGAAAGAGGAAGCCGCCTGGTAGAATTTTGCGCAGAGCATAACTTAATCATAGCTAAGACTTGGTTCAAGAATCATGAAAGAAGGTTGTATACATGGAAGAATCCTGGAGATACTAAAAGGTATCTGATAGATTATATAATGGTAAGACAGAGATTCAGAAACCAGGTTTTAAATTGTAAGACATTTCCAGGGGCAGATGTGGGCTCTGACCACAATCTATTGGTTATGAACTGTAAATTAAAACTGAAGAAACTACAAAAATCTGAGAATTTAAGGAGGTGGGACCTGGATAAACTGAAAGAACCAGAGGTAGTACAGAGTTTCAGAGAGAGCATAAGGGAACAATTGACAGGAATGGGGGAAAGAAATACAGTAGAAGAAGAATGAGTAGCTTTGAGGAATGAAATAGTGGAGACAGCGGGGGATCAAGTAGGTAAAAAGACGAGGGCTAGTAGAAATCCTTGGGCAACAGAAGAGATACTGAATTTAATTGATGAAAGGAAAAAATACAAAAATGCAGTAAATGAAGCAGGCAAAAAGGAATACAAACGTCTCGAAAATGAGATCGACAGGAAGTGCAAGATGGCTAAGCAGGGATGGCTAGAGGATAATGTAAGGATGTAGACGCTTATCTCACCAGGGATAAGGTAGATACTGCCTACAGGAAAATTAAAGAGACCTTTGGAGAAAAGAGAACCACTTGCAAGAATATCAAGAGCTCAGAAGGAAACCCAGTTCTAAGCAAAGAAGAGAAAGCAGAAAGGTGGAAGGAGTATGTAGAGGGTCTATACAAGGGTGATGTACTTGAAGACAATATTATGGAAATGGAAGAGGATGTAGATGAAGATGAAATGAGAGATATGATACTGCGTGAAGAGTTTGACAGAGCACTGAAAGACCTGAGTCGAAACAAGGCCCCCGGAGTAGACAACATTCCATTAGAACTACTGACAGCCTTGGGAGAGCCAGTCCTGACTAAACTCTACCATCTGGCGAGCAAGATGTATGAGACAGGTGAATTACCCTCAGACTTCAAGAAGAATATAATAATTCCAATCCCAAAGAAAGCAGGTGTTGACAGATGCGAAAATTACCGAACTATCAGTTTAATAAGTCACAGCTGCAAAATACTAACGAGAATTCTTTACAGACGTATGGAAAAACTGATAAAAGCCAACCTCGGGGAAGATCAGTTTGGATTCCGTAGAAATGTTGGAACACGTGAGGCAATACTGACCCTACGGCTTATCTTAGAGGAAAGATTCAGGAAAGGCAAACCTACGTTTCTAGCATTTGTAGACTTAGAAAAAGCTTTTGACAAAGTTGATTGGAATACTCTCTTTCAAATTCTGAAGGTGGCAGGGGTAAAATACAGGGAGCGAAAGGCTATTTACAATTTGTACAGAAACCAGATGGCAGTTATAAGAGTCGAGGGGCATGAATGGGAAGCAGCGGTTGGGAAAGGAGTGAGACAGGCTTGTAGCCTCTCCCTGATGTTATTCAGTATGTATAATTTAGCAAGAAATAATGGAAACAAAAGGTAAGTTTGGAGTAGGTATTAAAATCCATGGCGAAGAAATAAAAACTTTAGGTTCGCCGATGACATTGTAATTCCGTCAGAGACAGCAAAGGACTTGGAAGAGCAGTTGAACGGAATGGACAGTGTTTTGAAAGGAGGGTATAAGATGAACATCAACAAAAGCAAAACGAGGACAATGGAATGTAATCGAATTAAGTCGGGTGATGCTGAGGGAATTAGATTAGTAAATGAGACACTTAAAGTAGGAATGGAGTTTTGCTATTTGGGGAGCAAAATAACTGATGATGGTTGAAGTAGAGGGGATATAAAATGTAGACTGGCAATGGGAAGGAAAGCGTTTCTGAAGAAGAGAAATTTGTTAACATCGAGTATAGATTTAAATGTCAGGAAGTCGTTTCTGAAAGTATTTGTATGGAGAGTAGCCATGTATGGAAGTGAAACGTGGACGATAAATAGTTTAGACAAGAAGAGAATAGAAGCTTTTGAAATGTGGTGCTACAGAAGAATGCTGAAGATTAGATGGGTAGATCATATAACTAATGAGGAGGTATTGAATAGAACTGGGGAGAAGAGGAGCTTGTGGCACAACTTGACTAGACGAAGGGATCGGTTGGTAGGACATGTTCTGAGACATCGAGGTATCACCAATTTGGTATTGGAGGGCAGCGTGGAGGGTAAAAATCGTAGAGGGAGACCAAGAGATGAATACACTAAGCAGATTCAGAAGGATGTAGGCTGCAGTAGGTACTGGGAGATGAAGAAGCTTGCACAGGATAGAATAGCATGGAGAGCTGCATCAAACCAGTCTCAGGACTGAAGACCACAACAACAACAAAACTAACTAAACATTTAGCCCACTTAATACGTATGGCTCTAGAGAGGTGGTTATATACATTATCAAGGTAACTGGTAAATTGTCAAGGTTTATTGTCACAGACAATTAAAATACTCGTCACTCACACACATTGAAGTGTTATTGTGAAAGTAATGTTAAGTGTTTATGGTATGCAAGCAGGGCGAATAAAATTTTTTGATAGTTGACACTTGAGGCTGGTATATTGCAATTAAAAACCTCAGCGTTCACCATTGCCAGACTATTATAACAACTGGTCAGCTCTTTTCCAATTCCTCGTCCGGCTTTCTTCCTTCACCTGTTGGCATCCCAGAACCTGGATTTGGCGTTTTTGTTTCGCATTTCATCAGAAATGATAACCACACTACAATAACACACGCACAACGAAGTAACGAAATACGGACGATTCAGGCACTAGTCAAACGCTACTGGATCCTTGCACACAAGCTGCGATTCACATGTAATTAATATCATCACAGAAACTGTACAGTAGAGAAGCTTCATATACTATGTGATCTATCCGGACACCCCCAAAAACATGTTTCTCGTATTAGGTGCATTGTGCTGCCAGGTACTCCATATCAGTGACTTCAGTAGTCATTAGACATCGTGAGAGAGCAGAATGGGGTGCTCCGTGGAACTCACGCACTTCGAACGTGGTCAGGTGATTGGGTTTCACTTGTCTCATACGTCTCTACGCGAGATTTCCACACTACTAAACATCCCTAGGTCCACTGTTTCCGATGTGATAGTGAAGTAGAAACGTGAAGGGACACTTACAGCACAAAAGCATACAGCCCGACCTCGTCTGTTGACTGACAGAGACCGCCGACAATTGAATAGGGTCGTAATGCGTAATAGGAAGACATCTATCCATCACACAGGAATTCCAAACTGCATTAGGATCCACTGCAAATACTATGGCAGTTAGGCGGGAGGTGAGAAAACTTGGATTTCATGGTCGAGGGGCTGCTCATAAGCCACACATCACGCCGATAAATGCCAAACGACGCCTCGCTTGGTGTAAGGAGCGTAAACATTGTACGATTGAACAGTGAAAAAAGGTTGTGTGGAGTGACGAATCACGGTACACAATGTGGCGATCCGACAGCAGGGTGTGGGTATGGCGAAAGCCCGGTGAACATCATCTGCCAGAGTGTGTAATGACAACAGTAAAATTCGGAGGCGGTGAGGTTATGGTGTGGTCGTGTTTTTCATGGAGGGGGCTTGCACCCCTTCTTGTTTTGCGTGGCACCATCACAGCACAGGCCTACATTGATGATTTAAGCACCTTCTCGCTTCCCACTGTTGACGAGCAATTCGGGGATGGCGACTGCATCTTTCAACACGATCGAGCACCTGTTCATAATGCACGGCTTGTGCCGGAATGGTTACATGGCAATAACATCCCTGTAATGGACTGGCCTGCACAGAGTCCTGATGATTTGGAACGCCGACTTTGTGCCTGGCCTCACCAACCGACATCGATACCTATCGTCAGTGCAGCACTCCGTGAAGAATGGGCTGCCATTCCCAACAAACTTTCCAGCACCTGGATGATCGTATGCCTGCGAGAATGGAATCTGTCATCAAGGCTAAGTGTGGGCCAATACAGTATTGAATTCCAGCATTACCGACGGAGGACACCACGAAATTGTAAGTCATTTTCAGCAAAGTGTTGGCTCTGAGCACTATGGGACTTAACATCTGCGGTCATCAGTCCCCTAGAACTTCGAACTACTTAAACCTAACTAACCTAAGGACATCACACACATCCATGCCCGAGGCAGGATTCGAACCTGCGACCGTAGCAGTCGCGCGGTTCCGAACTGAGCGCCTAGAACCGCGAGACCACCGCGGCCGGCACAGCAAAGTGTCCGAATACTTTTGGTCACATAAGAGATTTCATTGCATGTGGCCGAACTTTATGAAGGTTCTGTAGGGGAATAAATACAGTACGGTAACACGACGTGGTGGCGTAGTGTCGTGGTTAAAATACGATCCTCTTGTGGGTTCGAATCTCGTCAGGTGATATCTTTCTTTTTATTTTCAAATCTTTATCAAAATGACTTTGAGTATTATTTTTATTGAATCAATTGGTTTAAGGGTAATTTTATTTTTTATTGCGAATCCTTTGTCATCTCTTTTTCATCATCTTACTGACTTTTTTTTTATCTTAAGGGACTTAACTGCTAAGATCATCAGTCCCTAAGCTTACACACTACTTAACCTAAATTATCCTAAGGACACACACACACACACCCATGCCCGAGGGAGGACTCGAACCTCCGCCGCGACCAGCCGCACAGTCCATGACTGCAGCGCCCAGACCGCTCGGCTAATCCCGCGCGGCTACTGACTTTATTCATTAGGATTTCCTGCTCTTGCATTTTTCGTGATTGTAATTAAACTTATTGGTTATTAGGTCCACCTGTTAGGCAAAACATTATTTTTTCGTATGATCTAACCTATTTAAGCACCACCTTGCCATTATCAGTAGGTTTTCCTTTATTCAAGTCTGTGAAGAAACTTATTAAAATGAAAAGTGTTTGTTACGAACAAACTTCTGCAAAACATATGTAGTATTTGTGTGTGGAAGTAAAGGCTCTGCCAAAGCAAAACTTTAACAATACCAAACATATGCGTAAATTATCACACACAACAAAATTACGTTTAAACCTAAAGTGTTGTGTTAGTCCACCAATTAAATTCACATTAACAGCATCCGATTGCAGATGTACGAGTACATAATAATGTAAAAATGGTGCAGCATAACCGTATAATATAAAACTAAGGTAAGTAATGACATAAAAAAACAAAAACTTTTGGACTAATTTTCGTAGATTAGTTATCACTTAGAAATGTTCACATTTCATAAATTTGAGTAAAAGAAGACCCACTGATGATGGCACACAGATGTTGAAACATGTTTTTTTTTATTTTAAAAAATATGTTTTTGTGAATCAGGCAGACCTTCCATCCAACAATTCGTATTAACTTTATTTGCTTTTACTTTTTCTTCATATCGTTCTTTTTTCGTTTTTAGTCTACCCATAAACTATAACCGACTGCCAGTCAGGACTGCTCATCGGTTGGTATTGCAGCCAATGTGAGGATAGTTCCAGATAACCAAAGAAAGCGAGAAATTACAGTATGGTTTCAGTGCTGAAACTGAAAATTTTCTTTCTTCAGTTTGCTCGTAGTCGTCAGCTTTAATCACGCGAGCAAAGCAGCGTGATTAATAACGCTGTCGAGGGCAATATTCTCGGATACACTGCACATCACGGGGTTGTGAATAGGTTAGGACGCGAGCGTAAATTCAGAGCCACAGAACACGTCGCCTACCGCAGTTCAGTCATCGGTCACTTAAAAACGGCCATGTACAGAGCATCTCGCATTGCTGTCATACCTGACAGCTGCCACTCCCAACACTGTTGTGTGTTACGTGTCCACGTACACTTCAGCCTTTGTGAAGTGACCCACTGTATTTGCATGTCACAGAAGCTCTCCCGTGAACCGTGAGTCGCCCTTGGGTAGCTCAACCAGTAGAGCACCGTCGCGCGAAAGGCAAAGATCCCCACTTCGAGTGTCGGTTCGACACACAGTTTTAATCTGCCAGGAAGTTTCATATCAGCGCACACTCCGCTGCAAAGTGAAAATCTCATTCTATCGTAAAACGGATTGAAAACTAATCCATGACTGGTTTTCAGTTGCTCTTCGAGCACCAGGTCTCCACTTCTCTTGGGATTCCCAGTTACTCACAAAAATATGGGCTGTAGCTTCTTTTTCCATCACTCAGACCCGTCTGACCATACTCGAAGTGCCTGCACTCGGTCATATGATAGTGTACTCTTGCTGTAGACTCATGAAATCGGCAAGTATTATTATAATACAGTACTTCTTTTCATCTAAGGGCTATGACTCCATTTTTTTTTTTATTTTGCGCTAGGAGCATGCTACATAAATTTGGCATGCGCAATTCCGTGCGTATCAGGAGACAGGCATGTGCCTGAAATAAATGAAACATTAATTACGTTACTTTATTTTTTGGGGGTGATGATGTTACTTGGTAGTTTATGCCCAAACTGTCACGCAACCTATTTTATTATGTAATACTTGTATGCACATTCCAATAGTCAATGCAGTCGATTCTTTAACGCTACATGATAGCTGTAGACAATATTTACTATTGCCAATGATTGCACAGCTGATTAGTCCTTCCTATTTCCTTTTACTATGTTGAGAGGGTCCTGTTTCCTTCTGCAGCCTTGGATACTTTCTTTAGCTGCCTCAAGATATGGAAGTTGACTTAAAAGTACGGGAGTGTCATTAACTTCTTCAGCACTGAAAGCAGCCCCCGAGCAAGTAAATGACAGCGGGTGCATAGCAGGAGGGACTGTGTGCTGTAAAAACTGAGTTGTGCAAGACACTAGAAGGAATCCTTTTGGCGAGATAAAGACTTGGAAGCCAGGTGAAGCAATCAAGACTTGAGACCCTGGGATCGGCTTTTGTCTGTGGCCATGTCACGAAGGAATGTTCATTTACATCAGAGACTGTGATTCGTTCACAATAATTATTTCGGTAAAAGGTACGATTTCCCACATGTTAATACATACAAGCCTTTTGCTTGGGTGGGGTTGGTAACCTGCCATGTAGTGGTAGAGATTTTCTGCCTTCCATTCCATGATATACCATTAAACAAGACTACATCCATGACAGTAGGAATTTGTAAAATGTGTTTATAAAATTATTGTTGGTCGAAACTCGTAGAGGTCTGCTGCTATTGGTCAGCGAGGTTCCTAACCTGGTAGAGCCAGCTAAGTTTCGGAGGGTCGAGTCAGAAAACACTTGCTGCTGGGCGATCGAAGAAAGCACTTGCTTCAGGGAGATCGAGGAGTCGTTGCAGACTGAGAGTGATGTCTCCGACTTAGAGCGGAGCACAGGGGTCTACCTGGACTCAGACTTTCCTGATGTAACTGCCGCTGTATTTAACAATCACACTATGTAAGAGCGGTAAGCGTGAGCCGGTATGCAGCCACCAAGCAGGGGGGGCTGCGTAACTAATTTAAATGCGCAGTTTTATCGTTCACAGCCAACTGATTGCCACCATTATGCACATGGGCTAATCGCTTGGTATTCGTACTTGCTTCTCTGGGGTTTTTTCTTTAAATCATTGACAATTTTCGCAGTTCTGTGTTAACCTTTCATGTGTCCACCTACCTGTACCGAGGCTGCAGTCATGATTATACCTTTTGTTCACTTGTTAAATATTTATATGTTTGTTTCAGTGGGTAAATCAACTGTCTGATGTCTTATGGTAATAAACTAAATTATTATAGTGACAGCTAGTTTCCCTTTTGAGGTTAGATGACCCAATTTGTGTTGCGCAACCATGCTTTTAAGTGTTTCTTAAACTTGCGTGCTTTTATGGGATTTCCCTTACCAGCAGGTTACCGGGAACCAGACTTCTAGCATCTTAGAGATATGCTAAACAGTTCATCCGAAACATCACAATATTTAAGACTTTATGAATACTCTCCGTTCTACAGCTGTGGCTAAGAATACTACTGAGCATCAGACGCTCGGATTACTAAACGGAAATTTACAAGGTAAGAAGGCTTCTTTTTGTTGTATTGTATTGTATTCACTGTATGTTAACCGGGGGTCTGGAAGCCACAGATAGGCTCCGTACCCGCCGCAGCCGCAGTGGTCCACAACCCCACGACGACTACCGCAGTCCACTTCACCTCTCCACCACCCCACACCGAGCCACTCTTTCAGTGTTTTTCTACGGTTCGGCCCCCGGTGGAGCCCCCCCCCCTCCCCCAGAACGTCTCACAGACGAGTGTAGCCCCTATGTTTCCGTACTACAGTAATGATGGTGTACGCGTACGTGGAGAACTTGTTTGCGTAGAGATCGCCGACATAGTGCAGCTGAGGCTAAATAAGGGGAACCAGCCCGCATTCGCCGAGGCAGATGGAAAACCGCGTAAAAGCCATCCACAGACTGGCTGGTGCACCGGACCTCGACACAAGTCGCCAGGCGGATTCGTGCCGGGAACCAGGCGCTCCTTCCCAATTCGGAAAGCTGTGCGTTAGACCGCACGGCTAACCGAGCGGGCTTTCTTTTTATTGGTTACGCTATGAAGGGTAAAACAACAACCGGAAAATATCATACAAGTTTTTGAATCAACAAAATGAAAGAAAAGCGAGAACAAACGTCAGTTGAAAAAGAGGTCTTGAGACTGAAGTCCACAACAACAACAACAACCGTGGACATTTGAACAAATCTGATCCAAAATCCCTAAAATGTTTCATTGACAAAGCGGCAATTTTCGAAAGTGTAGTAACTACCACCCATTCCTGTTGTACGTCTAGGAAACCTGTGGGAAAACTTTAGAGCGTTTTCCGATCTAAAGGTCCACAAGTGTCCTCCATAAACCTCTTGTGTGTGATACTTTTAAACCTCGGTAATTTACACGCAATAAACTACGAGGCTCTATCCTTAAGACAGAACGAGGCACTGCGCCGGGAGCTAGATTCTACACTTTTACAGAGTGGCTATAATTAAACTCCGCTACTTGAGAGGGCCCCCATGAAAAACGAGTGATCCTAGCACTACGAAACATTGTGGAAACATTCGTAATGATATGCGGAGGAGAAATAACGGATGAACGATTGAAAAAAAAACAGGTTTTAATTTATACGTGAGAGGGTAACATTTGTTCATTACGTACCACGTTTACGTTCCAGGTCACAAACGTTGCTCAGTGGGACGACCATCTGCATTCATGACAGACTGAAACCGCACCAGAAATACCATGTCACAATTGTTTGCAGCACTTTTCAAAAGGTTGACCATACAATGTGGAGCTGCCGTGTTCGTCCTCAGCTTGAAGATTGCACATCGCGTCCAGCACTCGCAATCATGGCAACAGTAATTTCTTTAACAATTTGTGGAGCAATTGATTGAATCATGTTCTTCAACCACGATGTGGTAACAGGATCGACGACAGCTGTGGCCGAGCGGCTCTAGGCTCTTCACTAAGGAACCGCGCTGCTGCTACCGTTGCAGGTACGAATCCTGCCTCGGGCTGGACGTGTGTGATGCCCTTAGGTCAGTTAGGTTTAAGCAGATCTACGTCTAGTGGACTAATGACCTCAGATGTAAAGTCCCATAGTGCTTAGAGCCATTTGAACCATTTGAAAGAGGATCTTTCCGTATGCTTTTAATGACTCGATACTCACGAAGAGCAGCATCACTATTATTATTGTTTTGCTAAAACAGCTTTACGTGTAAACCCCTGCTTACCTTGTCCAGACCAACACTGATTGTCTGCAACTGTAACGCACACCGATGCTTGTGTTTCGGCCTTACGTCGCTATAGCAGCACCGGCGCCTAACAGAAGTCACGACACTAACACAAACGTTGTGGCCGAGCGGTTCTAGGGCTTCAGTCCGGAATCGCGCAACTGCTACGGTCGCACGTTCGAACCTGCCTCGGGCATGGATGTGTGTGATGTCCTTAGGTTAGTTAGGTTTAAGTAGTTTCAAGTTCTAGGGGACTGATGACCTCAGATGTTAAGTCCCATAGTGCTCAGAGTCATTTGAACCATTTGAACTATGCACAGGCTTGGATTAAGGAAGGATGGGGTAGAAAATCAGCCGTGCCGTTTCAAAGGACCCATTCTAGCATTAGCCTTAAGCCAGGGCCGGCCACGGCCCGCCAAACGACTGGATGTGTGGGCTGCGTGCAGATTGTGGACAGTCGTGTCTCGGCTTCACTCGGTCCTCCTCTGAAGTACCCCGTCAACCGCGACATTTCATTTAGCACTACGGTGTGGCATTTTTCAGTCGGCACAAATCGCTTCACTTCAGCTTGTTCTGGTGCCAGTGCTGTTTCCCTTCGTTGTTTATTCGTGATATGAACGTTTACAGGTCCAGTGACTATCTGCACGAAAAGAGTCAGTCTAGCAATATATAGTCAAAAGCTGTCAAAAACGAACGGAAATGACAGAAGACAGGGATGAGTACTCCGAATATCTGTCACGCAGTAGCATAATCGACGGGTACCGCATATTTGCTGCGAAACGATGCTGGAATCCCAGGCAGAAAGAGTTTAAAGATTTAGTTGACAAGCAAAGAGCAAAAAACTAAAACGATTGGCTTGTGTGGTTTATTGTTCTACACATCAAGAAGCATTTTTGGCCAATTCTGTAGGCATGGAACACGTAAAGAGATTGGTGGAATGAATTTCTCAAGTCGCATACATTATTCCACTGTGAGTTGCAACTGTTTTCGTAGGAGTTGAACGACCGAGCGAGGTGGCACAATGGATAGGATACTTTACTCGCTTTCGGGAGGACGACGGTTAGCATCCATGTCCGGCCATCAATGTTTATGTCTCCCGTCATTTCCCTAAATCGGTCCAGGCAAATTTCGGGATGGTTCCTTTTGAAGGCCACGGCCGATTTCGTTTCCCCATCCCCGACACAATCCGCGATTGTCCTCCGTCTCTAATAACCTCGGTGTCGACGAGACGTCAACTCCAATCTTCCTTTTGGGGTTGAAGACTATGGGGACGAGGAGGCATGGATTGCTGCAGAATACTTTGTTTAAGTCAAGAGGCATGCCTGGAGAGATTTTCCGATTTAAAACCCGCTATTGTTGAATTTATGAACGAAAAAGGAGTGCAGAATCTAGAATTAGAATACCGGGAATGGATTAGAGATGAAGTACTTTAAGTGTACTTGACTGCGCACTGGTCACAGAGAGAATCTAAAAGATGAGAAACAACTTGTGTCTAACATGATAGAGATGTGTTTAAAAAGAAAGTTGCATTGTAAAAGGGACAAATTCTGACAAACAGACTCTAGTTTCTTAAGATCACTGCCGTTAAGGAAAAATTTAAGTTTGAGTAATTCATTATGGCCTCGAAAGAATTACTTCTAAACGTTTTGAGGACAATGTTAATGTTACATCTGTTTTTGAGCTGTTTTCGAGACCGTTTCACTTGAAAGCGCCTCTATGGATATTCTGATGTACCTGACTGAACTGCATTATAATTCCCATTAAAAAGACAAGTCCTTTTTACGTCAAACCTGTCCAAGACGTCTACATTGTTTTCTTCATGTAGAGTTTCCATAATCAGGTTTCAAAAGCGCTACAATATTACCATAGGTGTGTGAAACATCTTTTTTTCACTATGAGACTAAATCAGTAGCGATTACATGGCAACTGAGCACGAAAACCTTTGAAACTGTCCGCATGTGTCCGTATTCTAACAGTCTGTATCAAATAAAAATTACGTTGTATTGGTTGACTCTTACATAGAAGATAACAGCAACCGGCCACTTTTTACAATGCATTTTATTTATCTTTAAATGCGAACATTTAGTTTAGGCTTTACCGTAACTGTTATTGACATTAAATGAAACAAGTTTACTGTCACCAAACACTATTTATTTATCTCCACGACGCGTTTTAAAGCTTTAAACCTTCTTCATCAGGTGGATTTATATTTGTTAATATGACATTCGTGTGTGAGTTGTGCTACGATTTTTGTAGGAACTTTTGGCACTGTCTAGTGGAGAAACAAAACACTATTTCAGAACATGGTTTTGGGTTTCTTTTGATAAAAATTTAAACGTATATCTAACAGTAAAAATAAAATAGAATACCTACAGTGGTCACAGATTCCTTCCACTGTCGTAACACATCATATGTATACTGCCATATTTTGTAAACAAATATGGCGTCCGGAGACTATTAGATGTAAGGATCGTATAGCAGAAGAGAAAACATTATCACAAAGTACAAAGAATATGCATCGTAGCAACATCGTTACAGAATAAATATTTTAAAGGGTGTTGAAGATGTTTGTTTTGAGTTGTCGAATGCTTGCATTGGAATAAATATTTCAGATGGCATATAAATCCAATTTTGACAAGTTAATATATCTTAAACTTCCTACTAGTTTATACAATCACGTGGCAAGTTACGAACTTTAATTACAATAACTATGTTGTTTAACGTGGTAATACATTGGTTAATGCTTTAAAATATGCAGATGGATGTACAGTCTGTGCCAGTAGTTGGTGTACATATAATTTCAAGCTGACAAGGGTTATAAGCTGTTGGTGTGATGATACATTTGTAAATGAGGTCAATTTCTTGAGCATTTGGGGGCTGTCATGGTAACATACCTAAATATTTATGGTAAATATTCAGTTTTGTGTGTTTTTAGATTTTATTGTTAAATTTAAAATAGTTGTGTGAAAACGTGAATTTGAGGAGGTCCATTAATTCAGTAATGTGAGTTGAAGGGATTTTTTTTGCGCTTTTGTAGGTTGGCATTGATTATCTGTAGTGTGGGTTCTATTGGCACAGAGGAATAACGTTTTGTATGTCAAATGAAGTAAGTGCTGCTCCATTAGGTACTTCTCTGTTATTGAGATGCTGTGTAAATTCTGCTGTGTCATCAACGACAGCTGTACAACACTCTTATTTCGTTCCACATTGTCACATTGTCCACTTCTGTATGGTGTACGACTGCCGTTGATAATGGTACAGAACGCAGACCGTTGGCAAAATAAAATAACATTATTACAAACAGCTCAGTGTGATGCATTTTAAGGCTTTTTTCGTGACTACACTATCAAACCTTGACTGGATAAGGAAACAGTGAATCAGTAATAACAACTGTAATTTTTCTATGTACAATCTGGACGACAAGGCGATGTTGCAAGCCACCTTCCATTCTTTTTAAGGAAAACGTATCTTTCTTGACATCCACTTTTACTGCTAACTATAGATGGATGGATATTTCTAGATTTTTCCTTCACCTCTCCCAACTACAAGGTGATTATAATTAAACTTCCGTTACTGTTTACTGTAGGGGGACCCAACTTAATAGTAATTCGGTTCAGACTGTGCGCTGGAGGATTTGCGTTTGTGTTAGTGCGTTTTTTATGTGTATTAACCCATTTCTATTGATATTGTCAATGTGTCAGAGTCTGCTTCATTTCGTTGACTTTTACTGAAATACATCAGAAACACGAGATTTTTTTAGTTGGGTATCCATTCTTTTGGTGAAAGTAGTGGCGAAATTTAGAAGAATTTGTACTTACGGTTTTCTAATGGTGTATCTAGTATTCCATACATAGGCAATGTTTCACAGAAGACTGCAAGTATTTTCAAAAATCACAAAGTAAGAATTGGGTTTTCTACATCTAATAAACTACAACAGAACTAATACATAATATAAAATGTAATCATGATCCATATAGGTAACATGCCACGAACGTTCCATGTTCTACCTAAGACAAACACGCTGAAATTTCAACACCAGGTACACAGAGCACATCAAAGCCTACACACACAACAAACACACTACGTCAGCAATAGCAACGCACATACGTAATACAGGACACCCATTTGGAAAAATAGAGCAAAATGTCAAAGTACTCCACCGGCTAAATAAAGGACATGAAATGGATTTGCTAGAAGAACTGGAGATACGTTCACATTACAGAAAATATGAAAATAAAATTTAAACGAAAAACTTCAGTGTGAAGCAGTGAATTTCTTCAGATGTTTCGATAGTATACTTAAATAAAAATAGTAAAACATAAAAATAAGACAATCGTAAAATCGATACAAGTAATTTATGAGCCAAATTGGTAAGTTAAATAATCTCTGCACAATAGCATATCATAATCTGTGGAAGACCTATAATGTTATCTCTGTGGACTACATGTAAGAAGATCTTTGTAACTGGTTTGTTTATGTAAGATATTTTCGGTGTGTAAATTGCACAAGTTGTGTGTGATGTTTAATGTGTGTGAGACTCTGCACAAATGGAAAATTAGAAAACTGTAAGTACAAATTCTTCTAAATTTCGCCACTACCTTCACCAAAAGAATCGTTACCCAACTAAAAAATCACATCTTTCTTATATATTACAGTAAAAGTCAACGAAATGAAGCAGACTCTCACACATTGACAACATCAATATAAATGGCTTAATACACATAAAAACCGCACATGAAAATGGGAATCACTTCCCGAATCGTGTCGTGCGAAAAGTAAAATAAAGAAAAATCGTGGCGGGTAGCAGAAGGCTTATTTATAAACAAACCTATTGTTAACGTCAGACTAACAGTGCCGGAAAATGAAACCCGAGAAGTACTGAATGCGTGCTTCAAGACGAAGAGTAAAGGTGGCATTAGTGTTGTCAACAGTAAGTATCATTAATGTGTGGAACAACTTTGTTTACAAGCAAGACACACACCGCACATTGCTGACAGTATCACTGCGCTGTACATAGTTTCAGAGCAGTACAGATACAAACAAATTGCGTTCTCGTTTTCGAGAGTTTTTAGGAAGGTCACTGGTCTGGTACAGGATGAAATCATTGGGGTAGGGACGGTCCGGCCAAATATTGTGAGCCTGATGAGAATTAATGAAATTATATTACTTGTTGCGATCCACTGAAAAACACGCATCCCTTACACCAAAATACCCCTAACAAAAAACCTGAACAACCTCCTAGATGTTGTCGCTGGAGTTCGATGTTCTCTCTTAATAGGAAAATATATACAACGTGGAGGTTACATGAATGTGCGAGTAACCGTGAATGAAGCTAGGAATGAGTGAGTGTAATAGCGTCAGACTTACTCTTCCTTATTTCATAACATTTTAACCACATTCGTTCTTACTAATTTTCGTTGAAAGCCCCACAGCAAACAAAAACACACACAGGTAGACACAAACACTGACAGCACGCGCACGTCGCACACACACACACACACACACATACACATACACACACCCACACACATACACACACATGGAGGTGGCTGCAAGCAAGATTGGCCTCCTGCTGAGTGAACCAAAGACTGAGTATTTGTTAACGGGCTGGGCTTGTGCTTATTCAAGAGACCCACTGTAGCTACTGGTAATGGGAACCCAGGCCTTCTATAGAGACGATGCATCATGTTTGACAGGGATAAAAGAAAGGGCCCGAACTGGAAACTGGTCGAACTCATCTCACTGAGCTTCATACACACTGAAAAGCCAAAGAAACTGGTACACATTCCTAATATCGTGTAGGGCCCCGCAAAAACGAAGTGCCGCAACACGACGTGGCATGGACTCGACTAATGTTTGAAATAGTGCTGGATGGAATTGAGTCTATGGGTCCCGCAAGGCTGACCATAAATCCATAAAAGAATACGAGGGGCTAGAGATCTCTTCTGAATAGCACTTTGCAAGGCATCCAAGATAAGCTCAATAATATTCATGTCTGGGGAGTTTCGTGGCCAGCGGAAGTGTTTAAACTTAGACGAGTATGCCTGGAGCCACTCCGTAGCAATTCTGGACGTGTGGGGTGTCGCATTGTCCTGCTGAAATTGCCCAAGTCCGTCGGAATGCACAATTCACGTGAATGGATACAGGTGATCAGACAGTATGTTTACGTACGTGTCACCTGTCAGAGTCGTTTATAGATATATCTGGGGTCTCATAATACTCCACCTGCACACACCCCACACCATTACAGAGACTCCACCAGCTTCAGCAGTCCCATGCTGTCATCCACGGTCGATGGTTTAATAAAGTTGTCTCCAAACCCGTACACGCCCATACACTCAATACAATTTGAAACGAGACTCGTCGGACCAGGCAACATGTTTCCAGTCATCAACAGTCCAATTTCGGTGTTGACGGGCCCAGGCGAGGCATAAAGCTTTGTGTCGTACAGTCATCAAGGGCACACGAATGGGCCTTCCCCACCGAAAGCCCATATCGATGATGTTTCGTTGAATGATCCGCATGCTGACACTTGTTGATGGCCCATCATTGACATCTGCAGCAATGTGCGCACGAGTTCCACTTCTGTCATGCTGAACGATTCTCTTCAGTCGTCGTTGGTCCCGCTGTTTCAAGATTTTTTTTTTTTTCGGCAGCGACGTCAGAGATTTGACGTTTTACCGGATTCGTGATATTAACGGTACACTCGTGAAGTGGTCGTATGGGAACATCCCCCCTTCATCGCTACCTCGGAGATGCTGTGTCCCATCGTTCGTGCACCGACTATAACACCACCCTTGTTCTCTTATATACACTTGTTGTCTGATACAGGCGTTGCCGACCGCAGCGCCATATTCTGCCTGTTTACATACTCTGTATTTGAACATGCGTGCCTGTACCAGTTTCTTTGGCGCTTCAGTATATCTCGCTGCCTGTCAAGGAACTTGAAAGTTCAAAAAAAGAAAAAATTGGAGGCCGAATGTGGGAGTTACAGTTCAGTGGAATAGATTCCTAGTAGCCATGAGCCTGGAAACGTAAAGTAAGTACCAAAAGCATCTTCCATACATCTTTATAATGAGTTGAGCATTTTGACTAATACACAGTATATTTATTCCCTCGTGAAATTTGCTGTCAATAATCCACTGCAGTTCAAAACGAACAATAATGCAGATTATTATAATATCAGAATAAAAAATGATAATCGTTACTCCACAATAAGACTGCCTTTAACACAAAGATGACACAAAATGCTGCAACCAAAATTTTTGACCACATACACAGTGATAGAAAAGTAAAAGTTTAAAGCAAACTGAAAAGGCTTCTCCTTGATCTCTCCTTCTATTCCAAGTTTCTCCTTGACAAGTGCTTCTATTCTATAGAAAGTTTCTAATATTCTAATGTTTGAAAGGTAGTATACAGGAATTACTAACTCCCATACATATATTTAAAAAAAATAAAAATAAAAACATAATTCTTGAGCATGTAGCAAAATTTACAAATTAATCTGAGATGTGACTGTTATATCGCTGCCACCACATCATCACGATTTATCATGCAAATAATCCATGGATCTTATATGGAACTAAGTCATTTTGAAGGAGTGTTAAAATGAAGTAAGAGGGTATTTACAGTCAAAGCATGTGAACCTTGCTAGGTCACTTCCTCTTTTGTATTGCTACTGACGTACTTTCGGACAGCAGCCATTCTTGTTATGTATTCTATTGGCTTCTCCCCTCCTTCGGAACGGAGAGTACGTTGTGTGTAAGGACAGACACACATAAATAGATAAAATATGAACATAAACAGATGGAAAACCTTTTAAAGACAGTTTTATTTTAACACTTTGACTGTTTGTGTGTATTGGCAGAAAGTAAAACTGAAGAAAGCTTGTGAACTGTGCTTCCGTAGCTCATTTGGTCCACGAAATGCAAAATTTCTGTGTTTTAGTCCCAGTACATCACACACTTTTAATACTTCTAATCTGCCAGCAACCTTCATCTCAGTACACACTCAATTCAGAGTGAAAAATTAATTCTGAGGGCACTTAGCATAACTTTTCTTACTTCAAATGTGTGGCACGTTTCCACAAAAGTTTGAACTATGAGGCTCATTTTGATCAAGAATGTGCATCATGAAATTGCTTAGTAAGAACAAAGAGATGTAAAACAGAAATAATTCATTACCTTTCCAGTGCTGCCGGCACGGAGGCAGCACCCGGCCCTCGGTAGTACAAGTAAGATTTAGGTGTAGTTGTGATAAATCTTATGCTTCCAAGGCCACAGGTAACTGAATGTCTTACGAATGTGTTACCTGCTACAGAAACTGGTCGTTAGAGTAAGTGTTCCCACAACAAAGTACTACCCGTGAACACCTTCCTAGTAGCCACACCGGTTCTCTGAGCCTGGTCCCTTAAGGTAGGTGTAGTTGGGATAAATCATTATGCTTCCAAGGCCACAGGTAACTGAATGTCTTACGAATTTATTTACTTTTTATTTATTTATTTATTGTTCCGTGGGACCAAATTAAGGAGAATTCTCCATGGTCATGGAACGAGTCAATACATGGAATTATAACGCGATAGTAGAAACAGATAAAATGAAATATAAAAAACATATTCAGGCGATAAGTCTTAAGTTTAAATAAAGAAAATCAGCAATATAACACTGAAATCCGCTTAATTTATAGCTCTTCCAGGATCTCCTCGACAGAATAGAAGGAGTGAGCCATGAGGAAACTCTTCATTTTAGACTTAAAAGAGTTTGGGCTACTGCTAAGATTTTCAAGCTCTTGTGGTAGCTTATTGAAAATGGATGCAGCAGAATAGTGCACTCCTTTCTGCACAAGAGTCAAGGAAGTGCATTCCACATGCAGATTTGATTTCTGCCTAGTATTAACTGAGTGAAAGCTGCTAACTCTTGGGTATAGGGTAATATTGCTAACAGCAATCGACATTAAAGAAAATATATACTGTGAGGGCAATGTCAGAATTCCCAGAGTATTGAATAGGTGTCGACAAGAGGTTCTCGAACATACACCACATATAGCTCGAACAGCCCGTAGTTGAGCCAAAAATACCCTTTTTTAATCAGAAGAATTACCCCAAAAAATAATACCATACAACAAATGCGAAGGAGACTACTTTTCGTGTTGAACTGTCACTTATTTCAGATACTGTTCTGATGGTAAATAAAGCAGCATTTAGTTTCTGAACAAGATCCTGGACGTGGGCTTTCCACAACAGCTTACTATCTATCCGAACGCCTAGGAACTTGAACTGTTCCGTCTCGCTTATAATATGCCCATTCTGTCTGATCAAAATATCGGTTCTTGTTGAATTGTGAGTTAGAAACTGTATAAACTGAGTCTTACTATGATTTAGCATCAAATTATTTTCCACAAGCCACGAACTTATTTCATGAACTACATTATTTGATACTGTTTCAATATTACACACAAGATCCTTCACTACCAAGCTGGTGTCATCAGCAAACAGAAATATTTTTGAATCACCTATAACACTAGAAGGCATATCATTTATATAAATAAGAAACAGCTGTGGACCCAGCACTGACCCTTGGGGAACGCCCCACTTAACAGTGCCCCATTGGGACTGAACACCACTACCACTCTCAAAATTACGGATAATTACCTTCTGCTTTCCGTTCTTAATGTAAGAGGTGAACCAATTGTAAGCTACTCCCCTTACTCCATAATGGTCCAACTTCTGCAGTAATATTTTGTGGTCAACACAGTCAAAAGCCTTCGTTAAATCAAAGAAAACATCTAGCGTTCGCAACCTTTTATTTAATCCGTCCAAAACCTCAAAGAGAAAAGAGAATATAGCATTTTCAGTTGTTAAACCATTTCTAAAACCAAACTGAACATTTGACAGCAAATTATGTGAATTTAAATGCTCGAGTTACCTTGTATATACAACCTTCTCGATAACTTTAGCAAACACCGATGGCATATAAATAGGTCTGAAATTGTCAACATTATCCCTGTCTCCGTTTTTATAAAGTGGCTTCACTACCGAGTACTTTAATCAGTCAGGAAACCGACCACTCCTAAAGGAAAAGTTACAGATATGGCTAAGTACTGGGCTAACATACATAGAACAATACTTCAGTATTCTGCTAGATACCCAGTCATATCCGTGAGAGTTCTTGGTCTTCAGTGATTTAATTATTAACTCAATCTCCCTCTTGTCAGTATCATGGAGGAGCATTTCAGGTAACAGTCACGGAACACTTTTTTCTAAGAGCGCTATGTGATTCCCTGTTGGGACTAGGTTTCTATTTAGTTCACCTGCTATATTCAGAAAGTGATTATTAAATATTGTACATACACGGACATTCCCACTACGTACTGATTCTACATCCTCGACCTGTCTCTGCAGGTGTCACTTGTTAGAGAAACTGGTACTTAGAGTAAGCGTTCACACCACAGAGTACAGCCCTGGAACAGGTGTGTGTGTGTGGAGCGCCAGGCACCTCACCTCGACGGCGACGCCGGGCAGCGGGAAGAGCTGCGCGGGCGGCGTGTCCCTGGGCACGAAGCGGTAGAACTCGCGGCCGTCCTTGTACCACTTGACCGAGTACAGCGACTCGCCCTCCAGGTCGAAGCGGCACTCCAGCCGCGCCGTCTGCCCGCGAACCGCATGCACCGGCACGCGGACCTCCAGCAGCCGCAGCCCATCTGCAACCGGGAGCACCGCCAGCTCTCACCAACACTTACGGATGTGCCTCCCCATGACTATTGAACACACAGTCGGCGAGTCTGCCCCTGAGTCATACTCCGCAACTTCAAAAATTTACAGCCTGACAAAAGAAGTCAAGCACCCAGAAGACATGGCCAGATGTCATATCTGGTTGGCTTCAAGAGGCTGGTAAAAAACAAAAAAAGTCTATTAAAAACTAAGAACCCGCCTCGATTGCGATAAAAGCACATAGTGTTAAGTGTTAACCCAGGTTTCGGCGTAGATAACTACACCTTCCAGAATAAGTTTTTCACTCTGCAGCGGAGTGTGCGCTGATATTAAACTTCCTAGTAGATTAAAACTGTGTGCCCGACCGAGACTCGAACTCGGGACCTTTGCCTTTCGCGGGCAAGTGCTCTACCATCTGAGCTACCGAAGCACGACTCACGCCCGGTCTCACAGTTTTACTTTTTACTTCTGCCAGTATCTCGTCTCCTACCTTCCAAACTTTACAGAAGCTCTCCTGCGAACCTTGCAGCTCAGATGGTAGAGCACTTGCCCGCGAAAGGCAAAGGTCCCGAGTTCGAGTCTCGGTCGGGCACACAGTTTTAATCTGCCAGGTAGTTTCAACTACACCTTCTTCAGAACAACAATAAAACCCACAAGTGCCTAAGAAGACCTTTGTCAATGATTAAAAGAACAGGATATCTATACATTTATAAACGAGAAAGAAAAAGAAAACACAAACAGTACATACGTACAAAGTTTAAAGCACTACTTAACTTAATGGTGTACGCTCCACCTCACACCGGCCTATGTTCGATGGGCCATGACCTGCCATAAACTGCAGCTACAAACGGTCGCTCACTTACAAGCCTGACCCGCTATCTATGTACAGTCGTGGACTAAACGAGCGAGACCCGTCGCCTTTTCGTTATGCTGATCCGCACAGCTTTAAAGTCTGATACACAGTATAACAGGCAGGGCGACGAAGTGCTACCAACGTACTATGCGAGTTCGCTCAGCTGATGTGCTGAGATAGCTAACACTGGAGAAACTCGCGCTTGGAAGACGCCACAGCATCGTCTGCCACCACTTCGTGGGAAACGAAATACCTCAAGTGTGTTACAAGGGACCGTATACCACAGGAAGTGCGATACATTTCCACTTATTATGTCCACCTGTACTCGAGGTAAACGGGTTTTAAGGTTTGGGTAGACAGATAGACGGTCAAGAAAGTGAGAATAGTAGGGTTCCATTTCTACCGATTTACGTGACGAAATCCTAACAACAAAACTAGCTACCACGGTTACTGAAGATGAGGGCTGCATAATAATTTCCCCTACTCTTTATTCGAAATGTTCTAGTTGCAGTCGATACATGAGCATATTAATCGTAGCTACGCTTCCGATCCAAATCAGGTTTACAGGAATGCAAATAAAATCCATTTGCCTATACACGTGGTAGTTTAGATCCCACTATTAATGGCTCTGAGCACTATGGGACTTAACTGCTGTGGTCGTCAGTCCCCTAGAACTTATAACTACTTAAACCCAACTAACCTAAGGACCTCACACACATCCATACCCGAGGCAGGATTCGAACCTGCGACCGTAGCGGTCACGTGGTTCCACACCGTAGCGCCTAGAACCGCACAGCCACTCCGGCCGGCTCCACTATTAATGTCACCGCGTTTTAGATGTGCGAGCGAGCATTCTCTCCTTAAGGAACACTTCGGCTAATGAACGCTTTCTGGCTGTGGCACGCCTAATGGAGAATTCGAAACATTGTAGAATACGTTTGGCAGCTACGTCTCCGTTTATTTCCTGGGGTGGTGCAGAATTATCCTACTAAATTTACTGGCTAATAACAGTTTTTTATTCAAAAAAATGGCTCTGAGCACGATGGGACTTAACATCTATGGTCATCAGTCCCCTAGAACTTAGAACTACTTAAACCTAACTAACCTAAGGACAGCACACAACACCCAGCCATCACGAGGCAGAGAAAATCCCTGACCCCGCCGGGAATCGAACCCGGGAACCCGGGAGTGGGAAGCGAGAACGCTACCGCACGACCACGAGATGCGGGCAGTTTTTTATTATTTCGATAAACATCCCGCATGATTGTCACATAAGCGGTGACATAAAGGTAGATAATTGATGTTTGTGAGTCCAGAAAGCCCTATGCAACAGAAACTGCATATCATTTTGCCATTTTCATTGCGAAATCGCCGGCTTATTCGTGTCTGGGGTAATAATAGAGGGCTGTTTGCCTGGGTTGTCTGCTAGCGTAGTGAAAGGTGTTTGCTACCGCAAGGGAGGTCTGGTTTGTTTTCGGTTCTAATCTCGATGGAGGCAGTTGCTACCTTTATTCTGTACCGACGCCCTGTGGATGTCGATATGAAACTCCTGTAGAATTTCTTACTTGTTACTGCCTACTTTCTCCGCTTCTGTCAATAACTGAATTGACTGAAGTGTGGCACTGAACGATTTTTATCTGAATTTCGTTATGAATCTTCGCGCATTGCTAAATTTGCACACTCCCATGGTAGGTCAGCAACGGTAATCCAGTTTGACTGGTCTGAACTTTGACACAGACCATTTCGCGGCCGAATGCGCATAATATTTTGCTAATTCGTAACGATCTGGGGTACTTCGTCTTATTAAAACAGTTATGTTATCTCTATAAGATGAAATTCATTTTTATTAGTACAGTTTATACTAATTAGAGTTTCTTCTTTCATTTATATCTTGTACTTAGGTGTTGTGGTTAACACAGTAATCAGCAATAATATAGTCTTACACATGATTGAAAACAGTCTGACAAATTTCGGATAGTTTTTCAGTTTCACACCTGTGCATAGTATGTTGGTAGCACTTCTTCGCCTTGCCTGTTGTGCTGTGTAGCAGACTTTAAAGCTGTGTGGGTCAGCATAACGAGAAGGCGAGGTGCCTCTCTCGTTTTGTCCACGACTGTACATGCGCAAGACAAGGGAAGTTACTCGAATGCGCATGCGCATACGAATGCGAGAAAGTTTATACATGGTTCGGGGCTAAATAGCCCATATATTCCTAACCGTGGATCAACTTATATCAAAAAATGAAATGGATAGAACAAGAGACGAGCTAAATAGGAGATGAAACCTAAGATAACCGCACACGGTTGCTTATGCTACTAAAGAAACTTATATATGAAGCTACCTATGACAATAGGAGGAACTCTTAAAAGCTATACCTAAAGCTAGTAGTTAGCCTGGGGGGGGGGGGGGGGGGGGTGAGGGGACGTAATCTAAAGGCGTCGTGGTAATAAAGATATAGGGATAAAACGTGAGGTGTTCAACGGGCTAAAATAACCTTCATCGTAAAAGGAAAATGAGGATAAAAAGAAAGAAGATGAACAGCTGTACCAACCGCGCTCGCCAATCAGCGCGCATGTGATAATCCCCAGATCATCAGATTTACAAGTATGAAGAACAAAGTAAAGGCGCGAAACCTTCAAAAAAATTTCTATTTATTAGTAGGAGTTGGTCATTGAGGATATTGTCTTTAACATGTTGCAGATGCCTAAAGATCTGCATTTCTTCCAAAACATCCAGTTTTAAGCCCTTAACCTCGGCATGATCTAATTCGATATTAACGGAGGGCTCGGCGCATGAGCCGTGTGCACAAGGTATTCCGCATAAGTAGAGCTCTTAGTACCGTCACCGCTTCTAGTAGGAATATGCTCTTTATACCTGAGACCCTGAGCTCGTCTCGTTTGCCCGATGTAAAATTTTGGACAATCCCCGCATGTAATTTTATATACTCCTGATTGGGAAAGTTTATCGCTCTTACTCTGCAAGGAGTGAAATAGATTGCTATGTAAACTGTTATTAGTAGAATAGGCGACTCTGAAATTATGGGCTCTGAGTAAACGCCCCAATTTTTAACTTATATTGCCTATGTAAGGGATAGAAATTGTTGCCACCTGTTTGTCATCTAACGCATCCCCTTTGGTGGAGGACGTAATATTATTTTTATTTATTTTCTTTCTATACCTCCATCTTACCAACTGAGGCCTATAGCCATTATTTAGAGCAATATTCTCAAGTGTGACCAGTTCAGTTTCTACAGCATCTGGTGTGAGAGGGATAGCTGTAACTCGATGAATATTAGAATGAAAAGAGGCCATCTCATAGGCGCACGGATGGGCCGAGTCTGCAGGTATAATATTGTCGGAAAACGTGTGTTTCCGAAAAATATTAAATTCAATGCGGTTGTCAACCACAGTTAAAGTGAGGTCCAAAAAATTTAAGGACCTAGTATCGGATTCTCGCTCAATTGTTAAACTGATATTATGGTGAAGCTCATTAAAAATCGAAAAAATACTGTCTACATCATTTTGAGAACCATCAATGATTAATGGAACGTCGTCAACATATCTTTTGTAAAATTTTATTCTCCTAAGAATCTCTCTGTCACTGACAAAAAAAATCAGACTAAGTAGTTCATAAAAAATTCCGATACAAAAGTCTTTTGCGTAAACAACTCACCTCACTTCTCGACATAGTCTCCTTTTAGGAATACACACCTGGTCCAGCGATCCTCCAGCTTTTACATCCCATAAAAAAGCAGGTTCAGTCAGACTCTGCAAAACAGCCGTTGACTGCAACCATCACTTCTACATTTCAGGAAAATTACTTCCAGAAAAACCAAAGTTTCAAATTAGAGAACAGGAAGAAGTCACTAGGGACTAAGTCTGGTGAACAGGATGGTGTGCAATTCGTTCAAAGCCCACTTTTGCCGTTATTGCTGATGTGTGGGATGGTATTCTGGTGAAAGAGTATCTTTTTGTGTACCAAACTTAGTCTGTTTTCAGCCAACTCAAATTGGCAGCAATGATGCATAACAGTACCCAGCCATGGTTCTGCCTTTCTTCAAGTAACCTGTCAGGATTATTCCTTGTAAATCCCAAAAAATAGTGGCCGCCACCTTTACAGCTGACAAAATGGTCTTTGCCTTCAGTGCACTTTCACCAGCCTTTGCCCGTTGTTTTGACTGCCGTTTTGACTCTGGCATGTAATGATACAACCTGGTTTCATCAACTGTCACAAATCGGCGCGGAAAGTCTTGCGAACATCGCCAGCCACAGTGTTAAAATGTTGTCAGATGCGCTTTTGCTTTTACTGAGCAATCATGGCACCCTCCTCTCACACAGCTTCTTCATAGCGAATTCTTCGCGCAGGATATTATGTACTCGCTCAGCTGAGATGCCTACTGTCACCGCAGATTCATGAATTATTATTCGTCAGTCTTCCACCCCCATGTAATGAATTTTGTCAATGGTTTCCTTTGCGGTGACCGCAATTGGAAGGGTGAAGCGCGCTTCGTCTTCGGTAGTCTACTTGTCCGACCACGTTCAAGTTCATTAATCCAAAAGTAAACTGTCTTCAGTGATGGTGAAGAGTCCATGTATACTTTACCCGATTCTGATTTGATTTGTGCGGCAGTACCTACCCTTCAAATAAAAATTTTTAATAACAGCACGAAACTTGGTTTTACCATTTTCAATCGTAGTGGACACACTGACCATTTCAGACGGCTCTCAACAGTGATCTGCACGTTGTACATTGCTGAAATTCTTTCTGTTATCCTTGTAATAAGCAGGCTTACCAACCATAAAGGCGCAACAAAAATTTTCCGTTCTTTCAAGGATATTCATCAGACTAATCAAACCACACTCATAACTTCGTACACGTGGACACCATTGGCGACTATGTAAACGATTAGAGTTGCAGTTCTCTGTGACAGTGAGAAAGGCCACAAGAGTGCTTTGGCGTTGTTCGTATTTAGTTGCCAGGCCTGGAAAGGTAAATAATGAGACAGAACACCGCAAATGTTGAGTGATCAATGTGAAAGCCACAGAGACGCCATGTGTCCGCGTGAGACGACTCTATCAGCACTAACAGTGAAAGCGGCCTCATTCTGGGTCTCTGAATTTCCGATCGAATCGTGCAGAATCCAGATTTTTGCGGCACTCAAATGTGACAGTGGCCCACTGTTGAACAGCATGGGAATGTGACAGCAGGCATACTCGTTGTCAAGGTTCGGTTGGACCATACCTTATTGCCACAAGAGAGGTCCGTTCCCGGTAGCTGAGTGGTCAGCTCGACAGAATGTCAATTCTAAGGGCCTGGGTTCGATTCCCGGCTGGGTCAGAGATTTTCTCCGCTCAAGGACTGGGTGTTGTGTTGTCCTGATCATCATCATTTCATCCCCATCGACGCGCAAGTCACCGAAGTGGCGTCAAATCGAAACACTTGCACCAGGCGAACGGTCTACCCGATGGGAGGCCCTAGTCATACCACAAGAGAGGATCGGCAACTCTGCATCAGGCACATTGTAACTCTTTCACATCTACGCCTGGTAACCGAGAAAATTCTGTGTAATCCCGCCCCATTGCTCAGAGACTAACACAAGCGGGATTAGCGAATTACCATACCATGCATACACTACGATTAACACCACATCACAAACAGCTACATTGGGAGTGGTGCTACTGTGACCAGGAGGCATGGATTACTTATGAATGGCGTTGCATTGTGTTCAGCAGTTAACTATGGTTGTGCACTATCCGGGATGAACATCGTCGACGACTATGGTGGTGACCTGGACAACGTTACTTTTAGTTTCATGGTGTGGGTAGCCACATGCATGGCTTTAAGTCATGGCTGGTAGTGAATGATAGATCTGTCACAGCATAATGGTACATCACGAACATCCTGCATCCTCATGTGTTCCACTTCAAGTGACAGTATCGTATTTTTCTACAGGTCAATGCTCGTGCAAATGACACTTGTGTCTATTGAGCTGTCAGGTGTTGTTGAGGTACACCCATGGCCATCAAGGTCCCCAGATATATCCTCACTGGAAAATGTGTGGAATCAGTTCAGCTTGTTGCCACTGCCAGTATCCATGATATCATGGATTAGTTACAAAAGTTGTGGGACGGTTTGCCTCAGGAAACTATACAACGGTTTTATGAATCCCTTCCTAATCGAATGAGTGCATACATCCAGTCCAGTGGTGATCGGGGAGGGTGTATATCATACTGATAATTGGGCTTATACTTTCATGTTATTTTTCAATTTGACTCCATTCTGTAATGATTGAAATAACATCACATACCATCCCAACCTCTACCTCTTCGTATCCTTCTTCCCTTATGGGTGCTTCAAAAAATGGTTCAAATGGCTCTGAGCACTATGGGACTCAACTTCTGAGGTCATTAGTTCCCTTAGAACTTAGAGCTAATTAAACCTAACTAACCTAAGGACATCACACACATCCATGCTCGAGGCAGGATTCGAACCTGCGACCGTAGTTGGCTCGCGGTTCCAGACTGCAGCGCCTAGAACCGCACGGCCACTTCGGCCGGCTGGGTGCTTCACTTTTTTTTTTTTTTTTTTTTTGTCAGGCTATGTACAGCCGCAGAGCAAGTTGTGGACGCTCGACGTCGTTGGGTAACTGTTGTAGTTTGCAACTGGCAGTTACGTGTTCAGTTTCTTCATTTATGTAACAGATAATACATTCCCTGTACTGATGAATGCATCTTGATCTAAATGTGAAAAAAAATAACTAATGAAGAGGAGTAGGAAAAACAATTCAGTGATATACGAATGAAGTAGGGTAAGGACGGCTACAGTGGTCAAGGGGGGTAGAGTGATCACTTCATTTTATTCTCTTGGAAAGTGCTGCAGCCTAATGGTGAAGAATTAAAACTATTACAAAGGGACTGCTTCGGTTTTGTCAACGGGTTTCGTGGCTTTAGTTGCGCACATTCCTCTGCAGTGAAATATTTTGTGCTTCCTTTAAGTCTGATGGAAGGCATGTAACAAATTAATTTGCATGTATTAAAAAAATATGAACTATGATAGTCAATTGCTACATCATATTTCAGCCTTAAAAACCAAGCCCTTATTAATTAGCTAGGTTATGTAAAGCCAGTATTTAGCGCAAAGGGGTCTATTTGAGCATAGTGGTAAGTCTTGTCATGGAGTAAACAAACCACGTGGCCATTTCGAACAAATATATCTTTTGTAATATATTTCTCTTGTTTCAAGACGGAGGAATTGATAATAACACAACAGTATTTTATGAAGTAAGTATACTTTGGCGTTAGCGTATTAACAACTAGGTAAAAAGCATTGTTCTCTAATTGAATTTGTGGTGTAACGGAATTATGCTTAGGATTGGATCAGTGTTACACACCCCTTGTGAGCACAAGTGGAAAGGCTCATACAATTCAAATGTGCTCACTAGCTGTATAAAACAGTGGGTAGATTTATACCACCACAATTGTTTGGTTTCACTCTGCTGAGAACAATGTTCCAGCATGTCCTACTTTTTTGTTGTTGAGTGGTTGCCAATATCCCACAATGCTTGGCTATGACCAGGTGTCAAAACTGCAGCCTCAAGTAGAAGGACTTCATTCAAAAACATACCATATTAATGTACACTATAAGTGTCTATAATTTTGATCAGGTGGTGTATGATGAAGTGATTCTACAGAAATGAAGAGACATGCACAGAACAAACTTCCATTGAGATTAAGAAACCCAGCTTTGAGTTAAGACTATAATAATCAAAACAAGTTCTTTGCATGGTGGTGACATACAGAATACACTGGAGAAAAAGTAAGAACTTTCTCCATTAGAACTGTGGTATTAAGAGAAATCCTAAGGGACCAAGCAGCTGAGGTCATCGGTTCCTAGACTTACACACTACTTATACTAACGTAAACTAACTTATGCTAAGAACAACACACACCCATGTCCGAGGGAGGACTCGAACCTCCGGCGGGAGGGGCAGCGCAATTCGTGATATGGCGCATCAAATCGCGCTGCCAGAGAAATCTTTCCAATAACATTTGCATTATTAATTGACAGCCCACTGGAAATGTTCCGCCGAGATACTGTACTCAAAAAAGGCAAATAGGTAGACTGTAAGAATTTTAAGTCACAAAGGATCTTTTTAGTCATACCAAATACATGAGTATCTTCATCGAGTAAAAACATACATATACCATCCCCTCTGTGTCGGTTAGGAGACAGAGCCACAGTTAAGGTCTTCAGCCAGTGCATGGTAAGTTAAGAAGAATAAGCCCAGAGGGAAGCTGATAGCAGAAGATGCAATATTCCAGCTCTTATAGCTATTCTATGAGGCGTCGTCAGCCTCACTGACATGTAAGACATATCACAAGTTTGTAATTGGTCACATATATCGAATAGTGAGGATAATAGAAACCCACGTATGCACTTTGTTGCAACAATTTTATTCCTGCACATGACTTCCGATAGGTGCTACAACCACAATAGTCATTCCAAGTGTTGTGCTGCAACTTCTAGGCACGTATAGCATCACTGCATGGAAGTTCTGTGCCACCCGATCAAACTGTTAAACACAGAATATTAAGGGGTAGATATTGGAAAAATTAAAACTCATTAACATTGCCACAGGCAAACTCAAGCTTTGCAAGAGACAGAGGCACAAGCACGAAGTGAGCTAATATGTTGCACGTCAGCTCATAACATGAGTTGCAAGAACCTCCATGTCTTCCAAAAAGGCACACAGCGATAACAGAACAATTAACAGTCTGTTAAGTGAATATACTGGAATCAGGACCACACTCGTGGTTATTACGAACTGATCCTTGCACCATAGCCTCACATCAGCTCTCTTTAAACACCCCAGCTCTCCATATCTCATCATTAGTTGATCATTCGTATCAGTCACATTCACAGCGGAAGTACTCGATTCTGTGATTATGATACTGTAACGAATCTATGTAATTTATGCTCCAGTACAGTCTATGAACAAGCCGAAGAGGAACTCAATATGGTGGCATTCGCATGATGAACTTCATGCTGCTCGCAACTTGCCATCTACTGTTGGAGAAACTGTCTTCTGACAACACCACAACACAAAGTGCAGCCAGCAACATGGAAGTCACTGACAGCACCTCCTGGAATCGATGTTCCTGTTCAACAAGCCGCCCGATGTTACCGAGCGGTTCTAGGCGCTTCAGACTGGAACCGCGCTACCACTACGGTCGCAGGTTCGAATCCTGCCTCGGGCATCGATGTGTGTGGTGTCCTTACGTTAGGTTTAATTAGTTCTAAGTTCTAGGGGACTGATGACCTCAGATGTTAAGTCCCATAATGCTCAGAGCCATTTGAACCTGTTCAACACTAAGGTGTCTCCAGGTGTTGAAAACTACCAGGGGAGGGAAGGAGACCAACCGACTACCAACACCACGTACATCGCAGATGGACCATTGAGAGTCACTGAAGAATTTGGAGTCGGAACGAGAACATCCCAACAGCCAGTGCAAGAATCAATTCACGATGGGCCAACAGCTGCGCCTACCAGCCATAGTACCAGAGTCGCTGAAATCTTCTCCTGGGAGTGTAGATGTTGAGCTGACTCGGCAGTCGTCATCTGGAATCCAACCGGGAGCTGAATGAGCAACAGCCAAGGCTGGGTGCAGCAAAACGATGACCTGTAAACATTGTGAATAAATGACTAATCTCTAATAATGTTTTCTTAGTGTCGAAGATACTTCACGGGCTCCTAACAGCTAACTTGACTTCAAGCAGAGGTGTTTTCGTTTGGCCCTCTTTAAAACGACATCAGTATTTTGCAGTATTACAGATAGTGAGAATTATTGCTGTATGTTACAGATTTTCCACAAAAAGAAAATTATGTCAGATAAGGTGAACGAAATGGCCATCAAGGAGGGGCTCCTCTTCCTATTCACCTTTCAGTAAATATCTAACGAAAATATTCATGAGTAAGATGTGCAATGTGAGTTGGGCACCATAATAGTGGAACCACATTCGCACACGAAGATCTAGTGGCACTTTCTTCTTATTTTCTCACTCTTCAGAGTAGTTTAGTGCAGTTTTCCATAACCTCCTCCTTGAGCGAACCTCTTCATCTCAGAGGGTGTATTCCAACCATCCCTCTACTGCTCCCTCTAGTACCATGACTTTCAGGCTTTCCCTACAGATCTGTTGCAAACACATTTCTCGGGTTTGCTGCCGGATAACATTGTGCGGGACCACAATGTTTCATTGATACAACTGTTCGCCATCTTCAGGTGATAGCAGCTGCTGTCGTCAATACTGCGAGATACAACTGGTGATATTCGCGTGGCGGCGTCAAAATATTTCGGATTATGAAGAGAAATTATCCATGGGAGGAGAAGTTCTCGCAGTTTTATGGAAGAGCTGTTCGGTAGCGCCGGTAGTGGCAACTACTATCACCTGAACATGTCGAACAGCTGTTCGCGATTACACAGGGTGGTCCATTGATCGTTACCGGGCCAAATATCTCACGAAATAAGCGTCGAACGAAAAAACTACATAGAACGAAACTTGTCTAGCTTGAAGGGGGAAATCAAATGGCGCTATGGTTGGCCCGCTGGATGGCGCTGCCATAGGTCAAACGGATATCACCTGCGTTTTTTTTAAAGTAGGAACCCCTGTTTTTTATTACATATTCGTGTAGTACGTAAAGAAATATGAATCTTTTAGTTGGACCACTTTTTTCGCTTTGTGACAGATGGCGCTGTAGTAGTGACAAACATACGGCTCACAATTTTAGACGAACAGTTGTTAACAGGTAGGTTTTTTTAAAATTAAAATACAAAAAGTAGGTACATTCGAACATTTTATTTCGGTTGTTCCAATGTGATACATGTAGCTTTGTGAACTTATCATTTCCGAGAACGCATGCTGCTACAGCGTGATTACCTGTAAATACCATGTTAATGCAATAAATGCTCAAAATGATGTCTGTCAACCTCAATGCATTTGGCAGTACGTGTAACGACATTCCTCTCAACAGCGAGTAGTTCGCCTTCCGTAATGGTCGCACTTGCATTGACAATGCGCTGACATATGTCGTCAGGCATTGTCGGTGGATCACGATAGCAAATATCCTTGAACTTTCCGCGCAGAAAGAAATCCGGGGACGTCAGATCCGGTGAACGTGCTGGCCATGGTATGGTACTTCGACGACCAATCCACCCGTCATGAAATATGCTATTCAATACCGCTTCAACCGCATGCGAGCTATGTGCCGGACATTCATCATGTTGGAAGTACATCGCCAATCTGTCGTGCAGTGAAACATCTTGTAGTAACGTCGGTAGAACAAATACGTAGGAAATCAGCACACATTGCACCATTTAGATTGCCATCGATAAAATTGGGGCCAATTATCCTTCATCCCATAACGCCGCGTCATACATTAACCCCCCAAGTCGCTGATGTTCCACTTGTTGCAGCCATCGTGGATTTTCCGTTGCCCAATAGTGCATATTATGCCGGTTTACGTTACCGCTGTTGGTGAATGACGCTTCGTCGCTAAATAGAACGCGTGCAAGAAATCTGTCATCGTCCTGTAATTTCTCTTGCGCCCAGTGGCAGAAGTGTACACGACGTTCAAAGTCGTCACCATGCAATTCCTCGTGCATAGAAATATGGTACGGGTGCAATCGATGTTGATGTAGCATTCTCAACACCGGCCTTTTTGAGATTCCCGATTCTCGCGCAATTTGTCTGCTTCTGATGTGCGGATTAGCCGCGACTGCAGCTAAAACACCTACTTGGGCATCATCATTTGTTTCAGGTCGTGGTTGACGTTTCACATGTGGCTGAACACTTCCTGTATCCTTAAATAACGTAACTTTCCGGCGAACGGTCCGGACACTTGAATGATGTCGTCCAGGATACCGAGCAACATACATAGCACACGTCCTTTGGGCATTTTGATCACAATAGCCATACATCAACACGATATCGAACTTTTCCGCAATTTGTGAACGGTCCATTTTAACACGAAGCAAATACCGTCCGCGCTGGCGGAATGTTACGTGATACCACGTACTTATACGTTTATGACTATTCAGCGCCATCTATCACAAAGCGAAAAACGTGGTCCAACTAAAACATTCATATTTATTTACGTACTACACGAATATGTAATAGAAATGGGGGTTCCTATTTTTGAAAAAAGGCAATTGATATCCGTTAGACATGTGGCAGCGCCATCTAGCGGTCCAACCATAGCGCCATCTGGTTTCCCCCTTCAAGCTAGACGAGTTTCGTTCTTTGTAGTTTTTTCGTTTGACGCTTATTTCGTGAGATATTTGGCCCGGTCACTATCAATGGACCACCCTGTATATTGTTGAAGTTGCATAACGTTATGCGTGTGCAAAACTGAGAAGTGTATCTGAACAATGAAAGTTATTTTCTGTTATTTTAATGTATAGTCACGTTACCTTCTTCTAGTCAGTGTTTTACATTTCCTCGCCGATTGTGCGGAGGGCCTTCCCATCTCTAATCTGTCTATTTAAATTCCACTGTCTCTCTGTAACATGGCGTTACATATCTCTGCTTCCTGTTTTGTTTTCCACAGGCCATGACTCAGTACCATACAATGTTGTGCTCCGGACGTACATTCTCATAAATTTATTTCTCAAATTAAGGCCTATGTTTAGTAACTGAATGAATTACAACGTCTTTGCCAGTGGTACTCTGCCTCTTATATGCGCCTTACATCGTCCATCAGACATTATCTTGCCTTCAGGATAGCAGAACTCTTTCACTTCGTTCACTACTTGCTCCCCCATTGTTATGCGAAATTTAGCGCTACTCTCTTTTCTACCATCCCTCATTAATTTTGTCCATCCCTAATTTACTTTCAGTACTTGTCTTATATTAATTACTCTGTGCTTTCTGTTCAACATGTTCTGTAATTTTTACTCATTTTCACTTAACATAGCAATGTTATCGGCTAATCGTTAATATCTTCTCATCGTGAATTTTAATCACACTCTCTGAAATTTCTTTTATTTACGTCACACCCTCTTACACATACTAGTCGAACAGTATGGGAGAAAGTCTGTACTTGCCTTATGTCCTTTCCAATCCGAGCGCTTCTCTCTCGGTCTTTTATTCACTTTGTTCTATCTTGTTCCTTAGAAGCATATAGTGGTAAATAATAACTAATAGTAAATTATGCGAAGATGCAAAATTTTGTTAAATGATTGATGAAGAAGGTTTGATAGTTGACAAGAACATTGATATGGATCGCAAACAATTGAAATATCTCGGATCTCTGTTTGAAAAGCATCCAGTTTCTGAAAAGGATACAGTGTAGCTCATGCGACGAAGTTAGAAGGCCATAGAACGACTAAGTGTGACATGGTGGAGCAAGTTCGTAAGAAATTGATTTAAGAAACGGATGTATTGTGTGACTACCAACAAAATCATGCTGTATATCTTAGAAGTATTGGACGTTTAGCAAAAAATAATTAGGAATGAAAGTACAGTGTGTAGATTTGGATATAATCAGAAGAAGCTGCAGACTACCATGGTTGAAGCAGGTGCCAAGCGCAAGTAAAAGAAGCTCTTAAGATGACAGACGTATAATGAACAGCTTAGAATGAAATAGGATTTAGTTTTATCGACATCGCACAAGGTAGGAGAAGGGAAGACGGATTGCAAAAAACATAAAAGTCGGTTCTTCTGAAAGTGAAGGAGAGAAATGGCGATGTACAAAATACAGACACTTGCATACCGGCTGCAGGAAATGGGTAATGTCGTAAACAGCCTGAAAAACGTAATTAAAGTTATTCACGACCGCACTTTCAATACGCGCTTCACAACTTCTTTCACTCGTAAATTGCGAGAGAACCTCACTGAGAACGTGAGAATGGGCAGTGTTTGTTCCAGAAACAGTGTGGATTTTGTCGTCGTTCATGTGTGTGTGTGTATGTGTGTGTGTGTGTGTGTGTGTGTGTGTGTGTGTGTGTGTGTCTATAAAATATGTCTCGTCAGAAATCGTGTCTCTTGTATACACGATGTCTTGCAGACAGTAGATACAGCCAAACAGGTAGATGCCTCCTTCCCTAGACGCCGCCTTCTCAGATCTCCGAAAGGCATTCGACACTTCACCACATCGTTGACGAATAACCGAGAGAGCATCACACGGAGTATCTTCGGAGGCATGCACTTGCCTCGACGAATTTTTTAATAACAAATCCACCCCGTTATACTGGACAGCGAATGCTTTACACAGGTGAAAGCTGCGTCCAGTGAACCTGAAAAATACGCACTGAGCCGAACTGCACTGCAGCAGATGTGAGCAGCTCGACGCAGCTCTAGTATACCGCATTTGAACTGTAGCGGCAAGAGAATACGTAGCAAATTTTGTATGTAAGTCGTTCGGCAACCTCCGAGCAAAAAGGACGGAAGTTACATGAATGCGTTAATAATTTTCTTTGTTGTATGAGGAGAAGACTATAAATTTATATACGTGAACGTTGATGACCTCGGAAGGAAAGGCGATGCGGAGATGTTTTCATGGTCAGATTTAAGAACAAAACTGAAAACAAGTATCTCTAATACACAGGGCCCAAGAGAATCACCAGGACGAAAGTTCGAACGAGCGATATGGGGCAGTTATTAGCACACTGGACTCGCATTCGGGAGGACCACGATCCAAACCCGCTTCCGATCATGCAGACTTAGGTTCTCCGTGATTTCCCTAAACTGCTTCAGTAAAATGTGGGGATGATTCCTTTGAAAGGGCGATGCCGATTTCCTTCCCCATCCTTATCTGTGCTCCGTCTCTAATGACCTCGTTGTCGACGGGACGTTAAACACTAATCTCCTCGTCCGCGAATGTTCGATTGCCTCAAGTGAATGTTGAAGACGAAGCTTTTCTATTAAATACCTCTTTGGCAAGACCTTATCCTGATACTCAGATAACCAATCAAAAACGTATATGGCTACAGACATAGCAGAGCCTGAAGAGTTTCACGAAACACTTTTGGAGTAATCTGCAAGATATTTAGGATATACTATCGCACGATCTGTCACAGTTCAGAACATGTACAGAAAGTGATGCTTCCGACATTTGCCTTGCACAGTTTTCTCGTACATGATACAGTGTTGTTTGAAAATGGAGGGACTGTAGAGATAGAATTACGAGACCTTCCTCACACAGGAGATGATTTCGTAATTGATGCCATCCACGTGCGGGGTGGATTCAAAGATTATTTCAATAACTTATAAGATAGTTTCGTCTGGCAAAACAATATGGTAAATATGGGATGTTGTTGAAGAGAAAATAAGTAACTAAAACGTAATAACAAGCAAGTAGTCATAAAAATAAAGACAGAACCGTCCATTTCACAAAATAAAAAAAGTGATTTACACATATTGATACATTATGTTTACTCCCATTTTCTTGGAAGCTTCTTTCTAAATGCTGCTTCTTCTGGTACTTTTCATATATTGTTCATTCTGAAGGTGATATAACTCTGGATATCCCCTTAGTCATTCAATTAACTTTTCCTTGTCTGACATCATTTTGGTAAACAAAATTTCGTTTTGCACGTCAAGAAAGCTACGATATGAATGACAAGCAGAGCTGTGACACTTGATATGCCTCACAGGGGACAATGGAACTATGCAACGCTGCATGGCGTGTCATAGTTGGTCAGGTGTCCAATTCTGTTATCCTTCGGCCGTTCTGCCAATCAGTTCGACAGGTGAGTGCACCTAGCGGCTTGGTTACCGAAGGAGAGCGCCCACGTTATTCTGTTAGCATTTTGGAAGCGAGGCCGCCTGATTCTAGCGAAACGAGCCACTGTTGCTGATTCTCCTCGCGCCAGCCAATCAAAACCAAGTGGCCACAGATGTGTGCCTGTGCACCGCAGAGCGCACAGCAGAACCAGAAGTGGCTAGCAGCTGACACAGGCATGCTACTCTTCTCATAAATACCATATTATGTCATTTTCAGACTGACGTGTTGTTTTGGATTTTGCGTTTCGGAAAATGAGTTAGGAATGGTCTGTAGAGCCACATTGTACAAATGCATCTACAAGTCACTCAAATAAACTGTTTCAGAGAATGTCAAAGAATAAGGTGTATAGAACATGGCTGTAACTCGCTCCTAGAGATCCATGTGATGAAATAGTCTACTTCCCTATACTATACATCAACAATTGGGTTTTAAGGATACATGGTAGTTTTCTGGATCAATATTGTGTAAAAATGAACACCTATTTCTTTCAGGCACTGTTTATAATGTATATGTTTTATGAATTCCTTGTTGATATCGAGTAATGCAGCACACTTGCTGAACAAATTAGAAGTATTTTGAATATTTTTGAACCTGCTTAGGATTACTATAAATTACAAAGAAATCGATGAATTTTTTTCCAAAATGCTTCCTGAGATTGAGGTACCCTTTAATCCAATGTTATACATTTGAAGGAGACCACATTTTTGCCTCATATTCTTGACATGATGGCTGAGGCATTAGACCTATTTAATTCCACCTATTATGTAAATTACAAGGATAAAAAGTATAACATCTAACATTTTAATTTTTATAATTTTTTTCCTAATAAAATTGTTATTGTTTCCATAATTTAGTTGATTCTGCAATGAAGCTTATAAATGGACTATTGCAAGTTACCAAAAGAATTATAGCAATGCTTTATAAACTCTGGGAAATATCTATACCTGAATTCTGAAAAATATAACTTGTGGGAAATTGCGAATGAAGATATGAGTCCATTAAACTGTGGTTGAAACTTTCATTTGTATTCCGAGTGCCCCACGAAGACATTTACTAAGCAAAACTGAGTCACTCAGGTCTCTAAAAATTGGTTTTATTTCATTCATAACAGGCTCAGGAATAGAATGCTTGTGATGGTATAATTGACCACTTTCTTTTCCTTTTTGGTAACCACACCAAGAATCTGCTCCTTTAGGGCAAAGTCCGTGAACAGGGTGGTCATATGTGGACAACTGATGAAAGTAGGTGGCCAATACATTTTTTTCTCATTGCTGTAACATCATTCAGAGGTGCAGTTCGTCTAATGACCAGTCCATAATAACTCTGAAGAAGGTCTATTTCAGTTTTTATTAATCTGCCTTGGCCAGACAGAGATTTAGCATCAGATAGCAACTTTCCTTTCATTTCTCTTCATAGCTTCCTAAATCTAGCACGCATCCACTTTTGCACATGTCCACAACACTCTAGTTTTGTTACCAAGATACCACCATAAACATTGAACTCATTAATTTTTATTGAAAGCTTTAGAGTCCCCATCGCCTAGGTACTTTGTATACCTAACGTTATAAGCGAGCACCGACCTCTGAAATCTTTTTAGAGCTCCATCACACTCCATACCTCCGCTGTAACCATCATAATTCTAAGAACACTGATGTTCAATATGTCCTTCAGTGTTACCATGGGAAGTGTGGCAGTACTTAAGCACTCAACATCAACAACTTTTCCATTCTCCAGAGAAACAGCATTTACAACACCATTCAAGGTACGATGTCCTCGACGTTGCCATGTCCTATCAAGTGCAACAGCAACGTTCCTCCTTCCACTAATTTTTACAGTTCCTTCTACTGCACGTTTCATAGATGCTTTAGACACAACCATCATGGCACCTAAAAGTATTTTTATGTGCCTGGTGAACTTACTGGAAGGAGGAGGATGGTCCATCAAACCACAAAACGTTTGAGCAGCCTTTTTTCCTTTTCCTGTTGCACCCATTGCAAAAACTAACGTCAAATTCATCTCATATGAATTATGCACAATGTTCGACGTCATTGTTGAGGTATATTTATTGCAGGATTTACACAGAACATCTTATTTTGACGCCAAACTCTTCCTGATACTTTTTGTTCAGTTATTTCCAAACACCCTACACCATCACATTGTTTACATTTAGCCACTTCCTTCATCAAAGAAGATGCCCACATCAACAACAACAAATCCACAACAAATCATTGTTAACACAAAAATTTGAATATTTGAATCACCAGGAGGCGTTCCATGTGGGAGTTTCTTCCCTGAAGAACTGATACATAGGTTACTTTCAACAGTGTGACTTGCTTTGTCTGTGAACTGGTTACCATGGAATTTCTTTTTACTGAATTTCTTGATGTGTGACATAGTTCCTATTTATTGCACACTAAAGGATATTTACTTCCATAAATACATGTAGGACTTGGACAACAAACATTCAGTAACACGTGAAGAAACTGCTTCAACGAACGAAAGTAAATAGTAGCAAAGATAATCATTTACAGACACTATAAACCTGCACAGTAACCAACATATACAATGTATCATATGTACAATCGCTGGAAACAGAGAGTTCACAGTTCTTTTCGAAATAATACTGGTTTCTGTAACAGAAATAAAGGGGTCGTGGCGGCATACATGACTGTAACTTTAAAATTTGATATATATAGGTCATTTTTCATTTCAAACCCTATAACGTATATATCAATGTAATCTGGAGAGATTACAGAATTTGATAAGGTTATAAAAATTTTCGGTTTTTCCACCATTTATAAGTACCCTGTGTCCTTAAAATAAAATTTTGAAAACACCTTTTTGAGAGTATATGGCGAATACAGCTACTCATGCTCTTCAATGTTTATAGCATCTACCTCATAAATCAAATGTTTCGTATGTGATGATATTGTCTCAAAATATTATGGGAGGGGGGGGGGGACTTTCATCTCTGTTTACTTTTCTTAAGAATTCGATCACAGATAAATGCTTGTGACATGCAAGAGCATAAAAATGATGCCTCTAGTCTCATTTGCAGTCATTCAAGTTGTGCTCTTAGATTCCTGTCTAACCACACTCTCGGAACTCGCTACGCATTTGGAAAAAAATGGTGAGTTATTTGTGGCAGCAAAAAACATAAATGTCACAGTCGGTTGGTTTGCGCACAGCAGCTTCATCTGTAGCAATTTCTTCTTTCATTTTTTTATCATGTAGAAGTCATAAAATCGAAGATATTCATTACCGAGAAAACGCTGTCTTACATGTAAATAACAACAAATACTGCATAAAAATAATTAACTTCCACGAATAACACAGTCTCACAATGTGTTACGAACATGAAAATGAAAATAGTCTTATATCCAGCAGGGTGCGAACCTCCAGCAATCGCCATTACAGTCTCTTGCCTTAACCAATTGGCCATGATAGCCAACGCACACTGTGCACTCTATTTCTGCTAAGTTTAATAGACAGGGACGCAGGCTGGCTCCGTTGAAGGATGATGTGAGTGTGAGCTGCAAATGCATGAAATTTTGAAAGATTTCCACTTTCAGACTTCACAAAATTCCTTTACATTGTTACCTAAAAGTTATAAACTTGTTTCAATAATTAATAACTAAACCATTCACAGGACAAAATACGCAAAGACATCAGTAATTTCAGCTAACATTCTTGTAATATACGTAAGATCAGCTGACATCTTGAAATTTAATGATTTTTTAAACTCTTAATTAAAAAAAAACAGGTATTTTGTGAGAATATTCACAGTAACAACAATACAAACTCTATTTCTAACAATGGAAAATAGCCTATATGAGCTCACTTCCCACTTGGATACGTTCTGGTGATTCTCTAGTAAAACATAATCACTAAATCCGAAACCATAACCATTCACTGTTTCTAAAATAACGAATGATAGCTGTAAACAAATCACACTGAGCCGAACGAGTGGTCACACCGAAATCTAACAACCTCTCAGTGCAGTTGTCGAAAAATTGGCGGACAGAGCGATCGGTAACAGGCCCCAGACATTAACAGAACATAAACTACGAGTAACGAACCGAAAATGACGTCACTACCGAGGCTATCTACTGTACCGATCGGTATATACGATACAGAATAGGGCGCCAGCTCGTTAACTTTGTCACGCAGTGCTGCGCCACGCAATTTAGCTATTCATAGTATGTTCCATCTCATACGATTTCATATAAACAATATTTGGTCACGTAATGTAGTACCACTCAACTATAGTGCAGTTCAGCTCAGCACAGTCTTACCTTAAGCCAGAGTAAAAGCACCCCTAATATTCTCAAATGATTTACCACACAGGATAGAGTGAGATTGTTTGCTGACAATGCTGTGACCTACAGGTTGGAAGCAAGTCAGTGTTTGCCTCGCAAATCTCTGTTGGGTAAATTCAGAGTACCTGAAAGACTGTGTGACAATTCTGTTGCCACCACCCTTTACCTCACGAACGGATCATCAGAAAGTGGTGAGAGAGATTAGCACTCGTACAGAGCGTCAGTTGTACAGATTTAATAGGATAGAAAATCGTTAATTTTTTTTTTTTTTTTTCGCGTCATCAGTCTTCTGACTGGTTTGATACGGCCCGCCACTAATTCCTCTCCTGTGACAATCTCTTCATCTCAGAGCAACACTTGCAACTTACGTCCTCAATTATTTTCTGTATGTATTCCAATCTCTGTCTTCCTCTACAGTTTTTGGCCTCTACAGCCCCCTATAATACCGTGGAAGTCATCACCTGATGCCTTAACAGATGCCCTATCAGCCTATGCGCTATCCTCATATTCCTTTCCTCTCCGATTCTGCGCAGAACCTCCTCATTCCATACCTCGTCAGTCCACCTAATTTTCAACATTTGTCTGTAGCACCACATCTCAAATGCTTCGACTCTTCTCTGTTCCGCTTTTCCCACAGTTCCATGTTTCACTGCCACACAATGATGTGCTTCAAACATACATTCTCAGAAATTTCTTCCTCAAATTAAGGCCTATGTTTGATACTAGTAGACTTCTCTTGGCCAGGAATGCCTTTTTTGCCAGTGCTATGCTGCTTTTGATGTTCACCTTGCTACGTCCGTCATTGGTTATTTTGCTGCCTAGGTGGTAGAATTCCTTAACTTCATCTACTTCGTGACCATAAATCCTGATGTTAAGTTTCTCACTGTTCTGATTTCTGCTACTTCACATTATTTTCGTCTTTCTTCGATTTACTCTCAATCCATATTCTTTACTCATCAGACTGTTCATTCCATTCAGCAGATTGTGTATATTTGCTTCACTTTATTCAGGATACCTATGTCATCAGCGAATTGTATCATTGGTATCCTTTCACATTGAATTTTAATTCCACTCCTGAATCTTTCTTTTATTTCCATCGTCACTTCTTCGACGAAGAAGTTGAATAATAGGGCGAAAGGCTACCTACCTGTCTTAAACCCTTTTAATCCGAGCACTTTGTTCTTAGTCGACCACTCTTATTATTCCCTCTTGGCTTTTGTACATGTTTTATATTACTCATCTCTCCCTATAGCTTACCCCAATTTTTATTAGAATTTCGATCATCTTCCGTTTGTTGCCACTTTTCCCAATGATGTTAGAATTTCTGATGGAATGTTATCTATCCGTTCCACCTTATTTGATTTTAAGTTCTCCAAAGCTCTCTTAAATTCTGATTCTAGTACTGGGTCCCCCTTCTGTTTTCTTGTAATAATGGTATGAAATTCCCTCCTCCCCCTCTTCACATACTGTGAGGTGGCTTGTGGAGTATAATAGAAAGCCTCTCGTCCGCCCTCGGCTGGTTCGCCCCTCCGGTTGATCCGACCGTGCTCGAGCCAACCTGCCCCGACTCGTTGCGCTGACTCACTACCTGTCGAGCCATGGGTTTTTACTTTATTGTTGTTTACAGATAACAGTTGTTATCGCTTGTCCATTTTAGTGCTTCACCATCTCTCATATGGTTTCTCTCGTCGTCTGTACTGCAGTGTGAGGTTTTTAGTGCTTACTGATCGAAGGTTTTACGACGTTGTCCTTTTGTGTTCGTTACAGTAGTGTGTATTTCTTTTACGTCATGTGTACTGTATAGTTGTGTTCCTGTGTGTGGGTAGTTTTTTATATAACGTGTCATGATTGAAATGTAAACACGTCACTCTCTTATTAAAGGAAAAATTAGAAGCGCTACGAAGACAGGACCAACAGGAATCACTCCAAAAAATTGCCGAGGGATTTAATGTAGGTGTTACGACAGTAAAAGATCGAGAAGAAATCGGAGAAAAACCTTGAATCATGTACAGTGGTCACGGAAACGATCTTTAAGAATTGCAAAACATTGAAAAATCCTAAAGTTGAACTGCTTGACAACACATTTGTTGATGTGATTCCACCAAGAAAGGAGGGTTGGAACCACAATATCTGGGCCTATTAAAAAAGGAAAAGACAGTAGCTCAGCATTAGAAACTAGAAGCCGGAAGTGAGTTCGCAGCTGCTAAAGGCTGGAAAACCTGTCATGGCGTTGGGTTTGTTTCAGTTTCTGGGGAAAAACTATTTGCTGATGCCGAGGCTGCTAAGGACTTTTCCGTGGAGTTCCAGGAAATTGTCGAGGAAAATGAAATTTTACCTTGCCAAGTCAATAACGTAGACGACATAAGCCTAACTATAAAATGCTGCCAAACAAAATTCTTACTGCATCAAATGAGACTGTGGCAGGAGCGAAATCTAAAAACGATAAGCTAACAGTTGTTCCTTGCAGCAATGATGATGGTACACAAAAGCTTCCCCTGTTCGCTATTGGCAAATGGAGAAAGCCTAGAACATTCAAAAACATCAGGGACGTATCTTCATTGCCGGTTTATTACCTCAATCAAGCATCTTTTAAAATCTTGGTTTTTCGACTAGAAGATCTTGGCTTAAGGTTTGGCCGGCAGTTACGATCCAAACTGACCAGATCTAAGACGAACAAAACAACGAGACGCAGGAAATCGTTAAAGATTTACAAACTGTACAGTCGAATGTCCCTGCCAGTTAAGCAGAGAAGTGGATTTCCCAATGTAATAAAGATTGTGAAACCAGTGAAGGGCTCAATGACAACCAAATTTTTACACGGTTTTGGAAAAAAGTGGTGATGAAACTGTGAACGAGGGATCGGACGATGATGATGACGTAACCCCTACCCGGATTTGACACACCGACGGGAAGAACACTTTTGATATTGCCCTTCATACATCGAGTGAACTCAGCCGCAACACCAATGGACATCTGGTGGATCAAGAAATTGAGGAACACTACAGCCAAGTTCAGAATGTCATTTGCTACACAAAAATGTGTAATTGACTTTCTTCCTAAGTAATTTTTTACTAGTGTATAGGCTAACTTCAATTTTCATAGTACTGTACATATGTACTGTATCTACGGTACAGTAAATACATACTATACAGTATCGCTCTTTTTCAAAATGTGATAACAGTTTCTGTTCCGTTTATTGCAATGTTCTTACTTTACAGAGCAACACACCTACGTACAGTGATCATGTTTCAGATCAGAGATCATTTATTTTAATATAAATCCGTATTTTTCTGCACTTCCTGATAATCCGATCTTTTTGCGTTTCGACCCTTACCCTTGTCACAAAGATGACGGATTACATGGATTGCACTGAATTTATGTGGCATTATATGCAACGTTATGAAAGAATCTCACGACAAGGAATAAGTGAGGACTTCATCTTGACTATCAGACCGTAGCAAAGATCTTGCTTGTTTGGCAACATGCGCAGACGTTTTAAGACAGTGCCCCACATCAACGTAACGTAAAAGATAACCGCATCATCCAACTCTCGTTATGGTGGGAACCTTGTGGCAAGTTTCAGAATATTACTTTTACAGTAAAACTGAGAAAATCTGATGAACCCATGTTATCAGAAAGTAAGCACGACAGTCATCCGAATCAGGAAAATGAGGAAAATCATATGCTGCGAACGACAAATTTGTAATAAGAATAAGCAGTTATTAAAATGTTATTAAAATTCTGCCATTTCAGATTCTCATCCAATGCATATAAACTTATTATATGAGACTGGCATAATCCAGGAAGAACCCATATACGTAACGAGACAATGAGAGGCATTAAATAACGTAGATGTAAGACGAACTTAAATTTTGACACTGTCAAACAAAAAAAAGAAGATAAAAGAAACACCATAAAATAATGTAGAATAATGAAACTCCGGGAATACATTTGACTAAGTAACATATTTAAGTGATTAACATTGCAAGGACTCAAGTTAATGTAAGAGAGAGATAAGACATTGTAAATGTGAATTGCTGGTACATTAATAACCGGAATAAGCGCCAGAATGTTGAAAGCGGCCATGCAAACACGCATACATTGTGCTGTAGAAGTGCCGGATGTCAGTTCGTGAGATGCAGTTCCATGCTTGTAGCCCTTGGCCAATACATGGAAGATTAATGCTGTTTGTAGATGACGAGTGTTGTCGTCCGATAGCGTCCCATATGTGCTCGATTGGAGACAGATCTGGTGGTCGAACTAGCCAAGGCAACATGTCGATACTTTGTAGGGCATGTTGGGTTACAACAGCGGTATGTAAGCGAGTGTTATCCTGTTGGAAAACACCCCCTGGGATGATGTTCATGAGTGGCAGCACAACAGCTCAAATCACGAGACTGACGTACAGTTTTTCAGTCAGGGTGCATGGGATTACCCCGAGAATGTTCCCGCTGTCGTACGAAATCGCACCCTAGATCATAACTCCACTCATAGGTCCAGTGCGCCTAGCACGCAGACAGATCTGTTGCAGGTCCTCACTTGGCCTTCTTCCGAGCGATACGTGACCATCACTTTCACCGACGCAGAACCAACTTTTATCAGAAAACACGAAAGACCTCCTCCTTGCCCTCAAATGAGCTCTCGCTTGATACCATTGAAGTCGCAAATTGTGTAGCTTTGGGGTTACAGGGCGTCTGGCTCGGAGCTGTCATTGAAGTAATCGATTTGTAATAGTTCACTGTGTGATTGTGGTGCCACCTGCTGTCCAAATTGCTACTGCGGAAGCAGTGCGATGCACCAGAGCCGTATACCGAACATGAGCTCGGTATTCTCGCGACTGTACATTCTCGTGACCACCGCTGCAAGTAATCATGATTAGTGGCTACCGTCCTGCCAAGTCTTTCTGCAGTATCGGAGAAGGAACATCCAGCTTCTCGGCCGGCCGCGGTGGTCTAGCGGTTCTGGCGCTGCAGTCCGGAACCGCGGGACTGTTGCGGTCGCAGGTTCGAATCCTGCCTCGGGCATGGGTGTGTGTGGTGTCCTTAGGTTAGTTAGGTTTAAGTAGTTCTAAGTTCTCAGAGCCATTTGAACCATTTTAGCCAGCTTCTCGCAGCCCTATTACATGACCTCGTTCAAACTCATTGAGGTGTTGATAATGGCGCGTTGTCGCCTTAAACACATTCGTGACTAACATCAGTTCACGCGTTCAATCTCAAAGGTAACTAACACTCACGGCCGTTGCAGCATGTATTTAAAGCAAACCTTTTTGTACTCTCATAGTGGCAGTACTAGCGCCCCGTTACGCGACTGGGGCAAAATTTGAACAGACATCATATTTCATGTATAGAAACACGCCTACTAGGTTTCATTTATGTCGCACAACTGCTTCTTGGTGTTGCAATTTTTCTCCGTCAGTGTAGAAATTACGCAACATATCAATAAAACTGACTATGGTACTTTAAATTCATCTAATACCTTATATCTCTCTTACCTTGTTATTTGATGCGTCTCTCTGTCTTGTTATGCATACAGAAGATTTCTGGAGTACACGAGTCTCACATAACAAGACTTCGTGCACTGTAAGGCAATTTGAAATGGTAGTGTGTTAACAATAATACAGCTGCTTCAAATGACTGAAATATAGAAGTCGCAGTCGGAAAAACGATCTCGTTACGTAGCTGATACCAATCGTTATCACAGTTAATACTGAATGCGACATCTCGACCACCACCGTAAATTGCGACATTCCAGATTTAAACGTTCGACACGAATACACGACCATGGAAGAGTGCAAAATAAACATACGGCTTTTCTGATACTGCTTGTCATTTCATTTCTCTTCTCTGAGGTACGTCAATACATGGCCATGGAAGAGTGCAAAATACACGACCAGGGAAGAGTGCAAAATAAACATATCTCTTTTCCGATATTGCTTGTCATTTCATTTCCCTTCTCTGAGGTCCGTCTTTCCCTCCCAACTGCTCGACAGTAGCGCACAATTCCAGCCCTCCCTCGGCCTGTTATACTCGCCAGCGTGTCCCTTGCCGTCTAATTAAATCTCGCTCCCCTTTTATATTACCAAGACACCTCACACCTTAGCGCGTCCCACACCCCAGTGTTCGCCACTTACCACAAACAAGAGCATGCCGCCACGTTCGTAGCAGTACATTTCTGTCCCTACACCCCTTAGCACAACGCCCATAATTATGTTGTGCCTCTTAACGTCACTTGAAATAACGCTCCCTCCCAACACTCAACCCTCCTATTTTGACGATCCCAGCCGCCCTACACCGTGCGGAACCACATCTTCCATCTACTGCCTACAGAAACGGCAGCCATCCGTCACGTGTAATAGCGCTGTTACCATTACCTACACGGACTTCCACTATTACATGCTAATAAATCGCAAGCCGGCCGCTGTGGCCGAGCGGCTCTACGCGCTGCAGTCTGGAACCCCGTGACTGCTACGGTCGCAAGTTCGAATCCTGCCTCGGGAGTGGATGTGTGTGCTGTCCTTAGGTTGGTTAGGTTTAAGTAGTTCAAAGTTCTAGGGGACTGATGACCTCAGATGTTAAGTACCACAGTGATCAGAGCCAATAAATTGTAAGCAAACACCTAGGGACACAAAATAGGAAAATACATAAATAATGTAGGGACTAAAGAGATTCTTGAGAGAAAGGCGTTCCAATATAGAGACTATAAATGTGTTTTTCGACTACAAATTGAAAACCGCTTGAGATAAAGGAACGAAAGTCGAAATGCAGGAGAACTTCCCAATCTTCACAAGACACATTACCACATAATATGGCATAACGTGCTTCATACATTAAATTCCATAATATTGTAGAGCTGGACCTCAATCAAGTTTACACTTCATATTAGGAAGAAAAAACCAATGACACTTTTGACGAGGGGCGGTCAATACGAAATACAACACATTTTTTCTGATAGCAGGTTAGTTTTATTCAGGATCCCAATACGCCACATTATTTTTGGCTAAAAAACCCTATTTTTCAGAATAATTTCCGTTCAATGCGATGGCCTTATGCCACTTTCCTCTACTGGTTGAAGTCGGAGCTAACGTTTTGCTACATCAATATCGTTCCCATTATGCACGTACGGCTCCCCGCGGTGGACCTAACACTAGGAAGTCGAAAGGTGCGAGATCCAAGCTGTATAGAGAATGAGAAAGAACAGTCCAATGAGTTTCCGTGCCTCTTCTGATGTGCGCAGACGCGCAGTGGTAGCTGGAGCCAATCTCATGGAACGTCCCATTTCGGAAATCGTTACGGAATTCAATATTCCGAGATCCACAGTGTCTAACAGTGCGCCAAGAGTACCAAATTTCAAGCGTTATCCCTCACCACGTACAACGTAGTGGCCGAGGACCTTCACTTAACGACCGACAGTCCGCAGCTCGTGGTCTCGCGGCCGCGTTCTCGCTTCCTGAGCACGGGGTTCCGGGTTCGACTCCCGGTGGGGTCAGGGATTTTCACCTACCTCGGGATGACTGGGTGTTTGTGTTGTCCTCATCATTTCATCACCATTCATTAAAGTGGCGAGATTGGAGTGAGCGCCCCACAAACCAAACATCTAAGTCTACATCTACATCCACACTCCTCAAGCCCCCTGACTCTGTGTGGCGGAAGGTACTTTGAGTACCTCTATCAGTTCTCCCTTCTATTCCAGTCTCGTATTGTTCGTGGAATGAAAGATTGTCGGTATGCTACTGTGTGGGCTGTTATCTCTCTGATCCTATCCTCATGCTCTCTTCGAAGGATATACGTAGGAGGGAGCAATATACTGCTTGACTCCTCGGTGAAGGTATATTCTCGAAACTTCAACAAAAGCCCGTACCGAGCTACTGAGCGTCTCTCTTGCAGAGTCTTCCACTGGAGTTTACCTACCATCTACGTAACGCTTTCGCGATTACTAAATGATCCTGTAACGAAGTGCGCTGCTCTCCGTTGGATCTTCTCTATCTCTTCTATCAACCCTATCTGGTACGGATCCCACACCGGTGAGCAGTATTCCAGCAGTAGGCCAACAAGTGCTCTGTAACCTACTTCCTTTCTTTTCGGACTGCATTTCCTTAGGATTCTTTCAGTAAATCTCAGTCGGGTATCTGCTTTACCGACGATTAATTTTATATGATTATTCCATTTTAAATCACTGCTAATGCCTACACCCAGACAATTTATGGAATTAACTGTTTCCAGTTGCTGACCTGCTATATTGTAGCTAAATGATAAAGGATTTTTGTTTCTATGTATTCGCAGCATATTACACTTGTCTACATTGAGATTCAATTGCCATTCCCTACACCATGCGTCAATTCGTTGCAGATACTCCTGCATTTCAGTTAAATTTTCCGTTGTTACAACCTCTCGATATACCGGGTGATCAAAAAAGTCGGTATAAATTTGAAAACTTAATAAACCACGGAATAATGTAGATAGAGAGGTAAAAATTGACACACATGCTTGGAATGACATGGGGTTTTATTAGAACCAAAAAAAAGTTCACAAAATGCCGACAGATGGCGCTGGACAGCAAAACGTCAGTAACTGCTACCGTGACGGGTGAGAGGTACGCCGACAGAATCGCATCATCCCCAGCCTGGCCGATAAACACCTGCCGGAACGTACGATGTTTATGCAGGATGGCGCTCCACCCCATTCCCCCTGCGGGTCCGGGGTAAGAATAGGCCCGAGGTATTCCTGCCTGTCGTAAGAGGCGACTAAAAGGAGTTTCAACCGTTTCGGCCTTTTATGTGATGGTCCCCCTTGGGGTTTGACCTTCATTTTTCAAAATTCTACAGAAGTACGAGCCTTTTGGGGAAGGACACCTTACATGGTGTACCACTGGTCCTAAGTGCACTAAGACCTTGGCACTCAGCATTGCACCGGCGTTGTACCCATACCCACTATTCCTCAAATTGGGCCTAAACGCCTAATGGGTTGTCCAAGTTACGCCCATAGTGCATCTCCATCTGCACCAGCGATCATGATGGACTTTCCATGGCACCAGGAATCCAGCACGGTAGCCAGCCCGTTGTGGTGGGGTCGTCATGTACCCTCTAGGTTGTAGCCCCCTGACAACACAGGGATCATACTGCCGATACCTGAGCTGCACCCTCCCCACGTCGGCCAAGGAGTAGATGCCCGTCTCCTTGGGGCATCAGGACTCCCGGTAATGGTCATCCTGCCATGTGGCCCTTGCTGCGGCTGGGTGGCGCCCGTGGGGAGAGCCCCTGGTCGGAGTGGGTGGTATCGGGGCGGACGTTTCGCAGATGAAACGTCAACACGTATCAGGTCGCTCTGCGGCCGAGTCTTTCAAAAGAAAAGGTACCGTTTCTAGTTCTGGTTCTCCTGCCCTTTCCCCCTTGGCCACTCCATGGGAGGAGGGACAGGCCCGCCGGCTTGGGGCGAAGTACTTCCCCCACTATTTGGTCTGTTCTCGAACCGATGGGGGGACGTTCGCCACCTCCAAGCCCATGTTCTTTGTTCAGCACATTGAGGACGTCTTCGGGGAAATCGAGGCTCTCAGCAAGATGCGATCCGGGTCCATTCTTATCAAGACCACCTCCGCCACACAGTCGGCGGCGCTCCAGGCGTGCGACCGCCTAGGGGACATCCCAGTATCCATTGTCCGACATCTGGCACTAAATAGGACGCAGGGGGTTATTTTTCATCGTGACCTCCTGCTACAATCTGATGAGGAGCTCAGGGCCAACCTGGAGCGCCGCGGCGTGCATTTCGTCCGGCGAGACCAGCGCAGCCCCAAAGACCGTCGCATCGACACCGGGGCCTTTATCCTCGCCTTCAAGGGGGACGTTCTCCCGGAGAAGGTCAAGGTGATGTGCTACCGGTGCGACGTGCGACCTTACGTCCCGCCTCCTATGTGCTGTTTTAGGTGTTTGCGCTTTGGGCACATGTCGTCACGGTGTGAGGCTGAGCCCCTTTGTGGCGATTGTGGACGTCCTCTTCGTGAGGAACATACATGCACCCCACCACCTCGGTGCATTAATTGTCCTGGCGTCCACTCGCCTAGATCCTCAGACTGCCCCACCTATCAGAAGGAGAAGAAGATACAAGAAATTAAAACCTTGGATCGGCTCTCTTATTCTGAGGCCAAGAAGAAATATGACCGCCTTCATCCCGTGCCATTGACCACTTCGTTTGCCTCAGTTGTGTCCACTCCTTCCGCGGTATCCTCATCCCTATCCTGTCCCCTCTCCGCCTCCTCCACCCATCAGGGGGCTCTGCCTCCACCTCCCAAATCCCTCCCTTCCAAATCCTCATCCCCTGTGGGCCCCACCCCCTCTGCCCCAGGGGCCACCCTTCCTCCTCCTCCTCCCCCCACGCCACCTGAGAAGCGATCCTCTTCTCAGGCGTCCATCGGGGAAACGTTCCGGACCCCATCGTCCGAGGTCCGGCGTTCCAAAACGGACCCCGCGCGTGAGGACCTTCTTCGGGTCCAGCCCACCATCTCTGTGCCTCCTCGGCCTTCCAAGAAGGCCTCCAAGAAGAAGTCTCTATCCCCCTCTCCACCCCGGCGCGTTTCGTCTGACGCTTCATCCGTGAGTCGCTGCTCCCGGCCGTCCTCAGTTTCGCCGGGACGCTCTGCTGCCAGGCGCTCCGCCGGCCTTTCGTCAGCAAATGATGCGGCCCCTCCTACACAATCAGGGACAGCGGCCGCAGCTGGCGACGAGTCGATGGAACCGGATCCACCTCCCGTCGGTTGTAGCGTTGTTCCCTCGCAACCTGGCCCTCCACGGCCGTCGAGGTGACCAGCTCTTCCCCCGTCTCGTTCCCACAACTTTTTGACTAGCGATGGCGTTGTTTCATTGGAACATAAGAGGTATTCGATCTAATCGGGAGGAATTACAACTGCTCCTCCGCCTGCACTGTCCGCTCGTCCTTGGTCTCCAGGAAACCAAGTTGCGCCCGACTGACCGTATTGCCTTTACCCACTATACCTCGGAGCAGTATGACCTCACCCCTGTGCACGGTATCCCAGCTCATGGTGGGGTCATATTGCTCGTTCGGGACGATGTCTATTACCATCCCATCCCATTGACCACCCCACTCCAAGCAATAGCTGTCCGCATTACTCTTTCTGCTTTTACTTTTTCAGTTTGTACCATCTACACTCCACCGTCATCTGCTGTTAGTCGGGCTGACATGATGCACCTGATCGATCAGCTTCCCCCGCCGATCTTATTGTTTGGCGACTTCAATGCCCATCATCCCCTTTGGGGCTCTCCTGCATCCTGTCCAAGAGGCTCACTCTTGGCGGATGTCTTCAACCATCTCAATCTTGTCTGCCTCAATACCGGCGCCCCGACTTTCCTCTCGGACTCTACTCATACCTACTCCCACTTGGACCTCTCGATCTGTTCTACCACTCTTGCCCGTCGGTTAGAGTGGTATGTCCTTTCTGACACCTATTCGAGCGACCACTTCCCCTGTGTCGTTCGTCTCCTGCACCACACCCCATCCCCATGTCCTTCGAGCTGGAACATACTGAAAGCTGACTGGGGACTTTACTCCTCCCTGGCGACCTTTCTGGACCACGATTTTCCCAGTTGTGACAGTCAGGTCGAATACCTCACGGCTGTTATTATCAATGCTGCCGAACGTTCCATTCCTCGTACTACTTCTTCTTCACGTCGCGTTTCCGTCCCCTGGTGGAACGAGGCTTGTAGGGACGCTATCCGTGCTCGACGACGTGCTTTACGCACCTTTCGCCGCCATCCTACGTTGGCGAATTGTATTGAATACAAACGACTCCGAGCGCAATGCCGTAGAGTCATCAAAGACAGCAAAAAAGCTTGTTGGGCCTCTTTCACCAGCTCCTTTAACAGTTTTACTCCCTCTTCCGTCGTTTGGGGTAGCCTGCGCCGGCTGTCGGGCATTACGGCCCACTCCTCGGTACCTGGCCTGACCTCAGGTAATGAGGTCCTTGTTGATCCTGTGGCTGTCTCCAACGCCTTTGGCCGCTTTTTCGCGGAGGTTTCAAGCTCCGCCCATTACCACCCTGCCTTCCTTCCCAGGAAAGAGGCAGAAGAGGCTCGGTGACCTTCCTTCCACTCTCTGAATCTAGAAACTTATAATGCCCCCTTTACTATGCGGGAACTCGAACGTGCGCTTGCACTGTCCCAATCCTCTGCTCCGGGGCCAGATGCCATTCACGTTCAGATGCTGGCACACCTTTCTCCGGCGAGCAAAAGCTTCCTTCTTCGTACCTACAATCGCGTCTGGACCGACGGTCAAGTCCCCAGGCGTTGGCGTGACGCCGTTGTTGTTCCTATACCCAAACCCGGGAAGGATAGACACCTTCCTTCTAGTTACCGCCCCATTTCTCTTACAAGCTGTGTCTGTAAGGTGATGGAGCGCATGGTTAATGCTCGGTTAGTCTGGATTCTTGAATCTCGACGACTACTTACTAATGTCCAATGTGGCTTTCGTCGCCGCCGCTCCGCTGTTGACCACCTTGTGACCTTGTCGACATTCGTCATGAACAACTTTTTGCGAAGGCGCCAAACGGTAGCCGTGTTCTTCGACTTGGAGAAGGCTTATGATACCTGTTGGAGAGGAGGTATCCTCCGCACTATGCACAGGTGGGGCCTACGCGGTCGCCTGCCCCTTTTTATTGATTCCTTTTTAACGGATCGAAAGTTTAGGGTACGTGTGGGTTCCGTATTGTCCGACGTCTTCCTCCAGGAGAACGGAGTGCCTCAGGGCTCCGTCTTGAGCGTAGCCCTTTTTGCCATCGCGATCAATCCAATTATGGACTGCATTCCACCTAATGTCTCAGGCTCTCTCTTTGTTGATGACTTCGCGATCTACTGCAGTGCCCACAGAACATGCCTCCTGGAGCGCTGCCTTCAGCGTTGTCCAGACAGCCTCTACTCATGGAGCGTGGCAAATGGCTTCCGGTTCTCTGAAGAGAAGACGGTTTGTATCAACTTTTGGCGATATAAAGCGTTCCTTCCGCCATCCTTACATCTCGGTCCTGTTGTTCTCCCATTCGTGGACACAACTAAGTTTCTAGGGCTCACGTTGGACAGGAAACTGTGTTGGTCTCCACATGTCTCTTATTTGGCGGCCCGTTGTACACGTTCCCTTAATGTCCTAAGAGTTCTTAGCGGTTCATCTTGGGGAGCGGATCGCACTGTCCTGCTTCGCTTGTATTGGTCCATAGTCCGGTCGAAGCTGGATTATGGGAGCTTCGTCTACTCGTCCGCTCGGCCATCCCTCTTACGCCGGCTCAACTCCATCCACCATCGGGGGATACGTCTTGCGACCGGAGCCTTCTACACTAGTCCTGTCGAGAGTCTTTATGCTGAAGCTGCCGAATTACCATTGACCTACCGGCGCGACGTACTATTGTGTTGGTATGCCTGCCGGCTGTTGTCTATGGCCGACCACCCCTCTTACGAGTCCTTCTTCGCCGATTCTCTCGACCGTCAGTACGGGTTGTATGTGTCTGCCCTGCTGCCCCCCGGAGTCCGCTTCCGTCGCCTGCTTCGACAATTGGATTTCGCCCTCCCTACCACCTTCAGAGAGGGTGAGAGCCCGACACCACCTTGGCTCCAGGCTCCGGTTCATATTTATCTCGACCTCAGCTCACTCCCGAAGGAGGGTACTCCGGCTGCAGTGTATTGCTCATGGTTTGTCGAACTTCGTGCTCGCCTTGCCGGTCACACCTTTATTTACACCGATGGCTCCAAAACTGACGATGGTGTCGGCTGTGCCTTTGTCGTCGGGGCCGCCACCTTTAAATACCGGCTCCTCGACCAATGTTCGAGCTTTACGGCCGAGCTTTTTGCTCTCCATCTGGCCGTTCAGTATGCCCGCCGCCACCACCATTCATCGTACGTACTCTGCTCTGACTCACTCAGTGCTCTTCAGAGCCTTGGAGCTCCCTATCCGGTCCATCCTTTGATTCAACGGATACAGCAGTCCCTCCATTCTTTCGCTGATAATGGTGATTCTGTCAGCTTTCTGTGGGTTCCCGGACATGTAGGAGTGCCTGGGAATGAGGCTGCGGATGCTGCAGCCAAGGCTGCAGTCCTCCTGCCTCGGCCAGCCTCCCACTGTGTCCCGTCATCTGACGTTCGTGGGGATGTATGTAAGAGGCTTGTGTCGTTGTGGTGGGATGCTTGGTCATCCCTCCAAGGAAACAAGCTCCGGGCAGTAAAACCGCTCCCAACTGCTTGGACAACATCCTCCCGACCATCTCGGCGAGAGGAGGTCCTTCTGACCAGGTTGCGGATTGGGCATTGCCGGTTTAGCCACCGCTACCTGCTCTCCGGTGACCCGGCCCCACAGTGCCCTTGTGGTCAGGAATTAACAGTGCGCCATGTTTTATTGTCGTGTCCCCGTTTTAGTCAATTTCATGTTGTCCTGTTCCAGCCATCTACTTTACCGGATGTTTTAGCTGATGACGCTCGAGCAGCTGCTCGTATTCTGCGTTTTATAACTTTAACTGGCTTGTCCAAAGACATTTAACCTTTTTACTTATTTTATCTGCATCTTTGTCAGGTCCTTCTGGTGTCCCCCCATCCCCTTGAGTTTTAACAGATTTCATGTGCTCTAACAACAGTGACTGGGCGCTAATGACCTCAGCAGTTGAGCGCCCTTAAACCCAACCAAAAAAAAAAAAAAAAAGCTCCACCCCATATTGCTAGACGCGTGAAAGATCTCTTACGCGCGTCGTTTGGTGATGACCGTGTGCTCAGCCGCCACTTTCGTCATGCTTGGCCTCCCATGTCCCCAGACCTCAGTCCGTGCGATTATTGGCTTTGGGGTAACCTGAAGTCGCAAGCGTATCGGGATGCTGAAAGACAACATCCGACGCCAATGCTTCACCATAACTTCGGGCATGCTTTGCAGTGCGGTTCACAACATTATTCCTCAACTACAGCTATTGTTGAGGAATGGTGGTGGACATATTGAGCATATCCTGTAAAGAACATCATCTTTGCTTTGTCTTACTTTATTATGCTAATTATTGCTATTCTGATCAGATAAAGCGCCATCTGTCGGACATTTTTTTAAATTTTGCAGTTTTTTGGTTCTAATCAAAGCCCATGTCATTCCAAGCATGTGTGTCAATTTGTACCTCTCTGTCTACATTTTTCCGTGATTTATTCAGTTTTCAAATTTATACTGACTTTTTGATCACCCGGTACAACAGCATCATCGCAGAAAGCCTCAGTGAACTTTTGATGTTATCCACAAGGTCATTTATGTATATTGTGAATAGCAACGGTCCTACGACACTCCCCTCTGGCACACCTGAAATCACTCTTACATCATCATCATCATCATCATCATTAACGACCGACAGCAGTGGAATCTGCACAGAGCAGTCATTGCTAACAGGCAAGCAACAGTGTGTGAAATAACCGCACAAATCAATTTGGAATGTACGACGAACTTATCGTTATTACAGTGCGCCGAACTTTAGCGGTAGCGGGCTATGACAGCAGACTACCGACGCGACTGCCTTTGCTAACAGCACATCACCCACAGCGGCTCTCCTGAGCTCGTCACCTTATCGATTGGATCCCTGACGACTGGTCGGATCAATCCCGGTTTCAGTTGGTAAGAGCTGATGGTACGTTTCTTGTGTGGCACAGTCCCACGAGCCCAAGTTATCAACAAGGCACTGTGCAAGCTGGTGGTGGCTCCATAATGGTGTGGGCGGCGTTTACGTGGAATGGACTGTGTCTTCTGGTCCAATCGAACCGATCATTGACTGGGAATGATTATGTTTGGTTACTTGCAGACCGTTTGCAGCCATTCATGACCTTCATGTTCCAAGCAACTATGAAAGTTTTGTGGTTGACAATGTGTCATGTCGTTCTGCACAATTCGAGCGAATGATTTGAGCATCCAGATTGCCCGACATGAATCACATCGTACATTTATGGGACATAATCAGGAAGCCAGTTTGTGCACAAAATCCTGCAATGCAAAAGTTTTGCAGGTGTGGACGGCTACAGATGCAGCGTGGCTCAATTTTTTTTGTAGGAGGTTTGCAACGACTTGTTGGGGCCATGCCACGTCCAGTTGGTGCACTACGCCGGGCAGATGGAGGTCCGACGTTGTATTGGGAGTTATCAAATGGTTCAAATGGCTCTGAGCACTATGGGACTTATCATCTTAGGTCATCAGTCCCGTAGACTGAGAACTTCTTAAACCTAACTCAGGACATCACACACATCCATGCCTGAGGCAGGATTCGAACCTGCGACCATAGCAGCAGCGCGGTTTCGGACTGAAGCGCCTAGAACCGCTCGGCCACAGCGGCCGGCTGGGAGTTATCCCCTGACTTTTGCCACCTCAGCGTAAACTAACCTCACATAAGCTAATCGAATCCCGTCAGAATTTCACGGTGAATCTGTAAGAAATTTAGACATTTTGTCCACAAGAATCGCACTGTTCCGCGTATTTCAACTTTTGAGTACGTTTTCAGTTGCTGCGCCATTTCTCTCCCATGCTCTGATGCAACTGATGACCGTACCGCAGCAGAAATGGGTCTACAGGAAATCCGGAACAATTACTCTCTCTTCTGGCAATGCATCACTTTTATTGTATTATGACCTTAGCGGGGGACGGCAAGTGTAACTTACTTTCTGAAATCCCTAAGTTAGTTTCACGTCTAGTCGTGCACTGTACTGTTTGATTATAATACTGCTTTTCCTGTGCACTTTCACTCAGCACAGATTCTGCTCTCTCTTCCTTTCTCCTTTATTTCAGCAACTATACTCATATGAATGCATGGGATCTGTTCTTTCGGACATGTCCGAAAAAACATACATCACGCAGAATCCGCAGCTGTGACACATACTGGGTGATCAAAAAGTCAGTATAAATTTGAAAACTGGATAAATCACGGAATAATGTAGGTACAGAGGTACAAATTGACACACATACTTGGAATGATATGGGGTTTTATTAGATTCAAAAAAATACAAAAGTTCAAAAAATGTCCGACAGATAGCGCTTCATCTGATCAGAATAGCAATAATTAGCATAACAAAGTAAGACAAAGCAAAGATGATGTTCTTTACAGGCAATGCTCAATACGTCCACCATCATTCGTCAACAATAGCTGTAGTCGTGGAATAATGTTGTGAACAGCACTGTAAAGCATGTCCGGAGTTATGATGAGGCATTGGCGTCGGATGTTGTCTTTTAGCATCCCTAGAGATGTTGGTCGATCACGATACACTTGCGATTTCAGGTAACCCCAAAGTCAATAATCGCACGGGCTGAGGTCTGGGGACCTGGGAGGCCAAGCACGACAAAAGTGGCGGCTGAGCACACGATCATCCGACGCGCGTAAGAGATCTTTCACGCGTCTAGCAATATGGGGTGGAGCGCCATCCTGCATAAACATCGTACGTTCCGGCAGGTGTTTATCGGCCAGGCTGGCGATGATGCTATTCTGTAACATATCGGCGTACCTCTCACCCGTCACGGTAGCAGTTGCAAAACCAGAATCAGGCGTTTCCTCGAAGAAAAACAGGCCCAATAAAGGTAGATGTGGTAAATCCAACCCATACCGTGACTTTCTCGTCGTGCAGTGGAGTTTCCACGACAGTTCTAGGATTTTCGGTAGCCCAAATTCTGCAGTTGTGGGCGTTGACAGACCCTCGGAGCGTGAAATGAGCTTCGTCGGTCCACAACACGATACTCAACCAATCGTCATCTTCCGCCATCTTTTGAAACGCCCACACCGCAAATGCCCTCCGCCTCATTAAATCGCCAGGTAACAGTTCATGATGCCGATGGATTTTGTACGGATAGCATCGGAGGGTACGTCTAAGTGCCAATCAAACAGTAATGTATGGAATGCCATTTTTTCCTGAACTGTCTCAGCAGCATTACGCCTTGTGCTCGTCGGCCACTACGAGGTCTATCGTCTAAACAACTCGTGCCTTCGAACTTCGAAATCATTCTCGTCACAGCTGCATTTGTCAACGGACCTTTACCCGTTCGAATCCCCTTCCTATGGCGATAGGATCGTAACGCTGAACTAGCGCATTCCCTATTCTGATAATACAGCTTCACTACTTCACTAAAAGCGCCTTCCGTGCGGTTCTAGGCGCTCCAGTCCGGAGCTGCGCTGCTGCTAAGGTCGGAGGTTCGAATCCTGCCTCGGACATGGGTGTGTGTGATTTCCTTAGGTTAGTTAGGTTTAAGTAGTTCTAAGTTCTAGGGGACTGATGACCACAGCAGTTGAGTCCCATAGTGCTCAGAGCCATTTTTTAAAAGCGCCTTTTCAGGTAACGTCAACACGCTGCGACTGCTGGCGCATCTGATTCCCTCTCTTATTACAGGTCCTTTTATACACGATTGTCATGCGCAGTCACTGACGTTTTGCTGTCCAGCGCCATCCGTTGGACATTTTGTGAACTTCATTTTTTTTAATTCTAATAAAACCGTATGTCATTCCAAGCATATGTTTCAATTTGTACCTCTGTATCTACATTATTCCGTGATTTATTCAGTTTTCAAATTTATACCGACTTTTTGATCACTCGGTACTTTAGTCAATAGCATACCGAACCTGTTAGATATATTCTTATCAACGATGTGCGATGTTGGGGAACTGTTTTGTTTCTAAGCCTATACAGTGATGCAATAGCAGTTCTTTTTTTAAGTTATTAATGGCTTTTGGGCATCACCCACACACCCAACCACAGACCATAAAAAACAAGTTACCGGTTACAACCATTTATGATGAACTAAAGTAAACGATCTATGTAAATTAAATAATGTAATATATTATAACGTAAAAATAAATGTTCTCTTTCTTTATTCTTATCCGACCTCTGTTATAAAAATAATCGTATCGTAGCTTATAGACTTCGGCGCCTTCAATTGCTGATTGGGTTATAATGTTTTTAGGCAAGTAATTTCCAGTGATCATCAGATTCTGTAATATTTTCGTGATTTCTTGAAACTTACTGTGACAGCTGAAGAAAATGTGATTAACATCTTCCTCACTGCCGCATGCATACAAAGAAGATGTGACCATATAGAGGCCGGAATTTCCGGTGGTCGAAACGAAGTCGTTCCCTTGTCACTATAAAGTTTCTGTTGTATCTGCAGTTCTGGTACCAAGGGCGTGATGGGAGATGAGGCAACAATTCGTGATAATGTCTCCCTTTAATTTCTTAAGGCTCTTGGAGATTGTCATACCATCGGGACCTGATTATAGTCCTTACACTGTGAAGAATATCGTCGGGTGGCACGTTATCGTAATTCGCTGAACCAGTGAAAGCTGTGCGCTTTCACCCATAAAATGATGGTCGTCTTATTTACGCAAGGAAGCTACTGCACTGTTCCTATAATCCCATATACCAGATAATTTTTGGTATTGGTGTTGTAGCGGTTTCACAGCATGTAAGCTGAGCGTGAGGCTGATAAAATTATGACGGTTTCTTCTTACACTTCTTTTGCGTACATAAGTCGCTCCAAAATCGCTATGAGCGCTTTAGTGAGTATGGCAGCAACTTCCGGGAGCAATTCTTTCTTATTATTTTGTTTAAAACCACTCCCTACTCAGATATGCCCCACACATTGGTCGGTAAGTGCGTAGGTACAAGTTTTAAGTCTGAAAACACTCGAGTAAGTAGGCTGTTGACGAGCAGGGACTGAACTGCTAGCTCACCTAGATTACGTTTTCATAAGCCGCCGGGGGGAGAACCCGTCTTCGATTGCCAGCTACCTGAGTCATATCGCTGCTGTAGCGTGTCCTCTCCCTTTCCTGGCCGACTGACTCAGACCTACTGATTCACTCTGGGCGCAAGCAGGGGTATTTTTATTCTGTCTTGTTGCGTCATACGAAAAGACAGAAGTTTCAGCTTCCAAATTCCCTGACAGGTTTGGCATCTTGAATTATGTAAACATTTGATTTTGTTTAGCAAAACTGCTTTCAGCATGCGAATGTAGTAACTTAATGTTACTATTAATTCAGCGCAAACATCCACAGTAGCAGAGAACGTTTCCCTGCTGCACTTACTTAAAGGTAACCATTGCACACTACGATTATTGAACACTTTTCCTACAGGCTGGCTCGATAACGGGAAGGGGCAACACAGTAAGAAACAGCAAATAATATTTTTTAAGAATATGGTAAAAATAGTAGTTTGGTACAGTTTGATATGTGGCTCTTGATGTCGTGAACCTAATACAGTGGTACATAAATAACTTTGCTCTCTGCTAGCAATCTATCATACCGTTATTGTAACTGATAGAAATGATTGCAGACTCTTTTGATACTGACCCCCAGCTCTCGATAAATAGCGACTGCTAAGTTGGAATGTAGGCTTCAAAGTACTGAGCTGAGGTGATTGCACGCGCTATAGTTGTGATAGTACAGTCGGCTACTGTGGACCGAGGGAAGTAAGCATAGAGTGCAGTGCTTTTCCTGGTAGCTTTGGTCAGTTTGTATCCGTGCTACTCATACGTTAGATGTGTTGGGTACGTACTGGGCTTTACCTCATAAAGATCGCTTTGTTTATGTACGCGATCACTGCCTTACTAAATTCCCTTAGAAACTGGAAACGGTGAACCGTCTAGAAACTGAGTGAAGATGTATAACCCGGAATAGTACCTACTTAATAATAAACAGAATTTACTGCAAAACTGAAACTGTCAATGTTTGGTTCAGGTTTAATTCGAAAATTGTTGATTTTTAAATTGGAACAGAAAGATGTAGTAAAAATAAAGAAAAAATATTAATTTATCATATTTCCTCAACAAAAATGGAAAATAAAAAACACGCAAAACAAGAATGTGTGAAACATCGCTTGAACACTTCGTCAGACTTATATAAAATATGTTTATAAACAACTTTCACATTTCTCAATAATTATGGGAAACTATTGCCTTCGGACTTGAATGTTTTCTTGAATACGAAATAACATCAATAATTACATATATTTTTATGTTTGTGCATGTAAACTGCACTTTGGTTACATAAAAGTGCAGAGGTAACACGATTAACTAATTTTTATTAATTACAAAATGCAGTTTATATTCTATAAGAATATAAAATACGCAATGAACTAAAACTGAATGATGTGCGGTTCTAATTACGTGGATAACAAACAAGAAAACAAACAAAAAAAAAAGAGAAATCGTCGCTTCCAATTTTCTCTCAGACACATTTATTTATGTTTCTTTCTCTACCAACTCTACCAATACCACTAGCAGTCCCAACATTTACAGTGTCATTTATGTAGTATACCAAAACTATCGAAACATAGTTTTGGTAGAGCGCAACTCTAACAGGCACTGAATTGCACAGCCTAACAGATGGGTCATAATTTTATGAGTGTCAATGGCATATCGTGTTTCGATGGGTGAATCTGGAGGTCTGTCACTACAAGGCAGAAGCAGTGAAGTACCCGACTGAGAGCACACCTTATGAAAGCTGTCCACAGTATCGACTGGAGGCTGCTATACGGAACTGAGAGACGCCAAGCGAGTGCCTGTGAACATAAGGTACCACCACATTGCTGGTGTATTTATGTTAGAATCCATGAAATCTCTTTGTGCAGCGACCGTTGGATTTTCAGGAAGGAAAACAATCTGAATTTATTCCAAATCGATTCCAACTACAGAATAGCCATCGTCAGTGTATAAAACACCTGATCTGGTCAGACTGGTATGAAGTTCAGGTGCATGTAGACCAAAATTTGAGTGCAGAAGTACATACAGCAATCATTAACAAAAAATACAGCCGGTAGAACCAAAGTGGTCGAAGTCTCAACCCAACCTCAAAGGAATGATCAAAAAATTATCTGGTATATGAGATTATAGAAGCAGTGCAGAAGCTTTCTAGCGTAAATACGTTACGGGTGAAAGTAAACAGCTTTCACTGTTTTAGTAAATCATCCGAAGGGGCGGAAATCGGTAGACGTGACAGACAAATCCAGAAGAACTGGATGACTTATTCAAGAAAAAAGCAAGTAAATAACGTGATGGTCCACCTCTGGCAGACAGTCATTTGGCTTAGCATTGATCGATAGAGTTGTAGGACGTCATCCTGCGGGATGTCGTCCCAAATTCTGCCCAATTGGTGGTTTAGATCGTCAAACTCCCGAACTCTTGGGAGGTCCTTGCCTACAGTGCTAAATTAGGGAGACCTCCGGCAACATTGCTGGCCGAGGTAGCATTGGAAAGCACAAATAAACGCAGTTGAAACTCTTGTCATGTATGCGCGGGCATTATCTTGCTGAAATGTAAACCCAGAGTGGCTTGCCATGAAGGGCAACAACACGAGGCGCAGAGTATATCAAATTACCGCTTTGCAGCGACGGTGCTGCGGATTACAACTAGAGCGGTCTTGCTATGAAAAGAAATAGCACCCCAGACCATCACTCCTGGTTGTCACATCGTATCTGGCGTGGAATCGCATTGACTGGAATAGGATTGTCTTCATTGATGCTTCCCGCTTCGAACAGAGCCTCCATCATAAGCGGAGACATGTCTGGTGACGCCCCAAACAGCGATAGGATACCAACCTGAATGTCGCACATCATATGGCCCAACAACCAGGAGTGATGATCTGGGGTAACATTTATTTTCACAGCAGGACCCATTCGGCTGACATCCGCGGCACATTTACAGCTGAGCAGTACCGTGTTATTGTCTTTCATGGGAAGTCATCCTGGGCTTACGTTTCAGCAAGTTAATGCCAGCCCGCACACGGCGACAGGTCCTACTGCTTGTATTAGTGCTTGAATAACCATACCTTGGCCAGCGAGGTCGCCGGATCTCTGCCCAATTGAGAAATTTGGGACTATTATGAGCAGAGCCCTCCAACCAGCTCAGGATTTTGACGATGTAACGCTCCAATGGGATAGAATTAGACATGATATAACCCAGGAGGACATCGAAGAACTTCATCAATCAATGTCAAGCCGAATAACTGCTTCTATAAGGGTCAGAGGTGGACCAACGCATTATTAATCTGCTCAATTTGTAAAGCTTTTTCTGTTCAGTAGATCATCCAATTTTTCTGAAATTGCAATCATATCTTTGGCTGTAGATGTATCGCACATCTACCAGTTTCCATCGCATTCAGATAACTTCTTCGTGGTGCGTCGCCGATTTTTTTCTTTTTCTCCTCAGAATGTACATTTCAAAAGATTTATTCTACTAGAAGGCGAAAATTTGGTAGAAGAGTTTGACAGTGTTAAATATTTGCGATTATAACATGCATGGAAGGTGCATATCACATAACTGCTTAAGCTGAAGTGAGTAAATAAAACTTTATTTGTAATCAAGCGTGTGTTGTCATACGTAGTTGATATAAAAACTTCACTTCACTTACTTCCATCCCATAATGTCGTACGAGATCTTTCTTGGAACAACTTATCAAGCCAAGTTAAAGTTTACCCAGATAAAAAGCGTGTAGTAAGAATCATTAGTGGTGTAATCTCAACTAGGGCTTGCAGAAACCTAATCAAAAAACTGAGGATACTATCTACTGCTTCCCAGTGCACTTCTTCCTCAGTGAAATTTGCCATAAAAACACGTAACATATCTTTTTTTCAGACAAACAGATCAGTCATGAAATCATTACTAAAAGTAACTTACTATGTTTAGTATTTTAGAAGACAAAGTATCAATAACTTGGCAGCAGCCACAAATTATTTAACTACAAATAAAGTTTAGTTTAAGGTAAGACTAAATGATTTATTGGTGGGAAGCTCGTTACACTCCACTGACAAATTTCTTACTATGAAAGACTGGTATATTTATTACAAATAATTACAAAGAACTTGGCAGCAAGAGCCCACTTATCACTATCACGGCGCACCCTCTCTGGGCTGAATTCGTGCCTCATTCGGTTTGTAGGGTTGTCATAAGGACGTTGTATTCTCTTCTGAGGGACGTTGGCCTGCAACTACAGGTGTCCCAAAAAGAATGACCCGATTTTAACTTGTAATAATATTGAGACAAATGTCACTAGGTTACTGAAAGAGCACTAGATGTAATCGGCAAGGTCTATAGTTCCAGAAAAAATCCGCTACATGTCGCTACGAGCGCTCACCTGGAGCGTGCAACCAGTCTCGCGCAATATGGCGTCTGAGCAACAGAAGGCGTATTGTGTTATTGAATTTAGTCGTACTCAGTCAGTGATCGCAGTTCAGCGGGCGTTTCATAATCGATTTCGTGCTAAACCGCCATCACCTAATAACATTCGACGGAGGTATAAACAGTTTGAAGAAATAAGGTGCCTCTGTAAAGGCAAAAGTCCTGGCCGGCCACGCGTTTCTGAACAAACAAGTCTACGAGTCGTGCTAGCCGAGAACTTGCGTTACCGCGCATGACAGTGTGGCGTTTGTTACGGCGTCGTTTAGCCCTCAAACCATACCGATTGCAACTGGTACAAGCTCTTCGAGATGCTGACAAAGTGAAGCGAGTGGACTTTAGCAATGCTATTCTAGAGGACATGGAAGATGACACTTTTATATCATGGTTGATATTCAGCGATGAGGCAATTTTCCATACTAGCGGTAAGGTTTACCCTCATAATGTGCATATATGGGGGCTCGAAAATTCTCATGAAACAATTGAACACGAACGTGATTCACCAAAAGTGAATTTTTTTGTGCTGTTATGGTCCCTACATTTTTGAGGAAGAAATTGTAACAGGACAATCATATCATGCAACGTTACGGAACTGGTTATTTCCACAACTTGACACTGGCAATTTCATCTGTCAGCAAGATGGAGCACCACCGCAATGGCACAACAATGTGCGCAGTTTCCTCAATGCCAACGTGCCTCAACGTTGGATAGGACCGCGAGATCAGGCTTTACTATCTTGGCCTTCTAGGTCCCTTGACTTAACACCGTGTCATTTCTTCCTGTGGGGATATGTTAAACAATGTGTTTACGTTCCTCCCTACCTCGTGACACTGATCAACTAAAAACCAGAATATCAGCTGCTGTAGCTTCAGTGGTAGGAGACACCTTACGCTCAGTTTGGTATAAACTTGGCTATCGGCTAGATGTCGTCCGTGCAGCCAGTAGAGGACACATTGAACATTTATCTTGGATTTTTATAAACTCATGTCTTTCTGAGTCATTTAATATGCAATTTGTTGGTGTTAAGCCCTTCTTCCTAATAAATAATTCTAATTAAAATGGGCCACTCGTTTTGGGGCACCCTGTACTATAATTACTGATCCTTGATGCCCTGATTACTGTCACTGGGACGGGGTTGACGTCCTACATGGTCCTACACATGATTCATCGGGGACAGATGCTGCTGGCCGTGGAAGTACCTCATGGTACAGTTGCTCTGTTTTAGAACGGTTCTATGATACTTTCGAATGAGAGATAAAACATGACGGTGCAGGGTTTCATAGCTCCCTCAGTAAAAACCAGTTGTTGCCTGAAGTAATACCCGATGGCTCCCCACACTGCGATGCAACTAGTAAACTCACTGTGCCTCTCCAAATAACTGGAGTGTACGACCTCTCCCGAGATCGCCACCATTCTCGCCGACGACGGTCAGCTGGCTTAATGTAGAACTGCGATTCATCGCCGAAACACAATGCTATGATATTCATCAGCAGTCCACGTTTCGCGGTCACGGATCCACTCCGAATGCAGCACGTCGTGGTGTTAACTGCAACCTACTCGTGCGATGGTAGTTCCCTAGTTCGACTGCTGCTAATGTCCAGCCAACGACGTGCGATGATACAGAATGTTCCAGGGAGACCATTATACGTCCACAGATATCTGTTGCAGATGTGAAGGGGTTATGGTCTGCTTTGGTGTGCTCCTGTTACTTTTACCACTGATTCAAGAAGAACCGCTATATTAAGTAGTGGAAGCTGTATAGGGTTAAAAGGTTGAATTCCAATTGGTGATCTGCTCTTGCGGTGGTCAGATATGGTCAACCGAAATCTTGACGATCAGAATGCGTGCCCCCACGTTCCCATGCAGTCCAACCTTTGAACGCCACAGTTATCTGGATGTTGTACTATTTGACTATATGGCCAAACGGAAACCTACAATTCAAAATTTTGCCGGTTGCTTATTTCGCTGTCTCACACGAGTACGCAGCTCCATACCTTCCACAGCAATCACTCAAGCTCTAACGCTGTTCAAGCGACTTATCTACCCTACCAGGCCTGGTTACATCATTAAACAAAAACAGCACTAATGGACTCCGGTGGGCCTTCTACCTGTCGCAAAGAATGTCACCTGAAATCATTTACATATCTGCCGATGCTAAGTGCGTGTGCGAAACTACAGTGACGTCCGTCCATGTCTTCTAGATGCTTCACATGTTTTACATCTACATCTACATTTATACTCCGCAAGCCACCCAAAGATGTGTGGCGGGGGTCACATTACGTGCCACTGTCATTACCTCCCTTTCCTGTTCCAGCCGCGTATGGTTCGCGGGAAGGACGACTGCAGAAAAGCCCCCGGGCGCGCTCGAATCTCTCTAATTTTACATTCGTGATCTCCTCGTGAGATATAAGTAGGGGAAAGCAATATATCCGATACCTCATCCAGAAACCTGGACAGCAAGCTACACCGCGATGCAGAGCGCCTCTCTTGCAGACTCTGCCACTTGAGTTTGCTAAACATCTCCGTAACGCTATCACGCTTACCAAATAACCCTGTGACGAACACATAATTTAATCTAATTTAACTTTAACATGGAGTGCGACTTATGGACTTCTCACATAGCATTACTACAGGTCACTCAATAAGTGCCACAACCGTAACTGGACGCTGAATCCTTCATATTAATAAGTCAAAAAGCCAGTTCCCTTCCTTCTCTGTACATCAGGAGTTCACAGTATCCAAGCACACATAACTTAGTTAAGAAATGCCCAAGTCACTGCAATTGAGAGTAGCTTTCTTTTGTTGAATGCATTTCAGTCTCCGCCTTCCCCCCAAAGATTTCAGTTCTACGTCTGCCCCTAGCGCTGTGGAAGTTACTCCCAACTATTTTAATACGTGGCCTAGACCCTCTTTCTTCTAGTTAATGTTTTCCATAGATTCCTCTGTTCGTCTGTTGTACGAAACATCTCCTCAACCTTCTCTTATCTGTCGAACTACCTTTAAGTATCCTCCTGTAACATAACATCTAAAACTCTTTGATTCTCTAATTTCCATATTTTCCAAAAGTCCATTATTCGTTTCCTTAAAATGCTGTACTCTGGACTTACATGCTCAGAAACATCTCAGGCTAACGCTTATGTCTGATAATAACAGACTTCTTTGACGAAGAACGCTCGCTTTGTTTGTACTAGTCTGCTTCATACATCATCCGTCATGCATTACTCTAACAGGTAGAGGAATCCTTCTCGGTCCCCAATATTGATACTATGTTTATCGGTAATCTCATTTATGCTGCTGCTTAATACCTTCGTCTTTCTTTGTTTTGCTTTCAATCCATATTCTGTGCTTAGCAAATTGTTCATACCTTACAACAGGTCCTGTAATTGATCTCCTTTCACCCTGAATTTTAATCTCACTTACGGCACTTTCTTTTTTTATCTTTTTTGCTTGTTCGATATACAGTTTGAAGAGTAGAGGAGAAAACTGCATTCCTGGCGTACACCATTTTTTACCTTAACACTTCTTTCGTGGTCTTCCATTCTTACTGCCCCATCTCTCTCTATTTTTACATCTATTTTTCTGTGGATTTAAAAGTCGTGCACCTCTTCACATTGTCGAAAACTTTTTCTAGGCTTACGAGTAATACGACCTGTGTCTTATTTTTTCCTCAAGTCTTGTTTGCGTTATAAGTTTTAACGGCAGAACTAAATCTCTGGAACTTTTATCAAGGTCAGACTGATTGCCATCTAATAGATTCTCGATTTTCTTTTCCAGTCTTCGTATATTACACAGTCAGCAATTTCGATATATGAGCTGTCATGATGACTGTACGATAGTTAACATATTTCCCTGCCCTAACTGCCTTCTGAATTGTGTTGATAATATTTTTCCGGAAGTCCGATGACAAGTCTCCAGTCTACACATTAACTTGAATGAAATGAAACGAAATGATCATGTGGCATTCTTGGCCGAGAGGTCCCATCCGGGGAAGTTCGGCTGCTGGGTTGCAAGTCTAATTTCAGGTGAAGCCACACTGGGCGATATGCTTGTCTGCGATTATGATGATGATGATGATAACAGTGCAATACCCAGTCCACGGGCAGAGAAAATCTCCGATCCTGCCGGGAATCGAACCTGGGCCCGCTGCATGGTAGGAAAAGACGTTGCCACTTAGCTAGGCAGTCGTATATTAACTTGAATAAGTCTCTAGTTCGCACTTTCCCAATGACTTTAACAATTCCGTAGGAATTAATAAGTCTTCGAAAACTGTGTCAAAATTTGATTCTAATTCTTGATCCCTTACGTCTTCCAAATCTAGAAAGAGACAGAATGGAAAATTTACAAACCAAATACCAGTAAATGAAGGCTGGAGGCCAGGATACCCTCTGCATTATGTAACATAGGATGATTTTAAAAGTACTTTACAACTTCACTTAGAAACAGAATTTTATTCTGAATGCTTATACTGGTAGTAGGGTGTCATCTTGCAGCAGAATATTGCAAGTTTTACGCCATACATTCACTTTCACTTTAACTAATATGGAATGTTGATTCGTCGCTAAAAACCATATGAGTAAGCAATTTTTATCTTCCCCAATCTGATGTAACTTTTCTGCGCAGAAGTCGTTACATTCCTTCTTATCTGTGTCTGTGTAGGTGAGTATCGTGAGTTACATTTCCGTAATAATATTTCGAACACGGCTACGCATCACCAGCGAATAGAGAACAGAAAGTGAATCCACAGCATCCAACCACTGTCATCAAAATGTGGACTTCTTAAACGATTGGCCATGTTTTCAAATGATATAAAACTGTCTTCTTCAGAAATACGTGTAACTAAAATGTCACACACGAGAACGTAAACCCCTCTTTTTCAGAAATACGAGTACATGTAACTAAAATTTCAGATCGATCTGGTGTAATGAGAAATGTGATTCTTCCAACTAGGCGACAGGTTTTATTGATCCACAGTCCTATCTCAATAGTCCCCTGCGCAATACAGTCATAGCTGACGATTATAATGTAGTGCTGTCTTGGAGCTCAGTAGATCACCTCAAAAAATTTTGTATGATGAATAAATCAGCTTCAGTTGTATTTGAGAAATCCTTTAACTGGATAAAGCCGTACGAGTTTTTAAGTATAACTAGAGAGGGTTTATTCATCATGAAATATTTTATGAGCAGTTGTGGATGTGGATATTAAGCCTCAAGAAAGTCATACAGCCGGTTAAAAATGAATTTGTTACTCATATAGTTCAGTTGACGCGTTTTGGATTTATTACCATCGTCAGACTAGTCTGTCAGCCTACTTTACCGATACATTTAGCAATGCTCTTATCCTGTGACCCTCTGTGCACTTGGATATCTGATGATGGAAATAAATCCGAAATGCGTGGAGCTATCAATCTGAGTCATAAAGTCATTTTTCACCCACTATATGATCTTGCTGAAGCGAACTGTGCAGCTCCGATACAGTACTACATAATTATAATACAACCATGGTCGCCTGCGTCCTATGAGATTTCAAGTCTCAACTATATGGTACATGACTATGTCGGGTCAACTTGTGAACACGTATGGATCGTCTGCTACGGAGCCCAATATTAAAGAACGTGTGTTGAACGGACTGCTCCGAAACGCTTGCGCCTGGACCAGTGTTGTATTATATTGTCAGACCTGTCACCGATCGGCGTCTATCCTGCTTTACAGAGCAGCTAAAACTCCGACCTCGTTCTGTAATGAGACATAGACGTCCATCACCATGTCGCCCACACGTGGTTTCACCGACTTTCAATTACGTTGCATAGATGCTCACGACAGTAGGACGCGAAGAGTCGAACACCTTCGCAGTTTCCAGAACAAGAGTTGCCAGTCACTGTGTCATAGAATTCCGTTCTTTGTCAAAGGCTCTTATGACATTGAATCTCCACATTTGCGGCCTGTATTGTCGCTACAAAAATTCCCCATTCGTTTCTTCTCCGCTTATACAGGGTGATCATAAACAGTCTGAAAATCTTGTAAGCGTGTTGCAGTGGAGGTTGCGCTGACAAATAATTGTTCAGATAAAAAAGCGATACGGTGCGCCGTTTCCGAATTATTTACCACCAACTTAGCGCACGCTGCTTCGCTCGCGTAGACTGTACAATCTGCACAGGTTTGTTTTCGTTTTTCTGTGATCAAATTTTTATATTGTTCACAAACTTCAGCACCATCTTAAATTTTCACCCTAATTACTGTCATAAAAGCATGGTCTTTTCCGAATGCACTTCTCACAAAAAATCTAGTAGCGTTCTTGTGGTGATATTTCCATAGAGACTTTCATACCCTAATACAAAAATTTCCAATCCCTATATGACCCCATTAGGTGTCTAATTTCCATATAAAACGCCGAAACACGTATTTCTTGGGTTTCTAACTGAGAAATCTAATACCAGTTTTCATAGATGTAGCTTTAAAATGTTTTAGTAGTATTTTAATTAACCCACTGTTTTATCCCCCTAGCGGTTGAATTTCCAAAATTGCTGTAACACATTTCTTTTTAATTTCTGACTGAGAAACCAAACAACAATTTTCGTAGTTCTAATTTCGTAGTTACCTTAATAGCGGCATACTTTCAAAAAGCCTTTCATCGCCTATTTCATCCCCTTAGGAGCGAAATTTCGAACTACCCTTCTTAAACGACGCATACAGTGTGAGGTCCACACCCCCTCCAAATTTCACATTTAAAAATTTGCGCAAACATTTTCTCAAGCAAACAAATGTGCCCTTTTTTTAACAGGCAACTTATCTCAAGCTCCTACAAGCTCCTCTAACTTTAACCCACTCACACCCACTACACCATAGCTCTAAGTCACTTACACCCATCCACACACCCAGCTGGTCTTTGTCACTCACTCATTTAACGCAACTCATTGTCACTCTCTCTTTGTGTCTCTCTGTCATTGTCTCTGATGTCGTAGCCACATTTCCTTTCCTTTTGGCCTATTACTCCCTACTGCTCTCTGTTACTGCTAATATCTCATTCCTTCCTTCTTATTACTGTCGTATCTTCTGACTGTCACTAACTCTTCCTCGTTGTCATTGTCATATACTCCATCTCTCATTATCAGTGATTCTCATCCATTTCCACTTTCTCTTTATCCTCTTCGCCACTGTCTCCTTCACTCTTTTCCATACACTGTTCTGTCATGTCGACTATGTTCCACGGCCACTGAATCCATCTCTTTCTCTCACACTGTCATAGCCTCCTTCGCTCTTTCTATAACATGACGACTAGCGACTATCTTCCAGTATCTATCACTTTTCCGTCTCTTTACCACTGCCACTTTCTTGTCTCACAGCACAAGAAAATGCTAATACGTTCGCACTAAAAAATTTTTTTGAAAATTCTTTAAAAGTGCTGAAGAAGTTAGAATGAGCCAGCTGGTGCCAAATGTTCACTATAGTACACTACTGGCCATTAAAATTGCTACACCAAGAAGAAATGCAGCCGATAAACCGTTATTCATTCGACAAATATATTATACTAGAACTGACATTACATTTTCACGCAATTTGGGTGCGTAGATCCTGAGATCTCAGTGTCCAGAGCAACCACCTGTGGGCGTAATAACGGCTTTAATACGCCTGGACACTGAATCAGACAGAGCTTGATGGCGTGTACAGGTACAGCTGCCCATGCAGCTTCAACACGATAACACAGTTCACCAAGAGTAGTGACTGTCGTATTGTGACGAGCCAGTTGCTCGGCCACCATTGACCAGATGTTTTCAGTTGGTGAGAGATCTGGAGAATGTGCTGGCCAGGACAGCAGTCGAACATTTCCTGTATCCAGAAAGGCCCGTCCGGGACCTGCAACGTGCGATCGTGCACTATCCTGCTGAAATGTAGGGTTTCGCAGGGATCGAATGAAGGGTAGAGCCACGGATCATAACACATCTGAAATGTAACTTCCACTGTTCAAAGTGCTGTCAATGCGAACAAGAGGTGACCGAGACGTGTAACCAATGACACCCCATAACATTACGCCGGGTGATACGCCAGTATGGCGATGATGAATACACGCTTCCTATGTGCGTTCACCACGATGTCGCCAGGCACGGATGCGATCATCATGATGCTGTAAACAGAACCTGGATTCATCGGAAAAAATGACTTTTTGCCATTCGTGCACCTACGTTCGTCGTTGAGTACATCATCGCAGGCGCTCCTGTCTGTGATGCAGCGTCAAGGGTAACAGCAGCCATGGTCTCCGAGCTGATACTCCATGCTGCTGCAAACGTCGTCGAACTGTTCGTGCAGATGGTTGTTGTCTTGCAAACGTCCCCATCTGTTGACAGAGGGATCGAGACGTGGCTGCACGATCCGTTACAGCCATGCGGATAAGATGCCTGTCATCTCGACTGCTAGTGATACGAGGCCGTTGGGATCCAGCTTGGCGTTCCGTATTACCCTCCTGAACCCACCGATTCCATATTCTTCTAACAGTCATTGTATCTCGACCAACGCGAGCAGCAATGTCGCGACACGATAAACCGCAATCGCAATAGGCTACAATCCGACCTTTATCAAAGTCGGAAACGTGATGGTACGCATTTCTCTTCCTTACACGAGGCATCACAACAACGTTTCACCAGGCAACGCCGGTCAACTGCTATTTGTGTGCGAGAAATCGGTTGGAAACTTCCCTCGTGTCAGCACGTTGTAGGTGTCGCCACTGGTGCCAACCTTGCGTGAATGCTCTGAAAAGCTAATCATTTGCATATCACAGCATATTCTTCCTGTCGGTTAAATTTCACGTCTGTAGCGCGTCATCTTCGTAGTGTAGCAATTTTAATGGCCAGTAGTGTATTTAAATAAACAGGAACTTTCTTTTTATCCGATAGGAGCGTTTTTCCACTGATCCTCTTCTTTTCCCTGCTGCAACAGGGCATGAAACTTATGTGAAAAGACATGTATTGGCCAGTAAAATGTAGATAATTTACTTATGTGAAACAGAAATAACGCAAAGCTAATTTTATGCTTGAGACCAGCTGTTAAGTGCCAATAAATTTTACACGTGCTGTAGTGTTACAAAATGGAGTCTCCAAATGTTAACGGAGATATTTTACGGTGTACTTCTCCGTGCTGCGTCACTTCAAACTACGTTCTTGCCTCACACTGGATTTTACTTGTACGAGTCTGCTAACTTTGAACCTCTGTATCTTGGAAACGGATAGAGATAGCAAGCAGATTATCAAGGCTGTTCGAGATCTGGATCTTAGTAATGCATCATACAAATTTCAGCGATTTTCTGTGTGCAGCGGTCTTGGAATCCTCGGCAGCGTTTTGATTCGCTTGTGACGGAGAAAATATAGTAATAAAAATCTTTTTGTTTTCCGAGGAACCGCCCATGAATTAATGGGGCCCCATAAGTCCCATCAAGCCCACAGCAGAGCACACAAATGCAAAAAGAACCAACCGATTTGCTGGATGTGCCTAAGCAAAAATTCATACTTCGACTCTGTACTGCAGGATAGTGACACTAAGATGATCCTTCTGTTGGGTATGCAAGTAATCCCTAACCAGAGGATTATCGAAAACACTTCACTCTACCCTTTTATCACCAATCGAACCCGAGGTACGAGCACCGGAATATACTGTTTTTATGCGCAGCGTTTCGAAAAATATTAGGTACGCATGCTGTCGCATGCATACCGATTCAGCAGGTAATGTATTTGAATTACTTTGGTTGTGTCTTCTCTCTCTCTGTTTCTGATAATCATAAAAACCTAAATCGAGCATGTTTTGCATGGTACAAAGTTTCGTCATGTTTCTATTTTTCCAGGTTTTTAGACGATTATGTTATATGATTGCGCTTCCAACATTTTGTGTGATATCGAGTCATGTGCTTTAAAGAAGAAGCAAACGAAGTACAGAACTGGAATTTGTAAGAGCCGCTAAAAGAAATAAAATGATACACAAATCAGGGAAGAACTGATAGGCAATGTACCAGGAATGTCAGAAGAAACTAGAATCAGTGGGACAGTACATAAGCAGAGAACGGAGCGAGACAATCTGGCAGTAAAGTTGAAAAAAATTCTTAGCAGGAAGAGGAAGAAACCTTGGTAAATCGTGGAACAGGTTCAGAAGAGAATTAGTAGATCTCTTTTAAAATTCTTAAAAGTTTAGATAATTCTTCCAACTAAAATGAAATGCTTGCTTAAAATAACGAAGTGCAAAGTGTGTCATCTTAAAGGGTGGCTGTTTATGCGAGACCGAGAATCTTAATTTGTCTATGTATCCTGCAGTACCTACTTGGGGAAAAAAGTCCTTTAGCTCTGAACACAAAATCCATATCTTTTTTCGCTGGTAACTTTACCAGCGAAGATGTCTGTTTTTTGCTTTATGTTGGTTCTCAGGTAACCAAATTACACCAAACTGATACAATCGCCTCAGCCATTCCTGTTTTAACATTGCAGTGAAACTAACAAGCATTATGTTACAATTCTATGTATGTATATTCTTTCGCTCCATAGATGATAACTTGATTATTGCTATCTTCTCACTATATAACGTTTCCATCTGTGACTCCATTAAAGGCTGACTGATTTCCGTACGTCTATCACTTCTTTTGTTTTTGATACATTGTAAGTTGAGATTTTTTGGAACCTTTCTTCACATATGCCCCGCGATGGAACTGTATTTAGTTTTCTCATACAGTCCAGGATTTTTGTGCATATTTCATTACATTCAACCAATGTTTCCACAAACGTGTTTTTTTTTAAACGTGTGTTTACTGGATGTGTTTACACTAACTCATTTTAGGACACGCAAATTCCGGCCCTGATCAGAGAGCGGAACATTGGAAATAGTCCGCACAGGACAAATGGTTGCTGTCGGACGCAACCCTCGTATCATAACACCAAATGCTAACAGACAAACACAGCGGCCGTGCAAATGAATACAGTTGCTTGTTTGTCAACAATGGCTGATCGATGCTGGGTCATTGATTTCAGCAAAGCTCCATGTTGTTACCAGCAGACCAGTTAGAACACGGCAGCCGATAAAATTCACAGAACGTGTTACTAATCAGGTACTTGTGAAACTTGTAGACAAATAGTGTCTTCCTAAAGTGTTTCTGTCTTCGTAGAGTCTTGCGGGTTTTCCAGCCGTGGGCTTTGCGACCCGTGACGTCTACGTGGTGTTTTAGACCATAAATATTTTAGCCCTGTATTTTCCAACCGTTAAAGGAAGTCACAACAATGGGGAAGGCTTTGCCGACCGTTTGGTAATAAGATCCCTTCAGATTTAATCCAAGCCTAAGATTGTCTATGCTCATAGTACATAGGCATGTTCAAACGCTTTTTTTATATTTACCATTTTCTTTCTACAACATCACTGCTGCAAGTGATTAAATATCTTGTCTTATTTCAGATATTTTAATTTCTCACCCAATTTTTTGCACGAAAATTAGTCATTTTAAACATCTTAAATCACCCGAGTCATTATATATCGCTACAATGTCTATTAACTTTTTGTCAAGATATACATACCTTTTTCTTTCTTTTTGAATAGGCAGGCCAATGGAATCCATTTTAAATTCGGATACAGCACTTACTGCTTCCTATCTTCAGTTTATTTGTCAGGGAGTAGAACTTCGGATATCTTTGATTTATTGAAGAGTAGAGTTTTCTATGTCAATCTTCGACAGAATTCGTGGTCCTTTGCCGCTGGTTCAAAACATTTCACATTTCAATTGGTACACTAGGATTTTCCATCCATTTATTGATCACGTAGTCTCCGAATTTCATGATCTTCTCCGCACTGCGTATTTCCTCCGTAATTACCATCCACACTTCTTAACAATGTTTGGTGGAAGATTTACCACAGCAGTATATAAGTGACGAAACAATCTGACTTCTTCTCTCTCTCTCTCTGTATTCCTCCATTAACACTAGTCCTTGTAACTTCTTCCACACACATTGATTGAAGTGAAAAATTACTACACGTAAGGAATGTTTCGGGGCACACGGCTTTCATAGATTTAACTGAAACCACTGCAAAGTCTACAGCGCAGTTTTCGTGACCACCCACGTGTCTTATTTTTCAGTACACAAAAGGCTTTCATATGCTTTTTTATTTTAGTCTGGGAGCGAAGCCAGTAAAACAAAAAATACCTTTGTCTCTTCATCTGTGCTCCCGATTTCAACGTGTGTGATGTACAGTTGTTTGGACTGTTTCGAACAACTATCAAATATCCTGTCCATAGGAACAGTTCCATTTTCACCACTTCTTCAATACCAAACACCAGGCTTCTTTAGACAGAAACAGATCCATGCTCAATTTTCAAACAACCATTACGTGCAGTTTATTTCGAAATGTCTTCGCTTAGTTGGATCTCCGAACCAGTGTTACGAGTCGTCCCAATAGTTTCCCTTCTTGCGTTACACAATGCAGTCTTGGAGTTCTTCAAACTTGGTATATTTACGACGAAATCTAAACTGACACCATTTAAATCTTAAAATTACTCTATAAAAGTTTGGAAAAAAGTCACTGACTTTCCTTTATGAGCGCATTTTCTGCAGATACGTATTAGTTTCTTAATCTGCACATCTGCTTTGTAGGGAAGCCATGGTAGCTAACCCATGGTGCAAAACTGCTTATAAGTCCCGCCTGCATCACCTACAAAAAGGTTGGAAGCACCGCAATCGGACAGCTCAGATGCAGTAAAAATATGTTCACACAGGATGTGTGGTCACTGACCTCGTCGTACACATCTGTAGAGCAGGGACACATGCCAACTGTTACCCTCTGTATGCCCTAAGTAAAAACTTCTCTTGATAAGAATATACTTTCCGTGTTAATACCGCAGTGACTGAAAGATTAAGGAGCATAAGAGAGCGCGACGGGTCGATTCTTGTGAATATTTAATTGCCAAGCGAGACGGAGCAACTCGGATATCAGAGAAAATAAACGAATCTTCTGGAAAAAGAGCCTTAACTGCGGGTTTCCCTTTGTCGATGTATTAGTTTATGTGTAAAGAAACATAATTTTCATGTGTTTTGTTCAAGAACTGTAACGTATATGATTTGATTGCTGAGTAACCAAGGAATATCTGTAGAGGAAATACGAAGTACAAAATTTAGACGCTCTTTCGTGACATATCTATGATATTCGGGCCTGGAAGTAGGCCTACTTAAATTGTAAATGTGATGCGCCGAATAAAAAATTTGTGCCAAACTGGGATTTCAGTTAATTCAGCTTCTGTAAATCCTTATTGTAGGGTAAGCAAGGGCTTCCCACCAAATTCGTCACCCCTCCCCTTCCCCCCCTTCCCCCCACCCGCATCCAATGGCGTTATTCCTCCATACTCTCTGGAGGAACCTCTAGTTGTAACGCAAAAATCACTAACGATCAAAGTTCAAGGGGGAGTAGGACGTCAGACTGGCCGACTTGGAGCAGGAGAGGCATGACAGGACATTTTAATTTCCACTGTCAATACTACTACAAATAAATTCATAAAACTTTGTCAGCACGACCAGCAAGGATAGGATTCACACCCATAGCAGTGGATGTTCAAAAACATAATGAAATAAATTTTCTTTACATGTGAAATTTCTACAATTTTTCACTTACTGTTGGCTGCATTTGTTGCTATAGATACAGTTTTCTTCATAAGTAAGAGAGATTCTTCGACGAATTAGCACAGCATAGAAACCATACTTACAGCTGTATGAAACTACAGAATTTTTCAAATCTATTAAAATATGTGGTAAAAATTGAGATAATTAACTATAAAATTTGAGTTTTTTTCTAAACATGAAGTTTAAAATTTAACAGCTCATTCATTTTCTCATAAATTAAATTCCTGCGGTCTTCGATACTACGCGTGGGGCGTCAAAATGACGTCACATGTGCGCGAAGTCTTGTCAACTGTAGGTCACCCTGTCGTCTTTTCAGAGTAGTTCCGGTTTTGTGCACAGCCCCAAGATGGACGTATCCGTGTGTGAGTGATCCGAGGAGATTGAACGCCCCCAGGTTGCATTTGTCTTCGTCAGCCCAGCCCACCACCTGGTGTAATGGAATGGGGTGCCACTGGGTATAGTTTCCATTGCCGGTAACTTGGATAGCAGCCATTATATATCTGATGTGTTACGGTTGCACCTCATTTTCTAGTTCCCCCCTGACGTTTTCTTCTGTAAGATAACAAAAGATCGTATGTTGCCTGTGCTGTCATGTCCTACAGAGAATGTTCGATTCTTGCCGTGGTTAGCATGTTTTCCAACTATGTCACTTATTGGGCACATTTGTTCAAGGACTGTCATACACTGGGACACCACCACTTGTGACCCCTGGCCTATAGGGGAAGCAGCATGGAATGATGAACCCGTATCTGTCATTCAAGACCAGTTCGTCTAGATTACCAACCTGGTTAAAACCGTTGTTGCTCTTCGTGATAGCAGCTTGACAGGCGTCTCACTGAACAGTCTTCCAAGAAAGTATTATTTTTAATGATTAACTTGGCTTCATGTAGTCCAGCAGATTGCTTTTCTGCTACCATGCCTGGGAGAAGGATTGCATGGGAAACCAGGTTCATTGATTTTATTTCCGTTTATTTCGTATCAGCATCTAATGTTACCCTTAAGCCGTCGGCAGATGGGCCGTGCATTCGAACGTTGAACGTTCAGCGTGCCGAGTGCTAACTTCATAGCATGGAAAAAGCACGTCGGGGAGTCTTTTCGAACGTGCAGGTCTATATCTAGCACGGCAGATATTCTGAACGTGCTTGTGAACGTATACCATGGAGATAGAAAAACTCCACCTGCGTCAGTTGACTCCATATCTCTTCAGCACAGAGTCGTGAGAAGCCATTTCGACATTCAGTGGAACGCCATGTGTCTATTTGTCGTTTCTAAGCAGCAGAAAATGGCGGATCTCTCGAAATAATGTCGTTAATTGTACGATTTTTTTGTAATAAAATGCCAATAAAAGTCATTTGTGATAATTAAGTGTCAGATAATAACATATCTACGATTAAAATTTTCAGGAGATGGTAAGATTCAAAGCACCGTCATAAGTGATTTATGTTCGGTGTAACTCAAAGAGGAGGCACAGACTAATAATATAAGACATGATATGTTACTGGTTTGCGTCCCATAGAATCCGATGTTGTTTTTTTTTTTTTTTTTTTTACCAACCTTCGCGTTTTCTAATAGGTTTTGATATTTTCTTATTAATTTAATACAAGAATGTACCAAAGTATTCGATGTTATGTAACAGTAAGTGCGATCCTTCTGAAAACAGAGTTTGTTTGATTGGCCTTATTTACAAAACAGCGATGGTTCTGTTAAGTGGTAGGTTCGTATGGGACCAAACTGCTGAGGTCATCGGTCCCTAGGCTTACACACTACTTAATCTAACTTAACGCTAAGGACAACACACACACCCATGCCCGAGGGAGAAATCGAAACTCCGAAATGCCTTCACAAAAGAAGACGAAGAAAATATTCCAGAATTCGAATCGAGAACATGAGTAACGTAGTAGTAAATATCCTCGGAGTAGTGAAGCAACCTAAATCACTTAATGAAAGCAAGTCTTCTGGTCCTGACTGTATATCAGTTAGGTTCCTTTCGGAGTATGCTGAGGCATTAGCTCCATACTTAACAACCATATACAAGCGTTCGCTCGACGAAAGATCTGTACCCTAAGACTGGAAAGTTGCACAGGTCACACCAATATTGAAGAAAGGTAGTAGGAGTAATCCACTAGATTACAGGCCCAAACCGTTAACGTCGATATGCAGCAGGATTTTAAAACATATATTGTGTTCGAACATTATGAATTACCTCGAAGAAACCGGTCTATTGACACACAGTTAACATGGGTTTGGAAAACATCGTTCCTGTGAAACACAACTAGCTCTTTGTTCATACGAAGTGTTGAGTGCTGTTGACAAGGCATTTCAGATCGATTCGGTAATAATGGATTTCCGGAAGGCTTTTGACGCTGTACCACACAAGCGGCTCGTAGTGAAATAGCATGCTTGTGGAATATCGTCTCAGTTATGTGACTGGATTTCTGATTTAGTGTCAGAGAGGTCACAGTTCGTAGTAATTGACGGAAAGTCATCGGGTAAAACAGAAGTGATTTCAGGCGTTCCCCAAGGTAGTCTTATAGGCCCTTTGCTGTTCCTTATCTATGTAAACGATTTGGGAGACTATCTGAGCAGCCGTCTTCGGTTGTTTGCAGATGACGCTGTCGCTTATCGACTAATAAACTCATCAGAAGATCAAAACAAACTGCAAAACGATTTAGAAAAAATATCTCAATAGTGCGAAAAGTGGAAGTTTACCCTAAATATCGAAAAGTGTGAGGTCATCCACATGAGTGCTGAAAGGAACTTGTTAAACTTCGGTTACACGATATATCAGTCTAATATAGGAGCCGTAAATTCAACTAAATACCTAGGTATTACAATTACGAACAACTTAAATTGGAAGTAACATATAGAAATTTTTGTGGGGAAGGATAACCAAAGACTGCGTTTTATTGGCAGGACACTTAGAAAATGTAACTGATCTACTAAGGAGACTGCCTACACTACGCTTGTCCGTCCTCTTGTAGAATACTGCTGTGCGGTGTCGACTCCTTACCAGATATGGCTGACGGAGTACATCGAAAAAGTTCAAAGAAACGCAGCACGTTTTGTATTATCGCGAAATGTGGAAGAGAGTGTCACAGAAATGATACAGGATTTGGGCTGGAAATCATTAAAGGCGTTTTTCGTTGCGACGGAATCTTCTCACGAAATTCCAATCACCAACTTTCTCCTTGTAATGCAAAAACATTTTGTTGACACCGACCCAGATAGGAAGGAACGATCACCACGATAAAATAAGAGAAATAAGAGCTCGTACGGAAAGATGTAGGTGTTCATTCTTTCCGCGCGTTATACGAGATTCGAATAATAGAGAATTGTGAAGTTGGTTCGATGAACCCTCTGGCAGGCACTTAAATGTGATTTGCAGAGCATCCATGTAGATGTAGATGTAGACGGGGCAAGCCGCGCGAACCGTGGCAAGGTGCCGCAGACTACGCTGCAAAACAGCTTTCGCTACTTGTAGTAACATATTTTGCACCTTTTGTTTGAAGTTTTTTTATTTCACATTCTATAAAGATTCTGCTACTGAATAGGAACAGTGATCAATTAAGAATGGAGTTAGGGTTTTACTAAAAAGTGAGACTGATGAAATACTTTTTACCTTTGCATCATACTGTTTGTAACGTAACTTTTATAAGCAGTTGTGCTTATTGAATAGACCATGTTCCCTGATATTTAAATTTTTATTTATGTAAATTACAATCAGAGCATCATGTGTAGCACATGAACAAGGGAGGAAATGTGCGTTTTTAATACAACTGACGTAGGAATTTTATGCCTGTCCATTTCGTAAACAGTGTGATTTGCGAGCCAGATGTGGTATACGCGTCGCGATCGTGTATACGACATTGAAGTACAAAGTCGCATAGTTTCTAAACGTTTGCCAACACGTTGAACTCGGAAAGCTCAACTTTGACGTTCGAAAGTACACGCCGTCATTACCTATAACCTAACCAGAGTTAGCTCTGCAACGTATGGCTGTATGGTTAACTGCGAGAGACCGTGCCAGTATAGCTATTTTGGTTCTCGTTTTAGAACCGTGAGAAGGTGTGTTGAATTTTTAGCTGGCTTGTGACATGACGGCAGCCTCTCTTACTTTTTTTTTTTATTTTCGCCTTGTGATATGTCAATCAGACCAACGCGCGGACTGTGAAATTTTCCATTGAACTCGTATCCTTTGTTCGGTAAACTGATGGGAGGCTGAGCAACAGCTGCTGGTAGTTTTAGTATCTATCCAATAGGCAAAATCATTTAGCGAAATAGAGTCATTTTTCGTACAGTTGGCGGCCATCCTCACTCAGGGAAGTTGCACCAGAGCACAGCGTTTGCGATGTTTTAAATGTTTTAAAAACTTTTGGTAACAGTAAGCGGCGGTCTGGCATTGAGGTCAGAAACACATGCTGCAGTCGAGCACACTTAGGTAAAATGATCCGCCGTTTCATCTCATAATGTACAGTAATTAAATTCAGTTATCAAGGGAGTTACGGAGCTAAATTTTTCGTGCGTAAATTTTATCGGTTTTCATCTTAGATTTTGGAAGATCACTTGTTTTTAATTATTCATCGACGCTGGGATCTCTCCATTCTGTTCTACATGTTTTATAGAGCCGAAGGAAAGGTCACAAGCCAAGCTTGACGCCGACCACTTGCAGTTTGTAGGAATTATTGGTGCATTTAATTGTTGTGCCTTCTCTTCACTGCCGGTGTGAGTACTGGGGTTTTAATATGTTCTCATCAGCAACTGCGTCCCATCTTTCCAATGGCACAATCCTTTGCTGACAAAGTGGCGTCTATACAATTTGTTAAGAAATAAATCGTCAGGAGTAATTAAACTATTAAGGTGATTTTTCTCTTGTTCAGTGCTCGCCAAACTCAAGGAGAGCTGCCTCGAGTTAACAAACGTCATTTTTTATGGAATACGATTCGCTAATCTTTTTGCCTATATCCTTTTACCATCTCCTGTGACTGATGAGAACAGCTGTCCTACTTGACAAATGTCTTTTTCAATTATCACTGGATTTAACTTACTGATCAGTCTTACTGAAGACATTCAGTCTGATTCCACTGCCCGGTTTAGATAAATCGAAGGGTCAGATCTACTTATATTCTCTTGCCGACCTCAGAACACACAGTAATCAGTGGAATCTCCCAACAGACAGGCACTACCTGCACTTGATAGGAAGACAATATCTCCACCAAGTCTATTAGACATGTCGAAATATGTATCCTGTAATTACAGTAGTGATCAAGTTCAGAATCAAGGTTAAATCTAATTAAAAGAGCACCAGACATCTTCTATCTGGCGACACTTTCCAGGATTATTTTGATATCACGGATTTTTTGATAAGCCGTTAAACTTAGTGAAATATCACATCTGTATAATTTCTCTTCCAAGACATCACGCGATTGTGTGTTGCGTAAAGAAGCGTTGAGATGTTGAATTTGTGTTGTTGTTTGTAATTTGTTTTGTCTGTGTTTGAATTTGTAGGCAGGTCAACTATGAGTGAGTGGATGTAGGGAAAAGCGTTAAGTATTAGAGTGAATGTGATTAACTGCGGGGAAAAAATTTTTGTTTAGCATTCCATCTCTGGATATGCAGAGATACACTTGGTCTCAGACCTGTTCTGAGACGAACTGTGAATGAGGAAAAGCGTGGGTGCAGGCTCTAGTGAGACCGACAGGGAGACCTGTTCCCAGAATTAAATAGTTTTGTCGGTGGACACACTGCAGTCAGGAGAAGCTGGGGCTGAAGTTTCGGACCCTACCTGAACGCCATGTAAGAATGAGCTCCTTGGGGACTCCGACAGAGGAAGATGGCCCTTTAAGCTTTAAGTCCTGTGGAGCTTGTGGTGTAGTAGTAGTCGACTCATAGCCGTGAAACGAGGCGGACGTGCTCCGCGTACGTGTTTTTGTTTACACTAAGAGTGCGGTGCTATACAATGTGATCAAAAGTATCCGGACACCCCCAAAAACATACGTTTTTCGTATTAGGTGCATTGTGCTGCCACCAACTACCAGGTACTCCATATTAGCGACCTCAGTAGTCATTAGACATCGTGATAGAGCAGAATGGGGCGCTCCGCGGAACTCACGGACTTCAAACATGGTCAGGTGATTGGGTGTCACTTGTGTCATACGTCTCTACACGAGATATCCACACTCCTAATCATCCCTAGGTCCACTATTTCCGATGTGATAGTGACGTAGAAACGTGAAGGGACACGTACAGCACAAAATCATACAGTTCGACGTCGTCTGCTGACTGACAGAGACCGCTGGCAAATGAAGAGGGTCGTAATGTGTAACAGGCAGACATCTATTCAGACTATCACACAAGAATTCCAAACTGGAACTTCCAAACTGGAAGAGCAGTTGAACGGAATGGATAGTGGCTTGAAAGGAGGATATAAGATGAACATCAACAAAAGCAAAACGAGGATAATGGAATGTAGTCGAATTAAGTCTGGTGATGCTGAGGGTATTATATTAGGAAATGAGACACTTAAAGTAGTAAAGGAGTTTTGCTATTTGGGGAGCAAAATAACTGATAATGGTCGAAGTAGAGAGGATATAAAATGTAGACTGGCAATTGGAAGGAAAGCGTTTCTGAAGAAGAGAATTTTGTTAACATCGGGTATAGATTTAAATGTCAGGAAGTCGTTTCTGAAAGTATTTGTATGGAGTGTAGCCATGTATGGAAATGAAACGTGGACGATAAATAGTTTAGACAAGAAGAGAATAGAAACTTTCGAAATGTGGTGCTACAGAAGAATGCTGAAGATTAGATGGGTGGATCACATAACTGATGAGGAGGTGTTGAATAGGATTGGGGAGAAGAGAAGTTTGTGGCACAACTTGACTAGAAGAAGGGATCGGTTGGTAGGACATGTTCTGAGTCATCAAGGGATCACCAATTTAGTATTGGAGGGCAGCGTAGAGGGAAAAAATCGTAGAGGGAGACCAAGAGATGAATACACCAAGCAGATTCAAAAGGACGTAGATTGCAGTAGGTACTGGGAAATGAAGAAGCTTGCACAGGATAGAGTAGCATGGAGAGCTGCATCATACCAGTCTCAGGACTGAGGACCACAATAACAACAACCCCAGTTTCGTTCACTACACCACACATTCTTCCAGTCACCTTGATAGCTTTAGTGTATCTCTCACTGGTGGAAGGAACCCGACTGATTGAGATTTGGCCTCTCGCTTTCTCCGATTGTGCGGCGTTTGTCTACTCAGTCACACTCCATCGCCAGAGAGCTAGTCATAGAATGGGTGTTTGGAAGCTGAATGTGACCCTCATGCAGAAAAGCCGTCACCCTGAAGGAACAATGATATGACACTTGAATAGTGCAACAGTGTAAGCAAGCTTCTGACCAGGGTGCGACGAAGTGATATTGTGGTGAATGGCATGTACAGACTGCGAGAATCGGACGTTGCTTGTTACGCACGCATGTATGTGTCTTACCGAACCAAAGATTTGTTTTATGGACTCTTTGCGAAGGAAATGGAGAGATCGGACGTGTGAGAGGAGGAGAAAGATTGTATTGTTGTGAGACACAATTACGGTACATAGTAAATGTTCAAATAGTTTTTTGCAAACCATAAAATCTAGTAACTAACATCAAGGATTCTAGCTGTGTATATCTACATACCGAAACTGGTTAATCATCACGGTACAGCCGTACGAGACGTAGATCGCTCTAAGGTGACGTTTGGAACGTTAGTGGGAAGCAGCATTTTTCACGATCATAATTCATCGAGAGATTATCTCCGAATTAATAGACTTTAACTTGCTAAGTTGATAAACCTATCATCCAGACTCATCAAACAACAAAGCATACAGTTGTGCCGGAAGATCTGTGCAGCGAGTAAAGGTTTTAGAGATTTCAGGTGAAACAGATAACGACGAGAAATTTCCGCGAGATTGCCGCTGCGGGATACATCTCCGGCTCTTCTGTGGTATTTTAAACGAAATGTTTATGTTTTCCAGGTTTTCAGGAGAGTAAAGATATAAGGAAATAAGGAACTAAGCTAAACCAACTAAAACCAACAACTAAACCAATAATTAAAATAAAATGACACATAAAGAATATTTATTTATAATAAAAAACAATTTTAATTAACTAACGAATAATAATACATTAAACAACACTTGTGACCATATGACTTTTGAAGCCCCGTCGATGTGCCTCCTTCTAGCAGACAGGTGATGACGGCACCAGGCACTGATTCAAACCATCACTGATGAAGAAGCCAGGCAACATAACACACAATTCCTTCACGCCCACTATGCTAGGCCGGCCTGAGTGGCCGAGCGTTTCTAGGCGCTACGGTCGCAGGTTCCAATCCTGCCTCGGGCATGGATGTGTGTGATGTGCTTCGGTTAGTTAGGTTTAAGTAGTTCTAAGTTCTAGGGGACTGATGACCTCAGAAGTTAAGTCCCATAGTGCTCAGAGCTAACCCTCCATATTCACTAACCGTCATTGAAGAAGTCTCTCGGCTCATGTTCAGTACGATATCAGACGCTGCGGCATTGGCATTGGAGGCACCAGTAATAGAATTTGAAATCCAAGCTGCTAACAATTCACTAGGCTTTGACAGTATCCTCTTCGAATTTGTAGTTTCCGACATCTCTCAATGTTCACAGGACTGTTATGTGTGGGGAATTGATGTCCCCTGCGGTGAGGGTCCCCAATGCCCCTCTAGAGGGCCTCATTGTCCCTAATCAAAACCCTCATGGGGATCCACACATCAGAGACAATAGCGCCATTTCAGAGGACTGCCCGTCATGTCATGTTCTATAACCAAACATTGCTAGGTGGAGCATCGAACTTTCGGACAACGCTCTGCCTCTACAAGGATCTGACAGCCCTCGCTCGAACTCAACATTTTTCCGTGGCTCTGACATCCTTACACTTGAGCCAGGTGTTTGATCGGGTCAATCTTTCGTTCCCTACGGCTGTCCCCTGTCTCATGCAATACCCAGTAACTATTGTTGAGGCAGTCGTATGTCTTCCGCACAGCACGACATCCCGGGTGCTCTATAACGGCAGGCTCACAGAATCAAACCTCATCCGGCGTTCGGTGCAACAGGTGTGCCCCCTTTTCGGAAATGCTGTACGCCTTCACCCCAGAACCACTGTTATGAGGACTATGATAACGACTGACGGGGGCGTCTCTAGGTGGAGATCGATTTTACTGCTCTGCTTATGAGGACATTTTGGTCCTCTGCCTTGGAAGTGCTGACAGTATGCTGGCTGTGCTTGCTTGGGTGCCGATCTACGGCGAGTCGTCGGGCAGCTCCGTTAATGTATGTAAATCACAAGCCATGTATGTCGGTACAGGCCTGCCTGAGAGGATCGTTGACGCGTTCAACGTGGCCGATACGATAAACTGCCTTGGCATTGACTTTACAGCTAACCTGCGGCGCTCTGCAGCCCTCAACTGCGGACGCCTGCTCCAAGGAATCAGGTTGTACTCGTTAGACATAGGCTCTGTTCTTTGGCCTCCTACAACGTAAGGGTTATGTCAACACCTGCATAGCGTCGCGGATCCCTCACGTGGCGATAATTCTTCTGGTCCTGCACATCACGACTAGCTGCATGATAGCTGCGATGGGTTCCTTTGTTAGCCAGAGGACGATCTTCAAAGTCCGCTGTGAGTCCCTCACCCTCATCCAGGATTTTTCAGTTCAGTCGGCGATGTGGCAGCATTGCTCGACGTGCCCTACCAGCTTACTGCCTCATGCATATCCCCCAGTCTCAAGGCTCCTCCTGTAACGCTGTGTGGCTATAAGAGCCAATGTTGGATTACGCAACGCGACCGCAGAGCAGGGTGACCACCATTTTGTCGACCTGGCCTCAACCGCAGAACAACTTTGTCTGCGGGGTTGGCTCGATGTTGAGGAGTACTGAAATGTGTATGGACGTGTCTGCATCGACTGTTTGATGCTGTAGGGCTGGACTGGTGGCATGCAAGCCATTGCGTCGTCTGCCAGTGACCCGAAACTACCACAGCATAGACTGAAATGAGCACGTGAACACTGTCACAGGTATGCTGAGTGGAAGAATGCCTTTTTTGGAAGAGGCCCGCTTTAATTTGTCCTGCAGCGATGGTCACGTAGGTTTTACACGCTAACAAGTTGAACACAGTGGGAGGTTCCGTTGTCGAGCGGCACAACACACAACAGTCAATTGTGATGATTTTGGGGCATCATTATCTGCAAGGTGTAATCTTTCCCGTCTGGGCAGGAGATTTTTCCGCTCAGGGTGTTGTGTTGTCCTCATCAGCATTTCATCCCCATCTCCGATCACCTAACGTGGCGTCGAATGCAATAAGTACTTGCCCTCGTCGGCCGAACTTCCCCGAATGGGGGACTCCTGGCCGACAATGGCGTATGCTCATTTCCATTTTTTCCCTCCTACATACTGACGACAATCCGAACAGCAGTCACTATATCATGGAAGTGTTGCGGGCTGAGGCATTGCCCCTATTGCAAATAGCTCCGTATGCCATATTTCAACCACACAAATCCTGGTCAAATTTGACGAGGAATGAGCAAGCCTTCTTCGAAGAATGACGTGTATGATTGCTTCCCTAGCGAGGACGTTCACCTCATAAGCCGTCTATCAAACATGTCTGGGATATGGTCCTCTTGCGCCGCGCGGGATTGGCCGAGCGGTCTGGGCGCTGCAGTCATGGACTGTGCGGCTGATCCCGGCGGAGGTTCGAGTCTTCCTTGAGCATGGGTGTGTGTATTTGTTCTTAGGATAATTTAGATTAAGTAGTGTGTAAGCTTTGGGGTAGCGTCTTTGATTCATAATCAAAAACGTCTTCGGTCCCGGGTTCGATCCCCGCCACTGCCTAAATTTTGATAAATAATCAGCATTGGCGGCTGAAGACTTCCTGCATAATAAGTCAGCCTCATTCTGCCAACGGCCTTGTCAAAGAGGGTGGAGGAGCCGATAGAGGTTCAGGGCACTCTCTTGTCCTAGGGGTGGGAAATTGCCCCTAAAGGCGGAAGAATCAGCAATTATCAACGAGATGAGGATGCAGAAGGCAATGGAAACCACTGCATTAAAGACACATAACGTATATCCACAGGACATGTGGCCTGTAATTGAAGAAGTGTCATGATGATCTCTCCATTGGCAAAAGATTCCGGAATAGTCCCCCATTCGGATCTCCGGGAGGGGACTGCCATGGGGGAGGTTACCATGAGAAAAAGATCGAATAATCAACGAAAGGATGACGTTCTACGAGTCGGCGCGTGGAATGTCAGAAGCTTGAACGTGGTAGGGAAATTAGAAAATCTGAAAAGGGAAATGCAAAGGCTCAATCTAGATATAGTAGGGGTCAGTGAAGTGAAGTGGAAGGAAGACAAGGATTTCTGGTCAGATGAGTATCGGGTAATATCAACAGCAGCAGAAAATGGTATAACAGGTGTAGGATTCGTTATGAGTAGGAAGGTAGGGCAGAGGGTGTGTTACTGTGAACAGTTCAGTGACTGGGTTGTTCTGATCAGAATCGACAGCAGACCAACACCGACAACGATAGTTCATGTATACATGCCGACGTCGCAAGCTGAAGATGAACAGATAGAGAAAGTGTATGAGGATATTGAAAGGGTAATGCAGTATGTAAAGGGGGACGAAAATCTAATAGTCATGGGCGACTGGAATGCAGTTGTAGGGGAAGGAGTAGAAGAAAAGGTTACAGGAGAATATGGGCTTGGGACAAGGAATGAAAGAGGAGAAAGACTAATTGAGATCTGTAACAAGTTTCAGCTAGTAATAGCGAATACCCTGTTCAAGAATCACAAGAGGAGGAGGTATACGTGGAAAAGGCAGGGAGATACGGGAAGATTTCAATTAGATTACATCATGGTCAGACAGAGATTTCGAAATCAGATACTGGATTGTAAGGCGTACACAGGAGCAGATATAGACTCTGATCACAATATAGTAGTGATGAAGAGTAGGCTGAAGTTCAAGACATTAGTCAGGAAGAATCAATACGCAAAGAAGTGGGATACGGAAGTACTAAGGAATGACGAGATACGTTTGAAGTTCTCTAACGCTATAGATACAGCAATAAGGAATAGCGCAGTAGGCAGTACAGTTGAAGAGGAATTGACATCTCTAAAAAGGACCATCACAGAAGTTGGGAAGGAAAACATAGGTACAAAGAAGGTAGCTGCGAAGAAACCATGGGTAACAGAAGAAATACTTCAGATGATTGATGAAAGGAGGAAGTACAAACATGTTCCGGGAAAATCAGGAATACAGAAATACAAGTCGCTGAGGAATGAAATAAATAGGAAGAGCAAGGAAGCTAAGACGAAATGGCTGCAGGAAAAATGTGAAGACATCGAAAAAGATATGATTGTCGGAAGGACAGACTCAGCACACAGGAAAGTCAAAACAACCTTTGGTGACATTAAAAGCAACGGTGGTAACATTAAGAGTGCAACGGGAATTCCACTGTTAAATGCACAGGAGAGAGCAGATAGGTGGAAAGAATACATTGAAAGCCTCTATGAGGGTGAAGATTTGTCTGATGTGATAGAAGAAGAAACAGGAGTCGATTTAGAAGAGATAGGGGATCCAGTATTAGAATCGGAATTTAAAAGAGTTTTAGAGGACTTACGGTCGAATAAGGCAGAAGGGATAGATACCATTCCATCAGAATTTCTAAAATCATTGGGGGAAGTGGCAACAAAACGACTATTGACGTTGGTGTGTAGAATATATGAGTCTGGGGATATACCATCTGACTTTCGGAAAAGCATCATCCACACAATTCCGAAGACGGCAAGAGCTGACAAGTGCGAGAATTATCGCACAATCAGCTTAAGAGTTCATGCATCGAAGCTGCTTACAAGAATAATATACAGAAGAATGGAAAAGAAAATTGAGAATACGCTAGGTAACGATCAGTTTGGCTTTAGGAAAAGTAAAGGGACGAGAGAGGCAATTCTGACGTTACGGCTAATAATGGAAGCAAGGCTAAAGAAAAATCAAGACACTTTCATAGGATACGTCGACCTGGAAAAAGCGTTCGACAATATAAAATAGTGCAAGCTGTTCGAGATTCTGAAAAGAGTGGGGTAAGCTATAGGGAGAGACGGCTCATATACAATATGTACAACAACCGAGAGGGAATAATAAGAGTGGACGATCAAGAACGAAGTGCTCGTATTAAGAAGGGTGTAAGACAAGGCTGTAGCCTTTCGCCCCTACTCTTCAATCTGTACATCGAGGAAGCAATGATGGAAATAAAAGAAAGGTTCAGGAGTGGAATTAAAATACAAGGTGAAAGGATATCAATGATACGATTCGCTGATGACATTGCTATCCTGAGTGAAAGTGAAGAAGAATTAAATGATCTGCTGAACGGAATGAACAGTCTAATGAGTACACAGTATGGTTTGAGAGTAAATCGGAGAAAGACGAAGGTAATGAGAAGTAGTAGAAATGAGAACAGCGAGAAACTTAACAAAGGATTGATGGTCACGAAGCCAATGAAGTTAAGGAAATCTGCTACCTAGGCAGTAAAATAATAAATGACGGACGGAGCAAGGAGGACATCAAAAGCAGACTCGCTTTGGCAAAATAGGCATTTCTGGCCATGAGAAGTCTACTAATATCAGATACCGGCCTTAATTTGAGGAAGAAATTTCTGAGGATGTACGTCTGGAGTACAGCATTGTATGGTGGTGAAACATGGACTGTGGGAAAACCGGAACAGAAGAGAATCGAAGCATTTGAGATGTGGTGCTATAGACGAATGTTGAAAATTAGGTGGACTGATAAGGTAAGGAATGAGGAGGTTCTACGCAGAATATGTGGAAAACACTGATAAGGAGAAGGGACAGGATGATAGGAGGACATCTGCTAAGACATGAGGGAATGACTTCCATGGTACTAGAGGGAGCTGTAGAGGGCAAAAACTGTAGAGGAAGACAGAGATTGGAATACGTCAAGCAAATAATTGAGGACGTAGGTTGCAAGTGCTACTCTGAGATGAAGAGGTTAGCACAGGAAAGGAATTCGTGGCGGGCCGCATCAAACCAGTCAGTAGACTGATGACAAAAAAAAAAATGTCCCATAAGATTTCACACACATTTGAACATTTTTTTTTGGTCCTCCTGCAATCACTGTCTATAAATTACGGACTCGCCTACAAACCACTTTGCAGTGTGCTCCCCAGCAGCATATCCAGGCACTCGTTGATTCCCTGCCACAATATCTAGTGGCTCTAAATGTAGCAAGTGAATGCTTCATATCATTCCCAATTCTGTCAGTCAAAGTGCGTGTACAATTCTGTAATTCTTATTATAGGTGTTTTGTCATGTCCCTAATCTGTGGAATAAATTTAATTGTAATCACGTTTCTTCTTTTGCGTGCCCTTATTTTCAGGAAACTATGAATAAAAACCATCTCAAGCTTGGGAATTATGGTTTAGGGAGTAAAATAACTGATGATGGTCGAAGTAGAGACGATATAAAATGTAGACTGGCAATGGCAAGAAAAGCGTTTCTGAAGAAGAGAAATTTGTTAACATCGAGTATAGATTTAAGTATCAGGAAGTCGTTTCTGAAAGTATTTGTATGGAATGTAGCCATGTATGGAAGTGAAACATGGACGATAACCAGTTTGGACAAGAAGAGAATAGAAGCTTTCGAAATGTGGTGCTACAGAAGAATGCTGAAGATAAGGTGGGTAGATCACGTAACTAATGAGGAGGTATTGAATAGGATTGGGGAGAAGAGAAGTTTGTGGCACAACTTGACTAGAAGAAGGGATCGGTTGGTAGGACATGTTTTGAGGCATCAAGGGATCACAAATTTAGCATTGGAGGGCATCGTGGAGGGTAAAAATCGTAGAGGGAGACCAAGAGATCAATACACTAAGCAGATTCAGAAGGATGTAGGTTGCAGTAGGTACTGGGAGATGAAGAAGCTTGCACAGGATAGAGTAGCATGGAGAGCTGCATCAAACCAGTCTCAGGACTGAAGACCACAACAACAACAACATCCATATGTCTTTCATAGAAGCTAATCATCCCATGGAAGACATCAGTTATCGGTTCTGGAATCCGTTTTATATGATACCTTCGTGGTGAGGCGGGATGTGGCCGTAATATTGAATTTATCATTAGAACATCTTATCTCTTTCACTATCTTCTTCTTTTCCCTGGCCTCACTCCATCGGCATGTTAATCTGGATTTTTAAATGCTAGTAGTAGAGGATGACCAGATGCCCTCCGCTCGCCACCCATTTCTGTACACAATCCGCCAACCTCTACTGTTATCGTACGTGAAAGTGTGGCATTTTCAAAGTGTTTAACAATTGGGCAGCTAAGGCGTGACGTGGTTTCCATCCCGGTATTCACCTAGCTGGATGTGGGGAACCGCCTAAAAACAACTTCCAAACTGGCCGGAACACCTGCCCTCGTCGTAATCTGCCGGGTGCATTCGATCTGGCGCCAGCGGGTCTTCCCGAATTCCAGAAGCGCGTGCCATATCACGCGGGTATCCGAACGGGTAGACTCTTGCGGTATGGTAGTGTATAAGCATTGGTAACTTCTTTTTTTGGATATTATGTCTCATAAGTTGAATATGGCTCCTTAGATCAAAGTGTATATGGCAAATCAACAGATACTGACCTGCACTTACTAGTTACTAGCTGCCATCATCCGTGTCAGCGCAGCGGTGTTACGGACAATCCTTCACACAGCACGAGCTATTTGAGTATAATAAGACTCAGAGTACTTGACAGCAGTTCTCAGTCATCACCAGTCTGTGTTCGTTCAGAACGGCAACACTGAGGAGCAAATACGCCATCCACTGCGTCCAGAAAGCATTAAGGATAGCAATAGGGTGTTTTTCTAACGTCGTTGATTGTGTGTCGTTAGAAGCTTTTCACGAAAAATTGAATTGTGTCTTCCGTCCTGCAGCCTGAGTGCAAATGCTACTGGGTTCTGAGAAAGATGATGTCGTCTTAAAACCACCACGAGTGAGAAAGATCCCTTCTTTACCAGTCTTGTCCACTCCCGTTTTAGGCTTTTTATTGCCTCAGGATTTCCAACTTTCTCTTCAGGTTCCAGGTCTCATTTTTCTTTTGTTTCCTGCGACTTTGCTTGTACTAGCAATCTTTCGTTATCCATTACTTGTAAATGTTAATTTCACCATTCCTTCACTCCTCACTTTCCTTTTACGTTACGTATGTTTACTTCGTTTCAGGTACAACATTTCTCATTTCCTCCGTTCTTTTATGCCACCTGATACTTTCTAGAAGCCTCATCGCAATATTTCAGGTACGTATCTCTTACATTTTGTTTACCATCATTCGTTCACTTCCACACAGTAATGTTGATAGAACAACACTCTAAAGCTTTATTCTCGTATATTTCTGAGCTTTATTTTACAGATAGCTGTTGATTTTTTCCACATAGCTCTAATCTTACTCTTTTCAGGTTCTATACATTTGTCATGATCATAAGTAATATCTGCGAACATCTCTGAAGTATTTGACTTTTTCTACCATACTACTGACATCGATAATTATAGTCTAAGTTCGGTGACTACTTGTAAAAACTTCGTTTTAGTTTCTTGCACCAGTATTTACAGGTTATATTCGTATCTTGTATTGTCAGTTCATTTTGTTTCCTAAAAATCAGTGTATCGTAATTATAAAGAAGTGATTGTAATATTAACAAATTGTTCATCTGTATCTGTTCGTTACTTTAAATCCTAATTAGGGTATGGGATAAACAACATTCTTATTGGAACGCAGTACCCGGGTCAAGCTGTCGTAGGAAGGACAGGTCCAAATGGAGATTCAACATAATTCGTGATGTGAACTTTCTCTTTATTTTAACACAAAACACAAAGTTAGATTTATTAAACATCTACTGAAAAAACGCCTCCAGTGATATTGACTACTAAGAAACAGAATACTTTACAATCATAAAACAGTGACAAAATCTGTAGCAGTACAATAAAAGAGCTAAAAATTCCTTCCCGAAAAAAACTTCAAGGATTTACAATCTAAATTACGAGTATAATCCACAAATGAGCAACATATAAAAAAAAAATCACTATACCGCTCATAGCTGAGGTGCGCAAAGCACGCAAGAGAAATAAGCATACAAAACTAATGTTAAATATTGCGTCCTAAATGGTACAAATAGTCAGTGAGAACCTACATGAAATTATCAGATCTTAAATCTCCCCGTGTTTCGCCAGTTCAGAAACCAACAGTGCATATAAGGATTAATAACCGTTCAGTTAGCCGAGCCACACTTGCATGGACACGTTTAAGTAAACAAATCTAGTAATTACTCAACTAGCAAATTACCCGGTCAACACTTCAATAATTTACATGTACTATAAATTTTAAAAAAATTCGAGGAGAGAGGAAGTAGGCACGCAAAGATTACGACACATATAAATTGTTCAAAATGTTCAAATGTGTGTGAAATCTTATGGGATATAGCTGCTAAGGTCATCAGTCCCTAAGCTTACACACTACTTACCCTAAATTATCCTAAGGACAAACACACACACACCCATGCCCGAGGGAGGATTCGAACCTCCGTCGGGATCAACCGCACAGTCCAAACCTCAGCGCCTAAGACCGCTCGGCTAATCCCGCGCGGCACAAATAAATTGATCGGCGTGCTACACAACCCTGTCTTGGCAAGGCGTAGTGGCCTCGGAAAGATTAAGTGGTGCAGGAACGCCTGCACCCGGCTCGCCGTTCGGTCCAGCTCAGACTTAACTCCGCTTTCGGATGCTACGCCTGCTCTATCAACCCACGCAAATTTCACACAAGTCCCACCAAAAGAAACACAAATGGTAACCTAATTAACAGAGAAATACAGAATTTAGTACAGGTATTGGGCCAGACCTCTATTACAGACCGAACGCCGCAGCACGACGAACAAAATTACAACAACAAGAAAAACAAGCAAATAATTTTTCAGTCAGTTAACGATATCAAATTAATGAAACTAATAAGGCGACCAAAATCTAAACACAGTTACCGAGCAGGAAATGCGACTGCCAACCACAAATAGTACCAAATTCGCGCCACGTGGGCGGCGGATAAATACGTAATCGCCACGTGGATCCGAGCACTGAAACTCAAGTTCACGCGTTAGGTTCGGTAATGAACTCCTGACTTAACAACAGACGGAATATAACCTTCTGAATAACGTTACAGCCGCGTATAAGGTAGTAGTAACAAAGGCAAAATGAAGTCCCCAGTGACAGAGACTTATTAATGAAGATTAAGAGACCCCATCCTTACAAACAATAAAAGAACGCAGTCAAATTTGGTTGTATAAAAACCCAGTAAGACAATAAGATGGATGAATGACTATCAGTTTGGCTTCAGGAAAGGTAAAGGCAAAAGAGAGGCAATTCTGCCTTTGCAGTTGATAATGGAAGCAAGACTAAAGAAAAATCAAGACACGTTCATAGAATCTGTCGATCTGCAAAAAGCGTTCTATAATGAAAAATGATGCAAGATGTTCGAAATTCTGAGAAAAATAGGAGCAAGCCATATTTCGCAAGTCGTGCTCTACCTTCTAGCTTGAAGCGGAGAGTCTGTTTACCGTGGAAAACGTGATATTTGCAAATGAACCGAGTTTCTTTAATATCTTTAAATTCTCCGTGTCTCGAAAATGGAAATTTTTGTTAGCTGCCAATAGCATGAACATTAAAATTGTGGTGTCACCGCCAGACACCACACTTGCTAGGTGGTAGCCTTTAAATCGGCCGCGGTCCGTTAGTATACGGCGGACCCGCGTGTCGCCACTGTCAGTGATTGCAAACCGAGCGCCACCACACGGCAGGCCTAGAGAGACTTCCTAACACTCGCCCCAGTTGTACAGCCGACTTAGCCAGAGATGGATCACTGACAACCACGCTCTCATTTGCCGAGACAATAGTTAGCATAGCCTTCAGCTACGTCATTTGCTACGACCTAGCAAGGCGCCATAGCTTTTGATATTGAGATTATAACATGTACCGTCAAGAGCGATGTACACCAATTGTGGATTAAAGTTAAGTATTATATCAACTAAGTTCTTTATTTGCTACTATTAATTCCCTTAACTGTTCCAGACCTCGCGCCAGTCAGCGTGCAATTAAACGCGTGCATTTCGGCCTCCTCTATCAAAACAGTGTTGGCTCTTCTGCCAACACTTCAAAAATGTTTTTAACTGATAACTATTTGTAGATAATACTTCTGATTAATATAATTTCACTTGCTGGTTATTGCTTCTTAGCAAAATAATGTTGCAACAGGGAGACTATAAATGCAATAGTAACAAGATTTTCTCGACTGTAATACTTTTTTAAGTTTGAATACAACATTTGTTCCTAGGTATATGACCACGCTGCACCTAAACCACGGATCTCACACGCAGATTCAGTCTCGGTACAGACCGCTCTATCGTATCTGCACCGCCTGCGCACCATACACAAAAAGGTCTACCGATCATATTCATCACGGTCATGCACAATAAATTACACATCTCGTTCCTCGTGCCAGTACTCAATAAACTCACCACACGAATCTGCATCCACGTCTACATCTTCATGATTACTTCACAATTACACTTAAGTGTTTGGCAAAAGGTTCATCAAACCACTTTCAGACTATTCCTCTACCATTCAGCTCTCGAATAGCTCGTACGACAAACGAACACATAAATTTTCATTGCGGACACTCATTTCTCTTATTTTATTACGACGGTCTTTTCTCCCTATGTAAACGCGTCATCAAAATATTTTCGTATTCGCCGTTAATGATTCCCACCCAAAACTCGTCTATTATGTCCATGACACTCTCTCCTATGTTTTGCAGTACTACAAAACGAGCTGCCTTTCTTTGAACTTTGTCAATGTTTTCATCAACACGATCTGGTAAGACTCCCAAAGAGTGCAGCAATACTTCATAACAGGACGGACAAGCGAATTGCAGGCAGTCTCTTTAGTAGATTTGCTTCAACGTCTAAGTGTTTTGCCAGTAGAACCCAGTCTTTGGTTTGCTATATATGAGACGGTTTCAGTTTAATTTGTTCGTAACTATAATCGCTAGGTATTTTGTTATATCGACAACCTTTAAATTTGTGAGAATTTTTTCGTGTAGTCTAAATTTAACGGATTCCTTAGAGAAACCGGTCGGAGTGGCCGTGCGGTTCTAGGCGCTACAGTCTGGAACCGGGCGACCGCTACGGTCGCAGGTTCGAATCCTGCCTCGGGCATGGATGTGTGTGATGTCCTTAGGTTAGTTAGGTTTAATTAGTTCTAAGTTCTAGGCGACTGATGACCTCAGAAGTTAAGTCACATAGTGCTCAGAGCCATTTGAACCATTTTAACCTTAGAGAATCTTAGAATTTTTATTGCGTAGAATCAATTTTTACTTTCATATCACATGAATATCTTGTCTAAATCATTTTGCGACTGATTCTGATCGTCTGATCACTTTACTAGACGGTAAATGCCAGCATCATCTGAAAATAATTTAAGATCAAGTCTCAGATTGTCTCCTAAATAGCAGATTTGGAACAGCAGAGGGCCTATTACACTTCATTCGGGAACGCCAGATAACACTTTTGCTTCACTCGATGTACGAGTATTTGTGTCATTTATTACAAAATGCGACTTTCCTTAAACGAAATAATAACAGTCGCATAACTGCGACGATACTCCATAGGCACACAGTCTGATAAGAAGCGTAAAACACTTTCCAATAACCCGTTCGTTCTGACTCTGGTAAAGGATGATCTCAACCTTAAGTGCAGTCACTACTGGCCAAACTATTTCGTAGGGCAATCTGACCATCTCCGCCAGGCTCAAACCCGCCACAGATCAGAAACAAAGCTAACCATTAGTTGTCAGTCGAATTGTGTTTACATGTCAATGGCCCGTTAGCTGGATACGCCGTATTCGGCGAATATTTACTATCTGCACGATATACGAGAGAATTATCAGAGCATGTGCTTCGATAAGTTCCGAAATGATAAGGAATACCACTCAATCCATGATAAAAAGATTGCAGCACTGCATTGATACCAATGTTCATCACTTCGAACACCTTCCGTAAATGTACGTTCATGCCACCTTTGTGACCCTCGTTGACCTTCGAAGACCTTACTGTTACACATCATTGGATTCGTCTCGATAGCCTCTATCAGAAAATAAGTACCAAATACAGCATCCCATAAAAAAAAAAAAAAGAATTTTACTTCAGGTGTCTGAAGCGACCCCACCTATTAACAAAAAAACAAACAAACGTCATATTATGGCTCCCATTGTCCCATCGAACTTTTGTCCCACAAACTTTTCAGCTCCTATCATATTTTCGGAGTTATTCTTGGTGGCAATAGCTAGTGACTCACCCTGTATACCTAGCCAAATGTATTCTCAAAATTTCATTAATCTACATTATTTATTTTTTTGTACCGAGATTTTTTTTCCGTCAGTGGGTCTATGCTTTAGGAGGTTCCTACTATTAGAAGGATAAGTGCCCTTACGAATAATTTTAGCGGAGGAGGGGTGAGGGAGTCAAGAAAAATCATTAATCATTCAAGGATATATTGTAGAAAAGCTGATATTTAGAAAAAAATAGTAAATGTTGGTTTATGGTAGTGTTGTGACTGACATTTCGCAATTTTTCGCGACGCAGCTTTTATTGATAGAAGTTCACAAGGTTGGTGACTGAACATACAAACGAAAGATAACAATAACGAAAAAAGTCTCGTAATTGAGGCAAACAAAAGTTCACTTCTTATTTTCCACAACGATTCGTGGTAACGCACTCACACACTAGTAACAGTCCAATTCCGAGACGGAGACGTAATCTTTGACGGTTGCAGTACACGAGGCCGGCATCCGGCGTGAACTGAACTTCGGGCTTTTTTTTTTTTTTTTCTTTATTGTTATTTTCAAACCCGTACAAACAGGCAGGCTGTCAGCAGCATGGTACGCCGCTCTTCAGCCGTAGAGGAGATAAAGATAGAACAGAAAGAATACACAAATGTGACATAACGGTGGGTAATAAAACAGTAGACACATAAAGACAAACACGGAGCCGTTCACACTTGACGAAAATTCACGACAAACTGTTGTCACGACGCACTAACACTGAAGATGGCGATGGCACAGGTGAACGATGGAGTATGACGGGAACACTGAACACGAAACACGACGGCACTCACGAGACACTGATGGCGATGATCTCCGGCGCGCGAATGTCCACTCAGCGTGTACGAGTCCGGGGACCTGCCAAGAGAGGAGGTGGAGGAGGAGGAAGGGGAAATGGGAGAATGGAGAGCAGAGATGCCATGGGCAAAGGAGAGAGGGGGAGGGAGGAAGGGGGAGTGAAGCCCGGAGGAGAGGGTAGGAGGGAGGGGGGAAAGGAGAGAGAAGGGAAGGGAAAAGGGGGGGGGAGGGAGGGTGCCTGAAGGAAAGGACACAGGAGGGGGGGGGGGTGAACTTCGGGCCTGGTTCTAGCCCCTAAATAGCTGTCTCCAGCCAATCAGATTTCGGTGTAGTAATACTTCCTGCAGGCCGTGGCTCGAGCTCCCCATGCAGGAAGTAGTGCTCAGAATGTCTGTTTCCATTATCTTGTGTGTAAATAGCCGGTGTTTACCATGGTGCTTTTAGGTACGCCTTCGGGCATAGACAACCTCGTCCTCTGTGGTGTTATATTGGTTGCCGGCCCTTAGGGGCTACCTTGGCTCCGGTATAACAGGTACGTAAGTAAGTAACTGGTATCACATTTTATAATGTCAGAGTTACGCAAGAAAATATCTGTTCTACATATTTATTAAGATAAAACAGGAAAAATAACAAATGCTGCTGCTAATAATAAACAATGCCACTGAAATTTAAAGATTTTTCTTGGTGGTCATAGTATTGTTGCGTCGTTTGATAATGTCCAAGGTGACAGGTTTCGCCTCTCTCAGTAGTGAAGTGCTTCTTGAAGATACCTGTTTGATCAGTTGTTTGTTGTTATTTGATGGATTCAAAAGAATTACAGGTATTTCAATGCCTAAAGATCAGGTCTATTTTTTTGGCTTAGCTTCGTTGAATACCTGGTTGTGTGAATGGCTGAGAAGGGAGTGAGAGAGGTGGGAGGGAGTGTTGACGGGGGAGGACGAAACCTCTTCCACCTATTCCTGTTGGCCCTAGACGGGACATTGCGAGTATTGACACACTGCCTTCGGAGAAATTCCGAAATAACATGTAACAAGGCATATTATGTCGTTCGTTTGGATTTCTGTAATTTTTTAAGTTACTGGTTTCGGTTCATCTCATATATTCTCAGATCTGATTGTATCGGTTCCGCTCTCGTAACCATACAATAGTACCTAAAGATGATTCAGCTGAAGGAAACCGGTTCTTTAAAAAAAAAAAAAAAAAAAAAAAAAAAAACCTAGACGGACAGTTGAACTTGTTCCACATGAGACAGTTTTCTCAGGCGTAGACTCACATCCTGTGGCACCTCGATAACTGATCTGCACCTAAAGATGACGAGCATAGCAACATTGTTGAGCGGTTACTACATCCGACCCTACACTCGAGAACCATTTAAGTTTATATTACGTCGGGAAAGCCTCAAACAACACATCCCATTCTATTTAGTTACTGATCGGTACATCTGAGTCTCATCAATATTCGTTCAGAAAGTTGAGGGATTTTGGAGGTAATGTTTACAATTCCGTTGAATAAACGGGTGTAGAGGGACCGATTGTCTACGTAGGGTCCAGGTGCGGAGAGGGAAAGACGACGGATTAAGTGAGTAACAGAAGGTGGCAGAACGAGTGAATATGTATGAGCAGACATGCCGCATCAGTAAGGCAGCAGGCGGTAAGTGCTGGCCTCGTAATGCGGGCCGTAGAACGAGGCAACATGTTGGTCTCGATAAAGTGAACAGGGAGGAGGGAGGAGACACAGGGGGAGAGAGAAGGCGCAGAGCACAAAAGGGATGCAAATTGACGCGAGCCAGGTATTAGCGGTCGAGTATGTCTGCTGGGAGGGGATGGGAGTAAGTGGCAACCGTTCATAGCGAGCGGGGGGAGGGAGACGTTTTCAAAGGCAGTCACAGATAGTGGCCGCGGAGAGGACGGCGGCAGGCGGCAGGCGGGATGCTAAACACCGCCCAAGGGCACAAAGGAGGGCCGCGGGAGTGGGCGCGAGGCGGGGGGGCAGAGTGCGAGGAGCGCGCCCAAGCGTCAGCACACTCACTGCTTGCCACGAGCTGCTGTTTAGCGGCGGAGTAGTCTACGGAATGGTTGTTACCGTCGATGACGTTCAGTGTAACAGAACAGCTCAACACACCTCGCTTTTCGCGAACTATTGTAGATTACACTGAGGTGCCAAAAGTCATTGCAGTACCTCCTTTTACCCGGCGTAGTGAAGCAACTCGGCGTGGCATAGACTCAGCAAGACGTTGGAAGTCCCCTACAGAAATATGGAGGCATACTGCTTCTGTACCCGTCCATAGCTCGGTGTAACAAAGCAGCTTAAATCACTTAACCCTACGACGCCTAAGGGGGGGGGGGGGAGGGGGAGGTTCGTTGAACTCACAATTTTTTTATGTCCCCTGCTTTTGCCTAAGTAACTTTCATACTACATATTCCCTTTGAGTTATTGCTTGTTGGCTATTTTATGAAACGTTAGTGTCAATATATTTTATAGAAAATTCCTGCTTTGAAAGAAAAAATAAATGAACTTATTATGGCTCCAACAACCCCCACCATATAGGCTTCCATGCTATAGAAAATTTCCCTTAGTAGGATCTCGTATTTCTCATCTCTGCAACAATGCAAGTTAGTTTCCTGTTGGTTGGTATTCTTGATATTCACAACAATCGGTTTACTTTCAGAGGAAGTGATTGTTGGTGTCAGTCAGCTGTTATTTATCTTGTAAACTAGCAGTGAGTTAGTGCAGTTCCTAACACGTAGGCCTCCAGTAACTTTGGTGTCCTACACAGCAAAAACGAAACCAAGTAAAAACTTACTGATGTTGTCTACAATGCACCAAGATAAAGGCACTGTTGGAGGAGAGAAGAATAAAACCGAGATAAATGCATATTATAATTCCACTAAAGGTGGAATTGATACCATTGATCAAATGTACAGCTGCAAGAGGGGAACAAAGAGATGGCCTCTATCTGTATTTTACTCTCTCATCGACATTTGTGCTATCAATGCAACCACCATATTCATCCTGCAACATCCAAGATGGAACAAAAAGAAACCCAACAAACGGAAACTTTATCTTCTGCAAGCTGGGATGGAACTAGTGAAATTGCTGGTAGAAGAAAGAAGTGCCAATGCAAGAGGGTTATCCAACCAAATTGTTCAATCAATGGTGACTATTCTACAAAAGAAAATCAAAGAAGTGGCAACAGAAGCGCGTCAGCCTCCTGCAGGGAAATGTCGGTGCAATATTTGTGTAAGAAAAGCTAAAACAAAGAAGCAGACGTACAACATTCTAAGTAAACCAAAACAGTATTGTGGACAGTGTCATAAACATGTGTGTAACACACATTCAGAAAAAATTGTGAAGTGTATCTCTTGCCTTGAAGTTGAGGACTCAGAGTAGTCTATTGTGTATGAACACACCTGTATTTTGTATTGTAATATGTTAATTTTTTATTCACTCAATCTAATATTTATAACAATTAACAACATTTATAAACCGATGCCTTAGTTAAAATACATAAACCATTTTGAAAGTTGTAATTTTTCATCAGTAAACTTATTTAATCCCTGTGGGATCGCCGAACCCCCCCCCCCCCCCCCTTAGGCATCCAAGTTAGAAAAAAAGGCTTGGGCGTCCTAGGGTCAATAATGGCAAGGCCTCCGGTCCAGATTGTATACCAATCAGGTTTCTCTCAGAGTATGCTGATAAAATAGCTCCACATTTATCAGTTATATACAACCACTCGCTCACAGAATGATCCGTGCATAAAGACTGCAAAATTGCTCAAGTCACACCAATACCCAAAAAGGGAAGTAGGAGTAATCAGCTGAATGACAGGCTTATATCACTAACGTCTATTTGCAGTAGGGCTGTAGAACATATACTGTATTCGAACACTATGAAGTACCTCGAAGAAAACGATTTATTGATATATAGTCAGCACGGATTCAGAAAATATCGTTCTTGTGAAACACAGCTAGCTCTTTATACTCATGAATTAATAAGTACTATCGACAGGGGATGTCAAATTGATTCCATATTTTTAGATTTCCAGAAGGCTTCCGACGCCGTTCCTCACAAGCGCCTTCTAATCAAACTGCTTGCCTACGCAATATCGCCTCAGTTGTACGACTGCATTTGCGATTTCCTATAAGAAAGGTCACAGTTTGTAGTAATAGACCGAAAGTCATCGAGTAAAACAGAAGTAATATCCGGCGTCCCCAAAGGACCTCTATTGTTCCTGATCTATATTAACGACATAGAAGACAATCTGAGTAGCCGTCTTAGATTGTTTGCAGATGATACTGTCATTTACCGTCTTGTAAAGTCATCAGATGATCAAAACGACCTGCAAAATGATCTGTATGGTACGGAAAGTGGCAATTGACCCTGAATAAAGAAAAGTGTGAAGTTATTCACATGATTACTAAAAGAAATCAGCTAAATTTCGATTACGCGATAAGTCACACAAATCTGAGGGCTGTAATTTTCAACTACATACTTAGGGATTACATTTACAAATAATCTAAATTGGAACGATCACATAGATAAAATTGTTGGTAGAGCAAACCAAAGACTGCGATTCATTGGAAGTACACTTAGAAGGTGCAACAGGTCTACCAAAGAGATTGCTTACACTACCCGTGTCCGCCCTATTCTAGAGTATTGCCGTGCGGTGTGCGATCCGCATCATGTGGGACTGACGGATGACATCGAAAAAGCACAAAGAAGGGCAGCTCGTTTTGTATTATGGCGAAATAGGGGAGATAGTGTCACAGACATGATACGTGAATTGGAGTGGCAATCATTAAAACAAAGGCGTTTTTCGTTGAGGCGGGATCTTCTCATGAAATTTCAATCACCAGTTTTCTCCTCCGATTGCGAAAACATTCTGTTGGTGCCCACCTACATAGGGAGAAATGATCATCACGATAAAATAAGAGAAATCAGGGCTCGCACAGAAAAATTTAAGTGCTCGTTTTTCCCGCGTGCCGTTCGAGAGTGGAACGGTAGAGAGACAGCATGAAGGTGGTTCATTGAACCCTCTGCCAGGCACTTTATTGTGAATAGCAGAGTAATCACGTAGATGTACATATAGATGTAAATGTAGATGTAGAAAATGGTGCCGGTGCAGAATTTGTGCACGAACTGACGTCTCGATATGGCCCGTAAATGTTCCAAGGGCATTCACGTTGGGAGAACTGGCTGGCTAAATCATTCACACGAATCGTCCAGAATGTTCTTCAAATAATTTGCGAACGGCTGTGGCCCAATGACATGTCACCGTTGTTTGAGAACATGAAGTCCATCAATGGCTGAAAATGTTCTCGAAGTAGCCGAACATAGCCATTTCCTCAATTACAGGTTCTGCTGGACCAGAGGACCCAGACCATTCTATGTAAACACAGCCCACGTCATTAAGGCGCCACCACTAGCTTGCATAGTGCCTTCTTGACAACATAGGTTCGTGGGTCCTGCCATCAGCTCTTATCAACCGAAATCGGGACTCACCTGACCAGGCCAAAGTTTTCCAGTCATCCAGGGTCCAACCGATATCGTCGCGGACCCAGGAAAGGTGCTGCAGTCGATGGCGTGCTGTCAGCAAAGGCACTCGCGCCGGTCGTCTGCTTCCATAGCCCGTTAATTTCAAATTTCGGCGCGCATTGTCCTAACGGACAAGTTCGTTGCACGTCCCACACTGATTCCTGCGTTTATTTCACGCAGTGCTGCTTTTCTGTTAACGCTGCCACGCAGATGCCTCTGCTGCCCGTCATAAAGTTAAGGCCCTCGGCCACTGCATTGTCCATGTTAAGAAATAATGCCTGAAATACTATATTCTCGTCACACTCTTGACACTGTGGATCTCGGAATACTCAATTCCCTAACCATTCCCGTAACTGGATGTCCCATGAGTCTAACTCCAACTACTGTTCCCCGTTCAAAGTCTGTTAATTCCTGTCATGCGGCCATAATCATGCCCAAAATCTTTTCACACAAATCACCTGAGCGCAAATGACAGCTCCGCCATTGCTGTGCCCTTTTATACCTTGTAAATGCTATACTACCTCCACTTGCTTATGTGCACATAGGTGTCCCATGACTTCTGTCACCTCAGCTTATAGTAAAGTAATTACCTTCTTTATGCAAACTAACACTACACTTACTGGGGTGGGATTTTCTCCTGCCTCGAGATGACTGGGTGTTTGTGTTGTCCTCATCATTTCATTATTATTCATGAAAATGGAGAGATTGGACTGAGCAAAGGTTGGAAATTTGTACGAGCGCTGCTAACAGTGCAGTTGGGCGCCCCACAAACCAAACATCATCATCATCATCAGTACTGTCGTCTTCATCGAATTTCCAACGTTGACGTAACAGGTATAAGATTGAGAGATTAGGGTGCACACATAGGTGTCATCGTAAGTGTCTGGACATTTATTAGTGGACATTCATAAGGAGTTTGTCCGCTCTTCGTCTTTATGGCGGATTCATATGTCAGTGACACTTCCAGTGAAGAGTCTGAATGTCTGTGGAAGAATGATAGCACAAGCTTTCTCAAGAGTGGGAACCAAGGAAGATAGTGATTTTTTACGCTGGGGTCTGAACTGAAGTCGACGTTCTAACTCATTCCAGAAACGTTCCACTGGGTTAAGGTCAGAATTCTGGGCAGACCAGTCAGTTTCAGCAACGTCATCGCCACAGATCATTGCCTCACAGACGTTGCTTTACGCAGGATGCATTATCATGCTAATATACGCACTCACGACCTCCGAATTTTTACTCTACTTCGGCAGTACAGAATACGGTAAAACGCGCTCATATCCCTCTTCGTTTTCTTTTCTTTTAAGCGCGAGAAAGGAGCCACACTCTAACCATGAGTAACACCTCTTCCATCCTTGGTTGGTTGGTTGTTTTGGGGAAGGAGACCGGACAGCGAGGTCATCGGTCTCATCGGGTTAGAGAAGGACGGGGAAGGAACTGGGCCGTGCCCTTTGAAAGGAGCCATCCCAACATTTGCCTGGAGCGATTTAGGGAAATCACGGAAAACCTAAATCAGGATGGCCGGACGCGGGATTGAACCGTTGTCCTCCTGAATGCGAGTCCAGTGCCTAACCACTGCGCAACCTTGCTCGGTCTTCCATCCTTGATGTTGGCACCATACATGATGGCCGTAACGACCTCCAGACACTCATCAAACTTAAACCGTTCCATGGGGTTGCCGCAAGGTATAAAGTAGCGAGGGGCCGGGGCAAGCAATGTATCGAACACCAAATTCTTCTAGAATCTTCATACGGAAATGATGCTCTAAGCCCCCCCCCCTTTTCTAGCTCCACTTTTTCTGTTGCACATGGATGAAGAAGAAACGCGAACTGACTGTAATCGACCCTGCAAGTGGAGTAGAAAAGAGTTTGGCACCTGCAATAATTTAATTTGATAGAAATTAATTTGATAAAGGAAAGTTTCATTAACGTAGTGAGAAATGAAAGGGTTGATCTACCGATTCTGTCAAAAATAACAATTTGATTTATTATGACTAAACTCAAAATAATAAACAAAACACATGAAACATTTACAATACGTCAAATTAGATACTCAAATAAATGCTGTGAAGGTGAAGTTGTCCATAAACTAGCTTGTGACGTTTATGACCAAGTGCTATGACGAACCAATTCCTTGGAACTCAGATCATAAGAGAAACACCCAGCCAACTCAACATTAATTACTGCTACAGTAGTGAGAACTCAGGCAATGAGCATCCAAGACAGAACCATGTAAGAAAAGATGGGAACAGGCGCGCTCTGCTGAGCTCCGATTATCACAGAGTAAAATTCCCTAATCTGCCGGTACTGCGGACATACATTACCAAGCTGTCTTCTTAACTGCAAGGACACGATCTGCCGTACCGAAAGCGATTGCTGGTTGCTACGACGTCCCGTCATAGTGATGATAATGTCGCGAGTATAGCCCGAAAAAATTATCCTGGTCTGGTTGTTCCAGACTAAAGACTTCCTATCAATACAACTGCGCCTCTGAGGGAGACGAAGAATGTTCGCCACACAATCACTGACGGTACAGTGATTGATTTTAACAAGCGAAGTCACACAGTAACTCCTATATAGTTAACTTTAGCCAAAACTGCTCAAGACAGGCAAAATAGGTCGCTTGTACGTAGAACTCTCAATTGCCAACTGTACTCTGAAAGTTACAGAGCAACTGCGTCAAAAAGTTACAATCAAAAGAAAGTGTATTAGACAGCCAACGGAAGGCAGGTTGTCCAGAGCAGTGAGAGCTCAGTCTTGTAACGTACTCCGACAGAAAGACGAGACTCGACACTACCAAGAGCACTAGTAAAAGCCGAACAGAGAATATTACCGCCCCCACCACAGTGCCCGTGGTTTAATGTGCCAATCAGTAACTCGAAAACTGGTGGAAAATTCCACTCTATTGCCGAAGCACTACTATTCCAACAGAGAAAATATTTGGGGCCAATTTCTGCGCCGATTTTGCTACGTCACAGAGCTATTACCTGATCAAGCCAATCACAGTTATGATTTTGCAGAAAACGCGGGAATTTTCCCGCCAAGACTGGCTGGGAACACAAGTCATTCCCACGCCTCGCTCGTAGCCCGTCAGAAAGTGTTTTCACTAAGTTTCTGTGAAGTAACAGAATCTCTAACCCCAGCCACTCCTTCAGGCACCTGCGGGCGTGTCTTCCCCGCTCTTATGACAATGTCGGCGCCTGGACGGCATCCACTCGGCTCCCTCACACCCGTCGGCATAGCCCTTTCAAGATCAGAAGAAACCCGCCTGTCACCGGAACACCCGGGTGACGAGAGATGCTGCGTGGGAAGTTCGTGTCTGAAGGAATAGCAACTTTTCACTGCATGCAATAAGAGAGGAAAATATTCATATCCTCTCCTTGTAATGACCATACTCGGCAATACTTCCCCAAATCGAATTACTCAGAGATCAAAAAGTTAGTGTAAATTTGAAAACTTCGTAAACCACGGAATAATGTAGATAGAGAGGTAAAAATTGACACATATGCTTGGAATGACATGGGGTTTTATTAGAACCAAAAAAAGTTCGCAACATTTCCGACAGATGGCGCTGGAGAGCAAAACGTCAGTGACTGCGCATGACAATCGTGTGTAAAAGGAGCTGTAATGAGAGAGAGAATCAGATGCGCCAGCAGTCGCAGCATGTTGACGATACCTGAAAAGGCGCTTTTAGTGAAGCTGTATTATCAGAATGGGGAATGTGCTAGCTCAACGTTACGATCCTATTGCCATAGGGAGGGGATTCGAATGGGTAAAGGTCCGTTGACAAATGCAGCTGTGGCGAGAATGATTTCGAAGTTCGAAGCCACGGGTTTTTTAGTCGATAGACCCCGTAGTGGCCGACCGAGCACAAGGCGTAATGGTGCTGAGACAGTTCAGGAAGAAATTGAGAATGTAGCGGGTTCGTCTATGCACGGGGAAGTCAGCGCTCGTGCAGTCGCACGTCGCACCGGCATTCCATACACTACTGAGGCATACCCTCCGATGCTATCCGTACAAAATCCATCAGCATAATGAACTGTTACCTGGCGATTTAGTGAAGCGGAGGGCATTTGCGGTGTGGGCGTTTCAAAAGATGGCGGAAGATGACGATTGGTTCAGTAACGTGTTGTGGACCGACGAAGCTCATTTCACGCTCCGAGGGGTCTGTCAACGCCCACAACTGCAGACTTTGGGCTACCGGAAATCCTAGAACTGTCGTGGAAACTGCATTGCAGGACGAGAAAGTCACGGTATGGGTTGGATTTACCACATCTACCGTTTTCGGGCCTTTTTTCTTCGAGGAAATGCGTGATTCTGGTTTTGCAACTGCTACTGTGACGGGTGAGAGGTACGCCGATATGTTACAGAATTGCATCATCCCCAGCCTGGCTGATAAACACCTGCTGTAACGTACGATGTTTATGCAGGATGGCGCTCCACCCCATATTGCTAGACGCGTGAAAGATCTCTTGCGCTCGTCGTTTGGTGATGATCGTGTGCTCAGCCGCCACTTTCGTCATGCTTGGCCTCCCAGGTCCGCAGACCTCAGTCCATGCGATTATTGGCTTTGGGGTTACTGAAGTCGCAGGTGTATCGTGATCGACCGACATCTCTAGGGATGCTGAAAAACAACATCCGACGCCAATGACTCACCATAACTCCGGACATGCTTTACAGTGCTGTTCACAACATTATTCCTCGACTACAGCTATTGTTGAGGAATGATGGTGGACATATTGAGCATTTCCTGTAAAGAAGATCATCTTTGCTTTGTCTTACTTTGTTATGCTAATTATTGCTATTCTGATCAGATGATGCGCCATCTGTCGAGCATTTTGTGAAATTTTGTATTTTTTTGGTTCTAATAAAACCCCATGTTATTCCAAGCATGTGTGTCAATTTGTACCTCTCTATCTACATTATTCCGTGATTTATTCAGTTTTCAGATTTATACTGTCTTTTTGATCACCCGGTATATTATAGGGGGCAAGTCACTGAGAGCATCGTAAAGGCATGCCACCTCTCAAAGTGAGACATCACGCCAGATCATTCTATCCATATATCCTGCGTCCAGTGGTGTCGCCCTTTACACAGCCGCTAACGTCACTTAGTATTTACTATTGAACTGTGAGGATCATGACGAACCGCTGCACCATGGTGCCCCATTCTTTTTAATTCCCATCGCACACTCGCTGTGCTAACTGGACTGCTGGAAACACTTAGTAACGCACGAGTAATTCCTTCCGCTGGCTCAGTACGATTTTTTATAGTCACACTCCGCAATCCTCTACGGCCCCTGACCGGTGGTACCCTGAGGTCTGCCTAGCCTTGGTGTAGGTGTGGTTGTTACTAAGCTTTTTAATTTCAGAGTCACATGGAAAGTTCACGTTCACAGAGCTCTCATGACCAACCAATTTCGGTTCTAGTGCTTCTCTACTGACAACGCAATTCACCCAACCTCCTTTCATGTTGACGGAGTCCGCCTCTCGTGGTATCTAGTCGTCAATTCCGCATTACATAGAGATGTACGCACACTTCCGATCACATAGTGTACACGAAGGTTTATCATAAAATTTTAGTAATGACGATTGTAAAATAGTTGCTTAATCAATTTTTAAAAAATGGTTCAAATGGTTCTGAGCACTATGGGACTTAACTTCTGAGGTCATCAGTCTCCTAGAACTTAGAACTATGTAAACCTAACTAACCTACGGACATCACACACATCCATGCCCGAGGCAGGATTCGTACCTATGACCGTAGCGGTCCGGACTGTAGCGCCTAGAAGCGCTCTGCCACTACGGCCGGCATCAATTTTTCGTCTGTTTGCAGATACACTAGTCTTGCAGGACAGTCCTTGCACGTATGGGAGCCGGATTAGTGGCAATGCTGGATTATTAAGTGTGTCTTAAATTTAGTGTCAACTAACGGATTATACTTTATTAAATCCAAAGATACATTCATTTTCATAAAAAGCTTAGTCCTTGAGTGTGTATATACAGGGTGGTCCATTGATCGTGACCGGGCCAAATATCTCACGAAATAAGCGTCAAACGAAAAAACTACAAAGAACGAAACTTGTCTAGCCTGAAAGGGGAAACCAGATGGTGCTATGGTTGGCCCGCTAGATGACGCTGCTGTAGGTCAAACGGATAGCAGTTGCGTTTTTTAAAATAGGAACCCCCATTTTTTATTACATATTCGTGTAGTACGTAAAGAAATATGAATGTTTTAGTTGGACCACTTTTTTCCCTTTGTGATAGATGGCGCTGTAACAGTCACAAAGATATGGCTCACAATTTTAGGCAAACAGTTGATAACAGGTAGGTTTTTTTAAATTAAAATACAGAACCTAGGTACGTTTGAACCTTTTATTTCGGTAGTTCCAATATGATACATACACCTTTGTGAACTTATCATTTCTGAGAACGGATCTGTTACAGCGTGATTACATGTAAATACCACATTAATCCAATAAATGCTCAAAATGATGTTCGTCAACCTCAGTGCATTTGGAAATACGTGTAACGGCATTCCTCTCAACAGCGAGTAGTTCACCTTCCGTAATGTTCGCACATTCATTGACAGTGCGCTGACGCATGTTGTCAGGCGTTGTCGGTGGATCACGATACCAAATATCCTTCAACTTTCCCCACAGAAAGAAATCCGGGACGTCAGATCCGGTGAACGTGCGATCTATGGTATGGTGCTTCGAAGACCAATCCACCTGTCATGAAATATGCTATTCGATACCGCTTCAACCGGACGCGAGCTATGTGCCGTACATCCATCATGTTGGAAATACATCGCCATTCTGTCATGCAGTGACAGTAACATCGATAGAACATTACGTAGGAAATCAGCATACATTGCACCATTTAGATTGCCATGGTTAAAATGGGGGCCAATTACCGTTCCTCCCATAATGCCGCACCATACATTAACCCGCCAAGGTCGCTGATGTTCCACTTGTCGCAGCCATCGTGGATTTTCCGTTGCCCAATAGTACATTTTATGCCAGTTTACGTTACCGTAATGATGCTGTAGTATACAGAGAAGTTGCAGCATTAGAAAATTGCAGCGAAATGCAGGAAGATCTGCAGCGGATATGCACTTGGTGCATGGAGTGGCAACTGACCCTTAACATAGACAAATGTAATGTATTGCGAATATATAGAAAGAAGGATCATTTATTGTATGATTATATGATAGCGGAAAAAACACTGGTAGCAGTTACTTCTGTAAAATATCTGGGAGTATGCGTATTGAACGATTTGAAGTGGAATGATTATATAAAATCAATTGCTGGTAAGGCGGCTGCCAGGTTGAGATTCATTGGGAGAGTCCTTAGAAAATGTAGTCCATCAACAAAGGAGGTGGTTTACAAAACACTCGTTCAACCTATACTTATTGCTCATCAGTGTGGGATCCGTGCCAGGTCCGGTTGACAGAGGAGATAGCGAAGATCCAAAGAAGAGCGGCGCGTTTCTTCACAGGGTTATTTGGTAAGCGTGATAGCGTTACGGAGATGTTTAGCAAACTCAAGTGGCAGACTCTACAAGAGCGGCGCTCTGCATCACGGTGTAGCTTGCTATCCAGGTTTCGACAAGGTTCGTTTCTGGATGAGGTATCAAATATATTGCTTCCCCCTACTTACACCTCCTGAGGAGATCACGAGTGTAAAATTAGAGAGATTCGAGCGCGCAAGGAAGCTTTCCGGCAATCGTTCTTTCCGCGAACCATACGCGACTGGAACAGGAAAGGGCACGTAAAGTGCCCTCCGCCACACAACGTTGGGTGGCTTGCGGAGTATAAATGTAGATGTAGATGTAGATTTAGATGTACCGCTGTTGGTGAATGACGCTTCGTCGCTAAATAGAACGCGTGCAAGAAATCTGTAATCGTCCTGTAATTTCTCTTGTGTCCAGTGGCAGAACTGTACACGACGTTCTAAGCTATCACCATGCAATTCCTGGTGCATAGAAATATGGTACGGGTGCAATCGATATTGATGTAACATTCTCAACACCGACGTTTATGAGATTACCGATTATCGCGCAGTTTGTATGCTACTGATGTGCGGATTAGCCGCGACAGGCAGCTAAAACACCTACTTGGGCATCATCAACTGTTGCAGGTCGTGGTTAACGTTTCACATGTGGCTGAACACTTCCTGTTTCCTTAAATAACGTAACTATCCGGCGAACGGTCCGGACATTTGGATGATGTCGTTCAGGATACCGAGCAGCATACATAGCACACGCCCGTTGGGCATTTTGATCACAATAGCCATACATCAACACGATATCGAGCTTTTCCGCAATTAGTAAACGGTCCATTTTAACACGGGTAATGTATCACGAAGCAAATACCGTCCGCACTGGCTGAATGTTACATGATACCACGTACTTACACTTTTGTGACTATTACAGCGCCATCTATCAAAAAGCGAAAAAAGTGGTCCAACAAAAACACATTAATATTTCTTTACGTACGACACGAACATGTAATAAAATGGTGGATTCTATTTAAAAAAAAAATGCAGTTGATATCCGTTTGACCAATGGCAGCGCCATCTAGCGGGCAAACCATAGCGCCATCTGGTTTCCCCCTTCAAACTAGACGAGTTTCGTTCTTTGTAGTTTTTTCGTTGATGCTTATTTCGTGAGATATTTGGCCCGGTCACTATCAATGGACCACCCTGTATACAGTAGTATCACACACTATTAAACATGTCCCAAATTTTTAGTTATCACGATGATGATATGTGATGGCAAGGTGTTTTATCACAAAACGACTTATAAGCATTGCATAGCTACTGCATGAATCTGAATGTTGGATAATGTACTCTAGGAAGATGTCTGCAGCTTTAGTACCAGCAGTGTGACATATCATCATGTTCTCTCCTCCTGTTTCTTCATCACTTTCATCATAAGTTTTCTGTACACTTTTCATTATCTCTTCGTCTGTTTGGTCATTAGCTGCTCGTCCAGCAATTTACGCAACAGCAATAGGTTTCGGCGAAGTTTAACTTATCTCTAATTTCGAGTTTCCGCTTGAGGTCTATCATAAATTTTAGAAGCTGCGGTACTCAACCTTAAAGAAAGCTGTAATTTTAGACACGTATAGCATTGTTTAACATTTTTGTTAACTAACAACGTTGTTTCATTTGAGAATTCATTACTGTATCTGTCAGTTCGGCTCGGGCGACTAAGTTGTAGATGTGGGCCGGATTACTGAGTAGCTGGGCTACTGACGACCCGAGTTTAGTATACACGATACATAATGAAAATCCAGCCCCTCAGTAACGTAGCAGGTCGCTAGACGAACCAAACCTAATTTCTGTAGTCCTTTGATTTAGTTGTCGGGTGTTAATTCGTTAAGAGCCCATTTTACTTCGTGACTGCTAAATTCATTCAAAAAGCCCTCCGATGAACAGAGGCAGCTGTTCTAGGCCGATCCAGACTACTTCTATAGCCATCTATTGACCGTTAACGAGTATTGGGTGTATGACTGCCACGTAATCGGCATTGATGAGAACTCGGTGTATGACTATCACCCCGCGACAAAGGAGCCAAGCAAAAACTATGAACAATAGCAATCACCAGTGCCAAGAAACAGCAGCACCCAATCATCATTGGGCCATGTGATGCTAAGCTATTTTAGGGACTGGTATGCTCACAGATTATGCTCACCAGGGGCAAAACTTCACAACAGCACATTACCGGCATCTCCTGGTGAGTTCCTTGGGCCATCAAATTTTGAGCCCAGCTCCGCCCTCATTCCTCTAACATGTCAACCAGTGACCTGTTCGTCTTTCTTGGGATGCAGAAACTTTTACGTGGCATGTATTTGGAGACTCACGATAGGGTGAATGTCGAGGTGGAACGTTTCCTAAAGAGCCAAAATGCAGACATCTACAGCTAAGGTCTCTGCCAAGTCGTCCATCACTGGAGAAAATATGTCACATTGGAAACGAAATATGTAGAGAAGGACTATCTCTGGTTCAGCTTTATTACAACAGTAAGCAGGTTTCTGCAAAGGGGGAAAAAGAGGTTTCCCCAGGCACCTAATAAAAGTACGCTAAGGTTTATATAAAAATACCAAAATAAGAATAGATACTGACGTACGTCAATGAACTGTTCAGGTTATGGTTGGACACAATACCTCAAAGTATACGTACTGGGGCAGATGAATTTCTAAATACGACGCTTATTGTCGCGACCAGGTAATCGTACAGACAATGAAGACAAATTTTAAGTAGGAACAAATAGAGTAAACAACGTAAGTCTAGATTATAGGTTGAAGACATCAACAACAAAAGAAAAAACAATTTTTTTAAAGAAAATATCCCAAAGAGCTATGACAATTATCAGTATTACAGTAATGAAAAAACGTGTCTTATTTCCAGTACGTAGGTTGTGACATAACTTTCGAAGAAGAGACACATAAATAAGAATATTAACAGTCAGCAACATGCAGGGTGTCCCAGGAGGAATGGTCAGTGTTCAGGGATACGATAGGCACGATCATTCGAAGATAAAAAAGTCTGGTAAACACGGGCTCTGAAGCGCATAGCTTAAGAGCTGTGGATATTTATTCATCTTCGGTACCGTGAAGCAAATCTCTTCTACTACAAACTCTTTGCTCTCCATATTTTGGGAGGAAGTAGTATAGACCAAAACAATAAAAAAATTGTCTAGGAAGCAAGGGGTCTAAAATGCATACTTTAAGAGCTATGTGCACTTGTTCAGTAGACAACGTGTTTCACAGTAGCAAAGATGAACAAGTGCTCATACCTCTTAAGGTATGCGTTTTAGAGCCCATGTGTACTGGACATATTTTTCTTACTTTCCTCCACAGTACCTTCTCCCAAAATATGGAAAGCAAAAGTTTGTAGCAGAAGAGATTTGTTTCCTGGCTGAAAGGGAAGAAGATCTTGTAGTCCTACTGAATAGAATGGATAAAGTTATGTGGGAAGAATTTAATATGAGAATTAATAAAGCAAAAACAAAAGTAATGGCATGCGACAAAAAAAATCAAGTGAAAGTCCAAGTTCATGTAGGCAATGAACTGCTTGAACAAGTTGATAAATTTACCTATCTGGCAGTAATATTAACAGGGATGGAAGGAGCAAGGCAGAAGTGAGAAGTAGAATTGCTGAAGCAAAGGCTGCTTTTAACAAGAAGAAAAAAATATTAACATCTAAGAGAATCAGCCTTGAAATCAGGAAAAGATTTTTGAAATCATATGTGTGGAGTGTGGCATGTTATGGGTGTGAAACATGGACTCTCGGGACAGAGGAAGGCCAGAAGCTAAATTCTTTTGAAATGTGGTGCTATAGAGGCATGCTCAAAAAAAAAATGTATCGACTAGGTCACAAACGTAGTGGTTCTGGAAAGAGCAGGTGAGAAGAGAAGCTTCTGGAGTTTAAATGTTAGAAGAAGAGTGCAATTTACAGGTCATCTATTAAGACATAAAGGACTCCTGAGCACAATCATAGAGGGATATGTCGAGGGAAAAAGACCAAGAGGAAGACCACGACTGAGGTACATGGATCAAATCGTGAAAGATGTGGGATGTAACACCTATAAAGAAATGAAGAGAAAAGCTGAAAGACGCACAGAATGGAGACAAGCTGCCATTGTAGCTGTTGCAAACCAATCCTTGGATTGACCACTACAGAAGAAGAAGATCGAAGTTGAAGAAGTTTTCACAGCTCTTAAGCTATGCATTTTAGGGCCTATGGTTAGCAGACATTTCCGCTTTGAATGCTCGTTCCTGTCATATTCCAGAATATAGACCATTCCTCCTGAGACACCCTGTGTGTGCGGGAAAATATTGAAAAGTACAACGGGAAGAGAAACGCAAATGAAATGTTATACAGCCACAGAACTGCCCATAGCACTATGTGGAGCAGAAAGTTGGATATTACCAACAAGACACCTAAGACAACTTGAAGCAACAGAAATGAAGTTCTTTAGATCTGCCGAAGGCTGCAGAGTAAAAGGCAAATTAAGTAATGAAGAAATAGGGAAAGAACTGGGGGTTCACCCATTAACTAAACAGTAATCCATCGAAAGCAGGATTACAAAGAGCATGTACTGCGTACGTTGCCTTAGAGAATTCCCTGACGAGCGACGGAATACAATCCCAGTGGAGGAAGGAGTGTGAGAAGGCCGAAGACATGGTGAGGCCATGGCCAGAACGGCCATAAGGTCTGATCCAGGACTGGTAGAAGAAAAAGAAGAAGAAGAGCAGACACCCTGACACCATCAGTAGATTTCAAAGTCGCAGCTTCAATTTTTTGAGGTGGTAATTAAAATTTTAAGAGTAACCGTCATGGACAGTTTTTACCCCCACACAAAGTAAAACCAGTCGCAAGTTGCAAATTTAACTTCTTGTATTCACTCGATGACTAGTTGTCTGTATGCGCTGTAACTGTTCGTTGCACATTTTTGACATGGTTTTCACATCTGCGGAAATACCTTTTTTTATTATATTATGATGACCTGAAAACGGGTTTCCGCCGGAAACTAGTCATCGAGTGAATAAAAGAGCTAAAATTTGCAACTTCGGATTCTTTTTTTGTTGTACTGATTAACAGAAGTTGCTGACACACAGCTACTACGGCATGCTGGACGTTCATAAATTTTACCCTCATTCCATATGCAAATTTGATAGTAGAGGGTACAGCTACGAGGCGTGTTTTTTAAGTAAGTACCGTTTTGAAATTTAAAAAAAGACGTGCTAAGATATCTCTATAATTTTATTTTTACATGAAAGCCTGTACCTTAATCTACGCACTGACGCCATTACAGTCTGATTCTTCCTTGTTTACATTGTGCACTGAGTGTTTAAGATGCCTCCGATAATTGTGAGACCCGCCGACTGTGAAGTACTGGCTATTATAAGATTCCTTAGTGCTAAAGGCCTGAAAGCGACCGATATTCGTCGTGAGATCTGTGCAGTTTACGGAGAAAACATTATGAGTGATGGAATGGCAAGAAAGTGGGTGAGAGCATTTAAAGACGGCCGCACGAATGTGCATGATGAACAACGGAGTGGGCGTCCTTCGGTCGTTAATGAAAGTTTGGCGCAGGAATTGGACAATAAGGTGAGAGAAAACAGACGATTCACGATTTCCTCCTTGTGGGATGACTTTCTTAATGTTTCTCATAGTGTTTCGTATGGCACTGTGACCGAGCACTTGAATTACCGAAAATTGTGCGCACGTTGGGTACCGAAAATGTTGAGGGATTTGCACAAAACCAAACGTTTAGACAGTGCATTGACTTTCCTTGAGCGGTACCACAACGACGGTGATGATTTCTTAAGCCAAATTGTTACAGGCGATGAAACATAGCTGGCCTACGTCACACCAGAATCAAAGCAACAGTCCATGGAAGTTGAGCAAGGGCATCATTTTGCTGCAAGACAATGCCCGTCCGCATGTGGCGAATCAGACCAAAGATCTCATCACCTCTTTTAGATGGGAAACTCTAGATCATCCTCCGTACAGCACCGATCTTGCGCCCAGCGACTACCATCAGTTCCTGCACTTGAAGAAACACCTGGGCGGTCTGCGTTTTCAAGACGATGACGAAGTCAAAACAGTGGTGATGCAGTGTTTAACAAGTCAGGTGGCAGACTTCTATGAGGAGGGTATTCAAAAACTGGTGCAACGTTATGACAAGTGCCTGAATATTGACAGAAATTATGTAGAAAAGTAGATTAAGGTACAGGCTTTCATGTAAATATAAAATTATTGAAATATCTTAGCACGTCTTTTTTTAATTTCAAAACGGTACTTACTTAAAAAAACACGCGTCATATTTGAAGTCTTTCTCATGGCATGATTTAGGCTGTATGTGGGTGTCAATGTGAATGTTACGCACGTGTAGTACAAGGTGAAACTTTATAATTACGATAAAATATTTTCTATTTCGGGACATGCCAAGATTGAAGTGAAAAGGTAAGACACCCAGAATCATTGGGCTTGAAGTCAGCGCCCTTCGCCATGGCGCGCCTTCTCTAATAATACTGCGCAGACGTGAGAGTGGACGGACGGACGGCCGGTGAGCCATCAGCGGTATGATTTAGTGGAGCCTGTTGTGTCTCGTCGGCGATCCGCAGAGACGGCCGTACGGAAGAGCGAGAGCGGTGATATACGGCCGGGGGCGGCTCGCTGTCCGGGTGGTGGTGGCGGGAGGGGGGGGGGGGCGGACGACGCTGAAAGCCGCTGAGATTTACGGGGCGGCGCCGAGCGGCCAGAGTGCAGGTGGCCAGACAAAGGAGGGATCAGCCGCGACAACGTTTCAACAGCTCCGCGCGACTCTCTCGCCCTGCTAATTGCCGGCGCAGCACGGCGGAAGAGCGGCAGAAGCGCACGGGAATGAAGGTATTATTAGTTCCCAAGGCAGAATTCAGCCATTACGGGAGCTACGCACTGTAAATTGATCGAGGTCACCTGTCACTTCCACGCTTGAAAATCAGTAGTAGATAAGGTGAACAAAAGAATTACGTATCGATCACTCACTCTAGTCTCTTTGGCGATCATCTGTGTGTTGGAGCCGCGCGAGATTAGCCGAGCGGTCTTAGACGCTGCAGTCATGGACTGTGCGGCTGGTCCTGGTAGAGGTTCGACTCCTCCCTCGGGCATGGGTGTGTGTGTTTGTCCTTAGGATAATTTAGGTTAACTAGTGTGTAAGCTTAGGGACTGACGAACTTAGCAGTTAAGTCAGATAAGATTTCACACCCATTTGAACATTTGTGTGTGTGTGTGTGTGTGTGTGATGGACATAGCTGTTCTCACGTTGTCGGTGGCCACTGAGCTCGCTTCAAGCGGAGTTATACGGTAAATCTGCGAAACAACAGATTGCAGACATGGGGAATTCGCTTTTCATCTATGACGTCCAGCATGCCGTAGTAGCTGTGTGTCAGCAGCTTCTGTTAATCAGTACAACAAAAAACCAATCCGAAGTTGCAAATTTTACCTTTTTTATTTACTCGATGACTAGTTACCGGCAGAAACTCGTTTTCACGTCATCCTAACATAATCAAAAAAGGTATTTCTGCAGACTTGAAAACCATGTCAAAAATGTGCAACGGACAGTTACAGCGCATACAGACAACTAGTCATCGAGTGAATACAAAAAGTTAAATTTGCAACTTGGGACTGGTTTTACGTTGTATGGGGGTAAAAACTGTCCATGAAGGTTACTCGCAAAGTTTTAATTACCACTTAAAAAAATTGAAGCTGTGACTTTGAAACCTACTGACGGTGTCAGGGTGTCGGTTCTCCTTCTTTTTCTTCTACCAATCCTGAATCACACCTTAAGGCCGTTCTGGCCATGGCCTCAGCATGTCTTCGGCCTTCTCACACTCCTTCCTTCAATGGGATTGCATTCCGTCGCTCTTCGAGGAATTCCCTACGGCAAAGTACACAATACATGCTCTTTGTAATCCTGCTTTCGTTGGATTACTTTTTAGGTAATGGCTGAACCCTCAGTTCTTTCCTTATTTCTTCATTACTTATTTTGCCTTCTATTCTGCAGTCTTCGACAGATCTAAAGAACTTCATTTCTGTTGCTTCAAGTTCTCTTAGGTGTCTTGTTTTCGGCGTGGTTCGAGATGTGAGCAGATTAAGAATAAGTTAGGCAGGTGTTGCAACGGCCTTGCCGCAGTGAATACACCGGTTCCCATTATATCACCGAAGTTAAGCGTTGTCGGTCGTGGCCGGCACTTGGATGGGTGACCACCCGGGCCGCCATGCGATGTTGTCATTTTTTGGGGTGCACTCAACCTCGTGATGCCAATTGAGGAGCTATTCCACCGAACAGTAGCGGGTACGGTCAAAGATAACCATCATTCCGACCGGGTGAGCGATGTACTTACCACACACCCCTCCTATCCGCGTCGTCGTCTGAGGATGACACGGCGGTCGGATGGACCCGATGAGCCACTTGTGGCCTGAAGAAGGAGTGCTTGTACTGGGTGAGTCATAAATGAGGAAAAATATGTTGAGGACCGCATTCTGCTATGCTTAACACGTGACGCACTGTTGTTAATTTCTTTCTCCTCACTGTACTGCGTACGCAAAACAAAAACACCTGTTAACCATTGAACGAGATACCAACGAGCCATAAAATCAACACATGCCATTCACCCGTAGATACAACACATGACACACCAATGAGGTGATGTGTATCTACCAGCGTTTGAAAGATACGAGAAAGAACAAATCCCATCGTAATGCATGTGAAATTGTATCAGCAATTGTGAATCACATGTTTGCCGGCGGTAACGGAGTGTACAGTCCAATGTTAGGGAATGTGTGTCCTGTAAGCGGAAAGAGTGGTTAACGGCGGAAGTAAAACCGCGGCGTACATGACGTGTTTGCGACACCTCTGCGCTGCTCACTCCGCCCGATACTCGCCGTGTCGGCAGCTGCTAACGGCCGCGTCGCATTGTTACTACAGTACCATGGCAAGTTTCACAAACGAGGAATACGCCGACATCCACCTCACCTACGGGCTTGCAGATGGATTGCAGATGGAAGAGCTCACGTTACAAGGCAACTGTATCACATGAGGTTTCCTAGCCGGCGCCTTCCATCCGCCAAAACGCTTTACTCTGTGGACAGGCGCTTGAGGGAGTATGGTGCATGTTTAGCACCTCCAGGATTTTGTGGTCGTGGCCGACCGTCGAAGTACAGTGCGGATGACGAAGAAAAAGTGTTACAAACTGTTGCGGAGAACCGAACAATAAGCACAAGGTCTCTCGCCACTGCAGTCGGAATGTCACAATCTACAGTTATGCGAGTACTCCATAGAAACCATTACCATCCCTTTCGCATGCAGAAGGTACAGCCATTATTGCCGGAAGACTGCCAGAGGAGGCTGGACTTCTGCAACTTTATCCTATGGCGTCAGACCCATGACCAGCATTTTTCACGAACGATACCGTTCACCGACGAAGCCTACTTCACGAAGGAGGGTATAGTGAATTCGCATTATTGGCACGAGTGGGCGGAAGAAAAATCCCACAGCACAGTGAACGAGGGTGCCAACAACGACGCGGTGTCAATATCTGGTGTAGTATTATTGATCATCTCACAGGGCCACATGTGCTACCACAAAGGCTTACAGGAGAGCAGTATCTGTGTTTCCTGGATGCTACACTACCGGAACTGTTGGAAGACGTTAGTTTGGCCTCTCGTATGAACCTGTGGTACATGAATGATGGTGCCCCCGCTCACTTCAGTGGCACAGTGCGACGCCACCTGGGCAATGCCTTTCCTTCGAAATGGACCAGTCGTGGAGGCCCTGTAGCATGACCAGCAAGATCGCCAGACCTGAATCCACTGGATTTCCTTTTGTGGGGCCATCTTAAATCTGTGATTTATGAAGGAGAGGTTGTTGGTGTTAACATCCTTCTACGCAGAATACAATATGCCTGTGATATTACGCAAAGAGATACAGACATGTTGGATCGTGTTCAGCAATCCTTCCTGCGAAGAGTTCAACTCTGCCACACACATCGTGGTCGTCATTTCGAACAGTACTTATAAACCGCCATTGCAGCTACTGGTCATGTGTTTCTGCGTTAGTTTCGATTTGTACAGCTGTATTGTATTCGTTTGTATTAACTGCCACATACCTGCGTAGCTGTATTTTGTATTCTGCATCTATGTACTCGTTTCTTAAAACTAAGTCTAGGACACAAAAACCAAATTATAAAACATGCATGTACAGAAGTGCGGCCCCTCCTCACGTTCCTTTCCCTATGTCAACAAGCCACGATACATAATACCGGCCAGAGTAACCGGTACGAGATAGATGTGGCCGCTGTCATTGTTTGCAGTGTCATGCAGACCGTTCCTTGACGCCGCATTCCTCGCCTTCTCGTGAGCGGCTAGACTACCTACAACACTCGCATGTAGTGCCTTGTTGCCTATCTGTCCCCTAGGCCAATGTCTGCGCACAGTAACACTCAAAAGTCTTACTTAATATTTCCAGATATTTACCATTCAGTTGCATTGTCATTTGTTGACAAAGGAACATGCAGAAATCGAATTTATGTTTGTAGCTCAGTGTGTGACAACTTGCACGACATATTTTTCCTCATTTATGACTCACCCTGTATATGCTTAGGCAGGTCTTACAAGAGACATATTTGAGCAGCGAAAATGCATATGTGTCCAGACAGCAAAAGTGCATTACCAACACGTAATAACAGCACCACAGCTTGCCTGTTTAACTTAATATCAAGGCGCAATCTATCAGGAAGCAAAATGCTTTAACGAATCTGTGCACACTAAACCGATAATGACAGTATGCTAAGCTCTATATGAAATTCAGCAGTTTTTCCAATATTTACTATACACTATTAGTATCGGAGAGGTCGGGGTGTGACAGCAACTGTTGTGGCGGACTACAGTGGAGCTGGGAGAGGATTACTTGTAGTCGTCATGAAACATCGTTGTTAAAACATACACTTACTGTCCATCAACGTCAATTGTAATAATACTCAGAGAAGCCAAACATCATAAGCTGTAAGTAGGCTGCCAAGAGGCGTGCAGCATCTATGGCTGGTGGAGATGATATCAGTGACGTGAAAAGGCGAGGCCGCTGATCACAGCCTGGGAGGCTGCCCAGATACACAGCACGGGGCGTGCAGAGGCCCACAGAATCGCACCGTGGATAGCGTGTATGAGATGGCTCACAGCAGCAGCAGTGTCTTCCCACGCAAGCAGCAGCAGGCACAAGCAGTTTGCCTGCATAAGAGAAGGCAGCTCAGCAGCTGCACTGCCCTCATCTAGAAACCAGACCACAAGGGCAGGGGGCCGGCAGCGTCCGAGGAAGGCACGCAGGTGGCCCAGATGTTTGCAACATCCGACTCAGTGCGAAAAGCTGGACCGCAGATAGCAGCGGCAGAATATGGAGGTGCTAACTTGCTATTCCTTGTGGATTCGTAGTCCCTCATATATCCCCCCCCCCTACCCCCGCTGCAGGTAGTGTCTGGAGACTGCAATACCTGTCAGTAGAAATAAGAAGTATTTGCAATTTGCAAGAGCTTGGATCATCATCGAGTAGCTACAAAATTCGTTTCTCCCACTAAAGTCGTGTCATAACACAATCATGACTCCAATAGAAGCAATATGGTTACCATGACACAATGGCATTGCATTCCTGCTTTATCAACACCCCTGGTCCCTTTACCTGATTCTTTTTTTTTATTTATTTATTCATTTCTTTGAGCCATCAGGGTCTTCTAACTGGTTTGATGCGTCCCGCCACAAATTCCTCTCAGGATAGCACTTGCAACCCACATCTTCAATTATTCGATAAATGTATTCCAATCTCTACGGTGTGCCGGCAGGTGTGGCCGAGCGGATCTAGGCGCTACTGTCTGGAACCACCCGACCGCTAAGGTCGCAGGTTCGAATCCTGACTCGGGCATGGATGTGTGTGATGTCCTTAGGTTAGTTAGGTTATGTAGTTCTAAGTTCTAGGGGACTGATGAGCTCAGAAGTTAAGTCCCATAGTGCTTAGAGACATTTGAACTATCTTCACGGTGTTTACCCTCTTCAGCTCCCTCTAGTACCATGGAAGTTATACCATGATGTCTTAACAGATGTCCTGTCATCCTATCTTATCCCTTCTTCTTGTCAGTGTTTCGCATGTATTCCTTTCCTCGTCGATTCTGCGGAGAACTTCCTCGCTCCATACATTATCAGTCGTACCAACAGTTAACATTCTTCTGTAGAACAACATTTCAAATGCTTCAATTCTCTTCTGTTTCTGTCTTCCCACAGTCCATGTCTCACTGTCAAACATAGCCGTGCTCCAAACATACATTCTCAGAAGTTTCTTCCTCAAATTAAAGCCTACATTGGTGTCCAAAATAAAAGCTACAAACCGCCGTTTCCCTGTCTTGTGTCTAACTCGCAGTATAAGATGCCCGTACAGTCGTATTCTGCACGGAAGGTAGCATTCCAATCAATGGACAACCACTCCAGCGATAATGTCAGGGCACCTGTCAAATGGGATAGTGTGTGCTGGGTAGTCCCACATCCACAATCGCTGTGTATACAGTCACTGACGAGGCGGTACGGCACAAAAAAAAACGCCTACCAGACTCTCTGCGGTGGAGGGCCGTAAGAAGAATAGAAGCAATTCATTCGCAAACTGATGTGGCCCGATGGCTTAATGTGAATCGTTCTGTTGTTTCTCGTAAGAGGCGATTATTTATAGAGACCGAAACAGTATCCCAAAGGCTACGGCAGGGCCGACCATGTTTGATACCAGGAAGACAGGAGCGTTATTTGGCTGTAAGGGCACGACGGGAGCGCCTTAGTACTGCACGGCAAATGACATGTGACCGCGCAGCGTCCACTGGACGTGTAGTGTCGAGACAAACGGTCACAGAAGGCTTCGACAGGGTGGCCTTTATGTCGGAGACCTGCTAAATGTGTATCTCTTATGCGTCTTCACAGAACGGAACGTCTAAAGTGGAGTTGTCAACATACCACCTGGACATCGAACAGGGAGCCAATATTCCTGTCACAGATGAATATCGATTTGCTCTGGAGAATGATTCTCCAAGCATTCGCATCAGGTCTGGAAGGAACGTGGAACAGAAGGCCACGATGGCCGAGCGTTTCTAGACGCTTCAGTCCGGAACCGCGCTGCTGCTGCGGTCGCAGGTTCGAATCCTGCCTCTGGCATGGATGTGTGTGATGTCCTTAGGTTAGTTAGGTTTAAGTAGTTCTAAGTTCTAGGGGACTGATGACCTCAGATGTTAAGTCCCATAGTGCCCAGAGCCATTTGAACGTGGAACACGATTTCTGGACCCAAGCATTGTGGAAAGACCGATATGGAGGAGGATCCTCAATAGTGGACTACTCGAACACCTCTTCAAGAAATTTCACGTGTGGATCGGTAATGTTTAACTGCTGTCACATATCGTGACGAGATCTTGGGATGTCATGTACGGTTGTTGCGCCTTTGCGTGGACCCAGATTTCGTATTGACAGACAATAATGCTCGATCTCATAGAGAACGGGCAATTGATGATTTCTTGGAAACAGGAAATGTTGCACGCATGACGTGGCCTGCTCACTCTCCCGATCTGAAGGCCATTGAGCATATCTGGCATGACTAGGGAGAGAGATTGCATCACGTCAGCATACACCAACCACTCTTCAAGACTTGCGAGCAGCTCTGCTGGAAGAATGGGCGTTATTGTTCAACATGACATTGGTCACATCATTCACAGCATGCCCCGTCGTTTTCAGGCCTGTATTGCTGCCAGAGGTGGTCACACCCCATACTGAGTACATTAACCAGCTGTCGGAATGTGTGTGCAAAACCGTTAAGTTGGAAAAAACGAAAAACGTTTTTGTCTACCATTTCGCATATAGCATTTTTTATGATCTGTATTCTTTACATTGTTTCTACTTTACTATCACCTCCTTATACTATTTCGTGACAAAATAAACGGAACCCTGGAAAATTTTCGATTGTTCCTTTAATTTTAGACACCATTGTATGTTTAACACTAGTAGACTTCTCATGGCAACGAATGCCGTTTTCGCAAATGCTAGACTGCTTTTTATGTCCTCCTTGCCCCGTCATGATTTATTTTGTTGCCTAGATAGCAGAATCCCTTGACTTCATCTACTTCGTAATCCGCACTTCTGATGTTAAGTATCTCACTGTTCTCATATCTGCTGCTTCTCATTTCTTTCGTCTTTCTTCGATTTACTCTCAGTCAATATTCTGTACCCACTAAATTGTTCATTCCATTCGACAAATCCTGTAACTCTTCTTCACTTTCACTAAGGATAACAATGTCATCATCGAATCATGTCATTGATGTCATTTCACCCTGAATTTTAATACCGCACTTGACTCTTTCTTTTATTTCTGTCATTACTTCTTCGATATATAGGTTGAACAGTAGCAGAAAAACGCTACATTCCTGGGTTTCACCCTTTTTAATCGGAGCACTTGGTTTCTGGTCTCCCACTCTAATATTTACTCTTGGTTTTTGTACACATTATATATTAACAGTCTTTCCTGTAGCTTAACCCTATTATTATCAGATTTTCGAACACCTTGCACCATTTTACATTATCGAACGCCTTCTCTAGTTCGACAAATCTTATCAACGTGTCTTGATTTTTCTTTAGTCTTGTTTCCAACCTCAGAACTCGCACTTGTCGGCTCTTGCTATGTTCGGGATAGTGTAAAGACGTTTTTCCGAAAGTCGGATGGTCTGTCGCCGGCCTCAGACATTCTGCATATCAATGCAACTAGTCGTTTTGTTGCCATTTCCCCCCATGATTTTAGAAATGGAATGTTATCTATCCCTTCTGCCTCATTTCATCTTAAGTCATACAAAGTTCTTTTAAATTCTGTCTCTAATGCTGGATTCCATATCTCTTATCTGTCGGTTACTGTTTCTTCTTCTGTCACGTCATTACAAAAGTTGTCCCCCTCATCTGGTCTCTCCTCCGCATTTAACAATGGAATTCCCGTTGCACTCTTAATGTTACCGTCCTTGCTTTTAATTTCCCCCAAAGTTGTTTTGTGTTTTCTATAGGCCGAGTCAGCCCCCCCCCCCCCCCCCTCCCTCCTCCGCCCCGACAATCTTCTTTTTCTCGATTTCTAAACATTTTTTCATGCAGCCACTTCGCTTTAGCTTCCCTGCAATTCCTATTTCATTGCAACTTGGCCGTAGCATGTGATAATTGTCTCGCCTCGTCAGAGCAGTACTTGTCGTGTGAGCAGGTAGCCCCTGATGTTACTTTGCCTGGCTGGCTCGAACTGATCGGCTTCTGCAGTCTCTTGTACTAGCCGTGGAAGGTGTCTTAATTTTCCTCAGCCGTGTCTAGTAAATAATTTGTGACGCAATGCGACTCCCTCCTTCAAGAACTCCGGCCCAACAGTTCCAGTTCATAGTAATTCGTCTATGTCTCGATACACATCTTACTAGCTGACTGTTATATACAATACATTTGGTTTCCTCTCTTACACTAGTTTAGCTTAAAACCACAACGTTAATTGACTGTTCCTTAATTTTAAACGTTACTTTGTACTCGTATAATTAGTCTCTCCTCATAAAAGCATCATTCCATTACGTCATCAGTCACAAACTAGTACATCAACAAATTCTCCTTCATTGACAAATTCCTCAGAAATCATTTAATAGTAAATAGTTTCGCTCAGTTCTTTCTCATGCTCAGCATTTCTCCTGCTTTATCCGGAGGTTTCTTAACTTGCTTCTTTAGCACATCATCTGGAACTTCGGTTTTGGAACGAAAGTTATCCTCACACTTCCTCGGAAAATATGTCCTTAAAAACTAAGTGCATACAAAAACTACTTACGTTACTACCACTCCAAATACTTTAACGTTAATTACGGATTGACTACTTCTTGCAATGCTACGCTTTCTTGTGCCTTTGCTCATCAAAACCAACTTTCTTTTATCGTGTAAGTTGAATCTTAATGATGTCCTACGCGGTTTAGGCGGCTCTACTTTCAGGAAAAGAGGCCTTGCATCATTTTCAGTGGTCTCCTGCGGCTGAAACAATGTCTTCAAGAATTTCACTCTGCTCTACCATAAATTACACGACGCTTTTTCTTATCCTCAGTACCTGTAACATTGTAATTATCATCTGCTTTGTGAACCTCCAGCGATCCTCAGCTACACATTGCTGAAAGTGTTCAGTGTTTTCGGCCCTATCATCAGCCCCACACGCATCCTTCCTCTTTCTTCTCTTTCTCCCTTCTCCCTTCTGACGAGCCACTGTCTTACCAAGTGGCGACGAATCTGTGTTCTTCGGAAATAAATGTGTCTGTGTCATTTTATTATCTGCAACATTCGCAATATAAGTAACATCATCAGTAGCTTCCTGTGCATCCCACAAAATTACCGTTTGCAGTGACACTCTGAACGATGCAAAAATCAGTGACAGATGTACTTCCTTGTACATCTGGTCCAGGTTCCAGATCTCTAAAGACTAACCATTATAGATACTTCTGCTCCCAAATCAGTAACACCGACATTGTTACTCTCACATACATTTCCTTCAGTACAACGTAAACTTACTTCGACTGTTGCTGCAGCTCCTTCAGACTGCATAATTTCTGATACTGGAGCTGATAATTCTACATTACTGTCCTTAACTTCTATAACGATAAAACTTTCCGCATCACATAAACTCCATCAACTTCTCTCTCCTTATTTTCTGTTCCAGCGAAAGCACTCATCTTTCGTCATCCCTCACGCTCCCTCAAAATCCTAAAGTCTTTACTGTTGGAAAAACATTCTCGGCGTCTTAAGCCCACCAAGCGCCATACTGCTTCTTCTAGAGTAACTGCATTACGACACGTTCGTTTCCTTTCCGTCTCAACTTTTACTTTCTCTGCTGTATGTGGCTGATTTGTTTCCACAGCCTTTATTTGCTTAGAAATATTCGCACTGTTTTCCTGTAACGCAGCTACTTGGCCTGCTAAAATTTAGAATGTTTTATCCAGGGTAGGGGCATATGGTATCAAAAGCTACATTGTTGACCCTCAGAAAGTTACACTCAACCCAACAGACGATAAGGACTCTTAAATATACTAACACAACAATTCTAACATAACGTTCCGTCTGAATTGCTACTCATTACTATATCTACATCTACATCCACATCCATACTGCGCAAGCCACCTGACGGTGTTTGGCGGAGGGTACCTTGAGTACCTCTATCGGTTCTCCCTTCTATTCCAGTCTCGTATTGTTTGTGGAAAGAAAGACTGTCGGTATGCCTCTGTGTGGGGTCTAATCTCTCTGATTTTATCCTCATGGTCTCTTCGCGATATATACGTAGGAGGGAGCAAGATACTGCTTGACTCCTCGGTGAAGGTATGTTCTGGAAACTTCAACAAAAGCCCATTCCGAGGCAAGTTTTCCAGTCGTCCAAGGTCTACATCCACATCTACATCCATACTCCTCAAGACACCTGACGGTGTGTGGCGGAGGGTGCTTTGAGTACCTTTATCGGTTCTCCCTTCTGTTCCAGTCTCGTATTGTTCGTGGAAAGAAAGATTGTCGGTATGCCCCTGTGTGGGCTCTAACCTCTCTGATTTTATCCTCATGGTCTCTTCGCGAGATATACATAGGAGGGAGCAATATACTGCTTGACCCTTCAGTGAAGGTATGTTCTCTAAACTTCAACAAAAGCTACTGAGCGTCTCTCTTGCAGAGTCTTCCACTGTAGTTTATCTATCATCTCCGTAACGCTTTAGCGATTACTAAATGATCCTGTAACGAAGCGCGCTGCTCTCCGTTGGATCTTCTCTATCTCTTCTATGAACCCTATCTGGTACGGATCCCACATCGGTGAGCAGTATTCAAGCAGTGGGAGAACAAGTGTATTGTAACGTACTTCCTTTCTTTACGGACTGCATTTCCTTAGGATTCTTTCAATGAATCTCAGTCTGGCATCTGCTTTACTGACGATTAATTTTATATGGTCATTCCATTTTAAATCACTCCTAATGCCTACTCCCAGATAATTTATGGAATTAACTGTTTCCAGTTGCTGACCTGCTATATTGTAGCTAAATGATAGAGGATCTTTCTTTCTATGTATTGGCAGGACATCACACTTGTCTACATTGAGATTCAATTGCCATTCCCTGCACCATGCGTCAATTCGTTGCAGATGTACATATTCAAACACAATGAGCCCTACGTCTTGCTCAAAACCAAATCCATTCCCAGAAAACTGTTTGAGTTAACTATACCCGTATATAACTATGTTTAAATACCTGATGAAAACCCATTGGCCCTCCGTGACTCTTGCCGCCAAACAGAATCAACAACAACAAAGACTTCTGCACTCAGCACACTGTGTATTGGTGACATTGCAACACTGTAATAGTCGAGCCATCTTCTCCAGGGATGGCGGCCAGAGAGGTTCCTCTGGCACCGAAATGTCAGGGCGCCAGATCATTCTGACACAAAATGTAGGGGGCCTGACATCCTCTACTGTGGAGGGTTCATCTGAGAGTTGAGCTGATCCCCGGTAGTCATCTGACGAGTCGTCATGGAAACATCAGTGTTAAAACATTCACTTATAGTTCAACTACCTTAGTGGTCCCCAACCTTTCTAAGGGTGATGAGTACAATCAGACATTAGATAGCATCCCCACCCCTGCTAATTTCATTATCAACATTAGGGTCTAATTAACCTTTAGAATGAAAAGGAATTTTCTTTGAACACATTTATTTTTAAAATCACAAAAGATAAATGATATCCAGAATGACATTTTCGCTCTGCAGCGGAATGTGCGCTGATATGAAACTACCTGGCAGATTAAAACTGTGTGCCGGACCGAGACTCGAACTCTGGACCCTTGCCTTTCGCGGGCAAGTGGTCTACCAACTGAGCTACCCAAGCACGACTCACGCCCGGTCCTCACAGCTTTACTTCTGGCAGTGCCTCGTCTCCTACCTTCTAAACTTTACAGAAGCTCTCCTGCGAACCTTCCAGCACTAGCACTCCTCAAAGAAAGGATATTGCGGAGACATGGCGTAGCCACAACGTGGAGGATGTTTCCAGAATGAGATTTTCACTCTGCAGCGGAGTGTGTGCTGATATGAGAGCTTCTGTAAAGTTTTGAGAGCTTCTGTAAAGTTTGGAAGGTAGGAGACGAGGTACTGGGAGAAGTAAAGCTGTGAAGACGGGACGTGAGTCGTGCTTGAATAGCCAGCCGGCACGGTAGCTCAGCGTGTTCGGTCAGAGGGTTAGCAGTCCTCTGTATATAAAAAAAAAAAAAAAAAAAAAAAAAAAAAAAAAAAAAAAAAAAAAAAAAAAAACTGAGTTAATCGATCAACGACGAACTTAAGCGGGTGTCTTACGACGTCCACCCCGATCAGATACAACGAACGAAAGCGAACAAAATGAGATTAAAAAAAGAAGAAGAAAAATAGCTCAGTTGTTAGAGCACTTGCCCGTTAAAGGCAAAGGTCCCGAGTTCGAGTCTCGGTCCGGCACACAGTTTTAATCTGCCATGTAGGTTCGATAAATGATATTTTGTTATTACAGGTGTTTTCTTAAAACACAAACAACAGTGAGACAATTGGCACTGTTCATTTTAACAACCTTTTTTTCTATAATGATGAAGAAATTCTCAGTGCATCGCAAGTGCTGTCTACAACTCATTCTCAGAAAAGAAAGGCAACGATCTACAGTGAGGACAGACATTTCTTACAAACCATGCTTCCTCTGTACCACTCCTCTCCAAAGCAATACTTGAGTCACCCACACCCAGCACCCCTATTTAGAATCAACAGAGTTAAAATGTGTGCACTACACTTACAGTTTGTAAGTGACTTGACTGCTGGACTTCTTACGTTTGAACTGGCAGAAACTGGAAGGCTTATGGCTTCCAGTCCTTTGTGTCGGACCACTGTCACTAATAATGATACTACAACCACCACCACTACTACTAACATCAATAATAATAATGATGATGATAATAATAATATATAAACCCCACAGCAGAGTAGCAGTCGTTACATAGTTACTGTTGTGTTGTGCTATAAATTTGTTTGCTTATCTATTGTTGTGTGACTGTTGAAGCAATTTATTATTCTTTGCAGAAACTACCCAGAATTCGAGGAAGTCTTTTTAGTGAGACAGTTAAGAATTTACGTCTCAATTTTGCTGTCGTAGGGAGCAAGTACAAAGAACGTGTGTAGTGGGTGGACTACGTGAGGAAGATGTTCACACATTCGTTTCACAAAGTGTAACGTCCACCACATTGTGTCACATGTTAATGACAGTATTTGAGAAAAATATGTAGTTATTGGTAACTTATGTAATCAGTGTTACAATTTCACGAAATAGTGATAACAGTGATGATATTTTAATCGTATAGTTTTGTTCATAATGGTTCAGATGGCTCTGAGCACTATGGGACTTAACTTCTAAGGTCATCAGTCCCCTATAACTTAGAACTACTTAAACCTAACTAACCTAAGGACATCACACACATCCATGCACGAGGCAGGATTCGAACCTGCGACCGTAAGGGTCGCGCGGTTCCAGACTGTAGCGCCTAGAACCGCTCGGTCACACCAGCCGGCAATAGTTTTGTTCTTACTCCTCTGAAAATAAAATTTTACCCCTCATGTGGTAATTACACCCAGATTGGGAAACACTGTATTACAAAAGTCATCCTGATGGTACTCAGAGAAGCCAATGCCCTTTAAGCGCAAGCAGTAGGCTGCCTGCGAAGAGGTCAGCCGTTAGCAGGTGGCCCGGCGGCGAACAGCGTCAAATGGCCAGTGCAGTGATGACGGCAGCAAATCGGCAAGGCCACTGACCAAAGCAGCGGATGCCGACCCACAACGCTGACGAGAGGCTGCCCAGCCGCAAAAGATGAAGTGCGCAGAACCACACCGTGGAACCAGCGTGGATGGGACGACTCACAGCAACACGAGGAGTGGCGAACAGCAAGGTCTTTGTCCGCATAAGCGCAGATGGCTGAGTGGCTGCACCGACCTGCGCTCGAACTATGACCACCAGGGCTGGAGGCCGGCAGCGGCTGAGACAGGCCCACAGGTAACCCACCGATTGGCAGGCTCTAAGTCGACAGTATTCGACTCAACGCGAGCAGCAGGGCTGCTGGTACCAACTACAAAGTACGGACGTGATGGCTTGTTGTACAACTTGGTATAGTATATTTCAGGTCTCCCTCAGAGCTCGCTGACTAGAAATAACGAGCATTTATACGGCATTGGCACATCCATCTTTGCTAAGGCATCGATTCTATTCACGTAAGCCATAACGGCTCGTCCATTAAGCAATCAGGCCACCCAGGCTGCAGCGGCTCTGCCTTTGTGCTGAGCCAATTGTATTTCGCCTCTGGTAGTAGCATATGGTAACAATCTCCCCGCCTTTTCATATCAGTAGGCAGCCTCCTGATGTATCTTCGCCTGTTTGGTCTCAAATGATCTTCTTCCGTGGACTCTTGCATTAGTCGTGGAAGATGCCTCAGTTTACTCACCCTTGCCCAATTAATTATTTGTGGGCCGGAAGAATCATGAATGTTATTGTTCTTAACTACCAGTCGCCAGAAGATATTCCATTTGTTCAATTGGAAGGTACGAAACATCGTAATAATATTGTAGTGCCTGTTTTGCTAAAAAAAACGATGCAATGTTCCTCTTGACTTGCTTGCATGTCTGGAGGAACAGACACTGCAACGACTACAGCCATTATTAAGGCACACGACCGAACAGTTTCCTCTATGTGTCGCCAAAGGAAGCAAAGATTACTGCGCTCTCTGCTATATCGTATTTATCCACAGATATCGAGCAGTGACGTTCAGTTAAAATGAAATTACAATTAAATCAAGACCATTAGGTGCTGACGCGCGTTGATGTACATAAACGGGGACAGTTGAAAGTGTGTGCCCCGACCGGGACTTGAACCCGGGCTCTCGTGCTTACATGGCAGTCGCTCTATCCTTCCTTTTTTTTCGTTGCGTTTGGTCTGAGCGGACTTCACAAGATATCCGTTCAAGTTGATCGTTGATTTCTTTACTCAGTTTTCTTTACTACAGAGGGCGAGCAGCCCTCTGACCGAACACGCTGAGCTACCGTGCCGGCTACCCATCTGAGCCACCGAGGCCACAGAGGATAGTGCGACTGCAGGGATTTATCGCCGGGGCGCTCCCCGTGATCCCCACATTCTCAACTTATAGTCCACACAGTACATTCGTAGTGCCCCTGCCATTATAGCCATTACTCGCGGCACACAATCCACCGAGTCCCGTAAGAGTTCAGGCAAATCGTGTGCACCCGCACTTAAGTTCATCAGCCGGTTAGCCTTAAACTATATGAAGATGGCATCTGTTCTTTCGGACATGTCCAAAAGAACAGATGCCGTCTTCATATCTGTATATTCAGTTAAAATGTTTTACTGTGTACGGGAATTACATAATGTGTGCACATGTACAGGTTGTCACCAGGAAGGACAACATATGGAAGTTAGGGTCTGGTTGTGGATCGTGTTCGGACAGCCAAAGCAGTTAAAATGCTCTCTTGAAACGGGAAATCCAGGTTCGTGTCCCAGTCCAGCAAAAATTAAAAAAAAAAAAAAATGTTCAAATATGTGTGAAATCTTATGGGACTTAACGGCTAAGGTCATCAGTTCCTAAGCTTTTAAACTATTTAACCTAAATTATCCTAAGGACAAACACACACACCCATGTCCGAGGGAGGACTGGAACCTCTGCCGGGACCAGCCGCACAGTCCATGACTGCAGCGCCCAAGACCGCTCGGCTAATCCCGCGCGGCAGCAAAAATTTAAATTGTCGCCATTCTCTTATAAACCTGATGGTTTTTCGTATTCACAACTGCGAAGACATGCCATGTACACCTCTAACAGTGGTATGTATTGTGAGACACTCCGTTGGCTACGCTAGTCCACCACTGCAAACGGCCTGGAATGCTCACAGAGGCAGTGAGTTTGCTCCACGATAACGCGCGTCCACACATCTCCAAAATGTAAGGGCCACCTTCAACTGGGAACATCTGCCCTACAGCTGGCCACGTCGTCCTGAAAATTCCACGTCTATGCCTTCTAAAAAACAATCTCAGTGGGAAGCGCTTCAACTCGGAACGACGAATTGAAGGACACAGTGGAGGACTGGCTCATGTCACAGCCACAGGAATTCTACGAAGAGGAAATCCTCCGAAAGCTGTGAGATACTTGGGCTCAGGCCTCTGGTGATTACCTCTGGCTAAAGATTTCAGTTACACCCACAGTGTTGTTTCGTACCTTTTCCTTTGAATATCGCTGATACACGACCGAAACTAGTAGCAACTCAATAAAGCTTTTGGCGGCAGCTGATAGCCTATCTGTATAAAATATCTATCACGAAACGCATAGGAGCTGTGGAAGAAAACTTTCTTGCTATACTTTTATGATACCTAAAAGTTATTAGAAGAGAGAAAACAGAACGAAATAAAAAAATTTTATAAATGGAACTACTGGCGGTTAGTAAATATTCAAATATTTATGACCCATGGACCACCACCTGCACAAAATATATTGCTTTCGAAAACATTCCGAGTTTCAAGCATCGGACTGGACAATGTAAAGCGCTGACACGCAATACACAGCTTAGAAATTGTTTTCTTGCAACTTCCGCAGGAACCTCTACGACGTCATAACGAGGTAACAGTTCAAAGCTACGTATGCCGAAAATCACACCAAAGTTCCAACACTTCAATTTTCCACGGAAGCAGCTGACGTTTATTAGCTTTGATTAAACCGTACTATGCCCATATCTTCCGTCAAACACCACCTACATTCGTTAATAGCTCCACCTTTTGATACCAAACATGTTCTGGACAGTCACGTGCGCACTCATCGAATCGCATCTTTACCCTACAAAGTCAGAAATGATTATCAGAGTAAGCGCCCGCACGCGGGAAAACTCTTCCAAACTTTCATAAGCCTCTCATCCTGTCAGAATAACTTTATCGAACATTACCGCACGATCTCAAATGAAATATGCAGTGCCTTTTTTTTTTTTAATCACCTCCTTCGCTCCACAAAGTCCCTCCTTACCTCCTGCATTAAGGAAAGCTGTCAGCCGTGTCCTCGATATTTCGAGCTCCAATCAATTCCTGAAGTTATTTATTCAAGCCATTCAGCCAATCATCCTCAGAATCTGAATACGGGCATTCTAATTGATCATCCCTTTCTGCTGCTAATAACACCTCTGGACACTACCGGCTTCTGTCGTAACTTCAATGATTCAAATGGCTCTGATCGCTATGGGACTCAACTGCTGTGGTTATCAGTCCCCTAGAACTTAGAACTACTTAAACCTAACTAACCTAAGGACATCACACACATCCATGCCCGAGGCAGGATTCGAACCTGCGACCGTAGCAGTCGCACGGTTCCGGACGGCGCGCCTAGAACCGCGAGATCTGTCGTAACTTCCCTTAATATTATTCATGGTGCTGGGAGACCAGTGAAAAGTTAAATCAAGTTATCTAACCTTAAAATGAGCAAATGGCAAATCATAGAACACAGTATGTATTTCGTCTCTGATCCACAGCACACCATACGCAAATTAAGAAAACCCAAAACATTATCTCCTGGCCTCAGAGGGAGCAGCTTTCCGAAACATTATCTCTTGGCCTCAAAGAGTGCAACTTCAAGTAAGCATCCCACTCAATAATGGAATAAAAAAGCATTTAGTTGCAGAACAGGTGTGGTTAATGCTGAAAGATGTTATAGACCGTAGTCTAGATAAATTTGTTCCACGTGAATTAACCTGTTTACTAATATTATTCGGAGAAAGATGCGTAAATAGAGATTACTACACTGTCGCTACAAAAACGGCAGATCGGATCAATCAGTACGTTCCCTTCGTCAACGTCGACGTTGGACGCCTCGTGGAACGCAAGGTACTCGGTGAAATCGCAAGTGAACTAAGCAGGGCCCGTGCTATTTTGATAGGTGAACGTGCTTCACTGAAGCTATACATATTTCACTTTCGATATTTTCGACGCGAGACTACGGATTTCGTAAGTGTGTGCCTAACGTGCAGGAACTTCATAGTGTTTGAGCTAAGAATACATTCTAGGAACTTGCAACAGACACACATCAGACGTATTGGTCCGTAATAGCGTGCATCTAAACGTTTACCTTTTTGTTAAGACAGGCGAGTTGCGATCGTTTCCTGTCATACGGACGTATTCACTGCACAGGAAAATTGGTAGACAAAAGTTAATAGCAACTCGTGCACCGTAGAAAGACCATGCGTGAAACCTAAAACTATTTTCTAAGTTACATCCTTTCGATCTGTCAGAGACTTTTTTACAGTTCTGGTCACATGTCAAGTCGATAAACAAGTCCAAACCTTCAACCTAAGATGTATTAGTCTAGCGCTGGAAATGAAGAAAGTAGACAGAGACCAGAAAAATTACATATCGCTTTTAAAAGTGTATTTAAGCATTATGATACTACCGTATCAATATTTGACTTCCACACGCACGCTTTGTTATCAAGAATCTCTTGTACAGGAATTAGTTCCTCGCGACTGCAAAAAATTACAGATCACTCCTGGTTCCAAAAAGAGTAAGAGATCTTATGTGCACATTTCAAGATCGCTCGCGCCCGTCTTTTACAGAACCCTAAAGCATATTCTCAGCGATGTTCACCCTATGTCGACATGTAGGTACAGCTTCAAACATTAAGGCATCTAATACAAACATTTGCTAATCCATCACAGTTTGAGAAGAATAGCAAAGTTTCAAATGACTCTGAGCACTGTGGGACTTAACTGCTGAGGTCATCAGTCCCCTAAAAAGAATAGCAATATCCGTACGTATATCACTAGACGAAAAATCACCTTTACTACCCATTATTAAAGCTGTCAGTAGCTCATAAATGATTTCAAAATGCAATAAACAAAATTTTTTTATTGCCTGCCCAACAACATGAAAGGTCTGATAGCGTAGCTCACCGAGCGCAGATTACACAGAGTATATTCATCGAGTATTTGAGAATGAGGGGACTTACCGACTTCCAACAACCTTTACACATACTTTCAAATCCTTTCGAAGCTTTTCCTTGTTTCCTACTCAACACAAAATGATGAAAGGGAAAGGACTTTCACTCTTCGTGCAGTAAAACTTCAGCATCAGGAATGACGTTATAATTTATTATTTCTTTAGTGCTAGCTCTATGCGCCATATATTTGGCAGTGAGTATCCACTTATAACAATGCATGACTCTACAAAATTATATTACTGTACGTCTCATAGTTCAGGAGATACGGCGTCTTAAACATCGAGATGCCTGTAAAATAGCTTCTGAATAAAATGGAGCGCATATTACCCAGACAATATTCATCCACTGTTTCATAAAGAGAGCACCTAGCTACTTTCAAGAAATTTGAAATACAATTTCAAACCTTCTCTATGATTTTTCTCGCTTACATGCTTAATCCCCCCCCCCCCCCATGAACCATGGACCTTGCCGTTGGTGGGGAGGCTTTGCAACCACAACGGAGGGGTATCTGTTGAGAGGCCAGACAAACGTGTGGTTCCTGAAGAGGGGCAGCAGCCTTTTCAGTAGTTGCAAGCGCAACAGTCTAGATGATTGACTGATCTGGCCTTGTGACACTAACCAAAACGGCCTTGCTGTGCTGGTACTGCGAACGGATGAAAGCAAGGGGAAACTACGGCCTTACTTTTCCCTAAGGGCATGCAGCTTTACTGTATGGTTAAATGATGATGGCGTCCTCTTGGGTAAAATATTACAGGCGTTCTACGGATCGGAGCGTGGAATGTCAGATCCCTTAATCGGGCAGGTAGGTTAGAAAATTTAAAAAGGGAAATGGATAGGTTAAAGTTAGATATAGTGGGAATTAGTGAAGTTCGGTGGAAGGAGGAACAAGACTTCTGGTCAGGTGACTACAGGGTTATCAACACAAAATCAAATAGGCGTAATGCAGGAGTAGGTTTAATAATGAATAGGAAAATAGGAATGCGGGTAAGCTACTACAAACAGCATAGTGAACGCATTATTGTGGCCAAGATAGATACGAAGCCCACGCCTACTACAGTAGTACAAGTTTATATGCCAACTAGCTCTGCATATGACGAAGAAATTGAAGAAATGTATGATGAAATAAAAGAAATTATTCAGATTGTGAAGGGAGACGAAAATTTAATAGTCATGGGTGACTGGAATTCGTCAATAGGAAAAGGGAGAGAAGGAAACGTAGTAGGTGTATATGGATTGGGGCTAAGAAATGAAAGAGGAAGCCGCCTGGTAGAATTTTGCACAGAGCACAACTTAATCATAGCTAACACTTGGTTCAAGAATCATGAAAGAAGGTTGTATACATGGAAGAAGCCTGGAGATACTGACAGGTTTCAGATAGATTATATAATGGTAAGACAGAGATTTAGGAACCAGGTTTTAAATTGTAAGACATTTCCAGGGGCAGATGTGGATTCTGACCACAATCTATTGGTTATGACTTGTAGATTAAAATTGAAGAAACTGCAAAAAGGTGGGAATTTTAGGAGATGGGACCTGGATAAACTGACTAAACCAGAGGTTGTACAGAGTTTCAGGGAGAGCATAAGGGAACAATTGACAGGAATGGGGGAAAGAAATACAGTAGAAGAAGAATGGGTAGCTTTGAGGAATGAAGTAGTGAAGGCAGCAGAGGATCAAGTAGGTAAAAAGACGAGGGCTAGTAGAAATCCTTGGGTGACAGAAGAAATACTGAATTTAATTGATGAAAGGAGAAAATATAAAAATGCAGTAAATGAAGCAGGCAAAAAGGAATACAAACGTATCAAAATTCAGATCGACAGGAAGTGCAAAATGGCTAAGCAAGCATGGCTATAGGACAAATGTAAGGATGTAGAGGCTTATCTCACTAGGGGTAAGATAGATACAGCCTACAGGAAAATTAAAGAGACCTTCGGAGAAAAGAGAGCCACTTGTATGAATATCAAGAGCTCAGACGGAAACCCAGTTCTAAGCAAAGAAGGGAAAGCAGAAAGGTGGAAGGAGTATATAGAGGGTCTATACAAGGGCGATGTACTTGAGGACAATATTGTGGAATTGAAAGAGGATGTAGATGAAGATGAAATGGGAGATATAATACTGCGTGAAGAGTTTGACAGAGCACTGAAAGACCTGAAACGAAACAAGGCACCGGGAGTAGACAACATTCCATTAGAACTACTGACAGCCTTAGGAGAGCCAGTCCTGACGAAAGTCTACCATCTTGTAGGAAACAGGCGAAATACCCTCAGACTTCAAGAAGAATATAATAATTCCAATCCCAAAGAAAGCAGGTGTTGACAAATGTGAAAATTACCGAACTACCAGTTTAATAAGTCACGGGTGCAAAATACTAAGGGGATTCTTTACAGACGAATGGAAAAACTAGTAGAAGCCGACCTCTGGGAAGATCAGTTTGGATTCCATAGAAATGTTGGAACACGTGAGGCAATACTGACCCTACGACTTATCTTAGAAGCTAGATTAAGAAAAGGCAAACCTACGATTCTAGCATTTGTAGACCTGGAGAAAGCTTTTGACAATGTTGACTGGAATACTCTCTTTCAAATTCTAAAGGTGGCAGGTGTAAAATACAGGGAGCGAAAGGCTATTTGCAATTTGTACAGAAACCAGATGGCAGTTATAAGAGTCGAGGGACATGAAAGGGAAGCAGTGGTGGGAAGGGAGTGAGACAAGGTTGCAGAGTTGTAGTCTCTCCCCGATGTTATTCAATCTGTATATTGAGCAAGCAGTGAAGGAAACAAACGAAAAATTCGGAGTAGGTATTAAAATTCATGGAGAAGAAATAAAAACTTTGAGGTTCGCCGATGACATTGTAATTCTGTCAGAGACAGCAAAGGACTTGGAAGAGCAGTTGAACGGAATGAATAGAGTCATGAAAGGAGGGTATAAGATGAACATCAACAAAAGCAAAACGAGGATAACGGAATGTAGTCGAATTAAGTCAGGTGATGCTGAGGGAATTAGATTAGGAAATGAGACACTTAAAGTAGTAAAGGAATTTTGCTATTTGGGGAGCTAAATAACTGATGATGGTCGAAGTAGAGAGGATATAAAATGTAGACTGGCAATGGCAAGGAAAGCGTTTCTGAACAAGAGAAATTTGTTAACATCGAGTATAGATTTAAGTGTCAGGAAGTCATTTCTGAAAGTATTTGTATGGAGTGTAGCCATGTATGGAAGTTAAACATGGACGATAAATAGTTAGGACAAGAAGAGAATAGAAGCTTTTGAAATGTGGTGCTACAGAAGAATACTGAAGATTAGATGGGTGGATCACATAACTAATGAGGAAGTATTGAATAGGATTGGGGAGAAGAGAAGGTTGTGGCACAACTTGACTAGAAAAAGGGATCGGTTGGTAGGACATGTGTTGAGGGATCACCAATTTAGTATTGGAGGGCAGTGTGGAGGGTAAAAGTCGTAGAGGGAGACCAAGAGATGAACACACTAAGCAAATTCAGAAGGATGTAGGTTGCAGTAGGTACTGGGAGATGAAGAAGCTTGCACAGGAATAGAGTAGCATGGAGAGCTGCATCAAACCAGACTCAGGACTGAAGACCATAACAACAACAATATGCTTAATGTCAAATATTTAACACATTTACTCATTTATAAAGTCCTCAGAAGCTTGAAGCTCTTTTATGCATGGGGGTACGAGTCTTTAAAGAATCGGAGGTTTACTGGAAATTACTGAAGCACGTTCAACCACCAAAAAACCACAGGTCTTCTTTAGTGGATATACAGTTTCACCGACTGCCCTGTATTCCATGAGGTTTCCAGTGACAACGTTGAGAAGCGGAACGTATCGACAGAACGGATTTGTTTGTTTGCGACGTTTCACATGTGTTTGACGTGAATTGAGTGTGGGGACGTATCTGATAACCAGTCAACGTGAGGCAAATCAAGCGCTGTATCATTGTAAGAGGTACAGAGGCGAGCGAGTGTGCCGTGGTTTACCCCAGTTCATTGCTACCAGCGTCACGTCACCATAACGTGCCGATGCTTAACGTGCAAAGTATTCGAGACCTGAGTTTCTCCAGGCGTATACTACTTTAAAATAACTTCCGCGAATTCAGCCAGGTAACACTTTCAGCGACCGCCGATATTTCGGCAGGAGAACACCCCGCCATTTTCATGGTAGTCTGCCCAGAAAATGGCAGCGTGTTCTCCCGCCGAAATATCGGCGGTCACTGAAAGTGTTACTTGGCCGAATTCCCGGAAGTTATTTACTAAGGATTGCACCATAATCTAAGAGTGAAATCAAAAATTAAAATAACTTCTCCAAACTTCGACAGTGTACTAAGTGTATAAAGCTTCAGTGTATTAATGCTAGCCGCCCGTGGTGGCCGAGCGGTTCTAGGCGCTACAGTCTGGAACCACGCGACCGCTACGGTCACAGATTCGAAACCTGCCTTGGGCATGGATGTGTGTGATGTCCTTAGGTTAGTTAGGTTTAAGTAGTTCTAAGTTCTATGGGGCTGATGACCTCAGAAGTTAAGTCCCATAGTGCTCAGAGCCATTTGAACCATTTGTACGTATTAATGTTAACACTGTAAGGTCTCAGAATTATTAAATGAATATAATGAGCAAAAAATATGACCTTCAAAAATAAATAAGTGCGGCTGAATAATAAAACTACAAAGCTAAACACTGGCCAGAATATGCAAATGTATGTCTCAATTAAAACTTACAAGTCTCAACTTGATCTGAGCAATATTTTGGTCAAAATCGGTGGTTTTACGAAAAATTGAAGGCGCTAAATATTAGACTCAGAAAGACAAAAATTCGTATGTAACCTCTGTTACACATTTAAACCTTATCTGTATATGACACCAATAATCTAGCTCTATTAGTTTTCAAGTTACTTACTAAAATCCAAATTCGGTACGAAAACGTCCTTATTCATAATATATTAAGTATTTGTAATAAAAAGTTCTACATACTGCACTCGATTTCATTCATCTAATAATACTGAGATGTGGCGGCTGACATAACTACCTCTGGCTTCGGTATCGATGGTCACCTCCCTTGTGACTTATCTTTGGTTTTCCTGGCTGAGGTGTGGAGCCTCGGTGCGGAGGCAGTGAGCTGTGAACGGCACGTGACGGAAGGAGGAGGGCTGGAGCAGTAGTGCCTTGCGGAGGGGTTTGGTGGACCGATTTGGTTTTGACGACTCATGTACCCAGCCGGATCTCCGAGCGACTTGTCGAATGTTGGGTAGCTGCTGAAGAAGGTGACGAAGGTCCTGCTCTGGAACCCTGGCGACAGGAGCTTCCTTGTGTTATTTGAAAATTAGTTAAAAGGATAACTGACGGTGGGAAGAGTGCACCGTAACATACTGCGTTTTGGCCGGCCGTTGCGGCCGAGCGGTTCTAGGCGCTTCAGTCAGGAACCGCGCGGCCGCTACGGTCGCAGGTTCGATTCCTGCCTCGGGCATGGATGTGTGTGATGTCGTTAGGTTAGTTAGGTTTAAGTAGTTCTATGTCCTAGGGGACTTATGACCTCGGAAGTTAAGTCCCATAGTGCTCAGAGCCATTTGAACCATACTGCGTTTTGACATTCTGGCCATGTGGTTTTATTGTTCAAAAGGAAAAACGGCGCAATGTTATTGCACCTTGGTCAGTAAATAATATGGATTTGTTTTTCTGTAGTGTGCCTTGGCTTGACAGTGGCCAATGGTTGTTAGTGCGTCTTCTTTGAAGCCACGTGATTCTGTTAATTGGTAAACTACTTGTATGCACCCAGTTGGGGTGCGACGTTATGAACTGAAGTGGTAATACCGGTGAGTGGCACTGTACCCGGTGGTAGTATCATGGCAATGGTTATGAATTTGAAATATAATTGTGATTTAGTAAAGTGTATTTATTCTAACCTACTTTGATGTGTTTTAGTCATAACTGAATTACGTAGGGCTACTACTGAGTGAAATATTCTGCTTTGCTTAAGCTCAGCTCTACTAGTATTTGCTAACGCGTTTTAGCAATACTTATTCATACCTCAGGGGGTTTAACTGCAACTGCTCTGTTTGTACATGTATCTTGTCAGTTACATGTACTCGCTTATCATCTTAACTAGACAGAAACGTATGTATTTACTGTGTACGACAAATTCAATTCTAATTAGCTCTGTCATTCTTAGCTACTTTCCCCTGATATATATATATATATATATATATATTGGCTTTAACTATTTGTTTTATCTCAGGTTACGAGTTGTATTTATCTTGCTATTGCGAGTCTCATCATTTGTCAGTGTATATTCCGTTATTGTTTGAGTGTACCACCTCGCGTGTAATCTATGTTTACAGTTGATTGCGAAACACGCAAGTCTTCCTTGGTGTTTGCTGCCGTGACTTCTGGGCCGCGACCTTGGTGACATCCTGCCCAACACCCGAGGTCTAAGTTATTGCCGCGGGAGCACTTTGCCACGTCGTCTGTCACACCTAGCAAAAGTTGAGTAGTTATCTTGTTCATTGGAGCTATACCTGGGGGAGCGACTGCCGCCAGAGTTGTAGACTGTCGAGTTTAGCGCGATTACCTCATGAACTTTTGTAAATTATAATCAAGCTGTTGACCCTCTTACTGTTCATAAAACAAGAGTGTTCAAACCGGATGTGTTCTGTATTGGTAGGTGTAGTTTCCCTTTACTGAATGATTCAAATTTCATTATTACTGTCCATAAACTCAGATGCTTTGTGTTTATTGAATACTGCTTCTTTTTGCTTATTATGGTAAATTTCAGTAGTTTGTCACTTCATATGTCACTATAATTCTGATGGTTTTCATGTTGCTATTAAACTGGAATGTAATTAATCAGTATGTTTTTCTTAAATAAATGTTAATTTGATGAAACAACGAACTATTTGATGGGTCTCCCTTCCACATGTTGATGTTTGATCCTTTCCTATGCTGAACCTGATACTTGGGTTTCAACTGCAACTGTACCTAGTTTCAAGATTGTATTTTTAATACTAATAATTACAAGGAATCTTAAATATGCAGTTCGGAGGTCATGTTCTACTGCCGGCTCCATTATAAAACCTCTAGCCGCCAAAGCTTAAATGCAGCCCAACTAAAACTTTTTCAGTAACTAAGCCAACTTTACTCTTTTTATACAAAAATTAATAATATTCAAAATTGTTAAACGACAGAGATATTAATTAAAATGGGTCTGAGAAAGTGGCCATTTCGATACTGCTACTTATGCCTAAGGCAGTTTATGGCAGATGCTCCGTTTGGCGGTACCCCGCAGTCGCTGCGCCCATGTACACACATTAAAAAAAGTTTTGCATCACCACGGTCCCCAGAACTCCTGAAGACAGACGTTGACTGTGGCTATTGTATCACAGACACAGTCCCTTTGACTGTTCAGATACATCACTAAACCCACCCAAATATGTAAACAACCCTGCACGATCAGCGCCTGTTAGACGGAGGGGGTCCGACAGCAGAACTGTACCAGTCATTCCACCAGGAAGGAGGTGCACGGCTCGTATTGTCTGTAGTTCAACCATGCCTAGGCGGTCAGTACCGCTGCTCGATCACGTCCGCATTGTTACTTTGTGCCTGGAAGGGCTCTCAACAAGGGAAGTGTCCAAGCGTCTCGGAGTAAACCCAAGCGATCTTGTTCGGACGTGGAGGAGCTGCAGAGAGACAGGAACTGTCGATAACATGCCTCGCTCAGGCCGCCCAAGGACTACTACTGTAGTGGATGAGTGTTACCTACGGATTATGGCCGGAGGAACCCTGACAGCAACGCCACCATGTTGAATAATGCTTTTCGTGCAGCCACAGGACGTCGTGTTACGACTCAAACTGCAATAGGATGCATGATGCGCAACTTCACTCCTGACCTCCATGGTGAGGTACATCTTTGCGACCACGACCCCATGTTGCGCGGTACAGACGGGCCCGACAAAATGCCGAATGGACTGCTGAGGATCGCCATCATGTTTTCTTAACCGATGAGTATCGCATATCCTTTCGACCACACAATCGTCGGAGACGTGTTTGGAGGCAACCCAGTCAGGCTGAACGCCTTAGACACACTGTCCAGCGAGTGCAGCAAGGTGGAGGTTCTCTGCTGTTTAGGGGTGGCATTATGTGGGCCCGACGTACGCCGCAAATGGTCATGGAAGGCGCCGTAACGGCTGTAGGATACGTGAATGTCATCCTCCGACCGATAGTGTAACCATATCGGCAGCATATTGGTGAGACATTCGTCTTCATGGACGACAATCCGCGCCCCCATCATGCACATCTTGTGAATGACATCCTTCAGGATAACGACGTCGGTCGACTAGAGTGGCCAGTATATTCTCCAGACGTGAACCCTATCGAACATGCCTGGGATAGATTGAAAAGGCTTGTTTATGGACGACGTGATCCACCAACCACTCTAAGGGATCTACACCGAATCGCCGTTGATGAGTGGCACAATCTGGACCAACAGTGCCTTATGAACTTGTGGATAGTATGCCACGACGAATCCAGGCAATGCAACAATGCAAGAGGACGTGCAACTGGGTGTTAGAAGTACCGGTGTGTATAGCAATCTGGACCACCACCTCTGAAGGTCTCGCTCTATGGTGGTATAACATGCAATAAAAAGGGCGGAAACGATGTTTATGTTGATATCTATTCCAATTTTCTGTACATGTTCCGGAACTCTCGGAACAGAGGTGATGCAAAACTTTTGTTGTTGTATATATATATATATATATATATATGTGTGTGTGTGTGTGTGTGTGTGTGTGTGTGTGTGTGTGCGTGTTTGTGTGTGTGTTGCCAAATGTTCAAATGGCTCTGAGCACTATGGGACTTAGCATCTGAGGTCATCAGTCCCCTAGAACTTAGAACTACTTAAACCTAACTAACCTAAGGGCATCACACACATCCATGCCCGAGGCAGGATTCGAACCTGCGACCGAAGCGGTCGCACGGTTCCAGACTGTAGCGCCTAGAACCGCTCGACCACTCTGGCCGGCTGTGTGTTGCCAGAGAGGCAGTGGAGGAGACACTTCGCACCTAGATACCAATCTGTACACGTCAGTCAAACACCCGCGTGCGTAATGCCTCGTATGAGGTCAGAGCTGAACAGACTTAAAGGCGTTTTCGGTAAAAGAAGGAAGTGAACTCGTGAAGACTATACACCGTCCTGGATCGCTTAGATTTCACGGAAGTGAATGTTTGTGTGCCGCCCGTAATGTTGACAAAACCGCGTGGCAAGTGGAGAGACTATATTCCATTCTCAAGGCGAGCAATTAATTTTGGTGATTACAAATCAGGGCGATAGACCATTTTACTTGGAACTTCGTGCAGAAGTCGCCTCTGAGCTGTTAATAGTTTTGTTTGCGATAGGGATATTATTATTATTATTAGGTATATTATGAGATTTTGTGCGTGTGCACTTTTGCAGAATATATTAATCGGTTAAAACTCAGAACTTTTATTTATAGTCGAAGTTCCTGGACGCGCTGATTAATTAGCAAACAACTACAGTTTCTTTCAATGAGCTCAAAAAGTAACATGGACTTGCGGACTGGAAATTATGGTCGATATGTTCTCCATCACTTTCTGGCTGATCGCAAAAATAGCTTTCAGGCTCTTGTAAACGGCAAAGGTAGGTGTAATGCACGCTCAGACCATTTAAGTGTCTTTTCATAACGACATCAACATCTACGGCTACATGGATAGACTGCAAATCACATTTAAGTCATCGAACCACTCTCACAAATCTCTATTATTCCAATCTCGTATAGCGCGCGGAAAGAACGAACACCTATATCTTTCCGTAAGAGCTCTGATTTCCCTTATTTTATCGTGGTGATCTTTTCTCCCTATGTAGGTCGGTGTCAACAAAATATTTTCGCATTCGGAGGAGAAAGTTGGTGACCGGAATTTCGTGAGAAGATTCCGTAGCAACGAAAAACGCCTTTCTTTTAATGATGTCCATCCCAAATCCTGTATCATGTCAGTGACACACTCTCTCATATCTCGCGATAATACAAAACGTGCTGCCCTCCTTTGAACTTTCTCGATGTAGTCCCTCTAGCCTATCTGGTAAAGATCCCACACCGCGCAGCAGCATTCTGAAAGAGGACGGACAAGCGAAGTGTAGGCAGTCTCCTTATTAGATCTGTTACATTTTCTAAGTGTCCTGCCAATGAAACGCAGTCTTTGGTTAGCCTTCCCCACAACATTTTCTGTGTGTAGCTTCCGATTTAAGTTGTTCGTAGTTGTAGGTATTTGGTTAAATTTATGGCCTTTAGATTTGTCTGATTTATCGTGAACAGAAGTTTAACGGATTCCTTTCAGTACTCATGTGGATTACCTCATACTTTTCGTTATTTAGGGTAAATTGCCAATTTTCGCACCATTCAGATATATTTTCTAAATCGTTTTAGAATTTGTTTTGATTTTATGATAACTTTATTAGTCGATAAACGACAGTGTCATCTGCAAACAACCTAAGACGGCTGCTCAGATTGTCTCCAAAATTGTTTATATAGATAAGGAATAGCAAAGGGCCTATAACACTATCTTCAGTAGCGCCAGAAATCACTTCTGTTTTACTCGATGACCTTCCCTCAGTTACTAAGATCTGTGTCCTCTCTGGCAGGGATTCACAAATCCAGTCACATAACTGAGACGATGTTCTATAAGCACGCCGTTTCACTACAAGCTGCTTGTGTGGTACAGTGACAAGAGCCTTCCGGAAATCCCGAAATACGTTATCAATCTGAAATCCGTTGTCAATAGCGCTCAACACTTCATGCGAATAAAGAGCTAGTTGTGTTTCACAAGAATGTAGTTTTCTAAATCCATGTTGACTGTGTGTCAATAGACCGTTTTCTCCGAGGTAATTCATGGCAAAAGTATCGATCATTCGATTATTTACCCGCCGGCCCACAAGCGCTGTATTCTCCAAACCTTTCCCGCACATGAAGATACAGTTCTGTCCTCAGTCAAGCTGCTGCGATCAAAACGAAAAACATTGCGACATTACCGGTTTCATCCAGTCTGCAGCGACACTACTGTCACATAAGGAGTTGTGCGTTGCTACGATAAGTACCAGGCAGTCAACTTGCATACTCCACATTACACATCAATCGCAAAGGACTTGCGTTCTACATAGAAGTCATGGGCGTTGCATGTAAAATCTCACATGTTAGTCGTTATAATCGTTCATGTTTTGACACGCAAGGACACTTACAAACTGTGGCCCGGCGGACTAACTCGCCCTTCCCCAATCAGCAGCTGCTCAACTGATGTACTCCAATTGGTGCAAGGGAAGATGAAGGGCCGCTCCTACGTCTTCATTGAGTAAACAAACATTTGACTGTTGTTTTTCTCTGAAATTTCGCGGGTGGAACACTAGTGATACTTGTCCAGTAGCCGTCAAAAATGAATTTGAAATCGCTAAAAAAAAAAAAATATCCATTCCTCTGCGATACATTGACGCCAGTCTGAATCTATGCCACGACTTTTTTCAACGCGTGCTAGGCTTTTCTTTCATGGGTTACTGCATCAAGTATGTGCCGTCCACAACTTGAGTCACGCACAAATACCTGTTCTTAGTTCACCAGCTACCGTCAGAAGAGCAACAGTAAATTACCCATAAGCCAGCCGGTGTGAAGGCCAGATGCGCAGAAAGTTACTCTTTTTATAGTACTGGAAAGCAACTGAATGGAAAGAGATATACGGTAGTGATCCATCTCCTCACTCTAAGGAATAGACGACAGGCTGTAGTTCCTCTGGAGGCACTGCAGAGAGATGAGTAAACAACCGTTGACCGGGAGCTAGTGTTTCGGAAAAGACGTGCTAGTAAGCTGACTTGCCGATAGGGTACCGTCTCAGCAGGTGGCGATCCATCTGATGCAAGGTCGCTCGCGCTAGCGCTTTCTAGAACAGTGAGACCTGGTTCTTGCCCCGGTGAACACAGCCCTGACAAGCACTCACCGCCAGAATACATGCCGTGTAGCGACAGGTGTCTCTTCTAATTCGTTATACGGGGCACGTTCTAAGTTCACTCTATAACCGATGGAGGTTGTAATTTAACGACAACAGGCTAAAAGACACAGTCATTAAATGTTTAGGAATGACAAACCCGCCAAAATTTTTGATTTTGTTTTTTTAAGCGCTACGATAACCAACTGATAATGTGAGTCATATATAGAGCACTGTCTGCTGGCACAGAATAATATCCCATGCAGGACAAATTTCCTCTCAACTGCTTCAAGGATATCAAAGATATCTTACCCTGTTGGTGTATCCTTCAATGGGATGAAGTTTAACGTCTCGTCCCGAACGTTCATAGTTTCAATCCTAATAAACTTTACTAGCTGTGATATGTATAGGAAGTCCAATGCTTCATCTAAGGAGAAAGAAAATGCAACACTGCTTTTAATATTCAGTGTCACCTGCACCTGCATATTTTCGGTTTAGCGCTTTACAATGGTTCGAGAAACTTGCACCAACTGCAGTTGCACACCTAGTTTGTGAACGTAGTTCTTCCGCAGCTACCAACAAGAGTTTTCTTCTGCAAACGACGTTTACTAATACGACGGCTATCTTTTTCAGGGTCCGATTGGTCGCGAAATTTAAACGACAGTGAAAATCCGATGAAAGTTTGCGTAAATATGCTGTACTGTTTCTCTTGTATGCCCTTCAATCGCTTCATGTTGCAGTTTTTGGTTCTGACTGCACACTGAGCACATAAAGACGTATAGAACAATAGTATCTGCCGCCAAGTGTGAAGTGCGTGCCATTATTCGTTTCTTCATGCTGTGGGGTTCCGCCCGATTTCATGCAGCCCACATAACGCAAGTGTCATGCACGCCAGTAAAGTGCGGCAGTGCCGCAGGGACTTTGTAGCAGGACGTACAGACGTTCCACATGCAGGCGTTCACATAAGGCAACGAGTACCAACCAGCTAATGATCTTGTTCGGCGCGTGGATCAGTCGATTCGAGAAAATCGTCTATAAAGGACAGTTCGGAACAGGCGAACAGGAATTTTCCCATCAGGCATTGTCCTTCTTCTAGACACACACTCAGCTTCTTCAACAAAGATGCTCCTGGAGCGTTTTCGATGGGGAGTGTTTGATTACTCGTCATACAGACTGAACCTGGCTTCATCTGGTTTTCGTCTTGTAGTGATCCATGCCATTGCTGGGAGCGCATGTATAACGCACGTCAAATATCGAGCTCAGACTAAAGATGTGCGTGCTCGCAGTTAGTTGGTAAACATCGGACCACATACTGTGGGAAACTATTGCTCAACAGGTGCGGAGTCTGTCAGTGGAGAGTCCATCAGCTGGAGAACATTTGTAATCTCCGTGGACCAAGGAGTAATGAAAGAGCTTTGGTACCATGAAAGATCTCCGGCACCAAGGAAAACGAATATGATGTATATAAGCGATTGTTGTTATATACTATTCACGGAAGGTTAACGAGAAGTCTTTGGAAGGTGGCTATAATTTCGCACCTTACATAGTTTGCCGTGATCTACAGCCACATTAGGTATTATTTGATAGGTAATACATCGTATAAATGAATATATAAAGGAGACTGACATTGTCACATACACCTTGTAAATAATTGTTAACACTTATTGCATTAAAGGTGACGGAGTGTCTTTATTATCATACTAGTAGAGGTTGGAACGACAGTGCAAATGAAACGGCAGGCGGAAACTCAAGCCCTGGGTGGAAAGCCCACACAGGTGTGTTGGTCCTGCTTAAACACAGGAAGTAGCGAGATGCACGTTAGGACACCTGAGCGCTGGGGTGCAATAGAGTCGCGACCGACCGGTTTTGTACCCGAACAGGAAGGATTATACTTCGGAAATTACGAAAATCTTGGACGCAGCTGAGAGGAACGAGGGAGGGTCACATCGGAAACCATGCAGGCTGGGTTATTTCCAAGGATTTTTACTCAGAAGCATACCATTGTACGAGTATAGGTTTTTCGTCGGAAACGTTTCGCGCTGGACAACAAAAGACTAAAATTTGGTTGGTCGACGTACGGAAGAATCTGTAGAGAGGGAGAATGTTCCGTGGTTTCGGGAATATGATTCGTTTTCGGAATTACGATGGTGGGGAGCCGAACCTTGCCGGGAGGCCAGAGGTGCAGAGACGAGGTCTTCCATTGTGAGCGCCCGTTTGTGACAGTCGCTCGATATCAGCTTTGTTGGTATGGACGGACCTTGCTGTCTCTGCTCTCAGGAGAGTTTATAGTTAGAACAGTTAGGCACTGTGCTGTTGTGAACCTATACGATTCTGGACTTCAACTCCGGGTTGCTAGTCGTCGTTGAGTACTCAGCGTTCAGTAATTGAGAGCACTTCCTCTGCCTATACTTACGTTGAGACGTTATCTGAACTCCATCCTTGTGGCTGGGAGTTCGCGTTTCTCGTCTGTAGAACACAGAGAGGAGAAGACAGTATTAGAGTATATCAGTCAGAGGACCGCCTTCTGCCGTCCTAGTGTTTGACAGAGTTTATTTGTGGCTGGAGTTCTTCCATCGTCGCAGACGAGTACAAGAACCATCACTTCGACGCACCGGACGCAGTACATACGGTGATATCGCAAATTGCTTCGGCTTATTAGGGCTATAAAAGCTAAACAGCTCTGATCATGTTAGTTTATTTCCACTGAAGTTCCACACCACCGTAGATCATCTTTGAAAGTAGTGTCTTCTAGTGTTTGGTATGTAGATGATGTCAGTCATTTAGCGTTATTGATATTAGACCGCACAGTCATAATAAGGGGCAGAGTTGGGCAATTGATTAGTAATTTTACTTAGGAAATATAAACTTTGTAATCTAAACATTTTTTATCTACAATAAATAAATAAGCAGGAACAACGTTTATCGTGTAGTAGGATTAGTTGCCTTCATTATTCTCTTACGTTTAGAGTGTAATTTATAGAATTAAGAGATCCTAGGATCTGCTTCCAGGGGTAGTCAGACACGACCAAGTCATCATTTCAGAGTATATTATTTTCTGTTGCGCACATTCATGTTACACCCGCCTGAAGTAGTATCTTGGATCTTTAAAACAGTAATGTTAGTTGACTCCCATGTTACCTTTTGTGAAAGTTTGTCATAATATACAGAGTTAATTTGAACCAATGACGTTTTTCTCACATGACTTGCTGACTAAGAGGACACGCTTTGGATCCGACAATGAGCTGAAAAGTTGCGTAATTGGTGGAAAACACAGGCGGTTGCCTTCTTTGTCGAGGTATTAGAAAGTTGGTGGCATATTACGATAAATGTCTGTCGGAGCGGCGCCTATGTGGAGAGGTAGCTGGCAGATGCAGCTAAATGTTGCAAATGAAATACTTTTGATTTTCGCTGTAGTTTCCATTTCGCGATCGTTCGGGCCTCGGAAAAAAATAGAGCTCGTGTGTTACGCATCTTATCTTTATATTGTTTCGATATGTGTATTGGATTAAGTAAAAATCATAAAATATAATGCTTATTTTGTGTAATCTTCATACATTATTGATAGAAACGGATGACGTTTGTCATAGTACTATACTAAAACACTTCACGCGAATCGTCAGAAAACTATATGCTTTCTCCCAAAGTGCTATTTTGTCTTCTACTCCTGTGGAAGCGGTGAATTAAATGACTCGCACTGCAACAAATATACGAGGTGCGACAGTAAAGTAATGAGACTGATTTTCTTTGCAAGATGTGGCAAACCTGCTGGCTTGCGTAGGCACAATATCTTTGACCTTGACCTACAAGCTGCTTCTAGTCCAAGCAACACATCGATGCAACTGCTCAATCGTGAGTTGTGCTGTAACAAGTTAACACTTTGTGTCTCTCGTCACGGAAATGGAACCGCATAATATTGCGCAACGGTATGCCATTTCTCTTTGCGTTAAATTGGGTGAAAACGTGACAGCAACTTACGGTAAGCTTCAGAAGGCTTTTGAAGAGGAGGTTATGTCAAGAGCTCAAGTTTTTAGTTAGCATAAAATGTTTAGTGAAGGCAAAACGAATGTTGAAGATATAGACCGCAGTGGACGGCTATCGACCAGATGGACGGATGTCAACTTGGCCAGAGTGCGTGAACTTGTACGATATGATAGACGATTATTCGTGAAAATGATTGTAAAAGAACTGAACATCAATGGAGAAACAGTTCGTCTAATAATAACTGAAGATCTTGGTATGAGAAGGATTTGTGCAAAAATGGTCCCCAAAAATCTCACACCACAACAGCGAGAAACATGCGAAAACGTGGCAGCCGATCTGTTAGAGCAAACGAAAATCAATCCAAAATTGTTGAGCCGTATTATCACTGGTGATGAAAGTTGGTTTCTTTTTCAGTACGATACAGAGACAAAACGCCAAAGTTGGCAATGGTGCTCAAAGGGATCACCCAGACCAAAAAAAGCTCGCACATCAAAGTCAAAAGTGAAATGCATGCTTGTGTGCTTCTTTGATTCCAAGAGAATTGTTCATAAAGAGTCAAACAGTTAACCAATATTACTACAAAGAAATTTTAGAAAGACTTCGTAAGAGACTTCGTGTCCGTGCCAACATCGCAGATAATTGGATTCTGTATCACGATAATGCACCATCCAGTACTGCTCTGTCAGTACAGCAATTTTTAACCTCAAAACAAATTTCAGTACTACCATAGCCACCTTATTCACCAGATATCAGTGCGTGCCACTTTTTTCTATTTCCAAGGGTCAAAACGGCGGTCAAGCGACACCATTTCAAACTTCACAAGATGTCCAAAACGCTGTGACGAGGGTCTTGGAGGATATTACAGAAGATGAGTTCCAGAAACGTTACCAGTAATGGCAGAAGCGCTGGAAAAAGTGTGTGCAATCAGAAGGGAACTACTTCGAAGGAGACAGCACTAAACTTGACTAAAACGGTAAGAAACATTTTTTTCACATCAGACTCATTACTTCATTGTCGCACCTCGTATGACTTCACTCAATAACTATAAGTCAGGCGCTTATAAAGTAAAAAAAAGGACTGCCAAATCAAGGTAATCATCGCATTAGTATTTGGAATTTCGCAGAAATTAAGTTTACCAAACTACTATATGTACAGTATAAAACAACATGTCGTTCAATTGATAAAATCAATGCTTGATTTCAGCTATAAATGTCGAATCCACTTCACATAGCATATAATGACAGAAACTCGGCTTTTCACCCTCCATCACGTCTCAGATGTTGGCTTCAAACCTTGACACAGTAAAGACAGCGGCGTGCACATTCTGTATGTTTCTATGGTCTACAACCGGGTTTACCTAGGAGCAGGAATTTTGGGGTGAACAGAATAGGACATTTGCGTCGGCCGTGACGTAAACCTTAAATACGTTGCGCGTTTGTGTTTTCCCATAAAATCAAGTTGCAAGCGCATAACTGTTCAGTCCGCACGTGCTGTATGGGAAGAATATTCAAACAAGGTGTTGACGTACTGTTTACTGTTGATGGCTAGCATGACAGAAAATAAAACTCCTGGGTTTCATGATAGCTATACACATAATGAATAAGAGGAAACACATAATGAAGAAGAGGATTCATTTTCCAGACTTATGCGAAATGCAGAAAAACTGTCAGCTTTTTCTTATCTTTTTTTTTTTCACTGGGTCAGTTAACAGTTCATCTTCCTCGGGACTGAAACGCAATCGTAGCTTTTTAGTAGACGTCGTAGTAATACTGTACTCGAACTTTACCTAACCTGCAGCAATTGCTTCACTAGTACTCAGCGTACAGTACATTAGACTCTACGGAATCAGTTGTACCATCGTGCCTGAAGTAAAGCGGCGGCGAACTACGCATTGTGCTCTGTCGGAAAACACATTCACTGTTTTGCCACTATCGAGCGGACTTCGAACTACGACACGCGCTTTACGTACAGCTCAGCTCAAAATTCCTGCTCTTAGGCTTTAGCTTTTAGACGTTTTCAGTGTACTAATGTGACGTACGTACTGTATGTAGCCTACCTCCAAGGGAGAGCGCGGCAGACACCAGCAGCTGCAGCAGAAGGTTCGCCGCTAAGCCCATAGCGGCGACGGTCTTCAGGCCGCCATCTAGAGTCACACACTGGGGACTCGTCGGGCAACACCTGCGGGAAATGTACCACAAACTATATGGCCTGGTAACACAATTTTAAAGTTACTGTACGGTTTTTAGCATACAGCAAAACATACACACACACACACACACACACACACACACACACACACACACACACATAAATACATACGAGGGGGAACCCAAAAGAAACCGAATTGTTGTCATGAAAAATTTATTGCTGAACCTTTTTACAAAATTACTTCAGTCACCTTCAAAATACTCTCCATTACATGCGATGCGCTTGTCAAGTCTCTTTTCCCACTGTTGGAAGCATGTTTGGAACTCTTCAAGTTTGATATTGTCCAGTGCCCTTTGCGAAGCTGTTTTTACCGCCTCCACATCGTCATAACGCTCCGCTTTTAGCGTTTTTTTCTTCATTCGTGGAAATAGCAAAAAGTCGCACGGGGCTAGGTCCGGCGAATACGGAGCGTGGGGAACGACAGACCACCTCTGAGATGCCAAATAGTGGGTCACTTGTAAGGCCGTGTGTGCTGAGCGTTGTCGTGATGCAGAAACCAGTCACCTGATCGCCAAAGTTCCGGGCGTTTCCTCCTCACATCCTCTCGCAGACGCCTTAAAATATCCAAGTAAAAGTGCTGGGTAACAGTCTGGCCAGGGGGTACGAATTCCCGATGCACAATTCCACGAACATCAAAAGAGACAATGATCATCGTCTTCACCTTTGACCTCACTTGCCTTGCTTTTTTTGGTCTGGGAGAGTTGGGAGTCCTCAACTGGCTTGACGCCTGCTTGGTTTCTGGGCCATACCCGTAACACCAACTCTCATCCCCTGTAAAGAATTTGTTCAAGAAGCTTGGATCATGTGCAATCTCTGTTTTCATGTCCTGACACACATTCATGCGGATGGTTTTTTGCTCCTGTGTGAGAAGGCGCGGAACAAATTTAGCAGAAACACGTCTCATGTGCAAATGCTCACTCAAAATCCGCTGGCACGAGCTCCAACTGATTGCTCTCTCTGTTGAAATTTGGTCGATCGTTTGGCGACGATCCTCGTTGATCTTTTGGCGGACCTCTTCATTTCGCGATTTTGAAGGGCGTCCAGAACGAGCTTGGTCTTCAACACACATCTCACCACGTTTAAAGCGCCCAAACCACTCGAAAACCTGTGTGCGGCTCATAGCGTCCTCCTGGAAAGCTTCCTGAAGCATTCAGTGCGTCTCCGTTGCAGTTTTTTTAAGCAGGAAACAAAATTTCACACACACTCTTTGTTCTTTTAAAGTTGCCATAACGACTTCGCAGAGGTAACCCTCCAACAGTCAGAAGAAAACAATACCACACTTGCACGTTCAGCTCTACACTGACGCCGTCTGCACAGCTGTTTCATGAAGGTCTCTACTAACACCATCTAGCGTGAGAACCCTGCACTACGTCTACGAGTGGCAGCACCCTCGGAGTCCGGTTTCTTTTGGGTCCCCCCTCGTATATATATATATATATATATATATATATATATATATATATATATATATAGCCGGCCACTGTGGCCGAGCGGTTCTAGGCGCGACCGCTACCATCGCAGGTTCGAGTCCTGCCTCGGGCATGGATGTGTGTGATGTCCTTAGGTTGGTTAGGCTTAATTAGTTCTAGGGGACTGATGACCTCAGATGTTAAGTCCCATAGTGCTCAGAGCCATTTGAACCATTTTATATATATATAGAAAGAGTGAGGGGGGGGGGGGGCAAGAAAAATTCGTGGATGTTAAAACTGGCAATGTAGCAACACTGTAATCACAGATATGGTAACTAAATCTGTCAGCAGATATAGCAGTGCTGTGCAGTTGGTGCAGTGGATTGCGTTTTGGGATAACACGCAGGAGGTCGAGGGTTCGATCTGGGTTAAGGTTTATTTGTTTTTATTTGCTAAAAGTAGTCTGCGTGGTACGGTATCTGGCGTCTTAATCGTCATGCAGTGATTACTGTGGGTCTTCTGCAAAACATTTGCAGTTACGTACTACGAAATGGACATAGAATCCTTTTCATTGGTCAGCTTTTAAAGAAGCTTTTTGCACGTTTTGGACACGATTTGTTTCGCGCCACTGCATCTACTAGATTTAAAACCTTTTTTCTGTGCATGCTCACCTAACAGTCTCATCGAAATTGTTTGCAAAGCATTTTGCTAGCCCTACTGGTGATGCAAGGCTCTAACGAAATGTAATGGACCTTAACGTGGCAATAATAATAGTTGGTATTAGTCGATGGGACCAGTGGGGGAGGGTACACACAAGAAAGGTTTGGAATCTATTAGACGCAGTGGTGAGACACAATTCGCGTTCACGAGGCGCGAAAGGTTTCTTTAAAAGCTGACCGATGAAAACGTACCGTGAACCTCCTGTATGCTAACCCAAAAGGCTAGCCAGTCCACCAACTGCAAAGCAACGGTGTGGTATTCTGACAGAGGTAATTACCGTACATTTGATTACAGTGTTGCCACACTGCCAATCTTGAACGTCGATCTGCTGCCCGAAACATGCGCTGGACGGAACTTGGTGACACACATTTTCCCGACTCATTGGTCGGAGACTAGCCACACTAGCGTATTACCGTCTCATGCGTAAGGGCCAGTTAACATGACGACTGGTGACCAGTATGGAAAGCACTGACTGCAAATGAATGACGACACACTGCGTTCATCGATTAATCGCAGTTCTGCACTGCACCGAATGACCATCGTCGGCAGGTGTTGTGGTGACCTGGGGAGGGACCCCATTCTTCAGTTGTTTTGGAGAGGCGCAACGATGTTATACTCCTGGTATCAGGGTGTCGAGAGCCATCGGTTATGACCAGGTCATGCCCGGTAGTTCAGGGAACTCAGGCAGCACAGCGCTATGCTACGGACATCCTCTTGACTAGTGTGTTGCCTCTCATACGACAGTATTGCCATTTCGTTTTTCAACAAAAAAATGCTCACATGTTTCTACGAACTGTCTGCGTGATGCTGAGCTACTCCTCTGATCAGTAACGCCCTCAGATCTCTCACCGATAGAACGTATGTTGGAACAACTCGGACATCAATTCCGTCCCAGTGCCAGTTGCCAGGTTATTAGGGATGGTGTTCAACGTCATACTGGTAAGTCGGTTCATGCTACCAAGTTACTAGTAAATTTGGCTCGATTCTGTAATCACTGCAATAATATCACACACCCTCTCAACCCGTGAAGTTTCATTTCATTTCCGCCTCTCCTTCTGGGTGCTTCAAATGTTAAAATGACGCCGAGACTATCACTTGTTGTGGTCTTCCATCACACACATTTTGTACAGTATTTAACAATCATTTTCTAAGCATTGCTGGTGAATTAAATAATAATTTAGTTTCTACAGGAAATCATATGACTCTCTTGGCAAATGCCTTTCCGAAATTGATGTCTGAAATGGTCCTCTGTGATACAGACAAGAGAGAGATTGAGTCAGTAATTAAAGCACTGAAGACTATGGACTCTCATGGTTATGATGGAGTGTCTTGCAGAATATTAAAGTACTGTGCTGCACATGTTAGCCCTGTATTTAGCCATATCTGTAATTTTTCCTTTAGGAATGGTCAGTTTCCTGAGCGCTTAAAGTACTCAGTAGTATAGCCGCTTTATAAAAAGGGAGTAAGAGATAATGCAGATAATTTTAGACCTATTTCTATTCCATCAGTGTTTGCAAAAGTTATTGAAAAGGCTATGTATGTAAGGATAATTGATCATTTTATATCACACGATTTGCTATCAAATGTACAATTCGGCTATAGAAGTCGTTTAACAACTGAAAATGCTATATTCTCTTTTCTCTGTGAGGTACTGGATGGGTTAAACAAAACGTTTCGAACGCTTGGCATATTTTTTGATTTAACTATGGTATTTGATTGTGTTGTTCACAAAATATTGCTCCAGAAGTTGGACCATTACGGAATACGGGGAGTAGCTCACAATTGGTTCACCTCTTACTTTGGCAACAGGAAACAAAAGGTCATTATTCACAATGTTGGTAACGGCTGTGATGTGGGGTCTAAGTGGGGTACGGTCAAGTGGGGGGTTCCCCAGGGATCAATGTTGGGACCACTCCCGTTCCTTATTTATATAAATGATATGCCCTCTAGTATTACGGGTAACTCCAAAATATTTCTGTTTGCTGATGACACTAGCTAGGTAATAAAGGATGTTGTGTCCAACATTGGCTCGGTTTCAAACAGTGCAGTACATGGCCTCAGTTCATAGCTTGTGGAAAATAAACTAACGCTAGGTCACAGTAAGACTCAGTTTTTACAGTTTCTAACACACAATTCAACAAAACCTGACGTTTTAATTTGACAGTATGGGTATATGATTAGTGAAACAGAACAGTTCAAACTTCTAGGTGTTCAGATAGATAGTAAGCTATCGTGGAAAGCCCACGTTCAGGATCTTGTTCAAAGACTTAATACTGCTATTTTTACTATTCGAACTGTATCAAAAAGTGAGTGATCGTTCGAGATGAAAATTAATCTACTTTGCTCATTTTCATTCGCTATTGTCGCATAGCGTTATATTTTGGGGTAACTCTTCTCATTCTAAAAGGACATTTTTGGCTCAGAAATGGGCGGTTCGGGCAATAAGTAGAGTTAGTTCACGAATCTCTTGTCGAACTCTGTTCACGAGTCTGGCTATTTTGACATTGGCCTCTCAGTGCGTATACTCCTTATTGTCGTTACTTGTTACCAATATTAGTTTATTCCCAAGAATAAGCAGTTTTCACCCGGTTAATACTCGGCAGAAATCAAACCTGCATTTGGATCGGACTTCCTTAACTCTTGTGCAAAAAGGTGTGCAGTATACTGCTGCATCCATTTTCAATAAGCTGCCACTCGAATTCAAAAATCTTAGCAGTAATCCACGCGCTTTCAAATCGAAACTGAAGAGTTTCCTCATGGGTCACTCCTTCTATTCTGTCGAGGAGTTCCTTGAAAAATTAAGCTGATTTTTATTGTATTGCTGACAGCGTTTACTTAAACTTATGGACTGACATTTTTAAGGTTGTTGAACATTTATTTTTTATTTGTTTTTACGTTTATGTTGTAATTTCATGTACTGACAGGTTCCATGACCTTGGAGATTTGCTCACGGAACTTGACGAGTAAATAAAGAAATAAATAAACAAACACTATCGCCTCCGCTCGTATGACGATCCCCGACAGTTTGGTATACAGCTAGCCGCCTCCAGTGCTTTACACTCGTGGCAACCAACTACAGGCGCCTCATGTCTGCACTATTCGCCCCAATCCTCTGGGTGACGACTTTCCCTCTTCATGGGGTTGGATTCTGTGACTAAGACCGCTGGGGACCTCTCTGTGTGCTAATTTATGTGACACGCTAACAGTCTGAAGATGTTACCTTAACGCAGAGAAACCGATCGTGAAAAATCATCACATAACAGCTGTTTATGGTTTTATTCAAGTTCATATTATCATGAATGTTAAATTCAATGAATGGTCTCATAAGACCTCAAGAAAGGCGAAAGTGATGAGGAGTAGCACACTTGAGATTAATGATAAGCTTTTCAAAATTGTGGACCATTAAGTATATTAAGGAATTTTTCTGTCTTGGAACCAAAATAGTATTTGATGGTCTAGCCAACGAGGACGCAAAAAACCAGCACAAGTAAAGAGAGCAGTCCTGGACAAAACAAGTCTACTATATCACATAATAGTTTTAATTTAAAGAAGACAGATGTGAAAATGCGCTTTTGGAGCAGAGCAGCCTATGGACATGAATCATAGACTATGTCAAAAACAGAAAAAAGACAATCGAAGTGTTTGAAATGGGGTGGTTTAGAATTATGTTGAAAACTGAGCAGACTCAGAAGAAAAGAAATGAGTATTTCTGCAGAATCGTCGAAAGACGTACATGTCAAAAGTATTGACAGCCTGGAAGGATAGGATGATAGGACGTATGTTAAGACATCAGGGAATAACTTCCGCAGTACTAAAGAGAACTGTGGAGCGCAAAAACTGTAGGAAAAGTCGAAGATTGGAATACTTCCAACGAATAACTAAGGACGCAGGGTGCAAGTGTTGAAGAGATTGATACAAAATTGGAATTCGTGTCCGGCGAAATCAAAGCAATCACAAGACTGGTGAAAGAAGTTGTGGCAAAAAGACAGTAAAACCGGATTATATATTGCTTAAGTTATTTTTATTTACTTGGAGAAAAATCCAAGGCACCAGCGTCTTAATCAGAATCCCAAAAAACATAAATGAGCAAATTATTGGAAATCCAAATATTTCCAGATGTGATCACCATTTGCCTTGACTATATGATGGTGGACATTTTTCGATGGGATTTTCAACACAAGGTAGTTACACCTAAGAAGTTAAGGTTTTTTCTCACTAAAGAAGGCAGGTGTCGTTGAACTCATAGTTGTATATAGCGAGATGCTGCGAAAAACTACAATTCTCACTGCGTCTCAGAATTTTTCTCACGAAACCTGAGAATCTGTTTTTCGATGGAAATTTCACCATCGTGCAAGATAGCTATTGTGAATATGTTTTAATTTATTTTACTTAGTCCCATATCAATAGCGTCGGCCGCCCGCGGTGGCCGAGCGGTTCTAGGCACTTCCGTCCGGAACCCCGCGACTGCTACGGTCGCAGGTTCGAATCCTGCCTCGGGCATCGATTTGTGTGTTGTCCTTAGGTTAGTTAGGTTTAAGTACATCTAAGTTTTAGGGGACTGATGACCTCAGATGTTAAGTCCCATAGTGCTCAGAGCCATTTGAACCATCAATAGTATCCTAGATTTATTGACAGACTCTGTTTCCTGAGTAAGTAGGCTGTTTATGTTTTCTTATTGGCAACGTAGCGCTCTGTACGAAAATCTCTGGCTGTGCTGTGTGCAGTCTGTGGCTAGTTTGCATTGTTGTCTGCCATTGTAGTGTTGGGCAGCTGGATGTGAACAGCGCGTAGCGTTGCGCAGTTGGAGGTGAGCCGCCAGCAGTGGTGGATGTGGGGAGAGAAATGGCGGAGTTTTGAAATTTGTAAGATTGGATGGCATGAACTGCTATATATATTATGACTATTAAGGTAAATACATTGTTTGTTCTCTATTAAAATCTTTCATTTGCTAACTATGCCTATCAGTAGTTAGTGCCTTTTGTAGTTTGAATCTTTTATTTAGCTGGCAGGAGTGGCGCTCGTTGTATTGCAGTGGTTCGAGTAACGAAGATTTTTGTGAGGTAAGTGATTTGTGAAAGGTATAGGTTAATGTTAGTCAGGACCATTCTATTGTAGGGATTTTTGAAAGTCAGAGTGCGTTGCGCCAAAAAATATTGTGTGTCAGTTTAAGCACAGTCATGTATAATTTTTCTAAGGGGACGTTTCATATGGCGACCCTTATCTGGAATCTTCTGATTTTTTTCTTGTAGTTTGTGTGATCAGTGTAGCTATTGTTTATTGCTAGCGCGTAGTTATAGAGAGAATTTCTTTTGTAGTTGTAGTTTTTCATTGTTGTACAGTAAAACAGTTGTGGCATGATGTTGATTTGCACCAAGTATTTCGCAGCTGCGCTTCCAATTAACAAGATATTATTTTCAATGCTATGTTAATGTGTTTTCTTATTTTGCTCTTCAAATTGTGCTTTTCTGTGTTGTCGTGTGAAATATTGTGACAATAATGGCGTGTGAAAAACGTAATACTAGGCTCCAAAGTAAACTGAGAAATGACAGTGAAGGCGAAAGCAGTGTGTTAGCGCCACCGTGTAATGAATTAACTAATGTTCAAAGTAGTAATTTGGTAATTGTGCGTAGGGAAATGGAGCGGGCGACAAATAATGGCGTAGACAGTGAAACAATTAGTGAACAGGGAAGCATTATCGATCGATCGGTCGGCAACAGCACGCCTCAGGAATCCTAAATGACAGGACACAATCTCGCAAATACTGTAGATTCAGGGTTTGCGTCCTCACCGTTTTCTCAAATAAGTCAAGACACGTTTCCTGTTTTTCAAAATGCGAATATTGCCGGTTCAAACGCATTGCCGAATAGCACTGAGGAACATGTTTTAGACACCAGTGCATTGTTATTACAATTAATGCAACAAATGGGACAAAAGCTTCAAAAGTTAGACACAATGGAACAAGACCAGAGACAAACACAGCAAAAGCTTCAAAAGTTAGACACCACACTTGAACAAACACGTGAAGATTTAACTACTGACTTACATAACATTGAATCGAAATGTCAAAAAGTCTGGAATGACGTAAAAACACAAATTTGTGAGCATTTTCAAGCTATTTTTTCGCTGCATGAAAATGCATTACAGAATCACGAAGCAGCCATAAAAGAACTGCAAACCATTGTTCATGAAAATCATGAGACCTTGTGGGCTAAAATTGACTCAGTTGCATCTACCGATTCGGTTACGCTACTTGCAAAAACTCAGGAAAACTTAAAGGACACAGTAGATACGATTTCAACACAAATGGACACTCTGAAAATTGGCTCAGAAAAACACACTGAGGAAATAAGTACACTATCGGAGAAAGTAGCCGAACTTTCGGATCAGTTCACTAACTCATCTACAAAGGTAGATCATGATCTGAATAACACAAGACCTGTGGCCATCACTGACACAGAAGAGTACGAAAAAATCAAGAAATTCAAACAAAATCAGAATCATATTAATACGCAACACAAAAGAGAAATCCGGGAAGTACAAGATCAGTTGGCACAAGTAATAAAATAATTACAAATTTCAGAGGACACTCGCGCTCCAATACGGGAAGAGGGACTTAGAAATACGGAAAAGCCGCAAAATAATAACACAGGGCATTTCGGAAGTTATGAAAGAAATTGGCAATGTGCACCGAATTTTGAGATGGAACCGCCGACACGACGTAACAATGACCGACATGTGACTCGCCGACACGATGATTTTGACTATAAGCTGTTCATTACTACACATAAATTCAAAACATTTAAGAATTCCGGCAACGACATTCATCCACAAGCGTGGCTTCAACAGTTCTCTCATTGTTTCCCCCCAACTGGTCATTAGAGCACAGATTAGAATTTACGTGTGGCTATTTAGAGAATGAACCAGCTGTAAGAATGCGATCGGTCATTCACGATTGTCACAGTGAAGGAGAATTGTACCATGCCTTCCTCTCAGCATATTGGTCTCAAGCTACACAAGACTGAGTAAAACATAGCGTCATGATGATGAAACACTTTGAACAATCTGAATTTTCCAGTCTTGTCAAATATTTTGAAGACATGTTGCATAAGAATCAATATCTTTCAAACCCATACAGCCCTTCAGAACTCATCCGCATTTGCTTAAGGAAATTACCTGAACATTTACGACATATTATTTTGGCAGGACGTTGCAAAGACAACATTGAAGCTTTTCAGGGACTCTTACAAGAATTAGAAATTGACACAGACAGTCGCGAGATGCGAAAACAGGAAAACAATCACTACAGGTCACATCCGTCACAATTCCGTGACGACAGAAACAATAACTGGACACGACAAGTCTATTCTTATAACGTAAATCGTGACCAAAAGAGACACCACCCGTATGACAACCACTGGCAGAGTAATAGTTACAGAGAAAGATCGCATTTCCGTCGTAACGAATATGATAGAGATAACCATGGAAACAGACAATATGGGAACCAAAACAATTATTATCAAGGGAGACAGAATAACTTCAGACGCAACAGTTCGGCGCACAGTTACGATTCAGGGAGAAATTCTCCACCACGTGACGGCCAAGGAAGAAACTATGGAATCTACCGACATGACGACAGACGATATATTCGTAACGACAGAACTGAATTGCATCAGAACTGGCGGGATTTAAACAGGGCAGGGCCCATTTCGACAAGGTGAATTTGTAGAAGTTAGGTCTCCAAATCCCAATAACGACGCGCGCCAACAAAGAGATAATAGGCAATGACTCATACCGCTGGCAGCCACAAAACGTACTTATGAAACTGACGACGCAGCTGCCGTAGCTAGTAATTACGTAAAAATGGAAGACATTAGGGACATCTTACTCCAGGAGCACGACGTAAAATATAACAACATTGCATATCCTGTGATTCACATTACAGTAAATGACGTAAAATTCACGGCAGTACTTGACTCTGGCAGTCCCACGTCAGTATTTAGTGAAACAGCCTTCACCAAATGCAACAAATCGAACGATTGTCCCACACTTCCGTTACGTAAGATTAAATTACAAGGTGCAATCTTTGGAAAAAGTGTAGATGTACGCCAACAAACCAACTTAGAATTCTCTTGTCAAAGCCACAGCTTCTCTATGAACTTTCTATTTGTTCCATTATTGTCGACGGAAATTATACTTGGAGTAGACTTTTTGAATGAATACAAAGCAATCTTAAACTTTCACGATGCTGAAATAAGTTTAGAGAAAGAAGGTAAGTCAATAGCTTTGAAATTTGAAGATTGGCTCTCAAACCATGACGAGGAAATTAATCGGCTTTACCTTCTGTTAGACAACAGTTCGGAATTTTCTACGGAACTAGACACTAACAATCACTCTGCAAGTACTGACAGGGATGATATCGACGGCGCATTTGACATTAATAAGTTAATTCAGAATAAAATTCAAACAATTGACAATTGTAATGACAGTGATAGGCAGGACCTTTTTGAGATTTTACAAGCACATTCCACAGTTTTTACTCACAAAACAGGAACAATCAAGGGATTTCAATACAAATTTCGTGTTCGTGAGCATACTAAATTTTGTGTTAGACCATATGTAATTCCAGCACATTATAGGGACCGTGTTAGAACAGAAATACAATCTATGCTTGACGAGGGCATTATTGAGCCTGCAGTAAGCTCATATAACAATCCATTACACGTTGTTGAGAAGATAAATGGATCGATCAGGCTTGTCTTAGATTCGAGACAAATCAATACTATCATCATTCCTGAAACAGACAGGCCGCAAACGTTAGAAGAACTTCTTCAAAATTTTAATGGTGTAAAAGTGTTGTCTTCTATTGATCTCAGATCCAGCTTTTATCAGATCGAACTTCATCCAGAATGTAGAAAATACACAGCTTTCCTTTGTTTCGGCGTTTGTTATCAGTTTCGGAAACTTCCTTTAGGTTTGAACATTTCTTCGGCAGCATTCATTCGCGGGCTAAATTCCATATTACCTGAGTTCTTAAAACGTCACATCACCTTATATGTGGACGATATTCTGATAGCAGAAGCCCCATGGGAACAACATAATCGCATCCTCAACAGTTTGTTACATATTTTTACAGAATCTGTAATTTCAGTTAACTTGGAAAAGTCTGAATTCGGTAGGTCAAAGGTGAGGTTTTCGGGACATATTATTTCTTCTGAAGGCATTCAGCCGGATCCTGAAAAGTTAGAAGCAATCAGAGCCATTCCAGTTCCATCCACAAAAAAAACAAGTCCGCAGTTTTCTAGGTCTCGTAAATTTTTACCATCGTTTTCTGAATATGCAAATTCTAGTTACACCAAAACTTTGTTCTCTCACTGGAAAAAATACTATTTGGAACTGGGACGAAGAAGCACAGTTGGAATTCAATTCTTTGAAAGAATTGCTACTTAACGCGCCAATATTAGCTCATCCAGATCTGTCACAAGATTTCTGCCTTAGCACGGATTCTTCTAAAGTCGGTCTTGGTGCCCATTTATTTCAAGAAACCATAGAAAATGACACTACCGTTCAGAAAACCATTGCTTTTGCTAGCCGAGTGCTAACAAAATCTGAAAAAAATTATTCCGTTACTGAATTAGAAGCTTTAGCTATCGTTTGGGCATTTAACGAATTCCGTTTCTTTCTTTCTGGCAAGCACGTGAAAGTATACAGTGATCATCGTGCATTACAATTTCTTATGTCTTCAAAATTAAATTATGTCAGATTAAAACGTTGGGCATTGTTTCTGCAAAAATTCCACTTCACAATAGTCTACATTCCCGGCAAGGAGAACATTGTTGCGGACGCACTGTCACGCGCAGCAGCTGGGCTTGAGAAAAGTAACACAGAAGGCAACCTCGAGAAAAATTTCAGTATTCTTTACATTAAGAAAGTCGCCTTTGAAAACTTCATCACCACATCTTTAAAGGACACTGCTCATGAACAAGATAAAGATCCGATTTGGAAAGACATCAAAAGTAAATGGCATGAAAAGACGCACACTCAGATTGGGCATTATTATCTGGTTAGAAACAACATACTCTTCAAACGCTGCACTGTTGATGACAAGCTACGGGTACTTTGCATTCCTGAAGATTTTGTTAATAAGCTCATTTGGTTCATTCATTTAAGCTATGCATATTTTGGCCCACGAAAATATTATCATATTCTTCGGACGACTTGGTATTTTAACAATATGGAAAAGAGAATTGAAGAGTCTTGTCTATTTGTAAACTTTGTCAAAAGGCGAAACCATCTACTATCTCACATCGTGCTCCGTTGTTTCCTATCATTCCTTCTAAATTAAAAGAATTTGCTGCTGTTGATCTCTTGGGACCCCTTGTCAGAACATCGAATGGATTTTCGTACGTTCTAGTCGCTGTTGAACTTACTTCAAAATTTGTTTCTTTCACTCCGTTACGTAAAGCCACTGGACGGTCTGTATCTAACGCGTTTGTTAAAAATTTCTTACATAAAGTTGGCCACGTTGCTAAAGTCATTTCAGATAACGGGCCGCAATTCAGATCTGCTGTTTGGTCACGCATGCTTCGGAATCACAAAATCAAACATGTTTTTATTTCATTGTACTCACCACATTGCAACCCCTCCGAACAGATTATGAAAGAAATCAATAAGCTTTGCAGACTTTATTGTCACAGAAAGCATCAGCATTGGGACAGATATTTACACTTATTTCAAAACGTGCTGAATGAAATGCCTCACGACTCCACTGCTTTACCACCTACTCTTGTACTGAAGAATGAAGAACCACCAAACAGAATCAGAGAGCTTGTACCTTTCCCGAATACACGTAAACTTCGACACAAAGACATAATTGATTTGGCTATTACAAATATAAAATCTGCAGCAGACAAAAGGAGAAAACTACACGGTAAAGCAAATGCAAAGAAATTATATATTGGTCAGAAAGTTCTCATTAAAGCTCATTCATTGTCACATAAGAAGAAACACTTGAGTCACAAATTATTTCTAGTTTACAATGGACCTTACAGAATCCGACGTATACCACATGATAATTGCGTTGAAGTTGAAACTCTGCGTACTAGGAAGAGTAAAGATTTACACCACATCTCACATGTAAAACCGTTTATTGAAAGATAATCTGCTTTTTAACTTTGTCTTTGCCATATAACTTTTCACTTTACATTACTAGTGTGCTTTGTCAGACTTAGAATCTGTTAACATACAACAATGTTTGAAGTTAAATATCCAGTCAAGAACCAAGAGAACTTATTTCAACAGAAATTACGAATGCGTTGTTATAGTGAACAGACGACACAGTGTTGTTAGTTGTACATTATTGCTTGTTAGTTGCACGATTACGTAACGACTATAAGGCTCACATACTTAGAACATTTACCAGTACTGCTAATGTGATTTTAATGCAACATTTTGGTTTACTTGAAAATACATTCTGGATTTAAAGTACTTTCTGTGAGATACCGGATGACACAGTGGTTAATTTATGTGACAGCTACACGATTTTATCATGACACTACTAATGAATGACAATTTACAATGTTGCTTTTGCGGTGTTTCTGTTTTATATCTGCACAGTTTTTCTGAATTATTCTGGAAAGTAAAACATGTTTTAGTAGTAACTTTTGTGGTATAGCTACAATGAGACAGCCTTTTCCATAGCACAACAATACGTTACATTATAGTACTTTCTTGATCACGGTAAGGTATGTAATAACTACGATATCTATACGCAAAGCATTTCACTTTCGTTTATGATGAGGTATGTACATTGACTTCAGTAGAACGTTGCTTACAGAGGACGATAACTACGACTCTTCCACAGAATTATCTTACAGCAAGACGCACATTTAGCGCTACAGGACACGCATTTGAGTGATTAATTTTGTACTTAAACCATTTATTTTTCAAGATTTTTGAATTACAAAGAAAGTTTTCCGTGATATATTTCATTCCATTGCTGTAATCTGTAACACCTGAGGGTATAATTACATTAATCCTCAGGGGGGTACACGCTTAAATTGAGTACCATGTGTTTGTCAAGCACAAGGAGCCCTAGGTAATATGGTATTTACTTATACAACTTTACACATCAGTACCATATTTCTGTAATACAGAATTACACAGCTATCTGATCATTTAACTGAGAGAGACAAACATGTTTTTATTACTACGTTAGTGACAGATGTTTACGCAACTACACAGTTTGACAACTTCACCCTTACGAATTGTATTTTGTCTTTACTGTGTGAACTGTTCATGTTTTTTCGGAACCATTGTGATACTACGAGAGCTTTGAATGATATGTGGTATGGGATCATGATTTTTGAAGTACGTTTGAGGTAGATGACACTATTGAAATGAGCAGAGAATTTTTTTTTTTTTAGGTTCTGACATTATTGCAGAAAGCTAGGACGTTTTTGAGATTTGACTGAGGTGTTATGATGTTATTTTTACGACGACGATGTGTATTATGCTGTTGAGGTATGTTTATGATCAATAAGATGATGCTACCATATATGAGCAATTTGATTATGCTACATATTTCTTATGATGAAATAGTGAAGAAGTGCCGACGAATATGTATATGTATAATAAGGTAAGGAATAATGAGTTAGGGACTCTGACTTGTGAAAAAGGATGTTGGAAACCAAGAATCGTACTTTAAGAGTTATGAAATGTTGGTAAATGCGTGAATGTATCACAATGCTGCCGAAAATTTTTTGCACACTGTTATATTTACAGGATTTTGTTTCTACACACTTGTAACACAAATTCTGGACCCTTGACATTTTTCTATGAGACTGCCACTGCTGTCGTAAATATTTCAGTAAGAAAGGTAAGTGACCTTGACGTAATGCGTTTTGGGCGCCCAGCTGAGAGGTAGTCATCTGACAAAAGAAAGCCATTAGGTGCAAAAAAAAAAAGGTCATTATCCCCCCTATTGACATTTCTTTGTCGAAAGCATCACAAATACGACACACTCAAACTTGAAAACACATGATTACACTGTGGAGCTCTTAATTTATGATATTTACTAAAATGCCTAATGAAATGATGAGAAACATTTTACATCTACTGTCTTTCTAGTTGAGAGAATTTTTTTGCCTTTGGAGATGCCATTTGCCTAGTGAATGATGTTTCATATGTTGCTTTATATATATATATTTGCTCATTTTGTTTAATATCAAGTTTCTAGCTGCAGTGCAGCATTGGTTAAAACAAAATTTAATAGATGTACTAATATCACTATTTTCTGTCTACAGACCCAGTAAAGAATAAGTTTATGATGTACTTTCTTAGAAAAAAGAGCACAAATAATCATTTCCCTTCTCAGGATTTGCATACATAATTTTCTTTTCAACTACTTGGTAATATTTCTCATAGAATAAGTTGTGGTGCACCACTTTAATTACATAGACATTAAGATGTGAATATACATTTCCCTTGTCTGGATTGTTGTCTTTAGTGTAATATTTTTTCTGCTTGAGCTATGTCATGTTTGGATATAAGTTATTGCATTTGCTGCTGCTGTTTGCCAGGCATAGTGCTACTAAATTTCACTTTACATTACTCTGTTAAGCCAGTTTTACTACTGATTTATTTTTCTTGTTTGCTGCTCATTTCCTTATATTAGTTGTAATATTGCAGCTTGCTTTGCCAATTTCCATTTTTTTGTCATTGCTGTTTGTGTTAACTGTTTTGTGCTGCCGCATTGCCTTGTCCCTTAGTTTAGCCTCTGAGCTCAGTAGACTTAAGTTAGCTTAAGATGGGGTAGGCTATATGCGAGAACGAGTTGTGATGAATTGGAAGAAATGCATAGAGACCAAAACAGTATTTTGAAAGAGGATATGACCAAAAAAAGTAGGGTTTAGGGACAACAGGTTTAGGTAGGATTTTCTTGGAAATAAATGATGAGGTAAGATAATGGAAAACAAATAATGAGGTAAGAAATATGTGAACATATAAATACAGAAAGCATGCTTGGATAGGATTTTTTTGGTGGAAACAAATGTTGAAGTAAGAGGAAAGATCTATGGAATAACGTTTTGGGTTGGACTGCAGTACCAAATGTTACCCTGAAAACGAACCCTGTCTTTCCTTTTGTATTTGTCTTTTTCCTGTCTTTACATGTTTACCTAATAAGATTTATGTTGTAGAATTTCTCAAATACTATGTTATTTTCTTTGTAAAGATGTTAAGACATTATTTGTTCTGTTCTGTTTTAACGCTCATGTGTGAAGTTGATGTTTCAAAAGTTATTCTGATCATTTATGTATTTACTTATGTCATAATTCCTGTAACACTGATGTATATGTTTATTTCTAGTGTTTTGTAAATCCTGTACTACAAATGTTATCTGTATTGTTATGTTCTTTAATGATGTATTTTGTACCTTTGTAATTGTATTCTTATTTTATAACATTGTAATTGACACCTGTTGATCATATCATTAACTTGTAAGTTCCATTTTACTGCACACGTTTATGTTGGTCATACTATATGGACAATATGTGAAAAGTAGGGACTGTTAGTGTTTGCACGTGTGTTAATAATTCAGCAAGGGACTGGATAACAGCATTGCTGGTTCTAAAAATAATTCCAAAAACTTTGTGAGTGCACATGTGGTGGTTATGGACTTGCTATATTATCTGCAAGACTTTTCAATGGTGATTGTGCACCTGCACAGTCACAACAGATAGCTGCTGGCCATCTCTACAAGGACTACAGTGGATCTGCATCTTTGATGACCCACCAATACCATTATTTCTACAAGGACTACAGTGGGTCTATACCTTTGCTGACTCACCAGTACCATTATTTCTACAAGGACTGCAGTGGGTCTGCACCTCTGGTGGCCCACCAATACCACAATCTCTACCAGGACTACAATGGGTCTGCACCTCTGGTGGCCCACCAATACCGTAATCTCTACCAGGACTACAGTGGGTCTACTCTGTGATGACCTACCTACCAATATTCTTCAAAACTTCGAATGACTCTGCTGTGGGTTTGCGCTGTTGTGGCCCATTACCTGTCTGCATGTCGAGAGTCAGCACTGTCTTTCCGTTGGAAGGACAACACTACTACTTCAAGACTGCATGGAAATCCACCACTTCCGTGTGCATTTTCTTTTACTGCTCAGACTTTGAGAAAAACACAGCAATTTTACTGTGATGAATGATCAGGACTGTCTTTATGGACTGAGAGAAAATTTTAGCATTTGACCAACATTGTATCAATAAGTGTGTGCATTTGATATCTTTGTTATTGTAATTATGAAAAATTTTATCAAATCATTATTGGCCACTGCCCAAAACAATTTGCAAAATTTTTTGTGGGGAGCATGGGGGCTATGTAAGTAGGCTGTTTATGTTTTCTTATTGGCAACGTTACGTAGCGCTCTGTACGAAAATCTCTGGCTGTGCTGTGTGCAGTCTGTGGCTAGTTTGCATTGTTGTCTGCCATTGTAGTGTTGGGCAGCTGGATGTGAACAGCGCGTAGCGCTGCGCAGTTGGAGGTGAGCCGCCAGCAGTGGTGGATGTGGGGAGAGAAATGGCGGAGTTTTGAAATTTGTAAGACTGGATGGCATGAACTGCTATATATATTATGACTATTAAGGTAAATACATTGTTTGTTCTCTATTAAAATTTTTCATTTGCTAACTATGTCTATCAGTAGTTAGTGCCTTCCATAGTTTGAATCTTTTATTTAGCTGGCAGTAGTGGCGCTCGCTGTATTGCAGTAGTTCGAGTAACGAAGATTTTTGTGAGGTAAGTGATTTGTGAAAGGTTAGTCAGGGCCATTCTTTTGTAGGGATTTTTGAAAGTCAGATTGCGTTGCGCCAAAAAATATTGTGTGTCAGTTTAAGCACACTCATGTATAATTTTTCTAAGGGGACGTTTCACCTGAAACATTTGATCATCTTACGGTGCGCAACCCATTTTATAAACTGACTGTGTGCTCTGTAAAAATCCATTATTAGGGACAATATTCAGCAGCATAATCTTATTGCTTCCATAAACACAGTTAATGATGCTTTCAACGACATTCTGGCAACCTTTCCTGAAAGTGATCGTGCTGTGCAGATACATTTTGTACTTTTTAACTTACTTATCATTAACAAATTCGTCGCCAAGCAATTACACAGTTTTCTCTACCATTTTGCTACCAGAATCTCTCGTTTCGTTCCGGATACCTTCCAGCGAATCTCCATCTGAAGTAGTATGTTGTCTCGAGGAGTATGAATTTACCTCAGAGTAGCATTTGAAACCTACGTCCTCAGTCACTTGCTGGATGTATTCCAATCTCTGTCTTCCTCTACAGTTTTTACGCTCTCCAGCTACCTCCTGTAACTTGGAAGTTATTAACTGATGCAAATACGCATCACGGGTTTGCCGCCGGATCATATTGTGTAACTGGCACAATATTTCATCGATGCAACTGCTCGACATCATCAGGTGGTGATAGCTGCTGCTGTCACTGCTGCAAGGCGCGACTGATGTTTCAGCAGATGTTCTATCATCGTCTCCCTTCTTCTTGTTAGTGTTCTGTGGAGAACTTCCTTATTCCTTACATTATCAGTCGACCAAATTTTCAACATTCTTGTGTAGCAACACACGTGAAATGCTTCGATTCTCTTCTGTTCTGGTTTTCCCATAGTCCAAATTTCACTACCATACATGCTGTGCTGCAAATGTACTTTCTCAGAAATTTCTTCCTCAGACTAAGACCTATGTTTGTTACTAGTAGACTTCTCATGGCCAAGAATGCTCTTTTTCCTGTGGTACTCTGTTTTTTATCTCCTCCTTACCCTGCCCATCATGGATTATTTTGCTGCCTAGATAGCAGAATTCCTTCGTTTTCTTCGTGATCACCAACTTTAATGTTAAGTTTCTCGCTCTTCTCGTTTCTGCTACTTCTCATTACTGTCATCTTTCTTCGTTTTACTCTCAATCCATATTCTGTACTCGTTACACTGTTCATTTCATTCAGCAGATCATGCATTTTTTCTACATTTTCACTGAGTTTAACAATGACGTCAGCAAACCTTATTACTGATATCCTTTCACCTTGAATTTGTGTCCCACGCTTGAAACTTACTTTTATTTCCATCATTGCTTCTCCGATGTATAGATTACACCATTATCTGAATCCCTCGTTCTTTGTCTTCCAGTTTTATTGCCTCCTCTTGGTTCTTGTGCATACTGGATTTTACCCGTCTTTCCTTACAGCTTACCCCCTATTTTTATCAGAATTTCGAACACCTTGCACCATTTTACGTTGCCGAAAGCTTTTTGCAGATCGAAAAATCCTATGAACGTGTCTTGATTTTTCTTCAGTCTTGTTTCTATTACCAAAGGCAAAAACTGCCTCTCTATTACCTTTACCTTTCCTAAAGCCAAAGTGGTCGTCATATAACAGACCCTCAATCTTCTTTTCCTTTCTTCTGTATATTATCTTTGTCAGCATATTGGACGCATGAGGTGTTAAACTGACGGTATGATAACTCTCGCACTTGTCGGCTCTTGTTATCTTCGGAATTGTGTGGATGATGTTTTCCAGGAATTCTGATGGTATATCGACAGTCTCACAAATATGAATAGTCGTTATGTTGTCACTTCCTCCAATGATTTTAGAAATTCCAAGGGAATATTATCTATATCTTCTGCACTATTTGCTTCTAAGCCTTGCAAAGCCCTTTTAATTTCTGACTCGAATACTGTATCCCCTATCTCTGCCCTGTTGACTCCTGTTTCTTCTTCTATCACGTCCTCAGACAAGTCCTCCAACTCATAGAGGCGAACCCTTTCCACCTATCAGCTCTCTCCTTTGCATGTAACAATGGGATTCCCGCTGTACGCATGCTACCACCCTCGCTTTTAATTTCACGGAAGGCTGTTTTGACATTTTTTGTGTTGTAAGTCAGTCCTTTCGAGAATCATTTCTTCACATTTTTCATGCAGTTATTTCGCCTTAGCTTCCCTGCCCTTCCTATTTACTTCATTCCGTTTATAAAAAGCTCTCCATTATTATTCCTCCTCCCGCATAGGCCATGAAGCTCAAAGGTACCGACTGGCCGCCGTGTCATCCTCTACCCACAGGCATCACTGGATGCGGATATGGAAGGGCATGTGGTCAGCACACCGCTCTGCCGACCGTATGTCAGGTTCCGAGAACGGAACCGCTACTTCTCAATCAAGTAGCTCCTCAGTTTGCCTCACAAGGGCTGAGTGCACCCCGCTTGCCAACAGCGCTCGGCAGACCAGATGGTCACCCATCCAAGTGCTAGCCCAGCCCGACAGCGCTTAACTTCGGTGATCTGACGGTAACTGGTGTTACCACTCGGCAAGGCCGTTGGCCCTCCATTATTACTGATCTGTCGAAATTGACTATAAGACGTTCCCTAACGAAGGTTTTAACGTTCTCAATTGGCTATTTCAGTTACTATTGGTTTATTTTGGTGACGCCACAAGAAAAAGTAGTATCTGGTGTATCTCAAGGTAATTAATAGGGTATTTGTTGTTTACGCTGTGTTATACATAAACGACGTGGAGGATTAGTCAGGGTAATATAATAGGGTTGTTGTTGTTTACACTATGTTATACATAAACGACCTGGAGGATTACACTTGAAGATCTTTGAGGATATTCGCTGACGTTGTACTTTAGCTGTAGCGAAATGACACCATTAAAAACGTATTACGAAACACGAAGAGACTTAAAGGTGATCCCTGTCTTGCGGCAAGATCGGCATCTGACATTTACTATAAGTAAATGTGACTAATGTCCGTAAATAGGCGCAAGGTTTCAGTACCGTAACGCTCTATGACCGCCACCAATCACCAGAACTAGCAACAGCCTTCACGTATATAGCTCTATCCGAAGATTTAATCTAGTTGTGGAGAAGGCATACGCTAGACTTAAATTTGTTGGAAGCTACTAAGGAAATTCATGCACAAAAGAGTCCTCACATAAACCGAAGTTCAACCAATTCTTGCGTATTTTTCAATGTTCTGGGACCCTTACCAAGTTAGTTAATGGGATCTTTCGCTACACAGTATAATGAGTTGTTGAGTACAGGAGTGGATTTCTCGGCTCCTCGTACCACACCTACTGCGAGTTACATTGCAGTATAGCATTTTCTCCCATTTTCTGGCTGCTGTTCCAATTTACGATTCTGTCACGTGACACCACCAGTCTGCAGTACATGTCTGTGCCGTGTTCACCAGCCTGGGGCTGTATGTCCCTGAGGATTAATGTTCTCCCCACGTCGGCAAAACAACTGCGTGAGACAAGCTGGCGTTCTGCCATGATGCTGCTTCTGTCAAGTAACGTTCTCAGTTATCGTATGTTGCCCTTCGGTAACATGTGTTCCGCTGCGTCAGTGTTGAATATAATTTCTCTCTTCTCGCTTCGCAGGCTATGAAGTGCTATGAAGTATTATATCACACTATGTCATTGACATCGGTGTTACATAACTCGTTTAGTCAGTCTGGAAGAGTCCAGTTGTTCCATGTATTTATCCGATAATGTTTACAGTCTTCTATCCTGGTCTCGAAGTTAGAGAATCGTAACTGCTATTTCACGTCTGTCTGGCGGGTGTGATCTTCCACAGAGTACAGAGACAAGCGTTAAAACTCTCGTTTTCGCTACTTCAAATTTTGATTTTCTCGCTTTGTTGAGTGTCCAGCTTTCACTCCCGTAAATAGTAGGTGCAGTCATCACTATGTAGTTTTCCTTCTTGGTAAATCTGTCTTGAAGCCGAAAGTTAGTTTGAACACCACAGTGCTTTGAGATGCATGGTCCTATTGACTGCAGCATATCCTCTGAATTCTTAACTGAGTTCCCCAGCCTTTTGTATGAACACTCCAGCAAATCTGCTGGAACTTGGCGAATGTATTCTGATTTCCCTCTCTATCAAAATAAAGCAGGGAACTCAAATAATCAAATGCGTAAATTTTTCTGTTACCTTATTATTTATTGTAATATTTTATCAGCTGGATACTTGCCTTTAAAAACCGTAACTTTAGTGCCAGTTTCCAAGGTTTTGAAGTTATAGTTTTCTGCCTTGCTTTCTCTTTCTAGGTGAATACTTTTCTACGTACAGTGACACTTCTTCTCAGAACAATATATTCCCAGTGCGGCCATAACACAATATTTTTACTGTCGCTAACCAATCCAAGACGACTTACATAACGTTGTTAACAAGTTGTAAATGAAACAGAAGGATCACTAATAGGATATCGGTGACTAGTATAGGTCACTCAACGCAAAATTGGTATAAAACTTTTGTTGTTGTTTTGAAATAAGGTATAACTGCATAAAACCTTTACTTCAACATTTTCTCTGGTATAAATCGTGAAAAAAATATTCTAACCAAATTGACACACAGCAGCAAAACGTTTTATAACAGTATGGACTGTACAACAAAACATAGATTTTTAAATAAAGAAGTGTTTTGTGATTGATAAAGAATTTAATCTGTTTATACACTCAAGAGCATTGAAAACAGAGCACCATGATGGGAGCATCGGATCTAAAAGAAATTTCGTTGACGTAATCACACAGGTAAGCCATTCAGTTGATCCCAAAATCAAGGCAACTAACAAATACAGTGCAACATTAATAATTCATTAAACAACCTTTTGCTTGAACATATGCCGCAGCACGGTGTGGCATCAAATTGATTAGTCTGAAGTCCTGAGGCAGATCGGTCCACAAGGAGAAGTTGAGATTGTAAAATTCTTGGGATTCCAACTTGATAATAAATTCAGTTGGGAGCAACATATTAACGAACTGCTAAATCGCCTAAACAAGTCTGTGTTTGCAATGCGAATGATACCATAGGAGATATAAATATAAAAAACTGGCATATTTTGCTTATCTTCACTCCATTATGCCATGGGGTATCATATTTTGGGGTAACTCCACAAACAGAGAAAAGATTTTAGAGTACAGAAGCGTATAATAAGAGTAATGCGTAGTGTAAATCCAAGAACATCATGTCGAAACCTATTCAAAGAATTGGGCATATTAACCACAGCTTCTCAGTATATTTATTCCTTAATGAAGTTTGTTGTAAATAATACATCTCTTTTTCCAACTAACTGCTTTGTACACAGTATCAATACTAGGAATAAGAACAATATACATAAAGATTTAAAATCACTTACTCTTGCCCAGAAAAGAGTCCAATATTCAGCAACACATATATTCAATAAGTTACCCGCAACCATTAGCAGTTTAGTTTCAGACAAGGCACAATTTAAACATAATTTAAAAGAATTATTGGTGGCCAGTTCCTTCTATTCCATCCATGAGTTTCTCAACAAGTGCAGCAGACCATTTTAATGAAAATTTATTATACTTTAATTTTTGACAATACTTGGTTCTAACAGCCAAGTAACTACCTACTGTGTGAATGATAGATGAATGGAAAGCAGATGTAAGTCTTAAGTCTGTAAATAGTGGAAGTTTAATTTTAAATCTTGTACATAATCGGACTGCTCTTAACTGAGGATCACTGAAATGAATAATTTACTTTAATTTTTGATAATACTTGATTGTAATACCCAACAAACTAGCAAATGTCTGAATGATGGATTTAAAAAAAAGCAAATGTAAGTACTAAACCTGCAAATATTAGAAGTTTAAATTTAATTCATGTACATAATTTTACTGTTTATTGACTGAGGATCATTAAAATGAATGAAACTCAAGTTTTTCTAATTACATTTTTGTAATGTGTTTATCTGACATTTTCCACACTCAGGAGGATTCCCTCTTTTATGGGTCTACGGAATGAATAATTAATCTAATCTAATCTAATGTAAACAAATCTTCAACAGCCATCTCCAAATCATGTACAGAGTGACACGTCAGTATCTGGCGTTTCAGCTGGTCGCACACGTGCTCTGTAGGGGCAAAGTCCGGGTAGCAGACCGCCCATGGAAGAGTCGGAACATGTAAGAAGTCTTGATCAACCCAAGCTCTTTGTGGACGAGCATTGTCTTGCTGAAACAATGCGCTTAGAAGACGAAGTAGGGGCAATCCTGCATGGGGTTAACAATATCGTCAACATAAAATTCGACGCTCCACAATTAGAGGGTACCGGCCAGCGTAGGCTATGGCCCACCCGACTAATGCCACTGTGCAGGCGGTATGGCTTGCAACAGTGTGGATGGAACTGTACCGTACACCACTCAACCCCCGTATGCGGTTAGCACCAGCCCCCAAAAGGAATGGATATCGCGGCTGCCACCTCGTGTCCACTGCTGCTAACGTCCTCTGCCGGAACACTTCGAACGATCGACCTGAAAAGCGACAGGGCGTGTCGACCAGCCTGTTATTTTCATGCTGATGATTATGCCCCTCTCATACTGCCTAAACTATGACAAATGTCGCCTAACACTTCTAGCTGGCATTCTGCCGCTACTAACATCCTCCTCGAGTCGGCATGTGATCGTTACGTGTATGACTTGTCCACTATGCGCCGTTTAATTAGGCCCCCTACCCGATTTCAGCGGCACTGTAGGTCCGTGGGCATGAGCATTAACACCAAACTTTTATCATTTGCATATTTGCTCTCACTGTAGTTCTTTGCAAGGTTTCGCGTTTGCATCTTTATTCCCTTCGGGTGCGCTATTTTCAATGTTTCCAGCATATATCAAAAATTTAGGGTAATCAAAACTCAGTTTGTTAAAAAAAATCTTAACCTGTGGTCGATTGAAACTGACAGATCGCATTAAAACTGGGTGGCTCTTCGTAAAGTTTCGATAGAAATCTTTTTCTGCCAATTTGTTTTTTCTATTAAATCTGCGAAATAGTTTCAAATTTTGCTCTAAATCGTAAACAAACTTTTGAAACGTTTGGCTGGTGGCATTAACCTGAAATCTAAACCCCTCACGTGTGCTACAAGAGTTTCTTCGTAATTTTCTTCAAATGTTGATTTGAAAAACCCCCATGCGAGGTGTCATAGACATCTTCTGGTTCCTTAAAATTAGTTTACTCTCCTTTGCAGTGTAGTTCTATGAACATTAAAACACTTGAAATCCCCTACTTCATTAGAGTCTCAGACCACTATACTCGACTGTCATCGGGACGCTTCTTCTTCAACATTGGTGTCGTGCCTTAAAGACAAAACAAAAGCTACTTGTATAGCCCATACCGCCCTACTTTGGTATGGCCTATACTACCCCAATGACACTGCACAGTAAAACATCGCGAAAATAGAAAGCCTCGTGTGTGAGTCATCGGAAGTTTATTATTGCGAGCCGGCCACTGTGGCCGAGCAGTTCTAGGCGCTTCAGTCCGGAACCGCGTGACCGCAACTGCCGCAGATTCGAATCCTGCCTTGGGCCTGGTTGTGTGTGATGTCCTTAGGTTAATTAGGTTTAAGTAGCTCTAAGTTCTAAGGGACTGATGACTTCAGATGTTAAGTCCCATAGTGCTCAGAGCCATTATTTTATTATTGCGACTCTATCTATAATGGACTACTTAAATATTAGTACCAGTATGATAATATTAATCCTTACCTTTAAAAGTATAAGCAATGCTAAAATTGCACAGTTCATCAGTTTCGACACACAAAAACAAATAAAATTTGCATGAGACATAAATTCAACAGCTACATCACTTACGTTCTAGCGAATGGCGCAGTGATGCCTGCGTTCTATTCTAAGTACTGCATGCGTCCGCTGTTTTTTGCGGAAAACCCGAGAACAAGAAACCCATACCACCTGGCGGCAAAACTAAATACCTTCACCCTACACAGGGCGGTCAGAAACAGTGTGAAAAGCATGTGAGGAAGTTGTAGGGTGGGTTGTGCTAAGAAATAATTGTTAAGTAAAGAATTCGCTACGTCGCACTGTTTCCGAGTTAATTAGCATTGAGGTTAGCCAATCAGGCCGTTTGCGCGCAAATTCTAGCGGCTCGCCAGAGACGTTGTAGCCAAACGCATGCCTCCTTTGGTTTCCTAAAGCCTAACAAGCGAGCGGTACAAGTAAGGATGGAACCCGAGCAGTCTCAGGCGGTATCATCTACGCTATGAGAACAACTGTCGCTAGTATTATCATGCGCGCCGCTTGAATTTGTGAGCCCAACGGCCGGACTGATTATCTTCAATGTTAGCTAACTCGGAAACGGTGCTACGTAGTGAATTTTTTTCTTAATTACTATTTCTCAGCACAACTTACCCTCCGACAGCCTTACAAGCTTTCCAAACTGTTTCTGATCACCCTGTATAAAAGCTGTAGTCCCCCACAGGTTTAGTAGTAAATAATCTTCCCTGTTAAATCAAACAGCTGAAATATTCGTCAGTGCCTCTATGTGGCAGCACTGTTATATAATATGAAACTGACAACGGCCGCAGAAGGCTACGTCCACATGTTATTACTGCTAGGTGTGATTGTGTCTGCTTATGGTTCAACTCCTGTATCGCACAGCCTTGATCTTACGGGGTGGTGCAAATGGTAGTTGCTCAAAATCATATCAACAATGATCTAATATAGTATACGGGTTACTCGGTTGCGACACATACACTCCTGGAAATGGAAAAAAGAACACATTGACACCGGTGTGTCAGACCCACCATACTTGCTCCGGACACTGAGAGAGGGCTGTACAAGCAATGATCACACGCACGGCACAGCGGACACACCAGGAACCGCGGTGTTGGCCGTCGAATGGCGCTAGCTGCGCAGCATTTGTGCACCGCCGCCGTCAGTGTCAGCCAGTTTGCCGTGGCATACGGAGCTCCATCGCAGTCTTTAACACTGGTAGCATGCCGCGACAGCGTGGACGTGAACCGTATGTGCAGTTGACGGACTTTGAGCGAGGGCGTATAGTGGGCATGCGGGAGGCCGGGTGGACGTACCGCCGAATTGCTTAACACGTGGGGCGTGAGGTCTCCACAGTACATCGATGTTGTCGCCAGTGGTCGGCGGAAGGTGTACGTGCCCGTCGACCTGGGACCAGACCGCAGCGACGCACGGATGCACGCCAAGACCGTAGGATCCTACGCAGTGCCGTAGGGGACCACACCGCCACTTCCCAGCAAATTAGGGACACTGTTGCTCCTGGGGTATCGGCGAGGACCATTCGCAACCGTCTCCATGAAGCTGGGCTACGGTCCCGCACACCGTTAGGCCGTCTTCCGCTCACGCCCCAACATCGTGCAGCCCGCCTCCAGTGGTGTCGCGACAGGCGTGAATGGAGGGACGAATGGAGACGTGTCGTCTTCAGCGATGAGAGTCGCTTCTGCCTTGGTGCCAATGATGGTCGTATGCGTGTTTGGCGCCGTGCAGGTGAGCGCCACAATCAGGACTGCATACGACCGAGGCACACAGGGCCAACACCCGGCATCATGGTGTGGGGAGCGATCTCCTACACTGGCCGTACACCACTGGTGATCGTCGAGGGGACACTGAATAGCGCACGGTACATTCAAACCGTCATCGAACCCATCGTTCTACCATTCCTAGACAGGCAAGGGAACTTGCTGTTCCAACAGGACAATGCACGTCCGCATGTATCCCGTGCCACCCAACGTGCTCTAAAAGGTGTAAGTCAACTACCCTGGCCAGCAAGATCTCCGGATCTGTCCCCCATTGAGCATGTTTGGGACTGGATGAAGCGTCGTCTCACGCGGTCTGCACGTCCAGCACGAACGCTGGTCCAACTGAGGCGCCAGGTTGAAATGGCATGGCAAGCCGTTCCACAGGACTACATCCACCATCTCTACGATCGTCTCCATGGGAGAATAGCAGCCTGCATTGCTGCGAAAGGTGGATATACACTGCATTAGTGCCGATATCGTGCATGCTCTGTTGCCTGTGTCTATGTGCCTGTGGTTCTGTCAGTGTGATCATGTGATGTATCTGACCCCAGGAATGAGTCAATAAAGTTTGCCCTTCCTGGGACAATGAATTCACGGTGTTCTTATTTCAATTTCCAGGAGTGTATTATTATTGTAATCAAACCATCACAATCCGCGGCAGCTTATGAGTTGGAAGAAAACAGATAATAGTGTCTAAAAGTATAGCAGGTATTTCCAGACCCTATATTGCGAGTGTCTGTGGTAGTAACACAGCACACAGCCTGTCCCGTTTACAGTTTGCAGCATGGGTCACAAGGCCTACACAACGGAAAGAAATCGTGAGTAGAACCCTCCAGACTATCAAGAGTATTGGTTTCCTTTTGTAACACACACTGCCTACAGTGAAAATTTAGACACAGCGAAAAATTGGGAGATTTGACGTTTAATTTAATAACCAGATTTTACAGTATAGTAGCAAGCAAAGATAATTAAATTTGCAAATGATTTGGGGACATGAAGGGTGTTAAATTTCCTGGATACAGCTGCCGTTACAGTAGCAGTAATGATCACAGCCAGGCTGAACATCATGTGGATCTGAGCTTGAATGATATACATGGCTACATTATTTCTTATGTGCAGTTGCAACTTCGTGCCAGAGTTCATCGATCATAGTGGCGGGTGACTGGTGACTTATCAGTCTTTCGGTAACTCATGGTCTCAATGGGTGAAAGATCCAGTCTGATGACTAGAGCAACAGCCGAACACCGTCTTTATCGAGGTATGTCAGGACAGCACGAGCAACGTGCCGTCTTCTGCTGTAGTGTTGAAAAAGAACGTCATACAGACTTCGAAGATAGTGAACAGCCACCAGCTTAAAATGGCAAAAATGTCTGTCCCCTCTGGCGCTAGTTGCGTGGAGCCCTCGAGATCATGCACGGAGTTGCGTATTGTCCCCCAAAAATAATTCAAATTTCTCTAAGTACTATGGGACTTAACGTCTGAGGTCATCAGTCCCCTAGACTTAGAACTACTTAAACCTAACTAACCTAAGGACATCACACACATCCATGCCCGAGGCAGGATTCGAACCTGCGACCGTAGCAACAGCGTGGTTCCGGACTGAAGCGCCTAGAACCGCTCGGGCACAGCGGCCGGCCGCCCTGAACCCATTAATTCCAATCATGGTATCTCGATGAACGAGAGCAACAATTTCGCACATCGGTGAACCATAATATTCATAGTCCACAATTCTCTTACTCGAAATATCACATACGCTGGTACATGTTTCTCTTTTTTGCACAAGACACAACGCGATCTAACATTCAAATGTGATTACTGAATGAGAAACTCGCTGCATTATCTTTCCTTACATGCTGAAGACACATGGTGTTACTCCTAAGTACATTGAGCGGTTATGCTGAAACGTTAATCATCTGCATATCCCAACAAGTAGTAGCACTTCATGCCAATTTGGCGTTTGTTACACGCTCTCTTCATGACGCTGCGATTTTAATAGTCAGCACAATGTGTGAAGACATGAGCTGTAAATAATGGTAAGGGACAAGTTGGAGAAATGGCGAAGTAAAGTTTCAATAATCAAGTATAAGCAAAGTGTGTGTTTCTATTCAGGTAATTCACTGCTTTCAAATAGACATGGTGTAACGAGTACAGGTGCAGACATTTTTTATATGTGCTATGTTAATATGTACACACACCGGTGTGTTGATTGCTTTCTCCTGCGCAAAACAGTCTCCCCACAAACACGCCACATAATTTACTACCTCATATTTTCTGCACGGCTGTAACTGACCAGTATATGGACTATGCCCTACACCCAGGAGAAAATATGCACTAATGGCTCGCCACACGTACTTGGAGGGACTACCCAAGCTAAAAAAGAACTTAAAAATTCGTCCCTGGTTACTTAACATAGTTTACTTGCAAACTGAATGCACTTAACATGGCTTAACTTTGACTTGCTGTTTCTTCCTGGGAGAATTAATGAAAAGTTACTACATAACCTCTCAATTTTGTGTATTTCAAGGATCCTCAAGGGTATTTGATATTAAGAATTGTATGGACACTTTTTGCAACAATAAAGTATAACAAAAATCTGTGTTTCAGCACAATAATAAATCAGTTGTAGCAAGCACTTTACTACAGCACGTATACAAGGTTAAGGATGGCCCTTGACATTTCCATCACCACACTGTTCTGTAAATTTATGTAAACAATGGTAAGGTACACAAGACTGTGTACTTGCTTAAATAAATATACATATTTACCTGATTAGCAACAACATTTGAAGCGCATTCTCCTCCCAGGATCCTGCGTCCGGCCATCCTGATTTGGGTTTTCCGTGATTTCCCTAAATCGCTTCAGGCAAATGACGGGATGGTTCCTTTGAAAGGGCACGGCCGACTTCCTTCCCCGTCCTTCCCTAATCCGATTAGACCGATGACCTCGTAGTTTGGCCTCTTCTTCCAAACAACCCAATCCTCCCACGAAGATATTAAAGACCCTGATCTGAATCATAGGTATCCACATCAACCTCAGATTCTTACAAACAGTCCCTGAAAAGCAACTCCCTTGCGGTAATGCCGCACACATTATGTTCACTGACAAACACGTTTTTCGCACTTAGCACTGTTTACATTCACACACCCTGACAAAGTTGCCGTTAGCCAGAATCTGAAATTAGGGATAGATGTGCTATTTTTCGGTTTATCGTGGAATAATCAACTAACATCTATAAAGCACATCACGTACCATGTTTTATAAGCAGTAACTCTGTTTCCCGCCGACTGTCCCTCACCACTGTTTACGACCGAGGATTTCATATACTCAGAAAGTTGTAACTTGTTACGTCTGTCTCAGCACTTAACAATATCCGCAATTGGAAATCGAGGTGTTAACAAATAAACGGTTACTACACGGTTTCTATCCAGGAAATATTGTGGCCTTTTAGCTGAGGCGAATATAAGCTTTCCATTTGGTACCTGAACACACTGTCATCGGACTTCCTACTGACACTACCACATATATAGTCGTTCACTGGATTAAGATTGCAGCGGATCTCAGTGCCATTCGCATTGGTGCGCATTGCGTGTTAGTACCAGACGGTGACCAAGCGGGAATGCGTCGCGTCATAAGCACGAGAGGCATTGGATCTCATAACTCAGCAGAGTACCATTCACACTCTCTGTGGCAATATCAAACGGAAACTGTTTTCTCTGGATGAACAAGGAACCCTGGACCGTAGGATACATTACGTGCGTCTAACCCTGCTATGGTGAGTTTCGTGTACCCACAGCCCCTCTTACGACTGTTGCCTGAGAACAGCGCTCAGCTGTTGGAGTGTCCGTGGATGTCACCAGCTCGTGGACTACAGTCATGCTCAGTCGCTGCCATCATCAAGATGAGAGAGTGCCCTAAGCGCTTATAGCTCATGTCCCTAATGTAACTGCTGTTTGTTATGCGTGCATTACGAAGCAGAAAGCGCTGTATGTTTCAGATCGCTGTTCCACGTGCTTCTGGTGTTTAATTACTACTGGTGTGTGTGCCTCTGCAGCAAAAGCTTGCTTGAGATTCGTGTTAGTTGGCTAAATTACTGAAATCCTTGTTCTTCGCACATGTGCACTTTACTGCATAAATGTCACGAGGTATAAATCAAGAAGCGCTTAATATAGGCTTCTGTCAGGCCCCATGATCTGACAAGTACTGTGATTGGTATTAATAACACCAAAGATGGTTCTCTGGTAACTTCTTTGATTTTAACAAATTTGAAGAAAATTCTATAATAGATGCACGTCACTGATGAAATTAGGTAGTCAAGTTCAGTTTGGTTTCTACACAGAACATAGCAACTTTCAATCCCCTAATCGGATAATGTAATATTTAAATGACAAAATATTTCCACGGAGTAACACATAAAATTAATTTCTTTTATCTTACGCTATTAACCTAGAGATGTAAGGGTAAACAATACTGCTGGGTCACACAGATCAGGATATAAACTGTTTAAAAACAATGAAAGTATAAACCATGTGTAACTAAGAAACACATAATTTTTTAAATAAAGACAAAACAACATCCAGATTAAAGCAGTCGTTTCAAAAGTACTTGTCGCATAGCGGCATGCGCAGCTGTTATAGAAATCTTAACGATAGCTACGAGTATCTTACAGATGGTGAGTCACGGCTTCTGAAAACTGTCACTATCGTAAAGGCGACGAAATTTTAACATGATATTGTAAAATTAAATCCAACGTTTGCCGTATCCCAAATGGAGCAAAAATGTGTGTAATAAGGGAAAAACAGTTTTCTGTAAAACACTATTTTTCATAGATACCTTCCTTTGTTCGCAGATATTACATTTTCTGTTAACTATTGCCTATTGCATATGTTTGATTTTAGAGTGAGTAAAGGTATAAATGTGATGCACGTGATATGTGAAGATTTTTTCATTTTTTATTAACTGAGTATCTAACAGCGTGAAAACATCTATGTGAATCGGTTGTGTGAGCCATGTACATACGGTAGTGTCGTTTGCAATTCATCAGTTTATGGTACTGGAGAAACGATAAAAATGCTCTAGTAACTCTGTTACGTAAGAGAGGGACTATTTTTCTGTTATTGGAATTACTAAATTGTTTATTTAACAAATTTCTCTAAAGAGATACTGATAATGTGATTGGTGCAATGTAAAAGACGCGGGATAGTGGGGCCTAGATCTGCAAGCTGACTGGCTATGATGGATCTCAGCCAATCAGAAGTGAGGGCATTCGCACGCATTTTGTCGGCTAGAGGGATTGCTCTCTAGATTATCAAGGATTCGGAGGTCGGACATCATAATGGTTGGACGTATTAGCATTGAGCTCCGAAAAGATAATTTAATTTTCAGCAATCGAGGAGTGTCTGAAAGTGTTAGCGGACGAGCTGTAAAGACTAAAGTGCAAATTCTGGATTTTCTGCGTGACTTGTGGCCATTTTTGAATAACTTATATCCGCATGGAATATTGTACAAATCGTAATCTAGAACTTGTAGTTCCAAGCGAAGAATTAGCGGAATATTGAGGGTGTATTCAGTCCACAGGCACTCCGAATATATTTTTCCGGTGATAGGTTAAGATGTATAGCATAAGCTGGCTATTGAGAGTGAGTGTGATTACGTGGAATATAATTTTAAGCCCAAAATAACTCGAGGAGTGATAATATATCGGAATTTTCCTTTCTCTTATGTAACAAATACTAATACCTGTAATTTTTGGACACTAGATACATTCAGAACAGCTAGATCCAGATACAGCTTTTCTATACAAGGGAAGTCATGTGCTGCATGAGAAGATCGCCCAAAGGTGAATTCAACTTCTTGTGTAGGAAAACGGACGGCGCCGCCGCACACTCATTTAAAGTTAAAAGTATTATCGTGCCAAAATAATAAAGTCACAGACAGTACAGAGAGTAGAAATAGATGTTAAATTACTTGGAGAGAGCGAAGAAAAAAAATATTAAATTTCAACTGAGATGCGATGTCATGTTAAGGCCTCGTACACGACCAACAATTTGTCAAACTGTACTATGTTTGCCAAACATGTGACCGTGGACATGTTTCTCAAGCTTAGATCGAGTCTGACGTGTTTGCAAGAAATTTTTATTGACAGCATGTTTGATACGATGGCGGACGTTGTTTACGTTGATTTGTCGCATCTGTTTAGCGAAAAATGGTTTTGTCACAATTTATCTCACTGTATCGTGAGTTTCCACTACTATGGAAACTACAATCAACGATAAAACAAAACTGTACTGACAGCTACGAAAATGGTAGTGGTATCACATCATTTCCAGCCATATGTAACGCAGCGAGAGGTTATGAACAAAATCAATATTTTAGGCATAACATACAAGCATGAGTATAATGAAATCAAAATATCGAAGTTCACCGGTTCTTCTATGGTTGATGTTGGCTATATATTCCCACGTTGTGGTATTTTAATGAACTATCATTTGAGAAGAAAGTGGAAGTGAATAATTTTTCGGACACGTGTGCGGGTTGTTTTTTTTTTTTTTTTTTTTTTTTTCTTCAATGTGAGGGCGATGTAACTCTAAGCAAGTTACGAAACATTCCACTTTCCATCCTCAGAAAGTTAGTGTAACATTTTCATTTACAGGTTTTCATGTAAATATTTCTCTCTCATTTTAAACCGTTGCCTGGACGAGCTTCTTGTTTTCTTCTTCTTTAAACACAGTGCCAGAATCAGTGTTCTAAATGCAATATCTGAATTAGTAGCTATTCTCAGTAGTGCCAAAATGCAGCACACACGAAAAACGTCTGCTTCAAAAGTAAAGTTAAATTGACAAGCTTTCTTCGTACGTGTAAGGGCTTGTTCAACACACCCGTGGCTATGTAGGAGCGGATTTGAAAGACAAGGTTCCTCTCTTATGAGGACCTTAACAAGTTCTGAAAGGTCTCATTATCCATTCGAAGAAAGTTGTTGGAACAATCGGGTTCTGATAGGAATACTTCCTTTATCAGATGTTCATGGATAATTTCTCTCTCACTTTAAGCCATTCCCTGAAGCAGTGTCTTGTTTTCTTCTTCTTCTTCCTGAAACAAAGTATCTAAATCAGTGCCAGAATTTCATTGGCTGCAGTTTTGGCCATTCTAACTACTATCAAATTATGAACACGAACAGCATCTGCTTCAAAGTGAGGTTAAACTGATAAACTTTGTTTCTACGTGTACGAACTTGTTTCAGAAATATGCGGCTAGACAAGGCAGAAGTTGACAAGTTTGCTCGTTTGCCAGCGGTCTCTAGAATTTACACAACTCTTTAGTGGGATGGAATTTTTTAACAACACTTTTCTGTGAACAGCCCCTTTCATAGTGGGAAGAAAAGAATTAGGGACTAGGTACCTAGTCAAAAGGGTGCATGTGAATATGACGAAATGCCTGGTAACTATCTCTTTTCTTTAATTCCCAACAATGAGTGTTAGTTTAGACATATTAAAGTTAAGACGTACTCATCCATTTACTTTGCTCTGGTAAGCCTTCGATACCTGCAAGACTAATTCTGCATCACGGTTAAAACCTAAAGTACTCAGTGTAGACACCGTTCTCAGTTTACTCTTTTTGATTTGCCACGCACCGGCGCAAGACCGTAATGCCATTCACGTCTCCTATTAATTAAAGACAGCCAAAGGAGTTAGTACGTGGAGAAATATAGTTGCTATACTCTTACACACCCATTTATTTGATACGACTCATCTTCAATAAATGTGAAGTTATTAAATCTCCTTATTTGGCCCTTCGAGTATAGTGATCACATTGGCCTGATAACTAACTGTTCAAATGTGTGTGAATTCCTAAGGGACCAAACTGCTGAGGTCATCGGTCCTTAGACTTACACACTACTTAAACTAACTTAAGGTAGCTTAAACTAAGAACAACACACACACACACATGCCCGAGGGAGGACTCGAACCTCCGGCGGGCGGGGCTGCGCAATCCCTGACAAGGCACCTCAAACCACGCGGCGCATGGTAACTACTAATTAACGGTTCCATAGGGAAAAACGAAAATGATGACAGCTCCAATCTGCATCTTCAAGTTTTCGCTGTACAATACTGATCTATCAAACTTTGGGCTTGCAGCTACAAAAACCTGAATTCTTCTTCTAACATTTCGGGTGGATACCTTTCGGCCACCTTCTGAGTGAGCCGACACACCGTCTGTCGACCCACTCAGAAAATGGCCGAAAACTATGCGTCAGAAGTGTTAGGAGAAGAATTAATAGATCGATGGTAACATGCAGTTCAGGTTCTTTTGTTCTACACACTCGCTACCAAGGTACTGCGGAAAGCATCATCTGTAAGGGATGTGAGTCCGAAATCAGTTCTCACCGTTTAGCAGTTGAAGTTCCAGTTTTCAATCCTTCCAAAGCTGCCAAAGTCTACAGTTGGTTAAGTGACTGTGAAGTGGAAACGCCAAGGAATAACCAAACTAACCCAAGACAAGGCACACTCGTTTAATGACAGGCAGGGACCGTAGAGCTTTTCAGATAGCGGTTGTAAAAAACATCCTGAAATCAGCAGAAGAAGTCAGTACTACCAGTGGTCCACTTCACACAATGACTGCGTGTGAGTGGTGCAGTGGTCGAGCAGGTCCTCATAAGCCACACATTTCTGCAGGCAGTGCCAAGAGACGCTAGAGGTGGTGGAAAGACTGACGCCACTGAACAGTGGATGACTGCGAACGAGATTTTAAAGTGACGAAACACGCTATATCCTGTGGCAGTATGATGGAATGCCTGGAGAGCGTTACTTGCCAACATGTTTGGTGCCAACAGTGAAGTACAGTTGAGGTGGTGTTACGGTATGGGTATGTTTTTCATGGTTAGGGTGTGGTCCAGTTATTGCACTTAACAAAACATTACATGCAGAAGGATATGAACATATCTTACATCAATGTGAACTGTATAGAACAGAGAAAAAGTTCAGAAATGATATATCAGCGTGACAGTGTACCATGTCATTGTATTATCACATATCGATATCACCATACCGGCGCATTTAAGTTGGCAACGGAACTGCAAGTTTCCATCAGATACTGATAACAGACGTGTGGGATCCAGAGGACCCAATGGAGCACATTCGCTGAGCCACGCCTCCAGTGGCACTGAACTACGGGCGCCCTCTGTCGCCACAATGCAGGATGGCCGGCAAGAGCCAGATGCCTCACTCGCACTTGGAGTCTCATCCTTGTTGACGTTAATAGCTGGACTTATTTCTCACTGCATTATTTGTAATGAGGGTTCGTACGTTATGAGAAATAAAATTTAAGTAAATCTTCTGTTTGTTGTGTTATCTTGTTCTCTAATCATTGCTGCTGCTGCTGAAAGAGAATTTCACTCTGCAGCGGAATGTGCGCTGATATGAAACTTCCTGGCAGATTAAAACTGTGTGCCGGGCCGAGACCCGAACTCGAACTCGGAACATTTGCCTTTTGCGGGCAAGTGCTCTACCATCTGAGCTACCCAAGCACGACTCACGCCCCCTGCTCACAGGTTTAATTCCACCTGTACAGGGAGAGCACTTGCCCGCGAAAGGCAAAGGTCCTGATTTCGAGTCTCGGCCCGGCACACAGTTTTAATCTGCCAGGAAGTTTCATTGCTGCTCCTGTCCATCTTTCCTCTGGCGGCGGTTCTCACATCACACTGTAGTCAATATGTCCTTGCCATTGTATTCAAAGTCGTACACAACAGTCGTAAAGCAGCATCTATGACGTAATGGTTCTGGATAATAACATTACTGAAATGTACTTATCTGCTCTGACCCCGACCTGAATCCTATGGAACACCTCTGGGATGAATTAGAACGTCGATTTCTCTCCGGATCCCATTGCTCAAATTTACTACCTTCTCAGGTTTCAGTTCTTGAGGAAGAATGGTCTCCCATTCTTTCACAGACATTCAGACTTTGCACTGAAAGTTTCCCCAGCTGAGCTGAAGTTGTCATAAAGGCGAAGGTGGACACACCCTATATTAATATACAGTAATAAGTATCCAGATACTCTAGAACGGACAGTGTACTTCGCGCTCCAAGAGGATCACGTAACGTAAAAGTAAGTAGGTATCATTATACAAGGTGTTACAAAAAGGTACGGCCAAACTTTCAGGAAACATTCCTCACACACAAAGAAAGAAAACATTTTATGTGGACATATGTCCAGAAACGCTTACTTCCCATGTTAGAGCTCATTTTATTACTGCTCTTCAAATCACATTAATCATGGAATGGAAACACATAGCAACAGAACGTACCAGCGTGACTTCAAACACTCTGTTACAGGAAATGTTCAAAATATCCTCCGTTAGCGAGGATACATGCATCCACCCTCCGTCGCATGGAATCCGTGATGCCCTGATGCAGCCCTGGAGAATGGAATATTGTATTACAGCCGTCCACAATACGAGCACGAAGAGTCTCTACATTTGGTACCAGGGTTGCGTAGACAAGAGCTTTCAAATGCCCCCATAAATTAAAGTCAAGAAGGTTGAGGTCAGGAGAGCGTGGAGGCCATGGAATTGGTCCGCCTCTACCAATCCATCGGTCACCAAATCTGTTGTTGAGAAGCGTACGAACACTTCGACTGAAATGTGCAGGAGCTCCATCGTACATGAACCACATGTTGTGTCGTACTTGTAAAGGCACGTGTTCTAGCAGCACAGTTAGAGTATCCCGTATGAAATCATGATAACGTGCTCCATTGAGCGTAGGTGGAAGAACATGGGGCCCAATCAAGACATCACCAACAATGCCTGCCTAAACGTTCACAGAAAATCTGTGTTGATGACGTGATTGCACAATTGCGTGCGGATTCTCGTCAGCCCACACATGTTGATTGTGAAAATTTACAATTTGATCACGTTGGAATGAAGCCTCATCCGTAAAGAGAACATTTGCACTGAAATGAGGATTGACACATTGTTGGATGAACCATTCGCAGAAGCGTACCGTGGAGGTCAATCTGCTGCTGATAGTGCCTGCACGCGCTGTACATGGTACGGAAACAACTGGTTCTCCCGTAGCACTCTCCATACAGTGACGTGGTCAACGTTACCTTGTACAGCAGCAGCTTCTCTGACGCTGACATTAGGGTTATCGTCAACTGCACGAAGAATTGCCTCGTCCATTGCAGGTGTTCTCGTCGTTCTAGGTCTTCCCCAGTCGCGAGTCATAGGCTGGAATGTTCCGTGCTCCCTAAGACGCCGATCAATTGCTTCGAACGTCTTCCTGACGGGAGACCTTCGTTCTGGAAATCTGTCCCTATACACACCAACAGCGCCACGGCTATTGCCCCGTGCTAATCCATACATCAAATGGGCATCTGCCAACTCCGCATTTGTAAACATTGCACTGACTGCAAAACCACGTTCGTGATGAACACTAACCTGTTGATGCTACGTACTTATGTGCTTGATGCTAGTACTGTAGAGCAATGAGTCGCATGTCAACACAAGCACCGAAGTCAACATTACCTTCCTTCAATTGGGCCAACTGGCGGTGAATCGAGGAAGTACAGTACATACTGACAAAACTAAAATGAGCTCTAACATGGAAATTAAGCGTTTCCGGACACATGTCCACATAACATCTTTTCTTTATTTGTGTGTGAAGAATGTTTCCTGAAAGTTTGGCCGTAACTTTTTGTAACACTCTGTATATGGACATGGGGCTGCCTCGAACTTCCCGGGGAGTGTCATGCTGCATCTTGCTGCACGGCTTGTATAGTGGCTCAAGCACGCTAAATCTTCCTAAAAAAACGTCATCTTGGCCCTTATATCACCTGGCCTGCAATGGAAGCTGATAAGTTAATACACTGATAAACATTCTCCATTTTGCCCTCTACAATGGTTCCGTTCACGAGTACATCAATTAAAATTCACACAAGACCTCACATTTTAATAATTTAGATAGAAATTTTGAAGGCAGCAGAAATAAAGTACAGGGAGAGAAAGGTTATTTACAACCAGTACAGAAACCAGACTGCAACTGTAACGGTCAAAAGACGTGAAAGGGAAGGAACAGTTGAGATAGAAGTGAAATAGTTTTATAGTCTATCCTCAAAAATCTGCACACTGAGCAAGCAGTAAAGGAGGCCAAGGAGCGAATTGGAAAGAGGATTAAAATACAGGGAGAAGAAATAAAAACTTTTAGGTTTGCTGATTACAGAGGCAACAAAGGACTTGAAACAGCAGGTGAATGGAACGGATTATAAGACGAAAATCAACAACAGTAAAACAAGGGTAATAGAATGTAGTCGTATTAAATCAGGTGATGATGACGGAGGTATATTAAGTAATAGGTGAGTTTGGTTATTTGGTCAGCAAAAAACTAATTATGACCGAAGTAGAGAGGATGTACAACACATACTGACAACAGCGAGAAAAGCGTTTCTGAAAAAGAGGAATTTGTTGATATCTTATATAAATTTAAGTGTTAAGAAATCATTGCTGATGATATTTGTCTTGTATAGAAGTGAAAAGTGGACGATAATCATTTCAGACCTGAAGAGAATTAAAACTTTTAGAACATGGTACTGCAGAAATATGCTAATATTGGTTGGGTAGATCGAGTAACTAATGGAGAGATACTGACTCAGATTGGGAGAAAATAAATTTCTGACGCCACTTGATTTGTAAATGTAGACAACATTGTCCTTGGAGCGCAGCGATCTAGTGGCATACTTAGGTTAAAACAACAGTAGATATCGCAATAAAATTGGTTTATTATGACCGGTTTCTGCTTATGTTAAAATCATCCTCAGATTCTTTTGGGCCCGCTATGGCTGGTACTGGCTGCTTCTCGGTTTTTCACCTGATTCCGCAAGAGTCTACGATCGTGGTATCATAACAAACAAATGTTATTGCGATCTCGACTGTTGTTTTATCTTAACAGCTAAAGGTTGGGGTAATACATTGGTTAATGCTTTAAAATATGCAGATAGATATACAATTTGTGCCAGTAGTTGATGTACATACAGTTTCAAACTGACAAGGGGTACAAGCTGTTGGTGTGATGAATTATCTGTAAATGAGGTCAGTCTCTTGTACTCTTGGCGGCTGTCAATATTTATGGTAAGTATTAAGGTGTGTGCACGTGTATATGTGTGTGTGTGTGTGTGTGTGTGTGTGTGTGTGTGTGTGTGTGTGTGTCTGTGTGTGTGTGTACGCATTTTTAAGGGTGTAGGCTGTTGCTGAAAACAGAGATGATACTATTGTAAATATTGTCATTTTTGCCATTTAAGATGGATTCCGGTTGTTTTGTTTGGTGTTTGTATATTTGGAGTGTTTCAAGGATGTCTAGTTTTCTGCATTTTGGTTGGATGTGTAGGATGCTGATACTTGTGTTGTTAACATGGTGTTTTGTTTCATACACGTGGGTGGCTATTGCTGATGTGTGGTATTTTTTGTTTTTTAGTGCTGCCATGTGTTCCTTCAATCTAATCTCAAATGATCTGCCTGTCTGGCCTATGTAGAAGCACTCACAGTCCAAACATTCAATTTTGTACACACCTGTGTGATGAAGTGGGTTTCGTGTGCCAATGTTGTGGGGTAACTTCTGTCCAATCATGTTCTCTGTTGTAAAGGATATGCTTATGCCTTTTCGTTTGAAGACATTGGCAATCTGGTATGAAATGTTACCTAGAAAGGGGATTGTATGGAAGATGTTATTTTCTTATTTCTTTTTTGTATTGTGATCGCTTTGCCATTATTGAGTGTTTTAGGGTGTCTACTATGGAGCTGTTATAACCATTTTCAATAGCTGTTTGTTTTATTATTTCAAATTCTTGATCACATTTGTCTTCAGAGAGTGGTAGTTGGATAGCTTTATTGATCGGGATGGACTAGATTGGAGAGCTGCAACTAACCAGTCTTCGAACAGCAGACCGCGACAACAGCAACATTAGTTAGAAATTAAACGTACTCATAGCTTTGTACATATTTGGATGTCAGTGATGAGACAATCACATGTAGGTTTGACTCAGAGTGTTGTTAGTTAACCTTGTTTTAGGCTGAGCTGTCACATAAGAGAGACATGTTGAAAATTGAGTGCAGTGCAACACAAACGTTAGATTTCTGTACATGTTCTGAGCAATGATGGACGTGAAATAAACGGAGTTGATGGTTAGTTCGCCGGTAGTCGACAGGAATAACACTTCAGCATGAAACAGAAAAATATGTAAAGTGGCGCGAGCATAGCGGCCGAGCTTGTGCATCGAAAGTACTGCCCCTGGCGACCCGCAGAATAAATGTTTGCTAAGCTCTCATGTGTGGTCGAAACAGGGGGCTTTGAAAATCTGTTAGGCTTTGCGGCCAAGAGAGGAAACACTCACGCCCTCATTTACCGACAAACAGCAGCGTGGCCTGCTGTGTAAAAGTTTAACTGGTGTGTTAACAGTGAGAGCGTTGCGCCGTAGATATCGTCCGTGGCGTGACCAGGAACTATGACGTCACGTGTAGTTCGCTAGCTGTACACCTACTTCACTGCACTCACCTGCCTCTGAGCGTTACACTAACAGGACGGGGAAATGTTTTACGTAAAAGCTGCCTATTGCAAATTAATACAACTAGTTACTGTTTTACCGTGCAGTTTTCTGTTTTATTATTTTGTTGCAATGTCCGTCAACATCCATATTAAGATAGCCACTAGGATTAAGAAGTGTTGTAATATCCGAATAACTTAGCTCTAATTTTATTGTACGAGGTGTATTCGAAAAGCAAGGGTCTTTTGCTTGTATTTAAATGTCGAAATATCAGAAAGATTCTGGACCAATGCATCACCTTCAATTGATTGTTTGGCTCAAATGGCTCTGAGCACTATGGGACTTAACTTCTGAGGTCATCAGTCCCCTAGAACTTAGAACTACTTAAACCTAACTAACCTAAGGGCATCACACACATCCATGCCCGAGGCAGGATTCGAACCTGCGACCGTAGCGGTGGCGCGGTTCCAGACTGTAGCGCCTAGAACCTCTCGGCCACTCTGGCCGGCAATTAATTGTTTATGAAGCTACTAAAGTCATTGTTTTGATTGTCGTTTGTCGATTGATTGTAGCCTACAGGTGAAAGCAGACAACAATGGCTTCGAAAATCGTTGCTTCCGCCTTTTTCGAAGAGCGTGCTGCAAATCTATTTTGTGAGCAAAAGGATCTACAACTGCTAGCATTCATCAGGAGCTGGGCCACGTTTGTAAGTCTCTAGTAAAAAATAAGTGAAAAGTGATAGCATTCGACGATGGTGTCGAGGCTTAAAAGGGGCGCGTACAAATGTGCATGTAGACAAGCGGAGTGGCAGTTTTAGTGCCCAGACTGATGAAATCGTAGGACAAACGGATCAAAAACTGCGATGTGATTGACTATTGGGGATTGGTGCTCTATGATGAATTTCCCTGTGCCGGGCGCACGTATGTCAAAACCGTGCGTAGGATGAGGCCAGGGAGTGCTACAAATGAACGCGGACGAGCATCATCGGACTCTTAACGACAAGACGGAGAAAATTTATTTTCCCATATTGCTACAGTTAACGGGACGAGAATTTTTTACACTAAATAACAAACTAGAGCTCCATTTCCTGTCCCTATCGGGTAATTCAGTACCTATCGAATGCCATGTCACCCTCTGTCAGTGTCTTCATTCGGATCCGGTGTGGAGAAGCATGGAGTGAGCTTCCCTGACCTTGGAGCCGCTACTTACCACTCAAGCAGCTCCTCAGTTGGCATTATGAGGCTCAGTATATCCCATTCCAGTCCTACCACCAGAAAAAAAAAATCACTGGCATCAGAGCGATTCGAACCCAGGCCCTCGGCCTTTCGTCTGACACACTAACGACATTTTACCTCCATGAATGAGAAAAACAACAGTCAATGCAGTGGCACCATTAAAGTTCTCCAAAAGAGAAAACATCAAGGAATTTCTTTACTATAGTCGAAAAATGATGGCTACCATTACGTATGATATACATTGTGAAGTTCTCACCAAACTGAGACGTGCCATCCAAAATCAACATCAGAGGAAACTGTCGTTCGAGATAGTCCTCCTTCACGACAATGTACGTCCACAAACAGTTGACCGTGTCAAGCAAAAGATTCGACATTTCCGTTGGTAACTTTTCGATCACTCACCCTACAATCCCAATCTCGAAGCAGGGGATTTTTACCTCTTCTTACACTTGAAACAGTGGTTTTGTTGACCACGGCTTGTAGGTGATGAGTAACTAAAGACCACCGGCGCAAACTGGTTCAATTCCCAGTTGCTGGCATTTTATGCTGAGCGGCTGAAGAAGCTGGTGCAACGTTACGAAAAGTGCTTGGAAATGAATGGCTATTACTTAACCCAAAAGTTGATGTGTTCTTTCACACCACCTCGCTTCTAGACGCTCGTCTATTGATGCTCGGGCGTGTCTTCTGCCAGATTTAATTTCATCTTCAAACACCAGTCTCCATCATTCCTTTAATCAGAGTAGTGAATTATAATGAATGGCGGAGTAGGTGGCTAACCATTTTCTTATTGACAGTGTTCCGAATAGGCCGTCTTTCTTTCCTGCTCTTCTCAGCATTTCCTTTGAGATTGTCCTTCCACATTCTCCTCCAACACATCTTGCGGAATGTGAGTGTAACTGGAACAAATACGCAGAGGCAGGTATGTCACTGATTAGAATTGCAGTCCTCTGTGACAGTCAGAACGGCCACAAGAGTGCATTAGTTTTGTTGCCGTTTATGCTTGTTTGACCAGGCGTGGTGAGGTATGTAATGGCTGCGAACAGTGTCAGATGTTGAGTGATAACTGTGGAGGACACAGAAATGCCACATATTGGTGCGGACAGCGTTATCAGCATCTGGCAGACTTTGAAACGGGCCTCAGTATGGGTCTCCAATTGGCCATCTGGTCGAAACACGCAATAGCCACATCTGCGGGGCATTCGGATGTAACAGCGGCCCGGTGTTGGATTTAGGGAGAACGTACCATCTGGTATACTCCTTGTCAAGGTTCTGGTCAACCACGCCCGTCTACTACTAGGGAGTAACGCCATTCTGTGCACCAAGCACAATGTAATACCTTCACATAGACGCCTGCCATCGGAGAACACGTAATGCAGTCCCTGAAACATTCTGTCATCCTGCACCATTAGTCGAAGGCTTCCAGCAGTCGGACTACAGAATTACCATCCCAAGCGCAGGCTGCCGTTATCATCATCACACAGACGGCTGAGTTTGGAGTGGTGCCGTGACCGACAAGCATGGATTGCTGATAAATGGCATCGCATTATGTTCAGCGATGAACCGCGATTCTGCTTTCTGCTCTACTCCAGATTACCATCGTCAGCGACTATGGTGGTTACCTGGGGAGATGTGAACTGGGGAAATGTCCCATTTTCGAATGTCTTGGAGAGGCACAATGGTGTTACTCTTAGCGTAACGGTGTGAGAAGACACAGGGTATGAGTTCAGGTCACTGCTGGTAGTGACTGACGGAAAGCTGACAGCACAATTGTCACTCACCGACGTCCTGCATCCTCATGTGTTACCTCTCACGCGACAACACCATCGGGCCATTTTTCAACACAAAAATGCTCATCTATAAATGACAGGTGTCTCTATAACAAACCGAGCGAGGTGGCGCAGTGGTTAGATCAAAAATGGTTCAAATGGCTCTGAGCACTATGGGACTCAATTGCTGAGGTCATTAGTCCCCTAGAACTTAGAACTAGTTAAACCTAACTAACCTAAGGACATCACAAACATCCATGCCCGAGGCAGGATTCGAACCTGCGACCGTAGCGGTCTTGTGGTTCCAGACTGCAGCGCCTTTAACCGCACGGCCACTTCGGCCGGCGCAGTGGTTAGACACTGGACTCGCTTTCTGGAGGACGACGGTTCAATCCCGCGTCCGGCCATCCTGATTTAGGTTTTCCGTGATTTCCCTAAATCGCTCCAGGCAAATGCCGGGATGGTTCCTTTCAAAGGGCACGGCCAACTTCCTTCCCCGTCCTTCCCTAATCCGATGAGACCGATGACCTCGCTGTCTGGTCTCCTTCCTCAAAACAACCCATCCCCTCTCTATAACTCGGAGCGTGACGTTGGGATACTCCAAGCGGTAGCAACCCAGGGTATCACAGACAAGTTGCAACAGCTGTGGACCAGCTAGCCTGGGAACTTCTTTTTAAAAAAATCAGCAGACTTCTGGCTGGTTTGATCCAACCCACCACGAACGCAGAATTTCTTTCCTGTGCCAATCTCTTCAGGAGATGGTTCAGAAACTTTATGACAAAGTTCCAAACCGAATCAGTGCTGCATCCTGGTCAGGGGTGTACAAAGTCATACTGATAAGTAGGTTCACACCGCCAAGTTCTCTGTAAATTTCAGTCGATTTTGTAGTCACTGATACAACATCACGTACTTTCTTAATCCGTGAAATTTTCCCCTCTTCTTTTGGGCACTTCCAGTTTTTTATTTGGCAGTGCATTTTGATAACCGAAAAGCTCTTACTCTCAAAATATGCCCCGTACGTACAAACATAGAAATAATAAACTTTTTCCTCAACAACTGAGAAACTACGTTATGTAGAAACTACAGCAGGCATACTTTCAGGCTCCCCTTTCCTTACACGACAGCCTCTCATCGACTTAGTGCCTAGAAGAAACGTATTGTAAATTTGTGGTGTGATACTCTTGGAAAAATCCTACATTCATTTCAAATCTCAATGTAAACTAAAAATGAAAAGAAAAACGTTGTGTGAAATTGTAATATCATCCTTTGAGTGTGACTGTATGTAACTTCAGTGTGTTCTGAAGCTTTGGTCCAGTAGGGAACGTATTATCTATGTAAAAGTTTTTCGGTGCAAAAATAAAAGATGGGGCAGAGTCGGATTATGGCGCATTCGGAATTGTACGTGGGGACGGCACGAGTACAGAGTTGATGAAAAAACTAGTTATTTTGTGGAAGGCAGAACAGTTTCGTAATTTTGGAAAGTAGAGGAGCTTAAGGAGATCACAGTGACAGTATACAGTGTAGGGGAATAATATGGAAATGTGAAAAGACGAAAAGAACTCACAACTTTCTAGCTGGTGTTGCAGCAACTTAAGGTTATTTCTAGAAGAAGATGAAATCATAAATTCACTGCAGAAGAGGATTTCGTAAAAGATGAGCAATTCTGAGGAGAAGAAGAGAAAAAGAACGAATAATTTGGAGAGGGAAGTTTCTTTGCCGAAATCCAACACAGAGGACATAACGGGGCAGAAGCTAGTATGGCACTGAACAGTGTGGAACCAGGTGGTATCATACCAAAAGAAAGGAAATATATCGTGATTTCTCTTGGCAGGATACTATTTTCTGTATTGTGTAGAACAGAAAAGAGGCTTCGAAATTTACCCGTTATGTTGACTGTGTAACGAGAGCGGAACGACAGCTATTGTTTTTTTATCGAACTGAAAAATCTTTGATATCTGTACTGCCCAAAGCTAGCACTTTTTAACGTTAAATTAATAAAACAGACAACTTGACATTTAAAGATATATTCAAACAGTCATACATTGTTAAGTAGCACGATCATGTCTACGTACTTCAATTCGGCATAATCAGTCCCGTATCCAGTTTGGAAATAGTTCAAAAATTTTACAGTGTGCATTGAGCCACGGAGTGGTGTGTCAGAGCAGCAGCATAGTTTCTTCTTTCTTATCAGTTAATTTTGGTACTGGAAAGATAGTAATTGTCAGCTTGCCATGCTAGATCGATCATCATAATAACAGCATGTCATGAGGACATCAAAGAGCTTCTATCACTGCGATTGCAATGCAGCGTGAGATCTTTCAATATAATCTCTACGCCACCACCGCACTTGTTTCACAGAGTGTGGAAACAGAATTTTAACGAGCTATTGTGGTAACGTGGAGGAAGACATACCAATAGTATTTAGCTATCCATTAGAACTACCATCTGGTGAGCAAGATGTATGAGACAGGCGAAATACCCTCAGACTTCAAGAAGAATATAATAATTCCAATCCCAAAGAAAGCAGGTGTTGACAGATGTGAAAATTACCGCACTATCAGTTTAATAAGTCACAGCTGCAAAATACTAACGCGAATTCTTTATAGACGAATGGAAAAACTGGTAGAAGCCGACTTAGGGGAAGATCAGTTTGGATTCCGTAGAAATGTTGGAACACGTGAGTCAATACTGACCTTACGACTTACCTTAGAAGAAAGATTAAGGAAAGGCAAACCTACGTTTCTAGCATTTGTAGACTTGGAGAAAGCTTTTGACAATGTTGACTGGAATACTCTCTTTCAAATTCTAAAGGTGGCAGGGGTAAAATACAGGGAGCGAAAGTCTACTTACAACTTGTACAGAAACAAGATGGCAGTTATAAGAGTCGAGGGGCATGAAAGGGAAGCAGTGGTTGGAAAGGGAGTGAGACGGGGTTGTAGCCTCTCCCCGATGTTATTCAATCTGTATATTGAGCAAGCAGTAAAGGAAACAAAAGAAAAATTCGGAGTAGGTATTAAAATCCATGGAGAAGAAATAAAAACTTGGAGGTTCGCCAATGACATTGTAATTCTGTCAGAGAGAGCAAAGGACCTGAAAGAGCAGCTGAACGGAATGGACAGTGTCTTGAAAGGAGGATATAAGATGAACATCAACAAAAGCAAAACGAGGATAATGGAATGTATTCGAATTAAGTCGGGTGATGCTGAGGGAATTAGATTAGGAAATGAGACACTTAAAGTAGTAAAGGAGTTTTGGTATTTGGGGAGCAAAATAACTGACGATGGTCGAAGTACAGAGGATATAAAACGTAGACTGGCAATGGCAAGGAAAGTGTTTCTGAAGAAGAGAAATTTGTTAACATTGAGTATAGATCTAAATGCCAGGAAGTCGTTTATGAAAGTATGTGTATGGAGTGTAGCCATGTATGGAAGTGAAACATGGACGATAAATAGTTTGGACAAGAAGAGAATAGAAGCTTTCGAAATGTGGTGCTACAGAAGAATGCTGAAGATTAGATGGGTAGATCACATAACTAATGAGGAGGTATTGAATAGAATTGTGGAAAAGAGGAGTTTGTGGCACAACTTGACAAGAAGAAGGGACCGGTTGGTAGGACATGTTCTGAGGCATCAGGGGATCAGAAATTTAGCATTGGAGGGAAGCGTGGAGGGTAAAAATCATAGAGGGAGACCAAGAGATGAATACACTAAGCAGATTCAGAAGGATGTAGGCTGCAGTAGGTACTGGGAGGTGAAGAAGCTTGCACAGGATAGAGTAGCATGGAGAGCTGCATCAAACCAGTCTCAGGACTGAAGACCACAACAACGATAACAACAAAAAAATGTGTGTGTAAAATCTTATGGGACTTAACTGCTAAGGTCATCAGTCCCTAATCTTACACACTACTTAACCTAAATTATCCTAAGGACAAACACACACGCCCATGCCCGAAGGAGGACTCGAACCTCCGCCGGGACCAGCCGCACGGACCATGACTGCAGCGCCCTAGACCGCTCGGCTAATCCCGCGCGGCGATAACAACCCATCATTACATCGACAGCTTAGAACTCTGTCTCTCTCTCGAAATTGCAAACATACTGTTAACAGGAACTGTCTAAACATTGTGATGGCGTATTAAAGAATAACTGTTCCTTAAAATCCTGGAGCTGATAACCTTATAATTGTTGATTTTTTCGTAATTCACTAAACACTTTTCTGAGTGATAAAAGGTAAGCATCAACATATTTTTGTCAATTCGAGCAAATGATCGCCCGACATGAATCCCATCAAACATTTCTGGGCTGTAATCGAGAGGTGAATTCGTGTGCAAAATCCTGCACCGGCAACTCTCTCATAATTACGGGCTGCTATAGAGGCAACATGGCTCAAGTCCCTGCAGAGCGAGGGCTTCCAAAGACTTGCTGGGTACACGTCACGACGAGCTGCTGCACGACGCTGGGCAATGGGAATTCGACGCGGTCTTATCAGGTATCCCACGACTTTTGTCAACTCAGCGTATACACATTAAACATGTCCCAGTACAATGTAACATAACGTGTCTGAAAGTTGACATAAAATTTTAAGATAAAATTTGTGATCAACAAGTATCATACAATGCGTATTGTTATCTCAGGAGCCTTACGTTCCAAATACTAAATTAGAAAGTTCCAAAATTAACAGTCAGTTTAAGTTTCGTATTCATGTCTACATTTACAGATATGCCTCATCGGGATATTTCTACATCTACATCCATACTCCGCAAGCCACCTGACGGTGTGTGGCGGAGGGTACTTTGCGTACCTCTATCGGTTGTACCTTCTATTCCAGTCTCGTATTGTTCGTGGAAAGGAAGATTGTCGGTATGCCTCTGTGTGGGCTTTAATCCCTCTGATTTTATCCTCATGGTCTTTTCGCGATATATACGTAGGAGGGAGCAATATACTGCTTGACTCCTCGGTGAAGGAATGTTCTCGAAACTTCAACAAAAGCCCGTACAGAGCTACTGAGCGTCTCTCCTGCAGAGTCTTCCACTGGAGTTTATCTATCATCTCCGTAACGCTTTCGCTATTACTAAATGATCCTGTAACGAAACGCGCTGCTCTCCGTTTGATCTTCTCTATCTCTTCTATCAACCCATTCTGGTACGGATCCCACACTGGTGAGCAATATTCAAGCAGTGGGCGAACAAGTGTACTGTAACCTACTTCCATTGTTTTCGGATTGCATTTCCTTAGGATTCTTCCAATGAATCTCAGTCTGGCATCTGCTTTATCGACGATCAACTTTATATGATCATTCCATTTTAAATCACTCCTAATGCCTACTCCCAGATAATTTATGGAATTAACTTCTTCCAGCTGCTGACCTGCTATATTGTAGCTAAATGATAAAGGATCTTTCTTTCTATGTATTCGCAGCAGATTACACTTGTCTACATTGAGATTCAATTGCCATTCCCTGCACCATGCGTCAATTCGTTGCAGATCCTCCTGCATTTCAGTACAATTTTCCATTGTTACAGTTTAAATGAACATTGAGCTATGGATATGCCAGCTTTTTGTTTGAAACATTGTGCAGCCACTACATTTTTGCCGTTACTATGGAAACAACATCTCTGTTATGGCTTTGTTGAAAGCCATGGTGAGCTGACGGCCGCTGAGCCACTGGTATGCTCATTTCGTCATCTTTATCTACAGGGGTGAGTTCCTCTTCCAGGTCCTGATTGCCTCCACAAGAATTCTGGCAGTCGTACGCACGCTGGCACTTGCTACATGGCGTCGCACTTTGCAAGCTGGGGCGTACGTTCCTGAGAGGGCTGAACGAGTGTCTGCATCGCTGGGCAGCTGTGAAAGCAGTCGGTGGGGCTACACGTCTGAGATAGGCGTGCCCGTGGCATTACGGCAATGTGAATGTTGTACCACATATTGAATAAAAGTATTTTACCTTCTCTATGTGTTTCTACTGGCCAGCACCGCCATCTCCACTCTCTGCCATACTTCGGACTCCACACTGTAGTCGCCCCACATCCACACGCTACTGTGGTTTGGTGCCACAATTCGCTGTCTGGCAGCACGAAGGCACAACCATGGCATGCAGTTCTGTCACACAGTGGGTTAAGTGCACAGACAATTTTTTGTTGATCTTTCTGTTTTCGTGTGTAGGGAACGTGTGTCTTACGAGGGAGACTCGCCAGAATTCGAGAGTAACTTCAGTGCAGCCATCAGAACTGACTGATGTTCCTCAGTTCCTTAGTAATATCAGGGAGCAAAATTTACAACCTGTGAGAGGCCGTCAGTGTCATTTGCTATGTCATGTTACACCGTGGGTTCGGCCATGTGACAAGAAGACGCACGGAGTATGTTGTAAATGATGTATCGTAATGTATACGCTATCGTTGATTGTTGTTCTGTTTTAAGGGGCTCCAGAACGTCCTATACTTGCAATGTTAAAATAACGCTTATAAATTACATCTTTCCTCACAAAGTATTTGAGGTAGGAAGTTGAACTTTTTACAGATTATTTATTGGAATATGGGCTACAACTTAACACAGGGACTTTACAAAATTTTAGTTCAGTTATTAAAGATGATTTTTTTTCAGTTGTAATGAAACTTCACAACATTTTTTTGCAATTTTTTATTTATATATTCAAAAATATACAGTTTTTTGGAAAAAGGCTGTGTTAAATTATGCAGAAGGTACTGTGTAACATTTACTGAAAGTTTGAAACAAATATGTTTGGAAGATCCTTAGAAAACATGTAATTAGTATGAGAAAATAAAAGTTTTGGGAATCGAGCGACAAAGATTGGATTAACTTTTTAGTGCATTCCAGGTCCATAGGATGGATTATCTTCATCCTCTGCAAACTCCTCCTCCAGCTTCCTCTTGTTCCTCCTCCTGTTTACTCTTGTTTGTATTTCTAGACTCTTTGCAGCCCTGTCTGCAGCCCGAAGGCGTTCCTTGTCTAAAGCAAGCATCGCTCGTTGTTGTGTTCATAGATTTTGTTACCATTTTCTTCAGTTGCAGTTACTGCAACACTGTTCCAAAAGGTGGTCATGTATGAACACTTATCACAATTCAGTTGTATTTCACTAGCAAGTCCTACGTGCTTTATTATGGAGAGTTCCAGACCAACTTCACTACAATGAATACATCTTACACAGTTTGAAAAAATTCCTTTGAGAACCGACGTATCAAATATTTCATTCACATCCGATTCGCCCATAAAACATTCATAGTTTTCACTCATTGAACCAAGCTTCTTCTGTGAAGTATTTTCTTTCCCACTTTGACTGCTATGGGCAGGTGTACTTGGAGGCTAGGTTCACTCACTTGGTTATCGTCTTTATTGTTTACAGTAATAACACATACCTTTGGCTTTCCAACATTTCTCCTTTTCTTAAAAGCCTTCAGAGGATTTCTAATAACTTTACTTTTACTCATTATTATACTTCAACAAAACAGGGACTCAAGAAACAGAATTAATTACGAATATTTTCGAGATAACGACAGAGTAAATAAACATGAAACAATCGACAATCACACCAGCGATATATATTGAACCATCACAGGTTAGCCACAACACATACTTTATCTCACATCACTAAAATGTACCTGATGAACACGGACGTTAATAATAACACCATTTGACAGCAGTTTGACAGCGCCACAGTGGGTCACGCCCATGTAGAACACATTTCAAAAAAAATTTAAAAATAGTTGTAGTCTTCGAAATTGATTAAATTATATATCTATCAAAAGGTAATAGTCTGCAGATTCAGAAAACGCAAAAAAGTAAAAATTGAACTTTTCATGATTTTGAGCCTTTCCGGAGCCCCTTAAGCAATGTGTTCTGGAGATCAAGGTTCCACGATGGTAGAATCTAAAACACATAGTGCTATTATGCAGAGGCTGTGCAGTTATTGCTCGATGAGATAGCACAATTAGAGGTGGATAAAACATACTTACTTTGGCAGCTTCTAGCTAACTAGCCGAGTGACCCAGTCCTGTGATACATCCACCCCTCGCAAATTTGACCACTCCCTTCTCTCGAAAGTCAACAATACTTCAATTAACAGCTATGACTGGAGGGTGGTCACAGGATCATTTACTCCAAATAGTAACCTATGTCAAGTGTGTAGAGGGATTAAAAAACTCACAGGCCTTTAATGAGATGAGAAAAGGTCTCCTGCAAACACAAAAGAAACAAGAACGCGAAACTTTTCCGTGAGCAGTTGAGTACTCTTACGAAGATACATGATGAGTTGGCGGAAACTTTTACAGACGGAGTACGTAAGGTTACTGTGCAGGCGCACGAGATGGGTGAGGATGATGAAGGAAATAAGATAATATTCCAGGAAGCCGAACTTAGGGCATTAGATGCCTTTTTGAGGGGCCTGCCACCATATGTGTCTAGAAGGGTTAGGACTGCTACGCCGAAATACGCAGCCAGCATAAAGTGCTATAGACGTATGCGAACAAAGCTCGTCAAGAATTGGCAGCCTCAATGTAGTTGATGTGGTGTCGTTGGATACCATCAACGCGATTGTAGGTACAGAAATAGTAAGCAAGGGGAAAGTGGACAAGTGTTACACACAAACGAGAACCCTAATTCGTAGAGCGGCGTTCTCGGTAAATTTTACTGATACAAGTATGTATGCACAGGAAGGATTTGTACAGTGGGAGTTTTGCGGGGCGAGAAATACAAGCTATTGTTGGGCCTAGGCCGGCCAGAGTGGCCGAGCGGTTCTAGGCGCTACAGTCTGGAATCGCGCGACCGCTACGGTCGCAGGTTCGAATCCTGCCTCGGGCATGGATGTGTGTGATCTCCTTAGGTTAGTTAAGTTTAAGTAGTTCTAAGTTCTAGGGGACTGCTGACCTCAGAAGTTAAGTCCCATAGTGCTCAGAGCCATTTGAACCATTTTTGTTGGGCCTAGTTCCACATTTATCTGTCGGACGTGTGGACCTCGCAGGTCGCAGCCAATTGAATCCACCTCGATATAATTTGGTATTGGTTTTGGAGGTAGGAAGGTTGAGTCTTTGCATTTAACAATATTGAATTTTGAGGTTGAGGTAAAACATTTTAAGCAGCGTGTAACGGTGGTTACTGTATGATTGTAGGATTCGAGTTTCTAATAACACAGCATTCCAAAATTGACCTTAGGCGATGTATTGTTGAACTTAGAGGGGCAACATTCCAGATATGGTGGTACTACCTTAAACAATTAAGCAATCGAACAGCAGATAACAACACCAAGGCTTAATTTGCATGAGAATGTGCAGCAAGGCACTGATCAGTCGCTCTGGGTTGTGACCCATCACGTTGTTTTCTGAGAAGAAGCATTCTACGTGAACAGAGGAAAGGTGGTAGGAAAATAATACCCATAAATGTAGATGTTTTGGAGCCAAATAATGTAAATGTGACGAAGGGATTGGTGGTAGCTAACCTGGATATCCTAGATGAAGGTCTTTGGGACACGGTAAGTGTGCACTGTGATCAGGTACAGTCCGCAGCTAAAACGCCATTACATAAAAACGCAGAGCTTCAAAGAGCAGCGGAAATAGTGCAAATCGAGAAACTGCAGATATGTTTTCCCTAAAGGCCATTTGCCAGCAATACCTGCGATACTGCATCGAATTCATACGGAGAATGAAGCACCAGTACGTCATAAACTGTATTTGAAACCTCAGTGTTTACAAAGAGTTATGGGAGATTTTATTAATCAGCAGTTAGCAGATGGAATAATAGAGGAGAGCACTAATCCATAGGGAACTGCCATGGTGGTTGTGCCAAATAAGACGCCAGATGGGTCTAGGAAATACTGTAGGTTCTGTTGTCATCATAGCTATCTTAAAAGTAAGACAGTGACAGATGAATAGCCAACACGAAGTACCACTGAAACAACATGGGACAGTTCAAGTACTTCTCCACCATGGATCTAATGAGTAGGTAACATCAGTTAGGGGTATATATTGGGGACCAACTAATGACAGTTTTCTTGGTCCCCTGGGGCCATTATCAATGTCGAAGATGCTATTCAGATTTAAAATGTGACAACAGCATTTCACTGGTTGTTGGATGGCGTACTAAAAGGGCTGAAAACTCGTGATACAATTGTTCTGTAAAGGATATGATGGAGCATTTACAAATGGTTATGACGGGTATTTAAAAGGTTTCACGCGGCGTATTTGACGTTATGTACTGAAAGGCGTCGTTTGGCTTTGGAGTAGTTTGAGTGCATGGGGCATGTAATTTGATTAGATTAGATTGGATTTACTTTCATTCCAGTTGATCCATAGTGAGGAGGTCCTCTAGGACGTAGAACATGTCAGAAAAACAATAATACATGACAAATATTTATAATTGTGTGAAATAAATGAATAGCAATTTACTGTTACCTTCCATTAGGAAAGTGGGTGCACTCAGCGACGGTTATGTAATTTATAAATTATACAGCACAGCAATCAGTTGTCCTTTTCTTGCACGTTTTATTACGCAAATCCAGATTTCGGCTATTTCCTAGCCATTATCAATGAACTATTTTCAATCTCGATTCATGTTAGTTCCCTGTTGTTTGCCCGAACAATAATAGAGAAAAGCCTTGATGGCACCATGAGTGAGACATGATGTTAACAGCTGTTACATCTTTTTAAGGAGTTACTGCATATTGGATAGTTACTAAAGAGAGCGCATGTTCTACGAAATAATGTGTGGGAAGATGAATGACTATGGATGGCTAACGAGCCAGCATGCCAGAACTGTAGAGGCATGTACAGCTTCTGAATCTTGGGTTTCAGGCTACGAAGTGTTAAGTAGGAGACTTCAACAGTATGGGGGCTAGGGCGGCGTCAGAGCATTTTGTTCGTGTGGGTTGCCGACATCAGGGGCACAGATCCACTCATGGTCAAACCTGTTGTTCTCCTTTGATTGACAGGGACTTAACCTATTGTGCTGCTAAAAGGATCCTTCCTTTTGATTGAAGGGCACTTAACATTTTGTTCCCCCAACCCCTCCCACTCCCCTCATCCCCTCAGGAAATCTCCAACCTACCGCCTCCCCCTCACTGCTGCAGGTACAGTTTCAGATATGAGTTATTGGAATAGCCCCTCTCACTCTTATCAGTTTCATTGACTACTTAATTAAATTGATCAAGTAATTAACCTCTCCACCTCTGGTAAACCCCTTCCCCTCCCATCCTCCCTCCCAGAAATTGGCGGGAAAAAGAATCAGCTGATTGGTCATTTGGAGGGAAATCGACCGCTGTGTATGGAATATTGTTTAAACTATTTAAACAATGTGTTAAATATTATTTGTTTTAACAATTTAGGGGATTTAAGGAAGTGTATGAAATATACGGTAATTGGTGGAGAGGAAGGATCTCATAACAGGAAATTCAACTGTGTACTGTTCATTTACAAAAAAAAAAAAAAGAAAAATCTGTGTGTGAGGGATGGATTTCTCTTGCTCATCATTCTCTGCTGTTTGGAAACATGTAGGTCTTATAAGAAGTAATTACGTGGGGCAAACATATTGCACAACCCAAAGTTTGGCACTGTACTCTAGATGTGTTAACCTAGTGTTTTTGTCAGCATTTAACCTATTGTTCTGTTAAGTGGTTTTCCACGTCACCAACATTTCCATAAACTATTGTAGCGCATTTGATGCCAAATTAAGTAATTAGTTATGTCCTCCCACCATTTTTGCTACACTTTTCGCATTTCACATGCTTTTGAAAGCCATTTCTGACGCATTCTTTTTTGTCACCCACCCCCTTGAATTATTGTAATGCATTTTACATAAAAATTATGCAAATTAACCTATTGTTGTGCTATTAACCTGCTGTTCAGCTCCATGTCATCCACTCGCACACACCCTCCTCTTAACTATTGTACTGCCAACACCATGTTGATATAAAAAACTTATGGAAAATAATTAAATCGAAATTCTTCACATGAATGGGGTAGTTTCTTTTTTAATTTGCAGCTTCCCATTGGTCAGTGAAGTCTATGGAATATAGTTTAACCAAAAGATCGCTAATAAAAAACACATCCCGCCACTCGACGCCCAACACTGTAGCCGCGGACTCCGCACGTGCCCCCAGGAGTCCGAGTGCCCAGCGGCCCCCACAAAGTGACGACACAACCTTCAGCTGCCAAGTGATCCACAGGTGTCTGTGTGGGTGCTGCAAGCATGAGGTGGCAGCATCCCTTTCATACTTGACACTTGAGAAATTCCTGAGACTGCCCATGATGTCATTCAAATCAAACATAATTTGTTTAAATTTGTATAAATTGAATTAAATTTGTTGAAATTTGTTTAAATATGTTGAAATTTGTTTAAATTTTTTAGCTGTTTACAGCATTAGTGGCTTAGTGTGGTATTACCGCCACAACAGGCTGTGATATCAGTGTTTGTTGAGCTGTCGGTGTTCAATTAGTCAGACACTGGTTCCAGGCAGGGGGAGTTTTAATAGCTGTATTACACGCACTCATTCAGCTGAGGAGTGCATCTACAGCTCCCTGCATGAAGAATGGAAGCGAGCATTATTTCTTGAACATATGAAGAGGAAGAATATGGTCCTGCAAACACATGGTTTGCATTAAATATGCATTACACAATGCATGGAAACATTTGTCTCTGCTAGAATTGTCCGTCATTTCTAAAACCTACATATAAGCTCCCACCACACAAGAGATAACCTCCTCCAATCCACCAGACCAAAGAACTGACCTAATTCACGATTTCATTGCTAGAGGCCGCTGCGATTGGTCATGTGATCGTGCAGTTCAGTTCATAGGAGCACATTATCATGATGACATCATGTGTTTTTCTCAGCTGCACATCTGAGCCAGCCTCCACATCCCACCCCACACCCCCTGGCGTCTGGAGGGGCAAACTGGTGAGAAAGGAATCAGCCAGTTCTGGGCTGCTGGAGAGAGGAAGGAGTGTACTTTATTTACTTTTTGAACAATTTATTTAGGCACGCATTTCACCTAGTTTATTTATTATGCTGATACAAAACACTCACCCTGACTTCTTGAGGTCACAATATATAGTTTACAGACCTGGAAACAACTCATAAATAATTCAGTACACTGATGTACAGCGACGCAGACAATTTGTAAATTAGACAAATAATCCACTACACAGCATACAGATGTGCAAACTACTCGTAGATCATCGAAATAACGCATGCAAACATGCTCCTAACGCTTGAACACCTGGAAATAGTTCAGTGCACAAACACTCAGTGCACATAAGAGCCGGCCAGAGTGGCCGAGCGGTTCTAGGCGCTTCAGTCTGGAACCGCGTGACCACTACGGTCGTAGGTTCGAATCCTGCCTCAGGCATTGATGTGTGTGACGTCCTTGGGTTAGTTAGGTTTAAGTAGCTCTAAGTTATAGGGGACTGATGACCTCAGCAGTTAAGTCCCATAGTGCTCAGAGCCATTTGAACCATATACTGGATGGAAAGCCTAAGTGCACCCCCTAACACATGGAAACCGTCCAGATGCGGGAGAGGAAGTTTGGGTTGGTGTACTTCATTTATTTTGCTCGGGAAACTTACGCAAATATCCATCCTAATTGCGTAAATAATCACAAATATCCGCCCTAATTACGCAACTATATGCATAGCGCTGCACAAGGACGCTTAAAATCGCAAAAACTAACTATACCATACAACTGTTCTTATCCTTACTGGTGAGAAAAAATTCGCAAACCACTCCAAACTTACCCAAATATCTATCCTAATTACGTAATTAATCACAAAAATTGGATCTAATTACACGACTATATTCACAGCGCTTCGCAAGGACAGCAATACTCCACAAAATCTGACTATACCATACAACCGATGTTATCCTGCTGGGAAAAATATCTCGCAATACCACTCGAAACCAGCGTCAGGGTCACTCAAACTCTACCCTACACCTACAAGATAGGGGGGAAAAGGCTGTGGTGTAAGGTACAATTTTTATTCTTTTTGGTGGGAAATACATTCAACTGACTAGTTGCTGGTGTTGAACAGAGAGGAGTTTAAAAAAAGTGCATTACCTGCAAGCATATAGCATCTTTCGTTGTTTGACGTCAGAGTTCACTACACATGCCTGCTAAAAATAACCCTACAGCACAGCTAACTGAATCCATACAAGCAATCACAGCTGATGGATAAAAATGCATCACATTTGTGATTACACATCAAAATTGTCGTGAAAAAAAACAGCACTCATATTGAACGGGTCTTAGGATAAAATTAGAGACTGAAAGACCCCCTCACACTGTCATTTACCAACCCACCTCACAGCACCGTTACCGATTTAATGTGCAACCGACCAGAAATAGACCACTACATTCCACGTCTCGTGAATGAATGGGGCTTGCTGAGTCCTCGCCCATCCCTACAATACAGGTGATGAAACTTTAAACTGGTCTATGCACTTGATCAATACCTGTATATTTAGTAGGACCGTCACATGTGCTCGATGCTGGCACACATGCAGTATTTGTTTTCTGAATATGGGAGGAGAGAGATGCGATAAAAATATTATCAAGTTCACTATCGGATGAAGTTAGTGGAGCTTTTATAGGTCGTAATGTTTCTCTGTTGGATGGTACAGAATAATGAAGATAGTGTTTTGGGGTGATAGATGTGAATGGGCCCTGAGGGATGCGGATCTGTAGTACTTGTATGTACTTTTGGGGATGCACCGCAGTGCAGTAGCAAAAATCCTCGTCCTTCTCCCTATTCCCGTTTCCATCGTATGGTCAAAACACAGACCTGTCGCAGTAACGCAGCTTAGCCTGTTTCTACACGGGATGCAGAAGGTGGTAGATACAGTTTTCTCCGACTTCTAAGTTCCGATTTACATTGGAACAATCACACCTGCAAAGCTACAGGGATGGTAGCGCAGAGTCCGAGAGGGCAGTTGCAGGATGCAAAGGGACTACCTAAAACGAGGCTGGAATTTTGCTGTAGCAGATAGGTTCGAGAAAGGTGACTAGTTTCGAGATATGAGAGTGCCAGAAATATGATTCACTAATGGCTTCTCCATAGGATCCATCGCCGGTATGTGCTTGAATGGAAAGATTTGATTCCAGATGGATATTTACTTGTATGTACCTGTAGAACCAAGGACGCTTATGATGGTAATATTGTTCTGTTTTTTAACATCTCGCTGTTTGTAAGACAATTACAACTCTCTTTCTAGGAGACAGTGGTACCACTCGCAAGAAAACTTATGAGACATGTCCACCCATCGTTGATTTTCGGTCAGTATTATTTCGTACCGCCGGCAATCAGTTATTGACGAAGTATTACACTTAGTAGTAAGGGATGTGTGATAGGTTCGCCTTGAGCATCAGGCTTATAAAGTATATGTTTGTGTTCCGATATGTGCAGAGGAAATGATTATGTCCAGTCATAAGGAAGGTATGGATTTGATGTGGAATACTGAACCGTCCGAATGGAGAAGTTTTTTACAATGCAGGAATGTAGTTGACTTAACCGTGTAGTCCTCTAGACGGCCGAATAGCGAACTAATACTTAGTATGTGTTGGACAGGTTTCGTGATGAAGTGGAAATTTTAGAAGACTCAGTATGGATGTTTGTTTGCGCTGGGCTATTATTCCCTCCCATGTAAATTGTACAGTTGACTGCTTCTTCACATTTCGGGCCTTTCTTTAGTTGAGAAAACATCGATTGTGGTGTGTGCATCTAGCTGTTTCTCTAGGCATGAGAAACACCTTATTTGAGTTTGTAAATTATAGGGGTGATTTGGAATCTGTTATATCACTGACATCAGTATTCTTGAGTGGAAACATCAGTTTGCTCTATTTTCTTTTTTCCACGTAAAGGTCTTTGCAGACGGGATAAGTTTCTGCTGAACATTTGTGATGGGTGGCACTACACGTCGCTGGACGTTACAAAAAAATGAGATGCGAGTGCAGTCCAATGTAAAAAAACTATACCAATTTTGCTCATAAAATTAAACGAAAATGGACTTTGTCTATTTTCGTGGAAAGAGGAGATTTATTACCGTCGGGAATTTTTTTTTAATACTTGCTTTATGAGTCGAGTTGATGTTCAGCCCAGAACGGCGGGTGAGCTCTGTACGACAACGCTGCCCCTGCCCGTGCGTTAAACAAAGGTGTTGTTCATCCCAGGCGTTGAGAACCTGTCTAGCCTGTGACAGCAGCGCCTCCTAGCCCACTTTAGAAGACCCAGATGCATTTGGGGAACGTACCCTTTTATCCCTAGTTAACTATACCTGCTATTGTGTTGACGAAGTGTGATTGTATCAGTGCGGATGGCGGCCAGCGCGGCTGTCGGCTGAGTAGCTCCATCCCGTAGTTTATGATTTACATGGGGGAGAACGCACGTTCAGCTGCAGTCCTCTAGGACGACGGCTTTCCCCCGTACATGTCATGCATTATGACCCGTTCAATAAGAGTGCTGGTTTTTTTCGTGGCAATCTCGAAGTGTAATTACAATTGTGACGCATTTATTTTCCATCAGCTGTGATAGCGTGTATTGGCTTTGGTTAGCTGGGCTGTAGGAAGATTTTTAGTAGGGTTGTGTAGTGAAATGGTTCAAATGGCTCTGAGCACTATGGGGCTTAACTTCTGAGGTCATCAGTCCCCTAGAACTTAGAACCACATAAACCTAACGAACCTAAGGCCATCACACACATCCATGCCCGAGGCAGGATTCGAACCTGCGACCGTAGCAGTCGCGCGGTTCCAGACTGTAGCGCCTAGAACCGCTCGTCCACCGGGGCCGGCCAAAAAGAAACATGTTTTTTTCAAAACAATACCGCTGGTTCAATGAGGGATTCTAGCACTCAGACGTTTTGTCCAAAATCGAGGGTTCAGGTTTAAAACCCCGTGGTACTTTTACCTCGCTTACCCCCCCCCCCCCCCCTCTAACACCGACCCTGCAGCCAGCAATGCAGCCAGTAGCTGGCTCTGGCTGCCGTCGGTGGGCCTTCCTGGGCGTGCCCGCAGCATCACTGTTCTACCAGTGTTGTAGCGCAAACTGAATAACATCCAGCTGTGTCTTCCTAGCCATCACCAGCCAGCACCATCCCCTGTCGCGCCCTGTCGCGCCTCGGCTTCTACATCACAGTGACCTGTCGTCCCCGGACTACTACTAATCTGAGTCAATGACTGAATGAGTTAGGAATAGAGATCTGTTAAATTTCTAGCACAATCCAGGTGTTTCAGGCCATACATGAAGTTATAGTCGACACTAAGCATTCTCACAGAACTGAGAATCTTATCGAATTACAAAAGCTGTAAAAATCTGTTGCGAATTTGGGTTTTCGTCCTCCGTTTCCAGTTATACTCTTCTTGGAAGCGCCTTTCCCTGTCGTTAAAATGCTCCAGTCGTAACCAGGTAGTCAGTAGTTTGGTCTCCTCAATAACATGTGCATAATGCATCTTCAGTTATTCTGAACCGTTTATATCATTCTTTCAGTTTTCCATGGCCTGTAAAATTTGGCGACAGTAGTAGCTTAATCGTTAAACGATGGTGGTTCGTAGGAAAGAACGGTTTCGTGTGTACCCCGTGTTTTATTTGTTGCCATTCAGTCTCCTGTTTATTTCTGAATTCTCCTGTTTTTTTTCTTATTGCACTAATAGGGCCGTTTACCGAAACCGACTGTTTTCCGTGATCGAGGTGCTTTCTTAGCTGGATTATCAGCTGGTTTATCGCCATATCCGTGTGTGAGTGTGATCCAATCCGAACTCTGCCTGTCAGTTAAGCTTCTATAATCTTCTAAGTTCCGATCGGATTTCGTAACTAATCCAATGTTATCCTGCTGTCGATGTGGATTACTGCAACTCTGTCAACAATCGTTGATTGGTTATCGACTCAATCGCATTTAGAACGGCAAATTGTTCTCCTTGGTTGTTCTAGAATTCTTCATCCTGTCTGAGCTGTAATTGATGAGTAAGCTTCTGGCTGATGTATATTGCAATTCTTGAGGGTGCTCCGTCGTCTGATTTGATTGCATCCGGGTATACTTCAAGAGAGTAGTACTTATTTTCTTCCTTTTCAATTATTCTGGAAAAGTCTGCTGGGTGCGGCGAGCTTTCGTTCTCTAGAGCGAGGTCTACAGTCTGTCGGGGTCTTTCGAGTATACGATGTCATAGCATTTGGCTATTTCTCGAATCTTAATAGTTACTGGCGTGGGCCGGCTAAATCATATAGTGCTTCATTGGATGTCGTCGGGTAAGCACTATCTTTAAACTGACTTAATCGTTGTGCTCTGTTAATTCTGATGTAGTTGTATCCTCGCTCTAGTGCTTCTACCCATACCTGTGGAGCATACGATTGTATAGGTAATACCGCTCTTTTATGAACAGTTCGTGCGCAGGCCCCAGTTGAATTTAGCTGTTCATGAGATAGCGTTAATTAAAGACGCACATCCGTCTGCAATGTGTTGAATGTGTTTGAAATGTAAAATTGCTGTCGATTAAGACATCCAGCCTTGTTAGACGATCCACCTGTTGAAGTTCTTTGTTCCTAAGGTAAATGCTAATTTTTGATTATGCACATTGCCTTTTCCTGGTTATAAGCATAGCTTTTGATTTCTGTTCGTTGAATCGAAGTTTGTTGATATCGGCTCAAGTTCCGAATTGTTGCGTGGCTGTATTGCAGACGTTCTCGGTTTCAAGAGCGCTTTTCCCTTTACTTAGTAGAATCAGATCGTCGGCAGAAGCAATTATGAGAGAGTGCTTTGAGTGAGGAGATCTAAGTGACGAATTCTATAATATATTCAATGCACCTGGACAGCACCGGCCGGGGTGGCTGAGCGGTTCTAGGCGCTTCAAGCGGGAACCGCGCGACTGTTACGGTCGCACGTTCGAATCCTGCCTCGGGCATGAATGTGTGTGATGTCCTTAGGTTAGTTAGGTTTAAGTAGTTCTAAGTTCTAGGGGACTGACGACCTCAGAAGTTAAGTCCCGTAGTACTCAGAGCCATTTTAACACCTGGAGAGCAACAAGAGCCTTGTGGACATCCTTAGGTTGCTGTTCACTCTATTCGATGGTTGTTGACGTGGACACTGCGGTCTGTGGATAAAGTAGCTCCGTGTCAACGTTTACAGATTCCGAGGACATTCAGGTTCATACAACGCTTCATAAACACTATGTCATTTATCACGCTCTGTTCCATACAGAACGGATGTGCTCAGCGACTGTGTTTTTTTAAAGTTGAGCAGCCAGTTGCTAATAATCTGATTACTGTAGACCTGGATTCCGGTCATTGTCCAGCGTTAAAAACATATAAGAATAGATTACAGTAAGACGCATGCACGAATCAAAACATAATATAGTTGTATAACCGTTGAACTACAGTAGATGCCGGTAAGATGCTGGTCAAATCATCATTTTCGCTTGCCTACGCAAATAGCTCCTAGTAGACTATCCATGCCAATGTTTCAGTTCACACTAAGAGCTGCTGTTTACAATTATTACACAGCTGACTTCGATGTATGTCATAATGGTGTGTAGAGCCCTCTATACATAAGTGGGTTAGATTACAGATTTAACTGACCTTGCTCATATAATGTTGGATAATATTTGAAAAACGTCAAATACAATAGATAAAAACTCTTAAAAGTAGCTGAGATATGTATTATTCGAAAGGCGGTCACCAATCCATCGCCGATCGAGCTGCCGGTGGTTACTGCATGAAATAACACTAGTTTGTACACATTGCTGTTTAAAAACGACAGCTGTGTAATAATGGTAAACAGCGACCTCAGTTTGCACTGAAATACTGAAGTGTGTAGTGTAGCTGGGCTATTTGTATAGGCAAACGGTAATGATGATTTGACTTGCATCTCACCAGTGCGTTACTTTATCACCTACTCTGGTACAACGTTTATACAACTATATTATGTTTTCGTTAGTGCATGTGTCTTACTGAAATGTATTCTTATGTGTTTTTAGCACAGACGATAGCCACACAGTGATTAACTCTGTCTGCAACAAACTGATTATTAGTGACTGGTTGCTGTACATTTTCTCAAATATGTCATCAGTTCGCGTCCAGGGCCCCTTGTATATCAAGACTCACCACGATGACACATATTTTGACTGTGAGACGGCCACCTGCAATTTTTTTGATTGCCATTAACTAATCAGTTGTGCCTGTTTGTGACGTTAACCTGTATTGATATTTATGTAGAAGATCTATAAAGTATAAGAAATATATTATTCGATTTATTTAACGTTTTTCTAGGATCTTCGGTTCTGTGTATAAAAGACATTGGGCAGAACCTGGTAATTTCTATAGTGCGTTCTTTTCTAGGCTTGACTATCGCTATTATTTTAACTCTCTTTCATAGATTTGAGAAGCATCCGGTTTGAAAGCAACGATTATAGTTGTAACACTCTGAGAGAACGTATTGAATACTCTAAAACGGAATTGTACTACGAACTCCACTTTCTCCTACCGTCTTTTGGGGTCCAAATGCTCTAGTGTTTCACGAAGTTGCTGTTACTTGAAATCCTAATCGTCTTCTGTTCTGCAGCTACTTCAGTAAAGCACCTGTCCTCTTTATGGGATTTTCGTTCTTCGCCTTTTTCTCTAACTGCTGGTATAAATTAGTCCAACCTGGCCTCCCGAAGCCGGCACCGAGGTGAATCCACTGATCCGGGATGCGCACCGCGTTTAAAAAAGGATTTCACCGTGAGGTGCTAACAGGTTCATTATCCGGCACAGGTGTTACATGTCAGAGTCTAATAGACCACACACCTACTGGATTCTCTAGTACCTCGATACGGTTTCATTCATCGTCAAGCAGTGCGCTCAGGGTCACCATACCGTACCCCGGTCTCAGACGCAGTCGAATTCCATTGTTCCTCAATAGCAATGACGCGTCATGAATAGCCTGTTGACGATGACGCATGGCGCATGAATAATTTGGTTCCAATGGAAAGCGATATGGTGCAAGTTTTGACCTTGTTCATGTACGCCATTATAGAGAGAATGATGTGGTTGCAGAACTATGTTTTTCATATAGTACAATGCACGGCTTTATAGCCAACAAATTTTTGCACCATAAGAATGTGTGTGTTATGGCGAAAAAATTTACAGGTTTTGAACATGAGACAATTTACATACAAAGCCTACACCTTGTTTATTCAGGTGCAGTGACCATTTAAGAACTTATACACTGAAGTGAAGAAAGTCATAAGATACCTCCCAAAATCGCGTTGGACCTCCTTTTACCCGGTAAATGTGTCGGACCCCTTTTGTCCGGTGTAGTGGAGCACTTTCATGAGGCACGTTGTTGGAATCCCATGCAGAAATATCGATCCACACTGCCTCTACAGCTGTACATAATTGCTTAAGTGTTGCCGGTGCAGGATTCTGCGCACAAACTGATCTCCCGATTATGTCCGATATACGTCCGATGGAACTCATGTCGGGCGATCTGTGTGCCCAAATCATTCGCTCGAATTGTCCAGAATGTTCTTCAAATCAATCGCAAAACAATTGCGGCCCGGTGATATGGCGCATTGTCATCCATAAAAATTCTATCGTTATTTGGGAACACGAAGTCCATGAATGGCTGGTAATGGTCAATGATCGGTTCAGCTGGATCAGAGGACCCAATCCTTTCCACGTAAGCACAGCCCACACCATTGTGGAGCCACCACGAGCTTGTACAGTGCCTTATTGACAAGTTGGGTCCACGACTTGGTGCGATATGCGACGTACTTCAATCCTACCATCAGCTCTTACCAGCTGAATTCGAGACTCATCTGACGAGACAACGCCGGCCGCTGTGGCCGAGCGGTTCTAGACGCTTCAGTCCGGAACTGTGCTGCTTCTACGGTCGCAGGTTCGAATCCTGCCTCGGGCATGGATGTGTGTGATGTACCTAGGTTAGCCTATCGCCCCCCCCCCCCTTAGTCCTTTCCGAAACGCAGCTTGTGTTCCGTCTGCAATAACCCCTCATCATTTCCCGAGTGAGACGGACATTCTGAGACCAGTTTCATTTTATCCCTTTTATGAATGTGCTGATGAGGAACGAAATAGTGATCAAGGAAGTTCGCTGCAATTCAAGAGGTGTTTCTTGGAAATGGGAATGTAGCAGGCACACAAATATCGTTTATAAGTTTGACTGAAATAGCTTGAGAGCACTACTGCAAAGACTAAAGATACGTACTCTCTCGGAACAGAAAAGAAACGACGCACCACGAAGCAATTACCCGACGGAGACGGAAATAGGTAGATGTAATGTATATGTACAGACAAACATATGATTACGATTTAAGAAAAATTAGATGGTTTATTCAAGAGAAAGAGCTTCACAAATCGAACAAGGCAATAACGCTTTGGTTCATCTCTAGCTCCTTATGCAAGCAGTTATTCGGCTTGGCACTGACTAATAGAATTGTAATACCTCTAATGAATATCCTGCCAAAATCTGTCCAATTGGCAAGTCAGATCCAGAGCTGTCTGGAGGACCCTTCCCACAACGCCCCAAATTTCAGCTGGGGACATATCCGGCGACTGGCTTACCGTGAACGTCAACGAAACGGGGCTTAGAATATCGTCGACGTACCGCTGTGCTCCACGATTGCAGCATATGACAACAAAAGGTGTCCTTCTATGCAATGAAATAGCGCCCAGAACATCACTCCTGGTTGTCGGGCCGCATGGCGGGCAACAGTTAGGTTGGTACCCCACAGCTGTCCGGTGCGTCTGCAGACAGGACTCCGTTGGTTATTGGGGCTCAATTCGAGGCGGAACGTATCACTGAAGACAATTCTGTTCCAGTCAATTGAAGACCTGGCCGAATGTGCCCGACACCACTGCGAATGGGCCTGTTGGTTTACAGAGGTCAATCGTAGTCAGCGCAAGGGGTGTTGTGAGCTTAGCCCCCTTTCTTTGAGCCGCCTGTTGATGGTTCTGGTGATCAATGAAGCACCAGTTGCACGTCATGTCGATGGTAACGATTAATCCGGAGTTCTGAGTGCCTCTCTTGATGACTGATCGGCCATCACTTTGTGTCGTCTCTCGGTAGACCGCTTCCTTCTTGACTCTGTGTTTGGTCACGGTGCACCCGTTCCTGCTAACATCGTCGAATAGAGGCATCGCTTCTGCTCAAAGGTCTAGCGACTGGCCGATTACTCCAATCGGCTTCTTTGAGCCCAGCTACACGTTCGGTTCCAAATGCTGACGTCTGCGTATATTGTCCACGCACCTCTCTGCGAGGCGTGGTTACTGTCCTCCTAAGTACACGGAATGAAATGCGCAAAGACTATATGCCCTGGTGTGCCCTGTCTACTATCCTAGCCAGCTGTGCGGCGAAATTGCGCTGCAACGTCACGCATTCATCCATATCAATTTCTGACCAGTTAGTGAAGCTTTCTTGTGGTGCGTCGTATTCCCTCCTCCCCCCTCTCCCCTTCCCCCTGCCCCCCTCACCACTCTCCCCTCTCCCCTCTTAGTGTGTACAAATTCTACGATTCTGGTAGTGTACATAATGCGTTAAATTTTCAATTGTAGAGCAATGGGGATTATCGCTAATTGTGTTTCTCTTAAGGTGCTCTCTTTTTAAGTCTGTTTTCGTGTGGCTCAGTGGCTAACTGAATAATAGTTAGAGGACAACTGCAATGGAACTGAGGTCAGTTCTGGTCGATCCTTGAGATTCCCAATCATTTATCGCCTTTTCTATATCTGGTAATGATTTTTTAACATAAACAATGCTGTACAGCTCTGTTCCAAGCCTTAGGCTGGTAACAGCTTACTTACATGCCTAACAGTTTTAGGGCCTAAGCTTATAGCCCAAATAAATATCTAGATTAGACGTTAACTTTGAAAAGAATATGAGTTTTTAGCAGCTGGGGAGGTTTCCCACTTCAGTTTACGTACGACAGCAACGGCAATAAGACTTAATACTTTTTTTTTTTTTTTTAAGTACGGATGTTGTTCAAATATTATGTCATCGTCCACATATCAGTACAGTACCTTAACCGTGCGATGATTAAGTGCTGACCCTCCATTTCAATCGTGAGACATTCATTCCGTCAGAAATTTTACCTATACACTGGTACGCAAACATTAAGGACGAGAATAGCTTTCGCATGATGTGCCACTGCCAAGTAAAATGGCTCGATGGAACTTGAACCAAATATTGAAAGAACTGCCACAGTGCAGTACAGAAGTTAACTGAAGGAAATACACAACGAGAAGAACAGAAATAACATTTTTATTCAAAGATAATAATTACACTGAAGTCACTGCGATTAATGATGGGCCCCTGGACATTTCGCACCAGCGTCCAATCCACAACATTCGACAGCGTGCAATTGTCACTACACATGTGTGGTTCCAACAAGTGACAATTTTTGCTTACATTACGTATAATCCTGAGTTGTAAATAAACATGAAAATATCAGATTACATGATTTAATCATTTTTCCCTTCAGTCGTATCATGCTGTATAAACGCAAAACCAATTTCACTTTATTACGTTACTGAATCATGCTGAACATCCTGTTACATACATGTTAGTTGTTTCCGACGTTGGCAAAGCTATTAATAAACTCTTAGCAGAGATTCGAGATAGAGATAACACAATTTTGGTTACGCTAGAGATTTTATGAATACTGCCTCTAATTCGCTTAATGATCTTTTATTTATCACTTGCGTAATAGTATGCTTTCTCGCCGTATGATGATGCTGATCTGACTCAGGTATCCAGACGGTCGGCGATATTTTGGCAAGCTGATTTGTTGCCATTACTTCATCTAATATTTTAATGGTACAACCATTTAGAATTTTCAAAATCTATTCCGCTGTCAACATTAGGAAAATCCCATGCCGAAGCAAGTTACGGGCGTGTGATTTAACGCATTTGCACAGTGAACAGAATTTCGAAGTGCTAAATCAAGGTCCTAATGATGGCAGTAGCCGAAATGTTGCGACATCGCTCTTATTCACACAGCAGTCGCCGGGGCAGAAACATATCCGTTTAGTTCGCGGCTTATTTTCTTGCAATGGTTTGCGACGGCCACGTTAATTAAGTGTTAATATTTTTGACAGTATTCTAATTCCATTATCGCTGGGAACCGTTGTTCAATTTTCACCGAAATTCTGAAGTAGCTCACAAAGGGTAAAGAAACCATTTTTTACTGTCGTCTTAGCAAGCGGACCAGTAGTATCTAGAACTACTGTATTGAATTAACGCTGTAAAAAGAAATACCACAATATAATTTTTTTATTGTGTCAAAGTTTTAAATCAGCGTTATACATGCTATTTAAATATTACATTAACACAGAGAACCCACAGTTAGTATAAACGTTAGGGGTTAATAGTATCAGATCTCTTTTTTAGCTAGAAATCGATCTGAATAATGACGACCGTAGAAATGATAGATTCCATGCAGTCTTTTGGTTCATGAAGTACTAATGTGCTAGTTACAATTTCGTGCGATGTTTTTAAAAACTTTGTAAGTATTTTTCTCTGTCACATATTTCCTAAATGTTAAAGCGGAAGTCGTACAAGAAAGGAACAAGTGGCAGAAAAGATAAGCTGTGTACTATACAGGAAGAATAAAATCCCCACGTACACCGTTGGAAATTACGTGAGTCTAACAATAGTTCGTGGCTTTATTATTCATTTATTTACCCTGGGGGGCTTGAAAAAATTGTTCTATTTTGTAAATTCGTATACGTCATTTGGGATTGTGGAGTGTGGGTTGCCGCTTATACACATCGTTCGCGCAATATTGTTTTAATACCGTGGTTGGTAGCTGGTTATCAGGACCAGTTTTGACGAGACGCACTTTATACGGATTACGACTAAGAAATGTTAATTTTAGTACCACCGATTTTGATTACGTTAATTTACGACGACAGTTTAGAGGCTTTCGACAAAGTTGAAAGAGATAAGGAATAGATAGTTCAGAAAGGAAGTGATGTATCTGCAGTCGCCGTTGGAGAGGTATTGAGTAAATGGAGCCAACTCCAAGAAATCTTAGAGCACACATTCGATATCTGCGGCGGAAACAATCCACAGAAATTGATTAATAACCACAAATTAAGAAGATCTGTACAATTATTCGAGAGGCGATCACCGCTTAGAGGAAGGAAATTGGAAAAAAAATAGATGGGGTCTTTTCAGAACCTCCAGTAAAATAAATATTTCTCTTCACTAGGCGGTGGAAAGGATCTGATAACACGTTAAATGATGAAATATTTAAAAATGTGTCTGTAAATAAATTCCTCTTTTCAACAGTGACCTTTGCAAAATCCGACTTAGTCTGGTGAAGGAGACAACAGCGACACGAATCTTTTTGTTGATAACTTTATAGTCTCGATTGTAGTTCAATTCAGTAGTAAGTATATAACTGTCCGCCCCCTAAGGTGAGTAGTTGACGCTGCCATGCAGGGGGCTGAGTTCGATTCTCGGCCCGGTGGGAGATTTTCTCCGCTTGGAGAATGGGTGTTGTGTTGTCCTCATCATCGTCGATGCGGAAGTCATCTAGTGTGGCTTCACCCGAAAAAATTTGCAACTTGCCGGCCGGACTTCCTCAGGTGGGGATTCCCGGAGATCAATGCAATACGATCATTTCGTTTCACTATATAACTGGCTTTGTTGACCAACAACCATTTTCAGTATGATCTGAGGGTGGCTGATGATAAACCAAAACCAATTATATAATTGCTATTCGACTGCGATCAAGACTACTACAATTTGTGTCCATCCGGTCTGTCCAGCGCTGTTGGCAAGCGGTGTGCACTCAGCCCTTGTGAGGCGAACTGAGGAGCTACTTGATTGAGAAGTAGCGGCTCCGGTCTCGTAAACCTACATACGGTCGGGAGAGTGATGCCTGTGGTCTGAGGAGGAAACGGCGGCCAGTCGGTACCGTTGTGCCTTCCAAGGCCTGTTCGGGTGGAGTTTAAATGGTCTTTATTACAGTCGGTTTCGAAAGATTAACTCTCTATTTTCAGATATTTAACTGTGAACAACTATAGCCACATGGAACGTGATGGGCGAGCAGACTCCAGTTACGTGCGCCGCGGGAGAAATGCATGAACATGGACTTTTAATCTTCGAAAAATGACAGCTTTTGAGAAACATGTTGTGGCAGAGGGGAGTAATTAACAACCATCACGAACAGATATGAGTAGATAGTGCCATCCAGGGGCTGTTCGGGCGGAGTTTAGAGTTAAATGGTCTTTATTACTGTCGGTTTTGAAAGATTAATTCTCTCTTTTCAAACATTTAACACTGAACAACTATAGCTACATGGAATGTGGTGGGCGAGCAGACTCCAGTTACGTGCGCCGTGGGAGAAATACATGAACATGGAGTTTTAACCTTCGAAAAATGACAGACTTTGGAAAAGCATACTGTGGTAGAGGGAAGTAATTAATAAAATGGTTCAAATGGCTCTGAGCGCTATAAGACTCAACTGCTGAGGTCATTAGTCCCCTAGAACTTAGAACTACTTAAACCTAACCAACCTAAGGACATCACACACTTCCATGCCCGAGGCAGGATTCGAACCTGCGACCGTAGCGGTCTCGCGGTTCCAGACTGCAGCGCCAGAAACGCGCGGCCACTTCGGCCGGCGAAGTAATTAATAACTGTCAAGAACAGACACGAGTAGATAAGCCTAAATAAAGAAATCATTAAGCAATAAATGCGGCGTTATTCATAAAGTTGATAATGATCACCGACTTATGGGAGGTATCCATGGGCCTTTTCAAAAATTCGGAGACTGTCACGGTGCGCAGGATCTAACTATAATAAGCGAAATGCATGCCCGAGGATTGTTGATGCAGCCGCAGTGTTGGCGTCCCTTACCTCGGACACGAAAGCACGCCAGAGCTCCCGGCGAGCGGACGCTTGCAGCGGAGGCTTGACAGGTCCTACCGCGCTGGCGTCGCGACGCCCACTGACGTAGCAGCCGGCGTCGGCGTCGGCGTCGGTGTCAGCTCCTCCACGAGGTGCGCGCGCCGCCAGAGCGGCGTCGCTCCCTGTTGTGGGGAGCCGCACGCCTTCGTGGCCTCAGCTGACATCCTCTGCTGCGGTACTCGGCCAGCTGCAGATTCCACAGTCAACTGTTACAAGACACACGGGACGCTGAATGGAGTTCAGAGTCAACACACCCTTTTGCCTTATTCTTCTTCCTTTTCTTGTCCATTTGCCCCGCAGCAGTGCATGATCGGGATGGTTTTGAACGACTTTGGCGTGGTTAATTTGCGGGGTAGCCGGATGCCCATTCTGCCGCCACTCGCTTCAAAACTAGCACAGAATAGAAAAAAAGCTGCGCGTTCCGACTGTAGTCCCGCTATATCTTATGTAGATGGCACTGGTGCATACAGGAATGAACCAAAATATTATGACACCTGCCTACCGTGACGTTGGATGCCGCCAGATGGCGTTGCGAGCACGTGACGTGGTAACAAAAGTATGCAACTGGAGCAGACACGGACGGGGGATCACCCTAGCAAAGATATGGGCTGCAATTGCCGAAATCATTGAGATAAGTGACTTTGACAAAAGGGCAGATTACTATTACGCAGGGCTTGTGAACGAGTATCTCGAAAACAGCGAAGCTGGTTCAGTGTTCACGTGCTACTGTTGTGAATATCTACAGAACGAGGTAGACGTACTATGAAACTACTACTGCGCGCTAAATGGTTGGAGGATACGGCTTTTCACAGAACATAGGATTCGGAGGCTTGTCTGTTGCGTAAAATACGAGGGTCGTTCAATCAGTAATGCCCCACATTTTTTTGAAAAAATTAGTATACATAGACATACGTAATTGTTTATGCTTCACATTTGATGTTTGTTCTGTGCGCCGGTGAAGTTTCGAACCGTTCTGGCAGGTGGCAGAACCGTAGTACAGCGTCAAAATGACGTCTAAATACGACTCACGCTACTAGCAGCGTGCTGTTATTGAATTCTTGTGTGCAGAAAAAGAAACCGTGGTGAACATCCATAAACGTTTGTGTGCAGTGTACGGTGATTCTGCAGTAGATAGGAGTACAGTTGGGCGATGGGTAAAGAAAGTTCAGCCTCAGGAAATGCAGAAACAGATTTCTGCGATCAGCCACGCTGGAGACGTCCTGTCACAGCCACTGCTCCAGACGTGTTGAATCGTGCGCACCACAACTCGACAATTGTCGGTCAGCATTGGAAGTGTGTCTGCGATGATCGAGACTCTTGTATATTCAAAGAGGTGCTCACAATAGGTTCCTCGAATGCTCACAGTGGATCACAATATTCAAAGGAAGGCCATTTCATTTGAATTGTTGGAGCGTTCTAAACCGAAGGAGAGGCCTTTTAGTAACGGATCATTATGACGGACGAAAGCTAGGTGCACCACTTTGAGCCGGAAACGAAAAGGCAGTCCATACAGTGGCATCATCCTCATTCACCACAAAAGAGGAAATTCAAGACAACCCCCTCTTCCGGAAAAGTCACGATGACAGTCTTCTGGGATTGTAATGGCGTCATTCTCCTGGATGTGATGCCAACAGGGTCAACCATCAGTTCAGAGGCATACGTGAAGACTCTGAATAAACTCAAGAAATGTTTCCGACGTGTTCGATCGGACAAGAAACGAGCAGAAATCTTGCTCCAACGCGGTAATACATGCCCACACGCAAGTTTGAGAACCCTGGAAATGGCCAAATTGGTGTTGGACATCACTGCCTCATCCACCCAACAATCCAGACCTGGCACACACGGACTTCGATCTCGTTGGTCCGCTTACAGATTCTCTACAGGGAACATACTTTGAAGATGACGACAGTGTCAGTCATGCAGCGAAAACAATGCTACACCTACAGGACAAGAGCTTTTCCCAGCAGGGAATACAAGCTCTTCCACAGCGTTGGCGTACGGCATTAGAACGTGATGGAAACTACGCAGAAAAATATGACGTGGACAAGACATGTTGATGTATATCATCACCAAGCTCTGACTCTTAACAATAAATATGTTATGAGAAAAAAAAGTCACAGATCTGTGCCATTCTGACGAAAGAGCACAATGCTGGTGCATGCACAAGTATTTCAGAGCGCACCGTGCATCGTACACTGGTGAACGTAAAGCTCTGCAGTAGACCACCCCTAAGTGTTCTCATGATGACCCAACGACATCGTCAGTTACAACTGCTGTGGGCACGGGGCCACAGAGATTCGACATCGATCAAGGAAAGCGTGACAGCTATTCGGTTGAATCACATTTTTGCTACACTAGGTCGATGGTCGTCTCCGCAAAAGCCGTCATCGAGGTGAACAGCGGCTCGAAACGTGCAGCGTGCCACGGACGCGGGCTGGTGGGAACAGTCTATGCTACAGGAGACGTTCTCCGGCGCTTGCATGGGACCTGCGTAGTAATCGAAAACATGGTGACAGCTGCGAACCACCTGCCTACCTTCACACCTGATCTCTTCCTGACGGCGATGTCATCTTTCAGCAGTATAATTATCCGTGTCCCGGAACCAGAACCGTGCTACAGTTGTTTGAGGAGCATTATACTGAACTCACGTTGATGTCTCGGCAACCAACTTCGCCTCATGTAAATCCAGCGGAAGCCATCTCGGTCGCTTTCGGGAGCAATCACCGCGTACACAAATCACCGGCCTTTTATTTACGCTAATTACATGATCTGTGCATAGACATATAATGACACATATCCCTACAAATCTATCCCTGACACGCAGAATCAGTGATGTATTTCGTTCCAAAGACGGACATACAAGCTATTAAGCAGGTGGTCATAATGTTTTGGCTCATCAAACCAATGCTGTGGTGCCATTTCCGTCTCAAGTCGATATTACTCATGCCATGGCAGTTGGCAGTAAACAGGAATCGGACATCCAAGCGAACCTGTCTAGTTGTCAGAATAAAATAAGACGGTTAGCACTGCAGGAGGTATGTTCACAACATTTTTAACCAATGTAATGACGTATATCGACATAAAATTACTACAGATATTATCCGAAATCGTTGGCTTTAAAATTTCCTCTCGTGCCTCCACTTTTTTAAATGACTCCTGCTACCGTAATACGCTGAAGAGCCAAAGAAAGTGGTAGACCTGCCTAATATCGTATAGGGCCCCTGCGAGCACGCAGAGAGTCGCAACACGACGTGACATGGACTCGACTAATGTCTGAAGTAGTGATGGAGGGTATTGACACCATGAATCCTGCAGGGCTCTCCATAAATCCATAAGCGTGCGAGGGGGTGAAGATCTCTTCTGAACAGCACGTTGCAAGGAATCCCAGATGTGCTTAATAATGTTCACGTCTAGGAGTTTGGTGGCCAGCGGAAGTGTTTAAACTCCGAAGAACGTTCCTGGAGCCGTTCTGTAGCAATTCTGGACGTGTGGGGTGTCGCGTTGTTCTGCTGGAATTGCCCAAGTCTGCCGGAAAGAACAATGCACATGAATGGATGCAGGTAATCAGACAGAATGCTTGAGTACGTGTCACCTATCATAGTCGTATCTAGATGTATCAGGGGTCCCACATCACTCCAAATGCAAGCGCCCCACACCATTATAGAGCCTCCACCAACTTGAACAGTCCCCAGCTGACATGCAGGTTCCATGGATTCATGAGGTTTCCTCCATACCCGTACACGTCCATCCGAACGATACAATTTGAAACGAGACTCGTCCAACCACGCAACATGTTCCCAGTCATCAACAGTCCAACGTTGGTGTTGACGGTCCCAGGCGTCGTGCAGTCATCAAGGGTACATGAGTGTGCCTTCGGCTCCGGTAACCCATATCGATGATGTTTTGTAGAATGGTTCTCACGTTGACACTTGCTGATGGCCCAACATTGATATCTGCAGCAATCTGTGGAAGGGTTGCACGTCTGTCACGTTGAACGATTCCCTTCAGTCCTCGTTGATCCCGTTCTTGCAGGATCTTTTTCCGGCCGCAGCGATGTCGGATATCTACTGTTTTACCGGATTCCTGATATTCACTGTACACTCGTAAAATGGTGGTACGGGAAAATCCCCACTTGATCGTTACCTGGGAGATGCCGCGTCCCATCCCTCGTGCGCCGACTATAACACTACGTTCAAACTCGCTTAAACCTCGATAACCGGCCATTGTAGCTGCAGTAACCTATCTAACAACTGCGCCAGACACTTGTCTTATACAGGGGTTGCCGACCCTAGTGCCTATTCTGCCTGTTTACATATCTCTATTTGAATATGCATTCCTACATCAGTCTCTTTGGCGCTGTTCAAACGTATTTGCGCGCACATATCTTCAAGTTTTATAGTGGACCGCTATTTTCTTACCTTCGACAGTGTCAGACCGAAAAAATGGATCCCTCGTTATTGCAATTACTTCGCAAACTATTATATGCACTAAAAATGTCATTATGGTTTTCTGTAGAATTGTTGGAGAGCTATTCGGAATTCTGATCATATTTTTTCCGCAAATTGGCAAAAATAATTTTTTTATAATATTAAAATTTCGCCGAGTAATATTGCTTTTTCTACAAATGTTGCAGAAATCTCAAAATTTGTACAGGGAACTCTAGAACTAAAACGTATCTCCCTAAATGTATCTCTCTGAAGAAAAATATGTATTTCTTGAAAATCGGGTCCCAGCTGTACCGGACACACGGTATTTTACAATAATGACGAATGCACACATCAGCTCATATAGATTCGGTGCACGACTATGCCGTTATCGAAGCTTCTCCGTTGCCGATTTTTATGTTATCTGGAGATGCGCAAGCAGCTCGAAATAAGGATACCTGACGTTACTGAGAATATTTTAAACTCAGATATTCTCACGAGGAAACGACGCATTGGCCTTGGGCATCTTCGGACCACTTCACCTCGAAGAGATCTCCCAGTGGACTCTTCTGATAGCAATAGTGACACAAGCGACGAATGTGACTGTGATTTCGATTGAATAATGTAAAATATAGAATAATACATTTAAATACGGCAATTTTGACATCTAATTTGTCATCAGAAACCTCAAAACAGTTTACACCTCAATTTTTACCCGAACACGCTAAATTTGTAATTTTTGATCATTTGACCGACCAAATTGAAACAGTCATTTTGAATTTTGTAATTTCGGCATCGGATTGCTAATCAGCAACCCAAAGAATCTAAAAAGACACCGTTTTATAGGATTTTATGTGTACCCCAGTTATCTGCATGTACTTTTATTCATGGTAAACTGACTGTATGATTTCTAACTGTGTGCGAATTGTGTAACTGTGGCAGTATCTGGGTACCGGCCCAGTATTCACCAAGTGAGCTGTGAGAAACTACCTAAAAATCACATCGTGGCTGCGCGATGAAGTAAAGTTGTGTGGACGGGCCCTGAATGGTGCTTGGATAAATTAGTCGTTAGAGCACTGGCCCGCGCCCGGCGAAGGTCTAAAGTTCGAGCTCCGGTCCAGCATACAGTAAGTGAGTGAAAAATTCAGTCTAAAAAATATGTTAACCTAAAACACTTCAGTTTGTATGATGCCTCAGAAGATAAAAGTGAAAAAGCAAATATACGAAATAACCTCACAGTCATTTGCAACTTGTAGTTTTTCGTATGTGTTAATACATTTCATAAGACAAAAAGTGTAATATTAACAGCACATCTATTGCATTATTTGAGTCCTACTGCATTCATTTAAAACAGAAACCTGACAAGTGCGAGTAGAACTCATGGGCTGCGTACAAACTTAATTCCGTGTATACGTAGCTAGTTCATCTGTAGGTTTTAGTGAGTGAGATTGCTAGTATCGAAATGTGGAGGTAAATGGCGGCATGTTTTGATTGCACTGATTTAGAAGTATAAATGTTTTACACCGCAGAAAGACTGCACATTTTTAGTATTTGACATGAATTTCAACTTGATGCGTCTTCCAATTCCTGAGGGAAAAGGGGTCTTAACAGACGGACAGACTGACGGACACCAGTCTAATCCAATAAGGATTCATTTTTTACAGACTGAGGCATGGAACCTTTAAAAAAAGTGTTTTTTATTCATTAAAGAAGTAGAGATCATGGTTTCCTATGACATGCCGTGAACTATGACGCCTCTTCGTCCTCCATTTAAAAAGAACCAACAGTACTAGTAAGAGTTCTCACCAAACTATGTGATCGATCAGCTTTATTTGAAAGGTATGAATTCTACGACGTGTAAAAGTCAACAAAAATCCAAATCTCTCTTGCCAAAACTGCGACTATTACTGAAATGTGCTGTAGATGCCTGTAACAAAATACCGCGCACTATACTTGGAAGAAAGTACAGGTTGCATCAATACACTAAAAGGGCACCAGAAGTGACCCACAAAACTAATGTCCAATACCCTTGCCACCTACATGCTGTAGAATCTTACAACGTATTCTGAGTTTAAACGTCACGTGGTATCACGAACAGAATACTCTGGACCGTGACAACCAGCATGGATTCGGAAAAAAATCGATCATGTGAAACCCAGCTTGCAGTTTTCTCCCATGACACCCGGAAAGCCATGGATCAAGGCAGTCTGGTAGATGCAGTATTTCTGTATGTCCGAAAAGCATTTGATTAACTACCACACCTATGCTTATTATCAGAAGTAGGATGGTATGAGGTGTCAGGCAAATTTTGTGATTGCATTGAGGATTTTTTTGATATGGAGGAAGCAGCATGTTATTTTGAATGGAGAGTCGTCGACATACGTAAAATAATTTAGAGCGTGAAACACGGAAGTGTGTTAGGAACCTTGTTGTTCATGTTGTATATTAATGACCTTGCAGACAATATGACCAGTAACCTCAGAGTTTTCGCAGTTGATGGAGTTATATGTAATGAAGTACTGGTTGAAGAAACCTGCAGAAATATTCAGTTAAATCTAATAAAATTTCGAAGTGGTGCAAAGATTTCTAAATTGCTTTAAATGTTGAAATTGGAAAACAGTTCACATTACAAAATTTAAAAAAAGCGTAGTATCCTATGACTACAGTATAAACGAGTCGCAGTTGGAATCGGTAAGCCCATACAAATACCAGATATACGAAATGGAACGATCACATAGGTTGAATCGTAGGCATAGCAGGAGGCAGGCTTCCGTTTATTGGTGGTGCAAAAAATTGCTCTGAGAACTATAGGACTTAACATCTGAGGTCAACAGTCCCCTAGACTTAGAACTACTTAAACCTAACCAACCTAAGGACATCACACACATCCATGCCCGAGGCAGTATTTGAATCTGCGACCGTAGCAGCAGCGCGGTTCCGCACTGAAGCGCGCCTAGAAACGCTCGGCTACAGCGGCCGGCGTTTATTGGTGGAAAGCTATAGAAATACAGTCAGTCTACAAAGGGGATTTCTTTCAAATCGCTCGTGCGAACCACGCTAGCGTAGTTTTGATTTTTGAATAAACGTCTCGGTTGCAAAATTGTACTGACTTATAACAATTACGCTTTTGATAATTGAACAGCATCATGAACTTGTCTGGGGATAATAGATCAAAAAAATTAATGTGACAAAATGTTAAACAAAATGTGGTATGGTTCTAAGCTGTGCAGCCATGCGTACAAGGCACAGTAATGTACTATGTATTAACTAACGTAAAAATGTAGTAGGATAATCTTCATCCGTCAGTTGCCACTGAAGGGCATTACATAAGAATAAGAAGCGTCTGGATACAATATCCGGTCGTCAAACGTCTGAACAAATACGTAAAGGAACTAAACAGTAAGTAAAAGTAGATAGTAAAATTAACAACGACTAATGGTAGGTGGTGGGAGTAATGAGAATCTAAAATAAATAAAATATGAGACCGATTAGGTGGCATACGTTTATTGAATCAGGCTCAGCATGCTGAACACGCCACGGGGCCACGCGTACAACATGTGGATGGTAGAGCTGAAAATGTCGGCTAAGCAGGTTCGTCAGCACAAGGACTATGAGGCTTGCAACCAGATACGCCGTGCTAGTAACATGTGAGTGGGCTACATGGCACAGAGACTGAAACGTAGAATACTGCACCAATTGCATTGCTTAATACCACCAATCTAAAATTTATTAAAATATAAGCGGTACCACATTAAAGAGAGCAAAAATCTCTTTGGTGTTACAAAACTGTCAAGAACTAATGCAAACTTACTAATAACAGCTATGAAAACACAGAAAATGTAATAGTCGAAGGCGAATCAATTCCACATCCAAGAATGCTCATAATGGGTAGATAAACATAAATACAAAGGCGTTAATAAAATGATTGTAAATGCGTACGGGAGTCTTATGGCGTGGTCGAAGAAACAACTTGTGTGGCGTATGTGACGGATGGCTGTAGAGCCAACACATTAATTTGTAAATTGCAATAGTCTCTATAAGGATCCAACAGAATAGCTAGCATAACAAATATTCTCTATGCATGCTGGCTGTTTATGACAGCATAGTCAGAATAGAACCATTGTAAGAAAATTTGATTTCCATGAAAATACAAGAGATAAAAATATATGCGTAAAACAAAAAATATGCCTTAGCACAGAAGAGAGACTGAACCAAAATTATGCCAGCCACATGTGGGAGTAAGCAATGTCGTGGGAAGGGCCTTATAGTTGGCATCAATTAGTATAATCTGTTACGGTTGAATTTTTCGGCATCTAGCGGTACTGGCGCTGATGTCTAGTCGCACCGCGCCGTGGATATATATATATATATACTCTTATTCTGCTCGGAAATGCTCTACATCCATATCTTGCACTCCTCGCTGGCTCTGTGCTGTGTACACCATGCTGAGCCTGCTTTAGTACGCGTAAGATGCCTAATTGGTCTAGTATTTTATCTGTTTTAAATTTCTATTTAGATCTTTTACGTATCGTATAAGATATTTGACGCCCTTCAGCGGCAAATTACGGATGAAGCTTAAGCTACCACATTCTAAAGTGAGTTTATACACATATTGTTGTCCCTTATATACATGGATGCACATCTTAGAGCCATACCTCATTCTCTTTGCCGGTTTATCGAATTAATTTTTTTATATTGTTTCCAAATAATCTGATGATGCCTCTCAAGGGCAAAACGAGTAACTGTTATTGATACATACAATACTGCAACCCAGACGGTTTTATTCCAAAATATTCGTAACCAGTTGTTCTATCAGACAGCCAAAATAGAGTAGAATCAACATCCTAGAATATTGTTGAAGTGTGTGGGAGCCGTACCAGATAGGACTAACAGGGAATACTGAACGTCCAAAGAGAAGGGCAGCACAAATGGCCAAAGGTTTTTTTTTTTTTTACCCGTGGTGAGTGTCATAGAGATGCTGAAGAAACTGAACAGGCAGACATCTGAAGATAAACGCAAACTATTCCGAGAAAGCAAGCTAACATAGTTCCAGGAACTGCGTTAAATTATGACTGTAGCAATATACTGCGATCCCCTACGTATCATTCCCATAGGGTTTGTGAAGACAATATTAGATTAACTACAACATGCACTGTTATATTTAAACAGTCTTCTTCCCACGCAGCATACGTAAATGGAACTGGAATAAGCCCTAAAAACTGGTAAAATGGAAAGTATATTCCATCATGCTGTTCACAGTAGCTTGCAGAGTGTGAATGTAGATGTCGATGTAGATGTAGAAAAATAAGAAGATCAAACAGAAGGAAATGCAGAGACATTTGGACAACTTTTCGACTTAATGTAACAATTGGCAGCTTCCTTTAAATACTGAATGTCGTCATCAATGCGATTAATGGTTTAAAGCAACACACCACGCTGTCGTGTCGTGGATATCTTTTCATATTGGGTGGATACGAATCCTTGTAAGTTTGTCGTCGGTGGCGGCTCCGGGCCTTCCACCTCAAGTGCTGCCTCGTAGATCCATCTGTTGGGCCTCAGTTAGACAGAGCCAGAAGCAAGCGCATGACAACCAAACACATTAGTACTTGCAACTGTACACAGTCGGCGCCAGACTCCGTCTGTATGTAATATTAACTGATATCAATTAGGTGACAGCGCTCATCAAGGAAACAGACAGCAAATGCATAATTTTAGTTGTGCGTTTACTTTCTCGGCATGATGAGGTTGGCTGTCGCCGCTCAAACAAGCAACGCACTCGACTGTAAATCAGGTAAATTATTCTAAGTCTACAAAAAATTAATTCCGTCATTATTGCTGTCCTCGCTATAGGAATTGGGCTATTTACAGTGGTGTTATCGATAAATCGAAGCACAAGTCTCGCAATTGGCATCACCATCGACGTTAAGTCAGTGCCCGATCGACCAGCCACGGCGCGGACTACGCCGTCTTCGGCGTCCGCAGAGCTGGGCGGCCATCCCATATTCGGCGGAGCTTGTCGAGTGCATACAGCATTGTGAACACGCTACACTGGAGTCTCAGTATAGTCTCTCTATTCCACGCTAAAGGACTTTGTATATTAGTGAACAGTTTTCAGTAACATGAATACTACGTCTTTTGTACAGTGCATCGATGTAACAACACAATCTCGGCCAGCACTCTCCTAAAAAGTTGTCTTACTGATACATTTTAGCTAAGATTGTGTCGCTCTTATTTACTTTTTTAGGCCTGCCCGTTCTTATACAGTGACACAACATCTACGAATTGTGTTATGAAACGGTCCTGGCCCACATCTTACTATCCACATACAACAATACCGATGACTACAACCAATCGTCTCCTTCGTTGGACAGTTCTTCACCAAGTGAGCTACGTTGCGGATCTACACAGAAGAGCCAAAGAAACTGGTACACCTGCCTAACATCATGTAGGGCCCCCGCGAGCACGCAGAAGTGTCACACCACGGCGTGGCATGGACTCGACTGATGTTTGAAGTAGAGCTGGAGGGGACTGGCGCTATGAATCCTAAAAGGCCGTCAATAAATCCCTAAGAGTAGGAGAGGGTGTGGACCTTGCTGTAAAGCACATTGCGTATGCCCAATAACGTTCGTGTCTGGAGAGTTTGGTGGCCAATGGAAGTTTTTAAACTCAGAAGAGCGTTCCTGGAGCCACTCTGTAGCAATTATGGACGTGTGGGGTGTCGTATTGTCCTCCTGGAATTGCGAAAGTCCGTCGGAATGCACAATGGACATGACTGGATGTAGATTATCAGATAGGATGTTTACGTACGTGTCACCTGTCAGAATCGTATCTAGACGTATCAGGGGTCCCATATCAATCCAACTGCACGCGCCCCACGCCATTACAGAGCCTCCACTAGCTTGAACAGTCCCCAGCTGACATAGATTCATAGGTTGTCTCCATACCCCTAAACGTCCATCCGCTCGGTACAATTTGAAACGAGACTCGTCCAACAAGGCAACATGTTTCCAGTCATTAACAGTCCAACGTCGGTGGAGACGGGCCTAGGCGAGGCGTAAAGCGTTGTGTCGTGCAATCATAAAGGGTACACGAGTGGGCCTTCGGTTCCGAAAGCCCATATCGATTGTTTCGTTGAATGGTTCACACGCTGACACTTGTTGATGGTCCAGCATTAAAATCCGCAGAAATTTGCGGATGGGCTGCGCTTCTGTCACGCTGAAATGTTCTCTACAGTCGTCATTGATCCCGTTCTTGCAGCATCTTTTTTGCGCCCGCAGCGATGTCGGAGATATAATGTGTTACCGGAATCCTAATATTCACGGTACACTCGTGAAATGGTCGTGCGGGAAAATCCCCACTTCATCGCTCCCTCGGAGATGCTGTGTCCTATAGCTCGTGCGCCAACTGTAACACACTTTCAAACTCACCCGCCATTGTAGCAGAAGTAACCGATCTAACAACTGCGCCAGACACTTGTTGTTGTATATAGGCGTTGCCGACCGCAGCGTCCTATTCTGCTGCCTGTTTACGTATCTCTGTTTGAATACGCATGCCTACACGTGTTTCTTTGGCGCTTCAGTGTATGTTCTCTCGCTCTTGTATAAAGTAAAGGTGTTGTAGCCTATACCTACTCTAGTTCTGTGACGGTCTTTTCAACGTCGATACACACGGAATTCGTGCGCTTAGATCGTTCGATCGCAGAACAGAGCTGAGGTCCCATTACGCTGCTAGCAGTCTTGTTTTGGCGGTGGATGAAAGAGGTTCTTCGAGCGTCGAAGGCAGCGTGACTATTTCTGGGCAGCCAGTGGTGTTTGATAGCTATACACATGTTCATACAACAGTGCAGGATCCCGCAGTGCAATTAATACGTGGACTCTCATAATCATAGGATTACCTCTAGCAAACCGCTAGCTGTTTCCGACTCGTTCTTGCCTCCGAATTTCGTCGTCTGCTCACCCCACACTTTAATCGTGCCCATTAACTGACCTAATAGTCGCCTCATTTCAGTATACGATTAACTAACGCGTCCACCTATTTGGACCTGCTTACAGTATTCAAGCCTTGCTCTTCCTCTGTAATTTACCCCTCACATGACAAAATTCAGTACTCCTTGAGGCCACTGGAGGCTTCAGTCGAGTTTGCCGTAAATTTCTTTTCTCCCCATTTCAAATCAATACCTCTCCATTAGTTACTCTGTGTACTCATCTAGTCTTCAGCATGTCTCTTTGGCACCACATTTCCAAAGATTCTTCTTCTTTCTTGGCTCTACAGCTCATGATGAGCCGTGGCCTCTTCTACAACTTCCATCTCTCTCGGTCCTTTGCCAATACTCTCCAGTTCTTCCTAAGATCTTCGATTACTCCATCTTTCCATCTGGCTCATGGTCGACCACGTCCTCTCTGCCCTCCTGGCTTTCCTTGTAATATTTTTTTAGGTACTTCTGTATCATCCAAGCGAGCCACATGTCCAGCCCACCTCAGTCTGGATGATTTCACTACTCTTCTGATTGGTTGGTCTTTGTATATTTTATACAACTCATGGTTGTATCTCCTTCTCCATCTTCCTCTTTCACAGATTGGGCCGATAATTCGTCTAAGTATCTTTCTTTCAAATGCATCCAGTGTTTCAATATCTTTAGTTGTTAATGTCGAGGCTTCCGAGGCACATACGTATAAGTGATTTATTTCGTGGTACGAGTCATGAGTCTTGAGGATAGAAGTCTTGTTAGGGCAAAATAGGCTCTGTTGGCCAGTATCAATCTCTGCTTAATTTCAAAGGAGGTATCATTTAGATGTGTAACTGCCGAGCCCAGATACTTGAAATGTTCAACTCTCTCAAATGTATAATTGCCCACTGTTATAACATTTGGCATATTTTTTCTATGTGCTTTTCCAGCTGCCATAGATTTTGTTTTTTGTTCATTAATAATTAACCTCATGTTCCTACTGGCCTGTTCAAGAGCTGTAAATGTCTCTTCCATTGCTTTTTGGGTTCTTGCTATTATATCTATGTCATATGCGTACGCCAGTATCTACACCGATTTATAGAAGATCGTTCCTCTGTTCAGAAGGTTTGCGTTTCTCATCACCTTCTCCAGGACGGCATTAAAGAGAAGGCATGCCAATGCATCCCCTTGTCGCACTCCATTTTTAATACTCAATGTGTTGAACATCATTCCTCCTATTCTTACACTACCTTGTGTTTCGCTCATTGTCATTCTCACCAGCCTTACCAACTTTCTAGAGATGCCCAGTTCATCTAGAGCTTGATATAACTGCTCTTTATTTATGCTATCATAAGCTGCTTTGAAATCTATAAAGAGGTGATGCGTGCCAACTCCAAATTCGTTTGTTTTTTCCAGGATTTGTCTTAAGGTGAATATTTGATCTATGATGGACTTCCCAGGAAGGAATCCGCATTGGTACGGCCCCGTCTCCCTCTGTATGGTTGGGAGTATTCTGTCGAATTCCAAAGATTCTATTCTCTTCTTTTCTGTACATACTCCGCAAGCCATCTTATGGTTACTTTGCAAACGAAAAAAGTTCTGTGTTTTCACATGCTTCAGGACCATTTCGCTAACGATTTTTAAATGAACAGCAATCACCAGCATATTAATTCTTATTAAAATACAGGGTTATTGTAAATGATGGATCCTTTTTCAAAAATTCGTATGTATTCAAGTACCAATCGAAAGTGAACTAGCTTTTTACCGATGAAAAGAAGAAGTTTCAAAGTTTTTGGAGGGGGGCGGCGGGCCGGCGATGATGGTTTCAGAAGCTGCCGGTAGGGTTCGCGCGGCAGTAGGGCTGTCATTCTGTTTCGCTGTCAGTAGTGAGTGAGATAGCGACTGTGGAGCACAAGGTTTTCTGCGTTCTTGAGTTCGAGAAAAGTGAGTCGTAAATTGCAGTGCAGCAGGCATTTCGTACCAAATTCGTTATTCAACCACCAACTAGCAAAAGCATTAGCTGTTGGTTTAGGCAATTTAAACATACTGGGAGTGTGTGCAAAGGAAAAAGCAAAGGCGGACCGCGTGTATCAGAGGATGATGTCCGACGGATTCAAGAAAGTTTTGTGCGCAGTCCCAGTAAGCCTACCAATAGAGACAGTCGAAAACTTGGGATACCCCAACCAACTGTATGGAAAGTTCTGAGAGGGCGTTTGCATTTGCGTACCGATTACAACTTGTGCAGGCTCTCAACCCCAATGACAAACGGGATCGTCTCGCATTTTCTGGTTATGTGCTAGCAGAGATGGAGGATGACACATTTCTACAGCGTATAGATTTTAGCGGTGAAACGACGTTCCACTAGTGGAAAATTCAACAGACACAATGTCCGCTTTGGGGTTTGGAAACTCCACATTCACCATTGCAACACGAAAGAGACTCACCGAAGATCAAAGTGTACTGGACCGTACCCCGTAAAAATGTTTGTGGACCATCTTTCTTTGCGGAAAGAACTGTAACGGGAATCACGTACCTGGACATATTGGAACAATGGCTGTTCACTCAAGTTATGGAAGATTCACAGGGCTTCATTTTGCAACAGGATGGAGCTCCGTCCCACTGGCACCGTACGAGGGTTTTTGAATAACTCCCTTCCTCAGCGCTGGATCGGTCGCAGGGGACTTGAGGACCTGGCTCTGCACTTCTGGCCACCGAGATCTTCTGGTCTCACACCCTGCGACTATTTCCTATGGGGTTATGTGAAGGAAGATGTTCACGTCCCGCCTCTACCATTCACTCTGAACGATCTGCGGTAACGGATCACTGCTGCCGTGCACTCAGTAGCAGCAGATATGCTTTCGCGTGTGGGGGACGAGTTTGACTACCGCGTCGATGCTTGCCGTGCACCCAACGATGGCCACATTGAACATTTATAGCATTTTTAATTATTAAATATTTATTAAACACAAATTAATCACGAATTATTACAGATTATTAAATTTATTAAATTGATATCAACCATTACGAAAAAACCTTGAAACTTCCTCTTTTCATTGGTATAAAGCTTGATCATTTTGGTTTGTACTTAAATAAATACGATATGTTGAGAATGGGTCCATCGTTTAGAACAACTCTGTATGTCTGAATTACACACAGTAATCATGCTGTCTTCCTGATGGTGACTGTCTTCCTTTATTTTTTCTCAAGGTACTGACTTGAGTGAGGCCGAAATATGCAATAAAAAATGTTTCTATTTGGTTTGACATGTTCCACTTCCACGGTGAATCTCGCTGTGGGCCTATGGAAAGAACTGCATATTAAATTTAGTCTAAGCTGCATTCATATAGTGAATATATTGTGCGGCTGAACCTAATCTCATGACAGCACATATTGTTCATGCATAACTTCATTTGTTAACCACAACATTGACGAAATAACACTCAGAAGGACACTAACGCGTAACCTCTAGTCAGAAAACTACTGTCATCTAGTGCAGATGAAACAAACCTATACGGAAACAACGGGACAGAAACTGCGTAAAGAAAACAGTAATGACAGAGCTGCTATTGCGAAACGTAAATCAGATGAATATAAAGAAGTTCCTGTGATGCAAGGAGAACGAATCCTCAACTACCGACCGATGGTAGCATGTCAGGTGATTCGAAAAATCCAATTTTAATCTCAATCCCGACATAGTTACATACGAAGGAAAATATGCAAAGCATATTTTTAAGACTTTCTTCTTCCATTTTAACACGTTTCTGGTTACCAAATAAATAATACGCGAGCCGCTATCCATCGACGAGTGGGGTGCGGAGATCTCTCCCTCTCAGTCTGAAACGGATTATTTGCGTGACCCATCCACACAACACGAGGTAGCGGCAGTTCCGAGGAGCCACAGTAAACAACGTATCCAGCCTGAGAGAGTCGCATCGTGGATGAAGAAAAAACAGTTGGAAGATGGGGGAGACGTTCACACTTCTTCTCCCTCCGTTATGTCCATTGATTATGCCACGCGTACTGGTACATAGCTCTGCTCGAAGACACTGTAATTTTTGTAGTTTTTGATCCAGTTCAGTTGTCTATGCACGCATATACTTTCCTCACTTTGAATATTAACAGTGCTGGTTCTAAACTCCGGCTCGTCGCCTTACCACAGTTTGCATATGACTCTGGCGAAGACGTAATTTTTTACAGGCAGTATTGTTTGACCAATTTTAAATTTCTGGATTCTCTATCTTTTTTAATGTGGCTCCCGAACTTTCTACGGGCACTGCCTTGTTTTAAATAGAAGGAATTCCATTACGAGACTTCGAAGTTCTCGATGGTGGTACGCATATAAAATACATCTTTTGGCATCTCACTTTACTTCTTCCCTACGTCTGTTCTGGCTACGGTTGTTCAATGGAACGTTCGCGTTTCTACAAGTGGTAAGTAATTTACCTTCTTCGCATGTTCCCTATCAAAGATTCCGTTGGGTGGTGATTCGTCGGCCGGTGGATCAATCTCCTACTTTTAGTTTTAGTAAAGAACTTGATGATATGGTACGCTCCTTGCACCTAAGTGATGCACAGGTTTGTCGGTATCTGCGCTTGTCAGATACGCTTATTTTACTGCGATCTCTAGTAGTCGACTTGATCGTTTTCACGTTTCCGATTCTTTGTGCAGGCAGCTTTGGACGTTAACGTGATACCCGCCTATTGTACTGGTCACAGTGCAGCAGCCGATAAAATCGTATCGTCTTCCCTGCATGCTCAATATAGCCTATCTGCAAGACCATTCCCTTGGTATTGTCATTCAGAAGCGATGGGCTCGTTGTCCTCGTTCAACAAAATTGTACTCGTCTGTTGTGGGATGGTGGACACTGCATGCAATGCCACAAATTAGTAAAGCCCTCATACGTTTTGGTGCCGTAAGGGCGGCAGAGGTCCATCGGACCCAAAAATTATATTACTCTGTATTACGTCAACGATAGCGCTAGGCATGCACCTCTACGGATTACGAATGTACGATGAATTAAAGCCAAAGTTAAAACAATTTCAGACAGAAAGACCCCGAACAAAATCTCAACCACGTTCCATTTTGCAAGATGAACTGACTTCACTACACCATCTTATCTGTATGCGGGAGCGCAGAAAACGCGTTTCCATTGCATGTCATCATCCCTGAATTAAAGGACGTTTTCTCGAGTGATTTCCACGAGGGAAATGTATATGATGTTGCCGAACCTCAATCATGCAAGTCACCTGGACTGGATGGTACTCACAAAGAATTTTATGTTCGGTTTTGGACTCTCGTAGGTGACACAATAACGTCGATGGCCAATGAAGTGATACGGGGCGTCTGGCTTCCAGCTCCTTTCAAGGAACATAAAATGATCCTCGTCCCCAAAACCTTGGCTTGCTTCATCCGATGTCGTATGACTAGGGCCTCCCGTCGGGTAGACTGTACACCGTGTGCAAGTCTTTCTATTTGACGCCACTTCGGCGACTTGCGCGCCGATGGGGATGAAAGGATGATGACTAGGACAACACAACACCCAGTCCCTGAGCGGAGAAAATCTCCGACCCAGCCGGGAATCGAACCCGGGCTCTTAGGATTGACATTCTATCACGCTGGCCATCCGATTACTCTCCTAAACTTCGATTAGAACTGCCGCTCGTGCTATAAACGCCTGTCTCTCTGAGTTGCTCAACGAAATCATTGCCGTTTACCAAAGATGTATGCCTGAATGTTAGTGACTTCTGATATCGAATGGCGAGATGTCGTTTCGATGATTGCGGCCACTAATATCTCGAGGGCCTTGCTTCCTCTCTACTTCTACAAGATATTTAGCCGAATCAGTAATTTTTAACGAGTGTGTTAACCATTTTGGGTTTTATTACGACGCATGCCAGATCCTAGCCAGTCCACGCCTCAGTGGTTGTGAACGGTCACTTTGCAGTCCGGGTTTCGATACTACGGGGTTTATACTAGGGAAGCCCCTTACCCATGTCACTCTTGGTTTTGTTCTTACAACCTTTACTTTGGCCTAATGGATTATATTGAGAGAACGATTCTCAGTCAGCGCTTACGCCAATGACATCATGGTTTTACTACGAAATGCCGACAACATTTCCGGGCTCAAGGATACCTTAGATTCCTTTTGTCGCATTGCCCGTGCAAACTTTAATGATCTCAAATGCACATTCCTGCCGTTGAGGGGCTTTAACACGAGGTAATTCCTTGGGTGACGGTGGTCGATAGCCAGAAGTCTTCAGGGACCACAGTAGATCGCATCTGCCGAGAGATTACACAGTTCGTGTTCAGGGAGCGATTCGTGAACATTAACGCCCCTCCCTTAGCTTCCTTCACCAAGTACGGGTCTTAGACATGTACAGTTTCAGTAAAATGTATTTCGCTACACAGATCTTCCCCCTTTCTGCTATGATGGCCCACAGATTCAAACATCTATTCAGTCGCTTCTTGTGCCAAAGGCATATTGTAACACGTCCGACCATGGCCCCTTTCGCCAACGCCCGAGAGCGGCAGAGGAAGAGGAGGAAGGCAGACAAAATGACTCTGAGCACTATGGGACTTAACATCTGAGGTCATCAGTCCCCTAGAACTTAGAACTACTTAAACCTAACTAACCTAAAGACATCACAAACATCCATGCCCGAGGCAGGATTCGAACTTGCGACCGTAGCGGTCGGGAAGCCAGACACCCTGAGCGAGCCCCCAAGGAGAGGACACTGCAGTCATTCTGCAAGGACCCAGCGGGAAGCCAAACAGATGCCCTCGCCTCGCTCAAGGAGGGACACGTTGTGAAGGGCCCGTCTGACATCGAGAAGCATGCCTAGAACTGATGGACACGTGAAGCCATTAGGACGGAATACTAAGGATATACGCGCGAAAGCATCCGAGTTCTTCTGGCCTGGCGGCAGTCATTTTACCTGCCTTAGAAAGCAGGAATGTGCCAACATTTCCAGCACCTCACGGGCACAGCCAGGAGAGTACACAAAGCGTGGGGATTTGGCGTAGGGAGGCTTGTGAAAGAAGTCAGTGTTCTTAAGAAGATGTTTTTCTCGACAGTGCGGACATTCCTTGTAAATCATGGACGCCGGCAGATTTTGAGACGGAACCCAAAGATGATTCTGTCCAGGCCTCGCGAAGAGAGAGCGGTGAGGTGTGTAGCTGCTCTCCGAACAGCCTCGGAATGCAGGAAAATATCTTGAGAATGTGAAATCGTGAGAAAGATGCCGATTCACGAGCCACACGCCAGCCCACGCCAGATAGGAAATTTCCAACCCGCACGGAGAGGCGTGGCGATGAAACGGCGATCTGTCATTCGGCTGCAATGAAAATTTCGTCCGCCAATGACAACGAGGAACGGAAGAATATTTCGAAGAGGAGTTGAGCTGAGGAATGGATGAGAAGCGAGAAGGAGTCATGGAGACAGCGAGGAAGCGAGAGGGGGGTCGTAGAGACACAGCTGAAGCGAGAGGACGTGGGTGCTCTCCCACCCAACGCCAGCATCCGCCTTCCGACACTGTGGTAGCACAGCTTCGGCCACGGAACCGACAACGGGCAGACAACGCGGAGATCGTACCTGGACCCCATCGCAAAGCCGCGATTGCTGACGAGGGCAGCCGACTCGCGCCGCACGGCTCCTAGGAGACGTGCCGAACCGACGCAGCGCCTGCCGCCGACGGCAGTACACGACGAGCGATGACGAAGAATGGTGAGACGATTCGTCCCCTTCTCCTTCCACTTAATAACTGAGTCGTGTCCATGCTCAGTCAAATTGGCCGTCAGATTTGTAATTTTGCTTTGGTTTGTGTAAACTGCACGAAAATAAATACATCTCTTTCATGTTTTGATCATACTATCTTTTACATACATACATGAACAACTTAATTTTGTACCCTTTGTGTTCGATTTCATAAAATGATTGATATCAATTAATTGTTGGCTCCTAACGTGGAGCAATCTCATGAGGCATCTGTTCATCATTTCACATCCGATAGCAGACAGAAGAATTCACAGTTTGAGAGGTGGCATGAGCCCCCTCTCATATTTCTATCTTACTCTGAGTAACTCGATTTTCCTCTCTCATTGCATGTGGTGAAAAGTTGCTATTCCTTCACATGTGGACTTCCCACGCAGCGTCTCTCGTCACCCGGGTGGTCCGGTGACAGGTAGGTATCTTCTGATCTTGAAAGGGTTAAGCCGACGGGTGTGAGGGAGTCGAATGGATGCTTTCCAGACGCTGACATTGTCATAAGAGCGGGGGTGACACGCCCACGGGGGCATGATGGAGCGGCTGGGCTAGAGATTCTGTTACTTCGCAAAAACTTAGTGAAAACACTTTCTGGCGAGCTACCAGCGAGGCGTAGGAATGACTTGTGTTTCCAGGCAGTCTTGGCGGGCAAATTCCCGCGTTTTCTGCAAAATCATAACTGTGATTGGCTTGCTCAGGGGATAGCTCCGTGATGTAGCAAAATCGGCGCACAAATTGGCGCCAAGTATCTCCATAACTGGAATAGTAGCGTTTAACCACGGCCTCTGTCGTGGGGACGGGAAGGTGCTGTGTTCAGCTTGTACGGGTGCTCTTGAGAGAGTCGGCTGTCACCTTTCGGTCGGAGTAGGTTACAAGGCTGAGCTCTCGCTTCTCTGGACAGCCTGCCTTCCGTTGGCTGTCTAATATTCTTTCATTTAATTGTAACTGTTTGACGTAGTTGCTGAAGTTTCGACTTCAAGGTAACTTTCCGAGTACAGCTGGCAATTGAGCCTTCTGCGTACAAACGGCCTTTGTTGTCTGTCTTGGGCAGTTTTGGCTAAAGTTGACTGTATCGGAGTTACTGTGTGACTTCACTTGTTAAAATCAATCACTGTTCCGTCAGTGATTGTGTAGCGAGCCTTCTTCGTCTCCCTCAAAGGCGCCTTTGTGTTGCTAGGAAGTCTTTAGTCTGGAACAACCAGACCAGGATAATTTGTTTCGGGCTATACTCGCGACATTATCATCACCACGACGGGACGTCGAAGCAACCAGCCGTCGCCTCCGGTACGCTAGATCGTGTCCTTGCAGTTAAGAAGACAGCTTGGTAATGTATTTCCACAGCAGCAGCAAAACAGGGAATTTTGCTAACTGACAATCAGAGCTCAGCAGAGCGCGCCTGTTCCAGTCTTTTCTAATGTGGTTCTGTCTTGGGTGTTCACTGTCTGAGTTCTCACTACTGTAGCAGCAATTAATGTTGGGTTGCCTGGGTGTTTCTCTTAAGATTTGAGCTGCAAGGAATTGGTTCCACATACCACCTGGTTATAAATGTCACAATCTAGTTTATGGACAACTTCACCGCCACGGCATTTATTTGAGTATCCAATTTGACGTATTGTAAATGTTTCATGTGTTTTGTTTATTTTGAGTTTAGTCATAATAGCTTTCGTTCTGTGAACCGTAAAGCAACCCTTTCATTTCTCACTACGTTAATGAAACTTTCCATTATCAAATTAATTTCTATCAAATTAAATTATTGCAGATGCCAAACTCTTTTCTACTCCACTTGAAGGGTCGATTACAGTCAGTTTGCGTTTCTTGTTAATCCATGTGCAACAGCAAAAGTCGGAGTTAGAAAAGAGGGAGAGGCTTAGAGCATCATTTCCAAATGAAGATTCTAGAAGAATTTAGTGTTAAATACACTGCTAGCCCCGGCACCTCGCAAGTTCACCACATTTTCGGCGCCCAACGTGGGGCGACCTGATTGGTAATTTTCATGGTACCTGATGTCACAAAATAATCTCTCGAGATCACTACAATATCTTTCGAGTTCGGTTTGAAGTGGTGGCCAGGCCACGCAAGCTTGGAGGATTAGGTCTCCCGATATTAAAGTGAAGGCGGCCATATTGTTTCTACGACATAATGTCCTAAAATGTGCACAAAAGTCGTGTTCCATTACATCTCGTTTATTTTCCTCTCTCCAGCCGGTCATTATGACTCTTCCAGTTGATGAGTGACGAATCAACCCTAAATTGCGACGTCGAGAATATTTTATAATTATCAGTTTCTTAGGCACTGATATCCTTCGAAAGACGCATCTTGCTACCGGAGGCTTATTATCCCGTTGAAGTCAACCATCTTACCTCTCCCCTATTGAAATAGCTTTCCCGTCAACATCCTGGAAAACTGCCTGGTCTCATCTTAATTTTCTTATATTATCGATGGAGATATCTTCGTCGTAGTATAGGGTCATTTGTCGTTTGATATCGATTGACAACAACTCTTTCTGCACAGGCCTTCGCCCGGCTGATCAATGTGACTAATGTCATCACACTGATACCTTACTTCACAGGCTGGTCTCTCAGGGACAGAGTCATTGGCTCTGGATTCGTCCACAATTGGGTTTTCTTTCGCGAGGGTCTGATTACACATTTTTGGACGAATTTCTTATTTTTCCGGAAGTTTCCTTTTTTCCTTGGACGAAACCGAATGCGATCGTCTAGTTCCTGGGTCTCTACGTTGACGACGTCGTTGAAGGAGGGAACGATCCTGATCCCCGTGTTTTACACCACTATCTGGAGATCGCGCACTGGAAATGGCTTTGGTTCCCACATTATCGAGCGCTTTTTGCAAATATGTTACTTTCATTTGGTTAAGTTCCCCTGTGGCTTTTGATTCCTCCCTATTTCTGGTGCCCAGTCACTTGAAGCCTTGTTAGCTTCCTTTTCTTTTTAATACACATAAAAAAACGAACTATCACTTTTATTATGTACAGGCTGAAGCGAAATTCGCCCACTCGGGCTCCGCAGCTCATCTCCTCACATGTCAGCGATAAAAAAAGTTTCTCACAAAATTTCGTCCGACGAGTACATCCGGCAAAGAGTGGCAATCTGGCAACACTGTAATCACATTTATGGTAACTACCTCTGTTAGCACAAATTAGTCATGTTGTACAGTTGGTACAGGGGACAGAGTTTTCGGTTAGCATGCATTAGGTCGAGGGTTCGATTCTAGGTGAGATTGCATTTTTTTTTTATATTTGCTAATTTCATTCCAACATTTCATACTGCAATACACACCATTTCTAAGATCACATGTATCCTAAATTTACAATGTTTTGTAATGTTGAATATAAAAAAATACGTCGTTAGCCAAATAAAAAATAGATAGTTGAAACAAATGACCTGTCACAAGACAGGATAACTACAAAAACAATATCAATTTCGAGATGCTAAAGACGACAGAACAGTACAATAACACATCATCTACTTGTCATTTATACTACATGCAACATGAGCGCTCAGAGGTAGCACATTAGAAACCAGTGTCAATAATAATGTCAATATTAATGACCACATGATCTTCACAAAAGAATATGTTGTCCTCAGTACAACAGACGCTCAAAGCGACCCGCCTGCACGTCGAAACATTGTGCAATTTGCCTGATCATGCAGCTCTGGAACCTTCATCAGCTACATCCACATTAACAAGAGCAGCATGAGCATGCGCTACCAATTGTTCCACATTCATTGGTGGAATAGAGTACATGTACTCCTTCAGGTGTCACCACAGGAAGAAATCCAGGGGATTTAGGTCAGTTAAACGCGGTGGCCATATAACTGGACCTCCACGTCCGAGTCATTTCCCTGGAAATGTTCTGTCCAAATACTGTCGCACATTCATTCCAGAGTGTGGAGGTGTACCATCATATTAGAACCATATCTGCTGCCAAATACGTAGTGGAACATCTTCCAGCACATCAGGCAGATAGTTTGAGAGTAATGCATGATACCTTCGTGCAGTCAATCGTTCAGGCAACATACATGGGCCCAAAACACCTGTCGCCCAATATTCCAGCCCAGACATTAATACCAAAGCGAACTTGATATCTACGGTCACGGTTGACGTCTCATTCTCGTGCAGCACGTTAACGACTGTGCATTGCAAGACACGCAGCTGCCTTGCTAAGCCACATTTACTTCACTGAGGTACTTAGTGTATGACCTCCAGAATAGCTTCCTCAGTAGCTGGTGTACGGCGAGTCCGTGGATGACCCCTGTCATGCGATGTTGAGAGGAGAGAACCTGACTGCCGAAGGCGCAGCTCCAGATGACGAAACACATTTTTTTACTGGATGGCGTTGATGAGGATATCTAGCAGCGCATTTTCACGAGCGGCAACACCAGCCCGGTTTTCGGATGAACCAAGGTGCAGAAGCATATCCACATATTCATCATTTGTGTATGCCATACGTCTGCCACACCGGTATAGAGATTTACAATGAGAAAATTCTCTACATGTATGCAAGTATATTGGAGTCTGTCACGAGTGCGATACTTCGCTCACAATTAGCCCCTGTCCGGTGCACAGCGCATACAGTATAAACATACCATCTGTCCTGTGCACTGTTCTACCTAATGCGCATTACGCCTCTGACAGATACTGTTCTGCATGATTCATTCCGACACCGGTAATTGTGAAATATTTGGTTTCGGATTACACTGTTTCCTAACGATAATAGACGTGATGTTTCCACAATCCCATCAGTATAATAATAGTAATAATAATAATAAGAAGAAGAAAAAGAAGAAGAATGCATTGAAATACGTACTGAATAGCATGCGGTTCCAAACTCAGTGTTGAAAGTCATAATTAGGGGGACCATGGTCATAACACATACAAGTAGTAACCGAGGTTGGACATTATTGACAAAGCACGTTGCAGTCCATCTGATAACATAAGACCCTAAGGAAATGTAATGGACCCGAATGAGGCAAGAATAATAGTTGGTACTACCCTATGGGATCATTGGAGGAGGGTACAAAGAAAACAGGTTTTGCATCTAGTAGATGAAGTGGTGTGAATAAATTCACGCCCAAGACGTGGAAAGGGCTTCTTTCAGAGCTGACCAATGTCTCATTTCTACAACTGTAGTATGTATGTGCAAATGTTCTGTAGAGGACCGACTGCAATCGCTGTTGACGATTAAGATGCCAGATACCATACCAACTGGACTACATATACCAGATAAAAAACATATGCCTGAATCTAGGATCGAACTCTCGACTTCCTGCATGCTAATCCAAAACTCTCTCTGCTGCACAAACTGTGCAGCACAACCAATATGTGCAAGCAGAGATAGTTACCACACATGTGGTTACAGCGTTGCCAGATTGTCACTCTTTCACGTCCTGTTTCTGCCGGATGTTTTCGCTGGACGAAATTTTGTGACAGACATTTTTTTATCGCTGGCATGTGAGGAGTCGTGCTGCGAAGCCTGAGTGTGCGAATCTGGCTTCACCCTGTATATACACACAAAATTTTAAAAATAGTTAGTACCCTGGTTACTTAGAGTCTTCTTCTCTTGTTTTGATACTAATAATTATTTGTTTTCTAATTTTCAGCTCATATTACAGGATGATGTTGACTACGGTCGTCTTATGTTCATAAACGTACTGAATCAATCTGATAATAAAACAAAAGAAAAAAATGGCAGAGCACTTGCCCGTAAAAGTCAAAGATACCGAGTTAGACTTTTGGCCCAGCACAAAGTTTTAGTCTGCCAGCAACTTTCATATCCACTGCAGAGTGAAAATTTCATTCTGGAATTTATTTAGTGTCCATGTAAAGTCGCTCTGAGAAGCAACGGGCAGTTTATTTTTTGTAATCAGTGATCACCACAGAAATCAGTCGCGTATTTTACTGCATATCTAGCTAAGTTTTAGCTACAGTAGAGCCATCATCAATAATAAAAACGATAATAATAACATACGGAATCAGACACTTCAGTTGCCGAGTAGAATTAGCCGAGCGGTCTCTGGCGCTGCAGTCATGGACTGTGTGGCTGATCCCGGCGGAGGTTCGAATCCTCCCTTGGGCATGGGTGTGTGTGTGTTTGTCCTTAGGATAATTTAGGTTAAGTAGTGTGTAAGCTTAGGGACTGATGACGTTAGCAGTTAAGTCCCATAAGATTTCACACACACACACTTCAGTTGATTATATCAAGAAACATTTAGCAATTGTATAGCTTTAAGATTACAGTATAAGATAAACATACCGCTTACTAGCGAGTCATACTGATCCAGAAAGCGTGTATAAGCACATATTGTGAAAACGATGTTTAACTGTTAATAGCTCGTACCATTTGGTTACAAATTACAATAGTTCAACACAAGGGATCCTGATGGCATCCAACCTGCTCGTTATTCCCTTCATGTAATCTGTTTCCGTCTGCATAAGTTTAACTGTTGTTGGTTTACCTTTAGCGACATTGCGCCCAGAAATCAGAATTACTGATAGAGCAGGAGGATCACCAGTGAATTCGGTGATCAACGTCGTCCCAGTAAAGTATGAAGAGAACAATGGACTCCGCGATGGCACACCTTCCTGGATTGTCGATACAGAGTGTAAAATCAAGGACAATATAGACCTAAGTAGAATTAATGAAAGCAACAAATTAATCACAAAAACCAAGCAGCTTTTTACTACGAGAGAGGTATTATTTTATATATGTTTTGGTAGACGATTGAGAGATGAAATGAAGTAATGGCGTCCCACAGGTATGGCGGTATGTTCCACTGACTTTATAACTATAATAATTAATGGTGCTAACAACTTGCAAACTATCATCAAGATGGCAATGTCCTTTAAAATGGAGTCTTTGTACTTGAGAGCCAGCTTTCACACAGGAATACATTAGCAAGGTGAAATAAGTGATCAATAAAGATCTCCAGAGCCTGGTAAGGTAAAATCTCAGAGAGGTTCTGTCATACCTTGCTGCGAAAGATACAGTTAGATTGGTCGTAAAAAGTAGTGCTACTCCGTTCAGTCGACTGTTTTTCTCTGGGCAGGAGGTTTTAAATACAACACAAGAAGAACAACTGCCCTCGGTTTTTGCTTGGCCTTCGAAGGAAAAAAAGGTGCTTCCTTGCTCAGTATTTTCAGTCACCAACCACATGGCCCAATAGTTTAGTCGCCATGATAGTACAGGATTTTCTAAGTGTTGAAGTCTAAGCAGCTATGGGAATGCTGCTGTTCCAATGAACAATTATTGTGTCCACATTAGACGTTGACTGTCCTAACCATGTTAGCACGAACCGAATGTACAACCGTCACTGAGCTATGAGGTTATCTTTCCTGGCGCTTAGGTAAAGCCAAATGCTCTACAGCCGTTGTATTAGTGCTTGAATTGTCCGAGCAATATCTGCCGGAGTTATTCTTATATTCAATTTCTACATTGTAGGTACTCTTCCCCGTCCATTTCAGTACAGTTAAACTTTCCAGTGAGCATGCTTTAAAGATCTAAATATATTTGTTTTATTCAACTCTTATCTCAGTAGTGTTATAAGTTCCAGTCCTACAATTCTAGGTGTAACGTTAATCACGTCAACTTTTGTTAGGTGGAAAGTCTGAGCTTTAATTTCACCATCCCAGTAGAAAATCAAACCTGGCGCTGGGGTCAATGACGGGGCCAGAAGCTACATCTACATCTACATGGATACTCTGCAAATCACATTTAATTGACTGGCAGAGGGTTCGTCGAACCACCTTCACAATTCTCTATTATTCCAATCTCGTATAGCGCGAGGAAAGAATGAACACCTATATCTTTCCGTACGAGCTCTGATTTCCCTTATTTTATCGTGGTGATCGTTTCTCCCTATTTACGTCGGTGTCAACAAAATATTTTCGCATTCGGAGGAGAAAGTTGGTGAACGGAATTTCGTGAGAGGATTCCGTCGCAACGAAAAACGCCTTTCTTTTAATGATGTCCAGCCCAAGTCCTGTATCATTTCTGTGACATTCTCTTCCATATTTTTGATAATACAAAACGTGCTGCCCTTCTTTGAACTTTTTCAGTGTACTCCGTCAGTCCTATCTGGTAAGGATCCCACACCGCGAAGCAGTATTCTACAAGAGGACGGACAAGCGCAGTGTAGGCAGTCTCCTTAGTAGATCTGTTACATTTTCTAAGTGTTCCGCCAATAAAACGCAGTCTTTGGCTAGCCTTCTCCACAACATTTTCTGTGTGTTCCTTCCAGTTTAAGTTTTTCGTAATTGTAATACCTAGGTATTTAATAGAATTTACGGCTTTTAGATTAGACTGATTTATCGTGTAACCGAAGTTTAACGAATTCCTTTTAGCACTCATGTGGATGACCTCACACTATTCGTTATTTAGGGTCAACTGCCAATTTTCGCACCATTCAGATATCTTTCCTAAATCGTTTCGATCTTCTGATGGCTTTATTAGTCGATAAACGATAGCGTCATCTGCAAACAATCTAAGTAAGATGGCTGCTCAGATTGCCCCGCAAAACGTTTATATAGATCAGGAACAGCAAAGGGCCTATAACACTACCTTGAAGAACGCTATTGGGCACGTTCTCATTCCTAGCGGTATTTAACTGAGCACAGGGAAGACCATCGCAGTTATTTCGCGAAAGCGTAGGCAGTAGCAGTTTTATAACAAGTTCAGTCTGGGTCGCATGGGGTTTATTTAATTTTTTATACTTTAGTTGCTAGATTACCTTTATAGTTAGTTTTATTTAGGGTTTATGATTTTCCTAATATTTTATATTTTCCTTTTTCGTTTGATTTTGGTTCTTATTACGTCATGTTTTATGTTTTTTATAATTTTGATGCTGATATTTTTGGTTCATTATACACTTTACACTTTAGATAAACGGCCATCTTCAGAATGATAATAAAGGATCTCCGAATTGGTCTTTCCATCATTACTGTGGTTTTCCTCTACCAAATTTTCCTATGAATTTGTAATTATACACCACTGACCATTAAAATTGCTACACCACGAAGATGAGGTGATACAGACGCGAAATTTAACCGACAGGAAGAAGATGCTGAGCTATGCAAATGATTAGCTTTTCAGAGCATTCACACAAGGTTGGCGCCGGTGGTGACACCTACAACGTGCTGACATGAGGAAAGTTTCCAATCGATTTCTCATACACAAACAGCAGTTGACCTGCGTTGCCTTGTGAAACGTTGTTGTGTAAGGAAGAGAAATGCGTACCATTACGTTTCCGACTTTGATAAAGGTCGGATTGTAGCCTATTGCGATTACGGTTTATCGTATCGCGACATTGCTGCTCGCGTTGGTCGAGATCCAATGACTGTTATCAGAATATGGAATTGGTGGGTTCAGGAGGGTAACACGGAACGCCGTGCTGGATCCCAACGGCCTCGTATCACTAGCAGTCGAGATGACAGGCATCTTATCCGCATGGCTGTAACGGATCGTGCAGCCACCTCTCGATCCCTGAATCAAAAGATGGGGACGTTTGCAAGACAACAACTATCTGCACGAACAGTTCGACGACGTGTGCAGTATGGACTATCAGCTCGGAGACCATGGCTGCGGTTACCCTCGACACTGCATCACAGACAGGAGAACCTGCGATGGTGTACTCAACGACGAACCTGGGCGCACGAATGTCAAAACGTCATTTTTTCGGATGAATCCAGGTTCTGTTTACAGAATCATGATGGTCGCATCCGTGTTTGGTGACATCGCGGTGAATGCACATTTGAAGCGTGTATTCGTCATCACCATACTGGCATATCACCTGGGGTGACGGTATGGGGTGCCACTGGTTACACGTCTCGGTCACCTCTTGTTCGCATTGACGCCACTTTGAACAGTGGACGTTACATTTCAGAAGTGTTACGACCCGTGGCTCTACCCTTCATTCGATCCCTGCCAAACCCTACATTTCAGTAGGTTAATGCACGACCGCATCTTGCAGGTCCTGTACGGGCATTTCTGGATGCAGAAAATGTTCGACTGCTGCCCTGGCCAGCACATTCTCCAGATCTCTCACCAATTGAAAACTGGTCAATGGTGGCCGAGCAACTGGTTTGTCACAATACGACAGTCACTACTCTTGACGAATTGTAGTATCGTGTTGAAGCTGCATGGGCAGTTGAACTTGTACACGCCATCCAGGCTCTGTTTGACTCAATGCCCAGGCGTATAAAGGCCGTTATTACGGCCAGATGTGGTTGTTCTGGGTTCTGATTTCTGAGGTTCTATGCACCCAAATTGCGTGAAAATGTAATCACATGTCAGTTCTAGTATAATATATTTGTCCAATGAATAACCATTTATCATCTGCATTTCTTCTTGGTGTAGCAAATTTAATGGCCAGTAGTGTACATATTCATAACTATTGTCATCCATTCTTGCAACTGTATCTGAATTGTTTCTGCTTCTTCATACACATTCATTACATCTAATCAGAATATTATATCTCATTATCGGATATGATCAGAGACGGTGTGAAACAAAATCTAACATAGAAATCTTATTTCAGTTGCCTCTATTCTTTATACTTTATGTTTCTCTGCCAGTGATCGAAATTCTGCTCCGCTACTAATGGGCTGGCACAGTTCTACGAAAATTTATCACAAACTCAGCACGGGCTTTACCACTTAAACAACTTTTAATGTGGTACACGAGCTATAGAAAGATTTAATTTTTGAAGACAATATCTCTGAAACAATCTAAATTTAAACTACAGCGATGTGTCAAATGAATAAACTCACCAAGTAGCTAAGGAAGTTTTGAAGTTTGGTTTGGAAGTACTCTACACTAAACAGTGATTCATGAGTCGTGTCATTTCTTCAGCATTGTAGAATAGTAAATACTGTAAGCTCATATTGTTTGACGACAATATATGCCCATTGAATAATGTATTCACTGATATGTCAATATTTGCTGAGATACTGAATAGCTGTTGTTGTCAGAACTACCCTTGGTGCCGGCCGCGGTGGTCTAGCGGTTCTAGGCGCTCAGTCCGGAACCGCGCGACTGCTACGGTCGCAGGTTCGAATCCTGCCTCGGGCATGGGTGTGTGTGATGCCCTTAGGTTAGTTAGGTTTAAGTAGTTCTAAGTTCTAGGGGACTGATGACCACAGATGTTAAGTCCCATAGTGGTCAGAGCCATGTGAACCATTTTTTGAACTACCGTTGCTTTGTGAAGTAGAGCGTATTATGGATAGGTGTCTTTTTCAGATATTATCGAGCTTCACATAATTCATTATATTTTATGCAATGTACTCCACGTTTTAGCCCTTAATTAGTTCCTTATTTCTGAAAATGGTTTAATTGTGAATTTTTCAGGTATGAGTAAATGTATTGACCTTACTCCACCGAAAAGGGCCACAATATCGACTGTTTTGTCACACTGTCAATATAGTCAGCGAGACACTGGTCATATAAAAGTTATTTCACAGCTTACAGAAATATAAGTAAAAACTGAAAAATAATTAAAGTCTCGAAACACAGTGGAAAGGTAAATGCGGTAGAGCAGGAAGAGAAATAAGGCGAATGGTAGAGGAAAGCCGAAGAAAATCGATCCACGTGATTAGTAACGTACTCTGCATTAAAGGTTCAATTAAAAACGGCTGCGATGCCGTCGCCCTGCCAAGAAGGACAAACTTATCCCAGTGATGAAACTAAAGCGACTTGAATAGGCCAAGGGGACAAAAATTTGGCAGTGGATGACTGAAATAAGGTAAATAAACTATATAATTCTACTCCTTCTTTTATGATAATAGAGACTTCCAAGTGTGACGTCATTTCATTTCAGGTTTGCTTCTCTAACGAAACAAGTACCCAAATTCTGCAAGACAAAACGGAATCTATGAGACGTGGGAGCCATGAAAAATTCCAAGAAGACGGCATAGTTCAACGAATGAAGCACCCTCTATAAGTAATGGTTTGGTCCGTAATAAGTAACAAGCAAAATGAGCGCTTTTACATTGTGAAAGGGACGATGCGTCAAGATCAGCACAGGTCAGTACTGGAAACTCGACTTCTTCCCCAGCTGAAGAAATGGTTTACCGACAACAGTTACATCTTCATGCACGATTTTGCACAATGCCCCGAAACAAAATTTTCGATTAAATATTTAAAGGAGATTGGAATTCATTTTTGGACTGACCAGAGAACTCCGCAGACTTGAACCAAATTGGAAATGTCTGACAAGGACTGAATTGGGAAATTGCAAAGGCAGTTATACCCTCAAATAAGATCAGGCTGCAGGATAATTTTGCCAGAGCGTGGCATAACACGCTGGAATTCGACAGTTTATCGAAGAAATACATTATGAAAACGCCAAGCAAAATTAAGGATTCGATCGCTGCTAAAGGAAGACGTACCAAACAGTGAACAATTTGTTCATCTTCGTGATTTTCAGTGAAATTTTGCGCTATAAATATTTTCTTTTACTTCAAAATAGTTTTGTGAGTTCACGGAAGTGTATTATCAGTGACACATAAAATTTAAGTTCGCAAAAAAAGGCAGTATAAAGTTCCATAATAAAACTGCCGTGTGCCTTTAGTGAGTATAATAATTTGGCACTGCAGTGTATAAACTAGGTAATTAAATAATTGTATTTCAATAAGATCGCTGTTCTCCGACAATGTTATATCAAATTACAGGTATTTAAAAACATTATCCTGTTTCTTTTTTCTTTTATCAGTCTTTCCCAGTGAATCCTTGTGTCTTAGCTTTTTGTACAGTTGTATCAAATGTTGTGTGTGAAATCCTATGGGACCTAACTGCTAGGGTTATCAGTCCCTAAGCTTACACACTACTTAACCTAAATCATCCTAAGGACAAACACACACACCCATGCCCGATGGAGGACTCGAACCTCCACCGGGACCAGCCGCACAGTCCATGACTGCAGCGCCCCAGACCGCTCAGCTGATCCCGCGCGGCACAGTTGTATCAAAACGATATGTTCTGATATTAAATGTAGTTCGCGTCCTAACTCATATTCAGTTTCTGTTACGAGTACTTGGTGATCTGAAAAAGCTAAGTTCACAATTGGTAGCTCCTTATTGCATTAGCAAGTAAATAATTCTCACCCTTTACGTGTGACGTCGTTCGTACTTATAGAAGTTAAATTATTCAGGTGATAAACGACTCCCTTGGCTGACACTTTGGATTATAGTTATCATCGTTTTGGCGGTTTCCTCCACTCCAATGTTCGTTTCTCGTTAGAGACGCTTTTAACAGCATTTATGAGATGGGATGATACTCCTGCCTCTTCGATATTTTCCAATAATTTCGATAGTTTCAATTGACAAATTTCATATGGTGTTTAGTTCATCTGGCAACCCAGAATGAAGACATGTAGTGAACACAGATGACTGTAGCGAGGGTGTGTCGAAGAGGTGGCCCGCTATCGACCGAGGACCTCTGAGTCATCGGGACTGGCCCGCGACGAGGCGCTCATCATTTTCGCCACATGGGGTGGGGTTTTGAGGTGGAGGGGGAGGGGGGAACACGGCGGCTGGCCGAGAAGCTAACAAATGACGAACGCTCCCCCAGGGGGCACGCGCCGTCCTATCTGCCGCGCGCCAGCCAGACCTTCACGCTCGGCATTTGAAAAAGGAGGGACAAGACACGTATACTCCGTTCATAGTAAATTTAACACGTAACTCAAAAACTGCAACTATGTATTCCTTCACGTTTATATTTCATATAAAAGTGATTTTTAACTCTTTAAGTAACTCTGGTATATACCGGATGATTCAAAAAGAAAGAACAGAATTCAATCGTGATTACGAACGACACTGAAGTGGCACAAGTCATGGGATAACTATATGCCCATATACAAATGGCTTTAGAATCGTGTACACATGGCAGTGCATTGGTGGAGCTCTCATTTGTGCTCAGATGACACATGTAAAAATGTTTCCGACGTGATTACGGGCGCTCGACCGGAATCAACAGACTGTAAAAGCAGAATGGTAGTTGTAGCTAGACGCATGGGACATACCGTTTCGGAAATCGTTAGAGAATTCAATATTCCGATATCCACCGGACAAATTTCAGTTATTACCTCTCACCATGGACAACACGGTGACCGATGGCGTTCACTTGACAACCGAGAGCAGCGGCGTTTGCGTAGAGTTTTCAGTGTTAAGAGACAAACAATACCGCGTGAAACAACCGCAGAAATCAATGTGGGACGTAAGATGAATGTGTCCGTTAGGACAGTGTGGCGAAATATGGTGCCAGTGCGCTGTGACCTTAGTTCACAGCACAGCATCACCTGCAGCGCCTCTCCCGGGCTCGTTACCATATCGGCAGAAGCCTAGACGACTGGAAAATCCTGGCCTGGTCAGTTGAGCCTCGATTTCAGTTGGCAAGAGCAGATGGAAAGCTTAGAGTGTGGCGTAGACTTCACGGAGCCACAGACCCAAGTTGTCAACAAGGAACTGGCATGCAGATTGTGGTTCCATAACAGTGTAGGTTTACATGGAATGGACTGAGCCCTGTGGTCCAGCGGAACCGATCGTTGACGAGATATGTTCGGCTCCTTGGCGACCATTTGCAGCCATTCATGGACTTTTATGATCCCAAAAAACGATTTCATGTCACCGGGCCATAATTGTTTGCGACTGGTTTGAAGAACATTCTGGGCAATTGGCCACCCAGATCCATGAATCGCATGGAACATTCAGCGAACATAATCGAGCACAAGATATTGCACTGGCAACACTTTCGCTATTATAAATGGGTGTGACTAGGGCCTCCCGTCGGGTAGACCGTTCGCTGGGTGCAAGTCTTTCGATTTGACGCTACTTTGGCGACTTCCGCGTCGATGGGGATGAAAGGATGATGATTAGGACAGCACAACACCCAGTCCCTGAGCGGAGAAAATCTCCGACCCAGCCGGAAATCGAACCCGGGCTGTTAGGATTGACATTCTGTCACGCTGACCACTAAGCTACCTGGGGCGGACTTATGGAGGCGTACAGAAGCAGTATGGTGCAAAATTTGTGCAGAGGACTTCCAACGACTTCTCGAGTACATTCTATGTCGAGTTTCTGCAATACGCCGGCCAAAAAGAGGTCCGACCCGATATTAGAAGGTAACCCGTGACTATTGTCATCTCAGTCTATAAAACATAGAAACACATTAAATATGTCACTGAATAGAGGAAAATTCAAAGTTCTGACAGAACTCCGCTAGTGTTTGTAGCAACATGGTCCCTACACCACAAGAGAACTCATTTTGGGTGTTGGAATTTGGGCGAAGTCAGTCCATTGTTCAAATGCGAAGTGCATTCCGGCGTCGATTCAGCAAGGAGCTGCCTCTACACAAACAGATTTATGACTGGTATTCAAAAGTATTAGGATTTGGTTGGATATGCAAAGGGTGGAGCACTGGTCGGCCGTGGATGTTTGATGAAAATATCGAGCGTATTCGAGAAGCGTTCACACGAATCCCTCGGAAGTCCACAAGACGGGCAGACCAAGAACTCCACCTTTCTCGAAAAATGGTGTGGCGTGTTCTGAAACGACGCCTGAATCTGAAGCCTTACAAGAAGCAGTTACTGCAGCAACTGTGTCCCAGCGACCATAACAGAAGATACGAATTTTACATTTCAGTTCTTCCGGATTACGGCAGAGAATACTTTTTTCGAACGTCACATCTTTTCGTGTGAATAGTAGTTCCATCTGTTGTGTAATGCAAACCGTCATAATGTAGGAATTTGGGGGTCACAAAAACCTGGCGTCGTCTTCGAACACGAAAGAGACTCATCGAAACTGAACATGTGACCGTATCGGTTGAACCCTTTCTGACTGGAAAAGCGTGGCCTGGTCAGATTACTGCTATTTCTGTTGATAAGAGCTGATGGAAGGGTTCGACTTTGGCACAGACCCCACGAAGCCATGGACCCAATTTGTCAACAAGGCTTTGCTGAAGCTGGTGGTGGCTCCGTAACATTTGTGGATATTTCTTTTTGTGGAAGAAACTGTGACAGGAATTTCATACCTGCACATACTGCAAATTTTGTTGTTTCTTCAACTTCACGAAGATTACAATTATTTAGATTTTACCCATGACGGCACCCGCGTCACTTTCATCTTGAGGTGCGGCGTTGTCATAACAAAATCTTCCCACAACGTTGGATTGGAAGAGGGGGACAAGAAGCTCTTTTTTTTTTTTTTTTTTTTTTTTTGTGGCTTCCCAGGTCCCCAGATGGAACACCTTGAGAGTTTTATCTGTGGCAGTACATAAAATACATATTTGTCCCACCTATGGCAGCTACTTTTCAAGAGGTGGGAAATCAAATTGTTGAAGCGTCGTTTCAACAAACAGGGACCTGTTGATTCTTGTGTGGAATGAAGTGGACTGCCGTTTTGATGTTTTTCGAGCAAGGCATGGTGTTCGAGCTGAGTGTGTGGTATAGTATCTGTACGAACATATACTTTGAACCTTCCTCTTTCCAGCGACACGCGCAATGTGCTTTTATCTTTCAAAGTTTGTCAGTAATAAAGAAATTAAATATGTTCTTTCTTTTTTAATCACCCTTTATATAGGACTGCTCTTAAATGTTTTTTATTAATTTTTACAACAAACACTCGATTTCATTGATATTAGTGTACTCACAATAGTTTCTCTGACAAGATGGGAAACCATTGTTATGTTTCTAAGTCGGAAACCTTGAGACATCATCGAACAAGTGAGTAACGGTACGGACCTATAACCATGGACTTAGAAGCACTCGCCGTCCGAGCTGGTTTTATGTTCAGCTGTTGTTTGTCAAATGTGAATTTACTCTTCTGATATCTTCTGAGATAAATGAAGATACATTGAGCTCACAGTAACATTTCCTATTTTACAAAGTATAAAATTCATACGGGAGCCGTTGTTAAGCAAATTTACAGCTAGTACATGCAAGCGAAAAATTGTCGGAAGTTCAGTGTCCAACTGCATCCAATTTTTATCTGGTGCGAAATGCTGCTACTTATAAAGAATGAACATTTCAGATAATACAGTTTCACAAATTATCTCCAAAACGTTATCCGCTGAGATAATACAAAGTATTTCTGCTAACATCGGTTACTGAAAATATGCAACATGACGAAAGGAGTTTATGCAAACGCTTGAATGTAATAGACATATTATTCACTCATTTTTGATTGGTTTTTACAGTTAGAGGGGTAATGCTGACATTCGTGAATATTTGTTTTAGATCTATGAGAATGACATTACGGAGTTTGCGTAGTTACACGTCAGATGAAATTCTGTTTGATGGTGTAATGTGCTACTGGGAAGGGTGGAGCATGCAGAACATTCGGAATTTAGACGAGACTCTGATGCAGATCATGTAGATATTATATCTACAGCTTCAAACACTACTAGCGTAGTTGATGGTAGTCTGGGTGATACAGTGTCAAGTGGGCCAATAGGTGAAACGACTAGTGCAGTTGCTGCACGTGGGTAGGCTGCGCGTCTGTGCTTGAAGAAGTATCTGATGAAAGTGGAACTCATTCTCATACTGAAGTGACCGCAAGTGTGGGCTTACACACGTGGAATAAAGCTGACTGTTGTCCCTAGTCCTCTGGGAAACATGTTCCTCCTGAGGGCATATGAGGACTAACTGAAGACACCATTACTAACTTCCCGTCTTTCTTAGCACAGACTTTGTGCTCCTGATTCATTGGTACGAATACTTACTACCCCACAACTCAGACTTAAAAACACATACTAATTTGAGCAGTTTTGTTGCTTACTGTTCCCAGAGAGTACATACTGACATACACGGTCCAGTCGCATTAACGTGAACACTGCCTATGTTCGACGTGAACGGGCAGCATCCACTCACAGACGGCAGGTGGAAGCACTAGCAGTGGAGAGTACATAGAGCGTGTCGGGTTAACGTGGAAAACAGTGCAGCCACCGTCGTAACACAGAAACGGGGTGATTCATCTGATGTCGAAAACTGAACGATCATTGGCTTTCGCGCCGAGGGTGGAAGTATTTCCGAAACGGATAACTTTGTAAACTGTCCACGTGCCACCATGGTTAAAGTACGCCGTGCATGGCAAAATGACGCTAACCGAAGCTGAGGCGACTGAGTGTACCATGGACCATAGACGACAGAGGCGAACGACGGCTGCGGAAATGTGTACGGACGAATAGATGTGCAACTTTTGAGCAACCAATTCCCCCCCCCCCCCAGATGAACCAAGGGCCCACCGAAAGCGGGCGGGTGGTTCATGCACCAATGCTGATTGCTGTTCATCGGCATCTAAGGATGGGGTTTGCACCCAAATACCTCAACTGGACGTCCACTGAGAGGCCACAGATGGCCTTTCTAGATGACGAATGGCCGTTGATCTCGTAGTTCTGGAAGGCACAGTGGATCAACACAGGTATGCATCTATCATTTGGTCCATGTACACACCTACACGTAGTTCGTTTATTCCTCGCCACAGGCCGGCCGCTGTGGCCGAGCGGTTCTAGGCGCTTCAGTCCGGAACCCCACGACCGCTACGGTCTCATGTTCGAATCCCGCCTCGGGCATGGATGTGTGTGAAGTCCTCAAGTTAGTTAGGTTTAAGTAGTTCTAAGATCTAGGGGATTGATGACCTCAGATGTTAAGCCCCATGGTGTTCTGAGCCATTTGAACCACTTGAACCTCGCCACAGTGGCATCTACCAGCAGGACAACGCAACGTGTCACACAACTCGCACTGTACGTCCTGGTTAGAAGAGCACCAGGATGAGTCTGCTGTACTCCCCTGGCCACCAGGCTCCCCGGATTTCAACCTAGTCGAGAATCTGTGGGACCACCTCGATCGAAATGTTCACGCCATGGAACCTCGGCTTAGAAACCTAACGAAGTTGGCCGCGGCACTGGAGTCTGCAAGGCTCCACATCCCTGTTGGTACCTCCCAGAACATCACCAGTCCTCTTCCTGCTCGTTTCGCAGCGGTCCACGCTATAAAAAATGCTTATTCAGCCTTTTGACAGGTGGTCACATTAATGTGATTGGACAGTGAATTTCATTTCATTGTTATGCTGGACAAAATATTTTTTCACTTAAAGGGTTGAAAAGACTTGTTCTTGCAGTCTATTATATACTACACATCTACGTTTGAGATCATATAAGACATACATTTTGGTTCTAAGTGAACAACGGTTCCCCGCCACGCCCTTTTGCTGCTCCATGTCCAACGCCCAACGCTCCACGCCCCTCAGCCAAACGTCCTTCCCCTCTGAAATTCGAACGGGTGAGATGTTTCTGCCAGACGTTAACATGCCTCAAACAAATGGACTGCGTATATCACTATTGTTTCCCGCAGTATTCGACCTACGATGTTACATCACTGACTGTATTCTACGACTGTTTCGGAAGCTTTTGTCGTGCTTTGTTGATTTATAACGGGGTTTAGTTTTGTTTAGTCGTTTTGAGCTGATTTTTGTGGCGTATTATCACACAAGATGTCTATACCTCGTTTCTTCAATGGTAAACAGCGTCACCAGGACAACAGATACACGGCGAAGCATACATCAACGAATATTACACCAGTGTCAAGAAATTGGAAATTTTCAGGAAAGGAACCACAGCCGAGTGCTTCGACGAGAAAACTTCGTTTTGGCAGTAACAAAAACAGACGCGACCAATATGAGGGTTCACACAATGTTATTTTTAATGTTAGTATATTGCCACAGTTAATAATGGACAATTTTGTGCGCAAGTATTGCTCTGGTGGAAGATGTGAATGCCACGACAGGCCTTGTAGTTGCGTTATCTGTGTTATGCAGCAAATGGAATCCAGGGTAGGTCTGTCATGACACCAACTGTGGTAAATAGAAGATCCTATATGAATATGAGGCTGGCTTATGCCGTCCGTTATACTTGTGAGAGACGTAAGCCAGAAAAAAACATTTTGTGCTGTGCTGAATCTGCCCCTTCCTCCAGCAACATTTGGGAGGTATTATGACTTATTGCTTAGTAATATAAAAGAACTTGCAAAAACCTGGATGAAAAATTGTGCTGACGAGAAGATCTAACGGAGACATAGCGGCCGCTTCTGATGGTACTTTCCAGAACCCAAACCAACTTCAATGCAACGTCTTTTTACACCTCTGAAGTATTAGATACTGAAATTTTTAATGCAGTTCGTCGCACTTGTAAGACATGGATTCCAGACTTCCAAAGTAACTTGTACTGTGAATGCTCAAGTGACAGTTTGGAAGTGAAGGGAGTTGATAGTATGTCTGGCAGATCAGTTGTGTTTGTAATACAGAAAGAACCTTGGAGCAAAGCTACTCTTGAGGTTCAGAAATCTACCCGATGTGGAAACATGTTTTCTCAGAAGTTATGATGTGAAGAGCATGTGTAAGAATGACATGGAACTAGTCTTACAAAGCTAAGACAGGAACAGCCAGGAAAAGAATTCTGTTGGAGAGGGTATGAAAAAGAGAGAGCGACTAACGGATTGTAAAGCTGGAGACCTATTATGGTTGACTATAAGAAGGAATACTACGAATGACTAGAAAAAGATAAGCCAGGCGGTTGTGGTCTCAGATTCCCATTAAGTGCCCACAGATCATAATCCTGTTCACATTCGTGTACAAAAGGATCAGACGTCAACTGATACTGGTGAAGAACATCATAACTCCCGTTCTCTGCCACTATCTATAATGGAAAGCATCAAACCCACACGGTGTTCCTCAAGGAATGGTCAATATTCAGGGATATCACAGGATCGGTCATTCGAAGCAAAAATGTCTAGCAAACAACCTAAAATCCATACACACATCAAAAGCTATAAACATTCTACTGCAACCTCTTTGCTTTCCATATGTTGAGAGGTGGTAGCACGGAGAAAAACACGAAAAATGTCTAATAAACATAGGTTCTAAAGTGCATACCTTAAGAACTGTAAGCACTTGTTCATCTTCGCTGCTCTGAAACACATCTCTTCCACTGAACAAGTAAACTCTTAAGGTATATATTTTAGTGCCCTTGTCCACTAGCCGTTTTATTTCGAATGATCGTTCCTGTCATATCCCCGATTACTGACTATTCTCCCTCGGGCTCTCTGTGTGTTAAGAGACCTTACTACTCAGTCGTCCTCATTAGTCACTGCAATCTGCGTCAATAGAATATAATACCGTTCACGAAGGATTAGGCGAAAATCATAAGTTAGGCGAGAAAAAAAGCAGCAAACAACCTGTCTCAAACACGGAATATTTTATCTGTGTTAGCGGCTATGTCTACGTTAGGGCGTGCCCAGCTGGGGGACGGGGAGCAAGCGAGAAGAGCTGCTTTTACCCCCCCCCCCCCCGCACCGCCATCATCCTCTCCTCCCCCACCGATTGCCACAAGAAAGAAAGAAAAAAGATTGTCTTCACAAACCGAACAGACGTCTTCCCCTACCACACAGGCTCACTTATCAACATGGTATCACTCGAAAGAAAACCAGAACATGTAACGGATACTGAGTACAATTAAGCAACATGCGTACCCAGCCCCATTTTTCATGAAATAATAAAACAATTTCGCTGTTCTCATTGTCGATCAGAACGCCGGATGGCTCTGTGGTGTTGTACCATCAGTTCGCATGGCGTTGTACCGTCAGATCGCGAATTTTTTCTTCGTTTCAGCAGCGTATATTAAACCATAATAAATATTTGAGTTTACAACCACAGGTGGAAACACAAGCGGCCAAAGACACTGCTAGCTAGGGCATAACCACCTATGGTAAACTAACATACGCAAACAGCGACAAACGCCGGTAAGCCCCTGCATATCAGCAACACTGACTGGCAACTACCAGCTGCTATTAGAGCCGACCAACAGGCCACAGCAGGGACACCGACGAGCTCGCCCACAGACGCACGAACAATCTGCCAACACTCCCTCACACTGTGCCTCCGGTATATGACCTATCGGACACAAGACCGATAACAAACCTAACTGTTGCAGGTTGCAGGACGCTGAACGAGGACTCTGTACCAGCACCCAGCGCCAGCCGCCGAGCAGCACAAACGCACAACGTCAAGGTATCGACATGCATGATACCCACTACTAACAAAGCCTATCCTTGCACAACCTATCGCAGGCAGCAAGACAACCGCTACTGCTCTTGCCGCCCGACCTAACTTTCGCAGAGGTTTTTTTCCCTTGGCTCTTGCTTTGGCACTTTTTTTCCTCTGCCCTTCAAACCGCTACCCTTCGTCAGATTTCGACCAATCTATCTCTAGATGAGCGCGTATTAATGGTTAATCCTAACCAGACGTACGCAGACATCGCAGTACCCACATCCTGCGACACCTCACTTTAGTGAATACTAACCCTTATGCAGAGATGGCAGTAGACCTTTTGTGTTGGCCATCATGCCGGTGTGGGCGTGGAGGGGCTCCACCTCTATTATTAAAAAAAAATTTGAGTGTGGAAAGTATTCGCACGTATCTGAATGTTACCTGTCTGACAGCAAAATCATAAGATCATATCTCAGTTAACCCCATTGTATGCGGGAGATGCCTATTAAAAAGTGGTGGCGCTACCATGTATGGTGAGTCATAAAGACAATTTTAACTGATGCGAGGTCAGTTCTGTAGGAAACTGTGCCTCGTTTCCTCAGCGCCTCCCCCACAGACGAAACTACACTACTGGCCATTAAAATTGCTACACCAAGAAGAAATGCAGATGATAAACGGGTATTCATTGGACAGTCATATTATACTAGAATTGACATGTGATTACATTTTCACGAAATTTGGATGCATAGATCCTGAGAAATCAGTACCCAGAACAACCACCTCTGGCCTAATAACGGCCTTGATACGCATGGGCATTGAGTCAAACAGAGCTTGCATGGCGTGTACAGCTACAGCTGCCCATGCAGCTTCAACATGATACCACAGTTCATCAAGAGTAGTGACTGGCGTATTGTGACGAGGCAGTTGCTCGGCCACTATTGACCAGACGTTTTCAATTGGTGAGAGATCTGGAGAATCTGCTAGCTAGGGCAGCAGTCGAACATTTTCTGTATCCAGAAACGCCCGTACAGGACCTGCAACATGCGGTCGTGCATTATCCTGCTGAAATGTAGGGTTTCGCAGGAATCGAATGAAGGGTAGAGCCACGGTCCGTAACACATCTGAAACGTAACGTCCACTGTTCAAAGTGCCGTCAATGCGAACAAGAGGTGACCGAGACGTGTAACCAATGGCACCCCATACCATCACGCCAGGTGATACGCCAGTATGGCGATGACGAATACACGCTTCCAATGTGCGTTCACTGCGATGTCGCCAAACACGGTTGCGACCATCATGATGCTGTAAACAGATCCTGGATTCATCCAAAAAAATGGCGTTTTGACATTCGCGCACCGAGGTTCGTCGTCGAGTACACCATCGCAAGCGCTCCTGTCTGTGATGCAGCGTCAAGGGTAACCGCAGCCATGATCTCCGAGCTGATAGTCCATGCTGCTGCAAACGTCGTCGAACTGTTCGTGCAGATGGTTGTTGTCTTGCAAACGTCCCCATCTGTTGACTCAGGGATCGAGAGGTGGCTGTACGATGCGTTACAGCCACGCTGATAAGATGCTAGTGATACGGGGCCGTTGGGATCCAGCACGGCGTTCCGTATTACCCTCCTGAACCTACCGATTCCATATTCTGCTAACAGTCATCGGATCTCGACCGACGCGAGCAGCAATGTCGCGATACGATAAACCGCAATCGCGATAGGCTGAAATCCGACCTTTATCAATGTCGGAAACGTGATGGTACGCATTTCTCCTCCTTACACGAGGCATCACAACAACGTTTCATTAGGCAACGCCGGTCAACTGCTGTTTGTGTATGAGAAATCGGTTGGAAACTTTCCTCATGTCAGCACGTTGTAGGTGTCGCCACCGGCGCCAACCTTGTGTGAATGCTCTGGAAAGCTAATCATCTGCATATCACAGCATCTTCTTCCTGTCGGTTAAATTTCGCGTCTGTAGCACGTCATCTTCGTAGTGTTGCAATTTTAATGGCCGGTAGTCTCCCCGCTCCACAGCTCTGAACCAGCTTTCAATTTAGCTGATCAGATGGGATTGAAAAGTAAATTCAGTCAAGAAAAGAAATGTGCAGGGGAAGACTGGCTTCTAGTTAGTTAAGTTATTAGTTAGTTACTTTCATTTTCCACGGATCATTTTGCTCGATAAATCGCCATGGTGCGGAATGAGTCATTTTACATTCATATTACAAATTAATTTGTACATCTATTTGTATTGCAAACATCACCATATAATAATAATAATTATTATTATTTCCCGAAATGAAAACAATTCCTACCCACCAGCTTTTACACATTACAAACATAGAAATTCTTCTACAGAATATAAGGAGTTGTTAAAGACAAACTTTTACAATTTAAATTTTACCTTGCTGTCTGTTAGAATTTTATATCGCTCATTAAATTCAGGGTGAGACCATCTGCAGAAAACCAGTCAATGATACTTTTTAGAACTTTATTCACCATTTATTCTGTTTCTGTATGTATACTAGAAGTTATTACAATGCTGATGTCATCTGCAAAAGAACTAATTCTGCTTGTACATTAGATGGCACACCATTTACCTATATGAAAAACAGTAGTGGACCTAAGTTTGAGCTTTGGGGAACCCCTATATGGGGTTTCTCCTCAGTCAGAATTATGTCCGTGGATTCTGTTAGCTGAATTACTCCTAAGTAAAACTTTCTGCATTCTTTTGGTTAGATATGACATGATCCATTGGTTGGCTATACCACCAATCTCATAAAACTTCCAATTTATTTAGGAGTATACTATGATTCACATAATCAAATGCCTTGGATAGTCACGGAAAATACCTACCAGTGATATTTTGTTATTTACTTCTTGTAATATCTGGTGTGTGAACATGTAAATGCCATTTTCAGTAGAGCAACCCTTCTGAAACCCAAACTGTGATTTGATGAGGGGATTGTTGTTGCCAAGATGAGATACTATTCCAGAATACGTCATCTTCTAAAAAATTTTTGAAAATGATCTCAGCAATGAAATAGATGGGTAGTTACTGACGTCTCTCTTATCACCCTTCTTAAACAGGGGGTTAACAACAGCATATTTTAGTCTCTCTGGAAAAATGCTTTGAGTTAGTGACGGTTACGTATTTCGGACATCACCGGAATTATTATTTGGGAACAAGTCTTTAGTACTCTATTGGAAACACTATCAAAACCAGAAGAGGTTTTATTATTGAAAGAATGTATGCCCCTCTTAATATCAGAAGTATAAGTTGGTGGTACATTCATATGATGTAATTTTATGATAGTTATTTCTTCATCATACTGCTGTGATCTTTCTCTTGAATTGTTGTTCCCTGTGCTTTCTATTATGTTTAAGAAATGAATATTAAATACATTTGCTACCTGTGACTTGTCATTTGTAACCCTTCCATTCAATTCAATAGTATGTGATCCTCTTCTGTGGTTGGTTGTCCTATCACTTGCTTCACTATATTCCATATTGCCTTAACTCTGCTGTCAGATGTACTGATTTCTGAGATTATGTGCATGTCACTTGACTTTTTAATAACCTTTCTTAGTAATTAAGAGAAGTTTTTGTAGTGGGCAACTACTGCAGGGTCTCTACTTGTTCATGGGAAAAGATACATTTCCCTTTACCTTTCACAAGATACTTTAATCCCCTTAGTGATCCGTGGTTTTTTACATGGCTGTTAAATGTCCCTTCTGATTAGCTTATGCGGAAAGCTATTTTCAAATACTGACATGAATTTATCATGGAATAGATTAAATTTTATATTGGCATTCGGTTCTGTATAAACTTCATCCCAGTTTGTTTCTTGTAAAATACTCTTAAAAACATTTTCTCTGAAGTCATTAATGATTCTGACTTCCACTGAGGTGTACCCACACTGTAAGGCATTATGTCATTTATCCTGTCTAACTGCGCATTTTTTGGAACGCAATGTACATTTAAGCATCAGAAAAGCGCAAGGACTTCCTCTCGCCAAAGCGATTGGAATGAACAGAGACGAATTCAATTCTTACTTCGATCTATTGACAAAAAAGTTGACAGAAAACGGGATTTTGGATAAACCAGGCAGTATATTCAACGTAGACGAAAGTGGTCTACAGCTAAAGAATGAGCATGGAACTGTTGTGGTGGCAAAGGAAAGCATATGTGGCCATATTATTATTACTGCTAAAAAAAGGAGACACAATAACAGTTTCTACCTGCCACGAAGGAAATTTCTTACCACCTTACTGTATTTACAAAGGGGTAAATAAAATACAAGACGCTGAAGACAGCATGCCTCCAGGATCATTGTTGTTCTGAGAAGAAAATCCGCTTGTATCAACACTGATGTTTTCATGCACCATTTCCTTCCTAGAAAGGCACCTGGCCCCGGCCTGCCTCTGCTAGCTGGTCGTGCCGCTCATATGAATCTTGTCACCCTTTTGGATCTAGTTGCTGAAAACTAAGTGTGAATATTTTGTATGCCTAGGCACACTTTATACAGCCAATAGACGGATCATTTTTCAAGCCGTTAAAATCTTACTTTAAAGAGGCTTGTCATTCATGGATTGTAGCTAATGCAAGCAAAGACAGAAGAACTACGAAGCAGCAATTTGCAGAGTTGCACTTCAAAGCATGAACTCATGCTGCTACTATCCAGATTGGTGTAACCAGATTTAGATCTACTGGAATTACCCCACTTCATAGAGCAGTAATTCCTAATAATGTCTTTGTTTCAGACATTAACAATACCGAGACTGAACTCGCAACTATTGAAAAGTCTCTAATGATTTGACTCAAAATCAGCCATCAACCCCAATGTCTGAAACGAATTTGTTAGCAGGACATCCTTCTACTTGCAAACGTTGCACAAATTTGGCTACTCTTCGACCAAATGCACACAGCAATTACAGTGTCAGTGAAGACTCAGTGACTTCTCTAAAGAAACTCCATCAAAATTACTGGAAGAGATCTCACCTGTTCTCACCTGTTGCTGCGCTACCTCAGATAAGTAAATAAAAAAGAAAATAGCAATGAATCGAATATGCGACGAGTTTATAGCAATGAAAAGAAAGAAAATCTCTCAAGAAAAGAAGAAAGCAAAAGCTTGTGCACAAAAAAATGTAGCAGCTGAGGGGAATCAAATCAGTAGTAGGGCGAAGCGGGTTCTGGGATACTTATGACATGAAATTGATATCAAATTAATTAATTAAGTACCTCCTCCCCCTGATGACAACTTGAGATTTCCCCAGCCAGCACGTGGGTCCCTTGCCACCTCCACTTCCCTGGGAAATATCTACCCCTCACCCATCCATTCCCCGTCCCTCCACACCCTCCACCCCTGGAAATGGTGGGAAATTCAAACCTTTTTGGCGGGAATATCAAATTTTGTGTGTTCAACTTGAGGTTCAGAGACTAGCTGAACTAGTTCACAACACCAACACCGGAGGGCACTTTGCCCCCCTCCCCTTTACTCCCTCTATCCTCCTCCCCTCTCCTCCCTCTCCCCTTCCTTGGACACTTACACATCGCTATGGTAATTACCAGGATATTGGACAATATGCTTTCCCTCGTCCCGCCTGCAAACTGAATGTTCTGAGATGTGTTTTTGACAATCCCAGACAGGCTGACACAGTGAGCAGTAACAACATGCACTGACTTCCACATCACAATCATGTATAAATGTGAATGCCTAGTTCTCCTCAGAACACAGAGCTATACAGGGGTTTCTTTGCCTTGTGTCAAATTTGTTGTTGGCTGCTTGAAGAACTCAGATGGGAATCCCTGGAGGGAATGTGATGTTCTTTTCAAGTAACACTATTGAGAACCAACATTTGATGCTGACAAAAGAAGGATTCTACTGCTGCCAACATTCAAATTGCATATGAGCCACGAAGATATGAGAAATTGAAGCTCACTCACAAAGAGACATATAGAAGTCTTTTCCCCCCTCATTCCATTTGGAAGTCGAATGGGAAAGGTAATGAGTATTGTTGGTACAGAGTACCCTCTGCCACACACTGTACGATGGCTAGGGTGGTACGTTTATAGATGCAGATGCATATGTAAGATGTCACTCCATACATTTATAGGCACACAAAACTTGCAGAAGAATACTGTCTCTTATTTTGACAAGAAAAATACATCATCATCATCATCATCATCATCATTTAAGACTGATAATGCCTTTCAGCGTTCAGTCTGGAGCATAGCCCCCTTATAAAATTCCTCCACGATCCCCTATTCAGTGCTAACATTGGTGCCTCTTCTGATGTTAAACCTATTACTTCAAAATCATTCTTAACCGAATCCAGGTACCTTCTCCTTGGTCTACCCCCACTCTTCCTACCCTCTACTGATGAACCCATGACTCTCTTGGGTAACCTTACTTCTCCTATGCATGTGACATGACCCCACCATCTAAGCCTGTTTGCCCTGACTGCTACATCTATAGAGTTCATTCCCAGTTTTTCTTTGATTTCCTCATTGTGGACACCCTCCTGCCATTGTTCCCATCTACTAGTACCTGCAATCATCCTAGCTACTTTCATATCCGTAACCTCAACCTTGTTGATAAGGTAACCAGAATCCACCCATCTTTCGCTCCCATACAACAAAGTTGGTCGAAAGACTGAACGGTGCACAGATAACTTAGTCTTGGTACTGACTTCTTTCTTGCAGAAGAGAGTAGATCATAGCTGAGTGCTCACTGCATTAGCCTTGCTACACCTCGCTTCCAGTTCTTTCACCATGTTGCCATCCCGTGAGAATATGCATCCTAAGTACTTGAAACCGTCCACCTGTTCTAACTTTGTTCCTCCTATTTGGCACTCAATCCGTTTATATTTCTTTCCCACTGACATTACTTTCGTTTTGGAGATGCTAATCTTCGTACCATAGTCCTTACATTTCTGATCTAGCTCTGAAATATTACTATCCAAACTTTCTATCGAATCTGCCATCACAACTAAGTCATCTTCATATGCAAGACTGCTTATTTTGTGTTCACATATCTTAATCTCACCCAGCCAGTCTATTGTTTTCAACATATGATCCATAAATAATATGAACAACAGTGGAGACAGGTTGCAGCCTTGTCTTAGCCCTGAAACTACTCTGAACCATGAACTCAATTTACCGTCAACTCTAACTGCTGCCTGACTATCCATGTAAAGACCTTTAATTGCTTGCAAAAGTTTGCCTCCTATTCCATAATCTCTTAGAACAGACAATAACTTCCTCCTAGGAACCCAGTCATATGCCTTTTCTAGATCTATAATGCATAGATACAATTTCCTGTTCCACTCATAACACTTCTCCATTATTTGCCATAAGCTAAAGATCTGGTCCTGACATCCTCTAAGAGGCCTACACCCACACTGATTTTCATCCAATTGGTCCTCAACTAATACTCGCACTTTCCTTTCAACAATACCTGAGTAGATTTTACCCACAACGCTGATTAAAGAGATACCTCTGTAGTTGTTACAATCTTTTCTGTTTCCATGTTTAAGGATTGGTGTGATTACTGCTTTTGTCTAGTCTGATGGAACCTGTCCCGACTCCCAGGCCATTTCAATTATCCTGTGTAGCCATTTAAAACCTGACATTCCACTGTATTTGATGAGTTCCGACTTAATTTCATCCACCCCAGCTGCTTTATTGCACTGCAATCTATTGACAATTTTCTCTACTTCCTCAAATGTGATCCTATTTCCATCATCATTCCTATCCCATTCTACCTCGAAATCTGAAACATTACTGATCGTATTTTCACCTACATTGAGCAACTCTTCAAAATATTCCCTCCATCTGCCCAAGGCATCCACAAGATTCACCAGCAGTTTTCCTGACCTGTCCAAAATACTTGTCATTTCCTTCGTACCTCCCTTTCGAAGACTGCTAATTACACTCCAGAATGGTTTTCCAGCAGCTTGACCCATAGTCTCCAACCTGTTTCCAAAGTCTTCCCAAGATTTCTTCTTGGATGATGCAATTATCTGTTTGGCTTTCTTTCTTTCTTCAACATAACTTTCTCTGTCTACCTGAGTTCTAGTATGCAGCCATTTTTGATACGCCTTCTTTTTCCTTTTACAGGCTGCCTTGACTGTGTCATTCCACCAAGCTGTTTGCGTCATCCTACTTTCACACACTACTGTTCCAAGACATTCTTTAGCCACTTCTAGTACTGTGTCCCTGTACCTTGTCCATTCCTTTTCCAATGGCTGTAATTGAATACATTCAACTAACTGGTACCTTTCTGAGATCGCTGTTATGTACTTGTGCATTATTTCCTTATCCTGAAGTTTCTCCACTCTTATCCTCCTATATATGGCCCTGACCTCCTGCACTTTCGGCCTCACAGTCCCAATTTCACTGCAGATTAAATAATGATCAGTGTCATCAAAGAATCCCCTGAATACACGTGTGTCCCTAACACGATTCCTGATCTGTTATTATATAGTCAATGACAGATCTGGTTGCCCTGGCTTCCCAAGTATACCGGTGAATGTTCTTATGTTTAATAAAGGAGTTTGTGATTACTAAGCCCATACTGGCACAGAAATCCAAGAGTTGTTTCCCATTCCTGTTGGCCTTCATATCCTCTCCAAATTTACCCATAACCTTTTCATACTCTTCTGTTCGATTTCCAATCCTGGCGTTAAAATCACCCATGAGCAGAACACTATCCTTGTCCTTTACTCTAACAACTACATCACCGAGTGCCTCATAAAAACTATCCATCTTATCTTGATCTGTCCCTTCACAATGCGAATCTACTGACACAATCCTAATTTTCTTGCTAGACACTGTCAAATCTATCCACATCAGTCGTTCGTTTACATACTTCATTGCAACTACGCTGGGTTCCATTTCTTTCCTGATGTAAAGCCCTACTCCCCATTGTGCTATTCCTGCTTTGACCCCTGACAGGTAGACCTTGTATTCTCCCACTTCCTCTTCTTTCTCACCCATTACCCGAATGTCACTAACAGCTAAAACGTCCAGCCCCATCTTACTTGCAGCCTCTGCCAGCTCTACCTTCTTCCCAGAGTAGCTCCCATTGATATTAATAGCTCCCCATCTCATTACCATTTGTTTGCCAAGTCGTATCTTAGGAGTCCCTGGTTTGTCAGTTAGAGGTGGGACTCCGTCACCTCCAAAGGTCCGAGGCATTTTGCTATGATTGTTGCCAGCATCATATTTAAAGTACCAGGGAAGCAGGTTGCTAGCCTTACTTGCCCCGAGTCCCATTGGGTTTTACCCCTAACGGTTGAGGGACTAACGGCTGGATTTGGTAGTCCTTGCCGTATGAGCACAAAGGTGACCACAACTCAGAATATGTCCGAGATGCCCATCCTTATTCCAAAGTAACTGGTATCCCGACTGTCGGGACCACTTACTTGGCCACTCATACGCTGCCCGTGGTTCATGAACTAGGACATGACTACAGGAACCCACACCACGAACCACTACATAAAGTACATAATGTACAATTCGGAAAAATTACTTTCTTAAGAGAAAAAAATACACGAATGGAATGATTTAGATATCAAAAGAGATCACTTTACCTAGCTATTTCGAGTGGAAGCGCTTTGGTAAGCACTTTGAGCCCATCTCACCTGAATTAGCATATATTGTCCTACTATAGCCATTACTATATGTATGTATCTTGTGATATTAACTTACGTGATTTGTGGTTAAGGAATGAGAGTACTACTTGTTACTACAGTTGCTTCCTCCAATTAACCGCACCTTAAGTGGGAGATGAGCCTCTGTAGGTGACCTCGAGCCTCGTCTCCCAAAAGGGCGCTTCTTATCTGTGCCATGTGCTTGTGTTTGTGTGTTTACATCTTATGATACTGCATATGTACGTTTATGCACAATTTTATGAAGTTCACCCATATTACAGTTTCCTTCTCACACATTTCACAATTTACTCATTTATATTTTTGAAAATAATGATCCAAGAACTACATAATTACTTGTTTTACTTGTACAAACAGGAAAACTCGTTTTTTATTTCTATTGCTAACTTATTTCTAAATGCCATGTTTGTATAATATTTAGTATTGTTGCAGTCATATGATCTGCCTCTATGCTGTGTATGCATCTGGTGATCCTGAAGTGTTCATGTCATCATCTGTGTCTGCATCGCGGTGTAGCTTGCTCGCCAGGTTTCGAGAGGGTGCGTTTCTGGATGAGGTATCAAATATATTGCTTCCCCCTACTTATACTTCCCGAGGAGATCACGAATGTAAAATTAGAGAGATTAGAGCGCGCACGGAGGCTTTCAGACAGTCGTTCTTCCCGCGAACCATACGCGACTGGAACAGGAAAGGGAGGTAATGACAGTGGCACGTAAAGTGCCCTCCGCCACACACCGTTGGGTGGCTTGCGGAGTATCAATGTAGATGTAGATGTAGATGTAGATGTTGCTCATCTGTTTCCATGTTAATGCTGAATCTCTGTTGTCCCTTGCATCATGTTGTGTTTCAAGTTGTGATCCAGTATATGGTTGTTGCTGCTTGTAAGTCTTGTGTAGCGCTCTTGAGGTTTCATCAGTGATTCGATTAAGCATGCTCCAATTATCTGGGTCTCTTAAAGCCTGCCCTCTGTCTTCGATTTCTGATGTCAGCCTATTATGTGTGAGTGTGCCACATTTTAGTGTTATGTGTTTGGGGGATCCATGTTGCCCACATTCACACATATCACTTTCGCTAAAGCCAAAGTGGTGCAGGTGTATATGGTAGTGACCATGGCCCATCGGGAAGTGTACCATACTGCAACTTGGGTCAATGTGCCTGAGCCTCAACCATCCCGGATGTTCAGTAAGAAAAGAAAACCAAACGGCCCTGTTCAGATGTTTCCCATTCTTTTTGCCTTGTTTTAACCTTCCAAAGATTTAATTGGTGCTTCTCTGTAATATGCTCCCCTGTTCTCTCATATACATTATCCAGTCTTCCTTTTTTGAGCCAGTATGCTGCTGCTCTATGTCTAATGGTTGCGTCAATAGAGTATGTTGCAAGTACAATGCACAGGTACATGGTGCCAACTGTCCCTGACATTCTGAGCAATACACCTCTTTCTCCACGCCTCACAATGGATTTTTGAGTAGTGATTGACAGTCGATGTGAGGGCTGCATGATACATTCGCAGTGTCTGCTGCGGTAGCCTGTAGTGAGTTGAGTTTAGTGTGGTAAGTTTGTGCATTAGTTTTCTTGCTTTTTCAGTTGTAAGTCTTATGTGCTCGTTTAAAGTCAGCCATTTGTCGAGGTGTATCCCTAGATACTTTGTTGTTATTTTCCTATGTATGCTAGTGTTGTTCTACCTATAGTAGAGCTTCTTTGCAAGGCCCCTTTGATCAGTAATCATGCTGTCTTGTTTGCCACAATTGTGAGCTTGTTATGGCTGCACCAGTCACTTCTTTTTGTAAGGAGTAATGTAGCCTTGCTTTCGAGTTGCATTGTCGAGTTCGAGTTTTTATTGCTAGCAAGTCGTCAGTATAGGCTACAATATCCTTCACCCTATCATCTTTGTGCAGATGGCTCAGGAACAGTTCTGTGGCAATATCCCAGAAAATTGTCCCACAGATTGAGCCTTGTAGGCATCCCTTTGTTATTTTCATGATAACCTTTTGTGTTTCTGCTTGCCACTGCACCACCCTATCTTTGCAGTAGTCTATAAAGCTATCGTATATGACTGTTGGTGTCTGCATGTCTCGTAGCCTTGCGAACAAGGTGGGCCACCAGAGATTGTGAAAGGCGCCTGCTATATCTATTGCTATTGCTAATGCGTATTTTTCTTGTGTATTCTTTATTGTTTCGAGCACGCAGTTAGTTGCACTGTGTATTGAGCTTTTTGATCTAAAACCATACTGGTACGGACTAAGGCCGAAGAGCGTCCTGCGTGACTGTAGTGGACTACAAAGGTTCCGCTGTTGCACCTCAACCAAAGTGTTCAAGAAGCAGATGGGACTGGAGGTCTTTGGGTCTGTTGAGCCCCGATCCTCTGGTTTCTTTGATGTTTACTACGTTAGCTGGTTTCCACATGGCAGAGACCCTACCTTGCAACAGTTCAATAACTCTGTTAAATGGGGTGACCTGTGCAACAGTATTTTTTAATGTTTCAGAGTGTATGCCATCTGGACAGGGAGTCTTCTTATTCTTCGATTGTTTTATTGCTAACGCTATCTCTTCTTGGGCAAATGGGACAGTAACGGGGCCATTTGTGCAAGTATCCTCCATTTGTCTTCTTAAGTATGTGTGACGTTGCTGGTCATTCGTCGTTTTGTCATCAGGGAGAAGATTGTTCAGCAGGTACTGGGCTGTACATCTCCAGGCCTTTGTAACAGTGCCCTCTGTGCGCCTAAGTGTTGACAATACTGTCGGCATCTTTACCTTACCTGTTAGAAGTGTAAATGGTTTCCCTCATGTATTGTTTTATAGCTGAATTTTGACAAAATTGTTCCAGTGATCCTGTCTAGTCTTGTATAATTTTCTTTCGTATTTTTTCTTTGCAACACGGTATAGTTCCAATCCTATCACCCTCTCTTGTGCTGTTTTTGCTTTCTGGTAATATTTCCTTTTATCTCTGTGGCTATTTCTATTGCGTATTTTTCTTGTGTGTCCTGTATTCCTTCCAGCACGCAGTTAATTACATTTTTTCCTTAGTTGTTTCAGTGGGCCAGGGGAGCTTGTGTTAAGGTGCACAGTCGGTCTTTGGGATAGCTAATTGCTCTGCTTTTTGAAGCAGATTCGCCAGAATGTGAGCTTTATAGCCTATCCTACCATTGACTGCATGGAGGGAAAATCGTTCTACCACGTCCCTTACTTTTTGGCCAGTCAGAAGAAGTCGTCGTTTTTGTTGATGAGAAGTTCGTATGTTCGTGTTTATGTGGAGGAGTATAGCCTTGTGGCCACTGTGCGTGGCACATTCTAGTACTTCCCGTTTGCTGACATATTATGGACTTCGCATTTGCTAGTGAGATGTCAACATTGCCGGATCCTACTGAATTGCTGAAGTATGTAGGTGTTTGTCCAGCTTTTTTTAGAACAGGAATTCTATATTCATTTATTGTGTCAACTATGTTTTGTCCGCTATTGTCTATTCTGTCTGTGTGCCACAGAGTCGACCGTGCATTGCCGTCATTAATTATGAGTGATCTTTTGTCCCTAAAAAATTGTGCTATATCTTTTATTTGGTGAGCAAAAGGCTCTATGTCATACGAACACTGTGCGTATATGGATGTGATAATCCAAGATTCTCGTTCATCCGTAATTTCCGCTGTGGCTACATGTTCAGAAAAAAGTTGTGATATTTTTATGACTGTGTAACTTATGTTCGCTATTACAATTGCAGCCTTGGCATTTTGGGTCACGGTAATCGTTATCAGATGTTTGAGAAGGCTTGGAAGTCTCCCACCACTCTAATATGGCTCTTGAAGACGGATTATATCTGCCTGTACTTCGTTCAGAAGTACACCCAGTTCCACTCCAACCAAAGAGCTCCCATTGCAGTTTAGTTGTAAGATCTTCACAGCAAGGGGGGGAGGGGGGCGTGGGCGGGGGGGGGGGGGGGGGGGGGATCTAGTAAAAATATAGCACTTTGGTGTTGTCTCCTTAGGGTCGTAATAAACGTGACCATGCACCCTGACGAAGTCCTTATAAGCTTTATTTATGTTTAAACCTTCACTTCTTATTGTGCATGCTTGTGCTAAGAGTCTGCAGAGCTCACAATTGTTGGATGGCAGTTTCTCTATGCTAAGTATCATGCTGCCGGTCTTATCTGTCGTAGGAAGATGTATGTGAGAGGTTGTAATATGTTCCCCCACAATACTTAGAAAAAACGGTATAGAGCTCACCTTTCAAGTCCAGGGATATCGCTTAACTGCCGTATTCTCTGGTCTTCGATATATAGCATTTGAATACACCTGACTTCGATGAGTATCATTCTGCGAGTCTTACCTGTCATAGGAAGATGTATGTGAGAGGTGTAATATGTTTCCCCACAAAACTTAGAAGAAACGGTACAGAGCTCACCTCTCAGGCCCGAGGGTATCGCTTACCTGCCGTATTCTCCAGTCTTTATATATAGTATTTGAATACACCTAACTTCGATGAGTAATTGATGTTCCTCGCCAATTTACAGACAGCTGCTAATCTTCTCGAAATCCCATCACATTTAGACAACACTGTTCCATTAGTTAGAAGACCGTTTAGCCCTCCACCCGTCACTGATTACGTAGAGAGGCATCATAACGTGAAGAATAGCACTCTAACATACAGGAGGAAATTCACAGCCATGCAGAGTATGCGCAGACTGCACAAAGGAATTTAGAAGCGTAACACTTACAATTCATTGATATCGAATGCCTGTCTATATATTTCCCCCGAAACATGACCTTATCTCCTTTATCATATTCCTGTGATTACCATGTTCGAAGTGCGACAGTGTAAGGCACCGCTCAGCAACACCAGTATTGGTGGAGCAGTACGAAATGCAGAAGTCGTCTGCATACAGAGAAGGTGAGACGGACGGCCCCACAGCTGCTGCAAGACATTTAATGGCCACTAAAAAAAGGGAGACAATACAGAGCCCTGCGGGACCCCATTCTCCTGGACATGGGGGGAACAATGGGAGGCACCAACTTTGACATGGAAAGTATGAAGCGACAGGAAATTTTGGATAAAAATTGGGGAGTGGGCCTTTGAGACCCCAAACGTATAATGTGGTAAGGATATAATGTCGCCAGGTCGTGTCATACGTTTTTCGTAAATAAAAAAAGATCACAACCAAGTGTTGGCTTCTGGAAAAGGATGTTTGGAAGGAAGACTTGAGGCACACAAGATTATCAGTGGTAGAGCGACCCTGGCATAAGCCGCCCTGACATGGAGCCAGTAGGCCATGTGACACCAGGAGCCAACCCAACTGCCAACACACCATACGTTCCAGCAGCTTACAAAGAACGTTGGTGAGGCTGTTGGGGTGATAGCTACCCATATCAATCAGGTTTTTAGCGGGTTTGAACACCGGAATAATGGTGCTTCCCGCCATAGCGATGGAAAGACGCCATCGTAACAGATCCGGTGGAAGATGACGAGAAGATGTCGCTTGTAGTCAGATGAGAGATGTTTAAACATCTGGCTGTGGATGCGATCAGGCCCAGGAGTGTGTCGGGGCAATGTGCACGGGCACTGAGGAGCTCCCGTCCTGTAAATGGGGCGTTATAGGATTCACTGTGGCGTGTAGTGAACGAGAGGGCTTTCCCTTCCAGCCACCGTCTGAGAGTGCAAAAGGCTGGGCGGTAATTCTCTCACACAGAGACTCGAGCATAGTGCTCAGCAATGTGCTTGGTAATCAGGTTTGCGTCGGTAAATAACACACCATTTTTGTTAACACTGGGAAAACCTGTTAGGGTCTGGTATCCGAAACTACGTTTGATCTTTGTCCAGACTTGGGAAGGTGACGTATGGCACCCAATGATCGTGACATATCTCTCCCAACACTCCTGCTTTTGTTGGTTGATAAGTTGGTGAACACGGGCACGGAGCCATTTAAAGGCTATGAGGTGCTCCAGGGAAGGGTGCCACTTATGCCGCTGTAGAACTCGCCGACGTTCCTTAATTGCTTCAACTACTTCCGGCGACCACCAGCGGACTGTCTTTCGCCGTGGATACCCCAAAGAATAAAGGGTCGCGTTTTCTGCCGCAGAAACGATGGTTGTAGTTACCTGCTCAACCACCAAATCGATGTTACCATGTGTGGGAGATTCAACAGTGACAACAGAGGTGAAGGCTTCCAGTCTGCCTTGTTTAAAGCCCTTCTAGGTAGGCGTCTGTGGGCCTGACGCCGGGACAGTGACAGGAAGATGGGGAAGTGGTCACTACCACACAGGTCGTCATGTGCTCTCCAGTGGATAAACGAGAGAAGGACAGGAACGGAAACCGAGAGATCAATGGGTGAATATGTGCCACGTGCCACACTGTAATGTGTGGCGGCCCTGGTATTTAAAAGGCAGAGGTCGAGTTTTGACATTAAATTTTCGACACCTGTGCATCGGCCAGTAAGCACGGTGCCACCCCACAAGGGGTTATGGGCGTTAAAATCTCCCAAAAGTAGGAAAGGTTTAGGGAATGGGTCAATCAGTGCAGTTAATACATTCAGGTATAGTGCACCATCTGGAGGAAGGTATACATTGCAGACAGTTATTTCCTGCGTCGCCCTTATTCTGACAGCCACAGCTTCAAGAGGGGTTTTCTGGAGGGCAATGCAGAAAGCGGGTGTAAAACTTAACAGTTGCCGTAGCTCTGCTAGGCGGTGGAAAAAAACCGCCGCAATTCCACTGAAGGATGACGTCATCGTGAGACTGGGAAGGCATGGAACATTCAATGGTGCAATTTATGCCTCAGGGTCAACTGTTGCCACCGACTTTTTGCCTGAGCAGTCTATATCCATTGTGTCTGAGGGTCTCGCGAGATCTAGGTCCTCAGCAGATGCCAGAATCTCCATCTCATCTGCAGATGCAGAGCTTGTAGGTAGCGGTAGTGTGGGTACCACCGCTATTCCCTTGGTCATGGGAACCTTCTTTTTCGATTTCTCTCGCTGCTCCTTGGATTTCCATGGATGGAAGGACTTCACTGATTCACTCTCTGGGACTGAGGATGAGTGTGAAACCCTAGGACCAGCTGCTTTTGGGCTCTTCAGCCACTGGCAGGTGTCTTCTTTCCCACTAGCAGAAACCTGGGAAGGGAGTGACCCAAGGGACCCCTTCCTAGCGAGAGGAGCCGAAGAAGAATTACTCTTCTCCAGCTCAGAAGTGGGGAATGATATCCCCCATGGTTTGGGGCGTGTTGCTCCCGAAGTAGGTGTTAAAGAGCAACAGGGAAGGAAGTTCCCCCTACCATCAAGGGGGCAGGTGTAGTCTTCTGGTTCTGAGAGGCAACAGGACTGTAAGGAACTGATGAGGTGACAGGTGCTCATATTTCCTCTTAGCCTCAGTGTAGGTCTGTCGGTCCAGGGCCTTATATTCCATGATTTTCCTCTCTTTCTGTAAAATCCTGCAGTCTGGCGAGCAAAGTGAATGATGCTCTCTGCAGTTGACACAGATGGGAGGCGAGGCACATGGAGTATTGGGATGTGATGGACGTCCACAATCTTAACATGTGACGCTGGAAGTACATCAGGAAGACATATGGCCAAACTTCCAGCACTTAAAGCACCCCTTAGGGGGAGGGATATATGGCTTGACAGCGGTAGGGCATCACCTTGACCTTCTTGGGCAATGTGTCACCCTCAAAGGGCAAGATGAAGGCACCGGTGTTAACCTGATTATCCCTCAGACCCCGATGGATGCGCCAGACAAAATGAACACCTCGCCACTCTAAATTGGTGTGCGGCTCGTAACCAGACTGCAAAAGAAGTTCCCTGTGGAATATAATACCCTGGACAATATGATAACAGAAACATCCCCCAACTTGTCACAAGCGAGTGATGCCCATGGCTGGGCAGAGGAAGCTGTTTTTATCAAGACACCCAGAGCACATTTTGGACAAACCCTCCACCTCCCCAAACTTGTCCTCCAAATGCTCCATAAATAACCAGCTTTATTGAGATAAAGAACTACCTATCAACTCTCGTACATACGAGGCACTGGGATGAATAAACTTCACTGCCATCTATAGCCTGTCATTCCTGCCATAGTGTGGCCAGTGAGGGTAACAATTTGTGGTCATATTTCTTAGCATTGAAGTTAGATTTTGCCCACTTAGAGACTACTGGTGGTGGACCACCAGCAAGATATGACATACTACACTTCATAGCAAGTCATCTGCCCTGATACCACCCATTCTGACAAGAGGCCCTCTCACCACCCACTCTCAGCAAGGGCCACCTGGCAGGATGTCCATTGCTGGGAGTCCCGATGCCACAGGGAGATGGGCATCTACTCCATGGCATACGTGGGGAGTTAACAGCGCAGGCATCAGCAGACCAATCCCTGTGTTGTCGTGTTGTCAGGGGGCTACAACCAACAGGGTACATGGCAGCCCCACCACAATGGACTGGCCACTGTGCTGGATATGAGGTGCTAAGAAGTCCATTGTCAATTAATTAAAATTTGTTAACATAAAGTGGCTACACAATTTTTGTATGAGAAACATGGGACACTGAGCCTTGGTTAAAACCAAGTGAAACCCATGAGACTGGTGGTATGCCCACAAATTAGATTTTCACAAACATCTGTTTTTCCCAATATTTTGTGTCTGTCCTTTGGAGCCTTATGGTTATCAGCCCCTCAACTTCTTCTGAATGAAGACCTTTCATCTATTGTAACCTAACTTTTCCTATAGTTAAAGTCAGTTCTGATTTAAAATAAAAGATACATTCAGCTGCAAGATAAAATTGCTTGAAATTGCCCACCTCTTTTCAAATCAGAGGGTCAGAAAATTTTTAAGAAAATGATAATGCGAAAAGTCATGCAAAATTATCAGTTTTTTGCATTGTAATGTGAAATCAGAGATTTTTAAGAGATATTGTGAAGTTTGGAATTTTGCATTATAAAAATGTTATCAATCTGAGGATAGTAGTTTACTAATATTTGTGACTGATAGTTATGCAATGTTAAAACTGTGTTCTGTCTTCCAATCTCCTGAAGACTGAGATTAGTGCATAAAATTTAAACTGATGTTTTGTTCCCCATGAACAAACATTGATGTGATGACAAAAATACCCCAAAATCAGCAAAAATAGCAAGAAATTTGGGGAAGAACAGCAAATTTACAAAAATCCAGAATTTGGTAAAAATTGCATAAAATTGGCTAAAAAGTAACAACATTTGGGAAGAAACACTAACTGTGGCACCTAATTAGGCAGAATACAACAATAAATTCTGCAAAAAATACCGTAACACAGAAGTTCCCAAAATATAACACCAAATTTCGTGGTAAAAGAACACCAGATTCATCAATAAAATGTCACCAGTAAAATAGCACCAAATTTTGCAAGAGAAAACAAAATTTTGCAGAAGACAATGAAGTTGAGGAAAATAATTACACTTATTTGCCGAAACCAACACTGACCTTGACAGAAAATGATGCCTAATGTGGCAAAAGGGACACAAAATTTGGCAAAAAAAAGAGAAGAAAATAGCGAATTTGCTAGAAGTATTATCAAATGTACGAAAATAAGACCAAATTTGGGAAAAGATAATATCTATTCTGACAAAAAGTAACACTGAATGTGGCAAAATATAACACTTGATTTGGCTATAAAATGATTTTTTCGTTTCTCTGGAAATCAGTCTTTTTAGTTATATTTACTCTATCATGTCTCACTACACAAGCCAAGTTTTTACAATTGCTTTCCTCTTGCCAGTAAACTCCCCACTACAGATCCTCTAACCCTTTTATGGGCGCACTTCTGTAGTGACTCAGAAAAACCAATTTCTTTTTTTATTTTATTAGAATTGTAACGAATAGTCAATTTTCTGTTTATAATTTCATTTTTGTGATTTATGACCAAAACCGGTGGTAGTACATATATCTCTCATGCTACTTTGTGATGTATTTGATAGTAAACATATTTCCCACAAAAAATACAGCAATTTATACTCACTTCACAAGTGAAAAATTAGTAATCTCATGACGGACAGAAACTGATTGTTGTAACAGTCTTTATATACCTGGTACTGTGTTCTGCCACAACATGTGAGACACACCTGAGGTGGTAAGACATATTAACAAAATCTCTGTAAAACCAGTAAGTTGGCTTAAGTATAGTTCCCAAGGTCCACAAAAGACATATTAAGTATCTTGTAAGTATATTTCGTGAGTGTCTTGGAGAAACTAATTTGGTGGTAATTATACTTCAGAAGTGCCTTTAAAACAATGTTACTTGGTGGGATGTATACTTCCAATGATGCTGAGAACTATATCTCACAACAAACAGAAATTGCAACTGGTGCAGAGGATTACCTTTAGATGCCAGGAACATACAGAATAGGTATCACGTATTCCCATAAACACAGTAAAGAAATACAGGCACTGGTAATTACATTGCTGAAGGATGACAGGAGGGTTAGTGAATCAGATTCCCTTGCATAAAAAGCTTCGAACATCTGATTACTTTACCAAAGCATTAAAGTGCTAAATACTTAGTATTAAGCATGCAAAACCTTTAACCCTTTCTGTTCCACTGTCAGACTACGTCCAACATTATGATTTTTTGCTATAGCTCCAATGTCTGACAATATCTGACATGTTTCCAGTATTGTGCTTCTCATCTGCTCCATTATTGGAATTCACTACGTCCATGGCAGAACTTAATATGAAGGTCTAACAACTCTAAGTGCAATGCATTCGTATGGTTCTAGTAAGTTTATGGCTGATAGGAAACATGTAAATCATGATCATGTTACCAGGTGGGTATCTGAAGCACTGAGAACAAAGTGGAATTCAGTGATGAAAGTGATTGGGAAGAAACTTCCACCATGTGCAGTGATGTACGTTCTAGTGCATCAGAATCACCTGATGGAATGGAATGCAATGAAGAGAAAAACCTGTTGCAAATACCTGGAAAATTTACTGTTCTGTGACTGATCTCATGAAGTTTCCTTTGTGTGTCATATTCATACAAGTGGAGGAAGAAATTGTTCTCCCAAATCTCTGAAGTTGTTGCAGTGAAAAGTTACATACTTTACTCAACAGACAAAAATGAAAATGAAGAACAACTGCAGACTCACCTTTCCTACAGAAGAAATCTAATCACACAGTTAGTTGGCTAGGTGAGAATGCAAATTCATAGAAAGGAGGATGACCATCAACCTTTGATGCCTAGGAGATACTATATCAAAAGATGCATTTTATAATGCAAAATGAAAAACTCAGCAAAAGATTGCTTGACTGCAGCAAGCAAGAGGAGAAAGAAGGAAGGAAAGAGAGACTATTTTCTAGAAACTGGAGCTTGAAATGGAATAATGTTTTAAGAAGTGCCATATATAAAAGAATTATTAACAACCATAAACAAACACAACTGTAGTTTCAAAAACTAACGTAAAGAGAAATAAAGTTACCATTTAACCTCATACTGCATTTTTTTAAACCATAGTGTAATAGCATCTAATCCCTCACATTCTTACCTGCATAAAATAAATAAGACTTGGGGAGAATGCAGTGAGTAGAAAAATTGGAATGGAAAGGATTAAAGTGAAGAAGGATTTGAAATTACATTTACAGTTTGTTGGAAGTCACTAAGTGCTCTCATTCTTGAACACTAAAAGACTATACTCTGGATAATTTGTGCTCCAATTGTATGAAAGCTTGTTTTTTGTGTATTTCACTGTTTATGAAGTCAGTACCTCCTGAATAATGTTTGTGACACAAACCTGAACTGTGTATCATCAAAAGATATACTATTTCAGCTACATTCGGTGGAATATTAATAGTAGCTAAAGAAAACCTTTTAACTCCATTTTGCTAAATTTTACATGAGAAGCAAAAATTGCTTTTTAAAAAATAGAGTGATACAGAGAAAGTTGCTACATGTGAACCATATAGCAGATGCCTAGCTATTGCAGATTAGAGAAATAGCACTTTCAAGTCTCTCTTTGATAATGGAGTTACTAATTACTGCCATTGAGAGTTTTCACAGATGGGTGGAGTTAAGAGGTGTCAATCGCTTACAGCTGATTTGTTGACACCGTTTGCAAAATGTGTTGCAAATAGAAGTAGTAGTAGAGAAGCAGTCAGCTGATAGGTATTCCTGCTTAAAATAAAGTCCCTCTAAAAAGGACTCACCTTCAGAGGATGTCATGTTCCCAAGTGGAGAAGGAATAGCATATTTCATCAAAATAAAAGAGATATTAGAGATAAAATTAGTGAACTGCTTATAAATGTTGACTCTGACATTATTAGTATACCGCAGCACCGCTTAAATAATTTTACACTTCAGAGGCTTCCTTTACCAGGATAAAGATTATTTGGCTGTTTTTTGAGGAGTTCTTTGTGGAGTGGGGATGGGGGGTCTTGGGTAGTGGGGGGGGGGGGGGGGGGGGCACGTATGTAAAAAAACAGTATTCCATTTGAGTCTGTAGACATACCAAAACACTGCCCTGAACAGATATTTGAATGTTATGCAGAGGCAGTTGAATTTAGTGGAACTAAACTTCTAATTGTTGTCATTTATGGGTCCCCTTACTTTGACTTCAGAGCATTTCTGCTCAAGCTAGAGAGGGTTCTTGGTTCACTTTATAGGAAGTACCAAAAACTGGTTATATATGTGGTGACTTCAATATTAATGTTGTATGTGATTGTGCAAGAAAAAGAATGTTGGAAGATCTCCTAAATTCATATGATCTGATACATCTACATCTACATATATACTGCAATTCACATTTCAGTACCTGGCAGAGGGTTCATAGAACCACCTTCACAATTCTCTATTTTTTACAATCTCATATAGCATGCAGAAACAACAAACATCTATATCTTTCCATAAGAGCTCTGCTTATTTTACCATGGTGATAGTTTCTCCCTATGTAGGTGAGTGTCAACAAAATATTTTCACATTCGAAGGAGAAAGTATGTGACTGGAATTTTGTAAGAAGATTCCACCACAATGAAAAATGCCTTTCTTTTAATGATGTCTAGCCCAAATCCTGTATCGTTTCTGTGCCATTCTCTCCCATATTTCACAATAATACAAAATGTGCTGCCCTTCTTTGAACTTGTTTGATGTACTCCATCAGTTCTATCTGGTAAGGATCCCACACCATTAAGCAGTATTCTAAAAGAGGCTCGATTAGCATAGTGTAGGCAGTCTCCTCAGTAGATCTGTAACATTTTCCAAGTGTCCTGCCAATAAAATGCAGTCTTTGGTTAGCCTTCCCCACAACGTTTTTTATGTGTTCCTTCTAATTTAAGTTGTTTGTAATTGTAATACCTAGGTATTTAGTTGAATATACGGCTTTTAGATTAGACTGATTTATCGTGTAACCGAAGTTTAATGAATTCCTTTTAGCACTCATGTGGATGACCTCACACTTTTCGTTATTTAGGGTCAACTGCCAATTTTCACACCATTCAGATATCTTTTCTAAATTGTTTTGATCTTCTGATGACTTTATTAGTCGATAAATGACAGCGTCATCTGCAAACAAAGTAAGACAGCTGCTCTGATTGTCTCCCAAATTGTTTGTATAGATAAGGAACAGTAAAGAGCCTATAACACTACCTTGGGGAATCACTTCTGTTTTACTTGATGACTTTCTGTCAATTACTATAAACAGTGACCTCTCTGTCAGGAAATCACTAATCTAGTCACAAAACTGAGATGATATTCCATAAGCACACAATTTCACTACAAGCCACTTGTGTGGTACAGTGTCAAAAGCCTTCCAGAAATCCAGAAATACAGAATCGATCTGAAATTCCTTGTCAATAGCACTCAACACTTCATGTGAATAAAGGGCTAGTTGTGTTTCACATTAACGATGTTTTCTAAACCCATGTTGACTGTGTGTCAATAGACAGTTTTCTTTGAGTAATTCATAAAGTTTGAACACAATATATGTTCCAAAATCCTGCTGCATATTGATATTAAAGATATGGACCTGTAATTTAGTGGATTAATCCTAATACCTTTCTCGAATATTGTTGTGACCTGTGCAACTTTCCAGTCTTTGGGTATGGATCTTTGTATATGATTGTTAAGTATGGAGCTAATGTATCAGCATACTCTGAAATGAACCTAATTGGTATATAGTCTGGACCAGAAGACATGCTTTTATTAAGTGTTTTAGGTTGATTCACTAGTACGAGGATATTTACTTCTACATTACTCATGTTGGCAGCTGTTCTTGATTCGAATATTGGAATATTTACTTTGTCTTCTTTTGTGAAGGCACTTTGGAAGGCTGTGTTTAGTAACTCTTCTTTGGCAGCACTGTCTTCGATAGTATCTCCATTGCTCTATCACAGAGAAGGCATTGATTGTTTCTTGCTGCTAACATACTTCACATGCAACCAGAATATCTGTGGATTTTCTGCCAGGTTTCAAGACAAAGTTTTGTTGTGGAAACTGTTATAAGCATCTCACATTGAAGTCTGCACAGACTGTGTTTTTTTTCTGAGTAGGGTGCAGGGAAACAGTACTACAGCCACAGACAATATTTTTATTCATTCTTCACTACTAGATGCACAGTCTGTTAGTAAAAGGGTGAATGGCCTTCCAGACCACAATACACAAATTATAACACTAAAAGAGTTTTGTACTCAAACAAATGTGATATACAATTACAAAATATGTAGAAAAGCTTATATAATGGCAATATAGAGTTTTTTAAACCTTGTTAAACAACAAGAGTGGCAGTATGTTTATAGTGACAGTAACATACATGACAAGTATAATCCTTTTCTTCACACATTTCTCATGCTCTTAGAAAGCTGCTTTCCATTAGAACATTCTAAACAGGGCTCTAGCAGTAAAAGGTAGCCTCGGTGGCTGACTAGTGGAATAAGGATATCACGCAGAGCAAAGTCAGAATTACACTAAAATGTTAGAAGTAGTCACAATCAAGGTACAGTGGTCCATTACAAACAGTATTGCAAGGTGCATAAAATGTTATTAGAAAGACAAAGAGTATGTATTACGTAAATATAACAGTTAAGTCACAGGATAAAACTGAAACCATATGGTCATTCATGAAGGAAGTGTCTGGTCAGCAGCACAAGGTCAATTATATGAAGTCAGTTCATAGTAAAAATATTTTTATTATGGTAAGTCAGATATATGTATAGTATTTAACAATAACTTTCTGAGCATTTCTGGTGAATTAAATAAAAACTTAGTTTCTACAGGGAATCATATAGCTCTCTTGGAAAATGCCTTTCCATGATTGATGTCTGAAATACTCCTCTGTGATATGGAAAAGGAGCAGATTGGGTCAATAATTAAATCATTGAAGTTACCGTACTCTCATGGATATGATGGAGTGCTTAGCAGAATATTGAAGTACTGTGCTGCTCATGTTGTAATTTTTCCTTTAAGAATAGTCAGTTTCTCAAATTATTTAAGTACTCAGTCATAAAGCCACTTTATAAAAAGGGAGAAAGGGATAACGTAGACAGTTTTGGACCTATTTCTATGCCACCAGTTATTGAAAAGGCTCTGCATGTAAGGATAATTTATCATTTTACTTTACATAATTTGCTATCAAGTGAGCAGTTTGGTTTTTGAAATGGTTTAACAACTGAAAATGCTATATTCTCTTTTCTGTGTGAGGTACTGTGTGGTGTAAACAAAATGTTTCAAATGCTAGGCATTATTTTATGTTTAACTAAGGTGTAGGATTGTGTTGATCACAAAATATTGCTCCAGAAATTGGATCATCATGGATTACAGGGAGTAGCTGACAGTTGGTTCACTTCTTACTTCAACAACTGATAGAAAAAGCTTATTATCCACAGTGTTGATAATGGCTATGACGTGGGGTGTAAGTGGGATATGGTCAAATGGAGGGTGTCCCAGGGATCAATACTTGGGCCACTTCTGTTCCTTATTTATATAAATGATGCGCCCTCTAGTATTACAGCTGATTCTAAAATGTTTCTGTTTGCCTATGGCGCTAGATTGGTAGTAATGCACGTTATGTGCAACACTGGCACTGTTTCAAATAGTGGAGTTCATGACAAAAGTTGTAGAGAATAAAGCTAAATCATAGAAGGACTCACTTTTTACAGTTTCTGGCACACAATTCAAGAATAACCAGCATTTTAATTTTACATTATGGGGATATGTAAGTGAAACTGAAGAATTCAAATTTTGCACTTCCTTGACTCTTGTGCAGAATGGTGTGCAGTGTACTGCTGTATACATTTTCAATAACCTACCACAAGAATGGAAAGATCTTAGCAGTAATACATACACTTTCAAACTGAAACTGGAGTATTTTCAAATGGGGCACAATTCTTATTCTGTCGAGGAGTTTCTTGAAAAATTAAGCTGATTCCTGTGTTATATTGTTGATTGTGTTTACATAAACCTATGGCCTGTCTTTTTCTGGTTCATAAACAATTCATTTTATCTGTTATTACTTTTATGTTGTAATTTCATTTACTGACATGTTCCATGACCTTGGAAATTACGAAAAGAAAAAGGGTTGGTGTATCTCCCTTAGAACACTTTTCTGTGCATATGTCCCTATGACCTTATTTGCTCCTTATCATCTAAGGGACTGTTAACTGCAGTTCTTCCATGCTTAGTAAAAAACACCAGGTATAGTGACTATTACATGAATATTTCTACACTACATTTAGTGCAATACAGTGGGTACTTACAAAATATGAGGGGCATTCAATAAGTAATCCAACACAATTTGTTTCTGAAAGCAGAATGGTTTTCTTGAGGATTCCAGCACACCAAATTATTCCCCATTCTTTTGCCTACAAAACCATATTTTTCAACATCATCTCTGTTCAATGTAGCATCCTCATGCCACCTTACTGATAGGGCCTGTACACACACTTAGTACCACTCTACTGGTCGATCTTGGTGCCCATGTCTTTCTGCATCAATAACATCTCCATCATCCACATACTGCTTTGCTACCCACGGAGTGTATCCTTCAGTGAGCCAAACATGTGGAAGTCAGAAGATGCAAAACCTGGGCTGTCAGGTGGATGATGAAGAACAGCCAAAAGAAGTTTTGTGAGCTCACCTTGGGTGCACAGATTTGTGTGAAGCCTTGGAGAAGAAGCAGTTCATTTCCATTTTTTAGCGATGAACACACTGAACCCATTTCTTTGAATTTCCTGAGGGTAGCACAATACGCTTCACAGTTGATCGTTGCACCATGACGGAGTACATCAAACAGAATAATCCCTTCAGAGTCACAGAAGACCATCACCATGAGTTTACTAGCTGACAATGTGGCTCTGAACTTTTTCTTCAGGGGAAAGGTGTTACGGTGCCACTTCATGGATTGTCATTTTGTTTCCAGATCAAGATGATGAACCCAGGTTTCTTCAAGTGTGACAATGTTTGACAAAAATCGTCAAGATTAGTTTTGAAATATACAAGCAATTCTGCACAGACAATCCTTCATTGCTTTCTTCTGTTAGGTAGTGAGGAACCCAGCAAACACACTTGTCCACCAAACTTGTGGACAAGTGTGTCAGCACTGCCAACACAGATGGCTGTTGAGCAGTGACATGTTTGAGTGTGATCTGCTCATCACCTCAGATGGGTGTGTGTTTCAAGACTGCAGAAGTCACAGCTGCATGCAGCCATCCAGCAAGTGGGAGGTCAGACAGGTCTGTGCAATCTTGTTGCAATGATGACTGATGCCTCGTCCAACAGCTTGGCATGCTTTCATTCACTTGCAGGTCTCCATAGACATTCTGGAAGCACCTATTAGTATCTGCAACTATCTGATATCTTGCCAAAAAAGCTCAATGATAACTCTCTGTTTGGAATGCACATCCATTGCAGACACCACTTTTAAGGCTACGCCTAGCACTGCCACCTATTTGAACTTCACGAAACTATGGAAGCTGAAGCAGGAATATTCCATGACATCCCACAACAAATGCCACATTTTTCAACTGAAACTGGGTGAGGAAAATAATGGGTTGCATTACTTATCACACATGACACAAAATGAAAATAAAGTCAAGCTGTACAATTAATATTGTGATGAAAAAAATAAAGAAAAGGAAGAAGAAGAAGAAGAAGAAGAAGAGGAAGAAGAAACCTATATTAAGTTAAATTTTTCAAAATTAGGAAAAAGAAATTCAAAAAGCCTCAGTGTGCCTGAACACAGATTTATATAAACAATCTTACATTACTACATAACTTGCTATTTAATGACTAATGGAACTGACCTGTCTTTCAATAGCACTCACATAGAAGCCTCAGTTATTTATACTGGCAAGGTGTGTGGAGTTTAGCACATGACATAAAATTTAAGTTAGTACCTCTACCTGTTGCTGAAAACAGGGGTCTTTACAGATGGCAGTTGTCATTGATTGCATTGATTAGAAGCTTAAATTGTTACCCCATGAAGGGACTATAAACATTGGTATCTGACATAAATTTTGACTTCATACCTCCAAATATTACTGAGATAAAAGGAATCTTGACAGTCAAATTGATCCTATAATGAAATTGATTGAGGTATGGAAACACAAAAAGGGCTAATAAGATTCTGCATGTAATGTTACATATATTTAAGTGAACTATTTGGCCATCTATAGTTTGATTTATTTATTGATCCATTTTCATCTACAGCTGCACAATGTGCAAGAGATATTTGGATTTTTATGTTAATATTAACAGTTTTACATATAATATACCTTTGTACATAATATCACCTCCCCATGAACCATGGACCTTGACGTTGGTGGGGAGGCTTGCGTGCCTCAGCGATACAGATAGCCGTACCGTAGGTACAACCACAATGGAGGGGTATCTGTTGAGAGGCCAGACAAACATGTGGTTCCTGAAGAGGGGCAGCAGCCTTTTCAGTAGTTGCAAGGGCAACAGTCTGGATGATTGACTGATCTGGCCTTGTAACAATAACCAAAACGGCCTTGCTGTGCTGGTACTGCGAACGGCTGAAAGCAAGGGGAAACTACGGCCGTAATTTTTCCCGAGGGCATGCAGCTTTACTGTATGATTAAATGATGATGGCGTCCTCTTGGGTAAAATATTCCGGAGGTAAAATAGTCCCCCATTCGGATCTCCGGGCGGGGACTACTCAAGAGGATGTCGTTATTAGGAGAAAGAAAACTGGCGTTCTACGGATCGGAGCGTGGAACGTCAGGTCCCTTAATCGGGCAGGTAGGTTAGAAAATTTGAAAAGGGAAATGGATAGGTTAAAGTTAGATATGGTGGGAATTAGTGAAGTTCGGTGGCAGGAGGAACAAGACTTCTGGTCAGGTGACTACAGGGCTATAAACACAAAGTCAAATAGGGGTAATGCAGGAGTAGGTTTAATAATGAATAGGAAAATAGGAACGCGGGTAAGCTACTACAAACAGCTTAGTGAACGCATTATTGTGGCCAAGATAGATACGAAGCCCACACCTAATACAGTAGTGCAAGTTTATATGCCATCTAGCTCTGCAGATGACGAAGAAATTGAAGAAATGTATGATGACATAAAAGAAATTATTCAGATAGTGAAGGGAGATGAAAATTTAATAGTCATGGGTGACTGGAATTCGAGTGTAGGAAAAGGAAGAGAAGGAAATGTAGTAGGTGAATATGGATTGGGGCTAAGAAATGAAAGAGGAAGCCGCCTGGTAAAATTTTGCACAGAGCACAACTTAATCATAGCTAACACTTGGTTTAAGAATCATGATAGAAGGTTGTATACATGGAAGAACTCTGGAGATACTAAAAGGTATCAGATAGATTATATAATGGTAAGACAGAGATTTAAGAACCAGGTTTTAAATTGTAAGACATTTCCAGGGGCAGATGCGGACTCTGACCACAATCTATTGGTTATGAACTGTAGATTAAAACTGAAGAAACTGCAAAAAGGTGGGAATTTAAGGAGATGGGACCTGGATAAACTGAAAGAACCAGAGGTTGTACAGAGTTTCAGGGAGAGCATAAGGGAACAATTGACAGGAATGGGGGAAAGGAATACAGTAGAAGAAGAATGGATAGCTTTGAGGGATGAAGTAGTGAAGGCAGCAGAGGATCAAGTAGGTAAAAAGACGAGGGCTAGTAGAAATCCTTGGGTAACAGAAGAGATACTGAATTTAATTGATTAAAGGAGAAAATATAAAAATGCAGTAAATGAAGCAGGCAAAAAGGAATACAAACGTCCCAAAAATGAGATCGACAGGAAGTGCAAAATGGCTAAGCAGGGATGGCTAGAGGACAAATGTAAGGATGTAGAGGCTTATCTCACTAGGGGTAAGATAGATACTGCCTACAGGAAAATTAATGAGACCTTTGGAGAACTGCATGAACATCAAGAGCTCAGATGGAAACCCAGTTCTAAGCAAAGAAGGGAAAGCAGAAAGGTGGAAGGAGTATATAGAGGGTCTATACAAGGGTGATGCACTTGAGGACAATATCATGGAAATGGGAGAGGATGTAGATGAAGATGAAATGGGAGATACGATACTGCGTGAAGAGTTTGACAGAGCAGTGAAAGACCTGAGTCGAAACAAGGCCCCCGGAGTAGACAACATTCCATTGGAACTACTGACGGCCTTGGGAGAGCCAGTCCTGACAAAACTCTACCATCTGGTGAGCAAGATGTATGAAACAGGCGAAATACCCTCAAACTTCAAGAAGAATATAATAATTCCAATCCCAAAGAAAGCAGGTGTTGACAGATGTGAGAATTACCGAACAATCAGTTTAATAAGCCACAGCTGCAAAATACTAACACGAATTCTTTACAGACGAATGGAAAAACTAGTAGAAGCCGACCTCGGGGAAGATCAGTTTGGATTCCGTTGAAATACTGGAACACGTGAGGCAATACTGACCTTGCGACTTATCTTAGAAGAAAGATTAAGGAAAGGCAAACCTACGTTTCTAGTATTTGTAGACTTAGAGAAAGCTTTTGACAATGTTGACTGGAATACTCTCTTTCAAATTCTAAAGGTGGCAGGGGTAAAATACAGGGAGCGAAAGGCTATTTACAATTTGTACAGAAACCAGATGGCAGTTATAAGAGTCGAGGGACATGAAAGGGAAGCAGTGGTTGGGAAGGGAGTGAGACAAGGTTGTAGCCTCTCCCCGATGTTATTCAGTCTGTATATTGAGCAAGCAGTAAAGGAAACAAAAGAAAAATTCAGAGTAGGTATTAAAATCCATGGAGAAGAAATAAAAACTTTGAGGTTCGCCGATGACATTGTAATTCTGTCAGAGACAGCAAAGGACTTGGAAGAGCAGTTGAACGAAATGGATGGTGTCCTGAAGGGAGGATATAAGATGAACATCAACAAAGCAAAACGAGGATAATGGAATGTAGTCGAATTAAGTCAGGTGATGTTGAGGGTATTAGATTAGGAAATGAGACACTTAAAGTAGTAAAGGAGTTTTGCTATTTGGGGAGCAAAATAACTGATGATGGTCGAAGTAGAGAGGATATAAAATGTAGACTGGCAATGGCAAGGAAAGCGTTTCTGAAGAAGAGAAATTTTTTAACATCGAGTATAGATTTAAGTGTCAGGAAGTCATTTCTGAAAGTATTTGTATGGAGTGTAGCCATGTATGGAAGTGAAACATGGACGGTAAATAGTTTGGACAAGAAGAGAATAGAAGCTTTCGAAATGTGGTGCTACAGAAGAATGCTGATGATTAGATGGGTAGATCACATAACTAATGAGGAGGTACTGAATAGGATTGGGGAGAAGAGGAGTTTGTGGCACAACTTGACCAGAAGAAGGGATCGGTTGGTAGGACATGTTCTGAGGCATCAAGGGATAACCAATTTAGTATTGGAGGGCAGCATGGAGGGTAAAAATCGTAGGGGGAGACCAAGAGATGAATACACTAAGCAGATTCAGAAGGATGTAGGTTGCAGTAGGTACTGGGAGATGAAGAAGCTTGCACAGGATAGAATAGCATGGAGAGCTGCATCAAACCAGTCTCAGGACTGAAGACCACAACAACAACAACAACATAATAGCACACATTAATATATCAATTAATGATGAATACCTAAATAAATGTTGTTATGCTATATACAGAGAGATAAAATACAAATGTTCTTCTGAATGAGAGTACGTTGGGGTAACACAGAAAAACTTAGTTTTGTAGGTATTCATTTACTGTGTAAAAGCAGTGATCAATCAAGTACAACTTCAGTTTAGATTTGAAGTGACCAATGTTTTGTATGTGTTTAATGGTATCTGGTAAGGCATTGTATAGTTTGATACTAGGATGGATAAGGCTATTTTGAAATAACTTTGTGTTGGTGCTTTGAACATGTACATCCAATTTTTGTCTTGTATCATAGCTGTGTATTGTGTGATTGTGAGTGATGAGTGATCTTTTTGTATGTAAGTTTTGCTTTAAATACATTATATTTTCAAGTACATATATATATGCAAGGAAGTGGCAGGATCATCCTTTTTTGAAACAATGGTCTACATGACTTGCAATTATCTACCCCTTCCATTATTCTTATAAATTTTTTTTAAATTTTGAATGTTTTGATGGTATCTCCAGAATTTCCCCAGAACATAATCCCATAACAGAGGTAAGAGTGTACAACTGCATAATATACACACTGAAGGGTGTTGTACCTGGTACAATTTTTAATGTATGTAACACAAAACAAGAAGCACTTAATTTTTTGTTCATTTCCTCAATATGTGCTTTTTATTTCAAGTTCTCTTGTAGATGAAGTCCAAGAAATTTGGTACAGGCTGTTTTGGCAATTGTCTGTCCATATAGCTCTAGATTGGGTGATATCAGATTTTTTGTTTGTTGTGTGTATATCCATAGCTACAGTTTTTTCAGTATTTATTATGAAGTCATTGTCATCCAAGTAACATGTTAGCCTGTCAGTGGCTTCTTTTATGTTTTGTACAAAAGTTTCTTCTGAGTTTCCTGTAATTGGAACACTCATATCATCAGCAAATTGAAATATTTTACTGCTGTCATTGCTTATGTTTGCGTCATTTACATAGAGTAAGAACAGAACAGGAGCCATTACTGATCCTTGTGGCACTCCATATTTAACAGTCAGTAGCTTGGGATTATATGTTCTAATGACATTGTCCCTTTCTTGATCTACACTCCTGGAAATTGAAATAAGAACACCGTGAATTCATTGTCCCAGGAAGGGGAAACTTTATTGACACATTCCTGGGGTCAGATACATCACATGATCACACTGACAGAACCACAGGCACATAGACACAGGCAACAGAGCATGCACAATGTCGGCACTAGTACAGTGTATATCCACCTTTCGCAGCAATGCAGGCTGCTATTCTCCCATGGAGACGATCGTAGAGATGCTGGATGTAGTCCTGTGGAACGGCTTGCCATGCCATTTCCACCTGGCGCCTCAGTTGGACCAGCGTTCGTGCTGGACATGCAGACCACGTGAGACGACGCTTCATCCAGTCCCAAACATGCTCAATGGGGGACAGATCCGGAGACCTTGCTGGCCAGGGTAATTGACTTACACCTTCTAGAGCACGTTGGGTGGCACGGGATACATGCGGACGTGCATTGTCCTGTTGGAACAGCAAGTTCCCTTGCCGGTCTAGGAATGGTAGAACGATGGTTTCGATGATGGTTTGGATGTACCGTGCACTATTCAGTGTCCCCTCGACGATCACCAGTGGTGTACGGCCAGTGTAGGAGATCGCTCCCCACACCATGATGCCGGGTGTTGGCCCTGTGTGCCTCGGTCGTATGCAGTCCTGATTGTGGCGCTCACCTGCACGGCGCCAAACACACATACGACCATTATTGGCACCAAGGCAGAAGCGACTCTCATCGCTGAAGATGACACGTCTCCATTCGTCCCTCCATTCACGCCTGTCGCAACACCACTGGAGGCGGGCTGCACGATGTTGGGGCGTGAGCGGGAGAAGGCCTAACGGTGTGCGGGACCGTAGCCCAGCTTCATGGAGACGGTTGCGAATGGTCCTCGCCGATACCCCAGGAGCAACAGTGTCCCTAATTTGCTGGGAAGTGGCGGTGCGGTCCCCTACGGCACTGCGTAGGATCCTATGGTCTTGGCGTGCATCCGTGCGTCGCTGCAGTCCGGTCCCAGGTCGACAGGCACGTGCACCTTCCGCCGACCACTGGTGACAACATCGATGTACTGTGGAGACCTCATGCCCCACGTGTTGAGCAATTCGGCGGTACGTCCACCCGGCCTCCCGCATGCCCACTATACGCCCTTGCTCAAAGTCCGTCAACTGCACATACGGTTCACGTCCACGCTGTTGCGGCATGCTACCAGTGTTAATGACTGCGATGGAGCTCCGTATGCCACTGCAAACTGGCTGACACTGACGGCGGCGGTGCACAAATGCTGCGCAGCTAGCGCCATTCGACGGCCAACACCACGGTTCCTGGTGTGTCCGCTGTGCCGTGCGTGTGATCATTGCTGGTGCAGCCCTCTCGCAGTGTCCGGAGCAAGTATGGTGAGTCTGACACACCGGTGTCAATGTGTTCTTTTTTCCATTTCCAGGAGTGTATTTCCACATATTGTTCCCTGTTCTTAAGATAAGACCTGAGCCAGTTGTTAGCTGTTCCCCAAAATTTTCTAGCGTTTGTAGCAATTTGTCATGATTTATTGTGTCAAATGCCTTTGACAAATCTGAAAATATGCCCATGGTAAGTTTTTTGTTGTCAAATGCTATCAGTACCTCTAATAGAAACGAGTGAACTGCTGATTCGATTGAGTGGTTTGCTCTAAATCCATGTTGAGATTCTGACAGAATACCATTGTCCTCTAAGAAGTCTGTTAGCCTCTTATTGAAAAGCCTTTCTAATATTTTTGAGAAAATAGACAGAAGTGCCAGTGGTCTGTAGTTGGAAATATCATCTTTGTTTCCTTTCTTGTATAATGGCTTCACTTTTGCTATTTTCAAACATGAAGGAAATTACCTGTAGCAAAAGATAGGTTACATAGGTGGGTTAAGGGCTCAGTAATCAAGTCAGCACACTTCTTTATGATGAAATCAGGTATATCATCTACACCTGCAGAGTGTTTCATTTTGAGACTTTTTATTGTAACCTGTACTTCTTCTACATTTTTTGGGTACAGAAACATTGATCTGCTTGAGACTTTTTTCCCTGTTTCTGTAGGCTGTTTTCTATTAGAAGTCTGTTGTAGTAGTTTCTCTGTTACATTTATAAAATAGATTAAACATATTAGCTACTTCCTGTGGGTTATTAATGTTTTCCAAGCCAGCCTCTAGTACTGTATTATTAACTCCATTTTTGTAAGATTTGATTTCTTTCTTTGCAACTTGCCAGATTGCTTTGGTTCTGTTTGAAGCATCTTCTATGCATTTGTCATTGTCTCGTTCCTTTGCCTCCTTTATTATTTTATTTGAGATAGATTTATATTTTTTAAAGTAACTATCAAACTCCTGAGTTGTGTTGTAACTTCTTGCAATATTGTGAAGGTACCGTTTGCTAGCACAAGATATCCTTATACCACTAGTAATCTACTTGTTGCTTTTAGTGGTTTGGGTTGTTTTGCCTTTCAATGGTAAAGCAAGATCAAAATAATATTTAAAAATATTCATGGATGTCTGAAACGTATCAGAAATATTTTCTGTACTATACACTATCTCCCATGATTCTTGTTGGAGATAATTCTGGAATGTTTGTACTGCAGTATTACTGAAAGTTCTGCCCATGTGTGTAGTCTTCCTCATATAATTATAGGATAGATTAGTGATTACACAAAAGCTTATAGCCTGTGCATGATGGTCTGCCAGTCCAGCTTTAATTACAACTGATTTATATTTTGTTTTGGAGCTAATTATTATTTGGTCTATGGTAGTACTAGAATGATTCGTTTCACTTGTAGGGGAGTGGATTGTAAACTCCAAATTATTGGCTGTTAATATGTTCATCAGCTCAGATTTTGAATTGCTTTGCTTATTAAAGTCTACATTTAGATCACCACATATAAGATCTGTTTTTCGATTTTTTACTACTTTATTTAGTAAAGTATCAAGCCGAGTGTTGAATTTTTTTAGGTGGGTATATGGAGATCTATATAAACATATTAAAATTAGCTTGAATGCTGGAATTTCTATGCCTGATATTTCAAAATCTTTCTCAGTGTTTAAGGATTCAACATTGTCTAAGTTATTGAATTCGATAGCTTTCTATATGTATATGCAGTTCCCTTCACATGTAAACTGATTTCTACGAGTTTGTGCTGCTAACACATAATCCGTTATTTTCACTGTCTTTAACTCATTTTCTTTCAGCCAGTGTTCAATTAAGCACAGTATATTACCATATCTGAGTTCACTTGATAGCAAGATTTCAAGCTCTCTTACTTTATTCCTAAGTGACTGTATATTCTGATGAAGAAGAGTGATCTGGTGAGATTTTAGGCTTGTTCTGATTGTACTTGGTTGACCACTTACCTTTATTCCTGAATTTAAATTGTGTGGGAAATCTTCATTCTCATCTAGAAGCATGAGTTGTTTCTTTTTTTTCCAGTGGTCATAAGAAAATGTCCTGATGGTGAAAAAGGGCAGTTCTCCATCTCTATGGTCATGTTACTTGTGTGGTCGATGTCGTGGTTTATGTTTTTGGTGCAAGGACTGCTACTGGAAGTGATGTTGATAGGTGCACTAGTTATCCTAATTTGGTCTTGAGGCTTTTTGGGAATAAAAAATCTTGTAGCTGACATGGTCGCCTTACATTTCTCTCACTGGAATTGCTGAACTTCCTCCTGTTGCTGGGGTGGTAGTAGTTGATTGTTGGTGTTCACTGAAACATGTAAAATTAGATGCCCTTGGTGATACTTTTCAGACTGGATCTGCTGATGTCTTTAGTGGGTCTCCTGTAGGAACTGCTTTTGGTTTCCAGTGCCCAGTTCTTCTTGTTGTATCTTGAATATCTTCAGGTGCGCAACTTGGTTCTGCTGCTTTTGTTTTTGAGTTAGATGCTTTTTCCAGTATCACAGCCTGGTTTAGTTGATGGTAGTTTTGTTTTGCTGTGTCTTCTTTGAGTGATGAAGTTGTAGTACAGTTCTTTTTTGCACCTCCTCGTTTATCTTTCATAACTATGAGTTGGATAAGTCTGTTTCTGCTGCTGATTTTTCTTGTGTTTTCACTGTTATATTGGCTGAAAGGTCTTCACATTGGCATCTAGGGTTGGTACTGAATGGAGATGGATTGGCTTCTTGGTTGGGCACATTTCGGCATGGTAAAGAGGCTACTTGGCTGCTCCAAGTGGTACAAAGGCAGTCAGAACATGTGACAAAGCAAGCTGGGATATTTCTACTTTCTCTCTTGTTTTGCCATCTGCATACTTAAATACATTTTTTCAGTTTTAACAAATTACCATTAACATATATGAATATAATCTGCATTTTCATAAAAGAGAAACATTGGTTCTTAGTTTTAAAGAATATAACACCAGATCTAATTTTGTGCTTAGTTTTATGTATGTAATTCATTTTCTAATTTATTTTAACTATTCCTAGTTGGTATATTTTGCTATAGGGTGTAATCAGTAATCCTTCAAGAACTGTAACTTTGTGGTTAGGTTTTTACACCTCATCAAGAATGGGTAGCTTTGAGGGATGAAATAGTGAAGGCAGCAGAGGATCAAGTAGGTCAAAAAGACGAGGGCTGGTAGAAATCCTTGGGTAACAGAAGAAATATTGAATTTGATTGATGAAAGGGGAAAATATAAAAATGCAGTAAATGAAACAGGCAAAAAGGAATACAAACGTCTCAAAAATGAGATCAACAGGAAGTGCCAAATGGCAAAGCAGGGATGGCTAAAGAACAAATTTAAGGATGTTGAGGTTTATCTCACTAGGACTTGGAAGAGCAGTTGAACGGAATGGACAGTGTCTTGAAAGGAGGATATAAAATGAACATCAACAAAAGCAAAACGAGGATAATGGAATGTAGTCAAATTAAATCAGGTGATGCTGAGGGAATTAGATTGGGAAATGAGACACTTAAAGTAGTAAAGGAGTTTTGCTATTTAGGGAGCAAAATAACTGATGATGGTCGAAGTAGAGAGGATATAAAACGTAGACTGGCAATAGCAAGGAAAGCGTTTCTGAAGAAGAGAAATTTGTTAACATCGAGTATAGATTTAAGTGTCAGGAAGTGTATTTGGGAGGTTGTGAAAAGTATAAGTAAAAGACAGTGAAATGAAACAGAGCATCTGTCAGCAACATGATTTGAAGTAGTCCATGTTTGACTTCCACACCCCATTTTTCAGCCAATACATCAATGACGAGAACAACTAACAAAGAAAATAAAAGTAGGCTTATCACTACAGTCATTGCTGGATATGGGTAACCCCAGAAGAGGGAGAATTTGGATGACTGTTGCTTACATGGCAGGGCTGCAGAAGATGTACCTGTAATGGCAGTGTTTAAGGCAGTCTGAAATAGGGTTACTTACAACTCTTGAAATTTGAATACATCTGCAATTTCTGAAAACTGAGGTGCATCCACTGAAACAATATTATTCTAAATATCTTGAAAACTACAGGAGTTAATAAAGTACAGTGACTGGATACCATCACAACAAATCTTAAAATTGGTAACTCTTCAATGCTTTTTGTGTTTTCAACAAACAGTCTCTTGGATGATAGCATAGCAATTTAGCTATCATCCCTGAATCTATTCTATTTATTGGTTTACTACTTTTCATATCTTTTCTGTAATGGTAATGCCTGTCAGAAAATTGTATTCTCCACAAGAGCACAGCAATACTTGTCTCACTATTTAATGAATATTTTACTATTTTTCCCAGCAACTTTACTTAAATATTGATTACAGTTGACATTAAAAACGATTGTAGTTTAAAAGTGGTCAATTGCATGTATTAGGTGCCACTGAAAAGAGTGGTAGGAGAAGCTTCTGTCAAGCAGGCCTAAGTAAGTGATAAGTAATATTTAATGACATTTCACTCTCATTTAATAAGAATACACATGCACAAGAATGTTGGCTTATTTATTTATGAAAAAACTATTATTTATAGTTATTGTACATGGTCTGACAATGACCAAATATTTATAACATTCTTCTTATTAAATATTGTCATAACTCATTAGTTTAGCACAGAAAGTGGTCCAACTGAGTCAAATCATGTCTGTAGAATACATGGACAATGTAAAATTAGTGGGATGTCCTTCAGCCAATGAGAAGTAGGTAGTGGTGGAATACTATTGGAGTCGAGTGAAGACAGGCATTTTTTGAGGGGTGCTCTCAAGAGAGTGATTCAAGACACTTTTAGATCAGGATGTGGAAGAAGGCAGTCCTGCCTGAGGTAACCTGTGATATTCAGACATGTATGTGATATATTCTGGGCAGCAGACATGTGCAACTTGATCCCGCAACTTTATTGAGCCATACTTTTTAAACAGAGTTGTGCATAGCCCAATTACCTACATTTGTCAATATGGAAGTAAAGTCGGAAATCATACTGTAAAACAACTGTGCCAATAGAGCTAAGTAAGTATTCTGGGCACACACGGAGATTTGGATGGAGGCTTCCAGTTGGGCTAACAGATGCAGTGGCCAGTCTCTGGGTCACAGCTCATACTGTTGTTGCTGTGACACTGGCACATCTGCATATAATGGAGGCCAAACCAGCCCAAGTCACAGGATTGCTCTCACAACTCCCCAACCTGTCCAGAATGGCATGTGCACAAACCTAGATACCAGAAATTTCAGGTTTAATACTCTCATGCCTGCTATCACAAGTGCACTTTTTGTATCTATAATCTTTTGTATATAGAGATCCACAACTGATGTAAATTTCTCAAAGGCAGTCATTTTCTAGCATAAGCACTTTTTTTTATTTTGAAATCAATACTATTTCATAGTTTGGTGATTACAGGGGGTATACCCAGAAAAATTAAAATCCATGGAGAAGAAATAAAAACTTTGAGGTTCGCTGATGACATTGTAATTCTGTCAGAGACCGCAAAGGACTTGGAAGAGCAGTTGAACGGAATGGATGGTGTCTTGAAGGGAGGATATAAGATGAACATCAACAAAAGCAAAACGAGGATAATGGAATGTAGTCAAATTAAATCAGGTGATGTTGAGGGTATTAGATTAGGAAATGAGACACTTAAAGTAGTAAAGGAGTTTTGCTATTTGGGGAGCAAAATAACTGATGATGGTCGAAGTAGAGAGGATATAAAACGTAGACTGGCAATAGCAAGGAAAGCGTTTCTGAAGAAGAGAAATTTTTTAACATCGAGTATAGATTTAAGTGTCAGGAAGTCATTTCTGAAAGTATTTGTATGCAGTGTAGCCATGTATGGAAGTGAAACATGGACGGTAAATAGTTTGGACAAGAAGAGAATAGAAGCTTTCGAAATGTGGTGCTACAGAAGAATGCTGAAGATTAGATGGGTAGATCACATAACTAATGAGGAGGTACTGAATAGGATTGGGGAGAAGTGGAGTTTGTGGCACAACTTGACCAGAAGAAGGGATCGGTTGGTAGGACATGTTCTGAGGCATCAAGGGATCACCAATTTAGTATTGGAGGGCAGCGTGGAGGGTAAAAATCGTAGGGGGAGACCAAGAGATGAATACACTAAGCAGATTCAGAAGGATGTAGGTTGCAGTAGGTACTGGGAGATGAATAATCTTGCACAGGATAGAGTAGCATGGAGAGCTGCATCAAACCAGTCTCAGGACTGAAGACCACAACAACAACAACAACCCAGAAAAAAAAAAAAAAAAAATAATTCCTTCGATTGCCCAGTTAAAAAAAACACACTGTAGCCTGGGTGAAAATGCACTGTACAGTGGGTAAAAGCAATTTCTTTCTGTGTCAAGTGACGATATACATTTCCTCATAAATGCAAAACTTATCAGTCCTTTGACTGGTACAGGTTTTATACATCGATAGAACTTCCCAGCACTTTAGAAAATGGAACCCAGCAAAAAGTGATGTGTTTTTGTTTATTACAAAAATATAAGTACAAGTTCCAATAAATATACCACAGTAGCTCCCAAAGCACTAGAATTGACACTGAGCCATCCGTTGAACATAGCACATAGCTCATGTCATGTGATCTTGCCACCCAATGACAACAAATATTTGGAAAACAATGTGGCCGGCCAACAACAACATTGCTGTGAAGTAGATAAATAGGAAAATTTAATGGTTTAAATTCATATACACATATTATAGCTACAAAAAAATCTACGCTTTCTCATATAATACTGAGTGTGAAAAATGTTTTCCTGTCTTTTTTTTCCCCCTCATCCATGGGTGTGGTTAGGCATGATCCTAATGGCACAGCTTAAATTGTAGCCATTTGATATTCCTGACAAGCACTATTATAAATTTCCCTGCAGTGCTCTGAATATTTCCTGTGTTACCTGGCTGAATATATGTTCTGTTGGGCACTTTGACTTTTCCATAGAAATGCCAGTTACATGAGAGATGGCTCAAGAACACACATCACACTCTTTTCTTTAAGGATGGTTATGCTTTTTGACATCATTATTGCATAAATTGTAATCTATGAAAGAACTAAAATAATTATGAAAAACTAACCTTGAGGCTTGGTCTTCTTTAGTGTGTGTTACCCTTTAAGATATAGGAAACACAAATGTACCAGCAAAATTGTAAATAATAGCATAAATGGCTGGTTTTCAGGGCCTGAAGTTCATCTAAGTGGCTGGTCCTCAAATTGTAAGTTTTTAATGGGGGTCAAAAGCTCCACAATTTAAAAAATTCATCACACATTCTCACAAGTAACATAATTCATTTAATGTAAAATGAAATTTACTTTAAAAGTAATGATTCCCAAACCACTAGTCACAGTATTTTCCCATGGTCTGTTAAAAATGTAAATAGCTGTGATGCCATGCTCACTGAAAGTACTTTGTTGTTCAAAGAATTGCACTGTCTTTGTCCTAAATCCTTTGACACATTTTGTTGTTGCCAGATGCTTGTGTGTGTGTACTGTGGTGTACTGTAGTAAATAGTGCATTTTCTTTGCATCCAAAGTTTTATTTCAGTATTGTTCTCCCATTTATATTTAATTGTTTCAGTATTATTCTGCAGTAGCAGGCAAAAGTAAAATTATTTCTTAGAGTATCAGGTATTACCAGTACAAACTTAAGAAGTTTAACTGAAAATTAAAGCAATGAAAAATTTCTGAAATTCTAAAAAATTTCAAAATTTTACCCAGATAAAAGAATTTCCATGTTTTCCCCACATTTCCTGGTGGTCCTGGGGTGTATACATGCCATAATCAGCTAACTTTGCCCAGCTGGATTTCACTGAGTTCCATTACAGTAAAAATTGTTAGTATATATTATTGAGTTCAGGGATACGACATGAAATTTTTGAAATTTGCTGATGACATTTTAATTGTGTTAGAGATGCAAAGGACTTGTAGCAGCAGAATGGATATTGCCCTCAAAACTGTATGATATATTCCACACATCCCACATCTGTGTGGAGAAAGCAGCAAGTGGTAGTGTCCCTATTAAAAGTTTCATACAACTGTTGTTGTTGTTGTTGTGATCTTCAGTCCTGAGACTGGTTTGATGCAGAACTCCATGCTGCTCTATCCTGTGCAAGCTTCTTCATCTCCCAGTACCTACTGCAGCCTACAACCTTCTGAATCTGCTTAGTGTATTCATCTCTTGGTCTCCCTCTACGATTTTTACCCTCCACGCTGCCCTCCAGTAGCAAATTGGTGATCCCTTGATGCCTCACAACATGTCCTACTGACCGATCCCTTCTTCTAGTCAAGTTGTGCCACAAACTCCTCTTCTCCCCAATTCTATTCAATACCTCCTCATTAGTTATGTGATCTACCCATCTAATCTTCAGCATTCTTCTGTAGCACCACATTTCGAAAGCTTCTATTCTCTTCTTGTCCAAACTACACTCCTGGAAATTGAAATAAGAACACCGTGAATTCATTGTCCCAGGAAGGGGAAACTTTATTGACACATTCCTGGGGTCAGATACATCACATGATCACACTGACAGAACCACAGGCACATAGACACAGGCAACAGAGCATGTACAATGTCGGCACTAGTACAGTGTATATCCAACTTTCGCAGCAATTCAGGCTGCTATTCTCCCATGGAGACGATCGTAGAGATGCTGGATGTAGTCTTGTGGAACGGCTTGCCATGCCATTTACACCTGGCGCCTCAGTTGGACCAGCGTTCGTGCTGGACGTGCAGACCGCGTGAGACGACGCTTCATCCAGTCCCAAACATGCTCAATCGGGAACAGATCCGGAGATCTTGCTGGCCAGGGTAGTTGACTTACACCTTCTAGAGCACGTTGGGTGGCACGGGATACATGCGGACGTGCATTGTCCTGTTGGAACAGCAAGTTCCCTTGCTGGTCTAGGAATGGTAGAACGATGGGTTCGATGACGGTTTGGATGTACCGTGCACTATTCAGTGTCCCCTCGACGATCACCAGTGGTGTACGGCCAGTGTAGGAGATCGCTCCCCACACCATGATGCCGGGTGTTGGCCCTGTGTGCCTCGGTCGTATGCAGTCCTGATTGTGGCGCTCACCTGCACGGCGCCAAACACGCATACGACCATCATTGGCACCAAGGCAGAAGCGACTCTCATCGCTGAAGACGACACGTCTCCATTCGTCCCTCCATTCATGCCTGTCGCGACACCACTGGAGGCGGGCTGCACGATGTTGGGGCGTGAGAGGAAGACGGCCTAACGGTGTGCGGGACCGTAGCCCAGCTTCATGGAGACGGTTGCGAATGGTCCTCGCCGATACCCCAGGAGCAACAGTGTCCCTAATTTGCTGGGAAGGTGGCGGTGCGGTCCCCTGCGGCACTGCGTAGGATCCTACGGTCTTGGCGTGCATCCGTGCGTCGCTGCGGTCTGGTCCCAGGTCGACGGGCACGTGCACCTTCCGCCGACCACTGGCGACAACATCGATGTACTGTGGAGACCTCACGCCCCACGTGTTGAGCAATTGGGCGGTACGCCCACCCGGCCTCCCGCATGCCCACTATACGCCCCCGCTCAAAGTCCGTCAACTGCACATATGGTTCACGTCCACGCTGTCACGGCATGCTACCAGTGTTAAAGACTGCGATGGAGCTCCGTTTGCCACGGCAAACTGGCTGACACTGACGGCGGCGGTGCACAAATGCTGCGCAGCTAGCGCCATTCGACGGCCAACACCGCGGTTCCTGGTGTGTCCGCTGTGCCGTGCGTGTGATCATTGCTTGTACAGCCCTCACGCAGTGTCCGGAGCAAGTATGGTGGGTCTGACACACCGGTGTCAATGTGTTCTTTTTTCCATTTCCAGGAGTGTATTTATCGTGCATGTTTCACTTTCATACATGGCTACACTCCATACAAATACTTTCAGAACTGACTTCCTGACATTTAAATCTATACTCGATGTCAGCAAATTTCTCTTCTTCAGAAACGTTTTCCTCGCTATTTCCAGTTTACATTTTATATCCTCTCTACTTCGACCATCATCAGTTATTTTGCTCCCCAAATAGCAAAAATCCATTACTACTTTAAGTGTCTCATTTCCCAATCTAATACCCTCAGCATCTCCCGACTTAGTTCGACTACATTCCATTATCCTCGTTTTGCTTTTGTTGATGTTCATCTTCTATCCTCCTTTCAAGACGCTATCCATTCCATTCAACTGTTCTTCCAAGTCCTTTGCTGTCTCTGACAGAATTACAATGTCATCGGCAAACCTCGAAGTTTTTATTTCTTCTCCATGGGTTTTAATACCTACTCGGAATTATTCTTTTGTTTCCTTCACTGCTTGCTCAATATACAGATTGAATAACATCGGGGAGAGGCTACAACCCTGTCTCACTTCCTTCCCAACCACTACTTCCCTTTCATGTCCCTCGACTCTTATAACTGCCATCTGCTTTCTGTACAAATTGTAAATAGCCTTTCACTCCCTGTATTTTACCCCTGCCACCTTCAGAATTTGAAAGAGAGTATTCCAGCCAACATTGACAAAAGGTTTCTCTAAGTCTACAAATGCTAGAAGCATAGGTTTGCCTTTCCTTAATCTTTCTTCTAAGATAAGTCGTAGGGTCAGTATTGCCACAAGTGTTCCAGCATTTCTATGGAATCTGAACTGATCTTCCCCGAGGTCAGCTTCTACCAGTTTTTCCATTCGTCTGTAAAGAATTCGCATTAGTATTTTGCAGTCGTGACTTATTAAACTGATAGTTTGGTAATTTTCACATCTGTCAACACCTGCTTTCTTTGGGATTGGAATTATTATATTCTTCTTGAAGTCTGAGGGTATTTCACATGTCTCATACATCTTGCTTACCAGATGGTAGAGTATTGTCAGAACTGGCTCTCCCAAGGCTGTCAGTAGTTCTAATGGAATGTTGTCTACTGCTGGGGCTTTGTTTCGACTTAGGTCTTTTAGTGCTCTGTCAAACTCTTAACGCAGAATCATATCTCCCATTTCATCTTCATATACCTCCTCTTCCATTTGCATAATATTGTCCTCAAGAACATCGTCCCTGTATAGACCCTCTATATACTCCTTCCACCTTTCTGCTTTCCCTTCTTTGCTTAGAACTGGGTCTCCATCTGAGCTCTTGATATTCATGCAGTTCTCCAAAGGTCTCTTTAATTTTCCTGTAGGCAGTATTTATCTTACCCCTCGTAAGATAACCGTCTACATCCTTACATTTGCCCTCTAGCCATCCCTGCTTAGCCATTTTGCACTTCCTGTCGACCTCATTTTTGAGATGTTTGTATTCCTTTTTGCCTACTTCACTTACTGCATTTTTGTATTTTCTCCTTTCATCAATTAAATTCAGTATCTCTTCTGTTACCCAAGGATTTCTACTAGCCCTCATCTTTTTACCTAGTTAATCCTCTGCTGCCTTCACTATTTAATTCCTCAAAGCTACCCATTCTTCTTCTACTGTATTTCTTTCTCCCATTCCTGTCAATTGTTCCCTTATGCTCTCCGTGAAACTCTGTACAACCTCTGGGTCTTTCAGTTTATCCATGTCCCATCTCCTTAAAGTGCCACCTTTTTGCAGTTTCTTCAGTTTTAATCTACAGTTCATAACCAATAGATTGTGGTCAGAGTCCACATCTGCCCCTGGAAATGTCTTACAATTTCAAATCTGGCTCGTAAATCTCTGTCTTACCATTATATAATCTATCTGAAACCTTTTAGTATCTCCAGGGTTCTTCCATTTATACAACCTTCTTTTATGATTCTTGAACCAAGTGTTAGCTATGATTAAGTAATGCTCTGTGCAAAATTCTACCAGGCGGCTTCCTCTTTCATTTCTTAGCCCCAATCCATATTCACCTACTACATTTCCTTCACTTCCTTTTCCTACTGTTGAATTCCAGTCATCCATGACTATTAAATTTTTGTCTCCCTTTACTACCTGAATAATTCCTTTTATTTCATCATACATTGCATCAATTTCTTCATCATCTGCAGAGCTAGTTGGCATATAAACTTGTACTACTGTAGTAGGCATGGGCTTCGTGTCTATCTTGGCCACAATAATGCATTCACTATGCTATTTGTAGTAGCTTACCCACACTCCTATTTTTTATTCATTATTAAACCTACTCCTGCATTACCCCTATTTGATTTTGTATTAATAACCCTGTATTCACCTGATCAAAAGTCTTGTTCCTACTGCCACCGAACTTCACTAATTCCCACTATATCTAACTTTAACCTATCTGAACTTCACTAATTCCCATTATATCTAACTTTAACCTATCCATTTCCTTTTTTAAATTTTCTAACCTACCTGCACAATTAAGGGATCTGACATTCCACCCCCGATCCGTAGATCGCCAGATTTCCTTCTCTTGATAACGGCGTCCTCTTGAGTAGTCCCCGCCTGGAGATCCGAATGGGGGACTATTTTACCTCAGGAATAGTTTACCCAAGAGGACGCCATCATCATTTAATCATACAGTAATGCTTCATGCCCTCGGGAAAAATTATGGCTGTAGTTTCCCCTTGCTTTCAGCCGTTCGCAGTACCAGCACAGCAAGGCCATTTTGGTTAGTGTTACTGGGCCAGATCAGTCAATCATCCAGACTGTTGCCCCTGCAACTACTGAAAAGGCTGCTGCCCCTCTTCAGGAACCACATGTTTGTCTGGCCTCTCAACAGATACCCCTCTGTTGTGGTTGCTCTTACGGTACGGCTATCTGTATCATTGAGGCACGCCAGCCTCCCTGCCATCGGCAAGGTCCATGGTTCATGAGGGGGGGGGGGGGGGCATACAACTGTAGTAGATGTTAAATCTGCATGTAGAACAAAAAAGCACAACTCTTATGCAGGTTTTGCCACTGTCCCAGCATGTACTACCAGATCAAAAATATCCACATACCCATATGTAATTTGGAACAGATCCACCAACGTAAAAGAGATAGGGAATATTTTATTTTAAGTATAGAAGCACTGACAGCAGAACGGGCTGGTCATGAGAACTTAGTAACTTTCAAAGCGGACTAGTCATTGGATGTCAGCTGAGCAACAAATCCAACAGAGGCATTTCACCCATCTTTAAGCTGCCCAAGTTGACTGTTAGTGGTGCAATTGGGAAATGTAAATGTGAAAAAAGTGCTACAGCTAATCCAAGAGCAGGTTGACCACATGTATTGATGGACAGGGGCTGTCAAGTGTAGTTTGGGGGGGGGGGGGGGGGGGTTGTAAAAAATCACACAAAATCAGCAGATGGAATCACTCATGAGTTCCAAAGAGGTATCAGTTGTCCATTTAACACAACATGTGTAGGAAGTTTAAAAAATGAGGTACAATAATTGAGCACCCCTCATAAACCATTTCCTGTGGCAACCTGATGGTTAAGCTGAGGCTCACTTACTGCACTTACAAAAATGCTAAATAGTGGAGAATGTGCATCCATTTTACAGCATTGTGTACTGCACACAGTAAAGGAACAGCTTGGAGATGATGATAAAATCAGCATGATAGTGCACCCTGTCTTAATACAGCATCTGTGAGGCAATGATCGGTGGCAATGACATTCCTCAAATAGACTGGCCAGCCCAGAGTCTCAACACAAACCCATTAGAGTACTTTTAGAGTCAGAACACTGATCTCGCCCAGACCCCAGCATCCAACATCATGATGATCTCTGGTTTTTGCTTTTATGGAAGAACAGACTGCCATTTCCCCATTGATATTCAGAGAAATCAATGATTGTTGACATCAGAGTTCAGGCTGTCATAAAAGTGAAGGGTGGGCACACTCCACATAACACTTTACTGTCTGCACATCTTGTACAAATTTATTCGCTTGGCAATGGCAGCACTAATTTCAATTACTTAGCTTGTCGCCGGCCATTCTTGACATTATCAGGAGATTATAAATTGTTAAGTTTTACTAATCTCATCATTAGTTCTCATATGTTCTCAACCCTGTTCCCCTACTTTTGAAGATATACATATGTAAATAAATACAAAATTTGTTTCATATATTTGTTTATTTGTGTTGTCTTTGGTACTTAGCATTTCTCTCATACGATATGCAGCAAAACAGTCTCCAAGATGTAATGCAACTCCACAAGACTTGTTGTTGTTCTTTCTTTTGTTTTTGGAACATACATGGCAGTTACTTCATTTTTGTCTATTTGTTTCAGAAATGAGTATTAGTTGGTGTTCTTTATGTGACCAGAAAGTCTGTTAACTGGACTGTGATGAGACATACGCATTGTAGTGGCAACCTCCAAGATTTGCTCAGAAGCATGAATCAGACACTTTCAATAAAAAATCATGAAATTGAAGACAGTTGTGTTCTGTATTGAAATATTGACATGTACGGAATGTATTAAATAATGTGCAATTAAAGAGGTACATGCAAACCTTTTTTGACCATTTTATGGTTTTTATGCATATAGGGTAATAACTCAAGTATTGGTCTGTCTGATCCACTCCTTTCACGTATTTGTTGTACTCTCATACACTTTCAGGTTTTTTTTATTGTGTAATAGGTTTTTCTACATTTTCTTTGAGTGTCAGTCAAAGTGGCATTATGTATTCGAGATCATTCTTATTATTTTAGTTTTCAAAGCTCTCCATACCTGTGTGAGTACTTCACCTTTCTGTTGATGACAAGCTTCAAACCCATTGACTTTTGCACACTTTAATTTTTCTGGATATCCTCTATTTTGCCATATCATTGCACAAACTCGAATTTTCTCTTCAAGTAATTTCTCTGCAAGTTCTACGCCATTATAATAATTATCCATGTAGAGGTGACGCCACTTTCCATAAGGAGGTGCCAATAGCTCCGTCACTGTTTTTGCCAAAGGCTGTCCAGTGCCGGAATTTATCTTGAATAAGGAAATGTATACCATATTTGAATCACACAGCATCAAAATGAGTATTCCATCTTTTGTAATTTTCAATGGACAGTAAACTTTAAAATTTAACCGTCCACGCCATGGTATTATTCCTTCATCAACTGAGATGGCCTGACTTAGATTAAAAGTTTCTTTAAACTTTTTGTAAAAATAATCGATTATGAATTGCACTTTGAAAAGCCAGTTGGCATTATCTGGTTCATTTTTGTTGTTGGAAAAATGTAAGAATGATAATATTTGTCTGAATCAATTGTGGGACATCGTTTTGTGAAATATCGGTGTGTGTATCAGTGGATTCACTGACCAATTATCATCGAGCCTTGCTTTTTCTTTCAGTTCCCATAAGGACAGCAAGCTCAAACCATTTTCTAAGTTGGGGTCCCATAACGTTGGCAAATTTGGCATTTTTTAAATCCAGTTACCTTCTATTTCCATTTTGACTGAAGTACTTGTTGGTTTCATTGCTAATATATTCAAATATATCATCCCCAACATACAGTTGTACGATATCCTCAACACTCTGTGTATCTTTGAGAAATATGCTTGGACCCAGAGATTCTTCAAATTTATTATTGGTCCTTGGTAGATCAAAGTCTGACCATTGTGCACTGTCTTCTTCATCTGATTCATGCAAACCAGTTGGTAACTGTAGCATTTGCCGAATCCTTCCTGGACATATTTCACTATCTTCCAACGATTCTGCTTCACTTTCATTTTTTTTATATCCAGTGTCTTCTTCCCAATCTGCCAAGTTGTTCGGAACATCAGACAAGACGTCCGTGCATTCATCATAAATAATCGTATTGTCTCTTTCGTCTGCCATGATGAAAGGGCACAAAAACTTATAAAAACAAAAAACCTGTTGACATGTGTAGCTTATTGTTACTTAAACAAAACACCAACAAGATGCAAAAGATACTAAAGTGCTGTTGCCAGCCACTACATGATACTATGCTCATGACACCACTGTGATGTCGCCGTCACTGAACGATACTACACAACACCACTGTGGTGTCGCCGGCCATAGACGGCTATTTCATGCATGACATCGTTGTGGGTTGCTGCTTATTGACCACTATTTTGTGCATGAAACCACTGTTGTGTCACTGGCCGTTGACCGCTATTTTGCACACAACACCACTGTGGTGTAGCTGGACGGCATAGTGTTAATGTACACTAATAGGTGACTGGATTCTTTTGATCAAATAGTGTATAATGATCAATCAAAAAGTTTCTATTTGAGGGAGTTGCTGCGGTGTATGTTCAATGTAGTGAGACTTATATGGGTGTATAAGCACCGACATATTGGCACATTCATGTCTTTCCAACATGCATGTGGTAAATGTGTAAATGTGAACTATGATGATGTTCTCATCAAATGTATTCAAAATTAGGAATAGATGAAGGAGCAAAATACTTCTAGAATTAAAATTAAAGGTCTGTTTTTCGTTATGGCTCTGACATTGCCAGGACATGAGGCTGTACAGTGTAGCACATACTGAGGAGTAGTAATGAGAAGTTCTTAGTGAAGTTGTAAGAGTAATGTCTTAGAGTCTGGTTGGAAGAAGTCTGTGGAGAGACTTCTGGTCTGGATGATGAAGATATACTGTGGAAAATGTCAATAAAACATAACTGTTCTGGTAAATGGACAAGAAACAAAATTTTACAATTATATGCAATAATAGGGTTATTTGCATTAATTAGCACATACTGAGGAGTAGTAATGAGAAGTTCTTAGTGAAGTTGTAAGAGTAATGTCTTAGAGTCTGGTTGGAAGAAGTCTGTGGAGAGACTTCTGGTCTGGATGATGAAGATATACTGTGGAAAATGTCAATAAAACATAACTGTTCTGGTAAATGGACAAGAAACAAAATTTTACAATTATATGCAATAATAGGGTTATTTGCATTAATCCAGCCACAAGCATGCTTCTGAAAGTAAGAAGAACTAATCTGAAAGAAGCTGCATAAATATTCAGTCACATATTGATAAGACTTCATATGGTGTAGAGACTGGCAACTAGCTTTATATGTTCAGAAATATAAAAACGTGCACTTCACAAAATGAAAAAAAACATAGTACATTATGACTACAATATCAACTAGTCACTATTGGAATTGGCCAACTTATACAAATACCTGGGTGTAATGCTTCATAGGGACATGAAATGGAATGATGACATAGGCTCAGTTGTGGGTGAAGCAGGTGGTAGACTTCAGTTTAATGATAGAACACTTGGGCAGTGCAAACAGCCTATAAAGGGAATTGCTTACAAAACACTCATGTGACCTGTTCTAGAACATTTCTCAAGTGTTTGGAACCCATACCAAACATGACTAACAGTGTATATTGAATGTATACAGAGAAGGGCAGCATGAGTGGTCACTGGCCTTTTTTTTTTATCTTTGGGAGAGTGTCACAGAGATACTGAAGAAACTGAAATGGAAGACTTTTGAAGATAAGTGTAAACTATCCCATGAAAGTCTATAAACAAAGTATTAAGATCCAACTTTAAATTATGGTTCTAGCAGCACACTAAAATCCACTACGTGTCTCTCAAGCAGGGATCATGAGGATAAGATTAGAATAATTACAGCACGCACAGTGGCATTCAAACAATCATTCTTCCTATGCTCCATAAATGAACGGAATGGGAAGAAACCCCAATAACTGGAGCAGTGGGATGTACCTTCTACCATGCACTTCAGAGTATAGATGTAGATTTAGATGTAGTTTTTAAAAAATCATGTGCACTACAGCAGGAGAAATTTCTGGGTCATGTCATGGAGACCAGAACTGACCATGAACATCTTGCAGCATGACACATTGTAACTATTTCCTGTTGGGTTATGCAAAATCATTATTCATGCAAACAAACTGGGAATGGCTCCTTGGTTAAAGGATCAAACTGGCAATATTACTGAGGAAACCAATACAGAAATGCGCAAAAATGTCATTAAAATTTTTATAAAAGAGTAAGAGTTTGTCAGCTGGTTACTCAGTTCTTAATACAAAAAACTGAGTAATGCAGCTGTGTGCAGTCATGATTTTTCAACAGTCTTGTTGATAAAATAGTGAACAGGTTTGAGGAAATGATTAATGGTAACCTTTAATGTTTCCAGGAATCTATTCCTTCTGCATGAAATCATTACTGGAATACTTGTTTTTCAAAAATTGCATGTGTGATGGATACTAAACCAGCTCACACATCAGCACAAAGTCAATAGAATCTCACCTCCATGGGAATTTTCTTGAGTACTTGAAACTGGAAGGTATAATAATTCTTTGACTGGTAACAAAATGTGTGTGGCCCGTTATACCCCTGGGACAAGAGGACAACCAGTGCAGTGGTGACGTCAATCCTCACCATCAGTGAAAAAAATTCAAAACTTTAGTTGTAGTCCAAAAAATCATGGTCCCTGTCATTTGTGGGCCATACAGGGATTCCCCTCACTAAATTTTTGCACCAGTGAAAAAAAATTAATGTACAGGGTACATTAAAAACCTAAAAAGACATTAAGAATGACAGGATTGTAAATGGTGTGTAAATATTGATTTTAATTTTTTCCTCATGGTCAATACTAAAAAAAAATATGATTTTAATTAAATTTTTTGAAATTCTTGATGCAGCCCGCTGTGGCTGCCGTTGTCACCCTTGATGCAGCTGTCTACGGCAAGAACAACTCTATCATGTGTTGTGGTGTGCAGTCCAAAGAAGAAACTGAATTACTTTTGAGTTGGATCAGAAATAAATAATTTTATTATTCCATAAGATTTCTGTAAAAGCTTTTGTCAGGCATTTATTCCTAACATTAAGTTCTTGAGTTTTCTTCTTAGAAATGAAGGAAAAGTGGCTGATTAATCTCAGATTAAAGGAATGCAAGATTTTCTAAGAAATCTCAAGTTACAGAATTTTTCACACATCCAAAAAACATTGTTATCATTTTTCTAAAGTAGAATCTTGGGCCAGCCTGCATTGTATAAATAACTCGTTGACTCATGTGATTGGACATGGACATCATCAACCTTCCCATTCACAACCAAAATTAGGACCCTATAGATTTTCATTCTTTCCCTCATTAAATATGTTGATGAGTGTGCTTTATATTATTGGTGAGATCAAGAGGGCCATCAAACAATGGGTGGAAGAGGTGGGGGGGGGGGGGGGGGAGACATTTCTAACAAAGGAATAAGAATGCTTATCCCTTGGTTTACAAAGTGCTTGGAGAACAACATCCAAACATAATGTGAGTTTTCAGATGGGACAAACTGATAGAAATCCTAAGGAAACATGGAGTTGACTAGAGGGATAGATGGCTAATTAGAAATTTACATTTGAACCAGAGAGCAAGAGTAAGAATAGGAGGTGTGATGAGTGAAGAAACTGAACTGGGAAGAGGTGTAAGACAAAGTTGTTGTTTTATCACCAACACTGTTCAACATCTATATGGAGGAAATTATTAATGAAAGTTTTGATGGAAAGAGAGGAGTTTGTGTAGGGGGTCAGAGAGTGAATTGTATAAGATTTGGGGATGACACTGTTCTGATGGCAGAGAGTGCAAGAGAGATGGAACAAATGTTAGATGATCTAAACACAAAATTAGAAGAATATGGAATGAAGATTAACAAGATTTTTTAAACAGCTGAGTATACTTAATTTCTGGACATATGTCATATTTTCCAAAAAGATAATTACAATTTTTCTAAAGAGAAATTACTTGAGAGACAATTAACCTTTATTTCACACATGAGTTCTGTTTTCACAGGGAGTCTCAAACCTTTTGGATCAAATTGAAACAGGTTGTAGTGGGTCCACACCTGATTATATTGAGATATGGAACTGATCCTCAGAAATGCATACTTGTTCTGTTACAGACATATACAGCACACACTACATAACAACAATGTGGCTCACAATAATTGTTCCAAGTGACAACCCCTAGTCTCAAAGAATCCATGTCAATAGTGCATGAAGTTCTACCACACTTTCTCAAAAATCCCTTGTGTCTATTTTACCAGGAGACAGGCAGATGGACGGTAGCAAGCAGGTCTTCACATATTTCTGTGGAGGTTTCATTTACCAATGTCTTGATGTAACCCCAGAGGAAAATGACCAGAGGTATAAGATCTGGTGATTGTGCTAGCCACAGGACAGGACTTCCCCTCCCCCCCCCCCTCCCCCTCTCTCTCTCCCCCTTCCAATCCAGTGATCAGTATTTGTTGTTCAGGTGCTCACAGACATTAAAAATAAAACTGCCTGGTATACTGACATGTTGAAGCCACATTCTTTCATGGGCAACAGGAGTTACAGTCTCCAAGAAGGGTGGCAACACATCTTGGAGGAACACTAAGTAATGTGGATCAGTCAAATGGGGAGGTAGGAAATATGGTCCTATCAGCTCATCTTTGATAATACTCACCCATACATTGACAGAGAATCATTGCTGGTAGTCACCGATGTGGGTGGTGTGGTGATTGTCCTCAATCCACACATGGCTGCTGCGACTGTTGGAAACATCATCATGGTTTAATAAGGCCTCATTCATGAACAATACAAACTATTTGAAGTTTGGCACTATAGCACTATGGTGGATAATCCATGGACAGAAGTGAACACTGGGCTCAAAATCTGTTGGTCCCAGTATTTGCACACATTCTCTATGATATGAGTGTAATGCCTATTCTACCAGTACTCTCCCCACTATATCCTTCGAAGTGTGCATTTCATGGGCAGTTTAATGAGTGTTGATTCCTGGGTGGTTGGCCACACAATCCAACACTACCTATTCAAAGCCTCGTATTTGGACATGTCTTTGGCAGGAACCTTGGCCTTCTCTCTGTGGCATTAATTACCTCATCTCTCATAAGTTGGTATTCGCAGAAATAAACTTCTTCCAATTAGGCTAACGCTTGTTGGAGAAGTGTTCTCTGTACATTTGTGCTGCTTTATGGACACTGCATCCTGCCAAACTGTACATTAAATGAATGTCTGCAAAATCTTGTGATGCGTAACATTACACCTTTGACTACATGTACAAAGTAACACACCTCACCATGGGCACATCACAAGCTGTCTGGTCTAATAGATAATCAGCTCCAGGGATGGTGGTGTGCGTGGATCACTGGTCAAACCACCAGTCATGCAGTAATCACCTGACACATGTGCTATGAACTAAGTTGTGTACAGTCTGTCTGCTGGTTTCAGGGGTGTATGCTGTTTATCACTTGCTGCCTGTTCCAGTGTACAACATACACTGAGGATCTTCATGAGAGCATGGCAGAACTGCATGCATTGTTGCAATACAGTACCAAGACTGGCAGTAATCACTTTGAATAATTACAGGACGTCATTAACACAAGAAATATGCATTACTGACTATTGGTCTCCTATCTCAATATAATCAGTTGTGGACCAATTACCATTTTTCTCAATTTGACTCAAAAGGTTTTTAGACTCCCTGTACAAGTTATCAGATATGTATAACAGTTCTATTATTATTATTTTTAATGCAGGTTACAAGATGAAAACCCATGCAAACTGGGTTGTTAGAGACTACAGAATTATGTCCATCTGTCAACTGAATGGTGATTTTCTTACCTCACTGCATTTACAGTTTCACCAAATCACCTTGCTGTAGGTCACAGGCAGCACTGTTCTGACAGTGGCACTGCTGAGAGCAGTTCTTACCATATTTCTCCTGACTGCAGTGGTGGTCACACTGCATGCCGTCCCACCCTGGATTAAAGAAGAGTTCATATGAGTAATTTAAAAGCTTCACAGTGAAGTAGCAGTAAAGCTGCAAAACTTATAGAAATTGCATTAAGAGGAAAATTCAGCAGAAGATTATAAAACTATGAAGTAATTACCTTGCAGAGACAAAATATTTAGTACTGCTAACAGACACATACACTCATGAACCAAACCATTATGACCACCAGCTTGACCCTCTGAATGTCATTACTCCCTACTGATTCCAATACTGTTGTTACACTGTTTACTTTTGCTCAGCTTGCAAAGTTAATCTCTAGATGTATCTAGCATGCTTAGTATTGATGCTAAACATTTCAATTTATGTGTACAACAATAGTTAATCCAACTTCTGGGCATCAGCACAGTGCAAAATTGACAAGAGGTAACTTTGTTACTGCATTGTTCGTTTGTTGACATCATGCTACATAATATTGTTTACATTGTATCATTTCATTCAACGCCATTGTTTTTGGGTAGTATTGTAATTTAATATTGTTTCAGTGTTATTTTTCTTTAAGTTAATGTTTGCAGTTTTTTATTTCATACACTTTTGCAATTTTTTATAAAGTGTGCCCAATAATGAAAATTGTGAGTCACTGGAAAATACTAGTAATAGAGAGTATTTTAGTGAAAGTAGCAGCAGCTCAGAAAGTGACAGTAATGGTGTTGCTGGTATGTTGACTGAAAGGGAAGGCAGAGCAGAAAATGTCTGGTACACTGAAATGATTTCCTCTGAAATACTACAGGTGCTACCACATCCAACATTCAATTCACGAGATGCCTGGACCACAGCACGTCTCCAGTGGGATCTAATGCTATTGAATATTTCAATCTATTTTTTACTTCAGTGTTACTTCAACTAACTGTCACTGAAACAAATTGCTCATCTAGGTAATTTATATCTAAACATGCTGCTACTTTGTCCAGCCCAATTTAAAAATGGAAGAATGTCACAATAGCTGAGGTAATATGTCTTATAGCATGCTTACTAAATATGGGACTCAACAAAAGACCCACATTGTTTTCATACTGGAGCACAAAACTGTCCAAGGCATTTACATTGTTTTCTGCTTCAAAACACAAGTGTCAGGTGACACAGAATTGCATATATCAGGCTGACTGGAATGTACTGTACAATTATTGTAACTATTAACCCTGTAAATTATATTACAAATTTAATTTTTCTTAAGACATTTTATTCAGAAATTTGTGTAGGTTTATGGACATTAGGGAGCTGCTTTTAAATCAAATGTAGTGTTAACTATATGCAAACGAAATTGAACGTGTGTCTATTGCTGACAAAAGCTTTAATGGTCAAAAGCTATAATTATGAGAGCTTTTTGTTGTGCCTGTCTTTGACTCAGCATCACCATTATGTGGTGATTTGAACTTTCCTTCTGGAAGCAAAATCAAATTTATATAATATTTTTTTAAAAGTTATTTTTATTGCATCACTTATACATGGTTTAAAGTGAAGAAGTATGACAGTCTGCATATTCTATAATAAACTACACATTTCTGTGGATAAGTGGTATGTTTTCCATATTTTTCAACTCAGTGTAGCATGGTATATGGCAATGTAAATAAAACAATTATAAAAACATTTGAGGTTTTTAGCATTCACCACTCAAAATGGCCCACTGCAGAAGCATTAATAACATGGTGGTTCACCTTTGGAATGTAATACTGGAGCAATTCTGTGTGACATGGATTGTCCAAGTCCTTGGTAGACATCTAGAGGTATATGGTATACCACCCAGCTGTCTATTCACAGGCCAAAGGCCAAACATGTACACCAATGGTTTGTCAGCATGTGCTGATGATTGATGCCATCCCAGATGTGTTCCATTGCGACCACATCAGGCAAATTCTTGCTCATGACACCAATGTGAGTGCACTATCATATCCCACAAACCATGTAGTATGATCCTGACCACATGATGCAGACAGCTACCCTGCTAGGAATTGACATCGCCATCAGGGCAGACTTCAAATATGAAGGGATGCCGCTGATGTGCAATGAAGTTCACAGACAGTAGAGCACTTGCCCATGAAAGGTAGAGATCCTGAGCTCACACACTCTACTGTGGACTAAAAATTTCACTCTGGAGTTGTTCACAGCTTTCATGTCACCTCTGATTACAGCCACAACATCTTGGGAAAACTAGCAAATAGTAAATGGGGAGCCAGACCAACTATATTAAGAACAGCTACCCAAGCAGTTTGCATTTCTGCAACATAATATGTGTGTCCCGTTGGGTCCAGATTCATACATTCCAAAAAAATTAGTGCAAGACCTAATAACACAAGAAGGCTAACAACAGGATGCATGAAATCCACACCACTTGCAAAACTGTATATTCTCAGATTCTGAACCCGAACAACTGCATATGAGTTTACAGAAAAATTTTAACAGACTTTCAATGAGCGCCACACCTTTCTCGTGCTTCATGCAGACCTTGCAGATTAAATCCCACAAGGGAGTACTTCCTATTGAGCTACATGTGGACTACTACACCTCACAACAGATAACCAGTGGCAATGTGTCGTCGTAACTGCCGTCCGCTTCACGTCTGCTGTGCAGCGAGCTACCTTAATTTAAGTATTAACTGTATTTTTCTTACTTGTCACTTCTTCTTCTGTGTGTTTTTGCTTTTAGGAAACTTTAATTGGCGAGTGTTAGTAATAGTGTTCCATAGATTTCGTGTTTGTTTTGAATACAGTCAGTCAGAGTCCCTTTACTCAACCATAGTGCCAGTACTGCTAGTGTTTGTTTTCAATACAGTCCAGAGACGGGTAGTGCTATTTTCATTGTTTTCTACAAGAAGTGGCTAGCAACCACAGTTTAGTCAGTTTAATCAGCTGCCTTTAGTGAATTAGCAGTCTAGTTAAAAGTTGATTAACTACAGTAAATTGATTTCTTAGGATGGATAGGATGTGTGACTGCTGTGTACGGACGCAGGAGGAGCTGGCCACTGTTCTCTAACAGCTGAACGTGTTGATGGCCGCAATCAGCCGTCTTCAGGCTGCTGCCTCGGAGTGTAGCGGCAGCGGAGAGCCTGGTGCGTCGCATGGTACACCCCAGGTGTTACATGCTTCACCCACTGTCCCTGCTGTCGAGACATCTTCGCAGGTACCGGGCGCGGTTGGGCCACCCTCTCCCCAAGGGGAGTGGCGGGTTCAGCGGCATTCACGGCGCACGAGGCGGAGGGTCAATGTGGAGGCTGGCCGTGTGGCATCGCCTGCTCTGCCTGTGAGTGGACATGTGGCCGCTCCATCAGCAAGGTCCGAGCAGGCACACAGGGGAAGGGGTTTATTAGTTATTGGGAGCTCCAATGTTAGGCGGGTGATGGAGCCACTTAGGGAAATAGCGGAAAGGTCGGGGAAGAAGGCCACTGTTCACTCTGTCTGCTTGCCGGGGGGTCTCATCCGAGATGTGGAGGAGGCCCTGCCGGCGGCAATAGAGAGCACTGGGTGCACCCGACTGCAAATTGTTGCTCATGTCGGCACCAATGACTCCTGCCGTCTGGGTTCAGAGGTCATCCTCAGTTCGTACAGGCGGTTGGCGGAATTGGTGAAGGCGGAAAGCCTCGCTCGCAAGGTGGAATCAGAGCTAACTATTTGTAGTATCATTCCCAGAACCGATCGCGGTCCTCTGGTTTGGAGCCAAGTGGAAGGCTTAAACCAGAGGCTCAGACGATTCTGCAGAGATCTGGCGTGCAAATTTCTCGACCTCTGCTATTGGGTGGAGAAATGTAGGGTCCCCCTGAATAGGTCAGGCGTGCACTACACGCCGGAAGCGGCTACAAGGGTAGCAGAGTACGTGTGGAGTGCACATGTGGGTTTTTTAGGTTAGAGAATTCCCTCCCTAGGCCCGACAAGACGCCTCCTGAGACGCAGCAAGGTAGGAGTAGGAAAATGCAACAGGGAATAACAATATTAATGTGCTAATAGTAAACTGCAGGAGTGTCTATAGAAAGGTCCCAGAACTGCTCTCATTAATAAATGGTCACAACGCCCATATAGTACTAGGGACAGAAAGTTGGCTGAAACCACACGTAAACAGTAATGAAATCCTAAACGCAGATTGGAATGTATACCGCAGAGACAGGCTGGACAGTGAAGGGGGAGGCGTTTTTATAGCGTTAAGAAGTGCAATAGTATCGAAGGAAATTGACGGAGATCCGAAATGTGAAATAATTTGGGTGAAGGTCACGGTTAAAGCAGTCCCAGACATGGTAATTGGATGTCTCTATAGGCCCCCTGGCTCAGCAGCTGTTGTGGCTGAACACCTGAAGGATAATTTGGATAATATTTCGAGTAGATTTCCCCACCATGTTATAATTTTGGGTGGAGATTTTAATTTGCCAGATATAGACTGGGAGACTCAAACATTCATAACGGGTAGCAGGGACAAAGAATCCAGTGAAATTTTTTTAAGTGCTTTATCTGAAAACTACCTTGAGCAGTTAAACAGAGAACTGACTCGTGGTGATAACATATTAGACCTTCTGGTGACAAACAGACCCGAACTATTTGAAACAGTTAACGTAGAACAGGGAATCAGCGATCATAAAGCGGTCACTGCACTGATGATTTCAGCCGTAAATAGAAATATTAAAAAAGGTAGGAAGATTTTTCTGTTTAGCAAAAGTGACAAAAGGCAGATTACAGAGTACCTGATGGCTCAACACAAAAGTTTTGTCTCAAGTACAGATAGTGTTGAGGATCAGTGGACAAAGTTCAAAACCATTGTACAATATGCGTTAGATGAGTATGTGCCAAGCAAGATCATAAGAGATGGAAAAGAGCCACCATGGTACAACAACCAAGTTAGGAAACTGCTGCGGAAGCAAAGGGAACTTCACAGCAAACATAAACATTGCCAAAGCCTTGCAGACAAACAAAAATTACGCGAAGCAAAATGTAGTGTGAGGAGGGCTATGCGAGAGGCGTTCAATGAAATCAAAAGTAAAGTTCTATGTACTGACTTGGCAGAAAATCCTAAGACATTTTGGTCTTATGTCAAAGCGGTAGGTGGATCAAAACAAAATGTCCAGACACTCTGTGACCAAAATGGTACTGAAACAGAGGATGACAGACTAAAGGCCGAAATACTAAATGTCTTTGTCCAAAGCTGTTTCACAGAGGAAGACTGCACTGTAGTTCCTTCTCTAGATCGTCGCACAGATGACAAAATGGTAGATATCGAAATAGACGACAGAGGGATAGAGAAACAATTAAAATCGCTCAAAAGAGGAAAGGCCGCTGGACCTGATGGGATACCAGTTCGATTTTACACAGAGTACGCGAAGGAACTTGCCCCTCTTCTTGCAGCGGTGTACCGTAGTTCTCTAGAAGAGCATAGCATTTCAAAGGATTGGAAAAGGGCACAGGTCATCCCTGTTTTCAAGAAGGGACGTCGAACAGATGTGCAGAACTATAGACCTATATCTCTGACGTCGATCGGTTGTAGAATTTTGGAACACGTATTATGTTCAAGTATAATGACTTTTCTGGAGACTAGAAATCTCCTCTGTTGGAATCAGCATGGGTTTCGAAAAAGACGGTCGTGTGAAACCCAGCTCACGCTATTCGTCCACGAGACTCAGAGAGCCATAGACACGGGTTCACAGGTAGATGCTGTGTTTCTTGACTTCCGCAAGGCATTCGATGCAGTTCCCCACAGTCGTTTAATGAACAAAGTAAGAGCATATGGACTATCAGACCAATTGTGTGATTGTATTGAAGAGTTCCTAGATAACAGAACGCAGCATGTCATTCTCAATGGAGAGAAGTCTTCCGAAGTAAGAGTGATTTCAGGTGTGCCGCAGGGGAGTGTCATAGGACCGTTGCTATTCACAATATACAAAAATGAGCTTGTGGATGACATCGGAAGTTCACTGAGGCTTTTTGCAGATGATGCTGTGGTGTATCGAGAGGTTGTAACAATGGAAAATTGTACTGAAATGCAGGAGGATCTGCAGCGAATTGACGCATGGTGCAGGGAGTGGCAATTGAGTCTCAATGTAGACAAGTGTAATGTGCTGCGAATACATAGAAAGATAGTTCCCTTATCATTTAACTACAAAATGGCAGGTCAGCAACTGGAAGCAGTTAATTCCATAAATTATCTGGGTGTACGCATTAGGAGTGATTTAAAATGGAATGATCATATAAAGTTGATCGTCGGTAAAGTGGATGCCAGACTGAGATTCATTGGAAGAATACGAAGGAAATGCAATCTGAAAACAAAGGAAGTAGGTTACAGCATGCTTGTTCACCCACTGCTTGAATACTGCTCAACAGTGTGGGATCCGTACCAGATAGGATTGATAGAAGAGATAGAGAAGATCCAACGGAGAGCAGCGCTCTTTGTTACAGGATAATTTAATAATCGTGAAAGCGTTATGGAGATGATAGATAAACTCCAGTGGAATACTCTGCAGGAGAGACGCTCAGTAGCTCGGTATGGGCTTTTGTTAAAGTTTCGAGAACATACCTTCACTTAAGGGTCAAGCAGTATATTGCTCCCTCCTATGTGTATCTCGCGAAGAGACCATGAGGATAAAATCAGAGAGATTAGAGCCCACACAGTAGCATACCGACAATCCTTCTTTCCATGAACAATATGAGACTGGAATAGAAGGGAGAACCGATAGAGGTACTCAGGGTACCCTCCGCCACACACCGTCAGGTGGCTTGCAGAGTATGGATGTAGATGTAGATCTAGAAATGTAAGAAACTGGAAGATTTGGAGAATGCAGAATCGCAGCAGAACAAGTGTATTGCTAGTCAACACCAACCTAATCAAATGGAGCCTTAAAGATGAAGCAGACAACACATGTGACTGTGGTGAAGTCCAGATCTTGGAAATTCATCTACAATGTCACAGCTGCCGCTGAGATGTACCTTTGATGACCTACAGCTGGAAAAATTAAGGAGCTGGCTAATGTTAAATCCTTTGTCAGAGCCTCAGTTCTTGCCAGTCAAAACTGCAAAAATTTAACTGGAAACTAGAACAATTAAAAATTCCCTGAATTCTAAAAATTGCCAGGTTTTTCTTGGATTGCCCCCATATGAAAAAAATTCACACATTTTCCTGGATTTCCAGTTGTCCCATGGTGAATACACCATGAATCTCAGTGACACTGTGCCCACTGACATCACAGCTGACAGTATCATTGGGTCAACATGGGAACACAGAGGAGTCGACTGCTGCAGAGTCTCATGTTTAATGGTTTGACACTTACTCATGACTTCAGCATCCTTTAACCACTTTCCACAGATGTTCATGAGAGCAGCATGCAAACAGCCAACCAGCTTTGTTGTCTGCTGGGTGCTCAGTCCTGCCTGCTTCACCATAACAATCTGCCTTTCGTCCAAGTCACTCTATGTCAATGGATTTCCCCATACGAAGACTGTACTGTCACTAGCGTGATTCACCGTCCACCTCTTCTCCACTTACATACTTTCCTTCCTGCATCACATGCCTGTGAGACCACCAGGCACCATTCAAACTTGTGGCAGACAATTGTCACAATTTGATATTTGATGATGAGCTACAGTGTTCAGTATTAAAATCTGTTCCTGAAATTGAGCTTAAATGTAATTTATATAGATGTACAACCTAAAGTGACATGTGAAAATCTGCGCCAGACCAGAACTCGAATCCATGTTTAAACTTATAGCAAGGGGTCAGCTGACCACTTAGGCTATCTGATCGCCCAATGTTCCACATGTGGCACACCTCTCTCCTTGAGGCTATTAATTCAATTAGCCACATTCACATGTCTTGAGATTACCATGTGGGTTTTAGAACTGAGACAACAAAAAGTCAAATTATCATTACCATTTTCGAAGATGGCTTCTCGTTGTTTTGATTCAAAAACTTGCATGGGGATCACAAGATGTGTGAATGGGGATAGTTGAATTAATAATCTATAAGAAGAAATAGATAGGTGTATGACATATGGAGTTTTGGTCAATCTGGGCAGTGTGCTCTGGTAGCCTAAGTGGGAAGACAACCACCCACAATGGTCAGAAAATCCAGGTTCAAGTCCTGGTCTGGCAGAAATTGTCATAAGTCACTTTAGAGTATACATCTATACCCATTACTGCAAAGTCAAATTTCAGGATTACTTTTCCATTGTCATAATGTTTTGGCTTACCAACATACGAAGTTACATTACACCATCCTGGCTTTCAGATACACTAGTTCTTTCCTTTGGAATGGGAGAAGGATAGGTTGGTGAAGGTTAAAAACAAAGGGTATGTCTTTTAGACTTAAGTATGAGAGGGACCACCCTACTGTGAGGAACAAATAGCTTCAAAAGCTAGAATGCTTACTTGATCTTTTACACAGACCTATCAGTGGTAGTATTGGAACTTCTGAAAATGAGTACTGGCCAGTAATTCCATTTTCACAACTTATAGGAGATGATTCCATGCAACAATTTCAGCAGTCTCCAACACCAGTTTATTTGTATATAATGTGAAATCACTCCAACTACAAACAACACTTGGGACAAGGGTACATTGTAATCTGATACTGTAAACAGTAACACTTGACATTACAAATTTTATTTTCCACTCTGCTGTCAAGCCTCATTTGACACGATTTTTTATAACTCTCACATGATCTGTTCACAAATCTGACTGCACTAGGCATCAGTGCTGCATAGTACTGCTTGTGGTAACTCTGTGTCAAACTATAGCAGTTGTATTGAGACAAAGGTAATTATGTTTACCTTCAAGTTAGTGGGCACAAAATGGCTGGTTTTTCATGCAGAGTCCTTTCTGAAGTAAATATTGTAGAGCTTTAAGAAGAATGTCTAAGTGAAAATGAGAGCAACAGTGATTGTGATGATGACAGTGGTTCATTTGTATTCAGTTTGAGTAAAATGACAATGGAAACAGTCCACCCTGAAAAGCTGAAAAAAATATTACACAGTGAATGTTTTGTATTGTAAAGCTTATATAAATATACTTGAATAATGTACACTATTTGTTTTGATGTTTGGCAGTGGCCCCACTGTTTCCACAAAGAGACTTGCCAATTCTCCATGGTGCGCTCACCACTGGGGTAGCGGCTATTTGAATTAGATCACATGGAGACCCGCTGTGTCTGCATTATGGAGTGGAAGGGGTTAATGAGACCGCACAGTGACAAGGATGCATCTGCAGAAACAACACCTACTTCTTTCCTACCTAAAGATATGAATAGTAAACAGAAAAATAATTAAAATTAACGAAAATGCTTACGTCTTTCCTGTATAGCACCAACATGAAAGCTTTCCTTCTTGTTTAACAATGGGCCTGACCTCCCCTGAAATTGTAATAAACAGTTAAAAAGCCAGCAACCAGATATAACAAATATTAAGGATTAATTTATCCTAGGTGTCTCCAGATACAAGACATTTATCTCTTTATTTTCTTAATGTTTATGAACAACATATAGTATTGACTATATAGGCTTTTCTGATAACATAATTAATAGTCTGGTTGTCAGTTTTGCCACTGTATGCTGCAAACAACTAGGCATAACATAATATTTCAGAGGTTCATATTGTCACCATATTTAACTGAAAACTAGCTCAGAAATTAGTTGCTTGCAGCAGAGGTCATGAACATTTGCTAAGAGCTCTGGAAATTATATTGGACACACAAATGCCTTGTACTGCAAGCTGTGTATTTCTTGCAGTTATGACCTTGCTACACATAGTGTTGTATCATCTTGAAGCACTATTTTAAGTTCTGTAAAATGAATTGCATCAGGAAGGTAGATACTGAATTAATACACTGCTGGAAAAAAGGAAAAGTGAAACACTCAGAAGTGGAGGAGGAAACAAAACGAAGCTTCATGGGTTGAGAGGGTGTGTGATGCCAATTTTACACTGAAGTGCAAAAGAAGCTGGAACAGGCATGTGTATTCAAATACAGAGATATGTAAAAAGGTAGAATAAGGCACTGCAGTCAGCAACACCTACATAAACCAAGAAGTGTGTGTCACAGTTGTTAGATCAGTTACTGGTGCTACAATGACCTATTATCAAGATTTAAGTGAGTCTGAACATGGTGTTATGGTTGGTGCATGAGTGATGGGACACAGCATCTCCGATGTAACAATATAGTGGGGATTTTGCTGTACCGCCATTTCAGGAGTGTCCCATGAATGTCAATAATCTGGTAAAACATCAAATGTCTGATATCATTGCAGACAGAAAAAGATCCTGAGAGAATGGCACCAGTGATGACTGAAGAGAATCATTCAACATGAGAGAAGTGCAACCCTTCCACAAATTGCTACAGAGTTTGAAGCTGTGCAAACCATTCAACAAAGCACCATTGATATTGGATTTTGGGTCCAAAGGCCCCCTCGTGTACTCTTGATGACTGCATGACACAAAGTTTTATGCCTTGCCTGGGCCCATCAACACTGATATTGGACTATTGATGGCTGGAAACGTGTTGCCTGGTTGGACGAGTCTCATTCCAAATTGTATCAAGCGGCTGGACATGTACAGGTATGGAGACAGCCTCATGAATGCATACACCCTGCATGTCATCAGAGGGCTCTTCAAGCTATTGGAGGCTGGTGTGGTGCATGTACAGTCGGATTGCTATGGAACCTCTGATATGTCTAGATACGGCTCTAGCAGGTGACATGGATGTAAGCATCCTGCCTGATAACCTGCATCCATTCACATTCATAGTGCATTCCAATGGACTGGGCAATTCCATCAGGACAATGCAACATCCCACACATCCAGAACTGCTACAGAGTGGCTCCATGAACACTCTTGTGAGTTTAAACACTTGTGCTAGCCACCAAATTCCCCAGACATGAATGCTGTTGAGCATATCTGGAATGCCTTGCAACATGCTGTTCAGAAGAGTTCTCCCCCCTCTCACACTCTTACAGATTTATGGACAGCTCTGCAGGATTCATTGCATCAATTCCCTCCAACACTACTTCAGACATTAGTTGAGACCATGACACATTGTGTTGCAGCACTTCTGTGTGCTTAAAGTGGCCCTACATGATGTTAGGAAGGTGTCACAGTTTCTTTGGCTCTTCAATGTATACCAGCAATTACAAAAGAGTGTCAAATATATAAAGAACCTGTCAGCATGAGTGCATGTATCAGCAGATGATACACTCCCCTCTAACTATGATGCACATACTGATCCATTTGGGAATGGTGTTACAAATTAATTGTATCCTCTCCTGAGGAAAGCTGGCTGACAACTGTTGTAACGTCCTTGATATCCTGAATATTGTCACTGGAACAGGGTTGATGTACCCAAGCTGTTCCCACACATTCTGTTGGAGAGAGATCTAGGTCATCCTGACCACAGGAGTACATCACCATCTTGCAGACAGTTAACAGAAAAAAATCACAGTTGTGCAACATAAACTGAAGTGGGTGGGCACATTTTCCATCTCAAAGATAATGTCTATTCAGATCTTGTGCCAGTCACATAAGGGTGGTTCTAGTAGAATGTGGATGCAAATGAGACTACTGTAAAGATCATGAACTTTTATCACCTTTGACATTAGATGTGGTGTTTTGATTTTCATCAAGAATGCCTTTAAGGTAACAAACACACCATTATAAACACCTCACTGAGTTTGACTAAGGTCATGTAATAGGGTTACAAGAAGCCAAATATTCCTTCTGTGATACAGCAGAAAGACTTGGCTGGAATGTAGCCACTGTATATGTCTGCTGGCAGCAGTGGCCACACAAGAATGTATGGTAACAAGAAGACCAGGCTCTTGATGGCCACTGTCTCTACTGAGGGAGGATACCATTGTCTACAGTGTATCAGCCACATTATACTGCCTCTGCAGCAGCAATTTTACCAGCAGTTGGCACCACAGTGACACAATGAATTGTTAAAAATCAGTTACTTCACAGACAGCTCTGGGCAAGATGCTCTGCAGTGTGCGTTCCACTGACTCCAAACCACAGCCATTTGTGACTTCAGTCGCGTCACATGAGGGCTCAGGCTCATAGGAGGACAGGGTGGAGGCCTGCTGTGTTTTCTGATGAAATCTGGTTCTGCCTTGGTGCCAGTGATGCCTGTGTGTTGGTTAGGAGGAGATAATTTAAGGATCTGCAGCCAACCTGTCTGCATGCTAGACATACTGGATTTACAACTGGAGTAATGGTCTGGAGTGTGATTTCATCCTGCAACTGACCTGCCTGCATGTTAGACACACTGGACCTATACCTGCAGTAATGGTCTGGAGTATGATTTCACATGACAGCAGGATCATTCAAGCTGTTATCCCATGCACACTGACTGCGAAATTGTAAATCAGAGGTATTTTCCTACAGGATAACACTTGTCCACATACTGCTGTTGTGACCCAACATGCTCTGCAGTGTGTCAGCATGTTGCCTCAGCCTGCTCAATCACCAGATCTGTCTCCAATCAAGCATATATGGGAGAGCATCAGCCTACAACTCCAGTGTTGTCCATAAACAGCATTGACTGTTCCTTTATTGACAGACCAAATGCAACAGGCACAAACTCCATCGTACAAACTAATATCCAGCTCCTGTATAACAACACATGCTTGTTTGGATGCTTGCATTCAACATTCTGTTTGTTACACCTGTTATTATATGTACCAGCATTTCAAGTTTGCAATGGCTTATTTCGCACTTAAATTAACCCTGTAGTCTTGCAATGCTAGTCAGTTAATGTGTTAACTAGACAAACATATTCCAGAGATTTGATTATTCTACATTAATTAGCTTTTGGTGCTGTAATTATTTTGGTAAGCTACTACAGATGCATGTTAGACACCCCCCATGAACAATGGACCTTGCCGTTGGCGATACAGACAGCCGCACCGTAGTGCAACCACAATGGAGGGGTATCTGTTGAGAGGCCAGACAAATGTGTGGTTCCTGAAGAGGGGCAGCGGCCTTTTCAGTAGTTGCAGGGGCAACAGTCTGGATGATTGACTGATCTGGCCTTGTAACAATAACCAAAACAGCCTTGCTGTGCTGGTACTGCGAACGGCTGAAAGCAAGGGGAAACTACAGCCGTAATTTTTCCCGAGGGCACGCAGCTTTACTGTATGATTAAATGATGATGGCGTCCTCTTGGGTAAAATATTCTGGAGGTAAAATACTCCCCCATTGGGATCTCCGGGCAGGGACTACTCAAGAGGATGTCGTTATCAGGAAGGAGAAATCTGGGGTTCTACGGATCGGAGCGTGGAATGTCAGATCGCTTAATCGGGCAGGTAGGTTAGAAAATTTAAAAAGGGAAATGGATAGGTTAAAGTTAGATATAGTGGGAATTAGTGAAATTTGGTGGCAGGACGAACAAGACTTCTGGTCAGGTGACTACAGGGTTATAAACACAAAATCAAATAGGGGTCATGCAGGAGTAGGTTTAATAACGAATAAGAAAATAGGAGTGCGGGTAAGCTACTACAAACAGCATAGTGAACGCATTATTGTGGCCAAGATAGATACGAAGCCCACACCTACTACAGTAGTACAAGTTTATATGCCAACTAGCTCTGCAGATGACGAAGAAATTGAAGAAATGTATGATGAAATAAAAGAAATTATTCAGATAGTGAAGGGTGATGAAAATTTAATAGTCATGGGTGACTGGAACTCGGTAGTAGGAAAAGGGAGAGAAGGAAACGTAGTAGGTGAATATGGATTGGGGCTAAGAAATGAAAGAGGAAGCCGCCTGGTAGAATTTTGCACAGAGCACAACTTAATCATAGTTAACACTTGGTTTAAGAATCATGAAAGAAGGTTGTATACATGGAAGAACCCTGGAGATACTGAAAGGTATCAGATAGCTTATATAATGGTAAGACAGAGATTTAGGAACCAGGTTTTAAATTGTAAGACATTTCCAGGGGCAGATGTGGACTCTGACCACAATCTATTGGTTATGACCTGTAGATTAAAACTGAAGAAACTGCAAAAAGGTGGGAATTTAAGGAGATGGGACCTGGATAAACTGAAAGAACCAGAGGTTGTACAGAGTTTCAGGGAGAGCATAAGGGAACAATTGACAGAAATGGGGCAAAGAAATACAGTAGAACAAGAATGGGTAGCTTTGAGGGATGAAGTAGTGAAGGCAGCAGAGGATCAAGTAGGTAAAAAGACGAGGGCTAGTAGAAATACTTAGGTAACAGAAGAAATATTGAATTTAATTGATGAAAAGAGAAAATATAAAAATGCAGTTAATGAAACAGGCAAAAAGGAATACAAACGTCTCAAAAATGAGATCGACAGGAAGTGCAAAATGGCTAAGCAGGGATGGCTAGAGGACAAATGTAAGGATGTAGAGGCTTATCTCACTAGGGATAAGATAGATACTGCCTACAGGAAAATTAGAGAGACCTTTGGAGATAAGAGAACCACTTGCATGAACATCAAGAGCTCAGATGGAAACCCAGTTCTAAGCAGAGAAGGGAAAGCAGAATGTTGGAAGGAGTATATAAAGGGTCTATACAGGGGCGATGTACTTGAGGACAATATTATGGAAAGGGAAGAGGATGTAGATGAAGATGAAATGGGAGATAGGATACTGCGTGAAGAATTTGACAGAGCACTGAAGGACCTGAGTCAAAACAAGGCCCCCGGAGTAGACAACATTCCATTGGAACTACTGACAGCCTTGGGAGAGCCAGTCCTGACAAAACTCTACCATCTGGTGAGCAAGGTCTATGAAACAGGCAAAATACCCTCAGACTTCAAGAATAATATAATAATTCCAATTCCAAAGAAAGCAGGTGTTGACAGATGTGAAAATTACCAAACAATCAGCTTAATAAGCAACAGCTGCAAAATACTAACACGAATTCTTTACAGACGAATGGAAAAACTAGTAGAAGCCAACCTCGGGAAGATCAGTTTGGATTCCGTAGAAACACTGGAACACGTGAGGCAATACTGACCTTACGACTTATCTTACAAGAAAGATTAAGGAAAGGCAAACCTACATTTCTAGCATTTGTAGACTTAGAGAAAGCTTTTGACAATGTTGACTGGAATACACTCTTTCAAATTCTAAAGGTGGCAGGGGTAAAATACAGGGAGCGAAAGGCTATTTACAATTTGTACAGAAACCAGATGGCAGTTATAAGAGTCGAGGGACATGAAAGGGAAGCAGTGGTTGGGAAGGGAGTAAGACAGGGTTGTAGCCTCTCCCCGATGTTATTCAAATGGTTCAAATGGCTCTGAGCACTATGCGACTTAACTTCTCAGGTCATCAGTCGCCTAGAACTTAGAACTAATTAAACCTAACTAACCTAAGGACATCACGCACATCCATGCCCGAGGCAGGATTCGAACCTGTGACCGTAGTGGTCGCTCGGTTCCAGACTGTAGCGCCTAGAACCACACGGCCACTCCGGCCGGCTGCGATGTTATTCAATCTGTATATTGAGCAAGCAGTAAAGGAAACAAAAGAATAATTCTGAGTAGGTATTAAAATCCATGGACAAGAAATAAAAACTTTGAGATTCACCGATGACATTGTAATTCTGTCAGAGACAGCAAAGGACTTGGAAGAGCAGTTGAATGGAATGGACAGTGTCTTGAAAGGAGGATATAAGATGAACATCAACAAAAGTAAAACGAGGATAATGGAATGTAGTCGAATTAAGTCGGGTGATGCTGAGGGAATTAGATTAGGAAATGAGACACTTAAAGTAGTAAAGGAGTTTTGCTATTTGGGGAGCAAAATAACTGATGATGGTCAAAGTAGAGAGGATATAAAATGTAGGCTGGCAATGGCAAGGAAAGCGTTTCTGAAGAAGAGAAATTTGCTTACATCGAGTATAGATTTAAGTGTCAGGAAGTCATTTCTGAAAGTATTTGTATGGTGTGTAGCCATGTATGGAAGTGAAACATGGACGATAAATAGTTTGGACAAGAAGAGAATAGAAGCTTTTGAAATGTGGTGCTACAGAAGAATGCTGAAGATTAGATGGGTAGATCACATAACTAATGAGGAAGTATTGAATAGGATTGGGGAGAAGAGAAGTTTGTGGCACAACTTGACCAGAAGAAGGGATCGGTTGGTAGGACATGTTCTGAGGCATCAAGGAATCACCAATTTAGTATTGGAGGGCAGCGTAGAGGGTAAAAATTGTAGAGGGAGACCAAGAGATGAACACACTGAGCAAATTCAGAAGGATGTAGGTTGCAATAGGTACTGGGAGATGAAGAAGCTTGCACAGTATAGAGTAGCATGGAGAGCTGCATCAAACCAGTCTCAGGACTGAAGACCACAACAACAGCAACAACTACTACTACTACTACTACAGATGCTCATTATTTCTGGTAGTCACATGCACAGTGGTTCAGAAATTAGAAGTTTGTTATAGGAGTGAATTATTAGAAGCAGCAAAGAGTGCAGATAAGCATCGCTCTCATTTCATACTGACAGCCTTTGTTCTGAAAATGAAGAGACAGCTTCTAACAACCAACTTGCCCGGCATGCAGATGCAACGACCATTTTCTGATAAACGTGTGGCACTATTCTTGCAGTCGCAGTGACATGCACAGTCCTCACCAAAAGTGCTAATGGGCAGCATTCACCACAATTGGTCCTCCTAAACCCTAAAACACAGAAAATAAATAAAATAATAATAATAGTAACAATAATAATGATGCCAATCACTACTGGTTATTAAAGACAGCTTGCAGTCACAAGAGCAAAGAGGTGTCTTCTAAATGAGTCACAAAACATGATTTTTGAAACAAAACAAAATTAAACTGACTGAAAAAAGTATGTCTTCTTTGTAGGTGGCTATATATGTTCAGTGTCTTTAATTGAACTAACAGAACACTGTTTATGCAAGTAAAGTTATTAGACTTATTAGGAAAGCTCTTCAAATTGTTTTGAACTTATAGAATTTGCCTGTACATCAAGTTCAAGTAGAACATACTTCACAAAATCACTCAAAAATTAGTTTTTAAAGATTTCCAAGCACTGTCAAGATCAAAAATTTTAATCTTGTATACAAAGCAATATGCAGTTCTGCACGTAGCATTGTCATCTTGTAATCATGAGATTGTGTGTTCGATTCTCACTCCTGAAAAAAATCATAGAGGTAAAATTAGAGAGATTTGAGTTCATAAATAGGCTTACCAAAAATCATTTCTCCCATAGCTCACTCACAAATGGAACAGGAAAGTGGGGTGCCACACACTGTAATGTGACATGTGGGTATGCATCTAGAAACAATTTCTTAAAATTTTATTTACTTATACATTGCTCTGCAAAACTTAGGAACAATCTGGAGTAAGTAACATAACCTGCTTTGAGGAAAGGAAAAAGTGTGGCAACATGTTACCAGAAGTCTCCCAGTCATTTACAGGAAGTTGGGCATAATATGGCATAATATCAGCATGACTATAGTGTCAAATGGGGCTGTCCCCACAATACGAGGCAGTTGGAGGAACAGGAAAAGACAGTATTTGTCAATCAGAGAGCAGTTATGGTACACTGTGGTGGTGTTCTTCATTTCAGCACAGCCCGATATAGATGACTTAACATGGGGAAGCTCAATGGGAAACTGGAAGGAGGATGAAGTGCAATAAATGTAACCCATGAGTTTGATATGGCTCACGGCATTGTTTCACATGTATGGGCAGCATTTTGAAGCACAGGCACTTTTACATGAAGAGAGGAGATGGTTGACCATGCTCAATCACAGCAACAGATGGCCTCCACATTATGTAACAGATGTAGGGACTGGACCCACAAGGAGTGGGTTGCCTGCTGTTCTCAGATGAGAGCAGATTCAGTCTCAGTAGTGATTCTGGGTGTGTATGCCAAAAGATGGGAACAAGTAATGCACACAGGAACTTTGTCAAGCATGATCTTTTGGTGGATGAGGTGTTGCACAATGTTGCATGGGTGTTCTGACCTCCAGACTGTCAAACACAGGAGAAACAGAACGATCAGCTGTTACGGAGCATGCTTTCTAGCTAGGGAACCACAATATTCGTTTTGAGGAGACGCAAGTACTAGCGGCCACAAGCGGATATTACAAAAGGCTCTACAGAGAGGCAATCGAAATTGCTAAACACCCAAATAATTTCAACCGAAAGGAGGAGGGCGTGAAATTAAATGGTATATGGATGCCGGTGTTAAAGAAGATGTGTACCACCCATCCACTACTGGGTGATGGCAACAGCGATCGATGGTGATGGACAGCGGCCAATTGCACTGACGTTTTCAAAACACGTGACGTCACGCCGTGGTGTGGGAGCGCGCAGACACGGAATTTAGCGGCAGTCAGTAGCGAGTCAGTGGGTGTGTTGGACCTTCCATCGAGCTATGGACCCCCTTGAAGATGTCTCCCGCAGTCAGAGATGAAACGTTGGGAATCGACACAGAATTCATCAACCGACCATGGCATAACAGCCCGGATAATTATAATGGACATGAAAACACAGTACACTCACCAGTCCATGTTATTGTTACATTGTCGTTTCTCATCTGCATCTTTCCTTGGGTGCAGCTGGCCCTGACTTCATCTTTATCAGTGACAATATGTGACCACTTTGAACAGCACAAGTGAAGCAGTTCTCAGAACAAGAGGATATTCAGCAAATAGACTGCCTATTGCAGCACGTCCACACAGATTGATGACTGTCTGGCAGTTGTATGCTGTGCTAGTGGAGGAATGGAGTACCATACTAGGAGAATTCCTCGCTGACCTTGTGGCCAGCATGGGAACACAATGCAGAGCTTGCACTGCCATCCGTGGTGATCAGGTACCCTATTAAGAACCACATCCTGCCTTTTTCAATGTGCGGGAGACTATCATTGATTGCAGTGTTGTCAGTGTTATTATTGTCTTTGAATAAAATTGTCATTTCTATTGATCTAATTGTGCATTTCATTCAGTTATCTTCTGTACTAAACTGTAGTAGTTCTTTCTACGTAAGAAATAAGTTTCACGAAGGTATATTACTTGTCAGTGACACATTATGCAAAAGTTACTTTCGTCCTTATATTTTGCACACCAGTTTCTATTTATTATCAATCTGAGATGTTAATTAATAAATACTGGACCATAATTTTCTAATAAAAATAATGTCTCATTTTCAACTGCTCATCAAATTAAAAGGTGAGTATCCACAGTAAATTAAAATTCAGTAAAAGAAATGTGAAATACCTTTAATTGCAAATAAATACAAACACAATATGAAAAACTGTGTTACCAATACAGTTTTTTTCTTTTAGCAATAAGACAGTTCATATTTTTTAATACATCTTGATTTAGTGTAAGTACTTGCATTTTCATGCAGTTAGTAGTTAACAAGGAAGATTTTATTTTATTTAAGAAATATTATTCAGTATTTGTTAATTAACACTTCAGTTGAATGATTAAATATAGAATTCAAATAAAATAGAAAAATGTTGCGGCTCATGAGTATCAACCCAGTAATCTCATAATTAAAAGAAAAGTATGTTGCACACAAAGCCTTGAGCAACTTTGTTATAAAGTTCAAAATTTTTTGTATTTAATAACACTCTGAAATCTTCAAAGCTGATATTTGAGATTTCATTTTTATTATACCACTGTAGGAAATTTATGTGTAGGCACCGACCTTCAAATCCTACAAGAAAATCAAAGAGGTCAAATCCGTAATGTTGCCTCATTAGACTCACTATGTCATGTAAACAATACCCATAAGACCCGCAGGTTCTAAATTGATAGAAATCTCATGCTGAAAGTGACACAAAATAATGCAAAAAAGCCAAACCACAAATCACAGGAAAGAAACAGCAAAAACAGGAAAGGAAATTCAAAACAAGCATGTTACATTACATTACATTACATTTTTATTGGTCCTTTTGATCATTTGTTGTACGAGGTATACAATATGATATTGGACATGTCATTGTGATTTACAATACATGTTTTTAAATCATACAACAATATTTACATTGATTTAGGCTTAATATTATCACAACTGAAGGTTCAGCTTCCATACATTATATTTAACCTTGGCAATAAAGTTTTTATGTTTTGAGATATTCATCTATACTATAATAACATTTTTTCAATAAATATTTATGAACACCAGTTTTAAATTTTGAAGTGTCTTTTATTGTTTTAATGTTTGTAGGTAGCTTATTGTATAGTATGTTTCCCATTTGCAGTGGCCCATTCTGTTTTAGTGCTGTGTGTGCATGCTGAACATGTATGTCCTGCTTTCTCCTTGTGTTATACAGGTGGATACTCTGGTTGGTTGACACAAGATTGTTGTGATTTTCTAAGATTTTCCTTTCAAATATGATTACTTGTAAAATGTACAGACATGGTAGTGGAAGGATATGTAGTTTCTTGAATAAGGGCTTGCATGAGCTTCTTGATGCAGCATTTTCTATGGCTCTTACAATTCTCTTTTGGCATATAAAACAACTTTTGCTAGCAGATGCATTTCCCCAAAAGATTTGCTGTATCGCAGTAAGGATTCTGCCTGGGCAAAGTATACATCTTTTGGTGTGTCTTTCGATGTGCAATCAGAAAGAATTTTGATAGTATAGCATATGGTATTTAATTTATTTGTAATGTGTTTTGTATGTTGGACCCATCTTAGATCTTCTTGGATCCATATCCCAAGAAATTTTGTAGAGCTTACATTTTCGAGTGTTCTAGTAAACAACACTATGTCTGGTGCTAGTGGACATTTATTTTGCACTGTGTGTATATGCATTGTAACTGTTTTTTCTGTGTTTATTACTAAGTTGTTTCCTGAAAACCAGTCTGTAATGTGGGTGGTACAACTTTTAATCTCGTGTAGTAATTCTTCTTTGGTCCTTCCTTTTATTATCACATTTGTGTCATCTGCAAATTTTATGTAATTATGGCATGGGCTAGTCGGTTCCAAGTCATTTACAAAGAGTAGAAACAGAACTGGTCCTAGAATGGAGCCTTGTGGTATACCATACTTGATGCTCTGCTTTTCTGAGCAGTAGGACTATCTTGTCCCCTTCTTGGATAGTAAGCTCAGCTAATTGCTCTCTGTTTTGGAGATACGATTTTATTCATCCATAGGCTGGGCCCCTAATACCTACAGATTCAAGTTTCTGAAGCAAGATATTGTGATTGATGACATCGAATGCTTTAGAGAGGTCTAGAAATATGGCTGAGATATGTTCTTTATTGTCTATTGCATTTAAGGCTTCATTTAGAAATGCAAAGATAGCTGTCTCAGTAGATTTAAATTTTTGGAATCCATGTTGAGTATTTGAGAAATAATTATTTTTTTCTATGAAACTGATTAGTCATTTATAATAGATTTTTTTTTCAATTATTTTGGAAAAACCAGATAATAATGAGATAGGCCTGTAGTTTGATACTTCTGTTTTTATCTCTTTCTTGAACAGGGGTTTTACTTTTGCTATCTTCAATTTTTCTGGGAATACCCCTTCTGATAGGGACCAATTACAGACATTGAGGGGAGCACATTTCTTCAAGATATAGTCAGGGATATTATCAGTACCAAAAGAGAATTTGGGCTTCAGTTCTTTGATTATATTATTTCCTTTTCATTAGTGGGGTATAGAAAAATAGATTTGTTATTTATAATACATCTGGATTGATTTATTGGAGTGCACTGTAAATTTTGATTTATAAGATGTTCAGCTATCTGTGTAAAGTAGGAATTAAATTTATTTGCAATTTATGTAGGTTCAGTTATCACAGTTGAGTTCTCCATTAGGCAGTTAATGTTATGGAAGTCTATCTGTTCTGCTGCAGTTTCTTTCCTGACATTATTCCATATGGCTTTCGTCTTATTGGTGGAATTTTTATGTATGAGTCATTTCCCATTATTTTTGCTTGTTTGACAACATTTTTGAATATCTTTTTATAGGTTTTGTAATAAGAGTCAAATTCTGGTGATGTGAGTTTTTTGGACAATCTGTGCAGTAATCTTTTTTTGTTTGAAGATACTAAAATTCCATGAGTAATCCATTTATTTTTTGTTTTCCTTGTGTATGTTTTCCTCTGAGTTGGAGGGAAGCACAGTTCAAAGTAGTAGGAAAAATTGTTAATAAAGTTATTATATTTTCCATCTGTGTGTTTGCAGTTATAAATCTCTTCCCAGCATGTATCACAAGACAACCACAAATACTTTCTTGATAAGCAAGACCACATGAAGCCATTTTGCTTTAGCACATGCAGAAGTTCAAACACCTGCCCTTCCCCTAATTTTTACTCCTTTCTCAAGTTTCAGTCTTTGTAGTGTGATGCAGGAAAATAAAATTAGTCATCTGTCCTTGATATGTGCAGCACTCATGTTGATATCATACAGAGCACATTACCGAAATTGACTGATTATCAAAAAATGCAAAACTATAATTCTGACTCAAGAGTAAGTTATAATGATTACTAAAAGATCAGAAATATGTGTACAGACTCACAGACTCAGCTTTCATTTTCAGAATTTTTGTTTAAATTAATGGAATCCAAGCAGATGCCTGGGTTCTGCATTTCCCGTAGCAAATGCATAGTGTTCTGGGACAAATTGAAGGTGGAAAGTACTTTGTCTGAAAGCTTAAGGTTCAAAATCGTGAAATGCTCAGTTTTTACTTTTTTGCATTTTAAAAATCTACAGACCTTCCCCTTACAATCAATACATAATTTACTCAGTTCAGAAAACTACAACTATTATTAAAATATTTTTGAAATGTGTTCTGCGTGGGCATGATCCATTGTGCTGCTGTTCAACTGCTGTCAAATGTTGTCTCATATATGTTGTCACATATATTTTAGTGATGAGAGAGAAAATAAGTGTCACAAAATAAATGTTGTGGCTAACCTGTGACAGTCTGACATACATCACTTGCTCAATTGTCATGTGTTTCATGTTTATTGACTCTTTTTTAATCCTGAAAATATTCACAGTGGATTCTGTTCATTGAGGCCTCTGTTTTATTGAAGGACAATTATGGATAAACGTAAAGTGACTAGAAATTCTCTGAAGGCTTATAAGAAAATGATAAATGTTGGAAAGCCAAATGTGAGTGTTATTACAATAAACAATAAAGATGGTAACCAAGTGTGTGAACATAACCTTGCAGGTACACCTGCCCATTGCAATGAAAGTGAGAAAGGAAGTACTTTTCCAGAGGAGGCCTGATTCAGCTAGTGAAAAGAATGAATGTTTTATGGGCAAATCAGATGTGAATGAAATATTTGATATGTCAGTTTTCAATAGAATTTTTTCAAACTATGTGAAGTGTAGTCAGTGTAGTGAAGTTGGTCTGGAACTTTCTATAAAAAATCATGTAGGACTTTCCAGTGAAATGGAACTGAAGTGTGGTAGATGCTCATAAATGACCAGCTTTTGAAACAATGTTGTAGTAACCTCGAATTAAGAAAATGGCAGCAAAATCTATGAACACAACATTGGATTTGTTTATGTCTTGTATGCAATTGGTAAGGGTGTTACTGCAGGTGCAGTTTTCCATGGCATGATGAATCTTCCAAATCCCCCACCCAAGTTTACGAACTGCACTAGATGTATTGCATCTAAAGTAGAATATATCTGTATAGAATCTACGAAGGAAGCTGTGGAAAAAGCAGTAATAGAAAATGGTGGTGACAGAGACTTTACTGCAGCATTTGATGATACCTGGCATAAATGGGGACACACATCTCTTCATGGTGTAGCATGCCATCAGTATGTAAGTTTTCGATGTAATAGTAATAACTAAATATTGTAGGTGACCACAACAAAATTAAGGTAAACATTAAAATGACAACTAACTTTAATGGCAGTATTGAAGGAGTGTAGTCAGGGAATTGCTTTTATTTATACACAGATAATATTATTTTGTATATTCCATTACTTGTTTTCTGTTTTAACTACTAAACTTCTGATTCTTTAAAGAGCAAAATCGCTTGCATAAAACAGCTTCAAATGTCTGATTAGTTTATAAATGAATTATGTGTTAAGTATCAGACATTAAGCATGTAACAGAGAAAAGGTTTTAGCAAATATGTTTAAAGTTGATTGGAAGTCGCTATAACCTCTCATTATGAAACACTTTATGAATATAGTATGGGTAATATGTGCTCCATTTTAAGCAAAAGCAAATTTTTCAGGCTTCCTAATGTTTATGACATCGTATCTCCCGAATACAGAAACTGTCGGCAAATTGGGTTGTGAATAGAGTTGGTAGTAAAAAAAAAAACTAATAAATTAAAATGGTATTAAAGTTTTAGTGCCCCCCCCCCCCCCCCCCACTCATTTTAAGCAAAATGTAGTTTCAATGCTTTCAGATGTGTATGAAGTCATATCTCCTGAACTATAATGTTGCACAATGACATAATTTTGCAGTTACATTAACTGGTATATGTAGATATAGCGTGCAAACTTTATTGCAAATGCAATTGGTAGTAAAGAAGTAATAAGTTAAATTGTGTTGTCTGCTGCTGAAGTTTGCTGGCATGAACAGCAAAAATGTAGTAAATGATAAAGTTTTTTCCCCTCTCCATATTGTGGAGGTGTCAGAGAGAAAAAGTTTTCTACTGTTTTGAAACTACATGAAAAGTTTATAGGAAGTTGCTAAGTGACTCATTCTCAAATACTACATCAGTAAAGTCCAGATACTTGCAAGCCATCAGTTACATTGTTGCAGTGCACAAGCACATACATGCACATACAAACAAACAAACAAACATTGTACCTCTTAACGGGTAGATTATGACAGCATTTTAAGTTTTTAAATTAAAATCAAAATTTTGTTGCCACTGGAAGCAGTTAGATAGTCAACCTGGAACTGGAATTGGGTTCTGGGTCCCAGAATATTTGCTTAGTAATGTAGATGTTTTCTATTAAGTGCTCATTGGATGAAGCGTGGTGGACAGAGGTAATCGGCCGAGATCCTGACATCACAGCAGGTGCCACATGGAGATGCCACTGCTGGATGGAAAGCCAAGAGGTGCCTCAGTATTCCATTAATTTGTATTTCCATTGATATCAAAGACAACAGACACATAAATATCAAATGTAGAAACTGGAAGCTGCTAACAGTTAATAGTATACCACCAATATGCCCTCTCTGCCCCAAACCCGCACCACCCATCATTCTTCAAAGGATCAAACTCCCATCTATAGAGACAATTTCAGACACTAAAAATAATGTGTTAAATATTTGGTTTTAAGCATGTAAAACCCAAAAACTAGAAAAGTTTCAAATTACGTTTACAGTTTGTTGAAATCCATTTAAATGATAAATAACTGCAACAGCTGCTGTGAAAAAAGATACTGATTGGTTATTGGTTCAGAACTAGTTTCTTGACTTTAAAGTCACATCCTCAGAGCCAGCTGCAGTGGCCGAGTGGTTCTGGGCACTTCAGTCCGGAACCGCACGACTGCTACGGTCGCAGGTTCAAATCTTGCCTCGGGCATGGATGTGTGTGATGTCCTTAGGTTAGTTAGGTTTAAGTAGTTCTAAGTTCTAGGGACTGGTGACCTCAGCTGTTAAGTCCCATAGTGCTCAGAGCCATTTGAACCATTTCAAACATCCTCAGGACAGTTGGGATGGACACAGACCTATTTTTTTTTCATGTTATTAGGAGACAACCTGTTTCAGTAACATATTTTTTATTGGCAACTTGTATATGTTACCCTGTTACTTATCTTTCTACTAATGGGTATGTCACTGTAAATATTAGTCTGTCCAAATAGTTTACTGTTAGCATTAGGGGAATTTACATGATTCTTGTTGTTATCTTTTCTGTATCAGCGTTCACAGGTGCTGACTCCATGGGGCCTGAGGGGGCCCAAGTCCCCTCAAAACTTCATTTGGGAGGGGTTGGGGGTGGAGCCCCCCAATAATTTAGGAAAATTATTAGTTATATTATGCTTTGTAAAATCATAAAATTATGTTGGAATTTTTTATTTTCCTTGTTTGATGATAGTTACCTTTTAAAATACATTCAGTAATGAGTTAAAACAAATAATTGTAATCGTAGTAAGCAGGTTAACTGAAAATGAGTGGTGTGAGTCATGATAGTGTTAGGGTGCTGTGGACACACTTAGAATTTGTCCTGGTGTGCGAACCTTTGGGTAAAGTCTGGTGCCGGTGGGCCACTGGAGCAGAAGTGCCTGGAACCCTTCACCTTGAGTAACCTCGATGCTTTGAGACATTACGACACCATGGCTGTATAAAGCCCACCCTGCTTTTGTGGTCATTCAGTGTGGATAGTTTCATTCAGTGCATGCTGTAGACATGTTTAGTGTTCCAACTTAAGTGTCTAGTGGATTATTTTATATGACTATATTTTATTCATTTACTTTAGTCTCTTAGTGTATTGTGAATTAAGTTTGCAATGGATAAATTTGTTACCAAATGGGCACACTTGGAAGTTGACGATACTGTATGTCAACCTCCAACAATTATTGTGTCATCAATTGTTTTGTCATCTTCAGGCGAGAACCGCTCACAGCCAAAACCTGGACAATCCGGTAAGAGATTTTGATTTGTCAATGGATAACTTAAGAGGACAGGGCTATCAAATATGAGAGATAAGTTCAAAGGACTAAAAAAGTTAGTTTTGGAATCATGTTATGCACACTGCACTGCTCACAGTTTAGGCTTAGCAGTTGTAGACAGTCTCTACCATCTTATGTTTATGAAGGATATTATGGCTTTAGCTAAGGACTTAATAAAGACTGTGAGGGAATCCAACAAAAGGGTGGGACTTTTCAGAAGCATATGCTGTAAGAGCTACAATGACCAACCTGGTCTATGACCCCTTTTTCCCCAACTCGATGGGCTATGCAAGCTTCTAGTATCTTGAGAATACTGAAAAACTTTGAAGAAATTTTAGAGGTTTTTGGAACATTTTCTGCAGAGGACAAAACAAGGGGAGGTTACAAATGTGCAGGCTACCTTGAGTTAATGTTACAATTCAAGACTTATTTCATTTTACATCATTGTTGCCATGCAATGAACCCAGTAGAGGATGTAAGTGAAAAAATTCAATGCCCTCATCTAAGTGTTGCTGATCTGGACAAAATATATGAGGGCTCGATTTGTATATTGAATGGAATGCATGATAGTTTTGAACACTTCTGGGAATTGTGTTTAAAAGAAAAACCTCCACAAGTTGATGATCCGTTGCTTCCTCAGAATCAAAGTGTACCAAAGAAGTATGAAAAAAATGAAGCCAGCTGACCACACACTTTCAAAACCCCAAAGGGATACTACAAAGCTATTTACATTGAAGTTTATGAAACATATCAATCTTGCATAACTGAGTGGTTTGCTTCAACTGGACTCACACAGGTCACTGCAGTTGAGCAAGATTGCTTGCTTTTAGTAAACAGATGTGAAACAAATTTGGAAAAATGAACTGAGGTTTTCAAAAATTACTTAGAGATTGAGAGACTGCACTTACACTTGACTATGTTAGCTGATATTTCTAATAAAAAACAACTGGTCTTAAAAAACATGTGTGATGTAAGAAAGTACACTACACAAGAGCCTGCAGTTGGAGAAATGTTATGTGAAGTAGTGAAGTGCATTAAGCTTCTTCAAGTAGTTACAACCATGGCAGCAACAGCAGAACGGTCATTTAGTGCCCTTAGACATCTGAAGTGATATCTCTGATCAACAATGGGACAGAATCGATTGAACAACCTGGCTGTTCTTCATGCCCACCAAGATGTTTTGGATGAATTGGATATCCAACCAGTCATCAACAACTTCATATTCAGTAATCCAGTCAGACAGTCGATATTTGCTCCTTTCTAAAGACACTCTAGCCCTAATAATGGTATTTAGAGCAATATTAAAAATCATTATAAAATAGAGAATTAAATTCATACATAATGTTAAATTTTGAGTTTTGAAATATTAGTACTAGTGTAGTACTGTAATACTGCATTTCTATAGTACTGCATCAGTTATTTTCAAATACTTAAATGCTTTTAGGGTGTAAGACCCAATTAAAACCCACTATTTACATACTTTTTTGACTGATAGTATTAGGCATACTGTATTAACTTTATTAACTGTATTAAAGCTTTATTTTTGATATATTGTTAATGAACCCTGAGGTTTATACAAAGTACACTTAAAAAATTAACCATTTCACTTATTAATTAAAGTGCTGTTACTGTGTGACAGCAATATTTTATGTTTTATTCTTTTAATGATAGTTTAGGATTTATTTACATATAATTTCAGTCTTTTCAGAGATATATATTCACTGCTCTGTAATAATCTATAAGCATGGTTATTACTGTAAATTAAATTAGCTTGAGGTAGATGTTCAGGTCAGTTACACCAAACAACACCTTATTGACAGTAGTTCATTTATTCACCTCTTTACACAAGCAAGGCTTGCAAAGAACTGGTATGGTGGAAGAGAGCAAAGATAATTTTAGCTTAGCATCCAAAGACGATGCTCAGAGTCTAGAGATAAACATATATCGACACTGGTGTCGACCTCATCAGTGCCACAAGCTTTTTATGAAAATAATGTGCATGTTTATGTTTCGTTTCTTTTTTCAAAGCCAAAAAATGTGTCAGCTTTGTCGAGTTTCCTGTAGTGACGAGTTATTGAGAGTCCAGTTTTCGGGGTTCTAATGTTGATCATATGATTCTAAAAAGCTTACAAAAACTTTCAGACTCATTATTTTTCATCTAAGATTTAGAAAATTTCCTGGGGCAAGACACTCCCTCCCCCCCCCCCCCCCCCCAAAAAAAAAAAAAAAAGTTTTTAGAAGTCAGTGGCCCTGTCAACATTTTATGGTGCAGATCTTCCACTATCTTCCTTGCTATTGGGTACTTTTAATTCTGATTAAACTGGCACTTGGCACTTTACCTCATCTTAGGATTATTGTGACTGTGACTTGACTAACCCCATTCAGTGCATGCATGACTAGGTGGTATTTCCATGTATTACTCTAGTTGGCAGTACACACTATGCTGTGAGCTGGGCAACTCCACATGCCTTTTCTCACTGCAGTTTCTGTAGCATTATACATCATTGGGGGTTTTAAAATAAATTCTAAATTTTCCTTGAGTAATCATTGTATATCACTAGGATACTTTCATAATACCACTGAGTCCTTAGTAGCCATGTTAATTCTGGGTTACATCTTGCTCATTGTCCACTGTCATGTGGTTGATAGTTGCATTTTTACACTATGATAGCATGAGGATAGGGGACATTTATGTTTTATTGAGGAATGTTTTCTGTTTCTGAAAAAGGTCTATGGACTGTCACATAATGTAACTCCAGCTAGGAATGTCAACAATATAGGAAAAGACAGGTTGCTACTTAGTGTAAAGAAGACTTCAGTTGGCAGACAGGCACAATTAAAAGACACTTACATAAAACTTTCAGCCACAGCCTTCATCAGTAAGATACACAGATACACACACACACACACACACACACACACACACACACACACACACAAAGTAAGCACACCACATGCACACACGACCACCAACTTTAGTATGTCGGGCCAGAATGCAACTATCAAGTGAGATGCAAGCAGCAATCTGGAGGAAGTGGCAAAGGGGAAAGGGTAGTAGTGTATGGGTGAGGGGGGAGATGAACGCTATCTGGTGGACTGTGCAGGAACCATGCTGCCAACAGGCACAGCATCAGGAGATTGTGTGGCAGGGAGGTGGGGAGAAAAAGAGCAAAAAAGGAGAGGAGCGGCAAATTACAGGCAGATGGATTGGCAGAGGTCTGCAAATGAACAGTGTTGGAGATGAGAATGGGGAGTAGATGATAGGACAGAGGGGGTGGAAAATGTTCGGTGGGCGTGTGGGTACTGTATGTTACTGTAGGTTGAGGCTGGGATAATTACAGGAGTGGGGAATGTTTTGTAAGGATAACTCCCATCTGTGCAGTTCAGAAAAGCTGGTGGTGGAGGGAAGGATGCAGATGGTTCAGGTAGCGAAGCAGCCACTGATATCGAGTGTGTTATGTTCAGCTGCATGTTGTGGCACAGGGTGGTCTACTTTGCTCTTGGTCACAGTTTGGTGGTGGCCGTTCCTCCTGGTGGAAGGCTGGTTGGTAATCATATAAACATAAAAAGCTGTGCAATGATTGTAGCAGAGATGATAAATGACAGAGCTACTTTCACAGGTGGTCCAGCCCCTCATTCAGTAGGATAAACTGGTGACAGGATGGCAATAGGAAGTGCTGGGTGGGTGGATTTGGTAGGTTTAGCACCTGGGTCTTCCACAGGGATGTGATCCTTGTGGTGAGGGGTTGGGATTGGAGGTGACATAGGGATGTACTAGAATGTTGTGGAGGTCAGGTGGGTGGCAGAACACCACTTTAGGAGGGGCAGGAAGTATCTCTTGTAAAGATGGGCAAAACTGTTCTTTTCAGAGATCGGATCAGAACTGTTCACTCCCTGAAATGAACTAGCTCCTTTTCATGACTCACCACTCATTCACAATAGAAAATAAATGGAAGGCACATTGTCCTTTAAACTTGGTTTATTCCAGTACTATACCTGTATTTTGATCTTATTTGACCCTATTTTGAAGTAACACAGATAATGAGTAAGAATTTTGTATTGTTTATTGAAATTTCCACGATATGATAAAGTTTTTGATTATTGATTTATTTTGCACTATCGTGGTTTTTTGGGTGATCAGAAAATGTTGTAACTTGAGATTTACATTAACAATATATTTGGCTATAATGTATTAAAATTTCATTAACCTCGTACAAATACATCGCAAGCCATATATTTTTAAAGTAAACGTTTCCTTCCGAAGACGCCTAAAATCGCAAAATCCGTACCAGAATAAGAAAAAAATATATATAAATTTGACTGTAAGACTAAAGTGCTGCATATAGCCTTAATCAGAATAAAACAAGGAAAATATTGGTGTATCACATTTTGCGATACGTTTATTGGTTCGCTCGTAATTAAAGCGTATATTCGAGTGTCCATAATAAAAATCCTATAGTAAGAGGAGTCGTCAGGAACCTAATCTGATCAGTTTAAACAAATAAAAATAAAATAAAAACAAATGATGTATACATAACATAATAATGTAATATTCATAGCGGTATTACTATGAAGAACAATATCCAGTAGAGACGAACTCCGATGCAGAGGCGCTGAGTCAAGCAGGTCGAGCTGCGAGCTATATTACTGCGTGAGCTAAGACCGCAGAGACCAGAGTGACACCTGAGTTGCTTTGCTCAACGCTCTGGCTAGAGTCAAGAAAGGTGGGATGAGCGTTGAGTGGATGAGTTCCGAGGGTGGGGGGAGCGGTGAACTGCCACCAGTCACCTGCTCCGAGACAAATCGTCTATTCTCTTGTGAGCAGGTTGTTGCAAGTAGTTCTTATGTTCTCCGCTAGGAGGCTCTCTGTCCTGTTGCTCGCATCAACTGCCCAGAGGCCAGGACGTGCGACTGAAACGATCGCCGATGGAGTGCGATGCTAAGTTCAGCTGCGCCAGACACTGCACGTGGCAGAGGAAGCACTGCGACGGCACGGCATTTGTGTAACACAAAATCCAATGGGGCACTGCACAATGCAGGCAGCAAAGGCAGAAGCAGGGCAGAGGCCGGCACTGGCTGTGTTGTGTGGCGTGTAGTGTGCTCTGACCAGCAGAGGCCCCGGTGATATGCTCAGACTCTCTCTCTGCTGTGGAAAACGTTTGGAGCTACCATTCTTTTTTTCTGAATCACTGATTGTTCACTCCTTTGATAGATTCAACTCTATGAATCAGTTCATGAGCGGATCCCCCATCTCTAATCTCTTGTATGATGTCTTTCTTATCATGGCATGACAATTGGTAATCAAGCCCTGGTGAAGACTGTGGTTCCATTGTTTCATTCATGGTGGTACTGAGTGATGAAGGGAACTCTCCTTTGTCTCTGGTTCTTGGGGGCGTGAGAGGAAATGGGACAAAAGATCTGCTAGTGGACTAGCTCTGGGGGATAGTGCCAGTCTGTGAAGGCCTTGGTGAGACCCTTAACATACTGAGCAAGAGAGTTTTTGTTATTGGAGATACCCCATGTGGGCAGGCTGTATGGGAGTGGTTTTTTTTTTTTTTTTTTTTTTTTTTTTTTTTTTTTTTTTTTTTTTTTTTTTTTTTATTAAAAAAAAAGGGATGACAGCTGTCAAAATGCAGGTACTGCTGTTGGTGGTTGGTGAGTTTACTGTGGACAGAGATGTGGATGGAGCCATCCAAGAGGAGAAGGTCAACATCTAGAAAGGTGGCACACTGGGTTGAGGAGGACCACGTGAAGTGGATGAGAGAGAAGGTGTTGAGGTTGTGAAGGAAAAGAGATAGGATGTCCCGCAATTAAAAATTTTTATGTAGTTTAGCCTATGTAGTTTCACAAAAGGTTTGATGCATCTTCTTTAGATCAGTAGTTTGGCATCCGAGGGTATGACTTTACAGTCAAAAAACTAATTTTGTTCCAACAGGAGATCAATAGAACTTCTCACAGAAGCTGTTTTGGTTATTTAGCATTTGAATGAATTGTGAATTGTTGGATGTCAATAGCTGCTATCTTATCAGAATTAGGTGAGTAGGGTCTGGGTAATCTGCACTCTGTTTTAAGAAAAGATAGTTTCTCAGGTATCTAAACATTTATAAGATATCTCTTGAATTGTGCACTGTACAATGATACAGTTTTGCCAGTATGTTCAGTGGTGTATGTGGATACTGTCTGCATAAAGAGATGTGAGTAGAGCTGGCAATAGAGAAGAAACAAATTAAAATATCATGCATGATGCTGAAGTTTTGTTGCATGAACAGTGAAAACATAGTAAGTAGTAAATGTTTAATTTTTCATTACTGTGCGGGGAGTGTCAGCAAAAAGAAGTATCAAAACTATTTGAAACTATGAATAAAGTTTGTTGGAAGGTGCTAAATGCTCTTGTTCTTGAATACTGGATGAATATAGCTGGGTAATTTGTGCACTGTGAGTTATGTGTCCTGAAAAAACAAAGGTTCCTCCTAGTCTGCAGAGGAATGTCTTCCAGTTTGTAACTGTAATACCTGACTTACTGTGTTAAAGGTTTAACTTAAGATTGTACCTCTTAATCAGTAGATTATGACAGCCTTTCAAAGTTCTTAAATTCAATTCATAATTATATGAAGTACTGAAAATCAAATTTTTGTTGCCCCAGGAAGCTCTTAGGGGTACAACCTGCAATAGGAATCATTTACTGTGCACGACTTTAGCCATTTAGTAATACAAATGGGTCCAAGTTGTCATACTCACAAAAGAAGAGCCGACTGTAACCATTATGTTTGTCTGAAATAAATGAAGGTATTAATGTGATAAACTAACTATTTTTTTAGCCAAGGAAAAGGAAATCAAATAGTTATTTAATTACTGGTGAATCTGAATGATGAAAGCAGAACTGCTGCAGTCAGAGAAATAAAGGAGATGATGTGCATCTCAAATTTTTTACACGAGGTGAAGCACCTAAAATGTGAACCAAAAATATTGTAGAAATAGGAAAACAGATTGTAATAATACTTAGAAAGTGTATTTTTGTGCAAAAATACACCTTTTCTTTAATTGAACTGTGCCAACTGACATCAACAAATTAAAAGCAGGGTAAATTGGGATGCCAGTAGTGTTTATTGCAGGATTATAGTGAGAATCATTTAAGAGATATTGTATTTTGGAAAGTTCTTGCATCAACAAGGGTACAATACCTGTGGTAGCACACACTAAAGGACAACACAAATGGGTTCACTAGTTACATCAGATTCAGATTCAGATTCTTCATTGGTCATTCAGCATTATTACATGCAATAGACTTCGTCAATTCACTTAACCTATTAATTTTACAAAATAAATTTTTACATAGTTAAGTTGATATTGGGCATTTCTAAAAATTCTTCTAATGAATATAATGGATTAGTTAAAAAGGATTTATGAACATTTTCTTTAAATAATTTGTCAGGCTTGATTGACCCATTTTTAGACAATTATGACTATTGTTAGTTTTAGCTAATCTGTTTTGTGGCAACAGCAGAGAAGTACAGGTTCTTGTATAGAAGTCATGCCTTTGATTTGTTACACTTAAATTAGGTAGTTCAGCAAGTATGAATAACTGCTAAAATTCTATATTTAATGAACAATGGTTTACAATGTGTTCTATTATCTATCTTAGCCATTACTCTGATTGCTTTCTTTTGGATCACCCTAATTTCATTTATTTTTCTGCCGCTTTCCCAGAGTTTTAACCCTTACCTTAAAACAGATTGAAAAAAGGCAAAGTACACTGTCCTTACATACTCAAATGTCACACAACACATCAGTCTCTTCAGTAAATATATAACTCTTGACAACTAACCACTATGTGATCAACATGAGAGTTCCATGTTAGACTGTTGACAAGTACGATACCTAAAAACTTTGCCTTTTGTTTTTATATTTTTGTAGTCTTTGATAGACTGAACCACATATTCTGGGTCTTTTCCTCATTTAATAGCAGACCATTGATATTAAACCACGATGTTGCATTTTCTTTCGCCAATTTCATATCACTTACAAGGTTATCAAGTACATGGTTTACAGATAGAAAAGTTGTGTCATCTGCATACATATATGTCTTTACATCTATATTTCCTGGTAAGTCATTTATGTGTACAAGGAAAAGAAGTGGTCCCAATTTAGATCCCTGTGGCACTCCGTGTTGAACCTTGAGTATGTTTGACAGATGACTTCCTGAACTCACCACCTTTTTCCTTTTATTGAGGTATGATTTGATGAGTTCTAAACTTTTATCACATATTCCATAGTACTCAAGTTTAGAGAGCAAAAGTGAGTGGTCAACACAGTCAAAAGCTTTGCTCAGATCACATAAGGTTATCTGTGTGTGTGCATAGTCCTCAAATGCTGCTAGAATGTCTCTGACTAAGAGCTGTATGGCATGTATAGCTGACCTTCCTTTTCTGTAACCAAAATGGCTTGGTTCAAATGGCTCTGAGCACTATGGGACTTAACATCTATGGTCATCAGTCCCCTGGAACTTAGAACTACTTAAACCTAACTAACCTAAGGACATCACACAACACCCAGTCATCACGAGGCAGAGAAAATCCCTGACCCCGCCGGAAATCGAACCCGGGAACCCGGGCGCGGGAAGCGAGAACACTACCGCACGACCACGAGCTGCGGACTGTAACCAAACTGTGATGCACTTAACATACCATTTAGTTCTAGGTACTCATACATCTGCTGATATATTATGTCTTCAAAGACTTTTCCTTGTACTGGAATTAGTAAAAGTGGTCTGTAGTTTGCAGGATCTGATTTGACACCCTTCTTAAAGACTGGAGTTACCTTGGATAGTTTGAGAGGATCAGGAAAAAACCCTTCTATGAGACACAGGTTTATAGAATATGTTAATGGTGCTGCAATGTACTGTATGATTTCTTTCAATAGATAGTTTGACATATTAAAAATATCTGTACTGTATGAATTTTTTCATTTCTTTGACTATTTTGAGAACTTCATGTTGTCGTACCTCTTTAAAGTGTTTCGATGGTGGTCTGGCCCTATTATGATTTTGGTTTGCTCTCTTAAGATAATGTATACATCTTACACTGGGTTTACTGATCAACTTTTTGATATCATCAGCACAACTTACAAAATATTTATTGAATGTATCTGCTGGTATTGGGACTGTTTTGTCAAAGTTTCTGACTTCACCTTTGACAGTATTAATTACTGACCATACTGTTTTGCATTGGTTTTTACTATTTTTATGAGATTTGTGTTGTATCTTTGTTTCACCAATTTCAACTCTTTCTTATACTGTTTCTCAGTGATTTTTTCGAGATCCTTAATTTCATTAGAATTGTTTACTTTGGCAAGATGCTTCAACAGTAGTAGCTTATTTTTTAGATTCTCCAGTTCTTTGGTGTACCAAAATTTACCCTTTCTTGTTTTATGATATTTATTTTGAACAAGATGGGCTTTTAACGTACCTGTTAAGTAATTGTGAAATGTTTCATAAACTGTTTGGGCACTGGAATCACAGTTTTGAAATAATTTGTCCCAGTTTGTTGAGCTCAGCTGGTGTTTTAGTTTTATGAGATTGTGTTTTGTTAATATTAAGGTATTGGATTTTGTTAACTTTTGTGCAGCCTTGCTCTCATCCCCTTTTATAAAATGTCTTAACTCTACTGTTTACATGGAGTGGTCTGAGAAAACAAATTCCTTTACCTTGGTGGAGTACATATCACGAGCACAGTTGACAAAAGCATTATCCAAGCATGCTTGTAGTCTTGTTGGTTCTGAATTTACATGATGGAAGTTGTGCTGCCTTAGCATATTCAGTAACTTATTTACACTGGGTTTGTTACATGTTACATTAAAGCTTGGATTAAAGTCTCCCCCAATTACAGTTACATACTGTTTCCATTTCGTTATGTAGCAGAGTATACTGTCTAAATTATCTAAAAAAGTTTTATCGTCTGAGTCAGGGGAATGGTAGATACATACTGTGATAAGTTTCATCATATCACATATGATCCCAGTAATTTCAAAGTGTTTCTCTACACATGCCCAACTAAGATCTAGTGCTCTACACTCTCTTTCATTTGAAACATAGGTAACAGTACCACCATTACGGTACTGAGATCTGCAAAAACTGTTTCCATGTTTATAACCTTCTGGTACATAGTATTGTATTTGTTCTGGTTTAAGCCAGTGTTCTGATATACATAAGAAAGAATTCTGTGGCAATGACTCCTCCAGAATTTCAACTTTACTTTCAAGACCCTGAATGTTTAAAAATAGGATGTTGTTGTGACTTATCTGTGAATTAGCAGGCTGGTTTTTCACATTTTTATTTTCTTCTTGGCTTGAAACCATAAAAAATTATCACCGAATGACACAGATGTATTTTTCCTTTGGCTCCTCCTTAAGCATTGCTGTGTTGCTGCTCCAGTTGTTGTTGGTTCTGCTACTGCTGCTGATGTTCTTGTTGCTGCTTCTGATGATAATGATGGTGCTGCTGCTGTTTCACTTATTTCTGGTGTTTGTTGTTCCACAACTGCTGTGCCTTTCTGTGAATTATTAACATTTGGAGTGTTCGCTTGCATTAGTAAAATTTCACATTTGTCTTGGAGAGGTGTAGCTTCACTGACAGCAGATTTCACATTTGAGTCTACAGGTAACACACACTTCCTGTCCATGAGAGGTACAACTTTCCTATCATCACACTGCACTTTTGAGATTTTATTTACTAGTTCAAAAATTTTTGTTACTATTATGTATTTTCCAAGTACATTTAGATGAGAACCATGTGTTGTGTGAAATCTTTTCCCTAAATTGCTGATGTTCACAAATGTTACATTTTCAAACCACTTGCAAATATTTTGCATCTCTTTATTTGCAGTTTCAATTTCTTTATTTACACAGGACCATTCTATCAAGTCGTAACAGTGTGGCACTGAAAAAACAATAACATTTGTTCCTCTCAGCTCATACACTTTTCTTTTTAGTGAGATTAAGAGATCATTTTTTTCATTCCTAGCGACATCATTTGATCCCACCAGGAAGATGGAAAAGTCCTTTTTGCTCAATGAGGAAACTTTTTCTTGACTCGTTGACGTAGTAGCACTGAATTTTGCTCCTGGTTTTATTGTACAGTTAAAATTAAAATTCTTACTACTTGTACGCCGAAATTCAGTGGCTATATTTCATCCTTGGCTGTTGGCATACAGTTCAATTTTACCGGTACTTGCTGTTCCGAGATTACCAGTTTTCTGCCTACCTTTGCAGTAAGCAAAGTCTTGTTTGGCACTATTTATTATGTCTTTTTTGCCAACACATGTCGATATTGTCTCAGTAGAACAGCTTAACGGTGGAAGATTTTTTGTGAGCACTTTCACATATGATCTTTTATTTAACTGCTGCTGAAATATTCCATGTTTTACCTCATTCACAAAGTTGATTGGTTTTCCACATGGTACACTCGCACTGTTAACTACACTGTCACAATCTGTACATGGATTCTGACATGTAACAAGACAATTGACCATCATTGCTTGTTTTCACAATGACCACCAGCAGTGGCAATACACACTTCCCATCTAGTGTGGAATGACCGTTGCATGCACACTAGCATTACAGAGGAGATCTCAAAGCAGGCTGCAGTAATACATTGTTACATACCATTGGGTATAGTTGGCATGTCCTTGTAGACAGCATCTTTCAGCTTTCCACACAGAAAAAAATCTAGAGGCATCAAATACAGGGAACAGGCTGGCCAAGGTACAGGTCCACTGCATCCGATCCAATGATTTCAAAACAAATTCATGAAGACATGCTGTAGTACTTCATGTGCTATGAACTGGACAGCCCTCATGTTTAACCAAAGGTTGCTCCTAGTCTGCAGGCATCTGTGGAAGATGGTCTGTTAGGTGGCTGTGATACTTGTGAGTATTCAGTGTTTCAACTATGAAAAATGGGCCTATGAGCCAATGGTTCACTATCCCACATCACACATTTATACTCCATAGAGACTGACATTCCACCTGCTGAAGCCAATGAGCATTTTCAACAGACCAATAGTGCATGTTTTGGCAGTTTACTTCGCCTTGACTGGTACATGTGGCTTCATCAATAAACAAGATACACAGTACATCATGAGTAACATGCTCATGTACAGAAGTTAATGAGGTTATCATAATTGTTTCCACGTAGCTCTTCACTGAGAGAGATGGGATGGGGATGGAACCTATGTCAATGGAGAATGCCTATGACTCTTGTGAGACTCATGCCAATTCGTCATGGGACTGCACAGGCACTAATGTGTGGAGCAACAGCAATAGCAAAATGAACATTAATTTCACCTCCTCTGTCATCACTTGTTTCCTTCTCTTAATGTTGCTGCATACACCAAACAAGAATGAACTGCATTCTTACTACACTCTCCATATGCCAAGAGCATGTCAGCTTTTTCTGATCTGGCAAATCCCACTGTTTGCTGATGATGTACTGCTTGGACTGTCACACACTAACTGCCTAGCAAGTTGCAATGCACTGAAGGAGCACCCATGCACACTGTCAGCAAACAGCAACATTGTACGTAGCAACTATGCAGGTTGCATAGCACAAAACTAGTGTCAGTCTGGAAACTTTTCAAAATACAATATTTTGTAAATGACTCACACTAGAATACTGGAAAAAAAGAAGAATAACACCAATGACATTCTAATTTATTTATCCTGCTTTTAGTTTGTTAATGTCAATAGGCATTCTTCCATTTAGGAAAGTGTATGTTTGCACAAAAATTACAATTTCTAAGTATTATTACTATCTCTTTATTGGCTAACAATATGAGCACCTGACTACCCATCCATGAAAACAACACATCAAAAGCACATTCCATTTTTGCAGTATTTGTGGTGCAAGTTTTAGGTGATTCACCCCACATACTCAAATCACACAAATACTGTGAACTCTTTGAGGAATTCAGAAAGAGAATATGAACCATAGGAATTCTTTACATCATCATTTTCATTATGTTCTTGACACACAGTGACACCTTTTGAGAGGGGAAGTTGAGACGGAAAGGCTAATAGACCCCAGAAAGGGAGCAACCACCTGTAGTGAGGACAACTGTGTGTGTGTGTGTGTGTGTGTGTGTGTGTGTGTGTGTGTGTGTGTGTGTGTGTGTGTGGTGTTGTTGTTGTTGATGATGATGAAGGCCTTAACAGCCAAAAGCTATAATTGTGAGAGTCTTTTTGTTGTGCCTAACTGCGACTCAGCATCTTCGCTATGTTGTGAACCAAAATTTGATGATTGCTTCAACAAAGCACAGAACTTCTGAAACCTGACATATATTTGTGCTATTTTCTCAAATTATGACATTATTAGAGGGCCATGACTGTTATATGATACAGAACGTTGATAGACTACAGCAACAACCAGCCACATTTTCGTTTCTGTTTCCTTTACTGATAAAGCACCATCAATTGTTTCAAATTTGCCCTTTGTTTGGCAGGCATGTTAGAAGCAGCAGCTTGATCATTGTGCACAGAGAGAGACAGTGAATACATTGCAGCAGCAGCAATGCCAGCACAATGTCTGTCCCTGTCCCACGCCACACGCACCAACTGTTGCCTATCCTGGTAATGAGCAATGCCTGGGTGAGCAGTACACTGGGCACACTTTCTGCTACACATTCTTCCTACTGAAATTTATATCCTCTGAAGGCTATTGCTGTCACTTCTTAACTTAAGCTTGAACTTCCACTAGGACTGTATTCATCCAACTGACAGGGGGTCATCCACATTGTTGTTCCACTACGTCTGACTGATGAAGCTTGTCCACTTCAGCCATATAACATCTGACACAGCCAACAACCAGTCAATTGTGAGGCAGTTGAACCAAAAAATTACCTCACAAGGCCATTCTCAGTGTCTAAACTTCAACTAATTTCAGCAGCTGTCTTTCTAAGACTCGAAATATTATAGAATATGCATTAGGAATAATGACTACTAAACAAAGATTGCTTCAAAAAATTTTGAAATTGATAATGCTGATAATGTTGACATTCTACTCAAATGTATGTGCTGGTTACACAACATAATATTTGACAAGGCAGGGGGAAAACTAGCAGTTACGTTCACTTGCAGCTAACACAGTTGACAAAAAGATATGCTTCTGTTGGTGAGAACAGCAGTGTCAGTGTAGTATATTCCATCTCAGATAAATTTATGACAATCTTTTTCTCAGAGGAATTGCATGGCTGAAAGTGGTTTGACTACATTACAGATTACTTGTTCCATAGTGTGAATGTATGGTTCAAGATCTTCTCAGTTTTGAATTTAAATAGAGTTTCTAAAAATTTTTGAACAGTCTTACTGAATGGAGGGTTTGCAATGTATTTTTGATGTACAAAATGAGCAGAGAATTCAATAGAAAAGTATGACATGTGCTTTTTTCAAGATCAGTATATTTCAGTCACCCCACCTCACTGCAATGATCCGATTGATATAGGCAAGACAGTAGTGGGGCCCTTCTAGTTTCTTCTCAATTTCATTTTTAAATACAGTTTCTAAGAAATTTTAAACACTCTTATTGAACGTACACCATACATCACATATTGGGTAAATATGATCGGACTTTTTTATGTCTTTTTGCTACATTATGATTAGAGTTTTGATTTTCCTCACTCTCACTCGTGTGCTCTGCAACTACCACGCATAAGTTGTAGGGTGGTATGTTTTGTCCTGCAAATTCCATTTCACTGGGATCTGTCCATAAGATGCCCATGTATGGCTGCATGTGGCCATCTTCGTCATGTGCAGTGGACACAACCCAATGCTGTACATGTCTTGGGATTAGTAGGCTTCATGTGGTCATATATAGCCATCCAACTAGTATTAGAATATGATTCCAGTGGATGCTCAACCTCATACTGGACAAATTTTGTAATACTGCTCGAGTCTGCTTTATGTCACCCATAATGAGCAGACCAAATTTAGCACAAAAATGAACACTAAATGTTCTGTGTGCAGCCCAGAGTGTGTACTATGGGTGAACTTGGCAGAATGACACTATTGTCTTGAAAGTTGTGTGGTACACTGCTTCTTGCCACTGCACATAGTCCCCATCAACCTTCGTGTGAGCAAACCACTATAGCACACTTTCATCAGAATACACAGTACACTGGTTCACTAAAAAATAAAGCCTGGAGAAAAACACAGAAGAGAGAGAGAGAGAGAGAGAGACAGTGAGAGAGAGAGAGGACAATTGTGTTAACTCAAGGCAGGATCTTTTCACAACATTCTTATCAATCACGGAATGTCTACACAATCCTAAGTGTTTTGCCAACGGCTTCTTTACCAAATAGACTGCCACGGTGCCCACCATGTACTTGTAACACATATAAGCTGTTGACTTACATGTCGGTGTTGGGGGAGGGTCACTTTTGCAGACACTCTTGCAGTCTGGCCCAAACCACCCATCAGGGCACACCTGCTGGGATCAGTCAGTGCCCATCCAGCCATCTGGGCACTCGCAGGAGCCATTGACGGGTGGGCACTGCATGCCTTTGCTGCAGATGCAGTTTTGAGAACAGCTGGCACTGAACATCACTGCTGGGCAAGTCTCCAGTTCAATGTGAGAACTGCAGAAAAGTGTCAAAAAGTGGGACTAAGACACATCATTCTGGGTTACCTTATAGTGACAGTAAATTACACATGAGTAAACAATTAACTACATGATTAAGACCATACAACTGAGTCTTCAGTGACTGCTGTACCTTTATGGCAAGGAAAGTACCCTGGCGCAAATGGCTGAAAGCAAATAACTTTTATTTTAAAATATGAAGATGTATATTCTACCACCCGTCAAGGTAATTTATCTGTAGAACTCCACACACTGCACTGTACAGGATATGACAGCAAATCAAGTGATTTCAAAACTGTTGTTGAGAGTGAATAATTTACTTTCTTTGTTCAAAGAACACACAGTAAACATAAAAGCATTTCGTTTTCAGACTGAAAAAACTAAAAATTCTTTACTTTCCAAAAATAATGTCTCTTAGACGCCCACCACCCCTTGGCAAGCACTCAGCAAGTCTTCTGCTGGCATCACCCATTACCTGTTGGAATGTCTCCACAGGAATTAATTGAATTTCTTCCTGAATTTGTCGTATCGACTCCTAGATTGTGTGTGGTACTGAATAATAACGCTTGTGGTTTCAAGTATCCCCACAGAAAAACAATAGCAGGCTGAAAGGCCTGAAGATAACATGTTTGGTTCCTCATACTTGCCAATATTGGTGCTATGTGACTGGTAGCCACATCACCTCGAAAGAATGCATGTTTGTTCACGAGCAGAGGAGCATACGAGCTAAGAAGTGAACATGATGTTGCCCGCCACAGTTATAGCACTTCACCATTCATTTTCAAGGAATTAAGAAAGAATAATTGCGAAAAAATATAGCAGACACCACATGGCACCTATTAATCTGTGGATTGGTTTCCCATGGATTTCTTGCAGGTTTGCCTTAGACTATTAACATAAGTTTTGCTTGTTAATGTATTCTGATAAATGGAAATGTGCTTAATTACTTGACAATAAGTTTTTAATGAGATGCTTGTTTCCATTAATCCACTACAGAAGTGTCTGGCATAGTCCTGTTCCTGAAGTCTGTGAAGAAGTTCAATCTTGTAAGCACAGAAATGAAGACCTATCCGTAAGATCCAACAAACACTGTGGTCTGAAAGCCCACATGCCAGAAAATGACAATCCACAAAGTAGTGTGAACTGTATTTGATAGGCCTCTCTCACTGCTGCTACGTTCTTGGGAGTACAGAGAGTTTTTCTGCTACCACCTCTCTTACATACTACAGGATATTTGATCAATGAAAATAATTTTTTAAAAATATGATATAATTAGATAGAAGATAAAGCTTCTCACAAAGCAGTGTCAGGAGAAAACACACATCAAGTTTAAAGAAATGTGCAAACTTTCAGAGCCAGCTCCTTCTTTTGGCAGAAAGTTTGAAGGGGAAGGGAGAGAAATGAAGGAAAAGCAATAAAAGGGAGGGGGAAAGGCACTAAAAGGAAGGGGGGCAGGGCACTAAAAAGGGAGGGAGACAAGGCACTAAAAGGGAGGGGGGCAAGGCACTAAAAGGGAGGGGTGGCAAGGCACTGAAAGGGAGGGGGGAAAGCACTAAAAGGGAGGGGGAAAAGCACTAAAAGGGAGGGGGCAAAGCACTAAAAGAGAGGGGGGAAAGCACTAAAAGGGAGGGGGGAAAGCACTAAAATGCAATGGGGGAAACACTAAAAGGGTTCCATCACCATGGTCAGCTGGCTCTCTGGGTAACTATACTAGTCACTTTCATGTTACTGTCAAGGTAAGTGCTGCAGTTGCTGGTCCACACTCTGTGGTATCACCATGGTTTGATTGACACTTGTATTTACACGTGTAGTATGTGCAAGTGCATACACCATCTTATAAGGTATTCTGCATACTCATGATTTCTGTAAATAGCCCTGTTGCTGTTTGCAGCAGTCAATCGGACCTGCTACTCAGTTCTCGTCTGCCACACTAATTGTTGTTCTTCACTTTGTATTTGTTTGTAGAGCTATAAGAGAGGCCATTGTACTACTAATGTTAATAAATCAACAAACACAAGATGTCAGGTTAATTTTTGCTTTTCACATTAACATCTTTCAGAACACCAAATTAGTATTGCAATAGTGTCAACAGATCGTGTTTTCTATATGACGGATTGTCTGCTAAGGTATAAATCAACACCATTCCTTATTTCCGTACAGAGAAGAAACCAGTCACACATTGTCATCCACAATGTTATTCCATGGGCAGAGCTCATCTCTGGCAGGGAAACAGCACAGAGTAAGTGGCCCCAAATCACAGTAAGTGGCCCCACATCACAGCAAGTGGTGATGTTTTAACACCTGTACCATTCCCCCCATGGAATTTCTAGCTGAAGGGCCACAATGAACACACACAACGTTTAACAATATTTTTACGTGTCTTAGGATCACCATAAAACTTTTATAACTGACATACCATTAATCAACATTCAATTAGAATAAACCTTACCAAGTGTGACATGTTTGAGATAAAGTTCAATGTGCCAAAAACAACATTAATAATATAAACTGGCACATGAGTGAAACAAAGCACTTTTATATCGGCTTTCCATTCTGATTTCTCATTGGGCACTTAGTTAAAGCCCAGACAGCATGATGGACATATTTATAGATTCCATGTCATGAGGGCAGTCTGAAAGTTTCTCCAGCTGATAGTGAAAATGACAATTTATGATTTCAAAGAAGTTTTATTTTTCAACATAATCTCCTCTAATATCAACATGTGTCATCCATCAGTGCTCCAGTGTCATTATCCCCTCTCTGTTGTGTACCTGCAGAAGTGATGCAAAGTACCGATTTATAGCCACATTGGTTTCTTGGTTGGATGAAAAGTGCTGAACAGTGAGGAATTTCTTCAGTTTTGAGAATAGATGGAAGTGTGAGTGAGCCAAATCTGGGGAACAGGGTTGATGTTCCAGTACTTCCTAGTATAAATCCCTGAATTACCCTATTGGCAAGGCACTTTTGGAGCAGGCGTATTGTACTGAAGAAATATGATGTTTTTCTTCTTTAGGTCAGGTCTGTTTTCATAAATGCTTGCATCCAGTTTCATTAGAAGTTGAGAGTAGTATTCTCAAGTAATGGTTTTTACCTGTTTTGATATAGTTAATCAACAAAATTCCTTTCACATTATAAGACACCAATGCTATCATCTTTCCTGCAAATGGTATTGCCCCTCCCTTCTTTGGAGCTGAAGAAATGGCTTCTATTCACTGCATAGACTACTGCTTGAATTCTGGTGTGTAGTGATGAATCCATGTTTCATCCAGTGTCACATATCGATGCAAAAAGTCACTCCTGTTTTTCTTAAAATGCCTCAAGCACTTTTCAAAAAGTGTTGTATAAATGCGTTTGTAATCAACATTGTGCACACCTGACACTCATCTTGCATACATCTTTGTCATTTACAATTCCTGGTGCAAGATGTGACCAACACATCCCTTTGATACCTCTGGAGCATTAACAGTTTTGTGCACCTTTATATGCCGATCTTCCAAAATCATATCATTCACTTTGTTGGTGGTTACCCGTGTGCTTGCACTTTTTGAACATCCTTCACATGGATCATCTTGGATGCTTTCACACCCAGGTTTAAACTCAGTCACTCATTTCTTTGAGTGAAAATTGGAGGTGAAGAGCTACTATACACATTTACAAGCAACAAATGAATTTTGGTCAATGTTAATCCACCTTTTACAAAGAATTTAATAACTGCACTTTTTTTTATATTTTCGTCACCATGCACACCAGAACTGTTCCAAATGACTGCCTACAGTCAGATTCTGCCTACTAACATATGTACAATGTAAGGTGGAAAAGTCACGCACATAGTGCTGCAATCTCTAGGGAAAGCTGAGAAGTTTCAGACAGCTCCTGTATTTCCATTCTTGTCTCTATTAATGTCATGCTGAAAGGATTGTAGCAGTGAGTGCTGTGGTGTCACCGCCAGACACCACACTTGCTAGGTGGTAGCCTTTAAATCGGCCGTGGTCCGTTAGTATACGTCGGACCCGCGTGTTGCCACTATCAGTGATTGCAGACCGAGCGCCGCCACACGGCAGGTCTAGAGACACTTCCTAGCACTCGCCCCAATTGTACAGCCGACTTTGCTAGTGATGGTTCACTGACAAAATACGTTCTCATTTGCTGAGACGATAGTTAGCATAGCCTTCAGCTACGTCATTTGCTACGACCTAGCAAGGCGCCATTATCAGTTGCTATTGATATTGTAAAGAATGTACAGACAAGAGTGACGTTCAACATTAATGGATTAAAGTTAAGTATTTCTACCATCTGTGTCCATTTTTCTAAGTTCTAATTTCCTTGTCCTGTTCCAGACCTCACGCCAGCCTGCGCGACCTTAAACGCGTGCCTTTCGGCTTCCTCTCAATTTAGTGGGTTGGTCTCCTGCCAATCCACAACAAGTGCAAGCAGGGATGACATCACATCAGTGCAAGCACAGTTGAACAATACAGCAGCTTCTCTTCTCTGAGCAGATCGTAGTGTGACTGAAAACATTTCATTATTCAACACTGTGCTTTATAGCTATCATGGCGAGAGCACTGGAAAAATGTATTTGTTCAATTTTTTTTGCATACAAGCCACAATCAAAGACAAATGGCGTCATTTTAGAGTGATTTATCGCTCACATTTAAAGGGAAATAGAGTAATTTTAGTGTGATAGTTACAGTGTGCTTCAGAGAACTAGCACACATTCACCAACCACCAATGAACAGTAAAACATCAAGTGTCTGATGCTGAAGTTTTACTGCACAAACAGTAAGAATGAAATAAGCAATAATTTTTTTTCCTTTCAGTATTTACTGTGGTGAGTCAGCAAGAAAATGTTTCAAAAAGCTTTGAAATTGTATATAAAGTTTGTTGGAAGTCACTAACCAGTCTCATTCTCAAATACTGGATGAGTGTAGTCTGCATAATGTGTGCACTGTGGGCTACACTACTACAAGGAATAGACACAGTTTCTAGCTGCAATTCTTATCTTAATGTGGTACACCTTGAATGTGTGAGTCATATTAAAGTATCAACCTGGCTAGATCAGGGTGAAGCTGTACTTTTGCAGAGACCCAAAGCTAAGCAGCTGGTCTATATATTCAACGAAAACAATCAATTTTTGAAAAACTAATGTAACTGGATGGATAAAAATATCTACTCACCAAGTGGCAGAAGAACATACACATAAAAAAGGTTATAATTAGGCAAGCTTTCAGAGCCAGTGTCTCCTTCTTCAGGCAGAAGGGTTCAAGGGGAAGATAGAGGGATGAAGGGAAAGGACCAAAGAGGCCTAGTAAAAGAGGTAGATTTCAGGAAGGGCACCCAGAACCACAGGTCAGGGAAGACACTCCTTTTCATCCCACCTGGCAAGTCCCCCCTGATCTGCAGTTCTGGCAAATTTCCAGAAATCTACCCCTTTTCCTAGACCTCTCCAGCTGTTTTCCTTCACCCCTCTTCCTCCCTCTTCAACACTTCTGGCTGAAGAAGGAGCCACTGGCTCTGAAAGCTTGCCTAATTATAACCTTCTTTTATGTGTTTGTTCTGCTGCCACTTGGTTAGTAGATTTTTTACCTACCCCATTTCATTATTTTGTCTATATATTCGATATCTGAGTGCTGTAGAGGTGGAGCAGAGGGTGCTGATTTGGGGAACAGAGTTGTGGACAGGGCATAAAGGTGTCATGCCTGTATGCAAGTAACTGAGGTCACCAAGATAGGCTGTACCAAGCCGAGCATTACAGTCCCCCTGGGCAGTGACACATGCAGCATGTGATTGACTCAGCAGCCAGTGGCAAGGGGAACAGTGTGGTGATGGAAGCTGTATCTATTAGTTGCTGCATTACTATCCTATGTATCACCATGCATGGACTGGCAAGGCATCTGTGAGGACAGAGGATCATGTAGTTGACATTTGACTACATGCTAAGACAGATAGTACATAAGCTGGGGAGTCAGCAGATTTAATAACCAGTGAAGTGACATTTTTACCATGTGGCTGTGTTTGCGAATATAATTAAAGTATATTACAGTTCTGTTCAATACAGGCAGAATCTGACCATCCAGGAAGTAGGAGTCTAGCCTTACTATAGCTGACAATTAGTGATTTGGTAAACTACATTCAGTTTTGCTTTCTTGTTCATGTACAGTCAGAGAGAAAGAGAAATTGTATGTGCAGTTTTGAGGAACAGACTGGTCAAAGGGATGAGTAGTGCTTAAGAAATAAATTGCTTTTAATGATCAAGTTTAAGTTAAATGTTGAGGGTATAGTTTACATGGTTTTTAAACAAGTATATTCATGTGTTAATGACAAGAAAACCTTTATGAATTTTCTGCCTTATTGTAAGACTAGTGTGTTTGGAGTATAGTTGTCCAAAGTTCAGTGGGATTTGTAAATGTACAGTAAGCCAGTTAACAATTTACAAAGTTTTTATTTTATTAAGTTGTAATTTTTATTAACTAGTGTTCAACATAAAATTAGAGGGAGAGTTTACTTGAATAAATAATATTTTGAGAATTAATCTTTCTGCTATGAACTGAGTAATACTTTAGAACATAGTACAACTGTCTAGCAATTTGGATTCCTATTTGGGCTACTGATGTCAAATAAATGTTTTTAAAATTTCTGTTGATATTCGGTGAATCTCCAGTAGTTCGACCTCCCTAAAGCCATGTCCTGTCATTGTTCAAAGGTTTATATTATGACATTTTAATTTCTTAAATTTCATTAACCATTATACAACATGATGAAAATCAAATTTGGTTTCCCCTGGGATTTGTTAGATAGGCAACTTGCAATTTCCACCTTGCACCATGAACAAGATTAGCTGTTCATTAATACAGATGAGATTGTAAGTACCATGTGTGGTATCATATACTGTTTCAAGCATAACTTTAACTTTTAGGCAACTTATACCTCATTTCTGACTGCTGTGAATCTGCTGGTCATAAATGCCTGTTACAGAGTATTTCTCCTTCAGTAAAGATTCCATAGTGTTTATCTTCAAACACTTATTTTACACTTATGCTGTTCTATACATAAAAGACATTGATGTGGTGTAGAGAAAACACATGTCCATTTCTTAAGTTTTAACCATTCCAGTTGGATTTTATCTATTGAAAACTTGATATTTACTTCATTTTAAACCAACATACCTTCACTTTCATAAGAACAGTAAAGATGAACACAGTCATAACTACATATGTTGTGGTGTAACACAGTATTTTTAGGAATAACATATTCCACTTTTATCTTCTTAGGCCAAAGAAAGAATGTTTGCGAGAAGTGAAAACGTAGTTTATCAGCTCCAGACATCAGCAAGGCATGACAGAGAATAAACTTCTCCACCTGCTGCAGTGGAACACTTGTTCTTTGGATGTCACAGCTTGGTGATGCCTTGGAAGTCAAGTAGTAGAAAGATGTATGTAAGAGTGTAAATGATGATAAAAAACTGAAAAACTGTTATAAGAATTGTCTTTGTCTAATCCCTAATGTCAAAGCAAGATATGTATGTAATAGTTTGTCATGAGTAATAAAGTAAAAGGGTCCTGTTTACCCATCATTGTAACTGAAGCTGTGTGCGAAAAACATCAGGTGTAAAATACAAAATAGTTACCATTAAGCCATTTACATCATTTAGTAGATTCAACAGACTGGAGGACTCTTCCAGCACCCACACATTGCAGCAAGGTGAATAAGTCTGGTGGTATGGCTCTGTGGCACTGTGCAGCAGGACCACGAATGGAATTAACTTTGACAATGGGGACCGTTGACAGACCCACATCACACTGATATACAGTAGATGTAGAAGAATTGAAACCAAACAGTTGAAGACAGATGTCCTTGATGATGCAGTTGGTGTTGGTGTCACTTGCTCCCAACTGTCAGAAAATGCTAAAACAGAAATGACATTGATCATTAAGTTCATTTTGGTTTGGCAGCCATTTCAGTAATTTGTGCTACATGGTTTTCACAAGCATGGAATAAATGCAATGTTGTACAGTGATTTCCCTGTTTCTTTTGGACTGGAAAGCATGTGGTGAGATTAGAGCAAATTTGGATGCTGTTTTCAGAGAGCCTTTTCCATTGGTGACAATAGTGAGCCACTTGTTCAATCAGATACACCCCAGGTATTTTGAACTGGACACAAGTAAAACAGCTAATCTCAATAGGGAAACAACAAAACAAGAATACTCATGTCAATTCACTATGCACTCAACACCCACAGTGTGGTCAATAGGCTGCACCTCTCCAGGAAAGCAGGCTGTGGATGACTCAGGGAAAGTGAGACAGATAGCAGAAGAAGAGAAGCACACATTAGTAGACTGTGTGCAAGAATGATGAGAATCAGCTCTGACTGGGGTCAACAACAAAAAGTTTCTCACAGCCCACTAACCAGAAAGCTAGTATTCCAATGCTTGACTGACAGTGTGTGCAATAAAGTGCTGTATGGGTAGTTTCTGGAGAAGACTGAGGGCAAAATAAGTAAAGAAAAATCTGTTCTTGGTCATTCAATGGAACCCTAAGGAATGAAACTTCAGGACTGACATTTGCTGCACAGAAACAGGCAATCAGAATTAATGCCATCAGAGTCAGAATCGAGAAATCAGCAAAAGACCCAAAGTGCAGACTCTGTGAAGAACATGAGGAAATAATTGACCATATCTTCACCTGTTGCAAAAAGATTGCTCAGACTGATTACAAGCAGAGACAAAATGAATGGCAAAGAACTGGTGGGACCACAAGGCAGAAAAAGTTGCCAAAAACAGACATCTTCACACAACAATGTATAAAACAGACATTTATAAGGTTACAATTCATCATCATGACTGGGTTGCCAGAGTCATAAATATAGTGCAGCTGTTTGCATACTAACCCAACATGTAGAACAATGTAGGTTCAAATCTTGTCAAATGCATCATTTTTTTATTTATAAATCTAATCAAAAGACTGATTATTATTTTTATTTCTAATATCTACCATGTAATTTTCATTATTGTGTTATTTTTTTCCTAACATTCTATTTTCATTTGGAATCTGCCTATGTCACCTACAAACTGCAACCAAATGACAATCAGGACTGCTCATTGATTGGTAACACAGTAGCTCATGTAGCCACTGTGTGGATAGATTCAGATACCATTTTGTTTTCAGTGCCGAAACTGAAATTTTTCTGTCTTGAAATTGCTTATAGAAATTAGCTTTAATCACCCTGAAAAAAAGTGATCATGATCTTAATTCTGCTGCACATTGTAGACTGCTGTAGTCTTGCATATATTGCACATCACAAGGTTGTGGTTAGGTTAGGATTTGAGTTTATATTGAGGGCTACAAAATGTGTCATCATCCACTTCAGTCACTGATCACTTAAAATAAGAGCATCATGAATTTCTGTCATACCTTTCAGTGGCCGCTTCCAACATTGCTCCACATTACATATTAACAGCACTTGTGAAGTGATCTACCATGCTTGTGTGTTGTCTATAAATGAGCAGTAGCCAGTAACCAATGTGACACAGTGTGGCAGCATGTGACAGATGTCAACTATCAAGAAATTTCAATGTTCCTGCAACTGCACTATCATTTTGGTAAGTTTGTTATGATGAATGATGGCGAGTAAGAAAACTGATGTAAACACAAGAACTTCAGCTGCTCTCTCACATCTGTCTGTTTGGAGTACTTTTAGCTTGTGATGAGCACCCTGTTCTCCCCCATCCCAAGCTGCACCAATACACGATGTGTTGGCATGTGCAGTATCACTGCTGAGCCGGTGTACAGAGGAGCACGGGTAGGAATGTGCATATGTGCATTGTGCTCCTGAAGCAGTGTGGAACTATGGATTAAACACATTGAAGACTGTGTAAGCATTGTATTCACTACATTGAATCCTATCACACAGCACATGTAAACAAATCAAGCATTTTCACAATAATAATGAGTTTCAAAAATGTAAGAGTAAATATCTTTCCCCTATTTGCACAATATTCTTCCAATCAATAATCGTCTCTTGTTGTTCTTCATCAGGGTTCAAGCTATCTCATCACACTATTTTATCAGAACGTGTTTCAGTGTGTTACTAATCATGAATTTGAACATCATGCTCGATGCTGTAGTTTTTTGATGTACCTCAGTGTTTATGATGTCACACCTCATGAACTATGTGTTGTTCAATGATATAATTTTGCAGGTATGTTCAGTTGTATATGTGAACATGGCCTGAAAAATGTTCTATTAATACAGTCAGCAGTAAAGAAGTAATGAATTAAAACAACACACCTGATGTGAAAATGAATAGGAAAAATGTGGTTAGCAATAAAATTATTTTCTTTCGCCATTTCTGTTGGGTATCAGCAATGAAAAATTTCATAAACATTTGAAATGATATGTAGAGTTTTTTGCCACTCACTAAGTGCTCTCATTCTCAAATACTGGATGAATAAAATTAGGATATTAGTGTGTCATGGCTTACACTACTTTATCAAGCCACCCCCAATCCTTTCATGGATAGATGATCCTTACCCCCCCCCCCCCCCCCCCAGCAATTCTTTCCAGATAATAAGTGATATGTGTACCAAGTTTCGTTGAAATTGGTCCAGTGGTTTCAGAAGAGATGGGAAACTTACATACATACATACATATGTAAATACATTTTTATAGTATGTTTGGATATCTTTTGTGTGTGTGTGTGTGTGTGTGTGTGATACAATTTTGATGAAATAAAGCCTATATGGTGGCCAAAGCTATACTCATATTATCTGGTAAAATCCCACAAAAATTCATCTAGTAGTTTTGGAGGTTTACAATATAAATAAAAATACAGAGTGCTACTCAGCATAAAGATGACATGTTGAGTTGCGGACATGTACAACAAAAAGACTGTTACATATGTAGCTTTTGACCTAAGTGTTCTTCAGTAAAGGAAATACACATTCACTCACAGGAGCAAGCACATCTCACATACACATGATTGCTGTGTTTGGCAGATGGAATCAGAATGAAACCGTTAAGTTGAATGGAAGCTGCAATCTGGAGGGAGCAGGGAAGGGGAAAGTTTAGCAGGGTATGGATGAGGACAGAGAAGAATGCTGCCTGGCAGATTGTGCAGGGACTAGACTGCAACAGGTGCTGTGCCAGGAATTGTGGGGCAGGGAGGCAGGGAACTCAGAAAAAAAGTGAGAGGAGTGGGGAAACATGAATGTGTGCATAAGCAGAGGGTGGGAAACAGAGGGTGGGAGATGAGAATGGAGAGGAGGTATAGGACTAAGGAGATGGAAACTGTTGGGTGGAGAGTGTGGGGATAGTATGTTACTGTAGGGCGAGGCAGGGATAATTTTGAAAGAGGAGAATGTGTTGTCAGAATAACTCCCACCTGTGCAGAAAAGTTGGTGATGGAGGGAAGGACCTAGCTGTGAAGCAGCTGCTGAAATCAAGCATGTTGGTTCATCTGCAAGTTGTGTCACAGGGTGGCCTACTTTGCTCTTGGTCACAACTTGGAGTGGCCATTCAACCTGGTGGACTGCTGGCTATTAGTCATACCAACATAATAACTATACAAAGATTGCAGAAAAGTTGGTATATGACATGGCTGCTTCCTCAGGTGGACTGTGACAGAACTGGAAAAGAAAGGTGGTTTGTTGGGGTAAGTCTTGCACCTGGATCATCCACAGGGATATGATCCCTGTGGCAAGTGGTTGGGATTGAGAGTCAGAACGGGATGTTGTGGAGGTTGGATAGGCTATGGAATAGAACTTTAGGAGGGATGGGAAGGACCTTGGCTAGGATGTCATTCATTTCAGGGTGTGATGATAGGTAATCAAAGCCCTAATATATTTTTATATTGCAACCTAGTGTTTCCATTGTTTAGTTTTGGAGATTAGTGTCTATAAAAAGACAGACAGAGGAAGTTTTACTAAAACTTTAAATCATGATGTCTTTTTAGGGTTCCATGCTTCAGTCGGTAAAAATGGATTGCTCTGTTGAACGTCTGTCTGTGCAACTATTAAAAACCTTTTTCTATGGGAAAGATAGACATAGCAAGTTGAAATTTATGTCATGTATTGAGCTCAATCGTCCCTTGGTGGTGTAAAAAACTGAAGCTTCCAAGTCAATGCAACCATCATTTATATCATATATTTTAATACTCATGAACTCACTAATCAAAACCTACAACTTTGTCCCATTGGCCTAGAATCATGAAATTTGGGCAGAAGCAATGTTTCAGCACAGTGAAAGGTAAACACCTGATAACTGTTAATTTGTAATTGTATCATACAAAAATATATTTCTTTTGTCATTTGTTATACAATATTGAATTAGAAATTAAAACAATAAGTACTTGTGCATTCTGCTGTTGGGGCCACAGGTGTAAAACTCAAATATCGAGCAAGGAATGACTTTATTGCTTATATGATGTGCTTTGGAATTTATCCACCATCAGATATTCAAGAGCAATTACTGCACAAAGGCATTGTGCTTCAAGTTTTATGTGAAACAAACATTCATGGATTAGACTACCTATGTGCAGTAATTACTCTTGCGTATCTGATAATGGACAAAGTTTGAAATGAGTCATGTGAGCAATAAAATCATACTTTGCCTGATGTTTGACTTTTATCATAGCAGCCTGAAGGGAGAACTGCTGATTATTATAATAATGGTCACTTGGCTGATGCATGACTTTTTTGTCACATTTATATCACTGAAATTGAAACATTCAAAAAAGTCTTTAAATCTCTGGGACTGGTATCTTGCCAGTATCAATCTTGATAACATGCAAAAATGGTCAAGATTCCAGATTCCCAGAATGAATGAACTATCTGTATACATAACTAAGTTTGTAAAGAACACTACTCACATGTGATCAATTTTTTTTCTGAAATTAAATTTTGATGACTTACAGCCTATATGGTACCCCAAACCATGCTCAAGTTACCTGTGAAAATTCCATGAAAAATGGTCTTATAATTTTGGAGATAAGTGTGTTCAAAAACAACAGATAGGCATGATAGTTTTATAGATTTATTATTAGCATAGATTATGCCTGCCTGATAGAGAGAACCATTCACAACAAACAGGTGTTTCAGCACTTGTGAATGTGGGACTCACCCTGTCTCCCCAGAACCCAGGTGCTCACTTGCACACACCAGTGATGTGGTGGCATGAGGCTCCCTTGAAGCAGTCACACCCCTCACTGCAGTTGCGGCCCCACAGCCTGGTAGGACAGTGATTGGCACGCAGTGGATCCTACAGCAATGTCACTGTGATGAGCACACATCTTGCAATGCTACTCTCATACACATTCTGTAAGTGCATTATATTCCACAAACTCATTATTGTTTCATTTTTGAAAAACCAAAAACTAAATGGAGAGAGAATCTTGGAAGTGAATGTTTGTTTAAATGTTCTAATTTTCTATTTGTCAGTGCACTGAACTTATTCTGCACAAGCCATAAATTTTTGGAATTATGAAACTTTTATTCAAACTGAAACTCCAGATAAGGAATATCAGCAATGTAGGAAAAAATAGATTACAACTTACCGTAAAGATGATATGTTAAGCTGCAGACAAACAGAATTAAAAAACACTTACACATAAATGTTTGGCCACAGCCTTCATCATTAGAGGATAAACTCACACCATTCATACACACAAACAAGCACCCCTCATGCACACATGCCTGCCACCTCCAGCACGTTGGGTCAGATGCTGGAGGTGGCAGGCATGTGTGCATGAGGTGTGCCTTCTTGTGTGTGTGAATGGTATGTGTTTATCTTCTACTGATGAAGGCTGTAGCCAAGAGCTGTATATAAATCTCTCTTATTTGTGCCTGTCTGCAGCTTAATGTGTCATCTTTACAGTAAGTAGCAGTAATCTTTTCTTACATAATTGGAACTTTTATTTAAAATGATTTGGAATAGGATTTGTAATTCAAAAGTCTGATTGTGTTACCTTGTTAAAATAATGCAACTGCTCTCATCAAGAATATGCTATTAAAAGAAAATTTTCCAAAAGTTGTAATGTAAGCAAGTCATATTACATAACATTTCTAATAAGATAAAAGTTTTTTTTTAAATAATTGTCACACATCGTATTTAAAAGCTAGTATTTTCCTTTAGACCAAAGTTTTATTCTCTTTAAAAACACATTAGTTTAAAAGCTACTGACATGCAAAATTCCATGTTCCAGAAATTTCTAACTTTAAAATGAAATTTCTTCCAGCATTCATTATTATAGTTTTATTGTACTGAATTATCTGTTCATGAAAATGTGTAAGCTTGTCAAAATTGATATTTTCACTATACAACCATGGTAATTAAAATTCTTAGTTTCTAGACTTTTCTCATGCCAAAAGATAAACATGAGATGAGTTGAGTTAAGCAGCTGGAAATCACCATGACTACTGTCAAACAAATTGTGGCTGCTGAGAATTAGTATGTTGTACGAACTCCTGAGTTTCGTGTACCTGTGATACCTATACCTGAAGTACCTCAAGTAATGTCCTATCCTGTGGATCGTATCTCCTCTGCAGAAAGTACACGATCTCTCATCACTGACTGCAAACGGCATGGCAATAGTAGATCTAGGCATGCTTTACAGGGTGGATGGGGACCAGGGAGGACTCTGGGTGTTGTACCCATCCACCTGACCAACAAGTCTGAGGTGCTGTCTGGCAGAGAAACTGAAAGTGAGCCAGTGGGACTCACTTCACCTGTTTTGGGGAAACTTAGTTTGTCTCGTGTCAGGAGGAGGCAAACCAAAATTGTAAGGGTTTATTAATCACCAGCAGTTCAAATGCATGGCAGATGATGGTACCCCTTAGGGAAATGGCAGCTAGGGACCGGAAAGGACACCAGGTGCACTCAGTGTGTGTATATGCCTGGGGGACTCATCCAGTATACTGAAAAGGCTATTCTGGCATCCATTGAGGGAACAGGGTGCAACCAACTACAGATTGTGGTGCACATTGGAACAAATGATGCCTGTCATCTGAACTCCAAGGTCCTTCCAGGGACTGGCAGAGAAGGTTGAAAAGACAATCCTTGCATGTGGAGATTCAACAAAGCTCACAATTTGTAGCATTGTCCTCAGAACCTATCGTGTTTCAAGTTGGGTGGAAGGTCTGAACCCGAAACTTTAAAGGTTCTGTGAAAAACTAGGCTGCAACTTCCTGCACTTGTGACATAGGTTTGAGAACTGTAGGGTTCACCTAAATTGATAAGGTGTGCACTACATATCAGAGGCTGTTGCAAATGGGCAATGGAGTTGGTGAATTTGTCACAGTAGACAAGAAGCTTAAATCCACCAAGGTAGAAATATGAGATTGTCTGAGCGAGACTCAGTATCAGGGATGGGCATAAAAAGATAATTGGATCCTTCTATTGCCCACTAGACTCATCTTCTGATGCAACCAAAAACTTTAGAGGAAAACTCAGTTCATTCATGTGTGTTAGTTCCACAATCATACTGTAATCTTCAGTGGAGACTTTAATCATCCAATAATTAATTGGGTAAATTACAGATTTGTTAGCGGTTGGCATGATAAGACATCCTGTAAAAGATTAGATTAATTACTCATTCCATAGACCCACAAAAGAGGGGATCCTCCTGGGTGTGGAACATGTCAGATAAACACATTAAAAAATGTAATTAGAAAAACTTGAGTTTCATTAATTTTAATGATCCTCAGTCAATAAACATTAAAATTATGTACATGAATTAAAATTAAACTTCTAATATTTACAGATGTAATACTTACATCTGCTTTCATTAAATCCATCATTCACACAGTAGCTAGTTACTTGGCTATTACAACCAAGTATTGTCAAAATTTAAATTATTCATTTCAATGATCCTCAGTTAAGAACAGTCAAATTATGACAAGATTTGAAACTAAACTTCCACTATTTACAGACTTAAGACTTACATCTGCTTTCCATACATACATCATTCACACAGTAGGTAGTTACTTGGATGTTACAATCAAGTATTGTCAAAAATTAAAGTATAATAAATTTTCATTAAAATGGTCTACTGCACTTGTTGAGAAATTCATGGATGGAACAGAAGGAGTTGGCCACCAAAAATTCTTTTCAGTTACGTAAATTGTGCCTTGTCTGAAACTGAACTCTTAGTGGTTGCTGGTAACTTACTGAAAATATGTGTTGCTGAATACTGGAGTCCTTTATGGGCAAGAGTAAGTGATTTTAAATCTTTATGTATATTGTTCTTATTCCTAGTATTGACACTGTGTTCTAAGCAATTAGTTGGAAAAAGAGATGTTTTATTTACAGCAAATGCCTTCTCTGAAAACTACATGGAACAGGTAGTTAAGGGCCCCACTAAAGAAGGAAATATATAGGATTTAATGGCAACTGATAGACCTGATGTCTTTGAGGATGCCTACATTGAAACTGGTATCAGTGACCATGATGTTGTTGTGGCAAGAATGATTACCAAAGTACGAGTGACAACTAAGGCAAGCAGGAAGATATATATGTTCAGTAAACTAGATAAAAATCTCTAGTGCCACATCTCAGTGAGGAACTTGAAACTTTCAGCACAGGGCAGGAGCATGTAGATGAACTCTGGTTGAAGTTTAGAATAATACACTCCTGGAAATGGAAAAAAAGAACACATTGACACCGGTGTGTCAGACCCACCATACTTGCTCCGGACACTGCGAGAGGGCTGTACAAGCAATGATCACATGCACGGCACAGCGGACACACCAGGAACCGCGGTGTTCGCCGTCGAATGGCGCTAGCTGCGCAGCATTTGTGCACCGCCGCCGTCAGTGTCAGCCAGTTTGCCGTGGCATACGGAGCTCCATCGCAGTCTTTAACACTGGTAGCATGCCGCGACAGCGTGGATGTGAACCGTATGTGCAGTTGACGGACTTTGAGCGAGGGCGTATAGTGGGCATGCGGGAGGCCGGGTGGACGTACCGCCGAATTGCTCAACACGTGGGGCGTGAGGTCTCCACAGTACATCGATATTGTCGCCAGTGGTCGGCAGAAGGTGCACGTGCCCGTCGACCTGGGACCGGACCGCAGCGACGCACGGATGCACGCCAAGACCGTAGGATCCTACGCAGTGCCGTAGGGGACCGCACCGCCACTTTCCAGCAAATTAGGGACAATGTTGCTCCTGGGGTATCGGCGAGGACCATTCGCAACCGTCTCCATGAAGCTGGGCTACAGTCCCGCACACCGTCATGCCGTCTTCTGCTCACGCCCCAACATCGTGCAGCCCGCCTCCAGTGGTGTCGCGACAGGCGTGAATGGAGGGACGAATGGAGACATGTCGTCTTCAGCGATGAGAGTCACTTCTGCCTTGGTGCCAATGATGGTCGTATGCGTGTTTGGCGCCGTGCAGGTGAGCGCCACAATCAGGACTGCATACGACCGAGGCACACAGGGCCAACACCCGGCATCATGGTGTGGGGAGCGATCTCCTACACTGGCCGTACACCACTGGTGATCGTCGAGGGGACACTGAATAGTGCATGGTACATCCAAACCGTCATCGAACCCATCGTTCTACCATTCCTAGACCGGCAAGGGAACTTGCTGTTCCAACAGGACAATGCACGTCCGCATGTATCCCGTGCCACCCAACGTGCTCTAGAAGGTGTAAGTCAACGATCCTGGCCAGCAATATCTCCAGATCTGTCCCCCATTGAGCATGTTTGGGACTGGATGAAGCGTCGTCTCACGTGGTCTGCACGTCCAGCACGAACGCTGGTCCAACTGAGGCGCCAGGTGTAAATGGCATGGCAAGCCGTTCCACAGGACTACATCCAGCATCTCTACGATCGTCTCCATGGGAAAATAGCAGCCTGCATTGCTGCGAAAGGTGGATATACACTGTACTAGTGCCGACATTGTGCATGCTCTGTTGCCTGTGTCTATGTGCCTGTGGTTCTGTCAGTGTGATCATGTGATGTATCTGACCCCAGGAATGTGTCAATAAAGTTTCCCCTTCCTGGGACAATGAATTCACGGTGTTCTTATTTCAATTTCCAGGAGTGTAGATGACCATGTAGTGGGAAGATATGTAACCAGTAGAACAGTTCATAATAGAAGACAACATCCAACATATACAGTCACGGTAAAGAAACATCTAAAGAAACAGAGTACTGCATAATAGGTGCAAAACAAAACAGAGGGTTATAGATCAAGAGACAGTGAGTGAAATTCATTTAGCTGTCAAGGTAGCAATGCGTGATGCCTTCAATGACTACCATAGCAGAATATTGTCAAGTGATCTTTCACAGAACCCAAAGAAATTCTAGTTCTATGTAAAGGCTGTTAGTGGCACCAAAGTTAGTGTCAAGTCCCTAGCGAATGAGACAGGAACTGAAGTTGAGGGTAGCAAAGCAAAAGCAGAAATGCTTGACTCCATTTTCAAATGCTCTTTCACGAAGGAAAACCCAGGAGAACTGCCCCAATTTAATCCTTGTATCATTGAAGAGATGAGTGAAATAAGTATTAGAGTCAGTGGTGTTGAGAAACAGCTGAAATCATTCAAACTGAATGGAGCTCCAGGTCTTGATGGAATCCCTGTCAAATTCTATAGTGAACTTGTGGCTGAGTTAGCCCATCTTCAATCTATACTGTATCATAGATCCCTCAAACAAAAAACCATGCCCAGTTTGTGGGAAAAGGCACAGGTCATACCCATCTACAAAAAGTAGTAGAAGTGATCCAAATCCTTGACATCGATATGTTGCAGAATGTCATAACATATTCTGAGTTCAAACATAATGAAATATCTTGAACAGAATGACCTCCCCAGTACCAATGAGCATGGATTTTTGAAACTTCATCATGTGAACCCCAACTTGCACATTTCGCACATGACACACTGAAAGCTTAGGGTCAAGGCAGTTAGGTAGAGGCAGTATTTCTTGATTTGTGAAAAGTATTTCACTGAGTACCACACCTACACTTATTGTCAAAAGTACAATCATGTGGAGTATCAAGCAAAATTTGTGACTGGACTGAGGACTTTTTGGCAGCAAGGATGCAACCTGTTATCTTGAATGGAGAGTCATAGTCAGATGTAGAAGTAGCTTTGGGTGTGCCCCAGGAAAGTCTGTTGGGCCCCTTGCTGTTCATATTGTATATTAATGACTTTGGATCTAAATCTGCACAAAATGAAAAAAAATGTAGTATCCTATGACTATAATATCAATGAGTCACTGTTGGAATCAGCCAACTCATAGAAGTGTCTGGGTGTAACAATTTGTAGGGATATGAAATGGAATGATAACATAGTTTCAGTCATGGGTAAAGCAGGTGGTAGATTTCAGTTTATTGGTAGAATACTGGAGAAGTGCAACTGTCTACAAATGAGATTGCTTAGAATCACTCGATCAGCTGGTTCCAGAATTATGCTTAAGTGTGTTGGACCAGTACTAGATAGGACTAATAGTGGATATTGAGCATGTACAGAGAATGGCAGCACAAATGGTCACAGGTTTGTTTAATCTGTGGGGGAGTGTCACAGAGATACTAAAGGAACTGGAAGACTATTGAAGATAGAAGTAATGAGCATGTACAGAGAATGGCAGCACAAATGGTCACAGGTTTGTTTAATCTGTGGGGGAGTGTCACAGAGATACTAAAGGAACTGGAAGACTATTGAAGATAGAAGTAAACTACCCCAAGAAAGTCTGTTAGCAAAGTTTCAAGAACCAACTTTAAATGATGACTCTGGAAATATGCTATAACTCTGTACATATTGCTCTCATAGGGATTGTCAGGATAAGATTGGAATAATTACTACATACACAGAAACACTGAAACAACCATTCTGCCCACACTCCATGTGTGAATGGAATGGAAAGAAACCCTAATAATTGCTACATTTGGATGTACCCTCTGCCATGCATCTTACAGTAGGTCGTAGAGTACAGATGTAGAAACAGGTATAGGCGTAGATGTAGATAACTTATAAATACTAGCAAAGTGCAGCAAGATGTGCACAGGGAATCGTTTGGAGATTAGAGGAAATAAACATTACAAGGTACATAGTCATTTCTGAACCACTTTGTTTGACATCGCTTCATGTCATTGCACTTACCATTGACTTCAGTCCTACAGAATCGTCATATATTTGAGTTAGTGTTCTGGTTATTTTTATGTACATACGGTCCGTCTGGAGGTGCAGTAGCACTGGTGAGACATGCAGCGGCAGATCCCACTATTCTGGTGGTGGCAATTCAACTCACGGTCCTCCCCGTGCTTGCCTTCTGAGCAAGGTTCCTGGCATCTGCAGAGCAAGGCAAAACATCATTCAAACTGTGCTAAAGTGTAATGTATTCATATCACATTGACAACTACTGACCGAGATATGACTGTAGAGCATATCTATACCTACATCTACATACATACTCTTCAAGGCCACCACATGGTGTATGGGGGATGGTACCCTTTAACACTGTTGGTCATTTTCTTTCCTATTCCATGGGTTTGTGTGCCCCCACACGAGCTCTAATTTCTCTCATCTTATCTTTGTTGCCCTTATGCAAAATTTACACTGGCAGTAGGCAGTGGGCCTCAAATGCCAGTTCTCTAAGTCTGCAGAATAGTGCTTCCCAAAAGGAGTGTTGTCTTCTCTCCAGATATCCCCATTTGAGTTCACAAAGCCAATTGTAATACTTGCATGTTGTTCGAAGCCAACAATAACAAATCTTGAAACTCTCCTCTGAATTGCTTAAATGTCCTCCTTCAGTCCAACCTAGTGTGTATCCCAAACACTTGGGCAGTACTCAAGAATGGTTGTGCTAATCTCCCATATGCAGCCTCCTTTACAGATAAACCACACTTCCTTAAAATTCTCCCAATAAGCTGAAATTGACTATTCGCCTTCCCTACCACAATACTCACATGCTCAACCATATCATGTCCCTTTGCAAAATTATGTCTAGATATTTAATCTATGTGACTGTGTCCATCAGCACATTATTAATGCTGTATTCGAAAATTATGAGATTGTTTCTGCTACTTGTCTGCATTTACTTACATTTTCTGCATTTAGAGTTAGCTGCCATTCATCACACCAACTAGAAGTAATGTGTATGTCATCTTGCATCCTCCAATAGCCACTCAATGACAACACCTTCCTGTAAACCATTACACCATCAGCAAACCACCGTAAATTGCTGTCCACCCTTTCTGTGAGATCGTTCATACATATAGCGAACAATGGTGATCCTATCACACTTCCCTGCAGCACTCCTGACGATACCAGTGTCTCTCATGAACACTCTCCATCAAGGAGCACATACTGGGTTCTATAATTTAAAAAGTCTTTGAGCTACTCACACATCTGGAAATGTAATCTGTATGCTCAGACCCTTGCCAACAACATGAAATGGTGCACCACGTCAAACTATTTTCAGAAATCTAGGAACTCAGAATCTGCCTGTTGCTCTCCAGCTGTGATTTGTAAGATAAAATGTGAGAAAAGTGCCATCTCAGTTTTTCATAGCAATGCTCTCTAAATCTATACTGCTTTGTGGACAGAAGCTTTTTTCTGTTTGATGAAATTTATTGTATTAGAACTCAGGAGTCTTTAAAAATTCTGCAGCAAACCAGTGTTAAGGATAATGTTCTGTAATTATGTGGGTCTGTTCTTTCATCTTTCTTATATACTGGAGTCACCTGCACTTTTTCACAGTCACTTGGGACTTCACACTGGGTGAGAGATTTGTGATGAATGCAAACTAAGTAAAGGAACAATGCCGCAGAATACTCTCTGTAAAATCAAATTAGGATTTCATCTGGATCTGCTGACTTATTTGTTTTCAATTCCTTCAGTTGCTTCTCTACACCACAGGTGCCTATATGTATGTCCTCAATGTGGGTATCTTTGCAGATACACAATGATGGTACAATGAATATGTGACTAACAGAACTTATAGACACTGAATATACTACAGAAATGTAAATAACATCCGTTGTGCTCTAAGGAATCTTAAAAGAACTTCTAGTATTGTCAGTACACATCAACAATTTACTAGATAGTGCTACTGATTCTAGTGATAGCACAACTGACTGGTTTTAACAATGGTCTGGAGAGCCAACTGTTTTTTTTTCCATTCAGTCAGCTTTTTCAGCTGTCTGAAACAACTGAATGAACTACTGTTTGTCCCCATGTCAGTTATATGAATGTTTTTCTTTCACTTTCCAGGTTTGGGTGTCTTCACTTAGTGAGAGAGAACTGATCAATACAAATTTTCTCTAACTCCAAGTTTCAGTGATCACAGTTACACAATTTTTCAGCATTTTCAATTTTACGTGAACTGTGACTAAGAATACCCAAACTTTTGGAGCCAAATAATGTACCATATTTCAAAGAGAGGTGAGTAAAACTTACATTACTAAAAATTATTTACTTCCAAAATTTATGTCTTCATTTACTTGAAAACAAAATGTTTGTGCATATGACACTAAATACGAATTTGTGGTTGTTTTAGAACATTAAAACAGGGACCCCATTACAAATTTAGGTTTAAATAAATAACTACTTTTTTATTTAAATTTATTGAAGCTCTGCCTCTTCTCGCTGGTTTCCACACATCACTGATAACTGCTTTGTAAGTATGTACTGTTGTCAGATCTTTTTTCATTTTTTGTGAAAAATATTTGTGATCATTCATTAATTGTCCTTGAATTTCTTTCATTAACATAGATTCAGAATGCAAATCATCCTGGCAGATGCTATGTACACACTGAATTTTTCTTAAGGATCAATGTTTGCCCAGTCATATGATTTCTTCCATTTCCAGATCACTAAGCAGTTTAGCATTTTGATTCGGACTTTCAGTTCACTAGTAAGTAAATGCCTGTTCATAAACATGGACGAAAAGTTTAACTAAAGGATGGTTATTGACGTTCAGTGAAAGTCAAATTGGAACAACAAAAACAGTGACAACAGTTGCTAACTGAGTGCAGTCAACAATAATGACTTAAGTGCCATAATGATCTAACATCTCTGCTAAGAACTGAATGTGCAGGGGATGAAGATCGTTTGCTGCCACAGATTGTTGTCCCTCTAAAGAATGTAGGAATAGTCCAACAGATATCTGAAAGTACAACCAGCTGAATCAACGGTTTTCATTTGGTTGCTCCCAGAGTCTGGTTTCCCCCAAAAGAATGAATGAATAATCCAACTTATCATAGAACTACAACCAAATAACCTGACTGTTCTCCAACAATTGATTTAATCGATTCTTTTCAGTCAGTTGTTCCCAGCAGTAGCTGATATTGTCAGGTTGTTAGTCAACTGCACTATTATCTACTGAACAGTGTTGTCATTGGATATGATATGCCATGTGCCAGATGAGGCGCATTGAGATGACAGCCTAGATAAATAATGCACAGCAAGTTTATTAATAAGTACACAAACCAAAATCTCCTGCCTGTAGTCACTTATTCACAAGAACTCTTTGGTGGTAATTGCTGAATTCACTCAAGTTTGCAAATGGGTGGATGGCACCAATAATAGATAGTGTTGAAGTCTGAGATCACTCCACAGCAACACAGAAGCAACGTAAGATAACGTTAACACCCAATACCCAAGTCATCAGCAGTCTCGAATATAAAGACAACTTCCTGGCGACACCTGAGGTAGTCACTTGTGGCTCCACGTTCAATAGTGACCGGTGGTGGCACAACATCCAAGGTTCCATAGGGTTGCTTAACAAGAGCTCTGACTAATGGCCACTGAAATGGTCAGTGCCTGGTCCAGAGGATCTAGTTGTGGTCACCTGTGGCTCCACTGAGTTAGGCCACACAAATGACACTGGAGAGAGGCTGGTTGCCAATAGAGAGAGGGCACGGCACAAACCAATTGAGACAATTGTAAAAGGTACGTTTAGATGGGCCATATTTTGCCGAAATATTTGGCCTCAATAGCATTGGCCATCACTGCTGCAATGTAATTGCAATAAAGGGCAATTTTGGGGTAGGAATAGGCAATATTACCTATGTTTCAGGCTGTTGCAGGTAGCTGCTGATGTATTGCTGAGCGGTTGCCGTGTTGTCCACCAAGGGCGGGGAATATTTTGTATTGCAGGGCAATATATCCCTCACTCTCTGTTATTGTCGGTAAATGCTTCCCTCTCCCTCTCATCACTGTTTCTAACTTCTTTCACCAACAGAACTGCAGTCAAACGTTTGTTTGAAAACAGTATTTTTTTGCTTTTGTTCAAAAGTTTGCGTGAAACTAAAGTGTTTTGTTTCATAGTTCGTTGTCATGAGCTTGTTGTTTATAGCAGTGGAGAAGTGAGCAAACTAGAAAATTATAACTTTCATATACGCAATTCATCTATGATCAGAGCTATGGGTCATCAAAACAGATGTCTACAAAGGATGTAGTGTGGAAAATGATAGTTGAGAAGCTGTAGTTGATGGGTTTGGAATCGCGCTTACTGAAACACATAAAAAAATTCTCAAGTCTTCGAACCTAGGCAAATGTGAGACAAAAAAGTTGCATATGATGAATGAAAGTGCAGGTATTTATTTTCCAAGTGGTTTGCATTTGATGCCCAAAGTTACATACCCTCTTCAGATATACCTCAAGAATTAACTGACAAAGTAAGTAGTGACTGTGCTGGCGAAAAATAAATAAATAAAACTGTAATTTTATTTCAGACCTCATTTACTGTTATCTGTCAGTCGTTACAATGAAACAGTGCAGCACACACTTCTAGTATCATGGGGATTACTGAATAACACTGCACTTTAGAGAGATACATCAAACTTCTGTACAAATCACCGGTATGATCACAAGTCATGTTGTTCCTGCTATACAATCCCTCATATTCACATTGGTTTTAGTAGTTAACTCGGACAAGATATTTGAAACAATTTTCGACATTCTATTGAAATTCTGGAACAGGTTTATATCCAACATGAATTCACGAGTTAAATTATCTGAATCATTCCATCTACTTAAAATGGATGCATCAACAAAGCGACGTGACTCTAGCGACATGACTTTAGAGATGTTTGTTTACTTATTTATTTATTTACACATCAAGTTCCACAGGACCAAATTGTGGCGCAAATCTCAAAGGTCATGGAACGTGTCGGTAGATGAAATTACAACATAAAAGTAATAACAGATAAAATCCGTAGTTTAAGTAAACGCAATTAACAATACAACAAGAATCAGGTTGATTTTTCAACGAATTCCTCCACGAGGAAATTTCAGTTTAGATTTGAAAGCGCTTGGATTACTGCTAAGAGTTTTGAATTCGAGTAATTATTATTGAAAACAGATGCAGCAGTATACTGCACGCCTTTCTACACAAGAGTTAAGGAAGTCCGATCCAAATGCAGGTTTGATTTGTGCCGAGTATTAACTGGGAGAAAGCTGCTTTCAAACAAGAAATATTAGTAAACAATATACAGGGTGGTCCATTAATAATTACCGGGCCAAATATCTCACGAAATAAGCATCAAACGAAAAAACTAAAAAGAACGAAAATCGTCTAGCTTGAAGGGGGCAACCAGATGGCGCCATGGTTGGCATGCTAGGTGGCGCTGCCATAGGTCAAACGGATATCAACTGCGTTTTTTTAAAAATAGGAACCCTCATTTTTTATTACATATTCGTGTAGTACGTAAAGAAATATGAATGTTTTAGTTGGACCCCTTTTTCGCATGTGTGATAGATGGCGGTGTAATAGTCACAAATTTATATGTACGTGGTATCACGTAACATTCTGTCAATGAGAACGGTATTTGTTTCGTGATACATTACCCGTGTTAAAATGGACCATTGTGGAAAAGGTCGATATCGTGTTGATGTATGACTGTTGTGATCAAAATGCCCAACGGGCGTGTGCTATGTATGCTGCTCGGTGTCCTGGACGACATCATCCAAGTGTCCGGACCGTTCGCCGGATAGTTACGTTATTTAAGGAAACAGGAAGTGTTCAGCCACATGTGAAACGTCAACCACGACCTGCAACAAATGATGATGCCCAAGCAGGTGTTTTAGCTGCTGTCGCGGCTAATGCGCACATCAGTAGCATACAAATTGCGCGGGAATCGGGAATCTCCTAAACGTCGGTGTTGAGAATGCTACATCAACATCGATTGCACCCGGACCATATTTCTATGCACCAGGAATTGCATGGTGACGACTTTGCACTTTGTGTACAGTTCTGCGACTGGGCACAAGAGAAATTACGGGACGATGACAGATTTTTTGCACGCGTTCTATTTAGCGACGAAGCGTTATTCGCCAACAGCGGTAACGTAAACCGGCATAATATGCACTATTGGGCAACGAAAAATCCACGATGGCTGCGACAAGTGGAACATCAGCGACCTTGGCGGGTAAATGTATGGTCCGGCATTATGGGAGGAAGGATAATTGGCCCCCATTTTATCGATGACAATCTAAATGGTGCAATATATGCTGATTTCCTACGTAATGTTCTACCGATGTTACTACAAGATGTTTCACTGCATGTCAGAATGGCGATGTACTTCCAACATGATGGATATCCGGCACATAGCTCGCGTGCGGTTGAAGCGCTATTGAATAGCATATTTCATGACAGGTGGATTGGTCGTCGAAGCACCATACCATGGCCGCACGTTCACCGGATCTGAGGTCCCCGGATTTCTTTCTGTGGGGAAAGTTGAAGGATATTTGCTATCGTGATCCAGCGACAACGCCTGACAACATGCGTCAGCGCATTGTCAATCCATGTGCGAACATTACGGAAGGCGAACTACTCGCTGTTGAGAGGAATGTCGTTACACGTATTGCCAAATGCATTGAGGTTGACGGACATCATTTTGAGCATTTATTGCATTAATGTGATATTTACAGGTAATCACGCTGTAACAGCATGCGTTCTCAGAAATGATAAGTTCACAGAGGTATATGTATCACATTGGAACAACCGAAATAAAATGTTCAAACGTACCTACGTTCTGTATTTTAATTTTAAAAACCTACCTGTTACCAACTGTTCGTCTAAAATTGCGATCCATATGTTTGTGACTATTACAGCGCCATCTATCACAAAGGGAAAAAAGTGGTCCAACTAAAACATTCACATTTCTTTACGCACTACAGGAATATGTAGTAAAAATGAGGGTTCCTATTTTAAAAAAACGTAGTTGATATCCGTTTGACCTATGGCAGCACCATCTAGCGGGCCAACCATAGCGCTATCTGGTTTCCCCTTTCAAGCTAGACAAGTTTCGTTCTTTGTAGTTTTTTCGTTTGACGCTTATTTCGTGAGATATTTGGCCCGGTCACGATCAATGGACCACCATATATATATATATATATATTGAGAGGCGTATGTCAAAATATGCAGACTCGTGAAAATGGGTAGACAAGAGGTTCGCGACCCGAGCGACGCGACCCGAGCGATGTTCATTTATTTATTTATTTATTTATTTACACGTCAAGTTCCGTAAGACCAAATGGAGGAGCAAATCTCCAAGGTCGTGGAACGAGTCAGTACATGAAATTACAAATTAAAGTATTAACAGATAAATATAAAATGTTTATGAACACGAAAAAAGTTAATCCACAAGTTTATGTAAACACACTCAAGAATACAACAAGAGAGAGCTTAATTTATCAAGGAACTCCTCAAAAGAATAGGAGGAGTGACCCATGAACAAACTCCTTAGTTTCGATCTGAAAGCGTGTGGATTACTGCTAAGAGTTTTGAATTTCTGTGATAGCGTATTGAAAATGGAGGCAGCAGTATACTGCACACCATTCTGCAAAAGAGTTAAGGAAGTGCGACCCAAATGCAGATTGGTTTTACGTCTAGTATCAACTGAGTGAAAGCTGATAATTCTTGGGGATAAGCTGATTTTGCTAACAAGGAACGACAGTAAAAGAATATACATATTGAGAGACCAATGTCAGAATACCCAGACTAGTGAACAGGGGTCGACAAGAGGTTTGCGAACTTACACCACTCATTGCCCGAATTGCCCATTTCCAAGCCAAAAATATCCTTTGAGAACGAGAAGAGTTACCCCAAAATATAATAGCATATGACATAAGCGAATGAATATAAGCAAAGTAGACTAATTTTCGTGTCAAACGGTCGCTTACCTCATATACCATTCGAAAAGTAAAAATGGCAGCATTAAGTCTTTGAACAAGATCCTGAATGGGGGCTTTTCACGACAGTTCACGATCTATTTGAACATCTAGAAATTTGAACTGTTCAGTTTCACTTATCGTATGCCCATTCTGTGAAATTAAAACGTCAGGTTTTGTCGAATTTTGTGTTAGAAACTGTAAAAACTGAGTCTTACCGTGATTAAGCATTAGTTTATTTTCTACAAGCCATGAACTTATGTCATGAGTTGCACTGTTTGAAACAGAGCCAGTGGTGCATACACCATCCTTTACGAAGAAGCTAGTGTCATCATCAAATGGAAATATTTTGGAATTACCTGTAATACTAGAGGGCATATCATTTATATAAATAAGGAACAGGGGTGGCCCCAACACTGATCCTTGGGGGACCCCCATTTGACCATGCCCCACTCAGACCCCAAATCACAGCCGTTCTCAACACTGTGAATAATGACCTTTTGCTGTCTGTTGTTATTGTAAGAGGTGAACCAATTGTGAGCTATTCCCTGTATTCCATAATGGTCCAACTTCTCGAGCAATATTTAGTGGTCAACACAATCAAGCACCTTAGCTAAATCAAAAAAATATGCCTAGTGTTAGAAACCTTTTGTTTAATCCATCCAGGACCCCACAGAGAACAAGAGAATAAAGAATTTTCAGTTGTTAAACCACTTCTAAAGCCGAACTGTTCATTTGTTAGCAAATTATGTGAAATAAAATGCTCAACTATTCTTTTTTCAATAACTTTAGCAAACACTGATGGCGTAGAAATGGGTCTAAAATTCCTACATTATCCCTTTCTCCCTTTTTATAAAGTGGCTTTAATACTGAGTACTTCAATCGTTCAGGAAACTGACACCACCCTTAAAGGAAATTTTATAAATAGGTCAAGTACAGGGCTAACATGTGTAGCAGAGTACTTTAATATTCTGCTAGGTACTCCATCATATTCTTGAGAGTCCTTAGACTTCAGTGACTTCATTATTGACTCTATCTCTCGCATGTGTCGAGGAATGTGCAAACCGTCTCCAGAGAGCGACAGATACCAGTGCTTCCCTGGCCTGCCCGTTCACCTGACAGGTCGCCCATCGAACACGTCTGGGATTTGGTTGGCGGGCATCTTATTCGTTCATGCCATCCTGCAGCCACAGTTGAGGCTTTGTGGACGCGCCTACAAACCGCATAGCACAGTGTTCCCCAGCACCACATTCAGATGCTCTTCGTTTCCACGCCACGACAGCTAGTGACTAATAGCAGCAGGGAATGCTATTCCGTACTGAATTTCCACAGTTACTGTGCATGTACAGGTCTGTAAATCTAATCATTTGTGTAGCGTGATGTCGCAAGTCGGTGGAATAAATTTCGTTGTGATCGCATCTCTCGGCCTTGATGTTTCACTTTTTACAAACAGTGGTTGTTTATTATTGTTATTATTATTATTATTGTTATTGAAGTTAATGGCAGCGGTCAGAGACAAAGCATTGGCAGCCTGAAGACTTACAATTTCTGGCAATTGAGAAGTAAGGAGTCCATCAATCAAGTGAGTTTTAACTTGGCGGATTTTATTCATTTATTTATTTAACCTGACAAGATTACGGCCCTCAGGTCCTCTCTGACATCTAATCAGGCATTCTAGTTATTTTGCTTTCAAATGTTTTAGTAAGTATGTTAAACTACATGTAATACAAACAGTGAAATAAACAATTACAAAAGTACACTTGGAAAATACATACACATACAGTTTATATTCGTAGATGATAAATACTGCTATAATTAGACGTTATGATAGAGATTTTAGATAGGAGTGCTATCAGCCGGGGGTATGAGGGACACTCATGGTGAAGGGAGGAGAAGAATATGGATATGATGAAGCACAGTTAAGGAAATATAAACGAAAAGAAGATTGCGTGGCTCATGGAGTCAGATGAAGAGGAAGAAGAGAAAGGAGCAAGACAGGAGACACTAGCTTTGCTATTTGACAGATTGGTCTTGTACATCAATTTTGTCAAAAATGTTACGGGGATGATAATAGGAAATGCTTCAACCTCTCTTTAAAAGCAGCAGGGGATTGAGTTTTGCGCAAGGTAAGGGACAATTTGCTCCAGAGGCGGACAGCTGCAACTGACAAGGAGTTCGCAAATGTTTTTGTTTTGTGAGTGGGCACAGTTTAAAAAAAATGGCTCTGAGCACTATGGGACTTAACATCTGTGGTCATCAGTCCCCTAGAACATAGAACTACTTAAACCTAGCTAACCTAAGGACATCACACACATCCATGCCGAGGCAGGATTCGAACCTGCGACCGTAGCAGTCGCGCGGTTCCGGACTGAGTGCGTAGAACCGCTAGACCACCGCGGCCGGCTGGGCACAGTTAGGACACCAAGTAACAGTGACCTCGTGTTTCGATTATGATGGCGTGAAAGGTGTTTAATCTCTGAATCAAGTCACTGGGGTGCTTGCGCGACGAGCAGCCGGTGAAGTAGACATAGGGTGTGGTAATCACGCAATTTTTCCGGCCCCAGCCACCCTAGCTGGAAGTATGAAGCACTAACATGATCATATCGGCGAATGTTGCACGAGTAACGCACAGAGGCATTCATGTTTAGTTCTAACCGTCTTTTGTTTTCACTACTCATGTCCTGTTGAATTACATCACGATAGTGAAGGTTCGGTAGAACGAGTGCTTGCATGAGCTGGCGTTTCATGTCCTGTGGAAATACGTTCCGAAACTTTTTGAGAGCATAGAGACAAGCGGACGTCTTCCGGCACACTGCAACTGTATTCTCTGCCCAGTGGAGATGTTCATCTAAGGTTACACCCAAGGATTTAACTGTTTTCTGATATGGTATTGGAATACCATCGAGCAGAATAGAGGCAGCCGTTCGCGGAAATCTGAACTTATTAATTTCTGATGAGCTATTAAGATTATTTGTGTCTTCTTCGCATTTAGTTTAAACCCAGGTTTTTCGCCCATGTCACCACTGAAGACATATCATCATTCATCTGAGCGTTTGCAGTGTTTATATCTTCAGGTCTGACGCTTAGATAAAGCTGGAGGTCGTCGGCACATCTTTTAAGTAGCTTTCAAACCACCTTATAGGACTGTCTGAGAAATTAAGCTGTCGCATTTTTCTGAGCAATACGTCAAAGTTAACAGTGTCAAAAGTTTTGCTAAAGTCTAGTAGGGTCAATATTGTTGCTTTTCGGCTGTCGATGGCATATTTCAGGCCATCAGTTACTTTACTTAGAGCAGTGTTTATGCTGTGGTTTTTGCGGAACCCGGATTGAAATTTGTCATATAGGTTGAATTCGTGCATATGTTCAGTGATTTGACCATGAACAATACATTCAAATGCTTTGGAAACAGCAGGCAGGATGCTAATTGGTCCGTAATCACTAGGCAGCTGCGGGTTTTCGATCTTAGGGATGGGTCGAATGCAGTGGGGTGTATTCCGTGCCGCGCGGGATTAGCCGAGCAGTCGAAGGCGCTGCAGTCATGGACTGTGCGGCTGGTCCCGTCGGAGGTTCGAGTCCTCCCTCGGGCAGGGGTGTGTGTGTGTTTGTCCTTAGGGACTGATGACCTGAGCAGTTAAGTCCCATAACATTTCACATTTGTGTATTCCGTTCACGAGGGAAAAATTAAATATGTCTGTTAAGACAGGTACTAAGGTATCGGCAATATTCTTAATCATGGTTATACTGATACTGTCATTGCCTGTTGCATCAAAAGAGATTCGTATTATTGCTTTTCTTGCCGTATTTATTGTTATGTGTTTTAAATGAAAGGTATCGTGGTTGTTTAGGGAATTCTTATGGACGGTAATTATCAGCTGTATGGGTATTCAGTGGTGCAGAGAAGAATTCATTTAATTCGGTAGCTGAGACATGAAAATTGGAGCTGTAAGACACCTTCACCAAAATTTATCTTTTGCGTATAAAAATTTCTCTATGTTTGTGCGAAGCCACAAAGAGTAGTTCACCTGTAAGGGAGACCGCATTTGGGACGCTGATATGACATATTCTTGTGTCCTGCTAGAGTGTTTGTGAACCTACACGTCGGATTCAAGGAAGACACTGAAGCAATTCAGAGGCGGGCTGCTCGATTTGTTACCGGTAGGTTCGAACAACGCGTAACTCAACGGGAATCCTTGGTGAGAAAGCGACGTCCTTTTCGAGAAATACAATTGAGAAAATTTAGAGGACCGGCATTTGAAGCTGACTGCCGAACGATTCTACTGCTGCCAAAATAAATTGCGTTAAGGGACATGGAGATAAGATACCAGAAATAAGGGCTCATACGAAGGCATGTAGATAGTCGCGCTATTTGCGAGTGGAACAGGAAAGGTAATGAAAAGTAGAGGTGCAGGGTGCACTCCGCCACGCGCCGTACCATGGCTTGCGAAGTATCTGTGTAGATGTAGATGTAGGAAGGAAAATGTAATTTACGTTTTGATTGAGGAGTAAAGAGTCTATACGTCAATATTTATACTGTTCGTACATATAAACAAGGGGCGACCTTATTTTTTCTAGGGCATCTAGAGATGCCTTGCTGGTCGTTTTTGTCATTTATCAGCCTGATCTTGTAATGTAAACATCGTTCTCTGTATCTCTGAATTATTTCTGATACAGTGGACTAACTTTTATTCAAAATGTTTTCAGATACTTTATTACAATGCTAGTACACATATTTAATGATCATTGTACTGCTAGTTCCATATTTCAGCTGTTTGCGGGTGAGTCCCAACATTTTGACTTGACACTGATCCGTGATTGGCGTCACATTGTTACTAATTTTCAGTATCTTTCTCCCTCTTATCGTACAACATGGAGTCATTCGTAGTAGTAGTCCGAAAATTTTAACTAATTACAGAGCATAGAACGGTTATCAGATCGTGAGAAGCAATCTGCATTTTCAAAAATTTCGTTAGTTGGGCTACTCCCAACACCCATCTGGGATAACTGCAATGTGCATTACTTCACTGCTTCGGAACTTATTTACTGGTTGGAGGCGGAAGCCCACTCACACGACACAAGATGTGGGTGGAGCAAATGTCGCTAGGTAGAGGTGCGGTGCAGAGGAAACGTGTTGCTTGACAAGCGTCTATCCTCACTGTGCATAGTTACCTTTCCCTTATGAGGAGGAGTTTTAGGCAGCATTCGTGATGCCTTAAGGAGTACTTTATCACTATGTAGGCAAGGGTTCTTATAAATGAACAGTATCAATTGTCTTATTGAATCGTTAATCTGTGGTTTCATAAAAGACCTAAAAAGGCTATATATAATTTATCTTTCATCATTTTGCAAATAAAATTGTAGGAAATAGTGGTAGAAGGAGGGTGGGGTAACTAGGAAAATATTTGACTGCACTTAGGGGTAATAGTCTGAAAGAGGGTGGAAGGCACTGCAGTAGAGGGACAGCCATTAGTGATCATGATATCATAAAGACAATGGATGCTAAGGTTGATAAAGCCATCGGGAAGGTTGATAGTGTTTCTGCTGGAAAGAACTGAGAATTAGTTGGTAGCATCGCACTTAAACAATGAATAGACATCGTTAATTTCAATACAATGGATGTAGAAGAATTATTGGAGAAATTTAGACTGACTGTAAATCAAGCTCTGGAAGAATACACTGAGGTGCCAAAGAAACTGGTATAGGCATGCATATTCAAAGACGGAGATATGTAGTCAAGCAGAATACGGCACTGCTGTCAGCAACGCCTATATAAGACAAATGTCTGGCGCAGTTGTTAGATAGGTTACTTCTGCTACAATGGCGGGTTATCAAGATTTAAGTGAGTTTGAACCTGGTGATATAGTCGGCGCACGAGCGATACGAGACAGCGTCTCAACAATAACGATGAAGTGGGGATTTTCCCGTACGACCATTTCTCGAGTGTACCGTGAATATCAGGAATCCAGAAACACATTAAATCTGCAACATCGCTACGGCTGGGAAAAAATCCTGCCAGAAGAGAATCGTTCAACAAGACAGTAGTGCAACCCTTTCGCAAATTGCTGGAGATTTCAATGCTGGTCCATCAACAAGTCTCGGCGTGTGAACCATTCAACGAAACATAATCGATGTGGGCTTCCGGAGCCGAAGGCCCACTCGTGTACACTTGATGACTGCATGACACAAAATTTTACGACTCGCCTAGGCCCGTCAACAGCGACATTGGACTGTTGATGACTGGAAACTTGATGCCTGGTCGGACGAGTCTCGTTTCAGATTGTATCGAGCGGATGGACGTGTACGGGTGTGGAGTCAACCTCATGACTCCATGGTGCCTTCACGTCAGCAGGGGTCAGTTCAAGCTGGTGGAGGGTCTGTAATGGTGTGGGGCATGGGCAGTTGGAATGATATGGAACCCCGGGTGCGGCTAGATATGATTCTGACAGGTGTTACCTACGTAAGCATCCTGCCTGATCACCTGCATCCATTCATGTCTATTGTGCATTCCGACGGACTTGCACAATTCCAGCAGGACAATGCGACACCCTACACATCCAGAATTGCTACAGAGTGGCTCCAGGAACACTCTTATGAGTTTAAACACTTCCGGTGGCCGTACCCAGTAGCGCTTCCTCTGGCATTGATGTATACCCGTATTCATCATGGCAGACTATTCTCAGGTTCATCAAGGCACTGTTGGTCCAGATTGTCCCACACCTAAACGGCGATTCGGCATAGGTTCCTCAGATTGGTAGGGGATCACATTGTCCATAAACAGCCCTTTTCAATCTATCCCAGGCTTGTTCGATAGGGTTCATGTCTGGAGAACATGCTGGCCACCCTAGTCGAGCGAAGTCGTTATCCTGAAGGAAGTCATTCACAAGATGTGCACGATGGGGTCACGAATTGTCATCCATGAACACAAATGCCTCGCCAATATGCTGCCGATATGGTCGGTCGGAGGATGGCATTCGCGTGTCACACAGCCGTTACGGAGCGTTCCATGACCACCAGCAGCGCACGTCGGCCCCACATAATGCCACCCCGAAACAGCAGGGAAACTCCACATTGCTGCACTCTCTGGATAGTGTGTCTAAGGCGTTAAGCCTGACCTGGTTGCCTCCAAACACGTCTCCGACGATTGTCTGGTTGAAGGGATATGCGACACTTATCGATGAAGAGAACATGACGTCAATCCTTAGCAGTCCATTCGGCATGTTGATGGGCCCATCTGTGCCGCGCGCTGCATGGGTTCAAATGGTTCAAATGGCTCTGAGCACTATGGGACTTAACTGCTGAGGTCATCAGTCCCCTAGAACTTAGAACTAATTAAACCTAACTAACCTAAGGACATCACACACATCCATGCCTGAGGCAGGATTCGAACCTGCGACCGTAGCGGTCGCGCGGTTCCACACTGTAGCGCCTAGAACCGCTCGGCCACTCTGGCCGGCGCGCTGCATGGGGTCGTGGTCGCAAAGATGTACCTCACCAAGGAGGTCGGGAGTGAAGTTGCGCATCATGCAGCCTATTGCGCACAGTTTGAGTCGTAACACGACGTCCTGTGGCTGCACGAAAAGCATTATAAAACAGGGTGGCGTTGCTGTCAGGGTTCCTCCGAGCCATAATCCGTAGGTAGCAGTCATCCACTGCAGCAGTAGGCCTTAGGCGGCCTGAACGAGGCACGTCATCGACAGTTCCTGTTTCTCTGCATCTCCTCCATGTCTGAACAACATCGCTTTGGTTCACTTCAAGACGCCTGGACACTCCCCTTGTTGAGAGCCCTTACTGGCACAAAGTAACAACGCGGACGCGATCGAACCGCTGTATTGGCCGTCTAGACATAGTTTAACTACAGACATTACGAGCCGTGTACCTCCTTCCTGGCGGAATGACGAAATGATCGGTGTCGGACCCCTCCGTCTAACAGGCGCTGCTCGTGTATGGTTGTTGTCATCTTTGGGCCGTTTTAGTGACATCTCTAAACAGTCAAAGTGTGTATGTTGCAGCTTTGCTAACATCGTAAACAGTAGAAGAAGTACCCTGCGAGACCTGTTAAGCACTTACCAGAGCACTGATGCTACGATCTACCATCTCCAAGAGAGAATGACTAGCTCATAGAAATCTGTGGGAGGACAAAGAACTGTAGTTCTACCAGCCTTCAAGGCAACACTACAATCCAAATGTTATATGTGGACTGAAACAACAAGATTTTCGATCTTTGAATGACGGAAGACGGCCGGCCGCAGTGGCCGAGCGGTTCTACGCGCTTCAGTCTGGAACCGCGCGACCATTACGGTCGGAGTTTCGAATCCTGCTGTAACACCTCCGATTTTATCCCGACTTGATCTGATCGAATAGCAGTGCAATATTTATTATTAACATGACCGTGAACCTAATGGGGCTGGTAATCGGAATTGACCGCTACGGAAGTTGTTCCTTTCAGTTCGTTCTGCTCAATACTATAATACTAAATGTCTGGTAATGAGGAACACCAACACAGTTTTACTAATTACGAACTTATATTCTTCTCAAAACACAAAAAAGGAAACAGCCACTGCCTTCGTCATATATATCTAATTACGGCTAATCTCAGCACAGGCTTTCACACGCTAATCCATCACTACATCCAACACTGCAATCCAAGGTTAGGCCGGCGCGGTAGACGCGAAACCAAATATCGGCACTAGTAACGTCACTGATCACTTTCATAATGATACTTCTTCACTTTCCCGGTATTAATCTATTACTTAGGGTTCTAACCACGGCGATGGCGACACCCTTCTCGGTTAAAGACCCTGTATTTCAACAATGCCCTTCACACACGCACCATTCCCGCCAACCACACTGGCGCATCTCAACACTCGATCTCGCAACACGTCACAATCGATTGTTCGCCCTATCGACCTGTGCCGAGTGCAAAGTTATAGTAAGGGCCTACGGACCCCTTACACTGCCTCGGGTATGGATGTGTGTGATGTCCTTAGGTTAGCTAGGTTTAAGTAGTTCTAAGGACTGATGACCTCTGATGTTAAGTCCCACAGTGCTCAGAGCCATTTGAACCACTTGAACGGAATACGGAATATCAGACCAGCTTAGTGGCTGGATTAAAGAGTTCCTCGTAAATTGAAGACAACAAGTCATCCTGAAAAGAGAGAAATCTTCAGACATAAAAGCAGCTTAGAACCTAGTGTTATGGGACCCTAACCACAGCATACAAATAACGACGAAAGCTGCTTGAGGCTGTGTGGGTACTTAGTTGTCGTATTCACAGAAGTCCCGACGTTATGTACTTGCAGCGGAATGTGGGAAGATCTACAGAGAATCTATGTTTCGTGCAGGGATTGGCAGTTGACCCTAAACTTAAACCAATGTAAATTGCTACGCATAAATAGGTCGAAAGAACCGTCGTACACGGTGACAAAATGTTCCAAAAAGCTTTGCAAGAATGCAGTTTTTCACAGGGTCATATCTTGGGTTCTACAGAGGTAAATGGTTAAATGTTTTGCAAATGTTTTGGATATCGCTTGGCCTAGCGACCATTTTGATACACTAGTGTCCAAAGTTAAAGCTACAAACCGATTTTTCCCCGTCCTGTTTCTAGTTCACGATACAATCATACAAACTGTCAACCATATGGCCGTACGACTGTGTTCCAGTCAACGGACAACCATGCCAACGTTGACGTCAGTGCACCTATGAAACGAGGTAGTGTTTGTCGTGTAGCCCCACATCCACAATCGCTGTGTATACAGTCACAGACGGTACAGTATGGCATAGAGAAGATGCCTACAAGACTCTGTGCAGTGCAGGGCTATAAAAAAAAATGAAAGCAGGACAGTCGAAAGCTGATGTGGACCGATGGCTTAATGTGAAGCGTTCTGTTGTTTCTCGGATGTGGCGCCGGTTTGAAGAAACCAAAGCTGTATCCAAAAGATAAGGGAAGGGCCGACCACGTAGGACTTCAAAAGATAATATCATTATTTGGCTGTAAGGGCACGACAGTACCGTCTTAGTACTGTACGCCAACTGGCACGTGAGCTCGCAGCATCCACTGGACGTGTTGTATCGAGGCAAACCGTGTGCAGAAGACTTCAGCAGTGGCCTTTATTGTTGGAACCCTGACGCGTCTTCACAGAAGGGAACCTCTAGAGTGGAATCATCAACGTGCCACCTGACCGGTCGGACAGTGAGCCAGTGTTGTCTTCACAGATGAATCCCGATTTAGCCTGGAGAGTGGTTCTCGATGGATACACATCTGGAGGGAACGTGGAACACGATTTTGTACCCAAAGGAGGGGCGTATTCGCCTTTTTTGTGCCCTGGCTGCAACATTTTTCACTCGTTATTACACAGGGTGTATCAAAAAGAATCATCCGATTTGGCAAGTCAATATTTCTGAAACTAATAAACATATACAATGAATTTTGTTTTTTGATCAACACGAAACTTAAAAGGTTTTCTTTCATATCTTTTCATAGGTGTTCAATATGCTCCTCCCCCCCCCCCCCCCCTCCTGAGATGGACGGCATATGTCAGTGTGGTATTCAATTTGCTCCCACACTGCAGCGAGCATGTCTTGAGTTTCAGCTTCCACAGCTGCTGTTATGCCATATCTCAGTTCATTCATTGTTGTTGGTAACGGAGGCATATAAACCGAGTCTCTTATAAACCCTCACAAGAAACAATGACGCACTGTCAGGTTCGGCGACCTTGAAGGCCAGTAATGTAGGGCTGAATCATTTGGTCCAGTACGACCATTGTTTGGTAATCCTTCGATTTAAAAATTCCCGCACTTTCAGATGCCAGTGTGGTGGTGCCCTGTCCTGTTGGTAAACGACGTCGTTCGAATCATTCTCCAAATCTGGGAAAAGAAAGTGTCAAGCATATCGAGATATGTGCTTCCTGTAATAGTGTTTTCAGCAAAGGAAAATGGACCGTACAGCTTTTTCTGTGAAACTGCACAAAACAAATTACATTTTGGGGAGTCCCTCTCATGTAGAACTTCACGTGGTTGTCCCATATCCCATATTGTCACATTATGTTGATTCGCCTTTCCATTTAAATGGGATGCTGCTTCATCACAAAACACTAAGCATGGAAGAAAATTGTCATCCACCATCTTGTCAAGAGCGAAATTACAAATTGTTCAAATGGCTCTGAGCACTATGGGACTAAACATCTGAGGTCATCAGTCCCGTTGAACTTAGAACTACTTAAACCTAACTAACCTAAGGACACCACACACATCCATGCCCATGCCCGAGGCAGGATTCGAACCTGCGACCGTAGTGGTCACGCGGTTCCAGACTGAAGCGCCTAGAACCCCTCGGTCATAACGGCCGGCCGCGAAATTACAGAGCTCCACATATAGTTGTTTATCACCTTCAGCAAGAGCTTGCAGTAGCTGAATTTAGTATGATTTCATGTGTTAAGGTCGACGCAACACATCCGAGACGGACATTGGCGGCATGCTGAGCTGCCGAGCTGTACGACGAACGGACTTCTGCTGACTTCTTGTGAAACTATGGCGGATGTGTTTGACGTCTGTGGCACACACTCGGGGACGGCCCGGCGATTTGCCTTTACACAAACAATCTATTTTTCGGAATTGTTCATGCCGTCGTCTAATACTCTGTTCTGTAGGAGGACCCACATCGTACCTAATACGAAAGTCACGCTGAACAGTTATTATTGACCCTCACTGCGCAAAACGTAGAACACAAAATGCTTTCTATTGTCCCGACACTATTTATACTAGAATTAGGCGCACACTGCTGCTACCTAGTGGGAACCATGTAAAGCTCGAGAGTTTGCTCTTTCCAACAGTACGTTGTTCGCGCAAATATGTCAAATAACATAATACTTATGATTTTTTTAAAAATCGGATGATTCTTTTTAATACACCCTGTATCATCACACGATTGGAGAACAAGCATTCAAATCATTCACGTACGTTAAATACCTGGGAGTACGCGTACGGAGCAGGCAAGGCAGATGAGAGACAGATTCATTGGAAGAATCTCCGTTAAGTGTAGTCCACCCACAAAAGGAGTTAGCTGAGAAACCCGTGTTCGATCGATGCTTTAGCATTGTTCGTCAGCCTGGGAAGTGTATCAGAAACGACTGTTAGAGGAAATAGTGGAAGTCCAAAGAAGAGCAGCGCGTTTCGTCACAAGTTCGCTTAGTAAGCGCAAAGAAGCGTCACGAAGATATGCCAACCAAATCTAGTAGCAGACGCTGTAAGAGTGGCGTTGTGCATTACCGATAAAATTTCGAGATCATAAGTTCCTAGAACAGTCACGCGATATATCGCTTCCTCCTAAGTCTGTCTCACGGAAAGACCATGAAGGTAAGATTAAAAAGACTGGAGATCACATGGACGACTGCCAACAATCGTTTATACTGCAAGGCGTTCGAAACAGGAACGGGAGAGTACCCTCCGCCAAACGCCACAAGGTGTCTTGCGGAGTATAGCTGTAGATGTGGAAACGTCCTCTGCCACTCACCTTTCAGAGGCAGACTACAGACGCAGATCTGAACGAATGGTACGTAGGAACATTTTTCCTTGTACGTCAACAATGGAACAGAATAATCATTGTCGATTGCGTCAGCGTCAGATACCCTTCCTTCCTCGTGTGATAAAGCTGAGTTTACTCGACAGTCATCGCTTTGTCGAGCGTAAGCACTATTTAGGCAAAACCAGGAATAATTTTACGGTAACATCTGTGTACAGTCTAGCTGTACGCCGCTGGCAGAATTTATTGAACCAGTGTCCGTGCCTTACCTTTGACGATGTATCTGCGTTTTCTCCGTAGCTAACAGTCCACTGCGTTGGAGGTAATCGACGTCAGGATCAGCAGTGCTTCTGCAGCCGCTCCTCCTCCAATTACCCCTGAATGGAAAGGTGTCTTAACACAGTGCTTCTGTCATCTCTCACTCTTAGGAATACAAAAGTGGACTCGTGAGTTTGAAAACAAAGTCGTCATAGACGACAGGCAAGAAATAAGAAGTTATTTAAAGCCAGAACCTGTTTATTCGGATAAGCGCTGTAACAAGTTTGAGAAGGACGTGCCCAAAATCATGTCGTTTGGGGTGGGTGGTTTGGTGTTCAGTTACTACTTGAACTAGGATCATGGGGTAAAAAGGTTTTCAAGAAGTAAACACCATGGCTGCAAATACGCTTTGTCATTTTATACTTTGCCAATAATGTGTTTCGCTTTGTCTAAGGCATCTTCAGATTGGGCTACAAATAAGAATAAATTTTTTCTTAAAAGCGGCATGACCCGATTTAGTAAAATTTTGGACTACCGAAGAAAATATTAAAACAAACTTACTAGCACAACAGGTGATGAACACATAGATTGCCGTCCACGCTGATGTCTCAGCAGGCAAGCACTGTTGTTAATATTTTAAAAACACTGCGTGGTGCCACTTTAAAATACTAATAAATGAGATATAACAGCCGAAAGTATTCAGAAGGTAGTAACTGATCAACAACATTTGATAAATAAATGTTTGACAGTTTCAAAAGTCTGACAGTAATGGCTGCAGTACGGACATGTGTAGCAACTAAGGCATAATTTGCTTCTGGTACACGATCCATCGGGCGACTGAAATCCCACATAACGACAACGCTGTCCGTAGTTTCGTTAGTAAAGTAAGGCACTAATATGGAGGCGTACAGAAGCGACATTTATTAACTTAGACAGAGGTGCCACCTCTGGTGGAAAGAAAGGCTGAGTGCCGAAACGAACTGAGTTTGGACGGCAGACACGCGTATGTCATTCCGTGCTGTTTGAACTCTGTGCCAGACTTCATCAGTGGCGGCGGCTGGGGCGTGGTCTCTCTGCGATCGTTGGCCAGGTGTTTACAGCGGGCTAGAGATCTGAAGAATGTGCTGCCCATAGTAACAGCCGACCATCCTCTGCATCGAGGTATGTCGGGGCAGCACGGGTAACAACCGGTCTTTCGTTATCTTGTTGAAACATGATGTCGCGGAGACTTCTATGACAGGGCTCAGCCACCAGCATTAATATGTCAGAATTGTAAGGGATGCCGTCAAAATTACCTGCTTCCAGCAACACGCCAACTGCTGGGTGCGTACGGTGGTGCCGAGTGAAACATGCCGACATTCGTTCTCCCTGGAGCTTCCACACACACCCACACACCCACACACACACACACACACACACACACACACAGATACGTCCATCTAGATAATGGCCGCAGATGGGATACTCGTATGAAGCGACGATGCAGTGCCGCTATTGTGTCCAGTGTTTCGATTTTGCAATGTTGCTACATACATTATTCTGTTGGGAAAGAAGCTCATTAAATACCAACAACAGTTATTCTGGTAAAGTAAAAGTTCATACTATTACACAATAGTTATACATAATTTTATGTTTATATATGAAAATTGTACGATCGCATTCGTAATTCTGGCGTTGCCTCATCTAACTGTTCCATATGGGAACTTTCCTAACTTAATTATTGTATGTCCTGGTAATGATTTTAAGTATTAGAAAGACAACAAAAGTAAAGTTCGGTCTCTTTTCTCAATCATTACCGTATTGGAATTATTAAATTACTTTTATTCTCGAGTGATTCTGAAGTACAAAATTTTGAAAAACACAGCCCTCAGTCGCGAACACAATTAATTTGTAACCTAGGTTTCGGTGTCACAAGGGACACCTTCTTCGGACAAAATTAAAACTAAATGTTACAGCATAACGTACCAAAGAATGCGAAAGCTGCGGTCATACCTGACAGCATCAGATAGTCAGAATTAAAATAAAATGCAACAGAGGTGCAAACTACTAGGGGCTGCCATGTGTCCTCTGCTACAGCCAACACAAAATTGAAACATCATATGACTTGTGCGCCACGCCAACTTCAAGACAATACCGCCATCTGCTGGCTAATTGGTAAAACAAGCTATTTTGTAAACATCTCTCGTAACTGCAGAGAGGAAAATAAACTAACAGCTGAACGGTGTACATGAAGTAATTCAATAGCGGGATACTGCAAGATATAAAATACAACTAATGAATGACTGGCTGTAGTACAAAAATTCCAGAATAAATGCATAAAGAAGACATAAACGAAATAATCCATTAAATGACATTACTGCTTGTTATAATAGATGCGTTATAAAAACCAAAAACGTTTTTTTTTAATTTACGTATATGAGCCGTAAAAAATAGAAAGAAAAGGTATCTCTGAATCTGCAAGAAGTAGTTGGTACATCAAAGTGTTAGATCTCGTCAAGCAGCGGCTTTATACCATTGAAATGACTTCTTCCGCTTAATCTCGCAATCGAAGTGAGAAAGGCGTCACCTTCATTCTCGTAACAGAAGAGGAGTTCCTGACAAATTTCAAGTCTGTGCGCCTTCATTTCAGGAGTCAGCATCCGGGGTAACCATCCTGCACAGATTTTCCGACAGCCAAGCAAAGCAAGAATATGACCCAAACGTTCTTGTGAAATGCCGATTGTACTTGCAGTTTGTCTCTGAGTGATACGACGATCGTACTGAATCAATCTGTCAACATTTTGCTCGTGAAACTCGGTGGTTGCTGTCACATTACGTCCAACTCATTGTTTGTCACGCAGGTCAGATGTTCCCACCTCATTCTCTGATGAATCTCCTTTGGGGTGACACCTTCTGCTGTCAAGAATTCAATGCACATTGCTTAAATCGCATTGACCAACCGTCTGCACAGGGTTCCATACTTTACACTGTAACATCACAACCGTTCAATGCTAAGGCTCCCTGGCAACTGGAGCTGTAGAGACTACGGAACAAGCCAGTACCTGCCACATACCAATGCTGCCAACTGTTGAAGATTTACGAAGTGGAGGCATTACTTTTCAGTCAACGGTCATAATTCAAGAAAATGGATTACGAACCTCTGCCGTAGATGAACTAACACTCAGAGTGAAACGACAAAAAACTGAAAATATTTACAATGAAATAGAGGGTGTACTGACAAATATGTATTATAAAACAACTAAAAAAGTCACCCAGTCAGACAGTCATAACATTCTGCCAGGTTACCTACCTAACGTTTTCCAGGAGAAAAAAATTACAGTATTTCATTTAACTACTGATCGAATTAAAAAATTTAGAATCTTGTGATAATTTACTTACTGTTAAATATAACATTACGGTACAAGTTTAACACAATAAGTCAAGTATTAAAGATGAATCTGTGTGTATGTCGTGAGGCAGCAACTTTTCCAGAATATATTCATTGAGTACGTCAGAATGAGAACACTTAGCGGCTTCCAACAAGTTTTAAAATTAATTTCAAAACTTTTTCTCACTGCCACTCCCCCCTCCCCGCAAAATAATGAATGGAAAAAGGTCTATCACTTACTACATTTTCGATGTTGATGCAGTAGAGCTTCAGCGTTAGCCACGACGTTGTAATTAATTACCTGTTAACTTCTCTATCTATTCGCAATGCGTCTTGCAGAGGATTTACGAGTAAACATATATCACAGAATGTACCTGCAAAAATAAACACTGCAGGACACAGAGTTCTCGAAGATACGATGACGAAAACTGTGAGATGTGTGAAAAACTAGCTTTTATTAAACCTCTTTTCGTTTACCAGGTTGGATTTGTTTTTACATTTTCATTAGTCTATCGGTTAATAACCCAAAGCTAATAACATCAAAATAATTTGTGTTTTACGTCTCGACTGAAAATTTTTTACATGCTTAACATTAAATACGTAACTCACTTATAAAGTAATGAGACGTTTGAAATTAAGAGTTTGATTCTTTAAAGAGTCAGTGGTGTGGGGCCTACACTTCAAAAATTAGTCAGAAGAAATATAACGAAACTTTCTGACCCAAAAAGAACCACTGGAGCTTGCAAATTAATAAATGAGGATAAAACTTAGACGAATTAAAGAAACAATAAAGGATAGAACCTTGACTCACACTCACATTACATCAGGACACACCATAAGAAAGGAAAACAAAGTTAAGGAAGGATGATTATAATTTAATGTCCCGTCGACGATGACGTCATTAGAGACAGATTACAAACTCGGGTTGGAGCAGCTGCGAAGAGCAGATTGGCCAAGGATGTGTTTCGGGGGGGGGGGGGGGGGAGGAAGGTTCAAAATGGATCTGAGCACTATGGGACCTAACTTCTGAGGTCATCAGTCCCCTAGAACTTAGAACTACTTGAACGCACTAACCTAAGGACATCACACACATCCATGCCCGAGGCAGGATTCGAACCTGCGACCATAGCGGTCGCGCGGTTCCACACTGAAGCGCCTAGAACCGCTCGGTCACAACGGCCTGCGGAGAGGAAGGCGCGGCAGGGAGTGGACGAGCTAGGTAGTCCTGTCTGCACCTTCAGGCAATGGTCGTTAGACCGGTAGATGAACTGTCACCGGGACTACAGAGGTACCTGTGCAAAATTCCGTGGCAGTTGGACGAGTGGAAGTGGTTCAACACAGAGTTGAAAGATCTGACCTAAACAACATACGCCATTAGTGTGATTTTTGAATTAATGTCTTACTGTCTTTGAACAACTCATAGACGTAAACGTGAGCAGGTGACATTTAATGTCTTCTCTGTTGTTATTTAAAAGAGCGATGTAGCGTTGATCCAGTTTGTTTTATGCATCGATGAAGTTTCATGTGCACCTGAATTTATTTGTTAGAGAAAATGTAAGGTTGTACAAAACTTGGTGCAAGTCCGTCCGGAAACACCAGAATCTATGCCAGGGATATCATGTGTTAGAGCTGATCGAAACCAAAAAGAAGCTGAAGTAGTACAAGTGCCCAATGGCGATGACTTGTTAGGCCCTGTAACTGAAACTTCAAACTGTCAGCTTCACGTGCTTCCGATGCGATTTCTGAAACTTCGGCACCAGAATCACATTGAATGTGTCAGGGTTATATTGGAACGAAATTTTGACAAGCTTGAACATACGAACTGACACAGGAACTTCGTTAGTCGTGATGCCATCATTTTTGTTTCTGTGTTTCTCGAGGCTCTGGAAACCGGTACTGCGTGAAATGAACGATTCACAGAGTCACTTACAAACGGAGCAACTTGACGTATGACAACAGTCTGCTCAGAAAGTAAGCGCCTTACAGGCGACACTGGAAGAAGAGCGAGATGAGTTCGTAGTGGTTCAAATGGCTCTGAGCACTATGGGACTCAACTGCTGAGGTCATTAGTCCCCTAGAACTTAGAACTAGTTAAACCTAACTAACCTAAGGACATCACAAACATCCATGCCCGAGGCAGGATTCGAACCTGCGACCGTAGCGGTCTTGCGGTTCCAGACTGCAGCGCCTTTAACCGCACGGCCACTTCGGCCGGCCTGAGTTCGTAGTCCCAGCGTTAAGTTACACTAAAGCTTCTGTGAAGAACTTGCCATTTATATTGAACATTAGGAGGACTTACATTTCTGGCGATGGAAGTTCTCTCAATGGAGAGATGTCTTCCGAAGTAAGAGTGATTTCAGGGGTACCGCAGGGGAGTGTCGTAGGACCGTTGCAATTCACAATATACATAAATGACCTTGTGGATGACATCGGAAGTTCACTGAGGCTTTTTGGGGATTATGCTGCAGTATATCGAGAAGTTGTAACAATGGAAAATTGTACTGAAATGCAGGAGGATCTGCAATGAATTGACGCATGGTGCAGGGAATGGCGATTGAATCTCAATGTAGACAAGTGTAATGTGCTGCGAATACATAGAAAGAAAGATCCTTTATCATTTAGCTACAGTATAGCAGGTCAGCAACTGGAAGCAGTTAATTCCGTAAATTATCTGGGAGTAGGCATTAGGAGTGATTTAAAATGGAATGACCATATAAAATTAATCGTCGGTAAAGCAGATGCCAGACTGGGATACATTGGAAAAATCCTAAGGAAATGCAGTCCGAAATCAAAGGAAGTAGGTTACTGTAGACTTGTTCGCCCACTGCTTGAATACTGCTCACTGGTGTGGTATCCGTACCAGATAGGGTTGATACTCCAGTGGAAGACTCTGCAAGAGAGACGCTCAGTAGCTTGGTACGGGCTTTTGTTGAAGTTTCGAGAACATACCTTCACCGAGGAGTCAAGCAGTATATTTCTCCCTCCTACGTATACCTCGCGAAGAGACCATGAGGATAAAATCAGAGAGATTAGAGCCCACACAGAGGCATACCGATAATGTTTCTTTCCACGAACAATACGAGACTGGAATAGAAGGGAGAACCGGTAGAGGTATTCAAGGTACCCCCCGCCAAACATCGTCAGGTGGCTTGCGGAGTATGGATGCAGATGTAGAGGCCGGCTTATCGCATGAAGACGGGTTAAAATGAAAAATGTTTTCTTCATTAGATAGAGTTAAAGTTGAAACTTCAAATAGGTACTACCAGTCCTCGAGTTTGTCAGAAAAATATATATTTTTTAAGACCTGCTATAATATTGCACATCTTTGATGCAAATAGCAATCTCAACCCGGCTGCTCATGACACTGACGGAGAATAGTTTATATTGTGTGCATACGTCTACGGGCTTTCGTAGCTACAACAGATTTTAAGAAACAACTTATTAACTCCGGCCCACTGTGTCTATTAAAGTTTATTTATGTGTCAAAACTAAAAGGAAGGTCACATGATATAACGTGAGAGTATTCCTCACAGTTACCCTAAGTAAAGACAGTTATGAGAGAGGCTTCTCTAAATTGAAATTGGTTAACAATTATTGAAGATCTACTATGTCCACGTTGAGAATACCAAATGCAGCTGTTGCCATCCTTGAGCGCTACCCGTCGAAAATTGGCCTGTCTGTAGTGAATTAAAGTCGTTCGGAAAACTCCAAAATCGATTTTCTCGAGGATTTTTAGGACTCACATCGAAATGCTTTGGCAGGTTGATATTAGAGTTCTGAACAACACGTACCGTAAATATAAAAGTAACAAACCCCTGACGGCCGTGTGGTCCCCTTGTAAGCTTGAGTCCACAACGCGCCTCGATAAAGTGGCGTACTTCAGACTGTTTTCTGTCGCGAAACGACACGTGGGCCTGCGTGGCCACGCTTCCAGATCGGCCGTCAGAATGGCGCCTGCATACCACACCGACTAACAGTGTCGTAACATATGAGGGCCATTCGGCTCGAGGCAATATTCTTACCTTTCTCGTACATTATCGCGTCACGCTTTAATCGGTGAAATCAGATACTTCTATAGCGGTGCTAAATTGGTTGCGTCGCATAAATATTCATAAAGCAAAAGTGGTCGTGAATTAATGCCGCGACCGGCTGGACTTGAGCCGTACATATGGGAGCTACGGCGCTAACCTTAACCAGCGCCGCTTCGACCCATCTCCTCGACTCGGGCCGCTCCTGTTGGTCTGTTTGTGGCGTTCGGTAGCGAGTCACGACTCCGTCCGGCGGCGCGGTTTTATATCGACCGGCTGATCGCCGGAAGACAATTGAGTGAGTGATAAATATTGGGTCGTTTATCAGCGGCCGCCGGGTCGTGCGCTGCTGCCAGCGGAATTAATAACGGCTCGGCAAACTCCAATAGAAATCTCAGCATGCGCGCATCTAGCGGGGAGTCCGTCTCGTCCTGTTTGCTTTTTGTTCTTTACGCAAGCGGGGTCGCTGCATCAACGTGTGTTCTCAACCAGCTCACGTGAGAAGACGCTGGAGGTACATACTGGAAGCAGGAAAAACCATTCTGTTAACTGATGGTGAGCCGTGGTAAAAATTGCCCACCTTCTTGCAGCGGTGTACCGTAGGTCTCTAGAAGAGCGTAGCGTTCCGAAAGATCGGAAAAGGGCACAGGTCATCCCCGTTTTCAAGAAGGGACGTCGAACAGATGTGCAGAACTATAGACCTATATCTCTAACGTCGATCAGTTGTAGAATTTTGGAACACGTATTATGTTCGAGTATAATGACTTTTCTGGAGACTAGAAATCTACTCTGTAGGAATCAGCATGGGATTCGAAAAAGACGATCGTGTGAAACCCAACTCGCGCTGTTCGTCCACGAGACTCAGAGGGCCATATACACGGGTTCGCAGGTAGATGCCGTGTTTCTTGACTTCCGCAAGGCGTTCGATACAGTTCCCCACAGTCGTTTAATGAACAAAGTAAGAGCATATGGACTATCAGACCAATTGTGTGATTGGACTGAAGAGTTCCTAGATAACAGAACGCAGCATGTCATTCTCAATGGAGAGAAGTCTTCCGAAGCAAGAGTGATATCAGGTGTGCCGCAGGGGAGTGTCGTAGGACCGTTGCTATTCACAATATACATAAATGACCTTGTGGATGACATTGGAAGTTCACTGAGGCTTTTTGCAGATGATGCAGTGGTGTATCGAGAGGTTGTAACAATGGAAAATTGTGCTGAAATGCAGGAGGATCTGCAGCGAATTGACGCATGGTGCAGGGAATGGCAATTGAATCTCAATGTAGACAAGTGTAATGTGCTGCGAATACATACAAAGATAGATCCCTTATCATTTAGCTACAAAATAGCAGGTCAGCAACTGGAAGCAGTTAATTCCATAAATTATCTGGCAGTACGCATTAAGAGTGATTTAAAATGGAATGATCATATAAAGTTGATCGTCCGTCGGTAAAGCAGATGCCAGACTGAGATTCATTGGAAGAATCCTAAGGAAATGCAATCCGATAACAAAGGAAGTAGGTTACAGTACGCTTGTTCGCCCACTGCTTGAATACTGTTCAGCAGTGTGGGATCTGTACCAGACAGGGTTGATAGAAGAGATAGAGAAGATCCAACGGAGAGCAGCGCTTCGTTACAGGATCATTTAGTAATCACGAAAGCGTTACGGAGATGATAGATAAACTCCAGTGGAAGACTCTACAGGAGAGACGCTCAGTAGCTCGGTACGGGCTTTTGTTAAAGTTTCGAGAACATACTTTCACCGAAGAGTCAAACAGTATATTACTCCCTCCATCTCGCGAAGAGACCATGAGGATAAAATCAGAGAGATTAGAGCCCACACAGAAGCATACCGACAATCCCTCTTTCCACGAACAATACGAGACTGCATTAGAAGGGAGAACCGATAGAGGTACTCAAGGTAACCTCCGGCAAACACCGTCAGGTGGCTTGCGGAGTATGGATGTAGATGTAGATGTAGATTGCTGTTTTGAAGAGCGCACCGCAGCGCGTAGTGTGAAACAGGCGCCCTCCGTTTCTGGCGGTGGCGCCGCTGTGGCAATCGCAGCTTTGGTGTCTCCCTCTGGTGGGAAACGGGAAAGGTTGCCTGTTCACGTGCATTTAAGGGGCGCTATGCGTTCGCCAGTCGGTCAGTCTGGGTCAGTCTCTCGTCCCCAGCTTGCTAGTCTGTCTCTCGTCCGCATTTATTAGGCAGTTAATGTCTGTCTGTCGTTGGGAGTGTTAGTATGTCTGTCGTTCGGATCAACCTTTAAAGCTGGCAAAATGAGAGTCTTTCCACTCCGCCAGTAAGAGAACTCAGCAAGTGGTCGCCCGGTCGGAGTTTAGTACCTGCATCTAAGTCTGCGCGTTAGGCCGCCAGTCTGCTCGAGTTTGCTCAGGCAATGGTCATTGGTGGTTGGATCGATCGGTTGGTCGGTCGCGCACTGCTGCACAAGATGACTTGTCCGTCTTGAGCGTCGGCGCATGTGAGGTAGCCACGTGAGTCCAGTGGACTGCGGCCTATAGCGAGGGGTAGTGACTTCGCGGTCGACACAAGAGCAACAGGAGTCAACCCACGACATCAGTCTGGCCGGTGCGAGCTGCGACGCCGTGAGACGGGAGATCGGCGCGCCTTCCTGCGTCCGTTGAAGCGGCTGGCAGCGGACGGTTCGGGAGAGCGATTTGGGGGTGCTGCGCCAGGTGTTCTCGAGAAATGATTGGTGATATGATTTACTCTTGTTAAATTCTACTTGTTATCTTGGTGAGGTCACAAGCCGTTTTGCTTTGGGGTCGTCCCACCATTTTTCTCCGTTTGCCCACCCGCGGGATGGTGGTTGTTTACAAATTGGGTGGTCCGTTTTTCCCCTTGTGGAATAGGGACGGGTTAGAGCAATCGGCGGTTCGGGTTGTACGGTAATGTCCGTATCAATCTACCGTACGTCAGTAGCTGCCTCTGTCATGTTTGTCGGATTTGGTGTGTTAACGAATTTATTGCTTGGTGTGTAACGGCCTAATACCTGAAATATGTTTTGATCTTTGGAAACTTTGATATTATTGTCTGTGATATTGAGAGGCGGTATGTGTGTACTCGTACCCGTGGTCTAGGGGTAGCGTCTTTGATTCATATGCAAGACGTCTTCGGTCCCGGGTTCGATTCCCGACACTGCCTGAGTTTTTATAAAAAATCAGCATTGGCGACTGAAGTCTTCTGGCGTAAGAAGTCAGCCTCATTCTGCCAACGGCCTTGTCAAAGAGGGCGGAGGAGCGGTTAGAGGTTCAGGGCACTCTCTTGTCCTAGGGGTGGGAAATTGCCTCTAAAGGCGGAAGAATCAGCAATGATCAACGACATGAGGATGCAGAAGGCAATGGAAACCACTACATTAAAGACACGTAACGTGTATCCACAGGACATGTGGCCTGTAATTGAAGAAGTGTCATGATGATCTCTCCATTGGCAAAAGATTCCGGAATAGTCCCCCATTCGGATCTCCGGGAGGGGACTGCCAAGGGGGAGGTTACCATGAGAAAAAGATTGATTAATCAACGAAAGGATAACGTTCTACGAGTCGGGGCGTGGAATGTCAGAAGCTTGAACGTGGTAGGGAAACTAGAAAATCTGAAAAGGGAAATGCAAAGGCTCAATCTAGATATAGTAGGGGTCAGTGAAGTGAAGTGGAAGGAAGACAAGGATTTCTGGTCAGATGAGTATCTGGTAATATCAACAGCAGCAGAAAATGGTATAACAGGTGTAGGATTCGTTATGAAAAGTAAGGTAGGGCAGAGGGTGTGTTACTGTGAACAGTTCAGTGACCGGGTTGTTCTAATCAGAATCGACAGCAGACCAACACCAACAACGATAGTTCAGGTATATATGCCGACGTCGCAAGCTAAAGATGAACAGATAGAGAAAGTGTATGAGGATATTGAAAGGGTAATGCAGTATGTAAAGGGGGACGAAAATCTAATAGTCATGGGCGACTGGAATGCAGTTGTAGGGGAAGGAGTAGAAGAAAAGGTTACAGGAGAATATGGGCTTGGGACAAGTAATGAAAGAGGAGAAAGACCAATTGAGTTCTGTAACAAGTTTCAGCTAGTAATAGCGAATACCCTGTTCAAGAATCACAAGAGGAGGAGGTATACTTGGAAAAGGCCGGGAGATACGGGAAGATTTCAATTAGATTACATCATGGTCAGACAGAGATTCCGAAATCAGGAATACAGAAATACAAGTCGCTGAGGAATAAAATAAATAGGAAGTGCAGGGAAGCTAAGACGAAATGGCTGCAGGAAAAATGTGAAGATATCGAAAAACATACGATTGTCGGAAGGACAGACTCAGCATACAGGAAAGTGAAAACAACCTTTGGTGACATTAAAAGAACGGTGGTAACATTAAGAGTGCAACGGGAATTCCACTGTCAAATGCAGAGGAGAGAGCAGATAGATGGAAAGAATACGTTGAAAGCCTCTATGAGGGTGAAGATTTGTCTGATGTGATAGAAGAAGAAACAGGAGTCGATTTAGAAGAGATAGGGGATCCAGTATTAGAATCGAAATTTAAAAGAGCTTTGGAGGACTTACGGTCAAATAAGGCAGAAGGGATAGATAACATTCCATCAGAATTTCTAAAATAATTGGGGGGAGTGGCAACAAAACGACTATTCACGTTGGTATGTAGAATATATGAGTCTGGCGACATACCATCTGACTTTCGGAAAAGCATCATCCACACTGTTTGGCTTTAGGAAAAGTAAAGGGACGAGAAAGGCAATTCTGACGTTACGGCTAATAATGGAAGCAAGGCTAAAGAAAAATCAAGACACTTTCATAGGATTTGTCGACCTGGAAAAAGCGTTCGACAATATAAAATGGTGCAAGCTGTTCGAGATTCTGAAAAAAGTAGGGGTAAGCTATAGGGAGAGACGGGTCATATACAATATGTACAACAACCAAGAGGGAACAATAAGAGTGGACGATCAAGAACGAAGTGCTCGTATTAAGAAGGGTGTAAGACAAGGCTGTAGCCTTTCGCCCCCACTCTTCAATCTGTACATCGAGGAAGCAATGATGGAAATAAAAGAAAGGTTCAGGAGTGGAATTAAAATACAAGGTGAAAGGATATCAATGATACGATTCGCTGATGACATTGCTATCCTGAGTGAAAGTGAAGAAGAATTAAATGATCTGCTGAACGGAATGAACAATCTAATGAGTACACAGTATGGTTTGAGAGTAAATCGGAGAAAGACAAAGGTAATGAGAACTAGTAGAAGAAACTTAACATCAGGATTGATGGTCACGAAGTCAATGAAGTTAAGGAATTGTGCTACCTAGGCAGTAAAATAACCAATGACGGACGGAGCAAGGAGGACATCAAAAGCAGACTCGCTATGGCAAAAAAGGCATTTCTGGCCAAGAGAAGTCTACTAATATCAAATACCGGCCTTAATTTGAGGAAGAAATTTCTGAGGATGTACGTCTGGAGTACAGCATTGTATGGTAGTGAAACATGGACTGTGGAAAAACCGGAACAGAAGAGAATCGAAGCATTTGAGATGTGGTGCTATAGACGAATGTTGAAAATTAGGTGCACTGATAAGGTAAGGAATGAGGAGGTTCTACGCAGAATCGGAGAGGACAGGAATATGTGGAAAACACTGATAAGGAGAAGGGACAGGATGATAGGACATCTGCTAAGACATGAGGGAATGACTTCCATGGTACTAGAGGGAGCTGTAGATGGCAAAAACTGTAGAGGAAGACAGAGATTGGAATACATCAAGCAAATAATTGAGGACGTAGGTTGCAAGTGCTACTCTGAGATGAAGAGGTTAGCACAGGAAAGGAATTCGTGGCGGGCCGCATCGAACCAGTCAGTAGACTGATGACCAAAAAAAAAAAAAAAAAAAAAAAAAAATCTGTGTACTGTAGAGCATCTTAACTATTGTTGGGCCAACCTTGTAGAATTTTATATAAGATTGCATTTCATGGCTATTTATTTAAATGATCATTTTAGTATATAAAGTTGCCACCCTTCCAACGTAAGACTTTTCTTAGAAGTTAAAATCAAGTTGCACCTTTGGTGGCAAGATTAATATTTTAATTGTTAGTGTTTTGTACAATTTCCATCCCTCCTACGGGGGGTGCATAGTTTGTGTGCTTGTGTAAATTGTTAAAACTCTTAGTTTAAAGTAATCTGGTGTATTGCAGATTTGCACCAGTGTAGTCTTTCAGAGGCTGTTGTGTGCAGTCACAACTGCGGCCGTGTCAAAAGGGAGCGGCAAGGTTCTCTGCCCGAAAGCTCATACAGTCAGAACTGGTTTCTTTCTGCCTCTGAATAAATTGTAACTTTGATATTTAGAGGGTGCTTTCTGATTATAATTTTAAATCTGTTTCTTTTAAAAAATGCTTTTAGGCACTATTAAAGTGAATAAAATTCCCATTTGTTAAAAGGAATTTGGTTATTGTTTCATCAGTTACTCCCTGGCATCTACTTCCATGCTTAGTGTGATTAAATGTGTTAATGTTCTTGATGAATCGCTAGAAAATAAAATAAATTCTTAAGAATATTTTTTGGAAATAAATCTCGGTTCAGATGACATCTTATCGGGTTATCAGCCAAGTCATGGCGTCTTCACAACAGTTTGGCGAATTTCCTATTTATCATCTTCAGGCGAAGCGTTGGGTTCATGTCCTTTCGTTCTTTTATAGCCGCTGGACCGCAGACGCTTCTGCCGAATGGCCAACGGAAGAGATGTCGCTCACTCCACCGCTTTCACATCAAAGCGTTCCTGGCGTGTTTTTGCCAGCGCCACATCGCAGCCGGGGCATGTTTGGTTGACCATTTCGCATGTAGTAGTATTTCCACTACCTACTCGATGACCAAATTTCAGAATGCGTTGGCGCGACCCAGCACCTGTTACTGTTGGAAAGCAATTGGTGCTGTGCTCTGCCACTGCAGACTTATCGGTTTGGCAAAGGCGGACGCCCCTCACGTAATCTGAACAGCAATGCGAGATACACTGTTGCGTCTGGCCGATGTACTGCATACCACACTTGCAGCTGATGTTGTAGACGCCATGAGCACATAGCTCTATGTAGTCTTTGATTCAGCCAACCATGTTCTTGATTTTAAACTTTCACCAGAAATGCTTTTGGCAGTCTTGGCTGTGGATAGCTCTGCATACGGATGAGACGCCAGGTGCTTGCTTGTTTTCTTCCTTTTTGTTCGACTGGATTGCCAGGATAATGGAAAACAGATTTTCATCGTACCCAGTATCTGGATCTGAAAAAGGTGGGGGGAGGGGGGTGGGTAAAGTGCGAAATAGTTTTGATATTTGTATTGGAATGGGTCCTGTCTGAATATGAAATGTCGATACAGCATAGAGATCACAATGTTTTAGCTTCACTGCCTCTGTTTAAATGAATCGAAGTTACATAAAATAATTGAGAATTAAAAATATTAACTTTCTATAAGTATTGACTTAAAATAATCCACAATGACGGCAGTGTTTAAGAAAACTGGGGCCTATTTTCATGAAATACAGTTTGACTCTGTTCTTAATGGTTTTACGTAAATTATTGAACCATTCAGAAGCAACTAAAATGGCTACGGCGTACAGTTTGCTTGGAAGACGTTCCTTTAGAGACCTATAAATTGATCGTAAAATTAATGCTACTTCCTTTCGGAATAGAATATGTAAGTTATAACCCGACTTCGTAATGTAAAGACGATTGCAAGTTCTATCGGAATTTAGAGACAAAAGATAGCTGCGCGTGAAATGGTCCTCGAAAATTATGAGGACCTAAAGAATAGCTTCCGTATTTAATTATTCCACAAATACTAATCTTGTAAGAAAAGTAGAGGCATTTTAAATGAAATACAAAATGAGTTTAACAATACATTTTGAATGACACACACACACACACACACACACACACACACACACACACACACATATACACACACATTTGGTCTTCACTGAGACTAATCGATAGTCGTGACGGAAAAAATGTTGCCTGTGAGGATAATACTTTTATATGATTCCTGTACATTTAATTATTCCCAGAATATGAGTAAACGTTTATTCCAGATAGGAATTAATGCAGAATACCCAGGTAAATTAACATCAGATCAAAGCTAGCCCAGTTCAGAATAGAGAGAGCTAGTAAAGCAACCGATCAAAAAAAGATCGAGGACGCTTGTACAGTGATTTATATAATCACTTATGTTGATGATCTTTGGTCACTTAGAGATTACATTTATGGTTGCTGTTCTGGTATCTACGATGCAGTTCGTATATCCCTAAAGTTTTATGCTTTTCATTTGCGTTATTTACAGTGTTGAAACGTCCCCTTGGAAAAATTATTAATGATTGTGCTGGTAAACTTCTACGTTATTTGATACAAAGACAGCTGAGTAAAACTGAACGTACCCAGACAGTTCTCTCTTTACTTATTCTGATCATCACTAAACTGACACACAATACTTTTTTAGCGCAACGCAATCTGACTTTCAATAATCCCTAGAAAAGAATGGCCCTGACTAACAATAACCTACTCCTTTCATGAATCACTTACCTCACTAAAATCTTCGTTACTCGAACTACTGCAATATAGCGAGCGCCAATACTGCCAACTAAATAAAAGATTCTAACTACTGAAGGCACTAACTACTGATAGGCATAGTTAGCAAATGAAAAATTTTGATACACAACAAACAATGTATTTACTTTAATAATGTTCAAAAGTCATCATATATGTATATCCTGCATTGTCGAACGAACAATATGTCCGTCGCCTTGGGCGCAGGGCCCTGGTATGACGTCGAGTGTGGCTCTCCTCAACGCATCGATCCCCTATTCGCATTACAGTTTTCCTATTCCGCCAACATTCGAGCGGGATTTCTGAATGAGAAAACCACTGTGCAGTCATTTTTAGTGTACAGAAAGTATTTGCCTTTACTCTTGCATAATTTGTGATTTATGCGATTGAGCTGAAATGCTAATCTTCTGCATGTCCAAGCTTGTGGTACACGTCACACGAATTTGTCATTTGTTAATGTGCAGCTCCTAGTCTAATGGTTGTCGACGTGTTCTGTCAGGTGACCGCCCATCTTCTATAATAATAACAACAATAATACGGAATTTGAGATATGTCACACGAGATATGCGCAGAACTACTCCAGAAATACGCAATACGATGAGAAAGCAGAAAGAAGGAAGAACAAATGGTTTGCGTAGCTGCCTCTCCATCACGGGGTCGCGGGTTTGATTCCCGGCCGGAATGGGGATTTTCTTCACTCTGGGAATGGGTATTTGTGTTTTCGTAATCATTTCATCTGATCTCCGTCGACGGGAAAGTCACTGAAGTGACGGCAAGTAGACTTGGATCACGTGGCCGAACTACGCCACATCGGGGGTCTTCCGGCCAATAATGCCATACGGTAACTTCTTTTATTTGGTCGTATGTTGGCTGCGGCCTAAGCAGTAGACATAAAGATTTCAGATCTTCTGCTTTGTACAGCGTATTGGTTCACACATTCATCATATACTTTTCACAATATGTCAAAAGACTGAAGTTCAGTATGAATAGAAGCTAATGAAAAAGCTGATTTCGTATTTCGATCTAAAAAACATTGTTGTGTGATGAATAAATTGCCATTCTATTGAACACTCTTTGACAATGCTTCCAGTATACCTACACGTTATTACAATAAATTTTTTTTTGTAGCGGATATGATGGAAGAGAAAATTTTCCTTAAATTTAACATGGACAATTGTAAGATTCTTTCTAGGTTTTATATGCGAACGGCCCGTGAAAATAAGTTCTAATATGCCGTGAGTTGAAAAGCATGCCCCATTAAACACAATGTCTAGACCAGTGAATTAAACTAGCAACGAGATCCGACTGCAAGGAGTTTGCAGAATATTACCTAGAAAGTGAACACTTCGTTATCACACAACGATTTACGGTGGTCATGGCAAAAGGAAGTTGCTTTACGTGAACCTGACTAACAGGCATAAGTATGTGTAAAAGCAACGTGGCGGATGGCAGTGCAACGGAAATGTGAATCGAACTTACAGGTACGAGGCATCAGAGAAGCACATTTTCTACAGAACAAAGCACTACGTCTCTGCCAGATAAAAGCATGCAAAGAAATGCGAAATATAATATTCATAGTGGTTACCACTTTTATTGATATTAACCACTCTAAGGAATCCCTACAGATTCTGCAAACTGCCGTAAGCAGATAGTACGTTTCGCATCATATCGAACTGCTGAATCCAGGTCCACATAACTCGCCTACATAAGAAAGAGAAAGCCAAGGAAAACTAATTTAAAGGAATATTTGTCTGCAGATCCATATAATGGACTTCCAGAAAGTAATGACATATGTGTGTTTGTGTGTGTGCGAGTGCGTTTGAGTATGTGTAATATAAGTGCTCAGAAAACGTATGGCACACAGAGTTCCAAAGCCTAAGAAATTAAACAAAACATGATCCTTAGAAGTCGCGAAGTACAGGATGAGCACAAAGTCTTGCCCTGATTATAAAAATTTATAACAGAATAACCGTTTGACATAATAAGTTACATTTGATGCCGTTACATAGGTTAGTGTTACTAGTTGTTGTGACCAACAGATGGCGCTAGTGCCCCACAACACCGACGCGGTCTGTTAGGTCACGTTAGTTGCTGACGAAATGGCGTCGAAACATTAGAAAGCGCAATGTGTGCTTTGGTTTCACCAAAAAAAATCGCCGATCAGTGTTCAGCCTAAATTTCTGGCTTGTTATTGACGCAGCCCTCCTGATGTTAAATCAATAAAGCGATGGTATGCAAAGTTATTACTTAAATTGCATATAAGATGAACATCAACAGAAGCAAAACAAGGATAATGGAATGTAGTCTAGTTAAGTCGGGTGATGCTGAGGGAATTAGATTAGGAAATGAGACACTTAAAGTAGTAAAGGAGTTTTGCTATTTGGGGAGCAAAATAACTGATGATGGTCGAAGCAGAGAGGATATAAAATGTAGACTGGCAATGGCAAGGAATGCGTTTCTGAAGAAGAGAAATTTGTCAACATCGAGTATAGATTTAAGTGTCAGGAACTCATTTCTGAAAGTATTTGTATGGAGTGTAGCCATGTATGGAAGTGAAACATGGACGATAAATAGTTTGGACAAGAAGAGAATAGAAGCTTTCGAAACGTGGTGCTACAGAAGAATGCTGAAGATTAGATGGGTAGATCACATAACTAATGAGGAAGTATTGAATAGGATTGGGGAGAAGAGAAGTTTGTGGCACAACTTGACCAGAAGAAGGGATCGGTTGGTAGGACATGTTCTGAGGCATCGAGGGATCTCCAATTTAGTATTAGAGGGCAGTGTGGAGGGTAAAAATCGTAGAGGGAGACCAAGAGATGAATACACTAAGCAGATTCAGAAGGATGTAGGTTGCAGTAGGTACTGGGAGATGAAAAAGCTTGCACAGGATAGAGTAGCATGGAGAGCTGCATCAAACCAGTCTCAGGACTGAAGACCACAACAACAACAACAACATGCAAAGTTTAACGAAACAGGCAGCGTTCAAGATCGTCCTCGAAGTGGCAGGCCTCTTGTGAGTCATGCAGCTGTTGATCGTGTTCGGCAATCTTGTCACCAGAGTCCGTCTAGATGAACTCGTAACTCGTCAAGCATCACGTGAACTTAAAATACCGCAAGCAAGTGTGGTGAAGATTCTTCATGATAGGCTTAGGTTGCATGCTTACAAAGTGCAAATCGTGCACGCCTTGCAACCGAATGATTTGCTGACACGTGCTGAACTTGCAACTGCGATTCTCAACAGGGTTGACGGCGCTAACGATTACTTAAATTGCATGTGCTATACCGATGAATCCACCTTTCATGTCAGTGGAATGGTAAATAGGCATAATGTCCGTACACGGGGTTCAGAGTCTCCACATACTACTGGACAGTTACAGCGAGACAGCGAAAAAGTGAATGTTTGGTGCGGCCTCATGCAGAACAAGGTTTTTGGACCGTTTTCTTCACGGAAAAATCCATTACCGCTAACATTTACCTAGACTTTTGCAACAGTTCATTGCCCCCAGTTAGAAGAATATCGACCATGGATATTTTTCCAGCGAGATGGAGCACCCCCCCCCCCCCCCCCCCCCCACCATCCCCACCACTGGGCTTTGATACTGCGTGATTTCCTGGATGAAACATTTCCGGATCGGTGGATTGGAAGGAACGTTCCAACACCCTCGCCACCCCGCTCTCCAGACATTACGCCCCTTGACTTTTTTTCTGGGGCTATATCAAGCACAGAGTCTTCGTCACACCAGATGCTGACGTCGACGAACTGAAGGCTAGGATACAAGGTGCTGTGGCAGAATATATGTTACGAAACAGCTGGCGGGAACTGGAATACCGCCTCAACATTCTCCGAGCTACCAAGGGAGCACACGTTGAGGTTTATTAACGTAAGTGGTCTTTAAAAAAAGCTAGTAACACTAACCTATGTAACGGCATCAAATGTAAATTATTATGTCTAACGGTTGTTCAGTAATTAATTGTTATAATCAGGGCAAGACTTTGTGCTCACACTGTATTGACAAAGATTCATTGATAGGAAATGTGACAGAACTGGCTGTACTATCATTCGCATGAATTAAGAACAAACAGATTGCGCACCACGCCGCGAAACACACACTCCACACAAAGACACAAAGAATCTCCACATGGGAGACATGCTTTAACTCTCGAAAGTTACAGTAACTTCGCGTAGGATCAAGAAAATATTTACGCACGAACTGCGCGTTCATTGTGAATAGTTAGCAAAATCGTGTTGCAAGGGTGCTCAGCTTGCACACGGCGACGTACGACCACGTCACCGTGCAGCGAAACAGCGACCAGCGGCATCACAGTTCACAACACAACAAACATCCAGCATGGGAGAAGAAAGGGGCCCTTTTTTTTTTTTTTTTTTCAAACCCCTGCTGCAGCATTGTCAGCGAGGCGGGCTCTGTGCTGACTGGCCGCCACACCTGGAACTCAAAGAGTACTCCCCGAATACCGCACAGACCGCCTCAAAGGCAACTTAATTTGTTCCGAATCGATACTAGGAACAGAATGGGATCGGTGCAGTAAAACTGTGGTAAGTCTTACACGAAATAACTGAATCGTAAAAGTAGCAAATCCAGTTTTGAAAGCACTCTGACAGCCAGCTCTCAGGGTCCATGTAGGTTCTAGTAGCCCCCTCGTCTTAGGCAGCTCTGGCAACGTGTCGTTCCATTGCATGGAGTGGGCAGGCGGCGTTTTATTCCCGCCGAGCAGTCGCCCCCGTAAAGCAGACCCGTAAACGCTCCGGGGTGGCGCCCGGCCGTTTTAAACAGCCCTGTGACTCAGCGGGCGGACATTATCCGAGGGGGAAGCGAGTTTCAGCCCCCTGCGAAGTGACCGTCGACCGTGTCCCACACGCGACGTAATACTGCTAATGTCGTTCCACCGGATGTAAATGGTATTAAAGTTTTGATAAGGGAGACCACCCTCCAGAAGCAGATTTAAAATCTAATGGTATATCGGAACTAGCTGCGTTATTAAATTCCTGGTCATAATCGTGTATCAAAAACCACGTAACCTACGAGGGCCCCGGCTGCTTTCCTGTCACTAACGATGCGTGACGTCATTCTGGTACACCTGTTCGTAACGTCCCAAAATGCTTTCGCAGACATCGCGCCATGGTATGACAAAAAAAGAAAAATAGCCAGGTAACTACTGCACTCAAAAAAATCCAGATGAAAATAAAATTTCTAATCGAAAATAAGTGTTTTTCTAAGCAAATCTGTACCTGGAGAGTATCTAACATAGTTAGTCACTGAATTAGGAGAAAATATATATATATCATGGAATGCAAAAGCCTAGGAGCTATAATTATAAAGAGGAATAATGAAAAAAACATATCTTGATATAAGGTCTGAAAGTGACATTGGGAATACGTCAAATAACAAAAAAAAGTAGCCTGACAGGGGATCTACAACTAATGTGAGGAAGAAGATCATTAAAGCCATTCGCAACAAGCAGTTTTTCTTACCAATCGGAGTTGAGGACGCTGGTCCATTTACACTAGCTTAATGTGTGCTCATTATTAGCGGCTCAACAAAACCACCAATTTCGTGGGTATCAAATTAATCTTTTTCGTCCAACTGTCTTTTCTAGCAGTGCAAGTCAACACCTGTACTTCAGGATATTTGATGTTATCTTTGGAGACAGAGTTGAATAATATATTTATTAATCTGTCACTTTCGCTGTCTGGAAATTCAAACATTGATCAAATCATTGTTGCCAACATAAAAACTGCCACATTATCTCACCGACAGCTGCAGAAACAGCACGCGTCTCCATCTGTAACTCTCCATGAAGCAGCAGCTATTGTTTACCTGTTTCTCTTGTCGTCATTATCTGATCGTCAAGAGAGCTGTAAGCCATAACGACGCTATGGCATCGTGATTTAAATAAATTCGTGAAGCATATATTGTTGATTCAGGCTAAATACCTGACACTGTGTCGATTGTATATGCGTGGAAGGCATGTTCATATGACATCGACTGAACCAAATTAACATCAGGAATTTAGAGCTAGAAATGTGCAGGGTGTTTCAGCTCATAATATAGGCTTATAGAGGTTGTAATGTGTGTGAAATCTTATCGGACTTAACTGCTAAGATCATCAGTCCCTAAGCTTACACGCTACTTAACCTAAATGATCCTAAGGACAAACACACACACCCATGCCCGAAGGAGGACTCGAACCTCCGCCGGGACCAGCCGCACAGTCCATGATTGCAGCGCCCCAGACCGCTCGGCTAATCCAGCGCGGCTATATAGAGGTTGTAGAGGGGACTTTAGTAGATGAAGTCATGGTAAGAAACCCGGGTCCGGAATTATACCGTTTCAGTGTAAAATTAGTTTGAAGCTCGGATCACAGCCAAGTCCTTCATTTCACAGTACGCACTCAGCGGCGACCTCTGCCTCTGTCCTCGGCAAGAGATCGTGGTGTGGGCCGTGTCTCCAGTAGTCGTCGTCGGGTTCGGTCTTACGTGACGAAGGAGTCCTGTTCAGAGTGAAGCGTGGGGCGCGTCTGTGGAGCACTACAGTCGACCCCCCCCCCCCCCCCTCCCTCTGTTGTCGTTAGACGAAAATGGCACTTGACGGCGTCGTAATTGTAACAGCAACTGACGATGGCGCCATTTTCTCAGTTTGTGTGCGTGCACAACAACGGGAGGCTTGAAAGTGATTCCGATCTTCATACTTGTCTTACATCCAAATGGTGCATTTCCTGACAAAACTCTAACAAGTTCCCTCTACAACCCCCAGAGGCCTGTACTAGTAGTTATAAATCATCTTGTACATAAAAATTACCATAACGTCACCAAAACGAAAATTTTACATCTACATACATACTCCGCAATCCACCATACGGTGCGTGGCGGAGGGTACCTCGTACCACAACTAGCATCTTCTCTCCCTGTTTCACTACAAAACAGAACGAGGGAATAGTGACTGCCTATGTGCCTCTGTACGAGCCCTAATCTCTCTTATCCTATCTTCGTGGTCTTTTTTTCCGCGAAATATAAGTTGGCGGCAGTAAAATTGTACTGCAGTCAGCATCAAATGCTAGTTCTCTAAATCTCCTCAGTAGTGATTCACGAAAAGAACGCCTCCTTTCCTCCAGAGACTCCCACCCGAGTTCCTGAAGCATTTCCGTAACACTCGCGTGATGATCAAACCTACCAGTAACAAATCTAGCAGCCCGCCTCTGAATTGCTTCTATGTCCTCCCTCAATCCGACCTGATATGGATCCCAAACGCTCGAGCTGTACTCAAGAATAGGTCGTATTAGTGTTTTATAAGCGGTCTCCTTTACAGATGAACCACATCTTCGCAAAATTCTACCAATGAACCAAAGACGACTATCCGCCTTCCCCACAACTGCCATTACATGCTTGTCCCACTTCATATCGCTCTGCAATATTACGCCCAAATATTTAATCGACGTGACTGTGTGATACGCCACACTACTAATGGAGTATTCAAACATTACAGGATTCTTTTTCTTAATCATCGGCATTAATTTACATTTATTTATATTTAGTGTTAGCTGCCATTCTTTACACAATCACAAATCTTGTCCAAGTCATCTTGTATCCTCCTACAGTCACTCAACGAAGACACCTTCCCGTACATCACAGCATCATCAGCAAACAGCCGCACATTGCTATCCACCCTATCCAAAAGATCGTTTATGTAGACAGAAAACAACAGCGGACCTACCACACTTCCCTGGGGCACTCCAGATGATACCCTCACCTCCGATGAACACTCACCATCGAGGAAAACGTACTGGGTTCTATTACTTAAGAAGTCTTCGAGTCACTCACATATTTGGGACCAAGCTGTTCTAGGCGCTTCAGCCTGGAACCGCGCTACCACTACGGTCGCAGGTTCGAATCCTGCCTCGGGCATGGATGTGTGTAATGTTCTTAAGTTAGTTAGGTTTAAGTAGTTCTAAGTTCTAGGGAACTGATGACCTCAGATGTTAAGTCCCATAGTGCTCAGAGCCATTTGAACCATTTTTGAATATATTTGGGAACCAATCACATATGCTCGTACCTTAGTTAGGAGTCTGCAGTGGGGCACCGAGTCAAACGTTTTCCGGAAGTCAAGGAATATGGCATCCGTCTGATACCCTTCATCCATGGTTCGCAAGATATCATGTGAAAAAAGGGCGAGTTGCGTTTCGCAGGAGCGATGCTTTCTAAAGCCGTGCTGATGCATGGACAGCAACTTCTCTGTCTCAAGGAAATTCATTATATTCGAACTGAGAATATGTTCGAGAATCCTGCAACAAACCGATGTTAAGGATATTGGTCTGTAATTTTGAGGATCCGTCCTTCTACCCTTCTTATATACAGGCGTCAACTGCGCTTTTTTCCAGTCGCTCGGGACTTTATGTTGGACAAGAGATTCGCGATAAATGCAAGCTAAGTAAGGATCCAATGCAGTAGAGTACTCTCTGTAAAACCAAATTGGAATCCCATCAGGACCTGGAGATTTATTTATTTTCCAGCTGCTGAATGCATTGTAATCGTAGTTCAAATCAGACGTCAACATTTTATCTGAAAGCAGATTTTATGTAAGAAAAGCAACAGACGCTCTTATATAATGTTTGAATTACTTAACAGCAATTACAACATCGTCTTGCGTGGGAAGCTAGGAGTGTGAAGCAAAGTGTCTTCATCCCCTGCACGAACTGAGGTAGGCCAGCTACTTCAAGCAACTGATTCCGACAAGTGACTGAAACCAATTACTGGAGTGCTCAAGTAATTACTTCTTAGTAGCTTTCTCTAGAAAGCCTGTCATCTCAGTGAGAATAACAGGTGACTGACTATCGATACATCTTAAGAACGGCAGACATAATTTCTCAAAGCGACACGCAAAGTGAAAACATTAAGCGTATTTTGATAACTGATGGAATACAGACATATGGAACGATTGATAGGCAGTGAAGCAAGAAACTCCAAGTAGCCTTCTGCTGTTATCAAATGGGTGTGTCATGGTTCAATCGGCTACCCCTGTCGGAGGTTCGAGTCCTCCGTCGGGCATGGGTGTGTCTGTTGTCCTTAGCGTAAGTTAGTTTCAGTTAGATTAGGTACTGTGTAAGCCTAGGGACCGATGACCTCAGCAGTTTGGCCCCATAAGATCTTACCACAAATTTCCAATTTTCCACGGTTGATTGGTATCAATTTTTAATGTGTTAAAACTTAGGTTAGACAGTCAAAGAGATTTTATTCAGAATCAACCGCTGACATATCTATCGACCTTTTGCTAATGATCTTTGACTGTTTAGAGTAGTTAATTCGTAAGAACTGTGTCACAATGTTCAATCATATAGTAGCAGTATCTATGGCGTGAACCTTCAGATTTACAAAAGAGGATTTTTGGTGCCAGCTTACATTACCTCCACAGCCACGTGAAATTTTGTACTTACCTGTGAAAAATAACTTTTCTTCCTTTTACGAAGATCGATTTGCATCTGGAGTAGCAACAATTACTGGACGTCTACTTGTAAGGCACGAGCCTGTTTGAAGATACGCACATTCTTCAGTTTGACTTTAACTCAGACTTCAGCTCTCACAGATGTGGAGGTTCGCTAGGAACGACACGCTGTTCGGATTCCGCGTTAAGATGTGGGTCGCCTTTGCACCATAGGACCAGTGCAGTGCCGGCCGGAGTGGCCGTGCGGTTCTAGGCGCTACAGTCTGGAACCGCGTGACCGCTACGGTCGCAGGTTCGAATCCTGCCTCGGGCATGGATGTGTGTGATGTCCTTAGGTTAGTTAGGTTTAAGTAGTTCTAAGTTCTAGGGGACTGATGACCACAGCAGTTAAGTCCCATAGTGCTCAGAACCATTTGAACCATTTTTGAACCAGTGCAGTGAGGCAAAAGCCAGTAGTGGAAGTGACGTCGAATGGACAAACCAGGGCACTCGGAATTGTTTGTATCATCGCTCCTAACAAATGTGTAAAAAATATGTGTGGACTATACAAGTTAACGGGCTTAGTACAAATTGTAAACACTAGAGCGTTAGAACTAAGTCACCTGATCTGGTGTTGATATGCTCCGTACACTATGCTGCCTCTACAGAAATTTCTGATGTATGAGTACATCCAATGCACCTACTAAACCCAATACTTATTACGACGGTACTGGCCACTACACATTGAAGTTTGAATAATTTGGGTCGGTCCCCCACGTGCTATGGCACGAAAATATACATATTTGTTACACTCAGCTCAGTTGAGCGGCCCAGAGATGTGGCTGGTCTGAATGTTTGGCTACGTTTTTCGTCATTGGGTGCCAGCTCATACCTGTCGTAAACTCAATTCTTAAGTTGTAATAAAATATAACAAAACAATGCAGGCAGGTATTGCGGTGAAATTTAAAATATTGAGTCACTAACATTGATTTATAATTTGAGCAAGTAGTTTATTTTTCTTCAATATATTCACTAAACACTTAAAATGTAGTCTGAGGCGGCCTTTAACAACTGATGCTACAACACTTCAATATAAAGTTCGCATGTTGCAATCAGGGCACTCGACAGCCTGTTGACAATTCACAAAATAACTCTTGTCTGCTGTCCTAAACCACTATACTGCGTACCATCCCACTACCATCCCCAGATGCGCGGCACGTCCAGTTGTTAGCATCGCCCAGAACCAACTGTCATCAAAGATGGGCGCCCTATCCACCATCGAAACGACTGCCTAAATCAAAACAATGTTTGAAAAAAATTACGAATATTCTAAAACTAAAGACAAAAACACACATAATTTATTGAAAAATACGAAAATTTTTCGGGCAATAACAATTTAAAGTCCAAGTTTTTTGTATTTATCAATTTAAAGTCCAATTTTTTTGTATTTGCCGTCGTTTCTTTACAAATAATGTTTTTGTTCCGTAATTTTGCTTTTCCGGGATTTTTTATACTAAACATAAATAAACAAAAAATATATAATTACTGAACTACCTCTTTAAACTTTAGAATGCTGCCGCTAGTTTCGTCTTTTTAAATTTACTTATTACCACAGTTTTTCTCACTCGAATCCCACATTCCGACCTCTCATTAAAAATGGTACAGATTCTGCTAAATCGGCTATGACTGCTCGATGCAGCTCTACTAGCCTCATCCGTAGACACTTTGTTTATATTAATCGGCCAAAGCATTGCCGAAATAATAGCTTTTGAACTATCATAAATTTACAATTTTTAAGACGACAACAACTTGAAACTATTATATATTTTTGTGGCATGTCTATATAACTTAGTTTTACTTATTTTTCTGTTCATGAGTGCCAATTCACATCTCCGTGTCACTCTTAGTTTTGTTTTTATCATTTTTTCTCTGGCATATAAATTTCTCCAAGAGCTCAAACACGGCCATATGCGCCCCCCACTAGGGTTTTTCCAAGGCCGCGTAAGCTAGCCGCTCGCCACTGCCCCGTAGCAACCGTCAGCCACGTGTTCTGCGGTGAAACTGCTGCTCACGTTATTCTCGCATACCCAGTTCGAATACTATTTTGTCTAAAACTGATATGGTGAGACCGTGGCTGTGTACAATTGATGTAGGTTAGTTCTTAGAAAGAAGAAAACAGCAACCAGCCATTATTAATACTGCTATTTATTTAGGTAAATAACGCCGTTACCGGTTTAGAACTGGCAAGTCCATCATCAGACGGCTGTTCACATGATTTTCAAGATCCACTTTACATTGTCGTCCGTTTTCGATTTTTATTATTCCACTGTGGCGAAGTATTTTTGGTGTGTTTTGCCGTCGAAAATTCCGCGCGATTTTGTTGCGAAGTTGCAGGATTGTATTTTTCGCATATTCCTAAATATATCCAGCACTTACTTAACTTGTATATCACCATATTGTGCAAAGTACCACACACACACACACACACACACACACACACACACACACACACACACACACACGAAAAAGAATTTGCCAGTTCGAATACGTTGTTCAAATGATTCAAATGGCTCTGAGCACTATGGGACTTAACTGCTGAGGTCATCAGTCCCCCAGAACTTAGAACTACTTAAACCTAACTAACCTAAGGACATCACACACATCCATGCCCGAGGCAGGATTCGAACCTGCGACCGTAGCGGTCGCGCGGTTCCAGACCGTAGCGCCTAGAACCGGAATACGTTGTACCGGCGACAGAAGAGTGGGTCTGTGACAATCTGTGATTTCTAAGGATATAACAAATCGGTGGAGGTGCTTCCCAAACCACGTGGTTGTACTGAAAGAGTAGTCACGTGGTAAACATTCATCAGCGTTGAGGGTACGGTACACGAACATGAAATGCAGATGAATGAAGGGGATGGATTTTCGTGCGAAATGCTGTTCCTGGGGAAGAAATGATCTGCGCATTGTCAAGCCTAAGCGTAATCCATGCGGAAAGCGATAAATTAGCAGTATGTTCAGCTTTTAATATACCTCTCCAGTCACTTTCGAAAGCAAACCAATGACGAACGTGATATTTACGAGCTTTGCCGTACGTATTGTTTGTGTCCAAGAAAATCTCGTTTGACTTAGATACAATTGGGTAATGCTAAATGTCACGACTTATGGAGCCGCGTATTTGGTACTGTACCAGCGGCCTATCGTGACGCTGGTGTCCTGGGAGTGTTCTTTCTGTCACCCGTGATCGACGCTGGCGTGGCGCACCGCCTACGCCTTACAGAGGCCAGAGCAGCCGTGCGATAACTCTGCTGCGTCGCCGTGTGCGGCTGACACGGATTGAGACTGAGCGCCTGCCAATCGTTTGCTCTTTTAATACTGACAACCATGAAACGATAATGTGATGAATTCTTCCTGTTGAGCTTATTTCTATACTTTATTGCACAGTGTGCGTCTATTTTCATGAAATGTATTTTATTTTGTGAAAATGAGGAGATAATTGTCTGATTGGTTGAGAAGTAGGTACAGTACTCTTGTATACCAAAGAGAATCACCAGGAACGCCCCTGTTATGGCCGGTGTGCCGTGACCTTCCTCCGATCTCTGAAACGACACTCACCCACTTGTAGTTTGGAGTGGACACCGAACCGCGACAAAACTGAGTATTCTCCACATCAATAAATATTGCCAGACGTGAAACAAGTGCTACTGCACGGTAGTTAGTTGTGGAATCTCCTACATCTGGTTAGATTTATTCCCACCTCGAAATGGATTCTTTCTTCCGCTGGCGAATTCATACTCTGTTAAATTTAATACATTGCCGGAGTGGTCGGATTACACGATTCAGGTACACTTTACATGTGGTTCAAACTTTTATCTTTGCTCAGTGTACATATTCACATACACAAAGCTACCTTTCTTTCTGGGACATATCGTACTAGAATTAAATGAGAAATACGCCGGTTCTGACGTAGTTTGTTTCGGGCGAAACTGCAAATCCGCTGCCAAATGTTTCTCTCTGCACCATTACCATCTTGCTTGGTGTTTCGCTGATACGTCCCTGACTCTCCTGTGGGTCATTACTCGAAACCTGTGTCCGTGCTGGAGGTCGCTAACTCACGCGTGTGCAGGGTTTTTCTCGACTCAGGGGTAGGCTAGTTCGAATCTTGAGGGTGCAAGAAATTTTCACTGCCGGTATTTGGCCGGCAAGAGTGGTGCCCTGAAGTTCTTGATCAGCATTGTTTCTGGCATTGTCCTGATTTAATTTAAAATCTCTCTGCAGTGTCTCATGAAGTGAGGGCGTATGACGGAATTGACGGTGCTTTATATGTTGAAGTTGAAATTGATCTGGAACATGAAAATAAAGCGCTTCTATACTCTACATCTACACGATTACTCTGAAATTCACGATTAAGTGCCCGGAAGAGGGTTAATCGAACCAGCTTTAAGCTACTTCTCCAGCGTTACAGTCTCGAACAGCGCGCAGAAAAAACGAACGCTTAAATCTTTCCGTGTGAGCTGCGATTTCTCTTATTTTATTACGATGATCATTTCTCCCCGTGTGGGCGCCAACAGAATATTTTCACGCTCTGAGGAGAAAGATGGTGATTGAAATTCCATGAGAAGGTGCTGCTACAGAGAAAAACGTCTTTGTTTTGATGACTGCCACCTAAGTTCGTGTATCATGACCGTGGCACTCTCTCCCTCATTTCGCGGTAAAACAAAAAGATCTGCCTTCTGTGAGCTTTTTCGATGTCCTCCGTCAGTCCTTTGCCAGGCACTTAAATGTGATTTACAGAGTATCCATGTAGATGTAGATGTACCTGATGAGGATCCCACGCCACACAGCAATACTCTAGGAGAGGGCGGACAAGCGTAGCGTAAGCAGCCTCTTTAGTAGACTTGTAACATTTTCTACATGTTCTCCCACTAAATCAATATTTGGTTTGTTTTGCCCATAGCACTAACTAAGTGATTATTTCAATTTGAGTTATTTTAATTGTAATCCCTAAATATTTAGTTGAGTTTACAGTCTTTGGGTTTGTGTGATTTATCGTGTAACTCAAATTTAGCGGATTCTTTTTAGTGCTCATGTGAATGATTTCACACTTTTCACGATTTAGATTCAACTGCCACTTCTTGCGCCATGCAGATACCTTGTCTAAATCATTTGACAATTGTTTTTGGTCATCTGATGACATTATGTGGCAGTAAATGACGGACCACCTGCTAACAGTATAAGAGGATTGCTCAGATTGTCTCCTAAATCGTGTACGTCGGCAGGCCGGTGCGACCGCGACAGCCGCAGGTTCGAATCCTGCCTCGGGCATGGATGTATGTGATGTCCTTAGGTTAGTTAGGTTTAAGTTGTTCTAAGTCTAGGGGACTGATGACCTCAGATGTTAAGTCCCATAGTGCTCAGAGCCATTTGAACCATTTGCACCAATTCACCGTAATTCAAAGAAAGAGAAAAACAAAATTGAATCAATACACCCCACTGATAACTATCCAAAAAACCTTACAATACTACTCAAAAGAATACAGTGAAGTGGGGAGCAGTCGTTCGCCCAACAGAACACTTGAAAATGAGTTCAACAACACAGCTGCGTGCCCCAGAAAACAGCAAGACATTACATACACTTGATTTGACGAATAACAAATACTCATTAATATTACGCCACTCCTGTTTGAACTGCAGTGTACCAAAGAAACAGGCGCTTATTCTGAAAGAAAAATTACTTTTTATCTTTTTATACGTTTAAATTACAGCATTAGGGAATTACAAAAGATGTTCAATCGAATCCCCCCCCCCCCCCCCCCCCCCCCCTTCTGGGCAGAGGCTGAGCCAGAAACACGGAATGCCACAAAAACACAGTTTTGCTGTGAAATCTTACAGGACACCCAGAAGCAGTAACAGACAAGGGGTCGGCCCCCACAAATAACACAGGCTAAGAGTCAGGCTGGGAGCACATCCTACGAGAACTTGTTCACACTATGCTCACATCTCACATGTGCTTACGCCCGAGCCACAACTCCGCCAGTCTCACCGGCCGCCCCAAACCGACTGCCTCTCGCCGTCCCGCGTGCCCCAGCCGAAAACGCATTGATGCTCATGCCCGGGGACGCGCCAAAGATAACAAGCCGATTGCTGATGATCGATCAGCGATCTGGCTCACATTGATATGCTGATCCCTTATGCCTCTAAGTCATACGTACAGTCTCACCCAAATGTAAACTATTTTCTGCTACTTCCTTGTTCTTAAAAATACTGACTGTTCTGCACATATCATGCGAGGTTTGCGCTCTTCCTCTACTTATTCTTACTACCCATACTACTACCCTCAACGGACGACGAACCCGCCTCAACGCATCAGAGGTAACGAAGCTTGATGTTTACTGCCCGATGTGGCCCTTGATAACGAGTTATAAATATCTTGGTCTTAGCCTTCCAAATGTATGAGTCATAACATTACTCACTGCCCAGTTTTGTACTGTAGTAATCTGCCCACACCATTCCCCAACCACTCCTGACGTTCCAGAGCTCTGGTGTTTGCCAAGTGAACACGCTTCCAAATTTCCCTCACATTTTTAGCAAAATCCTTAACGGACTCCCTGTCCATGCCAGTTGTTGGCCTAATTTTGTTAGACGGAGCAGTGAGTCAGTCGAAACGGAGCAAGCCTGCAGGCCAGGTCCCGAGTAGTCTCACTTCCCGCGACTACTCATAAAAATGAATTAATTTTTGTGGAAATATTATACAGAGTCGTGCCAGATCCGCACGCGAGTAGAACACGTATGTGTGTGAGCAAAGTTAAAATTTTGAAACTCAGGATTAATTTTGTACTTAGGGAATTGTTATATAATTAAAAGGCTATTGTACAGTAAGGAATCGGCAGTTGTAAATTCATACAAGCTCGTCATAGATGAATGACTGTAATTCTGGTGTGAAAGCAATCTGAATAATTAGAACGTATTACCTGAATTTGAAGTCGGTTGCCCGCATCTCGTGGTCGTGCGGTAGCTTTCTCGCTTCCCACGCCCGGGTTCCCGGGTTCGATTCCCGGCGGGGTCAGGGATTTTCTCTGCCTCGTGATGGCTGGGTGTTGTGTGATGTCCTTAGGTTAGTTAGGTTTAAGTAGTTCTAAGTTCTAGGGGACTGATGACCATAGATGTTAAGTCCCATAGTGCTCAGAGCCATTTGAACCATTTTTTTTGAAGTCGGTTAAAATATCTGCCTCGTATAAAAGTGTTCACGTACCACAACCTCTTAACTTTTACTAGAATATTTTGAAGGGAATGAGTTACAGAACAATGCAGGAGAAGAGAGGCGGCATGCGCCGTTGCCTCACAATCAGAACTTAAGATATCGGTGCATGTACCTTGACAGTAAGTCTGCTCTCCAAAACTGGCTATTTATGAACGTCCGATGCCTAGTTTTCCAACCAACCAGAGCACAGCATGCAGTAATCGACTATAGAAACAATAAATAGTACAACGCCGGCTTACTTTTGGCGATGCGATGCAACACGATCTGCTTAAATCTTCGGAAGCCATCGTGGGAAGAGTGGAACGAATCCAAGAATAGCTCTCAAACAGTTGGATGTGACGGTACAACGGCTACGAGAGAGAAGAAGGAAGCGGCCAACAGAAGGAGACAATGGATCACGCAGAGGCTACGTCACAAGGAACGGCAGCCACCAGGACGGCATCTGACAGAAGCAGAAAATACAGTGTGTGTCGCAAACTGCTGTGGGCCAAGAACAAAATTGCTGTAGAAATAGTTAAACAGTGCAGCATAGGCTAGGGAGTGATTACTTCTGCGTGTGATGAAAAGAAATATTTCAGAATTTTTAATATTGATAGAAGTTGTGTACTATTCATGAAACGCAATATACTCGTAGACTTAAAAATGCCGATAGATAAGATCAAAAAAGAGAGTGTACAGGATAAGGACGATTATCAGATATATGTAAAGGAAGAGGAACGACTTACAAAGTTAAATTAAACAGTGAAAAGAGTATAATGGGAGGAAAATCGGAGCAGTGAGCAGACTGGAATCTCCTTTGAGAATAGCATAGACACGAAAGCGTTAGAAACTTAACGACACCCTGACTAGAAAGGTGTGAAACGGTAGTAGCAACCAAAGATAGTGAGTATGACGCATTCGCAGAAACGCCAAAAGGCTAGGAACCTGTGCTGGTTCCTAACAGTTAATGGATGTGTTGGGGGAAATGAGGAGGGAACAGGAGGAATATTGTAAAGATAGTAAGATATTAATGATATTAAAGTACTTAAGCAAATCCGCAAGGTGCAAAAGAAAAAAAATGCGGAAGGAACAAAAGGAAATTAAAATGTCAGTCGGAGTAATCGAATCATCAATAACTCAGAAGATTTATAAACAATGGAAGAAACATGAGGAGTATATCATGAAAATGTTCAAAACAAGGGAGGAAACGATGAATGAGAAAATGTGTAAGTAGGGAAAAGTGAGAATCAAGGAAAATCTGGATCAACAATTCGAAACGATGTTTCAAGATGTAGCTGAGGTAGAACAAGAAGCAGACAAAGAAGATGTACTAGTACAGGGTCTGCAACAGACAATACAAGATCGTGGAAAGCAATCGATGGATACCGTAACAGTACTGCAAGACATAAATCAGCAAGCACCCAAGACCCTGTTTAATAACGTAGACCACGAATTCAAGGAAAATCTAGGAGAGACAATAGCACATCTCGATCGGCTAAGCAAATATCAACTCTTGATCGGCTAGGTAGTAGGAGGTTGTAACAAAACAATTACTGATGTCAAGACACAAATAAACATTGTGACAAAGGACACGAGCAGCCTGTGGTGTCACCGCCAGACACCACACTTGCTAGGTGGTAGCCTTTAAATCGGCCGCGGTCCGTTAGTATACGTCGGGCCCGCGCGTCGCCACTATCAGTGATTGCAGATTCAAAATGGCTCTGAGCACTATGGGACTTAACATCTGAGGTCATCAGTCCCCTAGACTTAGAACTACTTAAACCTAACTAACCTAAGGACACCACACACATCCATGCCCGAGGCAGGATTCGAACCTGCGACCGTAATAGTCCCGCGGTTCCGGACTGAAGCGCCTAGAACCACACGGCCACCGCAGCCGGCCAGTGATTGCAGACCGAGCGCCGCTACACGGCAGGTCTAGTCTAGAGAGACTCCCTAGCACTCGCCCCAGTTGTACAGCCGACTTTGCTAGCGATGGTTCACTGTCTACATACGCTCTCATTTGCAGAGACGACAGTTTAGCATAGCCTTCAGCTACGTCTTTTGCTACGACCTAGCAAGGCACCATATTCAGTTCCTATAATTACTTCAAGAATGTATTCTGAACAGATAATATTGTGAATCACGTACCGCCAAGAGCGACGTTCATCATTAATGGATTAAACTTAAGTATCAAACTAAGTACGTCCGCTTTCTGAATTCTCATTCCTTGTCATGTTCCAGACCTCACGTCAGTATAGTTCTTCCCTCCTCACGCCAGCCTGCGTGAGCTAAGACGCGTGCATTTCGGCCTCCACTCGTAACACGATGTTGGCTCTTTTGCTAACGCAAAACAGCCAATGTGTTTCTAACATAAAATATGTGAGAAAACTGAATATTAATGCTTCCCGTCTATATAAACGGAAGATGTGGGTGCAACGTTTGGAGGCGCCATAAACAGAACATTTTGAGCGGCGACAAACGCAAGTTAATGCACAAATATGACTTGTGGAGAATAACATGAACAGATATTGTGTTTCTAAGATGAAACTATTAAAGAAACCAAGAAAAAATATGTTGTGTCTTAATTTTGAGCGACAGATATGGGTACAACATTTGAATGCTGCTTGTGCCGATGTGAAAACAGTGGAAGAAGAACTGACAATATGGATACTGATTTAACTTGAAGTGTGAACTCAGACTGAACGGAAAATAAATGATTAACAAGGGGACAAAGGTGTAGAAACGGTAGCACAAAGAAGAGTGATGGTCGTCCAGCATCTGCGTGTAAAAAGTATCTCTGTTTTGAAAAGTATTATGTATCAGTGTTGAGAAAAAGAACCAAATTGTATTTGAACAGCCAAATTATACATCAAGATCCAAACTGTATCAGTGCTGTGCAAAAAGAATCAAATGTTATCTACATATTTATGAGAGTAGAATAACGTAATTTCATGACCATATGTCTTTGTTGTTGTAATTTACAGAAAACGTAGCCTACATTGCACTGTGTTTGTAAAGGATGTGAAAGACACAGATAAGACATTAGTTTTCAACGTGAGTGCTGTTAAAGAGGTGAAGTTTAAGACGGAGAATAACGATATATACGTATTGGTTGCGTGTGGTTTCGTCTATCATGCAGCACGCAGTGGGTTATGGGAGCAGGTGGCACGTGACAGTGTCTGCTTGCAGAGGCATCTAGCACACATGTCTAAAATTATATACCAGTGCTTGAGGAGAATCACAGATGTAGTACATGGACGAACTTACATACTATCAAAGTGCAATCAGGATGAAATTAGTAAAAAAAGTACACAGTATGTAAAAAATTCATGTATTTTTTATCCAACTTAAAAATAATTTTACATTTTCATAAGCAGAAACAATACTTCTTCTTGAATTGATGGAGACTGGGGCACCTGCAGAATTCCAGGTTTTGAATAGCTGCATACTTGAAGATTGGAAGCATCTATGTAACCTTCACCTTGCTTTTGATGCAGACGATGTTATCCGTGCAGTCAAGTAAAGGAAGTGATGTCACCATATTTTTCTAGGTTACACCAAGATCATCAAAGTGAATTTCAAGGAAGAAATGTGCTAACCACTTTGCACTCTTCCATGTTTTAGCATACTTCACATCCTTGGAACACCTCGGCGATGCACTGCCTGCTGAGAATGTCCCTGTTACACCGGCATCTTCTGTGAACGCTATGAATGCAATATCTGTAAATATGAACAGTCTGTGTTCATTATCATAGAAATCTTGAATGTCTGCAATAATGTTCACACTTTGGGATGTCATTGTGAAATGCTCAGTATATGGCAAAACACCTGTTAATATATACATCTCACCCACAACACCAGTGAGCGGGCAATAGTGATTCACACAGTAAGTAGGACTAGACCATTTGTCCCAGATCATTCTGGGAATTTTGCTGAAGATTCATATTAAATTTGTACTTCTATCGGTCCTGATTTAACTATCTCGTTCTGTTTTGAGAGTCTGTTACGATAATTGTGCCAACTCCTTGAATTTTCGTGGGCTGAGGAGACACATATCCTCTTTAACAGTCTTGTAGAAAGAAGTACAGGATTTTGCAAACATGTGAAATGCTAGTCTGTATATATTTTCAGCCCGCTGCAGCAGTAAATTTCTGTATGGATAGAATTTCGAATTCAATTAGACTCCGACATTAGTTAACTTGCAATTGACAAATGCAGTGGCATCATTTGTTGCATTCCCCCTTCTATCAGTGCAAGTGTGATGAATCTGGATGTCTCCAATTGAACAGAGGTTTTGTTAGCTCACGTTTGTCTGCTGGTGTTGGTAACACTGGATATTCATAAAGCTCCCATGAATGTAAAGTTAATGGCAGACGTGCACCAGCATTCAGAACTTTTAGCTTCAAACAATCGTCATCCGCTACAGTGATGTGATGCATATCTCATATTATTTTACTAATGATGATCTTGCTGTCGTCTTGTGGTCCTGAACGTATGAGTTGTTAGCTGTCGCACTCTGTACCAGAATAAATTCCTGTTATTCGTAACAATTCGCCACAAGTCCTCAGAGTACCCTATCAGCAGTTTTAGAGGTATACAGGCAGTAAATCTCTTGTACACTTCCATTCTTCTACACACTGGTTCGTCTATAAGCTATCCTGGATTTTCTAAACCATTCAAATCCGAGGACGAGGCAGAGACATATGTTTTATAGGTTGATGCCTTGTTTACATTATGTGTATAGTCAATCTCAACCCCATTAAGCTCATATCATACCTCCTGAAACAGGAATGCTAAAGCATTACGTTTAAGGTTCGACCTCTGTAGGAGAACCCTCCTTTTTCCTAAATACTCCATAGAAATCATAAACTCTTGCATGGGAGGGTTAAAGAGTCTTGGTGCTGGATGATAATTTTAATTTCATCGTTGTTTTGAAATGTGGTTCAAGCATAAGGTTGATGACAGCAGTATTCCTGGGGTATAATTCTCTCCTCATATTCTACTGGAATAGTTTCATTGAGCGACGTCATTGCCGGCTTTCAGGCCTATTGATTTAAGAAACTCATACTGTGCATGTGCTACCATCTTGCAGTTCTTCTGCAAAGTGCTGTACTGTGGGTTGCGTTTGCTGGTTTTATACATTTCACCCATCATGTGTTAGACATAGTGGCACAATGATTTCTTCGCCACAAAAGTCAAGAAGTTGATTATTCTGGTCCAGAAGATGCATCTCCAGATAGTCCAATGTCTCAACTCTCACTGTATGGTATATAACGTTGGTAGGAGTCTCAACAATATTACACTCTCATGTAACTGATGGGAAGCTTCCATAAATTGAATGACTCAAACTGTTATTGAGATAGGAGTTCGTTGCAAAGTCACGCTTGACACAGATTGCATTGATGGGGTGTATATCCACATTCTGATCAGATCTGTAGAATTTATTAGAATCCTTCATCAAAATCTGTTCTTTTATGAAATTTAGTAACAGTCCTATTGAAACATGATAGTTAAGGTCAATTGTTGGATTCACCGCCCCTTATTTAAGATTTAAGCGTATTGATATTTGCACGTAGACTGATCCCTTTTCCAGACTGTTTTAAAACTTCATTTAAACCGTTAATATAGTATGCATCAGGTTCTGTTTCCACAGTTTCTTTTCTACCATTAATTTCCAGATTTTCATTAGCCTCCTTGATATTCAGGATGCTGTTGTATGCCTCCAGACCAAACAACGCAATACTCCATTTTGCAATGCTTAAATCAACCAGTGGGAAGTAATTCGCATGCAATACTGGCAACAGTTCTTTTGAAGTCAGAATATATGACACTGCATCTGAACTTCAACCTGAATGGCTGCTCAATGCATCTCCTTATATGTTGTTCTTCATAAACCTCAGGAGGAACACGATGTATAAACGACTACAAAGATAAGCATTAAAGTCATGGAAGCGTTGAAAATTGTAGAACACTTGCCTTCTGCTGATGAAGTTGTAACGATAACAACGACCACCTTAAATGGCAATCGATGCTAGCGTTAAACCTCTGCGAGGAAGTTGTGACCGTGAGACAACCTATTGGGGAAGGGACAATCAGACTGGGATTCGTTTCCGAAACACTGCAGCAGAGTATAACCAACAGTAAACAGGTGGGTCAGGAACAGACGTTCTCCCAGCACAAAATCAAGTTATTTCTTTTATTAATATCGGTCGCCAGCCTAATTAGGCATTCTTGTGTCAAGCAATATAATAAAGCAGAAGGCAGTGCTAAGCTTAACCTAACCTTCCTTGACAGACACACTAAACTCTTTCTTTGTGTCTGTTCACACTATAACACAGTAACCTAACTTTGCAAATAAACGTACTACTAGATTGGAAATCAGACAAACAAATGGCCAGTGAGATAGCAAACTGTAACATATGTCTCTCAACACACGTACATTAAATGAACTAGATGCAGCAGTTTATGGAACCAGTCACCATCACACATGAAACCAACAGCAGTACTAAATGGGGAAGAACATGAAATGATTCTGACTTAACTCGGGGGGGATCTATTAATGATCATACTCTATAACATCATTGCTTAGTACAGGGTCTCTATGCCTGTGCATTAACCAACTTGCCATAGCATAGCTAACAAAGTAAATATTTCTTTCTTACGCTCAGTTTGAAGTAATTAAACAAAATGTAAATCTAACTACATTGTCTCTGAAGGAGCCTTTGCATTGCTTTGCTTCATTAACTAACTAGCCTAGCAGATGAGGGCCCTTAAACTTTCATGGTTTGAAGAACCATGCTCATTAACAAAATTACACAAGTTTGTGTGAAAATGGTAAGTATTCTCACAATAATTATTAATTAAGTAAAACACAACAAACTCTAACTCTTTAAATTACAAATGTGCTTTGATAAGTAGTCTTTTAACCTACTCAAAATATAGTTGGCTGTGCAAATGGCAACACAACATTAAATTGAAGTTCAAACACTTTCTCATGAAATGAACACTGATAAAACTTTGTAATTCTGACCGAAGTGCATAACTGCAACAATTAATAATATTTTCACTTCAGATCAATATTATTGTTTTTTAACTAACAACTTTACTAGTTTCAGGCAGCTTTTGAAGTAAAGCAAATTATTTAAGAAAATGATTGCAGATTGATTTACAAATGCACTGGAAGTGGAGTATTTCTCAAACTATAAAACTGAACTTTAAACACTATAACTCCACAAATTAGAAATCAATCACAACTATTTTTATAGCTGCAAAATAAGTCTTTCCATAATAAATTAGGATACTCGGAATTAAATTCACTAGGATGGGATTCCTGTCCAGGTTTGTAGCTTGGGATAATCACGGGTACGAGATAGAGATTTTAGCAACACCACACCGCGGGGGATTAGCCGAGCGGTCTATGGCGCTGCAGTCATGGACTGCGCGGCTGGTCCCGGCGGAGGTTCGAGTCCTCCCTCGGGCATGGGTGTGTATGTTTATCCTTAGGATAATTTAGGTTAAGTAGTGTGTAAGCTTTGGGACTGATGATCTTAGCATTTAAGTCCCATAAGATCTCACACACATTTAAACTTTTGAACAACACCACAATTACTATTAAAATCAACCAAATTTCACAGATATCTGGTCCATTCACAGAGTGTCAAACTTGGAGTACCCGCACGAAGTAAAATAAAAATAAATTTTACCACGATTAGTACCAGGTTTGACTCGAATCGTGACAGTGACAAATTATCAGTCGAAGTCCTGTCCTTCTAGAGCGTGAGAAATGTCTTTCGAAAACTTAAATATGTATTGGTTTTCTCCAATTTGTAGACTGCGGCTTGTTACATTACAACGCCGCCACTAAAATTTCATATGTAGGAGAGTACCTCTCGTGAAACACTGCGCTTAACATGGCTGTTCATTACCTTTCTAACCGAATTTTAAAATATTCACTGCATAAAGTGCTTCGCTCGCCTCGCCAGACGAAGTACATTATACGTGGTTTCTTTTTGCGCTCTGGGAAGGAGCTTGAATTCAGAGAAGCTGAAGTTTTGGGCTTTCAAGAGAAAGTAGAATTACGATTACCAGTTACCAAGTGTCATGGGGGTTGGGGCTTAAGGTGGTGACTTAATATCGAAACCAATCGTGCTCGAATAAAACCAGTAAATACGAGTGACAGTGTTATACGTACTACGTAAAAGTACTGTGGACATCTGGAAGGAATTAATTGCGTTTACGCGAATTCATACGAAAGCAATGGCCTCGGTTTTCGTCAGATACGGGTTCTTCCGCTTGTTTTAGGACCATCGACAAAACCAAGGTGTCATCGTGTATGTGTCATTTGCTTCAATCCTTTGCTGTCCCTCTGCGTCGCAGGCATAAAATAAATGCCAACTAGCTGACTTGTCTAATTGTTGTAGTCCTCTGTTTTCTTCCTCCACGTGACTATATGTGTCTGCATGTATGACACAGTTAAATGGATAGATAGATAGATAGATAGATAGATAGATCGAGAGAGAGAGAGAGAGAGAGAGAGATTCTGTGACGTAGCGTCGAGGGAGACAGGCGAGTGTGAGCGCTAGTCTCTGCTCTCCCGCTCGCTGACGTCCGGCCGCAGCCGGCAAGGAGCGCAGCTGGAGAGCGTCCGTCCACGTGGCGAAGCGGCCTGACCGTCCGTCGTTGCCTCCCAACCTCCCCTCCGTCCAGCGAGCCGCGGAGATACCGCTCTGCCGGCCATACACTTTGCCGGCGCTGGAGGAAACTGAGCCCCGCTAAACAACGGCCGACAGCGAACCTCGTGCTACGCCGCGGAGGTCTCAGCAGTGTTCTGTTTCAAGCGAGCCTCTTCTCTCGCTACAGTTCCGGCTTCCACTGGCGGAGCCGTAACTCAATCTGAACTCTTTACTATTTCGTTTCGTATCAGCGCACACTCGGCTGCAGAGTGAAAATCTCATTCTGGAAACATCACCCAGGCTGTGGCTAAGCCATGTCTCCGCAATATCCTTTCTTTCAGGAGTGCTAGTTCTGCAAGGTTCGCAGGAGATCTTCTGTAAAGTTTGGAATGTAGGAGGCGAGGTACTGGCAGAAGTAGAGCTGTGAGGAGGCGGCGTGAGTCGTGCTTGTGTAGCTCAGTTGGTAGAGCACTTGCCCGCGAAAGGCAAAGGTCCCGAGCTCGAGTCTCGGTCCGGCATACAGTTTTAATTTGCCAGGAAGTTTCATGTCAGCGCACACTCCGCTGCAGAGTGAAAATCTCATTCGAGAAACGGTGAGAAAGTTTCTGAACACGTCCTTGAAGTGCAGTGGTACAGTGATTAACGAGTAGAACTTGTAACGGCTCGGATTTTCTTACATTGAACCACATTCCTTTACTATTCGTAAGCGAGTTGTAATGTTGTTGGGCTACAGCGAGCCACCTTCGTCACATTACGTACCAAGTCAGCAGAGACACGCTATAATTTTGCTGTGCTGGTAGGTCCAGTTAATAGGGTGATACAATTCATGTTCAGTTTACTCCAAGAGTTTCAGAATGATTCATCAGTAAGCATTTTACGATCGCCACTTGCATTACCACGCAGCAAAACTGTTTGCCTGTCTTTCGTTGGCTTATGTCCTCCCAGCGTCTTTTCTTCCTTTACAATGAATGTCCTCTCCAAAATTTTCATCCAAAATGCCCAATTTCATCGCAACACCGACATGGAGGTCTGCAGAAATTTAGGCAAGAGGAGGCAAGATTCTGAAATTGTAATTATTGACGTTATCAACAACAACATCCAGAAAAAATGTCACTCATTAATACTGCTGAAAGTGAAGAAATCAGCTTTAAAAACATTTACTCGACTTATGCCAGCCATAACACTGCTTACAAAGCTTCACATCTGATCATGTTAATGGATATCATTGTTTTTTCTTCATACCTCCTACTTGTTAATGTTTACTGGCATAATTAAAAATGAATAAAATATATTTGCAAAGCTACACCTTCAAGTAGATTGCTTAAAGGGCAACCCAAGCTAGCACTAGACAACATGAATATGCGAAACTCCCAAAACAAACTGTCCAGTACAATCGACACTTGCCCGTCCCTCTCAGTAGTCTCTTACATGCAGTTGCAGAATTCGCCCAACAGTAAATCTTAAAAAATTGCTGACTGCCAGAAGTCAGTGGCGCGTTTTGGCCAGGTGCATGGTGCTACAAATCCGCACTTGGCATGAGACGACTCAGGTCGTGCTTTGTACATGCCAACAAAAACCTAGGTAAACGGAAATGCCGTGTGGCTAGGGTCTCGCGTCGGGTAAACCTTTCGCCTGGTGCAAGTCTTTCGAGTTGACGCTACTGCGGAGACTTGCGTGTCGATGAGGATGAAATGATGATTATAAGGACAACACAACACCCAGTCCCTGAGCGGCGAAAATCTCCGACCCAGCCGGGAATCGAACCCGTGCCGTTAAGTATCACATAATGGTCGCGCTGACCACTCAGCTACTAGGGGCGGACAACAAAAACCTAGGTAATACAAAACGAGAAACTACGATGCTCTCATTACCGTCACAAGATACCACGTTAAATCAAATCATATTGATCGTACTGATGCAAGATAAGTGACTGCAATGGTCGTTGCTGTCACAAAACAAGTAAATTATCCTTGTCGTTGGCCACTGTGTACAACGACAGCACCGACACAGTGAAGTGAACCAGTTGGTTGTACAGAGGGTTATATTTATTTTTTAATGGGTCGCCTATCCATCCCAAGTTGTAGGACAAGTTAAAGGATCTTGAAATATAAATCAAGAGTGAGATCAACAGTTATTTATTTGCTCTAATGATTGACATCAGTTGCAATGAAATGTTGTATACAACTCATATCAACTTACAGGCGACGGTACCACAGTAAGGTTGTACCAAAAGGTGTGGAAGACTGTATGAAGTTAGCCCAACAAGATCAAGCAAGGGGAAAATCACTCCCTCCCATAAAATTACCGATCCATCAGTCTGATGAGTTCGCTCAGCTGTCGAGAAGGTGATTCTAAAATAGTTCACGAGAACTGCATAAAACATTACCCTTAGACCGGAGCAATTTGGTTTCAGAAATCAGCACTCTACATCGCAACAAGCCCTCCGCATAGTAGCATGTATGACAGATGAATACAACACCAGCAAAGCAACGGGGCTGTGTTCCTGGACGTCGAAACAACCTTCAGTCATCTCTGTCTCAATGGCCTCATCCTAAAACTCAGCAACGCTGGTTTTTCTGTTGGACTCTTATGCCCTGTACACTGGTAACTGGAAATTTGTGGTAAGATCTCAATGGGACCAAATTGCTCAGGTCATCATTCCCTAAGCTTACACACTACTTAATCCAACTTAAATTAACTTACGCTAAGGACAACACACACACACACACACACATGCCCGCGGGAGGACTCGAACCTCCGTCGGGGTGAGCCGCGCAGAGCCGCAGACCGTTACAAGAAGCCGTAGACCACGCGGCTACCTCGCGTGGCTCTTGTACACTCATATCTCACTAAGGGAATTTTCAACACAGACATTCAGGACAAACAATCAACATAGTTTAGTATTCAAGCAGGAGTACCCCAAGACAGCATCCTTTGGCCCCTCTTGTTTAATCTCTACATTACTGGTATTCCAACAACACGTAACATAATGGTCGCCATCTATGCAGATGACACTGCCATCCTAGAGGAAGACTGGCAACCATCAAGCATTAACTCATGGCTACAGATAGCACTCAGAGCCGTCTAGCCTTGGTTGGAGAAACAGGCGAGGCAGTTCTGTTTACACGCAGACAAACAGCTGCACAGACACCAACACTATAGACAAGTAACTCTACACAAACGCCCAACTTGTTTCCATGAGAAAGTCTGTCACTGTATTTCAAAATGGCTCCAAGCACTATGGGACTTAACATCTGAGGTCATCAGTTCCCTAGACTTAGAACTACTTAAACCTAACTAACCTAAGGACATCACTCACATCCATGCCCGAGGCAGGATTCGAACCTGCGACGGTAGCAGCAGTGTGGTTCCGGACTGAAGCGCCTAGAACCGCTCGGTCACGGCGGCGACTCAGTCACTGTACGTAATGGTTACTGCTGAATATCTGCTTTTCCTAACAGCATCCCATACAGGTAAACCAGTTGCGTCTTTACCTGCAGCTACTTTTACTTTAGGTACTTGGGTTATACACGGCTCTATTTCAAAAGAATAGCTCGATGTATTCATAGGCAAGTGCACGTCTGGTTTCATGCCCTGCAGCTAACTCACTGCAAGTAATAACCAGTAGCTGTGACCCTCCAGGCAAACAGTCTGTGCACCCGTCTAGAATTACGAGTTAATATATACACAATAAAATAACAAATACAAAATAAAAGTTAAAATAATAATTTAATTGCAATGGTTTTCTTCCAACATCTGTAATTGATGTAGACGACAGATAACTATACTGAGTAATGTTTATTCAAGAAAAATCTGGAAATTTGTGGTAAGTTCCTATGGGGCCAAAATGCTGAGATCATCAAGTCCCATAGTGCTTAGAACCATTTGAACCTTTTCTTTTTTTAAGATAACGAATATTTCATAAATAACGTGATTTGAACTGAAGAATCTAGTTTTATCCATGAAGGTATTTTCAACATCGACAACAGCCGTTATTGGTAGGAACCCAGCCCACATGTCATCCGTGAACGTGGCTTTCAGGCACACTTTGGCATAAGCCTGCGGCTGGAGTCATGCGAGGAGTGCTCTTGAGCCCTTACCTACTGCCGGACAAGTTGAATGCGCTCCTGTATGTTTCTGTGAAATAATTTGCCTTATACATTAGAAAACGTTTTACTTGGTGTGCAGCGACAGCTATGGTTTCAGCATGATATTGCACTTCCATACTGTGGGACAAACTGTGTAACTATTTGAATGAAAGGAATTGCAGGGAAACCGATGAATAGGACCTACTATTGTATTTAGGTAGTAGGTTAAATTGTATCATGATAATGATCAAATAAAGGTTTTTTTTTTTTTTTTTTTTTTTTTTAAACCGATGGGTTGTGGAGATCTAAGTTTCTGGCCTCCACATTCTGCGGACCTTAATCCACTAGATATTTATTTGTAGAGACACTTAAAGGCATGAGTTTGTACTACGCCATCTATTACACGAGTTACTATCTTGGGTGCATGCTTCTTGGGCAGTGGTGGATGCAAGTATGTTGCGTAGTGCCCAGGAAAAGTACGATTCAGCGAGTGACGAAGTGTTTGCAAATGCGAGGGGGTCGCTTTCAACGTCTTTTCTAAGGAGAACATTACTCGTACCTGTACGTACCGGCTGCGTGAAGATAAGTCTGGACGTCAAACGTACAGAATGGAATTATTGTGTGCAGCATATTGTGCAGTCTGGTATAGACTTCCTATTCTGATATTTGCACCTTATTGGATACAGACAATGTTACTGTAGCCACTATTATTTTCTGTTGGCTTTATTCGTGTCATAATCGGAACAAAGTGATCGTTCACACCTGTAAGAAGTTCATGTTATGTCTCAATGTTTAAATGAAGGTAACTCTAACAGAATCAAACACACAAGACGCCGCATTGTGGATGTGTATATTGGATACAATTTGATGCTTTAATTGGAAATAAAAATATGTTTGGCGCGAACATGACTCGTACGTCGGTGAGCCCGCTGAGCTAATGGGGCAGATCAGGCATAGTGCAGAGTTCACGCTAACTGTTCGCAGCCACGCAGCACGCAATTACACCGTTGGCAGAGCCTAGTCCTCTAAATCGCATTTCTATCAAACCTGTTCGTGGGAGTAGCTTTTGCTAGATACACTTTTGTCTTGAATTGGGGTGCGGGATCGAATGCCGACCGCCAAGTGCAACATTTATTCTTCACCCTGTATATATCGTCAATACTCGTAAGATGAGCACACTTGCAAATTTTGGGATGATACTACGCCTCGTGGCGTCCGAGTTGATAACTATTTTGCTCGTCGTTACTAATCCAGCGAAAAAGTGTGACCATATTACAACAGTTTCTGTTTACGAAAAATCGTAATTTTAAATAAATGTCCGACCAAAGAAATGCAGGTGGCCTAAATCCAAGACTGCATAATCACTCTGAAAAAAGAAAATCAGTCATTCTTGTCCCGCTAATACTACCTCTGGCCAGATTCGTCTGAAAACCATTGGTGACCAGATGTCGCACAGATATAAAACAGCTGGATATTGGTTGCTATACTGGATATGGAGTAACAAACGGTCCCACACATTTTTTTACTGAAGTAAAATCAGACGATTTAGCGAAGCGTCGCGCGGGATTAGCCGAGTGGTCCTGGGCGCTCCAGTCATGGACTGTGCGGCTGATCCCGGCGGAGGTTCGAGTCCTCCCTCGGGCATGGGTGTGTGTTTGTCCTTAGGATAATTTAGGTTAAGTAGTGTGTAAGCTTAGGGACTGATGACCTTAGCAGTTAAGTCCCATAAGATTTCACACACATTTCAACTTTTTTTTAGGCTGAAGTCCCCGTACGAGAAATATCCCCAAAACTGGTCAGAACCAGCTCAAGCCTGGGCTGAACCCTCCACTCTCCACGTCACTGGTCCAGCGTTACACGCAACACCTGGTATGATTTCAAATGAGGAAGAATCGTGGCTCGTCAGCCGCTGTCCAGTTCCTATGTCGTTTAGCCCACTGAAGGTGAGCCGCTGTGAACAGTGACATTTTGCGAGGAACCCAACTTCAGACGTCCGTTGCACGGAGTTCACTCTGCAATGTTCGCCCGGAAACGTGATTCACAGGGTCCTGTATTCACTGGAAGCAGCAGTTTTGCGGTGCTGCAGACCGACTACCGTTGATAGTCCGTTCCGCCTCTGGTTCTGGTCTCATCACGACCACCGCTGTCCCCGCTCCGCGTCATTTGTGACCCCCCCTCCCCTTCTCCACCACGCCGACACGTCTCATGACCTATCCCGACCGCCAGAGCCACAGAAGCCAGAGAGAGGGTCGGTCGCGCAGTGAGTGTGCTCGAACTACGCAACGTGTATGCGCCGCGTGATATCTGTACCTCGATGCCACGAAACTGTGGAATACCGAACAACGTTTGGGCTCAATCAATAATTTTAAGATGTTTACGAAGGAAATATGTTAGATTCACCAGTAAAGAAATACGATTTATTACCTGCAAGTGGATCATGTATCACTAATAGTTTGTAAATTAATAGTTAGTTTAAATTTATTATGTTTTGAGAGCGCTCGTAGACAATTAGTAATCTTCAACTGTGTGATATGTTTCGAAACAATGAGGTACATGTAACGAAACTCGTCGTTTTTACGTTCGCACGTCGCTTCATTCGGCTCTTGTTTTCTGCACACACTTCGTAAGCACTTGTTGAATGTTTTTTTTCCTTTTTTTTTAATAGCCATGGGTCTATATGTCTCGGAAAGTAATTCCGATGTTTCGCATGAAGTCTCATTGGTATATCTGTGGTTTACAAGATCACAATGGCTCACGTGTTTTATAAATTTAGGTTTTTCGTAATGCTTTTGCTATTTGAAGTCTACACTCGCGGTAATTCCGTCCCTTTTTTCATACGGTTTTCATAGTATAGAATATACTAATTCCAGAGCGCCATTTCAAACATGTAAAAAAAAAAAAAAAGCCCATACCGTTTCAAGTATTTCCTCATAACGGGAAAATCCGCTAACATCTAATCTTGGCGGTCAGCACCAGAAATTCCCTTGCTGTATTCAACAATAGATTTTGGTTTGAAAGTAGGGACCTGTTACCATCTGGTTTGTTTCGTAACTTCTACACTTTCGTGCTTTGTAGAACCGATATAGACGTCTCGGTTTATTCTTCCGCTTCAGAGATAATATTCCATTGCAGCTCCTCATTATGCATTCTCCTGTTCAAAATTTTGCTTTGCAAACTCTCCCGGCATGATTTTCTGTCAAAACGTGCTGTCCCAACAACGATTGTTCCATTTTCAAATAAAGTTACGAACAGATTCGGTGAAGAATACCAATTATCCATATGCAAAAGTGTCCTTTATTTAGTACTAACTTTGATAACTTCATCACACCAGTATCATATGCACTGTAATCAAGATCTGTTTTATCGTTTTTAAAGTTCGGGCAAAAACCCGATGCTCATTCGCAAAGCTTTTAAATTGTATCCGAAATATCGCTCTCTTCGAGAGACTAAACTTTTTTTAACATATGCATCTCTTAAATTTCACTAACGATAGCGATGTTCTACTACATTACATACACTTCTCTGAATTTAAAATAGTTTGTCACAAGTGTGTGACTTTACGTAATTTATCTACCATGCCAGTCTCACCGTTATTAGCAAAACGTAAAAACCTAGTGATTTAGACAATTATTTTCAATGCACAGTTTTTCTGAATATCGGTGTTTTTATGACGGTTCTTCCAGACTGCCTCTCAATTTTTAGCTTTTGTACTTGAGCCACTATAATACACATCGCAAAGCAAATTTTAATTTCTTTACAACTGACTGGATCTACGTCACATCAATTTCCATTGTATTTTCACTGATCATTGTTCGCTCTGTGTACTGATTCGTTTCCGTGACCACTATAGCGTCCCCAGTGCTATATTACGAAAAGACTTAAAAACAGTATTTATAAAGAAGAGACGTTTAAAAATTGAATAATATATTTTTATCATGTAGCCGTAAAATAATAACTTCTCTGGGTGGGTTTCGAGTGCAAGAAAATGTAGCAAAATGATCTAAAGAGATGACAAGATACGCTCTTTTGTTAATTTTTTAGTCGACTTCACTTCTTCTCTTGTCTTGATTGTGTATAGACGGACATCTTGCGAGTGCTGGCAAATGTATGAGTTAAGCATATAATATATTCATTTAATATTATTGTGCACTTTTAATTTGTAAGAGGTGATCCCGATTTCATGTCCGCCTTCCTTGAATTAACCTGCATTCAAGTAATTTACAGTTCAACAATCGCAACGGCCGATGCAGCCAACGACGCCATTACGAAAAATTAGCGGAAGCGAAATACTCGCCCGCTATTAACATAATATTAATTTTTCTCCACAGCCGCACGAAGTTGCAGAAATACGTAGCTTTAAGATTCTAATTTTCAGTACCATAGCCGACAGCCAGAGCCAGGACTCCGACTACGTGGCAATGGTTAACGGAGGTAAGGAAAAATACTCTCGCGCGTGTGTGGGCCGCAATTGTAATTAATAACTAAAGATCTTTTGCTTTAAATGAGCTGACTAGCCGAGGAAATTAATATGAAAAGTTTATTACATTGTTCAGCTTATATGCTCATGTTTTAAGATTCAGCGAGTCTAACATTCATTAACGTAACAAATAATTTGGAATTAATATTGTTAAAAAGGAGAACTTCAGGAAAGCATTTAATCGTAAAATCAAAATTAAATGAAATATCATTTTTATTAAGGCCCAGCACGTAAGTCGGCAAGAATCAAAATAATAATAATAACAATAATAATATATTAAATTACGACGGCCGACGGACGCGAAACCACATTATCCCATAACACATTTTCGAACATTGCGGACTAAACAGCGAGGTCGTCAGTCCCATCGGATTAGGGAAGGAAGAGAAAGTAAGTCGGCCGTGCCCTTTAAAAGGAACCAACCCGGAATTTTCCTGAAACGGTTTAGGGAAATCACAGAAAACTTAAATAAGGATGGCAGGACGCAGGATTGAAACATCGTCCTTCCGAATGCGATTGCAGTGTGCTGACCACTGTGCCACCTCGCTCTCCTGTACTTCCCCGTACCAGCTCTGAAATACGCTCTCTTATATCAAGTGTCTGCGTATACTCACACATTTTGCCTAGTTAGTTTCTTCTTTCCAAGTTGATGACTGATACTGTCTTCATCATCAGTGTCATCGTCAGTGATTAATCTTCTTGGACGTTGTCGTACAGGTAACACAATACCACTACCGCCACTATTATTACCGACGGGATCTACCGCCATAATAACACACTTACCACTACTGTCGTCATTATTATGTTTTGTTGTTACTAACATGGCAGGCATAAGGGTTGTTTAATTCGTATAGTGGATTATAACCGACACGTGTGAGCGCGACGAAGGAAGTAAGAGAATATCCAGAATTGCTGAACCACGAGCCCGACTCTTGCTGTTGTTGTTGTTGATGATGTCGTTTGTTCCTCTTGACGTACCGAGAGCCAGCCTCGTCTTGTTTACGTGTGATCCGAAGCGAAGTACCACGAGGCAGGCTCTTACCTAACTTCTGTACCACGATTCTCACTCATGGTTGTCAGCCAAGGGGTAATGCGCTGATTCCATACTATGGTTCAAATGGCTCTGAGCACTATGGGACTTAACATCTCAGGTCATCAGTCCCCTAGAACTCAGAACTACTTAAACCTAACTAACCTAAGGACACTACACACATCCATGCCCGAGGCACGATTCGAACCTGCGACCGTAGCGGTCGCGCGGTTCCAGGCTGAAGCGCCTAGAACCGTTCGGCCGGCTCCATACTATGGATTGACACTCATTCAACGCTTCACTGCCAAGGTTTACAACAGCTTTGGTGGGCCATATGATTGCCTCGTACCTGTTGTACACCACCTAGGACGCTCCAAAGCGATCAGTGGGCTGTTTTAAGGTTACGACTAATGTTCTTTTCGGTGGTCTTGGTTTCGTCGACTACATCACTGCCGACTCCTTATAGTTTCTTGCACGGCTGTGCCACGTGGTAGTCTGCATTACTTTCTCCTCTCCTTCCGCATGTTTGCATAAAAAACATGCAGCAGTGAGCAGGGAACTTGTCTTCAGGAGATCGGCGGTTCGTTTCCTTCAACAAATTCGCATCCGACTGCCTGTGCCACCCTTGTCCCTCTCTGTCCCTAGCGCACTCGGTGACAGGGAGGTGTAAAGATTAGCTCAGTCCATTGTTACCACTGTTTGACGTCTACTTACTTCTACAGTGTGAAAGACAGCTACCACATCCTTGTAGGTGGTGGTGATCAGATACTCGCCTAAGTTTCAAAGGTCAATAATGCTGCGCAGGGCTGTGAACTGAATCTTGTAGAGGGAGTTATCGCCGTCAGTGTGTGGCTGGAAGAGAGAGAAAAGCGAAAAGGTTACAAATACCAAAAATTGCCCCGAAGTCTGTCGTGCGCCACGAAGTAAGAGCATGATACACTGTCAATACTGATCGGTCAGACAGATAAAACATCAAGCTCTATGATCTCTCTGACTCTTGTCAAGAGTAATAGACTAGATACGGCCAATCGATCTTAGTCTTTTCTTTGTGTCTCACTCTGTCATCGTAAGTACCACAAAAAACACACTCATGACGCTTATATGCACTAATGTCAATGGACTTCATCCTCTTGCTTCTCTCTCTCTCTCTCTCTCTCTCTCTCTCTCTCTCTCTCTCTCTCTCTCTCTCATCATAAAAAAAGAAGAAAACACTTATCTATACTAATACCATTAACACAATGAAGAAAAGATCTTTTAATTCTTCTCCCTCTTCGTCCACATTGTGTTTCACCATATACTGTATACACCCTGCTAGCTTGATTAAATTAACCATATCGTTTACCCTCTAATTAGCAGTAGGGACTTGCTCCTGAGGCACACAATGATATCAATCCTCACATTTATCATTTTCAGTAGATCCAATCCTTTCTTCCATACCCATTCTTATGTCATCGCTCCCTCCTCTTTCTCCGCCCTAGTCCTTTCTTCTGTCTCATAGTTATTCCCTGCCCTCTATCCTAGTTATCTTCATCCAGAATCCCATATCGCCTGTCATCAATTATTTCACAGTACACCTCACCACGTAACAATTCATCTAATACATCTCCACTCCAGTACCCAAAACATCATTTAACTCCCTATTCTGAATTTATCCTACCTCAGTATTGACCCAGTCTGTTTTAGTGCGGATAGACATCGTCAACATTTGTTCTTTTAAGGGGGGGGGTAGAACGTCAAACGGGTCGACTTGGACCAGGTGAGATACCACAGGACATTTTAATTTCCACTGTCTATACTTTTACAAACAAATTCATAAAATTTTGTCAGCATGACCAAGAAAGATTCAGGATTCACACTCATAGCAGTGGAAGTTCAAATACATAACAAAATAAATTTTTTTTAACATGTGAAACTTCTTCATTTTTTCACTTACTATTGACTACATTTGCTGCTATACGTACACTTTTCTTCATAAGTGAGAGAGATTCTTCGATGAATTTTGCGCTGTTTATCGAATATAAACTCCTTAACGGAAAACTCTAGAATTTTCCATATCTATTAAAAACTGTGGTATAAATTGAGATAATTAACTACAAAATTTGAGTTTTTTCTGAACATGAATTTTAAAATGTATCAACACATTCCTTTTGTCACAAATTAAATAAATTCTACAGTTTCATACACGTATAAGTATAATTTACGATATCAGGCTGTGATTCATTCTCGTAGCATCCTGATAGGAGTGGCTGGTTTGATGTGCTAAACTGAAATGAAGTAAAACCACAACACGATACTGCATTTCATGGAAATCTCTAGATGTAGGCTGTCAACGGCAGGATCACGTTAATCAGTTGTAGAAGTGAGAATCCCATTGCAGAGACAACATTAGGCAACCACAAAGAGACACGCTATACGTTACATATACCTCGGGGGTTCACGCAGTTTTAGCATCACGAATGTATATCTCTCCTTTTTAAATAATTTTAAAACGCAAATAAAAAACAGCGAATACATCGTTTCCAGCTCACTCTCGTCCATCAGGACGAGAGAATCAGACAAAAGAGAAAGGAAAAATATAATTTTACACATGTCTTCTTTCATTTAGAAGAATGATGGTTTGTATATGATAAATGATAAACAATCATTCTTGTAAAAGAAAGGTTATTTCAGGGCCGGCCGGAGTGGCCGAGCGGTTCTAGGCGCTACAGTCTGGAACCGCGCGACCGCTACGGTCGCAGGTTCGAATCCTGCCTCGGGCATGGATGTGTGTGATGTCCTTAGGTTAGTTAGGTTTAAGTAGTTCTAAGTTCTAGGGGACTGATGACCTCAGAAGTTAAGTCCCATAGTGCTCAGAGCCATTTGAACCATTTTTTTGGTTATTTCAGGAATAATGTTGACCATCCATGGCATCGCAACATCTTTTCGTAAGTCTTTCTTCACGGTAACTGCACAAACGAAGGAAATTATCGAGCGATGAGAAAAGATGTTTTTTTCCGAGTAAAAGACGCGTTAGGAATACGTTGAATGGGGAAGGGGGCGGAAACTAAACGAAAAACTAGGAATACACTAAAGCCAAATGACGAGGCTGACTATATTAAGAGTGTGACAGAGTGTTTCACGCCGTGGCTGCAGGCCTTTTCGGCCTAGAGAACCGGTTCCCGCTTCGCGTCTCGCTCTGAAACCACTCGCAGCTCGAGCGGCGGTCATTAGTAGAGGCGTCGACGGACGAGATGGGGGCCCGCAGATACCGCGGCTGCCCGGCGAGACGGAGTCGGCCGCTGCCCTTCCCCTGCTTCGTAACACGCCGGTCAGCTTCACGAGTCGGCGGGTCTCTCTTAATGGCCGGCGATGGCGCCACACAACCAGATCTGCTCCGAATCCGTTCCTTACTCAGTGACAGCTGAAAAGTGTCGTTGCCGCCTTGTGCCAGGACGGGAAGTAATTTGGTCACGTATTTCATGTTCTGTGAGCAGGTTATCCAGTACTGACTCCAAGGTAAGATTTTACGGAGTTAATGACGCAACCAACACCTGCCCACTTTGTACCCCGTCAGAACGTGGGTAATCAAAGCAAATAGAAAGTTTTGTACCTGTAGGAGACACTATAAGTTTGAAATAATCTCCAGAAGACCTTAGGAATGTATTCTATCCAGCCCATTATTTTTATACCTTGTTAATAAATGTCCGTTAGGTGGTAGATATCGAGATTATCAGTTACTCACTCTCCAGCTTACCTCAAAGTAGGACTATTGCCATTTTCATCCATGGTAAGCCGAAGGAGGAATGTCTTAAATGTAACAGCATTACAGAAGGGTGCACAAAAACATCGAAACACTAAAAATACAATACATTACTATGCCTAATACGGCGTAGGAAAACCGCTGGCATTCAAGACAGCGTTCACACCTCTCGGAATGGATAAATGCAATTTCCGTGAGGTTTTCATGGTAATGTAATACCATTTTTCCGGCAAGATAGTGGAAAGTTGATGTCATACTGATGAGGGTAGATAGCGATCACGCACCATTCTCTCCTAAGTACGGCACAAAGGCTAAATATGTCGATATCTGGTGGTTGTGGTGGGCAGTTTATCCTCGTCCTTACAAAACAAGTCCTGGAAGACGCGATCTGTCTGAACAAGGGCCCCGTCGAAAAGGAGCACAGCATCACAATTGGGGAGCAAACATTGTACCGTGTGGTGGACCTGTCACCGGTAATGCTCACATAATCTTTGGCAGTAATGTGACCTTGCAAAGTGACCACCGGTCCCATAGAATACCACAATATGGCTGCTGAAATCATCACCGACCCCCTGCCATGTTTCACTACTGGGTCGTAAATTCCGCGAGACTTTGGCAACAGTGTGAAGCAAGACTCAACTGGCCAAATCAATTTGTTTCATTGCTCCACAATTCAGGTTCATGGCTCTGGCACCACGTTTTCCTGTTTCGGGTGTTTGCATCACTGATGACAGATTTTAGAATTGAAACTCACCCTGCGATTCAAATCTTATGAAGCTCCCTTCTACATCTACATCTATACTCCGCGAGCCACCTTACGGTGTGTGGCGGAGGGTACTTATTGTACCACTATCTGATCCCCCCTTCCCTGTTCCATTCACGAATTGTGCGTGGGAAGAACGACTGCTTGTAAGTCTCCGTATTTGCTCTAATTTCTCGGATCTTTTCGTTGTGATCATTACGCGAGATATATGTGGGCGGTAGTAATATGTTGCCCATCTCTTCCCGGAATGTGCTCTCTCGTAATTTCGATAATAAACCTCTCCGTATTGCGTAACGCCTTTCTTGAAGTGTCTGCCACTGGAGCTTGTTCAGCATCTCCGTAACGCTCTCGCGCTGACTAAATGTCCCCATGACGAATCGCGCTGCTTTTCGCTGGATCATGTCTATCTCTTCTATTAATCCAACCTGGTAAGGGTCCCATACTGATGAGCAATACTCAAGAATCGGACGAACAAGCGTTTTGTAAGCTACTTCTTTCGTCGATGAGTCACATTTTCTTAGAATTCTTCCTATGAATCTCAACCTGGCGCCTGCTTTTCCCACTATTTGTTTTATGTGATCATTCCACTTCAGATCGCTCCGGATAGTAACTCCTAAGTATTTTACGGTCGTTACTGCTTCCAATGATTTACCACCTATGGCATAATCGTACTGGAATGGATTTCTGCCCCTATGTATGCGCATTATATTACATTTATCTACGTTTAGGGAAAGCTGCCAGCTGTCGCACCATGCATTAATCCTCTGCAGGTCCTCCTGGAGTACGTACGAGTCTTCTGATGTTGCTACTTTCTTGTAGACAACCGTGTCATCTGCAAATAGCCTCACGGAGCTACCGATGTTGTCAACTAAGTCATTTATGTATATTGTAAACAATAAAGGTCCTATCACGCTTCCCTGCGGTACTCCCGAAATTACCTCTACATCTGCAGATTTTGAACCGTTAAGAATGACATGTTGTGTTCTTTCTTCTAGGAAATCCTGAATCCAATCACAAACCTGGTCCGATATTCCGTAAGCTCGTATTTTTTTCACTAAACGTAAGTGCGGAACCGTATCAAATGCCTTCCTGAAGTCCAGGAATACGGCATCAATCTGCTCGCCAGTGTCTACGGCACTGTGAATTTCTTGGGCAAATAGGGCGAGCTGAGTTTCACATGATCTCTGTTTGCGGAATCCATGTTGGTTATGATGAAGGAGATTTGTATTATCTAAGAACGTCATAATACGAGAACACAAAACATGTTCCATTATTCTACAACAGATTGACGTAAGCGAAATAGGCCTATAATTATTCGCATCTGATTTATGACCCTTCTTGAAAATGGGAACGACCTGCGCTTTCTTCCAGTCGCTAGGTACTTTACGTTCTTCCAGCGATCTACGATAAATTGCTGATAGAAAGGGGGCAAGTTCTTTAGCATAATCACTGTAGAATCTTAAGGGTATCTCGTCTGGTCCGGATGATTTTCCGCTACTAAGTGATAGCAGTTGTTTTTCAATTCCGATATCGTTTATTTCAATATTTTCCATTTTGGCGTCCGTGCGACGGCTGAAGTCAGGGACCGTGTTACGATTTTCCGCAGTGAAACAGTTTCGGAACACTGAATTCAGTATTTCTGCCTTTCTTCGGTCGTCCTCTGTTTCGGTGCCATCGTGGTCAACGAGTGACTGAATAGGGGATTTAGATCCGCTTACCGATTTTACATATGACCAAAACTTTTTAGGGTTCTTGTTTAGATTGTTTGCCAATGTTTTATGTTCGAATTCGTTGAATGCTTCTCTCATTGCTCTCTTTACGCTCTTTTTCGCTTCGTTCAGCTTTTCCTTATCAGCTATGATTCGACTACTCTTAAACCTATGATGAAGCTTTCTTTGTTTCCGTAGTACCTTTCGTACATGATTGTTATACCACGGTGGATCTTTCCCTTCGCTTTGGACCTTAGTCGGTACGAACTTATCTAAGGCGTACTGGACGATGTTTCTGAATTTTTTCCATTTTTGTTCCACATCCTCTTCCTCAGAAATGAACGTTTGATGGTGGTCACTCAGATATTCTGCGATTTGTGCCCTATCACTCTTGTTAAGCAAATATATTTTCCTTCCTTTCTTGGCATTTCTTATTACACTTGTAGTCATTGATGCAACCACTGACTTATGATCACTGATACCCTCTTCTACATTCACGGAGTCGAAAAGTTCCGGTCTATTTGTTGCTATGAGGTCTAAAACGTTAGCTTCACGAGTTGGTTCTCTAACTATCTGCTCGAAGTAATTCTCGGACAAGGCAGTCAGGATAATGTCACAAGAGTCTCTGTCCCTGGCTCCAGTTCTGATTGTGTGACTATCCCATTCTATACCTGGTAGATTGAAGTCTCCCCCTATTACAATAGTATGATCACGAAACTTCTTCACGACGTTCTGCAGGTTCTCTCTGAGGCGCTCAACTACTACGGTTGCTGATGCAGGTGGTCTATAGAAGCATCCGACTATCATATCTGACCCACCTTTGATACTTAACTTAACCCAGATTATTTCACATTCGCATTCGCTAATAACTTCACTGGATATTATTGAATTCTTTACTGCTATAAATACTCCTCCACCATTGGCGTTTATCCTATCCTTGCGGTATATATTCCATTCTGTGTCTAGGATTTCGTTACTGTTCACTTCCGGTTTTAACCAACTTTCCGTTCCTAATACTATATGCGCACTATTTCCTTCAATAAGAGATACTAATTCAGGAACCTTGCCCTGGATACTCCTGCAGTTTACCAATATTACGTTAACTTTTCCTGTTTTTGGTCTCTGAGGACGGACGTTCTTTATCAACGATGATAATGTCCTCTCTGGTAAGCCGTCAGGTATTTTATCGTTTCGCCCAAGGGGGGGTCCCTCTAACCTAAAAAACCCCCGTGTGCACGCCACACGTACTCTGCTACCCTAGTAGCTGCTTCCGGTGTGTAGTGCACGCCTGACCTGTCTAGGGGGGCCCTACAGTTCTCCACCCAATAACGGAGGTCGATGAATTCGCAACCATTATAGTCGCAGAGTCGTCTGAGCCTCTGGTTTAGACCCTCCACACGGCTCCAAACCAGAGGACCGCGATCGACTCTGGGCACTATGCTGCAGATATTAAGCTCAGCTTGCACTCCGCGTGCGATGCTGGTTGTCTTCACCAAATCAGCCAGCCGCCGGAAGGAACCAAGGATGGCCTCAGAACCCAAGCGGCAGGCGTCATTCGTTCCGACATGTGCTACTATCTGCAGCCGGTCACACCCAGTGCGTTCAATAGCTGCCGGAAGGGCCTCCTCCACATTACGGACGAGACCCCCCGGCAAGCACACCGAGTGCACACTGGCATTCTTCCCCGACCTACCCGCTATTTTCCTGAGGGGCTCCATAACCCGCCTAACGTTGGAGCTCCCTATAACTAATAGGCCCGCCCTCTGTGACTGTCGGGACCTTGCCGGAGAATCGGCCACTGGCCCAACAGGCGAGGCATCCTGTGGTGGCTCGGAAACGATGTCATCACCACTAGGAAGCACCCCGTATTTGTTGGAAAGGGGTAAGGCAGCTGCCACGCGGCCAGATCCCACCTTCGCCTTTCGGCCAGGCACGCGCGAGCCCACCACTGTCCGCCATTCACCCTGTAGTGATGGCTGACCGGTAAGATGCTCACTGCCGGAAGACGCAGCGACATCAGGGGTTCCATGTGATTCCAAGGCCACCGAAGTAGGCATAGGTCTCACCACAGTTGCCCCAACGCCACTACGAGCCGACGCCTGCGCCTCGAGCTCGATGAGCCTAACAGACAAAGCCTCCACCTGCCCCCGAAGAGTGGCCAATTCTCCTTGCGTCCGCTCACAACAACCACAGTCCCTACACATGACTATGTTTACCCTACTCTATACGGTGACAAATTCCCAAGATAATCTTCTGATGAGCTACTCTGATAATCAAGAAACACTCACTGAAATACGAGACGCGAAAACTACGCTAGGTTTTCCCAGAAAAACTATTTAAAAGCTAAGCGCAGCAAATAAGTACAAAAACGCTTTATACAAACAGTACTCGCTGCTGCTGGTGCTCTCGCTCTGGCTGTCACAAGACAACTGCTGATTCAAGTGACTAGTGGCTAACGGCCGCGAAACAAACAAAAGACGGTTTTAGGGCGCTTTCTGTTCTAAACGATCAAGAAAACACTAAGAAATCTAACACGAAAACTACGTAAAGTTTTATCAAGAACTGTTAGTTACTATGCAGAGCAGATAAACACAAATAGAATCCCTTCCTTAGTGGAAGGTCGTAAACAAAATGCAAAATAAACGCTTTATACAAACAGTACTCGCTGCTGCTGGTGCTCTCGCTCTGGCTGTCACAAGACAACTGCTGATTCAAGTGACTAGTGGCTAACGGCCGCGAAACAAACAAAAGACGGTTTTAGGGCGCTTTCTGTTCTAAACGATCAAGAAAACACTAAGAAATCTAACACGAAAACTACGTAAAGTTTTATCAAGAACTGTTAGTTACTATGCAGAGCAGATGAACACAAATAGAATCCCTTCCTTAGTGGAAGGTCGTAAACAAAATGCAAAATAAACGCTTTATACAAACAGTACTCGCTGCTGCTGGTGCTCTCGGTCTGGCTGTCTTGGTGCTAACAGGGTTTGTGACTGCGACATTCATTTCTGCAGTGACTTTTGCAGCTGTCGTTTTCTTATTTTTTGTCCAATCCTCTTCAATGACCACCTGTCACGATCACTCAACACACATTATCTTCCGCGTTGTGACTTGGCGAAAAATGTTTTCCCGCTTTCCCTGCATGTGGTATATATCCTCGATACGGTGCCTCTTGAAACAAGAAACACTTCTGCTATCTTGATTACTGAAGCACCCACGATATGAGCATCAGCAATTTGCCCTCGTTCTATTTCTCTTAGTAATGTACTCTCCTTCTTCTTGCGTTACGGCCTCTGTAGCACCACGGGTAGCCCCTTCGTGGACTGCATTTTCCTCTTCTTCTCCCAGTACCTCTTCATTCTTTCTCTTCTTCTCTCCCGTTCTTCCTCCGAGATTTTCAGTGTATTTTTCTCCTGTCGGCTCCACTGGTGACACGCTAATCTTTTCCTGTATTCTTCTCTGTCGTTAATCTCCGGTATATTGGTCGGTGTATATTTGTTCCTCCAATTTTCCTTTCCTTTAACCCTGATTCCCAATTCCAACCAGTCTTTCCGAAGTTCAACAACCCATTTGGTTCCGGTCTTTCCCCTTGTCCTCCCTGTTGTTTCCCATACTCTCTTCGTCATTCTGTCCATACTCATCCTAACTACATGTCCAGTAAAACTCGCCCTTTTGAGTCTGATTTCCCCGGATATTGTTCTCATGTTTCGGTACAATTCTTCCCTAGGTATTCGCACCTACCTCTCTCCATCTCTTTTGGGAGTTAGTATTTTTCCCATTACTTTTCTCTCTTCTTTCCTTAGCTGTTCTGCCCCATTTCTTCCTAGTGTCATCGTCTCAGCAGCATATAATACTGCATTCCTCGCCGTTGCCTTGTAGTGGCTTATCTTTGCCTCTGTGGATATATTCTTTTTATTGTATATCTCTCTCGTCATACAGAAGACTGACCTCATCTTCTTTATACTCTCTGTTATTCTCTCCTTGCTCCTGTTCCTTCCTGTTGTCAATTCTCACAGGTGTTTAAATCTGTCCACCATTTGCACAGTGGCTTCCGGTGTTTTCCAGTCTGCAGTGGTATTTAATGTCTTTGTCTTGTTATAGGCGATCCTCAGTCCCACCTTTCTGGCTACCTTACTTAAGTTGTCGAGTTGTGTCTTTGCGTGTTCTTCCGTCTCACTTACTATTGCTATGTCGTCTGCAAAGGCTAGGCAGTCCACTTGAGCCCTGTTGTCCTTTTTGTCCCCCACATGGGTCTTTGGTATTCCCATTTCCTCGTTTATTGCTCTCCACTGCCTGATCACTTCGTCCAGTGCTACATATGTACACTGCTCTGACCACGACTGACTCTTGCAACGTGTTGAGGACACTGCACAGGAGCCGTTTTTGGTCACATATAACAGCGCAACATATAGGCTCAGTAACATATGTTTTTGTGTTCAAGCTCGGGGTGTTTCCATATTGTTGGAAATTTGTGGTAAGGTCTTATGGGACTAAAGTTCTAAGGTCATCGGTCCCTATGCCTAGACACTATTTAATCTAACTTAAACTAACTTACGTTATGGACAACACACACACCCATGCCCGAGGGAGAACTCGAGGACTCGAACCTCTGACGGGGGGAGCCGCGTGGACCGTGAAAGACGCCTAGACCGCGCGGCTAACCCGCGAGGCCATATTGTTGTCCAAACCCTGTGTACCAGAGTTACATGACGTGGCACCATCTATTAGAATCAGTTGTCCGCTGGAATTGTGTTGCAGTGTATGGAAGTGATGGTTCTAACAACGTATCGAGCTCTGAATCATGTGGCAGAAGGAGATGGACTTTATGAACTCTGTGTTGCATTCAATCAACGGCAACACTGTTGATGAAGTGGACAAACTATCTTCGAGTTTACACATACAGACCAAAAATAAGAGCTGAAAGTGATACGGGATGTGCTGTTTTCTGTCCACTAATCTCAGAAACAATCCTCTAGAACATTGCATATTTACAGCCGAAAGCATTCGGATGTTAGAGGCTCTACATCCACATCAACATCTACATAGACACTCCCGAGCAACCTACCACTGTGTGTCGGAGAATACTTCTGTTGCCATTAACTGATCCTCTCTTCCCTGTCCTATTTGCAAATGGAGCATAAGAGGAATGATTGTCAATAACCACGTTATTACTTCTCATTTTTTGGCTCTGTTAACGAGACATTGAGAGGTGGCATGCCACTCTCTCACTTTAACGTTGTCCTTTTAGGACACGATCTCAGTTTCCCCAGTACCAAATTTGCTCTGTGTGGTTAATGGCTTTTCCTACATGAAGAAACTGTGGGCAGAATGTTCTTGTAACTGCATGTGTAACCTGTAGAGAGCTTGTACTGGTGTGGCGGGGAGGGGGAGGGGGGGGGGGCATAGCACAGGGGACTGAGAACAGGGAGCCAAATGAATTGGGGGCCAGGCACCAGTCTATCACAGAAGATGCCCATATGCTTGAAAGTGGGTGCAAGAAGCCAATTAGGAGAGCTTTTGTGCAAATGGTGGGAAGGTCGTAATATTCTGTGCGTTCTCATGTTAGAAGCTGGGACGATACGGACAGGGAAGCTGGTGTACATGTCTAGCGGAGATAGGACTGTAGGATCCCCCTGACCCTAGAGGTTGCGAGGTTCTTGTAGTGGGTGGCAAAAACATATATTTGACAGGCACAACTGTCTGGGAAGCTTGACAGCCTTCTTTCCGAAACTGGAAATGGTCGGCCAGGAAGGATTAGATCATTCCGTAAATGAGGGACTGTGGTTTACGTCTGCATCTACACTCCTGGAAATGGAAAAAAGAATACATTGACACCGGTGTGTCAGACCCACCATACTTGCTCCGGACACTGCGAGAGGGCTGTACAAGCAATGATCACACGCACGGCACAGCGGACACACCAGGAACCGCGGTGTTGGCCGTCGAATGGCGCTAGCTGCGCAGCATTTGTGCACCGCCGCCGTCAGTGTCAGCCAGTTTGCCGTGGCATACGGAGCTCCATCGCAGTCTTTAACACTGGTAGCATGCCGCGACAGCGTGGACGTGAACCGTATGTGCAGTTGACGGACTTTGAGCGAGGGCGTATAGTGGGCATGCGGGAGGCCGGGTGGACGTACCGCCCAATTGCTCAACACGTGGGGCGTGAGGTCTCCACAGTACATCGATGTTGTCGCCAGTGGTCGGCGGAAGGTGCACGTGCCCGTCGACCTGGGACCGGACCGCAGCGACGCACGGATGCACGCCAAGACCGTACGATCCTACGCAGTGCCGTAGGGGACCGCACCGCCACTTCCCAGCAAATTAGGGACACTGTTGCTCCTGGGGTATCGGCGAGGACCATTCGCAACCGTCTCCATGAAGCTGGGCTACGGTCCCGCACACCATTAGGCCGTCTTCCGCTCACGCCCCAAGATCGTGCAGCCCGCCTCCAGTGGTGTCGCGACAGGCGTGAATGGAGGGACGAATGGAGACGTGTCGTCTTCAGCGATGAGAGTCGCTTCTGCCTTGGTGCCAATGATGGTCGTATGCGTGTTTGGCGCCGTGCAGGTGAGCGCCACAATCAGGACTGCATACGACCGAGGCACACAGGGCCAACACCCGGCATCATGGTGTGGGGAGCGATCTCCTACACTGGCCGTACACCACTGGTGATCGTCGAGGGGACACTGAATAGTGCACGGTACATCCAAACCGTCATCGAACCCATCGTTCTACCATTCCTAGACCGGCAAGGGAACTTGCTGTTCCAACAGGATAATGCACGTCCGCATGTATCCCGTGCCACCCAACGTGCTCTAGAAGGTGTAAGTCAACTACCCTGGCCAGCAAGATCTCCGGATCTGTCCCCCATTGAGCATGTTTGGGACTGGATGAAGCGTCGTCTCATGCGGTCTGCACGTCCAGCACGAACGCTGGTCCAACTGAGGCGCCAGGTGGAAATGGCATGGCAAGCCGTTCCACAGGACTACATCCAGCATCTCTACGATCGTCTCCGTGGGAGAATAGCAGCCTGCATTGCTGCGAAAGGTGGATATACACTGTACTAGTGCCGACATTGTGCATGCTCTGTTGCCTGTGTCTATGTGCCTGTGGTTCTGTCAGTGTGATCATGTGATGTATCTGACCCCAAGAATGTGTCAATAAAGTTTCCCCTTCCTGGGACAATGAATTCACGGTGTTCTTATTTCAATTTCCAGGAGTGTATATAGACACTCCGCAAGCCACAGTACGTGGCGTGGCGGAGGGTATGCAGTACCACTACTTGTCATTTCCCCTCCTGTTCCACTCGCAAATAGAGCGACGGAAAAACGACTGCCAGTATGCCTCCGTAAAAGCCCTAATTTCTCGTATCTTATCTTCGTGGTCCTTACGTGCGATGTATGTTGGCGGCAGTAGAATCGTTCGGGAGCCAGCTTCAAACGCCGGTGGTTCCGTGTAAGTAAATATTTTTTTGCAAAAAGTGGTTATGCTTTCCATGAGGACGAAGTCCCCCTAGTCTAACTTCTTCTTTTTTCAGACAAGAGAGGTTTGGATTCGCTGATAATCTCAGGATGCGCAAAGTAGAGACTTGCTCCCCCAGCGTGGGAACCCCTGTGCCGTGCCTGGATTGGCTACCAGGCCAGCAGAACAGTCAAGAGCGGAGTTCAATGAGCGTAGTATAGTTCTGTAGGTTTGTGTAATGTAGGAGCGGTTTCGTTTTGCTAATTTGGCTCCCGTATCGAGGCTTGGTGGAAAGTGACGGTGACTCTTTGGAGTCTTCGTCCTCTGGTCCTCCCCTCGTCGAGAACTTTGTGTCTTTTCCTACTGGGTGACACTTGTGGTCTGTATCTTCTGCTGGACTAAGAGCCTGTGGCAGTTTCCAACTGTACCGTCAGTGGAACTACATTTCACCTCGGACATATCGAGTGTCACGAGGGTGAACGTCTTCGTTCTGAGTCGGCCGTCTGAAGTTAGACAATTCCAGCACCTACCGTCGTGCCTGTGAATCGAACTGGTTTGACCAGACCAGCGAACGGGTGTACATCACACTAAAACCTACCAGGATTTCAGGACTCTGATAGGGAGCTTCCCCGCTTTCCGATAATCAGAACGCCAGACCGCGTAGTTTGCAAAATTTCCGTGGAAGCTTCAGAACAGTACAGCTGTCGCAGCGCACCGCTCCTCGCACACAGCGCGCAGTCTTCTGCTGCCGCCTGAATCACTGTGAAAAGGCAAAGTACTGCTGCACCGACGAAGGGCTGTCAAATGTTAAAAGCTGCCTGTTCTCAGGTGAACCATAGTTTATTGTATAGTTAATCGGATTTGGTTCCATTTCAGTGGTGTTGGCGTTCGCAGTGGGTTCATTTGAACAATGTCAGACTGCGTTATACAAGGGATTAATTCAACGGCGAATTTGTATGGCTTTGCCCATCAAACACCATTCCTTAATGATTTGTGTTTGTCACGTTTTGTGCAAGATTCATCAGCAATTTGTAGTTACTAAAGGTTTAATAAAACTTGCGATCATTTTGCAAACCTAAATACGCCGCTGACCTCATTCATAGTCCCTCTAATAATCACTGTTTTTATTCGATTGTGATGGTACATGAGTAGCTTTACTTAGACATATATTTACGATTAAAGCGAGCGACGGCGTGCAATTGGCGTCCCTTGGCCAGGATCTCGAACCGTTGCACTTTTGTCAGGTATTTAGTGCATTATCTTGCGGAATGGACCCGGTTTTTTTTTCCACAGTAAGACTATGGTGCACCAAGAACATTCAGTCTCGGGTTTGGGGCTATATGGTGTATCTCACCAATTTGTAGTATGTTGTAGTCATTTTATTTCAGCGTACGTATTGTTTGTGAAACTTTTTGTTTTTGTCTTTCATTGCGTCTTGTCAGCGATTTGTGCGTCACTTGTTGTCTCATGCTGCGTCTTTGCTAACAGCGTTGTGCAAGCATTCGTGGAAGAAATTTGAGTATGGGGATGTGTACGATACTCTAGAGAAGGTTTTGTTTCATGGGCTCAGGCATAAATGTGTGCATTCCTTACAATAATATTAGAGGAGAGTTGTGGCAAGTGATGGGCTAGAGGCCGAAACTTGCGAATGTGGCATTCAATTTGAATACTTACAAGAAGCAAAGATCGTGTGTTTAGTGAGAACGCTGCAAACAGGGCGCAAATGTGAAATTGCTGGAAAGTCCGATGTTAAGGGTTCAGCTCACTCAAGAAATGAAGGTGAAAACGATGCCGAGGCGGCAAATCATGTAGGTTGTGTAAATACGGAAAGAGGTGCAGTCACGGAAAGTAACAGTCCGGTTTCACAGACAAGGCGTCGTAGAGCAATTCTGTCGCTCGCATCTAGTACAGCGTACGTTACTAGAACTGCGGAATTAGAATCGATCATTCAGTTTATACAAGAGGCAGAGAAGAGACGACAGGAACGTGAAGAAAAGGGATGGCAGGAGGAAGACCAGAGACAAGAGATACTCATTAATGAAATTACGGAAATTCAGAAGTAATGAATAACATTATCCTTCATCATTTTCTCTACCTCTTTGCGAATTATTACGATGTTCCTTCGCTGACCATTGGTATACTGTCTGGCCGATTGGCTGATAATCGCGTGTTAATTCATTGTTTCACCTTCGATTTGTCAAACTTGATTTTCACCTGAGGATCGAAACATAGCCGGCCGGAGTGGCCGAGCGGTTCTGGGCGCTGCAGTCTGGAACCGCAAGACCGCTACGGTAGCAGGTTCGAATCCTGCCTCGGGCATGGATGTGTGTGATGTCCGCAGGTTCGTTAGGTTTAAGTAGTTCTGAGTTCTAGGGGACTGATGACCTAAGAAGTTAGGTCCCATAGTGCTCAGAGCCGTATGAACCATTTGATCGAAACATTCAGAGAACGCTTGAAGGATGGAAGGTAGCTTTTCCTGTTGTTCCTTTGTTGGGTCTGGCGATAGCTAAGCATGAAGATCTTGTCTTATAGTGGTAGTGCTAATCTCACCTGCAGACTCATCGCAGGAAGTTTCCGTGACGCTAGGCTGCTCTTCAATTAACGGCTCAGCGTTTACTATGGACGTGCATCTAGGAAGGATCTGCGGCTCTTTGCAGCACTTAAATACCACAAATTCCCCAAATCCATTTTTGAATGAGACAACAGTGAAATGTCAGTGGACGCCTCAGGATAAACTAAGAGGGCATGGGAAGGTGGAAACCATTTATCACAGATCATTTGTCACTTGACAAGAGTCCAAAAACATTTTATTACACAGATAAATCTTATAATTCAGCTGCCTGGCAAAGAACACGTTTCTTCAGACTTCTCTTATTCCACCTTACCACATTAATATAGACAATTTTTCAAACATGCATTAAAATTCTTCAATTCAGATTTACAGGTAACTAACAAATAAGGTTCAATATAAATACATGTTGTTGTTGTGGTCTTTAGTCCTGAGACTGGTTTGATGCAGCTCTCCATGCTACTCTACCTTGTGCAAGATTCTTCATCTCCCAGTACCTACTGCAGCCTACATCCTTCTGAATCTGCTTAATGTATTCATCTCTTGGTCTCCCTCTACGATTTTTACCCTCCACGCTGCCCTCCAATATTAAATTGGTGATCCCTCGATGTCTCAGAACTTGTCCTACCAACCTATCCCTTCTCCTAGTCAAGTTGTGCCACAAGCTTCTCTTCTCCCCAATTCTATTCAATACCTCCTCATTAGTTATGTGATCTACCCATCTAATCTTCAGCATTCTTCTGTAGCACCACATTTCGAAAGCTTCTATTCTCTTCTTGTCTAAACTATTTATCGTCCACGTTTCATTTTCATACATGGCTATTCTCCATACAAATACTTTCAGAAACGACTTCCTGACACTTCTTCAGAAACGCTTTCCTTGCCATTGCCAGTCTACATTTTATATCCTTTCTAGTTCGATCATCAGTTATTTTGCTCCCCAAACAGCAAAACTCCTTTACTACTTTAAGTGTCTCATTTCCTAATCTAATTCCCTCAGCATCTCCCGACTTAATTCGACTAATAGGCCTATTTCGCTTACGTCAATCTGTTGTAGAATAATGGAACATGTTTTGTGTTCTCGTATTATGACGTTCTTAGATAATACAAATCTCCTTCATCATAACCAACATGGATTCCGCAAACAGAGATCATGTGAAACTCAGCTCGCCCTATTTGCCCAAGAAATTCACAGTGCCGTAGACACTGGCGAGCAGATTGATGCCGTATTCCTGGACTTCAGGAAGGCATTTGATACGGTTCCGCACTTACGTTTAGTGAAAAAAATACGAGCTTACGGAATATCGGACCAGGTTTGTGATTGGATTCAGGATTTCCTAGAAGAAAGAACACAACATGTCATTCTTAACGGTTCAAAATCTGCAGATGTAGAGGTAATTTCGGGAGTACCGCAGGGAAGCGTGATAGGACCTTTATTGTTTACAATATACATAAATGACTTAGTTGACAACATCGGTAGCTCCGTGAGGCTATTTGCAGATGACACGGTTGTCTACAAGAAAGTAGCAACATCAGAAGACTCGTACGTACTCCAGGAGGACCTGCAGAGGATTAATGCATGGTGCGACAGCTGGCAGCTTTCCCTAAACGTAGACAAATGTAATATAATGCGCATACATAGGGGCAGAAATCCATTCCAGTACGATTATGCCATAGGTGGTAAATCATTGGAAGCGGTAACGACCGTAAAATACTTAGGAGTTACTATCCGGAGCGATCTGAAGTGGAATGATCACATAAAACAAATAGTGGGAAAAGCAGGCGCCAGGTTGAGATTCATAGGAAGAATTCTAAGAAAATGTGACTCATCGACGAAAGAAGTAGCTTACAAAACGCTTGTTCGTCCGATTCTTGAGTATTGCTCATCAGTATGGGACCCTTACCAGGTTGGATTAATAGAAGAGATAGACATGATCCAGCGAAAAGCAGCGCGATTCGTCATGGGGACATTTAGTCAGCGCGAGAGCGTTACGGAGATGCTGAACAAGCCCCAATGGCGGACACTTCAAGAAAGGCGTTACGCAATACGGAGAGGTTTATTATCGAAATTACGAGAGAGCACATTCCGGGAAGAGATGGGCAACATATTACTACCGCCCACATATATCTCGCGTAATGATCACAACGAAAAGATCCGAGAAATTAGAGCAAATACGGAGACTTACAAGCAGTCGTTCTTCCCACGCACAATTCGTGAATGGAACAGGGAAGGGGGGATCAGATAGTGGTACAATAAGTACCCTCCGCCACACACCGTAAGGTGGCTCGCGGAGTATAGATGTAGACTACATTCCATTATCCTCGTTTTGCTTTTTTTGGTGTTCATCTTATATCCTCCTTTCAAGACACTGTCCACTCCGTTCAACTGCTCTTCGAAGTCCTTTGCTGTCTCTGATAGAATTACAATGTCATCGGTGAAAAAGTTTATATTTCTTCTCCATGGATTTTAATACCTACTCCGAACTTTTCTTTTGTTTCCTTTATTGCTTGCTCAATATACAGATTAAATAACATCGGGGAGAGGCTACAACCCTGTCTCACTCCCTTCCCAACCACTGCTTTCCTATCATACCCCTCGACTCTTATAACTGCCATCTGGTTTCTGTACAAATTGTAAACAGCCTTTCGCTCCCTGTATTTTACCCCTGCCACCTTCAGAATTTGAAAGAGAGTATTCCAATCAACATTGTCAAAAGCTTTCTCTAAGTCTACAAATGCTAGAAACGTAGGTTTGCCTTTCCTTAATCTTTCTTCTAAGATAAGTCGTAGGGTCAGTATTGCCTCACGTGTTCCAACATTTCTACGGAATCCAAACTGATCTTCCCCGAGGTCGGTTTCTATCAGTTTTTCCATTCGTCTGTAAATAATTCGCGTTAGTATTTTGCAGCTGTGACTTATTAAACTGATAGTTCGGTAATTTTCACATCTGTCAACACCTGCTTTCTTTGGGATTGGAATTATTATAGTCTTCTTGAAGTTGAGGGTATTTCGCCTGTCTCATACATCGTGCTCACCAGATGGTAGAGTTTTGTCAGTAGTGGCTCTCCCAAGGCTGTCAGTAGTTCCAATGGAGCGTTGTCGACTATGGCGGCCTTGTTTCGACTCAGGTCTTTCAGTGCTCTGTCAAACTTTTCACACAGTATCATATCTCCCATTTCATCTTCATCTACATCCTCTTCCATTTCCATAATATTGTCCTCAAGTACATTGCCCTTGTATAGACCCTCTATATACTCCTTCCACATTTCTGCTTTCCCTTCTTTGCTTAGAATTGGGTTTCCATCAAAGCTCTTGATACTCATGCAAGTGGTTCTCCTTTCTTCAAAGGTCTCTTTAATTTTTCTGTAGGCAGTATCTATCTTACCGCTAGTGAGATAAGCCTCTACTTCCTTACATTTCTCATCTAACCATCTCTGCTTAGCCATTTTGCACTTCCTGTCGATCTCATTTTTGAGATGTTTGTATTCCTTTTTGGCTGCTTCATTTACTGCATTTTTATATTTTCTCCTTTCATCAATTCCATATTTCTTCTGTTACCCAAGGGTTTCTAATAACCCTGGTCTTTTTACCTATTTGATCCTCTGCTGCCTTCACTATTTCATCCCTCAAAGCTACCCATTTTTCTTCTACTGTATTTATTTCCCCCATTCCTGTCAATTGTTCCCTTATGCTCTCCCCGAAACTCTGTACAACCTCTGGTTTAGTCAGTTTATCCAGGTCCCATCTTCTTAAATTCCCACCTTTTTGGAGTTTCTTCAGTTTTAATCTACAGTTCATAACCAATAGATTGCGGTCCGAGTCCACATCTGTCCCTGGAAATGTCTTACAATTTAAAACCTGGTTCCTACATCTCTGTGTTTCCATGATATAATCTATCTGATAGCTTTTAGTATCTCCAGGGTTCTTGCATGTATAAAACCTTCTTTCATGATTCTTAAACCATATATAGAAAAAATAAACTTATATAACACTGGCCAAAGTTGAGTCACATAATTCTGAAAACATATTAGATCCATCAGCGAAAGCTCTTGGGTATATTCATGATACTGACATGGAAACACAACAAAATATCATTCAATAATTCAGCACTACATAAAAATTAAACCTATTACATTAAGAACCGAACGTCAGACGGGGAAACAATGGACGGGGTAGGTACGGCAGGCCAGGTCTGAATAGTACGGTTTAGAATAACGGGCACTACTGGGTAAAGTACGCCACACTGCTACGAGAAAGAAGCTCAGCTTATGAGGGACGCCGTAGCAAGCCGGGAGGCCGCAGCGTCCCAGAGGCTACGGTGAAACGAAGAGGCGCACCGGCCGTCCGCGCGCGTTCAGGGCCGATGCGGACAGGCGACGCCAGGTGGACCGGCGGCTAACTAACACCATCCCGGCGCAGCGCCTCCAAACGCTACGAACAGCTCGGAAGGCCGATAGAAAATAAGCAAACATATAAATCATGCATAATAACGATGGAACAGACGTGAGATCCCCTGCTAAACCCGCAGGAAATGACAGATAGTTTAATTCGTGGAAAGGGGCCAAAATGAGTGGCTTTCAGTTGCACTCGAACATAATACTTTATTCATTTGACAGACATTACAAGAGTAAAGAAAACATTAAAAACAAAGCAAGCCAAACATTAATTTTAGAACTTAATTCCCGGCTAAATGCGCCATTCAATCTCACGCCTCAAGGACAAAACAACTTTAATTTAAAATCGGCTAGAAGCCATACATAAACAGACGACAAGGACGAATAAGAAAAGGCAGCATATCAAACGGCGCTCAGAAGTTTCCAAGGGTCGGCCTGGAATTCAAACACTAACGCGCGCTTAGGTGAGACAAGCAGTCGGCCTAACAATTCTTAATCCGACGGCAACCCAACCGACAGACAGTCAGCGGACCAAGTGACAGGATAACTTCTGCTCCACCCGACCAGCACACAACAGGCAGTTCAATGGAACAACGCAGAAGGTATCGGCGCCCACAACGAATTACACATTTAGCTGTCAAACTACTCGCCGTGCTGGACAGCCACAACACGACGAGGAAAATACACTGCCTGAATTTACGTCAACGACCAGGGCAGGTAACCAGAACGTTAACGGCCACAAGGCACAAGATTCCGCTGGTGCACTTCAATTAAAAAATAATCAAGTTAACTTAAACTCCACAGGAGGGCGGCTAGAATTTCGTCAACTTGAAAACACACGTTGTTGCTCGAGAGAATGTCCCAATAGCCCACAACGAAATTCAAACGACACAATTTGAACAGTTGGGGCTGGCTGGTAGATTAAGTAAAGACTCAACTTTGGTGTCTGGGATCGGTGAGCCACGGAGCTCGTAGCAATGGTAACAGCCCCTCACACTCCGACCGACCAACTGCCCGCACACTTCACAGCCGGAAACTATAAGCGCCAGGCCAAATGTAGTACAAGGTTGTGAATATCGATACACGCTGCTGCTGCGACTCGCGGAGAGAGAGGATAACAGCATAATCGCGATAACTGCGGGAGAGTAATCACAGAATAGGAACCAAGGTTTAATGCAAAGCTTAACACGAGCCAGCCACGGCTCAGTACGAAAAGGCTCAGGCCGAGACAAGAAGCTCAATGTGAGCGTGGCCCCTTGCTCCAATTTCCACTCAAACCCTACGTGTAACAATAAGAATTTTACAATAAGAATTACTAAACGGATTAATCGGTTAATCTTACAATAAAATGTAACAAGTTAATGTAATAATCACACACAGCCCTCAGACACATTAACTTAAGTTGCTAAGAAGCTAACAGACAAATCTTGAGGGCTACCACTCTAATAACAACAATCGTAACCATATTTGAAACAATAAATATTAATTTTCCTGAAAGGGCCACATCTCGCCAGAATTATGGAACTCAATTACCCGAAAGAGGCATGATTCAATGGGCCGATAGCGTTTGCTTACGACAGCCGTAGGCGGTTCTATTGTCGTTACACCAGTCAAGGAAACAACAACTTCCAATACAAATCAGACTCAATTTAGACCTGAATGGTAACAATACATGTGGCGGCCTAGACCATATTATAATTTATTTCAGGTGTAACTGACGAATAAGCAGACACTGAACAAGTCGTAATAAAAAGAAATTTTAAAACACACAAATTTGGCACTCAAATAATTTGAAGCAGAGGCACAAAGAGGAAGTTCAATTCTTCAAGCAGAGTGATGGAGAACCGTATACAATCCAGCGTAGCTGGAGAAACTTCAACGCGGGAACACATGTGTCAATAAGTAACGATTACCTTACTCCCAAGCGCGGGACAGACAGCACCAGAAAATGAATAGCGCTCGAACACCCACATCAGCAACTTTGCCTCTTTAATGCAGGATAGATCGGCTGCATCGACAGCAACTTTGCCTCTTTAATGCAGGATAGATCGGCTGCATCGACATTAGGCCAAAGTATTGCAGACCAACACAACTCTAGTGACGACCGGCCACTTACATAATAGTGCCTCCGTAAGCTACGTCACATGTGCCAGCCCTGAGTGCGACCAACTGACTGCCGATGTGGCCAACAACACGCTACAAGAAACAACAACCGAAGGCTCAACTAAGGCCCTATTCACACGGGGTACTTAAATCAGATCTCCAGCTACCTGACAACCAAGAAACTGGGAGACTGGACGACTCGAGTAGCCGGTCACATTCACACAGGCACGACACTGCCAAGTCGCCTCTACTGCCAAGTCACTTGGGGTGTGAAAAAAAAATTAAAGCAGTTTGATTGGCTGTAGGCAAAGAACATATGTACACGCTTTTTTGTGCGTTGTGCCCAGTGACTCTGTTAATGAGATCATATTATGTTATTACTAACACCGGTAAAAGTGAAAAATTGTCGGTTCATCCTTACACAGAGAATAATATAAATTGCAGGTTAAAATTACCTGGGTGCACTGGGCGGAAAACGTATCCGCATTGAAAAATTACCTAACTTCAGATATAGCCAATAACACTCCATGATACTGCTAGCATCCAGTCATGCTGATGGTTTACTCATTATCATTGAAACTGATTATTCAGTTAGAAATAGTGACGGAGGGATATTTCGTGCTTCAGCAACCAAACACCGGATTACATATGGTAGATTAAAATTGCCATTGCCTTCGAGATTACCAGATGATGAAAATGAATATTATTTCCTTGTTGGTATGTAGGAGATGAAGCATTCCCATTATCACGCTACTTGCTGCCACCGTACCCACAAAGAACACTCGATACTGTGAAGAGAATTTACACTACTGGCCATTGAAATTGCTACACCTAGAAGTATGCAGATGATAAACGGATATTTATTGGACAAATATATTATACTAGAACTGACATGTGATTACATTTTCACGCAATTTGGATGCATAGATCCTGAGAAATCAGTACCCAGAATAACCACCTCTGGTCATAAAAACAGCCATGATACGCCTGGGCATCGAGTCAAACAGAGCTTGGATGGCGTGTACAGGTACAGCAGCCCATGCAGCTTCAAATCGATACCACAGTTTATCAAGAGTAGTGACTGGTGTATTGTGACGAGCCAGTTGCTCGGCCACCATTGACCAGACGTTTTCAATTGGTGAGAGATCTGGAAAATGTGCTGGCAGGAAAGCAGCCGAACATTTTCTGTATCCAGAAAGGCCCGTACAGGACTTGCAACATGCAGTCGTGCATTATCCTGCTGAAATGTAGGGTTTCGCTGGGATCGAATGAAGGGTAAAGCCACGGGTCGTAACACATCTGAAATGTAACGCCCACTGTTCAAAGTGTTGTCAATGCGAACAAGAAGTGACCGAGACGTGTAACCAATGGCACCCCATACCATCACGCCGGGTGATACGCCAGTATGGCGATGACGAATACACGATTGCAATGTGCGTGCACCTCGATGTCGCCAAACACTGATGCGATCATGATGATGCTGTAAACAGAACCTGGATTCATCCGAAAAATGACGTTTTGCCATTCGTGCACCCAGGTTCGTCGTTGAGTACACCATCGCAGGTGCGTCAAGGGTAACCGCAGCCATGGTCTCCGAGCTGATAGTTCTTGCTGCTGCAAACGTCATCGAACTGATCGTGCAGATGGTTGTTGTCTTGCAAATGTCCCCATCTGTTGACTCAGGATTCGAGACGTGGCTGCACGATTCGTTACACCCATGCGGATAAGATGCCTGTCATCTCGACTGCTAGTGATACGAGGCCGTTGGGATCCAGCACGGCGTTCCGTATTACCCTCCTGAACCCACCGATTCCATATTCTGTTAACAGTCACTGGATCTCGACCAAAGCGAGCAACACTCTCGCGATACGAGAAAACCGCAATCGCGATAGGCTACAATCCGACCTTTATCAAAGTTGGAACCGTGATGGTACGCATTTCTCCTCCTTACACGAGGCATAACACCAACGTTTCATCAGGCAACGTTGATCAACTGCTGTTTGTGTATGAGACCAAAAATGGTTCAAATGGCTCTGAGCACTATGGGACTTAACTTCTAAGGTCATCAGTCCCCTAGAACTTAGAACTAATTAAACCTAACTAACCTAAAGACATCACACACATCCATGCCCGAGGCAGGATTCGAACCTGCGACCGTAGCGGTCGCGCGGTTCCAGACTATAGCGCCTAGAACCGCTCGGCCACCGCGGCCGGCTGTGAATGAGAAATAGGTTGGAAACTTTCCTCATGTCAGCACATTGTAGGTGTCGCCACCGGCGCCAACCTTGTGTGAATGCACTGAAAAGCTAATCATTTGCACATCTCAGCATCTTCTTCCTGTCGGTTAAATTTCGCATCTATAGCACGTCATCTTCGTGGTGTAGCAATTTTGATGGCCAGTAGTGTATTATCATAGATCAAGCAGAGGAAGAAAATCTGTCTAATGCGCATTTGGAATGCCGACACAGAAGTTCCAAGTCCTGAGCAGTCCTATTCGTTCTCGAACTACAGGAAAAGTGGTGACATAATAAAATCCGTGTGCATACAGCATAATTTCATTCGAAACCACGAGAGTATCCACTACAGTTGTGGTGAACAAAAATGCAACTGAATACTGCTTATGAAGTATGGAATTATTTAGCCAACTACATTCCATGTCAGTGGAAGTACTGAATCTACAATAATCAGGATCAACTATAATTGTCTTTCTTCACAATTTTTTTAATGTGTAATGTGTATTTCTGTATAAATTATAAATGAATTTCTGTACGTTTTTATTTACGTATTAATACGTAATTAAAGAAGTTTTTCCCCTGCCACCTTTAGAATTTGGAAGAGAGTATTCCAGTCAACATTATCAAAAGCTTTCTCTAAGTCTACAAATGCTAGAAATGTAGGTTTGCCTTTCCTTAATCTTTTTTCTAAGATAAGTCGTAAGGTTAGTATTGCCTCACGTGTTCCAACATTTCTACGGAATCCAAACTGATCTTCTCCGAGGTCGGCTTCTACCAGTTTTTCCATTCGTCTGTAAAGAATTCGCGTTAGTATTTTGCAGCCGTGACTTATTAAACTGATAGTTCGGTCATTTTCACATCTGTCAACACCTGCTTCCTTTGGGATTGGAATTATTATATTCTTCTTGAAGTCCGTGGGTATTTCGCCTGTCTCACACATCTTGCTCACCAGATGGTAGAGTTTTGTCAGGCCTGGCTCTCCCAAGGCTGTCAGTAGTACTAATGGAATGTTGTCTACTCCCGAGGTCTTGTTTCGACTCAGGTCTTTCAGGCAGTATCTATCTTACCCCTAGTTAGATAACCCTCTACATCCTTACATTTGTCCTCTAGCCATGCCTGCTTAGCCATTTAGCACTTCCTGTCGATATCATTTTTGAGACGTTTGTATTCCTTTTTGCCTGCTTCATTTACTGCATTTTTATATTTTCTCCTGGCGGCGGTACTTCTCCGTAATGAGTTAATACAGCGCTCCAAAGTCCACAAGAGCTCGGGCTAGTCAGTCATCCATGAAGATACAGACGTAGTTTCCCATCACTTTTGTAATGATCGACGTCAGAACATTTTTCTCATAGACGGCCTCACCTCCAAGGAAGGTTGCACCATTTAGTTTTCTTGACAGTGGCGACTAGTTGAAAAGCTGGAGATTCTAACTTTCGATAAGGACCTTGATCGATGTGTTGGGAAGCGCCGCCCCCAGCGGCTAGCTTGCGGCGATGATGACGTATATCCTCCTGTAAATACACCCTCTTGTGCTTCTTCGTAGTCTTGGGGCTGGCGTCGGTTTATTCCAATTTGCATTCTCTTAGAAAAGGCACCATTAAATATCTGTCATCTTTCTTGGCAGCAGCGCACTTTATATCCCAGTCGCGAGCAATGAAAACATACCGGCATATTCTCCCGGGTTCTCCAGATGGAAGTCGTCCTTGGGGTCTTAATAGAATCCTCATGCTGCGTTGTAGGAGTGTCCATTCGTCCTGGTCTCGACTGTCTACCGTTAGCGACGGAATTGGACAATGAGAGATTGGAGCTAGCGATGTTGCAGTTCCTGACTTACGATCTGTTGCAGCATCTCAGTTTTTGGTTAGACAGGTACACCCAGAGCCTTTTGAACTTCCTCTCCCACGATCTGACGAATGACGTCTGTGAGATCTGTTTCTTCCTCCATCAGAGCCATCGATACAACGTTCGGAAGTCGTTCCAACTTCTTGCGGCCAATTCGTTTTTGATGCGTCGTCTCAATGTACTGGCACAATTTTATGAAATTGTCTGCTGTGGACACTTGCTTCGGTAGAAGGGCCTGGCACATGTCCTCAGCAACCCCCTTCATAAGATGAACAACTGTCTCTTCCTCCTCCATCCGAGGGTCGACAATTTTGCACAGCTCCAAGACTTCTGGAATGTATGACATTGTAGTTTATCCTGAGCGCTGTGCTCTGCAATTTAATTTTTCTTCCGTCTGACGCTTCTCTCGCTGAGTGTCTCCGATATTCTTCTGTAGTTCCGTCCGGAATACTTCCCAGCTTGTCAACTTTTCCTCGTTGTTGCCATATCACTGCTTTGCGGTCCCCTCTAAGTAGAAAAATGCATTAGCCAAGCATAATGTTTCGTCACACTTGTTGCAGTTGGCGATACGTTCGTATTCTTTAACCACTTGCTTGGGTGTTGACCGTCATCTCCAGAGAATGCCGCTGGATGTCTTATACGTTGGCAAGTGGCTGGCCATTTCGGTTACCTTGTCTTCTTCAGTCACCGAGAACTAGAGTGTGGGTCGAACTCGGGCTTTTCGTCACGTAGACGACGGCTCTGTAATAGTATGACGGGAGCCACTGTCTCGCCAACGACGAGCGCGGTCACAAGTTTAAATACCTGGCGCCTACTTCAGAATAATGTTACATAGCTAGCGAGAGTCGGGTGTCCTTAGACGTAGCTGGGCGAACAACGGACACTAGTTTTAACTCAACGTAGATTCAATGAGAACTGAAGTCATGCATGTACACTCCTGGAAATTGAAATAAGAACACCGTGAATTCATTGTCCCAGGAAGGGGAAACTTTATTGACACATTCCTGGGGTCAGATACATCACATGATCACACTGACAGAACCACAGGCACATAGACACAGGCAACAGAGCATGCACAATGTCGGCACTAGTACAGTGTATATCCACCTTTCGCAGCAATGCAGGCTGCTATTCTCCCATGGAGACGATCGTAGAGATGCTGGATGTAGTCCTGTGGAACGGCTTGCCATGCCATTTCCACCTGGCGCCTCAGTTGGACCAGCGTTCGTGCTGGACGTGCAGACCGCGTGAGACGACGCTTCATCCAGCCCCAAACATGCTCAATGGGGGACAGATCCGGAGATCTTGCTGGCCAGGGTAGTTGACTTACACCTTCTAGAGCACGTTGGGTGGCACGGGATACATGCGGACGTGCATTGTCCTGTTGGAACAGCAAGTTACCTTGCCGGTCTAGGAATGGTAGAACGATGGGTTCGATGACGGTTTGGATGTACCGTGCACTATTCAGTGTCCCCTCGACGATCACCAGTGGTGTACGGCCAGTGTAGGAGATCGCTCCCCACACCATGATGCCGGGTGTTGGCCCTGTGTGCCTCGGTCGTATGCAGTCCTGATTGTGGCGCTCACCTGCACGGCGCCAAACACGCATACGACCATCATTGGCACCAAGGCAGAAGCGACTCTCATCGCTGAAGACGACACGTCTCCATTCGTCCCTCCATTCACGCCTGTCGCGACACCACTGGAGGCGGGCTGCACGATGTTGGGGCGTGAGCGGAAGACGGCCTAACGGTGTGCGGGACCGTACCCCAGCTTCATGGAGACGGTTGCGAATGGTCCTCGCCGATACCCCAGGAGCAACAGTGTCCCTAATTTGCTGGGAAGTGGCGGTGCGGTCCCCTACGGCACTGCGTAGGATCCTACGGTCTTGGCGTGCATCCGTGCGTCGCTGCGGTCCGGTCCCAGGTCGACGGGCACGTGCACCTTCCGCCGACCACTGGCGACAACATCGATGTACTGTGGAGACCTCACGCCCCACGTGTTGAGCAATTGGGCGGTACGTCCACCCGGCCTCCCGCATGCCCACTATACGCCCTCGCTCAAAGTCCGTCAACTGCACATACGGTTCACGTCCACGCTGTCGCGGCATGCTACCAGTGTTAAAGACTGCGATGGAGCTCCGTATGCCACGGCAAACTGGCTGACACTGACGGCGGCGGTGCACAAATGCTGCGCAGCTAGCGCCATTCGACGGCCAACACCGCGGTTCCTGGTGTGTCCGCTGTGCCGTGCGTGTGATCATTGCTTGTACAGCCTTCTCGCAGTGTCCGGAGCAAGTATGGTGGGTCTGATACACCGGTGTCAATGTGTTCTTTTTTCCATTTCCAGGAGTGTACATAAGAGCACGGAACGAAAGGTCACCGGCTGGCGGATTACACAATACATGTCCAAGTACAGAACCATCCAGACACATCTAGAGGGTGCTAGAACTAAATGTAAAAACTAAAATTTACACACAGTACGGGTCTTAAACTACTACACCAAGCTAATATTCAATTCCTCATCTTCGTCTGCGACAGTATGTAATCGTAGAGTCTAGGTCTTAGTTAATTTACTCTGAAAAACTGGCAATACAGACACTACCCTCAACGACCGTCTGCCCTCACGCGGCTGCCCGTTCGCGTTGCAGCTCTCTCAGTTACGTCCTGCCCCGCGCGCCGCGCCACTTGCGCTCGCGGTTTGATGAAGCGTGTGTTGGTACGCTGTTATCAAATCACTACAGAACGCCGGCCTCGTACGATACATTATTGCATGAAACTAAGTTCATATCTAACTATGTAAAAATATGATATAAAATGAACTGTATTCTTTAACAATGCTAGGATCATTAAAGACGGATTGCTTTTCGTGTTTTATATAATAAGTAACTATAACTTCACTGTCTGTTCTAAGGTGTGGATGCGCACAGAGGCTGATACCCAGCTATAATGGAAGTATGCTGTACTTGAAACGATGGCTGCTTGTAACTTATTTGCCGGCCAGAGTGGCCGAGCGGTTAAAGGCGCAAAAGTCTGGAACTGCACGACCGCTACGGTCGCAGGTTCGAATCCTGCCTCGGGCATGGATGTGTGTGATGTCCTTAGGTTAGTTAGGTTTAAGTAGTTCTAAGTTCTAGGGGACTTATGACCACAGCAGTTGAGCCCCATAGTGCTCAGAGCCATTTGAACCATTTTTTGTAACTTATTTTTTTATTTACGTAGGGATTCCCTGACGCTACGACGCTTGGATCAAAATATTACTACTTATACTAAACTTAAAAGGTCAATCGATTGTTTTTTACTTTTTGGAGTTTTATTGTCGCTTCTTTAAAAATTTTTAATTTAAATTTTATAACAAGAAGAAATGCAGATGCCTCCTCAGAAGTGAAGGGAATAAAAATTATTTTTTAAATTTTGTTTTTCAGTCACGAAAAAGTTTGTTGTACGCTCTTGAGAAAGGGAAGCTCAATGACAGACGATGGGAGTGCCGTCTGGCTGTGGGCGATGAAAGCTTGACAAAGAATCAATAAGTGTTGTAGTCCTCCGCATCTGTGACGGTATTTAAAAATCAATGTTCTTTGATTTAGATGAGTCTCGATGTTGATATAAAGACTCCTTAGCACAACAACTAGGTTATTTTATTTTTTGCTCTTCTGGGTTACCTACCTCACACTTCCTACTTGATGTGCTCTGTTCAATGCCCCAACTGGATTTGCTGTTGCGGCACAATGTGTATTTCAACAAATAGGTCAGTATTAAAACAGGGAGTATTTCTGCGCTACATATAGATAAACTGAGTGGGCCAGTCGTGCTGATATACGAACTACCAACGGTGAGATAAGCGTGATACTAGAAGAAATATCCTGACTTACCTACTTCTAGTGCTTAATTAGTGTGCAATGTTGAATTAAAACTGTCTACATTGTTAATAACGTTTGTTGAGCATAGTTTTCCCCCGTTCTTCACGCGTGTGTCCAGTTTCTGCTGTAAGTAGTGAAGAAATCATGTGTGTTTATTTGATTTCAGAGCTCCCTGACGTTGTTAATTTGTTTGTTATGAGTTCCAGAGCGAAAAAAAAAATGCTGGAAGCCGTTCTGTGGGATTTAGAGTTTCTTGTTGGAATGTTTTGCAATATTACTCTAAAGTTCCTCAATTTTGAAAACGTATTAGGATGTTTTTCTTCTCTTTTCCTTCTATAGACTAAGTGAAACATTAAAAAAGTGCCAATTTGATTTCTTGTGATAATTGTTAAGCAGAAGAGTAAGGAAAGTATAGATATAAAATTGACAATATACTAAACGTGTTTCTGTTCTTCTGTGGCTACAAATGGTTCATTGCGTATGCTGAAGGAAAAAGCAGCTGAGTCTGTAGTGCTATTGTAAATATAATACTGCCATTAATCTGTATATTTAAATTTTTATTTGTTCCATAATAATTTTGAAAAATTAAGAAAATACTATAACGAGGGTAAGCTTTTGTTAAGCGCAATTTATCTATTTAAAATAACCTCTTTGAGATAGGTGGAATAAATGTATTAAAACATATTTTGTAAATAATTGTGTAATATTTCAAGTACAACTACAATTAATTATGTCAATTTTGTATGTATATGCTGTCATGCAACTGTAGATGGTTCATACTTCTGGGCCGACCGGAGTGGCAGAGTGGTTCTAGGCGCTACAGTCTGGAACCGAGCGACCGTACGGTCGCAGGTTCGAATCCTGCCTCGGGCATGGATGTGTGTGATGTACTTAAGTCAGTTAGGTTTAAGTAGTTCTAAGTTCTAGGGGACTGATGACCTCAGCAGTTAAGTCCCATAGTACTCAGAGCCATTTAAACCATTTGAACCATACTTATGGTTTTTTGTAAGCAGAAGTGTAAATTGAAAAGGTGTAGGGATCATAGGTAGAACGGAACACCGTTTTGTGGTGGAATGGAAAAGGTGATGGGGTGCTCGAGTGAGATTTGGCACGCAAGTGGCTCATATAGTCGGTAGCTGCACTGTAAGTGGTGAACACGCATTACGTTGGTCAAGCACTAGAGGCCCCGAATTTACCTGCAAGACTGGGTTTTTGGCCTCGGACGTGTTCTACATGATTGGCGCAGTACGGCAATAAATAGCTAAAAAAATTGTAATTTTATCGTCGCCACCAGGAGGAAGACAGAGCTATGTACATCAAGAGCCGTACCTGCGCAATGTTACTACGCAGCACCGCCTCACGCCACCTTCGACATCAGTAACAGGCAAAGTACTTCATTTAGAAGTGTATCACAGTATGAACTATCCATCTTCTATCTGTGGAATATAAGTGTTGTACATTTGTGTTTAACCGTGATTTTCCTAGGTCATTTACCTCAGTAGGGTCCTTACCTAAACGAATTTATTCCGAGTATCGTGATGTTTATTGAAGCTTGAATAATAGTAAATTGCTGGCAAGAGTAATGTTTTGGTAGTAAATTCTAAAATCATTATTAAATACTAAAGTTTGCACGTATCAGTTTATGGACCACCGCTTTGCGTGACCATGAGGATAAGTTTTCAATAGTATTTCTGAAAGTAAAGTAACATAATTGTTTAACTGCAACAATCTTAACAGTAATTGTTTGTGTTGCTTCTCCATGTCAAAGAAAGCCAGGCAAATATTGGTGTTAGTAAAACGTTAACAAATAACAGTCCTAAAGAAATGAAATTTAGTCGTGTTAAATAATGGTTTTGGTCATATGAATGATAGCTGTAAGTTTAATATTTTTTTGTATCCTTGTTGAAACATATGTGTGTCTTCTTTCAATAATTACTGAAGTATAGTGACAAATTCCATAAGTAACAGAAAGTGGGATTAATAGTACTTACTGCCAAGTGACCGTAGTAAGTGAAAGTAGTTATTTATTCAGTGTCGAAAATTGACTTCATCTTTTTGTGTAGACACTGTGCCCGATTTGGGCTGGCGCCCGTTTTATTAAGCGAAACAGTTTTTTGTTATAACAGGCTTTGTCTGATAAAATGTTTCCAAAAGTAATTATTCTCACTGCTTTTCCCCCAAACTGTATGATTCGGAGAAAAATAGTTCGATATTTTACCATTGGGTTGAACACGGTTAAAATCTGTCTTCGAGAGTCGATGGTTTTGGAGTGTTAGTGCTGCGTGATTTTGTGGGGGTGTTCCTGCCGCTACTTACTACAAAGTTCTGGCACTCCGAATCGCGGATCTTCCATCTAACGGTGGTAGAACTTAAACGTTCTGATACCGTATTGACGAGACTGCGAAAGTACCGTTGCAAGTCAGCCGCTTTGACTTCTACTTTGCTTGCCAGTGACGACAATCTTAATTCACATACGACACCTAATATCTCCCATTCTATTTCGAAACAATGACCATCATCTAATGACAAGTGACACGAAGAGTCACAAACTAGAGCGAGTGTTAAAATTTGAAGCATTTAAAGGCAGCTGTTGCTAACGAAACAGAACAAGAGCCGCCGGAAATGGCAGCTGAAGATATTGTTGCTGAGGTTCAGTCCTTTAAGAAATAGAATTCAGAAGACTTCTAAGAAACACCTTCAAGAACAGGCAACGCTAGAAGAATATTAAGCATCCAGAAGAGCGGCTAGAAATGTGTCCAAAATAAGATGACAGCGCGGACAATTCTACATCTCTGCCAGGAAAGTGCATGTTCCACGAGTAAGCTCCGTCTCGAGACAGCTGCAGAAGAAAGTGTTCTAAAAAGTTTATACATGCAGAAATACTTAACCTTTCTTGAACGCTAATATAAATTAGAGATGTCTGGAAAAAAACAGGCTTTATTCACAGTAACACAAACGAGAGCCTTAAAGCGACTAATACACGAGGGTACCCGAAACTAAACTTAACTATTATCCGCCACTTGCCACGAGTGACGAAACTAAGTCTGTAAGATCATGTTTTTGAATACACTAGGTATCCATAAATGTGCTGTGGACACAGCGACGAAGAAAAGAACAACTTGAAACAAAATTGAAGACGACAAAGGGGCTATCACGTAATGGAAATCACTTCGCCAAAACTTATGGATAGTGTGAGGAATCACACAGAACATTTTGCAGTTGCTGAATCCAACTATTATCGCTGTGGGACAAAAAAAAAATTCCCAAGTTCGTCACATACTATCACACTCATGTACTCACTGTACAAATATGTGCACATAGAAAATGGTCCTGAAGCAGCTAAAGCCCATATTTACGGGAAGATATTTTTAGAGAAGTACAATCACGGGTTTCATCATCCAAAAAAATACCAGTGCCATCTATGCACGGCCTTCTGTACCTCTGGAGTCAATAAAGGAAGGATGATCAGCATATAACGCCCCGTCGACGTCGAGGTCAGTAGAGACGGAGCGCAAGCTGGGAATGTTTTAAGGGTGAGAAAGAGAAGTGGCCACACCATTTCTAAGAAACAGTCCCGAAATTTTCCTGGAGCGAGCTAGGGAAATCACGGAAAATTTAAATCAGGATGGCTGAAAGCGGGCTTGAATCGTCGTCCTCCCGAAAGCGAGTCCACTGCGCTAACTGTTGCGCCACGTCGCTCGGTTGGATCACTAAAAATTACCTCACAACTAATTATAATTATTACCTTTCAACTGAAGACAGGGCTCTTGAAGACAAGAAACAAGATAAGGAGCAAGCACGTCACCCAGATTAGACTTTCACTTTCTGTAACTTCGGTGTACAGCACGTTTTATTAGGAGCAACTGATCCCACAAACAATGCCTTGTTTTCAAGCAGCGATTGAAATCTTTTAATTTTACTGTGTTTGACGTAAAATCAAAACATGAACGTTGTTTTATGTGCTCAAGAACGAAGGGAAAACGTGGATACCATGGTATGGAGTCTGTTTGTTAGAAATTTTAAATGTCTCCCTACAGTGGTAAACCACATTTCCTGCTTTAGTGAAGAGAATAGGATCCAAGCAAATTTGTTATTGGAATGTGATTGACAGCTATTCAGGAAATACATAACCCAAAAACCACTGATTTAAAATTCACGGCTGTAGGTCTTAGTGGAATGGATTGCGACTCAACGCATCGGTAATCAGAACAAAAACGAGTCGTAGAAGTTAACCGTTCGACTGGAAGACTGTTGCCAGAAATGGAAGCAGAAATTGTAACAAACCTTATGTTGCTTATTAAATAACACATGAGAAGATTGGTGACTGGAAATGTCATCTGAATCGCTACATGGCTATCAGGAATAAAGATGTCAACAGGAAGCCAGTCGGGTGGCAGAGGATGTGCTGGCTAAACTTCACGCAACAGCGTCCATTTGGTATTACATTTACAAAAGTCTTTGATGAGGAGCCTGGACAGAGGTTGAGTTACAGAGAAGATAAAAGCAAGCAGCCACTTTTTATAATGCTATTTGTTTATTTAAATAGCATCGTTATTGGTTTCGAGCCGACGTGTTCATCTTCAGACGACTCGTTCACTTTTTTTTCCCAAATAATGAAATTTCCTTGGGATAGTGATGCCCTACAATCAAAACAAGATGTGAGACAATGTCTTTTCAACTGTAATTGTGTCTCACAATAATTTTAAACGATGTGAACAAATTATTAAAGTGAAAATGTTTTAGTTACTTACGTTACATTGAGACCAAAGTAAATGATAGGGCATACAGGTATATAGATGTATATATTATGGTATAAACTGGAAGAAAGTAAATGATATGGGCTAGATGTACTTAAACTGATATTACAACAGTAGGCATTATTTTTTATATAGCTAGTTGAAGGTACTGTATGACAAACCAAGCTGATATATTTTATGCTCTATTTTATGTTGGGTTGGTCTCAGCCTGTTGTTATTGTTAAAGGGAGTAGCGTTTATTTTAATCTAGAAAGCAGGTGAATGAAGTTTTGAAGAAAGGCTACACTAGCTAACTCGGTCTGTTCATTGAGGATATTTTGTGGTGATTTGCTTTTACGTACATAAATTTCAATCTCTTCAAGCAAGTTCATGAAGCTACGTTTCTCAGCATGATACAATACCTGGATGTGGTCAACAATGCTGTTTATTCCATGATTGTTAGTAGCCGTGTATAGCAAATATAGACTCTGATATGTTCAAATGTATGGCATCTATATGCTCTTTAAAACGAGTCTCAATGCTTCTCCCAGTTCATCGTACATAGTAGGAAGGGCAGCTTTGACAGCTGAGTTTGTATATGTCTAATTTTCTTGTATGGGAGTTATTATTCTTTAAGCTGTGAATTACTATGTGCTGAAGTTTGTTTTTATGTGGAATCTTATCTTAATGTTTGTGTTGTTAAATAGATTGCATATTTTTTAAGATATTCTTCCTAGGAAAGGTAGTGCAACATATTTTCTTTTGTTTTCTACTGTGTCTTGTGTTAACTGTATGGTAGTCTGGTGTGCAGCTTTGTTGTCGGATCGTTTTTGGTTTTTTTGTGATAGTTTGTCTATCATGAGAGGGCTGTGTCCATTGTTTGAGACTGTGGTTTTAATGATATTGATTTCTTTTTCTTTTTCAACTGGTTCAAGTGGAATTTAATGTATGCAGTTCAGTGTGGATCTAAAATATGCCATCTTACGCTAGTTTTGATGACAAGATGAACTGTTGATACACACATCAGTGACTTTGGTTTTCTACATGTCTCAAAATGATATTTATGATTTTCGTTGGCTATTTTTATGTCTAAGAAATTAATGCTGTTGTTGGTCTCAAGTTCAACGGCGAATTTAACGTTTTTGTGCTTACTGCACAGATTTGTTGCAATATGCCTATTTCCTCATTGGTGACAGCAGAAAGAATAGTTGTATCATCAACATATCTTTTGTAGTAGATGATTTTGCTATTGAAGTGACTGTTAGCTTCAAAAAATGTTTGTTATAAGTGATTTATGTTAATATCTGCTAATATCACAGCTAGGCTGCTATCCATTGCCAACCCATTTTTCTGTTTGTATATTTTAATATTAAAACTGAAGTAAGAGTATGACAACACCAAGGTAAGTCATTCAATGAACTCGCAGATCTCTGCAATGCTTAGTTTCTTTTATGTTTTAGTAGAGTGTTTCTGATTACGCTAATGGTGTCCTCTGTAGGGATGGTACTATAAAGGTTTACTATGCCAAGCGATGCAAAGCGGGCTGTCAGTGGAATGTAAACATCTTTAACTTGGTCATTGAGTTCATATGTGTTCTTAATGGAGGATTTGTTTTCAAAAGTATAGTGGGTATTAAGCAGAGAAATTAGTTTGTTATTTTACTTATATGAAGAGCTGTTCCTAGGATTAACAACTGGCCTGACAGGATAGTTTTCTTTATGGGTCTTAGGCTGTGATCAGAGCCAAGGTGAAGTGGGATTCATGGAAATGCAGTTCTGCAGTTCCAATTTAGCTAGGAGAAAATTATAATTCTTTAGTGGTTACTTAATTTTGGCCTGAATTTTAGAAATAAGGTCAAAATCTAATTTGGTTATGTTGTTACTATTGAATAATTCCATTGTGTTGTCAACATACTCATTTCCATACATTATGACAGCACAATTACTTTTATCAGCTATGACTATTAAAGCTTACTCTTAGAAAGCCTGGGGCTTGTATAGTTTAGAACGTTTAGGTCATTGTTTCTGTGTGGCCTCTGGTTTTTTAGGTTTCTTAGTGTTATTATATTGGCGTTGTAGGCTGAAGTGTTGGTTTCCCTGGTATTTAATTTTGCAGCATTACATGCAAGCTTAGTAGATGGAATAAGGCTCTTCAAATTGCTGGCATTAAGTTTGGGCTCTATGTTATGCTTTAGACCTTTGTTTATGAGAAGAAGTTCATCATTTGTAAAATTGATGTTAGCTGAGTTAATAATTCTTTCATGAAACTGATGTTAGCTTTCATGTGAGTTTTTGGGAGGGAGGTTATCTCTTTTCACTTTCAAAGCATCAAGTTTTTTTCTTATGCCTAAACAATATTTTTTGATGTCATTTTTCAGCGATGCCTTCAATGTATTGTAAGATGTAGGAGAGTTTACAGTTGCTTGTTGAAAACTTCTTCATTTAACATGAAGAATAATCGATCAGTTAATTATTGTTATTGGAAAAAACAAAAATAAAGTAAGACAGAAGAAATACTGCAGAATTATAGTAATTGATGATATGTGATTCAGAATGTCATTTCCACTTAATCCAGCTATCTCAATGGTGGTTAACAGTCATCCGAGATTATTCAACTTTCATATCCTTTAGAGACAATTTCTATAGCAATAACCTACCAAAGACTGTGCACAGAAGAATGTAAATAGATTTGTCACTGTATGGTCGTGCTGGATCTTTGCGTTTCCAGTAATTTCGTGTCTTCTTCCCTCGTCAGGTGAGACAGTAATTTTAGGGTTTAAATGTTTTATTTTAACATGTCAGGCTACAGTACGACCATTGCACATGCAGTCAACGATGTAAATGCCAAAGAGGCGACTACAGTGAGTGAACTCTTTCTGTGTGTGTTATCTTGGGTAGAATTACTTTATATAGAACACTCTTCTGTTTTCTTGACTACAATGCACACAATTAACCAATATTTATGTAAGAAAACTATACAATTACGATAAAACCCTTTGCATATGGAGAGGAGGAGTCAAACCAATTTGAGTCACAGACATGATGGTGCGTGCTGGAATTGTCAGTAAAGCTAAATTAGCAAAACGAAATCGCCTCCACATTGTAGAAACCAATCAAACTATTCTCTTCTCATTGACTCTTTCCTTGACTGTTCTGTTGACCTGATAACCAATCCATACACAACACAGGGATTCCCACGTTGTGGGAGCAAGCCTGAACCTCATATGACCACCCGACCATTTGCACAAAAGCTCAGTTTACAGCAGTCTCTCTTAAATGGCTACTACCAACCCACTTTCAGCCATCTAGCTGTCTTCCATGACAGACTGGCACCTGGACCATGTAGAATGTTTTGCAAACCAGCGCCCTTCTGTCCGACCCTAAGTGGAAGGAGGAGACGAGTTTCCGCCAGAGGTCCCTCTGCATGTAAGAACCACAGAACACTGTTTCCCAGAATCACTCGCTTGGCCAGGTCGCTGCGCTCAGCATTTATGGGCCCCAATTGGTTTTGCTCCCTGTTTTTGGTCGCTTCCACTACAGTCCCTCGGATGCAAGTCCTCTACTGGCTACAAATGCAGTTACAAGAACATTCTGATCACAATTTCCTCATGTAGAAAAAGTAGTTAATCATACATAACAAATGTGCTACCAGGGAACACCATGCTCATGCCCTAAAATACGAATGTTAATCTGAGTGGACAATGTTATTAAAATGAGAGAGAGGTGCACCACCTCACACTACCTCTCCATTGGACAATAATTTCTGCATCGCAAGTATCACACTTCAATAAAGAGGTTAGTGTGACACGGAGGATAAGAGATAATGATCCTTTAACTGGATCTTTGAGAAACACTTGGCGGACCATCACAACTGTACCAACCAAAAAGCAAAAATACTACACCTCATTCAAGCAGGAGCCATACACACACACTCACTGCTGCATGCCTGCAAAAGTTTTATTATTTTCTGGGTGTTATAATTGTTCTTGTGAACCCTCAGGTCTTTGACATACATCCCAGACTCTAAATACAATGACTGAAAGGTTAAAAGGTCGCGCAAACATTTAACTAACCCATCACTGGGCATTGAGTATTCTCTGCCTCAGAAATTTTGCTACCCCTGTCCAATCATTCACAATGATTCAGTCCTCCATAGCAACAAATAACCTAATAGATTCTATCCAAGCATTCAGCAAATCTAGGGAAGTTAATTCTGCACTCTTGCGACTTGTGTCATCTGTTAACCTTATTTTATAGTGAGGTGACTTTTTGTTCTTTTAGTTAAACAGCGTAAATTCTGTTAACACAGAATAGACAACATTTAAATGACATGTGAAACATAGTGCGACCTTACATAAATGACAGAGACCAAATAAAAGCATGAGGCAGTTTCAAAGACTGGTTTGAATATTAGTGTGTTTGTTGTCTGTGATCTATCAGCAATCTTAAATTTTAGATGAGAGGGTACTTGTACTCTAGTACATACCTGAAAATTACATTTAACACAATAAAATAAATACAGCAAGGCTCACAAAAATTAAATTAAAAAAGACAGAAGAATATGTTAAGTCTCCTACTGCTCTCTTGTCAAGGGTGTTTAGGGGGTCCAAAAATTAACTTTATATTAGTCAGACAAATAAACACAGCACTACACTCATGAGGTGTAACAGGTAAGACGTGGCAGCTATGAAGAATGAGCTGGTGCTAAGGGAGTTACCTATTTACTCAATGTTACCAGTGGTGGCAGTGGTGTCTGTGGAAGGAGCTGTCTCCTGTCCGTGGCAGCAACAGGTAGGCATCTGGACTATAGACAGACAAGAGACGGGGTAGCAGCTGACACACTGTCGCTCTTGTTGAAGACAGTCCTCCAGCAGCAGTCGTCAGTGTTGTCGCGAGTGTTGGAAAACATCAACCACTCGGTTTGGCGCCCGCTAGTCGCGCCATTTTAGTTGACAGTAGCGTGACATTCAGTCTGGGCCCCTCGAGACTCTTGTGTCAAACAGCAGTGGCTCCAGGTGGTCGCAAGATGTCAGGGGGTGAGCCTCTGTCACGTGCTGATTGCGGGCGAGGCTCCCCTGCTGATGTGCTGCAGCGCCAATAATTCCTTTCCCTCTCCTTTGGCATGAGTGAAAGAGATGGGCAAGACTCTGTGCGCACCTGAATGTCGGACATCTGCCACGCCGGATATTTGCCACGCCGGACATTTGCCACACTTGCCCCTTCGACAGGCAGCGATCCCTCAGGTAAGAGACGCCCTTCCGCGTACTTCTTCTGGCCACTTTCAAACTGGGGACTCCACATCTTACTTGATACAACCAGTACATAAGGGACCTTCTTCTTCGACATCTTGGCCAAATACAGAGCTTCTTTTCCGAACTCGAAATATTTATAAGTTTTATGAAACGAAAGCAATACCGACGATTATGTCAGTATGTAATTAGTTCTGCCAAATATAAATATAGATTCCTATGTCTGTACAGTAACTTCCTTTCATGCTTACTGATTGCGATAAAAACAGTCCATCACCATGGGAGCAACAAGAAAGGAATGATGTAAAGAGAATGCGAATGTACGCTAATCATTTCTTTTTGATCACTGCATTTGTGCCTACTTTAATTACTACAATTGCATGCCCAAAAGACAATAAGGAAAGAAGAAATGGGTATGCGAATGTTTGAAAAGATGAACGACATACTCCATATTAATTTACTCTCTAAAATGCAATATCCCTTGCCGCGAAAGATTAGTTAATAAAGTGTATGGGGACAACGTTCAAAACATGACTGAAAATACGTTCACTAAATAGAGATAAGAACATCTATGATTTACATGCCATCTAAAGTCGACATACATTTGTAAAATGTTAGAAATAAGGAAATGAAATAATACAGAACGCTATCCTTGTAACGTACGTTGTTGTTCTACATCGTTTAGCTCTGGTATTTACAGGGTCACAGAGAAAGTATCCTAGGTTTTGGAGGGAAAAGCCGTAATTGTAATGATCTGCACTACAACAGAAACAAGAAGCACAACTTAAGGAGAAATAATGTAATGTGTGTTTCAGCTCACAAGCGATACTGAAGCAGATAATTCCTGTGACTTATTATGGGCAGAGGTTATATTCGACAACTGGAATAAATTAATAACTGGCTCCTTTTACCAATCCTCTGTCTCATATCAAACAGTTGCTCAACAGTTCAAAGAAAACTGGAGTCTCATCACAAATATGTACCCTACTCATACAATTACAGTTGGCAGTGACTTCAGTTTACCCTCCGTATGTTGACAAAAATACATTATCAGACCCTATTGTATATAGAAAACAACTTCTCTAATTGTTCTAAATGCTTTTTTAAAAATTATTTTGAAGAATTAGTTCATGAGGCCATTAAAATTGTAAATGGTTACGAAAACACACTTGACCTCTTAGCCATAAATAATCCTGAGCATCACTACGGATACGGGGATTAGTGAACACACAGTTGTAGCAAGGCTCAATTCCGTAACAAAGAAATTCACCAAAACTAAATGCGCAGTTTATCTATTTATAAAAGCAACCAAAACTTCGGTTGACGTCTTTCGAAGAGACGGTCTCCAGTCTTCCCAAACTGTGCAAGTGAAGACCATATGTGGCTTAAGTTCAGAGAAATAGTGTCAACAGCACTCGAGAGATTCATACTAAATAAATTAATAAGAGACGAAACTGATCCCCCATGGTACACAAAACACGACAGAAAGCTGCTGGAGGAGAACCGAAAAAGGCAAGTATAATTTAGATGATCGCAAAATCTCCCAGGTTGGCGAAGTTTTATTGAGGTTCGAAATTTGGTGCCGATTTCAATGCGAGATGCACTTAATAGTTTCCACAACGAAACTCTCTCTAGAAATGTGACGGAAAATCCAAAGAGATTCTGGTTCTATGTTAAGTAAACCAGCGGAAAGGTTCAGTAAACGATGAGGAGGAGGAGGAGGAGGAGGGGGAGACAAGAGACCCAACCCTTCGGAGCAGGTAAAATCGTGGCAAATATCCGTCGTGGCAAATGTCTGCACACTGCGCACTCTATCGCCCAGTGTACTCTCATCAGCTGGCTGCCTGATGTGTCACCTCGAGGGGCGGTGGCGGAGGGGGAAGGGTCGCCAATAGCTGATACACTGCTGGTTTGCCCATGCGGAGTTGTCATGTCAACTGGTTGCCCGTCTTGGTTAACAGCCATGTGGTGACATCGCGCCGGCAGCTGGCAGCTGCAAGTGCTGTTGGTCACCCATCAGGCGGGGTGTTGCTACTTCACACCATCTGCACTTCGACGTGCGCACCTGCCCAGCACCCAGTCAAAGCCAGCCAGAGGTCTCCTTCGGAATGCTTAAATCTTGTGCACAATCCTTAGTGCATGTTTTAGTGTCGTGTTTCTACAATAAATGTTTACAAAAACACATACATAGAAAATCGTAACAAAAATGTGAACTGAAACTTCCTGGCAGATTAAAAGTGTGTGTCGGACCGAGACTCGAACTCGGGACCTTTGTCTTTCATGGGCAAGTGCTCTACCAACTGAGCTACCCAAGCACGATTCACGCCCCGTCCTCACAGCTTTACTTCTGCCAGGATCTCGTCTCCTACCTTCCAAAAGGTTCGCCGGAGAGCTTCTGTATAGTTTGGAAGGTACAGCTTCTGTAAAGTTTGGAAGGTAGGAGACGAAGTATTGGCAGAAGTAAATCTGTGAGGACGGGGCGTGAGTCGTGTTTGGGTAGCTCAGTTGATGTTTAGCTACCCTCTGTAATAAAAAAACTAAGTGAATGGATCAAAGAACAACCTGACCGGGTGTCATCGGACGTCCGCCACGAACAAAATCAACGAACAATATAGAACAAAATGAGATATAAAAAAAAGGGTGGTAGAGCACTTGCCCACGAAAGGCAAAGGTCCCGAGTTCGAGTCTCGGTCCGGCACACAGTTTTAATCTGCCAGGAAGTTTCATATCTGCGCACACTCCGCTGCAGAGGGAAAATCTCATTCTGGAAAAAGTGAACTGTTTTTAGTTGAAACTTTACAATGCGATTAATGCAAAGGATTGAAATATGCCTTATTTTTTTCTTTTATTTAAACAGTGTTACTACTAAGATCCCTTAAAAATAATTGCGATGTTTTAGAGATTTCTTTTGATTTTAATAAACTTCGATAATTAATCGCAAACCTAAAAGAAATAAACCATTTCCTAGGTACGAAGTCGTGCTGCTGCACTGTATGTAGTGTTTTGTTAGTTTCCCAACACCACTCATGCTTCCCAATGGGCTAAGCCGACACGGCTTGCACAGTCATACTTCAAGCACTCTCACACCATGCAACACATCCGTCTAATTATATCTTACTCATTACCAAGGCCAGCTACCTCTAACCCTTTCTACTTTACACTAATCTGGATTTTGATGCTTCTCCTGATGCCACTTTATTGGATGGTGATACTGATGCGGCCATCTGGCGTAGAATCTGGGTCGAATACCGTTCAATACCATCTGTACACTCCTTACTGTGCTGTCAGGATAGATGGCACGAATTCACCTTTCCCTCTAAAGCTGACCTATAACTCTCAGAGATCGATCTACAGATGTCATCAAATAACAGCTGCTGTAAAGACATAAAATACCAGTTTTTATAACTTGTAGTGCATAAGGATTTGTGGTTATCTTCCGCTTGTATGTGTGCCATTCGCCATTTCCTTCCTAATCATCTAAAAACGTACCACCATGACTCGTTCTCCACATGCTCACACCGCATAATGCAAAATTTCGGTGGTGACGCGCTTCTGGCGCTGGTGATCCAAAATCGAAATATCACAAGGCAAACATCATCGCACTACTGGTGATAATTCATAAGCAATAACCACAGTCGAAAAAGTGCAAGTAGCGAAAAAATATCGCACCGTAGTTGATTCCCAGAAGTGTAACCACACTCGAAAACCACCAACGAGAACACATAGCTTCTCTCGAAATAACCATAATCGAACCACAGCAAAAAAAGAGCCATACTTGAACGTCAGCAAGCCTCTGCCACGGACAGCCCATGCCCATCTCGCAAGACACCTCCATCGATATAAGTGGCATGATAAAAATGACGCCGAGATCCACTATCGGGTGGCAAATCAGCTTCTGTGGCACCACTATTGCCTTCTCGCTGCAAATGGTGGAACAGGCTGTGGACTTGCCCCACTGACAAGTACACACAATACGAACGGAAGAAAACCAAACGATTACTGCATTCCAAGATGAATTCTAAGAGAAATTGTCTCGCCAAGACTTTTGCAATTATTTCTGAACCAAAAATGCAGTTTTCACTCTGTACCTAGATATATCTTTGCTGTGGCGTGACAAGCTACTAATTGCAAAAGTTCATGTGTTAAATCGACCAGTTTTACTATGAACCCAAAAGGTTTCTGGCGAGAAATCGGCATATTCCTATCCACAAAATAATTTTCTATCTGTGAAACATGAGAGGATACCAGTACGTCACAAATTTGCAGTAAAGTATCAAAGTGAAAATGCTGTACAGAAAACTACAAACGCCTAACTCATTTGATCAGATGCCAGATAAGAAGATCTTAACCACTAATTACAATAATAAATCATCCAAAAAGTGTAAGTACAAGCAAATAAGGAATAAAACACTAAATGACCATATAAGTAACAATTTGGACAGTTGAGCTCCGTGGCCATGAATAATGATATTTTACTATAAAAATACAACGACCAGCCAATTTTTTATGCTTTTTATTTATGCCAACATGCATTTCGAGTTTGCACCCATCTTCAGCTGGCAAATTACATGTATCTTCAGTTTCTACAGTGGTAAACTATCGACAGCAGTTTGGATGCTGCAGCTAACCTGTGCAAAAGCAACAATTCCAATCATTTACTTCAATTTCGCGAGTTTAAAGTTACGCACTATCCGTTATTCATTTTACTTACATTCTTCTCTCTTTGTTTTTTTTTTTCTTGGCCTTTCTTCTTTTTTTGTAACAGCACAAGCACTTTTTGTCACGTATTTTACGCAGACGCACTGCGTTATCCACCATGTTGTCGTCTGACAGTTTTGTTTACATACAAGCAGTTTATCTATGGACAGAGTTATATTTTACGAAAGTTTTGAGGTTCTAGCTAAGCTACTGTTTACTAAACACTGACTTGGGTGATAGAAGTATTCTAAGTACAATGTATACTAAGTTTTCTTTTTGTTACTTAGGCACTATAGAAGATAATAAACTAACATAACACATTTATACAAAGCAGTAATTCATACATTTACAAATAACAAAGATAGAATTAAGATTATTATGTTGTATATTATTAAATACATTTTTTGGGTTTTCTATTAGATTATGTTATTTCTTGATTGTGCTTAGTAAGTGGTTTGATAAGTAGAGTGTGGAAGTTTTTTAGAAATATTCGGTTTGGTAACTCTGTTTGGTCGTTAAGTATGTCAGAAACGGATGCATGTTTATGTGAATAAATTTCGATTTCTTCTAGGAGGTTCACTGTCTTTCCTTTGTTGGCTAGGTGGAGAACTTGTAGGTTATGGGATATGTCTGTTACTTGATGTTCTTCCTCTGCTACATGTTGGGCAAATGTGGATTTATTTAAGTTTTTTAAACGAAGAGCATCCATGTGTTCTGGAAAGCGTATGTTGAAGTTTCTACCTGTTTGGCCTATGTATGTTTTTGGACTTGAGTTGCAGTTAAGTTTGTAAATTCCTGATTGATTGTACAGTTTGGTATTGTTTTTAATGATATGGATAGTTTTGTCCTCTATTTTGTTATTTGTATAGTAGCTGATTCTGATATCTCTTCCTCGGAACAGATTTGCTATTTTATATGGTATTTTGTGGATTCTGTTTAGCATTGTTATGTATGGAGCCATCTTGTGTTTATCCGGGTGGCAGGATCATTTATTAATTGTGTTATCTGTGTATGTTGGTTTCCTGTATACTTGAAATTTGGGTTTGTTGTTGGAGCTACTTATTCAGAGATCCAGTAAATTTCAACCTTTTCTGTTTGGTGTTCTACAGTGAAGATGATGTTCTGATGCATTTTATTCATTTCTTTTGCAAGGTTATCAATTTGTTCTGCTGTGCCATAAAATAAGATTATTATACACTCCTGGAAATGGAAAAAAGAACACATTGACACCGGTGTGTCAGACCCACCATACTTGCTCCGGACACTGCGAGAGGGCTGTACAAGCAATGATCACACGCACGGCACAGCGGACACACCAGGAACCGCGGTGTTGGCCGTCGAATGGCGCTAGCTGCGCAGCATTTGTGCACCGCCGCCGTCAGTGTCAGCCAGTTTGCCGTGGCATACGGAGCTCCATCGCAGTCTTTAACACTGGTAGCATGCCGCGACAGCGTGGACGTGAACCGTATGTGCAGTTGACGGACTTTGAGCGAGGGCGTATAGTGGGCATGCGGGAGGCCGGGTGGACGTACCGCCCAATTGCTCAACACGTGGGGCGTGAGGTCTCCACAGTACATCGATGTTGTCGCCAGTGGTCGGCGGAAGGTGCACGTGCCTGTCGACCTGGGACCGGACCGCAGCGACGCACGGATGCACGCCAAGACCGTAGGATCCTACGCAGTGCCGTAGGGGACCGCACCGCCACTTCCCAGCAAATTAGGGACACTGTTGCTCCTGGGGTATCGGCGAGGACCATTCGCAACCGTCTCCATGAAGCTGGGCTACGGTCCCGCACACCGTTAGGCCGTCTTCCGCTCACGCCCCAACATCGTGCAGCCCGCCTCCAGTGGTGTCGCGACAGGCGTGAATGGAGGGACGAATGGAGACGTGTCGTCTTCAGCGATGAGAGTCGCTTCTGCCTTGGTGCCAATGATGGTCGTAGGCGTGTTTGGCGCCGTGCAGGTGAGCGCCACAATCAGGACTGCATACGACCGAGGCACACAGGGCCAACACCCGGCATCATGGTGTGGGGAGCGATCTCCTACACTGGCCGTACACAACTGGTGATCGTCGAGGGGACACTGAATAGTGCACGGTACATCCAAACCGTCATCGAACCCTTCGTTCTACCATTCCTAGACCAGCAAGGGAACTTGCTGTTCCAACAGGACAATGCACGTCCGCATGTATCCCGTGCCACCCAACGTGCTCTAGAAGGTGTACGTCAACTACCCTGGCCAGCAAGATCTCCGGATCTGTCCCCCATTGAGCATGTTTGGGACTGGATGAAGCGTCGTCTCACGCGGTCTGCACGTCCAGCACGAACGCTGGTCCAACTGAGGCGCCAGGTGGAAATGGCATGGCAAGCCGTTCCACAGGACTACATCCCGCATCTCTACGATCGTCTCCATGGGAGAATAGCAGCCTGCATTGCTGCGAAAGGTGGATATACACTGTACTAGTGCCGACATTGTGCATGCTCTGTTGCCTGTGTCTATGTGCCTGTGGGTCTGTCAGTGTGATCATGTGATGTATCTGACCCCAGGAATGTGTCAATAAAGTTTCCCCTTCCTGGGACAATGAATTCACGGTGTTCTTATTTCAATTTCCAGGAGTGTATCATCAACATACCTTTTGTAATAAACTATCTTATTTACTATCTGGGGGTTTTCATTAAAAAATTTACATTCTAAGTTATTGATGAAAATATCAGGAAGCAAACTGGACCCATAGCCAGGCCCACTTTCTGCTGGTACATTTTGTTATTAAAAGAAAAGTAATTGTGTGATAGTACTACTGTTAATAGATCAATGAATTCATAGATTTCTGGTAATGCCAAATTTTTAAGTTTAAGTAAATTTTTTTTAATTATTTCTGTTGTTTCTTTGACCGGTATGTTTGTGTAGAAGTTTGTGATGTCAAGTGATGCAAACCTAGCAGTATCAGGAATTTGAATTTCCTTTAGAAAATTAATAAGTGCATGACTGTTCTTTACTGAGTATGTCTCTTCGAATTTGAATGTGTTGCTAAGGATATCATTCAGTTTCTTGCTGATTTTATAAGTTGGGTTGCTCCGAGAATTAACAATTGGACGTATGGGACAGTTGGCTTTATTGGTCTTAGGTTGTGCTAGTAGGCGTGGTGCATAAGGGTTCATAACAGTGCATTCATATATATATTTCGCATTCAAGAAAAAAAAATTGTTCAAATGGCTCTGAGCACTATGGGACTTAACCGCTGTGATCATCAGTCCCCTAGAACTTAGAACTACTTAAACCTAACTAACCTAAGGACGTCACACACATCCATGCCCCAGGCAGGGTTCGACCCTGCGACTGTAGCGGTCACGCGGTTCCAGACTGTAGCGCCTAGAACCACTTGGCCACTCTGGCTGGCCTTGCATATAAGAGGAAATCACTTTTTTCATCATATTTTTAAGTTTATTCTGTAACTTAAGAGTGGGATCAGGCTGAATTTCTACTATATTATTCTTACTGAAAAATTCGATGGTTTTGTTCACATATTCACTTTCATACATTACAACAATAGCATTGCTTTTATCTGCTTTTACTTCTAAAGCTTTATTGTCATTTAGTTTCTTGTTAACACTTTTAAGTATTGTACTGTCATGGTGCTTTACACTATTATTATTATTTACTTTCTCTATTTGTTTGGTGATAAAATTGTTAACTTTGTGGGCTATGGCAATCTGATCATTCTGAGTTAGTTTTGCAGTATCACAGGCTATTTTGGTACCTACTATTAATTCTTTAATATTATTTTCAGTCAGAGATGGGGTGATATTATGTAGAAGCCCTTTATTCAGCAAACTTACTTCTTTATCACTGAAAATGATGTTAGTTGAATTTACTAGATGTTTGGAGAATTTATGCTTAGTGGAAAGTACATTGTCATTCACCTTCGGAATTTGTGACAAAAGTATTTTCAACTTATTGTTATGCCTACATCTGACCTTATGCCGTTCTTTCATAGTTATTATACTGACAAAATCTAAAGCATGGTTGAATTGTGTGTGAGTAAGTTGTTTACATAGCTCTAAATGTAATCTATATAATTGATGGTTTAAAAAATGCTTCTTTCTGTGTTGGTTTTGGATTTCAGATTGGAGTCATATAATTTCACTTCTTTCTTTAGCCATTTTCGCTGCTTTGCTTTGACTGCTACAATGATTACAATCCAAAATTAATAGATTAACGGCACTCTAATATAAATCCCCACATAACCAAATATAATAACAAAACAGCATTAAAGAATACCACAATAAAGCCAAAAGAAAAATATGTAAGCTTGCCATTTGTAGGAAAACTGTCATATAAAATAGCAAACCTGTTCTGAGGAACAGATATCAGAATCAGCTACTATGCAAATACCAAACCATACAATCAATAAGGAATATAAAACTTAACTGCAACTCAAGTCCAAAAACATACATAGGCTAAACAGGTAGAAACTTCAACATACGCTTTCCAGAACACATGGATGCTCTTCGTTTAAAAAACTTAAATAAATCCACATTTGCCCAACATGTAGCAGAAGAAGAACATCAAGTAACAGATATATCCCATAACCTACAAGTTCTGCACCTAGCCAACAAAAGAAAGACAATGAACCTCCTAAAGAAATCGAAATTTATTCACATAAACATGCATCCGTTTCTGACATACTTAACGACCAAACAGAGTTACCAAACCGAATATTTCTGAAAATCTTCCACACTCTACTTATCAAACCACTTACTAAGCACAATCAAGAATTAACATAATCTAATAAAAACCCAAAAAATGCATGTAATAATATACAACATAAAAATCTTATTTCTATCTTTGTTATTTGTAAATGTATGAATTACTGCTTTGTATAAATGTGTTATGTTAGTTTATTATCTTTTATAGTGCCTAAGTAACAAAAAGAAAACTTAGTATACATCGTACTTAGAATACTTCTATCACCCAAGTCAGTGTTTAGTAAACAGTAGCTTAGCTAGAACCTCAAAACTTTCGTAAAATATAACTCTGTCCATAGATAAACTGCTTGTATGTAAACAAAACTGTCAGACGACAACATGGTAGATAACGCAGTGCGTCTGTGTAAAATACGTGACAAAAAGTGCTTGTGCTGTTACAAAAAAAGAAGAAAGGCCAAGAAAAAAACAAAGAGAGAAGAATGTAAGTAAAATGAATAACAGATAGTGCGTAACTTTAAACTCGCGAAATTGAAGTAAATGATTGGAATTGTTGCTTTTGCACAGGCCAGCTGCAGCATCCAAACTGCTGTCGATAGCTTACCACTGTAGAAACTGAAGATACATGTAATTTGCCAGCTGAAGATGGGTGCAAACCAGAAAAGCATATTGACATAAGTAAAACGCATTAAAAAATAGTGGCTGGTCGCTGTATTTTTATAGTAAAATATGACTATATAAGTGTATCTGAAACGAATGATTCTTAACATTAACGTAATATTATACCTATTCCCTCATACGCCAATAAGTTAATGTTGCCCATACCGGTATTACGTGAGATTTTTAACTGAGGCCGCAGCGTCCGTCTGTCATGTCCACGGCAGACTTCTGCTGCAGTTTGTGTTTGAGGGGTAAGGTGGTCTGATTTCCAATACGTCATTCTGGTGATCATTGCGGACTTCGCCTACCAATCCCTCCATTATTCCACGTTTGCCCTGAGTTCCAGACTGGCTGCATGAACTAGCTAGAAGTTTGCTTTTCCCTCCTGTTGCCATTTCTGTTTTTTTTTTTTTTTTTTAAGTTAGCACCATACATCCCTCTTCTGCTTCTATCATTCGACCGAGGCTCATTATTAAATCATTCGCTTTGGTATTCGTTTCTTGTCACCCTTTTTCTGTTTGTTTTAGCCGTCATTGCGAATGTCGTTCATTATGTGTCCTTCGGTCCATCGCATTTTATGCGTGCTTGACAAAGTCTGACTCTCTTCAATGACAATATTGAGCCATTACATTTACCAATGATGAGTTCCGGGTACCTCAATGGCAGTTTCATGTAGCAGTGGCGCATTATCTCCTTATCACTATACGGCTGGTCCAGGTAATGGTTTTTGACAAGCGTCTAGACTTAGAGAAAGCTTTTGACAACGTTAACTGGAATACTCTCTTTCAAATTCTGAAGGTGGCAGGGGTAAAATGCATGGAGCGAAAGGCTATTTACAATTTGTACAGAAACCAGATGGCAGTTATAAGAGTCGAGGTTGCACGAAAGGGAAGCAGTGGTTGGGAAAGGAGTGAGACAGGGTTGTAGCCTCTCCCCGATGTTATTCAATCTGTATATTGAGCAACCAGTAAAGGAAACAAAAGAAAAATTCGGAGTAGGTATTAAAATTCATGAAGAAGAAGAAAAACTTTGAGGTTCGCCGATGACATTGTAATTCTGTCAGAGACAGCAAAGGACTTGGAAGAACAGTTGAACGGAATGGACAGTGTCTTGAAAGGAGGATATAAGATGAACATCAACAAAAGCAAAACGAGGATAATGGAATGTAGTCACATTAAATCGGGTGATGCTGAGGGGATTAGATTAGGAAATGAGACATTTAAAGTAGTAAAGGAGTTTTGCTATTTAGGGAGTAAAATAACTGATGATGGTCGAAGTAGAGTGGATATAAAATTTAGACTGGCAATGGCAAGGAAATCGTTTCTGAAGAAGAGAAATTTGTTAACATCGAGTATAGATTTAAGCGTCAGGAAGTCGTTTCTGAAAGTATTTGTATGGAGTGTAGCCATGTATGGAAGTGAAACGTGGACGATAACCAGTTTGGACAAGAAGAGATTAGAAGCTTTCGAAATGTGGTGCTACAGAAGAATGCTGAAGATAAGGTGGGTAGATCACGTAACTAATGAGGAGGTATTGAATAGGATTGGGGAGAAGAGAAGTTTGTGGCACAACTTGACTAGAAGAAGGGATCGGTTGGTAGGACATGTTTTGAGGCATCAAGGGATCACAAATTTAGCATTGGAGGGCAGCGTGGAGGGTAAAAATCGTAGAGGGAGACCAAGAGATCAATACACTAAACAGATTCAGAAGGATGTAGGTTGCAGTAGGTACTGGGAGATGAAGAAGCTTGCACAGGATAGGGTAGCATGGAGAGCTGCATCAAACCAGTCTCAGGACTGAAGACCACAACAACAACAACTCGATAATCTTTACCGAACTGCGGCACCCCAATGCTTCGTAATTCTTCCCTGACATAGTCTCCTGTTTAATCCTTTCTTGGGTGTACTGCTGAATTCGCCACAGCTGCAGCAGTTTGCTGCAACGCTACGCATGTGCTCTGCTATTAAGCCTTCCAGGTATCCACAGCCGAATTCCAATTTGTATACTAGTGGCCATGACCCTATCATACTGATCAATCCATGACTTGGAATGTGATGAATTATAGTTGTCTTTGTAAACATGAAAATTCTGAATTGAGAGAAAATGTTTTATTTCGAAACATTCATCATTTCGCACCACTGGACTTTCTTTAACAGGCGCGCGTACTCCCGAGATTTTATGGTTGACCGAACCACGAATGCTGTTGTAGCCTCATCTCTTGTCATAAGAGTCAGGCAGTAGTGTTTCCGTACGATTCGCATGCAATTGCGGTCCGACTCGGTACTGTGTGTGCTACACGCCACTGACTGAACGTGCTTTGCCTAGCACCGTACTCCAGTAAGGGAGCGTTCCTGCTTTGCATCCGCCTGTGCCGGGGATGAGGCTTCTAGTTGAACTGCAAAATTTTCTTTTTGACATTCCTGGTGACCAAAAAATTCACGGCGTTGTGCTGTTGCTTCAGACTGAATTTCTACACGAGCGACGTGTTCTCACATTTGTCTCATCTCATCTGCCAGTTCATTCTGCTGGGTAGTCATACATGTTAGCTCATTTTTGATTTCTAATATTTCTTCTTTTGTCTTTTCAGCTGCACTCTGTATCTCCTTTTTGAGAGCAGAAGTATCCTTCTTCGTTGCGCTCACGCCGACCTTTGCCGGCGCTGCCTGATCTCGTGAATTTGGGCATTTTTTTGCGCGTGTCGTGCTACTAATGTGGTTGTTCTAGCCTCATGTTTGGACTCAACCGCTACTTCTCGCGTCACATTTGGCGTTTTCCTAAGGTCTTCGACCTCTGAGTTTACATCCTTAACTTCAATCCTGACCTGATTTACGTTTCCAACAAACTCTTGACTCTCCCTACTTTCTTTCATTTCGTCGTCCAGTCACTCTTCCTCCTTGTCTTGTCGCTTCTGAATCTCCCTAATTTCATTAATGAAGATCTCCTGTCTTTGGTCTTCTTCCTGCCGTCTCTTTTCTTTCCTTTCCTGTTGTCTGTTCTCTGCCTCTTGATAAACGAATGATCGAGTCTAATTGCGCACGTCCAGCAACGAACCCCGGACTAGACGCACACGACTAAACTGCTCTGGGCGCCTTGTCTGCGAAGTCGGACTGTTACTTTCCCTGACTGTAGCTCTTTCCGTACTTATAGAACCTACATGACCTGCTGCCTCGGCATCATGTTCACTTTCATTTTCTGAGTGAACTGAATCCTCATCATTTGAGTATTCTGCATTTGACAATCGCAACCTGTTTGGAGACTGATTTGAATGTACTGCTTCCACCGTTCTGTCTTGGTCTGCGTCAATGGCTGACCCGTGTTCCACTATGGACGACGATAGTGCGCAGCCTTTCCTACTATATACACGATCTTTGCTTCTCGTAAGCGTTCAGATCAATTGCTACTTCCGTTTTCCGACTTTAACGCAGCACGTGCCACAACTCTAGCCTGATTTTCTTTTAAATAATGAACAAATTTATGCCTAAGCTCTTGAAACAAAACCTACTGTAAAGTATCTTATACATCCCCATAGTCGAATTCCTTCCACAAAACCTTGCACAAAGCTTTTAGCAACGACGCGACATCAGACAGCAAGTGACACGGAAGTCATTGACAAGACAAAAAAAAAGAGACAAACAATATATGCACTGAAATTAAATACTACACATTGCTGAGATATCAAGAAAAGCGCCGAACCCAAGTCTAAATGTTCTCAGTGTACCATAGTCTCACTTCGGAAAAAAAGACATCTGTTCAACAAGATAAGGCACTAACTACCTCACAAAGGTGCCACGATTCGAGATCCTGGTCAAGGGACGCGAACTGCGGTTGCTTTAATCATAAATATATATATTCCTAAGTGAAGCTGTATGTTACTATCTTTACATTAAGAAGAATATTATCTTGTGAATAACTTTCAAGACATGTGTTACTTACATGAGAAGCAGTGAATTTACTCTTGGCACTTTAGTTGTGCTATGCATATAATCACTTTCAGAAGTCAAATTAATAATCAAATTAACTAATTTAATAAAATGGTTCAAATGGCTCTGAGCACTGTGGGACTTAACATCTATGGTCATCAGTCCCCTAGAACTTAGAGCTACTTAAACCTAACTAACCTAAGGACATCACACACATCCATGCCCGAGGCAGGATTCGAACCTGCAACCGTAGCAGTCGCGCGGCTCCGGACTGAGCGCCTAGAACGGCTAGACCACCGCGGCCGGCTAATTTAATAATACTGAACCTTAAATTGCTGGTGTCCTCATGAACCACCACTATAAAGTAAAAACACTGAGGGAGTATGAATGAGAACAGTGGCGTATTTTACTTTAGAAAATAGTGACAAGTTTTATTGAAGCTTTAGTAATTAAAGCTTTCTGGAGAGCCAGCTCATAAATCTTACACACAAAAATGAGAAACACAAATCATTTAAGGTATGGTATTCGGTAGGCAAAGCACGCAATGGGGTGAAAGCTATACAAATTCTCCCCTGAATTAATGTATTTTAAAATGCAGTCTGTCTTTGTTTACATGAACCCACTGTGAGGCCCAGTTCTGTTCAAATGGAATCAACTACGAATAACTATACCACAAACTATGGTTCACCTGAGAACACGGAGCCGTGAATATCATTTAACAACCCTACGTCGCTGCAGCAGGGCGTTACCCTTTCTCCTTGACTGAGACGGCGGCAGAAAACGGCGCGTTGCGGGTGAGGAGCTGTCTCTGCCGCAGCTGTAATGTCCTGACGCGTCCACGAAATTCAACATCATCATCATCATCATCATCAGTTAAGACTGATTATGCCTTTCAGCGTTCAGTCTGGAGGATAGCCCCCTCATAAAATTCCTCCATGATCCCCTATTCAGTGCTAACATTGATGCCTCTTCTGATGTTAAGCCTATTACTTCAAAATCACTCTTAACCGAATCCAGGTATCTTCTCCTGGTCTATCCCGACTCCTCCTACCCTCTACTGCTGAACCCATGAGTCTCTTGGGTAACCTTGCTTCTCCCATGCGTGGAACATGACCCCACCATCTAAGCCTGTTCGCCCTGACTGCTACATCTATAGAGTTCATTCCCAGTTTTTCTTTGATTTCCTCATTGTGGTCACCCTCCTGCCATTGTTCCCATCTACTAGTACCTGCAATCATCCTAGCTACTTTCATATCCGTAACCTCAACCTTATTGATAAGGTAACCTGAATCCACCCAGCTTTTGCTCCCATACAACAAAGTTGGTCGAAAGATTGAACAGTGCACAGAATACTTAGTCTTGGTACTGACTTCCTTCTTGCAGAAGAGAGTAGATCGTAGCTGAGCACTCACTGCATTAGCTTTGCTACACCTCGCTTCCAGTTCTTTCACTATGTTGCCATCCAGTGAGAATATGCATCCCAAGTACTTGAAACCGTCCACCTGTTCTAACTTTGTTCCTCCTATTTAGCACTCAATACGTTTATATCTCTTTCCACGAAATTATGCAAACTTTTCGATCAGGTGCTCTGAATATCAGAACACGGGAAACTTCCCTGTCATAGCCCAGAAATGCCGCCAGATTTCAGTGTGAGATGCACCCGTTCGCTGGTCTCACCAAACCAACCTGACTCCCGGGCATGACGGTGCATACTGGAATTGTCAAACGTCAGACGGCCAACTCGCGACCAATAACTTCACCCTCGTGACACACGATTATGTGCGAGATGATAAGCAGTTTCACTGTCGGTACAGTTGGAAACTGCCAAAGGCTCTTAGTCCACCACAAGATACAGACCCTGAAGTTCTCCACCATGCGAGGACAGAAGACAAAGTCCCTCGAAGAACCCTATCAATATTCACCACGTCTCGGAACAGCAGCCGAATTAGCAAAACGAAACCGCCTTCACGTTGCACAAACTTCCCCTCTTGAATGTTCTGTTGGCCTGGTAGCCAATCCAGACACAGCACATGGGTTACCACAATGGGCAAGCAGGCCCCTACTTTGCGTATCCTGAGAGGAGCCAATCAGTGACTCCAAATCTCTCTTGTCTGAAAAAAGACGATTTTAGTCTAGGGAGGCGTCGATCTCATGGTAAGCATGGACATGTTTTGGAAAAAAAGTCTACCTAAACCAGATCACAGTCCCTCATTTATGGAGTGATTTGATCTTTCAAATCTTTCTGGGCAGACAATTTCCGGTGACTGAAAGAAGGCTGTTAACCATCACAGACAGTCGTCCCCCCGAAATATATGGTTCTGCCGGTCACTAAAACAACCTGGTTGACTTCCTGGCGTCAGGTGGGAGGCGGAGGTGTTACAGTCCTGCTTCCACTAGACATGTACGCCAGCTGCTCTGTCCGTGTCGTCTCAGCTTCTAACATGAAACTACACAGAGCTTATGGTCTTCCTAACAATTGCACAAGAGCTCAGTTTACAGCAGTGTCTCTTAAATTGCTTCCTCCACACACTCTAAGCCATCTGGACTTGTGCCTGTCCCAAGTAACATGTTTTGCAAACCAGCGCCCTTCTGCCCAACCGTAAGTGGTAGGAGGAGAGAGTATCACCCAGAAGTCGAACGCTGTTTCCCACAATCACTCGCTTGTCTAGGTCGCTGCCCTCAGCATTTATGGACCCCCAATTCGTTTCGCCCCCTGTTCTTGCTCGCCTCCGTTATGGCCCCCTGGATACAAGCTCTCTACAGGCTACACATGCAGTTACAAGAACATTCTGCCCACAATTTCCTCATATAGAAAAATTCATTAACAACACATAGCAAATGTAGTATCGGAGAACACCGAGACCATGCCTTGAAATATGAATGTTAATCTGACTTACAATGTTGTTAAAGCGAGAGAGTAGCATGCCATTTCTCACAATTTGTTCGTTACTGAGGAAAGACCCTGTTGCAAATTTTTGTTGCCACACAATGTAGTTCGCGGCACCACCTACAACTCATCACAAAGCAGTACTGTGCCTTTTAGCAGTGTAGTATTGTGAAAAACTTGCCAGCATCGTAGGCTTAATATTTTCGAACATTATAGTGATCTCTGGTAAATTGTAAATAGCCTTTAGTGTCAATGATTTACCCAAGCCATCAACCATCAGAAGGATCCTTTCCTGCCATTATACCAAGAGAAACATTGTTAAAACATATGTTATTTGACTTAAAATAACATAAATGCCTTTGCCGTTAAAGCTTAAATTTGGCTAATCCATTGAAATAGACGCAGCGGCAATTAACTGAAGTCCATTATTCATTGTAATATGAAAAATGTATTCTACAATTCGGAGTAGGTATTAAAATCCATGGAGAAGTAATAGAAACTTTGAGGTTCGCCGATGACATTGTAATGCTGTCAGAGGCAGCAAAGGACTTGGAAGAGCAGTTGAACGGAATGGATAGTGTCTTGAAAGGAGGGTATAAGATGAACATAAACAAAAGCAAAACGAGGTTAATGAAATGTAGTCGAATTAAGTCGGGTGATGCTGAAGGTATTAGATTAGGAAATGAGACACTTAAAGTAGTAAAGGAGTTTTGCTATTTGGAGAGCAAAATAACTGATGATCGTCGAAGTAGAGAGGATATAAAATGTAGACTGGCAATGGCAAGGAAAGCGTTTCTGAAGAAGAGATATTTGTTAACACCGAGTATAGATTTAGTTGTGTCAGGAAGTCGTTGTATGGAGTGTAGCCATGTATGGAAGTGAAACATGGACGATAAATAGTTTAGACAAGAAGAGAATAGAAGCTTTCGAAATGTGGTGCTACAGAAGAATGCTGAAGATTAGATGGGTAGATCACGTAACTAATGAGGAGGTGTTGAATAGGATTGTGGAGAAGAGAAGTTTGTGGCAAAACTTGACTAGAAGAAGGGATCGGTTGGTAGGACATGTTCTGAGGCATCAAGGGATCACCAATTTAGTATTGGAGGGCAGCGTGGATGGTAAAAATTGTAGAAGGAGACCAAGAGATGAATACACCAAGCAGATTCAGAAGCATGTAGGTTGCAGTAGGTACTGGGAGATGAAGAAGCTTGCACAGGATAGAGTAGCACGGAGAGCTGCATCAAACCAGTCTCAGGACTGAAGACCACAACAACAACAACAATTGGTTGAGAAAGAAATTTAATGGATATTGCGATTAACTTCACAATATTGGAACCGTGTAGCGAAATGAAAATGAAACTGTTGCGTATAATTTACGTATTACGTAAATTTGGCACAAATTACACTTAAGAGCCAAAGGAATTGGTACACCTACCTAATATCGTGTAAGGGCCCCGAGAGCACGCAGAAGTGCCGCAACTAATGTCTGAAGTAGTGCTGGAGGGAACTGACACCATGAATCCTGCACGGCTTTCCATAAATCCGTAAGAGTACGAGGGGTGGAGATCTCTTCTGAACAGCACGTTGCTAGGCATCCCAGATACGCTCAATAATATTCATGTCTTGGGAGTTTGGCGGCCAGCGTAAGTGTTTAAGCTCTAAAGAGTGTTCCTGGAGCCATTCTGTAGAAATTCTGGACGTATGGGGTGTCGCATCATGTTGGATTTCCCAAGTCCGTCGGAATGCACAATGGACATGAATCGATGCATGTGATCAGGCAGGATGTTTACGTACGTGTCACCTGTCAGAGTCGTATCTGGTCGTATCAGGGGTGCCATACCACTCCAGCTGCACACGCTCCACACTATTACAGAGGCTTCACGAACTTGAAGAGTTTCCTGCTGACATACAGAGTCCATGGATTCATGAGGTTGACTCCATACACGTACACGTCCACCCCAAATGGCTCTGAGCACTATGGGACTCAACTGCTGTGGTCATCAGTCCCCTAGAACTTAGAACTACTTAAACCTAACTAACCTAAGGACATCACACACACCCATGCCCGAGGCAGGATTTGAACCTGCGACCGTAGCAGCAGCGCGGCTCCGGACTGGAGCGCCTTTAACCGCATGGCCACCGCGGTCGGCACGTCCACCCCCTCGATACGATTTGAAACGAGACTCGTCCGACGAGGCAACGTGCTTCCAGTCATCAACGCTCCAATGTCGGTGCTGACGGGCCCATGCGATGTGCAAAGCTTTGTGTCATGCAGTCATCAAGGGTACACGAGTGGGCCTTCGGCTCCGGAAGCCCATATCGATGATGTTTCGTTGAATGGTTCGCACGCTGACACTTGTTGATGGCCCAGGAATGAAATCGGCAGCAATTTTCGGAGGTGTTGCACTTCTGTCACGTTGAACGGTTCTCTTCAGTCGTCGTTGGTTCCGTTCTTGCAGAACTTTTTTCCGGCCGCAGTGATGTTGGAGATTTGATGTTTTATCGGATTTCTGATATTCACGGTTGTTTGTTGTTGTGGTCTTCAGTCCTGAGACTGGTTTGATGCAGCTCTCCATGCTACTCTATCCTGTGCAAGCTTCTTCATCTCCCAGTACCTACTGCAGCCTACATCCTTCTGAATCTGTTTAGTGTATTCATCTCTTGGTCTCCCTCTACGATTTTTACCCTCCATGCTGCCCTCCAACACTAAAGTGGTGATCCCTCGATATCTCAGAACATGTCCTACCAACCGGTCCCTTCTTCTAGTCAAGTTGTGCCACAAGCTCCTCTTCTCCCCAATTCTATTCAATACCTCCTCATTACTTATGTGATCTTCCCATTTAATCTTCAGCATTCTTCTGTAGCACCACATTTCGAAAGCTTCTATTCTCTTCTCGTCTAAGCTATTTATCGTCCACGTTTCACTTCCATACATGCCTACACTCCATACAAATACTTTCAGAAACGACTTCCTGACATTTAAATCTACACTCGATGTTAACAAATTTTTCTTCTTCAGAAACGCTTTCCTTGCCTTTGCCAGTCTACATTTTATATCCTCTCTACTTCGACCGTCATCAGTTATTTTGCTCCCCAAATAGCAAAACTCCTTTACTAATTTAAGTGACTCATTTCCTAATCTAATTCCCCCAGCATCACCCGACTTACTTCGACTACATTCCATTATCCTCGTTTTGCTTTTGTTGATGTTCATCTTCTACCCTCCTTTCAAGACACTGTCCATTCCGTTCAACTGCTTTTCCAAGTCCTTTGCTGTCTCTGACAGAATTACAATGTCATCGGCGAACCTAAAAGTTTTTATTACTTCTCCATGGATTTTAATACCTACTCCGAACTTTTCTTTTGTTTCCTTTATTGCTTGCTCAATATACAGATTGAATAACATCGGGGATAGGCTACAACCCTGTCTCACTCCCTTCCCAACCATTGCTTCCCTTTCATGTCCCTCGACTCTTGTAACTGCCATCTGCTTTCTGTACAAATTATAAATAGCCTTCCGCTCTCTGTATTTTACCCCTGCCACCTTCATAATTTGAAAGAGAGTATTCCAACCAACATTGTCAAAAGCTTTCTCTAAGTCTACAAATGCTAGAAACGTAGGTTTGCCTTTCCTTAATCTTTCTTCTAAGATAAGTCGTAGGGTCAGTATATTCACGGTACACTCGTGAAATGGTCGTACTGGAAAATCCCCACCTCAGCGCTACATTGGGGCTGCTGTGTCCCATCGTTCGTGCGCCGATTATAGCATCACGTTCAAACTCGCTAGTCTTGAGAACTTGCCACTGTGGCAGCAGTAACCGATCTAACTACTGCGCCACACACTTGTCTTATATAGGCGTTGCCGACCGCAGCGCTATATTCTGGCTGTTTACATGTCGCTGTATTTGAAAACGCATGGCTATACAAGTTTCTTTGGCGCTCAGTGTATTTCGGCGTTGTCTGTTGTGATTGCTGCTATTTGTACAATCCTACTGAGCTTAACTGTAAAATCTGGCGTGGATTAATAGTTAATCGTTGGTATTGCTCCTCAAAACCTAAAGACCGACGTAGTTGTGAGTGACGCTGCTCAGCACATACCGTGTTAAGTGTCACCAGTGCCTAATCTGTATCGGTTTTCACTGACTGTAAAGCAATACATGAGCAATGAACTTTCACTGACGTTATTATCAAGGCGTTTTCATTTGTGCTTCCACGTGTGCATTTATTGTTACAGGGTAAACACCTGTCGGTGAATGTTACGTAATGCCATTTTCAACTAAACAGAAAAAAATTCCTAATATTTGCACAGACATAAGCATATTAATTACAATTACGTAATGAATTAAAACTTTCGCAAACTACACTACATTAGCTTGCTTGAATACAGGATTTGTTTCTGATCGTTGTTGTGCGGCATGCTCAGTTGCTCGATAACAAACAAACTGTTGCTGGCATTGCAACAGTTATAGTTATTCAGTGAAGTACAGAATATACACGTCTCATCAGCATACCGGAGAGCGCGGGCTGGTTAAAAGACCATCAAGTTGATGTAGGTTCTCTTACATTTATTGTATTATGTAAGTTCTCTGCCATTGGTATTTTACCTGCACCTATTTACGAGATGGATTTTTGTCCGAAAGATATTCAGTGTTAGAAATTAAAATTTGTAGCGCAGTGACGTGTGTCTGAAGGTGGTGTGACGTAAACAATTACTGTTGATTGTTAGGTAAATGTAAATGTCGTGTGACTTGGGCCTCCCATCGGGTAGACTGTTCGCCAGGTGTAAGTCTTTCGATTTGATGCCACTTCGGTGACTTGCGCGTCGATGGCTATGAAATGATGATGATTAGGACAACACAATACCCAGTCCCTGAGCGGAGAAAATCTCCGACCCAGCCGGGAATCGAACCCAGGTCCTGAGGTCGGTATTACACTATCAAATTTCTTTGTCAAATATCTTTGTCCAATATCTTTGCCAAAGATATTTGATGGTGTAATAGGGAACTTTGTCAAATGTCGTCCAATATTTCATCAACTCTACGGCCTCGCTGTAGATTTGATCAAAGAAGTCGCTTGTCCTCTGTTCACTGCAATGCGACATGTTACCACATGGAGCACTAGCATCGCTGCAGCATTCTGTCGTCTGTAGTGTTTTTATAAACATTGCCGGTAAATACAATTGGTGTGTGCCGACAACTACAAAATCAATAGAGATGTATGAAGCTGATGAGGCTCTCCTGTAGCAAGGAATCGGAGTGTTACAGTGAGCCTGTCTTCTGCAGATGTAGCAGTTCTTAAGTGAATATTGTGCTTTATGATGTGATGATACACTTCATTGAGCACATACAGAAACGTATGCTCATCCATTCTTAAGTAATTGATATACGACTTTACGTCCTCCACTATAAGCTCACGTAACAAGTTTTGTTGAATGCTTTTATCGTGTCGTCGTAAAACCCACGGCTTCACCCAGGTATGTTTCCTTTTTTTTTTCCCGTTTATCTTCCGCATGTTGCAATTGTGGTACATGCAACTGCTGCGGTTAATAACAAGTTGTTGTTGTCAGCCATCTTGAACTTTGACGAAAAATGTGATGACAGTGTAATACCCCTTCTAGCGCTACGTCAAAGATCTTTGTCGAATATATTTGATGGAATATTTGAACACATCTTTGATGAAATCTTTGACAAAGAAATTTGATAGTGTAATACCGGCCTTAGGATTGACAGTCTGTCGCACTGACGACTCGATTGCTAGGTGACTACAGCGCGACACATTTGGAAATCTCCTTCGCGCTATGTATACGTGAGCGAATGCACCAGGTACCTCGTCCTCATCGCTATACAGAACATATCGACTTTCGCAGTTTAAATACAGAAATCAGTGGTGAAAGAGTAGCTACATTAATCTGAAACTGATGGAGCAAATGACCGACATTTGAAATAACTGTAGCAATGCAAAACTGAAACACTCCAAATTATACCGCCGAGTATTACGGTTGCAACGGGATACTGATGTGGTCTTCGCACCCGCTTTGGAGCACAGCATTCTTTCGCAAAAAACATGAAAAATAAAATACCGAAAGTAAGAAGCGACCGCATTGCATCATGAGCCGCAGCAATTCAAAGAGTCCGCGGCAGTATAAATTTTGGACAACCACTGCTGTGTCTCAAGTCTGGGGCCGAATAAGGGTTCTTAAATGTGGCCACTTAAGGAACTGCTTTATGTGCTGCTGTAAAGGCAGTCCATCGCTCATTAACATGTTTCGTGAGAAGAGAAAAACGTCCGTCACCGGATGACGCAAGCCCGGCAATTCAGCAGATTTACAGCCGGCGACCACAGGCCCGTAACAACCAGGTGTCGGTCTACGGCCGCGTCGGTGGGGACTCCTGCTTCGTCGTGTGAATGTGAAGATACCAGCTGCTGGCTGCAGATGACATGCGCGGTGGTCTTGAAGAAGAAGAAGAAGAGGAAGAAAGATATTTCACGCCAATTTCCTTTCAGTTCCTGAGCTTTATGAGCCGTTGACAGGGAATGCTTTCGACACTCATGAATTTTATGTTACCTCCATCAGGAAAGAACTGTCCCCTGCGAGTTTCTGTATGAATGTGGTCATCAGCCTTTCGCCCCACAAAGGTGAGAAAATTACGGCATCGTATCCTCTAACGGGAATAAGGAAGAAAGAAATTTTAATGTCCGGCTGCGCATATACTCTGAAGTCTGCTATACAGCGCATGGCGGGGGGTATTGGTATCAATAAAAGTTTTCAAGTTGTAGCGGGACTTTGAATTTCGCCGCGCTACGCTCATTCCCTCAGATATAAATTATACCGTCGCAGCTGTATGAGCGCTCGACGGCAGAGAAAATATTTATAAAAAAATGAAGGTACAAAAATTGTAACTCTTTTTGTTTTCTACCCGCTATTGTCTCTTGAGAGCGAAAGCTTAACTTCACTTATTCGCTAGTCTTGGTATGATTCAGACGTAAAAACTTATTCGTTAGTCTTGGTCTGATTAAGACGTAAAAACTTATTGATGTGCAGACATATAGTATTGTGGAAGCTTGTGTGAAATTTGGAGGATGGAAGCAACCGAAAAATACATTGCATTCAATATCAAGATGGTATTCATTCGTAGACATTAGTAATTCGTGGACGATGAAATTTACTGCAAGATTTTGGAGCAGCTAAGACTTTTTCATGCAGAAATGAAGCAGGAGATTGTTGTAGAACAAGACCTGAACACCGCAAGAGAGAAGACATATTAACATGGTAATGAATGTACTCTTATCTACGCCATTTCCCCTGTTAATCACATTTTTTTAATATCTGTTCTCTTTCAAATAATTTTTTTAGTGGAAATTGGTTTGACGTTTCCTCAGAAACGCCACAAGGACCACCCCAACAATAGCTTTTCCGAATCACGAAGTCTGATAGCTTTTCTGTAATACGAAGTCCGATTTGCATTTCATTCTTTTCCTTTTTCACGGTCATTAACGATTTTAAAACCCCCTTTTTATTCACCATTTCCTCCCACATTTTCAATCTTTTCTTATCTTCTCTTTTTCTTTTTTATTAACCACTACAAAGTTTTGTTTGACTGGAGTAGGACGTCACGGAGACACTCAAAAATCTAAACTGGCAGAAGCTTGAAAGCCTATTTACAAACCTTCAAGAATATACGAATATAGTAATAAGTACAGCCGTCTACCAATATTTCCGGTGGACACTGCAGAGAAATGTCTGCTTTTGCTTTCTTATGTGTTGTGATCTGCGATTCCTCTCTTAAGACACTCCCAAACAATGACAAGATTTTAAATTCCCTTTCATTTTTATGACAGAATATGGCGACGGCTATTTGACCAAACACGTTATGACAGTTGTTGATGAACAATCAAGTGCTCTCCAAGCAATGGTATACGACAGCTCACCTTAAACAAACTTTTATGACGAAAATGGGCTCATACATAATTTGTTGTACTATTCCTTCCCCTCTTGCGGCTAGTGTGTGCCGTCGAGACTGTCTTTAACCAGCATAATTTACTGGTCAGCAAATATACTTGCAACCCTGATCTTCTCCATTATGAAGGTATACAGACCAGAAAAAACACATTTGTAAACAAGGCATAATGTGTAAGCATGAAAAGAAACTTCGTAAGCTTTTTTGTCTGTTTCCTGGTGAAAAATTCCAGCAAAGCACTTTAAAAAATCAATCATTTGTTTTGTAAAAGATTTCTAAATAAAACTAACATTTCTTTTACACAGAATGAAACTGTCTTGCTGGAAAAAGGGCTGAAGTACAATGTCATGCCCAACTTGTCTGACAAAAATGTAATTGAAAAAATGCTTGTCGATCTAAAAATTGGTCTTGATTGTAAAAAACAGATAATGCATTGCTTATGATGTAGCTAACATTCTTAGCAAAAATTCAGCCACTCTTCATAACGTTATGCATAATGATAGAAAATCGGTTAATTCCATTAATAACAAACTTAAAGAAGCATTTGCTCTAATAACTAAGTCTGATAAAGGTTGCTCTTTAGTTATTGCTTACTATTCTGAATATATTTCCAAAACTTTAGATTTTTTTAGTGAAAATAATGTTTCGGAACAGCATAAGGGTCCCACTCCTGAATTGCAAAAAGAAATCCGGTCAGCTATCAATAACGCAAAATATCTAATTAAACCTTTTCAGAAGAAAATTCATATTAACATGAAACCTCAGCTCCTTCGGTCTCAGTTTAAACTTCATGAGAAAATATCTCTCACCATCGAACTTGAAAACGAAGCCTGCCAATTAAACTTTCTTGACTTGACGCTTACAGTAGAAGAAAATAAAATCTTATTCAATATTTTTCGTAAAGAAACATATTCTGATCAGTTCGTTCCTGCGTCTTCTATGCATTCACAGTCTCATAAAAACGCCTACTTTCACTCTGCTATTCACCGAGCTACTTCCATTCCACTTTCGAAAGAAAAGTTCAACGACGAAATCAGTTTGCTCAAAACGATAGCAGTGAATAACGAGTATAAACCTGGCATAGTAGACGACATTCTCAGAAAGAAACTGTTAAAAGAGTTTGTACCCTCGGCACCTCTATAATTGAATCGTACCCAAAACAATATTTTTCCATTCTTTTCTTGGGGCCCATCTCCTGTCAGATCCAATGACTTCTGCGCAATAAATACAACTGAAATGGTGCCTTTTCTAAAATAAAAGCTCGAAAAAAACTTCATTCATAATTTAAAATCGATTCGTTCCCCTTTAGAAAGTTTTGGTGTCTATAAGATTTTCTGCAATACCTGCTCTTCTTACTACATAGTACAAACATGACATGCCTTTGCAACCAGATATAAAGCACACCTTTTTAAAAAAAATTGCACTAGCCCCGAAAATTGGTCTTTTGCCGACCATCTTCTGACTAAAGGTCACGCGCCTAAAGCTATTTCCGATATCTTGCACACCGAGAAGAAAGGGCGTAGACTAGATATTCTTTTGAAGAATTAGACGCTTTTAAACATATTTCTCGAAATGATAGCCTCATTCTCAATGAGCAGCTGCAGTTGCGTCACAAAAATTTCTTCAACGGTATAAAGCCGTTACTTGACATTTAATTTCGGGTCTCCTCGTGCAGTTCACTGAAATGTTTTTTTCCATCTAAGTCATCTCATAAATTTTCATTTATTAAAAGGTTTATTGACTGTATTTCATGTTATATCGTTTTCTATAGGCTATTTATTTAATCGTATGGTGATTTTATACAATATGCAGTTGATATAAGGCAAATGATTTTATTCAATATACATATGATATTAAATAAGATTAAGCCTTAAAGTCCGTGTTTTTCACCAAGTTAATTAAGCTGGGTGTGATAGTGAACAAGTCATCGGGGATTCCAGGGTATGAATGAAGTGGACAGCGCTGGACTAAATGTTCAATTGTCTGCTCTTCTTGATTACATTCACACATTGGTGAACTGATCCAGCCCCATTTGTACCTGAAGTACCTACACCAACCATGTCCAGTCCTTAACCTGTTGAGGCGGCACCAAAGGTTCCTCGGGTGGTCAAAACCTTTTGGCTTCTTTGTGGGATCAAGGTGATGGGCTCTTGTTCCCAATGTTTTTGTTGACCATTCATGCTTCCAGCTTTCATTTAGATCAAAACCATCCGCGATGAGTTGTCCTGCAGTAACACTTGCTGGTCTTCTTGATTGCAATCGTTGCTGTGACGGATGACAGAATTCCTGGTGCAGTAGTAGAGTGTTGCAGAGATTTTTTGGCCTCCCTCAGTAGAGCTTGTTTCCGCCTTACGTGAGGTGGAGGGATGTGACTCAGTACAGGTAACCAGTGGCGTGGGGTTGATTTGATGGAACCAGTAATGCAGCGCATTGTGTCATTAAGTTTTGTGTCTACCTTCTTTACATCTACACTTCCCAACCAGACAGGTGCACAGTACTCGGCAGCAGAGTACACAAGACTGATGTCAGTTAAACGCAGACAGTCAGCAGGGGTTCCCCAGGTGGTACCACAGAGCTTATGTAGTGTGTTGTTCCTTGCAGAAACTTTATGAGAAAGCTTGGTGATGTGCTCTTTGTAGCTCAGGGTTCTACCTAGAGTGATTCCGACATATTTTGGGAAACGATTGTACCTCAACGTTTGTCCATTCAGCAGAACTCTTGGTTTCTAGTTCGCAGCACGATTCGCTAGATGGAAACAAGAGACTTCAGTTTTTGATGCACCTGGGACCAATCTCCAGGTATTAAGGAAAGTTGACATCTTCTACAGATCCTCCATAAGAATTCGTTCACCATCTTCAAAATTACTGCTCTGTTCTACCAGTGCGATGTCATCAGCATAGATGAATTTAGTTGATATTGTGGTTGGTAAATCACTAATGTATAAATTGAATAGTGCTGGGGCTAAAACAGATCCCAGTGGTAGTCCATGACTTAGTTTTCGTTTGTACCTTTTAGAGCTGCCTAGAAACACTTCAAATTGCCTTTCACTAAGCATTCTGGATATTAGATCCACAATTTCTCGACTTGCTACAACTTGCAGTAGCTTGTAGATCAGTCCCTGTCGCCAGACAGTATCATACGCGTCTATGTCATTCAGCCGATCTGTATTTTCTATGACGTTTTTATGCTTCAAACTGTACTTCTAAGACCTGATGTAGACGAAATGTTGCTTTATCTGTCACTGTTAAACAAAATATTGCCCATTACATTATGTACTGAACAATATTCATTATAGTTTTCGATTGTCTACGTTTGAATCTTAAGTAGCCAAGTAGTACCTGCGGCTACTAGATGGCGCTCTCGCTGCAATGTCATGTTCACCTGCTGCGACCGTTAATGCGGACGCCTCTGTCCGTTGCAACCTGTGGCTGCACAGGTATGAGCAACCCTCAGAGGCTCGCCTTCACACATTCCTTTTAAGTATTTTGTGACTAAAGCCCTTCTGGCCTGTTTATTTTATACGTGACATGTAAGTGCTGTCTGTGTCTAGTATTGTTAGTCAGTACTTACACTTTTTTATATACAATTTTTTTTTCTTCCCAAAAATTTGTAATTATATAATAGACCACTTTAAATGTCTAAATTCGGATGAAGGCACTCTTAGAAGTGTTGAAACCTGGTTAATAAGACTAAAAAATTGTGACTGAGGGCTCTTTTGCTTCAATTTTAATTTATAAACGGTCACTGAAGCAAGCAGTCATGTTCAAAACTATCCGACTGTGAGTTATTGTCGAATCTCAAACAGCTGTAACTTAGCCATCTTGAAGATTCTCTGACACCCCGCCATTTGTGGTGCACCTCCTGCACAAAGTCCATGTGAGCATCAGCCGTCCATACTCCAAACTTTGGGATTTACCCGTTCCTTGGCTTCGCTGCTTGTCTTTTGTACCAGGGCTTGCCAGTACTGGTCACCTCGCCGGACCTAATGCATTGTGCCCCAAAGCCTTGGCCCCGGCAGTGCTTAGCTGTACCACAAATTCACCTCTCCTCTTACTAGCACTGGGTGGCCGGTCAGCTCGCCTAAATATGCACAAAGTCATACCCGTCGGGCACGCCAACGCCCGATATTCGCGCCTGATAGCACTGCCCTAATTCTGATGCACACACACACAGAATTTATCTGTGAATATCTTTTATACCCATAATCCGATAGAAAAGCTGTTTTTACCGTTTGGTTTGTTATAATTTACTGTTTACGAACTTGGGTTTTTTACTAGCAAACTTTCAACTTACGATACATAAGGTATTATATTTCGTTTATCGTCTGCCCCCGGTAGCTGAGTGGTCAGCGCGACTGAAAGTCAATCTTAAGGGCCTGGGTTCAGTTCCTGGCTGGGTCGGAGATTTTCTCCCCTCAGGGACTGGGTGTTATGTTGTCCCAATCATCATCGTTCCATCCCCATCGACGCGCAAGTCGCCGAAGTGTCGTCAGATCGAAAGACTTGCACCCGGCAAACGGTCTACCCGACGGGAGGCCCTAGTCACACGACATTTACATTTCTTTTTTTGAGAGTTCGAGAGTGTTCTATGACAATACACTACCATGTCTGACGTTAATCACAATGGTGTTTTTGATGTCACTCAGAATTCGGTTATGTAGTAACCCCCAATTCCAGCCACTTTATTTTATGAAAAGATAATACCTTTGACAGGCGATGGCTGAGGCATGAATATTTATTTCACTACTGCAAATGTAACAATAGCGGCTCAAACATTATACTGTGATGTACAAATAGGCATTATTCGCAACAATCTCTGACAACTAAGTAGTGGCTTCATAGTCCATATCCTAGATGTTGTAGAAATTATTGAGCAAGCAACCCTGCAGAAATTTAAGGGCAGGCACCATACACCGCACTCGGATCAGTGAATATATTCTATGTGATCAGAAGTATACAGACACCTACGTAATGCAGAAACTGACCACTAGATGGCATGAAAAGCACATTAACCAGCATTAAAGGAGGTGGAGGGTATTTTGTTCTCAATAGAGAAACAGTAATGACTTAATGAGTCGGTCAGGAGACCTACTGACTTCCAAGATGGACTACTTACTGGCTATCACCTGAGTAACACATCCTTCAGGGATGTTACAGCCTTTCTACAGCTCTAAAGTTGCTCAAGTCCATTGTTGGTGATGTGACTGTGAAGTGGAATTGTGAGCGATCAATTACCGATAAACCAAGTGCAGACAGACCTCCAAAGTATTAGCAGCAGCCCAGCTAGCACAATGATCGCGCACATGGAGTTAAAACGAAGAGGGTACAGTGGTCGAGCAGTTAATCATAAGCTACACATTTCTATTACCAATGATAAGCTGCGCTAGACATGGTGTAAGCAGCGATACCTCTGGATGCTGGATGATTGGAAACGGGTGAAGCACTATTTACATGAAGGGGCAATCCGATGACAGAGTTACGTTTCGTGAATGCCTCGAGAATGCAGAATATGGAATCGGTGGGTTCAGGAGGGTAATACGGAACGCCGTGCTGGATCCCAACGGCCTCGTATCACTAGCAGTCGAGATGACAGGCATCTTATCAGCATGGCTGTAACGGATCGTGCAGCCACGTCTCGATGCCTGAGTCAACAGATGGAGACGTTTGCAAGACAACAACCATCTGCACGAACAGTTCGACGACGTTTGCAGCAGCATGGAATATCAGCTCGGAGACCATGGCTGTGGTTACCCTTGACGCTGCATCACAGACAGGAGCGCCTGCGATGGTGTACTCGACGACGAACCTGGGTGCACGAATGGCAAAACGCCATTTTTTCGGATGAATCCGGGTTCTGTTTACCATGATGGTCGCATCCGTGTTTGGCGACATCGCGGTGAATGCACATTGGAAGCATGTATTCGTCATCGTCATACTGGCGTATCACCCGGCGTGATGGTATGGTGTGCCATTGGTTACACGTCTCGGTCACCTCTTGTTCGCATTGACGGCACTTTGAACAGTGGACGTTACATTTCAGATGTGTTATGACCCGTGGCTCTACCCTTCATTCGATCCCTGCGAAACCCTTCATTTCAGCAGGATAATGCACGACCGCATGTTGCAGGTCCTGCACGGGCCTTTCTGGATACAGAAAATGTTCGACTGCTGCCCTGGCCAGCACATTCTTCAGATCTCCACCAATTGAAAACGTCTGGTAAACGGTGGCCGAGCAACTGGCTCGTCACAATACGCCAGTCAGTACTCTTGATGAACTGTGGTATCGTGTTGAAGCTGCATGGGCAGCTGTAACTGTACACGCCATCCAAGCTCTGTTTGACTCAATGCCCAGGCGTATCAAGGCCGTTATTACGGCCAGAGTTGGTTGTTCTGGGTACTGATTTCTTAGGATCTATGCACCCAAAATGAGTGAAAATGTAATCACATGTCAGTTCTAGTATAATATATTTGTCCAATGAATACCCGATTATGATCTGCATTTCTTCTTGGTGTAGCAATTTTAATGGCCAGTAGTGTATTTAAGAATACGCCAGATGAGGAAGGATACGAATATTCTTACAGCGTTGAGTATCGAGAACAGTAGAGGAGTAGTTCAGAGCCGATGATTGTTTCAGGATGACCATGGACCCTGTCGTGAAGGAGCATCTGTTAACTAATGGTTTGTGGACAGTAAAATTCCTGAAATGCACAGGCCTCCAGGGTCCCGACCAAAATCCAATGGAACATCTTTAGGACGAGACAGAAAGTCGACTTCGTTCCAAACTGAAGCGTCCAACATCGCTACCTCTTCTGGTTTCGGCTCTGGAGGAAGAATGGGCCGCCATTTCTCCACAGACGTTCTAACACATCGCTGGAGGTGTCCCAGGCAGAGTTCAAGCCACCTTAAAGATGAAGGTTGGACACACTCCATATTAATGACCACTAATAGGAGTCCGGATTCTTTTGATGAGGTTCTGTATAACTCGACAGTACAGGCGAACAACGGTGGTTCGTAATGAAAGTCACGAGGCCACTCATGTAACCTTTGTGCAGCATCCACCTAAGATGCTTGTATTTCGATTTGCCTTCACAGCCCGTATAACGTGAGAAACGGTAACACATTTGAATTGCGTGAAGGCTTTTAAGCATTCCGCCACTCGAGTATCGCAGGAATTTTCGGCCACTGCAATCGGCGATAAGGTGAAATTTATTGGAGCTCGGGGCTCTATCTCAGAGAGGTAACGACGGGCTAAACGTTGGCGGCGAAACAGATGTCGCAAAAAGCTCACCAATTACAGAGAGTCTTCGGAGCGGCGCCGGGCTTTACGTGCCGCGGCGTCGCCCGCGTCGTAACTGAGCAGCGACAGCCAGGGGGAGTGGTCGCGCCGCGCCGCTATTAAGGCGCGCTCTTTACGGCCTCGCCGCCGGCGACTCTGCGCCGTCAGGTTGCAGTCGAGAGACAGCACCCAGTGGGGCCAGCCCAGTCGAAACGACATTCGTTCACTTCTGCGGTACAACGGTCCGCGAAGCGTCGAGATCCGTGCGAAGATGTTGCGTCGCGTTTTCGTTGACAGGTCCGAATATTTGTGCTGAAGGATATGCGTACTGTATCGTTGGCGAAGTTAACGGGACCTTCTAAACAGAATTCGAGCGAGGTGGCACAGTACTCGGGAACACCTTAGTCGCTGCTGTGTATGTTCTTAGGACAGCTATCCAAAGCACACTCACCACTACCCTCTGCTCTTCCCTCTTCCTTCATCTACTGCTAATTAAACCGTAAATTTTAAACTTTCAATATCTTTCTTAAAGAAATTACTGTATTTAGTGGCGATTCACCAAGAACATTGTTGTTGTTGTTGATGTGGTCTTCAGTCCTGAGACTGGTTTGAAGCAGCTCTCCACGCTACTCTATCCTGTGCAAGCTTCTTCATCTCCCAGTACCTACTGCAACCTACATCCTTTTGAATCTGTTTAGTGTATTCATCTCTTGGTCTCCCTCTACGATTTTTACCTTCCACGCTGCCCTCCAATACTAAATTGGTGATCCCTTGATGCCCCAGAACATGTCCTACCAACCGATCTCTTCTTCTAGTCAAGTTGTGCCACAAACTTCTCTTCTCCCCAATCCTATTCAATACCCCCTCATTAGTTATGTGATGTACCCATCTAATCTTCAGTATTCTTCTGTAGCACCACATTTCGAAAGCTTCTATTCTCTTCTTGTCCAAACTATTTATCGTCCATGTTTCACTTCCATACATGGCTACACTCCATACAAATACTTTCAGAAATGTCTTCCTGACACTTAAATCAATATTCGATGTTAACAAATTTCTCTTCTTTAGAAACACTTTCCTTGCCATTGCCAGACTACATTTTATATCCTCTCCACTTCGACCATCCTCAGTTATTTTGCTCCCCAAATAGCAAAACTCCTTTACTACTTTAAGTGTCTCATTTCCTAATCTAATTCCCACAGCGTCACCCAACTTAATTCAACTACATTCCATTATCCTCGTTTTGCTTTTGTTGATGTTCATCTTATATCCTCCTTTTAAAACACTATCCATTCCGTTCAACTGCTCTTCCAGTCCTTTGCTGTCTCTGAAAGAATTACAATGTCATCGGCAAACCTCAAAGTTTTTATTACTTCTCCATGGATTTAAATACCCACTCCGAATTTTTCTTTTGTTTCCTTCACTGCTTGATCAATATACAGATTGAATAACATCGGGGATAGGCTACAACCCTGTCTCAATCCTTTCCCAACCACTGCTTCCCTTTCATGTCCCTCGACTCTTATAACTGCCATCTGGTTTCTGTACAAATTGTAAATAGCCTTTCGCTCCCTGTATTTTACCCCTGCCCCATGCAGAATTTGAAAGAGAGTATTCCAGTCAACATTGTCAAACGCTATCTCTAAGCCTACAAATGCTAGAAACGTAGGTTTTCCTTTCCTTAATCTAGCTTCTAAGATAAGTCGTAGGGTCAGTATTGCCTCACGTGTTCCAATATTTCTACGGAATCCAAACTGATCTTCCCCGAGGTCGGCTTCTACTAGTTTTTCCGTTCGTCTGTAAAGAATTCGCGTTAGTATTTTACAGCTGTGATTTTTCGGTAGTTTTCACATCTATCAACACCTGCTTTCTTTGGGATTAGAATTATTATATTCTTCTTGAAGTCTGAAGGAATTTCGCCTGTCTCATACATCTTGCTCACCAGATGGTAGAGTTTCGTCAGGACTGGCTCTCCCAAGGCTGTCAGTAGTTCTAATGGAATGCTGTCTACTCCCGGGGCCTTGTTCGACTCAGATCTTTCAATGCTGTGTCAAACTCTTCACGCAGTATCATATCTCCCATTTCATCTTCATCTACATCCTCTTCCAATTCCATAATATTGTCCTCAAGTACATCGCCCTTGTATAGACCCTCTATATACTCCTTCCACCTTTCTGCTTTCCCTTCTTTGCTTAGAACTGGGTTTCCATCTGAGCACTTGATATTCGTACAAGTGGTTCTCTTTTCTCCAAAGGTCTCTTTAATTTTCCTGTAGGCAGTATCTATCTTACCCCTAGTGAGATAAGCCTCTACATCCTTACATTTGTCCTCTAGCCATCCCTGCTTAGCCATTTTGCACTTCCTGTCTATCTCATTTTTGGGACGTTTGTATTCCATTTTGCCTTCTTCATTTACTGCATTTTTATATTTTCTCCTTTCATCAATTCCATATTTCTTCTGTTACCCAAGGAGTTCTACTAGCCCTTGTCTTTTTACCTACTTGATCCTCTGCTGCCTTCACTACATCATCCCTCAAAGCTACCCATTCTTCTTCTACTGTATTTCTTTTCCCCATTCCTGTCAATTGTTCCGTTATGCTCTCCCTGAAACTCTGTATAACCCTTGGTTTAGTCAGTTTATCCAGGTCCTCTCTCCTTAAATTCCCACCTTTTTGCAGTTTCTTCAGTTTTAATCTACAGGTCATAACCAATAGATTGTGATCAGAGTCCACATCTGCACCTGGAAATGTCTTACAATTTAAAACCTGGTTCCGAAATCTCTGTCTTACCATTATAAAATCTATCTGAAACCTGTCAGCAACATTAACACATTTAATCACACTAGGTGAGAGTGGAAGTAGTTACCAGGAAGTAACTGATGGAAAATAAAGTTACCTTTAAAAAATTATCTTTTATTCCTAAAAGCCATTTCAAAAACAATTTAAAATAACATTGAGAAAGCCCCCTCTAAATATCAAGTTACAATTATTCAGACGGAGAATAATTTTTTTTTTTTTCAGTAGGTGGCTTCGGGATGAGAAGCTTCCGCTCCCTTTCAGCACGGCCGTAGTCACGACCGCTTACAACGACCTCTGAGAAAATACGCTGGTGCAAATCTGCAACGCACCAGATTACTTTAAATTAAAAATTTTAACAACTCACACAAACACATTAGCTATGCACCCCGTAAGAGTGATGGAAAAGGTACAAACACTCACACTAAGAATTTATTTGCCACCAAAAGTGCAATTTGTTTTTAAAGGGCTCTTACGGTGGAAGGATGGCAACTTTATAAAAATGACTATATAAATAAAACCCATGAATTTCAGACTTACATAAAGTGTACAACATGCTCTACATTACACATATACCGCCTCGCAAGATGATAGGCAAGATAAAAACATATTTGAGGAATTCGGCCTTTACCTTAATTCTATGAATTCGTTAACACCGAATCCGACAAACATGACAGAGGCAGCTATTAACGTACGGCCGACAAACAGACACTAACTGCCTAACAAATGCGGACGAGAGACAGCCGAGCAAGTTGGGGACGAGAGACTGACCAAGAACACAAATAGAATTTAACAAGTAAATGAAACAACATATCACGAATCACTTAACTTCTAATAAACTGCGATGTCTGGCGAAGACCTAGCGCAGCACCCTCAAAACGCTCTCCCGAACCGTCTGCTGCCAGCCGCTTCAACGGACGCATGAAGGCGCGCCGATCTCCCGTCTCACGGCGTCGCAGCTCGCCTCGGCCAGACCGATGTCGTGGGTTGACTCCTGTTGCTCTCGTGTCGGCCGCGAAGCCACTACGCCACATTATACGGCGCGGCCACTGGACTCACGTGGCGACCTCATATGCGCCGACGCTCAAGACGGACAAGTCATCTTGTCTTCCAGTGCGCGACCGACCAACAGATCGATCCAACCGCCAATGACCATTGCCTGAGCTAACTCGAGTAGACTGGCGGCCTAACACATACTACCACTCCGGACGACCGACAGATACTAACCGCCTCACCAATGCGGACGAGAGACAGACACAGACTAACTTGGCTGACCAACTGACCAGGCTCACCCAGACTGACAGACTGCCCTGGCTTACCAACTGCCTCCGACTGACTACCTTAACCTACGGCAGACCAACAGACAGACAGACACTGACTGCCCGACACTGAGCCGGCTGACCAACTGACTAGTCTCAGACTGACAGACCGACTCCTTGCCGAGCTCATAGCGCTCCTTAAATGCACGTGAACAGGCAACTTTTCCCCTTTCCAACCAGAGGGAGACACCAAAGCTGCGATTGCCACAGCGGCGCAACCGCCAGAAACGGAGGGCGACTGCTTTACACTACGCGCTGCGGCGCGCTCTTCAAAACAGCAAATTTTACTACGGCTCACTAATTTCGTCTGTTTTGATGTTCTCCAGCATTGCAAGTTGTAACACATTGCCCTATCTCCTAACTGTGTGACAGTTTCTGCGAGTTAGGTGAACAGTACGAAATACGATGTCTGTATGAGAATGAACTCCCAGCCGTGGCGACTAGCCGAGCTACGGCCACGATCAGTCACTCTGTCTGGTTGGCGCTGTAAAACTCACTTGGCTCGTTTTCACTGCACAAAATTCCCACACTGAGCTCCTTCTGGTGACGCGATGGTGCCCTTCGAACGAATTTGTGGACCAGGGAAGAGACTGTTCGTTTAGCATATAAATACTAAACCCATCTGGTAATCAAATTCGTATACGTAGGTAACACAGCATAATTCAAGAAGCCTTCGTGGAAGGCACTGTTTGCATACAAGCGTCTTCCCGACGTCCTGTTTACGAATCCGCGACCCCAGTGAGCGATATAACACCCTGGGGAGCATTCAAAGCGCGGGACTTAATCCATTAAACGCTACGGTTCTGAAACACTTTTTGGCACCGCTCACCAAGAGATTCTCCACTCCAATCACATTTACCCACTCTGTTTCGGCAAATAGGCCCTCCGAAATAGTTTTCAACTACACTGGGAACATTCGCAGTAGGATAGTTCGTGTAGCCATTCATACCAATATAATGGTCGCCCAATCGTTGATATTCCTATATTCGCATTGTATCACTCCAATATACGAAGCTTGTTAGTACTTGATGTAGAGAATTGGGTTGGCGGCATTAAATTGTATTGTAGTAGTTGCTGCTGCTGCTGGCTGGTTCGCTGCTGTATCTTGATGATAATGTTGGCTCAACATGTATTCTTCTAGGGGTAAAAAGATGAGGTCCTGTGTTGTTGATGTGCTTGTTGATAAACAATGAACGACAGCATAAGTGAACTTGAACTATTTATTGGCATGGTAGTCATCTTAACTCCGCTGACCACCCAAAGACGTTGACACAGTACAGAGTAACACTTCTATTACAACAACGGACACACTTCACAAAAGTTCTATCAAGACTGAGATGACGCGGCTTCTTGCTGCTTGTATTTATAACCTCGTCAAAGAACTACTAAGAAGAGATGTGGTTTATAAGTCAGGCATCCATCTGTTATCGTAATTTGTGCAAAAAAGTTATTAATTTACATCGAGTGACATAATTTAACAGGCCATTAAAATGACAGACAGATTTTTCAACTAGTCAGAACAATTTTTTGTTGTAAAAAGGCCGTTTTTCAAAGGTACATCTATTGACTTCTCTCATTTGCATACATAAGTAAATAACGTGAATTATTAAAAATTACAGTGGTTCTCTTTTAAAATAGATGTGTTTACGTGAATAGCGAGTGAAAACAGTCCTAGTGAATAAATAGGTTTCACTGGGTAATTTTTATTTAAGGAGATCCATAATACGTAAGTTGACCAATATTACTCGTATTTCACATTAATTATTTCAGTTGAATATAGTGTTTTTACATAATGACATCTGCTGTATCTTTGTTCAAGTGATGTTAACTTTTGTGTGGGTCACTTATTAATTATCTGTAAATGGGTTGACTGTTTATGTAGATATGTTATGCAGTCATTGCTAAATACACAATTACTTTTCTATTGTCATAATTGCTAGTTAATCTGGTTGAATAAGGAGGGTAACGCATACTTCGTTACAATGAAGCCTTTAATAGGTTCCGTTACACCAGAATACTGCAGAGTAATGACGCTGAGGATCGGCATAAACTTTGTACATCTCATATAAACATGTCTAAAGCTTTAATTATTGTCACCATTCAAAACAAAGCTTTAGTTCACGAATCAAAAGCACTCCATACGCGACTGTACACGTTTTACTTGCCAACATCAACTAAAATACTAATTAAGCTCATTGCGCCACTCAGGTTCCACCGGCACAAGCGACACGACCTGCGCTCGGCCAACCCTCGACACACTCTGCCTCAAACAAGGAAACACTGCCCCTGTTTGTAAACTTTTCCCCGCCTGTGACACCAGATCCGTCAGTTTTCATATTAAACGTAAGTAAGACAATTTTGTTAGCACAAATGTGACTAAAGTTTATACCCACTCGGGACAACTATTACGAGAATTTTAGTATCGTTAGACTGCAGTGAGAATTTAGCATATACCCAACGTGTTAAGCGGATAAGAACCTATTGACCTATACGTTGAATAGACCGCTCCCTGCAAGATTAAGGGAAATATTACGAAAACGTCGCGGAACAGACTGTTATGAACATCTGAATTTAAACAGGCGTCGTACAGTTGCGAACTAACACCCCAAAGATAGTTATGCCACTTCAGCGACTGGAAAGGCGAATTAGAATGGTATTAGTAAAGTGTACGGACTGTGTACAGGCTAAACATGTAATATTCCAAATAAGGGCACCCGTGTACCCTATCAAACCTAATAAATTGAAACATTTAGCTGCAACAGGCCTGATGGCTTTTCCCCATACAACAAATGTATACACGTATAGTCGTACTCAAAAGTATGCGAATGACTTGAACTGCATTTCGCCTGATTCGCATGGAACCTGCATAATGCAGCTGTCTAACAGGTCCTCTAATCGCTCCTCTGTACAGTCGTTTGACAATTGAAAATAGTTCCAACAAGTCACCACTAGAAAACATCGCTCTGTATCGCAATAACTCAAGACGTACAGTAATACCACGATACTCAAATATCAGGGAACACTTTATCAAGGATAAGACTGTCCTTAAGGCTTGTAAGCTCACATTTATTACAATAAATGACATACCCGGTACCTGAAATGTTACCACTCTCATTATTATGTCAGATAGGCAATGCACGTAGTAAGCTCGTCGTATTCTTGATTTCCTGTTCAAAGTAACATACCGTACTTATTATTTAACACAAAATGACATTAAAAATGTAAGTTATTCACGAGCAGCTAGTTGAGAATATGTATGAACTTCAAATGACATGACGAACCGTCTCGTTCTGCATATAGATTCAAACCCAGGCCATGAAGACTAAGCAAAGATTTCGTGACTGACGGAAACTAATAGTCATTCCTGACTAGGCATACAGAGAGTGATACACCTCGATTTTACACAGCATCAGTTAGCAAATATCAACTTTAAATTACATAACGTAAACATTTTTAACGGACGCGAATTCCGATAAAGCACCTATGGTCCCTATTAACGATATACGAGAAACGTTAAATATTGCTTCTTCACAAATAATTAACTTGAAATGCCGTAAGTTAAAGCTTTGTGTTGGATAGGGATTCGAACCCAGAACCAAATCGGATTGTTATCGAAGCACACTCAACTGTGACATATCGGATTTTCTCGGCAGTAGCTAGATGTTTTAGCTGAAATGACAAGACGAAACATTAATTTCTTCCTTCCCAGGACTCCAACCCGGCAACTATCGCTTTTACATTCTAAGAAAAACGAACGTTAAATATATGATTTTTACACCAGCAGCGACATGTGAACATGTTTGAACTAGAAATAATATGACGAAGACTTCAGTGCTGACTGGGAAACGAACCCCACACATATCGTTGTTGACTACAGACAAAGAGACGTCAGTTACCGAATTTTTCTCCACCAGCAGCTCGGAATAACATCCTTGAACTTACAGTGATTTAGCAAATAGTTCTGTGTCTCGCTGGGAGTCAAAAACGTCAGATATTATTAGTGTTGACAACGAATGAAAATACAATAAAAATCAAAATTACTATCCACCAGCACATAGGCGTTCTCATGCTAGAGCTTTATACTACATAATGAAAACTTTAGTTCCAGTACAGGATTCGAATCCATTCACGTGCAATATGTGGAGATGGTGAGGAATCTGCAGTTTTCAACAATCAACACATTGTAGTCGAGCTGTATTGTCACGAAGAGATCAAATTCCGCGTTATGGGCGGCCTGTGTTGCATTCCCAGCGAAGAACAAATTTTATCGACATACAGAAACTCAAATAAAAGATGGAATAAGGGTCCTGTGACCCTACATAGCGTTTTTTTCGTCACTAGAAGTAAATAACTAGTATAAGAAAGGTTACTGGAGATAAAGTTTTCACATGTTGCCACTCCTGACCTTATTGCGATTCAACCTAACGTTTACTTGGTAGTGAAGGAAATCATGTTTAATGTGAATTTCAGACCACAGTGCCATTATACCTTCTTCAATTGGCGTAGCCAGAAGAGAACAGAATCTCTCTCTCCCTGGAATCGGACCCAGACGATAAGTATATGAACCCATCATCAATCCAACACACCACCAACTCCTCTTTGCTGTGGCTCATTTTTCTTTCATAACACTCGATGAGAATTCTGAGACACAGGCTCCTTGTAGTGGTTTACAGCATGTTCAGTACATTCATTTACTTGGCTGACCAAATCGCCATGAACTAACTGCCTCGGCTACCCAGTGCATAAATTCGACTCTATTTTGTAATCACTGAAATAAAATCACATAACTGGCACCTACACAGAACTTCCAACAGTGTAGGATGCAGAAATTTAAATAGGAAGTGTTCCTTTCCACTTAAGCTACTCTATTGCGCTACCTGTTTGTTGAAAACGTCGTGCAGTGCAAAAGAAAAACTGTAACTGTCTGTCTCTGAGGAGTCAAGCTCCGAACATACACATTCTCTCACAGCCCTGTGGAATACGGAAGATCTGGAGGACTTGTGTTTGGCTTCTGGAGCTGCTGCAGCTACAAGTCAGCTAGTAGCATAATGGTAAGCGTCGTGCACCGTAGATAAGAAGTCGCGGTTTCGAGTGCATTCACTGCTACATTTTTTAAAACGTAATTCTGTTGTCTGCTGAAGTTATCAATCTAATGCAACTTTGAACATAATTCCCTTCACTTCTCAACCCAAAGTAGTTGCATGTGGAAAAAGGGCTAACTTCTACGATATTTTGTTCTTTTCAGGTTTAATACAAGGCCAGGCAGCAGTTGAATCTCGAAACTTTTACATTATGTATGGGGAGAGTGTAACGTGGCAAAATACGTCAGAAAAGTATTTTCCAATTTGCTGGCGTGTGGTAGTGGCATTTTATTCTCCTTCAAACCTTGTTTGACAGCCTTAACTCAGAACAAGTTTTCTACATGCATGTAATCAATAAACTGCATGTGCATTGTCAGACTGTTATTGATTACATCAGAGAATTCGCATATATCGTTGATGATTAATTTCTCTCTCATATTTACTATTGTTTAAACAACACTAAAAGAAACCTTACGAAAATTGTGCACTGTATTGTAAAAAATGAAATAAAACTACCCACGATAACCTTACGACTAAAGTCTGTTTTAATAAAACTGAGTATCTGTATACAAGCGTGCCTCTATCGGCACGAATTAGTAAAATACTACTCACTTGGATTTCAATTGGGTTTGTGTTTAATTGGTATGCTGCACCATACTCAAGAGGTATGCAAATGTGCATTTCATAAATAAAGTTATGTTTCCTAGAAACTCAAAATTTGCTTGTCAGCAGCAGAAAGAGGCGATACCTGTTGTGCAACATTGTAAGATTTTCACCATTTCACTATGAGCCGAAAGTATTTTCTTGCGATTTCCTTATCGATGTTTGACCTGACTGCTTGAAGCTCTTTACAAAAGGGATAAAAACTTTACAGTCAGCGAGACTGGAGCCAAGAACCATAAGAGACGCTTTTTCACAGGTCAGCACGTTACCACAAAGCTATAAAAGAGGTAGGGATCTGCGTTTCCTCTTATGAGGCCAATAGTGCCTAGTACTCGTAAACCGCTATTTGAACGGTGAGATTAGTTGCGATTTCCACGTGCATCGACTTTCCTGGGCTGAAAACCGCAAGTTTACCATCTTTTGTTACACCTCAAGACTCAGATTATGCAATGGCAATGACAGGAAAAATCAAGCGAACTTTGAGGCTTAATTCTGTGCACACCAGGAAGTAACTCGACGATCACAGAGTTGCCAAACATACCTTGTCTTGTTGCCAAATCTCAGTTACAGTACCAGCAGGAAGAAGACGAACCAATGTGATCCTACAGTGGGCTGGGAAGTGACCTCTACTAGCGTTTAAAAGACGCGGCTGCTACGGCCTGGAATACGCAGTACGTCTGATCCGCATTTGTGTAACTAAGTTTAGGGTCTGGAGCGTAGTTACTAATAATATTCAGAACTGCCTGCTAACTAAGAATCATAAATCTGTAACTCTCATAGTTGTTTTTATATATCTTTCGTAAGTGTACTCAAAATTAAGAAACTTATTCACGGATGTTTTCGTGCCTCGCCGATAGTCGAGAACAACAAACAAATAAAAAAAAGAATGTGTGTTTGTGTGTGTGTGTGTGTGTGTGTGTGTGTGTGTGTGTGTGTGTGTGTGTGTGTGAAGAGAGAGAGAGAGAGAGAGAGAGAGAGAGAGAGAGAGAGAAATAAAAAAGAGTGAGAGGGAGAGAGTAAAAAATTGTTGTAAAGAAATTGAATCATGGTATGTAAAGAAATCTTTCATGAAAATGACACCTTCCACATCATTACGAAATGTCGAATTCATGATCTACGGAACAAGTATGAATCTAATCAAATGTAATCTAATCTACTCATATCATATTGCTGACTTGCCATGAAGAGTCATGAATTATCGAAATTGTCGCCAATATCAGTAACCAAATCTAAACTTGAAAATAAAAGACGACAGTTTTTGTAATAAACCAGGAGTCCTATCAAGACGCTTTCGTCCCTGTTAACTAACCACGAAAGATGTCTGATATACCTCCATTGAGAAATAGCAAAGTGGGATACCAACCCCATACGTAATCGGATTGTTAACTAAGTAAAATCGAATGTTACGTATCGATTTTTCTTAGCGCTTGAAATGAAATTACGAATATTTTTGTACTGGATCAGGAATCAGACCCACATACTTACCTTTGGAGGAGACATAGAGAAGATTGCAGTCTTGGGAAAAGGAAAGAAATGATTGAACTATGCTGTTTCGAGAGATTCAGATCATCGAAAAAGGAGATACGAGTTCAAATCACAGTCCAGCACCAAATTTTTCAAATTTTGGTCAAATAATGCATGGACGTTCTAGCTTTCTGCTAGACAAACCGTAGATTTTGAAAAAATCGAGACCAAATTTGAGGACGGACAATCGTATTTTCAATGCTGTACACCGAAGAAGCGATAACAATTAAAACATTTTATTGGTACGTTACAGGTTCCAGCCAATACGTGGTGGCAGAGTGGTAAAGAGCAAGACTACAATTACGAAGGTCTCGGGTTCGGTCCCACGAATTTTATGTGCCATTTTACACTTATTTCCTCTCGGGCAGTGTTTGTTGATGTAAAAAATGCCGTGTTGCACTGTGGTCCGAAAGCCACGTTAAACTGTAGTTTCCCCTATTAACTGGCTAGGTAAGTCAACTCAAAGGTCGGAGGAAAGCAACAGCATACCACCTCCAACAGGATCGTACCTATTAAAACACTGTGGTGTTCAAACCAATCTTCCAACTGATGACTGCTTTACTTTACTATGGGTTCCAAAGTTAATGAGCTTCAGGTTATTAACAGTTTTATGTTTTCATGTTGTAGCTTTGATACCAGTAAACGTAAGTAACGGGCCGAGCACTGTCACCGTTCGAGTTGTGCAGTTGGTAGACGATGATGCTGTCGACCCTAGTTACAATATTGGTCATGGCTATGTTTCAGTCTAATACCTCTGTGTGCCTTTCTGTGTATTTCTAGATATACTTTTATACACTTGATACATATCCACATTGATATCTGATAGAGCTGTATTTAGCAACATGAATCGGATATGTTTTCAGAGCAATACATCGGACAACACGTCAGTGCAGCGAGATTTCGTTTGTGTGTTGCGCATGATGCAAGAAATATTTGTGTTTTGCTTGCTTCTGTGATAGGTTTCACCCCACTGAATGCGAGCAAGCTCACGAACAGACTGTCAATAATTGGAATTACGCAATAATACCCTTAAAAGGTGTATTTTTGCACTATGTATCCCGATGACAATAACTGTAAATAGATTACGTGCCTACTTGAATATTACTGACGCTTCACGATGCTTTTCTCAAAAGATAAAAATAAAAATAGAGAGAGAGAGAGAGACAGAGAGAGAAAATAGAAATGTATTTCAAATATCAGCTCGGTGGCGGCATGTTCGTCTCGTGATGTAAAGCAAGGATAGTTGATAGGTAATATCTCGTTGTACTAGCGATATGTATGGCTACAGGGTTGTTTCTTTTCTTTCTGAAAACAACGAGACCAGAATTCAGTAACAAAATGGTAAGAACACCTATGCAGTGCGACAATTAAACACTCAGCCATTTTTGGTTACTTTGTTTATCGCTAACAATGTCTGTAATGCAGTAAACATCCTTCATTACTGATTTGTTATTGTTACCATTGTTATTGTTATTCGTCGCCTCACAACAGCTTTCCTATCACTCATTGCTGCCGATGCCCGTAACAAGTGGATCAAGATGAATGGAATGTGGGTTGTTTCGTCACGGAGAATATACACATTTATCTCGTCGTCTTTTGTTCAGGATAACATGACAATCTCAGTAAGAGAAGACGACAACGGATTGCCGGTGGTGCAGGCAATAATACCCAACTACACTCCTGGAAATTGAAATAAGAACACCGTGAATTCATTGTCCCAGGAAGGGGAAACTTTATTGACACATTCCTGGGGTCAGATACATCACATGATCACACTGACAGAACCACAGGCACATAGACACAGGCAACAGAGCATGCACAATGTCGGCACTAGTACAGTGTATATCCACCTTTCGCAGCAATGCAGGCTGCTATTCTCCCATGGAGACGATCGTAGAGATGCTGGATGTAGTCCTGTGGAACGGCTTGCCATGCCATTTCCACCTGGCGCCTCAGTTGGACCAGCGTTCGTGCTGGACGTGCAGACCGCGTGAGACGACGCTTCATCCAGTCCCAAACATGCTCAATGGGGGACAGATCCGGAGATCTTGCTGGCCAGGGTAGTTGACTTACACCTTCTAGAGCACGTTGGGTGGCACGGGATACATGCGGACGTGCATTGTCCTGTTGGAACAGCAAGTTCCCTTGCCGGTCTAGGAATGGTAGAACGATGGGTTCGATGACGGTTTGGATGTACCGTGCACTATTCAGTGTCCCCTCGACGATCACCAGTGGTGTACGGCCAGTGTAGGAGATCGCTCCCCACACCATGATGCCGGGTGTTGGCCCTGTGTGCCTCGGTCGTATGCAGTCCTGATTGTGGCGCTCACCTGCACGGCGCCAAACACGCATACGACCATCATTGGCACCAAGGCAGAAGCGACTCTCATCGCTGAAGACGACACGTCTCCATTCGTCCCTCCATTCACGCCTGTCGCGACACCACTGGAGGCGGGCTGCACGATGTTGGGGCGTGAGCGGAAGACGGCCTAACGGTGTGCGGGACCGTAGCCCAGCTTCATGGAGACGGTTGCGAATGGTCCTCGCCGATACCCCAGGAGCAACAGTGTCCCTAATTTGCTGGGAAGTGGCGGTGCGGTCCCCTACGGCACTGCGTAGGATCCTACGGTCTTGGCGTGCATCCGTGCGTCGCTGCGGTCCGGTCCCAGGTCGACGGGCACGTGCACCTTCCGCCGACCACTGGCGACAACATCGATGTACTGTGGAGACCTCACGCCCCACGTGTTGAGCAATTCGGCGGTACGTCCACCCGGCCTCCCGCATGCCCACTATACGCCCTCGCTCAAAGTCCGTCAACTGCACATACGGTTCACGTCCACGCTGTCGCGGCATGCTACCAGTGTTAAAGACTGCGATGGAGCTCCGTATGCCACGGCAAACTGGCTGACACTGACGGCGGCGGTGCACAAATGCTGCGCAGCTAGCGCCATTCGACGGCCAACACCGCGGTTCCTGGTGTGTCCGCTGTGCCGTGCGTGTGATCATTGCTTGTACAGCCCTCTCGCAGTGTCCGGAGCAAGTATGGTGGGTCTGACACACCGGTGTCAATGTGTTCTTTTTTCCATTTCCAGGAGTGTATTTCTGTCGACTTAACACCATGACGACAGACTAACTGGCGTCTCAGTGTATTTTGATTATAATTCGTTAGCCTTCTTGCGACCTCGTTCTAATACCTCGTGGGAGCAGGCATAATATTTTGTTTTCCGAACACCGAGCAATAACACACAAAGATAGTAGATGGAAGGATACAAAGAAACAATCTGACTCATGGATGTGGATCCAGTTCATAATTGGAAGACTAAAAAAGAAGGAAACATTACGAAAGGAATGAATACGCTGGTTAGTATACATTATTTGTATAGATCTAAAGATGAAAAAGCGCAGATCTGCACAGTGCCCGCATCTGCACTTTATTTTCTGTCTTAATGGGCATAATTGTTAGTTTCTTCTCTTCTGAATTTTGAAATGAACTGATTAATTAGTTAACAGAATAATTAGTTCTGCGTTTCTTATAGCTTCCATTCGTACCAAAATTTTTCTAAATTCTCGTTCAGTTCATGAAATTCTACTTGTATGATCAGAAGACTGCACATAGATGCAATCAATTTCGAGGTGCAAAGTGTTTGTTATCTTACTTTTCGTGACAGGTGGGCAAAGTTGATTTCCAAAGACTTTTTATTGAAGTGAAATAATCTTTTGTCGCAAAGTAACAAGGTAAGTGTTTTATTCGTATATATTTTGTAGGAAACTGTAATCGTGAAGGAAAATTACAAACCTGAATGTTTGACACAAATGGTAGGAAGAAACGCTGCATATTAACCAAACCCCGTGCCTCCTCTCCATATCCTCCTATGACACGAGCACAGGATTCTCCTCGCATACTGCTACAGAGCTGTTCCTAGTACAGCTGAGAATTGGCAACAAAATCACAAACATTTGGCAACACTGTGACAATGCAATCACTTCTGTGTATGGTACAGAATTGACCAACTAGATTCACTTGATATACCCTTTCCATTTGAATGACTCGTGCTATATAATCCTCCTGTAAACTAAGACACTGAGGCAGAAAATTCAATTTTTTGGCTAAAGAAATGGTATTCTTCACGTAAGTGACAACTTTTATTGTCTTTCACGATGGTTTATGAGGCTGAGCGACCATTATCATGATGAGCTAAGCAGTGTGTCCGTAGCCCCGTGGTACCGCCTGTGTCTCAACGGTTCAATGAGTCGTCAGTTCTGACTATGGTAGGGGCCAGTGTGTGTGAGCTTTTTTTCTGATTTATTTTATGGATATGCGAATTTCTAGAAAAAATTCTGTAACGAAATCGGAAGAAACCTTTTACACATCAAGTTTTCTTGGTAGCTCGACTTAGGAAGTTGTGTTAATGGTCATAGATCTTGGCTTTCTGACTGCTTCACAATGCAATAGTCTCTGAAGGAATTCGAATCGACCGTCAACGATACGAATTGCAGTATTGTTCTTCACTTAATACTCACATGCCGGGGTGATAAGTATGAAGGAAATCAACCTCTTGATTACTATAGGGCCTCTATACTAAATTTCCACCATAGCAATTAGGAACTCTCTGCAGACATTTGCTAACAGCGGCTCTAGCAACTTACTTTTTCTCAGGATAGCTTCAAATATGGGCAATTTTGTCGCCTTAAATCCAATTGAATATTTTAAAAATCACTTTTGAACAGCGTTCACTTCTCCATTAAATAATGTGTGGACCTTAAAACAAGCAATTTGCCTGAGCAGCTATAGAGCAGGTTCTGAAAGGTACTGACACAATGTTTCGCATCCATTTACCACAGGGAATCAAAGAAAGAAACCAAACACATGATAGTGCATTTACTCTTTGTGCCTTGACTAGCACATATGAATCCATGACAAAAACAAATTATTTAAATATTCTCCTGTGAAGGAAAAAGAACAGGATACGACACTTTAATTATAGCACGCTGGATCAGAAACAATGAAATTAATTCTGTGCCACATTAATGTATTGCATACTAGTGTTATAAAATACTCATCAAATAAAGTCGGTTTTGTGCCTACGTTGCTATCGAGTGTGAAACACAAATCGTAGACAGAATGAGATTTTCACTCTGCAGCGGAGTGTGCGCTGATATGAAACTTCCTGGCAGATTAAAACTGTGTGCCCGACCGAGACTCGAACTCGGGACCTTTGCCTTTCGCGGGCAAGTGCTCTACCAACTGAGCTACCGAAGCACGACTCACGCCCGGTACTCACAGCTTTATTTCTACCAGTGCCTCGTCTCCTACCTTCCAAACTTTACAGAAGCTCTCCTGCAGGAGAGCTTCTGTAAAGTTTGGAAGGTAGGAGACGAGGTACTGGTAGAAGTAAAGCTGTGAGTACCGGGCGTGAGTCGTGCTTCGGTAGCTCAGTTGGTAGAGCACTTGCCCGCGAAAGGCAAAGGTCCCGAGTTCGAGTCTCGGTCGGGCACACAGTTTTAATCTGCCAGGAAGTTTCAAATCGTAGACAGTTTATGGGTCACCACTCAACAACATTAAAGCATTTTACACCGTTGAGAGTGAGGAGTGGAGCAGATGTTGTCGGCAGAAGGCAAGGCAGCGCAGTGTCTCAGCCACAGCAAATGGGTCCAAGAGAACCTAGATGCATGCGGTGTTCAGAGGCAGATGGCTGGCCAAGAAATCTCTCGCTAAAGTAGTGTTGAACCAAACTGTTATTAGCAATGTGACAGAAAGCGAAATATATTGTAGAGTCGCTTTAAATACACTCATAGCTTCAGCACCGAGAGGAAAAGGGCGATAAAAATTCTGTCGACGTGTGCTTTCGGTTGCCAGATATCATAATAGCCAGTCTCGCGTTTTAGCTCAATACTACGCTCGTAGTCAAGAGTGATGTACTCAGACTGCAGTCAAGAGTTTCTCAGGGAAGTGCTGCAGTCTACAATGTTGCCAGATCGAGCATATTGCTGCACATACAATTCTGAGAGGAGCACAACTGTATTGCCCACCTTACGTGAACGACTCGGCAGACAATTTTTGTATAAGACTCTATCTACAACACATATTCCACGCTGAAGACTCAGAAGAATTTAAAAAAATTAGTTTATGAGATCATCGTTAACTGTACCATTCGAAGTATTCATAGTATTGTATATGTGTGTGTAAAAGCCTTCCAATGCCCACTCAAGGAAGACAAGGAGACACAGCTTAGCTTCAATATTATAAATACGCCTCAGTTTGTGGATGAACTCAGACTTAGGTTGATAATCATTTTGGATGTTTAGCAGTACTGTACCCATTGGTGTTAAACTCGTTTTCAACCAATGATTCCCACAGCTACAGGAACACTGCTTCTGATACCTCTTATACAAAATACTTACGCAGTGCTATCAGACGAAAAGATCACCCTGACACAAACTGTGGGAAGTTTGTTTTACAACCTTCGTACCTGAATAAAGAGCTTTTCCTATTTGAGATATCTGTGAACGTTACTGCGTAAGATGATTTAAGAAGAAAATAAATTCCTTCAGCTACGACAATGTTTAAAGATATCGTCTTAACGGCACTAAATCGCGGTTTGCGAATCGTTTAGCGGCCGTACTCTGCCGCATTTCGCTGGTTGGAGGGCAAAAAGCTTACTGACAAATTTCACAGAAGGAAAAGGGGGACGAAATGTCTCCCACTGGAAAGTCATGTTGTTTTATTTAAATAATTACAAAATCAGGTAAAATGAACAGTGAGGTTGTCAGTATAAGCACAATACTGTTGTCAGTATGATGTTGCACTGCCCAGGGCCTGTAATGATAAAGGGCCCATTTAGGTCAGGCATATTGTATACAGAAGTGGAAGAGAGAACACCACTACATTCTACAATGCGTATGCATTGCATACACACAGAAATTACTGTTACAGAGTACTTATGGAGCCCAATGAGTGAATTGCGCATTTTCCGGTGAGAAAGAGCACTGGCAAACAGTCTTCGCTACATTAGGTTACTTAAACTGGTGTCACTCTGAGCTAGAAGTTAGGGTCAGCGATTAAGTGTAAGGTCAATGAGTCAGATGCCGGTTTTGCAACTGTGGAATACTTTCCTACATTATAGAAGCGAATATAAAATTTGAACTAATATTGCGAAAATTTTGAACTTGGATGGCTTAGAATGAAAATCTTTCTGTTTATTGCAAAGGAAAACGATTTTCTAAAACATTCTCTGTCATACACAACTTGAATATGTCACATCGACCCAATCATATGGAAGAACTGACAGCGACGTATATCGGAAGGTAGTAAGATCCCTTGGCTTTTAGTTTGACAGTATTCGACAGCTATTTCTAGCCGCAAGTAAATGATGAAAGGCAATGCGTTTTTGTTATCAAGTGATGTCTTCATCAATGACTTTGGTTTTAATGTAATCTAAGAGTAATTACTGACGTATGATATTAACATGAAAAGGATTCCATAGGCAGGGGAAGAACCTGTTCTTCGGCAACTATTTTTATAATGACCAAAAGGCATTAAATGATCTTCAAGCACATGTGTTCCATCAGCGCTATAAAGAAAATGATAATAATAATGACAGTAATGATCGAATTATCCGGTAACTTCACACTTCACAGTGGATTTCCTCGAACTAAGAAATTTGCTGAATTAGTGAAAATTTCAAAATGGCTTCACATCGAGGCTGACGTGAGGATAGCATAATCTCCGCGTCAGAGGCTTGCTTCTACTTCACCATTTAATACACTCGCATTTTTTTACCATGATTAATTTCGTAAGCTAAACATATCATCCGCTACAGCACACTCCTGGGGCTGGGAAATGTGGCCACAATGGTCTTGTGGAATGAACTATCACAGGTGCGACGTGAGGGTTCAGGCATTTACTTTTAAGATGCACAAACAGATTTACTTTACCTCTGGTAATCTCAAGAGAAAGACTTTATAATCCAGAAACCGCATTAAACGTCACGTTCCTTCATTACCAACTGTGCAGAGCCGGTTTACGTTGGGAAATGACGTAGGCGGCAGTAATGGTAAACAGAAATAATGTCGCTAATAAACTTACTTACATTATTTTATTTGATGAACTGACAGCCATGTAAAGGAACAGGGCTCTTCTTTTACTTGTACTTGATTGAACTGGAGACGTTGAAAAATTTGGAGCTGGACTGTGATTCGAATTCGTATCTCCTCTTCCGAGGATCTGAATCTCTCGGAACAGTATAGTTGAGTCATTTTGTTCCTTTTCCCAAGACTGCAATCTTCTCTAGGTCTCCTCCTGGGTAAGTATGTGGGTCCGAATCCTGATCCAGTGCAAAAATGTTCATAATTTGATTTCAAGCCCTATCACGTGGACACCGGTCTACTAGTGAAAATTTTTAATGTCGGTTCATGTGTTGCCAACAATCGCAATAGGTGTCGTTATTACTCGTCAAACACGCACACATCTTACTGTTGGTGAGTAAGCAATTGACACTTAAGCTTTATTCGTGGATGATAAAGAAGGACGGTAAGTGTGCTGTTCGATTGACGCTCAGGCAAAAAAAAAATTGTATCCTTACTTTAGATTCAAACACCTAGCAGCTGGTAAGAAAAATCGATATGTAACATTCGATTTTACTTAGTTAACAATCCATGTGGGGTTGATATCTCCGTCACAGAACTTCACATCATGCGCTTCGTTTTTAAATGCATGCACACTTTGCTACTTCTGAATGGAGGTATATCAGACATCTTTCGTGGTTAGTTAACAGGGACGAAAGAGTCTTGATAGGACTCCTGGTTTATTACAAAAACTGTCGTCTTTTATTTTCACGTTTAGATTTGGTTACTGATACTGGCGACAATTTCGGTACTTCATGACTCCTCATGGCTAGTCAGCAATATGATATGACTAGATTAGATTACTTTTGATTAGATTCATACTTGTTCCATAGATCATGAATACGACATTTCGTAATGATGTGGACTGTGCCATTTTCACGAAAGATTTATTTACATACCATGATTCAATTTCTTTACAACAATTTTTTACTCTCTCCCTCTCATTCTTTTTTATTTTTATCTATCTGTCTCTCTCTCTCTCTATCTCTCTCTCTCTCTCTCTCTCTTCACACACACACACACACACACACACACACACACACACACACACAGACAAAACACAAACACACACACACACAAATATTCTTTTTTTATTTTTATTTGTTTGTTGTGCTCGACTATCGGCGAGGCACGAATACGTCAGTGTATGCGTTTCTTAATTTTGAGTACACTTATGAGAGAAATATAAAAACAACTATGAGAGTTACTTATTTATGATGCTAAGTTTTCAGGCAGTTCTGAGTATTATTAGTAACTATGCTCCAGTTCCTAAACCTAGTTACAGAAATGCGAATCAGACGCATTATCCATTCCAGGCCGTAGCAGCCGCGACTTGGATACACCAGCTATGGTCGCTTCCCAGCACACTGTAGGACCACATCGGATCGTCTTCTTCCTGCTGGTACTGTAACTGAGATTTTGAAACAAGGCAATGTATGTTTGGTAACTCTGTGATCGACGAGTTACTTCCTGATGTGCACAGAATTAAGACTCAAAGTTCACTTGTTTTTTCCTGTCATTTCCGTTGAATAATCTGAGTTATTATCGCTTTAGTTGTAACAGAAAATTGTAAATATACTGTTTTCAGCCCAGGAAAGTCGTTGCACGTGGATATCGCAACTAATCTCGTCCTTTAAATGTAGGTTATGAGTTCTAGGCACTATTGGCCTCGTAAGGAGCCATATCTCTTCGCTAGCTCTGTGGTAACGTGCTGACCTGTGAAAAAGCGTTTCTCATGGATCGCCGCTCCAGTCTCGATGACTATAAAACTTTTATCCCTTTTGTGAAAGACCTACAAGCAGTCAGATCAAACATCGATAAGGAAATCGCAAGAAAATTCTTTCGGCTCATAGTGAAATGGTGAAAATCTTACAACGCTGCACAACAGGTAACGCCTCTTTCCGCTGCTGACAAGCAAATTTTGGGTTTCTAGGAATACATTACTTTGTTTATGAAATGCCACATTTGCATACCTCTTGAGTATGACACAGCATACCAATTAAACACAGACCCAATCGAAATCTAAGTGAGTAGTAGTTTATTAATTCGTGCCGATAGAGGCACGCTTGTATACAGATACTCAGTTTTATTAAAACAGACTTTGGTCGTAAGGTTATCATGGGTAGCTTTATTTCATTTCTTATAATCCAGTGCACAGTTTTCGTAAGGTTTCTTTTAGTGTTGTTAAAGCAATACTAACCATGAGAGAGAAATTAATCATCAACGATATATGCGAATTATCTGATGTTATCAATAACAGTCTGACAATGCACATGCAGTTTATTGATTACATGCATGTAGAAAACTTGTTCTGAGTTAAGGCTGTCAAACAAGGTTTGAAGAAGAATAAAATGCCACTACCACACGCCAGCATATGTGGAAAATACTTTTCTGACGTATTTTAGCACGATGCGCTCTCCCCATACTTAATGTAAAAGTTTCGAGATTCATTGTTGCCTGGCCTTGTATTAAACCTGAAAAGAACAAAATGTCGCAGAACTTAGTCCTTTTTCCACATGCGACTACTTTGGGTTGAGAAGTGAAGGGAATTATGTTCAAAGTTCCATTAGATTGATAACTTCAGAAGACAGCAGAATTGTGTTTCAAACATGCAGCAGTGAATGTACTCGGAATCGTGACTTCTTACCTACGGTGCGCTACTAGCTGACATGTAAGTGCAGCAGCTCCAGAAGTCAAAAACAAGTCCTCCAGAACTTCCGCATTCCACAGTGCCGTGAGAGAATGTGTATATTCGGAGCTTGACTCCTCAGAGACAGACAGTTACAGTTTTTCTTTTGCACTGCACGACGTTTTCAACAAACAGGTAGCGCAATAGAGTAGCTCAAGTGGAAAGGAACACTTCCTATTTAAATTTATGCATCATACACTGTTGGAAGTTCTGTGTAGGTGTCAGTTATGTGATTTTATCTCAGTGATTACAAAATAGAGTCGAATTTATGCACTGGGTAGCCGAGGCAGTTAGTTCATGGCGATTTGGTCAGCCAAGTAAATGAATGTACTGAACATGCTGTAAACCACTACAAGGAGCCTGTGTCTCAGAATTCTCATCGAGTGTTATGAAAGAAAAATGAGCCACAGCAAAGAGGAGTTGGTGGTGTGTTGGATTGATGATGGGTTCATATACTTATCGTCTGGGTCCGATTCCAGGGAGAGAGAGATTCTGTTCTCTTCTGGCTACGCCAATTGAAGAAGGTATAATGGCACTGTGGTCTGAAATTCACATTAAACATGATTTCCTTCACTACCAAGTAAACGTTAGGTTGAATCGCAATAAGGTCAGGAGTGGCAACATGTGAAAACTTTATCACCAGTAACCTTTCTTATACTAGTTATTTATTTCTAGTGACGAAATAAACGCTATGTAGGGTCACAGGACACTTATTCCATCTTTTATTTGAGTTTCTGTATGTCGATAAAATACGTTCTGAACTGGGAATGCAACTCAGGCCGCCCTTAACGCGGAATTTGATCTCTTCGTGACAATAGAGCTCGACTATAATGAGTTGTTTGTTCAAAACTGCAGATTCCTCAACATCTCCACATATTGCGCGTCAATAGATTCGAATCCTGGCCTGGAATTAAAGTTTTCATTGTGTATTATCAAGCTCTTGCGTAAGAACACCTATGTGCTGGTGGATAATAATTTTGATTTTTAATGTATTTTCATTCGTTGTCAGCACTAACGATATCTGACGTTTTTGACTCCCAGTGAGACACAGAACTATTTGCTAAATCACTGTAAGTTCAAGGGTGTTATTCCGAGCTGCTGGTGGAGAAAAATTCGGTAACTGACGTCTCTTTGTCTGTAGTCAACAACGATATGTATGGGGATCGATTCCCAGTCAGCACTGAAGTCTTCGTCATATTATTTCTAGTTCAAAAATGCTCACATGTCGCTGCTGGTGTAAGAATCATATATTTAACGTTCGTTTTTCTTAGAATGTAACAGCGATAGTTGCCGGGTTGGAGTCCTGGGAAGGAAGAAATTAATGATTCGTCTCGTCATTTCAGCTAAAACATCTAGCTACTGCCGAGAAAATCCGATATGTCGCAGTTGATTGTGCTTCGATAACAATCCGATTTGGTTCTGGGTTCAAATCCCTGTCCAACACAATGCTTTACTTCACGGTATTTCAAGTTAATTATTTGTGAAGAAGCAATATTTAACGTTTTTCGTAGTTCATTAACAGGGTCCATAGGTGCTTTGTAGGAATTCGCGTCCGTTAAAAATGTTTACGTTATGTAATTTAAAGCTGATATTTGCTAACTGATGCTGTGTAAAATCGAGGTGTATCACTCTCTGTATGCCTAGTCAGGAATGACTATTAGTTTCCGTCAGTCACTAAATCTTTGCTTAGTCTTCATGACCTGGCTTTGAATCCATATGCGGAACGAGACGGTTCGTTGTTTCATTTGAAATTCGTACATATTCTCAACTAGCTGCTCGTGAATAGCTTACATTTTTAATGTCATTTTGTGTTAAAGAATAAGTACGGTATGTTACTTTGAAGAGGAAATCACGAATGCGATGTACTCACTACGTGCATTACCTATCTGACGTAATAATGAGAGTGGTAACATTTCAGGTACCGGGTATGTCATTTATTATAATAAATGTGAGCTTACAAGCCTTAAGGACAGTCTTATCGTTGATAAAGTGTTCCCTGATATTTGCAATATCGTGGTATTACTTTACATCTTGAGTTATTGCGATACAGAGCAGTGTTTTCTAGTGGTGATTTGTTGGAACCATTTTCAATAGTGAAACGACTGTACCGAAGAGCGTTTAGAGGACGTGCTAAACAGATGCGTTATGAGGGTTGCATGCGAATCAGGTGAAATGCAATTCAGGTCTTTCGGATACATTTGAGCACAACTGTACATTTTTGTGGTAACAGAACCAATTTCAGAATATGTATTTCGGAAAAAAGAAACAGGAACGAACATCTGTGAAGCCATGGCACAGGATTTTCTGAAACAAGTGGGACTGGTTGACAAGCTGTTGTCAGACAATAGGCAAAAATTCAGGTCGATTCAATAGCGAACCACACAAAAAAGGCACAGAAGCAAACCCGTATATATTTCAAAGTGTCGCCGTGATTCTAACCCATCAGCACGCACGATCAAAGATTTAGAGGCCTTATGCCGCCTGTATTGCGACAAAAGAAACGACAGTTTGGTCCTCCATTTACGAAACTTTCAAGACACGATAAATGAATTGCCTGGTACTACAACTCACCTACCACCAATAATTGTTCTAAAATATAACAGCCACCAGAGAAAGTAAGATAAATAATTAACCTCTCGTCAACCCCGAGACAACACAGTCAAGTCATAGCACAAGTAATACATAATATTCGTTGCGTGCTCATGAGCTGAAAAAACAGAGAAGACAAACGCAAGTGGGCGAGAATTTAGGCTGCTACACAAAACACATTGCCTGTCAAATAAATAACAATAACAGTGTCTCAAATTCTTTTTTGTATACCGGGGACCAGTCGAGGTTTGTTACACAACGTAGTAGAACAGGTCAACCAAAAAACACAAAAGTCGTCGTAAATGCATCATAGAGGCCACATCAAGGTGTAAGAAGAATATTTATGTAAGCTGTGATTATTGTTGCTGTTGTGGTCTTCAGTCCTGAGACTGGTCTGATGCAACTCTCTATGCTACTCTATCCTCTGCAAGCTTCTTCATCTCTCAGTACCTACTGCCACCAACATCTTTCTGAATCTGTTTAGTGTATTCATCTCTTGGTCTTCCTCTACGATTTTTACCCTCCACGCTGCCCTCCAGTACTAAATTAGTGATCCCTTGATGCCTCAGAACATGTCCCACCAACCGATCTCTTCTTCTAGCCAGGTTCTTCCACAAACTCCTCTTCTCCCCAATTCTATTCAATACCTCCTCATTAGTTATGTAATCTACCCATCTAATCTTCAGCATTCTTCTGTAGCATCACATTTCGAAAGCTTCTATTCTCTTCTTGTCTAAACTATTTATCGTCCATGTTTCACGTCCTTACACGGCTACACTACATACAAATACTTTCAGAAACGACTTCCTGAGACGTAAATCTATACTCGATGTTAACAAATTTCTCTTCTTCAGAAACGCTTTCCTTGCCATTCCCAGTCTACATTTTATATCCTCTCTACTTCGACCATCATCAGCTATTTTGCTCCCCAAATAGCAAAACTCCTTTACTACTTTAAGTGTCTCATTTCCTAATCTAATTCCCTGAGCATCACCCGACTTAATTTGACTACATTCCACTATCCTCGTTTTGCTTTTGTTGATGTTCATCTTATATCCTCCTTTCAAGACGCTGACCATTCCGTTCAACTGCTCTTCCAAGTCCTTTGTTGTCTCTGACAGAATTACAATGTCATCGGCGGACCTCAAAATTTTTATTTGTTCTCCATGGATTTTAATGCCTACTCCGAACTTTTCCTTTGTTTCCTTTACTGCTTGCTCAATATACAGATTGAATAGCATCGGGGAGACGTTACAACCCTGTCTCACTCCCTTCCCAACCACTGCTTCCCTCTGATGTCCGTCGACTGTTATAACTGCCATCTGCTTTCCGTACAAATTGTAAATAGCTTTTCGCTCCCTGCCACCTTCAGAATTTGATAGAGAGTATTCCAGTCAAAATTGTCAAAAGCTTTCTCTAAGTCTACAAATGCTAGAAACGTAGGTTTGCCTTTCCTTAATCTTTCTTCTAAGATAAGTCGTAGGGTCAGTATTGCCTCACGTGTTCCAACATTTCTACGGAATCCAAACTGATCTTCCTCGAGGTCGGCTTCTACCAGTTTTTCCATTCGTCTGTAAAGAATTCGCGTTAGTATTTTGCAGCTGTGACTTATTAAACTGATAGTTCGGTAATTTTCACATCCGTCATCACCTGCTTTCTTTGGGATTGGAATTGTTATATTCTTCTTGATGTCTGAGGGAATTTCGCCTGTTTCATAGATCTTGCTCACCAGATGGTAGAGTTTTGTTAGGACTGGCTCTCCCAAGGCTGTCAGTATTTCTAATGGAATGTTGTCTACTCCCGGGGCCTTGTTTCGACTTAGGTCTTTCAGTGCTCTGTCGAACTCTTCACGCAGTATCATATCTCTCATTTGATCTTCATCTACATCTACTTCCATTTCCATAATATTGCCCTCAAGAACATCGCCCTTGTATAGACCCTCTATATACTCCTTCCACCTTTCTGCTTTCCCTTCTTTGCCTAGAACTAGCTGTGATTAGCGTAGTTAATATTTATAATAACTTCTGGCAATAGAGCAAAATATTGTCATGAACTTAAGGTAAAACATTCCATAATATACTCTGGATAGGAGAAAACAATGCGATCGTCGACCATAAAAAAAACAGGTCCCACGTAGTATTTTGAAACAGTAGTGAAAGAATAAGCTGGAAAAAGGGAAGCATACAATCCTAACAACATAATGGAATAAAGTCACTTGGAAGTTGCAACATATATTAACGAATGGGTTCGTAAAGATATGTAATGCTACTTATGGCCTGTATATTTATATACACAGATCGGAGAATTGATGTGAATAAGAACAATCTATCGGACGTTAAGATTATCGTCAATGGTTTGATGGACGAGCAATTAAACGAAGACGAAGAGACCAAAGTCAAGAGCTCTCTGAATGAAAATATAGTAAGAGTTGTCGTGATAATGTAAAAGAAGGTTGGTAGACTCAACGGCCACAAGTATCAATAGGTGAAGTGCATTCTGTACGCAGACAGTGATGGAAGACGTTAAAGAACTATGGATTCACAGCAAAGGATATGAGATCCTAATACTTAATAGGACCTTAATTACGAGTATTATTAATATGTTGAGTGTGATGACCTCGAATGAAATGATATGATTAGGGGAAAATAAAGTAGGTTTAATGCGGAGGTAAAACTACCTTACATGACGGGACATGGAGACTAAGAAGAATTAGGTCAGGAACAGCAGTTGAGAAAGGAAACGGGAAACCAAAGACACTACATGACGCCAAAGTGCACCTGTAAATGAATAGACGTGATGTATGCAAATCTAATCGATTTCTATTTTCTAGGTGGACATGAATCAAGTAGAGAATGGGGAAAAGGGGGGATCTGTATACAAATATGAGAAGAAGGTAACCAAACCAATGCTGTAAGTAAAAATATAGGTACGTGAATCAGTTGGGTAATTAGACCTAAGGAAGGGGGAAACAACCACTTCTATCAATATGCCAGGGAAAGACGTTAGCATACACTTTGTTTCAGATAAAAAAACGTGCATGTGGAGGGCTGATGGACGATCATCTTCGTGGATGGAGAGAAAAAACGATCAAAGAATAACAAAAAAGTTATACAGCATGCACAGCTAATAATTAAGTACAAATAGGAAAAGAATACTAACAGCCTGCAAATTATAGCGCTAAACCAATGCATTATGAACACCTTCCAGTCATAAAGTACTAACTAGGAAGATGAGGAAACCCGATAGCTGGAGAACCCGACATGAATTAAGTATAAACTTTGTATGCAACATTGTAAACACGAGATGCGGGCACAAGCAAGAGGACAGCGCTGTTGGAACGTTGAGCCAGGGCCGCAACGATCATGAGACAACAGAAGGGAACATCGAGGAGACAGCGCAGACGAAAGGTGCACCGACGCCGTCAAAAACTACAAACGTAGGTTTGCCTTTCATTAACCTACCTTCTAAGATAAGTCGTAGGGTCAGCATTGGCTCGTGTGTTCCTACATTTCTCCGGAATCCAGACTGATCTTGCCCGAGATTGGCTTCTACCTCCAGTTTTCTGTAAAGAATTCGTGTTATTATCTTGCAACCATGACTTATTAAACTTGTAATTCGGTAATATTCACACCAGTGAGCACCTTTTTTCATTGGAATTATTATATTCTTCTTGAATTCTGAGAGTACTTCGCTTGTCTCTTGCATGTTGCTAACCAGATGGAACAGAAACCAACCACGTCAGATGTGACATACATCAGAGCATGCATATCATTTTAAAATTTATTTTTCAGTATTCCATTTGTTTGTAAATCAAGAAGACCGGCAGCTTAGCTGTTGACAACCTACTGTCAATGTAGGAATGTAAATAATGATTTAAAAAAGGGAATTATATCAAACTCCCGCTCATCCAGGTTAATGCAGATGGAACAGGTTGTCATAGTTGGCTACGCCAAGGCTTTCATTAGTCCTCACGGAATGTGAGGGCCTTGTTTGGACTTAGATCTCCTAGTGCTCTGTCAAATTCTTCTCGCAATATAATATCCCCCATCTTATCTTCGTCTACATCCTCTTACATTTCTATAATATTGCTTCAAATTCATTTCCGTTGTATAGACCTTATATACTCCTTCCACCTTTCAGCTTTCCCTTCTTTGTTTAGGATTGATTTTCCATCTGACTTGTTGATATTCATACAGCAGCTTCTCTTTTCTCCAAAGGCCTCAAATCTGTGGTTTTAATTTTTTTTTCATTTTGCGCTATATTGCATTTTTCAACATCCCACTAGCGGCATCTTCCATTTTTAAATAGCCTGCCACCGCCATCTTGGATTTTTCAATTATTCGCCATCTTGATAATGTCATAGCTTCTACATGTAGGCGAGCCCCTACTCTGCATTTAGGCTACCCGACAAGTAAAGATACAGCGCGCCAGTTAAGTATGTAGGCAGTGCCACTTATGGAATGTGTTCAAATAATTATGTGCTATCCGCCTTTCAGGAAACGAATATGTTTAATGTTGGTGCTGATGATGAGCCTAAAATGCAGTATTTGTTCGCAAGGCTGTTAATAAACTTATTAATCACCTTCAGTTGATATTTTGTAAAATATGGTGGTAATGCTTAATCAGCCACGTCAGATGTGAGATACATCAGAGCATGCATATCATTTTAAAATTTATTTTTCAGTATTCCATTTGTTGGTAAATCAAGAAGACCGGCAGCTTGGCTGTTGCCAACTTACTCTCAATATGGGAGTGTAAATAACGATTAAAAAAGGAAATTATATCAAACTCCCACTCATCCAGGTTAATGTGGATGGCACGGATAACCGAAAAACACTGATAATACGGAGGGCGATCAATAAGTGGTGCTACATATCTTTTTTCTGCCAGTTTAGGTTCAAAACGCAGAAGTTGTTGTGGAATGTCATGGAATATTCTCGCCTCAGCCCCTATAACTTCATGAAGCTCCGATGAGTGGTGGTACTATAAGAAGCCTTCAAAATGGCGTCTGTAGCGGAGGTTGAGTTTCCTTTGGCGGAAAACTAGAGCATCGCAGATATTCATAGGCGCTTGCAGAATATCTATGGAGGCCTGTCAGTGAACAAAAGCACGGTAAGTCGTTGGACGAGGCGTCTGACATGATCGTAACAAGGTCGCGAAAGCCTGTCCGAGCTCCGGATCGCCCACAGGTGTGACTCCTGCTATGCTGGAACGCGTGGACACTCAAATTCGAGGTGATCGACGGATCGCAATCAAACACCTCTCTGCACAACTGGACATCTCTGTTGATAGTGCTGTATAGGTCTACCAGTCGGGGTACCCAAAGGCGTGTGCCCTCTGGTTTCCTCGCTCCCCAACAGAAGACCAATAAAGAGGAAACAAAGGACCTTCTGTGCGAAATCGCTCGCGCGTTACGAGGCTGATTGTGATATTTCTTTTTTGTCGAACCTAGTCATAGGTGATGAAACATTGGTTCATCACTTGTAACCAGAAGCAAAACAGCAATCGATATGGCGCCACACCACCTCACCTCCGAAGGAAAAACTCAAAGCCGCACTCTCAGCTGATAAAGTCATGACGACGGTCTTCTAGGACTCTGAAGGGCTTATTCTGTTTGATGTCTTCCCTCATGCTGCGTGGTCTAGGGCGCCTTGACACGGTTCGCGCAGCTCACCAGGTCAAAGGTTCGAGTCCTCCCTCAGGCATGGTTGTGTGTGCTGTACTTAGCGTAAGTTAGTTTAAGTTGGATTAAGTAGTGTATAAGCCTAGGGACTGATGACCTCAGCAGTTTGGTGTCATAGATACTTATCACCACCACCACTTCCCTCATGGTGCAACGATCAACTCGGAAGTTTATGAGCTGTGGCTGGCTCGCGTTATGCTTTGCATTAAACCTTGGTTGCTATTCTGTGATTAGTCTCCCATGGTTATAGCGATTATGCTGTATCCTCTCTCTCCGCGAGTCGCAACAGCAGCATGTATCGATATTCTTCACATCCTTGTATTATCTTTGGTCTCGCGCTTATAGTTTCTGGCTGTGCCGTGTGCGGGCAGTTGGTCGGTTGGCGTAGAGCAGCGAGAAAGTCTCCATGGCGCGTGTCTGGCTGGGACTGCTGGCGGCGTCCACGCACGGTCAGAGTGTGAGAGGCTGTTCCCATTGCTGTAAGGTCCATGGCTCACCGATCCCGGACACGAAAGTTGAGTCTTTACTTAATCTACCAGGTAGCCCCAACTGTCAACTGTTCACATTGTGTCGTTTTAATTTCATTGTGGGCTGTTGCGGCATTCCCACGAGCAGCAACTTGTGTTTTCAAGTTGGCAAAATCCTAGCCGCCCTCCTATAGAGCTTAACTTGATTATTTTGAATTGAAGTGCACCAGCGGAATCTTCTGCCTTGTGGCCGTTAACGTTTCGGTTACCTGCTCTGGTTGTTGACGTAAATTCAGGCTGTCTATTTTCCTCGTTGTGTTGTGGCTGACCAGCACGGCGTGTAGCTTGACAGCTGAATGTGTAATTCGTTGTGGGCGTCGGTACCTTCTGCGTTGTTCCATTGAACTCCTTGTTGTGTGCTGGTCGGGTGGAGCAGAAGTTATCCTGTCGCTTGGTCCGTTTACTGTCTGTTGGTTGGGTTGCCGTCGGATTGAGAATTGTTGGGCCGACTGCCTGTCTCACCTAAGCGAGCGTTAGTGTTCGAATTCCAGGCCGATCCTAGGAACTTCTGAGCGCCGTTTGATGTGCTGTCTTTTCTAATTTGTCCTTGTTGTTTGTTTATGTATGACTTATAGCCGATTTTAAATTGAAGCTGTTTTTCCCTTAGGGCGTGAAATTGTTTGCGCCTTCAGCCTAATTTAGAGAAATGTTTTAGTATAAGGTCTTCTGCCTTTTAAATTCAAATTTCTGTTTTTGAGTCTTAAGTTACTAGCCTTCAGCCGATTTAAATTAAAATTGTTTTGCCCTTAGGGCGTGAGATTGTTTGGGCTTTCAGCCTAATTCAGAGAAATGTTTTAAGATGAGGCTTTCTGCCTTTTAAAATTCAAATTTTTGTTTTTGAGTCTTAAGTGATTGGCCTTCAGCCGGTTTTAAATTAAAGTTGTTTCTCCCTGGAGGCGTGAGATCGAATGGCGCATGTAGTAAGGAATTAAGTTCAAAAATTAATGTTTGGCTTGCTCTGTTTTTAATGTTTCCTATACTCTTGTAATGTTTGTCAAATGAATAAAATAGTATGTTAGATTGCAACTGACAGCCACTCATTTTGGCTCGTTTCCACAAATTAAACTATCTGTCCTGTCCTGCGGGTATAGCAAGGGATCTCAGTGTATTTTGCTACCCTCAGGAAACTGAAGAAACGACTTCAGCGTGTTAATCGTCATAAAAATGCAGACGAACTTTTTATCTCCATGGCAACGCAAAGCCTCACGCAAGTCTGCACACATGAGAGATGCTCACGATACTTCATCGGACTGTATCCACCCTACAGCTCAAACATCGCACTTTCGCTATGTTTGGTCCAATGAAGGATGCTCTCCGTCAGTATGAGTACGTGGGTACTCGAAAGGTTATTGATGCAGCAAGACGTTGGCTCCGACGTCGACCAATAGAATGGTACCATGCAGACATAAAGGCCCTCCCAGTAAGGTGGCGTAAGGCCGTCGCGTGGGACGGAAATTATGTTGAAAAATACGGTTTTGCAGTGAAGAGAGCGGGGAATAATGTGGTATATTTGAATCATGATTAAAGCCAACCTGGTTTCTGAAAACAAATGTGTCACATTCCTTATTGAAAGCCGCTTGTACAATGTACAGTCGTGGTCAAAACGAGCGAGACCCCTCGCCTTTTCGTTATGCTTATCCGCACAGCTTTAAAGTCTGCAACACAACGTAACAGGCTAGGCGACGAAGTGCTACCAACATACTATGCACAGGCGTGAAACTGAAAAACTATCTGAACTTTGTCAGACTGTTAGCAATCATGTGTAAGACTATATTAATGCTGATTAGTGTGTTAAACACAACACGTAAATCTAAGATATAAATTAAAGAAGAGACGCTAATTAGTATGAAATGTACTAATAAAAATGAATTTCAGCTTATCGAGATAACATAACTGTTTTAGTAAGACAAAGCACCCCAGATGGTTACGAATTAGCAAAATATTATGCGCATTCGGCCGCAAAACGTTCTGTGTCAACGTTCAGACCAGTCATACTGGATTACTGTTGCTGACCTACACATGAAAGTTTGCAAATTTTGCAATGCGTGAAGATTTCATAACGAAATTCAGTTAAAAATCATTCATTGCCACAGTTAAGTCAATTCATTTATGACAGAAGAGGAAAAAGTAGGCAGTAACAAGTATGATATTCTACAAGATTTTCATATTTACATCCACAGGGCGCCGGTACATAATAAAGGTAGCAATAAAAGTTATTGATTTGGGGGGGTGGGGGCACGAGAATTTCTTACAATTGCTTTACTGATAGTCTATCTGCCTCCATCGAGATTAGAACCGAAAACAAACCAGACCTCCCTTGCAGTAGCAAATACCTTTCACTACACTAGCAGACAGCCCAGGCAAACAACCCTCTATTATTACCCCACACATGAACAATTTCGCACTGAAAATGGCAAAATGATCTGCAGTTTCTGTTGCATAGAGCTTTCTGGAGTCAAAAACATGAATTTTCTACCTTTATGTCACCGTTTATGTGACAATCATTCGGGATGTTAGTCGAAATAACAAAATACTGTTATTAGCGAGTAAATTTAGTAGGATAATTCTGCACCACCCCAGGAAATAAACGGCTACATAGCTCCAAACGTATTCTACAATGTTTAGAATTCTCCATTAGACTCGCCGCAGCCAGAAAACTTTCATTAGTCGAAGTGTTTCTTAAGCTAGCTAGCAATGGGAATCCTCGCACTTCTAAAACGCGGTGGCATTAGTACTGGGATCTGAATTACCACCTGTACAGGCATATGTGTTTTATTTGCATTCCTGTATACGTGATTTGGATCGAAAGCGTAGTTACGACTAATACGCTGATATATCGGCTGCAACTAGAACATTTCGAATAAAGAGTAGGGGGAATTATTTATGTGGCTCTTATCTTCAGTAACTGTTGTAGCTATTTTCGTTGTTAGGATTTCGTCACCTAAATCGGTAAAAATGGAACCCTACTAGTGTGACTTTCTTGACCGTCGTCTGCCTACCCAACCCTTAAAACCCATTTACCTCGAGTACAGGTAGACCTAATAAGCAGAAATGTATCGCACTTCCTGCGGTATACGATCCCTTGGTGGTGTAAGAAATTCATTTTTATTAGTACAGTTCATACTAATTAGCGTTTCTTCTTTCATTTATATCTTATATTTATGTGTTGTTTGACACACTAACCAGCATTAATATAGTATTACACGTGGCTGAAAGCTGTCTCACAAAGTTCGGATAGTTTCTCAATTTCACACCTGTGCATGGTATGTTGGTAACACTTCGTCGCCTTGCCTTGTATGCTGTGTATCAGACTTTAAAGCTGTGCGGATCAGCATAACGAAAAGGCGAGGGGTCTCCCTCGTTTTGTCCACGGCTGTACATAGGTTTTTAGAGTAAACTGCGATTTGCTGTATTTGCAAAATAAGCTCGACGCAAATTCTGAATTACTTGCGCATTATTCTCCAGAAACGATACCTTATTTATAGAATTATATTTCATTATGATTTGGTTGTAACAACTTTCTGTTTTCTGTACATTTTTTTCCGTACGACGATTCTCATTTTCCGGAGAATCAAAACATGTCCGGTACATTCAAAGCAGATCTGTCCCTCACACGTCTGACGTGTCCCAGTAAATCCGTTTGCGCTACGGCCGGTTGTTCCCGCGTTCGAACCGTTCTCGTCCTCTTTCTCTGCCGAGGAGCTCACAGGGTATCGGTATAGAGGCAGCAGACTCGCGATTACAAGGGTACAGACTGGACCCTGCCTCGTCTTCCGGCTGTTCGACATGAGTCACGTGCGTATACTCGTTCGAATTAAAGCAAGCACTTTAAACTTTGTTTCTGACGTTTTATTAAAAAAATTAGTCCATATGCTCTTTGTTCATTAAACGACTGTGGGGAACTGTATCGAACGCCTTGCGGAAGTCAAGAAAAACAGCATTTACCTGGGAACCCGTGTCTATGGCCCTCTGAGCCTCGTGGACGAATAACGCGAGCTGGATTTCACACGATCGTCTTTTTCGAAACCCATGCTGATTCCTACAGAGTAGATTTCTAGTCTCCAGAAAAGTCATTATACTCGATCATAATACGTGTTCCAAAATTCTTCAACTGATCGACGTTAGAGATATAGGTCTATAGTTCTGCACATCTGTTCGATGTCCCTTCTTGAAAACGGGGATGACCTGTGCCGTTTTCCAATCCTTTGGAACGCTTCGCTCTTCTAGAGACCTACGGTACACCGCTGCTACAAGGGGGGCCGGTGACGCGAGCTGCCGCTCCCGGTCCCCCGGCTCCCCGCACGCTGAGCTTCAGCTGCCCCCCCCCCCCCCTCCCTCACTCCTCCCCATACCCTCACGCTGCCCGCGCTCGCTGTCAGCAGTGTTTACGACTTCGGCCGGCGTGAGTCACAGGGCGCAGATGCAGCCCTCGCCACCCTCTGGAGTCGGAATAGCTGCGCAGTCTCCGGGGGTGTCCGGTAATCCAGCGGCTGGAAACGGCACCCCGCGACTCCGCGCACCCCTTCTGTCGCGTGTATGCGTTACGTGGACGCAATATCAGCACAGCTAGTTATCGCGTCCTCTCCGGGGAATTGGTGTATACACTGTGTCATCCCCACGAATTCCGCACTGTGGGTGGGCACTCGTTATAGGGAGCGGACTGCAAATACAATTACGTCAGTCGCCGCCAGGAGTGGACCCTCTCAGCCGGACGATGAGCCGCCTGCCTGCAAACGGGACACTTCCACTCCGGAGGAGTGACATTTTCCATAACACCGCTATCCTTGCCACCTGAGCGATTTAAGCTAGGTTGTTTACTCTTCTTTTCTTTTTTTCTCAAAATAGAACCAAAGAATTTTTACAAGTTACGATTTTATAATTGCAAAACCTTATTTTTTTTAATTTCGTGCTGAACAGCCGGGCATGGGAGCAACACGGTCATGTGTACACTTGGTTGGGGACGGACCATCACCGAACTGGTCGGAGCGACACCTTTAGCCGACGACAAGCGACGGCGAAAAGATGACACTGTTTTGTTCTCATTATTGTAAAAATAAACAAAAGAATATGAAAAGATGTATAAATTTTGTCTTTTGTAATGGTCAGTGTTCATGCTGTGTCAGTAATAAAAGGTGGTCTGTCAGGTAATTTACCAAAGACAATGTAACGGTCAATACGACAACAACACTTCTGCTAATAGTGATATTACATTGTCATAAAGACTGGAAACAAATATTTTACTGCTGGAGTGTCCAAAATACAAACAATGTCTCAAAAGATCGTTTGAAAAAAAAATTCCAGTATCGTATTGGAAGCTTTAAAGACCTACGAATGAAATACAATGTTCTACATGTTCACGAAAAACGAAGTAATCAGAGATAATACCATTATTATCCATTAACATGGGAAAATTAAAGTTCACAAGGCTTACTCGTTTTGCCACACGGGGTAGCGGCGCGGTCTTAGGCGCCTTGTCACGGTTCGCACGGCCTCCCCCGTCGGAGGTTCGAGTCCTCCCTCGGACATGGGTGTGTGTGCTGTCCTTAGCGTAAGGCAGTTTACGTTATATTAAGTAGTGTGTAAGCGAAGGGACCGATGACCTCAGCAGTTTTGTCCCATAGGAACTTACCACTCACTCGTCCTCAAAATATCAGAAGTTTAGTTACTGCAAAGCCAAAAAATCTGTACAGAATCATTCTAAGAAACATATAAATTCGATAGTATCTCAAGTGTCGAGTATAAGAAAAGTTCATACCTGACGTTCTAACAACGAACTTGTAACGAATTAAAATATCTCTGGTTGGCGGCTGCAGCAACGCAATATAAACCACCATTCCAAAGCTGTTATCTTACGTCGTCGTAGACTAAATTGCAAAACCAGCTGTATGCTAAGAATACGTACTTTAGGCAACAACTTGCAAACAAAACGAGATCATATTAACACGTGGCTATATATCTCAGCCGGCCACGGTGGCCGAGCGGTTCTAGTCGCTTCAGTCCGGAACCGCGCGACTGCTACGGTCGCAGGTTCGAATCCTGCCTCGGGCATGGATGTCTGTGATGTCCTTGGGTTAGTTAAGTTTAAGTAGTTCTAAGTTCTAGGGGACTGATGACCTCAGGTGTTCAGTCCTATAGTGCTCAGAGCCATTTGAACTGTATAACTGAATGTATGAGTCCATATCAGATATACGATGTTCACAGTATGCCAGCACACGGTCACATAAAACGAGGCTCATACCAGCAACGCGCACTAACTACGAAAACCACATTCGAGCCCAATCAAGAAAATAAGTCTGTGGGAACCGCAGAGCATAAATTACGAATACAGATGACAGAGGAATAAAGGTGCTTTCATGATCTGACGCTGATTTATAATACAATATGAGGCTAGTAGAAATTAGGCCTCAGTTAAATCGTGTCCTTTTTTGACGAAAATTGTATTCTCTCAAATACATTTCATAGTATGTAGTCACCGAAGAAAAATATTTCGACAACACTGTGTCCCACACAATGTTACCCTTACCCGAGGTCAGGACATGTACAGTACGTTAACAGTTAGACCGTCAGAAGCCTACAGGTTGAAACCTTCCCGTCTCCTCTATATCCCTTTTGTTACGCAACCTTCTCTTTTACAATAGTCTATGAAACCCTCTCTTAGGATTTCTATCTCTTGCTTTCTCAATCTTCGCATACAAATTTAAATGCTGCTTATTAAAAGTGATTTTCTGATTGTTTCGACGAAACACAGAATGTGTCGTCATCGTGACCCTCAGTCGTTACCTGCAATAAGCCAAAACTGTTCCTTACCTTTTTTACTGTTACTGGATCGCCATCTGACTGCTACATCGAACTGCGACATGAATATACTTACTATGTTTTACTATACTCTATTAGCTGCTGGTGGGCTGTCATAAGTGGCTGTATTTATTACCAAAGGTGACGTTATTGTTTAATAGCAAAGCTGACGTTATTCTTTAATTAATTTGACTGATGTTACGTAATTCATAGTTAAACTTTTTCTTGACAACAATAAAATTTTGCAAAGCTTTACGTTGATGGTTTTTGGGATGGATTATACTCAGTAATGTAATATTGCTGGCAAAAATTAATTATATTCTCAATGAAATGATTTTACAAACGTTCAAATGTGACTTACTTTTTACAACAATCTTACAACTAGCATTGCACAAACTTACATTCAGTAGTCTTGAGTTCCTCAAAAAATATTTCAATAATATTAGTTCCTCTTATGATAATAGTTAGCTGATGTCTCTGTACATCCGTTTACAATCTCTTGTAAATCATAGCTTGTGGCTGGCAGACACACCGCTCCTCTCAACCTCTCGCTTCACACCTGCTGCCGACTCGCTTCACATCTCGCATACTACTGACTTCCTGCGAACTCTTTAAGTGCGGTCTCCCCCGCCAACAATGCTTTCTGATGCAGACAATCCCTGCTACCATTACAAAATGTATCAATGCGCGGTCTTTCCCGCTGTTTTCTTAAAATGTATACGTACTCGGTCTCTCCCGCCATTTTCAATATTATATCAATGTGCAGTCTCTCCTGCCAACAATACTTTGGTGCAGACATTCCCTGCTACCACAATTATTTCCAACATGACAAATATTAGTTATTCCCACTTAATTCTATTAATAAAATATAAACATCTTTCATAAACTGTGGTTTGATTGACAATAGACAGTAGAAATATACACGTCTTACAAGGTGAATTCCGCAGCAGTGCCTCATTAATGTATCGAGATTTGGACGAACTACTACATACACAGAAACCTGTGTGTCATGAAGAATAAACCGTTTCGAATTGTGTGTCCTATTGAGACTTCGGATTCATGTGCTCCGTCTGGAATATGTGTATGAACAGTAACATGAATACTATTCACCTTATAATACGTGGTCTATGTCTCGTAGAAATTAATAAGCATCTATGTCACGACTGTTTTCCGGAGAATTGAGCAAGTGCGAACTTGGTGCTTTAATGTGAAAAACCATTGCAAGAGAAAGTCTACACTAAACAGTATTTTATGAATGGTGGGCTATTCCCTGGGTTATCAGGTCGTGGGGACTACAGTCATCCACATCACAACGACTGAAAGAGGATGAGAGATTAACGTACGCCAACAAGAGAGTCGTTAGAGACGGAGAACAAGCTCGGCTTATTGGATGATCCGGAAAGAAATCAGCAGTGCCCCTTCATAGGATCATCGAGGGATTTGCGTTAAGCAGTTTCGAGAAATCACGCTATATAAAAATGTGAATCGCCGGACGGAGATTTCAACCGTTGTCCTCCCGGATGGGAGTTCAGGGTGCCGACGGCTCGATCACCCCGCTGGGTCGTCCGGTAGCGGCTGTTAAACGCGCATCGCGCTCTCGTCGACAGAAGGCGAGCATTGCACAGCTATTGCGAACTGTGCATGTCAGGATGTGAAAAGCCTATTTTCTGAAAAACTGCATTTGTCAACAATTAAAGTGTGGTTAGTGACATACTGCAATCAGCAGAGCCCACATTTCAAGTATGTCTTCTACTGTCAGCAGACGAACAATTTTGCTACAGCTTCCTGTGAGTGATTTCACAGTATGGTCTTTCTCCACCCTGTAGACATAAGTTAATTATCGGAGCGCATGCCGTTAGCGGAAAAGGAAGCTGTGGCAGAACAGGTACGGGGATATTACAGGTGAATCTGTCTGTGAACGTTTCATCATTACACCTACTGTGCATAACGAAATGAAACTGGTGGCTTATGTAGGTATGATATGCAGCTAGTCGCATTTTTAATTTGATACGATTTATTCTACCATTAATTAGTTTTAGAATGAATGTGGCTTAGTCATCATAGCCAGGCGTACCAGGAACATTATTTTCTGGACCATTCGCAGCTAGACCTAGGACCGTGGCGATTGCACTGCCTTGTTTAATTTATAACGAGTGCAATCCGACAGTGTATATTTTAGTCAGCTTCAACACACACACACACACACACACACACACACACACACACACACACACACACAGACAGACAGACAGACAGACAGACAGACAGACAGACAGACGCACGCACACTCACATAAACACACACACAACACTCAGGTGCACTTGGTTTCACAGTAAACCAACTTTCATGAGGAAGTCTAATAACCACGACTTCCTCATCGAGCTGTATGTGGTGTGGAAAATAATCAGCAGACACCCCACCCCAGATTCCTTAAAGAGTCGAACTCCCATGAGTAAAGAAGCTTCAAGCGTAAGCATAATAACGTCTCAATGGGTATGACGTAATAACTCACGTACTATGTGTCGTCCAATAATATCATTTTGCAGGTACGTTCAGTGGCATATGTGGATAGCTTGCAGCGTGCAGTGTGCCACTGGCCTATGGCTACGTGTAAGTGGTGCCTTCGATCTGTGTGGAATGAACGCTCTGAGTATGGAGATCGCCCCTCTCCGATTCAGATGTTAGTTATCTAGTTAGTTACATGTTCCATAGATCATTTGAACGACTCTTTTATAGAAATGATGTGGGACGAGTAATTGTTCAGGATATGTATATATGATTACTGTCAACATTAACGAACACACTATCATTTTGTTCCTATTCGTGCAACTACACTTAAAAACAAATTTTTTATGGCTATCTGTTTTTAAGTAGAAATTCTTCAATGGAATGAATGGAGTTGTCCAGAAGAAATGATTTTAATTTAGATTTCAAACTTGCTTCGCTAACTGTTACCCATTTTATATTATTGGGCAAATGATTAAAAACTTTTATTGCCGCATGCTAAACTCTCTGAGCCACTGACGTCTTTAACAATGGACAATAAAAGTCATTTTTCCCTCTGATGTTCTAGATATCATTGTTCTTCTCAAATTGTGGTAGATTATTTATGACGAATTTCATTGGCTAAAATGTGATCGTGACGGCGATATTAAAGTGCGTATCTCCCGACGTCCGTGGATGAACACCACATATCATTCTTACTCCTCGGTTTTCTGTAATCACTACTTTCTTTGTAAGTGATGAGCTACCCCAGAAAATTATTCCGCACGTCGTTGCTGAGTGGAAATATGCAAAATATGTCAGGAGATTGATACGTTTGTTTCCAAGATTAGAAGTTATATGAAGAACTGTTTGAGAAGCTCGGTAATATTCTTCCAGTTCAAGTTACCATCAATATGAACAACCAAAAATCAGGAGCATTCTAATCTACTTACTGACTCCTGGTCATGTGCTACATCAATTACTGGTATGACCATCTTTGTTGTAGAGAACTGAATGTGGAGCGTTTTTTTTCAAAATTTAATGACAGAGCATTTTCAGAGAACCACTTAAATATTCTTTTGAAAATATCATTTACTAACTCTCCTGTTGCTTTCTCTCTAATGGAATTTATTATAATACTGGTATCGTCTACAAGAAGTATCAATTTTGCTTATTAAATGTTGAGTGGAAGGTCATTCACATACATAAGGAATATGATAGGACCTAAAATCGAACTCTGTAGTACTCCATTTGTGATTTTATTCCAGTCTCTAAAATTTTCTACCTCTCCTACATTGTCCAAAATATTCAGCACAATCTTCTGCATTCTGTTTGTCAAGTCTATTTCAAACGAGCCACATATTCTATAAATCTTGAGGTTCTTCTAAGAGACTATTGTGATATGCACATTGAAGAACTTGAAGAGATCACAAAAAATACCAATTTGTGATATATTTTATTTAAGGCTTATACTATCTGGTGAGTGACTGTATAAATAGAATTCTCATTTGAGCAACCTGTCTGAAATCCGAAGTGTGATATGCTGAGTAAATTGTTTCCACGTAAGTGTGTGACTACACTTGAATAGATTACCTTTTCGAGTATTTTGGAAAAAGATGTCAGTAAGGAAACTGGACGATAATTTTGTAAGTCTGTCTTGTCACCTTTCTTATGAAGTGGTTTAATAACTGCATGGAAAAATTTAATAACTGTATGGAAAAATTCCTTGTACTAATGACACACTGCATGTATCACCAAGGACATTGCTTATTACGTTGGAACAATTTTTCAGAATTGTTTTTGAAAGTCCATTATCCACACAGAGCTTTTTTTTCTTACAATTTTTATAACTGCATAATTTTCAATGACGGATTTTGGTGCTACTTTTAATTGCTTAAAGTTCTGTGGAATGACATTTTCAATATAGTCTCTTTCTTGTTCAATTCAACTATTTAATCTTATATTTACTGCTATGTTTAGAAAGTGGTTGTTGACAGTACTTGTAACTTTTGAATTATCAGTCACAACGTTGTCCTTTAGTTTAATTGTTATGGAATCATGGATTCTGACTAAGTGTTTTGTCTCATGATTCACAATGCCCAGTATAGTTTTAATATTATTTATTTGTTGGGACATGTATATTTCTGTATGATTGAATGACTTTCTTTAATGTTACAGTATTTTTTATAGTATGCAAGTTATGTCGGATCTTTACTTACTATGTTACTTGCTTTATTTAATATCTCTTGGATGCATTTTAGGAAAGCAACTTTCAAATATTTCCATAAATTTACCATGGAATACACTGAATTTGGTATTAGCTGTAGTGTTGACAGATTGCCAACACTATGCACATTATTTAAGGGAGGCGGCCATTAAGCAAGCAGGCGGACTTGATGGTCTGAAACAGGAGACTTATAAATGATATAAAGAAAAGTACGTAGCTGCTGGAATACTTAACTTTAATCCACCATTAGTATACAGCGTTCTTGATGAGACATTTCATACGATAACTATCAAACTATCAATTGGTATGTAAGGCTAATGGCGCCTTGCTAGGTCGTAGCCATGAACTTAGCTGAAGGCTATTCTAACTATCTGCTCGGCTAATGAGCGATGCTTCGTCAGTGTAATCGCTAGCAATGTCGTCCGTACAATTGGGGCGGGTCCTGTTCCGTATCTCGAGACCTGCCTTGTTGTGGCGCTCGGTCTGCGATCACACAGTGGCGACACGCGGGTCCGACATGTACTAAATGGACCGCGGCCGATTTAAAGCTACCACCTAGCAAGTGTGGTGTCTGGCGGTGACACCACATTAGCATCTCTTTCTACATATATATCATCCCATATCACCCCCACTCTTAAACGATTTCATTCTTTTCTCATTAATAAGCCTCACTGCTTTGAACACACAAATTGCTTCACCCTGAGCACTGTTTATAAAAATGTTATCAGTTAGTGTCCAACAATTTCGCTGCAGACGAGCTGGAAAATTTACCAGTGAAACTAGATTGAAACACCAAAATAATAATTTTAATTCATTATGCCTGTCCGTATGTTTTAAGAATCCTACATTGAAATTTCCACGAACAATTGTTTCTTCTCGTCTGTATTTGCTAAACTGCATGCAATGGAAATAGGCTGAAAGGTACTGGCTCTGACACGTGAGTTGTGGATGTGATACTTGTCCAAATTATTATTGATAACAAGAATAAAGGGTTCATCTCTATACACTGAATTGAGAGACAGGTTGCTTAGAGCATCATTTACTACAAAACATTCCTGAGTGGAAACAGCGCATCATTAACAAATGTAATAGTTTACTCCGTCATACTTTGGAGATGAGTGGAAGCTGGAACATAAAATTTGTATTATAAATATAATCTACAACAATTGAGCAGTAAAGTCTGTGAAGAAGGGAAGAAAATAAACTGGTAATTTAAGTGAATGAAGTAGACAGTTTAGCACTCATCATGATGACTGTGTCGATCTAGTTGGTTGTAGGAAGGTATATGCAGAAAACCCAATTAGCTGAGTCTTGAGTAAGCCATTACCTGTAAAAGTGTAAGTGAAAGCAAGAGGCCCCGTTTAGTTTAAAATGAAAAAACTCATTTACTCTTGCGTCATCATGGAAGTCTCGCCCCCTGGTGCTGCCGGCACTTGCCAAAGTTGAGTAGTGAGAAGATGGGCCGCAGAAGATGCCTGCAGTAGAAGTGATCTGCTTAAGGACCGGTGTAGAAGTAGTACCTTCTGCGCAGCTGTCCCTGACCAGAAGACGAAAGAAATTCTGTTCCATTCAAACTAAAACGTGAAACTCCTCAGCCTCCGTCTAGATGAAGAGTAATATTCTGTTCTGCATCGGTCTCCGCCCAGACGCAGAGAAAAATTAAAAACGATGCCCCTCTGAGTCTTCTGTGGAGAAATCGACAAAAACTGCTGGTTGTCTAATCCAGAGGAAAGTTAGAAGTACCGACAATGAGAGATCTTGTAGGGAACAGTTCCCCCTCTCACTCCCGAAAAATTTACTCTCTCTCTCCCGAAAAGTTGGTTCTAATTATAGCCAATCTCTTAATTTTTCACTTTAAACAAATTTGCAACAATTTTGTAAGAGGCTGCACCGTGTAAAAAGGTGGTGACGCGGAGCTTTGTGAGAAAACTCCTGCTCCATCCCATTCAAAAGGAGACGCTTGTTCTCCCACTCTGGCTATGTTTAAGACACTGTCCAATCAAACGTGTGCCCTGTTTCCCACATCAAAGCTCGGCTTAAAAAATCCAAGTCTCGCTGACAGTGTGGCATGGAGCTTAAATCCCAAAGTGGGCCGAATTTGTGCACGACTGCGCTCCCACATCCTCTGGGCCTCCTCGCACAACAAGAAAGGCTCAGTGAAGATATCTTCACGACAGCTTAGCAAACACACCAGCCAGATACTACATGCAAACGCAGTACACGAATTAATAGAAAATATTTTATTCTAATTGTTACAACTGCAGTGATCAAGCACGTTTCATTTGAATATCAAATCTCACACTATACGAACACTAAAAAGGAAAACAGTCCCTCACTTGACTGAGTAACTAGTACAGCTAACTAAAGCTAAACCAACGGGCTGGTTCCAATCTGACACATTTCAATTGTTTGCGAAATGTCCTGCAAGCAGAGCCAGCAGCAAGGAAGCAATAAGACGTCTTGCCTGATGCTGAAATTTTGCTACATGAACACAGACAATGTAGTGAGCAATAAAATTTTTTTCGCTTCGTCAGTTTGTTGGGGATGTCAGCAAACAAACGTTTCAAACAGCTTTGAAATTATGTGTAAATTTTGAAGGAAGCTATGTCTGCCCTGGGGCCTTGGTAACAAATAACGAAAAACTTAATTTCCAGTCAGCATTAACTCGTTTCTACCTAACCAGCAGAGGACGAGTGTAAGACTTTAAATTTGTATGTGACTCACCTGAACGAGAGGGGTTCGGTTACACACTGTTGCACCAAGCCAAACAGAAGCATCGATTGACCACGATGCATATGAATTTAGTGTTGACATATCTCTGAAACAAACAAATTAATAATTGGATTGAGAATATGGAAGGATAATAATGTGGGCTGCAATCAAATGAGGCCGGCCGGAGTGGCCGAGCGGTTAAAGGCGCTACAGTCTGGAACCGCACGACCGCTACGGTCGCAGGTTCGAATCATGCCTCGGGCATGGATGTGTGTGATGTCCTTAGGTTAGTTAGGTTTAAGTAGTTCTAAGTTCTAGGGGACTTATGACCACAGCAGTTGAGTCCCATAGTGCTCAGAGCCATTTTTTTGCAATCAAATGATTAGTTGTGATTATTCTTTTATTCAAATCACACACAGTCATTCCGAATGGTGCCCTAATACAGGTTGCTACCGAACACAATATACATCCAAAATCAATAGTTTCGCAGTGCAAGCAATGTGTTCGTATGCAATGACGAATGTAAACTAAAAGCACTGGGCCATGCATCAAGTCACTTAAACTGCAACAAAATCCTAAAGTTCAAATCAGTGTGTACAAATTCACTGTGGCTGATATGTTCAATCACAGTTACCCTGTGAGTCTATGCCTATTAGAATTAAGTGACAAAGTATTACTAAGTCCTGAAGTGGTCCACATCGGAATTCCCGAATAAAATATAAGGCCAAGCGGATCTCTGTGTGCATAAAACTTATCAAAACCAACCTTCAACCAAGTGACAAAGACCAAAGATGACCACGAATTCTGCTCTGTCAATCAGTTTAAAAACCTGGTCATCCAACCCACTACTTGACTCAATGTAACAACCTACAACTTGAACAGCATCTGTAAAATAATGGATTTTACAACTTTCATACACCTCAAACATATACATGTGACACATGCTCTTGCATTGTCCAATTTTAAACACAGTTAGATAAATGCCTCTACGCAAAATTTTATAGACCACAAGTTGAAATCTTTATTCACTTTCTCACTGCACCTTACGTAATTCAAATGATAATATTACAAGCATTAAGTTACTAAAATTCTCATTAAATAAACGTAAGGGTGATGGGATAACGGCACAAACCTCTGATGCTGGTTATAATTGTTAGTACGCACATGGAGAAGTCTGTTTTGGCTTCACTCATCAAGTTTACAGTAAATTATTTATGACAATTAGTGCATATGTTTAAAAATAATAGAAAAATGTCATTCCCTCACTGACATCAAGATATTCCCGACCATGTACCATAAACATATATAGTGTGTCTGTATAGCTTGTTATTGATTTTTAAATAGTTTTTAGTATAAATGTTAATAAGTTTGTTAATAATGACTTTATATGGAATTATGGTAATAATTTTGTGAGGTGGTCTCGCTACCTCAGCTCGACATGGTTAGATTTTTCGCAGCTTATCTCGAAGCAGTTTTAGCGTTTTCAGTGAATGTTCTAAGTTTCAGTTTATTTTACACACTTCCTTCAGCATGCAGCGGAATATTCTCCCCCACTCAGCCAAATGCTCCGTGTTTCAGTACAACTTCGCTTCGCTCCCAGCTTCAGGCAGTGTTGGCTTCGGTCACACAGATTGAGGCTGTTGCCAATGGGCATCACTGTGGGGGTCCGGATGGGGGTTTGACGGGGATGGCCAGCTCGTCCCACGCATCCCCCGATCGGACTACGACTGTGGTTGCCCGGGATACTGCCCGCATTGAGGCTGATCCCTCACCTGTGGTAGAGTGGGAGGCCGTCTCAAGGTGTGGCAGGGGGCGAAAGACATTCTGGAGGGCTGAACGGAAGGCCTCTCCAGTTTGTCTGACGAACCGGTTTCAGGCTCTGTCTCAGGCTGATACTGATCTTCAGCCTGACATGGCTGCTTGTCCTGTTCCAGAGGTTGCCCCTCAGTCTGCAAGATCCGGGCGGTCGCAGAGGGTGGGCTTACTGGTAGTTGGGAGCTCCAACGTCAGGCGCGTAATGGGGCCCCTTAGGGAAATGGCAGCAAGAGAGGGGAAGAAAACCAATGTGCACTCCGTGTGCCTACCGGGGGGAGTCATTCCAGATGTGGAAAGGGTCCTTCCGGATGCCATGAAGGGTACAGGGTGCACCCATCTGCAGGTGGTCACTCATGTCGGCACCAATTACCTGTGTCGCTATGGATCGGAGGAAATCCTCTGTGGCTTCCGGCGGCTATCTGATTTGGTGAAGACTGCCAGTCTCGCTAGCGGGATGAAAGCAGAGCTCACCATCTGCAGCATCGTCGCAGGACTGACTGTTGACCTTTGGTACAGAGCCGAGTGGAGGGTCTGAATCAGAGGCTGAGACGGTTCTGCGACCGTGTGGGCTGCAGATTCCTCGACTTGCGCCATAGGGTGGTGGGGTTTCGGGTTCCGCTGGATAGGTCAGGAGTCCACTACACGCAACAAGCGGCTACACGGGTAGCAGGGGTTGTGCGGCGTGGGCTGGGCGGTTTTTTAGGTTAGATGGCCTTGGGCAAGTACAGAAAGGGCAACAGCCTCAACGGGTGCGGGGCAAAGTCAGGACATGCGGGGACCAAGCAGCAATCGGTATTGTAATTGTCAACTGTGGAAGCTGCGTTGGTAAAGTACCAGAACTTCAAGCGCTGATAGAAAGCACCGAAGCTGAAATCGTTATAGGTACAGAAAGCTGGCTTAAGCCAGAGATAAATTCTGCCGAAATTTTTACAAAGGTACAGACGGTGTTTAGAAAGGATAGATTGCATGCAACCGGTGGTGGAGTGTTCGTCGCTGTTAGTAGTAGTTTATCCTGTAGTGAAGTAGAAGTGGATAGTTCCTGTGAATTATTATGGGTGGAGGTTACACTCAACAACCGAGCTAGGTTAATAATGGCTCCTTTTACCGACCTCCCGACTCAGCAGCATTAGTGGCAGAACAACTGAGAGAAAATTTGGAATACATTTCACATAAATTTTCTCAGCATGTTATAGTCTTAGGTGGAGATTTCAATTTACCAGATATAGACTGGGACACTCAGATGTTTAGGACGGGTGGTAAGGACAGAGCATCGAGTGACATTATACTGAGTGCACTATCCGAAAATTACCTCGAGCTATTAAACAGAGAACCGACTCGTGGAGATAACATCTTGGACCTACTGATAACAAACATACCCGAACTTTTCGACTCTGTATGTACAGAACAGGGAATCAGTGATCATAAGGCCGTTGCAGCATCCCTGAATATGAAAGTTAATAGGAATATAAAAAAAGGGAGGAAGGTTTATCTGTTTAGCAAGAGTAATAGAAGGCAGATTTCAGACTACCTAACAGATCAAAACGAAAATTTCTGTTCAGACACTGACAATGTTGAGTGTTTATGGAAAAAGTTCAAGGCAATCGTAAAATGCGTTTTAGACAGGTACGTTCCGAGTAAAACAGTGAGGGACGGGAAAAACCCACCGTGGTTCCACAACAACGTTAGGAAACTACTGCGAAAGCAAAGAGAGCTTCAGTGCAAGTTTAAACGCAGCCAAAACCTCTCAGACAATCAGAAGCTAAACGATGTCAAACTTAGCGTAAGGAGGGCTATGCGTGAAGCGTTCAGTGAATTCGAAAGTAAAATTCTATGTACCGACTTGACAGAAAATCCTAGGAAGTTCTGGTCTTACGTTAAATCAGTAAGTGGCTCGAAACAGCATATCCAGACACTCCGGGATGATGATGGCATTGAAACAGAGGATGACACGCGTAAAGCTGAAACACTAAACACCTTTTTTCAAAGCTGTTTCACAGAGGAAGACCGCACTGCAGTTCCTTCTCTAAATCCTCACACAAACGAAGAAATGGCTGACATCGAAATAAGTGTCCAAGGAATAGAAAAGCAACTGGAATCACTCAATAGAGGAAAGTCCACTGGACCTGACGGGATACCAATTCGATTCTACACAGAGTACGCGAAAGAACTTGCCCCCCTTCTAACAGCCGTGTACCGCAAGTCTCTAGAGGAACGGAGGGTTCCAAATGATTGGAAAAGAGCACAGGTAGTCCCAGTCTTCAAGAAGGGTCGTCGAGCAGATGCGCAAAACTATAGACCTATATCTCTGACGTCGATCTGTTATAGAATTTTAGAACATATTTTTTGCTCGAGTATCATGTCGTTTTTGGAAACCCAGAATCTACTATGTAGGAATCAACATGGATTCCGGAAACAGCGATCGTGTGAGACCCAACTCGCTTTATTTGTTCATGAGACCCAGAAAATATTAGATACAGGCTCCCAGGTAGATGCTATTTTTCTTGACTTCCGGAAGGCGTTCGATACAGTTCCGCACTGTCACCTGATAAACAAAGTGATAGACTACGGAATATCAGACCAGCTGTGTGGCTGGATTGAAGAGGTTTTAGCAAACAGAACACAGCATGTTGTTATCAATGGAGAGACGTCTACAGACGTTAAAGTAACCTCTGGCGTGCCACAGGGGAGTGTTATAGGACCATTACTTTTCACAATATATATAAATGACCTAGTAGAGTCGGAAGTTCCATGCGGCTTTTCGCGGATGATGCTGTAGTATACAGAGAGGTTGCAGCATTAGAGAATTGTAGCGAAATGCAGGAAGATCTGCAGCGGATAGTCACTTGGTGCAGGGAGTGGCAACTGTCCCTTAACATAGACAAATGTAATGTATTGCGAATACATAGAAAGAAGGATCCTTTATTGTATGATTATATGATAGCGGAACAAACACTGGTAGCAGTTACTTGTGCAAAATATCTGGGAGTATGCGTGCGGAACGATTTGAAGTGGAATGATCATGTAAAATTAATTGTTGGTAAGGCGGGTACCAGGTTGAGATTCATTGGGAGAGTGCTTAGAAAATGTAGTCCATCAACAAAGGAGGTGGCTTACAAAACACTCGTTTGACCTATACTTGAGTATTGCTCATCAGTGTGGGATCCGTACCAGATCGGTTTGACGGAGGAGATAGAGAAGATCCAAAGAAGAGCGGCGCGTTTCGTCACAGGGTTATTTGGTAACCGTGATAGCGTTACGGAGATGTTTAATAAACTCAAGTGGCAGACTCTGCAAGAGAGGCGCTCTGCATCGCGGTGTAGCTTGCTCGCCAGGTTTCGAGAGGGTACGTTTCTGGATGAGGTATCGAATATATTGCTTCCCCCTACTTATACCTCCCGAGGGGATCACGAATGTAAAATTAGAGAGATTAGAGCGCGCACGGAGGCTTTCAGACAGTCGTTCTTCCCGCGAACCATACGCGACTGGAACAGGAAAGGGAGGTAATGACAGTGGCACGTAAAGTGCCCTCCGCCACACACCGTTGGGTGGCTTGCGGAGTATAAATATAGATGTAGATGTAGAACTGCCTAGTGGACTCGCCGCCGTTCTTTATGTCACAGTCACTCAGTGCTGTCATTCTCAAATACTCGATGAATAAAGCCTTGGTAACCTGTGCAACATGAGTTATCCTGCCTCAGTATATGTGCCCAGTTTTTAACTTTAAAATTTTTCAATTATTGTGTTAAAACTTTAATACAAGATTACATCTCTTATGAGTAGAATATGACAGCATTTTTAATTTTTTAAAATCCGCCATTAACTGCCTGAAATACCGAAAGTAAAATTTTTGTTACCCCTGGAATCGTTAGGTTGGCATTCTGCAACTGGGACTTGGTTACCAGATGACCAACTCACATGTTTTGTGATATACGTAGGTGTTCCTGCAATACCTCCAGCCAAAGCAAAGCCTGCGGCAGCCAGAGGAAATAAATCGTATAAAACTCAAAAAGCGATATGTAATCACAGCTACGTAAATCGCCGATGAATATTTCTGTTGGCCCACTTCCATACGTAGGAGCGATTTTCTGTATGATCAGCCATTTGACAGCACCTGCTGGACAAACGCCCCTATTACACTTTAACATGCATCACGGTATTCAACTCTGGGCGTATAAGGTGCAAGCTCTTGCTCCATGTTATCTAATGCCATGCACCTGCCCCACTAGATCTTCGTCCCAGGCTCGTCTTATTTCTTCAGATTTGGCAGACAAACGGCTCACGTACTCTCAGCTCACTTGATTGGTGTGCCGCCCCTTTGACTTCATTTTCATTGCGATCACAACTATGTCTTCCACAACAGTCTGTTACATGATACATCTGTTTGTTTCTCTGTCTATTCCAGTAAGTCCCAAGATGCATATCTCCATTTCCTAACGAGCAGCCTTCATGTCTTATGGTTTTTTGCCTAAACGTTGATGTCTAGCAACCTCGAGTAAGAACTGGTTAAAGTGCTTTTCTTGTTGGTTTAGCGTTTTATGTACCTGCTGGCTCGCTGATGACGTCGTGTGTTTTCCCCAGCTGGCACGTGTCATCTTCCCCCGCCATGCCGGCCGGAGTGGCCGAGCGGTCCTAGGCGCTACAATGTGGAACCGCGCGACCGCTACGGTCGCAGGTTCTAATCCTGCCTCAGGCATGGATGTGAGTGATGTCCTTAAGTTAGTTAGGTTTAAGTAGTTCTAAGTTCTATGGGACTGATAACCTCAGATGTTAAGTCCCGTAGTGCTCAGAGCCATTTGAACCATTTTTGAACAACGGTACAGGTAAGCCCCTGTTAATCAGACGCCATTACTGGATATCCAGCTGGAACACACTTGCCGAATAACTGGCACCACGCAGGGAAGCCGTGCCGTACACTGCATGCAGACAAGCTCCACACACACCCCCACACAGTGAGATGATCTATGGTCGATCTCCCACTACTATATAACGATCCTGATTGTTCCAGGAATACAGCGGCTGCAGCAAACCGGGATACATCGCCATCGCTTGCCACGGTAATGGTGCATGATACCCATACTAACAAACCCAACCTTGCATGAACTATCGCAGCTAGTAAGCCACTACTGCTCTTACTACCCATCCCACTGTCGCAGAGGTTTTTTTCCCACGGCACGAGCCTTGGCGCTTTTTTCCCTCTGCTCTTCAAATTGCTACCTTCATCTGCGTTTCGTCCACTATCTATCACCTGATGGACCGTGTTTATGTGTAGTCTTACCCAGACGCACGGATAACATCGAAGCTCAGCTTCCTGTGATCCACCTATTAGATAACTAACATGTTGACGGAGGTGACAGTAGAACGTTTGGTCCGATCACCACATTGGTGCGGGCCTGGAGGGGCCCCATCTCTATTTTCCCCTGCCATACCTCTGTGAAATCTCTCCTCTCTCCTCCCCTCTCGCCCCTCCCCACTCACGCAACACCCAAATCCAATCCACCCAACAATATACCACACCCATAAAAATGGCGGCAAATTAAAAACTGGCGGGAAATTCAAATTTTAATCGGAAATTTAAAAAGTGGAGAGAGGTAAAAAATTTCGTGGTAAATTCGAGTTTTTTCGGTAAATTCGAAAGTTAATTGCATTGTATTGCAGATATCATAGGAATAATATATTCTTTAATTGTGGAAATTCAGTTTGCATATCATCTTTGGAATACTGACACAGTCTAATTATGATACACAATCAAAGATGGCCGACTTAGCACACAGGTGCAATCGAACTCCCCTCCTCCTATCGACAACAAATATCAGTCAAATCGATTGCAGTGAATGGAATATTTTTCAAACAATTACTGGTATATTGCTTATCTATTAATTTATTTAAAAAATTTGCAGAAGACAAGGTGGTGTGGAATATTGCTTATTTAAACAATTTGAATTGGGCAGGGTGTAGGGAAGCAGCCTACTCACGCCGTATAAAATTCACATCAGTCTTTCCTTTGTGTGCCAGCCAGTCCGCTGTAACTAGCTCTGACGTCATAAATGTTGCGCTATACTTTAAAAATCAAGTAAATAACCAGAAACGTCTCTAGCATGTCAGGAGTAATACTAAATCAATATGTGTTGAATATCAGTTCAATAACTTTAACCATTTTCGAAATCTGGACGTTTTTCTGTAAAAATCATTGGCGCAACAGAAAAGAGCTAGAAACTTAAAAATTTATATTTAGATTCCTTTTGCATAATAATTTAGTAGAAACAGTATTCTGGATCTCACAAATTAAAATTTTAGTTCAAATTCATGGTTTTCTGGTTTTTGTCTTAAAAATTAAGGAAACAAGATAGATTAAGTAGGCGAATAAATAAAGATAGGATGTTTAAACTTAAGTAGAAGGGAGATCCGCTATAATCATAAAGATGTGAGAAGTTTCAACTGAATAACTATAAAACTATAGCGATAGCGTATCTCCAAAGGGCAAGTTCAGAGCTTGTCTACTGCATGTAGTGTAATTAAATTAATTCTCTCGCCCAAAATATTTGACTTAGCCACGTCAGACTTTTATTATGATTACTTACCTGTGTGCTGATTGCTCATTTAAATTGAGAGCTTCATCGGCCATCAGCAAAGGAACTTAATGTGGTGCATCACTCGCCCAGTGGCTAGTCGGGAGAGCCGATTTGATCAGGCGTTCCCTTAGCCGTCCGCACCGCGGTTTTATATATAAGAACGCTGCGCGAGAGAGTAAGGCCCCAGTTCTCTCCAGACGCTGATTAGCGCACCATCTGTGCCGGGAGTCGCGTCGCATCGGTATCATTGCTATAAACAGCCTCGGATGCCGTAATAAGTTACTCGGGATACGCGTAACCATGAAATCGTTTTCGAGTGAAGTGTTAATTCTCGGATGACTTTAATGATCTATCTTCAGTTTGCGTATGTCGTATTTTCATGTGCCGTCGCGGGACAGACATTCTACCATTATTTAGCGTGGCGTTTGATGAACATTATCATCAAATTATGGTGAGCATTCACTTAAACCTTTAATTTGAACAGTTATAGTTGCATCAGCGCATTAGACTTTGAACTCCTCTGGTAGCTGGATTGTGTGGATTCTTTTTAGGTCTGTGACTTTCAGAATATAGTGAACATTTTAGAGAGAATCGCTTTTGATTATGAATCCCAGACAATCTCCTAATTCCTCAGAGCTATAAGCTGTAGCTATAATTGTATTTCTCAGATGAAGTGGGCACTAGGAATTCTAATTAGTCTTCACGTTTTGCTAATCACTTCCTGGTTGCCAATATCGTAGTTAGAGAGCCAGTGTTGAGAACAGCAAACAACAGCATTAAATAAATAATAGGAACATTTTATATAACAATTATTTCCACCTGCCGCCCCACAAGGGGTAGTTGCCATTGTCCAAGTGCTAGACAGTAGCTCCATCCAGTCTCGACAATAACTGGTGGATGTTGAGAACACAATTTCGATAGTAGTCTAGCGCTAGAGAGATGCTTCATCCAATCTAGGCATTAGCCCTATATGAGAAGTATGGGTAACAAAGGCTGTCACTGAAATGCAGGGGAATAGCCCCCTGCCGGTTTAGAAGTGAATAGCTTCTGGGGAGGGGGAGAACATAAGGCTGGGTAATATTGGACAACGACCCAATCTCCCAGTGCGGCTATAAATTCATGCCCTTATATATAGGATTTCTGTAGCAATATCGTTGGGGAATGAAACATACTTATACCAATTTATGAGTTTCAAATCGCATCCTAGCCAACAAAAACATGGGAAGTATATCGCACCATATTTTTTACAAATTGAATGCTCTTTATCTTACTTGAACATCAAATCTCAAGACGAAAAAGAGACTATTCATCTCAATCTAGTCCGGCCCCATCGGCCGAGTGTATAATGTAGATGAAGAGCCGGCCAAATGGAACTTTTCTTCGTACCTGCCATTCGCGACAGCCAGCGGCAACTTTGTTGCTCATGACCACTCCTGCTCATAGCATAATGCGAGACATGCAGGAGCGACTTGCAATAACTGCAGTTCCGCCCTGATACAGACTCGCCAGTTTAAAAAATCTACTTTACCCAACCCGAAACCGAGATGTTGTTTCGTCAGAACACCTCGAATTTCTCACACGAAATGTAGATTCCACCATTTTATGAGAGTTATTTTCGAATACAGAAGAAATCGGACCATGGAACAGGTTTATATTATGTAACTGTGTATCAGTAATTATGGAAGGTGTGTTCTTTGTTATTTAAAGTCATTGATTTGTGACAGGAAATTTAGAGTTTTGTAATGTACGTATGAAATAAGCGAAATGATGGGTTAAAATAATGAAATTTTATAATAGTTATACGTTCGTAAGAAAAACAATGTTTATTGGAAGCTGGTTGATACTTAGGGCATCTACATCTACATTTATACTCCGCAAGCCACCCAAAGGTGTGTGGCGGAGGGCATTTTACGTGCCACTGTCATTACCTCCCTTTCCTGTTCCAGTCGCGTATGGTTCGCGGGAAGAACGACTGTATGAAAGCCTCCGTGCGCGCTCTAATCTCTCTAATTTTACATTCGTGATCTCCTCGGGAGGTATAAGTAGGGGGAAGCAATATATTCGATACCTCATCCAGAAACGCAACCTCTCGAGACCTGGCGAGCAATCTACACCGCGATGCAGAGCGCCTCTCTTGCAGAGTCTGCCACTTGAGTTTATTAAAAATCTCCGTAACGCTATCACGGTTACCAAATAACCCTGTGACGAAACGCGCCGCTCTTCTTTGGATCTTCTCTATATCCTCCGTCAAACCGATCTGGTACGGATCCCACACTGATGAGCAATACTCAAGTATAGGTCGAACGAGAGTTTTGTAAGCCACCTCCTTTGTTGATGGACTACATTTTCTAAGGACTCTACCAATGAATCTCAACCTGGTACCCGCCTTACCAACAATTAATTTTATATGATCATTCCACTTCAAATCGTTCCGCACGCATACTCCCAGATATTTTACAGAAGTAACTGCTACCAGTGTTTGTTCCGCTATCATATAATCATACAATAAAGGATCCTTCTTTCTATGTATTCGCAATACATTACATTTGTCTATGTTAAGGGACAGTTGCCACTCCCTGCACCAAGTGACTATCCGCTGCAGATCTTCCTGCATTTCGCTACAATTCTCTAATGCTGCAACTTCTCTGTATACTACAGCATCATCCGCGAAAAGCCGCATGGAACTTCCGACTCTACTAGGTCATTTATATATATTGTGAAAAGCAATGGTCCCATAACACTCCCCTGTGGCACGCCAGAGGTTACTTTAACGTCTGTAGACGTCTCTCCATTGATAACAACATGCTGTGTTCTGTTTGCAAAAACTCTTCAATCCAGCCACACAGCTGGTCTGATATTCCGTAGGCTCTTACTTTGTTTATCAGGCGACAGTGCGGAACTGTATCGAACGCCTTCCTGAAGTCAAGAAAAATAGCATCTACCTGGGAGCCTGTATCTAATATTTTCTGGGTCTCATGAACAAATAAAGCGAGTTGGGTCTCACACGATCGCTGTTTCCGGAATCCATGTTGATTCCTACATAGTAGATTCTGGGTTTCCAGAAACGACATGATACTCGAGCAAAACACATGTTCTAAAATTCTACAACAGATCGACGTCAGAGATATAGGTCTATAGTTTTGCGCAACTGCTCGACGACCCTTCTTGAAGACTGGGACTACCTGTGCTCTTTTCCAATCATTTGGAACCCTCCGTTCCTCTAGAGACTTGCGGTACACGGCTGTTAGAAGGGGGGCAAGTTCTTTCGCGTACCTGTGTCTGTGAAATGTAAAAGATGGAGGGAAGTCCTTCCGCAACGGAAGTGGCATGGCACGATGTAAAAGGTGGTTTTGGCAGTTGAACTGGGCGTCTCCCTGATGTCAATGGCAACCAGTAAGTGAGTAGCTGTAACACGGTACACTTCGGCGGAGCTAAGTGAGGCAATTGGAAGCTGATTTGCAAGGGATTTTTGTCTCAGATGTGGATGTAACTATTGTTTGGCATTCTCGACAAAAAGGAATGGTTCTAATTTGTTGAAAATTCGACGCCAAGAAGAGATTTTTATAGAGCATTAGCATTCGAACCTCAAGAGCCGTGAGTACAGTCAGCTGCCACGTCGCTTGTCACCAAAACATCGCCACTGTATCATTAACTTCATACATCCAGATATGTATGTGGGCATGGATCAGTTAATTCGTGTGAGTTTTTTTAACAATAATCAAAATGCTATAAATCTGTGTTTGGAACCGTATCTTTTATCCCGATCACAAACGTATGCAGGGTCCTCTCCTGTTACTAAAACCGCATATCCTCTTTTAAATGAACTATTATTGCTTTCAAGTGTTCTAAAGTGGTTTCTCTTTATTTGTCAAATGTGGAAGGAGTAGGAAAAGTTAAAGTAAAAGCACAAAAGTGAATCCAGATAGGAGTTTGCTAAAGTACTCTTAGTTCATTGCAAAGCAGAGTTTTACAGGAATACAGTGTCAGATTATGTAAATGTTGTCAGAAATAGCTGCTCCCAGGTGGTAAAAAAGGAGACAAAACAAGAGTCGTTTTAAAATTAATGGTGTCTTTATTCCTCTTATGAATGGTTCTTTTTTTTTTAAGTTAGTTGAGCTCAGTGTTGAATTTTTGCCTTGCAAAGTAAAATAGAAACCATTCCAACTTAAGTTAAAGATTAGTTTTGTTTGGATTGGGTTTTTTCTGAAATAATCATAGAGTTTGACTAGCGACACTATACTAGTTTGTGGGTCCCTATCATATTCTTCACATATTAGAAAGATAATTGGACTATTACTGCTGCTGCAGAAATCTGACATACGTATATATAGAGAAGCATAAGCAGTGTGATGATGATATTATTTATCTTTATTTGTGTTTTTACATGTCAGTTAAATAGAAGCCCCTAATGTCCGAATTCAGTTCAGTACTTCATTCAGTAATATTTCAGTATTGGTTTAGGTAATGATCTTGAGTGTAGCTGTTATTAGTATGAGCTTGGTGCAAATTTGCTTTTTAATGATTACTGGTGTGTGCGTTATTGATAATTGCTGCTACACACAGCTCAGAGTGCAATGTGTCAGTTTGTACCCTGTGTGTTATTCAAAGGGAAATAGCAACCAAAAGTAACTTTAATAACCAATGTTCAATTGTTTGAAACATATATTTCCAAATTAAGGTCCCTAATTTTGCTGGCGACCGTTCATTTTTTCATTCACAGATGAATTTTGCCGTTTTCACTAACTCCCAATGTTAAACTCCGTTTAGTTTTTCTGTTAATTTCACTAAATTCAAAATTAAATTCCGAGACCTTTGTCCATTAGATATACATCCGGTCATAATTCGAAATCGTCTCAGAGGGTAACGTTAGCTTGTTCCACTGTACAGTTGTGCAAAGTACGTGGCAAGTTGGCGTTATACGTGGCGACTGTTACAGGACATTCGTAAGTCTTACTCACTAAAATCCAGTTTATAACGTAATTATTGGAAGTAAAACAATTGTAATACGAGTATTGAATGTTCATCGGCACGAACCTGCAATAGATCAAGCAAAATAATTAGCAGAAAACTTTACAGGTCTTTAAAATATAAAGTGTTAACAAAATTAAAATGGATACAAAGACGACAGTAAGTCAGGACGAGCGAGACAAAAAAGTAACTAGTGTACTACGTGGCTGTAGTTCACTAGACAAAAGCACAGATGACGCCAACAGGCTTACATGGAGAACCATACGCATGTCAACGATCAAAATCAGATGATGAGCTCGTCACAGATAAAACATGGTAGGAAAGACGACACGACTGAAGACAGTTATTATGTTAATGACTCGATGGACATGTTCAATTCATCGAAAGTCGAAAGTGAATCGAGCGAACCACGAGAAGTAGAATCTGAATATGAGGACACCTTAGAACAAGAAGGCAAGAGAAACACTGAATATGACCGATTTGTAAAAAATGTCTGCACAAGTTATATTAATATGTAATACTAACAAACAAATTGCAGCACATGATCAACAAACTGAAATGCAAAGTGTTAAAATCAGTAAGCAAATCGAAAAAGTAGACTTGAAAGTAGACGTTGTGAGCAATGCAATCAAGGATTTAAAAACTGAGATATCAATAACAATGTCGCCACTATGCAGGGACAGATTAATGACATCAACGATAGGTTTGATACCGAAATAATGAAAATTCAAGACACTGTAGAACCTTTAAATGTAACAAAAGTTGATGAAAAGGTTTTCAGCCTCAAAACTGAATTAGTAAAAAAATGTTTAACCCAAATTTCTCAATTAAGAAAAGTGGTGAATAATTTCGAAAAGGAACCGAGTAAAAAAGTGGCAACATGCGAAAAGAAGAGTGAACAAAACACTTCACAAATTCAGGGTAAAGTGAGCGACCTTGAACGGAAAATAAGTGAAAAACTGAATTATGCCACTGACAGAATAATTTGTAGCAAATTTCTGGATGGTGAAGAACGGTACGATCTGGCAGAAAGGCATAATGGATGACACCCATTAGATTTTTTGAAAAACTGAGAAAGGAATTACTTAACGGACCAGATCGGACAAGATCGATGTGGTTATTAGCGCCTTGGCAATTGACGCGAAAAGTTGGGGCCTAAATTTGGATACAGAACAAACATCATTTGTCGTATTTAATAAAAAAAATTCTGGAGTAATACGGGTCGGAACAAAAACAGGACTTCCTATGGCGGGAATTTATCATGGCTGGGCTGTATGACAACAGAGGCAGAAATTCATTGAAAGAGTTTTGCGAAATGTGGTATCGAAAATTGACGTACTTGAGAAACAGACGAACGGAATCCGAAATAGTGTGGGAATTATGAAAAAAGCTCCCAGAGGATTCAAAACGCTATGTGGGAAGCCATCACAAAATCTTCTTGTCATTTTCGGAAAGAGTTGGAGCGCCACTGGAGAGGGAATGGTGGATATCATCAAAATAATTACCCCCTGCGGGTCCGGGGTAAGAATAGGCCCGAGGTATTCCTGCCTGTCGTAAGAGGCGACTAAAAGGAGTTTCAACCATTTCGGCCTTCTATGTGATGGTCCCCCTTGGGGTTTGACCTCCATTTTTCAAAATTCTACAGAAGTACGAGCCTTTTGGGGAAGGACACCTTACATGGTGTACCACTGGTCCTAAGTGCACTAAGACCTTGGCACTCAGCATTGCACCGGCGTTGTAACCATACCCACTATTCCTCAAATTGGGCCTAAACGCCTGATGGGTTGTCCAAGTTACGCCCATAGTGCATCTCCATCTGCACCAGCGATCATGATGGACTTTCCATGGCACCAGAAATCCAGCACGGTAGCCAGCCCGTTGTGGTGGGATCGTCATGTACCCTCTAGGTTGTAGCCCCCTGACAACACAGGGATCGTACTGCCGATACCTGAGCTGCATCCTCCCCACGTTGGCCAAGGATTAGATGCCCGTCTCCTTGGGGCATCAGGACTCCCGGCAATGGTCATCCTGCCAGGTGGCCCTTGCTGCGGCTGGGTGGCGCCCGTGGGGAGAGCCCCTGGTCGGAGTGGGTGGTATCGGGGCGGACGTTTCGCAGATGAAACGTCAACACGTATCAGGTCGCTCTGCGGCCGAGTCTTTCAAAAGAAAAGGTACCGTTTCTAGTTCTGGTTCTCCTGCCCTTTCCCCCTTGGCCACTCCATGGGAGGAGGGACAGGCCCGCCGGCTTGGGGCGAAGTACTTCCCCCGCTATTTGGTCTGTTCTCGAACCGATGGGGGGACGTTCGCCACCTCCAAGCCCATGTTCTTTGTTCAGCACATTGAGGACGTCTTCGGGGAAATCGAGGCTCTCAGCAAGATGCGATCAGGGTCTGTTCTTATCAAGACCACCTCTGCCACACAGTCGGCGGCACTCCAGGCGTGCGACCGCCTAGGGGACATCCCAGTGTCCATTGTCCCGCATCTGGCACTAAATCGGACGCAGGGGGTTATTTTTCATCGTGACCTCCTGCTACAATCTGATGAGGAGCTCAGAGCCAACCTGGAGCGCCGCGGCGTGCATTTCGTCCGGCGAGTCCAGCGCGGCCCCAAAGACCGTCGCATCGACACCGGGACCTTTATCCTCGCCTTCGAGGGGGACGTTCTCCCGGAGAAGGTAAAGGTGATGTGCTACCGGTGCGACCTTACATCCCGCCTCCTATGCGCTGTTTTAGGTGTTTGCGCTTTGGGCACATGTCGTCCCGGTGTGAGGCTGAGCCCCTTTGTGGCGATTGTGGACGTCCTCTTCGTGAGGAACATACTTGCACCCCACCACCTCGGTGCATTAATTGTCCTGGCGTCCACTCGCCTAGATCCTCAGACTGCCCCGCCTATCAGAAGGAGAAGAAGATACAAGAAATCAAAACTTTGGATCGGCTCTCTTATTCTGAGGCCAGGAAGAAGTATGACCGCCTTCATCCTGTGTCACTGACCACTTCGTTTGCCTCAGTTGTGTCCACTCCTTCCGCGGTATCCTCACCCCTATCCTGTCCCCCCTCCGCCTCCTCTGCCCATCAGGGGGCTCTGCCTCCGCCTCCCAAATCCCTCCCTTCCAAATCCTCCTCCCCCATGGCCCCCACCCCCTCTACCCCAGGGGCCACCCTTCCTCCTCCTCCTCCCCCCACGCCACCTGAGAAGCGATCCTCTTCTCAGGCGTCCATCAGGGAAACGTTCCGGACCCCAGCTTCCGAGGTCCGGCGTTCCAAAACGGACCCCGCGCGTGAGGACCTTCTTCGGGTCCAGCCCACCATCCCTGTGCCTCCTCGGCCTTCCAAGAAGGCCTCCAAGAAGAAGTCTCTATCCCCCTCTCCACCCCAGCGCGTTTCGTCTGATGCTTCATCCCTGAGTCACTGCTCCCGGCCGTCCTCAGTTTCGCCGGGACGCTCTGCTGCCAGGCGCTCCACCAGCCTTTCGTCGGCAAATGATGCGGCCCCTCCTACACAATCAGGGACAGCGGCCGCAGCTGGCGACGAGTCGATGGAACCGGATCCGCCTCCCGTCAGTTGTAGTGTTGTTCCCTCGCAACCTGGCCCTCCGCGGCCATCGAGGTGACCAGCTCTTCCCCGTCTCGTTCCCCCAACTTTTTGACTAGCAATGGCGTTGTTTCATTGGAACATAAGAGGTATTCGATCTAATCGGGAGGAATTACAACTGCTCCTCCGCCTGCACTGTCCGCTCGTCCTTGGTCTCCAGGAAACCAAGTTGCGCCCAACTGACCGTATTGCCTTTTCCCACTATACCTCGGAGCGGTATGACCTCATCCCTGTGGACAGTATCCCAGCTCATGGTGGGGTCATGTTGCTCGTTCGGGACGATGTCTATTACCATCCCATCCCATTGACCACCCCACTCCAAGCAATAGCTATCCGCATTACTCTTTCTACTTTTACTTTTTCAGTTTGTACCATCTACACTCCACCGTCATCTGCTGTTAGTCGGGCTGACATGATGCACCTGATCGTTCAGCTTCCCCCGCCGTTCTTATTGTTTGGCGACTTCAATGCCCATCATCCCCTTTGGGGCTCTCCTGCATCCTGTCAAAGAGGCTCACTCTTGGCGGATGTCTTCAACCATCTCAATCTTGTCTGCCTCAATACCGGCGCCCCGACTTTCCTCTCGGACTCTACTCATACCTACTCCCACTTGGACCTCTCGATCTGTTCTACCACTCTTGCCCGTCGGTTCGAGTGGTATGTCCTTTCTGACACCTATTCGAGCGACCACTTCCCCTGTGTCGTTCATCTCCTGCACCACACCCCATCCCCACGTCTTTCGAGCTGGAACATACCGAAAGCTGACTGGGGACTTTACTCCTCCCTGGCGACCTTTCCGGACCACGATTTTCCCAGTTGTGACAGTCAGGTCGAATACCTCACGGCTGTTATTATCAATGCTGCCGAACGTTCCATACCTCGTACTACTTCTTCTTCACGTCGCGTTTCCGTCCCCTGGTCGAACGAGGCTTGTAGGGACGCTATCCGTGCTCGACGACGTGCTTTACGCACCTTTCGCCGCCATCCTACGTTGGCGAATTGTATTGAATACAAACGACTCCGAGCGCAATGCCGTAGAGTCATCAAAGACAGCAAAAAAGCTTGTTGGGCCTCTTTCACGAGATCCTGTACCAGTTTTACTCCTCTTCTGTCGTTTGGGGTAGCCTGCGCCGGCTGTCGGGCATTAAGGCCCACTCCTCGGTACCTGGCCTGACCTCAGGTAATGAGGTCCTTGTTGATCCTGTGGCTGTCTCCAACGCCTTTGGCCGCTTTTTCGCGGAGGTTTCAAGCTCCGCCCATTACCATCCTGCCTTCCTTCCCAGGAAAGAGGCAGACGAGGCTCGGCGACCTTCCTTCCACTCGCTGAATCTGGAAACTTACAATGCCCCCTTTACTATGCGGGAACTCGAATGTGCGCTTGCACTGTCCCAGTCCTCTGCTCCGGGGCCAGATGCCATTCACGTTCAGATGCTGGCACACCTTTCTCCGGCGGGCAAAAGCTTCCTTCTTCGTACCTACAATCGCGTATGGACCGAAGGTCAAGTCCCCATGCGTTGGCGTGACGCCGTTGTTGTTCCTATACCCAAACCCGGGAAGGATAGACACCTTCCTTCTAGTTACCGCCCCATTTCTCTTACAAGCTGTGTCTGTAAGGTGATGGAGCGCATGGTTAATGCTCTGTTAGTTTGGATTCTTGAATCTCGACGACTACTTACTAATGTCCAATGCTGCTTTCGTCGCCGCCGCTCCGCTGTTGACCACCTTGTGACCTTGTCGACATTCATCATGAACAACTTTTTGCGAAGGCGCCAAACGGTAGACGTGTTCTTCGACTTGGAGAAGGCTTATGATACCTGTTGGAGAGGAGGTATCCTCCGCACTATGCACAAGTGGGGCCTACGCGGTCGTCTGCCCCTTTTTATTGATTCCTTTTTAACGGATCGAAAGTTTAGGGTACGTGTGGGTTCCGTATTGTCCGACGTCTTCCTCCAGGAGAACGGAGTGCCTCAGGGCTCCGTCTTGAGCGTAGCCCTTTTTGCCATCGCGATCAATCCAATTATGGATTGCATTCCACCTAATGTCTCAGGCTCTCTCTTTGTCGATGACTTCGCGATCTACTGCAGTGCCCAGAGAACATGCCTCCTGGAGCGCTGCCTTCAGCGTTGTCTAGACAGCCTCTACTCATGGAGCGTGGCAAATGGCTTCCGGTTCTCTGAAGAGAAGACGGTTTGTATCAACTTTTGGCGATATAAAGCGTTCCTTCCGCCATCCTTACATCTCGGTCCCGTTGTTCTCCCATTCGTGGACACAACTAAGTTACTAGGGCTCACGTTGGACAGGAAACTGTGTTGGTCTCGACATGTCTCTTATTTGGCGGCCCGTTGTACACGTTCCCTTAATGTCCTCAGAGTTCTTAGCGGTTCATCTTGGGGAGCGGATCGCACTGTCCTGCTTCGCTTGTATCGGTCCATAGTCCGATTGAAGCTGGATTATGGGAGCTTCGTCTACTCGTCCGCTCGGCCATCCCTCTTACACCGGCTCAACTCCATCCACCATCGGGGGATACGTCTTGCGACCGGAGCCTTCTACACTAGTCCTGTCGAGAGTCTTTATGCTGAAGCTGCCGAGTTACCATTGACCTACCGGCGCGACATACTGCTGTGTCGGTATGCCTGCCGGCTGTTGTCTATGCCCGAACACCCCTCTTACAAGTCCTTCTTCGCCGATTCTCTCGACCGTCAGTACGGGTTGTATATGTCTGCCCTGCTGCCCCCCGGAGTCCGCTTCCGTCGCCTGCTTCGACAATTGGATTTTGCCCTCCCTACCACCTTCAGAGAGAGTGAGAGCCCGACACCACCTTGGCTCCAGGCTCCGGTTCGTATTTATCTCGACCTCAGCTCACTCCCGAAGGAGGGTACTCCGGCTGCAGTGTATTGCTCACGGTTTGTCGAACTTCGTGCTCGACTTGCCGGTCACACCTTTATTTACACCGGTGGCTCCAAAACTGACGATGGTGTCTGCTGTGCCTTTGTCGTCAGGGCCGCCACCTTTAAATACCGGCTCCTTGACCAATGTTCCAGCTTTACGGCCGAGCTTTTTGCTCTCCATCAGGCCGTTCAGTATGCCCGCCGCCACCGCCATTCATCGTATGTACTCTGCACTGACTCACTCAGTGCTCTTCAGAGCCTTGGGGCTCCCTATCCAGTCCATCCCTTGATTCAACGGATACAGCAGTCCCTCCATTCTTTCGCTGATAATGGCGGCTCTGTCAGCTTTCTGTGGGTTCCCGGACATGTAGGAGTGCCTGGGAATGAGGCTGCGGATGCTGCAGCCAAGGCTGCAGTCCTCCAGCCTCGGCCAGCCTCCCATTGTGTCCCGTCATCTGACGTTTGTGGGGATGTATGTAAGAGGCTTGTGTCCTTGTGGTGGGATGCTTGGTCATCCCTCCAAGGAAACAAGCTCCGGGCAGTAAAACCGCTCCCAACTGCTTGCACAACATCCTCCCGACCATCTCGGCGCGAGGAGGTCCTTCTGACCAGGTTGCGGATTGGGCATTGCCGGTTTAGCCACCGCTACCTGCTCTCCGGTGACCCATCCCCGCAGTGCCCTTGTGGTCAGGCATTAACGGTGCGCCATGTTTTATTGTCGTGTCCCTGTTTTAGTCAATTTCGTGTTGTCCTGTCCCTGCCATCTACCTTACCGGATGTTTTAGCTGATGACGCTCGAGCAGCTGCTCGTATTCTGCGTTTTATAACTTTAACTGGCTTGACCAAAGACATTTAACCTTTTTACTTATTTAATCTGCATCTTTGTTAGGTCCTTCTGGCGTCCCCCCATCCCCTTGAGTTTTAGCAGATTCCATGTGCTCTAAAACCAGTGACTGGGCGCTAATGACCTCAGCAGTTGAGCGCCCTTAAACCCTACCAAAAAAAAAAAAAAAAAAAAAAAAAAAAAAAAAAATCAAAATAATTACAGCTGGAGTAGAGATAATCATGAGAATAACGAACAAAATGAGAACAAACATTACCACATAGATTTGATGCTAAGAGGTAGAGGTAGATGGCTCAAATGGTTCAAATGGCTCTGAGCACTATGGGACTCAACTGCTGTGGTCATAAGTCCCCTAGAACTTAGAACTACTTAAACCTAACTACCCTAAGGACAGCACACACATCCATGCCCAAGGCAGGATTCGAACCTGCGACCGTAGCGGTCGTGCGGTTCCAGACTGTAGCGCCTTTAACCGCTCGCCCACTCCGGCCTGCCGAGGTAGAGGTAGAGGCAGAGGTCATGGTAACATGTCATTTCACGGTATAGGGTTTGTACCACGAAACTATCAAAACCGAAATGACGCAGAAAACTAAGGCCCGAATGTTTTACATTCCAAATTTATATGGACAAATATTATGGGCCCAAGGTAAAGAAATCGTACAAGCTAAAGTAAAGTGAATTTAAGACACAAGCAAATGGCAGAGCTGCATCACAATACGGTGCATGCAGAACAACAGGTGCAGTCCTGAATGAGTCACATATGGGAGACTATGCTGTAGATGATAGTGTGCGAACTAAGCCACAATGTACATTGAACTTGATGGAGCGATCTGCTGTCCATCGTGCTGCTGCAGTAGTAGCAGTAGAAAGACACGTCGGAAGGGAATTCAGTGGACCTGTTTTGGTGGGGAATATAAAAGAAATGAAAAAGGAGTCTGATACGTTATTAAGTAAGAGCGAAAAGACACACAATTTGTGCAAGAATGAGTCTTCAGGGATCGCAAAATGGCATGATTTGTTTTACGGTTTAAAGCAATATTAGTGGGAAAACTTTGAAAAGGATTATACTGCCAGAGAATTAATAAAAGGGGGAAACAAAAGTGGAAACGTCGATAAGAGGGCGTTGTCCGAAAATGGAAAGGAGATGAAAGTAGTTAGCGCCACGCAAGGCGCGCGAGCAACGATTTCAAATTAAGTGATTGGTAAAGGCGAGAAAGACGCTGCGCAAAACACGTGAGCTAACGATGTTACAGAAATTGGTGCTAGGAACAGAAACATGGTCAGTATAAATTGGAATCTGGAGGAGGATGAAGTCCTCCATAGTGTGGCTGAAGCGACTCTGGATGACTAAGAATGCGTACAGTCAGATGTTGTTGATGGTCATGAAAATATAGATTCAGATGAATATGTGCGAACCACTGAAATCCTAGATGATTATAATAAATATGAAGTTAAAGTTGACGTCATCAAAAGTGATATTGGAGAAATACCTGTGGCTGAAAATGAAACAGAAATTTTTGATAAGGATCGGAATTTAGAAAATAAGAAATCTGACAAAAGGTCAAAGAAGAGCTGGCTCGTTGTCTAAGAGTGGCATTCATGTTAGAATCAGACAGTGAATGTGAAATAACCGATAGTTCAGGTGAAGGAAAAACTTAAAAATAGAGGAATGTCAACCAAGCATAAAAGAAAATATATATGAAAAGAAAAATGAAGTCTTTTCCAAACAAAATCTGGCAGTAAATACCAAACCGAAAAAGAAAGAGCCACTTGACGATACGATATGGGGGCAACATTTGATTGGAGTTGTCAAAGAATTCGAAATCAAGAAACTGAAGTGCTCAGACATAGTTAACTGCCCAGTAAATAACATATCTGGGAGCGCTATATGCGTGAACTAGATAGATTGTGTTGCACTTACTGCCACCACAATCATACGCATGGGGCGGGTTTATTGCAGACTTTGAAATTGTAATGATTACCCACCACCATGAAACTACAGGATTTACACCAAAGGAAATTCTACATCATAAGAGCAAATATATAATTGAAGATACCTTACAATTCCCACTCTACAAAGAATGAAAGAAAGAGTGGAAACCAGATCTAGAAGGCACAATAAATGCCTTAAAGTGACCAAATTCAAAATTGGGGATTTTGTTCTCGTAAAAACTCACGAAAAATCTACTGAATTAAACCAAGAAATTTCTGTTCAAATATATTTATAATGGTCCTTCTGAAGTGCAAGGAACTCCACACAATAACCCCTATTATCTTGTTTATCCTAAGTCAAAGAAGCCATTAAGTATTGCAACATTGTAGATTTAAAACCTGATGTTCACAGAAATGAGTAATAAAGGGCAAAAATGAAAAAGTGTATATATATTTAATCAAATAATATTTTATTTTATATGGTTGTGTTCATGATGCTGCATTGTCAAGTATTATTATGTCGAAAAAAAACTTTTTTGTTATGAGATTACTGATAAATGTCTATCAGTTTCAGATTTGGTATAACATAATTGGATACACAAAGTACATGTAAACTCCAGGCTATGACTTACATAAGGACTGCTTTGATTGAATATTACAGCATGATCAGGAGGACTGTGAAATGTGTCAACAGGCAGACAAGTGTTGATTAGATAAGATTAGATTAGATTTACTTTCATTCCAATTGACCCATGGTCAGGAGGTTCTCAAGGATGTAGAACATGTCAGAAAAACTATAATACATGACAAATATTTACAGCTAAAACAAATAAGCTAATGTACCTTCCACAGATCCCAAGTGGAATGATCATCTTTTTTTTAATGAACACTATATGAAAGAATCTTTTTACAACACTCATTTACTAAGATTGCATTAACGCACTGAATTTAAAATTAAGAAATATGGTTTTCTTTATTTATAAGGTAATAAACATATAATAGAACTACTACAATCATTATTTTCAGTGAACCCATTACTGCACTGAAATGATGCACAAATTAGATTGTATATATACACATATACAGGCTTCTCTTAAACTGAATTTCATTGTTTGTTAAGCTTTTTATGGCTGCTGGCAAGTTAGTGACAATGTGTGTCCCTGAATAATGCACACCTTTTTGTACAAGAGTCCTTCTGAAGATTATTCTTATTTCAAGTATTGATTCCATGAACTGAGGTGTTGGTTTGAAAAAGTGATACTTTTTAATGACAAAATTCATTAAGTAATTAATATATTGGAAAGCAGTAGATAGTATCCCTAGTTCCCTAAACAGGCTTCTGCACGATGTTCTTGAGTTCATACCACATATAACTCTTATTGCACGTTTTTGAGCCCAGAAAACATTAGCTTGGCTTGATGAATTACCCCCCAAAAAATCCTATATGGCATTAGGGAATGAAAGTAAGCATTGTATGCCAGCTTTTTCATTTTTATATCACCTATGTCTGACAAAATTCGCAGTCAATAGAGATTTGTTAAGATGATTCAGCGGTCCTGTGGTGTGCTCCTCCCAGGTGAATTTATTATCAAGCTGTATTCTGAAGAATTTAACACTGTCCACTGTAGTGGGACGAAATTGAAGCGTCACCCATCCACCAGTGTCAGCCCAGTTTGCTGGTGAATATAAGTTTAATTTAGTTTTGTTTATGTATTTTTCTTAATATTTGTAATAGCTGTGAATTATCTAAAAGTTTTGTATTTTTTATGTTTCATGTACGGAGAGAGCAGCGCAACGAACGGAGACAGCATCTTCGCTGCCGCGACCAGAGAGGAAATTGCTGGCCACTATACGTCGCGGGTCGACAGCCAAAGAGCAACAGAAAATCCTGGAACCGAGTTGTTGCGTCGTGCTTCTAAAAATTAAAAATGAATTTTTTTGTACTCTTTTTGTACAACAATGACGTCATAGAAAGCTTAATCTTATTGAAAAGTCAGTCCTAGTTTGTCAACGGTCAAGTTCACATCTGTATGTGTAGGAAGCTAATAAAATAGTGGATGCTACTAAAGTTGAAACACGTGTTCTGAGGATTTATTTATGAAGAATTATGTGAACGGATTAATAATATATCTGACAAGATTATTGAATTCTGACAGCATTCATCGAAACTTTGAATCTCAAAGGTTTATTCAATGTGTGATTCTGATATCGATTAAATCAAGATAACATGTGACAATATAATTTCTGAGGAGAAACAAACGAAATTTAAATCGAAAAAGTTTACGAAAACTAATTGGCCTAAGTGATGTAATTCTTTGCATATGACTCAACTGATGTTTTACAGTTTCGTTCAAGAACCATTCTATGACAATTTAAAAAGAATATAAATCATTTTGAAGTGGGTTGTAACTGACGTAGATGACGAAGTCTGCACATGGTCATATATCAAACGAAAATCGGTTATAAAAAACTTACGTCGTTACACTACACCACTTCTTCTATCTGCTTCTCATTGTATGTTAGGTATGTATTCGTGGGACACCCCTTACAAATTCTGAACTGCATGTAGTATGTTTTTTCAAAGTTTAGTGACAAAGAATTGACTAGGAACGAATGATTAATGTCCACAAATATTTTATTAGCCGATCTTCCTAACACTACACTTGATTTGCTATTTATTGCAATGTTTGTATCAGTGGCAAACAAAACAAACTTGGCATCTCGTAATATTACTGATGAAAGGTCAATGGTACACACAAGAAAAAGTAAAGGCCCTGAGATGGAACCTTGTGGGACCCCACATGCAATTAGTTCCCAGTGCATGATGCCTGATAACTTAATACATGTCTCTTACCTAATAACACCCTTTGTTTCCTGCCAGAGATATAAGATTTGAATCATTTTGCAGCATTTCCTGTTGCACCATAATATTCTCATTTACTTAAATGGATATTGTGATTTACACAGTGAAATTCCTTTGACAGATCACAAAATATACAAGTTGCTTGCAATTTTTTGTCTAATGAATTAAGTACATTTTCACTGCAAGTGTAGATAACCTTCTCAATATCGGAAATCTTTTAGAAATTCTAACTGCAACTTTGACAGTATGTTATTTGTGATAAGATGGTTATAAAGCCGATTGTACATCACCTGTTCTAAAATTTTTGAGAATGCTCGCAAAAGTGTAATTGGTTGGAAATCTGATGCTATTTCTTTATCTCCCTTCTTAAACAGTGGCTTAACTTCAGCATATTTCAACCATTCAAGAAATATTCCACTGATAAACGACTGGTTACACAGATGGCTTAATATGTTACTTAACTCAGAATGGCATTCTTTAATTAACTTTGCTGGTTTTTCATCATATCCACCAGACGTTTCTGATTTTAAAGATTTTATGACAGACATTCCTTCTGCTGGGGTAGTGAGGGTCAAATTCATATTATGGAAGTTACTTGACATGTCTGATCTGAGGTGTACCATATCAGCATCTACAGAACCTGATAACCCCATCTCTTCAGTAACAGTTATAAAATGTTTGTTAAAAAGTTCTGAAACACTATACACATCTGTCACCAATGTATCATTTGCTCTTAATGCTATTTGTCCCTCTTCATGTCCTGTTCTAACAGTCTCCTCCTTTACCACATCCAAAATTGTCTTTATTTTGTTACCTGATATCACTATCTTTCCCTTGTAATATATTTTCTTTGATGTCCATATTACAGTGTTTAATCTTTTGCAGTATTTCTTGTAATGTGCTATAGCATCAGTATCATAACTGTTTCGCTTTGACAGATACATTTTTCTTTTTGTTTTACAAGATACCTCTATTCCTTGAGTAATCCATGGCTTCTTCATAGACTTTGCTCTAACCTTGGTTAGTTTTTTTTTTTTGGGGGGGGGGGGGGGACAGTGTTCAAATAAGGTAAGCACTTTATTAGCAAAAGTATTATATTTTTCATTCATGCCATTAGCACTGTAAACATCACTCCAATGAATGTCTCTGAGGAGTGTCCTAAAATAATCAATTTTTGGCTTATTGATTACCCTCTTGAGCTCAGATTTAACATATTTTATATCCTTTTCAGTATTAATGTTGGTGTTGAAAATAACGAAAGACTGAAAAATATGTCTATAGGTAGACTAAGAGTGAAAAGTTTATATACTTTACTGAGTATTCTGTTTTATTAATGAACTGCATCTATATTTACAGCAGACAAAACGTAGTTTCCTAATGATCATACAGTGACAAATAGGATTAGATTAACCATGTGTAATGAAAACTGTGCATGTAAGCAATACATAAATTCTTATTTATATTTTTACAAGTTGGACTCATGTATAGAATAGGATATATTCTTGGAATGCAACAGAATTTCATTTTTTTCTTTTATTACTTGCTGAAACAGTGTTTTATACGAGCAGTTATGTGAAGTGTTTCTGTGTAATGTATTTGCAAATGAAATAATTTTCTATCTTCCAACACTATTTTGAAGTGTTATTGATGTTTCATTGATGTATCCCTGTTGGGAAACCTCAGTGAAGCATGGGGAATGTGTAACACACATACTGATTAGAAATAGGTTTATATTATGTAACTGTGCATCTGTAATTATGGATTGTGTATTCTTTGTTATTTAAAGTCACTGATTTGTGACAGGGAATGATTTGTTAAAATAATGAAATTTCATAATATGTGTATGTTTATAAGAGAGACAATATTTATTGGAAGCTGGTTCGTTCTCAGGGCAATTGTGTTTGTGAAATGTAAAAGACTAGGGAAGTCTCTCCACGATGGAAGCGGCATGGCACAATGTAAAAGGTGGTTTTGGCGGCCGAACTGAGCGGCTCCTTGATGTGAACGGTAACCACTAACTCACTAGCTGTAGCCCGGTACACTTCAATGGTGCTAAGTGAGGCAGTTGGTAGATGCTTTGCAAGGGATTTTTGTCTCGGATGTGGATGTAACTATTGTTTGGTATTCTCGTCAAAAAGGAATGGCTCTAATATGTTGACAATTCGACACCAAGAAGATATTTTATAGAGCATTCGAACCTCAAGAGCCGCGAGTACAGTTAGCCGCCATGTCACTTGCCACCAAAACTTCGTCACTCCATCACTAACTTCATACATCCAGGTATGTATATGGGCCTGGATCAGTTAATTCGTGTGAGTGGTTTTAACAATAATCAAAATGCTGTAAATCTGCGTCTGAAACCGTATTTTCTGTTCTGATCACAAACATATGGAAGGTCCTCTCCTGTTACTAAAACCGCATATCCTTTTTTGAATGAACTATTATTACTTTCAAGTGTTCTTTTTGTTTTTCAAATGTGAAAGGAGTAGCAAAAGTGAAATTAAAGCCACAAAAGTGAAGTCAGATAGCATTTTGCTAAAGTACTCTTAGTTTATTGCAAAGTAGAGTTTTACAGGAATACAGTGTCAGATTTTGTAAACGTTGTTGTATGATATAGCTGCTTCCCAGGTGGTAAAAATGGAGATAAATAAGTTCGTTTTAAAATTAATGGTGTCTTCATTCCTATCATGAATGGTTCTTTTTTTTAAGTTAGTTGAGCTCAGTGTTGAATTTTTGCCTTGCAAAGTAAAGTATAAACTATTCCAAGTCAACTTAAGGAATAGTTTTGTTTGAATTAGTTTTTTCATGAAATAATCAATAAGTTTAAACAGTCTAATGATGTTATTATTTATCTTTATTTCTGTTTTTACATGTCAGTTAAGATAGAAGGCCCTAATGTCCGTATTTAGTTCTGCACTTCACGCAGTAATATTTCAGTATTGGTTTAACTAATAATGTAGCTATTATTAGTATGAGCTTGGTGCAAATTTGCTTTCTATGGTTACTGGTGTGTGCGTTATCGATAACTGCTTCTACACACAGCTCAGAGTTTCCTATGTCAGTTTGCATCCTGTGTACTATTCAAAGGGAAATAGTAACGAATGTAACTATAATAACCAATGTTCAATTATCTTGAACATATATTTCCAAACTAGTGTCCATAAATATGAATTTTACCACTTTCATTAACTCCTAAGGTTAAATTTCATTTTGTTTTTCTGCTAATTTCACTGTATTCAAAATTATAGTTCGATATCTTTGTCCATTAGATACATGCGTGGTCATAATTCGAAATCCTCTCAGAGGTAACGTTAGGTTGTTTCGCGGTACGCTTGTGCAACCGGCTTGGAAAGTTACCGTTATAACGAGACAGGCGTCTTCACATCGCTGAAATATCGTTACTTGTTGGGAAAATAATATACTACACTATGGCATAGTAAATATTTCCTCTAAGTATTTTCTCATCAATTAAAGAAATACTTTTTCCTTTCAGCTTAATATCTACTATTTCCTGCATCACTGGACTAGAATATTAAACTCATCCTTGGCTCATGACGAGTGCTAAGAGCATGGTGTACCTCTGTGACAGGATGCCTCCTCAATTTCAGACTCTCTTAAGGTAAACAAATGCCTCACCACATACAAAGTCTCTCAATGTAACAGCACACAGAAGTTGTAACATCAGTTTTATGCTACATATTACTTTATAAACTCGGTAATACATCTGGTTTTATTACGACAGTCATATCTCCCTCTGTAGCTGGGTTACTGAAATTTTGTTAAAACATCTTGTTGCAACGAAGAAAGGCCTGATTACTGCTCCAACTCTCGAACCATATACGTGGTACTCTCGCCCTCGCTTCCACCCGCCTAGCACGTCATTGATTTCAAACTGATAGGCTAATTAATCAAATTGATCGTAGTCAATTTGCCTGAAGAATAATATTTTGCTGCAGTCATTTTACATTCGACATGTAATCGTTCCAGACGCTTCCGTGTCATGTCTGGAGGCTTCCCACAAGCTAGGTAGTAGCCTGCTCTGATACGAGAATGGGTGGTAACCACCAGACAGCTGTTAGTAATTCCAGACCTGCAACAGTTATCATATCGTTCTTAGAAGTACTGGGTGTTTAAATGACACTGGGATAAGTACCAGGATGTTGAACGACATGCTTCCACTTATCCCTCATGCAGACCGAGACGTTCTGAGATATGTTTTCGAAATATCCCGGAAAGTCTGACGCAGTGACCAATAACAAAATACCTCTCTACAGACCACCACATCCCAAACGTGTGAGAGTCTGCAGACCTGGTTTTCCTCTCAGCACAGCCCTGTAGAAGCGTTCCTGTTGGCTCTTGCCAGATTAGTGAGGAGTTGTTACGGGAACTCAAATGCGAAATCCTGGAGGGAAGGCGATGTTCTTTTCAAGGAACATTATTGACAACCGACATTTGAAGCCGACTGCAGAAGGATTCTAATATCGCCAACATACATTACACATATGAATCACTAAGGTAAGATACGAGAAATCAACGCTCATAGGGAGAGATATAGAGTGTCTTTTTCTCCCTCACTCCATTGCAAGTGGAACAGGAAAGGTAGTGACTAGTAGTCGTACAGGATACCCTCCGCGACGCACGTACGATGGTTTGTGAGGGAATGCATATAGATGTAGATGTGAATTTAGGCTACCTATTAAGATGTCACTCCATCCATTTATAGGCACACAAAACCAATGGAAGAATGTTGTCGCTTACTTATCGAGAAAACAAACGATGGAACTTCTCCTGCTGATTACCTTTCTGTAGAAACCGTGGTATTAGCTCCTGATTTTCTAGTTGCAGTCACTTCGCGTGAGGTATGTGAGAGGTAGTAATACGTTTGCCCACAATACTTAGAGGAAACAGTATAGAGCTCACCTCACGTTTCGGCAGCATTCCTCCATTAATGAGAACATCATGTAGTCCTCCATTCTTCCCTGACTAGGAAGAGGCCTACCACAACTAGCAGAACACTACAGCAGTTCGATATTGAATGACTGTCTATTAATATCCCCCAGTACATGACCAAAACTCTTTTATAATATTCCCATGATTACCGCGCTAGAACTAAGACAGTGTAATGGTGTCTGAGTCTTCGACAACAGCACAGTCTCTCTCTCTCTCTCTCTCTCTCTCTCTCTCTCTCTCTCTCTCTCACACACACACACACACACACACACACACACACACACACACACACGCTCTCACTCTCTCTCCTCGTTATTTTTGTAACATCCAACAGAACAAACGGCGAATTATAAAATCTTCGCTAATGTCACCTGATGGAAAACTCAATAAGATTTTACCACGCCTCTCTCTTCCGACATATAGGGAAAAAAATTCCATCTGAGTGTTGCCATAGACCATATGTGGTGATCCCCTTAAATATGTACGTACTGATCCACTGGAGCAGCCGACCAGCGATCGAAATCGTTTCCATGGACGTTGGTAAGATTGTGTCTCCTGTGGTGGAGGAAGACCGCATCGAATATCTACCACAAAGTGAGTGTTCTTTTGTAATTGTTTCATAAATTAGCTGATGTCTTGGTGTTCCGTTTCGAGGAGACCAAGACCATTGATTTCTCATATTGCCGCCATGTACATGATCGCTGTTTCGTTGCTGGCCATCCCCGAAAAGTGTTGCTCCCACCAAGATTCTCTCCATCTCAAACAACTGGTGTCAGTCAGTCATTATGTGGTAATCAACAGCGTACCAGTGAGCAGATGTGATGGACTGTTGACATGGGACAGTCTACTGTAATAAGCACCACAGTTGGTAGTGTGACGACTTGATGTTTGGCGTTAACAGAAATACAAGAAAAATTCGAAATCTAAACTCTGGAACCCTGGGAAACAGTAATGTGATGATAGATAACAATAAGGTTGCTGGAAAGGACTGTTTAATGTGGATGACCTAGAAATGTAGAGCAATAAATTTATGAATGTCCGATCATAAACCCAGGTTCGATTACAAAGATGGCCGGCCGCGGTGGTCTAGCGGTTCTAGGCGCCCAGTCCGGAACCGCGCGACTGCTACGGTCGCAGGTTCGAATCCTGCCTCGGGCATGGATGTGTGTGATGCCCTTAGGTTAGTTAGGTTTAGGTAGTTCTAAGTTCTAGGGGACTGATGACCACAGCAGTTAAGTCCTATAGTTCTCAGAGCCATTTGAACTATTTAATTACAAAGAACTTTTAACTACCCGCCTTACAGATTTTTATAAAGTTATTTGTAATCGCACCTGGGTTTGTGATCTGACATACATAAATTTATTGCTCTACATTTCTAGGTCATCCACGTTAAACAGTCCGTTCCAGCCACCTTATTGTTGACCGTCATCACATTACTGTTTCCCTGAGTCCCAGAGTCCCAGAGTTTCCATTTCGAATTTTTCTTGTATTTCTCTTAATCCCAGACATCGATTTGTCACACAATCAACTGTGGTGCTTATTACAGTACACTGTCCCATGTCAACAGTGTCTTTTCCATTCCATCTGCTTTCTGGTACGCTGTTGATTACCACATAATGACTGACTGACACCAGTTGTTTGAGATGGAGAGAATCTTGGTGGGAGCAACATCTCCCGGGGACGGCCGGCAACGAAACAGCGATCATGTACATGGCTGCAATATGAGAAATCAGTACTCTTAGTCTTCTCAAAAATGAAACAGCAAGGTATCTGCTATCCCATAACTTCGAAAGTTAGATTAAATGTAGATCTCTTCACCTCTGGGCAGCTGCTTGGAAGTGCTCCACAATGCTGCAAGCTCTTCCAATTTCCGTATGTTGCGATGTCTTCCACATTTTTGTCAAAAAGAAACACTGCCTACGTCTTTTATCCCAACCATCCTATATGTAGTGGTAGCAGCATACTTTACCCCATGCGAGGTACAGCTCTCTCTGGGAGCCAATGGATTGAAATGAGCTAATGTCTGTGTAGCACCTGACACAGACCTCAAAGTCATGGTAGAAAAACAAAATGTATGGCTGTGTACACAGCTGTTGTCATACACCGCTTCGATGTGTTACAGGAAAAAACAATGTATCGAACTGCTTATAAAACGGCTACACCCATGAAGCCTCTACTCGTGACTGATAGTCGATACGGTCATCCTCCAGTACCAGCCCAAAACTTTACACTGGCACATGGAAGCAACTTCGATTACTGGTCGCATGCTCCAGTGGACCAATACATGTATATTTAATGGGATCACCACATGTGGTCGGTGTCAACACTCAGACGGTATTTGTTTCCTGATATACCAGAAGAGCGAGGTGCAGTAAATCTTCATGAGTTTTCTACTGGATGATTTTAGCAAAGATTTTATGGTTCATAGTTTTACTCAGTTGGATGTTACAAAAATAACGAGGAGAAGGAGTGACAGAGAGAAAAGTAGAGACCCTGTGTTGACAAAGAAGGGTCAGACACCATTAAACCGTCATATTTCAAGAGTGGCAATCATAGGAATACCATGTATAAGACTCGGTCATGCACAGGAGGATATTTAAAGAAAGTAGTTCAATATCGATGAATTGTAGGTGTTATGCTCCTGAATCTCTTTTTGCAGACCGTGTATATTCTGCATGGTTGTGAATTTCCTCCTGTACATTACAGTGCTATTTTGCTCGTTGCGATAGCTCTCTACCTAGTCAGTGAAGAGTTGAGGACTAGACGGTCTTCTAACTAATGGAGCAGTGCCGTCGGAACGTGATGGGAATTCGAGATAATTAGCAGGTTTCTGTATCTTGTCAGGGGATATCTCTTAGAAATCGAAATCGTGTGGATTCAAATGCTCATATATTGAACACCAGAGGGTTCGTGGGAATGCGGCAGGTAAAAGATAGTCTAACGAAAGAGAAGTTGAGAGGTGAGCTCTATACCATTAATTCTAAGTATTGTGGGTAAACACATTAAATGCTATCATATATGTCTCCCAAAGTGAATGCAATGAGAAAATTAGGAGCTAATACGAAGGTTTCCACAGTGAGACAATCAGCAGCAGAAGTTCCTTCTTTTGTTTTCTCGATAAATAAGACACATTCTTCCATGAGTTTTGTGCACCTGTAAATAAATGGAGTGACATCTAAATAGGTAGATTATATTCACATCTATATCTATATGCAGCCCGCATCTCGTGGTCGTGCGGTAGCGGTATCGCTTCCCACGCCCGGGTTCCCGGGTTCGATTCCCGGCGGGGTCAGGGATTTTCTCTGCCTCGTGATGGCTGGGTGTTGTGTGATGTCCTTAGGTTAGTTAGGTTTAGGTAGTTCTAAGTTCTAGGGGACTGATGACCATAGATGTTAAGTCCCATAGTGCTCAGAGCCATTTGAACCATTTTTACATCTATATGCAGACCTTGCAAGTCATCGTAAGTGCGTGGCAGAGGGTACCCTGTAGGACTACTGGTCACTACCGTCCCTGTTGCACTCTCAAACAGAGCGAGGGAGAAAAAGGCTGTTTGTATGTCTCCATATGAGCGCTAATGGTTCTGTCTTATCTTGTGGTCCACTCTTGAAATGTATGTTGATGACACTAGACTCCCTTTGCAGTTGGCTTTAAGTGTCGGTTCTCAGTAGTATTCCTTGAAATGTACATTTTATACTCTCCAGGAAATCCCGTTTGAGTTCAAGAGGCAACACCCCTCGAATTTGCCGGGAGCCAATAGGAGCGCTTCTATAAGACTGTGTTGGGAGATAAACGTAGGTATGCAGACCCTTACACGATTGGGATGTGGTGGTCAATAGGTAGGTATTTTGTTATTGCTCACTGCATTAGCCTTTCCAAGATATTTCGAAAACACATCTCAGAACGTCTTGGTTTGCAGCAGGGATGATTAGAAGCTTATCGTTCAACATCCCGTCACTTACCCCAGTGACATTTAAGTACCCAGTCATTTTGAGAAAGATAGGATAACTTTTACAAGTCTGGAATCGTTAACAGCTCTCTGACATGGCGAGCAGTGGATTTTTGGCTGGGAGAGCCACAGCCATGACTTGTGGGTGGAGGTTAATGACCCGGTGGAGGTGGTGACAGCTGCTCACATGCGACCCGGTGGCGAAAGTGTTGAGTGGATGGAGAAGTGAGTGAAACGTCCTGCTGCACCCATAGACTGACAGGTCTCAGCAGGCTTTGGTAGAGAGTACTTTAGATTTATATGTGACTTAGTTCCACCAGCATGATAAGCAAGCGAGAGGCAGAACGCCATTACGGTTGGAAGTCTCCGGTTACTTGACGACGGTTTCAACCCATTTTCGTATCAGAGGAGGTGACCACCTAGCTTGTGGGAAACCTCCAGAGATGACACAGAAACGTTTGTAGCAGTTACCTGCCGAGTGTAACTTGACTGTCGGAAAAAGTTACTCACCTTGCAAAGTGGCTCTCATTATCAATTTAAATCATTAACCTATGAATTTGATATCAATAACATGTCAGGTGGGTGGAAGCGAGGGCGAGAGTACCACAGATATGATTCAAGAGCTGGAGTGGTAGCTAGGCGTTTCTTCGCTGCGCCGAGATCTTTAACGAAATTCCAGTCTCCCATGAGATGACTATCGTAATAAAATCCGCTGTATTAACGAATTTATAAAGTGAAACGTAGCATAAAACTGATATTTGCAATTTCTCTGTGCTGTTTCATTAAGAGACTTTGTATGTGGTGAGGAATTTGTTTACTTTAAGAGAGTTTGAAAGTAAGGAGGCATCCTGTCACAGAGGTAGACCATGCTCTTAGCACTCGTCATGAGCCAAATATGAGTTTAATACTCTAGTCCAGTGATGCTGGGCATAGTAGATATTAAGCTGATTAGAAAAGATATTTCTTTACTTGATGAGAAAATACTTAAAGGAAATATTTAGTATGCCATAGTACAGGGCTATTACAAATGATTGAAGCGATTTCATAAATTCACTGTAGCTCCATTCATTGACATATGGTCACGACACACTACAGATACGTAGAAAAACCCATAAAGTTTTGTTCGGCTGAAGCCGCACTTCAGGTTTCTGCCGCCAGAGCGCTCGAGAGCGCAGTGAGACAAAATAGCGACAGGAGCCGAGAAAGCGTATGTCGTGCTTGAAATGCACTCACATCAGTCAGTCATAACAGTGCAACGACACTTCAGGACGAAGTTCAACAAAGATCCACCACCTGCTAACTCCATTCGGCGATGGTACGCGCAGTTTAAAGCTTCTGGATACCTCTGTAAGGGGAAATCAACGGGTCGGCCTGCAGTGAGCGAAGAAACGGTTGAACGCGTGCGGGCAAGTTTCACGCGTAGCTCGCGGAAGTCGACGAATAAAGCAAGCAGGGAGCTAAACGTACCACAGCCGACGGTTTGGAAAATCTTACGGAAAAGGCTAAAGCAGAAGCCTTACCGTTCACAATTGCTACAAGCCCTGACACCCGATGACAGTCAAACGCTTTGAATTTTCGGCGCGGTTGCAACAGCTCATGGAAGAGGATGCGTTCAGTGCGAAACTTGTTTTCAGTGATGAAGCAACATTTTTTCTTAATGGTGAACAGACACAATGTGCGAATCTGGGCGGTAGAGAATCCTCACGCATTCGTGCAGCAAATTCGCAATTCACCAAAAGTTAACGTGTTTTGTGCAATCTCACGGTTTAAAGTTTACGGCCCCTTTTTCTTCTGCGAAAAAACCGTTACAGGACACGTGTATCTGGACATACTGGAAAATTGGCTCATGCCACAACTGGAGACCGACAGCGCCGACTTCATCTTTCAACAGGACGGTGCTCCACCGCACTTCCATCATGATGTTCGGCATTTCTTAAACAGGAGATTGGAAAACCGATGGATCGGTCGTGGTGGAGATCATGATCAGCAATTCATGCCATGGCCTCCACGCTCTCCCGACTTAACCCCATGCGATTTCTTTCTGTGGGGGTTATGTGAAAGATTCAGTGTTTAAACCTCCTCCACCAAGAAACGTACCAGAACTGCGAGCTCGTATCAACGATGCTTTCGAACTCATTGATGGGGACATGCTGCGCCGAGTGTGGGAGGAACTTGATTATGGGCTTGATGTCTGCCGAATCACTAAAGGGGCACATATCGAACATTTGTGAATGCCTAAAAAAACTTTTTGAGTTTTTGTATGTGTGTGCAAAGCATTGTGAAAATATCTCAAATAATAGTTATTGTAGAGCTGTGAAATCGCTTCAATCATTTGTAATAACCCTGTATGTATGTGGTACATTTTTTCCCAAGAAGTAACGATACTTCAGCAATGTGAAAACACCTTTATGGTTCGATTTCTTCTGTCTTCGAAAATAACTCGTATAAACTGGAGGAATCTACATTTCGTGTGAGAAATTCCAGCTGTACTGACAGAACAACAACCAAGTTTCGGATTGGGTAAAGCAGATTTTTTTGTACTGTGGAGTCTACGTCAGGGGTGGAACTGCAGAGGCTGGAGGTGACTGGTCAGTTTTATCGTCCTGAGATGACATGTTCAAATAAGATAAAAAGCATTGCACTTATAAAAATACATTTTACAATGTATTTCATACGCTTTTGTTGGCTAGGATGCGATTTGCGTCTCATGTGTAGGTGTAAGTATGTTTCTTTCCCTAATGATATTGCTACAGGAGTCCTGTGTATAGGGTCAGAGATTTATAGCCACACTGGGACAGTTGTTAAATGCTCAGATATTATTACCCAGCCTTATGTTCCTCCCAGCAGCTACTCACTTGTAGATCGGCAGGAGGTTGCTCTACTGTATTTCAGTAACAGCTTGCTATCCTATCAAATTTACCCATCCTTTCCATATAGGGCTACTGGCTAGACTGGCTGCAGTATCTCTCTAGCGCTAGACTCACAGCGAAAATGTGTTCTCTGCATCCAGTAGTTATTGACGAAACTGGATGGAGTTACTGTCTTGTGCTTGGTCAGTGGCAACTACCAATGCCCTACTCAAATTGCTAAAATAAACAATATTCCACACTGCCTTGGCTTCCCTAAATTGTTTAAATTAGTAAATAAATAAACAACATCCCAGAGATTGTTCGAACAATATTCTATCACACTGCACTCGATTTGATCAGGTATTTTCCACCAAGAGGAAGACGGCAGTTAGAATGCACCAGTATTCTGGGTCGGCCATCTTGAATTGTGATGTCATAATTACACTGTGTTAGTATTCCAAAGATGATGTGCAAATTGAATCTCTATAAATAAAGAATATATCATTATTATATGCCCTGCAATACAAAGTAATAAGCATTTGAATTTATCACAAAAATTCGAGTTTACCTCAAAACTTTTAACGTCCCTCCAGTTTGTGAATTTCCCTCCAAAATTTGATTCTCCCAACATTTTTTAAATTTCCCACCATTTTTAAATTTCCCTCTATTTTTTATGGAAGTGGTGTGGGGTACACATGGAGGGGAGGAGAATGGAGTGGTGGAGGAAGGGGTGAATTGAGTGAAATGGAGGGAAGGAGAGGGGAGAGGACTGGATTTCCCTTAGGGCTGGTGCGGGAAGGGGGTATGTGAAACTTGGGGAAAACCTATGGTGTCGTCGGGGGATGGGGGTGATTTACTGATCAATTAAATAATTAATTAATTAATTTGACATCAGAAGTATGCTTCTATCTTAGAGTGGGAATGGATGGGGATGGGGTGGGGGTTTCTCCGAAGGGCGGAGTATCCCCAGGGGGTCATAATTCAACCCTCAGGGAGTCATAAACCACTTAGTAGAACAATAGGATAAGGTCACAAATCAATCAGGTATCACAATTTAATTAATTTACATATCAATTTGGTATCAAAAGTATACCACAATCGGGTTTGCTCTACTACTGTCACTATTAGATAATAGAGAATGTTGCACCTTTACTGACAGTCTGTAGAATTACTGTATCATAGCTAACACTTGGTTCAAGAATCATAAAAGAAGGTTCTATACATGGAAGAATCCTGGAGATACTAGGAGGTATCAGATAGATTATATAATGGTAAGACATTTCCAGGGGCAGATGTGGACTCTGACCACAATCTATTGGTTATGAACTGTAGGTTAAAACTGAAGAAACTGCAAAAAGGTGGGAATTTAAGGAGATGGGACCTGGATAAACTGAAAGAACCAGAGGTTGTACAGAGTTACAGGGAGAGCATAAGGGAACAATTGAGAGGAATGGGGGAAAGAAATACAGAAGAAGAAGAAGAATGGGTAGCTCTGAGAGATGAAGTAGTGAAGGTAGCAGAGGATCAAGTAGCTAAAAACACGAGGGCTAGTAGAAATCCTTAGGTAACAGAAGAAATATTGAATTTAATTGATGAAAGGAGAAAATATAAAAATGTAGTAAATGAAGCAGGCAAAAGGGAATACAAACGTCTCAAAAATGATACCGACAGGAAGTGCAAAATGGCTAAGCAGGGATGGCTAGAGGACAAATGTAAGGATGTAGTGGCTTATCTCACTAGGGGTAAGATAGATACTGCCTACAGGAAAATTAAAGTGACCTTTGGAGAATATGTATGAATATCAAGAGCTCAGATGGAAACCCAGTTCTAAGCAAAGAAGGGAAAACAGAAAGGTGGAAGGAGTATATAGAGGGTCTACACAAGGGCGATGTACTTGAGGACAGTATTATGGAAATGGGAGAGGATGTAGATGAAGATGAAATGGGAGATACGATTCTGCGTGAAGAGTTTGACAGAGCACTGAAAGACCTGAGTCGAATCAAGGCCCCGGGAGTAAACAACATTCCATTAGAACTACTGACAGCCTTGGAAGAGCCAGTCCTGACAAAACTCTACCATCTGATGAGCAAGATGTATGAGACCGCCGAAATACCCTCAGACTTCAAGAAGAATATACTAATTCCAATCCCAAAGAAAGCAGGTGTTGACAGATGTGAAAATTACCGAACTATCTGTTTAATAAGCCACGGCTGCAAAATCTAACGCGAATCATTTACAGACGAATGGAAAAACTGGTAGAAGCCGACCTCGGGGAAGATCAGTTTGGATTCCGTAGAAATGTTGGAACATGTGAGGGAATACTGACCCTACGACTTATCTTCGAAGAAAGATTAAGGAAAGGCAAACCTATATTTCTAGAATTTGTAGACTTAGAGAAAGCTTTTGACAATGTTGACTGGAATACTCTCTTTCAAATTCTAAAGGTGGCAGGGGTGAAATACAGGGAGCGAAAGGCTATTTAAATTTGTACAGAAACCAGATGGCAGTTATAAGAGTCGAGGGACATGACAGGGAAGCAGTGGTTGGGAAGGGAGTGAGACAGGGTTATAGCCTCTCCCCGATGTTATTCAATCTGTATATTGAGCAAGCTATAAAGGAAACAAAAGAAAAATTCGGAGTAAGTATTAAAGTCCACGGAGAAGAAATAAAAACTTTGAGGTTCGCCGATGACATTGTAATTCTGTCAGAGACAGAAAAGGACTTGGAAGAGCAGTTGAACGGAATGGACAATGTCTTGAAAGGCGGATATAAGATGAACATCAACAGAAGCAAAACGAGGATAATGGAATGTAGTCGAATTAAGTCGGGTGATGCCGAGGAAATTAGATTAGGAAATGAGACACTTAAAGTCGTAAAGGAGTTTTGCTATTTGGGGTGCAAAATAACTGATGATGGTCGAAGTAGAGAGGATATCAAATGTAGAATGGCAATGGCAAGGAAAGCATTTCTGAGGAAGAGAAATTTGTTAACATCGAGTATAGATTTAAGAGTCAGGAAGAAGTTTCTGAAAATATTTGTATGGAGTGTAGCCATGTATGGAAGTCAAACATGGACGATAAATAGTTTGGACAGGAAGAGAATAGAAGCTTTCGAAATGTGGTGCTACAGAAGAGTGCTGAAGATTAGATGGGTAGATCACGTAACTAATGAGGAGGTACTGAATAGAATTGGGGAGAAGAGGAGTTTGTGGCACCTCTTGACAAGAGGAAGTGACCGATTGGTAGGACATGTTCTGAGGCATCAAGGGATCACAAATTTAGCATTGGAGGGCAGCGTGGAAGGTAAAAATCGTAGAGGGAGACAAAGAGATGAATACGCTAAGCATATTCAGAAGGATGTAGGTTGCAGTAAGTACTGGGAGATGAAGAAGCTTGCACAGGATAGAGTAGCATGGAGAGCTGCATCAAACCAGTCTCAGGACTGAAGACAACAACAACAACAACAACTAGACCAGTTATTCCTGAGTTATAGAACGTTTCACAAGTGTGCTAGTGTTATGTCGAATTTTCAGTATACGATTTGATATGCTTGTTTATATGAACAGTACTATAAGGGACGTGAATAATTTTCAGCTGGGTTTACTAAAGGTCTTCTTTATTTTTAGTTCATGAGAATTTTGGAGGCAGAGCAGCCAACTTAATACACTCTGACATATCAGCCAGCATTGTAGAATCCTCAGAACACGTCTTCTTCTGAAACTTCCTGGCAGATTAAAACTGTGTGCTGGAAGGCAGGAGACGAGATACTGGCAGAAGTAAAGCTGCGAGGAAGGGGCGTGCGTCGTGCTTGGGTAGCTCAGATGGTAGAGTACTTGCTCGCGAAAGGCAAAGGTCCCGAGTTCGAGTCTCGGTCTGGCACAGAGTTTTAAGCTGCCAGGAAGTTTCATATCAGCGCACACTCTGTTGCAGAGTGAAAATCTCATTCACATCTTCTTCTGTTCGTCACCCATGTAGTGTAATACTTAATTCATGAATCATTGCTATTTCTGTTTATTCTGTCTTATACAAAGCGCTTCTTTGTGCTGTCGACAGCATGGTTTTGAAAAAATTAACAAAAAAGTTTTTTGTTTGTGAGGTATGTATTGGATAATTACTTTCATTCTATATAACTCTGAACAGAAAAAAATAGGGAAGCGTGTCTAATTAATTAGCAACTTCTGGGGAAAAGAATTCACTACTGATGCATTACAGGATTTGTTTGAAAAGTACTTGTGTCGACATACAAAGAGACCGTTAGTACGTTCAACAAACCCCAAAGCGATTAAGATGGCGCTGAGATAATTAATTTAATATAAGACGCATGGGACCGTAGATTTCGGGAATACTTCAAATGTGGATGAAAAATGTTGAATATGAGGCATACATCCCAGTGTGTGTAGTGGTTGGGCTTGTTGACCCTTCTCCCACTGGGATGGGGTAGTGCTACACATCACTTTTCTAGGCTACTCTGTTTTCGTAAATGTAAATCGATTCATCGTAGTCTTGTATTACCATTACCGGCCGTGCGGTTCTAGGCGCTTCAGTCCGGAACCGCGGGACCGCTACGGTCGCAGGTTCGAATCCTGCCTCGGGCATGGATGTGTGTGATGTCCTTAGGTTAGTTAGGTTTAAGTAGTTCTAAGTTCTAGGGGACTGATGACCTAAGATGTTAAGTCCTAAAGTGCTCAGAGCCATTTGAACCATTACCATTACCATGAGCACTACCGTATCACATAGAAAAATACAGGAATGAAAACAGAGTGCCCTTGTGGAGCGATGTGCAGAACCGCCCCTACCGGTGACGGTAGGATCGACAAGCCTAACCGCTGCGCGTCACGAGTTCAACAGTTATCATCCACATTTGGGGCATTTCTAGACACTCGCGGTCCCATGTGTCTTATATCAGTTTCCTTGTCTCAGCGTCATCTGCAAGGCTCTGGAGGTATTCAAACGTTGGTAAGACTCACCCTGCGCATTTGAGAAGCTGAAATAGTTCCTCTAGCTGTGAATATAAAAAAAAGGTGCAATCCTAAAGGGGTAAGAGGTACAGGGTGGCGCACGAAATATGTTACCATTTTGTTTTTGAATATAATCTTTATTGCCAATACAATCTGAAAGGAACATATACTACAATGAAGAGCCGGCCATGGAGATTTGTTCTAACTCAGCACATGCTCAATATGTTCAACATTTCGTTTCCTAACCTCCTTCAAACGAACACTGAAGTTAGTGATTACCCTACGGCACATGTCTTCCGTAATTTCACTGCAAGCTTGAAGAATAAGTCTTACGAGCTCCATTAAATCACGTGGTCGTTTCGGGAAACAAGTCACATGGATTGAGGCCTGGACTATTGGGGTGCCAATTTTGTCCGTCATTGAGGCGACCTGGAAACTTGAGTAAAATGATCCGCATGTAGAAATGCTCGTGCAAAACCTCCAACAGAGTGTTTGCAATATGTGGCCTTGCTCCATCTTGCATGAACCACTGCGTGTTGAAGGGCAAGGCAGTAGCAAGAAGCTGTGGAATGAAGCTATTGCGAAGCATGCTCAAATAGCGCTCGCTGTTCACAGTTTCTTCAAAGAAATTAAGGTCCAATAAGTCCGTGACTGGAAATTGCTGCCCACGCTGTAATCCTCAGAGCATAATGTTGTCGTTCGTGAAGCACTTGTGGTTTTTCAGTGGCCCAAAAGGGTACATTTTGTTTGTTAACCACACCATCTAAATGAAAATGCACCTCGTCTGAAAACCAAACGTTGTTGAGAGTTTCTTCCCTATCCTCCGCCCACTGAGCAAACAGTAGTCTCTGCTGCTTGTGTTCTTCAGTGATCTTCTGTGCACAGGTCATCTTGTATGGGTACATACGGAGGTCACTTTTAAGAAAGCGTTGAATGGAGCGTCTGAATATTCCCAGTTGCATTGCTGCCTTTCTACACGATTTCTTGGGACTTCTCTGTACAGCAACTCGTACCGCTTCAAGATTCTCCGGCGAACGAACAGGCTTAGGCCGAGGTCGTTTCGCTTCCAATACTGTTCCTTCCTGTACAAATTTATCGTACAACCTGTGGATGGTCTTCTTGCAAGGGACCCATTGTGTGTAGAACTGTTGTCGAAAACGCCTCTGAGTCACAACAAGGCTATTCGTTTCACGAAAAAGTAACACAATTGCCGATCGTTGCTGCGTCGTCAGTCTTCCATTGTCAGCCATTGCTGCTTACTAGTCTCCTAGCGGCAGTATCGTGAATTACACGTGATTTCGTAACTCATTTGTTTTTCCAAGCTCTGCTGGTACTGCTGTAGAGATCCCAGCGGGATATCTAATGTGCGTCGTAAATTGTGAAAGAAACAATTGGTAACACATTTCGTGCGCCACCCTGTATGTTACGGGAAATTAATCTTTAGTCTTCAAACAGCCTGAAGCTATAGCTGAACAACAGGCAACACACCTTGTTCAGTGTTGCACAAGACTTCATCTCTCCTTTAACACTAACGCAAGCGCATTATATAGGTAAATAAAATAGAAACTGCAAGAATTTTTAGTCTGACGTAATGTGTGAGGAGAAGATCCAAGTTTAAGTAATTACTTTCAATGGGGCGAACCGGAGGTGACATTAGATTCTAACACTAGGTGTCAGTAAGTGCATATTTTTGTGAGCACTGTTTCACCGTATGCGGCTATTGCAGTTCTGAAAATGACGGAACAGTGTGTTAACTCCAGCTTCTGTTTAACGTCAGGAAATTTCTCAGTGGAAGCCGGAAACCAAGCAGCGGTCGAGGTGGTAGGAGACGGGCTCATCACTACGACTGAAGAAAGCAAAACGTGTGTGACAACGCGAGAAAAATGTCTCTTTGTCTTCCCGATACGAAAGTTGTAACCCACCAAAATTTTTTCATTGTATCCAACTCTTATTTCCATTACTATCTTGATGTGCTAAAACGATTGGGGTCCATAAATAAGTTGATGAACGCGTACGTGTTGGCAAGAGCATCTGCTAACACTAATACGAAGTTGACACCACATATCCAACGCGTTGGGCATTACCCTGGGACGTGATTCAGCAGTACGGCATTATAAATCAGTATGCACCAAATAATAGCGGTAGGAAGAAAATTAAAATTCCAGCGCTCTCCACACCGCAGTGAAAGCACGCTTTTCAGTTACCGGCTGCTGTTTAAGAGTCGTTGCCGCGGTAAGCGCCCAGCGCATTAGCAAGGAAACTGAACTGCACCAGCGAAACCGCAACCCCAGGCCACAAACTTTCTCGCGCCGCAGACACGCGTTCGTTGCGACGTTATTCCTAATATGAGCACGTCGGTTTTTTACAGCATGCAGATCACGTTTTTAGCAAATGGCCACGGAAGTGTGCACTGCCTGCTGGTGGCAACAAGGCAATCGCTGCCGTGTCTGTCGGTTTATCGCGTTCAGGCGCGTTCGCTAACAAGTGTAGTAGAGAGTGGCGATCGTTTTCATCAGAATAAAAAACAGTTTAATACGCAACAGGTGTAAGCACATGTTTTATGTATAAAAGTCCGTAGAATGCCTATTTTTAAGAGTTTCAGGTTTTTCTTTTTAATTGGTATTTCGTAGCGAAAACTCCGTCGTTGGGTTCTCAAGATTTCCTCGAGCATTTTCGTCAGAGCCTGGTGAAGCAATCGCAGGAAATTTGTGCTGTTATGCAAACGGAGAAACTTATGAGCGCAAGTAAACATCGAACTACAGTACCATGGAATATCTGCGTACTACGAGACTCTATTTCAGCGGTGATTTATCGTGAATTACCTCGAACTTTTTCAGCTTTCATTGCACTTACATCGTCAATAAACTAATAAACTGAGCACAGAAAATAAAAATCACACATGACTAACGGCATTCGCTTAAAGTAATACCAAACACAACCTCACAGATATTCTTCAGGAAACAAAAGACTACAGTTCGCTCATTACCACAAGTAACTATCCGAATAATAATGAAATGAGGAATACAGTGTTTTTACAACATTTTTATCAGGATTTGATTTTTAAAGAAACAGAAAATGTTAAGATGCAGTATGATCGGAATATGGGTCGTGTACTTAAAGTCAAAGTTTCTTGAAAACATAAAGAAATCCGGTGTATTCACTGTCTGTCATGTCATTAAGTGTATAACGTAGTTGCTTAATTTCGTGCATGAAAGTACCTCAATGTTCTAGGCAGTCTTCTTTTCGGCTTTCGTTTTGTATATGTAGGATGTTTAGATAGTTGCCAGTATAGTCAGCAATTTTTCAATTTCAATTGAATGGGCTGCTAGCGCTGTGAACTTAGTTGTTGAAAGCGAACACCTGAAGGACACTTATTTATCCGAACTCTAGAATAGTTACCACTTTGACTCGTGTAGAAATGTTTGTAATTTTAACAGTGAACCTCACATCCTTTGGAATGTACCCATTTATCTCCCTCGCTTTATTTGTTTGTTATCTAGTGTGACAGTTTATTTTTTGTTCAAAAACTAATATTTGTATTAAATTGTTTGAAAATGTTATCTAATTTATACAAATTATGTACTGAAAATAAAACACAAAAGAAGGGAAACAGGACTACGCACAGTCGACGAACTTTTGTTCTTAAGACATACATGTTTGACTGTTCCTATGCGAAGAACCATATGAAATCAGTAGGCAATTGTTAAAACCAAAAGAAGGGATACTATTAGTCCCCCGCTTCCATCATTTCATTTCCGACACTCTCGACAACGCAGCACACTTTCTCCAGCTTCGGCACCACAGCATCGCCGTGGTTTGGGTGCAGACATACAGTATTTCGTTCTACTCTCATTTCACCGATGAGGAGCTCTTCTAGTAACTGTTTCTGCAAATGTGAATCAGGGAATTGGATAACGTAATTGGCGCCAGGGTTTGTCATTAGCGTATCTCACCTAGCCGCTGAATAATACACTCCTGGAAATTGAAATAAGAACACCGTGAATTCATTGTCCCAGGAAGGGGAAACTTTATTGACACATTCCTGGGGTCAGATACATCACATGATCACACTGACAGAACCACAGGCACATAGACACAGGCAACAGAGCATGCACAATGTCGGCACTAGTACAGTGTATATCCACCTTTCGCAGCAATGCAGGCTGCTATTCTCCCATGGAGACGATCGTAGAGATGCTGGATGTAGTCCTGTGGAACGGCTTGCCATGCCATTTCCACCTGGCGCCTCAGTTGGACCAGCGTTCGTGCTGGACGTGCAGACCGCGTGAGACGACGCTTCATCCAGTCCCAAACATGCTCAATGGGTGACAGATCCGGAGATCTTGCTGGCCAGGGTAGTTGACTTACACCTTCTAGAGCACGTTGGGTGGCACGAGATACATGCGGACGTGCATTGTCCTGTTGGAACAGCAAGTTCCCTTGCCGGTCTAGGAATGGTAGAACGATGGGTTCGATGACGGTTTGGATGTACCGTGCACTATTCAGTGTTCCCTCGACGATCACCAGTGGTGTACGGCCAGTGTAGGAGATCGCTCCCCACACCATGATGCCGGGTGTTGGCCCTGTGTGCCTCGGTCGTATGCAGTCCTGATTGTGGCGCTCACCTGCACGGCGCCAAACACGCATACGACCATCATTGGCACCAAGGCAGAAGCGACTCTCATCGCTGAAGACGACACGTCTCCATTCGTCCCTCCATTCACGCCTGTCGCGACACCACTGGAGGCGGGCTGCACGATGTTGGGGCGTGAGCGGAAGACGGCCTAACGGTGTGCGGGACCGTAGCCCAGCTTCATGGAGACGGTTGCGAATGGTCCTCGCCGATACCCCAGGAGCAACAGTGTCCCTAATTTGCTGGGAAGTGGCGGTGCGGTCCCCTACGGCACTGCGTAGGATCCTACGGTCTTGGCGTGCATCCGTGCGTCGCTGCGGTCCGGTCCCAGGTCGACGGGCACGTGCACCTTCCGCCGACCACTGGCGACAACATCAATGTACTGTGGAGACCTCACGCCCCACGTGTTGAGCAATTCGGCGGTACGTCCACCCGGCCTCCCGCATGCCCACTATACGCCCTCGCTCAAAGTCCGTCAACTGCACATACGGTTCACGTCCACGCTGTCGCGGCATGCTACCAGTGTTAAAGACTGCGATGGAGCTCCGTATGCCACGGCAAACTGGCTGACACTGACGGCGGCGGTGCACAAATGCTGCGCAGCTAGTGCCATTCGACGGCCAACACCGCGGTTCCTGGTGTGTCCGCTGTGCCGTGCGTGTGATCATTGCTTGTACAGCCCTCTCGCAGTGTCCGGAGCAAGTATGGTGGGTCTGACACACCGGTGCCAATGTGTTCTTTTTTCCATTTCCAGGAGTGTACATGCAATCAGGCAAGAGCGAGCGCCCGTTCAAAAGCCGGTCGTTATCAGATAATCGCGTGGGGCAATTGGTCTTTCCCTGTGCTCCGATACGTTTAAGGGAGGGAGGGAGGCAGGTCGTATTAAGCTGTGCTAAGTCCAGAACCTTGCAGTCCCCTTCTGACCCAGATGTCTTGCTAGACGACTGTACGAACATAGTCGATAGCCGCCACTGCTCGGTGCAGCAGTGAGGATAAGACGTAAGGCGTCGAAGATGGAAGGCGCTTGTGACGGTGACAGAGGGTACTATTATCGTGGTCTACTGTTTTATCCTCATAATTCTCGCAGCAACGGCAATTACGTAGAGAGAGGGGGGGGGGGGATTTAGAGCAAGTGGCCACTCAAAGTAGCATTTCCCACGCGGTGGCTCACCTCGTGTCCATCACACGTAATGTGATCACACTGCGTCCCGGTTGTTTAAAATGAGACACTAGGCCCTACACTTGTCCCCTAGATCTGACACACAACAATCAATAAATGCATGGAACGGAAGGAAATTTCATTTACTGTGCTTTTCCCTCGATAAATCACTGATATCTGTGGTGGAGAAGGATGTGGAAAAAAATAACGAGATAACTAATTTGTATTCAATTGCTTGGTCATTTATGTGTGTGAGAATTCGGCGCAGGATAGCCTCGTCATACACAGCGGATTTTGCTTTGGTTCGTGGTAGAAGAGCGGAGCTGCACACAACCAAAGGAACCGGCGTGGACAGAACCTAAGAAAACTAGCAATGCCAACTCCTACTGCAACAGACTTCAGTAAAGCCAAGAATAAACTATTCGATGCGGGGAAAATTACCATTCCTTAAACTGGCAATCCAGGGCTCAGTTTGACTACACTAACAACAGGCTTGGTAGTAGCAACACGTAACCATGAGTTGGTCCCTCCCACATTAGCACACGTATAGGCTGATTCGGCACAATTTCCAAAACTAAATCGGAGAGTGTTCTTCGCAATGCTAAGTACAGTTGACAGTCTGACAGCAATAATAGCACAAGAACCATCACGGAATTCGCGATACGACCGCGTGGGTCTTTCGTAACTAACACAAGTACCATGTGCTCGGTCTAAAACTTCACTCGAAATAGTGAAGTTGCTATGTCGATACTCAAATCGAATATAGTAAATCAGTAAATCACTCCCTACTCCTGGTGGGGCTGATACCATCAGGTTTCAACGCAGCCTATACTAGCAAATTTCAACCCAAATTAACTCTTAGCTCCACGGTCTATCAGAAATGTTGAAACGTCCCCTTTGAAGAATTATACAAGACTGTGCTTAAACTGACATACAATATTTTTAGCGCAACGCAATCTGACTTTCAAAATTCCCTACAAAAGAATGGCCCTGACTAACATTAAACTATACCTTTCACAAATCACTTACCTCACAAAAATCTTCGCTGCTCAAGCTACTGCAATACAGCGAGCGCCACTACTGCCACCTAAATAAAAGATTCAAACTATGGAAGGCACTAACTACTGATAGGGATAGTTAGCAAATGAAAGATATTAATAGAGAACAAACAATGTATTTACCTTAATATCATCATATATAAATATAGCAGTTCATGACAAATTTCAAAACTCCGCCATCTCTCTCCCCACATCCACCACTGCTGGCGGCTCACCTCCAACTGCGCAACGCTATGCGCTGTTCACATCCAGCTGCCTAACACTACAATGGCGAGTATTACAACAATGCAAAGCAGCCACAGACTGCACACAGCACAGCCAGTGATTTTCATACAGAGGTGGTGTTACCAATAAAAAAACCTAAACAGCCTACTTACATAGCCCCCATGCTCCCCACAAAAAATTTTACAAATTGTTTTGGGCAGTGGCCAATAATGATTTGATAAAATTTTTCATAATTACAATAACAAAGATATCAAATGCACACACTTATTGATACAATGTTGGTCAAAAGCTAAAATTTTCTCACAGTCTATAAAGACAGTCCTGATCGTTCATCACGGTAAAATAGTAGTGTTTTTCTCAAAGTCTGAGCAGTAAAAGAAAATGCACATGGAAGTAGTGGATTTCCATGCAGTCTTGAAGAAGTAGTGTTGTCCTTCCAACGGAAAGACAGTGCTGACTCTCGACATGCAGACAAGTAATGGGCCACAACAGAGCAAACCCACCGTAGAGTCAGTCGAAGTTTTGAAGAATATTGGTAGGTAGGTCATCACAGAGTAGACTCACTGGAGTCCTGGTAGAGATTGTGGTATTGGTGGGCCACCAGAGGTACAGACCCACTGCAGTCCTTGTAGAAATAATGGTATTGGTGGGTCATCAAAGGTGCAGACCCACTGTAGTCCTTGTAGAAATAATGGCGTTGGTGGGTCATCATAGATGCAGACCCACTGTAGTCCTTGTAGAGATGGCCAGCAGCCATCTGCTGCGACTGTGCAGGTGCACAATCACCATTGAAGAGTCTTGCGGACAATATAGCAAGTCCATAACCACCACTCGTGCGCTCACAAAGAATTTGTTTGACCTGTCCTTTGAACCAGCAATGCTGTTATCCAGTCCCTTGCTGAATTATTAACACACGTGCAAACACTAACAGTCCCTAGTTCTCACATATTGTCCATATACTATGACCAACAGAAACGTGTGCAGTGAAATGTAACTTACAAGTTAATAATATGATGAACTGGTGACAATTACAATTTTATAACATAAGAATACAATTACAAAGGTACAAAATACATCTTTAAAGAACATAACAATACAGATAACATTTGTAGTAAAACAGGCTTTACAAAAGAATCGAACTAACTTATACATCAGTGGAATTATGACATGAGTAAATACATAAAAGATCAGAATAACGTTTGAAACATCAACTTTGAGCATTAAAACAAAACAGAATAAATAATGTCTAAACATCTTTACAAAGAAAATAACATATTATAATTGCAAATTTGAGGATAACAGTATTCCTCATTATAGTGAATGTAGCTTAATATTAAAAGAAGAAAAATTCTATGAAACTACACAGAGACAGGAAGAAAACAAATACACAAGGGTACACAAACACATAGTGGGATAACACCAATAGGAAAGGACAGGGTTCGTTTTCAGTGTAACATTTGGTACTGCAGTCCAACCCAAAACTTCATATATCTTTCCTCTTATTTCATCCTTTGTTTCCACCAAAAAAATTCTATCTAAGCATGCTTTCTGTATTTATATGTTCACACATTTCTTACCTCAACATTTATTTCCAAGAAAATCCTACCTAAACCTGTTTTCTGTACTTTTTTTCGCATAACTTCTCAATGCATTTCTTCCAATTCATCGCAACTCATTCTCTTAGAGGCTACCCCCTCTTAAGCTAACTTAAATCTACTGAGCTCAGATGCTAAACTAAGGGATGAGGCAATGCAGCAGCACAAAATAAGTAACACAAACAGCAATGACCAAAAAAATGGAAAATTGCAAAGCAAGCTACAGTAAATCTAAATTACCAAGCAATGCAACATTACAATTAATATGAGCCAATGTGCAGCAACAAGAAAAATAAATGAGTAGTAAAACTGGCTTAGCAGAGTAACACAAAGTCAAATTCAGTAACACTATGCCTGGCAAACAGCAGTAACTTATACCTAAACATGACATAGCTCAAGCAGAAAAAATATTACAGTAAAAACAACAATGCAGATAAGGGAAATGTATATTCACATCTTAATGTCTATGTAATTAAAGTGGTGCACCACAAATTGTTCTACAAAAGAAATTACCAAGTACTTGAAAAGAAAATTATAGATGCAGTTACTGTTATTAGTCCCTTCTTATCGTTCTCTCCATTCCAAGAGCTCCTTTTTCGAAGAATGTGGATCAGAAAATAATTATTTAATAAATCTGTTGACAGAAAGTGTTCACATTAGCAGATGCATTTAAGTTTATTTTATAAAACTAATGCTGCAACACAGCTGGAAATCAGATATTAAACAAAATGAGCAATCTCTTAACTACAAAGACAATAGATGTAAAATGTTTCTAATCATTTCATTAGGCATTTTAGTAAATATCATAAATTACGAGCTCCACAGTATGCTTTCAACAAGGAAATGTCAATAGCGAGGACAATGGCCTCCCCTTTCTTTTTTTCTACCTGTGCTTCTGATGAGGCACTCACTAATGACTTGTTCTCCCGGCGTCTGACACAGCTGCGTGCCCACGACGCATTACGTGCAGGTGATCACTTAACTTTCTTACGGAAATATTTACGACAGCATTTTCCGCTACTGTGACAGTCTCATATACAAAATTTCACGGGTCGAGAATTTGCGTTGCAAATGTGTAGAAACAAAACCCTATAAATATAACAGTGTCCAAAAAAATTTTCGCCAGCATTGTGATACATTCACTCATATACACACATTTCTTAACTCTTAAAGTACGATTCTTGGTTTCCAACAACCTTTTTCACAAATCAGAGTCCCTAATCACTACTCATTATTCCTTACCTTATTCGTCGACACTTCTTCAGTATTTCATCATAAGAAATACGTAGCATAATCAAACTCCTCATATAGCATCAGCTTACTGATCATAAACATACCGCAACAGCATAATACGCATAGTTATCATAGTAATACCAGAACACCTAAGCCAAACCTCAAAATCGTCGTAGCTTCCTCCAATAATTTCAAAACCTAAAAAAAATTCTCTGCTCATGTCAAAAGTGTCATCTGCCTCAAACGTACTTTAAAAATCGTGATCCCATACCAAATATATCATTCAAAGCTCTCATAATATCACAATGGTTCCGAAAAAATATGAACAGTTCACAAAGTACAGACAAAATACAATTTCATAAGTATGAAGTTATCCAACTGTGTAATTGCATAAACATCTGTCACTGATGTAATAAAAAGAATGTTTGTTTCTCTGTCAAATAATCAGATAGCTGTGTAATTCTGTGTTAGAGAAATATGGTACCGATGTGTAAAGTTGTATAAGCAAATACCATATTAGCTAGGGTTCCTTGTGGTTGCCACACACGTGGTACACAAAGTAAGCGTGTACCCTCCTGAGGATTAATGTAATTATACCCTCAGGTGTTACAGATTACAGCAATGGAATGAAATGTATCACGGAAAACCTTTGTATCATTGTACTCCAAATATCTTTAAAAATAAATATTTTAAGTACAAAATCAATCACTGAAATATGTGTCCTGTAGCGCTAAATGTGCGTCTTGTTGCAACATATTTAATCTCTGTGGAAGTGTCGTAGTTATCGTCCTCCGAAAGCTACGTTCTGTAGAAGCCAATGTACTTACCTCATGATAAACAAAAGTGAAATGCTTTGCGTATAGATATCTTAGTTATTACGCTTATTGTTGTGATGAAGAAATTACTGTGCTGTAACGTATTGTTGTGCTACGGAAACGGCAGTCTCATTGTAGATATACCACAAAAGTTACTACTAAAACATGTTTTACTTTCCAGAATAAAACAGAAAAACTGTGCAGATATAAAACAGAAACACCGGAAAAGCAACATTGTATATTGTCACTCATTAGTAGCGTCGTGATAAAATCGTGTAGCTGTCACATAAACTAACCACTGTGTCATCTGGTATCTCACAGAAAGTACTTTCAATCCAGAATATATTTTCAAGTAAACCAAAATGTGGCATTAAAATCTCATTAGCAGTACCAGATATAATGTTATTTTTCTCGGATCCAGCCGGCGCACGTGTATGCCTGCGGTGCGAGTCATTGTCTGTCTCTTTGTTGCCGCGCGTCGTTACTGGGATTGGGAGGCCTAACTTCCACAAATTCGCCTTGCCGAGAGGGCCCAGCTCTGTTTAAAGCTCGCCAGTTCTGATGAAATTCAGGTCTGTCGTTATGATTACATCGTCTGTCGTCATGTCGGTAGTTCCTGTAGTTTCTTTGTTGTCGGTTAATCTGACTTTCAAAAATCCCTGCAAAAGAATGGGCCCTGACTAACATTAAACTATACCTTTCACAAATCACTTACCTCACAAAAATCTTTGCTGCTCAAGCTACTGCAATACAGCAAGCGCCACTACTGCCAGCTAAATAAAAGATTCAAACTATGGAAGGCACTAACTACTGATAGAGATAGTTAGCAAATGAAAGATATTAATAGAGAACAAACAATGTATTTACCTTGATATCATCATATATAAATATAGCAGTTCATGACAAATTTCAAAACTCCACCATCTCTCTCCCCACATCCACCACTGCTGGCGGCTCACCTCCAACTGCGCAACACTACGCGCTGTTCACATCCAGCTGCCTAACACTACAATGGCGAGTATTACAACAATGCAAAGCAGCCACAGACTGCACACAGCACAGCCAGTGATTTTCATACAGAGGTGGTGTTACCAATAAAAAAACCTAAACAGCCTACTTACAATGTGTGTACTCCCCGGTAGCACGAACTTGAGTGTCTTTTCGCCAAAAGCTCACCAACCATATTACAATGCGGAGTTCAGAACAAAAATCTTATCGTGGGGCGGCCTCGGACTATCCCCCCATTACCACTATAAAAAGTTATTCGATAACGTGCAGTCACTGTGATTAGAAAACCGCGGGTGGCCGACGCCCTCAGTACTTCCAGGCCTAAGGAGACGTTCTGATACATTCTCCCAACTTCCGCACCTGATTTCCCAAGCACCACTAAACAAACCTGGTTTTAAAAGCGGCGGAAAAGTGTATTGTTACTTTTATCGGTGGTAAGCAGGTACGTTGAGGGCATTAGTCATGTTTTTATTGCGCAGCCTTTTTACCACTTAATTAGATCAGTTATACTGTATTTGATTATTTTATATAAAAGGTTGTGCATTAAAAACATGCCTAGTGCACTCCACGTAACCAGTTACTACCATACATAAAAGCCAGCACACTAGAATGGAATAAAATTTAGATGAAGATAGTGGCCATTTTAAGCACACTAGAATTAATTTAGGAAAATTAGAGAAGCTTTTCATTCATAATTAAAATTTGTATGTGTGAAATAAAATTTTAGCTGAAAATTATGAGCATTTTGAGTTCATTACAATTAGAAGAGGTTGAAATATCAGCGAACCAGTAACAAAACAAAGGTTTAGTAGCCCTTGACCTAGGTTTCGATATTTCTAAAAATATCTTCTTCAGAAGTGTATATAAAAATGTATATAACCAGATATAAAAATTATTTTTAGAAACAACAAAATATTAATAGCAAAATATTTGTGAGGTAAGTGCACTCACTTGTTACGTTACATGATGGTATATTAGATTAGCTGAAGCCTAGCGGCTCTTGTCATATGTAAAATCGACAGAAACAAGAATTATAGCAAGCCATTTGCTTTAGATAGCAGCCAGACTACATTTAGCGTACTTCAGACTGAATGCCCACTGGTAGAGGCTCTTGCCAACATAAAATTATAGCAGGAGTCACAGGATAGATTATTTGCATAAGTTATAAGCGTGCATCATGCCAGAGACAATCAAGCGACCAGGAAAAATTGGGCAGCAGAGGACGCTAAATACATGTGCATAAGAACTATGTTAAATAACAGCATTTTACATTCAAGTAAGTATAAAATTTCCTTTACAAGGTTACTAAAAATGTAATAGATTTAGTGGTATAGATTACTTATAAAATTACTAATACATTTGCTGACAGAGTAATACTGTACATAAATTCAGCGTGCAGAAGGTAGTTCTATTTAGAAAAGATCACTGTTAAAAATGCATGGGGAAAGAAGATCAAATATAAGCTAAAACAACGTCACTAAAACTGATGATATAACTTTTAGGAGCCATCCCTTCTGAGGAAGTAGAAATGAAGAAACCAAGGTCAAGAGCTAATAAACCCATTTTTTTGCAACTGGTTGGATGATTTTTGCAACCTCCTCAGATTTGTACAGTTGCTGATTCGCAGCCATGTTTAGGATTTTGTATTACAATTAATTTAAAAAAATAATTTGAGTCACAAAATTATTTATTCCTTTATGCATAGTCAACAAAGTTTCAGCAAAACCTTACAGCGCCTTTTGAAAAGAAACCTGGTGGTTTTTTCCTGATAATAAACCTTCTATTCATTTGACCCCACCGGTTTTTTTTCTGAACATTGCTGCTAGACTACAACTTGGATGTTAACTGTCGTCCACCCACCTTCTTCTTCTGGAAGCGTCTTGGCAACAATTTGAGTAGATGATATAGCTTCTGACGGCAGATGTTCTCATCTACTTCCAGGTGGGCTCAAGCAGTGGATGACGACATCATATAACAATATTACTAGCCAGTTTACCCAATACTATAGCTATTCAGCTGTGCCCCACAGGGCAAGGACATAACGTTGACAAATTATATATATAGTTCGTATTTGAGGAACTAAGCTGAGTCAAGAACAAAAAACGAGACATCTGTTAGTGGTTTCATGAGCTACCTCCGACAGCTAAAGCCGTCCATGAAAATGTGGTTTGATAGTGTGGCGCCAGCTTCAGACCGCGCCAGATAGCGATAAATACTCGTCACTCGCTGCTCTATTCAGCCACGAGGATCGCTAGAGATAGGAGCCTGCCAGCCAGCCTTCTAAATAGATAGCCTTTAGTCAATTTCTCAGACAAATACTAATCGATTTTAAAAATCAAAGTGCTGACATAATCTATTTGAAAGGGGCTATACAAAAAAAATATATAATGAATATCATCAAATGGTTCAAATGGCTCTGAACACTATGGGACTTAACATCTGAGGTCATCAGTGCCCTGGAACTTAGAAATACTTAAACATATCTAACCTAAGGACATCACAAACATCCATGCCCGAGGCAGAATTCGAACCTGCGACCGTAGCGGTCGCGAGGTTCGAGACTGAAGCGCCTAGAACCGCTCGGCCACTGAGGCCGGCATGAATATCATCTACTAATCAATTCTGTGTTGAAAATCCTACGTAAAATTTTTCTTACTGTATGTGACTATATAGAGAAATGTGTCTGTTGGTATCTTATCGATAAATATACACACCAGATTGGCTGTTGTCTTTTGACTTGAAACAATATTTTTTATACACGTCATGTTAATCATATATATACACAAAGCATAATTTGTTCTGAAATTATAAGCATCTATATCAACACCACCTTTCAGTTGAGGAACTCGTTCAAAAGAATTATCTGGTGTCCTCAATTCCATGCTTCTTGAGGAAATACTTTGCTTCTGTTTTCCAAATACAGATTACGCAGCTTTGCCTGATCCTATACTGATGAATCTGCCAACTGATTATTTTTTCGATTAGTTTGAAACACAACAAAAATAAAATAAGGCATATCAAATTCTACTGAACCGTACCAATTCATGAGACGAAGCTTGAAATTTTTCTTGATGACTAAATCAGCAACCTCCACAATTTCATTGAAAGATATTGGCGTTTTGGGATTTTCCAGATTATTTTCTCTTTGGTCAGGCACATACTTCGATTCATGTTTAACAAAAGGTACACGTATTTCCTTATGGTCTACTACAATGTTTCTTTCTTTTGGAAGGGTATTTCCTATTTTAACTCCGGCTTCATTGTAGTCAGCCCATCTAACAAGAGCATCTACAGCACTGGAACCCTAAGTAAAAATTACAATTAGATCCCCTTCCCACAAAGTTTATTTATAGTCCCTAAAGAAACCACCAAGCATGAAATGATAATTAAATCAAGACCGCCGGCCGGAGTGGCCGAGCGGTTCTAGGCGCTACAGTCTGGAACCGCGCCCCGCCATGGTCGCAGGTTCGAATCCTGCCTGGGGCATGGATGTGTGTGATGTCCTTAGGTTAGTTAGGTTTAAGTAGTTCTAAGTTCTAGGGGACTGATGACCTCAGCAGTTAAGTCTGATAGTGCACAGAGCCATTTGAACCATTTTTTGAAATCAAGACCCTACGCTGCTGACAGACGTAGATATACGTCAATGGGGACACTTGAAAATGTGTGCCCCCACCGGGACTCGAACCCAGGATCTCCTGCTTACATGGCAGATGCTCTATCCATCTTTTTTATGGCAGACGCTCTATCCAGATTTTTTATTTTTTATATTTTATCTTTTTTCGTTTTTTATTTTTTTGTTTTTAAAGAAAATTACCTCTTCCGCTTCAGGCGTTGGCCCCTATCATCCATACTACCCACAAAAACCTATATAACCTAAAAACCAAAACAAAGCTAGTGCCGCCGTCACTTTTCCCCTAAAGCCAACTAAAACGGTAGTGCGCCACAACTTCAGGTTCCACGCACGAACAAACATTAAATATGCCTCTGAACATTGTATTAAAAAAAAGAAAAGGATAAAAGAAAGGGTACAATACTTTATTAAATTTTATTTGTTGTTCATTTTGTTCTTATGTATTTGTTTGTAATTCTTTTTTGTTCTATTTCTTTTTCTTTCTTTTTGTCTTTTTTCTCGGGGCGTATCCACAGCAGCCAGACGGACGGGTATACTGGTCGTCTTCTCGTTCAGCGGGGGTGAAGCACCCTATAAATACCTTTGATGTCTCTCTGCAGTCCATCACGTGCAATCTCTGTCTCTTCTCACACCCGGTACACCCCAATGGTCTGGAGGGTGCGTAAACAACGACCCCAAGTAATTCGCAAAGAGCGTACCACATGACGCATTGGGCGGTAAAATCGTGTAGTTACTCATTAAATAATGCCAGAAACCTAACAACCCTGCAACACTCTCATTAAAAAAAGTATGACGAATAGCAGGGAAGTAAGTGATGTCGGGATGGATCACCTCGGTGGGCTCTACAGACCGTCCGTCGCAGCAACATTGCCAACATTCGCCGTGTGAGGAGCCAGCAGTCGGTAGCCGTGCCACAAATGAAACGGTACATGTCGGTGTCGACAGCGGCGCATCTGGCGTAGAGAGGATCCTCGGCAAGATGGATCATGTGTAAACGTTGTCGGGTGAGGAATTTTTCAGTCGTTATCACATACTACAGCGCCCTGACCGTGGTGGGAAGGAAAGGGGAGTGTATGTTACTCCACACCCGTCTCTAGCCAACCGCCGGATGTCAGCGTTCAACCACATTACCAGGCAGTGTCCGTTGAAAGTAGCGGTAGAAATCCATGGTGCTAGGATCCCGCATGGTCGTCAAGACATCCAACAGATAACTCATGTCGACCACATAGGTGCGAATGTGACAAAGTGCTGGCGTGATATGTACAACAGGAATCGGCGGACAGAGGGATTGAGGCTCACCTCCAGAATCAGTGTACCAGGGAGGGTGCCCTTGTCCGAAGTACGCAGGCGATGCATCATAGGCAGGAAGAGAACGCGCGCCCTGTTGTGCACGTTTATCCTTCCAATGCCGCCTGCATGTGTAGGCAACGTTAGCGTCTCGTAACGGTTCTTGAACACCCTACCCTCGCTGACGAAATTACCCAAGGCCGCCTGGAACTTGGTAGCTACCGTAGCGGCCATCGGGAGAACGTGTTTGTAATGATTAAGTTTCGGATTGAGATGTACGTTGACAAAATGTACCCAAATAATCAAGTCAAGTGTTCGAAAGTTATGGAGACGAACTTACGTGCGGGTCACATTAAGTAGTCTGTGATATGTATCTGGTGCTGTACGCTTCACGTTCCCATGGAAGGTCACTCCCAAACACTTCATCGCCGAGACTTTGGTAATGGGCACTGGCATACTCATTTGCAATCCTCTGCCCACATCCATGTAGTGCGACTTCCACAGGTTGATACCGAGCGAGGTGGCGCAGTGGTTAGCACACTGGACTCGCATTCGGGAGGACGACGGTTCAATCCCGCGTCCGGCCATCCTGATTTAGGTTTTCCGTGATTTCCCTAAATCGCTCCAGGCAAATGCCAGGATGGTTCCTCTGAAAGGGCACGGCCGACTTCCTTCCCTGTCCTTCCCTAATCCGATGAGACCGATGACCTCGCTGTTTGGTCTCTTTCCCCAAAACCAACCAACCAACCACAGGTTGATACGGCTCCCGGCCACCTCTCCATATTGCTGAAGCCACGCGACCGCCATACATATGTGTTATGCCGACCTCGCCAAGAATACTACATCGTCCGCAGAGGCTCAATATTTAAAATGCACATCGCGGAGGCGAATGTCCTCCAAACGCTGTCGTAGACCATGACGTGCAGGCTCGAGGGCGGGGCGAAGAGAGAGGCTGACAGGGGACATCCTTGTCGCACTGAGCGCCCAATAGTGAACGGTGGCGAGCGGTAGCCATTGACCAGAACTGTGGAAGGGGCTCCGTGGATGAGACGCAGAACCACACCGGCCGATATTGCGGTCAGTCCCATCTTCTCTAAGACAGCCTGCAAGAAATGGTGTTCAACTCGGTCAAATGCGTGGTCTAGTTCAACCGCCACGAGGGCGCCTTCTAAGCGGCATGACGACGTGAGCGCCAACACATCTCTATAAGAGCTTAGCGCCGTGTGTACGTTACTGCCACCTCCCAGACATGTTTCGTCGACATGAATAGCATCTTTGACAATAGCGAGGAGGCGAGCACGAATAATGCGGGTGAACAGCCTGTAATCCGAACTCAATAACGTCAACGGCAGGAAGTCTTGCGGTCTGCACCCCCCCCCCCCAATTTGGTTTTGGCACAGGGATGATCATGCCTTCCAAAAATTCGGGGGGGGGGGGGGGGCGGGGACGCGGAAGTCCGGATCCAGGAGTTCGCAGCACATTTGCCGCCAAACTTCCCCGATCAGGTCAGAAAATGTGCTATAAAACTCAAGCGGAAGACCATCAAGTCAGTTGATTTGTTTCTCGCGCCCCGCCAGAGGGCCATGCGCATTTCTTCGCATGTAATTTACCTCCAAGAATTTGGCGTCGCCTTGCGCGCTACTCGGAGGTGGCAGGTCGTGCAGGACGTCCTCAATCTCATTGTGACGCCGTTGATCTGCTAGATAGAGAGTGTGGTAATAATATGTGAGGGCACGGGATATGGTGTTGTGTGTCTCTGCGCGTTTCCCGTCCGCAGAAATAACTGCCGTGATGAGTCGTCTCTGTTACGGTGTCTTCGTTCTCTGAAGATGTGATAAAGAGAGGCACGTTCCTCTGGGATGGAATCTTGAAGTCACGATCGAATCCGCGTGCCGTCCAATCTGCAGCCGTGACCTGCAGAAGCCGTGCCTGTGTCAGAAGGACGGCCATTTGGCGCTCTGGCGAAGGTGATTGAGACGCTAGTTCCCCCAAGACCGTGTGGTAAAACTCAGTGGTGGATCGCAGCCAACGCGCCCTGTCTCGTCCATATGCCATGAGCGTGCGGCGAAGAGCTGGTTTGGCGCAGTATGTCCACCATCGTGTCGTGGAATCATAGGTACGCCGTCGCTCACATTCGTGCCAGGTATCAGTGACGGCTGCACGGCAAGCCTCTTCTCAGAGAATGTTAACGTTAAGAGTCCAAGGCGGGCTGCTACGGCTCGTCTGTTGTCGTGGCAGAGTCACGGTCCAGATGAAGGCCTGGTGGTCTGTGAATGCGGTGGGCCACAGCTCAGCACTGACAGTTTCTGCCCGAAAACAACATCATCATCATCATCATTTAAGACTGATTATGCCTTTCAGCGTTCAGTCTGGAGCATAGCCCCCCTTATACAATTCCTCCATGATCCCCTATTCAGTGCTAACATTGGTGCCTCTTCTGATGGTAAACCTATTACTTCAAAATCATTCTTAACCGAATCCAGATACCTTCTCCTTTGTCTACCCCGACTCCTCCTACCCTCTACTGCTGAATCCATGAGTCTCTTGGGTAACCTTGCTTCTCACATGCGTGTAACATGACCCCACCATCTAAGCCTGTTCGCCCTGACTGCTACATCTATACAGTTAATTCCCAGTTTTTCTTTGATTTCCTCATTGTGGACACCCTCCTGCCATTGTTCCCATCTACTAGTACCTGCAATCATCCTAGCTACTTTCATATCCGTAACCTCAACCTTGTTGATAAGGTAACCTGAATCCACCCACCTTTCGCTCCCACACAACAAAGTTGGTCGAAAGATTGGACGGTGCACAGATAACTTAGTCTTGTACTGACTTCCTTCTTGCAGAAGAGAGTAGATCGTAGCTGAGTGCTCACTGCATTAGCTTTGCTACTCCTCGCTTCCAGTTCTTTCACTAAGTACTTGAAACCATCCACCTGTTCTAACTTTGTTCCTCCTATTTGGCACTCAATCCGTTTATATTTCTTTCCCACTGACATTACTTTCGTTTTGGAGATGCTAATCTTCATACCATAGTCCTTACATTTCTGATCTAGCTCTGAAATATTACTTTGCAAACTTTCAATCGAATCTTCCATCACAACTAAGTCATCCGCATATGCAAGACTGCTTATTTTGTGTACACATATCTTAATCTCACCCAGCCAGTCTATTGTTTTCAACATATGATCCATAAATAATATGAACAACAGTGGAGACAGATTGCAGCCTTGTCTTACCCCTGAAACTACTCTGAACCATGAACTCAATTTACCGTAAACTCTAACTGCTGCCTGATTATCCATGTAAAGACCTTTAATTGCTTGCAAAAGTTTGCCTCCTATTCCATAATCTCGTAGAACAGACAATAACTTCCTCCTAGGAACCCGGTCATATGCCTTTTCTAGATCTATAAAGCATAGATACAATTCCCTGTTCCACTCATAACACTTCTCCATTATTTGCCGTAAGCTAAAGATCTGATCCTGACAACCTCTAAACCCACACTGATTTTCATCCAATTGGTCCTCAACTAATACTCGCACTTCCCTTTCAACAATACCTGAGAAGATTTTACCCACAACACTGATTAAAGAAATACCTCTGTAGTTGTTACAATCTTTTCTGTTTCCATGTTTAAAGATTGGTGTGATTACTGCTTTTGTCCAGTCTGATGGAACCTGTCCCGACTCGCAGGCCATTTCAATTATCCTGTGTAGCCATTTAAGACCTGACATTCCACTGTATTTGATGAGTTCCGACTTAATTTCATCCACCCCAGCTGCTTTATTGCACTGCAATCTATTGACCATTTTCTCCACTTCCTCAAATGTGATCCTATTTCCATCATCATTCCTATCCCATTCTACCTCGAAACCTGAAACATTACTGATCGCATTTTCACCTACATTGAGCAACTCTTCAAAATATTCCCTCCATCTGCCCAAGGCATCCACAGGATTCACCAGCAGTTTTCCTGACCTGTCCAAAATACTTGTCATTTCCTTCTTACCTCCCTTTCGAAGACTGCTAATTACACTCCAGAATGGTTTTCCAGCAGCTTGACCCATAGTCTCCAACCTGTTTCCAAAGTCTTCCCAAGATTTCTTCTTGGATGCTGCAATTATCTTTTTGGCTTTGTTTCTTTCTTCAACATAACTTTCTCTGTCTACCTGAGTTCTAGTATGTAGCCATTTTTGATACGCCTTCTTTTTCCTTTTACAGGCTGCCTTGACTGTGTCATTCCACCAAGCTGTTTGCTTCATCCTACTTTTACACACTACTGTTCCAAGACATTCTTTAGCCACTTCTAGTACTGTGTCCCTGTACCTTGTCCATTCCTATTCCAATGACTGTAATTGACTACATTCAACTATCTGGTACCTTCCTGAGATCGCTGTTATGTACTTGTGCCTGATTTCCTTATCCTGAAGTTTCTCCACTCTTATTCCCCTACATATGGACCTGATCTCATGCACTTTCGGCCTCACAATCCCAATATCACTGCAGATTAAATAATGATCAGTGTCATCAAAGAATCCCCTGAATACACGTGTGTCCCTCACAGCCTTCCTGAATATATAGTCAATGACAGATCTAGTTCCCCTGCCTTCCCAAGTATACTGGTGAATGTTCTTCTGTTTAAAAAAGGAGTTTGTGATTACTAAGCCCATACTGGCACAGAAGTCCAAGAGTTGTTTCCCGTTCCTGTTGGCCTCCATATCCTCTCCAAATTTACCCATAACCTTTTCATACCCTTCTGTTCGATTTCCAATCCTGGCGTTAAAATCACCCATGAGCAGAACACTGTCCTTGTCCTTTAGTCTAACAACTACATCACTGAGTGCCTTATAAAAACTATCCATCTTATCTCGATCTGTCCCTTCACAATGCGAATATACTGACACAATCCTAATTTTCTTGCTAGACACTGTCAAATCTATCCACATCAGTCATTCGTTTACATACCTTATTGCAACTACGCTGGGTTCCATTTCTTTCCTGATGTAAAGCCCTACACCCCATTGTGCTATTCCTGCTTTGACTCCTGACAGGTAGACCTTGCATTCTCCCACTTCCTCTTCTTTCTCACCCCTTACCCGAATGTCACTAACAGCTAAAACGTCCAGCCCCATCTTACTTGCAGCCTCTGCCAGTTCTACCTTCTTCCCAGAGTAGCCCCCATTGATATTAATAGCTCCCCATCTCATTACCATTTGTTTGCCAAGTCGTATCTTAGGAGTCCCTGGTTTGTCAGTTAGGGGTGGGACTCCGTCACCTCCAAAGGTTCGAGGCATTTTGCTCTGATTGTTGCCAGCATCATATTTAAAGTACCAGGGAAGCAGGTTGCTAGCCTTACTTGCCCCGAGTCCCATTGGGTTTTACCCCTAACGGCTGAGGGACTAACCGGTGGATTTGGTAGTCTTTGCCGTATGAGCACAAAGGTGACCACGACTCAGAATATGTCCGAGATGCCCAGCCTTATTCCAAAGTAACTGGTATCCCGACTGTCGGGACCACTTACTTGGCCACTCATACGTTGCCTGTGGTTCATGAATTAGGACATGACTACAGGAACCCACACCATGAACCTCAGGAGACATAAATCCTGTCCAACTGGCTGGCCGAGTGGCTGGTGAAGTGTGTATATCCGCGTCGGTCACCATGCATTAGCGTCCATGTATCATGCTAACGAGATCTCTGACCATAGCGTGTAGGGCTGGACATGGGACATGGTGAGGGATCTGATCCTCAGGGCGTAATACGCTGTTAAAGTCCCAGCCCACCACCAAGTGCTCTGTAGCGCCTTGAAACAATGGAGCTACCTCAGTGGAGTAATAGAGCGTTCGCTCTCGACGCTTCGCAGTACCGGACGGGGCATACAGATTCATAAGACGGACAGCGCCGATGATGAGCGCAATGCCTCTCGCTGACGGCAAATACTGAATATAAGTTGGTTCAATGCCATTGCGTAGTAGTATGGCCGTACCACCACGACCGTCGGAAGTTGGGTTGACGTAAGACGCGTATCCATGAACATCCAGGCTCAGATCAGGCTGTACCTCTTGAAGAAACACGATATCAACGTCCGCACATCGAATCGTGTCCTTTAACAACTGAGTTTTGATCGTGGAGCTAATGCCGTTGACATTGACTGTACCTATCCAATACACCTGGGTCATTTGATAGTACGATGACGTGTCCCGCAGTCGTTTAAGCCAGTATGCGTCCCATCGTCCGTCCGACCTTCCCTGTCACCCGCACCGTATATATTATTGATCGGCTGGAACACGATGTCCGTCCGACGATCTGCCAGCCGCGGGCATCTAGTTGTCGCTCGAGTCTGATATCATTCTTTCCATCTACATCTCGGACGACCAATCACCAAGCTGGAGATGTGGTACGTTAGGCGACGCATGACGTTCTTCCGATGTTTTAGCAGCACAATCACCAGGGGGCTCGTCGGTGATCTGAGCATCATCAACTTGACTTTGTCCTTGGGCGGACGTTGCTGTCAGCGAACCAGGAATCGTTGGCGTGAGGTCCACAGCCCTGGCCGCAGATGGATTTTCCTCATCCTCCTGCAACGTGTCACCATCTCGAGAATCATTTCCTGCAGACAGCCTCCTCTTCTTTCATCGCTTGGGCGACTTCTGCTTGCGGAAACCCGTGTCCGCGTCCTGTGGATCACGACAAACAGTAGGCATCTCCCTCATCTCCGTGTCCGAGCTCGAATCGATTTGCTGATGCTCTCCTTCCTCACACGGCTGGGGTGCAGACATGGTCGCTGCTGTCGAGCACGGCGACGGTTCCGATGGAGGCTTCGTTGTTGTGGGTGCGGAAACCGGGACCGCGAGGGTCGGCAACTGGAACGGAAAAACGTCCGCGTACATGTTCCTCGCTGCCTCAACATATGTAATAGGCAGCGTTGTCGGTTGCGATGCAGGCGTCGTGTCTGCACGTGGTATCTGCACGAGACGTCGCCGCAGGCATTCAGAGCGTACATGCCCCTCCTGTCCGCACCCTGAACAAGTCCGCGGTTGACCGTCATAAATGACGATCGCTCGACAGCCACCAACGGCCACGTACGATGGGATGTGTTTACGCAGTTCGATTCGCACCTGACGAACCCCATTCAGTACAGGATACGTCTCAAACGTATGCCACTTTTCTTCCACGTGACTTAGTACTTCCCTGGAAGGCCGCAGCGCGTTGACAAGCGTGGCCGGAACTTCACAAGGCAGTTAGAAGATTCAAATGTTCCGAACGCCGAGTCCTACACGGTCGACAGTTACTCCATCCACGTTGCCGTCCGAGTGGTGAAAATGATATCCATCGGTGGAACGTTGAAGAAGTCGTTCGCACACTACTTCATCGACAAGTTTCAGGTAAACTGTACTGGAGATGATGGAAAGATGTATAACGATAAGTTCTGTGGATCGACGTGCATTACTTCACCCAGGAAACGCTCTACTTCGTATGCCTTAGGTCGTGCGTACATGGCATCGAACGTTACTTTAATCGTAGCCTTTCTATAAGAAAGTGCCATCGTCGTTCGAAGTGATCTGTTTACACTGCGATACCACTACCAGAGTGAGTAAACAACGGCCCGCTTGCGGAACGCTGCACAGAGCCCCGCGCGCGTCCACTTCACAACACGGCTGAGAACCGACTGACCGAGGGCACAGAGGATAGTGCGACTGCGGGATCCCTTGCACGCTCCCTGTAAGACCCACATTCCCACCTTATTGTCAACACTCTACATTCGTAGTGCCCCTGCCCATTACACTCATTACTAGCGGCAGACAATCTTACTGAGTCCCGTAAGAGTTCGGGCAATATGTGTGCATCCGCACAGAAGAAGGTCAGTGGCTGGTTAGCCTTTACTATATATGAAGATGGTATCTTTTCTGTCGGACATGTCGGAAAGAACAGATACCATCTTCATATACCACCAAGCATATTCAGTGCCTAAAGCACTTCATTTTTCTTATTTTTTACCTATCCATTATTAAGAATATGTCCTTCCAAAGTTATTTTATCATTAAGAGTTGAAGTCAAATACCGGTACAACAAAACTGTTGATGAAATAAAAGGATGCTCTGTTCTAGACATAACATTATTTGCTTTCTTTATGGTTATCAAGTCAGATAGCTTTGCTCATAATTATCAACTAATTTTTAGTAGGTTTTCCATTCCAAGTTCGATAATCAAGGATGCTCTGTTCTAGACATAACATTATTTGATTTCTTGATGGTTATCAAGTCAGACAGCTTTGCACATAATTATCAATTAATTTTTTAGTAGGTTTTCCATTCCAAGTTGGATAATCTGTACCATCAGTTCCAATAATACTGCCGGCCGGAGTGGCCGTGTTGTTCTAGGCGCTGCAGTCCGGAATCGAGCGACCGCTACGGTCGCAGGTTCGAATCCTGCCTCGGGTATGGATGTGTTTGATGTCCTTAGGTTAGTTAGTTTTAATTAGTTCTAAGTTCTAGGCGACTGATGACCTCCGAAGTTAAGTCGCATAGTGCTCAGAGCCATTTGAACCATCCAATAAAACTGAAACAGGTCAACAACTGAGCTTGATTACGATGAAGCCCTCCATCCCCTATATTTATGTTAATTTCTGTGACCTTGTTAAGAATATTTAGATTATTTTTTGATTTCTCATTCACAAGGAATACGTAGAACTGATAGCCGTCTATTTTGTTGATTATTTACTGAAGATAAATTGTATTAAATCATTTCTAAAATAATTGTTACAGTAGCACCATTGAATTCAATCAAATTTTCAGATTCATCAGTTACAGTTATTTATAATTCCTGTATGGTATCAAAAATTAGAATATGTACAAGATGACGTTGTTCATGAATTACTGGTCCCTCCAAATTCAGCGTTAGATTCGAATAAAGCAATAATATTAATTTCTTAATGAAAATTATCAGACATTCCATCAGCTAGATTAAAATTTATGTTGATTAACTGAAATGAAATAAATTTAGGAATGTCAGCAGCAACTGCTTTTTCCTTAGCTTCAATAGTTTGGCAACTAAATTGAAGCACACTTCCCATTCTACTTTTAATATCGGTGTATAATTCACCATCACTCTCAATAATAATCCTATTTCAAATTTCATCTGTTTTAATGTGTATATTAGGCTGTTTGAATGAATAACTTTCTCCAAGCTTTTCAAACTGTGTAGGGCAACAGGAATTTTTATCATTTCTCCTTCACTATATTATTTATTATTTTTGTGCACTATTTGCAGTTAGAAAAGTATAAAAGTCAACTAGTGCAACATTTCTATAACTTTCTCATATATGTACAGTCAACCTTTTTATGAGAACAAGTGACTTACCATTCAAATGATACAGGTGACTCATTTAATTTTAATAAAAACTTATTGAATTAAGTGAAGACTGATAAGGAAAAAAAATAAGACTTCCAATGAGAAATCAAAAAATAAATTTGGTAAGCTTTTAATAAATTCTATTCAATGTATGATAGTAGGACGAAGTGAATGTGGAAGAAGAACATTAATGATTGACAGTTATATTCCGGCTCCAGGATGATTAGATTGGAATAAGGTAAATCACTTGTATGTTTATTCAAAAAGTTTAGACCAACCAAAATATCAAGAATTTATAAGAACATGTAAAAGAGTTGAAGATAAAAATAATGAGGAGATTAGTACATATAATGAAAATAACGATGGAAGTATATCACTAAATCAAGATCAAGATCATTCATATAGAGTATTTGATGACATCACATTTGAAAATCAAGATGTAGGTAGAAAATATTTTACTAGAGGAAGACATAAAGGAAGATTGTTTATATTTAGCTGAGACATATTTAAAAACACCAAAGCAATTAGTAATGAATAATCTAAATATTTTAAATATTTTTAGGCAAGATGACACAAATTTAAACAACATTTATTATGAGTTTGTTGGTAGTGATTTAAAATTTGATGATTTTATAGAAATGTGTTGTAAATATTGGAATGATCAGTTTGGCTTTTTTACAGTAGACATTACTTGAAAACTTAATTGCATGAAATATGGATATCATGTAAAATAATTCTTTATGAATTGAGTTCTTTATAATATGATCATATTTTACATGAACGTATAAATGAATGTAAAGTAGATGTTGACAGTACAATAGAACATCAAAAGTAAGACAAAACAGGTCAGCATTATCCTACTTGTTCATGGGTCAGTAAAGAAGCTAAACGTAGGTCAGATGCATGTAGTATAAAAGTAGAATGCTTTATTTACAGATATCTTAACCGTTTCCAATGATGGCTACTGAATTTATTGCAATTTGTGTGTTAACCAAATCTAAACAACAAATTACAAAGAAATTAGTACAATCACATAACAACCGAAGTAATGCTATGTAGATACTTTACCTAACTCTGTACTTGAAACTCTTGCCAACGGTTCGAACTTTTTACATCAGCGTCTTTTTGACAAATACACCGTATAAAGAAGACTACTATGCTTTTTCTGCATACCTTTGTGGATGAAATGCTAACGATCAGTATACTATTTTACTAATGGGTTGTAACCAGCTATTGGTACTAGTTTATTACTGCCACAGAGATGTACTTCAACATTTGTATTTTACAGAGATATTTGTCAGTGTACTTTTGTAGCTTATCGATTTTTTTTCCCTACATGTATTCATGTACCTAAATATAATCCTATTGACTAACCAGTGGTGAATAAAGCTGTTTAATTCAGCAGCTGAAGGTGTTAGACAAAATGTCATTTCTGTAGTATTTGTTCGTTTTTAATCACAAAGGAACACATAATTTATTAAATGTCTTTTTAAATTAGTGAGATGACACCTGTGGCTATAATGGATCAGAGGGTATCACAGAAAGAAACTGTGTCATCCGAAACCACACTTCTCGAACCTCGTCTTGGCTAGAACTAACCGTGTTCAATTACTTTGACTGACAATAGCCCTATCCGTCCCCCCCCCCCCCCCTCCCTAAATTTACCACGCCCGGATATTCATGATAACTGGAACTAGGAGCACTCTACTTTTCTTCAATTTGGCTGAACATTACGTTCACACATGCAAGTAATCACCCCAGTACTTTAACAATACGAATGATCACCAAATATCCCAAATCAAATAGATTACTGATAATCACGTAACTAATGACGAGGTACTGAATAGAATTGGGGAGAAGAGGAATTTATGGCACAACTTGACTAGAAGAAGGGATCGGTTGGTAGGACCTGTTCTGAGATTTCAAGGAATCACCAAGTTAGTAGTGGAAGGCAGCGTGGAGGGTACAAATCGTATAAGGAGACCAAGAGATGAATACACTAAGCAGATTCAGAAGGATGTAGGGTGCAGTAGTTACTTGGAGACGAAGAAGCTTGCACAGGATAGAGTAGCATCGAGAGCTGCATCAAACCAGTCTCAGGACTGAAGATCACAACAACAACAACAACTACTACTACTACTACTACTGATAAAATATTCTCCTAAACAAACTGAACGCCTCGTGACGATGGCGGATAATGCATAGCACGCAAAATACATCAGCAGATCACAGTAATTCGCATGAGATCAGATGCGAAACAATGAAACATGCACATGCAGATAAACACTCACAAAACATATAAACTAAGAAGTTTTGGCAGTTAAAATCAAATAAAAAGGAATAAAACTGTTTAATTAACTAAACAAACACAATTTTTTGGCCTTGTTTCACAATTTTATTATTAATGTTGTTGCACAACCTAGGCTTTGGGTTATAAGCCCATTTTGCAGTACATTACTTAAAAATGGGCTTATGGCCCGAAACCTAGGTTGTGCAATAACATTAATAATAAAATTGTGAAACAAGTCCAAAAAACAGTGTTTGTTTAGTTAATTTACAATTTTTCCTCACACAGTTGATTCAATTAAAAACTGTTTAAATTTTACCTCGTTAGTATTGATAGCAATTGTTTGCAGTAATATTGTGGCGTTCGCTGTGTTATTCAGTGGTTTGGTATTTATCTAATTTGTAAATGAAAATGATAACATATTTCATTACCTTGAGTAATTACTAAATAATTTTTTCTCCCTGCTAAAAATTTGGTCAAGTTGCTAAAGAAATCCAAGTTAACATCGTGTTAAAGTGTTGTCTGTAAGCTGTGTAAGTGTCACTAAATCACAGTTCATACAACAGATTCTATACAACTATTGATTATGATGGAAACAGTTATCTTCAGCAAAATGATCATTAAAACCACCGAATATCAGCCGCGCACAACACTGACATATGTTAGCTGAAACAATGTTTCTTCGCAACTCGTGCATAGTTAATTTCGGCTCCATGCATCAGCTAGAAAAGTTTGTTATAAGGATCGTGCTATGAGCACTGTTTTTAAAGAACCAATCTGATTCTAACTATTTTTGTTAAAATGAGTTCGGGAACACCGGTGCACATTTATTTTTACACATTTTTATTACCTTCAGCATTTATGTCTGCAGAGTTGCGTAATTTGAATTTGCCGCTGAGATAATTGTTAAGATGGTGGCAGACAATTGATAGAGACTTTCTATTGTTAGAGGAAATTTTCTTTTTAACAGGATAAGTATTTGAAATGCTTATTAAACTAAACTTTCATATTGTGCACTATTTAGACTAATTTTCATCAAGCAAACCTTTGTCTTTTTCCTAAGAAACACAGATAAAAACGCGATACAAATCGCTATCATCAGTGACTGTGCTCCTTGCAGCGGAAAGAAATAATTAACACAGATAATGCTTATTGAGAGAGGAATTAAAGTAACAAATAATTATTCACTCGTATTTATAATAATAATGAACTCTATTCTCAAGTAATAATTAACAAATAATTACAGTTTCTTAACAGACCTCAGTTTGATATGCGTCTTGCGTCCGCGACCTACAAAAGCCAACCAACAAACGGTAAAAACAAAGGAAGACAAACGCAGATTATAAAAGGAATTTACAATCATCATTGTCTTTGTATGATACACATCGATATGTCCAATTACATCATAAAATATTATATAAATAATTAATATATATTTCACTGCTTTTTCATATGTCGGATAGATAATGTTTGTAACTGTTAGAGGCATAATTTCCTCTAGTCGCACTGTAGCTAAAATTTATCTCGTGGATGTTACAATATGTCGTAAGTCAATGGGTTTGCAAAATTATTGTGATTACAGAAAGAAATAAGTTAATGGACGAAACTAGGTTTTAACTGTTGTTCTGAAAATTATTACTGAAAAAAAAATCAAAACAGCACTGGAATATGACAATTTATGATTACCTAAAGTTAATCATCATGAAAAGTTACTATTGTTTTGATATCGCTGATTAGAACAATACTGCTCGCGGTGTGTCTTAGCCAATGTTACTTCAAAACAGTTGTCGGCGAGTCATCGGCACTCGCCTCGTCAGTCCGCGATCCTTGAGCGTGCAGTCCGCCTTCGTCTTGCTGGGCTCCCTGATCGGGGGCACCTGTTGCTGGTCCCACAGGAATACCTCATATTTGCAGAATTAATTCCAGTCTGCGTATCTGCATGCAACAGCGAACATGAAACACTTTTGTTCATAATATTTGTTGCACACATCAGCCACAGTTTTCAGATTTATGGTTTACGATCACGGCGCAGCACTTTCAACAGTATATCCGTCCACACAACGAAAGTAAATCGAGTCAACTCTAATGCAATTTGAAGATGGTACCTGTTCTTTCGGTCGTATGCGTTGTTTAAACAGAACAATATGTACATTGAGCAAATGTCTACGCAGTCACTTCAATCATGCGGCAATCAGCACATCATACATTCGCAGTTAAAGCTCTTCGTTTCAATATACGGTATGAAAATGTCTAACCATATTTTCTGTATCACTCCAAAGTCTGTGGTATGCACTAAAGAGTTTGTACTGGCTACAATCGGAAACAGTATCTTTACCGCGTGCACATAGCTTACCGGTCTGCATATCAAAGTTTTAAGTTCAACAAGTCAAAGCACAATTCTGGCAAATGAGCAACGCGACACGGAGAGTCACCAGTTTTTTAATCACAATACACGCCGAGATCAAAACTATAGCACTGTCCACACACTCATATTTTTCACAGGTCCCAAACACAATATGTAGCTGTACGTAAGCGGCACGACAATCACCTCCACACTTTTCTCCTCGTTCCCAACTCTTTGTTGATGCATTCTCTGTCGATCTATCGATATGATTCTACATCGCTCACAAATCTCTCTTAACATACCACTTTCGAAGATTCTGATTACATCGATTTACAGCTTTTTTACAAAATTAAAATTTCACATTAACCTGTCCATAGAAAATGAATACAAATAAATTGCTGACAGATGAGAAAGTATACAACATTGGAATAACTGAAAATGGCAATCTCATTACGTAAACAGAAACATAATTATAACAAGACTTAAATTTACAGAAACTCATTCCGAAATGACCTTCTCAGTGTATGATGAACATAAAATGGGAAAGAAGTAAGATACAGTAAAAAGGAAAAAAATGTATATCAGCCTATAATATTATCTTCACACATCCTATACATATATACGCCGAAGATCCAAAGAAACTGGGTACACCTGCTTAATATCGTGTAGTGCCCACGCGAGCACGCAGAAGTGCCGCAACACGACGTGGCATGGACTCGACTAATGTCTGAAGTAGTGCTGGAGGGAAGTGAAACCACGAATCGTGCATGGCTGTCCACAAATCCATAAGTGTACGGGGGACTGGAGATCTCATCTGAACGGCCTGTTGCAAAGGCATCCCAGATGCGCTCAATAATGTTCATGTCTGGTGAGTTTGGTGGTCAACGGAAGTGTTTAAGCTCAGAAAATGTTCCTGGAGCCACGCTATAGTAATTCTGGACGTGTTGGGTGTCGCATTGTCCTGCTGGAATTACCAAGTCCGTCGGAATGCACAATGGACATGAATGGATGCCGGTGATCAGACAGGATGCTTACGTGCGTGTCACCTGTCAGAGGCAAATCTAGGAGTATCAGGGGTCCCACATCATTCCAACTGCACACGCGCAACACCATTGCGTAGGCGCCACGAGCTTCAAGAGTCGCCTGCTGATATGCAGGGTCCATGGATTCATGAGGTTGTCTACATACCAGTACACGCCCATCCTCTCGATGCAATTTGAAACGAGACTCGTCCGACCATGTAACATATTTCCAGTCATCAACAGTCCAATATCGGTGTTGACGGGCCCAGGCGGGGCGTAAAGCTTTCTATCGTGCAGTCATCAAAGGTATAAGAGTGGGCCTTCGGCTCCCAAAGCCCATATCGATGATATTTCATTGAATGGCTCGCACGCTGACACTTGTTGATGACTCATGATTGAAATCGGAAGCAATTTGCGGAGCGGTTGCACTTCTGTCATCTTGAACGATTCTCTTCAGTCGTCGTTGGTCCCGTTCTTGCAGGATCTTTTTCCGGCTGTAACGATGTCGGAGATTTGATGTTTTACCAGATTCCTAATATTCACGGTACACTTATGAAATGGCCTTGGGGGAAAATCCCCACTAAATCGCTACCTCGGAGATGCTGTGTCCCATGTCACATCACGCTCAAACCCACTTAAATCTTGATAATCTGCCACTGTAGCAGTAGTAACCGATCTAACAACCACGCCAGACACATGTTGTCTTACATAGACGTTGCCGACCCCAGCGCCGTATTCTGCCTTTTTATATATCTCTGTATTTGAATACGCATACCTATTTTCTTTGGCGCTTCAAAAAATACATACACATCTCAAAAAATTTTGCATCACCTCGGTTCCCAGAACTCCTGAAGAAAGACGTTGACTGTGTATTATGTTTCAGAGACACAGTCCCTTTAACTGTTCAGAGATGTCACTAAACCCATCCAAAGATGTAAACAACCATGCATGAGCAGCACCTATTAGAAGGAGGGGGTCCGACAGCAGATCAGTTCCAGTCATTCCACAAGGAAGGAGGTACACGTCTCGTGATGTCTGTAGTTCAACCATGCCTAGACGGCCAATACCGCGGTTCGATCGCGTCCACACTGTTACTTTGTGCCAGGAAAGGTTCTCAACAAGGGAAGTTCAAATGGTTCAAATGGTTCTGAGCACTATGCCACTTAACTTCTGAGGACATCATTCGCCTAGAACTTAGAAGTAATTAAACCTAACTAACCTAAGGACATCACACACATCCATGCCCGAGGCAGGATTCGAACCTGCGACCATAGCGGTCACTCGGCTCCAGACTGTAGCGCCTAGAACCGCACGGCCACTCCGGCCGGCCAAGGGAAGTGTCCAGACGTCTCGGAGTGAACCAAAGCGATGTTGTTCGGACATGTAGGAGATACAGAGAGACAGGAACTGTCGATGAAATGCCTGGCTCAGGCCGACCAAGGGCAACTACTGCAATGGATGACCGCTACCTATGGATCATGGCTGGGAGGAACCCTATCAGCAACGCCACCACGTTCAATAATGCTTCTGTGCAGCCACAGGACGTCATGTTACGACTCACTCTGTGTGCAACAGGCTGCATGATGCGCAACTTCACTCGCAACGTCTAGTATGATAAAAAAAATTATTATTACTATTAAATATTTCTCAATTCTATCAATTTAAATCTGTATTTCATACTAGAATGCCGTGTTCCCAGTTTGGCACAGCTTTGCCACAGGACACACGAAAGCGGTCGAAGACGTCCGTCTTCTGGTCGGCTCCTGATCGTTGTCAGAAGGAGGCTAGTTTTTGATTACGCAAAGACTTCTATTACTTGGAAAACAACAACCCGGATTGCTTTACGTAATCAGTATGAATTTTATAATTACCTAAGGGACCTTTACCAATGAATAGTGAAAAATAAATGCATTTGCAAATGAAATCATTCATAAATGGGGCTGCTATGAGTTGTATAGAAGATAAGGGGCGGCCTTCTGTACACGACCAGGATGCCGCAGTATTCTCTGCTGCAGTAAAGGCTGTTTGACATTTATAAAAATAATATGGCATGGAGGATAAAAAAGTATAAAGGAAAAGAACAGAATAAGAAGTCTGGTAAACACTAAATATATTCAAATAATTCTCACAAGCAATTAGAGCTACTTTATAGATCACATAACTTACATAAGTAATTATCTAACTCTATGGTGCGATCACATTTCAGCCTGTCCTTTGCTGTCTCCTTGGTTCACGTTTTTGTCACAAATTACAGTCATTACTTTTCTCCTTTCGTTAAAGACAATTCTTGCACTGTTCAACACCTCCGATAACAATAACTTGCTGATCTACAGTTTCGAACATGAATTACTTTAATTTTATTAATTAATAATGTTGTCTGCACGCTGGCAAGACCGTTCACTTTTATAGCTTAAAGTCGACCTCCTTTACGTTTTCACATAACAAGCAGAAGCACATTAAAATCTGAAGATCTACAAAAGTTTTCTACCGTCATCTTTTATTTAGATCGAAGCGGAACGACAGTTCAGCTTCTGTTAAAATGTTTCTTTGACTGCGCAATCGATGTATTAGCGTCCGCGCTAGATGCGCATCTTTACAGTTATGTAAATTATACAAAACAAATGTCTTTCAAAGGGTACTCAAAGCTTTCGTAGGACGGAAATACCAATAATATTACATCGCTTCCCGCGTGAGGAGTAATGAGTCTGAAAGATCGTTACGATTCACGCGCAGTCGTAATATTATTGGATTCACGTACTTAGTGAATGAAGTATTTAAGGATCTCTCCTTGTAGGGAGCAAAACAGACATAACATAAGGCACTTAGAATTATATACGTTTCATACTAAGTCGTCAAAGCTACTCACAGTTGCTTGATCATTAACAATCTTGGTTGTGGCATGATGTCATCATAAGTGTTCAAGGATTTAACATAGGTTCTCAAGAATTACTCTCATTCAGTCAATTGAAACATTGAAATACTAACATAGATACAAGTACAAATTAAATACACATACAGATACAAATATACATAAATATTGACAATAAGAAAAAAATTCTATTACTGTATTGGTGCATTTCCGCCAATTGTGAACTGAACATAAAACTTTTATCAGTCTTTCTCGTAGCGACATCACTCTTCACTTTGTAGTTGGTAGTATTTCCCATGAACTCGGATGATTTTCACAGGGGAATTCCTTCATTACCTGCCACTTTTCACTGCACTAAAACTGGGGATCACCTTTTCACATTCTGGTGGAAAAACACTGGGAATTTCACTATGTGAAGGGGGAAGTGATATTTCTTGACTCGACGATCCATCGGGTCATGTCGGGAATCAGGAAAGTTGATGACTGGTTCAATGACGAATGAGTCAGTTTGGTGGCTGTCTTAATCTCATTCCAATTCATGTTCCAGCACATGAAAATATAGGAAAAAAATCTGTATTAGGACTTGCTCATTAACTATCATCTTAATCTAAGGGAATATAGAGTAAGAATTTAAGACAATAAACATTACTACATAGACTATGTACATATACATTGTATATTATTCATATTTTGTGTCCAGGTTTTATATTCTTTCGTTAGCAAATATTAACAAAACACGTTTCGTCTTGTACAGGTCTTTCTTAAGCAATATATTTAGCAATATTGCCGTAGCAATTTTCATAGTTAAGGAAAAGTCATCATTAGTGTCCTTTTAATGTAAATATAGTAAAATCGTGCGTAGTTTATCAACGTTTTATTATTTTTATGTCTATTTTCATCTCAAATCTTGAGCACGCTTGCGCCCGTTATGGAGAGGAATGCTTATTGTTGAGTTGTTGAGTGTGAGCCGGCGAGCAGTCATTGAATGTTGCCAGAGTGCTTCACAGTCACGTGGTAACGAACTGGCGGTTTAACAGCGTTGGCAGTCCGCGTCCTGCACGATACAGATAGTTCAGTGGCTACCAACCCTTCTTTTTTTTAAATTTGTGCATTTTGTTGAATCGTGGATACTGGAGCAGCCCGTCAAGGCGACATGGTCAATCTGGACGGTAAATTGACTGCACCAGCGACGAAGAACAGTCATCGATGAAAATGACTACTGTCACCTATTTCAGTGAGTACAATAGCTTGTCTATTCTTTGACTGATAGTCACTGTATCGTCGTTGCAACGTGAGAATACTTGTAATGCTACTTCACACGCGGAACATCACTCGTGTCCATAAGTTTATTACAGTTCTGATTCACACAAGAGATAACTAGTTTTTCGTGTCCATACATGTGTCAAATTACGATTTTACACATGTGTCCATTGTTTTGTCACTGAGTCACACGCATCAATCCATACGTGTCCATTTAGGTGTCTTTATACTACAGAGTAGTACAGTTAATGCGAAAATTACTTATCATGAAAGGATCATTTACAAAATATACATAGTTTTTTTTATATATTACTGTCCAAGACGTAACGAGAAAACGTGTTTGCTATTATGAATGGTGCTTCTGAAGCACGTTAGATTTTATATATATTTTAAATCTGATTCTTTTCCTTTTCTTATTGTTCTATAACAGCCTTTTTTCTGTTCCTTTGTTCATTTATTCGGTTACATCAATAATCAGTAAAATATACCCACTTTGGCGTGCCGAACAGTTCACGTTCAAAACTTCATCTAACAGAAATCGGGAAAATTATTCCTATTTCCTAGGATGCTTTTGCTCACAGCAAATCAGATTTACATCACATTTCGATAAGTAACTGCAGATACGCATTAACCAACGAGCCACGATCGTCAATACACACAATATACACACGTCAAGTCTTTTGAACCAATTTCCAAATTTCTTCCCCTACCGGGTAGGGTAGAAAGGTAAGAATGCTAAAGAAGAAAAAACTACAATAGGATAGTGCAAGGAAATGAAAGATACGAAGATAGATAACAGGTGAAATAATCAGTTGAGCAAATTCATTCTTCGGCTCCATCGTTTTTAGTGTCATCCACGTGGCATAACTTGACTTCAGTATTAAAATGTCGCACAAATCCGCTTCCAAAGCATCTTCAAATATATCTCAAAATCACGGCATGCGGACATAGCAGAAGAATATAAGCAGACTATCTCAGTCCTCAACTAGGTGTCTTAATGTCGAAGGTTTCTGTATAATACTCGTGACATAGGAATAGTCTCTCTAAGTTTCTCCAATACAGGACCTAATTCTTATTATAAATGCAAATTTCTTAACTGGTTGACTCACAGTAATAAATAAATTAAAGTTGCCCTCCAGATGCGGGTACCATTATTCATTTCTTTGTACATTAACTATATGTTGCTGCTTATACTCTGTGTAATCTACAGATTACAATGTATCAGTTTTGCATCGTACATGGTTCTAGCGACTTAAAATATCAGTCCTTTGAAAGCTTAACTTAGGTTAATACTTCACATATACGGACATTCTGGTCTGAATGAGGGATTTAAAGAAAGTCTTTACTACTTGGTAAAAAGGAGATTTGCCATAACTCAAAACTAAAACAGCAGGTGGCACTTTGGCACATCCCTTACTCAATTCAACGACTGCAGTCTTCTCTTGCTCAAGAAACTTAAAACTACCTTAAAACTAAAGCAAATCTTATTTTCCAAATACGTAGAGTACCTTCTTCAATCAGTTCATATATTTCAAGCTCCGTCATTACTTTGTGTCCACCTCACCCAAATGATTACGTCACCTGCAGAATACATGTACATGCGGTTGACTCACATACTTTCTAAACAGATCACACTCTTGTTTCAAGTTGCAGCTTAACATAACAAATGATATTTTTTTTAATGTTTTTCATGGTACTTCTTTAGGTCTACATGGTGATAAAGTCCTTTTATTCGTCCACTAACCGGATCTGCCAACACGTAACAACCAATATGTGGCTTCCTGACTATAACAAACGGTCCTTCGTATAGGTGTTGCCACTTACGATTTTTACGTAAGATGAGAGATGGTTTGAAGTGTGTCCTCAGAAGAACACGCTCGTTCAGGCGATACGACAGAACTTTATTGACATGCTTGTCAAATGCCTTTTTTTCTTAAATTGGCATGAGTTGTGAGAGAGACCAGGGATTGTTTTAACTTATTATCTAGGTTGACTTCTGGACCTTCTATCTTGGGGATAGGATCAGTCCATTCATTGCTTTCCTTTTGCGTGGAGATCAGTTCTGAAGGTGTGAAACCGGTCAAAGTGTGCTTTTAGTTTTCCGCATGTTCATTAGATTGAATTTCGCTCACAATTACTTTTGAAGTACCGGGCGGTACGCTCGGTACGAAGTTTGCTTCCGTATTCCACCTAAGTTGCGAGCTATTTGCCGGAATTTCAGTCGAGATGGTGTGTGTTGGCGGGTTTGCTCGGGCATAATAAATGCGAGAGTTTTGAGGTTCATGATTTTGACTTTGATAGTTAGTAAAAGGTGGAGGACTATTCCTAAAGTTTGGAGCATACTGTTGTTTGTATTGCTTGGAAGGATCTGGAGCATTTCTCCCTAGAGAACAGTGCTGGAATCTAGGCTGGTTACCTGGCTGCTGTCGACTGTTGGTGTTAATCCAACGTCCTTTTCCATTGAAATTATTATTATTTTGGCGATCGTTACTGTAGTGATAGCGATCATTGTAATTAACTGGTGAATAACCGTATTGCTGTTGTGTTGTCTGGTATATGGGGTGGTACCTGTTTTGATCCTGGAATTTATGTTTCTGCTTCCCGTTACGGCGATAGTAGTTGTTATTATCGCACGGAACGTCGTGTCCTTTACTGTTGTTATGACATACCTGAGTCTGCGCCTACACTGTGCGCCTGTGTAGTGTGCGGGCCAAGATTACAAATACTCCGCGCACTAGCACGCACGTCTTCTTGAATCATGTCAAGGTTGTCAAGTACTGACAGAAAAGCCTCCGTGTCGTCGTCACTGACATTTACTAACTTCTCCCTGATTGATACCGGTAGCTTTGACTTAAGGATCATAATTACGTCCTTCGTGGAAATGGACGTTTCCCAATATTGTATTTTTTGCAGGTATTTCTCGAAGTACCTACGGAGACCAGCACTTCTCGTGTTAAATGGTTCAGCATTATATACTTCCTTTCTAAGGCGTTGTTGTATACCTGAACTCCAGAATTTGTCCAGAAATTGCTTTTCGAAGTCAGCGTAATCATTACATCTGTCAATTACTTCTGTTCCCCAGACAGAACCCTCTCCTTGAATGTAACCTACTATAAAGCGCATACGTTGCTTGTCATCCCAGCTCTCAGGAAAAACACCATTAAATGACTTCAGAAAAACCATTGGGTGGATGTTGCGTTTCTCTGGCAGAAAAGGCTGGAATACGCGGTGCTTGAGAACGCTTTCTTCTTTCATGAGCTCGACAAGAGTTACTTGATCATTCTGGTTGCGTACTAAAGGATTCTTACTACTGTGTCCATGTACCAGTGGAGAGAATTCTACACGAGACACGGGATTATTATTGTATTCATGTTCTGAAGAAAGCAAATGTGAATGCTCACTTCTATTGTCATTAGGAAAATCATTGACTTGTCGTTTCAACTGCTCGATTTCCTCAGTGAGGTGTCGTTTCCAATCGGGAAGATCTCGGTGAAAAACTCTACGAATCTCTCCTAATTCAGTGAGAATCGTATCTCCTGATGTACCTGGAGCAGCTAAAACTTCAACTGTGGCTGACTCAACGGCTTCTTTTAAGTCGTGTTGAACCTTGTTTTCTATGTACTGTTCCTTAGTCTCGACCCATTCTACAAATTCTCTTTTCAATGTTTATTTCGGATAGCGCCTGTGTCAGGTCATTGACCTGGCCTTGCAGAGTGACGACATTGTCTGCAAGCTTGTTTACTTTAGTTCCGACCTCAGCGGACTTTTTTGAAACTTCTGTTGTAACTGCCTGGCAACTTTCGATTTGTACTTTGATGTCTTTGTGCACGTTACCTACTGTGCTCTCACGTGCATCTACCTTCTGCAGAATACCTTCTATCCTTTCATTAGCTTTACTACTTAATTCCGAGATATATTCCACCGTGACTGTCCTTATTCTTGCCTCTAAGTTGGCATCAATATTATCTAACCTATTTTTCATTGTACCAATCATGGTATTCAGGTCAAACCATTTTCGCTCTGTCTCCCGTTCCTTTTCCCTTTCTTTTTGTTCCCTTTCTTGTCTATCTCGTTGTTTTTGTAATTTATAAGCTTCCCTTTCCCGTTTCTCCTGTTCTCTATCACGTTGTTTTTGTAATTTATAAGCTTCCCTTTCCAGTTTCTCCTGTTCTCTATCACGTTGTTCTTGTAATTTATAAGCTTCCCTTTCCAGTTTCTCCTGTTCTCTTTCTTGAAAAAAAATTCTCATCATTTCAACCATCGAATTTTCTCCCGCTTGCTGTGACGATGATTGCTGTGACGATACGTCACGCACACCATCATCGTCTGCCGTTCTCTCCATTCGCGAATCGGGTCTGCCTGTTCCCGTTCGCGAACGTAGAGGGTATGACTTGACAACAGTGTCATCACCGTCATCCACACTGTTTGTCGGCTTTCCTTTGTCATCTGCCATGTTTATTTTCAAATTTGTGACGTAACTGCTCAAAGAAATATTTCGCGGTACGCCGATCGTCAACTCTCAGATGCGCGCGCTGATAGTTAAACGTCACACCGCGGTAGTTGACAATTGCAGAGCCACACCGGGTAGAAGACAAGATGGCACCTAACTTTGAAAATAAGTGACAAACACCTACTAGACACTGAATCCTGCTATTATGGCATCCATTTTGTGTTCTTAACCGTAGCAACAATGAAGATGCTAATAATGCTATCAAATAAACTTTGCATGAAGAGATGATCAGAAACGAATTCTAACTACGTAAATAAGCAATTCTGCAAGGAAATAACAGCGATAGGGTAAAATGAAGCAGTAAGGAAAGAAATTCCTGAAATCAGTTTTTTTATACAAGACGCGAGATTTTATGCGTAATGAAAACCGTACTTACATCAGTCGTTTTGCGCACTGCTGTTATTTTTTCGAATTTTTTTATTTTTTATTTAATACTTCCTCGGTTTCGTTCAGTACTTCCTTTACGGCTTCCCGATGTCCACCGGATGATGTCATGAAACAATAACAGAACAGATTAAAATTTTTTATCAGGTCCCTGTTCGGGCGCCACATCTAGTATGATAAAAAAATTATTATTACTATTATTAAATATATCTCAATTCTATCAATTTAAATCTGTATTTCATACTAGAATGCCGTGTTCCCAGTTTGGCACAGCTTTGCCACAGGACACACGAAAGCGGTCGAAGACGTCCGTCTTCTGGTCGGCTCCTGATCGTTGTCAGAAGGAGGCTAGTTTTTGATTACGCAAAGACTTCTATTACTTGGAAAACAACAACCCGGATTGCTTTACGTAATCAGTATGAATTTTATAATTACCTAAGGGACCTTTACCAATGAATAGTGAAAAATAAATGCATTTGCAAATGAAATCATTCATAAATGGGGCTGCTATGAGTTGTATAGAAGATAAGGGGCGGCCTTCTGTACACGACCAGGATGCCGCAGTATTCTCTGCTGCAGTAAAGGCTGTTTGACATTTATAAAAATAATATGGCATGGAGGATAAAAAAGTATAAAGGAAAAGAACAGAATAAGAAGTCTGGTAAACACTAAATATATTCAAATAATTCTCACAAGCAATTAGAGCTACTTTATAGATCACATAACTTACATAAGTAATTATCTAACTCTATGGTGCGATCACATTTCAGCCTGTCCTTTGCTGTCTCCTTGGTTCACGTTTTTGTCACAAATTACAGTCATTACTTTTCTCCTTTCGTTAAAGACAATTCTTGCACTGTTCAACACCTCCGATAACAATAACTTGCTGATCTACAGTTTCGAACATGAATTACTTTAATTTTATTAATTAATAATGTTGTCTGCACGCTGGCAAGACCGTTCACTTTTATAGCTTAAAGTCGACCTCCTTTACGTTTTCACATAACAAGCAGAAGCACATTAAAATCTGAAGATCTACAAAAGTTTTCTACCGTCATCTTTTATTTAGATCGAAGCGGAACGACAGTTCAGCTTCTGTTAAAATGTTTCTTTGACTGCGCAATCGATGTATTAGCGTCCGCGCTAGACGCGTATCTTTACAGTTATGTAAATTATACAAAACAAATGTCTTTCAAAGGGTACTCAAAGCTTTCGTAGGACGGAAATACCAATAATATTACAAACGTCCATGGAGAGGTCCATCGTTGCAACCACGAAACCATGCAGCGTGTTACAGATAGGCCCAACAACATGCCGAATGGACTGTTCAGGTTTAGCATCACGTTCTCTTCACCAATGAATGCCGCATATGCCTTCAACTAGACAATTGTCGGAGACGTGATTAGAGGCACTCCGGTCAGGCTGAACGCCTTAGACACATTGTCCAGCGAGTGCAGCAAGGTGGGGGTTCTCAGCTGTTTTGAGGTGGTATAATGTGGGGCCGATGTACGCCGCTGGTGGTCATGAAAGGAGACGTAATGGCTGTAGGATAAGTGAATGGCAACCTCCGACCGATAGCGGAACTATGTCGGCAGCATATTGGCGAGGCATTCGTCTTCTTGGACGACAATTCGCGCTCCCATCGTACACATCTTGTGAATGACTTCCTTCAGGATAATGACATCGCTCGACTAGTGGCCAGCATGTCTCCAGACATGAACCCTATGGAAAGTGCTCGGGATAAATTTAAAAGGGCTGTTTATGGACAATGTGACCCACCAACCACTCTGAGGGATCTACGCCAAATCGCTGTTGAGGAGTAGGGCAGTCTCGACCAACAGTGCCTTGACGAACTTGTGGATAGTATGCCATGAGAAATGCAGGCATGCATCAATGCAAGAGGACGTGCTACTGGGTATTAGACGTATCGGTGTGTACAGCAATCTGGACCACCACCTTCGAAGGTCTCGCTGTATGGTGGTACAACATAGAACGTGTGGTTTTCATGAGCAAGGAAAAGGGCAGAAATGATGTTATACAGGGTGTTACAAAAAGGTACGGCCAAACTTTCAGGAAACATTCCTCACACACAAATAAAGAAAAGATGTTACGTGGACATGTGTCCGGAAACGCTTAATTTCGATGTTAGAGCTCATTTTAGTTTCGTCGGTATGTACTGTACTTCCTCGGTTCACCGCCAGTTGGCCCAATTGAAGGAAGGTAATGTTGTCTTCGGTGCTTGTGTTGACATGCGACTCATTGCTCTACAGTACTAGCATCAAGCACATCAGTACGTAGCATCTTGGTTGGGCCCCATGTTCTTCCACCTACGCTCAATGGAGCACGTTATCATGATTTCATACGGGATACTCTACCTGTGGTGCTAGAACATGTGCCTTTACAATTACGACACAACATGTGGTTCATGCACGATGGAGCTCCTGCACATTTCAGTCGAAGTGTTAGGTACGCTTCTCAACAACAGATTCGGTGACCGATGGATTGGTAGAGGCGGTCCAACTCCATGGCCTCCACGCTCTCCTGACCTCAACCCTCTTGACTTTCATTTATGGGGGCATTTGAAAGCTCTTGTCTACGCAACCCCGGTACCAAATGTAGAGACTCTTCGTGCTCGTATTGTGGACGGCTGTGATACAATACGCCATTCTCCAGAGCTGCATCAGCGCATCAGGGATTCCATGCGACTGAGGGTGGATGCATGTATCCTCGCTAACGGAGGACGTTTTGAACATTTCCTGTAACAAAGTGTTTGAAGTCACGCTGGTACGTTCTGTTGCTGTGTGCTTCCATTCCATGATTAATGTGATTTGAAGGGAAGTAATAAAATGAGCTCTAACATGGAAAGTTGGTTGGTTGGTTTGTTTGGGGAAGGAGACCAGACAGCGAGGTCATCGGTCTCATCGGATTAGGGAAGGACGGGGAAGGAAGTCGGCCGTGCCCTTTGAAAGGAACCATCCCGGCATTTGCCTGGAGCGATTTAGGGAAATCACGAAAAACCTAAATCGGGATGGCCGGACGCGGGATTGAACCGTCGTCCTCCCGAATGCGAGTCCAGTGTCTAACCACAGCGCCACCTCGCTCGGTGCAACATGGAAAGTAAGCGTTTCCGAACACATCTCCACATGTGAGGAATGTTTCCTGAAAGTTTGGCGGTACGTTTTTGTAACACCCTGTATATATAAGCGTCAACCTATGCCCTTTCAACCCATCGGCTACACAACTGAGTACCGATGTAAGTTTCTTGAAGTAGAATGCTGCTGGACAATCCTGAACTACTTGGCGTTTATCAGATACATGTCGACAAGTGACTAAAGTTGTGTGCAGTTAACAACGCCACAGTTTTCGATAATAAGCGTTTCGTTATCACGTATTACGAGTATAAGTAAAAATGGTAAATCCATGCAGAAGCCCGAGTTTTTTTAGCATACTGGTTGTGACGTGTTGCAACCGCCGTCTCTGTGCGTATGGAGGGGCCAGCGGCAGCGTCCAGGGAATGAGGCCAGGACAGAGCAAAGGCCGTCCGCCGCTGCCCTCCTCTCCTCTCCTCTCCTCGCTTCTCCTCGCCTGTCCTCTCCTCTCCCCAAGAGCGGCGGCCGCCTCGTTATCGTCCAGCAGAGCGCGGGTGGCGCCTCCTCCGGTTTCCCGGAGATTTACGCAGACCCCGGCCGCAAGACGTGCTCGCCGACACCGAGCCGTCGGCTTTCTCCCTCTGCAGTCGCCGCTGCTTTTTATTCCTTCCTTTCGCCTTCCTGCGTCTCGCGTGACCGCAGCCTAGGGGTTTCACACAACTTACGCTGTCACCTGCTAAATCCTTCTCCTCAGAGCGAGACTGGCAAGGCCCCTGCCGGACGTTCTTCGTCCGTGATACGTGTCGTCCTGAAACACGAATACCGCCCGCGATGAACTGTGTGTCTTTGCGTTACAGAAAGACTCCGACGAGAGATGAAACTTAAGGTTTTGACGTTATAGGGTCTAAATAAAAATCTGCAGTGCTTGTGCGGAAGAAACAGTGACCAACGAATGTCAATTTCTGTCCTAGTAATCTTCAATAAATTGGTGTTCCTCGAGGGTGTGCTGAAAAGTAAAGCCTCTGAATCTTTAACATCATCATCATCATCATCAGTGTTCTGCCAAAAGGCAGTGTGGTGTGCGTACTGTAAGACCTTTGGTACACACCATCAGATTATTTGACTCGTCGCTCTAGCGAAGTAGGCGAGTGTCAGCAATATGTCTCGTGGTCTTATCGTGGCGTGTTTATCTTCTGCCGTTAGGTCAGACGATAGAAATGCCACTTGCACGCTTAGAGTAGCAGATTGACGGTGACCAACTTTAAACAGAACTTGATTAATTTTCACACACATTTAATAAAATAATAAATAGCATAAACATTACGGAACTTGGTTCTGGATGCTGTTTACAATTGACAATCTGAAGTTCCTTTGGTCTTGGTACGTTAATCTTATTCTCACATATCTCTGATACTTGACAAAGTGTCTCTTCATTTATCTTCATGGCTATGTACAGGAATATGGTAATCTTATTAGGCGCAGACTGAAACTTAACTATAGACTGGTACAGACTAATGCAGACTCGTACAGACTGGTGCAGACAAATGCAGACTGACTAATCGGAGGTCTGTAAACTCGTTTTAATACCTCGCGCGTTCAGGTATCACTGCGCGAGTGTGATTCGCGAGGAGAAAAGGTTCTACGTTAGCAGCAATCTCATTGGCTGCTTTACATATTAATACGCGGATCGCCGGAAGCAGAATTTGGTCCAACGCAGGGCCATCTCGTAGTGCGGAGACGGACGAGCGCTGCGCCTGCACTGTTCTTCTTAGTGGGGCGCGCTCTAGTGGGAAAGTTGTGTACGCGCTGACTACGCGGAACTATGTACACAACAGGCAGGTTTTCACATGGTATTTGTGCCGGCCGCTGTGACCGAACGGTTCTAGGGGCTTCAGTCCGGAACCGCGCTGCTGCTATGGTCGCAGTTTCGAATCCTACCTCGGGCATGGATGTGTGTGATTGTGATGTCCTTAGGTTAGTTAGGTTTAAGGGGGGGGGGGGGGGTAGGACGTCAAACGGGCCGTCTTGGAGCAGGAGAGAGACCACAGGAAATTTTAATTTCCACTGTCTTTACTTTTACGAATAAATTCATAAAACTTGGTCAGTATGACCAGGAAGGATTCACGATTCACAATCATAGCAGTGGAAGTTAAAAAAAAAAAAAATAATTTTTTTTTTTACATGTGAAAGTTCATCACTTTCTCACTTTCCATTGGCTGCATTTGTTGCTAAAGGTACACGTTTCTTCATAAGTAAGAGAAATTCTTCGGTGAATTTTTCTCAGCATGCAAACCATACTTACAGGTGTATGAAACTCTAGAAATTATTTAATTTATGAAAAAATGAATGTGCTGTTACGGTTTAGACTTTATATTTAGAAAAAACTCAAATATTATAGTTAATTATCTCAATTTTTACCACAGTTTTTAATATATTTGGAAAATTCTAGAATTTCATACACCTGTAAGTACGATTTCTATGCTGTGCAAAATTAATCGAAGAATCTCCCTTACTTATGAAGAAAAGTGTACCTATAGCAACAAATGCAGCCAATGGTAAGTGAAAATAAGGTGAAATACAAATGTAAAAAAATAAATTATTTTCTTATATTTTGAACTTCCACCACTACAAGTGCAAATCCTGAATCATTTCTGGCCATTCTGCAAAGTTTTATGAATTTATTTTTAAAAGTATAGACAGTGGAAGATAAAAATTCCTGTGGTGTCTCTCCCGCTCCAAGTCGTCCCGTTTGACGTCCTACCCCACTTAAGTAATTCTACGTCTGGGAGACTGATGACCTCAGATGTTAAGTCCCGTAGTGCATAGAGCCATTTGAACCATTTTTCCACATGGTAGTTCTCTAAGCTGTCCGGTCTTCTGCCATCCTCTTCAGGTCTGCATAATTTCCTCTTCCCTTTATGTCGTCTATCATCCTATCATCTTGTATCTCCTTCGTCCTCTAAGTCTTCTCCCACATACCAATCCTTCCAAAGCATTTGCTAGCAAGCACTCCCTTTTCGATGAATGTCCCAGCCAGTTCTTTTTCCTTTCTCTTACAACCTTCAGCAGACATCTTCTCCCACCAACCCTTTCCAATACTCTTTCATTACTCACTCTTTCCATCCTCCGTCAACAAAGTCAAACATTCCACAGTGAAGGTGTCAACAAACTGGTCTTTCGTTCGGGCCCGACCGCGGTGGCCAAGCGGTTCTAGGCGCTTCAGTCTGGAACCGCGCGACTGCTACGGTCGCAGGTTCGAATCCTGCCGCGGGCTTGGATCTGTGTGATGTCCTTAGGTTAGTTAGGTTTAAGTAGTTCTAAGTTGTAGGGGACTGATGACCTCAGATGTTAAGTCCCATAGTGCTCAGAGCCATTTGAACCATTTCGTTCGGGGAGGAGCCAGACAAAGTGTGTCCCACAACAGCCTATCGCTCCCCCTTTCCTATCCCAAACCTGTCCTCACCATGTCCTACCTGTCATTTCCTGTTATATCTATAAGACCTCAACGGCAGTGACAGCAGAGAAAGAGTCTTTCGGAACGGTGAAGCTGGCGGAAGAGCCACCTTTTCTCTTTGGGTACAAAAAGAGTACAAGTAGTGACTGTACCCCAGAGGGGCGGCTAGCGACAGCGTCTGACTCGTAGTGAGCGGCTGATTTTAGGCTGGGCAACCTACTGCCTACGTGGAAAGTAACGGGAAACTACCAATCTTTGATATGAAAACTATTAAAGATTTTTGAGTAAAGCAGACTTTATAAATATTCTGTATTTTTATTCTTCTTGTCTAAATATTTATTTCTCAACGTAGTCGTACTGGAGATGGTTCAAATGATTCAAATGGCTCTGAGCACTATGGGACTTAGCATCTACGGTCATCAGTCCCCTAGAACTTAGAACTACTTAAAGCTAACTAAGGACATCATACAACACCCAGTCATCACGAGGCAGAGTAAATCCCTGACCCCGCCGGGAATCGAACCCGGGATACTGGAGATGAACACACCTCCCCGAACGAAAGACCAGTTTGTTGACACCTTCACTGTGGAATGTTTAACTTTGTTGACGGAGCCACAAACTCACCTCTGCTTCCACCGCTTCCTCAGTATCAAAGTGCTGTCCTCGAAGGTATTCTTTAAGTTTTGAAAACAGATGGAAGTCGGATGGGGACAAGTCGGCGTTGTGTGGAGGATAATCGACGACAGTGATCCCATGGCGTCGGAATGTTGCAGTTGCTGTGGGGCTCCTGTGTGGCCTGTTGTTCTCGTGCTGTGGGCCAGGTGTGGACGAAGGTTTCCTCCGATCAGACTGTGGGCTACAGGACGCTGCTTCCCACGCAACGACACAGTTACACTATACCCCGTCAAGTTATACGCTACAGTTTGGAACCCTCTAGCGGCAGAAGTTTGCAAATTGGGCCATCGAAGCGGAATAATCTACCGAATAATATGCATGACATGTAACACCTCAACCGATATTGAGAACAGAATAAAAAATTCGGAGGCATTACCTTACAGAACGGCTTCCTATAACGTTAATCACCGTTTTAAGAGAAATTCTGGGTGTGCCGTTCCGATATTAGTGGCTCAATGTAATAACTGTGTGACGAACCACCCGCAGCATCTCAGTCCACGAATTCAAATAGACTTGTATGATCCTCCTATCCAAGTCACTAACAACCTGAAGTACACTACTGGCCATTAAAATTTCTACACCACGAAGATGACGTGCTACAGACGCGAAATTTAACCGACAGGAAGAAGATGCTGTGATATGCAAATGATTAGCTTTTCAGAGCATTCACACAAGGTTGGCGCCGGTGGCGACAACTGCAACTTGCTGATATGAGGAAAGTTTCTAGCCGATTTCTCATACACAAACAGCAGTTGGCCGGCGTTGCCCCGTGAAACGTTGTTGTGATGCCTCGTGTAAGGAGAAGAAATGCGTCCCATCACGTTTCCGACTTTGATAAAGGTCGAATTGTAGCCTATCGCGATTGCGGTTTGTCGTATTGCGACATTGCTGCTCGCGTTAGTCGAGATCCAATGACTGTTAGCAGAATATAGAACCGATGGGTTCAGGAGGGTAATGCGGAACGCCGTGCTGGATCCCAACGGCCTCGTATCACTAGCAGTCGAGATGACAGGCATCTTATCCTCATGGCTGTAACGGATGTTGCAGCTACGTCTCGATTTCTGAGTCAACAGATGGGGACGTTTGCAAGACAACAACCATCTGCGCGAAAAGTTCGACGACACTTGCAGCAACATGGACTATTAGCTCGGAGACCATGGCTGCGGTTACCCTTGACGCTGCATCACAGACAGGAGCGCCTGCGATGGTGTACTCAACGACGAACCTGGGTGTACGAATGGCAAAACGGCATTTTTTCGGACGAATCTAGGTTCTGTTTACAGCATCATGATGGTCGCATCCGTGTTTGTCGACATCACGGTGAACGCACATTGGAAGCGTGTATTCGTCATCGCCAAACTGGCGTATCAACCGGTGTGATGGTAAGGGGTGCGATTGGTTACACGTCTCGGTCACCTCTTGTTCACATTGACGGCATTTTGAACAGGGGACGTTACATTTCAGCTGTGTTACGACCCGTGGCTCTACCCTTCATTCGATCCCTGCGAAACCCTACATTTCAGCAGGATAATGCACGACCGCATGTTGCAGGTTCTGTACGGGCCTTTTCGAATACAGAAAATGTTCCACTGCTGCCATGGCCAGCACCTTCTCCAGATCTCTCACCAATTGAAAACGTCTGGTCAATGGTGGCCGAGCAACTGGCTCGTCACAACACGCCAGTCACTGCTCTTGATGAACTGTGTTATCATGTTGAAGCTGCATGGGCAGCTGTACCTGTACACGCCATCCAAGCTCTGTTTGACTCAATGCCCAGGCGTATCAAGGCCGTTATTACGGCCGGAACTGGTTGTTCTGGGTACTGATTCCTCAGGATCTATGCACCCAAATTGCGTGAAAATGTAATCACAGGCCAGTTCTAGTATAGTATATTTGTCCAATGAATACCCGTTTATCATCTGTAGTTCTTCTAGGTGTAACAATTTTAATGGCCAATAGTGTATTTCCTTAAATGTTCTGTTATAAGGCACAATCACATATAATTCTGACAAGAATTTGGCAGTCATCAACTATCTTCAAATCGTAACAACATGGCTATCTTCAGATCGTAAGACGAACAATAAAATACCCAGAAGCGCAATGAGAAAAAAAACACTTTCTCTACAGATTTGAGTGAATAGCGTCATGTATAGAGTGGCCAGTCACGTGATGGCGATTTACACTGCCTGACAAAAATGTGAAGCACCTGGATATCGATGTAACTTTGTAATATCCATCGGTGGTTGTGCAGTTCTCTGTGACAGGCAGAACGGCAAACAGAGAGCATTAATGTTGTGCGTGTTTAATGTTGCTACTATGTCTGATGGGTACTACGAGGAGCGGAACAGAGTCAGACGCGGGGAGATGCTGCGTGATCGTTTCAGACAGCATTATGAGCACCTGACAGTGTTTGGAAGGGGCTTCATTCTGCGTCTCTCTTTATCCAGTTGGTCGAATAGTGAAACATCCAAATTTGTCGCTCGTTCGGATGTGACAAGGCCCGATTGTGGACTACATGGCAGGCGTACTCGTCGTTAAGGTTCCAGCCGACTACATGTGACTACCACATGGTAGAATCACCGTGCTATGACCCAGGCACATCTTCACTTCTGGCCTGGTGAGAGGTCAAATTTTTCCATTGTTTTGGACAGGCACACTGGTGAAACTGCTGACGTCATCGTGTCTGGAGGCATCTCGTATTTCAGATCACGGCCGGCAGTGACTCAGGGATCTCTGACGGCCCCACGACACGTCACAGACGTTGTGGGTCCTCATATGTTACCTCTCGCGCCGCAGTATTGTGGAGCTATTTTTTAACAGGACAATAGTCGTTCACACGCCACGTGTCTCTATGAACTGTCTGCTCGATGTTAAGGTACTCCCACGGCCAGCGAGATCCTCAGGTCCGTCCCGAAACGCACACATATGGGTCCAGCCCAGATGTCAACTCCTTCACAATCCCAACACCCAGGATTTCAAGAACCAGCTGCAGCAGTTGGGGGGCGGCTTGACTCGGCAGGAGATAGAACAGAAAGAATCAGTGCATGCCTCCAGGCCAGATAGGGTACAACTTCTGATAAGTGGGCCCTTACTCTGAAATTCTTTCTAAACTTGACTCGATTTTGTAATCACTGAAATTCAGATGCCCTTTCTGCTCCATTTCTGGGTGCTCCACTTTTTCATCCGATAGTGTGACCGATAAGTCACCCAATTTAGTCACAAGTTTGTGAAGGGATCAGCCGTTACGTGCGTAACGCCCCTCACCTATATCCGTTGAAAATGTGATATTCTCAACGCGCTTGACAATCAACTACTTCCTGTTATGACCTGAAGACAGATAGTGATAGCCGAAACCCATACTGTTGAAATGAGACTGAAGAGCCAAAACATCATGACCCCGTCCTTCACATAATGTTCGTCTACCTTTGGAACTCATTACGGCGGGAGATTCTGCGCGGTTGGAATTAGGCAGATTCTTGGTGGGTTTCGGGGATATGTGGCACAAGATGTCTAAGTAGTTCCCGTAAATTACGGTCCGATGGTTTGTAGACGCGGATCTGGCATCTGATAGCGTCCTAGATGCGTTCCGTCGACTACTGGTCAGGAGAATCTCGTGTTCAGTATATCGAACGGATGTGACAAGAAGTGCGACTCATCCTACCAGGTGACACGTTGTAATCGATCCACAGTTCAATATCTATGATCCCGTTTCAGCTGCAACCGTAATGCGAACATGTAAAGGTCGTCTGGTGCAGAGCCCCATCTTCAGCACTCTGACCTCAACAACGTGTTCCCAAACCCCTGCACATGTGCCTGTGCCGGTTCTGCACTCCGTCGTCAGAACTGCCACAGAACTGCCTGTCCTGCTCTACAGAGTGGACAAGCCTGCGACATGCACATTCTACGATGAAGCACGGGCGTGCGGCACCTGCTCGCCTGCCGAAACCCATGACGTATCTCATCGTCCTGCAGACACTTTCCACAAACTCCAGACACATTAGCACGGGATCAACCCATCAGCTTTGCCGTTTCCGAGTTGCCGGTTCCCAGGTGCAGGGCCACAACGATCTGCTCTTTGTCAGAGTCCCTCGTGTCAGCAGGTTTCCCCTGTCTGCGGCCTGTGCCGTCGCTAGCGTGATTCGCCATCCCCCTACGCTCTGCTTGCACGGCCTACTTTCCTTACCGCGCCATGTGGCCGCTCCACCACAAGGCAGCGTCTGGTCTCACAGTGCTCAAGGGCCGTAATGTTTTCACCTGTCATTGTGTACTGATATTGTAAATATAATACTGCCATTAATCTGTATACTTTAAAATTTTATTATTACATAATAATTTTGAAAAATTAAGAAAATACAATGCCGACAGTAAGCTTTTGTTAAGTGTAGTTTATCTATTTAAAATAACCACTTTGACGAAGGCGGAATAAATGTATTAAAACATATTTTGTAAATAATTATGTCATATTTCAAGAGTCCGCATGTCGTGGTCGTGCGGTAGCGTTCTCGCTTCCCGCGCCCGGGTTCCCGGGTTCGATTCCCGGCGGGGTCAGGGATTTTCTCTGCCTCGTGATGACTGGGTATTGTGTGATGTCCTTAGGTTAAGTTAGGTTTAAGTAGTTCTAAGTTCTAGGGGACTGATGACCATAGCTGTTAAGTCCCATAGTGCTCAGAGCCATTTGAATTTGAATATTTCAAGTACAACTGTAATTAATTATGTCAATTTTGTATGTATATGCTGTCATGCAATTGTAGATGGTTCATATTTAGGTTTTTTGTAAGCAGAGGTGTAAACAGAAAAGGTGTAGGGATCATTGGTAGAACTGAACTCCGTTCTGTGGTGGAATGGAAAAGGTGGTGGGGCGCGCGAGTGAGATTTGGCGCGCAAGTGGCTCATACAGTCGGTAGCTGCCCTGCAAGTAGTGAACACGCATTACGTTGGTCAAGCACTAGAGGCACCGAATTTACCTTCAAGACTGAGATTTTGGTCTCGGACGTGTTCTACATGATTGGCGCAGTACGGCAATAAATTAATAGCTCAGAAATTTGCAATTTTATCGTCGCCACCAAGAGGAAGACAGGGCTATGTACATCAAGAGCCGTACCTGCGCAATGTTACTACGCAGCACTGCCTCGCGCCACCTTCGACATCAGCAACAGGCTAAGTACTTTATTTAGAAGTGTATCACAGTATGAACCAACCATCTTCTATCAGTGGACTATAAGTGTTAAATGTACATTTGTGTTTAACCGTGATTTTCCTATGTCATTTACCTCAGTAGGCTCCTTACTTAAACGAATTTATTCCGAGTATCCTGATGTTTATTGAAGCTTGAATAGTAGAAAATTACAGGCAAGAGTACTGTTTTGGTAGTAAATTCTAAAAATCATTATTAAATACTGAAGTTTGCACGTATCAGTTTAAGGGCCACCGCTTTGCGTGACCATGAAGATAAGTTTTCAATAGTATTTCTGAAAGTAAAGTAACATGATTGTTTAACTGCAACAATCTTAACAGTAATTGTTCATGTTGCTTCTCCATGTCATAGAAAGCCAGATAATTATTGATGTTAGTGAAACGTTAACAAATAACAGTCCTAAAGAAATGAAATTTAGTCGTCTTAAATAATAGTTTTGGTCATATGAATGATAGCTATAAGTTTACTATTTTTTTGTATCCATGTTGAAACATATGTGTGTCTTCTTTAAATAATTCCTGAAGTATAGTGATAAATTCCATAAGTAACAGAAAGTGGGATTAATAGTACTTACTGCCAAGTGACCGTAGTAAGTGAAAGTAGTTATTTATTCAGTGTCGAAAATTGACTTCATCTTTTTGTGTAGACACTGTGCCCGATTTGGGCTGGCGGCCGTTTTATTAAGCGAAACAGTTTATTGTTATAATAGGCTTTGTCTGATAAAAGGTTTCCAAAAGTAATTATTCTCACTGCTTTTCCCCCAAACTGTATGATTCGGAGAAAAATAGTTCGATATTTTACCATTGGGTTGAACACGGTTAAAATCTCTCTTCGAGAGTCGATGGTTTTGGAGTGTCAGTGCTGCGTAATTTTGGGGTGGTGTTCCTGACGCTACTTACTGCACAGTTCTGACATTCCGAATCGCGGATCCTCCGTTTTTACAGTGGTAGAACTTAAACGTTCTGGTACCGTATTGACGAGAACGCGAAAGAGCCGTTGCAAATGGATCGGTTGTAATTCTGCCACACATTAAACAACTCTGATAAATTACCTTAACACCCACTGACATCCCCATCACCACTAAAACTTGCCTGAGCCGTGCGTGCCTCGCCGTCGTGCCATCTCTTATTTTACATCCTGTTTTTTTTTTTTCTTCGTGTTGCCACCTCGTTATGTTAGTTTCAATTTCTGTTGTCACTGAGTCCCTGCTTTGTCTGCCCGTCAGTAGCAGCACTTTGCTGCACTATTATTACTTCCTGGTTGTCATCTGTCGTGGAGTCGGTTGGAACGTGCCAGGAGGGCAGTTCGCACCTGCCAGTCGTGGAGTTGGAACGCAGCACTAGTTCAGCCAGGTTGGAGCAGCAGTGACGCCTGGATGTCCATGGCTGGCCAGACCGTTGCCGCCACACATCACCTGAGCCAGGGACGGTCTTCGTGGATCGTCGGTCGGTCGTCCTACTGGACGACGTGAATTATCTCGCCGATCGCTTATGGGTTGACTGTGTCAAGTCGGTCGGTTGGAGCGGATCAACAAGCAAGTCTCCCGCTGGCGGTCTCTACGCAGTGTCGGAGCGAGTGGGGGCTGTTCCGAGTGCTACGAGGTTCGTGGCTCACCGACACAGGACATGAAAGTTGAGTGGGGATATAATTACCGAAGCCAGGTCTGTTCACGTTGTCCCCTTGGTTGGTGGTTCGCTGTTGGCGGTATTCCTGGGAGCAACAGCGAGTGTTAGAGTTGGTGAAGATTTAGCCGCCGTGTTGTGGAATTAACTATATTTGTAGGTTTGAAATTCAAGTGCACCAGCGGAATTTGCTGCCTTGTTGCCGTTAGTGTTCCGGTTACCTGGCCTGCTCGCTGATGTAAATTCAGGCAGTGTCATTTACTCACCTGTTGTCACTGTCCAACAAGTTGTGTAGTTTCTGACAGCTTAGTGTATTTTTGGTTGTGGGCGGCTGTCTGTAACGTTTTGGCTTTGGAATTCTCATATACTGGTCTGTGGTTAGCAAGTCGTCTTATCGGTGGGTCCCTGACTGTCTCTTGGTTGTGTTGCCGGCGGATCTAGTATACTTGGGCCGACTTCTTGTCTCACTTAAGCGAACGTTAGGATTTCAAGGGCAGACCGAGCCCCCTGGAAACTTCTGAGCGCCGTTGCCTATACTGCCATTCTTGTTGGCGTTTAATTGTGTATTTTTAATAGCTCATAGAAGATGGTTGGAATTTGTATGCTTGTAATTGTATTTTTAAAATCAATGACCTTCAGCCGTTTTAAAAGTAAGTTTTTTCTCAATTGGGCAAGTCTTACATTGTCTGAAGATAAAGATTTGGCCTTCTACCTGTTGAAAATTTATTGTATTGTTTTAAAGCGTCGGCCTTCAGCCGCTTTAAGTTCGAATTAAAGCTGTGGGCCTTCTGCCTGTTAAAAATTTATCATAATTGTATTGTTCTTAAAATGATGGGCCTTCAGGCACTAAAAAATTTTGGATTCTTACTTATCAAGTCTTACATCACCTGGGCTTAAATACTATTTAAAGTTAAAAGCTTTGGGCCTTCTGCCTTGGAAAACTGGTTGCAGTTTTTTTTTAAACAAAGACCTTTAGCCGCATTGGAGTAAGTTTTCTTATTGGTTATAAAACTTGGGCCTCCTTCCTATTGTAAAGTTATTATAGTTATGTTGTTTTAAATTTATCGGCCTTCAGCCACTTTTAAAAAACTTAATGTGACTAGTCAGGTCTTACGTCGTTTGGCCTTAAATACTATTTAAGGTTAAAGCCTATAGCATTCTGTCCCCCCCCGCCCCCCCAAAAAAAAAAAAATTATAGCAGTTGTATTTAGTTCATGGGCCTTCAGCCGTTTTAGAATTAAAGACGTTTTCTGTCGATAGTCAAGCTTAGAAGTTGCGCTGTAATGTTTGGACAACTAAATAAAGTGTTATGCTTGGAGTGTAACTGACAGCCGTTCATTCTGGCCCCCTTCCACAATTCCTACTACTTTTCCTGTCCTGCGGGTTTAGCAGGGCGTTTCAGTGCCGTTCTTTCAAACACTAAAATCAGGTGCACTAACAATCGTTCGACAACTAACACGGATACCACGGTTAATAAGCATCCAAAGGAAATCTCACAACAGTCTTGTGCTATTAAGATTACTAACCAGCTGAGCCTGGGGATTGCATCCTTCCACAATCCCCCACACGTGCAAGTCCTCAACCCGACCAATCCCCTGCTATGTCGGTAGTCTGTTTACGCTCTCCACCATGATTGTATCACTCGCTCAATCTCCTTGGAAGCTACACACTCCACCTACTATATCCATCTATCTTCCACTCTGAGAGATCGTTTTATTTATTTAAAAGGAGGTATGCAAAATGGGCTCTCTAATCTGTATGACGTTTTAATTAGATACCCTCCAAAACAATGAATTAGGAATTCAGTGGCTACTAAATGAAAAAAAAATCACAATTAATTCCATTTATTCCGTCAAAATAACTCGTAAAGCATTTGACAACCGATGGTAATATCATTACAGTGAAAGCTTAGCACGTCTGATAAAAGTGTCTGGCGTAAGATTCTGATAATTACATACATGAAACAACTACATGCACGAAGTTGTACTGTGACTGCCGTGATGTTATGGGAAAAGATAGGTGGTACTAAGGAAAGGAATGCGTTGCACCTATGTCTAGAGCTGAAAGCAGACTAGACACTGAATCTGATTGCAAGTCTTCGAAGTGAAGCTTGAAGTTACTGAAATATTATAACGTGACTCTGACGGCCCCAAGCATCACCTCGAGGAGGCAGCTCGATCTCACAATAGTAAACAGTATCTGGAGCTTGAAGTGGCTGTAGAATCAATCACTGGCGGCGAGCCAACAAACCTCGGCAATGGCTAAGTGCAAATCAGTCTGAAATCTATGAGACCCTCAGTTCGTCTGTTCTGTAACCTCTGGAGGCTGCTGGAAGTGACGTCTGGTGGTGACTTTCCTTACAAAATGCTGGCCCCTGTGCTGAGCTGTTAACCAATAATGTGTGTCCTACTATTTTGCGCTGAGAAAGGCGTATCACTCCCTTCGCCCCGCCCCCACCCCTCCCCATACTCTTTCTCTCTCTCTCTCTCTCTCTCTCTCTCTCTCTCTCTCTGTGGGCAGTGAGGTGGATCCTCATTGGCACAGCAGCTTTTTTCCTCTCTCCAGTTTATTTTCATTATCTAATCCTCGTAATTGTGTAAATATTTGCTTTTTGTGAAATCAACGTCCGACGCTATAGATAACATATCTAAAATGGAATGACAATCTTTGTTTGGGGTGTCTTTGAACGCGCTTACTTCAAATACTGTTCGTTTCAGTGTATGATTTCTGAGCGCCTTTGGAATTGTTATAATTGGGTACTATTACACAAAATACGAAAAACGGCGTGACGTCACTGCGCGGAACCTCACGGAAGCAGAATTTTGCTGTAGTCAGTAGCGAGCCAGTGTGTGAATCGGACATTCAACAAAGCTACCATCCCCGCTGAAAATATACTCGCCCTCTACTGCTCCTTCCAGCGCCAGGTTAGGTATTCCTGGATGGCATAGCAGATGTGCCACTAAATTGTCTCTTCTGTTTGTGTAGATCTCACGTGGACTCGTGTCTTTTACTGTTCTTTATAAGTACTTCGTCGTGCTTTATTTATTCAAAACATTTTTAACTTTTCTTCGAAGCTCGGGTTTTTTTCTTTCAGATTATTAGGTAAAGTAGGACACAGATGGTGAAGACATTTGCCTTTCAAAAATTGTATCTGTGTGATACGGTTTCCTTACAGACGCAGTCCGTAGATGTATCGCATCTAAAGTGAGGACTCTAATTTTGGTTTTGTCTTGGTTAGCTCTGGTTAAACCTTCTTTCTTCTGTTACGTTTGACGAAAGTTCTCCCGTTGTCAAACTGCGTTTGTTTAGGTGTGGGCCAGATTTTATACAATATAAAGATGTAATATTTTAGGGTTTCAATCGGGGACGACATTTAATATCAGCTCCCAGGTTATAGTTAAATAATGAACGGCAGACTTGAGAACTTCTTCCTTACTTCGCCCATCCTGTATAATCATGCCTCCTAGATAGAATAATTCTTTTACTTCATCCACTGCCGTGCCTTTTCCAGTTTTTGTGTTAGGCAAGTCATTATTATTTCTCTAGCACTTTTCATCACCATCACCGTCGATCTTCGTTCGTCTGTGCTACGTTTGCTCTCCAGTCTCGCTAGACTTCCTCATACCCAGCCACAGTGCCCACCTCGTCTGCCGGACGTTGCAGTGGTGCACACGTGTCTCACTCACTCCTCTGTTCACCTGTATGGGGTGTCTTTCAGTTCTGTCGTTGCCTCTTCGACATACGAGTTGAACGGCACTGATGGGAAGCTGCAGCCAACTCCATTCTGATTTGTCTTTCTTTCGCACCGAGGCTGCGTGTGAATTTTGTGTACAATGGGTGCCTGAGAATCGCATAAATTGAGTTAAAGTACTCTACCAGGCGTGGTGGTGCGGTGATTAGCCTACAGCATTCGCATCCGATTACCCAAATTTTTGCTTTCTGTAGATTCTCTGATCAAAAAAATGGTAAAATGGCTCCAAGTACTATGGGACTTAACATCTGAGGTCATCAGTCCCCTAGACTTAGAACTACTTAAACCTAACTAACCTGAGGACATCACACACATCCATGCCCGAGGCAGTATTCGAACCTGCGACTGCAGCAGCAGCGCGGTTCCAGATTGAAGCACCTAGAACCGCTCGGTCACAGCGGCCGGCTTCTTTGACCACTTCAGGTAAATGTCGAGAGTGTTTCTTTGCAAAGATTACCTCATGCGAGTGTTTCCTAGTTACTTACTTAGTTATGTGTTCCACGGATCATTCTACGATTTTTTATTGAAATAATGTGGAACGAATCATTTTACAGGACATGTATATACGATAAGCTTTAAAAGTAAAAGAAACATTATTATTGACTCCTGTTCTTAAAACTACATTTCAGAACGAGATTTTTTTTTTTAAATTATGGGCTACGAGTTCTTAAATAAAAATTCAGCTATCGAATAGAAGGAGTTGTGCACAAGAATTAAGATTAGTTTTAACGCTTGCTTCGCTATCTGTCAGACATTTTATGTTACTAGGCTGCGGGCTTTCAAATAAATAATGAAGTGATGTGGTGTGGTGGCCCTCAACTAAGCACCCTCTGACTCAAAGTTGAAATATTAAAAGTTTTGGCTGGTTTCGTTGTCTAGGTGCTGGGATACGTAGTTGCCGCATTAAAAACCAAATACTGCTGAGTCTAGAGTACACAGTATGAATATACATATGAATCGAATGGTCGAAGGTTCCTGTCACTCGACAATTGCGAATTATGAGTGTTATATGGAAGTTTGTAAATGAAAGATTGCAATTAAATAAAATCTGCAGGTACTATTTTAACTACTTTAAATGAAGAGTACGATAACAGAAGTACCTTTAAGAATGCCCTTTATTACTGTAAAACACTTATTGGTGTCGATGGTCCAGCAATTAAATTAAATATAAGTTGAATAATAGGGAAACAATAAATTCTTACTTCACATAATTAGTTATGAACAACAAGATAGCTCGTTAGATATTCACTTCTAAACGCATACTACATCTTCACTGCAGAGGCCACGGAAGTCTCACAAGTGCACAAGTCGGCACTACGAAATATTTCTATCTCCTGCAAACTGCTCCATTCTCAAAGTCTTTCCCGCGACCATGTGTCCGTCGCGCCGTACTGTCCAGGACTCTCTCGTGTCCTCTCTCGTGCTGTCCCTCGCACGGCACTGTTCAGAACTGCCCCCTGCCCCCACTTCAATAGAGTCTCTCCACGTGTCCTTTTTGGAAACGATAGCTGTGGTTGGCTAGAGTGCTCCCGCCCTGCCTCCAGGCGAACGCCCACTCACAAACATAATGAAACACATTCGAAACACTGGATTTACATTTAAATAACTTGAAATTAAATAAATATTCCTACGGCTAGACCATAAACACGCTCTAACACACATTAGTAAATACATGAACAAATTAAATAAACATATATCAAAGGAACAGAACAGAAGTAAGCCAGTAGCCCAATGTCTCTGTGCTTTCTAAAACAGAGTAAATAACTGATCAATTTCTTCATGAACAGTATATATCGGATATATACAAAGACATAGATGGAAAAATATATTTATAGACATGTTTCTGCGTTCTTTCGTGTAACTGTGGAGTACTTATGGCCTGACGCGATCGATAGTAATGTGCCACTTTGACCTCTAATAACTCATCTACTATTCAAGTTACATCCCTGTAATTTACACCAATTTAGGTTTACACTAATAGCTTTATAAAGACACGTTGATCGACAAAATCGGATGAACCATTTAGATTTTGGAAATTCGTTGCTGGGTGTTCCTCGTAGAATTTATCATCAGATACTAAACTTTAAACTAATAAAGATATGGAAAATCTGATTACATCATCAGAATCTTCATGCAAATAGTGGTCACGTACATGTTTCTTTTTGAGGTGTCATGATTCATCTGGCTGCTATTAATTTCTATACGAACTGTGAAATGTCTGCCATTAAGGTTTCACAAAGTCCGACATCTTTGGCACTCTCGGCATGTCTCCTTCATCGACACAGCGTCACCATGGAATTCCCCGCCGTGCATCAGCTGGACCACGCGCTGGGGCTACCCCTCATGCTCAGCTAACGTCCGGCACCAAGTGCTTGCTGCCGGGCCCAGCTTGCCGAGCAGCCCGTGCGGCCACGCCAGCTCCAAACATAGAATATTTTCAGGGCGCCACAACTCGCCCGTTACCTCAGAAGGCAAATCATGAAAACATTTTTCTTGATCCACATTGAACTTCTTTCTGAGACGGCGCGCGAATCCCACGGTCGCAGTTTCGAATCCTGCCTCGGGCATGGGTGTGTGTGATGTCCTTAGGTTAGATAGGTTTAAGTAGTTCTAAGTTCTAGGGGACTGATGACCTCAGATGTTAAGTCCCATAGTGCTCAGAGCCATTTTCTGAGCCAATCACAGGTGTAATAATATGTAATAAGTCATTTTGTCTTCAAAAATGTTTAAATGTGTGTGACATCTTACGGGACTTAACTGCTAAGGTCATCAGTCCCTAAGTTTACACACTACTTAACCCAAATTATCCTAAGGACAAACACACACACCCATGCCTGAGGGAGGACTCGAACCACCACCGGGATCAGCCGCACAGTCCATGACTGCAGCGCCTCAGACCGCTCGGCTAATCCCGTGCGGAATTTTTTCTTCTAGTGCAGAACTGAATATTCTGTGATTCCTCAATATTACGTTAGAGTCCACTTTGAGAGAACCACGTAATAATTCTTTGAAAAGCGTCACCAACGATTTTTCGTGTTGATTTTTCTGCAGTGTGATTTACTATAATACTAGCACAGTCTGCAGAAATTAGTAATTCTGCTTGGTAGAGTTGCACGTTTTGCTGAGTGGGGGAAACCTGCAGGAAACGAAAGATGGGAGGGTAACGGGACAGAATGGCTGCACACGGGAAATGCCTTACGAGAGGAAGGTACGCCCAGCTGCAGGTGGAGGAGAGACGTCTGCCTCTGACAGTGACTGTGGTGTCACCGCCAGACACCACACTTGCTAGGTGGTAGCTTTAAATCGGCCGCGGTCCATTAGTACATGTTGGACCCACGTGTCGCCACTGTGTGATCGCAGACCGAGCGCCACCACAAGGCAGGTCTCGAGATACGGAAGAGCACTCGCCCCAGTTGTACGACGACTTTGCTAGCGACTACACTGACGAAGCCTTTCTCTCATTTGCCGAGAGACAGTTAGAATAGCCTTCAGCTAAGTCAATGGCTACGACCTAGCAAGGCGCCATTAACCATTTTAAGATAGAGTCTCACTTGTATCATCAAGGAATGCTGTATACAAATGATGGATTAAAAGTTAAGTATTATAGCAGCTACGTACTTTTCTTGCTACCATTCATTACGTATCCTGTTTCAGACCTCTCTCTAGCCTACGTGAGATTAACGCGTGCCTTTCGGCTACTTCAGTGTGGCGCAGCTGTCTTGTTACGCCACAACAGTGACCCCTCTGGTAGCTCCAGACTGCTAGCCCACCAACATGGCGTAAGGCACAAGACCGCCCGGAATATTATCCATGATAGAATGCACGTATGGGAACCCACCAGGGAAGTGGAAAAGTTCTGTCTGTACTAATGTTTTTGCTCCACACTCTGGAGGTCAGAGAGCTGTCTGTACTTGCGTTGCCGGGCATTGTAGCGGCGCGGTTCGCGTGGCTCCCCCATCGGAGGCTCGAGTCCCCCCTAGGGCATGGATGTTTGTGTTGTCTTTAGCGCGTGTTAGTTTGACTAAGTAGTGTATAAGCCTAGGGACCGATTACCTCAGACGTTTCGTCCTGTAGGAACAAATTTTCAAACTTTTGTACTTGTGCAAGCCTTAGTGCCTACGGACTTACTTCTGCGACGATGGTTTTGTCGCTGGTTCGTCCCACAGATCACCACGGCTCTGATATTTCTGTTACCAGTCCTGTTCACATCCGAGGTTTCCTTTACGAGCAGTGGCATTGTAGACCCTCCACATCACCCACCTGTAAGCTACAGAGAACCACCACGGTATGGAGGCAGCGAACCGTCGCACTGGTTCAGCCTCAGTCTGTGTGTGGGAATTATTGGCTGCTGCCTCGTGGGACCAGTCATCCATCCACGACGCCTCACACGAGAACCATATCTACTGTTACCTCAGCTGACGCTGCCTCCTTTATCAGAAGATGTGCCGTCGGTGGTATGAAGGGTAACGGGACAATTGCAGCATGCTGTTCCAGCTCTCTGACCTCCAGAGTGTGGAGCAAAAACATTAGTACAGACAGAACTTTTCCACTTCCCTGGTGGGTTCCCATACGTGCATTCTATCATTGGAAACTACACCGTCAAAGAACTGTCTCCACCATGAGTGGGGGGCCCCCCTCTTTGGAACACACCTCCGGCCACATCTCCACTTGAAGTTTTTTGCTCCTTTCCCTATCAGGGTTATTTCCAACGGTTTGTTCCCGTGCAGCAAAATCAATCTGTTTAAGGTATAGAAGAGTCTGTTTATGGAATAGAAGTGGATCAAAAAGTAATCCCTGTGGGACTGCCTTCGTGATTTCTTCCCAGTCATTAAACTTTTCGCAGACTCAGCCAATCTGAGCTTGTGCTGTGTCCCTAATGGACTCACAGTAGACGGAGAATATCCTGCGGTCTCCGTGCTTTGCTTGTTTCTCCGTGTTTCCACAGTTGGTGCATTTCATTCCTGAAGAACAACTGGAGAACTGTCATTATACTTGCCCAGGTACCAGCTCCGCGTCCTGCTGCTACGTGGCCTTCTATGTCAAAACTGCAGCGTGCCACAGTGGCTGTAGCGGGCAGTTCTGCACCGACCGGTCGCCGTGTCATCCTCTCCGTCATTCGGCTGCAGTATGGAGGAGAGCGGGTCCGGCACACTGCTCTCCGGTATCCCAGATTGTAGACCTGCTACTTCTCACTCAGGCAGCTGCACAGCGGGAACTTAACGGACACGAGACTGTCATGTAGCACCTAGACACTCTGGCCATACAGCTTCGAAGGTGGGCGTTTGTCCAGGTGGACTTCACGAAACAGCTGAACGCCCCTCTCTGGCCGCCGCATCGTTAATCCGGCATGTTATCCTATGTAAGCAGCCAGGAGGTGCTGAACAGGATTAATAAAAAGAGAGTTTACTAATAAAATTCCAAGGAACATATGTAAAATCACTCGATTACTTTAATGAAGTTCACGTGCAGCCAATGACACTAGACTGCCATATCTGTCTCTCTTGTAGGCGAAAAATTAATACTCTCTGTCCCTTGCAATAATTATAATGAAAACTTCAATGTCGACTATTGTATAAAGTGCTGTAGTCATTCTTTAGTAATACAAGAATATTCTGGACAATGTATTCCCTAATAGCTGCAACAAAATATTATTTGAAATATTTTGCGTGGGTTGAATATGTGCTTCGATGGAACATTCGCTAAGTTAACATCTTGACCGCTATTTAACGCCACGCATTTAACTAACGAATGATAGTCTATGGTAGGCTTAGCGTACAAAGTAACATCATGCAGATATTGCACGTCAGAGAGTGTTCCCTTACGGAAGGTTCATGGAGACGTATTTATTTTTACGAAAAATCTGTAACCTCAACTTCGCGATCCAGTCTTTAGCAAAAATGTGTGCTGCGAATCACATGAAATTTGCATGTTGGCCTACTGATAAAAGAAACGCGTAAGGCCATTTGGAAACGCGAACACGGGGATTTTTTTCTCTGTACTGCACGATCTCTGTCAATGAATACTTGAAGTCTCAGAGAAACATGTTATACGTTACTGGACAGAAACAGTGTTAAGAGTGCTGGGGCCACCCCTCTCCCTTATTTATATAAATTATATGCCCTCTAGTATTACAGGTGATCCTAAAATATTTCTGTTTGCTGATGACACAGCCGGCCGGTGAGGCCGTGCGGTTAAAGGCGCTTCAGTCTGGAACCGCGTGACCGCTACGGTCGCAGTTTCGAATCCTGCCTCGGGCATGGATGTGTGTGATGTCCTTAGGTTAGTTAGGTTTAATTAGTTCTAAGTTCTAGGCGACTGATGACCTCAGAAGTTGAGTCGCATAGTGCTCAGAGCCATTTTTTGCTGATGACACTAGCCTTGTAGTAAGGGATGTTGTTTGCAACATTGGCACAGTTTCAAATAGTGCAGTTCCTGACGTAAGTTCATGACTTGTAGAAAATAAACTAATACTACATCACAGACTCAGTTTTTGCAGTTTCTAACATACAATATAACAAAACCCGACGTTTTAATTTCACAGAATGGGCATATGATTAGCGACACTGAACAGTTCAAATTTCTGGGTGTTTAGATAGATAGTAAACTGTCGTAGAAAACCCGGATTTAGGATCTTGTTCAAAGACTTAATGCTGCCATTTTTACTATCCGAACGGTATCGGAAGTACGTGATAGTTTAACACAAAAAGTAGTCAACTTTGCTTATTTTCATTCGCTTATGACCTGTGGTATTATATTTTGGGATAATTCTTTTCATTATCAAAGGATACTTTTGGCTCAGTAAAGGGCCGGTTTGGGCAATAAGTGGTGTAAGTTCGCGAACCTCTTGTCGACCCCTGTTCACTAGTTTGGCTTTTCTGACATCGGCCTCTCAATACATACCGGGTGATCAAAAAGTCAGTATAAATTTGAAAACTGAATAAATCACGGAATAATGTAGATAGAGAGCTACAAAACCAGAATCACGCATTTCCTCGAAGCAAAAAGGTCCGATAACGGTAAATGTGGTAAATCCAACCCATACTGTGACTTTCTCTTCGTGCAATGGAGTTTCCACGACAGTTCTAGGATTTTCGGTAGCCCAAGTTCTGCAGTTGTGGGCGTTGACAGACCCTCGGAGCGTGAAATGAGCTTCGTCGGTCCACAACACGTTACTCAACCAATTGTCATCTTCCGCCATCTTTTGAAACGCCCACACCGCAAATCCCCTTCGCTTCACTAAATTTCCAGGTAGCAGTTCATGATGCCGATGGATTTTGTAGATAGCATAGCAGGGTACGCCTCAGTGCCAACCAAACAGTAGTGTATGGAATGCCGGTGCGACGTGCGACTGCACGAGCGCTGACTTCCCCGTGCATAGACGAAGCCACTACAGTCTCCATTTCTTCCTGAACTGTCTCAGCAGCATTACGCCTTGTGCTCTGTCGGTCACTGCGGAGTCTATCGTCTAAACAACCCGTGGCTTCGAACTTCGAAATCATTCTCGCCACAGCTGCATTTGTCAACGGACATTTACCCGTCCGAATCCCCTTCCTATGGCGACAGGATCGTAACGCTGAACTAGCACATTCCCCATTCTGATAATACAGCTTCACTAAAAGCTCCTTTTCAGGTAACGTCAACATGCTGCGACTGCTGGTGCATCTGATTCTCTCTCTCATTACAGCTCCTTTTATACACGATTGTCATGCGCAGTCACTGACGTTTTGCTGTCCAGCGCCATCTGTCGGACATTTTATGACTTTGGTTTCTTTTTTTTTGTTCTAAGAAAACCCCATGTCATTCCAAGCATGTGTGTCAATTTTTACCTCTCTATCTACATTATTCCGTGGTTTATTAAGTTTTCAAATTTATACTGACTCTTTGAACAACCTGTATATCCTTTAATATCGTTTCTTGTTAACAATATCAGCTTATTCCCAAGAATTAGCAGCTTTCATTCAGTTAATACTAGGCAGAAATACAGTCTGCATTTGAACCGCACTTCCTTGACTCTTATGCAGAAAAGTGTGCGCTATACAGTTGCATCCATTTTCAATAAGTTACCACAAGAAATCAAAAATCTTAGCAGTAATCCACGCGCTTTCCAATCTAAACCAAAGAGTTTCGTCATGAGTCACTCCTTCTATTCTGTCGAGGAGTTCCTTCAAACATTAAGCTGATTTCTGTGTGATATTGTTGATTGCGTTTAGCTAAACTTATGATTTGTCTTTTTTTGGGTTCATAAACATTTTATGTTATCTGTTATTAGTTTTATGTTCTAATTTGATGTACTGACGTTCCATGTCCTTGGAGATTTGCTCCTCAATTTGGTCCTACGGAACTTGACGTGTAAAATAAAAATAAAAAAGTCCACCCGCAAGGTGAGGCGTGTAACAGGATAAATGAGACGGAGCTGCCCGTGGCCGGGTGTCGGGGCACACACACACAGTCCAGCAGTTTGTCTCGTGTTTGTGGGGCGCGCCAAGGAGTCGACCTGCGGAACGTGAGCACGTGCGGGCGTTCCTGAAAGCTGGCGATCGCTATCGCAGCTGGCTCGAAATTTCAGAAGGCGGCTCGGAAATGTGACCTGCTACGCAACGCGTCGTGGCGCCATTAAAATTGCAGGCGGTCATCTGCAGGGCGCAGACTGCCTGCCTAAGAGGCTGCAGTTTAGCGGCGTTGCGCCTGCAGGCAGGGTGCGGTGCATTTTAGATGTCGCTCCGGGGAACTGCGATTCGTATCTGGCTCACGTTTCCTACAGCTGTCTCTTCTCCGTAACGCACGAGCGACTGCCAAAGTTATCACACTCTATACAGTTCAGTATTTGGTCTTTCCAGAGGACAGATACGCTCTCACATAAGTACGGACATGTTGACATCTTTATTTGTATGCTCCAAGCACAGCTTCCAGGTGTAGCAAAAAGTATTATGTAGAGTAAAAACCACGTCTGACCTCCTTCGTGATGCGTTTAGGGATAGTATTTGCGATCAAGGATTTTCTGTTTCTTCGAAATTTAATCTAGTGTCTTTATTTCATCGTTGTACGATGTATGTGAAGCTAATAAAACATTCGTTGGTCATTTTTAGGAAGCAGATAACTAGCCTTTCAGTATTGGGCAATCTCTCCTTTCACACTCTGTCGAAAGAAGAATATGATCATGTATTTAATCGCACGACAGTTTTGCTAATCTTGTTTATAACACGAGGTAAGGTAGATGGAAAAGGGGTAAGACAATAGCTTAATAAGTTATTTCTTTCTTACATTTATTAAGAATTTGACAGTTTTACAGTGAATTTTGCCCTGTCCCTTACTTCCTCGTCTAAGAGATTTCACTTGTTCGTTGTACCTCGTAACTATTACGGCGCTATATCCGATATTTTGCGTTGCAAATGAGTCTGTGATCGATTTTGTGCTCAAACCTTTCTGCACATTTAGTTTCATTTGTTGGTACTGGAGGTCAGTTCCAAACATAAGCACCAACTATTTGTTTTTATTGTGACTTCCCACCAGTTCAGAAAGCCTACTGGTTTCTGTTCAGATTTATCTCTTGAGGTATACATGTGGTAAAGTAACACATATGATAAAATAATCATGAAACATTTGTTTTGTTCGCAGAGAGACAGAGTGGAATTATATAATTTAATAATTAATTAATAAATAATAACAATGTTAATAATTTACAATTAAATTATATAATTGTCACGGAATTCAAAAGTTATAGTATCTATAAGACAGAAAAACTTGGATGTGCAATCAGGATATTTTATTATTCAGACCCAGTACTTTAAACGAGGAAACACAAGATCTAATATCTTATGCCCGAGCTGACGAAATTCTTGGAATCATGTTAGAGGCGTCTAAAATTGTTCTTTTATCTATTCCAGTTTAACGTTAGTCATTAGCTCTGACATTTTATTGCAAAGTCAGCTTACTTTCATTATTTGCCTCGTTCAACAAATAAGTGTCATTTCTCTCGGGGGATCTAACTGGAATTATTTCAAATTAATATCTGTTGTCTATCATGATGTAGATTTTTCTAGTCTCCAGAGGTTCACCAGCATATCTGCGTCACTTGGTTTACACACCCACTCTATTCCTGTGGCTTACTGGGATTATTGATATTACCAGTCTCGCAACATCAGGGTCTCCGTTTTTTCTCTTGGAATCCAGCAATGAACTCCCTTGATCCCTCTAACATGCACTCACCTAGCTACACGAGCTGTCAGTTACACTTCATTTTCATTATAGTCACAGAAACGTCCTAAGTTCCAAACTGTTCCCTAATTCATTTATTATCTGTCGTCCCTAGCAAATCCTAAGGCTCATTGTTTCATCGTTCGATGGGTAACCGACAATTTGGGAACAGTGTGTGCGCTAAAGGCCATGTAGAATTGTCGCAAGCTAAAGTTAGCGATGCACTCTGATCGTAAATTTTACATTTCAGGCACATCAGAAATCTACTTTTGAATATCCTTTTTAGTTTGCTAATGGTATTCAGGGTCAATTTTTTAAAAGTTTTTTTTCTTTTTGCTGCCCATACAGTTTTTGTTTTCAGTTTTCCTAACTTCAAAAATTCAACAGCTTCTAAGATCTCATACCTACTTTGTACTGTTTTTCTTGGTGTATATTATGCCTCATTTTAGGCTTGATTTTGAGGCACACTATAAAACATGATTTATTGAGTTCTTCCACCGACTATTGTAGGATATTTATATTAGAACCAAACTGTACAATGCATGTATAAAGGTGAAAGTCTTTGAGATACGATCAGTTAATACGTATTGCGCCTCTGTTCGCCATACTTTGTTGACCTGAAAATTTGCGCTAGAACTGCTGACACATCTGTCAGATGCCTGTCATATATGATTGCTTTTCTAAACTGTTCATTGAGTTTGTGCTGGCGTATGCTGACGTAGCACATCGGTCGGCAAAGATGTAGCAAGAAGATCGACAGTAGATGCTGGATCAAGCGCGCCTATCAGGAGAGAGGCCAAAGACAGACTCGCAAGCAATACGCCGCCAACGCCCTCTGTACCACAAGTATTTAGATAGCCGCCCCGGGCTGGAGGGCTCAGTCTCACTCACTAGCTCAGTCACTGGCGCACCAACTCGCATATTAGTTTGGCGTCTGTCATTCATCTCTTAGTGAGACTTGTGCTTCACCAGCTTGGAGGGTAACGTGGACTATTACGGAAGAGCTTGTACCACAACATGGACTCTCTTAAGATAAGCAGCCTCTTGTTTAGGTAAATAAAGAACCCTGTTAATACATGTGAGCAGTTCTGTTGTAGAAAGTGGATACTACAAGACTCAACAGTGGCGACGAGGACACTAGAGTGATGACAAGAGTACAAAAGGGTTTGTCACTTTCTAAATATTTGTCATTTTAACCAACCTCTTGGAAATGAGTGTATCATGGTTGTCCTTAGGTCTGCATGTTTGTTAAATGATAATCTGGTTCCACATTCCCCGTTTCCTTCCTAATCCAACTGACTGAAAATCCGACCTGACAACAGACTACAAAGAGGAAGCTTAATAAAATGAACACGTTAAGATGCTGCTGCGTGTCTCGCTACTTGCACTTTGACAACATCCGTCTGCTGTAATTAAGAGTCAGTTAAGATTAGTTTCTATCAGTAATTGCAGTGTGAACAGAGCAGGAACAGTTGCACACACCCTCGTAATTAGCTCCTTTTAATAGAATGTAGGGAGACAATGTGATACTCAACGTAACAGGTCAAGGAGCAAGCAGGTCAGATCTTTCTGAAGTAACAGTTTTTCCTACACGAGGTAATACTCACAAGGGAACCTCCCCATCGCACCCCCCTCAGATTTAGTTATAAGTTGGCACAGTGGATAGGCCTTGAAAAACTGAAAGATCAATCGAGAAAACAGGAAGAAGTTGTGTGGAACTATGAAAAATATAAGCAAAATATACAAACTGAGTAGTCCATGCGTAAGATAGGCAACATCAAGGAGAGTGTGAGCTCAGGAGCGCCGTGGTCCCGTGGTTAGCGTGAGCAGCTGCGGAATGAGATGTCCTTGGTTCAAGTCTTCCCCCGAGTGAAAAGTTTAATTTTTTATTTTCTGACAATTATAAAAGTTCAGGCACTCACACATAATCAACTTTCCTCTCCAAAATTCCAGGACATGTTCAGATTTGCTTGGACATATGCAGGATTTGACGGTCTACACACGAAAAAATTTGAAAACGTTAAAAACATATGTTTTGATAGAGCACAGAGAAAACTGTGCGACTGTGAAACTGTTGCATTCATTTGTTGTAGTTTATGTGACAAACTCTTATGTTTTCATCACTTTTTTGGGAGTGATTATCACATCCACAAGAAAACCTAAATCGGGCAAGGTAGAAGAATCTTTTTACTCATTCGCCAAGTGTACAAGTTAGGAGGGTTGACAACATATTCCTGTCATGTGACGCACATGCCGTCACCAGTGTCGTATAGAATATATCAGACGTGTTTTACTGTGGAGGAATCGGTTGATCTATGACCTTGCGATCAAATGTTTTCGGTTCCCATTGGAGAGGCACGTCCTTTCGTCTACTAACAGCACGGTTTTGCGGTGCGGTCGCAAAACACAGACACTAAACTTATTACAGTGAAGAGAGACGTCAGCCGGCCGCGGTGGTCTAGCGGTTCAGGCGCTCAATCCGGAATCGCACGACTGCTACGGTCGCAGGTTCGAATCCTGCCTCGGGCATGGATGTGTGTGATGTCCTTAGGTTAGTTAGGTCTCAGTAGTTCTAAGTTCTAGGGACTGATGACCACAGATGTTAAGTCCCATAGTGCTCAGAGCCATTTGAACCATTTTAGAGACGTCAATGAACGAACGCACAGATCGTAAATTTGCCAAAATAAAGAAAATCAACTTGTCACTCGAGGGACGACTTGAACCAACGACCTCTCATTCCGCAGCTGCTCACGCTAACCACGGGACCACCGCGCTCATGAGCTCAGACTATCCTTGATGTTGCCCATCTAGGGTATGGACTACTCAGTTTGTATATTTTGCTTATTTTTTTCATAGTTCCACACAACTTCTTCCTGTTTTCTCGATTGATCTGTGTTCAGTTTTTCAAGGCCTATCCACTGTGCCAACTTATAACTAAATCTGAGAGGGGTGCGATGGGGAGGTTCCCTTGTCTGATGGCTGAGTTTTCACTCACGACTCATTTGCCTCCCAGGGCGGGGTAGGACAGGGCATGGCGGCCCTCTCCGTGTGTCTCTCGCACCACACAGCAGCGTAGCGTCACGTGACGAGCATGGCGGTAGTCGCTCTGCACACACTGCCCGGCAGGGCTCGGTCGCGGCCAGGGCGAACACTTCGCTCAGTAACGGCGGAGGCAGCCCATCCGGCTAGACGTGCGGTCTAACGCGCTACTTCCCGAGCGGGAAGGCGTGCCGGTCCCCGGCACGAATCCGTCTGGCGGATTACTGTCGAGGTCCGCTGTGCCGGCCAGCCTGTGAATGGTTTTTAAGGCGGTTTTGCATCTGCCTCGGCGAATGCGGGCTAGGTCCCCTTATTTCGCCTAAGTAACAGTATGTCGGCGATTGCTGCGCAAACACTGTCTCCATGTACGCGTAAGCCATAATTACTCTACCACGCAAACATTGGGGTTACACTCGTCTGGTACGAGACTTTCCCGGGGAGTCCATTGGGGGCCGAACAGCGCAATAACCCTGGGTTCGATGTGGGACGGCGGTGAGGTGGATGGACTGCTGTGGCCTGTTGTGGGGTTGTGGACCACTGAGAGCTACGGCGGGACGAAGCTTCACCGTCGTTTCTAGGTCCCTGATTCAATATACAATACAATATACAGGGTGGTCCATTGATAGTGACAGGGCCAAATATCTCACGAAATAAGTATCAAACGAGAAAACTACAAAGAACGAAACTCGTCTAGCTTGAAGGGGGAAACCAGATGACGCTATGGTTGGCACGCTAGATGGCGCTACCATAGGTCAAATGGATATCAAATGCGTTTTTTAAAAATAGGAACCCCCATTTTTTATTACATATTCGTATAGTGCGTAAAGAAATATGAATGTTTTAATTGGATCACTTTTTTCGCTTTGTGATAGATGGCGCTGTAATAGTCACAAACGTATAAGTGCGTGGTATCACGTAACATTCCACCAGTGCGGACGGTATTTGCTTCGTGATGCATTACCCGTGTTAAAATGGACCGTTTACCAACTGCGGAAAAGGTCGATATCGTGTTGATGTATGGCTATTGTGATCAAAATGCCAGACGGGCGTGTGCTATGTATGCTGCTCGGTATCCTGGACGACATCATCCAAGATTCCGGACCGTTCGCCTGGTAGTTACGTTATTTAAGGAAACAGGAAGTGTTCAGCCACATGTGAAACGTCAGCCACGACCTGCAACAAATTATGATGCCCAAGTAGGTGTTTTAGCTGCTGTCGCGGCTAATCCGCACATCAGTAGCAGACAAATTGCGCGAGAATCGGGAATCTCAAAAACGTCGCTGTTGAGAATGCTACATCAACATCGATTGCACCCGTACCATATTCCTATGCACGAGGAATTGCATGGCGACGACTTTGAACGTCGTGTACAGTTCTGCCACTGGCCACAAGAGAAATTACGGGACGATAACAGATTTTTTCCACGCGTTCTGTTTAGAGACGAAGCGTCATTCACCAACAGCGGTAACGTAAACCGGCATAATATGCACTTATGGGGCAATGGAAAATCCACGGACAATCTAAATGGTGCAATGTATGCTGATTTCCTACATAATGTTCTACCGATGTTACTACAAGATGTTTTAGTGCATGATAGAATGGCGATGTACTTACAACATGATGGATGTCCGGCACATAGCTCGCATGCGGTTGAAGCAGTATTGAATAGCATATTTCATGACAGGTGGATTGGTCGTCGAAGCACCATACCATGGCCTGCACGTTCACCAGATCTAACGTCCCTGGATTTCTTTCTGTGGGGAAAGATGAAGGATATTTGCTATCGTGATCCACCGACAACGCCTGACAACATGCGTCAGCGCATTGTCGATGCATGTGCGAACATTACGGAAGGCGAACTACTCGCTGTTGAGAGGAATGTCGTTACACGTATTGCCAAATGCATTGAGGTTGACGGACATCATTTTGAGCATTTATTGCATTAATGTGGTATTTACAGGTAATCACGCTGTAACAGCATGCGTTCTCAGAAATGATAAGGTCACAAAGGTATATTTATCACATTGGAACAACCGAACTAAAATGTTCAAACGTACCTACGTTCTGTATTTTAATTTAAAAAACCTGCCTGTTACCAAGTGTTAGTCTAAAACTGTGAGCCATATGTTTGTGACTATTACAGCGCCATGTATCACAAAGGGAAAAAAGTGGTCCAACTAAAACATTCATATTTCTTTACGTACTACACGAATATGTAATAAAAAATGGGGGTTCCTATTTTAAAAATCGCAGTTGATATCCGTTTGACCTATGGGAGCGCCATCCAGCGGGCCAACCATAGTGCCGTCTGGTTTCCCCCGTCAATCATACAATGAAGGCTTTCACGACCGGATGGTACTGTTCTTGATAATTCTTCCGGGTTATATGGCCGTGGTGCATGGAATTCTTCTATTCCTAACGTTTCGTCCAATACTACGTTGGACATCTTCAGAGATATGGCTGGTCCTACTGAGTCCTGCCGACTGACGAGTCGGGCGTCGGAGAGCGGCCTACATACCGAGGAAAGTGGGCGTGGTCTAGCTTGCACATAGTAGCAGAGAGAAAACTAGTCAAAGATAAAATGTAACTATCGATAATCGTCATAGATAAAAATCACTTAACGATTCTGTAACTTCACTGTCCATATCTCGCTTAATTTCAAGGCCTCTTCTTTTCTATTAAAATTATGCTGTCACTCCTACGAATGTACCAATGGAAGAGATTATTGCGAATGTGGAAGCAGGGATTTGAACCCTCCCTAAGGCAACTGCTAATGCAATTCGTATTGAAATCACAAAGGTCTTATGCCATAATAAGCCATTGTAGAGTAACTTAACTAAGGGGGAGAGAAAGGCCCTCAGGGATTTAAATGCGGACGAAGGGATAGTTGTTCTTCCATCTGATAAAGGCAATGCCACTGTGGTGATGAACAAAGAGGACTATAGAAGTAAGATTTTGGATCTATTACTGGCGGGACATTACAATAAACTTAGAAGAGACCCGACGGCTGTTATTTTGAGGAAAACTAATACTTTGATAAAGTCTTCTATTTCCATTCCACAGAAGGATAAAAAAGTTTTGCTAAGGAGTGAAGCTGTGTCCCAGACTTTATGGTTTACCTAAAGTTCACAAAATAAATCTCCCTCTGAGACCCATTGTTAGTGCGATTGATTCCCCTACTTATCAAATATCGAGGTATCTAGCTACTCTTCTACAACCATACATTGGTAAGACTGATTCTTATGTGAGGGATTCACGTCATTTTATTGAGAAAATTGAGGGTCTAACCTAGGCTCCTGAAGACATTCTGGTCAGTTTTGATATTGTATCTCTGTTTTCTATGATTCCGGTCAATGAAGTTATGGTTTACATAACGGAAGTTTTCCCTGAAGATTTGACCGCTGTGTTTAGACACTGTCTCACATCTAGCCACTTTCAGTGGGATGAGAAGTTTTGTGAGCAAGTGGATGGTGTTGCCATGGGTAACCCGTTGAGCCCTGCGATTGCCAATTTTTACATGGAGAAATTTGAACAATTAGCGTTGAATAAAGCAAATAAGAAGCCATGTTGTTGGTATCGTTATATAGACGACACATTCGTGGTTTGGACGCACGGTAAAAAAGCCTTAGACGAATTTTTTGATCTTAATAGCAAAACCCTAAAATTCAGTTTACCATTAAAGTGGAAAAAGACCAGGCTATTTCGTTTCTCGATGTGTTAGTCATGAGACAGACCGATGGCAGTCTAAAACATAAAGTGTTTCGGAAGAGCACACACACTGATAGATACTTACATAAGAACTCCAATCATCACCCACAACAAAAAAGAGGTGTAATCAAAAGTTTAGTGGACAGGGCAAAAAGGATTTGTACGCCGGAACATCGGGATACGGAACTGAATCATCTGAAACAGGCCTTCGAAAAGAATGGGTACTCTAACAAAGAAATTAATAGAGTTTTAAGACCTAATTACAGCAGTCCAAAGGACAAGGATGGTACACAGCAATGGAAGAACACAGTGTCTTTACTTTCATTAGTACGGTTACAGATCGAATCGGCAAAATTTTGCTGAAACATAAAGTGAAACTGGTATTCAAACCTACCAGAAAAATAGGACAAGTACTTCGTTCTGTTAAAGATAGAAGGCCACCATTATCATCTAGCGGTGTGTATAAAATTCCGTGTACCTGAGGCGAGGTCTATATTGGTACTACGAAAAGAAGTGTGAATACGAGGGTAAAGGAGCATAAAAGTCTTTACCGATTGGGAAAAATAGATAAATCGGCCGTTGCGGAACATGCACTTCAGTCAGGTAACCATGTAGTTAAGTTTTCTGAAACTACAGTTTGAAGTGCTGCCAAGAACTATTATCCACGACTGTATAGGGAGGCTATTGAAATTTATGAACATGAAGATAGTTTTAATAGAAAAGAAGAGGTCTTGAAATTAAGCGAGATATGGACAATGGCGTTACAGAATCGATAAGTGATTTTTATCTATGACGAACTATTATCGATAGTTACATTTTATCTTTGACTAATTTTCTCCCTGCTACTATGTGCAAGCTAGACCACGCCCACTTTCCTCGGTATTTAGGCCGCTCAGCAGGACCAGCCATACCTCTGAAGATGTCCAACGTAGTATTGGACGAAACGTTAGGAATAGAAGAATTCCATGGACCACGGCCATATTCCCCCGTCAAGTTAGGCAAGTTTCGTTCTTAGTAGTTTCTTCGTTTGACGCTTATTTCGTGAGATATTTGGCCCGGTCACGATCAATGGACCACCCTGTATATATACCACGACGGAGGCACGCCTTTCGCAGACGCGGCGGCTTCAGACTGTCAGTAGGCTGTTTAGGTTTTTATGTTGGTAACGCCACGTAGCGCTCTATATGAAAATCACTGACTGTGCTGTGTGAAGTCTGTGGCTGGTTTGCATTGTTGGAATATTCGCTATTGTAGTGTTGGGCAGTTGGATGTGAACAGCGCGTAGCGTTGCGCAGTTGGAGGCGAGCCTCCAGCAGTGATGGATGCGGGGGGAGAGGTGGCAGAATTTTGAGAGCGGACGATCTGGACGTGTGTCCATCAGAAAGAGTAAATTTGTAATATTGGATATCATGAACTGATATATACATGATGACTTTTGAACATTATTAAGGTAAATACATTGTTTGTTCTCTATCAAAATCTTTAATTTGCTAACTATGCCTATCAGTAGTTAGTGCCTTCAGTAGTTACAATCTTTTATTTAGCTGGCAGTTTTGGCGCTCGCTGTATTCCAGTAGTTTGAGTAACGAAGATTTTTGTGAGGTATGTGCTTCATGAAAGGTATAGTTAGTCAGGGCCATTCTTTTGTAGGGATTATTGAAAGTCAGACTGCGTTGCGCTAAAAATATTGTGTGTCAGTTTAGTGTTGATCAGAATAAGTAAAGAGAGAAATGTCTGAGTACGTTCAGTTCTGCTCAGCTGTTTGAAAATCAAATAACGTAAGAGGTTTATCAGCACAGTAATTCATAAATTTTTCTAAGTGGATGTTTCAAGACCAGAAACGACAGCTCGGAGACTAACGCCTGTTTTCGCCTCGAGGCGAGCACACTGGCGCCTGGTGAAGGTAGACAGCCGGCTGAGTAGGTACCAAGTTACGACCTCGGTTCGGGAAGAGTTGAGACACTTTCGAAAAATAAGCAGGATGGTAGCGGGGGAGGAGGGAGGTCGAGGGGAACGAGCATTTGCATTTGCTGGTGTCTCGTGGCCTAACGTCCAAACTAGAGTTCTCACTGGCCGCTTATATGTGGAGGGGTAAGACGAGAGGAGGGGACTCCCTTTTCCGATAGGTGAGGCAAATAAGCTCGAACCCTGATTGGATGACGTGGACCTTGGCAGAATTATTTTTTTGAGACGCTAGAGTTTGCGAAAAGAAAGAGTACACAGAAATTTCGGTTTCGGAGACTTTCGCAGAGAACATTCTGTTCGAGAGGGTGGTAGAGAGAAGGTTCTGATTCGGAGAGCGGCAGAGAACAGCATTTTCCTGTTTATGAGACCTGTGGGGAGCGGTTGGCCTTTGTTCCATATCTGAGGTGGCAGCCAAAGGGTATTTTCGCTGAAATTGAGATTAGAATCGTGTCAAATTTAGGGACCATGCGATCAAGTTAGAGTGGTTTCATAGCGGTAGTCATGTTTCTATATTTTTCATTTCAGTTCATTCTCGACTCGGCGTTTGTTGCAGTGAATCGTGAATTACCACTGACTTGCTCGTTAATTCCTCTGGTGCACGTATCAATTCTGGTGTCTGCATCATCTCTCCATAACATCAAGGGTAACACAGTTTTGTCTGCCACATCATTCAAAGTCGAGTCGGTCGCGATCTCTGAAAGTAATGCCTCTTTTACATTATGTTTCTCAGTACCTTCCAGACCCACCTTACTTGTTACAGTATTTCTTGTTACTTTTGAACGAAGACATTCACCATGTTTTATTTTATCCATGTGGGTAATTCTTCTTAAAATAAATGAGCAGTGATCGAATTCCTCTAGATGTCATTTCGGCAACTGATTAACCCCCACGTGACTTGAATATACAGGGTGCGTCAAAAAAAACGTATACACACTTTGAAGCGTCATAGAAAATTGATTTCCCGTTCTACAATGTTAAATTTCTGGAAATAGAAAGCTTAAAGTCCAACTGGAAAAATAAATGTACTTTGCAAATGTGATTAATGTTCAAACTGGTGGCCTTCAGCATCAATACATTTTTGAGTACGAGTCACCACTGATTCCGTACGTCGTACCAAAGTGTCCAATGAGATTTTTGCGCACACCGCCTGAATCTCATTCCAAAGTGTGTCCAGGTTACGTGGTTTACGTTTGTACACCTCATCTTTTACTGTGCCTCATAAGAAGAAATCCAGCGGCGTGAGGTCTGGAGAGCGTGCAGGAAACTCGATTGGTGCCCTGGGTCCTATCCACTGGCTTGGCACATTGTGATCCAGGTATGCTCGTACGTCCCTATGATAGTGCGGCGGGGTTCCATCTTGTTGGAAATAAAAGTCATCATTACCATATAATGCACTAATGGCAGGGAATATGGAGTCAGCAAGCATTGTTAGGTACGTTTCTCCAGTAACAGTACCTTCAAAGCGGAAAGGCCCAATGAGTCCCCTTGCAGACAAACCACACCACACATTTACACCAGGCAAATTTACAGCCTTTTCAACTGTAATGTGAGGATTATCTTCAGCCCAGTACACACAATTGTGACTATTGGCAGTTCCATTGAGTTTGAATCGGCCTTCATCCGACCAAATTATGCTACCCATAAATCCCGGTTCACGTCTCACCATCTCCTGAACCCATTCACAAAATTCTAACCTTCGATCTGGATCGTCGTCACTTAGCTGTTGCACCAGCCTTGGAATGTACACACACAACTTGCCTTTCTTCAGAATGCGTAGCACACTACTAGCACTTACATTACTCTCACGTGCCGCTTGCCTTGAAGATTTTTGAGGCGAACGCTGAAACAGTTCCAAGACCGCAGTTGTGGAATTATCACTTGTAGCTGTATGAAGTAGCCCTGATCGACCTTTATGCACATCACACACTGTTCCATGAATTTCGAATTTGTCTCGTAGACGTGTAATTGTTAACCTTGAAGGTGGTTCTGTACCATACTCACTTATCCACTGTCTTCGAACTGCAGCTACATTCTTAAACTTCCAGTACCACTTAATTATCTGCTTCCGCGCTTCAAAGCTCAAAGGCAGGTCCGCCATGTTTCAGTTACTTCCTTGCCATTGCTGCCACCTATTGAAGAAACATAACATTACTTTCTCACAGATATTTAACCTTGTAGAACGGGAAATAAATTGTCTATGACAGTTCAAAGTGTGTATACATTATTTTGACGCTCCTTGTAGATTAACCGAGGCCATCAGTCATACGAATAAGTGAGGGGCAGTGTTTCTCATGACAATTCCTTGGTGAAATCTTCTTTTATATCGCCTAGTTTCCGAGCTGCCTAGAGTCCATAGTATAGATTAGATTTTTTTGTATTTACCACATATGCTCAGGCACCTGATGGCCCTTGTATTAAATTATTAGTAGAATCAAAAGCAAGACCTTACATCCATTTTGTTACTCCCCACAGAATAATAGGAATCTCTCATTTCTTTTGGTGGTATGGAGTCTCTTTGGTTGACTCTGCAAGACTACACTGCTCTTGCGGTTTGATCTGGAAGACTATAAGTGACTGCAATTTTACGGTCTGACAGTAAGAGCTTTAACTTGTAAGCCTTCAACTTGTCTATCAGGACACGCGTCTGCTAAATTGATTCTGCCCTGTAACATTGCTTGTGATCGCTAGCCTGCATTGCAAATTATAACTTTTATCAAAATCTTAAATAAAACTTGAATGTTGACGAATATTAATGAAATGCTGGCCCTATCATTATTGTAGTCAATTAGTGATGTGTGGTTAATATATCAACACGGTATTAATCTTTTATAGAAAAAAATGGCTCGAGTTAATTGACCATAAAAGGGGACAAATTACACAAGTTAAGTGAGATGACAAACAAATCATGAATTTATTGCTGGAAACACAAATAGAAGCAACAAATAATCAGTGTTCCACTGGGTGGCATTTGGTTGGCAAAGACTAAGGTTTACTTCTTTAATGCGTTTGTCCTGGTTTAAAACATGGATAACGCATCAGGAGTTGTCTAACGCTGAACAGACTTTTATGGATTTGTTCTACACAGAAGTTACACTGCATCGGTGCAGCTGAGAACAAGTGGCGAGACTGTGACTGTGTTCGCCCTAACAAGCCGGAGCAGCAATACCGTACCACGTTCTCGATGCGTAGCACTCACTCAAGCGACGGTCGTGGTGCAAGCGTCTGCAGCGTAGCGATGCGCGGCGCCGTAATTCGTTATCGCGGGCACGAAGTATGTAGAGTCGCGGGCAGGCGATCTGTCAGACGGATCGCAATTACTCTCTGATGGAGCTCTGAAATCTCGGCAGATTTCAGTGTGTGACGCTCCCATTAGCCAGTCATACCATGGGCCATTTTGATCACTTAGATGGCAGTAGGCAAAGCAAATTTCAAGGTGGCAGGCATGATACGAATAAGAATGTCCTCGGCACAGCTAGTTGTCCGAGATGGTTGAGGTCCACACGATCGGTACAGCTAAGACTTAGCCGCAGGCTCACCACTCAAGACCACTGCCACTCAAGACGAGTGGCCCAACTGCAACCCACTCATAACAAAAGTCAAGAACAGAATCTCGTCTCCATATTGGAGTCTGAATTAGAAGCTCCATTTCTTTCCTCGTCGCTTTCCATCAAAACTCAGTAAACTCCAAAAGTGCACAAACAGAGCCGCCCCCACATAGGTTTTGTGCCGATCACCAAACTCAACGAGTGGCATGTCTCCCGTCTAGTTCATTTGCTCTACCTCATCAAGCAACCCCCCATGAACCATGGACCTTGCCGTTGTTGGGGAGGCTTGCGTGCCTCAACGATACAGACAGCCGTACCGTAGGCGCAACCACAACGGATGGGTATCTGTTGAGAGGCCAGACAAACGTGTGGTTCCTGAAGAGGGGCAGCAGCCTTTTCAGTAGTTGCAGGGGCAACAGTCTGGATGATTGACTGACCTGGCCTTGTAACACTTACCAAAATGGCCTTGCTGTGCTGGTACTGCGAACGGCTGAAAGCAAGGGGAAACTACAGCCGTAAGTTTCCCGAGGGCATGCAGCATTACTGTATGATTAAATGATGATGGCGTCCTCTTGGTAAAATATTCCGGAGGTAAAATAGTCCCCCATTCGGATCTCCGGGTGGGGACTACTCAAGAGGACGTCGTTATCAGGAGAAATAAAACTGGCGTTCTACGGATCGGAGCGTGGAATGTCAGAACGCCTTAATCGGGCAGGTAGGTTAGAAAATTTAAAAAGGGAAATGGACAGGTTATAGATATAGTGGGAATTAGTGAAGTTCGGTGGTAGGAGGAACAAGACTTTTGGTCAGGTGAATACAGGGTTATAAATACAAAATCAAACAGGGGTAATGCAGGAGTAGGTTCAATAATGAAACTTCCTGGCAGATTAAAACTGTGTGCTGGACCGAGACTCGAACTCGAACTTGGGTGGCTCAGGTGGTAGAGCACTTGTCCGTGAAAGCCAAAGGTCCCGAGTACGAGTCTCGGTCCAGCACACAGCTTTAATCTGCCAGGAAGTTTCATATCAGCTCACACTCCGCTGCAGAGTGAAAATCTCATTCTGGAAACATCCCCTAGGCCATGTCTCCACAATATGCTAGTTCTGCTAGGTTCGCAGGACAGCTGCTGTAAAAGTTTGGAAGGTAGGAGACGAGATACTGGCAAAAGCAAAGCTGTGAGGGCGGGGCGTGAGTCGTGCTTGGGTAGCTCAGTTGGTGCTTGGGTATCTCAGTTGGTAGAGCACTTGCACGCGAAAGGCTAAGGTCCCGAGTTCGAGTCTCAGTCCAGCACACAGTTTTATTCCGGCAGGAAGTTTCATATCAGCGCACACTCCGCTGCAGAGTGAATATCTCGTTCAGGTTTAATAATGAATAAAAAATAGGAGTGTGGGTAAGCTACTACAAACAGCATAGTGAACGCATTATTGTGGGAAAGATAGACACAAACCCAATGAATACTACAGTAGTACAAGTTTATATGCCAACAAGCTCTGCAGATAATGAAGAAATTGATGAAATGTATGATGAGATAAAATAAATTATTCAGGTAGTGAAGGGAGACGAAAATTTAATAGACTGGAATTCGACAGTAGGAAAAGGAAGAGAAGGAAACGTAGTAGGTGAATATGGATTGGGGCTAAGAAATGCAAGAGGAAGCCGTCTGGCAGAATTTTCCACAGAGCATAACTTAATCATAGCTAACACTTGGTTCAAGGATCATAAAAGACGGTTGTACACATGGAAGAATCCTGCAAATACTAGAAGGTATCAGATACATTATATAATGGTAAGACAGAGATTTAGGAACCAGGTATTAAATTGTAAGACATTTCCAGGGCCATATGTGGACTCTGACCACAATCTATTGGTTATGAACTGTAGATTAAAACTGAAGAAACTGCAAAAAGGTGGGAATTTAAGGAGATGGGACCTGGATAAACTGAAACAACCAGAGGTTGTACAGAGTTTGAGGGAGAGCATAAGGGAACAATTGACAGGAATGGGGGAAAGAAATACAGTAGAAGAAGAATGGGTAGCTTTGAGGAATGAAATAGTGAAGGCAGCAGAGGATCAAGTAGGTAAAAAGACGAGGGCTAGTAGAAATCCTTGGGTACCAGAAGAGATACTGAATTTAACTGATGAAAGGAGAAAATACAAAAATGAAGTAAGTGAGGCAGGCAAAAAGTAATACAACCGTCTCAAAAATGGAAGTCACAGGAAGTGCAAAATGGCTTAGCAGGGATGGCTAGAGGACAAATTTAAGGATGTAGAGGCTTATCTCATGAGGGGTAAAATTGATATTGCCTACAGGAAAATTACAGAGAACTTTGGAGAAAATAGAACCACTTGAATGATTTTCAAGATCTCAGATGGAAACCCAGTTCTAAGCAAAGAAGGGGAAGCAGAAAGGTGGAAAGAGTGTATAGAGGGTCTATACAGGGCGATGTTCTTGAGGACAATATTATAGAAATGGAAAATGAGGTAGATGAAGATGAAATGGGAGATATGATACTGCGTGAAGAGTTTGACAGAGCACTGAAAGACCTGAGTCGAAACAAGGCCCCGGGAATAGACGACATCCCATTAGAACTACTGACAGGCTTTGGAGAGCCAGTCCTGACAAAACTCTACCATCTGGTGAGCAAGATGTATCACACAGGCGAAATTTCCTCAGACTTCAGGAAGAATATGATAATTCCAATCCCAAGGAAAGCAGGTGTTGAAAGATGTGAAAATTACCGAACTATCAGTTTAATAAGTCACAAGCCGGCCGTGCGGTTCTAGGCGCTTCAGGCTGGAATCGCGTGACCGCTACCGTCGCAGGTTCGAATCCTGCCTCGGGCATCGATGTTTGTGATGTCCTTAGGTTAGTTTGGTTTAAGAAGTTCTCAGTTTTAGGGGAGTGATGACCTCAGATGTTAAGTCCCATAGTGCTCAGAGCCATTTGAACCATTTTTTTTAATAAGTCACGGCTGCAAAATACTAACGCGATTTCTTTACAGACGAATGGAAAAACTGGTAGAATCCGACCTCGGGGAAGATCAGTTTGGATTCCGTAAAAATATCGGAACACATGAGGCAATATTGACCCTACGACTTATCTTAGAACAAGGATTAAGGAAAGGCAAGCCTACGTTTCTAGAATTTGTAGATTTAGAGAAAGCTTTTAACAATGTTGACTGGAATACTCTCTTTCAAATTGTAAAGGTGGCAGGGGTAAAATACAGGGAGCGAAAGGCTATTTACAATTTGTACAGAAAGCAGATGGCAGTTATAAGAGTCGAGGGGCATGAAAGGGAAGCAATGGTTGGGAAGGGAGTGAGACAGGGTTGTAGCCTCTCCCCGATGCTAATCAATCTGTATATTGAGCAAGCAGTAAAGGAAACAAATGAAAAGTTCGGAGTAGGTATTAAAATCCATGGAGAAGAAATAAAAACTTTGAGGTTTGCCGATGATATTGTAATTCTGTCAGAGACCGCAAAGGATTTGGAAGACCAGTTGAACGGAATGGACAGTGTCTTGAAAGGCGGATATAAAATGAACATCAACAAAAGCAAAACGACGATAATGGAATGTAGTCGAATTAAGTCGGGTGATGCTGAGAGAATTAGATTAGGAAATGAGACACTTAAAGTAGTAAAGGAGTTTTGCTATTTGGGGAGCAAAATAACTGATGATGGTCGAAGTAGAGAGGATATGAAATGTAGACTGGCAAGGCAAGGGAAATGTTTCTGGAGAAGAGAAATTTGTTAACATCGAGTATAGATTTAAGTGTCAGGAAGTCTTTTCTGAAAGTATTTGTATGGAGTGTAGCCATGTATGGAAGTGAAACATGGACGATAAATAGTTTGGACAAGAAGAGAATAGAAGCTTTTGAAATGTGGTGCTACAGAAGTATGCTGAAGATTAGATGGGTAGATCACATAACTAATGAGAAGCTATTGATTAGAATTGGGGAGAAGAGGAGTTTGTGGCACAAATTGACCAGAAGATGGGACCGGTTGGTAGGACATGTTCTGAGGGATCAAAGGATCACCAATTTAGTACTGGAGGGCAGCGTGGAGGGTAAAAAATCGTAGAGGGAGACTAAGAGATGAATACACTAAACAGATTCAGAAGGATGTAGGTTGCAGTAAGTACTGGGAGATGAAGAAGCTTGCACGGGATAGAGTAGCATGGAGAGCTGCATCAAACCAGTCTCAGGACTGTATACCACAACAACAACAACCAAATTACCTGCATATTCTCAACTCCAGAAAATACTATTGGAAGGAAAGCTACCTTAAGGATCCCGCGTGCATTAACAAAGTACATGCTCCCATCAGCGCCTGCTCATCTTGATAATTTCCTGTCGTTTCACATAAAATTGTGTCTGGGGTGTATTAACAACATTAAAGAATAGCCATGAATATGAAAAGAAGTGAGAGAATGGCTTGTCCTCTCTCAACTCTCTCTTTCATTTCTTTTTTCTCAGTATGCTGATGTAGTGCAATGGAAGTATAGCACTGACGTAGGAGTTCTTCAGTATACTGACATAGGTTGGACCAGGAGCCTCTTTCCCAAGGACTCACAGTACACAGTACCAAGGAAAATATTTCATACTTCAAATCCAACTTATTTCTATTTGATTTTCTTTTGTGTGCCAATATTTTAAGGGAATATTGTCAGAAGGAGAGTTAGCGACATTTAAATGTAGAAACTGAAAGATACTTGCGTACATGTGAAGTTTAAACTGCCTTTCCTTATTGCCCTCAACGTTTATTTTAGCTACTACTTAACAGAACAAAATACAAAGTGTAGAGTTGCTTAGTATATGAACAATTTAGAATCTACCGTATTCAGTACAGCGGTAATAAGCTTATCTCTTGCAGGAAACATGGTAAAACATAATTATTTTCAATACTCTTCTAACTCATTAGGGTTTTTAGTTGTTGGCACTGGTACGTCCATTTTATCTAGAAGTTTCCACGTCTGCGTATTTTGGTGTAGAACATACTTATTCCAAGCAAAATAACGTGGTTCATAACGCTGTCAGCTTCTGTTCACATAGCTGTCATCTTCTAGATACAGATCTCCTTGGTAACATGCCTGTACCGACGTCCTTCATGTAATTCATGTCGCATGTCATCTCACAACATTCTTCTTGTAGTTCCACGATTTTGTTAGGCTAAGCTGAAGCAAATGCCAATCATTTTTCTGCTGTAGTATTCACCACTGCTGTTCCTGATACAGGTATGCCTCTCGTCTTGAAATATGCAGAGAAACAAAATGCGGAAATCTGATCAGTATAATTTACTCCTAAGCGTTGCCCGACACAGAATTACATATAATTTCTACAGCACATATTGTGAGACGTTAGCCAAAAGGAAATTTCCATAGTTCATTACAGAGTATGTCAGACCGTTATAAAGGAGATAAACTTCGACTTACCAACGTATGTGGCGTATAGCGAGCAAGTCATTAAGCTCGGTAGGCCGTTGTTACCATTGAAGATGAGTGAACTTTGTGTTGTTATGGATTTTAATTTATTTCCACTCAGACTGCCATTACCAAGAAGAACGCAATAGCTTCTATATACACTCGTCATAGTCATCAACACTGGAGAGTGATACACTTCACCGCTTACTTCGCAAAGAATGGTCATCAGTGAGGTGCGACTAAAGAAAAACTTTCCGGTTTGGTGGCAGAAGGCTCGTTGGACTTCCACACACACAAGGAGCCCCTAGACTGCGAGTACACAAGTTCAATCTTTAATGAGACTCATTTGAAACTTTTGTTAACATTTACGACAGAAAAAAATATTAGCTGTTAATGACCCGCCGTGTGCATCACAAGGGTGACGGGAAATGATCGCCCGGAAGATGCAAAGATAAACCTTCCATGAGATATACACTACTGGCCATTAAAATTGCTACAACAACGAAGATGACGTGTTACAGACGCGAAATTTAACCAACAGGGAGAAGATGCTGTGATGTGCAAATGATTAGCTTTTCAGAGCATTCACACAACGTTGGCGCCGGTGGCAACACCTACAACGTGCTGACATGAGGACAGTTTTCAACCGATTTCTCGTACACAAACAGCAGTTGACCGGCGTTGCCTGGTGAAAAGTTTTTGTGATGCCTCGTTTAAGGATGAGAAATGCGACCATCACGTTTCCGACTTTGATAAAGGTCGGATTGTAGCCTATCGCGATTGCGGTTTATCGTATCGTGACATTGCTGATCGCGTTGGTCGAGATCCAATGACTGTTAGCAGAATATGGAATCGGTGGGTTCAGGAGGGTAATACGGAACGCCGTGCTGGATCCTTTAATGAAATAATAAAAAATATATATATTTATTTATTTATTATGTAAAAAAAATGAAAATAAAATGGATCGAAAATGGATTTGAAAACGTGGGGAAAGAAATGTTTCATTTCCATTTTGTTATTTGCTCTTTCAGTACGAACTTTGTTGTAGAACACCTTACTTACGTGTGGTAATAAAAATTCATTTAGACTGAATTAAGCATATTTAAATTTACGTGAACCTTAGCAACCGTCTCATGCTGATAAATTCATATTAACTGATTAAGAACATTTAGTTGAAAATTGTATAAAGTAATTTTTTTACGTATTTCGGCCTTGGCACACATTTTCTAAATGCAGTGGTTTTTTAAATATTTACTGAATTCTTTCCCGGCGTTAGCTATGGAACACAAGACTGTCTCTGTTAGCAGAAAATGGTTAAATATTGCCAAGCCGACCTGAACGTTTAATTATCATTGACAAAACACACTTCACTAGACGTTTAAGTTATTTGCTTTAGAAATTGAAAGAACCAACAGATTAACAACTTCAACGTTAATTATCCGCCTATGAATGCACAAATGTAAAACGTAATTCACTGCTAATTTTATCTGCTCCCGATTTACGGGTTTGGTTAATTTTTTAGCGGAACAATTTTTTAAATGTGCCGCCGCTGCAAATCGTTCGGTCGCGGCACAGCCCAGCAACACCAACGATAATCGCTAAAAATGTTGAAAACTCTTTAAAGAAATATTATAGATGACATGGGCAAACGAATTTACATTAGTAATACACCATTTTGATAAGTTATAATGTATTTAGACCACCACAACAATTAATCTTACATTACATTGTAATTTCTCCTCTAATGGCGGCTAAAGATAGATACAGACAAAAGAAGTCTACTCATTCATAAAATGCTACGTCACAGGTTCCTCTCTCTCTCAGCTCTCGAGGAAGACGACAAAGAATGCACATTATGTATCCCTAATGATACTATTGCTGCTCGTTAATTTCTCTTTGTAATCTTACAACATTATTTTCCTCTGTGGCTGTATTTTACATTTTTTTATCGCAGATATTAACATATTTCGTAATTACATTATGAGTATTGAAATATTACAATCATAAATAAATCGAGAATATTATTACAGAAAATATTACAATAAAAACGAATGTCCTTTATACAAAATTAACTAATATTTTTTTGTTAAACAATTACAGTACATACGAATTGCTTCATAGGCGTTCATAGTACAATTAAATGTCATTTCATTTTATTAATAGTGTGTGTGCTGCCAGGGAACGTTACAATCCCAACGGCCTCGTATCACTAGCAGTTGAGATGACAGGCATCTAATCCGCATGGCTGTAACGGATCGTGCAGCCACGTCTCTATCCCTGAGTCATCAGATCGGGACGTTTGCAAGGCAACAACCATCTGCACGAACAGTTCGACGACGTTTGCAACAGCATGGACTATCAGCTCGGAGACCACGGCTGTGGTTACCCTTGACGCTGCATCACAGACAGGAGCGCCTGCGATGGTGTACTCAACGATGAACCTGGGTGCACGAATGGCAAAACGTCATTTCTTCGGATGAATCCAGGTTCTGTTTACAGCATCATGATGGTCGCATCCGTGTTTGGCGACATCGAGGTGAACGCACATTGGAAGCGTGTATTCGTCATTGCTATACTGGAGTATCACCCGGCGTGATGGTATGGGGTGCCATTGGTTGCACGTCTCGGTCACCTCTTCTTCGCACTGACGGCACTTTGAACAGTGGACGTTACATTTCAGATGTGTTACGACCCGTGGCTCTACCCTTCATTCGATCCCTGCGAAACCTTACATTTCAGCGGGATAATGCACGACTGCATGTTACAGGTCCTGTACGGGCCTTTCTGGATACAGAAAATGATCGACTGCTGTTTGGCCAGCACATTCTCCAGATCTCTCACCAATTGAAAACGTCTGGTCAATGGTGGGCGAGGAACTGGCTCGTCACAATACGCCAGTCACTGCTCTTGATGAACTGTGGTATCGTGTTGAAGCTGCATGGACAGCTGAACCTGTACACGTCATCCAAGCTCTGTTTGACCCAATACCCAGGCGTATCAAGACCATTATTACGGCCAGAGGTGGTTGGTCTGGGTACTGATTTCTCAGGATCTATGGACCCAAATTGCGTGAAAATGTAACCACATGTCAGTTCTAGTATAATACATTTGTCCAATGAATTCCCGTTTATCATCTGCATTTCTTCTTGGTGTAGCAATTTCAATGGCCAGTAGTGTATGTATTACACTTCACAAAATGTACATCATCGACATCCAAAAAATGTTCAAAACAAACCATTAATTTGCGCCATAGACACCGAACAAAAAACTGCGCGCCACAGTTATCACAAAGGTTCACCATCACGATAGAAGGCGAATTCCTTGGGGGTTAGCCCGCATCTCGTGGTCGTGCGGTAGCGTTCTCGCTTCCCACGCCCGGGTTCCCGGGTTCGATTCCCGGCGGGGTCAGGGATTTTCTCTGCCTCGTTATGGCTGGGTGTTGTGTGCTGTCCTTAGGTTAGTTAGCTTTAGGTAGTTCTAAGTTCTAGGGGACTTATGACCACAGCAGTTGAGTCCCATAGTGCTCAGAGCCATTTGAACCATTTTGAACCTTGGGGGTTACAAACCGTGCACGACGTTCTGCTACATATCCAAAGACTGGATCATATGTCGATGGCATGCAGCCGAATACGAAACACTCTGTCGTAGAGCTTAACGTGAAACTGGCTATCTTATATGGCGTAGCTGCAGATAGCGCTATAATATGTTTCATAGCCACGGAAAAAGACAAACATCCAGAGGTTGAATTTGTGCAATGGTTCCCGGGGGTATGAACTGCAATGTAACACACTTTTCAGGGAAGATAGTTTGCTCTAAACGAGTACGATTTTTGTACGTAGACCATGAATGAAGCAAAATCCAATTATTTTTGCCGGCTATTGGCCAAAAGCAGTACTCATACCACAGTTGTGGCTCTCTTACGCCCATTTTCCCACTCTGACGTAAATATTCTCTATTGCCCTTGCGAGATGACTCAAACGAGACAGAATCGTAGGGAGCGGGGCACCTTCAACTTCTCGCAGCGCCATAAATAATTTCCTAGCCAATTTACCATCCAAATTAGCAATCGTCATAATTGTATACGAATGCCTTAAGGCATTAATGTTAATTGATCTTGATACATCTATCTTAATACCTCTAATTTCCAGGGATCCTCTCTTATACATTCCCTCGTCAAATCCCGATTGGTCGGGTTGAAAACAAATTTATTACTAAACTATCGGGTAAGTCTGTTTATCTCACATAAAAATTTACGGCCTTATTGCGCATCTTGTGCTTCGTCGAGTTGACTCTTTGTTTGAAATTTCGTTGTATTACGCCTTCCGATTCTGTAGCACTGTTTGAAGTTATGCTACTATCCACTGATTCCCTTGAAATCATTGTAATCTACGTAATGCTGATTTACATAATGTAGTACATCACCACGATGCGCATCCTGGAAGTCGTATCTAGCATTCTTGTACCCGCAAACACCAGTTTTTATAACAAGTGTGCCTTGTCCTCCCTTGCATACCCATAGTTTTTCTTATGCACTACACGGTCAAATTGTTGCGGACTTAATCGAAATCTGTTCGTAACTGTTTTTTGCGAATGATCTTCCATGTACATAATTATGTTTAGTACCCGCTCCTTGGACAACAATTGTCCTTTACTACGTTACTAGGTTAGATGGCCTTGGGCAAGTACAGAAAGGGCAACAGCCTCAAAGGGTGCGGGGCAAAGTCAGGACACGAGGGGACCAAGCAGCAATCGGTATTGTAATTGTAAACTGTCGAAGCTGCATTGGTAAAGTACCGGAACTTCAAGCGCTGATAGAAAGCACCGAGCTGAAATCGTTGTAGGTACGGAAGCCAGAGATAAATTCTGCCGAAATTTTTACAAAGGCACAGACGGTGTTTATAAAAGGATAGATTGCATGCAACCGGTGGTGGCGTGTTTGTCGCTGTCAGTAGTAGTTTATCCTGTAGTGAAGTAGAAGTGGATAGTTCCTGTGAATTATTATGGGTGGAGGTTACACACAACAACCGAGCTAGGTTAATAATTGGCTCCTTTTACCGACCTCCCGACTCAGCAGCATTAGTGGCAGAACAACTGAGAGAAAATCTCGAAAACATTTCACATAAATTTTCTCAACATGTTATAGTCTTAGGTGGAGATTTCAATTTACCACATATAGACTGGGACACTCAGATGTTTAGGACGGGTGGTAGGGACAGAGCATCGAGTGACATTATACTGAGTGCACTATCCGAAAAATACCTCGAGCAATTAAACAGAGAACCGACTTGTGGAGATAACATCTTGGACCTACTGATAACAAACAGACCCGAACTTTTCGACTGTGTATGAGCAGAACAGGGAATCAGTGATCATAAGGCTGTTGCAGCATCCCTGAATATGGAAGTTAATAGGAATATAAAAAAAGGGAGGAAGGTTTATCTGTTTAGCATGAGTAATAGAAGGCAGATTTCAGACTACCTAACAGATCAAAACGAAAATTTCTGTTCCGACACTGACAATGTTGGGTGTTTATGGAAAAAGTTCAAGGCAATTGTAAAATGCGTTTTAGACAGGTACGTGCCGAGTAAAACAGTGAGGGACGGGAAAAACCCACCGTGGTTCCACAACAAAGTTAGGAAACTACTGCGAAAGCAAAGAGAGCTTCAGTGCAAGTTTAAACGCAGTCAAAACCTCTCAATCAGAAGCTAAACGATGTCAAACTTTGCGTAAGGAGGGCTATGCGTGAAGCGTTCAGTGAATTCGAAAGTAAAATTCTATGTACCGACTTGACAGAAAATCCTAGGAAGTTCTGGTCTTACGTTAAATCAGAAAGTGGTTCGAAATAGCATATCCAGACACTCCGGGATGATGATGGCATTGAAACAGAGGATGACACGCGTAAAGCTGAAATACTAAACACCTTTTTCCAAAGCTGTTTCACAAAGGAAGACCGCACTGTAGTTCCTTCTCTAAAATCTCGCACAAACGAAGAAATGGCTGACATCAATATAAATGTCCAAGGAATAGAAAAGCAACTGGAATCACTCAACAGAGGAAAGTCCACTGGACCTGACGAGATACCAATTCGATTCTACACAGAGTACGCGAAAGAACTTGCCCCCCTTCTAACAGCCGTGTACCGCAAGTCTCTAGAGGAACGGAAGGTTCCAAATAATTGGAAAAGAGCACAGGTAGTCCCAGTCTTCAAGAAGGGTCGTCGAGCAGATGCGCAAAACTATAGACCTATATTTCTGACGTCGATCTGTTGTAGAATTTTAGAACATGTTTTTGCTCGCGTATCATGTCGTATCTGGAAACCCAGAATCTACTCTGTAGGAATCAACATGGATTCCGGAAATAGCGACCGTGTGAAACTGGACTCCCTTTATTTGGCGTTCGATACAGTTTCGCACTGTAGCCTGATAAACAAAGTAAGAGCCTACGGAATATCAGACCAGCTGAGTGGCTGGATTGAAGAGTTTTTAGCAAACAGAACACAGCATGTTGTTCTCAATCGAGAGACGTCTACAGACGTTAAAGTAACCCCTGGCGTGACACAGGGGAGTGTTACGAGGTCATTGCTTTTCACAATATATATAAATGACCTAGTAGATAGTGTCGGAAGTTCCATGTGGATTTTCGCGGATGATGCTGTAGTATACAGAGAAGTTGCAGCATTAGAAAATTATAGCGAAATGCAGGACGATCTGCAGCGGATAGGCACTTGGTGCAGGGAGTGGTAACTGACGTTTAACATAGACAAATGTAATGTATTGCGAATACGTAGAAAGAAGGATCCTTTATTGTATGATTATATGATAGCGGAACAAACACTGGTAGCAGAAAATGTAGTCCATCAACAAAGGAGGTGGCTTATAAAACACTCGTTCGACCTATACTTGAGTATTGCTCATCAGTGTGGGATCCGTACCAGATCGGATTGACGGAGGAGATAGAGAAGATCCAAAGAAGAGCGGCGCGTTTCGTCATGGGATTATTTGGTAAGCGTGATAGCGTTACGGAGATGTTTAGCAAACTCAAGTGGCAGACTCTGCAAGAGAGGCGCTCTGCATCGCGGTGTAGCTTGCTGTCCAGGTTTCGAGAGGGTGCGTTTCTGGATGAGGTATCGAATATATTGCTTCCCCCTACTTATACCTCCCGAGGAGATCACGAATGTAAATTTAGAGAGATTAGAGCTCGCACGGAGGCTTTCCGACAGTCGTTCTTCCCGCGAACGATACGCGACTGGAACAGGAAAGGGAGGTAATGACAGTGGCACGTAAAGTGCCCTCCGCCACACACCGTTGGGTGGCTTGCACAGTATAAATGTAGAATGTAGATGTAGATGTTTACTGGAGACGGTATTTGTTGCTCCCTGTCCGATAAAAATTATGAACTACATGGCTCGGCTATAGCACTTTCGCTTGTTAAGCAAGTACCGTCATCACTGTGCTCCTAATGTACATTGTCCGCAGAATCTAGCGTATACGACACGACACATTCCACTGACTCATCTTACAGAAACGCTAATATTTCACCTTCCATTTCTTTTCTTGGGTCCTTGGGTCCTTTCATCCACATCTACAGCTACATGGCTACTCTGCGAATCGCGCTTAAGCGTTTGATGGAGGGTTCATTGAACCACCTTCACAACAATTCTCTATTATTCCAATCTCGAACAGCACGAGCAAAAAAAGAAACTTCTATATCTTTCCGTGCGAGCTCTGATTTCCCTCATTTTATTATGATGATCGTTTCTCCCTATGTAGGTCGACGCCAAAAATTCCTGACGAAGTGTCAGCTTCGACAACTGTTGTTGAACATATTTGGCAACGTTTCCTTTGTATATCGTTGCCACTGCTCTGCTTTGTAGCAAGACCACTAGCACTGTAGCACTGTTGTGAGTTATTCATCGACCAAGCAGCAGAACTACTGTCCGTAGCCCCACCAAGCAGCAGAACTACTGTCCGTAGCCCCACCATTGGATACCCCTAGTCCCGCCCCCTATTGCCATTAGTAGCCAAAATTGCAATTCCACGGCAGCCAGTATGTGGGGCGTCGAATATCGTAAACATCATTGGCCTTTTGCGACCTCGCGCTCGACGGATACCTTATGCGTAACGACGAGTGACAGCCACAAATTCCGCCTCCACACACCAAGAAAGCTACTAATACGTGGCAGCTTCTTCAAGACCTGCACGTTTTCACGTTCATTTATATGAAAACAGCAGATCAATCTTCTTAACCATTGTATTTTCATCCTCCAGCTTTCTCGATAGAAAATAACGACTACAAAAAATTTATTTATTTCATATTCTTTGCCGCAAGGAGGTAGTATATTTGGTGATAAATTTCTTATTATGTCAGTTTACGTTACGAGAATGAATGCTTATAGCAAAATATAAGAAAATGATTGCAGGCATTCTTAATATCTTCATCTACATTTATACTCCGCAAGCCACCCAACGGTGTATGGCGGAGGGCTCTTTATGTGCTACTGTCATTACCTCCCTTTCCTGTTCCAGTCGCGTGTGGTTCGCGGGAAGAACGACTGCCGGAAAGCCTCCGTGCGCGCTCTAATCTCTCTAATTTTACATTCGTGATCTCCTCGCGAGGTATAAGTAGGGGGAAGCAATATATTCGATACCTCATCCAGAAGCGCACCCTCTCGAAACCTGGACAGCAAGCTACACCGCGATGCAGAGCGCCTCTCTTGCAGAGTCTGCCACTTGAGTTTGTTAAACATCTCCGTAACGCTATCACGCTTACCAAATAACCCTGTGACGAAACGCGCCGCTCTTCTTTGGATCTTCTCTATCTCCTCCGTCAACCCGATCTGGTACGAATCCCACACTGATGAGCAATACCCAAGTATAGGTCGAACGAATGTTTTATAAGCCACCTCCTTTGTTGATGGACTACATTTTCTAAGGACTCTCGCAGTGAAGCTCAACCTGGCATCCGCCTTACCAACAATTAATTTTATATGATCATTCCACTGCAAATCGTTCCGTACGCATACTCCCAGATATTTTACAGAAGTAACTGCTACCAGTGTTTGTTCCGCTATCATATAATCATACAGTAAAGGATCCTTCTTTCTATGTATTCGCGATACATTACATTTGTCTATGTTAAGGGTCAGTTGCAAATCTCTGCACCAAGTGCCTATCCGCTTCAGATCTTCCTGCATTTCGCTACAATTTTCTAATGCTGCAACTTCTCTATATACTACAGCATAATCCGCGAAAAGCCGCATGGTACTTCCGACACTATCTATTAGGTCATTTATATATATTGTGAAAAGCAAAGGCCCCATAACACTCCCCTGTGTCACGCCAGAGCTTACTTTAACGTCTGTGGACGTCTCTCCATTGAGAACAACATGCTCTGTTCTGTTTGCTAAAAACTGTTCAATCCAGCCACACAGCTGGTCTGATATTCCGTAGGCTCTTACTTTGTTTATCAGGCTACAGTGCGGAACTGTTTCGAACGCCTTCCGGAAGTCAAGGAAAATGGCATCTACCTGGGAGCCTGTATCTAATATTTTCTGGGTCTCATGAACAAATAAAGCGAGTTGGGTCTCTCACGATCGCTGTTTCCGGAATCCATGTTGATTCCTACGGAGTAGATTCTGGGTTTCCAGAAATGACATGATACGCGAGCAAAAAACATGTTCTAAAATTCTACAACAGACACATCGCCCTCAGTTCGCCATGTTCTTACTTTCTAACGCAGACGGAGCAGGCAACATGGAAGATCATTTTAAAGGCGTCTTCATTCATTACGGGTGGGACACGAGCTTATGAACTGCGGTTCACGAAACGCTGAGGCAGGCTCGAGTTATAAAGACGGCGATGTCGGCTCTTCTGCCAGGTCGCATTCGGCTTGGTGCCGCTTTCGTGGAACCGTGAGAGTCCGCCGCATCAAGCGAAAGATGCCGAGAGCGGCGTTTTGAGCGACCTCAGGCGCGGCAGAGGGTAGGCTGCTGCGCCTTACCACAGTCGCTGCTGCTGGCCGCCGTGGCGGTGGAAAGGGATGCGAGAGGCGCCTGAACGAGCGGTGGCGACCACAATGATGCGGCGACGGTCGTTCACGCATCTCGCTGTAAAGGCGTAGACTGGAGGGAGGAACTGCGAATTCTCTTCACCTGCTGTTGCCCCAGCCTCTCCAGCACCTCTGGAAACGTAAGGGCTCTTCACGAGGAGAAGGCCACCTCTGTGGTCTAGTTGTTGTTCAACAACTTGGACAGATACCGATGCTTGAAAACATTTAACGCTTTCATTGCCAACTTCGTAACGTACTGAAAGTATCTAACCAAAATTGTTACCTTTTTTGTGAAAGTATCATTGATAAGATTGTTCTAATTTAATTTTTCAACAAACCTGCATCTGACTGCGCATGTGAACTTGTTTCTTGCACTCCTCCATTTTGCCAGAAATGCAACATGTTTTTGACTCAGCAATCAAGTTCAAGAGAATAATGCCGTTTCTGCATTGGCATTAAGATGGTATTGAAAAATTAACTTTTGGCCCTAATGTTTACTTAATGAAATTATATCTTGGCTTGAATAACACCAGTTCTGAAATGGCTTAAAATTAGTTATTTGAATTAACTTTGCTCTGATAACGTTAGTTGCTTTGAAACCATGAATTGCACATATATATTGCATACAGGCCTCATTTTCTTTACATTGTTTCATTGGTGGGTAACTTTACTACTCATTTTCATATGCAATACAAGCAAAGTATGTGGATTATGATTCAGGCTGTTAGATTTAAACACAATGTTGATATCAATATATATATTGTTAAAATTTTAAGTCGTACACAAAACCTACCATTTCAAACATTTTTGTAGCACGAATCACTCTTACAAAAAAATTTTTACAGAACGCTTACTGCGTCAAACCTTGGACATACAAATCCTAACTCTGAACATTATCTAACAAAAACCAATTTGCAATGATTACATATCTTCTCTCATTTACGTGCTAAAGTTTGGTCAGGGGCAGCGACCTACCTTAACGCTGTCACCACACGTCTGCTTCCTCCGGGCACCTAGCTGCGACTCCTCGGTTTTCTACTGCGCCCGCCCGGCTCTCTTAACCATCAAAGATCCTCCTACTGAAAGATATTATACTCGTTCCACCTTGCGGTTGGCAACTACCGACTTTATTTTCTGGAGCTACCCTGATCAGACCTTAGCACATACCTTTTAGTACGTTTTTTTTTTTTTATTAAATGCGTAAACAGTAAACCATTCTCACTTAAATTATTCAAAGGTTGAAAATGTCGTCAGAAAGGTGAAAAAAGTAGTTTCCTTCATTCGTGCTTGTTGCAAATTTTAATTTTAAATTAACTGTCTCATATTCTGTCCATGTATAACTGCCTTAGCTTTACTTTATTTGGGGCTTAAAAGAGCGACAGTGCATCAAAGACTTGTGAAATATGTAGCCACTAGCTGACGACGCAGCGTATCCCGCGTGTGTACTTATTCTGTTAGCCCATCTCCTCTTTTACCCTCCCTCTGTTCATCTCCTCCATCCCCCACCCTGCACACCGCCGTGTAGGTAGTGGGTTAATGTCCGCTCTGGTCGCATTACGTATTTGTGGTAGAAAACAGAATCAACTAACGTTCGCTTTCGGTAGCGAGTGCATGAAATGGCATCAGTTTCACTGTGAGTGATTCTAATCCGTACAGAGGTTACTGTGACGATAAGAGACGTACGAATACTCTTCGTGCATTCGTCTGCGTGTAACAGTCGTTCTCCGCGGACCGGGCCGCGTCGTACTGCGATGCGTTAGCGTTCAGGCCGAGTGCAGCACACGCGGCCCACACCACCACCTGCTGTCGCACCGGCGACGCGTGACGTCGGCGACTGCGGACACAGCAGAGGCGGCAGCAACAACGGCGTCTGTGCGTACACATGAGTGCCAGCACAGCAGGCCTAGGCATCTCATCCACACGTTATGGGACAAGAATGATGCAAAGAGCTACACAGAAAGTGCTGCAGAGCCCTCCACTAAAACTTTCGAGCACTCAGAAACCAGTAATGTACAGTCGGACGAACTTGAGTACACAATACAATACACTGATGAGGAATTCCCTGTAACCGCAAAGGTTACTGCCGCAAAACCTCTAGTGTTGAAATAAGCACTCACTGGGCAATATCACACGAAAAACTCAGTGGGCGTATAGAACAATTAGAAAAATAAAATGCCGGGCTTACGGAAGTACACAAAAACTAGACGGTCCGCTCGTTCGTAGTGTGGCAGCCATTGTTCTTCTCGCCCGCGTGGTCGCCACAAAATCAGAGGTTGTGACCACACGAGCCACGCAAGTTAGCGGACTGTTCATCCAGTCCAAGGACAAGAAAAACGCAAAGAAAATACAGACACGTTTGACAGAGCTAACTGATACGAAGAAAGAAATGTTAAGAATCAAGAAAGTGACGACAGGAAACAACGCAGTCACAACTGAAACAGAAACAGAAGAGGAAATCAGGAAGCTGGAACACAATTCGGAACTAAATAAAGAAATGATATGCTAACCACCTAGGAAATGTAGGCCGAAAGTGATAGTGTGTAACGTCACAAATACCATATCAGAAAGTAAATTAACTGAGTCACTATACGAACGAAACTTGGAGGGAACGACAGATAGGAAGCAATTCTTGGAAGAAATAAAAGTCAGGTTTAAAACAGGCCAACAGCACAGGCTGCTAGTAACCTGTTTGCTACAGGTAAATGCAAAAGTCACAGCACAGTCAGTAGCACAGAAAAGAATAAACAATGGATTTCGATCAACGACTTCGAAGGACTACGTTGCGGTCTATGCTATAACTGTCACGACTATGGGCACATTGCAAAGTAATGTAAGGAAAACAAGCCGATATGCTCCCACTGTGGAGAGTGCGACCATTTAAAAGAGAACTGTAAAAATACCAAGCGAGCTTCAGTGTGCATTCCACTTGCAAAAATCAAGAAATCCATGCAGCCAACGAGGTAAAGACTCTGCGACGTACCAAATGTTCTTGGAGGGGGAAATGCAAAGAACCGAGTATGGGTTCTGAAGCATTCTGTTATCTGCTGGCGAGCTTCACAGGAAACCACAGAGTAAATACAAATGCAGCAAATATCAGGTGGACAGTCGAAGAAGACGATGAACACTGTCCAGGATGAAAACTGTTAAACCCGAGCCCACTGAACAAAAGGATTGTAAGATTACCTTTCATCTTTGTAACAAACTGAAACCTACATCAAAAAGAAAGCTAGATGCACAAAGAGCCAAAACATTCTGGTCCATTGTGAAGCACAGAACGAGAAGAGACATAGCGACACAAACCGAAAACGTGACTGTCCATAAAGATAAGGGTAATAACGCCATGTACAGTAAAAAGGCCAACAATAAGAATAACGGAGAGAAGGAGCGGAGTTTCTGGAAGAGACTATGAAGAAAGGAAAACAAGGAACGGCCAGCATGCCTATCTCTAGACAAGTAAGAATTAAAGGACATATTCTCAAATTCAGAAAAAGTTGAAAGCGTAACAGCATGCAACAAGTTGTAGTAGCGGAGTATGACAGTGCGCAACACCGAGTAACGGAAGATTTTGAATATACACAGATCATAGAACCTACGGTTGGTAACGAGAATGACCAAAAGAGTTCAACAGTGATAGACATGACATGAAAAATGGAAGAAATTTATAGCCAGCCTCATGGCCTGTTTAGGAAGAGTGTGAAAAGGCAATGAGACTGACTAGATTAGAGAATATGCACGTATTAACCATAGCAATAAGACACCCAGTTAGGCACAGTTATCCAAAAGGCTGTACCTAAATTTTCCTTCATGGGGAAAGTTGATCATATTCAGCTCAAAGGCTGTACCTATATTTTCCTTCAATGGAACAGAGACAAATGATTAAAATTGGCCACACAGATACGATGCGCAGTGCCATCGTGAATGTGTTGATTAACCACACAACGCATTTAAAATCGCAGAAAAATATTCAGCTCAGTGTGAACAACTAGCCTACAAATACGATGGAACTGCAGATTATTTGATGTCCCTTAAGAGGAGACACAAGACGCTTGATACTGAGCATCAGTATACGCAATTAGTGTGGCACATGACCGAATTGAATATGATTGTAGGTTACATTGGCCACATACCTATGTGCTCACTAGGTTCCCATAGCATCCACTTACAATCAGAGCGCACCCCAACATCAATGGAACAGAGACAAATGATTAAAATTGACCAGACAGATAGGATTCGCAGTGCCATCGTAAATGTGTTGATTAACTACACAAATCATTTAAAATCGCAGAAAAATCGTCCATTTTAGTGAATTGGTACCTGTTAAACGGCCTGTCAGCTGTATGGAATTATAAGAGTACTCTTAATTATTACAAAAAGACTCCACGAAGTTTCGAAATCGTATTTAGCATGTTGATACAGTTTTTTGCAAACTCATCTGAAATAACGATATCGGTAACAGAAAGTTTTGTGTGCTGCGAAGTATTAAACACATACATTTTTTTTTTTCGTCGTGTTTGGTCGTAGCGGACGTCACATGATATCCGCTGAAGTTCGTTGGTGATCCCTTCACTTAGTTTTTTTTCATTACAGAGACCAGTCCAATCTCTGGCCGAACACGATGAGCTACCGTGCCGGCTGCATGAAGGCTCCACAGCTAGGCATAACGTATTTCGATCGCAACAGCACATGACGCTCGCCAGGCGAGAAATTTTATAGTGTACATAATCGTCTTCGTAGAAAAGCAAGTAATCTAATATTTAGTTGTTTATCAGCTACACTGATAACAAATATCTCAATATAAATTGTTTGTAGGAACGCAGAATCAAGAGTGGAATAGTATTTTGTTATTTTGTGAGGTGGTCATGTCATTTTGTTTTTGTTTTTGTATGTTATCGATGTGCACGTCGGAGAGAAAGCAACTCGTATTAACTGATCAAGCTGTTTGGTTTGTGTAGAAATTCTCTGTTAACATTGTACTCTGTTTACATCATTGTTCACTTTGTTAAACGTAGTATTGTGCAGACTTGCTTTACGTGTGAAGATCACGCGAAGTTCCGCTCTGTCTTTTTCAATACATACTTCATTCTGAAATCGTTGTCTTCGAATATCATTTCATAGGAACAGTTACTCTTCACATCGCATTGTTTATCGCTACGCATTACCACATGCGGCATCCAACAGTTGGAATTTTTATTTATAAATGGAAATCCAGCTTAGCCGCCGCCTGTTTGCTGTTGTGCTTTCGAGAAATCTGAAACAATGTTGTCAAGACGCGAGGTAAGTGGAAATTTTGATTAGGGCCAGATAAGTCGGATAACAGTTTGCGGGTACATAGTTTTAGTAGTACGTAGACTTTTATAGAGCGGTAGGTAAAGTTTGGTCTAATTTCATACAGAAACAAAATACAGTGGGGAGGTTACAATATATTGCTGGAAATTATTAAGTGTACATCTTTGCTTCGGCCGATTTATAGTAGATGGCAGTAGAGGCAAGTGATTATGCAGGTGGTAGGTCATAAGTGTCATACAATAAGCTTAGACGTTTCTAAACGTAACGCCATCAAAATATTAGTCGCTTTTGTATTACTTCATAAAGTTATTCTCGACTAAATATTCGACTTACGAGCTCAGTAGTCGTCATTTGTGGTAAGTTTCAATTTCCTGCTTTAACATAAATAGATCTGCGGCTGAGACCCATAGAATGCTGAGTAAGATGCGTGGTGAGGCAACTGCTAGTGAAATAACGTGTAGCGAAACGTTTCAACCCTTTGACAACGATGATTTTGACACTGAAGACCGGAATGGCAGTGGAAGAGGATAGGTTTTCGAAGCTACTAAAACTGACAAAAACAATCACAGGAGATCGCTATCGACAGCAGTTGATGCGTTTGAGCCTAAAGACAAAGGGCTACAATAGAATGGTAGACAATCAGGATGACAGTGCTCGACTCGACTCGACGTCGCAAAACCCTTCCAGACATACTCGGAAACGTTGAAACTGGAAGTTCTTCCCCACCCACCGTATTCTACAGACATTGCTCCCTTTGACTACCACCTATCTGAATCAATGGCACACGGCCTGGCTGACCAGCACTCCCGGTCACGTGAACAAGTGGAAAATTGAATGCATTCACAGATCTCCTCAAAAGATGCCCAGTTCATCCACCGCTGAATTCGTGTGCTGCCCGAAACGTGGGAGAAAGTAGTGGTCAGCTATGACCAGTAGTTTCAATCGTAATTTTTTTTTAGGCTTTTCACAATGAAGCGTGGAAAATCGAGAAAAACAGAGGAAGCAAAGTTGTTGTCCTAATAATAAATGTGTCCACGAAAACTTTTGCATTACAGCAAATCACGAAGGACAGAAACCATATTACGTAACACCGTTAGTCATAAAAACATACTTATTCAATTTTATCACTAGTGGTAATTTTGTCTTTATTGTAAGAAAGTGTAAGATATGTTTCAAAACCTACATTTGTGATTAATTTATTAGCTGTAGAGAATTATCAGCTAATTGGTTCAAATGGCTCTGAGCACTATGGGACTTGACATCTGAGGTCATCAGTCCCCTAGAACTTAGAACTATTTAAACCTAAGGACATCACATACATCCTAGCCCGAGGCAGGATTCGAACCTGCGACCGTAGCGGTCGCGCGGTTCCAGACTGAAGCGCCTACAACCGCTCGGCCACACCGGACGGCATCAGCTAATTCAAAGAGATTCACCAATGTTACAAATTAATTTGTAAAACAGTTTGATAACTTTTAACGACTTTCACACTGGTTGCATTTTCTCTGGGAAACAGTCCGGCGTCGTTTCCACTGTCAGAAATGTAACGTTTCTTTTGTGTCTGCGTTCGCGTCATAAGAGATCGTCTGTGGTCGTGTGAACGGAGCGGCGGGCACCGAGCCGCTTCCTGCCGTTTCCTTTGTTTTTATTCACCTTGCAGCGAGTTTTTAGTCGCGGCGACTCGTCTTGGGTCCGACCGAACCGCCGTCAGTTTTTATGGCGGGGAGTCCGACTGTTCAGAGCCGACGAATGACGTCACCACGGAAACACGTGCGTTGCCTGTCATTTCACCGCCGCGCGCAGCCAGCCGGGACAATGTGGGGCACGCATGTCTGATGTTGTACGTGGGAATGCATTGAATGTGCACGCCTCGAGGAAAACTGAATCTTCGTTCATGAGACTGCCGCCCGAATCTATTCCTTATGCTAACGAACAATCACCTACACGTGATGTTGCTTGCTTTCCTTTACTTGCTGCAGTGGCGTTTCGTAATGCCTCATCAAATCTATTTCACTGCTGCACCTATCTACAGTTAATCCATAAAGTATCATTTAGCTGTATCCTTACCATTCTTAATCAGCTTACTAGTTTGCAATACAATTGACCGCGATTATATGTACCTAATGAAGTTTTACAGCGAGTAAGGCTATCGTTACCGAAGGAAAATAATACCGGTTAGTAGGAGGAAAGTGTACAACAAACCCTTCTGAAGGGTGAATCTATTCTAAACCTAAACTAAATACTGATGATAATTTTGAAATTGGTGGAATTTAGTTCAGTCGTTCACGAAATACATAGGAGGAATAAGGGTACCACTTAATATTTAATACAAAAATACTGATTAGCAAAAAAAGGATAATTAAACGGTCACCCCGTACTAGGGCGATGAATATCCAGAATTCTAGGAAAGATAATGGCAACGAAAACCAAGTGATTAATCACTGGCGTGGCAACAGAAGGTTGTCACGCTTTTCCACAACAAAACAGCTCACGAGAAAATAAATGAATCAGAAAGCACCGACTTTGCAGTTACTTAATCTGAAATACTAAATTTTGATGCGAAGTTAAGTGAAGCTGCTGATTAAATAAATGACTTTCTGTAATTGAAGCTTCGTTACATAAAAGGATGAGTTTTAGTAACCACAGCGTAGCTTACGTGAAAATTTGGAGAAAGGCTAGCAATTTACTTTCGATTATTGAAAGATTACGATTAATTTACTCTAAGCAAATGAGCAAGTGATTTTACTTCTAACATAAGAACAATAAAATATGCACCACGTCAGCAGAGGTCACTCTCTAAGTTAAATACAGACTAAATGAATGGTGCACATTTAATATGTACTGCATCTTTAGTCATTAGTTTTTTCAGAGAAGTTTTAAGTTACTTTAATTGAGCGAAATTAATACTCAAAATTTCAAATCGGATAAGCCTCTTTTATCAAATGCAAAAATGAACAGTTAGTGAGGCAGCGAATTTAGACTAAAACTGGTCATTAGCAAACAAACAAAACTGGTGTAAAGTATGTACGTAGAAGTGTAAACGGATCCTAGCCAAGACTCGACATATGTTACGTACCAAGAATAATGGAGATGTAACCCTTGTGCGCAATTTCTGGTTAAGACAGAGAGAGAGATATCGATACACCATGATAATTCGGTTCTTTCCTAGATATCTACAGGGGATTGAGAACTTTTCATTACATCGATATATTTCCATATATCGATACTTTCGAAAGTACTGAGATCGCGATGCTACCAGTATTCGAGATATCGTACTTTTCGAGATGTCGGGCTTTTGAAGACTCATGCTTTTTCATGATACAATATATTTCGATACCTCGATATTCTTCGGTACGTCGAATAATTTGGATAGATAGACCCCTTTCGAGAAATCGATGTTTTATGATAGATATTTTATGAGAGATAGATATTTTACGAGAGATAGATATTTTACGAGAGATAGATATTTTACGAGAGATAGATATTTTACGAGAGATAGATATTTTACGAGAGATAGATATTTTACGAGAGATACACTCCTGGAAATGGAAAAAAGAACACATTGACACCGGTGTGTCAGACTCACCATACTTGCTCCGGACACTGCGAGAGAGCTGTACAAGCAATGATCACACACGCACGGCACTGCGGACACACCAGGAACCACGGTGTTGGCCGTCGAATGGCGCTAGCTGGGCAGCATTTGTGCACCGGCGCCGTCAGTGTCAGCCAGTTCGCCGTGGCATACGGAGCTCCATCGCAGTCTTTAACACTGGTAGCATGCCGCGACAGCGTGGACGTGAACCGTATGTGCAGTTGACGGACTTTGAGCGAGGGCGTATAGTGGGCATGCGGGAGGCCGGGTGGACGTACCGCCGAATTGCTCAACACGTGGGGCGTGAGGTCTCCACAGTACATCGATGTTGTCGCCAGTGGTCGGCGGAAGGTGCACGTGCCCGTCGACCTGGGACCGGACCGCAGCGACGCACGGATGCACGCCAAGACCGTAGGATCCTACGCAGTGCCGTAGGGGACCGCACCGCCACTTCCCAGCAAATTAGGGACACTGTTGCTCCTGGGGTATCGGCGAGGACCATTCGCAACCGTCTCCATGAAGCTGGGCTACGGTCCCGCACACCGTTAGGCCGTCTTCCGCTCACGCCCCAACATCGTGCAGCCCGCCTCCAGTGGTGTCGCGACAGGCGTGAATGGAGGGACGAATGGAGACGTGTCGTCTTCAGCGATGAGAGTCGCTTCTGCCTTGGTGCCAATGATGGTCGTATGCGTGTTTGGCGCCGTGCAGGTGAGCGCCACAATCAGGACTGCATACGACCGAGGCACACAGGGCCAACACCCGGCATCATGGTGTGGGGAGCGATCTCCTACACTGGCCGTACAGCACTGGTGATCGTCGAGGGGCACTGAATAGTGCACGGTACATCCAAACCGTCATCGAACCCATCGTTCTACCATTCCTAGACCGGCAAGGGAACTTGCTGTTCCAACAGGACAATGCACGTCCGCATGTATCCCGTGCCACCCAACGTGCTCTAGAAGGTGTAAGTCAACTACCCTGGCCAGCAAAATCTCCGGATCTGTCCCCCATTGAGCATGTTTGGGACTGGATGAAGCGTCGTCTCACGCGGTCTGCACGTCCAGCACGAACGCTGGTCCAACTGAGGCGCCAGGTGGAAATGGCATGGCAAGCCGTTCCACAGGACTACATCCAGCATCTCTACGATCGTCTCCATGGGAGAATAGCAGCCTGCATTGCTGCGAAAGGTGGATATACACTGTACTAGTGCCGACATTGTGCATGCTCTGTTGCCTGTGTCTATGTGCCTGTGGTTCTGTCAGTATGATCATGTGATGTATCTGACCCCAGGAATGTGTCAATAAAGTTGCGCGTTCCTGGGACAATGAATTCACGGTGTTCTTTTTTCCATTTCCAGGAGTGTAGATATTTTACGAGAGATAGATAATTTTCCGAGAGAGGGATAATTATCCAAAAAAAAAATATTTCGTGAGTTAGCTATTTTTCGATATATCGATATTTTCGGGTGGCAGATATATTACGAGGAAAACTCCTTATATCTATACCAGTTGGATTGTCGACAAACATCGATATAACGATACACACTCTATTTCGATAAATTTCGGGAAACAAATATAAACACGAATATCCATCCGTTTCGATACATCGAAATTTTTCCGTATAACGACATCTCTCAATATTTTTGAGATATCGATGTATTACGAGAAATCTACATATTCGAGATTTCGACACATTTCGAGGCATCGAAACTTGTAGAAGGCACTATAGCTATTTGAGGATGTTACATTGCGGGAGTTTGCTACTTTTCGAGATATCGATGTTTTAAGGTATCAACATTTTTGCATATGTCGTTACTTTCCGATACATCGATATCTCGAGAGAGAGTGGTATATATTCCGAGATATCGATGTTTTATGAGAGATAGATTTTTATGAGAGATATATAACTTTACGAGAGATAAATAACTTTACACGAGATAGATAATTTTTCCAGAGAGGTAGATCATTTCTCGAGAGTTAGATAATTTCTCGAGGGATAGATAATTTTTCGAGAATTAGATATCTCCGATATACCGATATTTTCGATATACCGATATTTTCTAGAGACTATTATTTGTCGAGGCAGATATTCTTCCACAGACTTATTTTTCAAGAGATAGGTATTTCTTTAGATACCTCTTATTACGACATATCGATATTTTCCGTACGGCGATATTTTCGTTGCATATTATAATTATTCGTTTCTCGTAAGTTCTAAGTATATCGATATAGTTCGATGTGTCAATATCTTTTGTATATCGATTATAGTCGACTGTCTGCTATTCTTCGAGATATCTATATTTCCTGTTATAACGATATTTTTCCATGTATAGATAAATATCCATATTTTTTAATATAACGAAACTTTTCGATATATCTGCAAATTTCGGATCATCAATAACGACCGATTTCGATAAATTTAGACTGGTCGATATCAATTTTTTGTGTGGTACCTCTCGATATATTGGTAGCTTTCGAAACTTCAACATGTCACAAGAGATAAAAGTATTTCGCATTACAGATCTCTTTCTAGTTATCGATATTTTTCTGCACATCGTTATTTATGATCATGTATATATTTTGCGCGACTTTGGAACTTTTTGTAGATTGATGCACTTCTAGAGATCGATACGTGTCGACATATAGACCTTTTCTAAACAAATCGATTCTTTTAGGGTATCAATATTAGTAGGTCCTTCGATAGCATCGGTGTATCGTAAGTGTCGGTACTCGACGGTACATAGATATTTCTCAATATATCGACAAATTCCTGTGGACCAATACATTACTCATGTCGAGAGCAAAACTATCGATACACCTATTAGCCTAATTGTATCGATACAACGCAGTGTATTGATAACACTGATGAAATATTTGCAGGATATCGATATGCCTAGTGGATTAGTACTTTCCGTGTTTTCATACTTTTCGAATTATCGACAGATTGATACACCGATAATTTTCGTGAGACCGATGTTTTTTAAGGGATAGATCCTTTCTGAGAGATAGATATTTTCTGAGAGATAGATATTTTTCGAGAGACAGGAAAGTTTCGATAATCGTTATTTTCGTTAAATCGAATTTTTCGGGTGAATGTTAATTTTTGAGTGATAGATATTTTTAGAGATACAGATATTTTCGAGGGATAGATCATTTTCGAGAGCAATATGTTTCAAGAGATTGATATTTTCCGGATAATTAATGTTTTTCGATACATCGATTTTTTTTCGAGAATTACGTTTTTCGAGAGATACATATTATTCGAGAGATAGATAATTTTTGATAGAGATATTTTTCGAGAGATTGTGTTTTTCGAGGGGGGTAGATATTTTTCGAGCGATAGATATTATTAGAGAGAGACATATTATACGAGAGATATATATTGTTTACGAGATAGATATTCTACATGATATCGATATTTTTTGTATATCGATATTTTCACACGAAATAAATATATATGCTGTTTAGGGTTTTTTCGAGATTCATGTACTTTTCAAGATACCGATATAACCTAGGTATCGATTTTACTCCAGACGAGTATAGTTTTCTGGACATCGATTTTTTAAAAAATCGACATTTTTTGTGAGCTAAGTACTTTATGAGAGGTCTATACTTACTGAGAGAATTGTAGGTATTGAGACGTCGATAATACCAAGAAATCGATCTTCTTTGAGTGATAGATGCTTTTCGGGAGATCGTTTCTCTTAGAGATAAATGAACATTTCGAGAGGCCGATATTTTAAAGGTTATCAATACGCCATGTGGATTAATACTTTTCGAGATATCCATACTTTTCGAATTATCGACAGATTGAGACACCGTTATTTTTCTAGAGACTGATGTTTTCCAAGGGACAGATATTTTCCGGGAGATAGATATTTTCTGAGAGACAGATATTTTTCGACAGACAGATATTTTCGAGAGACAGATATTTTCGTATGATAGATATTTTCGAGATATAGATAATTTTCGAGAGAGATATTTTTCGAGAGATAGATATTTTTCGTTGAATCCATATTTTTCGGTATAGTGACTTTTTCGAGAATTGCTTTTCTTCGAGAGATACATATTTTTCGAGAGAGATAATTTTTGATAGAGATATTTTTCGTGATATTGATATTTTTCGAGAGGGGTGGACATTTTTCGAGAGATAGATATTTTTAGAGAGACACATATTATTCGAGAGATATATATTCTTCGAGAGATAGACATTCTACAAGATATCGTAATTTTTTGAATATCGATATTTTCTTACATTATATATATATTTTTCCGTATAGCGGATTTTCGAGATTCATATACTTTTCGCGGTAATGATATTTTCTAGGTATCGATCTTACTCCAGACAGGAATAGTTTTCTGCACATCGATATTTTTAAGAAATCGACATATCTTGAGAGCTAAATACTTTATGAGAGATTATACTTATTGAGAGAATTGTAGGTATTGAGACGTCGATAATTGCGAGAAGTCGATCTTGTTTGAATGATAGGTGCTTTTCGAGAGATCGTTTGTCTTAGAGATAAATACTCATTTCGAGAGTCCGATATTTAAAATGATATCGATACTCCATGCGATTTAATACTATTCGGGACATCCATACTTTTCGAATTATCGACAGATTGAGACACCTATACCTTTCGAAAGACCGATGTCTTCTTAGGGATAGTTATTTTCCAAGAGATAGTTATTTTTTGAGAGATAGATATTTTTCGAAAGACTGGAAAGTTTTGATAATCGTTATTTTCGATAAATCGATATTTTAAGGGGGGAATGTTAATTTTTGAGTGACAGATATTTTTCGAGATATGGATATTTTCGAGATGTATATATTTCGAGAGATAGAAAATTTTCGAGAGAGATATTTTTCGAGTGATAGATATTTTTCGATGTATCCAATTTTCCGATATAACGATATTTTTCGGGAATTACAAATCTTCGAGAGATACATACTTTTCGAGAGACAGATTATTTTTGATAGAGATATTTTTCGAGATATTGATATTTTTCGAGAGGGGTACAAATTTTTCGAGAGATAGATATTTTTAAATAGAGACATATTATTCGAGAGATACATATTCTCTGTGAGATAGATATTCTACAAGATATCGAAATTTTTCGTATATGATATTTTCTTATGATATAATTATTTTTTCCGATAAGGAGTTGAGCTAAGTACTATATGAGAGATCTATACTTATTGATAGAATTGTAGGTATTGAGACGTCGATAATTCCGAGAAATCGATCTTCTTAGAGTGATAGTTGCTTTTCGAGAGATCGTTCTCTTAGAGATAAATACACATTTCGGGAGGCCATTATTTTAAAGGATATCGATACTCCCTGTGGTGTAATACTATTCGAGATATCCATACTTTTCGAATTATCGCCAGATTGAGACACCTATATTTTTTGAGAGACCGGTGTTTTCCGAGGGATAGATATTTTCCAAGAGATAGTTATTTTCTGACAGATAGATATTTTTCGAGAGGCATGAATGTTTCGATAGCCGTTATTTTCTATAAATCGATATTTTTCGGGGGAATGTTAATTTTTGAGTGACAGATATTTTTCGAAATATGGATATTTTTGAGGTATAAATATTTTCGAGAGATAGATAATTTTCGAGAGATATTTTTCGAATGATAGTTATTTTTCGATGTATCACATTTTCCGTTATTTCGAAATTTTTCGAGAGATTGATAATTTTTGATAGAGATATCTTTCGAGATATTGATATTTTTCGAGAGGGGTACATATTTTTCGAGAGATAGATATTTTTAAAGAGAGACGTACTATTCGAGAGATATATATTCTTTGCGAGATTAGATATTCTACAAGATATCGAAATTTTTTGTATATCGATATTTACTTGCGATATAAATGTATATTTCCATTTAGGGGAGTTTCGAGATTCATATACTTTTCGAGATACCGATATTTTATAGGTATCGATCTTACTCCGGACGCGGATGGTATTCAAGACATCGATATTTTCAAGAAACGACATTTCTTGAGAGCTAAGTACTTTATGAGAGATCTATACTTACTGAGAGAATTGTAGGTATTGAGACGTCTATAATTCCGAAAAAATCGATCTTCTTTGAGTGATTGATCCTTTTTTAGAGATGATTTCTCTTAGAGATACTCATTTCGGGAGGCCGATATTTTAAAGGATATCGATACGCTGTGTGGTTTAATACAATTCGAGATTCCACACCTTTCGAATTTTCTACAGATTGAGAAACCTATGTTTCCGAGGGATCGATATTTACCGAGAGATGGATATTTTCTGTGAGATAGATATTTTTCGAGATACGGAAGGTATCGATAATCGTTATTTTTATAATCGATACTTGGAGGAGAATGTTAATTTTTGAATGATAGATATTTTTCGAGATACAGATATTTTCGAGAGATAGACATTTTCGAGATGTAGATATTTTTGGGGGACAGATATTTTCGAGAGATAGATAGTTTTCGAGAGAGATATTTTTCGAGTGATAGATATTTTACGTTGAATCCATGTTTTTAGAATAATCGTTATTTTTTGAGAGTTATGTTTCATCTAGTGATACATATTTTTCGAGAGATAGATAATTTTTGATGTAGGTATTTTTTGAGAGATTGATATTTTTCGAGAGGGGTTGATATTTTTCTGGAGATAAATATTTTTAGAGAGATACATATTATTCTAGGGATATATATTCTTCGTGAGATAGATATTCGACGAGATATCGATATATTTTGAATATCGACATTTTCTTACGATATAAATATGTCTTTCCATGTAGGGGTTTTACAAAATTCATATAATTTGCGAGATACCGATATTTTCTAGGTATTGATCTTATTCCAGTTACCAATTCTTTCTGGAAATCGATTTTTATCAAGAAATTGACATTTCTTGTTAGCTAAGTTCTTTCCCAGAGATAGATACTGATTGAGAGAATTATTGTTATTGAGACGTCGATAATTATTAGAAATCGATCTTCTTTGAGAGATAGATGCTTTTCGGGAGATCGTTTCTCTTTGACATTTCGAGAGGCTGATATTTTAAAGGATATCGATACGCCGAGTAGATTAATACTTTTCGAGGTATCCATACTTTTCGAATTATCTACAGATTGAGACACCGATGTTTTTCGAGAGACCGACGTTTTCCGAGGGATAGATAATATCCGAGAGAGGGACAGGAAAGTATCTACAATAGTTACTATCGTTATTTTTCGAGAGAATGTTAATTTTTGAGTGGTAGATACTTTTCGAGAGAGAGATAATTTTCGGGAGAGATATTTTGCGAGAGACACGTATTTTTCGAGATATATATTCTTCGAGAAGTACATATTTTTCGAGATATTCTTGTTCTTCGTGACATCGATATTTTTCGGTATACAAATTTTGCGATGTTTCAGTACTTTTCGAGACACCGATATTTTACGAGATACAGATGTTTTACGATAGATACTCGATTGAACGGTTACACACTATATATGGGTACCACTGCAGGAGTGGATATTTTGAGAAGTCGATACTTTCAGAGGTATAGATAATTTTCAAGATATCGTTATTTTCGAAATATCGATACATTTGGAAACATTGATGCTTTTATAGAAATTGATAATATTTGAGATCACTGTACTTTTCTAGACATCGATACATTTTGATATATCTGTATCATTCAAGATAATAATACGTTTCTATGTATCGATACTTTCCAAGATATAGATACATTCTGGGATATCAGTACTTTTTAGGGTATCGATATTTTGCGATAGACGTTTGTGTGATCTAAATACATTTTTCCAGGAATCCATTATTTCGATAAACCAACTATTTCGGTACAGGTTTTATTCGGTATATCGATTACATCGGTGTTTCGATTTTCTCGACGTATCGGTTATTTCCATGAATCTCTATCTCGATGTATCTGTTGTTTGGATATATTGTTACTTTTAGCTGTATATTGCGATTTATCGGTACTTTTCGTGATATCGATTTTTTAAACAGTTGTATACTTTGTGAAGGATGTACTTTGCAATAGATCGATACTTTTCTTGTTGTTTGTACTATAAACAATTCGATACTTTCTGATATATACATACCTTACGATACATCGAGACTTTTAGATGTAACTATACTTTTCAAAAAATAGATACTTTTCGACAAATGTGTATTTCTGGAATTTCTGTATTCTTCGATATGTCGAATACAATCGGTATATCGGATATCTTGAGTGGTACATACTTTTCGATTGATGGATAGTGTTCGAGAGTTATTGATATTTTACGAGACATATAAATTTTACAAGATAGGACTTTTATGAGATACTCGATATATCGATTCTATATATTTCGGTTGCATTGGAGAGAGCGTTTTCAGGAGAATTCACTATTTCTCGAGATGTCGATAAATTCTTGGCATCGATACATGCGTATGTATCAATATTTCGTGATGTACCAAATTTAGCATACATTGATATATTTCGAAAAAATAATATTTCTCGATTCATCTATTTTTTTCCATGCTTGACTACTACCATATATCGTTTATTATGATATATCTGTTGATCATGTATATCGACTAATTAGTTGCATCTACCTCCTTAGGTCTACAGGTACTTTTCGATGTATTGATACCTTTCGATATACTTTTTGAGGTATCTGCACTTTACGAGAAATTAATATGTTGTGGGAGATCAATACTTTGTGAGAGTTCGGAACTTCGTGTGATAACTGCACATTTCGAGAAATCGATACCCTAATGATATCGATACTTCACCAGAAGCAGTGGCTTTTAGAGTTCGATACTATTCCATATAACTCACTTTTCGATATTTTGATACTTTTCCATATACCTAAGTGTCTGGATATATCGACTTTCTCGGTATATTGGCAATTTCCGTTTTAACGGGATCTTCGATATATGGATTGATATCGAGGGATATATATGTTTGTAGATATAGATATTTTTCGAGATATAGATATCATACAAACAGCATAGTGAACGCATTATTGTGCCCAAGATAGATACGAAGCCCACGCCTACTACAGTAGTACAAGTTCATATGCCAACTAGCTCTGCAGATGGCGTAGAAATTGAAGAAATGTATGATGAAATAAAAGAAAATATTCAGATAGTGAAGGGTGACGAAAATTTAACAGTCATGGGTGACTGGTACTCGATAGTAGGAAAAGGGAGAGATGGAAACGTAGTAGGTGAATGTGGATTGGGGCTAAGAAATGAAAGAGGAAGCCGCCTTGAAGAATTTTGCACAGAGCACAACTTAATCATAGCTAACAGTTGGTTCAAGAAGCATAAAAGAAGGCTGTATGAATGGAAGAAGCCTGGAGTACTGACAGATTTCAGATAGGTGATCTAATGGTAAGACAGAGATTTAGGAACCAGGTTTTAAATTGTAAGACATTTCCAGGGGCAGATGTGGACCCTGACCACAATCTATTGGTTATGACCTGTAGATTAAAACTGAAGAAACTGCAAAAAGGTGGGAATTTAAGGAGATGGGACCTGGATAAACTGAAAGAACCAGAGGATGTACAGAGTTTCAGGGAGAGCATAAGGGAACAATTGACAAGAATGGGGGAAAGAAGTAGAAGAAGTAGAAGAAGAATGGGTAGCTTTGAGGGATGAAGTAGTGAAGGCATCAGAGGATCAAGAAGGTAAAAAGACGAGAACTAGTAGAGATCCTTAGGTAACAGAAGAAATACTGAATTTAATTGATGAAAGGAGAAAATATAAAACTGCAGTAAATGAAGCAGGAAAAAGGAATACAAACGTCTCAAAAAAGAGATCGACAGGAAGCGCAAAATGGCTAAGCAGGGGTGGCTAGAGGACAAATGTTAGGCTGTAGAGGCATATCTCACTAGGGGTAAGATAGATGCTGCCTACAGGAAGATTAAAGAGACCTTTGGAGAAGATAGAGCCACTTGCATGGACATCAAGAGCTCAGATGGAAACCCAGTTCTAAGCAAATGAGGGAAAGCAGAAAGGTGGAAGGAGTATATAGAGGGTCTATACAAGGACGATGTACTTGATGACAGTATTATGGAAATGGAAGAGGATGTAGGTGAAGATGAAATGGGAGATACGATACTGCGTGAAGAGTTTGACACAGCACTAAAAGACCTGAGTCGAATCAAGGCCCCCAGAATAGACAACATTCCATTAGAACTACTGACGGCCTTGGGGGAGTCAGTCCTGACAAAACTCTACCATCTGGTGAGCAAGATGTATGAGACAGGCGAAATTCCTTCAGACTTCAAGAAGAATATAATAATTCCAATCCCAAAGAAAGCAGGTGTTGACAGATGTCAAATGACCAAACTATCAGTTTAATAAGCTACGGCTGCAAAATACTAACACGAATTCTTTACATACGAATGGAAAAACAGGAAGACGCCGACCTAGGGGAAGATCAGTTCGGATTCCGTAGAAATGCTGGAACACGTGAGGCAATACTGACCCTACGACTTATCTTAGAAAGTAGATTAAGCGAAGGCAAACCTATGTTTCTAGCATTTGTAGACTTAGAGAAAGCTTTTGACAATGTTGACTGGAATACTCTCTTTCACATTGTGAAGGTGGCAGGGGTAAAATGCAGGGAGCGAAAGGCTATTTACATTTTGTACAGAAACCAGATGGCAGTTATAAGAATCGAGGGGCATGAAAGGGAAGCAGTGGTTGGGAAGGGGTAAGACAGGGCTGTAGCCTATCCCCGATGTTATTCAATCTGTATATTGAGCAAGCAATAAAGGAAACAAAAGAAAAGTTCGGGGTAGGTATTAAAATCCATGGAGAAGAAATAAAAACTTTGAGGTTCACCGATGACATTGTAATTGTGTCAGAGACAGCAAAGGGCCTGGAAGAGCAGGTGAACGGAATGGACAGTGTCTTGAAAGGAGGATATAAGATGAACATCAACAAAAGCAAAAAGGGGATAATGGAATGTAGTCGAATTAAATCGGGTGATGCTGAGGGAATTAGATTAGGAAATGAGACACTTAAAGTAGTAAAGAAGTAGTAAAGGAGTTTTGCTATTTGGGGAGCAAAATAACTGATGATGGTCGAAGTAGAGAGGATTTAAAATGTAGACTGGCAACGGCAAGGAAATCGTTTCTGAAGAAGATAAATTTGTTATCATCGAGCACAGATTTAAGTGTCAGGAAGTATTTTCTGAAAGTATTTGTATGGAGTGTAGCCATGTATGGAAGTGAAACATGGACAATAACTAGTTTGGACAAGAAGAGAATAGAAGCTTTCGAAATGTGGTGCTACAGAAGAATGCTGAAGATTAGATGGTTAGATCACATAACTAATGAGGAAGTACTGAATAGGATTGGGGAGAAGAAAAATGTGTGGCACAACTTGACCAGAAGAAGGGATCGGTTGGTAGCACATGTTCTGAGGCATCAAGGGATCACCAATTTAGTATTGGACAGCAGCTTGGAGGGTAAAAATCGTAGAGGGAGACCAAGAGATGAATACACTAAGCAGATTCAGAAGTATGTAGGTTGCGGTACATACTGGGAGATGAAGAGGCTTGCACAGGATAGAGTAGCATGGAGAGCTGCATGAAACCAGACTCAGGACTGAAGACCACAACAACAACAACACAGATATCATTCGAGCTATAGGTTTTTTCGAGATGTCGATATTTTTGAGAGATAGATAATTTTCAAAGAGATAGATAATTTACTAAGAGAGATAATATCTGAGTGTTTGATAATTTTCCGATACATCGATATTTTCCGAGATATCTTGATTTTCCTGTTTTGTGTTATTTTTCGATGTATCGATATTTGTCGTTGCCTTTACATTTTTTGATGTACAGTATCGATATTTTTCCATTAATTGGTACCTCTCTTTATCTAGGTATTTTACGTGCTATCGATACTTGTCGTGATATCTATGCCTTTCAAAATTTCGTATGTTCAATATGTCTACTTTGTCGATACATCGTTTCTTTTCGATATATCGAATCCTTCCTACTTTTGGATTGATGAGAGTTGCTACACTTGAATCAATCTCATTAGAAAATGGCACCTATTTATACTTGGCTGTGCAACCCTGTTTTGCTAACGTGCTCCTCCAAGTCATGTACTCACCACACACCAGTTGGGCCAGCGGGCCTCTTGTGCCTATAGCTTGCGCCGTGCGATCCACTGCATTTACACTTTTCAGTCGTTCGACGGTCCTGTAACCTGTATTTACTTCACAACCGCTGGTATGCGTAACTCACTGCAATCCGGCTTGCACCAGGTTGTAACTTGTGCTCAGAATATTGCACAAAACAAACTTTCTCTATCCTAAACAGCGGTGCCACTACAACATGTAGAGCATTGTCTGATATACTTTCATGATGTTTGTGCTCAAGAATTAACATTGAATGGACATACTACTCAGTCGTCTATCTACATTTGCAGTGATACTCGTAAAGTATAGAAGGGGTGCTTGAGCTATGATACTGAAACTGGGAAACATGATGTCACATCATTGGTTGGTGTTGAAATTAGTGTAAAATTGCTAAAATTGTTTTCACTGTCAACTGTGATGTTTATTATTAGAGTACATCCATCCACTGGTACGCTATTGGTTACCACATGATCAGTGACTGACATCGCTTGTTTGAGTTGGAGAGAGTTTTGGCGGCTGGGCTATACCTTCTGAGGTGGATAGCACTGAAACAGTGATTGCGTACATGACTACAATATGGGTTATCAGTTGAAACGGAACGTAGAGTTATCAACTATTCCATTAGTGTGAGAGATGAGTCTAAATGTAGAGTCTGTGAATCACCTTCAGACTGTAGATTGGAGACTCTACACAATGCAAGCAAAGTCTTCCAGTTTCCTTATGCTGTAACTGTCTTTTATTTAAAATCAACCAATGTGTGGCATATTACGGTTCCGCCATACGAACGTGATTTACACTGCGCAACGTCTAGTTTCCTGCGAAAGGCCGTGGATGATAACTTCTTAATGTCAGTTTAGAACCTGGCACAGACCTCAAAGTCGTGGGAGAGAAACGAAATGTTTGACATTGTACAAAAGCGTGTTAGAAAACAGTGTTTCAAACAACTGAACAGGAGTGTGAGATACGATCATGATGCTGGAGTATAGGTGATCAAATCTTAAAGTGGCCTCTGCAGTGCCTGTATATTTAATAAGATTGTGCCACACGGGCAGCAGCAGTAGCAGCAGCACTTTGAGGCGATTAATTCGGTGAGGGATGGGGTATACCGTTAGGAATTCTTGGAGGGCTGCACGCTGCCCTATTCTGGAAAGCATTGCGAAATCTCCCTCGCTGCGCTGGATCTCCACCGCAGCTTTGTGTCATCACACGAGCAATGGTGTGTCGGTTAGTTCTATATCGGATGAAGTTAGTGGAGCTTCTACAGTTCTTGATTTTTCTCTGTTTGGGAGTAGAGAATAGCGATGATAGCATGTTGGACTGATAGATTTGAATGGACGTGGATCTGTAGTACTTGTGTGTAGTTTGGGGACGCACAACGATGTGCGCATTACCACCGAATGGTCAAAACATGATCCTGTCTCACTAACTAAAGTCGCTCTGTTTCTACACGGGTTGCAGAAAGTGGTGAATATGGTTTTCTCCGACTTCTGCTCAGTTACGGCTTAAAATGGAACGATCACATACGCAAATCTGTAGAAACGGGAGCAGTTGCAAGATGCGCGGGGACTGATTAAAACCAGGTTGTAATTTTACTGTAACAGACAGGTTCGATGAAGGTGACTCATTGCGAGATATGAGAGTGCCAGAAATATGAATCACATATGGTTATGATCCAGCGCAGGTATGTGGTTGAATGGCAGTACTAGATTCCAAATCGCAGACTGCATTTCTAGCGGATATAGCGGATAGTGTTACACTCCTCCCCCCATGAACCATGGACCTTGCCGTTGGTGGGGAGGCTTGCGTGCCTCAGCGATATAGATGGCCGTACCGTAGGTGCAACCACAACAGAGGGGTATCTGTTGAGAGGCCAGACAAACATGTGGTTCCTGAAGAGGGCCAGCAGCCTTTTCAGTAGTTGCAGGGGCAACAGTCTGGATGATTGACTGATCTGGCCTTGTAACATTAACCAAAACGACCTTGCTGTGCTGGTACTGCGAACGGCTGAAAACAAGGGGAAACTACAGCCGTAATTTTTCCCGAGGACATGCAGCTTCACTGTATGATTAAATGATGATGGCGTCCTCTTGGGTAAAATATTCCGGAGGTAAAATAGTCCCCCATTCGGATCTCTGGGCGGGGACTTCTCAAGAGGACGTCGTTATCAGGAGAAAGAAAACTGCGTTCTACGGATCGGAGCGTGGAATGTCAGATCCCTTAATTGGGCAGGTAGGTTAGAAAATTGAAAAAGGGAATGGATAGGTTAAAGTTAGATATAGTCGGAATTAGTGAAGTTCGGTGGGAGGAGGAACAAGACTTTTGGTCAGGTGATTACAGGGTTATAAATACAAAATCAAATAGAGATAATGCAGGAGTAGGTTTAATAATGAATAAAAAAATAGGAGTGCGGGTTACCTACTACAAAGAGCATAGTGAACGCATTATTGTGGCCAAGATAGACACAAAGCCCATGCCTACTACAGTAGTCCAAGTTTATATGCCAACTAGCTCTGCAGATGATGAAGAAATTAATGAAATGTATGACGAGATAAAAGAAATTATTCAGGTAGTGAAGGAAGACGAAAATTTAATAGCCATGGGTGACTGGAATTCGTCAGTAGGAAAAGGGAGAGAAGGAAACATAGTAGGTGAATATGGATTGGGGGGAAGAAATGAAAGAGGAAGCCGCCTTGTAGAATTTTGCACAGAGCATAACTTAATCATAGCTAACACTTGGTTCAAGAATCATAAAGGAAGGTTGTATACCTGGAAGATGCCTGGAGATACTAAAAGGTATCAGATAGATTATATAATGGGAAGACAGAGATTTAGGAACCAGGTTTTAAATTGTAAGACATTTCCAAGGGCAGATATGGATTCAGACCACAATCTCTTGGTTATGAACTGCAGATTGAAACTGAAGAAACTGCAAAAAGGTGGGAATTTAAGGAGATGGGACCTGGATAAACTGAAAGAACCAGAGGTTGTACAGAGTTTCAGGGAGAGCATAAGGGAACAATTGACAGGAATGGGGGAAAGAAATACAGTAGAAGAAGAATGGGTAGCTCTGAGGGATGAAGTAGTGAAAGCAGCAGACGATCAAGTAGGTAAAAAGAAGAGGGCTAATAGAAATCCTTGGGTAACAGAAGAAATATTGAATTTAATTGATGAAAGGAGAAAATATAAAAATGCAGTAAATGAAGCAGGCAAAAAGGAATACAAACGTCTCAAAAATGAGATCGACAGGAAGTGCAAAATGGCTAAGCAGGGATGGCTAGAGGACAAATGTAAGGATGTAGAGGCTTGTCTCACTAGGGGTAAGATAGATACTGCCTACAGGAAAATTAAAGAGACCTTTGGAGAGAAGAGAACCACTTGTATGAATATCAAGAGCTCAGATGGCAACCCAGTTCTAAGCAAAGAAGGGAAGGCAGAAAGGTGGAAGGAGTATATAGAGGGTTTATACAAGGGCGATGTACTTGAGGACAATATTATGGAAATGGAAGAGGATGTAGATGAAGATGAAATGGGAGATACGATACTGCGTGGAAAGTTTGACAGAGCACTGAAAGACCTGAGTCGGAACAAGGCCCCGGGAGTAGACAACATTCCATTAGAACTACTGACGGCCTTGGGAGAGCCAGTCCTGACAAAACTCTACCATCTGGTGAGCAAGATGTATGAGACAGGTGAAATACCCTCAGACTTCAAGAAGAATATAATAATTCCAATCCCAAAGAAAGCAGGTGTTGACAGATGTGAAAATTACCGAACTATCAATTTAATAAGTCACAGCTGCAAAATACTAACGTGAATTCTTTTCAGACGAATGGAAAAACTGGTAGAAGCGGACCTCGGGGAAGATCAGTTTGGATTCCGTAGAAATGTTGGAACACGTGAGGCAATACTAACCTTACGACTTATCTTAGAAGAAAGATTAAGAAAAGGCAAACCTACGTTTCTAGCATTTGTAGACTTAGAGAAAGCTTTTGACAATGTTGACTGGAATACTCTCTTTCACATTCTAAAGGTGGCAGGGGTAAAATACAGGGAGCGAAAGGCTATTTACAATTTGTACAGAAACCAGTTGGCAGTTATAAGAGTCGAGGGGCATGAAAGGGAAGCAGTGGTTGGGAAAGGAGTGAGACAGAGTTGTAGCCTCTCCCCGATGTTATTCAATCTGTATATTGAGCAAGCAGTAAAGGAAACAAAAGAAAAATTCGGAGTAGGTATTAAAATTCATGGAGAAGAAATAAAAACGTTGAGGTTCGCCGATGACATTGTAATTCAAAGGACTTGGAAGAGCAGTTGAACGGAATGGACAGTGTCTTGAAAGGAGGATATAAGATGAACACCAACAAAAGCAAAACGAGGATAATGGAATGTAGTCAAATTAAATTGGGTGATGCTGAGGGAATTAGATTAGGAAATGAGACACTTAAAGTAGTAAAGGAGTTTTGCTATTTAGGTAGTAAAATAACTGATGATGGTCGAAGTGGAGAGGATATAAAATGTAGACTGGCAATGGGAAGGAAATCGTTTCTGAAGAAGAGAAATTTGTTAACATCGAGTATAGACTTAAGTGTCAGGAAGTCGTTTCTGAAAGTATTTGTATGGAGTGTAGCCATGTATGGAAGTGAAACATGGACTGTGGTGTCACCGCCAGACACCACACTTGCTAGGTGGTAGCTTTAAATCGGCCGCGGTCCATTAGTACATGTCGGACCCGCATGTCGCCACTGTCAGGGATCGCAGACCGAGTGCCACCACAAGGCAGGTCTCGAGATACGGGCTAGCACTCGCCCCAGTTGTACGGACGACTTTGCTAGCGACTACATGGACGAAGCATTGCTCATTAGCCGAGCCAATAGTCAGAATAGCCTTCAGCTAAGTCAATGGCTACGACCTATCAAGGCGCCATTAGTAACATTGCATGTATCTAAAGAGTCTCACTTGTATCGCCACAATCTCCAGATGTATCAAAAAGATGAATTAAAGTTAAGTATTCCAGAAGCTATGTACTTTTCTTTACAGCATTCATCACGTATCCTGTTTCAGACCTCACGCACCCTGCTTTAACTTAGCGCATGCCTTTCGGCTTCCTCTCATTGTGTCTAGGCTGTCATGTCTAGACACAATAATTTTTGGCGACGAGTCAACGGAAACGGTCTTGTTCTTTCTAATTGCTTACATTTACTTGTGTCATGGCTTCGCCAGATGTACTGTCCGAATTTTATCGCTTGCAGAATCAGCAGACGCAGGCGTTATTGGATGCCCTTGGACAGCTCGTCCAGGGTCAACGAGCACTGCAAAACGATGCGGCAGCCGCCGCTTCACCGCTATCGCAGCCACAACATGCTGTTGCACCCACTTTCCGGCAGTTTGACCCAGCTCAGGAAACATGGACGGAGTGGTCACGCCAGTTTGGATTTCATCTCGCCGCCTACAGAATTCAAGGTAACGAGCGGCAGCCTCATTTATTGTCGTGTGTAGGGGTGCAAACGTACCATGTGATAGTGAAATTGTTTCCCCGACGCGACGTAGCAACTCTGTCCTACGAAGAAATTTTGTCGGCATTGGACGCCTATTTCAAGGAAACAGTTAATGTAGTTGCAAAAAGGTATACTTCCTTTCATACAAAACGTACGGCTGGTCAAACTAATAGGGAGTGGGTTGCAACATTGCAAGGCCTTACAAGGGATTGTGCTTTTGAGTGTGAATGTGGACTCCCTTATTCAGATACTATGGTACGTGATGCAATAGCACAGAACGTTTCTGATGTTCGCATACGGGAACAGATTTTGAAACTCGTCAATCCCTCCCTTCAACAAGTGATAGACATATTGGATAGACAAGACACGCTTGAATTTGCTCAGGAATCATTTGCAACTTCGCCAGCCATGTGTAACATTACCCGGCCCGCCGGGCGCACTGCACGGCCCGGTAAACAGCCCTCGCGCACGTCCGCGCAGCTGCCGCCACGCTCTAAGCCAGGTGTGCCGCGCCAGCATACAAATGCAGTGAAATCATGCCCGTGGTGTGCTACTAGACATTCGCGTGAAAATTGCCTGTCACGCCAAGCTATTTGCTTTTTCTGTAATAAGAAAGGACATGTTCAAAGTGTTTGCCAGAAAAAGCTCAGATCAGACAATCACAATCATTCCAGGCCTTTTGCTTCGCGCCGGAATCGAACCGAGGACACTCAGGCTCGTGGACCTTCGCCCATGGACATTCACGTAGTTAATTCCATCCCGTCCAGTGCCACTTTCTCAAACAGTGACAGTGTTTGTCCCACACAAAGTGTGCATTGACGTCGCCGGAAATCCCGTCAAGTCGCAAGTGCTTCTGTACCAGTGTCCGTTCAAATTTCACGCGAAAGTCGCTCTTGTCGTCGGCAGGACGATAAACTTTTTGTAGATTTGGACTTTAATGGCAAGGTCATACCATTCCAGCTCGATACCGGAGCTGCTGTTTCATTGATCAATCACGACACGTACCAACAACTGGGTAAACCTCCGTTACGTGCCACAAATGTTAAGTTAAATAGTTATTCAGGTCAGAATATCCCTGTGTTAGGGCAGTGCACTCTTCTTGCAACAGACAAGGGACAAACAAAACTCGTATCATTTTACGTTCTTCGTTCTTCTTCTGCAGTGAACTTGTTTGGTTTAGATTTATTTCAATTGTTTAACTTGTCTATTGTAAATCAGGTCCTATCAGTGAATCAGACTGTGCCTTCCACCAGTGTTTCTCGGCTATGTGAAGAATTTGCAGACATTTTTGCACCGGGCCTTGGTTGCGCTAAGAACTATGAAGCACGTTTGGAACTGAAAGTAAACGCGCAACCGACATTTTTCAGAGCGCGCAATGTTCCCCACGCATTGCGTGATGAGGTCGCAAGATTATTAAACGATTTAGAATCACAAGGTGTGAGTGAATGTGCGCAATGCCTCTTCCATTTCAGCTCTGCTTCATCGCTTACGCTGTAAAGGTGTTCATTTCGTCTGGACGACGAAATGCGAATGCGCCTTTCGCCAGTTGAAATCGGCGTTGCTTTCTAATACTTGCCTTATGCCATTCGATCCCCAGAAACCCCTTTTGTTGATGGTAGATGCATCTGAATTCGGGATCGGCGCTGTGCTTGCGCACAAAGATGGGTCGCATGATCGCCCTATTGCCTTTGCGTCCAAATTGCTCTCGTCTGTGCAAAGAAATTATTCACAGATAGAGAAGGAAGCTTTGGCTCTCGTGTTTGGTGTTACTAAGTTTCATGATTTCTTGTATGGTCGTCACTTTACAATCACCACAGACCACAAACCTTTGACGTCACTTTTTCATCCGAACAAGCCTGTACCTCCACGTACAGCGCAGAAATTCATTCGCTGGTCTATTTTCCTCTCGCAGTACCGCTATGATATCTTGTATCGGTCCACTGCTAAGCACGGAAACGCTGATGCGTTGTCCCGTTTACCTGTTGCTGAGGATAGAGCATTCGATTCTTCCTAACTTGCTTGCATGTTCATTGTTGCGGAAACCGATGACGTGGTCGACTCGTTTCCGATTGATTTTCGTCGTGTAGCTACAGCCACAGCTGCTGACCCTGACCTTGCTACCGTTTTGCATTTTGTTGCTACGCAATGGCCCTTGTCAAAGTCACAGATCGAGGATCCGTTGGTTCGCCGATCTTTTGCTCACAAGGAGTGACTTTTTGTTCGACGTGGTGTTTTGTTGTTGCGTTCTGATAATGATCAGTCCAGAGTCGTGGTCCCACGTTCGTTACAGTCCTCTGTTTTACGGCTTCTTCACCAAGGACATTGGGGTATAGTGCGAACGAAACAACTTGCTCGTCAGCACTGTACTTGGTTCGGAATCGATGCAGCGATTACGAATATGTGTTCTTCTTGCATGGCGTGTGCCGAACAACAATCTGCACCGCCGCAGAAAGTCTTTGCATGGCCAAAAGCCACTTCCCCTTGGCAGCGCTCGCACATCGATTTTGCTGGTCCATTCTGGAATGCTCGATGGTTGGTTCTGGTAGATGCCTTCAGTAATTTTCCTTTTGTTGTCCGGATGTCTTCCACGACGTCCTCTGCCACCATCCAAGCGTTGTCTGCTATATTTTGCATTGAAGGTCTTCCGCAGACTATTGTTTCCGACAATGGCCCACAATTCATGTCTGCAGAATTTCAGTCATTCTGCCAGGCCAATGGTATTCAACATCTGACATCCGCGCCGTTTTCGCCTCAGTCAAACGGTGCCGCTGAACGATTGGTCCGGACTTTCAAGTCACAGATGTTGAAGTTGAAAGAGTCGCATTCTCGGGAGGACGCGTTGTTGCTCTTTTTGTCATCGTATCGCTCTCAGCCCCGAGATGGTCGCTCGCCGGCTGAGTTGCTCCACGGTCGTCCTCATCGAACCTTGATGTCTTTGCTGCACCCGCCGCATCAGGTTCCTGTGCAGCAGCAGACTTCTGCTTTTGCTCCAGGCGACGTTGTATTCTATCGCAACTATCGAGGTTCACGGCGTTGGCTCGCAGGGCGCATTCTTCGCTGCCTCGGCCGCGCGATGTATTTGGTTTTGGGGGCCTCTGGTGAGGTGCGTCAGCATCTCAATCAGCTGCGCCTCTGTCGTCGCACGGGTTCTGCCGCTCCCCATCTGCTTTCAGCGACGGTGCCGTCCGGTCAGCGCCCTGGGGACCCATCTACTGGCTCGCCTCATCCCCAGGTGTTGCCGACGATGCCTTCCATTTTGCCCCATGGCGACGCGCCTCCGCCGCCGCCGCCTGTCCTCCAGCCGGCGCCGCCCGCAGTGGACGCTTCGCTGCAGCCGCCAAGCGCCTCCCTGGGTCGCGCGCCGCCGATCGCTTCCCGTGACCAGCCGTCCTCCGCCATGGAACTCTTGCCCGCTCCGGACCACATGGCGTCTTCGCGTGTCGGGTACCCCGACGCAATGGAGGTCGACCCTTCGGCCCCTCCTGTCTCTTTACGGGCGCATGCACCGCATGTTGACGTGCACCCTGGACTAGGTTTTCAGGCGTTTCCTAGATCCCCTCGGACCGAATGGCCGGGTGCGGGTGGCACAGCCTCGCCTGTTGTTAGGCTCCCCACATCATCACATACGTCAACATGGGGTCCTCCCCACGGCGGGCGGAAGCCTTATAACACGACCGTTCGCCGATTTGCGGGGGAGGAATGTGGTGTCACCGCCAGACACCACACTTGCTAGGTGGTAGCTTTAAATCGGCCGCAGTCCATTAGTACATGTCGGACCCGCGTGTCGCCACTGTCAGGGATCGCAGACCGAGCGCCACCACAAGGCAGGTCTCGAGATACGGGCTAGCACTCGCCCCAGTTGTACGGACGACTTTGCTAGCGACTACATGGACGAAGCATTGCTCATTAGCCAAGCCAATAGTTAGAATAGCCTTCAGCTAAGTCAATGGCTATGACCTAGCAAGGCGCCATTAGTAACATTGCATGTATCTAAAGAGTCTCACTTGGATCGCCACAATCTCCAGGTGTATCAAAAGGATGGATTAAAGTTAAGTATTCCAGAAGCTACGTACTTTTCTTTATAGCATTCATCACGTATCCTGTTTCAGGCCTCACGCACCCTGCTTTAACTTAGCGCATGCCTTTCGGCTTCCTCTCATTGTGTCTAGGCTGTCATGTCTAGACACAACATGGACGATAACTAGTATGGACAAGAAGAGAATAGAAGCTTTCGAAATGTGGTGCTACAGAAAAATGCTGAAGATAAGGTGGGTAGATCACGTAACTAATGAGGAGGTATTGAATAGGATTGGGGAGAAGAGAAGTTTGTGGCACAACTTGACTAGAAGAAGGGATCGGTTGGTAGGACATGTTTTGAGGCATCAAGGGACCACAAATTTAGCATTGGAGGGCAGCGTGGAGGGTAAAAATCGTAGAGGGAGTCCAAGAGATGAATACACTAAGCAGATTCAGAAGGATGTAGGTTGCAGTAGGTACTGGGAAATGAAGAAGCTTGCACTGGATAGAGTAGCATGGAGAGCTGCATCAAACCAGTCTCAGGACTGAAGACCATAACAACAACAACAACAACAGTGTTACACTGGAGATCTGAAAAGCTAGTGTACATTTCTTACGACCTCAATAAGATGCGATTTACTAATGTTAGTGAACCTTCTTAGTCATTGCCTATAACTCAGTGGATATATAGGAGAACCTCTGACATGGTATCGAGACAGAATGCATTACACTTACTGGATAAATATCTAGCGATGTGAGGGCGTCGCAAATACCTGTTTCATACCACGTACCTTAGCGATTTTATCATGAGGTTGCTCTGATAATATACACTCCAGCGATCACTGTCTCAGTATTTGTGTGGATAGAAAAACCACCTCATTCAGAGGTAATTTCGTACCTCAATTTATAAAGCCAGTATATCTTTTAACATGGACGCATGTGTGCACCTGGAGAACCATCACCGCTTGTGACAGTAACATACAGTAGTTGTTGGGATCGAGTTTTTTTAACTTGTGACTGATTACGTCTCTCTTTCTAGGACACAGTGGTGACACTCGCAAGAAAAACTTATGCGACATGTCCACCCATGGATGAATTTCTCTCAGTATTATTTCGTATCGCCAGCGATCAGTTATTGACGAAGTATTATACTTAGTAGTGGGGGGTGCGTGATAGGTTCACGTTGAGCATCAGGCTTATAAAGTATGTGTCTGTGCAAAGGAAATGACTATGTCTAGTCGTATGGAAGGTATGGATTTGATGTGGAGTACTAGAGCCACAGTCGTGAACAGAGAGTATTTCCGATACTTTGCTCATTGTCGAATGTCATTCAACTGAGACTGCAATCGTAACATTTGGTTGCAAGTACAGGGGTAAAATATATTTGTGACCGATTTCTTAGGATAAACATTCTACCTGTGCGTGTTTGGCCTGCAGGTCTGGTGACCTGTGTGGGGGTGATTCATGTTTCCCATTGACGGTAGGAGCTGTCAGACTGGAGATGCCTGTCCTCTAGACAGCCGAATAGCGAACTAATACTTAGTATGTGTTGGATAGCTTTCGTGATTGCGTGGAATTTGAGAAGATGGAATACGGAGGTGCTTTGTGCTGGATCATTATTCCCTCCCATGTAATTTGTTCAGTTGACTGCTTCTGCACATTTCGCGCCTTTATTTAGTTGACAGAAGATCGATTGTGGTGTGTGCATCTGGCATGTGGAAGACACGTTTGCCGGTTCTCTAGACATGAGAAACACTTTAGTTGACCTTGTAAATTATAGGGATGATTTGGAATCTACTACATGACCAAAATCGGCATTCGAGAGTGGAAATATCAGTTTCTTTTATTTGTTTCGAGTTGCCGAGTAAATGCCCCACCTAGCTAAAGTTTTGTGTTTGTAGAGAAATAATTTCCAGTCTATATCTTGGGAATTACGTTGCACTAGAGATCTGTAGGATAGTGCTTACTGCTTGATATCGAAAAGTACCGCGAAAATGGTATAATCTTATGGTGAACCATGCGAAAATACGTGTTTTCTCGTAATCCCCGAGTCTGGAGATGTGTGTAGAAAAGCGAGAAAGTTAGGAATCAGGTTCGGACCAGAAACAGTAATGTGTTTGTGCCGTGGGGAAACGAGCCCGCATTTATAGAACAGTTCTGAGAGCGACTTTTGTCCGCTGAGAGTGCTCTGGTCGCGAGGTGCAGGGTGGATGACTTGTGATCATCAGTTGCAGGAAGATATCTAGTGCTGTGAGAAGTATACAGGATGGTCCATTGATCGTGACCGGCCCAAATATCTCACGAAATGAGCGTAAAATGAAAAAACTACAAAGAACGAAACTTGTCTAGCTTGAAGGGGGAAACCAATTTGTGATTATTACAGTGCCATCTGTCATAAAGCGAAGAAAGTGGTCCAACTAAAACATTCATATTTATTTACATACTACACTAATATGAAATAAACAATGGGGGTTCCTATTTTAAACAATGTAGTTGATATCCATTTGGCCTATGGCAGGGCTATCTAGCGGGCCAACCATAGCGCCATCTGGTTTCCCCCATCAATCTAGAGAAGTTTCGTTCTTTGTAACTTTTTCGTTTGATGCTTATTTCGTGAGATATTTGACGCGGTCTCTATCAGTGGACCACCCTGTATGCAGTACTGTTCGTCTTCGCGGTATATGTATGAATGATGTGAAAGGAATGATTTTGTTTGGTGCAGTATATGAATTGTATGTTTACTACATTGACACAGTACACAGTGATATATTGCTGGGTTGGAGATCGGTTTCATGCACTAATATTCAAGCTCCTGTCCTCGGTGGGAGAGCAGTGTAATTGAGTAGGAGTCTTTCCATATTTGTCGTTATGTAGGGTATGCAGTGATATATTGATGGGTCGCAGGGCGATTTCATGTCTAATATTCAATCTCATGTCCTCGGTGGGAGGGCAGTGTAAACGAGTTAGAGTCTTTCGGTATTTGACTATATGTATGGTAGTTTGTAAGATTAAATTGCCAGTGCAATATGGCGAGCTGAGTAAAACAACTGCTGAAAGTCTCGTCTGCAGAAGGAAAAAAGGCTGATGGTGCTTCGATACTGGCGGCATTAGTAATTCGGCTGGTAAATTCGACAAGAGCCAAGCATAATGCTCGATTCATTCCCATCCTTTGTGCTGGGGTATAGGAGCCTCTATATAGTGGGGGGAACATTTGTGTGTGTTGAAAGCATGAAGGGTAACATGTGATGGATGGAGTAGCCCTTAGGTCCATGAGGAAGACTGCATTCAACCCTTTCCTACGATATTTCCATAAACTGGTTCTATAAGGGCAAGAATTTCCATGTATACAACCTGCGACATCAAGAAAGCGAATGTTAACTATTTCCGGGACACTATTCAATTCCCGTGAGGTCGACTTGGTACATTTTTTTTACATAGTCATGTGAAATCAGTGTAAGACTGAGAACATTGCTAGATGTGCTTGTGATGGTATGTAGCTATGTGTTGTGTACTGTTTCTCCTGGGTGGACTTGGGTTTGAGAAAATGTAAACTAAATAATATGATAAATTTTATAAATAATTGACAAGTACGCCAAAGAAGAAGAGATAGAACTACAACGGACATGTTATTCCATGGACTCTTGCACTTCTATGCATGAACTATCTTTCCTTTGTCATTCACTTATCTTATCTGCTTGGATTCAGACCTAAGAGGACGTTCTTGTGTGAAGCTCATCTTGCTGTACTGGCTTATAATATAAGTTGTACTTAAAACCCGAAAAATATAATTGTTATTTTGTCAAAAGAATTTGTGTATGTGGTCAATCGACTGTGAATCTGGTATCTCTATTGCCTTAAGTAGATATGGGCCTTAACAAAGAATTTTCGTTGTTAGACGCCATCTTAGAAAAATCTTTAACATTTTTCTTTTAGTTCACCTACGAAACGTGCCGTCGGTTAGGACAATTAACTGTATTTCAGATCCCACAAGACCAGAGGCAGCTACTAATAATTTAACAATTTTATTTGCAGATTTTCTTTATATAACGAGATAACATCCCAGGCAGAAAAGGTCTGGTTACAAGACTCCAGTTCCATTATAGGATTTCATTTGTAGATGCTACTCTTGTTACCTTATATTGGGGAATCGAGACGAAACCACAGTAAGTTACATATTACAGTAGTGTTCATCAAACAGACTTGGCAAATATTCTCTGATGCAATTAGCACACGACTTCTCACGAACCTGGAATAATAACCATAGTGTTGGGAAATAAGAAAAGGACAATTAACTAACGATGATTACGTAACTACCCTGAGAACTGAGTGATTATACATGTTGGGCTAAATTAAACAACATATTACACTGTTAATAATATTCTTACATTAGTTTTTTTTTATGCTGGGCCATTGCGTTAATGTGTGTTTCTTTTTTATATAAGTCACAGCTCATATTTTATTTTATTACATTACAGTAATAGTCACAAAATAATAAAAATTTTTATTTTATTGCATTACAGTGGCATTGAGTCAGTCTCACTGGGCAGTTAAGTACATCTCTCATGTCGCGCTAGGAACAATGCACCCTGTGCTACTCTTTCGTCAACCGTAAAGACACGTCCTGCCCGGAGGCACCTCGCATATGGGAGCTGGATGAGAGCACCTTGGAGTTGTGTGATGTCAGTATAACACTGACTATATACCTGAAAATAGAGGCAGCTTTCACATGTGTCCAGCGGCGGCTCGCAGTTGTGGCGGCGTGCGCGCCCCTGGAACGTCTGCACTCCTGTCTGGTCACATCTGCAACAGTGTCTAGGTGAACACGTATTTCGAGAGGAATTTCTCAGTTGTCAAGTATGAAAGGGATGGCGCTGCCTCATGTGTGCAGGCATCTGTGTGTTGTTTGACAGCTGACGACCGCGTCACTTTGTGGGGACTGCCGCTAACCTCATGTGTGGTCCAGTGAACAGGGGGTGGCGGACGGTGCTTGCACAGCGTTGATTGCGTGTCTGTATTTTGTGAGCGAGCCTGTAGGCTGTGCTACGCGCTATTTGGACAGTTTAGGAGTTGATTTCGTGTCTACACATCTGTGTACTGCATTACTTGCTAGCAGTTTGTATGTGTGTACTGAAATTATTTCTGCAATTTACGAGAAGTTTGCGTGTCTGCAGAGCGTTATTTAGGAGTAGTTTACAGGTCTGTGGGCTGCGCGGCGTGACCCCAAGCGTGTGTTTTGTATCACTGTGATAAATATACTCCATCCCTAAATAAATTGTTCCAAAATAGATAAAGTACACTCCATCTCTCCAGCAGCCCAGTGCAGGCTGCGTCCTTTTCCCACGAATTCCTACTAGGAGGTGGCGGTTGGGTGACATAGGTTAGCGGAGGTAGCCCAGGTGACCTATCTTCCCGTCATTTTCTTAGGTTAGTAGAGATAATCGAGGTGTGATGCATTATCGTGTTGGAATTTGAACTTACCACCATTTTTCTGGGGGAGGGGAGGGGGCCATACCCCCCTTGCCCCAATACTCGTGACGTGTGACACTGACTTGTATATGAGTAAAACGGGAAGACCCCCACCCCTCCTATTAGTTCTGCAACAGCGTTGGTGCAAGCACTTTAAAAATATACATGTACAGAGATAACCCTAGACCAATTCCTAGGCAGCTGCAGGCACGCAACCCCTTCGACATCTCAGGTGCCAGATGTCTACATCTACATCTACATCCATACTGCGGAATCCACCATTCGGTGCGTGGCGGAGGGTACCTCATACCACAACTAGCATTTTCTCTCCCTGTTCCACTCCCAAACAGAACGAGGGAACAATGACTGCCTATATACCTCTGTACGAGCCCTAATCTCTCTTGTCTGATCTTTGTGGTCTTTCCGCGAAATATAAGTTGGCGGCAGTAAAATTGTACTACAGTTAGCCTCAAGTGCTGGTTCTCTAAATTTCCTCGGTAGCGATTCACGAAAAGAACGCCCCCTTTCCTCCAGAGACTCCCACCCGAGTTCCTGAAGCATTTCCGTAACACTCGCGTGATGATCAAACCTACCAGTAACAAATCTAGCAGCCCGCCTCTGAATTGCTTCAATGTCCTCCCTCAATCCGACCTGATAGGGATCCCAAACGCTCGAGCAGTGCTCAACAATAGGTCGTATTAGTGTTTTATAAGCGGTCTCCTTTACAGATGAACCACATGTTCCCAAAATTCTACCAATGAACCGAAGACGACTATCCGCCTTCCCCACAACTGCCATTACATGCTTGTCCCACTTCATATCGCTCTGCAATCTTACGCCCAAATATTTAATCCACGTGACTGTGTCAAGCGCTACACTACTAACGGAGTATTCAAACATTACGGGATTCTTTTTCCTATTCATCTGCATTAATTTACATTTACCTATATTTAGAGTTAGCTGCCATTGTTTACACCAATCACAAATCCTGTCCAAGTCATCTTGTATCCTCCTACAATCACTCATCGACGACACCTTCCCGTACACCATCATCAGCAAACAGCCGCACATTGCTATCCACCCTGTCCAAAAGATCATTTATGTAAATAGAAAACAACGCGGTCCTACCACACTTCACTGGGGCACTCCAGATGATACCCTCACCTCCGATGAACACTCACCATCGAGGACAACGTACTGGGTTCTATCAGACGCCAGCAAAAGAGGCTGTAGAGCAGCAGTGTAGCGCCACACTGCTGTAGGCTGGCCAACATAGTCACTGGAAGAGCCTGTAGAAGATAGCTGCCGACTTATTGACGAGGCACTGCCAGTGTTGTCCACCCAGGGTGGAAAACATTTACTACAGCCTACCATATGTCCCTGTCCTAGTCTGTGCCAGCTTCCCTCTCACTATCAGCGTCGGTTCCTTTTTCTCACGTTGACAGTATTACAGTGCCAAGTCACACGAAAGAACATTATTGCGCTTTATTTCGAAAGTTGGCATGTGTGCATAGGGGCACGTGATTTTTTCGTTATCTACAGGAACGTAGAACAGGGAAGATGAAACAACCACGGATCTGTGAAAGTGATACGAACAGAGGTAAGGGACACAGAAATAAGTGTATGCAAAGATCAAAATATGAAAAACTACGGTCTCAGCTCTACCATCTTAATAGGAGATTTTCAGTAGTGAATCGTGAATTTAATCCACGTTGGGTCCTAAGATGTAACTTTTTAAGCATTATCTTGGGCAGCAATTTGCAAAGTGCTTTATCTTTTTTTTATATAACTGTGCTTGTATATGTTACTTTGCAAGTTCCATAATTTTGGTCATAGATATATCGTATCTACGAAATTAGTGGTGCTGAGACTATTTTTCCTCTATAAAATATTAACATAAACATTTGATTGTCATTTCAGTTACATTATTGAATTCCTCAAGTCGTTGCAGCAAAGCATTGCAGAACCCTGTACCGACAGGCATATCAGTGAGAAATGTAGTATACCGAGTGATCAAAGAGTCAGTATAAATTTGAAAACTTAATAAACCAAGGAATAATGTAGATAGAGAGGTAAAAATTGACACACATGCTCTGAATGACATAGGGTTTATTAGAATACAAAAAAACAAAGTTCACAAAATGTCCGACAGATGGCGCTGGTCAGCAAAACGTCAGTGACTGCTCACGACAATCGTGTATAAAAGGAGCTGTAATGAGAGAGAGAATCAGAACAGCTTAATTCCCGTCGCTCCGTGATCTTCCTCTCCCTGGACCTCGAACGTGCTTATGACCGCGTATGGCATTCCAGTCTCCTCTTCAAGCTCCAAACCTTCGCCCTTCCCATTAACTACGTCCATCTGATCGGCTCCTTTCTCTCCCACCGTCCTTCCTACGTCACCATCTATAGCATGGATTCCTACTCCTTTTTTCCCTCCGCCGGTGTGCCCCAAGGCTCCGTCCTCTCCCCCCTTCTGTACCTTTTGTATATGGCGGACATGCCGCCGCCGTCATCCCCCGTCCACCTTCTCCAGTTTGCCGATGACACCGCCTTCCTTGCCCTTGCCCCCACCCTGCAGCGCTCCCAACACCTTCTCCAATCCCATCTTGACTGGTTCACCGCTTGGTGCAACCAGTGGTTGCTCAAGGTCAATCCCTCCAAAACACAGGCAATCATTGTAGCCAAAACCACCCCTTCCTTCCACCTCCTTGATTTCTATCTCACCATCTATGGCCGTCCTACCACCCTCACCCCCACCCTCAAATACCTTGGCATCACCCTCGACCGTCGCCTCTACTGGACCCCCCCTCTCCAGACAATCCAAGCCAAGGCATGCTCCCGACTCCGACTCCTCAAGCTCCTTTCCGGCCGTACGTGGGGTCTGGACCCCTCCACCATCCTCCACACCTATAAATCCCTCATTCGCCCTATCCTTTGTTACGCCCATCTGGCCTGGATCTCCACCCCCCCCCCCCCCCTACCTTTTATAAATCCCTTCAAATTCTTGAACTCCATGTTCTCCGCCTCACATATCGCATCCGTCTCCTCTCCCTCACGCGGATCCTGTACGATCTCATTCCGTTCCCCCACCTCCTCCTTTTCCTTGAAAGGATACGGATCCTGTACACCTCCCACAAACTCGATCCTCCTCACCCGCTTGTCCCGCCCATCCTCTCCCACCCTCGCCCACTGCAGTGGCTGTATTCCCACGTCCCACCTGGTCTCCATCTCTCCACCCTCCTTACCCTCTCCCCAGGTGGCTTCCGCCAGCTCCCCCTCCCTGATGATGTCCTCCTCCCCTCCATCTACCCCTCCTATCAACTTTGATCCTCCCTGCACCCACTTCCTGTGTCCTTTCCCTTAAGCACCCTCCCTCCCTTCTCTTTCTTTTCCCCATCCCCTCCCTCCACCCCTCTTCCCCCAGGCTTCCCCTCCCCCTTCCTCCTTTCCCCCTATCTCCCCTGCCCATGGCATCTGCTCTCCCCTCTCACTCTCCCACCCCCCCCTCCTCTTCTCTTGGCAGGTCCCCGGACTCGTACACAGTTAGTGAACATTCGCGTGCCGGAGGTCAACGCCTCGTGCTCTGTGTGTGCCGTCGTTTTGTGCTTAAGTGGTTCAGTGTTATTCGTTCTGTGCACCTACGTTCACGTGTGACAATTTTCGTCTATGTATGTGTCCAAGTGTCTGAACAAATTTTATCTTGGACTCTACGCCCGTGAATGGCTCTATGTATTTTAAAAAGTGTTTGTCTCCGTTTATATGTCCACCATATTTTTCTCTCACATTGTCTTCATTTGTATCTTTTGTGTTTCTCTGAGGCCAAAGAGCGGCGTAAAGCAAAAAAAAAAAAAGAGAGAGAGAGAATCAGATGCGCCAGCAGTCGCAGCATGTTGACGTTACCTGAAAAGGCGCTTCTAGTAAAGCTGTATTATCAGAATGGGGAATGCGCTAGTTCAGCGTTACGATCCTATCGCCTTAGGAAGGCGATTCGAACGGTAAAGGTCCGTTGACAAATGCACCTGTGGCAAGAATGAGTTCGAATTTCGAAGCCACGGTTTGTTTAGACGATAGACCCCTAAGTGGCCGATCGAGCACAAGGCGTAATACTGCTGAGACGGTTCAGGAAGAAATGGAGACTTTAGCGGGTTCGTCTACACACGGGGAAGTCAGCGCTCGTGCAGTCGCACGTCGCACCGGCATTCCATACACTACTTTTTGGTTGGCACTGAGGCGCACCCTCCGATGCTATCCGTACAAAATCCATCGGCATCATGAAATGTTACCTGGTGATTTAGTGAAGCGGTGGGCATTTGCGGTGTGGGCGTTTCAAAAGATGGCGGAAGATGACGACTGGTTGAGTAACGTGTTGTTGACCGACGAAGCTCAATTCACACTCCGAGGGTCTGTCAACGCCCACAACTGCAGAATTTAGGATACCGAAAATCCTAGAACTGTCGTGGAAACTCCATTGCACTACGAGAAAGTCACGGTATGGGTTGGATTTACCACATCTACCGTTATCGGGCCTTTTTTCTTCGAGGAAATGCTTGAGTCTGGTTTTGTAACTGCTACCGTGACGGGTGAGAGGTACGCCGATATGTTACAGAATCGCATCATCCCCAGCCTGGCTGATAAACACCTGCTGGAACGTACGATGTTTATGCAGGATGGCGCTCTACCCCATATTGCTAGACGCGTGAAAGATCTCTTGCGTTCGTCGTTTGGTGATAATCGTGTGCTCAGCCGCCACTTTTGTCATGCTTGGCCTCCCAGGTCCCCAGACCTCAGTCCGTGCGATTATTGGCTTTGAGGTTACCTGAAGTCGCAAGTGTATCGTGATCGACCGACATCTCTAGGGATGCTGAATGACAACATCCGACGCCAATGCCTCACCATAACTCCGGACATGCTTTACAGTGCTGTTCACAACATTATTCCTCGACTACAGCTATTGTTGAGGAATGATAGTGGACATATTGAGCATTTCCTGTAAAGAACATCATCTTTGCTTTGTCTTACTTTGTTATGCTAATTATTGCTATTCTGATCAGATGAAGCGGACATTTTATGAAACTTTTGAATTTTTTTGGTTCTAATAAAACCCCATGACATTCCAAGCATGTGTGTCAATTTGTACCTCTCCACCTACATTATTCCACGATTTATTCAGTTTTCAAGTTTATACTGACTTTTTGTTCACCCGGTACATTAAAGTCCTGAATGAGTAACCACTAGCCCAAAAGTGATGGATGATGACCAGTCTGGATGTAATTGGTACACAGAATCTGAGAATAGTACTGGTCTTACCTACTGTCGGACGAATGAGTTTTTAAACGATGTATTCAAAATTGTGTTTCGGCGTTCTGCTTACGGTATGTATTCGGTATGAATTCACTACTTAAAATTTCCAAATCGGTTGGATAACTTAGAAAAGGCCTCACCCACAAAGTCCAGTTTCTCTTTTTCTTGCTAACATTTTGCCTTGTGGAATGGAACGCAAAGGGGCCTCACTCACTTGCAGTATCTCACTTCGTGATCGCAGGGTGACCCGGAAATGTATTGTCACAAATATTGGCGGCCCACAGGGGCGGCAAGGTCGCCGTACATGTGGTAGTGGCTTCAATGTTGCCGGGTAATATTGACGGTTTATAGAGTCGGCACCACGAAGATCTTAAGGCCCGTGTAGACAACATAGTGAACGCATTATTGTGATCAAGATAGACACGAAGCCCATGCCTACTACAGTAGTACAAGTTTATATGCCAACTATTTCTGCAGATGATGAAGAAATTGATGAAATGTATGAGGAGATAAAACAAATTATTAAGGTAGGGAAGGGAGACGAAAATTTAATAGTCATGGGAGACTGGAATTCGAGAGTAGGATAAGGGATAAAAGGAAGCATAGGAGGTGAATATGGATTGGGGGTAAGAAATGAAAGAGGAAGCCGTCTGGTAGAATTTTGCACAGAGCGTAACTTAATCATAGCTAACACTTGCTTCAAGAATCATAAAAGAAGGTGGTATACATGGAAGAATCCTGGAGATACTAGAAGGTATCAGATAGATTATATAATGGTAAGACAGAGATTTAAGAACCAGGTTTTAAATCGTAAGACATTTCCAGGGGCAGATGTGAACTCTGACCACAATCTATTGGTTATGAACTGTAGATTAAAACTGAAGAAACTGCAAAAAGGTGGGAAATTAAAGAGATGGGACCTGGATAAACTGACTAAACCAGAGGTTGTACAGAGTTTCAGGGAGAGCATAAGGGAACAATTGTCAGGAATGGGGGAAAGAAATACAGTAGAAGAAGAATGGGTAGCTCTGAGGGATGAAGTAGTGAAGGCAGCAGAGGATCAAGAAAGTAAAAAGACGAGGGCTAGTAGAAATCCTTAGGTAACAGAAGAAAGACTGAATTTAATTGATGAAAGGAGAAAATATAAAACTGCAGTAAATGAAGCAGGCAAAAAGGAATACAAACGTCTCAAAAATGAGATCGACAGGAAGTGCAAAATGGCTAGAGGATAAACGTAAGGATGTATAGGCTTATCTCACTAGGGGTAAGATAGATACTACCTACAGGAAAATTAAAGAGACCTTTGGAGAAGAGAGAGCCACTTGCATGAATATCAAGAGCTTTGATGGAAACCCAGTTCTAAGCAAAGAAGCGAAAGCAGAAAGGTGGAAGGAGTATATAGAGGGTCTATACAAGGACGATGTACTTGATGACAGTATTATGGAAATGGAAGAGGATGTAGGTGAAGATGAAATGGGAGATATGATACTGCGTGAAGAATTTGACAGAGCACTGAAACACCAGAGTCGAATCAAGGCCCCGGGAGTAGACGACATTCCATTAGAACTACTGACAGCCTTGGGAGAGTCAGTCCTGACAAAACTCTACCATCTGGCGAAAAAGATGTATGAGACAGACGAAAACCCCTCAGACTTCGAGAAGATTATAATAATTCCAATCCCAAAGAAAGCAGGTGTTGACAGATGTGAAAATTACCGAATTATCAGTTTAATAAGCCACAGCTGCAAAATACTAACACGAATTCTTTACAGACGAATGGAAAAATTGGAAGAAGCCGACCTCGAGGAAGGTCAGTTTGGATTCCGTAGAAATGTTGGAACGCGTGAGGCAATACTGACACTACGACTTACCTTAGAAAATAGATTAAGGAAAGGTAAACCTACGTTTATAGCATTTGTAGACTTAGAGAAAGCTTTTGACAATGTTGACTGCAAACCTGTCTTTCAAATTCTAAAGTTGGCAGGAGTAAAATACAGGAAGCGAAAGGCTATTTATAATTTGTACAGAAACCAGATGGCAGTTATAAGAGTCGAGGGGCATGAAAAGGATGCAGTGGTCGGGAAGGGAGCGAGGCTGGGGTGTAGCCTCTCCCCGATGTTATTCAATCTGTATATTGAGCAAGCAGTAAAGGAAACGAAAGAAAAATTCGGAGTAGGTATTAAAATCCATGGATAAGAAATAAAAACTTTGAGGTTCGCCGATGACATTGTAATTCTGTCAGAGACAGCAAAGGACTTGGAAGAGCAGTTGAACGGAATGGATAGTGTCTTGAAAGGAAGATATAAAATGAACATCAAAAAAAGCAAAACGAGGATAATGGAATGTAGTCGAATTAAGTCGAATGACGCTGAGGGAATTAGATTAGGAAATGAGACACTTAAAGTAGTAAAGGAGTTTGGCATTTAGGGAGTGTAATGGTACTTGAATTACGTAACCATTATGGTACCTCACCTGAACCTCTCGATACTAGCAATCTTCTACTGTATTTCTGTAAAGTAGTTGACATATTTTTGAAACAACATTCAGATATGATTTCATTAATGTAAAGGTACTTTGATACATCGATATGTTTGTATTGCAATGATATTATTCTTGTGTGTATTCTTTCGTCACTATGATCTTTGACGTACTTGTAACTCCGATTTTTGGGCGCGCAAGCGATTATTAGTTGTTAGAGAGTAGGACGTTGAGAAGGTCAAGTCTTGGACGTCATGTTGGACAGAAGCAAATTCTAGCCAGCTTATAAAATGTGAACTTTAACAGTGAGGAAGATGTTTTCAGGTATGTTTTGTATTGTGAAGTGATGTTTTGTGTGTTACGTGATACTGCTACGAAAGTAATAAAAAGGAAGTGTAACTTAAATTCGGAGTGCTGATTATTTTTTTACATCACCATTGTGCTAACTTTCAAAGGTTTAATCTTCAAGAATGGTTTGTGAAGCGCATTTACAAAACTTTTGAATATAGCAGAATAAAACCTAGGCCTCTTTGCATCCGAGCTTGGAATCATCACCACCTAGATTTTCGACGATTGAGCCATGATTTTACAACGAGACCAGCGTGGGAAACACGAAAAGATGAGTGCCTAGTTTATTCATTATTACATGAAATGGCTTTATTAACTGTGCTCTAATGACACCTGCCACATAAAAACTTTGTTGTTGCCCGAAAATGCAGTATTTAGCAGCGTGAGCAACACCACAATCATTATTAATTTTTGGTCTTTGTTGTGGTAGGGTTGTTAGATGGGCAAAATAACTGATGATGGCCGAAGTAGAGAGGATATAAAATGTAGACTGGCAAAGGCAAGGAAAGCGTTTCTGAAGAAGAGGAATTTGTTAACATCGAGTATAGATTTAAGTGTCAGGAAGTCGTTTCTGAAAGTATTTGTATGGAGTGTTGCCATGTATGGAAGTGAAACATAGACGATAAATAGTTTGGACAAGAAGAGAATAGAAGCTTGCGAAATGTGGTGCTACAGAAGAATGCTGAAGATTAGATGGGTAGATCACATAACTAATGAGGAGGTATTGAATAGAATTGGGGAGAATAGGAGTTTGTGGCACAACTTGACAAGAAGAAGGGACCGGTTGGTAGGAGATGTTATGAGGCATCAAGGGATCTCAAATTTAGTATTGGAGGGCAGCGTGGAGGGTAAAAATCGTAGACGGAGACCAAGCAGATTCAGAAGGATGTAGGTTGCAGTAAGGACTGGGAGATGAAGCAGCTGGCACAGGATAGAGTAGCATGGAGAGCTGCATCAAACCAGTCTCAGGACTGAAGACCACAACAACAACAAAGGCCCGTGTAGACGTGCTTCAGCGTCGCAACGTCTTCTCGGTACAGACGTGTTTTTGGAAGGTCCACCGACAGGACGCCGCCGCGGCGCCCCGACGCCTGCCCCCACCCCGGCGGCTGCACGTCACGCCGCGGGCCCGACCTGCCCCAAGCAGGCGGGGCGCCGGCGTGCAGTGCTGCGCGCGCCGCCCCAGCAGCCGCACGCCAGGCGGAGGCGGCAGCGGCTTGGCTCACTCTCAGCGCCAGGAGCTGCCGGGCCGCCACCTGCGCGGCCGCTGCCGAGTACAGTGTCTGCGCGTTGCTACCCCACGGACATCTCTGCGTTCCCTGTCAAGTGCCTGAAGTGATCTGTGGCAACCAGCGAGTAGCCGAGTAGCCCTATCTGTTGCAAAAGGCACACGTCGCCAGAAGAGACCTTCGTGTATTACGATTGACTCGGTAGTGAAAGAGACGGCTCAGCTGACAGTTTCAAAGGCGGGTCAGCAGAACCTACGTCGATCTGTGTACACTGTAGGTCGTCACAACAGGTCGCTCGTGTTCGCACTGCGACCAGAATTTGCTAGCGACAGTCCGCGTGAGGAGCGGACGCCGAGCTTTCTCCACGCACACGCGACTTCTAACGCGCGCAGACGTCACCGTAAGTATCGCACTGCATGAGACTGCCTTTATCCAGGAGTATCCGCTCCGTGAGCAGCTCCAACGTACGTCGATAACTTGTCACTGAGATTGCTTACTTGTCTTTGACATTAATCACGTTTTTGTTGCATTCAAAAAGTGTGACGCTAATGGACAGTCCGGTAGCGAATATTTGAAAAGTGGAAACGGGTTACGAACCTGAATCCTTGCCATCGCTGAGCACTGACCCACTGTTCGCATTATCTGAACACTCCGCACGGATCGTCGGGGTTTCAGCTTGTCGCTACTCGCTCCTAGTAACATATCGTCTCGTTCAGGTAGTCTTTCAAACATCACTATATCCGTATTGACATCTTCAACTTTTGTAGTCCTGTCTTCCTCATTTGCGTGTAATATTACGGTATATTGATAATTTTTACTTATGGACCGTCTGATAGCAACTGAATAAAACACAATTTTAGTGCCATACGCGTTTCGCCTTTATTTTCTGCAAGGCATCATCAGTGGCAGGTTGCGTGGACAATTTATAACATGTTACGCTCCTGATGCATTTTTGGTGTTCAAAAATGGTTCAAATGGCTCTGAGCACTATGGGACTTAACATTTGGGGTCATCAGTCCCCTAGAACTTAGAACTACTTAAACCTAACTAACCTAAGGACATCACACACATCCATGCCCGAGGAAGGATTCGAATCTGCGACCGAAGCGGTCGCGAGGTTCCAGACTGTAGCGCCTAGAACCGCTCGGCCACTCCGGCCGCCATTTTTGGTGTTGTTCTTCTTCTTATGCAGGACAATTTGCGGTTTTTTCCACATTCCACAGCACTATGAGCTGAATGCTTGTTTCAGTTGAATGTTTTTTTTTTCATTGAAACAAGCCTTCAGTTCATAGTACTGTGAAATGTGGGGAAAACCAAAATTGTCATGAATAGGAAGAAGAACAACACCAAAAATGCATCAGGAGCAGAATATGTAAGAAATTGTCCACGCAACCTCCAGAAAATAAAGGCGAAACGCGTATGGCACTAAAATTCTGTTTTATTCAGTTGCTGTCAGACGGTCCGTAAGTAAAAATTATCAATATACCGTAAAATCACTATATCCTTTCATATTTCCAAGTTCTGTGGCTTTATACTCACGATCATTATGGAATCTGTGTTGTAGAGCGTCATTCTGAAGTAAACAGTATTGGAAGGCATTCCTTGTCGTCTTAAGGCTAGTCCTGTCACCCTGGCCTTTCTTCTAGTTAGTCTTTCCACATGTTTCTTCCCTCACAGATTCTCTAGACAACCAACGTCTTTCTCATCATTCCACTTAATTTCACCCGTCATTCTACGCAGATGTCAACTGACTTTCAAATCGTTCACGATTCACTATCCTGCAGTGTTTCGCTCCGCACACCAATTACCAGGTATTTTCCTTACTCTAATTAAGGCTTTCGTTTAATACTATTGGACTCTTTTTTTGGCGATGAATGTCCCCACTACTTCTTCCTTCTGCTTTTTATATTCTCAGTGCTTCCTCAATAAAGCGTTATTTTCCTTTCAATGCAGCAGACGTCCCCGCTGTCCATACTAAATTTACCGCTACTTTCGTTTCTGCCACGCACTTTCCACTTTCTTTTTGGTCTTCTCTCAGTCTGTATTCTGTGTTTCTCTGTTAATTCCTTTCAACAGACCCTGTAATTCTTCCTCATTTTCACTCACTATACCAACGTCGTCTACGAATCTAATCACAGACGTTCTTCCACCACGAGTTTCACGCGCACTTCTCAACCCTTCTTTCATTTTCTTCATTGCTCCTTCGATAAGTAGATCGAACAGCAGAGCGGAAACAAGACAACCTTGTCTAATCCGAGCACTTTGTCTTCTATTCCTATTATGTACAGGCTGTAAACAATGTTTTCAATGTATCACAGTGGTGTTCGAGAAGTCTGGACGAATATATCGATAATCGAGACTTGTGGTGTGGCAAGCTGGGAATGAACTTAGGACTGGACTATAAAACCACCAAACTCCAGCACATGAACACTGCGCGAGTTTCGGGTGACACTGAATATTAAAAACCCCTTATTCTTGCACTTACAAAACTTAAAATTCGATTTTTGTGTAAATTCGACATCAAATGTTGTGAATTTTAACAGAAGAACATTACCAATTAAATCGTTTTATTTGACTGGCCTTCTTGCTACAAAACTACTGTGCTTGAAACGCTGTAAACGTAATTAATTTGTGTATAATGTTTACGAATTCTTTTTTTTCCTTTACACCACGAAAAAATTAATTTAGTAGTGTTAAGGAAACAGAAGAACAAGCGTAAGAAAGCGAGCCGATACTGAAAATACCGAACGGCGCGCATCGCCTGTAGCTCAGGCAGCTTCCGACGACTCTGAGAGCCGACTGCTGCCCTGCCTGAGTTACGGACCACGAGTCGGGCACGTGCCCCACGAGTGAAACCGTCCGTCCCGACTCCCCCTGCACCACTGTTGTACGTTTAACACCTTGAATACCCTTACTGCATATTACGCGTCTTTCAATATGTTGTTGTTGTGGTCTTCAGTCCAGAGACAGGTTTGATGCAGCACTCCATGCTATTCTATCCTGCGCAAGCGTCTTCATCTCCTAGTACCTACTGCAACCTACATCCTTCTGAATCTGTTTAGTGTATTCATCTCTTGGTCTCTCTCTACGATTTTTACCCTCCACGCTGCCCTCCAATACTAAATTGATGATCCCTCGATGTCTCAGAACATGTCCTACCAACCGATCACTTCTTCTAGTCAAGTTGTGCCACAAATTTCTCTGCTCTCCAATTCTATTCAATACCTCCTCATTTGTTATGTGATCTACCCATCTAATCACCAGCATTTCGAAAGCTTCTATTCTCTTCTTGTCTAAACTATTTATCGTCCATGTTTCGTTACTTACAAATGCTTTCAGAAACGACTTCCTGACACTTGAATCTATACTCGATGATAACAAATTTCTCTTCTTCGGAAACGCTTTCCTTGCCATTGCCAGTCTACATTTTATATCCTCTCTACTTCGACCATCATCAGTTATTTTGCTCCCCAAATAGCAAAACTCATTTACTACTTTGAGCGTCTTATTTCCTAATCTAATCCCCGCAGCATCGCCCGATTTAAGTTGACTACATTCCATTATTCTCGTTTTTCTTTTGTTGACGTTCATCTAATATCCTCCTTTCAAGACCCTGTCTATTCCGTTCAGCTGCTCTTCCAGGTACTTTGCTGTCTCTGACAGAATTATAATGTCATCGGCGAACCACAAAGTTTTTATTTCTTCTCCATGGATTTTAATTCCTACACCAAATTATTCTTTTGTTTCCTTTACTGCTTGCTCAATATACAGATTGAATAACATCGGGGAGAGGCTACAACCCTGTCCCATTCCCTTCCCAACCACTACTTCCTTTTCATGTCCCTCTTTCTTGTAACTGCCATCTGCTTTCTGTACAAATTGTAAATAGCCTTTCGCTCCCTCTATTTTACCCCTGCCACCTTCAGAATTTGAATGAAAGTATTCCAGTCAGCATTGTCGAAAGCTTTCTCTAAGTCTACAAATGCTAGAAACGTAGGTTTGCCTTTCCTTAGTCTAGCTTCTAAGTTAAGTCGTAGGGTCAGTATTGCCTCATGTGTCCCAACATTTCTACGGAATCCAAACTGATCTTCCCCGAGGTCGGCTTCTTTTAGTTCTTCCATTCTTCTTAAAGAATTCGTGTTAGTATTTTGCAGCAGTGGCTTATTAAATTGATAGTTCGGTAATTTTCACATCTGTCAACACCTGCTTTCTTTGGGATTGGAATTATTATATTCTTCTTGAAGTCTGAGGGTATTTTGCCTGTCTCATACGTCTTGCTCACCAGATGGTAGAGTTCTGTCAGCGCTGGCTCTCCCAAGGCCGTCAGTAGCTCTAATGGAATGTTGTCAACTTCTGGGGCCTTGTTTCGACGTAGGTCTTTCAGTGCTCTGTCAAACTCTTCACGCAATATCGTATCTCCCATTTCATCTTCATCTACATTCTCTTCCATTTTCATAATATTGTCCTCAAGAACATCGCCCTTGTATAGACCATCTATTTACTCCTTCCACCTTTTTGCTTTCCCTTCTTTGCTTGGAACTGGGTTTCCGTCTGAGCTCTTGATATTCAAGCAAGTGGTTCTCTTTTCTCCAAAGGTCTCTTTAATTTTCCTGTAGGCATTATCTATCTTGCCCCTAGTGATATGCGCCTCTACATCCTTACATTTGTCCTCTAGCCATCCCTGCTTAGCCGTTTTGTGCTTCCTGTCTATCTCATTTTTGAGACGTTTGTATTCCTTTTTGCCTGCTTCATTTACTGCATTTTTGTATTTTCTCCTTTCATCAATTAAATTCAATATTTCTTCTGTCACCCAAGGATTTCTACTAGCCCTCGTCTTTTTACCTATTTTATCCTCTGCTACCTTCACTATTTCATCTCTCAATGCTACCCAATCTTCTTCTACTGTATTTCTTTCCCCCATTCTTGTCAATTGTTCTCTTATGCTCTCCCTGAAACTCTCTACAACCTCTGGTTCTTTCAGTTTATCCAGGTCCCATCTCCTCAAATTCCCACCTTTTGGCTGTTTCTTCAATTTTAATCTGCAGTTCACAACCAATAGATTGTGGTCAGAGTCCAAATCTGCCCCTGGAAGTATCTTACAGTTTATAACCTGGTTTCTGAATCTCTATCTTATCATTATATAATCTATTTGAGACCTTCCAGTATCCCCAGGCTTCTTCCATGTACACAACCTTCTTTCATGATTCTTGAACCAAGTGTTACCTATGATTAAGTTGTGCTCTGTGCAAAATTCTACCAGTCGGCTTCCTCTTTCATTCCTTACTCCCATTCCATATTCACCTACTATGTTTCCTTCTCTCCCTTTTGCTACTCTCGATTTCCAGTCACCCATGACTATTAAATTTTCGTCTCCATTCACTATCTGAACAAATTTCTTTTATCTCATCATAAATTTCATCAATCTCTTCGTCATCTGCGGAGCTAGTTGGCATATAAACCTGTACTGCTGTGGTAGGTGTGGGCTTCATATCTATCTTGGCCACAATAATACGTTCACTATGCTGTTTTTAGTAGCTTACCCGCATTCCTATTTTCCTATTCATAATTAAACCTACTCCTGTATTCCCCCTATTTGATTTTGTATTTATAACCCTGTATTCACCTGACCAGAAGCCTGTTTCTCCTGCCACCGAACTTCACTAATTCCCACTATATCTAACTTTAACCTATCCATTTCCCTTTTCAAATTTTCTAACCTACCTGCCCGATTAAGGGATCTGACATTCCACGCTCCGATCCGTAGAACGCCAGTTCTCGTGATAAAAACGTCCTCCTGAGTAGTCCCCACCCGGAGATCCGAATGGGGGACTATTTTACCTCCGGAATATTTTACCCAAGAGGACACCATCATCATTTAACCATACAGTAAAGCTGCATGCCGTCGGGAAAAATTACGGCTTTCTGGGAATTTCTAACATCTTAAAAAATTTCACGTTTTGGAACACTGTAGGTTGACATATTCTTTGAAGGTCTCTAGATTTCTCTTAAGTCTTGCATTCAGTATCAGACTAAACGTCAGAACTACTCCTCTGCTGCCTTACTCTCTCCTGAAGTGATGTTCCGTTGCCATTTTTTATACTTATTTACACTGTTCTTGTAAGTAACTAGGGTGTATGGGCTGCCAAGCTGATCGTGCGATACTTTATCACATATGTCTGCCTTTGATATCTGTGGGAGTTTATAGGCGATGTTCTTCCGAATGTTAGATGCTATGTCTTCGGACTAATAGGCTCTACACGCTAATCCGAATAATCGTTAATTAGCATTTCCTTCAAAGATTTTACAAGTTTTGAAATACGCGATGTCGCATATATGTTGATCAGCCCACATTAATTTGTCTCCAGAAACAAATTAAAAAATATGCCAATCCAGTGATGTTTGGCTATTAAGGGAACATTAACCAACAAGATTTCCTTTCTTTTAACTTCGCTCGTTAGAAAGTTACGAGCAGCAGGAAGTTTTTTTTAAATAGCACCCTCTGTTTTTCGTTCGGTAGTACACTTGCTCTCCTTGAGAGCTGTCCAAACACGTGTCACATTGTAGTCACCATTCACGTAAACACGACGTCTTGAAAAACGTGGCACAAAACTGACTCTCCCGTACTGTGCAGACACACAGTGGGCAGCTGCCCAGTGTCACATATCTCTTCCACTCTATGGAGCTGGTAGTACACAAATGAGAACACGAGGAAAGTGCACACCAGTTATTCAGTCAAGCGTCTTTGTGCTCGCACAGAGCATCAGCTGAAGTTGGTCAAAGAGAATCAATGTCAGTTTTGTGATACGTTTTTAATAACGTCATGTGTACGTGCATGGTATACTGTGAACAAGGTTTCAGGCGAGGAAGTAGATTACAGAGGAAAAAATTGAGAGTGGTATTTAATAAAGGCGTACTGCTGTCCATATATTCGTAATGAACCAAGTTACAAGAAACGCAGTCGCCACCCCCCCCCCCCCCCCCCCCCGGTAGCTGAGTGGTCAGCGCGACAGTATGTGAATCCTAAGGGCCCGGATTCGATTCCCAGCTGGTGGTAAATTTTCTCCGCTCAGAGACTGGGTGTTGTGTTGTCCTAATCATCATCATTTCATCCCCATCGACGTGCAAGTCGCCGAAGTGGCGTCAAATCGAAAGACTTGCACCCGGCGAACGGTCTACCCTACGGGAGGCCCTAGTCACACGACAAGAAAGGCAGTCATGCTGGTTAACATTCTCCTGGTAGGTAAACCACATATCCTTGATGCCTTTAGTTTTATTTTGCTTCTGGGCAAAAAGTGAGATAAAGTGGTCTAGAGAAATGGTGCGCCCTGTACATCTATTTGGGTGGTTTCTTAGCATGTCTCTAAGAGCTCTGTCTAACTTTGGCTATAATAATAGATCACCTATTGCTTCCAAACCGACACCCACATACATAGTTTACCAGCATATATCCTATGCTTTCCGTCCGCAGCTCGTGGTCGTGCGGTAGCTTTCTCGCTTCTCACGCCCGGGTTCCCGGGTTCGATTCCCGGCGGGGTCAGGGATTTTCTCTGCCTCGTGATGACTGGGTGTTGTGTGCTGTCCTTAGGTTAGTTAGGTTTAAGCAGTTCTAAGTTCTATGGGACTGATGACCATAGATGTTAAGTCCCATAGTGCTCAGAGCCATTTGAATCCATGCTTGCCTATTGGATTTGTGCAAGCTACGCGGGGAAAAATGATTGCGTAACCTCTCAGAGTGAGACCGCATCGTGATAAAACGCAAAGTCTATCTTGGAGGAATTTAGTTACGTTTGTAACCAACTGCCACACTTCGCAGATTATCTGCTTCTGCATTCCGTTACAGGTATCTAACGATTTCACCTCCCGGACTGAATTTCGTCGTTTGTGTTCAGCGTCATAGGGTTACTTTGTATCCGCTAGATCGCTTGCGTATGTAATTAACAACGCTTCGGCTACCCTCGTTTATACTGGCATCGGTTTCCTTAATTGGTCTCGGGCAGACATCCGAATGGTTCATTAAGGAGGACCCATTACCACGTCAGCTTTGTGCTGCTCATTCATCTGACTCCAGATCTCTAATTGGACTATAGATAAGCCTCTAATTCTCCTTTTCCTCGAACTTCTTCCTTATTCAATGATGTAGAGTGAGAGGCGAGCCATCCATCACTAATTAGAAAGTGGTTTTGCAGCCAGTGGCGCTACCACGTTGGTAACATCGGTTGCCACCTGAGCATGAAATTAAGCAACGTCGGTCCCGGTTAGTACTTGGATGGGCGATCACCGTCCAAGGAGTACCGAATGCCGCTGGTTGAGGCGCACGCAAGCCGCTGAAGTGGCGTCCAACTGAAAGAGCCACACTAGGCAATGTTATTATTTTACGTGTTTTCGCAGACGTTCGTTTTGTTTTACATTGTTAGACCGACCAGAAAGTCTTCTGCAAAACGCGTCTGTAACGCCTGTTTCCTCACGGTGTAAGAGAAAGAACTGTGATTCTACTCCTTTTATACTATATGCGGCAGTTTCGAATTACACTACTGGCCATTAAAATTGCTACACCACGAAGATGACGTGCTAAAGACGCGAAATTTAAAAGACAGGAAGAAGATGCTGTGATATGCAAATGATTAGCTTTTCAGAGCATTCACACAACGTTGGCGCCGGTGGCGACACCTACAACGTGCTGACATGAGGAAAGTTTCCAACCGATTTCTCATACACAAACAGCAGTTCACCGGCGTTGCCTGGTGAAACGTTGTTGTGATGCCTCGTATAAGGAGGAGAAATGCATACCATCACGCTTCCGACTTTGATAAAGGTCGGATTGTAGCATATCGCCATTGCGGTTTATCGTATCGCGACATTGCTGCTCGCATTGGACGAGATCCAATGACTGTTAGCAGAATATGGAATCGGTGGGTTCAGGAGGGTAATACGGAACACCGTGCTGGATCCCAACGGCCTCGTATCACTAGCAGTCGAGATGTCAGCCATCTTATCCACATGGCTGTAACGGATCGTGCAGCCACGTCTCGATCCCTGAGTCAACAGATGGGGACCTTTGCAAGACAACAACCATCTGCACGAACAGTTCGACGACGTTTGCAGCAGCACGGACTATCAGCTCGGAGACCATGGCTGCGGTTACCCTTGACGCTGCATCACAGACAGGAGCGCCTGCAATGGTGTACTCAGCGACGAACTTGGATGCACGAATGGCGAAACGTCATTTTTTCGGATACATCTAGGTTCTGTTTAGAGCATCATGATGGTCGCATTCCGTGTGTGGCGACATCGCTGTGAACGCACATTGGAAGCGTGTATTCATCATCGCCATGTTGGAGTATCACCCGGCGTGATGGTATGGATACACGTCTCGGTCACCTCTTGTTCCCATTGACGGCACTTTGAGCAGTGGACGTTACATTTCAGATGTGTTACGACCCGTGGCTTTACTCTTCATACGATCTCTGCGAAACCCTACATTTCAGCAGGATAATGCACGACCGCATGTTGCACGTCCTGTACGGGCCTTCTGGATACAGAAAATGTTCGACTGCTGCCCTGGCCAGCACATTCTCCAGATCTCCACCAATTGAAAACGTCTGGTCAATGGTGGCCGAGCAACTGGCTCGTCACAATACGCCAGTCACTATTCTTGATTAACTGTGGTATCGTGTTGAAGCTGCATGGGCAGCTGTACCTGTACGCGCCATCCAAGCTCTGTTTGACTCAATGTCCAGGCGTATCAAGGCCGTTCTTGCGGCCAGAGGTGGTTGTTCTGGTACTGATTTCTCAGGATCTATGCACCCAAATTGCGTGAAAATGTGATCACATGTCAGTTCTAGTATAATATATTTGTCCAATGAATACCCGTTTATCATCTGCATTTTTTCTTGGTGTAGCAATTTTAATGGGCAGTAGTGTAAAATGTAGTTTTGTCACTCTATTTTGATGCAAAATACTTCGTTTTACTTAAATAGAGGCAAAAAAGACTCGGAAAATTGTAGCCATAGTCAGATATTTCTAATTTCTGAAAACATGAAAGAAGCAGAAATAAGGAAGATAGAGTTTTACTGTCCTCGTCGCTATCATTGATATTAGTGTTGTGAGATTACCATGACAAAAAAGAATATTTCCGGAAATCAACTGATTCAGGCATTTGATTTTAGCGAAACAATCAATAGCGTAAATTTTGATACGTGGGCGAAGACCTAAAGCCCACTCCTCGTGAATGGGAGTCTGGTGCTTCAACCGCTTAGTTTGCTGGAGCACGCAGAAGACAAGTCTGTTTCACAAAGTTTTTCGTTGTCATTTTCTAAAATATGTTGGTAACTTTTATTCTTTCACATACAACACGTTTGGTTTTTAGCAAACTGGCACACGATCTTCCGATAGCAAGACATACGATGAGATATAAGAAAGCGTGTTGTGTATATGTATTTAGCTGGGCTCAAACACAGGGTAAGTACAAGTGAAAACTAAAATTAAACAACATGTCAGGTATTTTGCTTGTCATTTGGAGACCAGTCTGCATAGCCACGAGATGCAAGAAACCTAATTCCCGTGATAACTGTTGTCGTTTGCTTACAGTGAGATTACGGACTGTTCTTTTCATGTGTATTGTAACTGAACTACCCCCTCCCCCTTGTTCCCCGTTCTGCTTCGTCTTCTGGAAGAGCACTACAAGCAATTCAGAAGGTACAGCACGTGGGACAAGAATAGCACTGCTAGCTAGTTTCCGAACTTTCATTTCTTACTTGTTTTACTGCTAGTAGTTCAAAACTATTTTCAGCGCATGAAAAGAACAAGAAATACATACTGTAACAACAAAAAGTTATATTTGCACATACAGTTGTGATCATTTAGATGACAACTGTCGACTAATAACCGGCCAGGGTGGCCGAGCGGTTCTAGGCGCTTCAGTCTGGAACCGCGCGACCGCTACGGTCGCAGGTTCGAATCCTACCTCGGGCATGGATGTGTGTGATGTCCTTAGGTTAGTTAGGTTTAAGTAGTTCTAAGTTCTAGGGGACTGATGACCTCAGATGTTAAGTCCCATAGTGCTCAGAGCCATTTGAACCATTTTTTTGTCGACTAATAAATGAAATACCTTATTTTACATACAATATTTGATTTATGGGTGTCACTGAATAATCGCTACTGGATATTGCGTTGTAGACTGTGTCATTATGTTTATAAGTGAATCACTCTGGATTAGTGGAAAGTTTAAAATGCGAAAACAAATGAAGACACTAGCACACTGCTGCAGTCTACGAAAGTTGCTTGAAAGTGGAGTGGACAGAACGCTGCTTTCAAAAATCAGTGGGTCAGATTAAGCTTATAACAGCCCTAACCCAACTCCCCAGCAGCCGGTAGTCAAATCTAACTACCCAACTTCAGTATTAGTCGTGTTAATCAAAGCGAGGAGTGACAGACCTTCCCTCTACCTTAACTGCCGTTCAGAACTATTTCTAACAACCTCACGTGCTTCGTCCTTTTCAGCATGACACTGAATGTATTTTTGTTTAAATCTGTCACTTGATTACAACATTTCACTTGATTAAAATAATTAATCACGCCTCAATTTGGATAAACTGTCGCCTTTACAAAGTAGTTTTGAAGAAACCACTTTGTTTAATGAAAGAAAAGTAATACAGTTAATTTCTTGGGGTTAAGAAAAGAATAAATACTACAGAGCTGTTTTTTGTACTCAGTAGCTATCCAGATAACTTCTGAAATGGTTACGGTGTGACTAGACCGTGCCTAGCTAATAGACAGGCAATCAGTATCCTAGGGCATAGCGTCACACTTCGCATTGGCTGTTAATAAACTCTATCACTTCCTACCTGCTTTCCCTCCTCCTTCTTTAGAGCAGTATGTGGCACTGCAGTGCACGCGGCCAGTATTTACCAACAAACCATCCACCTGAACGTTTAATAATGGTAAAAATTACTGTGGAAGTCCTTAACTCGAAAAACCGTGACTGTGTCAAAGTCTGATTGTAGTAGTTAATTTTAAGAAGAAGCACGAACTTTGTATAGATAAGCGTAGGCTCTGACTGCCTTGGAAGGCTGTTATGGTGCCTTAAAATTAAATCTAGTTCTGTGTCAATTAAAATACTGCGTAAAGTTTTAAAGTTACCTTTCTGCATGTATTTAACCCACTAGTAACGCAATGACTTACTTGCACAGCTAAGAATGTGTGACTACATAACCAGTTCTACTTAGTAGAATAACAGAGAATTACTACACCTTGTCTTGTATAAGCAAAAGCAACAGCAGTACAGTAATTTTAAGACATTTATGTTCACTAACGATATTACGATGCCAAACGATATAGTGTACACTTCCAGGCATTAAAATCAACAGTATTTGTATTCTTAGTTAGCTAATAATGTGTGGTTCTGTTATTACTTTCATGAGCTTTAATAAGCATTCAAATAACTTTTTCTGTTACCGTACTGAAGAAATGCAATAGAAAAGTTTCTTTCACATAATCTCAACAAAGTATAAATTACTGCACTTCCTGGCTCAGTATGTATTAATTGTAAGAAAACAGTTACTTCTCGCTGTAATTACTTGAAACGAAGGCACTCTCATATTGCCTGGGTATTTGAACCAGTATGTTCAAAAAATTCGAAAGTATCACTTTGAAAATGCACACGTTCTCCATTTCTCATGATCACTTTGCTAGTTAGGCATATACTTTGTAGTTCTTTCTAGGCATGCACAAAGTTACGTAAGACGAAACGACTGACAGGGTAATTTTTAGTTATTATCGAACACTTTCTTTATGATTTACATTGTTCAAAAGAAGCAAAAATTATTAAGCTGCACCCGGTTATAAAAATATATACAGCGTTTCAGTCTTGCATTTTAGCGGTCGTGGGCGATTAATTATGTGCTCAGTTTGTAGCCGCTCTAATATATGGCCCCATATAACACATATCACATACGTGTATGCGTGTTGTCCTCTTGAAGCGCCGTTAAGTGCATTTACATTTCACTTGGTGAGCGTGAAGTAGATAATTTATTAGAGGCCAGTACTTGGTATTTAGAGCAAAAAACCTCCGCAAGACATCCGCTCTAATTCTCTTCTTGCGTGCCGTTGTATGCTAGCCACACCCTTTACCAAAGCACGTGCACATCCAACAACTGCACTCACACGTCATTTATGACGTGCTGATTTATACACAAGATAGTTGTCACGTAGCATCGCTTGGTCTTGTACTCAGTAAATCTGTGCCTGATATGCTGTACACTCAAGACTCTAACTCTGCACAACGAGCACGCTACCAAGGTCTGATTCCGCTGACTGCCTTCTTCAGTCTGCATCTTTGTCTCCCCGAAAGTTCTGGAAGGCGCACAAACGTTCCACGCCTTCCACGTCACCTGTACTGCCCCAATTAGATATATATATACATCATTCTCTTTGCCTAATTCTGCATAATTCTATGGCTACAAATACGGTTGTTGTTGTGGTCTCCAGACCTGAGACTGGTTTGATACAGCTCTCCATGCTACCCTATCCTGTGCGAGCTTCTTCATCTCCCAGTACGTACTGCAGCCTACATCCTGAATCTGCTTAGTGTCTTCATCTTTTGGTCTTCCTCTCCGATTTTTACCCTCCACGCTGCCCTCCAATACTACATTGGTGACCCCGCGATTTCTCAGAACATGTCCTACCAATCGATCCCTTCTTCTAGTCAAGTTGTGCCACAAGCTCCTCTTCTCCCAAATTCTATTCAATACCTCATTAGTTATGTGATCTACCCATCTAATCTTCAGCATTCTGTGGCAGCACATTTCGAAAGCTTCTATTCTCTTCTTGTCTGAACTATTTATCGTCCACGTTTCACTTCCATACATGACTACACTCCATACAAATACTTTCAGAAACGACTACCTGACATTTAAATCTATACTCGATGTTAACAAATTTTTCTTCATTAGAAACGCTTTCGTTGCCATTGCCAGTCTGCATTTGATATCCTCTCTACTTCGACCGTCATCAGTTATTTTGCTCCCCAAATAGGAAAACTCCTTTACTACTTTAAATGACTCATTTTCTAATCTAATTCCCTCAGCATCACCCGAGTTAATTCGACTACATTCCATTATCCTCGTTTTGCTTTTGTTGATATTCATCTTATACCCTCCTTTCAAGACACTGTCCATTATGTTCAACTGCTCTTCCAAGTCTTTTGCTGTCTCTGACAGAATTACAATGTCGTAGGTGAACCTCAAAGTTTTTATTTCTTCTCCATGGATTTTAATACCTACTCCGAACTTTTCTTTTGTTTCCTTTACTGCTTGCTCAGTATACAGATTGAATAGCATCGGGGAAAGGCTACAACCCTGTCTCACTCCCTTCCCAAGCACTACTTCCCTTTCATGTCCCTCTTTCTTGTAACTGCCATCTGCTTTCTGTACAAATTGTAAATAGCCTTTCGCTCCCTCTATTTTACCCCTGCCACCTTCAGAATTTGAAAGAGTATTCCAGTCAACATTGTCAAAAGCTTTCTCTAAGTCTACAAATACTAGAAACGTAGGTTTGCCTTTCCTTAATCTTTCTTCTAAGATAAGTCGTAGGGTCAGTATTGCCTCACGTGTTCCCATATTTCTACGGAATCCAAACTGATCTTCCTCGAGGTCGGCTTCTACCAGTTTTTCAATTCGTCTGTAAAGAATTCGCGTTAGTATTTTGCAGCTGTGACTTATTAAACTGATAGTTCGGTAATTTTCACATCTGTCAACTCCTGCTTTCTTTGGGATTGGAATTATTATATTCTTCTTGAAGTCTGAGGGTATTTCGCCTGTCTCATACATCTTGCTCACCAGATGGTAGAGTTTTGTCAGGACTGGCTCTCCCAAGGCTGTCAGTAGTTCTAATGGAATGTTGTCTACTCCGGGGGCCTTGTTTCGAGTCAGGTCTTTCAGTGCTCTGTCAGACTTTTCACGCAATATCGTATCTCCCATTTCATCTTCATCTCCATCCTCTTCCATTTCCATAATACTGTCATCAAGTACATCGTCCTTGTATAGACCCTCTATATACTCCTTCCACCTTTCTGCTTTCGCTTCTTTGCTTAGAACTGGGTTGCCATCAAAGCTCTTGATATTCATGCAAGTGGCTCTCTCTCTTCTCCAAAGGTCTCTTTAATTTTCCTGTAGGCAGTATCTATCTTACCCCTAGTGAGACAAGCCTCTACATCATTCCATTTATCCTCTAGCCATCCCTGCTTAGCCATTTTGCACTTCCTGTCGATCTCATTTTTGAGACGTTTGTATTCCTTTTTGCCTGCTTTATTTACTGCAGTTTTATATTTTCTCCTTTCATCAATTAAATTCAGTCTTTCTTCTGTTACCTAAGGATTTCTACTAACCCTCGTCTTTTTACCTTCTTGATCCTCTGCTGCCTTCACTACTTCATCCTTCAGAGCTACCCATTCTTCTTCTACTGTATTTCTTTCTCCCATTCCTGTCAATTGTTCCCTTATGCTCTCCCTGAAACTCTCTACAACCTCTGGTTCTTTCAGCTTATCCGGGTCCCATCTCCTTAAATTTCCACCTTTTGGCAGTTTCTTCAGTTTTAATCTACAATTCATAACCAAGAGATTGTGGTCAGAGTCCAAATCCGCCTCAGGAAATGTCTTACAATTTAAAACCTGGTTCCTAGATCTCTGTCTTACCATTATGTAATCTATCTGATACCTTTTAGAATCTCCGGGATCCTTCCAAGTATACAACCTCCTGTTATGATTCTTGAACCAAGTGTTAGCTATGATTAAGTTATGCCCTGTGCAAAATTCTACCGGACGGCTTCCTCTTTCATTTCTTACCCCCAATCCATACTCACCTAGTATGTTTCCTTCTCTCCCTTTTCCTACACTGGAATTCCAGTCACCCATGACTATTAAATTTTAGTCTCATTTCACTATCTGAACAATTTCTTTTATCTCATCATACATTTCATCAATTTGTTCATCATCTGCAGAGCTAGTTGGCATACAAACTTGTACTACTGTAGTAGGCATGGGCTTCGTGTCTATCTTGGCCATAATAATGCGTTCACCATGCTGTTTGTAGTAGCTTACCCGTACTTCTATTTTTTTATTCATTGTTAAATCTACTCTTGTTAAATCTACTCCTGCATTACCCCTATTTGATTTTGTATTTATAACCCTGTATTCACCTGACCAAAAGTCTTGTTCCTCCTGCCAGCGAACTTCACTAATTACCACTATATCTAACTTTAACCTATCCATTTCCCTTTTCAAATTTTCTAACCTACCTGCCTGATTAAGGGATCTGACATTCCACGCTCCGATCCGTAGAACGCCAGTTTTCTCCAGATTATGAGTCATTAAATATAAATATAAATGTTGAGGTTGATTCAGAGGTATGGGTGAATACTGTCCGCACATTGTGTTGCGGATAGACCTAGTGATAAAGGAGCAACAAATTAAAACGACATGCATGATGCTGATGTTTTACTGCATGGCCAGTGATAATTTAGTACGTAATCATTTTTGTTCCGTTTTTTGTTTTGTGTTTTTGTATGCGGTTGTGTGTGTGTGTGTGTGTGTGTGTGTGTGTGTGTGTGTGTGTGTGTGTTGGGGGGAGGGGCAGCATTAAAGTTAGGTTTAAATTTTGTTCGAAGTCGCCAAAGCTCTCATTCCCAAGTACTGGATGAATACACTCTGGGTAATGGGCGTGCCTTGTGGTACGCTGTGTCAAAACGCGTACACAGCGTCTTCTTTTACTGCTAGAGTTACTGTGTTAAGCCTTGAACGTAGGATTATACTTCTGAAAGAGTCGATTATTTCAACATTTTATATCGTTTAACTTGGTCAGTACTTGTATAAAATACTGAGTTTTTTTTATCCAGGAAGGCGTGAGACAGGGAGCCTGCAATTGGGATTAGGTGTGATTGTCTTAATGATACAAACCACAAGACTAGCGGCGCACGCCTCGTGCTAGTCACATTGCTCAAGATTTTGTGGGTTATGTCATAAAGTGGGAAGCACGTCAGACGGGTGTGGCTTTTAGGAGGTATTCAGAGATTGCAGAAACATGCGATGACATCGACTTCTTGCCAAGATATACCGACTGGCAACAGTCAGACCAACTTCAGGTGAGTGTTTTGCTTCGGAAATTTCTAGTTCATATCGCTAACTGTTAGTGAAAATTTTGGCGCAGAAGTATGCGCAAAGGAAGCCACCACAAGGGCTACCTGTGCCGAGTTTCGAGCCTTCTTCGAACGTTGCTCCATCTGTGGCGCGCAGGCAATGTGAACTAGCAGTCTGCAGCGCAAAGCACTCACTTGAAGACTGCTGAACGGTTGTGAGCCGAAACATCGTGGCAAGAAGTCGTCATCCGGATGCAATCCCGGAACTTCTTGGAACACATTGGATATGTTTAGAAACAGTATACAATGCAGACTGCAATAGATCTGTGGTTTCCATCGTTTTGGAAGCATGAAGTGAGATTAGAACGTGTTCTAAAGCATAGACTATCATTTTACCCTCGCTGCCTACACAAGTGGATCTGTCCAGATGGTCACAAAATTTTTTACGGATCATCAGCCGCTAAGCACTGTACATTCGGTTGCTACATATTTAGATGTAGATTGATTAAGAATGGTAATGTACCTCGATACTGAAAATGGTAGAATCAATATTATTCTTACAGTCACCTACCTGTAAGGTTACTGAGAACCGCCGCAAAATCCTCACAGCTTTCCCCGTGGACCTGAAGGTCTGTTCGACGAATCCGTCTGGAAATACTTCGGGAGAGAAGAAGGATGTCCGTGACGTGTTCGCTAAGAACTCTCTCCCACAGTAGAAAGGATCACAATTTCCTAACATTTCTCGAATTAACGGACTTTCGTTGTATACTTTTGCCTTCTTTGCATAGAAATTCCATTTCGTCCTGCTTCGTCACGATAACCGGCTGTCATCAGGTAGATTGCTGTCTCCATATTTAGTGTTGTTGGAATTTCTTCATGGCTATTGATTACGCGTCGTCCATAAGAGAAATTTTTCTCGTTTCCGATTAACATGTAAGGTTTTCTTAACTCAACCTCAGCGGACAACACAGTCACATCGCGCGATACTACTAAAATACCATGGTAAATTGTTACGCATATATGCTTTTGGCAATACGTGGTGCATTTTTGTGTATCCTCTATACATCTCAACACGCTGTGGCAACCAGTGTCAGAGTAAGTTTCACTGATTGAAATCTGTACTGAAATAGAAATCAGGCACCCGGAAGATCAGTATCACACCCGCAGTGATCACAGGTTATTTCTATGTCCACACTCCCCGAATCGTTATGAAATTTTTAGCTGCGTCAACTTTCTTCATGTTCTATTCAGGAATGGATCTTTGGGAAAGTCGCTCTATGTACAAACTAAACTGTATTGCAGTGTTATCCATCTTGTAGGAAGTGTAGTATAAAAGAACATTTACAAGTCTGTAATGACAGTCAAGGTGGTTCATATTGTTTTCGTCAGTACATGGAAAACTGACCGGGATTGTGCAGGGATTATTGTTGTGGATTCATAAGTTTTATTTTGATTTGCTGAAAAGAGTTTACGGAAAAGGTCGTATCCTGTACTCACTCTCCCCCCCCCCCCCCCCCCTCTCCTATCCCCGCTTCTCAGGTTTTCTCCTGTGTAGTCGGTCTTCCCTTGTCATACGTGCGCCTAGTTCAGCGCCTGCTATACAATGTTTCCGACTGCCGACCGGTGTGAAACTTCCTGGCAGATTAAAACTGTGTGCCGGACCGAGACTCGAACTCGGGATCTTTACCTTTCGCGTGCAAGTGCTCTACCGACTGAGCTACCCAAGCACGACTCACACCCCGTGCTCACAGCTTTAATTCTGGCGGAATTAAAGCTGCGAGGACTGCGTGTCACTGATATGATTGCGCGATAACACGAAACGAGCTGCCCTTCTTTGCACTTTTTCGATGTCCTCCGTCAATCCTACCTGGTAAGGATCCCACACCGCGCAGCAATATTCCAGCTGAGGACGGACAAGTGTAATGTAGGCTGTCTCTTTAGTGGGTTTGTCGCATTTTCTAAGTGTTCTGCCAACACTTCGCAGTCTTTGTTTCGCCTTCCCCACAATATTATCTGTGTGTTCTTTCCAATTTAGTCGAACTGACAGCCCTTAGATTTGTGCGATTTATCGTATACCCAAAATTTATCGGTTTCCTTTTAGTACCCATGTGAATGACCCCGCACTTTTATTTGTTTAGTGCCAGTTGCCCCTTTTCGCACCATACAGGAATTCTGTCTAGATCATTCTGTAATTGGTATTGATAGTCTGATGATTTTACTAGACGGTAAATTACAGCTTCATCTGCAAACAATCTAAGGGAGCTGCTCAGGTTATCACCTTGATCATTTCTGTAAATCAAGAACAGCAGAGGGCCTCGACACTACCTTTCGGAACTCCAGATTTCACTTCTGTTCTACTCGATGATTTACCATCTATCACTACGAACTGTGACCGCTTCTGGTAGCTGAGTGATCAGCGCGACAGAATGTCAATCCTGAGGGCCCGGGTTCGATTCACGGCTGGGTCGGAGATTTTCTTCACTCAGGGACTGGGCGTTGTGTTGTCCTAATCATCATCATCATCACTTCATCCCCAGCGACGCGCATGTCGCCGACGTGGCTTCAGATCGAAAGACTTGCACCCGGCGAATGGTCTACCCGACGGGAGGCCCTAGTCACACGACGTTTACATTTAATTCGAACTGTGACCTCTCTGAGAGGAAATTACAAATCCAGTCACACAAGTGAGACAATACTCCATATGCACGCAATTTGATAAATAGTCGCTTGTGAGAAACGTTATGAAAAGCCATCTGGAAATCTAGGAATATGGAATCGATCTGAGATCCCTTGCCGGCCGGTGTGGCCGAGCGGTTCTAGCCGCTTTAGTCTGGAACCGCGCGACCGCTACAGTCGCAGTTTCGAATCCTGCCTTGGGCATGGATGTGTGTGATGACCGTAGGTTAGTTAGGTTTAAGTAGTTCTAATTTCTAGGGGGCTGATGACCTCAGATGTTCCATAGTGCTCAGAGCCATTTTTTGAGGTCCCTTGTCGACAATTTTGAATCACATAGATGGTCACGACATTACTGACGAAGTCTTCCTGTTGAAGACGTTCAAAACGTCCTCCATCGACAGCAACACAGCGTCTGGAACGCTGCTGAACAGATCAACACACATCACGTTGTGGTCGCCACTGGAATGGATTCACAAGCAGTCACAGTTGCCTCTCTCATGCCATCCAGAGTATGTGGCTTTGTAGCCGAGACGGTGTACTTTAAAGTTCCCCAGAGAAGGAAATCTAACAGCGCTAGATGGAGAGATCTGGGTGGAAGCTCGACACTTCCTCGTTCGGCTATCACCCTCTCAACGTTTCTTTCATCCAGGAATTGCCGCACCTGACGATGGTAATATGACGGTCCACCGTCTCGTTGACAAAAAGTCATCTCGGTACAGCTGGTGAGCGGCCGGTACAATTCGTTCCTGCGACATGGTAAGACACTTTACACCTGTCACCGATCCTCAAAAAGAGAATGGCCCTACAAGTCTTCTGACGGACGTACCACACCACACTGATACCCCAGGAAAATTAATAACTCTTTCTTCCTCCATACGGGAATTGTCTCTTGCCCAGTTCACGAGGCTATGGAAATTGGTGGCTCCACTCAGTTTAAAAATCGGGGGTCTCCAAACCAAGGCCCGCGGACTGAAACCGGCTCGCGAGGGCCGGCAAACCGGCCCGTGTTAACTGGCCGGACACCCCCGGTATCCGGCCCGCCAAATATTTGAGGTGGTACCTGTACTGCCAACAATTGAGTTTCGAGGCTTCTATCTTTACAAAGCAGAAGGTCATGGTTAAACTTGTGGCTATCCACAATAAACAGACAGACCATTCTCCGTGCGATAGTGAAAAAAAAGAACGGTTAACAGACTAGTTTGGTGAAGACATTTTAAGCAAAAAAATTCTTTGCATTTTATTCTACTCACGAGTCTGGTGCAAGTCTTTCAAACGGACGCCACTTCGGCGACTAGCCTTAGTAATCAATCATTATGGAAGATGCTTCTTAAGCGAGGTTTCACTTTCTTTTGATTACGTTGTAAAATACACATAGCAAGTAAATCGCATAAAATATTTTTATTTAAAGGTAATTTAAAGAAAATACAATACCTGGTGTACTTAATGATATTGGATATTTTAGTTGTAACTGATGTGTAAAAATAACTGTAATTACATCTGTTGACTCATCCACGGCCAAAGAGAACCAGTCTAAGTCTTGATTTTTGTCACGCAGTTGTGCTGATATATTTTGTGCAATGTCATCTATTCTTCGAGCCACAGTCTTTGCCGACACTCTTATGTTTTTAAATAAATTAACTTTTCCTGGAAATTTCTTCTGCTGTTGCAATAATGCAGCTCTTAATTAATTCACCGTGGGTAAATGGCTTACACTCTTTCGCTACTAAATGAGCCACACGGAAACTAGCACGAGTTGCTGCATGTTGTTCAGCATTTACTTTCTTAAACAGCGACTGCTGAGTCTTTAGTTGGCGTTTCAGAGACTCATACATTTCTAATCGTTCGCATCCTGTAAACTTGGAGTAATTCTGAGAGTGGTTAGTCTCATAATGACGTTTTATATTGTATTCTTTGAAGACTGATATTGCTTCATTGCAAATAATACACATTGGTTTGTTGCTTGACTCCACCACGAAATATTGACATCCCCGCTGCTCTTTAAAAATTCTACATTCACTGTCAATCTTTCGTTTCTTTTCCATATTTGTACAAAACTTCATAAAAGATTGTAACCTGAAAATAAAATTGTGCTATTTAATACTAATAAAACTAGGGAGAAGTCTGCCTAAACAAAATGCAATGAATTTATTTTTAAGGTACTTTAATTACTAAATTAAATACAATTACACTGTAGTTCCACTAAAAAATACAGTGAAAAATATTCAAGTCGTGCTATACGTATTTCGATTTTCAGATTTTCCTTGTCTCTTCGAATTCAAACTTTGAGTTGTCCCACACTTGGTCGTCTCACCTACTAGTACAGCGCATAAAACACTAAAAAAACTCGTGAGACACTCACAACATAGACACAATCACGCAACAGAACTATCAAATATATGCTCCGGCTCTGCTACTCGCTACAAGACTACATAACTAAACTTATTGTTGCACCGCTTGAAATAACAATGCGTTGACATACCCTACCTCTGTTACGTCTACCAGTAATAGTGTTACTAACAAAGATTTTGAGATTTCGTTAACTTTGCAGGACGCTTTCGTGAATAACGTGCAGTGACATACTTTTTTGTCGGTGAAATTCGCCAGAATAAAATACGCCTGAATTTCGGTCAGGTACGTCCACCAATCAAAATTATGCAATTAAATAAAAATCGTAGTTCGTTTCAGTGCTAGCTATTCCCACAACCTTAGATTTTTGCGATTTCATCTTTCCTTTAGCCTTACATTACGGTGATCATGGAGTGCTAGGGTGCTTTAATCCCACTAGGTACATCCTGGCCCTTATGACTTTGTGGAGGAGTCAATGTGGCCCGCGGACTATAAAAGTTTGGAGACCCCTGGTTTAAATGATGCCTCGTTAGACCAAACAACGACGTCAGTCATCCGTTCATTGTCGCAAATCCATGCACAAAATACGAGTCGCCCACCGAGACCGCTCTCATTCGTCGCGTGAAGCAACCTGATAGTGTAGAGTTTCTACTACGCTCGCTTTGAAATGCGGTGAACACGTGCTTTGCTTATACCTAACTCACGCACAACTTACCCTATGGACTTCTTTGGGGATCTCGTAGAAACTCGTACCGCCGCGTCCGCCCGTCTCTCGTCTGCTACTGATTTCTTCCTGGCACACCGTCCCTTCTTCAGACCACGCACACTTGCTTCCCTCTCAAAAAGTTGTCGAGTAATTTCGCTGTTATTACTCGTGACGGTGGTGCAGCATCAAACTCTGTCCGCCGCTTCTTTCACGCTTTCATATTTCCAGTAACACTTTAAAGTCCACTATCCTTACTCGAAGTCAAATTTCCAGCCATATTGTTACTCACTTGTAGCTACTGGCAGCTGAAAATCTACAAAAGAAAACCAAATTAATGGCTACACACTAGTAATGAGAAAGTAATACAATGATGATGTGGCCGCACGGGATTAGCTAGCGGTCTAAGGCGCTGCAGTCATGGACTGTGCTGCTGGTGCCGGCGGAGGTTCGAGTCCTCCCTCGGGCATGGGTGTGTGTGTTTGTCCTTAGCATAATTTAGGTTAAGTAGTGTGTAAGCTTAGGGACTGATGACCTTGGCAGTTAAGTCCCATAAGATTTCACACACATTTGAACATTTGAACAATCACAATGCGGTCAGGTTATCACTAACACCTCCTCAGTTATTAAAGTTCAAACAGTGTGAACCCCTTTCTAGGATATCCGGTATTATTTTGGGGAAAGTTGTCGAAAATGGCAAACATTTAGCTTGTTAGTTTTATGTAACATACTAGAAGTTCGTGAGCAATAAATGCAAATACTGATGGATGTGTCACGTTTTGTAAATAAGTCATCCGATAAGTAGCGTCATCAATCTTGACGTTCCCGCTCGTGTAATGTACGTCAATTAGCTCTGATCGAGTGAATACTGGCGTAATTTGTGCCGTGTACACGCTATCTGCTTGACTTTTAATGTATGTAAAGTGGTGGAGCGGGACACGGGAGTAAATAGCTACGATTTAGAGCGGCCAAACGCACTCAGATAAGCTGCCCAGCGGCCGTGTCCGGGGGAAACCCATGCTGCCTGCCGCCGCCACCTCGCTAACACAGCGTCTCCGCTCACCTGCTTCACTGCCGCGGGACTGAAATCGAGCTCCACGCCCTTCAAGCATTTCCTACTGCTCATCATTTGAACAATTAAACTGATAAATGTGTTGGAGCTATTCTAAAATTATCGCTGAGGCTATACAGGGTGGTCCGCTGATAGTGACCGGGCCAAATATCTCACGAAATAAGCATCAAACGAAAAAACTACAAAGAACGAAACTCGTCATCTTGAAGGGGGAAACCAGATGGCGCTATGGTTGGCCCGCTAGATGGAGCTGCAATTGGTCAAACGGATATAAACTGCGTTATTTTTTAAAATAGGAACCCCCATTTTTATTACATATTCGTGTAGTACGTAAAGAAATATGAATGTTTTAGTTGGACCACCTTTTCCGCTTTGTGATAGATGGCGCTGTAATAGTCACAAACGTATAAGTACGTGGTATCACGTAACATACCGCTTCGTGATACATTACCCGTGTTAAAACTGACCGTTTACCAATTGCGGAAAAGGTCGATATCGTGTTGATGCATGGCTATTGTGATCAAAATGACCAACGGGCGTGTGCTATGTATGCTGCTCGGTATCCAGGACGACGTCATCCAAGTGTCCGGACCGTTCGCCGGATATTTACGTTATTTAAGGAAACAGGAAGTGTTCAACCACATGTGAAACGCCAACCACGATCTGCAACAAATGATGATGCCCAAGTACGTGTTTTAGCAGCTGTCGCGGCTAATCTGCACATCAGTAGCAGACAAATTGCGCGTGAATCGGGAATCTCAAAAACGTCGGTGTTGAGAATGCTACATCAACATCGATTGCACCCATACCATAGTTCTATGCACCAGGAATTGCATGGCGACGACTTTGAACGTCGTGTACAGTTCTGCCAATGGGCACAAGAGAAATTACGGGACGATGACAAGTTTTTTGCACGCGTTCTGTTTAGCGACGAAGCGTCATTCACCAACAGCGGTAACGTAAACCGGCATAATATGCACTATTGGGCAACGGCAAATCAACGATGGCTGCGACAAGTGGAACATCAGCGACCTTCGCGGGTTAATGTATGGTGCGGCATTATGGGAGGAAGCATAATTGGCCCCAATTTTATCGATGGCAATCCAAATGGTGCAATGTATGCTGATTTCCTACGTAATGTTCTAATGATGTTACTACAAGATATTTCACTGCATGAAAGAATGGCGATGTACTTCCAACATGATGGGACATAGCTCCCGTCCGGTTGAAGCGGTATTGAATAGCATATTTGATGACAGGTGGATTGGTCGTCGAAGCACCATACCATGGCCCGCACGTTCACCGGATCTGACGACCCCGGATTTCTTTCTGTGGGGAAAGTTGCAGGATATTTGCTATCGTGATCCATCGACAATGCCTGACAACATGCGTCAGCGCATTGTCAATGCATGTGCGAACATTACGAAAGGCGGACTACTCGCTGTTGAGAGGAATAATGTTACACGTATTGCCAAATGCATTGACGTTGACGGACATCATTTTGGGCATTTATTGCATTAATGTGGTATTTAGAGGTAATCACGCTGTAACAGCATGCGTTCTCAGAAATGATAAGTTCACAAAGGTACATGTATCACATTGGAACAACCGAAATAAAATGTTCAAACGTACCTACCTTCTGTATTTTAATTTAAAAAACCTACCTGTTGCCAAGTGTTCGTCTAAAATTGTGAGCCATATGTTTGTGACTATTACACGGCCATCTATCACAAAGCGAAAAAAGTAGATCAACTAAAACATTCATATTTCTTTACGTACTACACGAATATGCAATAAAAAAGGGAGTTCCAATTTTTAAAAAACGCAGTTGATATCCGTTTGAGCTATGGCAGCGCCATCTAGCGAGCCAACCATAGCGCCATCTTGTTTCCCCCTTCAAGCTAGACAAGTTTCGTTCTTTGTAGTTTTTTCGTTTGACGCTTATTTCGTGAGATATTTGGCCCGGTCACGATCAATGGACCACCTTGTATACGCTGTTACTGACACAAACAAAATAGCAAGCGATACAGCCAGTTTCAAACGACATCTGCACTTGCTTGCACCGAGCAACCAGCGATCACAATAAACCTATATTTGTCGCCCCTCCGCATAACAGTACTCGGCGGTTGGGAAGTGGCACTACTAAGACCAGCACGTTAACCAGCTACAAAGCTAATAACATAGGTTAGATATTGTGTCCATGTTCCGTGGTTCATATTTGCGTAAAAATTAAGAACTGCTCTTTGCTAAGAGCATCATTTGAGAACTGCTGGACCGATCTGGCTATTTTAAAAAAAAATTTCGTAATAGTACGAATAAGTTTTTATGGAAATTAATGCTGTATAAGTTGTCCGCAAAATTGGAAAAATCGGGAAACTCTGAAAGTACTTTTTGTGTCCATTCAAGACCATGTCTCAGGATTCGAACTGTGACTATATGTACCTTTTTTTTCTTTGTTGGTTATGGTACAGAAAAAGCTTCCAGGATAAAAAATTCCTGACGGTTACAAAGTAAAGTCGAAAAATTCGGACAAACTGCAAAAATAATATTTTTTGTATGCATTCTCGATCATAACTGACAATTCTTTCTTTCTTTCACATGCGCCTTTGTCCCGCAATGTGGCAGAGTCGGTATGATTACAACGGATTTGGCAAGGTTAATTTAAAGGGGTGGCCGGATGCCCTTCCTGCCGCCTCTCCACACCCCCCAGGACGGAATTAGTGTACCCCAGCTTTCTGCGTCTAGTGTAAACCATGAAATAGTGCGGAAGTGTTACAAATGTCTGCGTGTCGTGTAACTGAGGCGGGATGTGGGGACCAGACCGATATTCACCTAGCGGGATGTGGAGAACCGCCTAAAAACCACATCCAGGCTGGCCGACACACCGGCCCACGTCGTTAATCCGCCAGGCGGATTCGATTCGGGGCCGTCGCGCCTACCCGAGTCCAGGAAGCAGCTAACCTGGCAGGTCTCGATCATAACTGACAATAGCAATGATATATTTGGTTGATTCTTTCCTATTTTCTTCGTTATGCTCCCGGGATGGAAATTATTGAGTTGAATGTTTTCAACTGAAATTTTTTGTGTTGTTTTGCGATCTATTCAACAAATGCTTTTATTTTATTTCTATTCTCTCTTCAATTTATTTCGCTACTACGTTCACAAATGTCACTTGACAGCTGATTTTCAAATTGTGAATCAAGCCAGTCGGTTACGTAGTGACGTAAAATTGTTTTTTTTCATTTTCAGTTGAAATGTGATTGTATTATTTAGCGCATAGTTCTAACTACGAAAGTTATTCGAACCCAACAAACTTCCGAGCAATCTCATATCCGCTGGAACTTGGATTCAGACCGTCACAGGGCCTTTAAGAGCTAGAAAGACAGTAGGACAGTCACAGGCCCGTCGCATCTCAGACGCATAGCGACACGAGTCTCTTGTAGCTCCTGAGACTCAAGAAGACAGCGACGGCGTTATTTGAATACTGTGCGACAAACAGCGAGACGTAGTTGGGTCCTTGTGAGGGAGGAGACCAGACAGCGAGGTCATCGGTCTCATCGGATTAGGGAAGGAAGTCGGCCGTGCCCTTTCAAAGGAATCATCCCGGCATTTGCCTGGAGCGATTTAGGGAAATCACGGAAAACCCAAATCAGGATGGCCGGACGCGGGATTGAACCGTCGTCCTCCCGAATGCGAGTCCAGTGTGCTAACCACTGCGCCACCTCGCTCGGTGGAGACGTAGTGCCTCACCTGTAGAACTGGGGCTGCGTTTCACTATAATACATCGATTGATTATGCTAATTGTTGATTAGTCATCTTAGGGAGAATTCATTAGGTATCATTATAAGCACAATATACATTTATACACACACTCATACATATCTACACCACTATACAAATATTTATGAATTACTTAGCTTGTTTGCTGAGCATAACTCATCATAACACAGCTACTGGTTGAGGGCAAATCTGTGTAGCCCAAACACATGCAGATATTATCTATAGAGTTTTCTTTTAAAGTCTCATCTGCCAGTACCTTTCATTTGCAATTCATATATTTCTATGGCCACCCACTTTGTTCCTTTCTGTGGTATGGTAACGTTAAGTTGTACGTAGTGGAGGCTTTGTTCCCAGTAGTATATTTATAATGCTTTTGTTACTTTCAAACAGTTTCTTCACAACAAACTTAATAAGAGCATAACTGTATTACGCAGCTGCGTTTTGTTCAATGGCTTCTTTACGTTACTGTGGAATTGGCCCAGAAATTTACTCTATATGACATTAACCAATGGAAGTCCGCAGAGTCAGCCAACTTCCTGATGCCTTGATTTGCTGAATCAGTAAACAGATGTAGAGAATGCTAAAATCAAGCGTTTGACAAGATCAGTGATACGTGATTTCCAACTCGTGTTCTGTACAATAAGCACACCCAGGTTCAAATGGCTTTGAGTACTATGCGACTTAACTTCTGGGGACATCAGTCGCCTAGAACTTAGAATTAATTAAACCTAACTAACCTAAGGACATCACTCACATCCATACCCGAGGCAGAATTCGAACCTGCAAGCGTAGCGGTCGCTCGGTTCCAGACTGTAGCGCCTAGAACCGCACGGCCACTCCGGCCGGCGCACACCAAGGAATTTGTAGACAATCACATTTACGCATTTCGTCCCCTGTGCTCCACAGTTTTACAGAACTGAGGGAACTGTGGTTTTCTAAATTAAGTGATCTGGTAACTACTAAAAACCAACCAATATTCTGAATATATCATACAGAGTTCTTTCTGTCGTTGCATTTATTTGTACATGATAATGCTTACATCATTATCACGCCTTCATTCCTCAAGATGCGCCTCTTCACATCATCCTTATTTCTTCAAAAAACATTTTTTCTCGCCGATGCCCTTCGGTAGCACTTCACCAATCATCTGACCTGCTCAACCAATCTTCAGCGTTAGTGTTTAGCATCACATTTCAAACAATTATCTACTTATTTTGTCTGTGCCGCCTATCATCCTGGTTTCATTTCCCAATATGTCCACACACCAGACAAATGCTCTCAGAAAGGCTTTGAAGCACTGAAGTTTATATTCGATGTCAACACAGCTATTAATACGTAACTGTTAATATACAGGGTGAGTCACCTAACGTTACCGCTGGATATATTTCGTAAACCACATCAAATACTGACGAATCGATTCCACAGACCGAACATGAGGAGAGGGTCTAGTGTAATTGGTTAATACAAACCATAAAAAATGCACGGAAGTATGTTTTTTAACACAAACCTACGTTTTTTTAAATGGAACCCCGTTAGTTTTGTTAGTACATCTGAACATAAACAAATACGTAATCAGTGCCGTTTGTTGCATTGTAAAATGTTAATTATATCCGGAGATATTGTAACCTAAAGTTGACGCTTGAGTACCACTCCTCCGCTGTTCGATCGTGTGTATCTGAGAGCACAGAATTATGTAGGGATCCAAAGGGAACGGTGATGTACCTTAGGTACAGAAGAGACGAACAGCACATTACGTCCACATGCTAACACCTTTTTATTGGTCTTTTTCACTGACGCACATGTACATTACCATGAGGGGTGAGGTACACGTACACACGTGGTTTTCGTTTTCAATTACGGAGTGGAATAGAGTGTGTCCCGACATGTCAGACCAATAGATGTTCAATGTGGTGGCCATCATTTGCTGCACACATTTGCAATCTCTGGCGTAATGAATGTCGTACACCCCGCAGTACATCTGGTGTAATGTCGCCGCAGGCTGCCACAATACGTTGTTTCATATCCTCTGGGGTTGTAGGCACATCACGGTACACATTCTCCTTTAACGTACCCCACAGAAAGAAGTCCAGAGGTGTAAGATCAGGAGAACGGGCTAGCCAATTTATGCGTCCTCCACGTCCTATGAAACAGCCGTCGGACATCCTGTCAAGGGTCAGCCTAGTGTTAATTGCGGAATGTGCAGGTGCACCATCATGCTGATACCACATACGTCGACGCGTTTCCAGTGAGACATTTTCGAGCAACGTTGGCAGATCATTCTGTAGAAACGCGATGTATGTTGCAGCTGTTTGGGCCCCTGCAATGAAGTGAGGACCAATGAGGTGGTCGCCAATGATTCCGCACCATACATTTACAGTCCATGGTCGCTGTCGCTCTACCTGTCTGAGCCAGCGAGGATTGTCCACGGACCAGTAATGCATGTTCCGTAGATTCACTGCCCCGTGGTTTGTGAAACCCGCTTCATCGGTAAACAGGTAGAACTGCAACGCATTCTCTGTTAATGCCCATTGACAGAATTGCACTCGATGATTAAAGTCATCACCATGTTATTGCTGATGTAGCGACACATGAAACCGGTGAAAGCGGTGACGATGCAGTATGCGCATGACACTACTTTGACTCAGTCCATCGGCTCTCGCAATGTCCCGTGCACTCATGTGTGGGTTCATGGCAACAGCAGCTAACACACCAGCTGCACCCGCTTCTCCTGTGACGGGCCTGTTACGGACCCGTTTGCGTGCTACGACCATACCTGTTGCATACAGTTGGCGGTAGATGTTTTGCAATGTGCGGCACGTTGGATGCTCTCCGTCCGGGTACCGTTCTGCATACACCCTGCAGGCTTCAGCTGCATTTCGTCGACACTCGCCATAGATGAGTATCATCTCCGCCTTTTCAGAGTTCGAATACACCATGGTCACAGTTCCTACAACACTACACTATCACAGACGTCTGGTAACACGGTGTACTACAGTTGGTCTGCGTGCGGAGACGAATGCAGAATAACAATAGCAGCAAGCGCTACATGCGGACACTGCGACAGCTAGACCAAACCACAACAGTGCACTACAGCCACACTCGTAAACACGGTCGTCATCGTAAACATGTCCCTGCAGGTGCCGCTCGCCGACCGTGGCCCGTGTTTGTTACAACACGCAACTGAACGTCGGAGGTTTCAAGCGTCAACTTTAGGTTACAATATCTCCGGATGTAGTTAACATTTTATGCAACAAACGGCACTGATTACGTATTTGTTTATATGCTCAGATGTGCTAACAAAACTAACGGGGTTCCATTTAAAAAAATGTAGGTTTGTGTTAAAAAACATTTCCGTGCATTTTTGTATGGTTTGTATTAAACAATTACACTAGCCCCTCTCCTCACGTTCGGCTGTGGAATCGGTTCGTCAGTATTTGATGTGGTTTACGAAATATATCCAGCGGTAACGTTAGGTGACTCACCCTGTATAAATGAGACACATCTATTAATACATAACTATTAATATATAATTGATAAAGAGGTCACACGAGGTCGTTGTAGCTGAGCGATACCTTTTCAATTGGTTCAAATGGCTCAGAGTGCTATGCGACTTAACTTCTGAGGTCATCAGTCGCCTAGAACTTAGAACTAATCAAACCTAATTAACCTAAGGACAGCACACACATCCAAGCCCGAGGCAGGATTCGAACCTGCGACCGTAGCCGTCGGTCGGCTCCAGACTGTAGCACCTAGAACCCCACGGCCACTGTGGCCGGCCCTTTTCAATTAATTAATTTATTTATTTTTTGATGACGTTGTGAGGAAACGGAAACACAGTATTATGAAATTTAATATAGAGGACAGCTTCAAAGGAAGAAATTTTGTCGAAACTTGAACGTTTAGTAACGACCAGACTCTAATTGTGAATAACGAAGATAACTTCACAGAGAGCGCTATGTGAACTAGCAAAGTAACAATTTAAGCATAGCGACAAATAAAACCGCGTCCGTGCCATTCCAAGGCTCATAATTGTTTTGTCTTCTAATATGAGTTTACCTCTTAAGGAGCTCATTATAGAAGACAAAACTATTGAACAAGCTTCAGTTGCTTCGGTTGTGCCTATCATATCTTGGGGAAGCGTATGCTGAAAAAAAAGGACTGAACGATTCAAATCCTCAAGATTGGCGAAGTTTCACACAAGCTAGAAATTTAGCGCTGCCTTCAATGCGAAATGCTTTTAATAGTTTCCAAGGAATAGAAAAGCAACTGGAATCACTCAATAGAGGAAAGTCCACTGGACCTGACGGGATACCAATTCGATTCTACACAGAGTACGCGAAAGAACTTGCCCCCCTTCTAACAGCCGTGTACCGCAAGTCTCTAGAGGAACGGAGGGTTCCAAATGATTGGAAAAGAGCACAGGTAGTCCCAGTCTTCAAGAAGGGTCGTCGAGCAGATGCGCAAAACTATAGACCTATATCTCTGACGTCGATCTGTTGTAGAATTTTAGAACATGTTTTTTGCTCGAGTATCATGTCGTTTTTGGAAACCCAGAATCTACTATGTAAGAATCAACATGGATTCCGGAAACAGCGATCGTGTGAGACCCAACTCGCTTTATTTGTTCATGAGACCCAGAAAGTATTAGATACAGGCTCCCAGGTAGATGCTATTTTTCTTGACTTCCGGAAGGCGTTCGATACAGTTCCGCACTGTCGCCTGATAAAGTAAGAGCCTACGGAATATCAGACCAGCTGTGTGGCTGGATTGAAGAGTTTTTAGCAAACAGAACACAGCATGTTATCAATGGAGAGACGTCTACAGACGTTAAAGTAACCTCTGGCGCGCCACAGGGGAGTGTTATGGGACCATTGCTTTTCACAATATATATAAATGACCTAGTAGATAGTGTCGGAAGTCCCATGTGGCTTTTCGCGGATGATGCTGTAGTATACAGAGAAGTTGCAGCATTAGAAAATTGTAGCGAAATGCAGGAAGATCTGCAGCGGATAGGCACTTGGTGCAGGGAGTGGCAACTGTCCCTTAACATAGACAAATGTAATGTATTGCGAATACATAGAAAGAAGGATCCTTTATTGTATGATTATATGATAGCGGAACAATCACTGGTAGCAGTTACTTCTGTAAAATATCTGGGAGTATGCGTGCGGAACGATTTGAAGTGGAATGATCATATAAAATTAATTGTTGGTAAGGCGGGTACCAGGTCGAGATTCATTGGGAGAGTGCTTAGAAAATGTAGTCCATCAACAAAGGAGGTGGCTTACAAAACACTCGTTCGACCTATACTTGAGTATTGCTCATCAGTATGGGATCCGTACCAGATCGGGTTGACGGAGGAGATAGAGAAGATCCAAAGAAGAGCGGCGCGTTTCGTCACGGGGTTATTTGGTAACCGTGATAGCGTTACGGAGATGTTTAATAAACTCAAGTGGCAGACTCTGCAAGAGAGGCGCTCTGCATCGCGGTGTAGCTTGCTCGCCAGGTTTCGAGAGGGTGCGTTTCTGGATGAGGTATCGAATATGTTGCTTCCCCCTACCCCCCTACTTATACCTCCCAAGGAGATCACGAATGTAAAATTAGAGAGATTAGAGCACGCACGGAGGCTTTCAGACATTCGTTCTTCCCGCGAACCATACACGACTGGAACAGGAAAGGGAGGTAATGACAGTGGCACGTAAAGTGCCCTCCGCCACACACCGTTGGGTGGTTTGCGGAGTATAAATGTAGATGTAGATGAAACTATGTCTCGAAATCTTGCCAAAACCTCCAAGAGGTTCCGGTTATATGCAAAGTATCACAGCCGCAAGAGGCAGTGAATACCTACATTGTGCTATGACATATAGAGATGTGACTGATGACGGAGTTACTAAACACGGTTTCCCGACACCAAAAAAATGTTCAAATGTGTGTGAAATCTTATGAGACTTAACTGCTAAGGTCATCAGTCGCTAAGCTTACACACTACTTAACCTAAATTATCCTAAGGACAAACACACACACCCATGCCTGAGGGAAGACTCGAATCCCCGCTGGGACGAGCCGCACAGCCCATGACTGCAGCGCCCTAGATAGCTCGTTCCCGACACCCCTTCACCAAAGAAGACGAAGTAAATGTTCCACTGTTAGTATCTAGAACAAGTGCCAAAATGAGTAACTTAGGAGTAAATAAATTTTTAGGAAGCATTGTTGTATGGGGCACAGCGGTCGATTAAAATATTAAAAATCAATTAAACAGTCTCGATCGCGTTTCCAGCCTTTTTGTTTGTTGGAAACCGGTTTCGGGCCTTTCCTCGGACCATCTTCAGGCCTACACCGCTGTAATTCAGTAATAATACGTATTCAGTATAGGTGGATGAAAATAAGGATAACAACGTCTAAAACATAAGCTACGAAGTACGATGTTATACCCATTATGGCTGTTGGTGGTGGCAGACGGAGCGAGATCCGTAGAGAAGTAGGTAAGCTCGGTGTAGCGAAGCAGCCTAAATCACTAATTAAGGGCAAGGCCTCCGGTTCAGGTTGTATACCAATCAGGTTCCTCTCATAGTAGGCTGATACAATAGCTCCATACTCAGCAATCATGTACACCCGCTCGCTCTTCGAAAGATCCATACCTAAGGATTGTAAAGGTGCAAGACCCACACCAACACCCAGCAAAAGAACCAGGAGTAATCCGCTGAATTACAGTCCCATAACATTAGCCGGCCGCGGTGGTCTAGCGGTTCTACGCGCTCAGTCCGGAACCGCGCGACTGCTACGGTCTCAGGTTCTAATCCTGCCTGGGGCATGGATGTGTGTGAGGTCCTTAGGTTAGTTAGGTTTAAGTAGTTCTAAGTTGTAGGGGACTGATGACCACAGATGTTAAGTCCCATAGTGCTCAGAGCCATTTGAACCATATCACTAACGTAAATTTACTGTAAAATTCTGGAACATATACTGTATTCAAACATTACGAATTACCTCTAAGAAAACGATTTATTGTCAAATAGCCAGGTAGGATTAAGAAAATATGGTTCTTGTGAAACACAACGAGCTCTTTATTCTCACGAAGTAATGAGTGGTGTCGGCAGAGGATGTGAAATTGATTCCATGTTGTTAGATTTTCTTTCTCTGCCTCGTGATGACTGTGTGTTGTGTGCTGTCCTTAGGTTAGTTAGGTTTAAGTAGTTCTGAGTTCTAGGGGACTGATGACCATAGATGTTAAGTCCCATAGTGCTCAGAGTCATTTGTTAGATTTTCAGAAGGTTTTCGATACAAATCATCATAAGCGTCTCGAAATCAAATTACGTGATTATGGAGTATCACGTCAGTTTTGCGACTGGATTCGTGATTTCGTGTCAGAAAGGTTACAGTTCGTAGTAACTGACGGAAAGTCGTCGAATGAAACGGCAGTAATATCTGCAGTCACCTAGAAAGTGTTTTGGCTCCTCTGCTGTTCCTGGTGTACGTAAACGAGATAGAAGACAATCTGAGCAGCTCTCTTAGAATGCTTTGCAGATGATGGTGTCATTAACCGTCTTGTAAAATCATCAAATGATCAAAACGAACTGCGGAAGGATTTAGTAAAATGTGTATGATGTGAAAGATAGCAGCTGACTTTAAATAATGAAAAGTGTGAAGTCATCCACGCGAGTACTAAAGGAAAGGCGCTAAATTTCGGTTACATGAAGTTAACGTCCACATGCGACCATCTCTTCTCGGTGTTTCACTTCTTTTGCCAAGCAGTGTGTTATTATCTGTAATTTCAATAAAAAGGGAATCTTAAGAACTGCGCGTATCAGCACATGTACGCTTCTTGTGAAATTCAGCTGATTTGTAGAGGTAAATTATGAAGCAGTAGACTGCCAGTGTGTTATGTAGTGACTGAAAGCGATTACTGTGTGTTTGCACACTTTAAAGTACTCTGTTGTGGTGCATCGGTTCCTCACACTACGTCGTCCTCAGAAACGTTCCTGTACCACGTGCCACCTTTGCACCCCTGGGTGTTCAGCGCATGTCGCTGTCATAAAGACGGCCGATCAGCAACACTTCCAGAGATTTTTACGTTTGAAGGGTGAACTGGTACGCGGTGAACTCGATCTGAGACAAGAGCTCAGAGAAAAAGAAGCTGCGAAGCTGACAACTGCTGGGGAAGTGCCATTTTGACATCATACCCCCCCCCCCCCCCCCACACCTTATCCGAATGACGGCATATGGAAGAGGACGGCGTGTTAGCTTGACAGCAGTGATGGCTCGGCAGGTGTGGAACACAGATGTGCTATCTGTGTGGGTTTCAAAAAATCAGTTTGAGCGAATCTGCAGAAGTCTGTCTGTTAAGCGTGCCTCATTGCCGGTAATAGAGGAAAGCCGCGTAATAGTGGGAAATAAAGCACGAGAAAATTTTTATTTTCAAAGAAAAAATTGGTATCAAGTCTGCTTTCATTACGCAAGGAACTTTCATGCGAGTACGTTCGTACCGTAATTCCTGAAAATTTTTTTGTGGTCGGTAAGTGAATAAAGTGTAGTGTTACGTGAAATGAAACAATTTTTTTATGACCGAGAGAAAAATTGCAATCGCGCTACATACCTACTACCTTTGACGTCAAATGTCTGACCATCGGTGTGGACTGAGAACTGTGTAATCTAGCTGATGCCACTCAGTTGACAATATCTCTCCTCCCCTGGCACACGAGCTGGCCAAAAGTCACTAGATGTCACGAGAGACGAAACTGTCAGTGTAAAAGCAGGTGGGGAGTACACTGTCGTCAGAGGAGAAGCAACGACAGAAGGGCCGGTCTGTCAAGATAGCTTGGAGACTTTGAACTTGGACTGGTCGCTGGATGTTACCTGAGTGACAAATCCACCAGGGATATTTGAAATCTTCTAAAACTGACCAGGTGGAATATTAGTGGTGCGATTACCAAGTGAACACGTGAAGGAAGAATCGCAGCTAACTTAAGACCAGGAAGAGCCAACGCCAGCTAGACGACAAGGCCTTACAACTCATCTATGACGTCATGCAATCCAGGTGAGGCACTTAGCGTGAACCCTGCCTTTCGCCAAATCGTTGCGCTAACACCGTTATAGAAACGGATCAATATAAGAACTTAAAAGACGTTAAGAAGCTCCAGTTTGACTATAAATGAAATTACCGCAAGTTGATTTGTTACCTCGGGGGAAAAAAGCGGAAGCGTTTTGAGCTGTGTCAGATATATAATCATGAAAAATTTTTTGCGCTTAGCACAACTTTGGATTCTAAAAAATTCCAGGCACTAAAAGCTGTCGAGCTGTAAGAAATGGCCGCCCGCTGTGGCCGAGCGGTTCTAGGCGCTTCAGTCAGGAACCGCGCTGCTGCAACGGTCGCAACTTTGAATCCTGGCATGGATATGTGTGATGTCCTTAGGCTGATAAGGTTTAAGTAGTTTCTAAGTCTAGGGGACTGATGACCACAGATGTTAAGTCCCATAGTGCTTAGAGCCATTTGAATCATTTGATTTGTAAGAAATGACATTACTGAGACTTAAAGCACTTTTTTTTTTTTTTTTCTAAGGTCTGTCAGGTGTAAAATAACATACGATACTGAAGCAGACGGCGGAAGAAAGTGCTAATTAACAACAGCATATTTTGAGTTATTGTATGTTATATGTTTCGTTAATTTTAAAGACATCCCACGCCCGGGTTCCCGGGTTCGATTCCCGGCGGGGTCAGGGATTTTCTCTGCCTCGTGATGGCTGGGTGTTGTGAGCTGTCCTTAGGTTAGTTAGGTTTAATTAGTTCTAAGTTCTAGGGGACTGATGACCACAGATGTTAAGTCCCATAGTGCTCAGAGCCATTTGAACCATTTTATTTTTTTAAAGACAAGGTCATAAACAGAGTAGGCAGTGCATTCTGACGGTACACATGAAACTACGACCTCCAAAAACGTGTACTGGAAAACAACAAAGTTATCAGTTTCATCCTTAATTGGTGGCTAGCACTGTCTTCCAGCGACCCCTTCAATTCTACCAAAGTTTTTATTTACGCTGACAGTTTTGTTCTCATAACATTGACACAAACAAAATTGTAGAATATACAGCTTACACATCTAAACGATGTTCAACAAACTATAATATACATCCATAACATATTTCAAATATATGGTTTGAAGTACATCGTAAACAATAAAAGTGGAAAAAAGATTACTGATAACTCACTAAATCTGTGAGCACAACCAAAGCATACGGATGTATCTATCAATTGCATGAAACAGCCCAGCATTACTCTAGCAATGAAAGCATTCATTCTACAGCACGCTTATGGAATCATTGCAGTCCTCATGAATGTAACCTTGTTTTCATTTGGTATGTTCACTTCACAGACATAATGACTGATGCCACAGTCTCTTAATAGTTCATGTAAGGACAGATGGTAAATTACTCAAACTGTATCACATTTGCATTTCTAGATAGCAAAGTTTCTTCTACAAAACATCTTAAATATTAATAGTGTGGTTCTCAATTATTGTGCTAATGTTCACAGCACGCTATGTAGGGAAAATAACGGATTTAAGTTTTCAAATGGGAGAGCACATCCCACTAACAGATTTCTACACAAAAATAACTTTCACACAAAAAGAGGAAGAAAAACAAGACAGTCCAAATTCATGACACGTAAAGGAAATACAAATGTGACAGTACTGTCCAACCAAAATCAACTTTCAAATCAAGATAAATATAGCACATGGTCAAAGACATGCAAATACTACTCACCAAACTCTATAAAATGGCAGCGTGGCAAAGAATGCTGTGCAGATAATAAGCAACATGAATGAGAGCCATCTTAAAGACAGTAAAGTTACTATCATAGCATCCTGAATGTGGAACAAGGGTGTGCTGCTCTCAGTGGAAAACTAAAAGCAGATTGTTGGAGGGATGACACAGCTGTACTTTTTGATTAGTAAGGTATGCTATATGAGACACCCTGCTAAACCCACAGTACAGGACAGGTAGCTTAAATTGCTGATAGGGGCCAAAATAAGCAGCTGTTAGTTACACTCGAACATACAATCTTATTTATTTGACAAAACATTACAAGAGCTAAGAAAATTTTTGAAGGAACACAGCATTAATTTACTGGCTGAGTGCCTTAATGGCAAGACCACTTTAATCTAAAATCGGCTGAAAGCCAACAACTTAAGGCTCAGACCACAATCAGAAATTTAAAAGGCAAAAGGCCTTATTTTAAATCAGTTCTTTAATTAGGCTGAAGGCCCAAACAATCTGGTACCTTAAGAGCAAAACAAGTTTAATTTAAAAATCGGCTAAAGGCCCACCGTTTAAGACTCAAAGCAAAATAATTTTTTTATTACCTTAAAACAGTTCTTTAGGCTGAAGGCCCAAACAGTCTTATACCTTAAGGGCAAAACAGCCTTAATTTAAAAATCGGCTAGAAGCCATACGAATACAAACAACAAGAACAAATAAGAAAAGGCAGTACACCCAAGGCGCTCAGAAGTTTCCGAGGGTCGGCCTGGAGTTCAAACACTAACGCTCCCTTAGGTGAGACAGCAGTCGGCCCAATCATTCTCGATCCGATGACAACCCAACCGATAGACAGTCAACAAACCCACCGACAAAATAACGTCCGCTCCACCCGACCAGCACACAACAGGGAGTTCAATGGAACAACGTAGAAGGTATTGGCGCCCACAACCAATTATACATTGAGCTGCCGAACTACATACCGTGCTGGATAGCGGCAACACGATGAGGAAAATACACTGCCTTAATTTACGTCAACGGTCAGGGCAGGTAACCGGAACGTTAATGGCCACAAGAGAGAAGATTCTGCTGGTGCACTTCAATTCAAAATAACCAAGTACAGTTAAACTCCACCGGAGGGTGGCTAAAATTTGCCAAATTTAAAAGATACGTTGTTGCTCACGGGAAAGTCCCAACATCCGACAATGAATCCAAACGACACAATGTGAGCAGTCGTGACTTGCTGGTAGATTACGTCAAAACTCAACTTTCGTGTCCAGGATCGGTGAGCCACGGACCTCGTAACAATGGGAACAGCACCACACAATCCGACCGCGCGTGGACGCCGCCAGCGGCCTCGGCCAAACTACGCGCCACGGAGATTTCCTCGCTGATCTACGCCAACCGATCAACTGATCGTACACCGCACAGCCGGAACTATAAGCGCCAGGCCAAAGATAGTACAAGGGGAAAATACCGATACACGCCGCTGCTGACACTCGCGGAGAGAGAGGATAACAGCATAATCGCAATAACCGCGGGAAAACGCAGAATAGCAACCAAGGTTTAACCCAATGTATTACATGAGCCAGACACAGCTCACTATATAGCAGAAAAAGACCTATCTAAATATTAGGGTGAGTACACACAGTAAGTAACACATTCGGAAAAGACAAAATGCAACCCAAAAACGGCACCAGAACTAAGAAAAAGTACATATTAAAACATTAGGAGTCAACGAATTTACTAGTTCAAATATCAAAATGAAAAGTGGTGGACATGATCAGCACAATATTTCACAGAAAAGCAGACATCATCTCAGGTTACAAGTGTGGAACAGCTCATTTCACATTTGCGTGGTAAAATACACTTAAAAAATCTTCAGCATGTAGCCATATGTACAAATTAATTTGCAATTTGAATTTAAAATGTCACATTCCGAATCATTATGGTTTACCATGCAAAATGATCGATGGAACATGAAACTAACTAGCTAAAACTATAACACTTCACATCAGGGACAAGAGTGAAAGGTATGGGAATAACAAGTGTGTCAGCAAAAGCACACACCTCATCCATCCAGAACGCACAACTCAAATAAAAATAACAGAAAACAGAAATCTCGTAAATAACCTGGTGGATATCAGAAATCAAATATCCCACAGTGAAAACAATAGAAGGAGCAGGACAAGCAGTTATGATTAGATGCACTTATCTGCCATTCCTCTCACCACCTAACTCACTCACACCATCCCACACCCACACTATTTGTCATTTGCATATTGTCTGAAACCACGTCACCTCACATCAAGGAGAAGAGTCAAAGGAATTGGATAAAAAGTGTTAGCAATAGCACACACCGCATTCTTAAGGAGAGCAGCACTCAAAAAACAATAAAATTACAGACTCTTAAATGAAACTAAATATTTATAAAGCAAAGAACAAGGAAAGCAATTGTGACTAAGGACAGTTATCTCCCCCTTCTCTTACCACCTAACTGCTCCCTCACGCAATCCTGCACCCACACTAAGTATGACATTTGCATGGTATCTAAAATCATATCTTAAATCAGGGACATGGTTCATGGTTCACAGGTATGGGAATAACAAGTGCCAGCAATATTTTTAAAACACATTGAGGATAAGTAATAGGAGGAACATGACTTTTATGACTAGATACACTTAAGTCCTTCCTCTCAACACCTAACTGCTTACTCACCATCCTACACTCCACTAAGTAATACCCATTACAGTAACATAGTAGACACAAAATATATTCTCTCTATATTGAAAATGGTGGATGTTTTGTAACATCAGAGCTGAAGAAATAAATATGTATAGGAAGAGCTTACATGTACTGCAGTTAGTACCAAAAACTTTCTTAGTGAAGTTAACAAATGTGGGCAACTACTAACAAAAATTATGTACATTTATGAGACCTGAGTTTCTCCTGGCGTATACAATTTTAAAACAACTAACGGGTATTCAGCCAGGCAATATTTTCAACGACCGGCGATATTTCGGCGGGAGTACAGACCGCTATTTTCAAGGCAAACTGCAACGGACAGGCCATGTACAGGGAGATTTAAAACCTCGGTCCTTAGGCTGATAACACACTCTGAACACTAGTGCCACCAAAGATGACCTAAGTCAGAGATCGATAGTGAGACTACGAACTAGCAGGTGAGGTAACATTGACCCTATCCCTCTGTTTTTTGTGCGGGGAGAGAGCAGGATTCCAAAAAGAGTTTAAACAAAAACCTTCATCCCTGTTTACAAGGTTACTCGCTAATTTAATCTCAACTGCCTCCATAATAACACTGTCCCAATAGCTGGATGTGCATCTTTGTGTTATTATATAGCATGCGGTGACCAGTATCCAAGACATGTTCGGCAGTAGCAGATCTACTTGGCTGCTGTAATCGTGTGTGCCGTTTATGCTCAGCACATTGGTCCTCCCAGTCCTGATAGTTTGACCAATATATGCCGTGCCACAGATACAAGGAAGGCGATATACACCCGTCTTGCTCAAACCAAGATCCTCCTTAACTAAACCCAAAAGCACTTTAATTTTAGATAGAGGTCGTAAAACATATTTCACATCGTATTTCCGTGAAATACGACTGATCTTGTTGAAAGTGCTTCCTACGTAAGGCAAAAAGGCATAATTAGGATCACAACCAGGAACACAACACTTATTCACCATGGCGATGATCACTTCCGAACTGCTACAGGCAGTATACACTTCAAAGAGCAGAAAAGCAAACGATTTCACAAGGGAATTCAACTCACTAACACTGCAGCTCCGAAACAGTTGTTTACATGCCTCCACATAGCATTCCTAAAGACATCTAGGTCGCGCTGCCACCGGTAGGTGGCACTGGCTGTATGCCTAAGGTTGATGACGTCATTCGCCTGTTGGCAGAGAGTTGTAAGGCCTTGTGATTTAGGTGGTGTTGGCAGAGATCGTGCACAGATTTCGACATGTGTGCTGCTGGCGCTCTAGACGGCGCACTGACTGCGTGGGGAATGAAAGAGGAGAGGTGTGATGGGGTCGAGTAGCTCTTCATGAGCCACACACTTCCGTAGTCACTGCTAGGCGGCGCTTGAGGTGGTGAAAAGAGCGACGGGAGATGAGCGACTTAGGACGATGAATCACGCTGTAGCCTGTGGCAATCGGTGGAAGGGTTACGGCTTGGCGAATGCCTGGAGAATGTTACATGATAGTGCCATCAGTGAAGCATGCAGAGGCTGGTGCTGTGGTAGGGGCGGCCTTCTCTGTGGCTAGGGTGTGGTCCTCTTATGGCGCTTAAGAAACTGCTAAATGTGGCAGGACATAACATTTTACAACGTTGTTTCCTGCTTACAGTAAAGGAACAGTTCGGAGACGATTTTTGTACTTCTATCAGCGTGACAGAGCACCTGTCAGAAGGCAGCGTCAGTGATGCAATGCTTTTTGGACAGCAACAGTCCTGAAATGGACTGCCGTAACCAAAGCTGCGACACGAATCCAATGGAACAACTGTGGGATCAGTCAGACCGTCGACTTCGCTCCAGACACCACAGCCCAAGGTCACTACCTCCTCCAGTTTCGGCTCTTGACAAAGAGTGAGCTGTTATTCCTCCAGAGATATTGTCATAATTTTCTAGTGTTCTGAGGATTCAACCTGACCTGAAGCGGATTTTGCGACGTACTTTCCACGGGAGCTATAGTTGCCTCTGACAGATAGAGTCAATCTCGTCAAATACATAGGTCGCAAGTATCTGGCCTGTCCTTAAAATTGTGGACCAAACGTTGGAAGTATACTAGCGGAAAATTTTGTTGCGAAGACGCGATATTTCCCGTAATGATATCCTTGAAATTCTTGGTTTCAATAAAGAATCAACATCAGTCGTCAACCTTTTGTTGTATCAGCATATACGCCCCATTGTGCCGATTCCACCTATAACTGCGTCGATAATACTGAATTCAAATGCTGGTCTGGTGATAAGACGTGGCAAACTGCATTCGTTCTTTTAAATATTTTTTTCACACATATTCCATGTATCAGTACAGTTGCAACAAAGTTCAAACTAAAATTGAAAAACGCAGAGGCAACTGAAGTTATTAATCTCTTTTTATGTTCTCTAAGAAACGGTAGTTGTGGTCATATAAATTAATCGTTCTGTAAACGAAGATCGTCCGGCTCTAAGACCACAATCAGTGGTCACAGGTGGACAAGATAACGTAGATTCCCGGTTTTCCACATCAGACGTTCGAGGCCAGTTGATATGGTCGCTCTAAAGAAAATGCGGAATTGAGTGGGTGGGGGAGGGGTTGGAGAGGGAGAGGGAGAGGTGGGGCAAGGGAAGAAGATGGTTCAAATGGCTTTGAGCACTATGAGACTTAACATCTGAGGTCATCAGTACCCTAGACTTAGAACTACTTAAACCTAAGTAACCTAAGGACATCACACACAAACATGCCCGAGGCAGGATTTTAACCTGTGACCGTAGCAGTTGCGCGGTTCCAGACTGAAGCGCCTAGAACCGCTCGGCCACACCGGCCGGCAAGAGAAGAAAAGAGATGGGAAACTGAAGATGGGAGAAAAGAGTATTGACAACTCATATTTAGTGTCCCTTAATCCTTAATTCGTTGAAGTCGCGGTTGCAGAACTCTATATCAAGTTTTGAAAGTATTGTGGTTTCCAGAGACTTAGAGTCAAAGATTTCTGTTAAGGCAGCTGCTCTGTCACACAGAAATCTGTCAGAAGCCCTTGTGTATATACGGTCGTAGGTTCGAATCCTGCCTCGGGCATGGATGTGTGTGATGTCCTTAGGTTAGTTAGGTTTAAGTAGTTCTAAGTTCTAGGGGACTGATGACCTCAGATGCTAAGTCCCATAGTGCTCAGAGCCATTTGAACCATTTTGAACCTTTGTGCATAGACTTTCACGCAAGATTTAACTATGTGTGCCTGCTTTAACACCGCTGATATGAAATGTAACTCGTGTGAAAGCAGTGAAAAATAGGCGTTTTATTTGAAAGATTTAGAGTTGCTACGCACCATCTCCTGCTCAGACGAGCGGCACTCTTCGTTAGCGACAGTCGGTTTCATACGCGGCTATTGGTAGCGAATGCAGGTCCAGCCCAACCTGCAGACTGTCAAAGCGGACAGTTTGCAGGGAAAGCCTGAAGTCTGCTACCACGGAAAAGCCTATTTTTCACAGCTCACACAAAAAGCTGCATCTGATTAAACGGCCAAATAAGTCAAATCGGACATTAGCTGAAGGAATTCAGTGTGGTCCCACAGATTACGATGTGTCGTTCAGATCGATGGTGATTTTCGAACCATAACTTGAGTCCACTTATTCAAGTTATCGATAACATGAAGCCGGATGTTTATTTCGATATTCGGTATGCACGTGTTGTTCTCTTTCTGCAGCTTCATGAGTAAACTGTGGACGCTTTCGGCTTCTAAGATGCCAACAGAAGTGGCTCTAAGCACTATGGGACTTAACATCTGAGGTCATCAGTCCCCTAGACTTAGAACTACTTAAACCGAACTAACCTAAGGATATCACACACATCCATGCCCGAGGCAGAATTCGAAACTGCTACCGTAGCAGCAGCGCGGTTCCGGACGCCAGCAGAAGTATCTACGGCGCTGCACGAATTCTTTCCTAGTTTGAGGAACACTCAGGTATGCACCAGACTGCCCTGCTTAATAGCATGTTTTGAATACCATACAGAGTCTGGACTGTTAGGAAGAGCGGGTGAGATGTATCAATCAACCAGCCCAAAGTCTGGAAGCTCTGCTGGATCTCGTCACCAATCAGCGATTTCAGCTGGATGCGCCATACTGGAAGAAACTGGTGGTCCCTCTTCGCACAGAATCAAGAATACAGACTGTGCTACACATTATTAGCAACATGTCTCGTGTGGAAAATAAGTTTTTGTCTAGTGTGGTGATTTATCATCGGGATCATTCCTATTTTCAACAACGTGAACAAAAACAATACTTGTTAAGTACACACATCAAAAAATGTTTTGCGTCACCTTGGTTCCGAGAGTTCCGGAACCTGTACAGAAAATTGGAATAGAGATCAACATAAACATTATTTCCGCCCTTTTTGTTGCTCATGGTTCAAATGGTTCAAATGGCTCTGAGCACTATGGGACTCAACTGCTGAGGTCATTAGTCCCCTAGAACTTAGAACTAGTTAAACCTAACTAACCTAAAGACATCACAAACATCCATGCCCGAGGCAGGATTCGAACCTGCGACCGTAGCGTGTTGCTCATGAAAACCACGCTTTGCATGTTGTACCACCATACAGCAAGCCCTTCAGAGGTGTACTGCTGTACACACCGGTACCTCTAATACCGAGTAGCACGTCCTCTTGCATTAATGCATGCCTGAATTCGTCGTGGCATACTATCCACAGGTTCATCAACGCACTGTTGGTCCAGATTGTCCCACTCCTCAACGGCGATTAGGCGTAGATCCCTCAGAGTGGTTGGTGGGTCCCGTCGTCCATAAACAGCGCTTTTCAATCTATCCCAGGCATGTTCGATAGGGTTCATGTCTGGAGACATGCTAGCCACTCTAGACGAGCGATGTCATTGTCCTGAAGGAAGTCATTCACAAGATGTGCACGATGGGAGCGCGAAATGTCGCCCATGAAGACGAATGCCTCGCCAATATGCTGCCAATATGGTTGTACTATCGGTCGGAGGATGGCATTCACGTACCGTACAGCCGTTACGGCGCTTTCCGTGACCACCATAGGCGTACGTCGGCCCCACATAATGCCACCCCAAAACATTAGGGAACCTCCTCCTTGGTGCACTCGTTGGACAGTGCGGCTAAGACGTTCAGCCTGAATAGGCTGGCTCCAAGCACGTCTCCGACGATTGTCTGGTAGAAGGCATATGCGACACTCATTGGTGAAAAGAACGTGATGGCAATCCTGAGCGGTCCATTTGGCATGTTGTTGGGTCCATCTGTACCGCGCTGCATGATGTCGTGGTTGCAAAGGACCTCGCCATGGACGTCGGGAGTGAAGTTGCGCATCATGCAGCCTATTGCGCGAAGTCTGGCTCGTCACACGACGTCCTGTGGCTGCACGAAAAGCGTTATTCAACACGGTGGGGTTGCTGCCAGGGTTCCTCTGAGCCATAATCCGTAGGTTAGCGGTCATCCAATGCAGTGGTAGCCTTTGGGCGGCCTGAGCGAGGCATGTCCTCGACAGTTCCTGTCTCTCTGAATCTCCTCCATGTCCGAACAACATCGCTTTGGTTCTCTACGAGACGCCTGGACACTTCCTTTGTTGACAGACCCTCCTGGCACAAAGTAACAATGCCGACGCTATCGAGCAGCGGTATTGACAGTCTAGGCATGGGTGAACTGCAAACAACTCGAGCCGTGCACCTCCTTCCTGGTGGAATGAGTGGAACTGATCGGCTGTCAGACCCCCTCCGTCTAATAGGCGCTGCTCATGCATGGTTGTTCACATCTTTGGGCGGGTTTAGCGACACTCTCAACAGTCAAAGGGAGTCTGTGATACAGTATCTACAGTCGACGTCTATCTTCAGGAGTTCTGGGAACCGGGGTGATGCATAACTTTTTTTTTATGTGTGTACAACGAAGAGTCTAAAATAGCTCTGAATGGATTACAGTCTACAGAAACGATGCCTCTGGTCCTAACTCGAATAATAAATTATCTTAAATCAAGGTCGGCATAATATTCCTACGAGCATTCTCACTAAAACGGTATCCGTCAAAAACATGTGGAGTAATATTCACTGTCGCTACGATGCGACGTCTAAAGTCATCACGTATATAGTTTCTCCTCCAGTACAAGTATCTTGGCCCTGCAAACTTAACATAAGACATCTAAAATGTTACTGGAATGTCTCACGTTCTGTGCTTTGTAGCCACGGTACATGTTTGCGTTTTGTTGGTAGGATACGTCACCCTGCAGCGTCAAATACACTACTGGCCCTTAAAATTGCTACACCACCAAGATGACGTGCTAGAGACGCCAAATTGAACCCACAGGAAGAAAATGCTGTGATATGCAAATGATTAGCTTCTCAGAGCATTCACGCAACGTTGGCGCCGGTGGCGACACCTACAACGTGCTGAAATGAGTAAAGTTTCCAACCGATTTCTCATACACAAACAGCAGTTGACCGGCGTTGCATGGTGAAACGTTGCGTCGTGTAAGGAGTAGAAATGCGTACCATCACGTTTCTGACTTTGATAAAGGTCGGATTGTAGCCCATCGCGATTGCGGTTTATCGTATCGTGACATTGCTGATCGCGTTGGTCGAGATCCAATGACTTTTAGCAGAATATGGAATCGGTGAGTTCAGGAGGGTAATGCGAAACAGTGGATTCCAACAGCCTCGTATCACTAGCAGTCGAGATGACAGGCATCTTATCCTCATGGCTGTAACTGATCGTGCAGACACGTCTCGATCCCTGAGTCAACAGATGGGTACGTTTGCAAGACAACCATCTGCACGAACAGTTCGACGACGTTTTGCAGCAGCATGGACTATGAGGTCTAAGACCATGGCTGCGGTTACTCTTGACGCTTAATCACAGACAGGATCGCCTGCGATGGTGTACTCAACGACGAACCTGGGTGCACGAATGGCAAAACGTCATTTTTTCGGATGAATCCAGGTTCTGTTTACAGCATCATGATGGTCGCATCCGTGTTTGGCGACACGTCTCGGTCACCTCTTGTTCCCATTGACGGCGCTTTGAACAGTGGACGTTACAGTTCAGATGTGTTACGATCCACCGAGCGAGGTGGCGCAGTGGTTAGCACACTGGGCTCGCATTCGGGAGGCCGACGGCTCAATCCCGTCTCCGGCCATTCTGATTTAGGTTTTCCGTGATTTCCCTAAATCGCTTCAGGCAAATGCCGGGATGGTTCCTTTGAAAGGGCACGGCCGATTTCCTTCCCCATCCTTCCCTCACCCGAGCTTGCGCTCCGTCTCTAATGACCTCGTTGTCGACGGGACGTTAAACACTAATCTCCTCCTCCTCCTGTTACGATCCGTGGCTCTACCCTTCATGCGATCCCTGCGAAACCATACATTTCAGCAGGATAATGCGCGAACGCATGTTACGGGCCTTCCTGGATACAGAAAATGTTCGACTGCTGCCCTGGCCAGCACATTCTCCAGATCTCTACCAATTGGAAACCTCTGGTCAATGGTGGCCGAGCAATTGGCTGGTCACAATACGCCAGTCACTACTCTCGATGAACTGTGGCATCGTGTGGAAACTGCATGGGCAGCTATATCTGTACACGCCATCCAAGCTCTGTTTGACTCAATGCCCAGGCGTATCAAGGCCTTTATTACGGCCAGAGGTGGTTGTTCTGGGTAGTGATTTCTCAGGATCTATGCACCCAAATTGCGTGGAAATGTAATCACATGTCAGTTCTAGTGTAATATATTTGTCCAATGAATACCCGTTTCTCATCTGCATTTCTTCTTGGTGTAGCAATTTTAATGGCCAGTAGTGTATATCGGCGGAGAATTACAGAACGACGGTGTCCCAGTAGTGTATATGGAACTGAAGTATCGATCACTTTGGAAGGGCCAGTGCTATTGCCTTGTTCTTCTTTTCGTTATTCTTGCGTAAGGAAGAGAGTTTCCGTTTGCACCTGTCGTGATGTACCCGCCACAGTGTTCCCAGTGCCCCAGAAGACGCGCGGCTCTGGCTTCTTGGCGGGCAGCCACTTCGCAGCGGGCCGCGGCCGGAGGCGGTAGCGTGGCGGGGCCGGTCTAGTTGACGAATGAGCTGGCCGGGCAGGTCTTGGATGCGGAGGTTTGCCTGCCGCACTGAGCCAACACCGACCTCGGCGCTTGCTCGTGACTTCACGTCAGCTAGGCACGGCGAACGCCAGGTCTGTTGCAGGCATACTCATAATGGTGGTGTCTCCCTCTCTGACACAGGAAAATGTGAAACTATTGGCGGTAGTTCTCATATTGATCTACAGAACTATGATCTTTATTTGTAGCTTTACGACAGTAAGAAAATCTTTCATCTAAATAAAAGTGCAGAATCCAAAAGAACACCAAACATTTTGTCCAAAAATAAGAGATTTATAGAGATAAGCACCCCCAGGCGTTTCTGCCTGCAACAGACCTGGCGTTCGCCGTGCTAGCTGACGTGACGTCACCAACAAGCGCCGAGGCCTTCCTTTGAGTCGGTGGGCAGGTGGGCAGGTGGAGCCAGCCGCACACTGCCACAAGTCTCCCAGCGCTGTCATGTAAAAGCGATTATCTCGTGCACATACTTGGCTACTAAAAGTTCACGGCTGTAGAAATAACAGCTTCCTTTTTAGAACTCAAAGTTCAGCTTTTTTTTTCTTTATTGTTATTTTGAAACCTTTATTACAGACAGGCCTGCAGCAGCATACTACGCCGCTCTTTGGCCGCAGAGAAACACAAATATACAAATGAAGACATGTAGAGAAAAAAAACATGGTGGACATAGAAACGGAGACAAACACTTTTTAAAATACAAGGCGCCGTTCACGGGCGTAGAGTCCAAGATAAAATTGTTCATACACTAGGACACAAACAGAGACGAAAATTGTAACACGTGAACGTAGGTGCACAAAACGAATAACACTGAAGCACTTAAGCACAAAACGACGGCACATACAGAACACGAGGCGTTGATCTCCAGCGCGCGAATGTTCACTAACCATGTACGAGTCTGGGGACCTGGCAAGAGAGGAGGAGGGGGGGGGTGGGAGAGGGAGAGGGGAGAGCAGATGCCACGGACAGGGGAGATAGGGGGAAGGGAGGAAGGTGGAGGGGAAGCCCGGGGGAAGAGGGAAGGAGGGAGGGGATTGGGGAAAAGGAAAGAGAAGGGAGGGAGGCTGCCTAAAGGAAAGGACACAGGAAGTGGGGGGGGAGGATCAAAGTTGATAGGAGGGGTAGATGGAGGGGAGGAGGACATCATCAGGGAGGGGGAGCTGGCGGAAGCCACCTTGGGAGAGGGTGAGGAGGGTGGAGAGCTGGAGACCGGGTGGGACGTGGGAATACAGGCGCGGCAGCGGGCGGGGGTGGGAGAGGATGGGTGAGACAAGCGGATGAGGAGGATCGAGTTTGGGGGAGGTGTACAGGATCCGTATTCTTTCAAGGAAGAGGAGGAGGTGGGGGAAGGGGATGAGATTGTACAGATCCACGTGGGGGAGGGGAGACGGATGCGATAGGCGAGGCGGAGAGCATGGCGTTCAAGGATTTGGAGGGATTTATAAAAGGTAGGGGGGGCGGAGATCCAGGCCGGATGAGCGTAACAAAGGATAGGGCGGATGAGGGATTTATAGGTGTAGAGGATGGTGGAGGGGTCCAGACCCCACGTATAGCCGGAAAGTAGCTTGAGGAGACGGAGTCGGGAGCGTGCCTTCGCTTGGATTGTCCGGAGATGGGGAGTCCAGGAGAGGCGACGATCGAGGGTGACGCCAAGGTACTTAAGGGTGGGAGTGAGGGCGATAGGACGGCCATAGATGGTGAGATAGAAATCAAGGAGGTGGAAGGAAGGGGTGGTTTTGCCTACAATGATCGCCTGAAAGTTCAGCTACTGGCAGTCACGATTTCTACTTATATATCCAGAATGCTGTTTAAGAGTACAGGAGCGCGAGGACATCCTAACTTTGACACTTTGCGGATTTATTGGTTATTTTTCTTTGACTACTGTTACAGATAATGTGGACGATGGGACTAAATCTACCATGTAGTGCTATACAGGTTGGTCCATTGATCGTGACCGGGCCGAACATCTCACGAAGTAAGCGTCAAACGAAAGAACTACAAAGAACGAAACTCGTCTAGCTTGAAGGGGGAAACCAGATGGCGCTATGGTTGGCCCGCTAGATCGCGCTGCCATAGGTCAAACGGATATCAACTGCGTTTTATTAAATAGGAACGCCCATTTTCTTATTACATATTCCGTGTAGTACGCAAAGACATATGAATGTTTTAGTTGGACCACTTTTTTCGCTTTGTGATAGATGGCGCTGTAATAGTCACAAACGCATAAGTGCGTGGTATCACGTAACATTCCGCCAGTGCGGATGGTATTTGCTTCGTGCTACATTACCCGTGTTAAAATGAACCGTTTACCAATTGCTAAAAAGGTCGATATCGTGTTGATGTATGGCTATTGTGATCAAAATGTCCAACAGGCGTGTGCTCTGTATGCTGTTCGGTATCCTGGACGACATCATCCAAGTGTCCGGACCATTCGCCGGATAGTTACGTTATTTAAGGAAACAAGAAGTGTCAGCCACATGCGAAACGTCAACCACCACCTGCAACAAATGATGATGCCCAAGCAGGTGTTTTAGCTGCTGTCGCGGCTAATCAGCACATCAGTAGCAGACAAATTGCGAGAGAATCGGGAATCTCAAAAACATCGGTGTTGAGAATGCTACATCAACATCGATTGCACCCGTACCATATTTCTATGCACCAGGAATTGCATGGCGACGACTCTGAACATCGTGTACAGTTCTGCCACTGTGCACAAGAGAAATTACGGGGCGATGACAGATTTTTTGCACGCTTTCTATTTAGCGACGAAGCGTCATTCACCAACAGCGATAACGTAAACTGGCATAATATGCACTATTGGGCAACGGAAAATCAACGATGGCTGCGACAAGTGGAACATCAGCGACCTTGGCGGTTTAATGTATGGTGCGGCATTACGGGAGGAAGGATAACTGGCTCCCATTTTATCGATGGCAATCTAAATGATGCAATGTATGCTGATTTGCTACGCAATGTTCTACCGATGTTATTAGAAGATGTTTCACTGCATGACAGATGACGACTTACTTCCAACAAAATGGTTCAAATGGCTCTGAGCACTATGGGACTTAACATCTATGGTCATCAGTCCCCTAGAACTTAGAACTACTTAAACCTAACTAACCTAAGGACATCACACAACACCCAGCTATCACGAGGCAGAGAAAATCCCTGACGCCGCCGGGAATCGAACCCGGGAACCCGGAACGCTACTGCACGACCACGAGATGCGGGCCTACTTCCAACATGATGGATGTCCGGCATATAGCTCGCGCGCGGTTGAAGCGGTATTGAATAGCATATTCCATGACATACATTGGTCGTCGAAGCACCATACCATGGCCCGCACGTTCACCGGATCTGACGTCCCCGGATTTCTTTCTGTGGTGAAATTTGAAGGATATTTGCTGTCGTGATCCACCGACAACGCCTGACAACATGCGTCAGCGCATTGTCAATGCATGTGCGAACATTACGGAAGGTGAACTACTCGCTGTTGAGAGAAATGTCGTTACGCTCATCTAGTGGGCCAACCATAGCGCCATCTGGTTTCCCCTTACAAGCTAGGCAAGTTTAGTTCTTTGCAGTTTTTTCGCTTGATGCTTATTTCGTGAGATATTTGGCCCGGTCACGATCAATGGACCACCCTGTATACCCGCATCGGAGTCACGCTACTTTGCGTGTAGGGTGCAGCAATGCCTTCAGACGGAAACTTAGGTTAAAACCAACAGTCGAGATCGCAGTAACATGTTCATTACGACCGCTTTCGTCTTACGTTGAAGGCATCTTCAGAATTTTTGGTCTGAAAGTATTCATAATCACACAATCTCCCAAAAAGACCTTGAAATGTTGTGTGATGTGGTTGGTGTGGCTGTGAGGGTACTTGTTTTGGTACAGCCATGCTGCCTCTCGACCGTTTCCATCCGCCTGGTCATACACAAACACCATCTCGGCTTGTTGCCGAGAGGAATACCGGACCGTTCTGCTGCTTATAGTGCGCGGCGTCAATCACACATCCTGTACACACAAGAAACGCACGGCACATGGTCAGAGCGGTCCACCGTGCAAATGATTTACTTCTGGACACTTGTTCATAGGGCCTTCCTTTATTTTCAGTCAGGAATTCATCCCTGCAGATTGTCGGTTTTATTGATGTTCACCCTGTATTTAAGTAGCATCCCATACCTTAGCACTGTATTATACACTACTGGCCATTAAAATTCCTACACCAAGAAGAATTGCAGATGATAAACGGGTATTCATTGGACAAATATATTATACTAGAACTGACATGTGATTACATATTCACGTAATTTGGGTGCATAGATCCTGCGAAATCAGTAACCAGAACAACCACCTCTGGCCGTAATAACGGCCTTCATGCGCCTGGGCATTGAGTCAAACAGAGCTTGGATGGGGTGTACAGGTACAGCTGCCCATGCAGCTTCAACACGATACCACAGTTCATCAAGAGTAGTGACTGGCGTATTGTGACGAGCCAGTTGCTCGCCCTCCATTGACCAGTCGTTTTTAGTTGGTGAGAGATCTGGAGGATGTGCTGGCCAGGGCAGCAGTCGAACATTTTCTGTATCCAGAAAGTCCCGTACAGGACCTGCAAATGCTGTGGTGCATTATCCTGCTGAAATGTAGGGTTTCGCAGGGATCGAATGAAGGGTAGAGCCACGGGTCGTAACATCTGAAACGTAACGTCCACTGCTCAAAGTGCCGTCAGTGCGAACAAGAGGTGACCGAGACGTGTAACCAATGGCACCCCATACCATCACGCCGGGTATCGCCAGTATGGCGATGACGAATACACGTTTCCAACGTGCGTTCACCGCGATGTCGCCAAACACGGATGCGACCGTCATGATGCTGTAAACAGAACCTGGATTCATCCGAAAAAATGACGCTTTGCCATTCGTGCACCCAGGTTCGTCGTTGAGTACACCATCGCAGGCACTGCTGTCTGTGATGCAGCGTCAAGGGTAACCGCAACCATGGTCTCCGAGCTGATAGTCCCTGCTGCTGCAAATGTCGTCGAACTGTTCGTGCAGATGGTTGTTGTCTTGCAAACGTCCCCATCTGTTGACCCAGGGATCGAGACGTGGCTGCACGACCCGTTATAGCCATGCGGATAAGATGCCTGTCATCTGGACTACTAGTAATACGAGGCCGTTGGGATCCAGCAGGGCGTTCCGTATTACCTTCCTGAACCCATCGATTCCATATTCTGCTAACAGTCATTGGATCTCGACCAACGCGAGCAGCAATGTCGCGATACGACAAACCGCAATCGCGATAGGCTACAATCCGACCTTTATCAAAGTCGGAAACGTGATGGTACGCATTTCTCCTCCTTACACGAGGCATCACAACAACGTTTCACCAGGCAACGCCGGTCAACTACTGTTTGCGTATGAGAAAGCGGTTGGAAACTTTCCTAATGTCAGCACGTTGTAGGTGTCCTCACCGGCGCCAACCTTGTGTGACTGCTCTGAGAAGCTAATCATTTGCATATCACAGCATCTTCTTCCTGTCGGCTAAATTTCGTGTCTGTAGCACGTCATCTTCGTGATGTAGCAATTTTAATGGCCAGTAGTTTAAATTATTAAAAACATTTTCAAAATATATAAGATGAAAAGAGGTTGAGGGTATCAATTTTGTATGTTATAGAGCCAGTGAATATGTTAATCCTGAAAAGTAAGCGAGTCGCTTTTGGAAATTTTAGTTTATTCCCACAAAGTTAGACACTGGACTCGCATTCGGGAGGACGACGGTTCAATCCCACGTCCGGCCATCCTGATTTAGGTTTTCCGTGATTTCCCTAAATCGTTCCAAGCAAATGCCGGGATGGTTCCTTGAAAGGGCATGGCCGACTTCCTTCCCCATCCTTCCCCAATCCGATGAGACCGATGACCTCGCTGTCTGGTCTCCTTCCCCAAACAACCCAACTCAATGCCCACAAATTAGTTTTCGAGCCTTTTCATCTTTATTTCCTTACATCTTTACTTCTTTATCGCGATGCTGGTTACCAGATCTGCTACAAGAAGACAAACAAGAGAAACTTCAATGTGATGTCATGAGCGATAGTTATATGGCGGGGTGTGTCCAGAAACAAGTTCATTTACTTGGTATGAGAGCCGGCCGCGGGGGCCGTGGAGTTCTAGAAGCTTCAGTCCGGAACCCCGCGATTGCTACCGTCGCAGGTTCGAATCCTGCCTCGGGCATGGGTGTGTGTGATGTACTTAGTTTAGTTAGGTTTAAGTAGTTCTAAGTTCTAGGGGACTGATGATCTCAGATGTTAAGTCCCATAGTGCTCAGAGCCATTTGAACCATTTTGAACTTGGTATGACAGCATTGGCGACATTTCAGTTAGTGTCCGCCTGCAGCTTCCGTTTTAATTGCCTACTAACCATTCACAGATTGAGAGGGTATGTTATGTAATTTCAATGATTACAAAATCGAGACGAATGGCTCGGCTGTATGAGTCCAGTTCTCAGAGTGGCGTTGCGCCATCTCTGGTATGCAGTGATGATGTTGGGGAGGTTATCACAAAGCCTTTGGGTTTTCTCCTGAGGCAAACTGGCTCACAGCTGTTTTGACTAGTTCCTGATATCTCGGATACCCCCACTGATACTGACGTAACTTGCGAGTTATTCCCATGCGTCTTCAACCGGATACATACACCGGGATCTCGCTGGCCGCTGGAGTAATCAACATCACGCAGACAGATGTTAGAGAAACGTGCATTTTATGTAGACAACCATTGTTGTGTTGAGAAATGGCCAGCACGATACTGTCGCGTTAGAGGCGACATCCGTGACGTACTGCTGCTCCGTTAGAGTCCCCCCCCCCCCCAGTCAGTACCAGCGTTGACCTCAGGTCGCACCCAACGGATCCGCACACCACGACGCAGCCGCGTCTCTCCAAAACGTTGCTGGACTGGGCCCTCACCCCAGGCTGCCACTATTCTCACCGCCGATGCTCATCCGAGGTCGTGCGGAACCGAGATTCGTCCCGGAACACGATGCGACGCCTTCTGTCAGCTGTCCGTGTTTCCTGGTGACGGCATCAGTCCAGACGTTGCCGTTAGTGCTGTGGTGTTAACATCAGCAGATGCGTGGAACGATAATGCCCCACAGTGCGGCTGCTGCTAAACTGCGACCAGTGGTGCAGGATGGCGACACAGAAAGTTGCGGGCAGTCCGTTGTTCGTTCGCGGAAGGCGGGCGTAGCTGTGGAGGGGCTGCGAAGCGTCTGGTGCACAACACGGCGGTCCTCCCTTGTGGCCATCAGACGTGGTCGACCGTAGTGTTGACGGCGAGTCTGCCCGCCCTCATGTTCCCTTGCAGTGCGACGTCGGCTCGATGTCACGACTGCAAGTCCCACAAATCTCGATACTCCGTGGTTCGACCAGATGGCGATCAGCAGTGAGGCCCCCATCACACTGTGCCATGTGCTGATAACTCTGTCTCACTCGATTACACGGCGTGTCCGTGTTCTTTAGAGTGTGGCAAACACAACTAAAATGGAAGCTTCCAGGTGGACGTTAGCCACATTCCTTTCCGTTCTGTCGCAGTAAGAAAACGAATTCGCTTTTCGATCAAATTCACCATATAAATACACCTCATGGCGCTACATTTAAGTTTTATCTGTCTTCCTCTCACCCAGGTTGACGCCACGGAAATAAGGACGTAAGGAAATAAAAATGAAGAGGATGAAAAGTAAGTTCATGAGAATAAACAAATACTTCAGACTTTTTGGGAGGTGATTATTGTGGTGTCACCGCCAGACACCACACTTGCTAGGTGGTAGCTTTAAATCGGCCGCGGTCCATTAGTACATGTCGGACCCGCGTGTCGCCACTGTCAGTGATCGCAGACCGAGCGCCACCACACGGCAGGTCTCGAGAGACGGACTAGCACTCGCCCCAGTTGTACGGACGACGTAGCTAGCGATGCACACTGACGAAGCCTCGCTCATTTGCAGAGCAGATAGTTAGAATAGCCTTCAGCTAAGTCAATGGCTACGACCTAGCAAGGCGCCATTAGTAGTTTATTGCCTGAAGTCTCACTTGTATCGTCAATAGCGATGTACAACAAGGATGGATTAAAGTTAAGTATTCCAGCAGCTACGTACTTTTCTTTATAGCATTCATTACGTATCCTGTTTCAGACCTATCTCTAGCCTGCGTGAGGTAACGCGTGCCTTTCGGCTACTTCCGAGTGGCGTGGCTGTTAACCTACGCCACAACAATTACCAACAGTCGTCAAGTAATGCACAAAATGCATGTTTGACCATCAGATGGTTTAATTTTCAAACAAAATAGCAACCGGTTTCAGTCATGGACCATCTTCACGGATAAGGGTAAAAATAGTTTAAGCCACCACATTACATTTGTCATCACTTAAATAATGTGTAGAGCATTTCATGAATATTTATTTCATAAAATTGCAGCCAAATAGCCATATACAGTTACTTTGCTTATTATTTTACATTTACATTTTACATTCTTGCATATTCATTTATCGATTTCACTCTTTTACTGCACAGTTCTATGTGATATCGTTCCCAGGCTTCGTTACACAGTTCACATACACATGTTGTGATTGGGTCGTGATAAGTTTTGTTTTTGCAGATTAGATGATGAAAACCGTGAATACAAAGTCTAGTTACGACATGTCGCTGTTCGAAGTTTGGTGCTGTCCATGAGCGGTTCGTCATTGCTTCGGTGCCATAAAACTCCGGCCATATTTTTTCTCGTTTGTCCTCCATGATCTTCTGTTTCTTTCTGGAAGCCCTGGTGTGTGGCATCATACATCGAAGTCTCATGTCTTCAATTAGGAATGTCTCTCTCGCTAGCAGGTACACTAGTCTAGATTTTGTTGTCTTTGAGAGAACTAGTGCTCTTTTTAGATAGGTCGATTTTACCTTTTCTAGTGTTTCTAGATTTTTTTCTGGCAGGTGCTCCCTTATAACCTCCATCCCATAGGCCAGGATTGGCAAGATTTTTGTGTTGAATAATTTCAGGGCTGTTTCTAGACTGAGTAGGCGGATGTTCTTGATGTCGTGTATTGCTATTATTGCTTGGGCTGCACGTTCTGTTGTATGTTTTGTGAAGCATTTGGCTGTTGGTTGCAATGTCACTCTTAGGTATTTAAAGTCTGATGAGATTTTATTTTTTGTCCTCTGATGCTGATTTCCGCATTCTTGGGTGTTTTGCCTCCTTTTCTGAATGCACGACACAGAACTTTTAGCAGCAAACATACTGATACCAAGTGTACACGGAGCAGTACTGAAGAGAAGAGTTCTGATCTTCTCTTCAGTACTGCTCTTTGTGCACTTAGTATTAACACGTTTGGTTCTAAAAGTCTTGTGTCGTATATTAATATTCATGACATGCTCTACACATCATATAGTTAATGACAAATGTAAGGTGGTGCCTTAAACCAAATTAACCCTTATCCGTGAAGATGGTCCATGACTGAAACCGGTCGATGTTTGCGTTTATAATACAACCACCTGACGGTCAGACAAACATTTTATAAATATTTCAAAAAGTGACAACAGGTTCTGTTATATTGCTAGAGAAGGCCGAAATGCACGCTATAAGCTCACCCAGGATGGCGTGAGGTCTGAAACAGGATACGGAATGAATGCTATAAAGAAAAGTACGTAGCTACTGGAATACTTAACTTTAATCCATCATTTGTATACATCGTTCTTGATGAGACATGCACCATACGATAACTATCAATTGCTATGGCGCCTTGCTAGGTCGTAGCCATTGACTTAGCTGAAGGCTATTCTAACTATCTTCTCTGCAAATAAACGAGGCTTCGTCAGTGTTGCATCGCTAGCTAAGTCGTCCGTACAACTGGGCGAGTGCTAGTAAGTCTCTCGAGACCTGCCGTGTGGTGGCGCTCGGTCTGCGATCACTGACAGTGGCGACACGCGGGTCCGACATGTACTAATGGACCGCGGCCGATTTAAAGCTACCACCTAGCAAGTGTGGTGTCTGGCGGTGACACCACAGGTTCTATATTTATTCGAAAATGCTTTCTCTGCATCGAACAAATTGCAGCAGCAACTAATCCATTTTCAGCTGCTAGAATGTATTAAATAACATTTCAGGAATGTACCACGTTCTGTTTGAAACAGACCGACACTTCCACACACGCTGTTCGCCATAACAATACTTGGCTGCTTCGCCTTTGGAAGTCACACATTTTTTTCCCAGTACGTTGTTTATAATCCTGCTGCTCCAGCAGTAGCCTATTACTCACGCCGTGTTATTCCAAACGTGCCTTTTGCTGGCAATTCGACGGAATGCTAGGCTGCTGCGGTCATAACTCTGGGTCTAACTGCGGATCGCCGATGCAGCCGGGACCGAAACGTCCGCTGTGTCCAGTGACGTGGCACGCTACAGAGAAAACTTGGATGTTAAGTCGACAGATCCAATACCATACTGGAAGTTTACAGAGCGCACAAACTTGGTCAACTCTGTTGCCTGAAAGATCTAAATTCGTACTCTTCTCGCAAACTTCCACTTAGGATGACACTTGTTTCGAATCATTTTATGTGAATTCCTTCCGTTTTCCGAGCACTAAATCCGGCTACGCCATACATTACGTACATGTACGCAACTGCCAGTAACGTGTAGTGCTCACTTTTTGACGTCCATCCATGAACAGTAGTAAATTCTACCGTAGTTCAGCACACACAGTTGCGTATAGTTTTTCGTAATATTGCCACCAACGCCGATGCGGAAGGCAGTCGCTTATTATTAAACTTCAGCGATTCAGCACACACAGTTGCGTATAGTTTTTCGTAATATCGCCACCAACGCCGATGCGGAAGGCAGTCGCTTATTATGAAACTTCAGCGATTCTCCAACAAATGCCTCACATACTTAGCGCATTGAAAACCACATACCAAATGAAATTTTTGTTTTCAACAAATCTCAAATTACGATTGTCTAATATCTGTATCCAGTACTAAGCAAAGCAGGGAAATCTGAAAGGTAGAAGAAACATATAAGAGCTATACAAAGAGCATGTAAGACTGGGCAAACCCTCCAATCACACCTAACCCAACCAACTACCAAGAGCGATAAATTCCAGGGATGTGTCAAAGTTGTGATGCAGTATATATAAAGACATGCAGGAATTTTAAAATTCGGTAATAAGAACATACCAGGTGTTGGAAGTACGAAACAAGCCATTCCACATTTTCAGAGCATTTAAAACACCAAAACCACCATCTACAAACATGGAACAAGAAATGAAAATAATGAGAGTAAATAACGATTACAGATACCTTATGGAAAGCCAAGAAAACCTCCACATTCAGAAAGCCATCGCTGAAAACAACCATGTGATAAATGTGCAAAGACACATCAGTACAGGCTCCCTACTAGACGTAACAAGTAGAAAATCGTCCCGCAACCTGTAAGCAGAATTTAAAATATTACTACATCATAGCAAAAAACCAACCACCAAAACAGTTTATAACCTATAGGTACATTGCGCCAAAATGTAAACTAAATAGTAAAATATATACATATTCCAGGCCACTGAAGATGCCTTCCAGAGAATAAAAACGAAACGCTTATGGCAAGAAAACTGTTTCATTCAGCTGTAATCAGACGGTCCAAAACGTAAAAATTATCAATATGCCGCAACAGAAAGAAATGGACTTCAAAGTAACATTGTAGAAAGGAAAGAGGAAGTAGGTAAAAATAAGATGGGAAATGTGATATGTGAGAAGAATTTGACAGATCAGTAAAAGACGTAACTCAAAAGAAGGCCTCTTGACTAGATGACATTTACTCAGAACTAATGACATGCTTGGGGAGGCGGACGCGAGAAAACTATTCCACCTCTACGAAAGACGTTGAGATAGGCGAAATACCCTCCTCCTTTAAGAAGAATGTAACAATTCCAGCACCAGAGAAGGCAGGTGCTGACCGTTGTGTATATTAACGAAATTTAACAATTCGTTGGCGAAAAATAGTGACTCGAATTATTTTCAGCCGAATGGGAAAACAGATTGAAGCTGACCTCAGGGAAGGTCCGTTTGGACTCCGGAAAATGTATTGGAACAAATTAGAAGATAGGTTAAAGTAAGATAAACCTGCATTTATGGCATTTGTGACTTTGAGAAAGCTTTTTACAATGCTGACTGGAATGGACTTTTTGAAATTCTGAAGGTATCATGACTAAAATACAGGGAGCGATAGCTAATTTACAGTTTCTACAGAAACCAGACAGTATTTATAAGAGTGTAAGGGGATGAAATGGCAGCAGAGGTGAAGAAGGGAATGAAGGCTGATATGCACCCTATTCTCAATGTTATTCAGCTTGTTTATAGAGAAAGGAATAAAGGAAACTAAAGAGAAATTTGGAGAAGGAATTCCAGTTCAGGGAGAATAAATAAAAACTTCGAGGTTTGCTTTGGCATTGTAACACTCTCAGAGACAGGACTTGAAAGAGCAGTTGAACGGAATTAACGGTGTGTTGAAAGGAGGTTATTAGGTGAACATGAACAAAAGCAACACAAGGTTAATGGAATGTAGTCGAATTAAAGCAGACGATGTCGAGGAAATTTGGAAATGAGACATTGTAGATGATAGTTTTGTTATTTGGGCTGTAAAATAACTGATAATGGCCGAAATAGGGAGGGATACAATGTGTCAATGGTCAAAAAAGCGTTTCCAAAGAGCAGAATTTGCTAAAACCGAATATAAATTGAAGAAGTGTTGTCTGGATGTGTTTGTCTGGAGTGTAGCTTCACACGGAGGTGAAATGTGGATGACGAGGAGTTCAGACAAGACGAGAATAGAAGCTTTTGAAATGTGGTTCTACAGAAGGAGGCTGTAATGGGAGGAGTAGCTAATGAGGAGTTACTAAACAGAATTGGGAGGAAAGGGAACTGAGGCACAACTTGACTAGAAGAAGCAGTCGGTTGACAGGATACAACCTGAGATATTATTGAATCACGAAGTTAATACTGGAGGAGAGTGACAGATGTAGGCTGCAGTATTTATTTGGAGACGAAGCACACTGCACAATGCAGAGTAGCTGTCAGAGTGGCACATCGCCGGCCATTGGACTGGAAACCACAATTATGGGCAAGCTAAGTTGTGGCGCATTTTGTTACTGCAGGTTGCCTATATCAGGGGCAGGTATGCACTCAGGGGCTAACCTATTGTACTCCTTTGATTGACAGGTCATTAAGCTATTGTTCTCCTTTGATTGATACATCCTTAACCTATTGTTCTGCTAAAACGATCCTTCCTTTTGATTGACAGGTCCTAAACCTGTTTCCCCCCTCTCTGGAACCCCCAACCCCACCTCCACCCCCTCGCCCTCGCTGCTACAGGTACACTTTCAGGTCTGAGTTATTCGAATATCTCTCTCTTCTCAATTTGTTAACTACTTAATTAGAGTCATCTATTAATTAACTAACCCCAACGCCCCAAGTAACCCCCCCTCCTGGAAATTGGCAGGAGAAAGACTCAGTTGATCGACCATTTGGAGGGAATTAGATTGTAGAAAATGAAATTTTGTATAAACATTTTAGACAGTGTAGAGAATATTGATTAATTATTTATATCAGTATATGGAGTATAATTTATTTATTTAGCTAAATAATTTGTCCAGAAATCGATTGCAGTGTTTGGAATATTGCTTAAACAATTTAGAAAATGAGTGGAATATTGTTTACTTAAACAATTTATGGAGTTCGAGGCAGTATATGGAATATATGAAAATTGGTGGCTGTTTGGTGGAGAGGAAGGATCTCATAAAAGGAAATTCAAGGGTATATTGTTTATTTATAAAAAAATTTGTATGTGGGGGTTGGATATCTCTTGCTCAACATTCTATGCTGTTTGGAAAGATGTAGGTCTTGTAAGAAGTAATTACATGGGGCAAACATGTTGCTTAACTTGAGGTTCGGCACTGTATTCTGGATGTCTTAACCTAATGTTTGATGCTGTATCAGCACTTAACCTATTGTTCTTTTAAGTAGTTTCCCATGTCACCCCCATTTCCTTAAACTATTGTACCGCCTTTGATACCAAATTAAGTAATTAGTTAAGTCCTCCCACCATTTTCTGGTACACTTTTCAAATTTCACTTGCTTTTGAACACCATTTCTGGTGCACTCCTCTTTGTCACACACACACACACACACACATACACACACACACACACACACACACACACACACACACACACCTCAAACTATTGTACTGCGTTTTACATAAAAATTATGCAAATTAATCTAGTGTTCTGCACTTAACCTACTACTCTGGTCCACGTCACCAAACACGCGCAACCCCTCTTAACTATTGTACCACTAACACCACATTGATATAAAAAATTCACGCAAATTAATTAAATCGATATCCTTCACATGTATGGGGTATTTTTTTCAGTTCCCAGCATCCTATTGGTCAGTGAAATCAATGAAATATAGTTTAAACTAATAAAAAACACATTCTGCCGCCGGACGCCGGATGCCTGACGCGCAAGGCCCGACGCCGACACCACCAACTTCGCACACGCCCCCAAGAGTCGGGACGCACCGGTAGTCACTGTGAAGTGAGGACAAGGCCATCTGCTGCCGAACCATGCGTAGGTCTCAGCTGGGGTCCGGCAAGGATGAGGCGGTGGCATCTCTTTCATACATGTCACCTGTGAAATACCTGTTTAAACACGTGTTCACCTATGCGCCATTTCTGACACAATGACGCATAGCTGAGGTCCGGGTCCAGTGCTGAGAGAGATGTTTGCATAGCAGCTCACCCTCGCAGACAGAGCTAAAAGGTTCTCAATGTTATACTGACATCACAGGTCGTGTTATAAAATCTGCTCCAATGCTTCCCACAAAAGCACAGGGTGCAATGTTCCTCGTGGTCCTAACAGGACATACGAGCTGTGTCTAGCCATGCACGTGTTTACCTGGCCAGCGTTGCTGATGCATCACCGTGAAATGTTCACGTATCAACCCAGCATCACAGGCGTATCTAAAAGGTTTTCAGTGTTATATTTAAGTAGCATGGGTATGTAAATAAGAGCCAAGTCTACCTCTCAGAAATTGTAAAGTGTCACGGAAATAGTTAACGGTCGCTTTTGTAGGAGCTTTCGTAATGTCTAATCTTGTCTGCATAGAAATTCTTGTCCTAACAGAACCTGTTTACGAAAACAGCCCAGAATAACACCATATGCAGTCATCCTGATGGTCCTAACATGGCACCCCATCCATCACGTGTTACCCTTCCTGGAAATCGTTAAAGGGACATTGTATGTGAAATTCGTTGAAATGTGACATTTTCTGTTTTCTACTCCATAATGTACTTTGGACTTTCCTGGACATGTTGGTATACAGTACATTAAAATCAGACAATTGTGATACCTTCAAATAATATTTTGAATGTAACGTGTGACAGTCAAATTTTGCAGCTACGCATATACTGTCACAGTTTAGAAGTCATATCTTGGAAACTACACAGACTAGGAGGCTGTGGATTGCTTTGTTTTGTGCCTACTGCTACGAATCAGAAGTTGGCATTACGAATAAACAAATCAGTCCTTTGTTTCTGATACTAGTTTTCGTTGAAATTAGTGTGATTATCGGCTATATTTATAATAAGCTAACTTCTATTGCTTTTTATACATACGGGAAGGCCAATAGAGATAACTGTGACAATTTAAGAAGATGAAAAGTGCTGTGTGGAGCACTTTATTTAATCAGATATCAACCGACGAAAAGCCATGTCATGCCATGTGTCCACCTCCACCAAACACTTGGTGTAAATATAGAGAATCTGAATTTCCTGGCACCCTGCATGAATTTACATATTAACATTCTCTTGCTTTGTCAGTAATGGAGGCAACCAAACCTATTTACAGAGATTTGGCAAATCCTAAGCTACTAAAGAAGTGTTTACATGGGAAGAACCAGAAGGTGAATTGGTCTTTCAATTATGTTGTGTGGTGCCATGTGCCTAAATATGTAGTGTTGGCCTTGTGACTCTAAAATTAGAAATGTCTACTGTAATAACTTTTAATGGTGGGAACTATGGAAGACTTAAGGTTCTGGAGAAGTTAGGGGTAAGATTTGGACAGAACACAGCTAAAGGACTGCAGGAACTGGATGAGCTTCATGTACGTGAAGCAGAGTTAGCTGCTCAGCAAATGCCAAAGGAAGCAAGAAAGAAAAGGAGGAGGCAAGCACTGGGCTGTTGTGACTCTGAAAAAGACACAGACTATGGGTCAGAGCAATTCTAGTGCTTAAAAGATGCAGAAATGTACGTCTGTATAACAATTTGTAATAAAAAGTTTTAAACGTCAGCATCTCTGAACTACAATTTTGGAAACAAATGCCCCATTTTATAAAAAAGTGCTGATGGCATCGATATGAAATTTTCACAGAATTCCAAGTGTGAGATTCAACACTTATCTAACTAGAATAATTAAAATCTCCTGAGTTGTTTTGTCTTTATGTTCATTTATTTACAAAATTCTGTCAAAATAGTGTGTTTTAAAAAATGGATAACCTGCCCCTCAATAGAATTTTAGTTATAATTCTAGTTCAGTGTATCTAGAAAGGTCCATTCAATAATTACGGAAAATTGTAAGATGGTGTCCTAAAAAGTTTCCAAGTTAATGGGCCACAAAAATCGATAATTTAACGTTGGTGGTATAGGACATACAATGTACACTTAAGTCCTGCTTTCAGCAAACATCTCTGAAACGCCAATGTTCTCGCCGCTATGTAGAGGCTCCTATATCCCGGCACAAATGATGTCTTACGAATGAATAGAGCAACATGATTGGATCTTACTGAATTTAGACGCCAAATTACTGATCCTGCTGGCGGCGTGGAAGCACTGTCCACCTTTCTTTTTTCTTTCTGCAGACGAGACTTTCAGCAGCAAAAATATTTTGTACAGATCGCCATATTACACTGACTGTTAAACCCTGCAAATAAACTGATCTCCAACACAGCAATATATATCACTGCATACTGCATCGATGTGGTAAACATACAATTCGTATCCTGTGTCAAACAAAATCGCCCCTTTCACATCATGCATATAGCTATTGACCACCAGACACTCGTACATTTACCGCGAAGGTAGAGAGCACATGCACATTGCACCCTAGATATACTAACCGAAGCACCAGATATTTCCCGCGAGGTCTGGCGGTCATCCACTGCAGCTGATGGTCACAAGTCATCTGCTCCCGATGTGCGATCAGAGCGCCCTCAGTGGAACAAAGTCACTCTCCAAATTGTTTCACAAAGTCAGGCTCATCTACCCTCAGCTCAAAGGTATTACTGTCTCTGGCCCCAACCTACTGGCTTGCTTTCTAAACCATCTACAGACTCTGGGATTACAAAAACATATATATTTTCACACGGTCTGCCAGAATAGTATACCATGTAAGCGATACTTCTCAATATCAAGCACACAGAAATATTGCTTGCATAGCAGTATTGCTCGCACAGTATAGTTCAGAAATAACAGACTCGAAATTATTTCTCTAAAACTCGGAACTTTAACGAGGTGGAGCATTCTGTAAACCACTGAGTAACTAGAAGCTTATCCCGTCTGTGAGGACCTTTACGTCAAAACTCGAAAAAAATAGAGGAAACAGATAGTTCCACTCGCGAATATTGATGTCGGTGATGTAACACATTCTAAATCATTCCTATAATTTACAAAGTCAGCTAAGGTGTTTCTCATGTCTAGAGAACCAGCAAACGTGTTCCACCTGTCTTTCACCTGCTAGATGCACACACCACAATCGATGTCCCCTCAACTAAATGAAGGCGCGAAATGTGTAGAAACGGTCAACCGGACAATTTACATGGGAGGGAATAATGGTCCATCACAAACACAAATCCATATTGAATGTTCTCAAATTTCCAAGTGGTCACTAAAGCTACCCAGCACATACTAAGTAATAGTTTGCTATTCGGCCGTCTGGACGGCGACACGGTTAAGTCAGCTGCGTTCCTACATCCCAACAGGACTCTCCATTCCAACAGATCCTACCATTAGCCAGAAACGTGGATCATTCCCGCCACAGGCCATCGACGCTGACAGAAGCATCCTAGGAAACCGGCCACACACATATTTGATTGCTATACTTTCAATTAAATGTTACGATTGCGGTCTCAATTGGACGACATTCGACAATGAGCGAAGTATCGGAAATACACCATGTGGCTCTGGAAATAGAAATACCTGTACCATTCTTAGGACTTGACATTCTCTTCCCTTTGCTATCACAGTATTCCAGATCAAATCCTGGACATAGTCATTTCCTTTGCAAATGTCGGAACACACACACATACTTTATAAGCCTAATGCTCAAGGCGAACCTATCATGCATCACCTACTACTAAGTATAATACTCAGACAATAACTGATTGCTGGCGATACGAAATAATACTGCCTGAAAATCAACGACGGGTGGACATGTCTTACGAGTTTTTCTTGCGAAACAGAGATGTATCCCTCTTACAAACTGCCACATGTTAGAAAGCACGATCGCAGCAACTACTGTATGTTACTCTCACAAGCTGTCCTGGTTCTACAGGTGCATACGAGTATCCATGTTAAAAGCTATACTGGCTTTATAAATCGAGGTATGCCATTACCTTCCAATGAAGTGTTTTTTTTCGAAACAAATACCATTACACTGAATACAGATGGTGTATACTACAGAACAGCAGTGGGGTTACACGTCGGCTATGGTGCATACTCGTAATAAAATTATTGAATCTAGAATATAATTCGGTTAATGAGGTATGAAATTGGTATTTGCAACTCACTCATAACGCTGCTAGATTTTTGTGCTAGAGTTTTTGTAATGCATTCTGTCTCAGTGCCACGTCAGAGGTTCGGTGATATATCGACTGGCTTATAGGTGATCGTTGACTGAGAAAGATTAAACAGTAGATGCTGTGCTGATTGAGGTCATAAGAAGTGTGCACTAGCTTTTGATATCTCTAGTACTACACTTTCTGGTAGAAATGAAGTCTGGAATTTGGAATCAAATCTTTTCATTCCACAACGTACCAGCGTTGTATCCGATGCAGAAGTCCTTTAAGGTTTACAGCCACTAGTGAATTATATTTCTGACACTCTCATATCTTGAAATGAGTCATGTTTTTCGTACCTAAATGCTGCAGTAAAATTTTAGATAGTCCCTATGTCTCTTGCAACTGCAGCCATTTGTGCACCTTTGTGAATGTGAGCGTCCAATTTAAGTTGGAACTGAGTAGAAGGCGGAGATAGCTATACTTACCACCTTCTCCAACCCGTGTAGAGACAAGCTAAGCTGAGTTAGTGTGACAGGACTGTGATTTGATCAATTGATGGAAATGGAAACATGTTGTCATAGCCCCATCAACTATGCACGATGTGTAAGGTCAGTGCCAAACGAAGCCCGCTTCTGCAATACGAGGTAGTGTAAAAGACAGTATGGGAACTGGGAGAATGACGAGGAGCTTGCTATTGTGTTGTGGTGCTTCTCCAAACTACATACAGATACTGCAGTACAAAGCAAATTCGCCTCCCTCAGGGCCTATTCACCTCTATCACCCCAACATTCTGTCATTATTATTCTGTACCATCCAACAGAGAAAATTACAAACTATGATAGCTCCACTAACTTAATCCAATAGAGAACTCGATAAGATGCTTACTGCAACTCTCTCCTCCCATATATCGAAAACAAATACCATATGAGTTCTGGCACTGTCCACATGTGGCGATTCTATGAAGTGTACAGGTATTGATCCACCGCACAGACCAGTTTAAAGTTTCATCACCTGTACTCTAGGATGATGACCGTATCCCACAAACTATACTATAAGTCGCAAGAGACGTCCCTGTGACCCTGTGTCATTGTTTGAAACATTGCTTTCTTTTCTACTGTAACACGCTTTGGACACTACCACTCATTTAGTTTTCTGCCACGAGTTCAAGGTCTGTGTCAGGTTCACTGTTTCGGTACTAACCATCTCCAGAAGGTGTTGCCCCTCCACTAAAAATCTTTCCCCATCTCAAACATACGATGTCAGTCAATCATTACTGAGTGAGGTGGTGCAGTGGTTAGCACACTGAACTTGCATTCGGGAGGACGACGGTTCAATCCCGCGTCCAGCCATCCTGATTTAGGTTTCCCGTGACTTCCCTGAATCACTCCAGGTAAATGCTGGGATGGTTCCTTTGTAACGGCATGACCGAATTCCTTCCGTAATCCGATGAAACCGATGACCTCACTGTCTGGTTTCCTCCCCCAAATAACCCAAACCCTTCAGTCAATCATTAAGTGGTAGCCAACAGCATCCCAGTGGAAGGATGGGATGCGAAAGACACTGTCGATGTACTGTAATAATAAGCATCACAGCTGATAGTGCGAGCAATTTCTGCAATTTTACAATAATTTCAACACCGATCAATAATGCGACAGCATGTTTTCCAATTCCAGTACCGTCGCTAAACAGCCCATTCTCAACTTTGCAAGTATCATTGCAAATGTAGATAGATGACTGTGTAGTAAGTCCATTCATTGTTAATTCTCGAACATATACAGTGCACTACATATTTCTAGCACCTTGAACACAGTGCATAATTTACAATCTATCTCTAAGCAGATGGGAGTCACAGAGCATTCTCACTGTCTTAGGATAAAATTAGAGACTGAAAGACCCTTCGCACTGTCTTTGACCAACCCGCCCCGCAGCACTGTTACCGATTTTATTTACAGTTGACCAGAAGTAGACTGCTACATTCCGCATCTCGTGAATGAATAGACCTTGCCGAGTCCTCCCCCATCCAAATGCACAAGATTTCTCCAGATGCGCCCATGTCGAGGAGGTTAGCACCCCATATCGGTGTATAGTATCAGATTTGAAAGTGTTGCAATAGCAGACGATTAAGAAGAACAAGAAAGGGTGGTTTTTATGCATGATGAAGCTACAGACGGATGGAGTTCGAAGCATTTTCCGTAAATCAACTACGCTATTAATTTTAAAGTATTGTTCTAGTGTCTGAGATCAGTACCTGGAGGGTATTGGTAAGAGAGAACATAAACACATGCACTCCTAAGGCAACAACGTTCCACATTTAACAGGCTATAAAGTTAGACCGCTTCAGTTTCCGACCATTCAGTTGTGTGGAATGCAGCGCTGTTAATATCCCACTGTAAGAAAGTATATTTCCAGCCCATGACATACATCCTTCTTGCTGATTTCTCTACGATAAACTATGGTAACAAACTGTAAAATAAAATAACAACTTCCTCAAAGCGGCGGCTCTGTGTAATTCATGGGCAATGTAGGTTTCCAGGGATGTATAGCGTCCACTGTTCACATCCGATCACAGCTCAGAAATTATACTATGCCCACATCAGTCCTATATGAAATGATCGTTAGTAACGGAGAGTACCTCTTACAAGCAAACAGATAACGCATAGGTGCGGTGTCCGTCATGTGAAACTACACTCATGCCGCCACTAACTCTGTAAACAGCACACCTGTCAAGCAGATGTATACAAGGGGATTGCAGTGTCTTACAAACATCTATCACTAACTTAGAATCATTTTACTAATGAAACAGAAGACTCGATTTTGCAGGGTGGATTGGTCAAAGACAGTGCGAGGGGGTCTTTCAGTCTCTAATTTTATCCTAATACTGCGAGAATGCTCTCCGACTCCCATCCGCATAGAGATAGATTGTAAATTATGCACTACGTTTGATGTGCTAGAAATATGTAGAGCGCTGTGTGGTATACTTTGATGATATATATATATTCGAGAATTAACAGTGAATGGACTTACTGCACAGTCATCTATCTACATTCGCAATGATACTCGCAAAGCAGAGAATGGTCAGTTTAGCGATGATACTAAAATTGAGAAACATGCTGTTGAATCAATGGTCAGTGTTGATATTACTGTAAAATTGCTAAAATTGTTCGCACTATCAACTGTGATGCTTATTATTACAGTACATCGACAGTGTCTTTTTCCATCCCATCCGTCCACTGGTATGCTGTCGGTTACCACATAATGATTGATTGACATTGCCTGTTTGAGATGGAGAAGGAGTTTTGGTGGAGGGGCAGCACTTTCTAGGGATGGCTAGAAGCGAAACAGTGATCCAGTACACGACTGCAATATGTGGAATCAGTCGAAATGGAATGCAGAGCCATCAGATATTCCGTCACCGTGATAGTTGAGTTTAAATGTAGTGGTTGTCAATCACCTTTGGACTGCAGTTTGGAAATGCTCCACAACGCCGTCAAACTCTTCCAGCTTCCTTATGTCGCAACTGTCATTTTTTAAAAATCATCCAGTATGTGTGGTATGTTATGGTAGCAGCAGTAGCAATAGGATTTACAGCATGCGACGCTTAGTTTCCTGTGCGAGACAATGGATCAGAACGCGTTATTGTCAGTTTAGAACTTGAGACAGACCCCGAAAACGTGGCAGAAAAACAAAATGAATGGAAGTGTACAAACTGTGTTACAGTAGAAAAGAAAGCAATGTTTCAAACAACGACACAGGGTCACAGGGGGCGTCTCTTGCGACTTATAGTACAGTTTTTGGGATACGGTCATCATCCTACAGTACAGGTGATGAAACTTTAAACTGGTCTGTGCAGTGGATCAATACCTGTATACTTCATAGAATCGCCACATGTGGACAGTGCCAGAACTCAATAGTATTTGTTTTCGATATATGGGAGGAGAGAGTTACAGTAAGCATCTTCTCGAGTCCTCTATTGGATGAAGTTAGTGGAGCTTTCATAGTTTGTAATTTTCTCTGTTGGATGGTACAGAATAATGATGATAGAATGTTCGGTCGATAGAGCTGAATAGGCCCTGAGGGATGTGAATCTGCTTCGGACTGCAGTATCTGTATGTGTGGAGAAGCACCACAACACAATAGCAAGCTCCTCGTCCTTCTCCCAGCTCCCATGCTGTCTTTTATACCACCTTATGTTGCAGGAGTGGGCTTTGTTTGGCGCTGACCTTACACATCATGCATAGTTGGCGGAGCTATGACAACATGTTCTCGTTTCCATCGAATCGTCAAAACACACTCCCGTCACACTAACTCAGCTTAGCTTGTCTATACACGGGGTGCAGAAGGTGGTAAGTATAGCTTTCTTCGACTTCTATTGGAACGATCACATGCACAAAGATGTAAAAGTGGCTACGGTTGCAAGAGGCATAGGGACTATCTAAAATTTTACTGCAGCTTTTAGGATCGAAAAACGTGACTCATTTCGAGATATGAGAGTGCCAAAAATATAATTCACTAGTGGCTGTAAACCTTAAAGGACTTCTACATCGGATACAGCGCTGATATGTTGTTGAATGAAAAGACTTGATTCCAAATCCCAGACTTCATTTCTAACGGAAAGTGTAGTACTAGAGATATCAAAAGCCAGTGCACATTTATTATGACCTCAATCAGCATACCATTTACTGTCTAATCCTTCTCAGTCAACGATCACCTATAAGCCAGTCGATATATCACCGAACCTCTGACATGGCACTGAGACAGAATGCATTACAAAAACTCTAGCACAAAAAACTAGAAGCAGCATGAGTGAGTTGCAAATACCAGTTTCATACCTCATTCCTTAGATGAATTATTTTCTAAATTCAGTAGTTTTATTACGAGGATGCACCATTGGCGACGTGTAACCCCACTGTTGGTCGGATAATATACACCATCTGTATTCAGTGTAATGGTATTCGTCTCGAAAAAAACACTTCATTGGAAGCTAATGGCATACCTCGATTTATAAAGCCAGTGTAGCTTTTAAGATGGATACTTGTATGCACCTGTAGAACCAGGACCGCTTGTGAGAGTAACATACAGTAGTTGCTGCGATCGTGCTTTCTAACATGTGGCGGCTTGTAAGATGGTTACGTCTCTGCTTCGCAAGAAAAACTCACGAGACATGTCCACCCGTCGTTGATTTTCGGTCAGTATTATTTCGTATTTCCAGCAATCAGTTACTGTCAGAGTATTATACTTAGTAGTAGATAATGCGTGATAGGTTCGCCTTGAGCATTAGGCTTATAAAGTATGTGTGTGTGTGTTCCGACATTTGCAAAGGAAATGACTATGTCCAGGATTTGACGTGGAATACTGTGATAGCAAAGGAAAGAATCTGTCAAGTCATAAGAATGGTGCAGATATTTCTATTTCCAGAGTCACATGGTGTATTTTCGATACGTCGCTCATTGTCGAATGTCGTCCAATTGAGACCGCAATCGTAACATTTAATTGTTGGTTGTTGTTGTTGTTGTGGTCTTCAGTCCTGAGACTGGTTTCATGCAACTCTCCATGCTACTCTATCCTGTGCAAGTTTCTTCATCTCCCAGTACCTACTGCAACCTACATCCTTCTGAATCTGCTTGGTGTATTCATCTCTTGGTCTCACTCCACGATTTTTACCCTCCACGCTGCCCTCCAATGCTAAATTGGTGATCCCTTGATGCCTCATAACATGTCCTATCAAACGATCCCTTCTTCTAGTCAAGTTGTGCCATAAACTTCTCTTATCCCCAATCCTATTTAATACCTCCTCATTAGTTATGTGATCTACCTATCTAATCTTCAGCATTCTTCTGTAGCACCACATTTCGAAGGCTTCTATTCTCTTCTTGTCCAAACTATTTATCGTCCATGTTTCACTTCCATACGTGGCTACACTCCATACAAATACTTTCAGAAATGACTTCCTGACACTTAAATCTATACTCGATGTTAACAAGTTTCTCTTCTTCAGAAACGCTTTCCTTGCCATTGCCAGTCTACATTTTATATCCTCCCTACTTCGACCATCATCAGTTATTTTGCTCCCCAAATAGCAACACTCTTTTACTACTCTAAGTGTCTCATTTCCTAGTCTAATACCCTCAGCATCTCCCGACTTATATCGATACTACATTCCATTATCCTCGTTTTGCTTTTGTTGATGTTCATCTTATATCCTCCTTTCAAGACGCTATCCATTCCGTTCATCTGCTCTTCCAAGTCCTTTGCTGTCTCTGACAGAATTACAATGTCATCGGCGAACCTCAAAGTTTTTATTTGTTCTCCATGGATTTAATACCTACTCCGAATTTTTCTTTTGTTTCCTTTACTGCTTGCTCAATATACAGATTGAATAACATCGGGGAGAAGCTACAACCCTGTCTCACTCCCTTCCCAACCACTGCTTCCCTTTCATGCCCCTCAACTCTTATAACTGCCATTTGGTTTCTGTACAAATTGTAACTAGCCTTTCGTTCCCTGTATTTTACCCCTGCCACCTTCAGAATCTGAAAGAGAGTATTCCAGTCAACATTGTCAAAAGCTTTCTCTAAGTGTACAAATGCTAGAAACGTAGGTTTGTATTTCCTTAATCTAGCTTCCAAGATAAGTCGTAGGGTCAGTATTGCCTCACGTGTTCCAATATTTCTACGGAATCCAAACTGATCTTCCACGGGGTCGGCTTCTACTAGTTTTTCCATTCGCGTTAGTATTTTGCAGCCGTGACTTATTAAACTGATAGTTCGGTAATTTTCACATCTGTCAACACCTGCTTTCTTTGGGATTGAGATTGTTGGTATAGCTATCAAATGTGTATGTGGCCACTTTCCTAGGATGATTCTGTCTGTGACGGGAATGACTCACGTTTCCAGCTAACACTAGAAGCTGTCCAAATAGAGAAGTCCTATGGAATGCAGGAATGTTACTAACAATAACCATGTAGTCCTCTAGATGGCCTAATACCGAACTAATATATACACTCCTGGAAATTGAAATAAGAACACCGTGAATTCATTGTCCCAGGAAGGGGAAACTTTATTGACACATTCCTGGGGTCAGATACATCACATGATCACACTGACAGAACCACAGGCACATAGACACAGGCAACAGAGCATGCACAATGTCGGCACTAGTACAGTGTATATCCACCTTTCGCAGCAATGCAGGCTGCTATTCTCCCATGGAGACGATCGTAGAGATGCTGGATGTAGTCCTGTGGAACGGCTTGCCATGCCATTTCCACCTGGCGCCTCAGTTGGACCAGCGTCCGTGCTGGACGTGCAGACCGCGTGAGACGATGCTTCATCCAGTCCCAAACATGCTCAATGGGGGACAGATCCGGAGATCTTGCTGGCCAGGGTAGTTGACTTACACATTCTAGAGCACGTTGGGTGGCACGGGATACATGCGGACGTGCATTGTCCTGTTGGAACAGCAAGTTCCCTTGCCGGTCTAGGAATGGTAGAACGATGGGTTCGATGACGGTTTGGATGCACCGTGCACTATTCAGTGTCCCCTCGACGATCACCAGTGGTGTACGGCCAGTGTAGGAGATCGCTCCCCACACCATGATGCCGGGTGTTGGCCCTGTGTGCCTCGGTCGTATGCAGTCCTGATTGTGGCGCTCACCTGCACGGCGCCAAACACGCATACGACCATCATTGGCACCAAGGCAGAAGCGACTCTCATCGCTGAAGACGACACGTCTCCATTCGTCCCTCCATTCACGCCTGTCGCGACACCACTGGAGGCGGGCTGCACGATGTTGGGGCGTGAGCGGAAGACGGCCTAACGGTGTGCGGGACCGTAGTCCAGCTTCATGGAGACGGTTGCGAATGGTCCTCGCCGATACCCCAGGAGCAACAGTGTCCCTAATTTGCTGGGAAGTGGCGGTGCGGTCCCCTACGGCACTGCGTAGGATCCTACGGTCTTGGCGTGCATCCGTGCGTCGCTGCGGTCCGGTCCCAGGTCGACGGGCACGTGCACCTTCCGCCGACCACTGGCGACAACATCGATGTACTGTGGAGACCTCACGCCCCACGTGTTGAGCAATTCGGCGGTACGTCCACCCGGCCTCCCGCATGCCCACTATACGCCCTCGCTCAAAGTCCGTCAACTGCACATACGGTTCACGTCCACGCTGTCGCGGCATGCTACCAGTGTTAAAGACTGCGATGGAGCTCCGTATGCCACGGCAAACTGGCTGACACTGACGGCGGCGGTGCACAAATGCTGCGCAGCTAGCGCCATTCGACGGCCAACACCGCGGTTCCTGGTGTGTCCGCTGTGCCGTGCGTGTGATCATTGCTTGTACAGCCCTCTCGCAGTGTCCGGAGCAAGTATGGTGGGTCTGACACACCGGTGTCAATGTGTTCTTTTTTCCATTTCCAGGAGTGTATATTGCAGTGTTCGATATCGGTTTCTTTGCAGGGTTTATCAGTCAGTGCAATACGGCGATCTGTACAAAATAGTTTTGCCGCTGAAAGTCTCGTCTACAGAAAGAAAAAAGAAAGGTAGACAGTGCTTCCAAGCGGCAGGCAGCATCAGTAATTTGGCGTTTAAATTCAGTAAGAGCCAGTCATAATTCTCCATTTATTCACAAGACATCCTTTGTCCCAGGTAGTAGGATGCTCTACATATCAGTGACAACGTTTGCGTTTCAGAGATGTTTGTTGAAAGCAAGACTGAACGATTTCCAGGAAGGATAACATGTGATGGGCGGGGTGCCACGTCAAGACCATCAAGAGTAATGCATTCGGTGTTATTCAGATTCTGTTAGGACAAAAATTTCCATGCAAACAAGCTGAGACATCACGAAAGCTCCTACATAAGCGACCGTTCACTATTCCTGCGTTACTTTACAGTTTCTGAGAGGTAAACTTGGCTCTTATTTACATAGTCATGTTACTTAAGTATAACATTGACAACCTTTTAGATGCACCTGCAGTGCTGAGTCACTATACAAACATTTCGCAGTGATGCATCAGGCTTGCTGGACAAGTAAATGCGTGCACAGCTACACACAGCTCGCATGTCCCCTTAGGACTGCTAGGAACAATGCACCCCCTGCTAATCCGAGAAGCATTGGAGCAGATTTCTATAGCATGACCTGTGATGTCAGCATAGCATTGAGAACCTTTTAGCTGCGTCTGAGAGCGTGAGCTGTTATGCAAACATCTCTCTCTGTGCTGGACCCATACTGCAGCTATGTGTCATCGCGCCTGGACCGGTGCCTAGGTGGACATGTGTTTCGACAGGTATTTCTCAGGTGCTGTGTATAAAAGAGATACCACCGCCTCATCCTTGTGTGACATGAACTGACACCTATGCCTGGCTCGGCAGCTGACTGCCACATCGGCAATTTTGTGGGGGCCACTAGTGCACCCCAAGTCCTGTAGGCGTGTTTAGAGTCAGTAGCATCGGCATGATGCATCGGGTTGTGGAATGAGTTTTTTACTAGCAATCTTTTGTTTAAACTATATTTCATCAACTTCACCAATCAATAAGATGCTGGGAACTTAAAAAAAACCTACTCCATACATGTTGGAAGAGATAGATTTAATTAATTTGCATAATTAACTTGCATAAATTTTTTATACTAACGTGGTGTTAAGCGATGCAATAGTTAAGGAGGGTGCTGTGGGTGTGTGGGTGACATGGAGCATAACAGCAGGTTAAGTACAGAACACTAGATTAATTTGCATAATATTTGTGTAAAATGCAGCGCAATATCTTAAGGGGGTGAGGGTGGGTGACAAAGAGTGGTTGCCAGAAATGTCATTCAAAAGCAAGTGAAATTCGAAAAGTGTACCAGAAAATGGTGGGAGGACATAACTAATTACTTAATTTGGTATCTAAGGAGACACAATACTTTAAGGAAATGGGGTTGACATGGAAAACCACTTAACAGAATAATAGTTTAAGTGCTGAGAAAGGGCTGAACATTAGGTTAAGACACCCAGAGTACAGTGGCAAACATTAGGTTGTGCAACATGTTTGCCCCATGGAATTACTTCTTACAAGAAAATGGTGGAAGGACATAACTAATTACTTAATTTGGTATCTAAGGAGACACAATACTTTAAGGAAATGGGGTTGACATGGAAAACCACTTAACAGAATAATAGTTTAAGTGCTGAGAAAGGGCTGAACATTAGGTTAAGACACCCAGAGTACAGTGGCAAACATTAGGTTGTGCAACATGTTTGCCCCATGGAATTACTTCTTACAAGACCTACATCTTCCCAAACAGCATAGAGTGATGTGCAAGAGAAATCCACCCCCCCCCACAAACTGATGTTTATTAATAAATAAACAATATACCCTTGAATTTCCTGTTCTGAGATCCTTACTCTCCACCAAATGACTACCAACTTTCATATATTCCATACACTGCTTCGAACCCATAAACTGTATAAATACAATATTTCACATATTGTCTAAATTGTTTAAACAGTATTCCATAGACTGTAATCGATTTCTGGACAAATTCTTTAACTAAATATGAGACTATGTATATTCGATACACTGCTATAAATAATTAAACAATATTCTATACACTGTCTAAATTGTTAAAACCATATTCCATATGCTGCCATAGAATTCCCTCCAAATGACCATTCAACTGAGTCTATTTTCTGCAAATTTTCGGGAGGGGTTGATTAATTGATGACTTTAATTAAATAGTTAATCATATTGATAAGAGGGGGCTATTCGAATAACTCAGACCTGAAAGTGTACCTGTAGCAGTGAAGGCGAAGTGGTGAGTTGGGGGTTTCCTGAGGGGGGTGGGGAAACAATAGGTTAAGGACCTGTCAATCAAAAGGAAGGATTGTTTTACCAGGACAATAGGTTAAGAATCTGTCAATCAAAGGAGAACAATACGTTAATGACCTGTCAATCAAGGGAGAACAATACGTTTGTCTCTGAATGCAAACCTGCCCCTAGTGTCAGCAATCTTCATTAACAATATGCGCCACTACATAGCTTGTCCCACTACTCACCACAACAGCCAACATCTCTGTATACTTGTCGTTTTGAACTTGTATGCATCATCCGCCAAACAGTTTCTGAAGAAGTAAACTGCGCGATAATACACTACTGGCCATTAAAATTGCTATATCAAGAAGAAATGCAGATGATAAACGGGTATTCATTGGACAAAAATGTTATACTAGAGCTGGTATGTGATTACATTTTCACGCAATTTGGGTGCATAGATCCTGAGAAATCAGTACCCAGAACAACTACCTCTCGCCACAATAACAGCCTTGATACGCCTAGGCATTGAGTCACACAGAGCTTGGATGGCGTGTACAGGTACAGCTGCCCATGCATCAAGAGTACTGACTGGGGTATTGTGACGAGCCAGTTGCTCGGCCACCATTGACCAGACCTTTTCAGTTGGTGAGAGATCTGGAGAATGTGCTGGCCAGGGCATCAGTCGAACATTTTCTGTATCCAGAAAGGACGTGCAACATGCGGGCGTGCACTATCCTGCTGAAATGTAGGGTTTCGCAGGGATCGAATGAAGGGTGGAGCCACGGGTCCTAACACAACTGAAATGTAACGTCCACTGTTCAAACTTCCGTCAGTGCGAACAAGAGGTGACTGAGACGTGTAACCGATGGCACCCCATATCATCACGCCAGGTGATACGCCAGTATGGCGATGACGAATACGCGCCTCCAATGTGCGTTCACCGCGATGTCACCAAACACGGATGCGACCATCATAATGCTGTAAACAGAACCTGGATTCATCCGAAAAAATGACGTTTTCCATTCGTGCACCCAGGATCGTGTTTAAGTACACCATCGCAGGCGCTCCTGTCTATGATGCAGCGTCAAGGGTAACCGCAGCCATGGTCTCCGAGCTCATAGTCCATACTGCTGCAAACATCGTCGATCTGTTGGTGCAGATGGTTGTTGTCTTGCAAACTTCCCCATCTGTTGACTCAGGGATCGAGACGTGGCTGCACGATCCGTTACAGCCATGTGGACAAGATGCGTATTATCTCGATTGCTAGTGATACGAGGCCGTTGGGATCCAGCACGTCGTTCCGTATTATCATCTTGAACCCACCGATTCCATATTCTGCTAAAAGTCATTGGGTCTCGACCAACGCGATCAGCAATGTCGCGAGACGATAAACCGCAATCGCAATATGTTACAATCCGACCTTTATCAAAGTCGGAAACGTGATGGTACGCATTTCTTCTCCTTACACGAGGTATCACAACAACGTTTCACCAGGGAAAGGCGGTCAACTGCTGTTTGTGTATTGGAAACTATCCTCATGTCAGCACGTTGTAGGTGTCGCCAACGGGGCCAACCTTGTGTGAATGCTCTGAAAAGGTAATCATTTGCACACCACAGCATCTTCTTCCTGTGGGTTAAATTTCGAATTTGTAGCACGTAATCTTAGTGGTGTAGCAATTTTAATGGCCAGTAGTGTTATTTAAATGACTCCTCGTGTTCGTTACTGATTGTGACAGACATCCTACAACATTTTCTTGGTAGGATATTACTCATTATCGTCTGTCGTTACCTTTCTTTGACCTTTCGATGTATATTGCATCTCGAAGAGACGTTGTTCAGAGTTTGAGGAAATTAGCTCAGAACGTCAGACGTAGCTGCGGAGACGATGATTAGGGACTCTACTGTGTGCCGTCTATCTCCCATTTGCTGCTTACACGCTCGTGGTGAAAATTTGTTCCGCCCCTGGGCTATATCCTGGTCGAGTGACCTCGGCAACGGATCATTGCGTGTCGCGTGGGCTCACTCCCACAGCCGTCCCCATACTGCAGGCAATAATTCCTTTTATGGCATCCTTCTTGTGACACAGACCAGGAAGCAGGGAAATCATCGAATGAAACAGAAGATACAGAAAGCTAGCAGCTAAGGTGTCGACCGAGCGGCGGAAGGACAGTGACGAGATCAAACGAGAGTTGGAAGCTGCCGCCGTCTCTGTACTCACGAGGTCGCATACTTTCGCAATGTACACGTGTTCACTGGTACGATGTAAAGGCGGCCTCCAAAGAGGCGGCGCTCTTTTAGTGCCGGGAAAAGAGCGGTCGGCTTTTGTCTCGCACACGCAACACTCGGCCGGCATGGCACGGCACACAACTCTGACGTCATCAGCGCCACCTGTAAGGCCGGCGTGCTCCGGCGACTGTTCGGTCCAAGCGGCTCACGACGACACGCGCTCTCTTCCCCCGGTGTCCCCTGAAAAATTTGGTGATCATTTGTATAAGCGACGACTAGAGTGTGTGCAGCGTGTAGGAAATGTGTGCGGCCAAACTTTCAGGAAACGTTCCTCACCTGTAGAGGGAGAAAAAAAAGTTATATGAATACGGCTCCGGAATTGGTTTATTTCCGCGTTAGAGCTCATTTCATTTTCTACTTATCTTTATAATCACATTAATCTTGGGAAACACAGAGAAACAGAACGTAACAGCATTACAGGAAACTAGTTCTTACACGAAATGCACAGTGCCTCTTGCTTGCTTTTGGTTAGCATGTACAGCGAGTTGTAGTTCCTTACGTTCACAGCCAATGGTTGTTGTTGCTATTGAGCGACGCTATTGTTGACATGTGACTCACTTCATCGTTTGTGTTCACGCGTGACTCACTGTATTACTTGTGTCGACATACGACTAACTTAACTGCTCTACCAGCAACGAGCATGTAGACTATTGAGCGTTATTCACGTACCTCGTTTTCTGTACGTGCAGTGAACGTATACTCAAATGTTGAGTTGGTACATGCCCATTTACTGCATGGATCAAGAGATGGCAGTTGCCATGGCGCTGGAAATTTACACTTCTGGCCATTCAAATTGCTAAACCACGAAGATTACGTGCTACAGACGCGAAATTTAACCGACAGGAAGAAGATGCTGTGATATGCAAATGATTAGCTTTTCAGAGCATTCACACAAGGTTGGCGCCGGTGGCGACACCTACAACGTCTTGACATGAGGAAAGTTTCCAACCGATTTCTCATACACAAACAGCAGTTCACCGGCGTTTCCTGGTGAAACGTTGTTATGATGCCTCGTGTAAGGAGGAGAAATGCGTACCATCACGTTTACGACTTTGATAAAGGTCGGATTGTAGCCTATAGTGATTGCGGTTTATCGTATCGCGACATTGCTGATCGCGTTGGTCGAGATCCAATGACTGTTAGCAGAATATGGAATCGGTGGGTTCAGGAGGGTAATACGGAACGCCGTGCTTGATCCCAACGGCCTCGTATCACTAGCAGTCGAGATGACAGGCATCTTATCCACACGGCTGTAACGGATCCTGCAGCAACGTCTCGATCCCTGAGTCAACAGATGGGGACGTTTGCAAGACAACAACCATCTGCACGAGCAATTCGACGACGTTTTCAGAAGCATGGACTATCAGCTCGGAGACCATGGCTGTGGTTACCCTTGACGCTGCATCACAGACAGGAGCGCCTTCGATGGTGTACTCAACGACGAACCTGGTTGCACGAATAGCAAAACGTCATTTTTTCGGATGAATCCAGGTTCTGTTTACAGCACCATGATGGTCGCATCCGTTTTTGGCGTCATCGTGGTGAGTGCACGTTGGAAGCGTGTATTCGTCATCGCCATACTGGCGTATCACCCGGCATGATGGTATGGGGTGCCATTGGTTACACGTCTCGGTCACCTCTTGTTCGCATTGACGGCACGTTACATTTCAGATGTGTTACGACCGATGGCTCTACCCTTCATTCGATCTCTGCGAAACCCTACATTTCAGCAGGATAATGCACGACCGCACGTTGGAGGTCCTGTACGGGCCTTTCTGGATACAGAAAATGTTCGACTGCTGCCCTGGCCAGCACTTTCTCCAGATCTCTCACCAATTGTAAATGCCTGGTCAATAGTGGCCGAGCAACTGGCTCGTCACAATACGCCAGTCACTACTCTTGATGAACTGTGGTATCGTGTTGAAGCTGCATGGGCAGCTGTACCTGTACACGCCATCCAAGCTCTTTTTGACTCAATGCCCAGGTGTATCAAGGCCATTATTACTGCCAGAGGTGGTTGTTCTGGATACTGGGGCGCCACCTTTAAGCGTCTCTGCCTTTCCACTCTCTAACAGCTCACGGGAAAAACGAACACCTAAATGATTCCTTGCGAGCTCTGATTTCTGTTATTTTATTTGATGATCATTTCTCCCTATGTAGATGGGCCCCAACAAAATGTTTTGCATTCTTAGGAGAAAGTTGGTGATTGAAATTGCGTGAGAAAGTCCTGCCGCAGCGAAAACAAATGCAAAACGAGCTGCCCTTCTTTGAATTTTTTCTGTGTCCCTTGTTAGTCCTATGTCATTTGGATCCCACCCCGCACAGCAGTATTAAAACACTCTACAAAATTGTCAACATTATCTAACTCAATTTGTATATGGAGTACATTCTCAGCTCAAAGGTAGTCACATACCTCGAATAGAATGGCCACCTCCATACCAAACAGCGCGGATTTCAAAAGCGTCGACCATGTGATATAACTATTCACCGTCTTCTTCTGCCACGCATTTCTCACTAGCTGGCGGAGCATAAATGAAGATGTGTACTGATTTATTTGTCGACAAATCGTAACCTCGTTTAGCGTCGCGAAAGACCATCATGAAGTGTCCTGTTCCTGAATAACAAAGCAAAAATCGACTGTGAACTTCAAAGGGAAAATATTTTTTACGTTGAAACAGGGAAACTCGGTAGCACATTGTGTTCCCAACAACTCAATAACGAAAAGTAAGCATTGGAAAAACGAAAATATCACATTGCTTACTACATTTTCGCTGTTCATGAAGTAAAACTGTCCCATTAAGCTTGATGTTTTAATTTATTACATCTCTCCTACCAACTGTATTCGTGACAGATTTTGCTGACAGTATTCATCTATCACTGAAGTTACTAGCAAATTATATCATTGTTAGATACATAGTTCAGTAGAACCCTCCATGAACCATGGACCTTGCCGTTGGTGGGGAGGCTTGCGTGCCTCAGCGATACAGATAGCCGTACCGTAGGTGCAACCACAACGGAGGGGTATCTGTTGAGAGGCCAGACAAACATGTGGTTCCTGAAGAGGGGCAGCAGCCTTTTCAGTAGTTGCAGGGGCAACAGTCTGTATGTTTGACTGATCTGGCCTTACAACAGTAACCAAAACGGCCTTCCTGTGCTGGTACTGCGAACGGCTGAAAGCAATGGGAAACTACGGCCGTAATTTTTCCCGAGGGCATGCAGTTTTACTGTATGATTAAATGATGATGGCGTCCTCTTGGGTAAAATATTCCGGAGGTAAGATAGTCCCCCATTCGGATCTCCGGGCGGGGACTACTCAAGAGGATATCGTTATCAGGAGAAAGAAAACTGGCGTTCTACGGATCGGAGCGTGGAATGTCAGAACCCTTAATCGGGCAGGTAGGTTAGAAAATTTAAGAAGGGAAATGGATAGGTTAAAGTTAGATATAGTGGGAATTAGTGAAGTTCGGTGGCAGGAGGAACAAGACTTCTGGTCAGGTGACTACAGGGTTATAAAAACAAAATCAAATAGGGGTAATGCAGGAGTAGGTTTAATAATGAATAGGAAAATAGGAATGTAGGTAAGCTACTACAAACAGCATAGTGAACGCATTATTGCGGCCAAGATAGATACGAAGCCCACACCTACTACAGTAGTACAAGTTTATATGCCAAATAGCTCTGCAGATGACGAAGAAATTGAAGAAATGTATGATGATATAAAAGAAATTATTCAGATAGTGAAGGGTGACGAAAATTTAATAGTCGTGGGTGACTGGAATTCGGTAGTAGGAAAAGGGAGAGAAGCAAATGTAGTAGGTGAATATGGACTGGGGCTAAGAAATGAAAGAGGAAGCCGCCTGGTAGAATTTTGCACAGAGCACAACTTAATCACAGCTAACACTTGGTTCAAGAATCATAAAAGAAAGCTGTATACATGGAAGAAGCCTGGAGATTCTGACAGGTTTCAGATAGATTATATAATGGTAAGACAGAGATTTAGGAACCAGGTTTTAAATTGTAAGACATTTCCAGGGGCAGATGTGGACTCTGACCACAATCTATTGGTTGTGAACTGTAGATTAAAACTGAAGAAACTGCAAAAAGGTGGGAATTTAAGGAGATGGGACCTGGATAAACTAAAAGAACCAGAGGTTGTACAGAGTTTCAGGGAGAGCATAAGGGAGCAATTGACAGGAATGGGGGAAAGAAATACAGTAGAAGAAGAATGGGTAGCTTTAAGAGATGAAATAGCGAAGGCAGCAGAGGATCAAGTAGGTAAAATGGCGAGGGTTAGTAGAAATCCTTGGGTAACAGAAGAAATATTGAATTTAATTGATGAAAGGAGAAAATACAAAAATGCAGTTAATGAAGCAGGCAAAAAGGAATACAAAAATCTCAAAAATGACATCGACAGGAAGTGCAAAATGGATAAGCAGGGATGGCTAGAGGACAAATGTAAGGCTGTAGAGGCGCATACCACTTGGGGTCAGATAGATACTGCCTACAGGAAAATTAAAGAGACCTTTGGAGATAAGAGAACCACTTGTATGAACATTAAGAGCTCAGATGGAAACCCAGTTCTAAGCAAAGAAGGGAAAGCAGAAAGGTGGAAGGAGTTGGTTGGTTGGTTTGGGGAAGGAGACCAGACAGCGAGGTCATCGGTCTCATCGGATTAGGGAAGGATGGGGAAGGAAGTCGGCCGTGCCCTTTCAGAGGAACCATCCCGGCATTTGCCTGGAGTGATTTAGGGAAATCACGGAAAACCTAAATCAGGATGGCCGGACGCGGGATTGAACCGTCGTCCTTCCGAATGCGAGTCCAGTGTCTAACCACTGCGCCACCTCGCTCGGTGTGGCAGGAGTATATAGAGGGACTATACAAGGGCAATGTACTTGAGGACAATATTATGGAAATGGAAGAGGATGTAGATGAAGATGAAATGGGAGATACGATACTGCGTGAAGAGTTTGACAGAGCACTGAAAGACCTGAGTCGAAACAAGACCCCAGGAGTAGACAACATTCGATTGGAACTACTGACGGCCTTGGGAGAGCCAGTCCTGACAAAACTCTACCATCTGGTGAGCAAGACGTATGAGACAGGCGAAATACCCTCAGACTTCAAGAAGAATATAATAATCCCAATCCCAAAGAAAGCAGGTGTTGACAGATGTGAAAATTACCGAACTATCAGTTTAATAGGTCACAGCTGCAAAATACTAACGCGAATTCTTTACAGACGAATGGAAAAACTAGTAGAAGCCGACCTCGGGGAAGATCGGTTTGGATTCCGTAGAAATATTGGAACACGTGAGGCAATACTGACCCTATGACTTATCTTAGAAGCTAGATTAAGGAAGGGCAAACCTACGTTTCTAGCATTTGTAGACTTAGAGAAAGCTTTTTACAATGTTGACTGGAATACTCTCTTTCAAATTCTGAAGGTGGCAGGGTAAAATACAGGGAGCGAAAGGCTATTTACAATTTGTACAGAAACCAGATGGCAGTTATAAGAGTCGAGGGACATGAAAGGGAAGCAGTGGTTGGGAAGGGAGTGAGACAGGGTTGTAGTCTCTCCCCGATGTTATTCAATCTGTATATTGAGCAAGCAGTAAAGGAAACAAAAGAAAAATTCGGAGTAGGTATTAAAATCAATGGAGAAGAAATAAAAACTTTGAGGTTCGCCGATGACATCGTAATTCTGTCAGAGACAGCAAAGGACTTGGAAGAGCAGTTGAAAGGAATGGACAGTGTCCTGAAAGGAGGATATAAGATGAACATCAACAAAAGCAAAACGAGGATAATGGAATGTAGTCGAATTAAGTCGGATGATGCTGAGGGAATTAGATTAGGAAATGAGACACGTAAAGTAGTAAAGGAGTTTTGGTATTTGGGGAGCAAAATAACTGGTGATGGTCGAAGTAGAGAGGATATAAAATGTAGACTGGCAATGGCAAGGAAAGCGTTTCTGAAGAAGAGAAATTTGTTAACATCGAGTATAGATTTAAGTGTCAGGAAGTCATTTCTGAAAGTATTTGTATGGAGTGTAGCCATGTATGGAAGTGAAACATGGACGATAAATAGTTTGGACAAGAAGAGAATAGAAGCTTTCGAAATGTGGTGCTACAGAAGAATGCTGAAGATTAGATGGGTAGATCACATACCTAATGAGGAAGCACTGAATAGGATTGGGGAGAAGAGATGTTTGTGGCACAACTTGACCAGAAGAAGGGATCGGTTGGTAGGACATGTTCTGAGGCATCAAGGAATCACCAATTTAGTATTGGAGGGCAGAGTGGAGGGTAAAAATCGTAGAGGGAGACCAAGAGATGACTACACTAAGCAGATTCAGAAGGATGTAGGTTGCAGTAGGTACTGGGAGATGAAGAAGCTTGCACAGGATAGAGTAGCATGGAGAGTTGCATCAAAGCAGTCTCAGGACTGAAGACCATAACAACAACAACAAACCCTGAGATGCATGAAAAAGTGCCGCATCATGCATGACGTTTTAATTTATTACTTCTTTACTATCAACGCCATTCACAACACATTACGCAGACAGTAGGCACATATACTTTTGTGCTGGCAGAAGAGCCAACACTGTCTTACCAGTGGAGGCCGAAATGCACGCGTTTTAGCTCACTCAGGCTGGCGTGAGGAGGGAAGAACTATACCGACGTGAGGTCTGGAACATGACAAGGAATGAGAATTCAGAAAGCGGACGTAATTAGTTTGATACTTAACTTTAATCCATTAATGATGAACGTCGCTCTTGACGGTACATGATTCACAATATTATCTGTTCAGAATACATTCTGGAAGATAGTACTTATACTAACTGAATATGGCGCCTTGCTAGGTCGTAGCAAATGACGTAGCTGATGGCTATGCTAAACTATCCTCTCTACAATTCAGAGCGTATGTAGACAGTGAACCATCGCTAGCAAAGTTGGCTGTACAACTGGGGTGAGTGGTAGGGAGTCTCTCTAGACTAGACCTACTGGTAGGAGTAGGAGGGACGCTCAGTAGCTCGGTACGGGCTTTTTTTAAAGTTTCGAGAACATACCTTCACCGAAGAGTCAAGCAGTATATTGCTCCCTCCTACGTATATCTCGCGAAGAGATCATGAGGATAAAATCAGAGAGATTGGAGCCCACACAGAAGCATACCGACAATCCTTCTTTCCACGAACAATACGAGGCTGGAATAGAAGGGAGAACCGATAGAGGTACTCAGGGTACCCTTCGCCACACACCGTCAGGTGGCTTGCGGAGTATGGATGTAGATGTAGATGTAGATGTACTGTGTGGCGGCGCTCGGTCTGCAATCACTGATAGTGGCGACACGCGGTTCCGACGTATACTAATGGACCGCGGCCGATTTAAAGGCTACCACCTAGCAAGTATGGTGTCTGTCGGTGACACCACATATACCACTAGATGTACCTGGAAAACTATATGGTTCTACGAGGTTCAACGCCACGGACGATGAGCTGCATGGAAAAGAAAATTCAGGGCGAAATTCGCTAGGGATGCAGGAGAAATATGAGTAGAAATATGTTACATACATGTGGAATGTATCAGACACGTGCGTATGCGGCCAAATTCACGGATAAGAAGCTCATCCTCAACCCCTGGAATGATTTCAACCAAATTCGGTACACATATTAGTTACGCTCTGGAAAAAAATGCTGTGGGGATGAGTACTACCAGCGTTCTGTTGGTGTGTAGAGAGAAGGGAGAGAAGGAAATGCACAAACACAGAGGGGGGAAAGGGAGATGGACAGCAAAATGAAAGAGAAAGATATGGACGGAAAGAGTAGGGTGGAGGGGTGAAGACCGAGAGGGAGGAGGGGAGAGATGGACAGTGAGATGGGGCGGAAGAGATGGACAGAGAGAGCGGGGGTGGAATAGTTGGACGGAGAGAGGGAGGTGGAATAGTTGGACAGAGAGAGGGGCAGTGGAGAAGTTGGGCAGAGAGAGGGGCAGGAGGAGTTGGACAGTGAGAGGAGGAGGAGGAGATAGACAGAGAATGGCAGGTGAAGGAGTTGGACATAGAGGGGAGGGGGGGCGGAGGAGATAGGCAGAGGGGGGGAGTGGGAGACTGGGAGAGAGAGGGCTCGAGGAGGTGGACTAAGGGAAAACTGGAGAAAATACATATGCAGCCCTTTTTTTTATAAATAACTACTTAAGTGCGGGTGTAGTTATAAATAGAAAAATTACAGGAGACGACACACGGGTTTATAAATAGAACGCCCTACGGCACACTCAGGCAGGAAACGTATCTTTGTTTTCAATCGACATTTTTCTTCTCTCTGTGGCAGGAAGCGTATCTCCTAGCTTGAAAGCACTATCGAAATAGACGACATAGGGATAGAGAAACAATTAAAATCGCTCAAAAGAGGGAAGGCCGCTGGACCTGATGGGATACCAATTCGATTTTACACAGAGTACGCGAAGGAACTTGTCCCCCTTCTTTCAGCGGTGTACCGTAGGTCTCTAGAAGAGCGTAGCGTCCAAAGGATTGGAAAAGGGCACAGGTCATCCCCGTTTTCAAGAAGGGACGTCGAACAGATTTGCGGAACTATAGACCTATATCTCTAACGTCGATCAGTTGTAGAATTTTGGAACACGTATTATGTTCGAGTATAATGACTTTTCTGGGGACTAAAAATCTACTCTGTAGGAATCAGCATGGGTTTCGAAAAAGACGATCGTGTGAAACCCAGCTCGCGCTATTCGTCCACGAGACTCAGAGAGCCATAGACACGGGTTGCCGGGTAGATGCCGTGTTTCTTGACTTCCGCAAGGCGTTCGATACAGTTCCCCACAGTCGTTTAATGAACAAAGTAAGAGCATATGGACTATCAGACCAATTGTGTGATTGGATTGAGGAGTTCCTAGATAACAGAACGCAGCATGTCATTCTCAATGGAGAGAAGTCTTCCGAAGTAAGAGTGATTTCAGGTGAGCCGCAGGGGAGTGTCGTAGGACCGTTGCTATTCATAATATACATAAATGACCTTGTGGATGACATCGGAAGTTCACTGAGGCTTTTTGCAGTTGATGCTGTGGTATATCGAGAGGTTGTAACAATGGAAAATTGTACTGAAATGCAGGAGGATCTGCAGCGAATTGACGCACGGTGCAGGGAATGGCAATTGAATCTCAATGCAGACGAGTGTAATGTGCTGCGAATACATAGAAAGAAAGATCCCTTATCATTTAGCTACAATATAGCAGGTCAGCAACTGGAACAGTTAATTTCATAAATTATCTGGGAGTACTCATTAGGAGTGATTTAAAATGGAATGATCATATAAAGTTGATCGCCGGTAAAGCAGATGCCAGACTGAGATTAATTGGAAGAATCCCAAGGAAATGTAATCCGAAAACAAAGGAAGTAGGTTACAGTACGCTTGTGCGCCCACTGCTTGAAAACTGCTCAGCAGTGTGGGATCCGTACCAGATAGGGTTGATAGAAGAGATAGAGAAGATCCAACGGAGAGCAGCGCGCTTCGTTACAGGATCATTTAGTAATCGCAAAAGCGTTACGGAGATGATAGATAAACTCCAGTGGAAGACTCTGCAGGAGAGACGCTCAGTAGCTCAGTACGGGCTTTTGTTGAAGTTTCGAGAACATACCTTCACCGAGGAGTCAAGCAGTATATTGCTCCTTCTCCGTATATCTCGCGAAGAGACCATGAGGATAAAATCAGAGAGATTAGAGCCCACACAGAGACATACCGACAATCCTTCTCTCCACGAACAATACGAGACTGGAATAGAAGGGAGAACCGATAGAGTTACTCAAGGTACCCTCCGCCACACACCGTCAGGTGGCTAGCGGAGTAGGGATGTAGATGTAGATGTATGCCTCTGGTACAGGGCGACCCACGACCGTGAGTTCCGTGCGACCTGCGCTCTGCTGCAATCAGCGTCGGCTACACGAGTCACCCCACCCACCAGGAGCTTTCACAACCTCGCACACCTGACACTAGCGTAAGTCACAGCCCCCTTATAATGTCTCCTTGTTCGCCGGGGCATTTTGTTCTTGTCAAATGTAATTAGAAGCTCGTTGCGTAGTGTGTTCGGCAGCAGCAGACGTGTAGAAATCGTGATATTTTATGTGGCGACTGGACTCTGTACAGTGTTCTGAAATCGTACTGACTGATCAGTATAATTGCTACTAGATTCACAAGCACTTTCATAAATTCCAACAATATCGCGACAAAAAGACTCTCCTTCATTGGCGAAGCATCTCTCTCATTTGCTTGGATTATGTAAAAATGGACTGTATACAGTGTCTGTCCTGGACTCCGCCTATTTGTTGTAGTTACGAAGGAAATTAAATTGATGCTGCCTCCAGTGAAAGAGATTGTTCAAAAATGTTTGAGTCCAACCAGTGAAAGACATTCTCCGTCTCAGTGTTGTTGCAGTTTATGAAATTCCATATGAACGCGGTAGCAGCTACATTCGTTAGTCCGTACGAACGATTTTGGAACGTTAACCAGTGCGCCAATGCCGCATTAAATCTCATAATTTCGACCAATCTGCTGTTGGCGAACGCAGCCCGATGAACAAAAATTCATTACGTTTGATGAAGCACGAATATTATCCCGAGCACCTAGGATCAAGCATCGAAGCCGCCGTTGAGATTAGAATGTGCAACAACAACTTTAATTGGGACAGCGGTTGTAACCTTTATCGTGCTTGGAAACGTGCGCTTCATGTTGAAAGCTAAAGCTACGGAAAAGTTAGCAGAGTCATCCAACATGTAACGAAATCAACGTCGAAGCAAACGGTCTTCCATCACAGACATCGACATAATCTCTGGTAGTATATGGAAGTTCCAAGACGTCTATGCTGCATAATTGGATCTGCTACATAAAGTAGTACACGTTCTACAGATAACTCCTGACGATTACGATGAAGAAAGCCGTCGAAAGGTTGACATAATGTACAAGTGTGACGAAGCAAGAGCTCTACGTAGCGTTTATTCAAGTTTAAATATTATCGAGATAAAGTCATTCGAACGAGTTTTGATCAATGATTATCAAAAGCATCACCATCGAGTGAAAAGGTTTCTCATTACCAAAATCTCGATTAAAATGCGTGAGTCACAATTTTTAGCATCGCTCTTCTGACTGGCCTGATGCGACCAATCCCGAAACCACAGTTCTAACCCTCTGCAAGTTCAAGTGGCCGAGCGGTTCTAGGCGGCGAATCCTGCCCCGAGCATGGATGTGTGTGATGTCCTCAGGTTAGTTAGGTTTAAGTAGTTCTAAGTTCTAGGGGACTGATGACCTCAGATGTTAAGTCCCATAGTGCTCAGAGCCATTTGAACCATTTTTTGCAAGTTCAAATGGTTCAAATGGCTCTGATCGCTATGGGACTTAATATCTGAGGTCATCACTCCCCTAGAACTTAGAACTACTTAAACCTAACTAACCTAAAGACACCACACACATCCATGCCCGGGGCAGGATTCGAACCTGCGACCGTAGCAGTCGTGCGGTTCCCGACTGAAGCGCCTAGAACCGCTCGGCCACCGCGGCCGGCTCCCCTCTGCAAGTCCCATGGAAGTTATTTCGTGATGTCTTAACACACGTCCTATCGTCCTCTTGTCAAAATTTTCCGCACATTCCTTTCCTCGCCGATTCTCCGGAGAACCTCTTCATTCCTTACCTCATATGTCCAATTAGTTTTCAACATCCCTCTGTAGCAACACGTCTCAAACGTTTCGATTCTCTTTTTCTTCGGTTTTCCTACTGTTCACGATGCACTTTCATACAATGCTGTGCTACAAACGTACATTCTCAGAAATTTATTCACCAAATTAAGACATAAGGTTGATGGTAGTAGACTTCTTTTGGTCAGGAAATCTGTATTTTCCAGTGATAGTCTTTTTATGTCTCCCATAGTTTGTCCGTCATGTCTTATTCTGCTTCGAAAGTAGCAATATCCCTTGATTGCAAGTGCCCAACTTTGCTATTAAGATTATTGCTAACCTCCTTTCTGTAACTCCTCATTACTTTCGTCTGTCTCCTGTTTACTCTCAATTAATAATTTGTGCTTATTAGTCTGCATACTTCATTCAATAAGTCCAGCAATTCACTGAGGATAGCAGTGTCATCAGCGGGTCTTATCGTTGACATCATCAATTGCCCATCGTCGAGTAACGCATTACGAACTGCAACCATTATCTAATTGACTATACAGGTTTCTCGACGTCCAGATACTTCAGCATCTGTAATGGAAGCGCGGCTGCGTCTAAATCAGGAGCTCAGACCTTAAAACGAAAAAATGAAGTATACGTTAATGTCGAATCGCTTTATCATATTTGCTACAGTTAAACGTTCTAAGATCTATGGGTAAGTGCCCTATGAGGTGTAAAATACACTTTACTGTCGGGTAAAAACAAATGGGCGCACTAAATTACTTTTACATGATGGTTAGTAGGGCAACGGCCTTGCCGCAGTGGATATACCGGTTCCCGTGAGATCACCGAAGTTAGGCGCTGTCGGGTGTGGTCGGCACTTGGATGGGTGACCATCCAGGCCGCCATGCGCTGTTCGCATTTTTCGCAGTGCACTCAGCCTCGTGAAGCCAATTGAGGAGCTACTAGACCGAATAGTAGCGGCTTCGGTCAAGAATACCATCATAACGGCCGGCCGGAGTGGCCGAGCGGTTCTAGGCGCTACAGTCTGGAGCCGCGCGACCGCTACGGTCGCAGGTTCGAATCCTGCCTCGGGCATGGATGTGTGTGATGTCCTTAGGTTAGTTAGGTTTAAGCAGTTCTAAGTTCTAGGGGACTGATGACCTGAGCAGTTAAGTCCCATAGTGCTCAGAGCCATTTGAACCATTTTAGCCAACCATCATAACGACCGGGAGAGCGGTGTGCTGACCCCACGCCCCTCCTATCCGTGTCCTCCGCTGAGGATGACACGGCGGTGGTCGGATTGTCCTGTTAGGCCACTCGAGGCCTGAAGACGGAGAGCTTATGATGGTTAGTATTGTTAGTGTATGGCAAGTCTGTTAGACCGCCTGACAAATTGAGGCCATCAGGCTAACGCCGAGCTCCCGCCAGGCCGGCAGTCCACGCTGCACTCTACACGTGTACATCTCACATTGTACACCGTATATTGTATAGTGCAGTACTGGGCGTTAATTTGTAATTCTTGGTTGAGACGATGCCGGTGTACCGGAAATCTGGTGCAGTGTCTTGTTCAACGTTCTGGGATTTTGTTTTTTGCAACATTGCACGCCACATTGTACCAACAGAGTGGAGCCACATGTCAACCCAGGCTGAGGACATCGGCAGGGTGTCAGCGTGACAAGTGAATTACCAGTCGCCACGTTTCAAATGCTGGCGTTAAGGTGAGGCAGTACGTGGTAGAGACTGAAGCTTCCTCACATAGGCCACTAAACATATACTTTGTACTTTCCACCATGCATTCATGACAGAAAAATGGAGACGTGTACACGACATGCTTAAATGTCTCATGAACATGTCTTCTCCGCGCTGTAGGTAGTTCCCGTAATGCACCATAAATTCCTTTATTATTAAGTTTCCTACAATAAAATAATGAACTAATTGACAGCACAACACAATAGTAGTTACTTAATGGCTACTATACCGTTGTAAGATTTTATTTGCGAATTGACCAGTTAGGATCACGCTACAATTTCATTTCTTCATTGTCTGAAGTTTCCTCTGTCTCCAGTACTCCTTGATATGGATGGTGTGCTGTTGCTTCTGTTCATCCGTCCAGACTCTTCGAGTCCTTTTAGTTCTTTCTACCTGAAATCGTTGTCCGAAATTTATCCCTATCTAACATCTGAACTTCCTGAATGTTGAACCTTTCCAGATCATTACGAGCTTCCTTAATCCGTGTCGGTGTCTTCTTTTTCCCAGGCAGTCGAATATTATTTTGATTAATCTGGATTTGTCCATTCCGTACAGGTGTCCTAGAAATGATAACCTCCTCATTTTTATGGTCTCCAGGATTTTCTCCACCTTTTTGTAGATTACATTGCTGCTCCGCTGTTTCCAGCCAGTTTCAATCGGTGTTGGATCCATGATTTTCCGTAATATTCTTCTTTCTAGAATCTCCAGCTTTTCCAACTTGTAATTCACTAAGAGGCATTCGCTGTCATAAAGGCACTCAGTTTTTACCACAGCATTGTAGTGCATTAGTTTGGCATTCCAAGAGATGCACTTTTTGCTGTAAATGTTTTTAGTTAATCCGTAACCTCTCTCCATTTTTGAGGTCCAGTCCCCTGCATTATTATTATTATTATTATTATTATTATTATTATTATTATTATTACACAACTGACCTTTAAAATTGCTACACCAAGAAGAAATGCAGATGATAAACGGGTATTCATTGGACAAATATGTTATACTTCAATACGATACCACAGTTCATCAAGAGTAGTGACTGGCGTATTGTGACGAGCCATTTGCTCGGCCACCATTGACCAGACGTTTTCAATTGGTGAGAGATCTGGAGAATGTGCTGGCCAGGGCAGCAGTAGAACATTTTCTGTATCCAGAAAGGCCCGTACAGGACCTGCAGCAAGCAGTCGTGCATTATCCTGCTGAAATGTAGGGTTTCGCAGGGATCGAATGAAGGGTAGAGCCACGGGTGGTAACACATCTGAAATGTAACGTCCACTGTTCAAAGTGCCGTCAGTGCGAACAAGAGGTGACCGAACGTGTAACCAATGGCACCCCATACCATCACGCCGGGTAATACGCCAGTATGGTGATGACGGATACATGCTTCCAATGTGCGTTCACTGCCATGTCGCCAAACACGGATGCGACCATCATGATGCTGTAAACAGAACCTGGATTCATCCGAAAAAATGACGTTTTGCCATTCGTGCACCAAGGTTCGTCGTTGAGTACACCATCGCAGGCGCTCCTGTCTGTGATGCAGCGTCAAGGGTAACCGCAGCCATGGTCTCCGAGCTGATAGTCCATGCTACTGCAAACGTCGTCGAACTGTTCGTGCAGATGGTTGTTGTCTTGCAAAGGTCCCCATCTGATGAATCAGGGATCGAGACGTGGCTCCACGATCCGTTACAGCCATGCGGATAAGATGCCTGTCATCTCGACTGCTAGTGATACGAGGACGTTGGGATCCAGCGTTCCGTATTACCCTCCTGAACCCACCGATTCCATATTCTGCTAACAGTGATTGGATCTCGACCAACGCGAGCGGCAATGTCGCGATACGATAAACCGCAATCGCGATAGGCTACAATACGACCTTTATCGAAGTCGGAAACGTGATGGTACGCATTTCCCCTCCTTACACGAGGCATCACAACAACGTTTCACCAGGCAGCGCCGATCAACTGCTGTTTGTGTATGAGAAATCGGTTGGAAACTTTCCTCATGTCAGCACGTTGTAGGTGTCGCCATCGGCGCCAACCTTTAGTGAATGCTCTGAACAGCCAATCATTTGAATATCACAGCATATTCTTCCCGTCGGTTAAATTTCGCGTCTGTAGCACGTCATCTTCGTGGTGTAGCAATTTTAGTGGCCAGTAGAGTATTATTATTATTATTGTTGTTGTTGTTGTTGTTGTTATTAGTGGTAGTGGTCAAACAGAAAGTATTGGCAACCTGAATTCTTTCCTGCCACTTCAGAAGTAACGAGTCCGTCAATCAAGCGGTTTGCAGACAGCAGATCTAAGTATGCTACACATAATTTACTTTTGCAGATTTAAAATGGCGGGTGCAGGGTGTGTGGGAAGAAAGCGCCGCTGGGAGAGCAGTGGTGCCGAGGAAGCGTGCGGCTCTCCCCAATGTGGATGGTCAGCTTCCTTTTTCTGAGAAGGATTTGAAGTGAGCACTGGCGGTGCACTGATAATTCCTTCATCATTATACAAAAAAAGGCATTGCAAATAAGCCGTATTACTTGTCTCGCTGACTCATTAGTTCGTGTTTTAATAAAACACCTGCAAACAGTAAATACCTTTATCATTTGTCATTGTAAAAATAAATGTTTAATAAAAGAAAACATTGCCAGTTCCAAGCTGTATTGTATTATTAAAATCGTGCTATTACCTAATTTCGGCCGTGAGCCATTATGAAGCACCTGAAGTAAACCATCGTGGAAGAGCGTCACAGGCAGACATATGACGCTCTTCCACGTTGATTTATTTCAGGTGCTTCATAATGGCTCATGGCCGAAATTAGCCAGTAGGACGATTTTAATAAAGGGCAGTACAGGCTACAACGGACAGTATTTTCTTTTCATGAACACTTAGAAGTTGTGGATTCCTACAGAAGCAAAATCTCAAAAATAAGTGTTCAAAACAAATTCCTTCAAAAGTTTAGTCAGGCGTGCGCTAAGGTGCAAGTAAGCTGTTTAGGTTTTTATGTCGGTAACGCCACGTACTGCTCTGTATGAAAATCGCTGACTGCGCTTTGTGCAGTCTGTGGCTGATTGGACTCATTGTTGGAATATTCGCTTGTGTAGAGTTGGACAGTTGGATGTGAACAGTGCGTAGCGTTGTGCAGTTGGAGGTGAGCGGGCAGCAGTGGCGGATGTGGGGAGAGAGATGCCAGAGTTTTGAGCGGGCGATCTGGACGATATCTACGAACTTCGGAAATCACGACGGCTGTAAAATTCAAGGTGGATGGGTTCATTTGCGTGTTTCTTTCACTCCTGTGAGCAATAGGGGTTAAGATAATAGTGAAAGACACACAAAAGGGAATTAGGAGATGTGGCATACTACATCGTTTCCAAACAGTGCTTCACAACCTTTCTGACACCACTATGCCTGAGTGCAGTCAGATGTTTATTACCCCACCCCCCACCCCATACATACACTCGAACCATTATGAACCTCTGTAACGTCCCCTTTGAAAAATTACGAATGACAGTGCTGTAAAAACTCTTAAGTTATTTGATACGGAAACAGCTGAGTAAAACTCAGCTAAGTAAAACTCAGACAGATTTCTCTTTACTTATTCACATCATCACTAAACTGACACAATATTTTTAGCGCAACGCAGTCTGACTTTCAATAATCCCTACAAAAGAATGGCCCTGACTAACAATAATCCATACCTTTCATGAATCACTTACCCCACAAAAATCTTCGTTACTCGAACACTACTGCAATACAGCGAGCACCAATACTGCCGGCTAAATAAAAGATTCTAACTACTGAAGGCACTAACTACTGACAGGCATAGTTAGCAAATGAAAGATTTTGATAGAGAACAAACAATGTATTTACCTTATTAGCGTTCAAAAGTCATTATACTGTATATATAGTTTTGTGACATCCAATTAAACAAACATGCTACTTCTTTGTTGGTGCGATAACCTTAAGAGCGACATTTGTACACGCCACCTAATTACACACACACACACACACACACACACACACACACACACACACATACACACACAGGAAAAAGATAGGATTCCCATAGTCATTCACAGCAGGCAATGTCTTTATACAGAGGAAAAGTATCGGGTGCGCTTGCTCTCAGCTGCCTAGGTTCCGACTGCTTCTCATGTGAGGTGGGAGGAGTGGGCAGGATCAGTTCTCTACTCTCACGTATCTCTCAACACTCCATCTGGTGTCTCGACGACTTACCTCGCCCTTAATGAGACCGCACAGACGAGGCGGCATGTGGAGTCCGAAAGAGCAGGCGCGCTTCTGAGGATGGATCCCTGCCTTCTCCCAGGTGGAACGCACACGGCGGGACGTCACGCACTTGCTGAGTCCCCTGGACTACTTCTCATCAGGACACAGTGGTGATCCACACCAGGACCCAGTACTTGGCAGCTTAATGGAATCTTCGTTAAAAGGGCGAATGCTGGATAGAAAAAAGTATAAGGTCTCCTTCATATCGAGATCGTTATGAACATAGAAACATTCTAGCTGGATAAGCATGGGAATGGAAGCGACGACAGTCAGGTGACAGGAAATATCATGAACTGTAGAAACATGGAGACGCGCAAAACATCAGTAAAAGTGTCAAGAAGTGGAAGGGGAAGCAACCTCCGGTGCCACTACCAGCGACTGGCGACCCGCTTCCGGCCAACGAAGTTGACGCCACGTCGCTCGTCGTCCGCGCTACGACCTTCCCCCTGGGGGCGTCATACGATCTCGGAACGAGACGACACTTCCCTCTGAGCCTCCGGAGGCCATCCGGTCCGGCGATGCCTCAGAACCCGCACGACGACAAGAATGAAGACAACGCGACGCTGGATCCGGCTGCGCCGGTACCCACTCCGCCGGCTCTCCCAGGTGCACCTGAACAGATGGACTCCACCGTTACGACTGCCACCGAGACATCCTCCACTGCTACGGACGAGGTGGAACATATGAACGTCATAACGACAGCGCCTTGAATGGAGAGAGTAGTCTCGTCGACGATGACTCGAACCACTCGCTGGAATGGAGTTACCCCAGACGGAGGCCTGCTTACGCCGACGCTGACGCCAATGCCTTCACAGGTGGCGCACGGCGCGGCTCGCCGCTGCCCCACCTCTCTCCACCCTCCGCTGATGGAGTTCCCTTCCGCAGCGGGGCTCGACTCCAAATGTACCGAATAGCAACGATCAACACTAACAACAGTGAAATGATAATTAAATCAAGACCCTAAGCTGACGACAGGCATTGATATACATCAACGGGGACAGTTGAAAATGTGTGGCCCGACCGGGACTCAAACCCGGGATCTCCTGCTTACATGGTAGATGCTTTATCCATCTGAGGCACCGAGGGCGCAGAGGATAGTGCGACTGCAGGGATTTATCCCTTGCACGCTCCCCATGAGACCCACATTCCCAACTTAATGCCCACACACTACATTCGTAGTGTCCCTGCCCATTACACTCATTACTCGCGGCAATCATACCGAGTCCTGTAAGAGTTCGGGCAATGCGTGTGCATCCAGCACAGAAGAGGAAGGTCAATGCCCGGTCTTGATTTATTTGTCATTTCATTCTAAGAGAGCTGCATGGTCACCGATGGTATCTGTTCTTTCGGACATGTCTGAAAGAACAGATACCATCTTCATATAGTTAAGGCTAACCGGCAATTGGCCTTCTTCTGTGCTGGATGCACACGCATTGCCTGAAGTCTTACGGGACTTGGCAAGATTGTCTGCCGCGAGCAATGAGTGTAATAAACAGGGACACTACGAATGTAGTGTGTGGACATTAAGTTGGGAATGTGGGTCTCACGGGGAGCGTGCAAGGGATAAATCCTTGCAGTCGCACTATCGTCTGTGCCCTCGGTGGCTCAGATGGATAGAGCGTCTGCCATGTAAGCAGGAGGTCCCGCTTTGAGTCCCTGTCGGGGCACACATTTTCAACTGTCCCTTTTGATATATATCAAAGCCTGTCGACAGCTTAGGGTCTTGATTTAATTACCATTTCATTGTAAGAGAGCTGCATGCTCACCGATGTCCGAAAGAACAGATACCATCTTCATATACTAATAACAGTAGCTCCCGAGTGGAAACTCAAATGCTGTGAGAGATAAGGGTATCGGACGTCTACCTCACACAGTGCGCTTAGCCACATCTTCGAACGACGCAGGCTGTAAGAGTTATCACTGCCCTGGTGGCCATCTGGGACGGAATGCCGTCGTGAGCATAGATGGCTACGCCACATCCACCAGAGGCATGACGATCACAGTTATGGATGCGTATTGTCAACATGTACGTTCTGTCAGACTCCATCCGAAGACACGACAGAGCGCGCTTGTACTCAGAAGAAATCGCTCCTTTATTTCTTGGGCGCTGTGACCATTACTTGCTTGGGAGTGATTCTAATTGTGTCCTGCACCCTAAGGATCGAATGCCCCTCTGCAGCAACCGTCAAGAACTTCGCCTTGTCGTCCGTGCACTGCTGCTGCCCGGCACTTTGGAAGGTGGCGAGGCACCTGTACGCACTTGGGTCACTCTGCGAGCTGTCTTGATAGGAGTTAGTCTCCCGGGAACTGACCCCTGTACTCCAACGTGGCCGCGCGGGATTAGCCGAGCGGTCTCAGGCGCTGCAGTCATAGACTGTGCGGCTGGTTCCGACGGAGGTTCGAGTCCACCCTCGGGCATGGGTGTGTGTGTTTGTCCTTAGGATAATTTAGGTTAAGTAGTGTGTAAGCTTAGGGACTGATGACCTTAGCAGTTAACTCCCATAAGATTTCACACACATTTCAACATTTTTGAACTCCAACGTGCAGAACTTTGCCCCTTGGCCTTTTCATACCTCTGTGCCCACATCTGTAATATTCTCTTCCTCCAACAAGTGGTCTGACGCAGTCGTGAACCGTGGAAGTTAAACACCACGATCCTAAATGTTTCAACGCATTACCGAGATATGGGACACCTGTGAACGTCGCTTGACTCGGTGACTGGGATGTGCCAGACCTGCTATTCGATGTACCTTGATTCAGTACGGCAAGGAAGTGGCTGCATGGCCCGGCACAGTATCCAATATTTCTGCGCTGTTCCCCGCCACTTCGACGCCCAGCCGCCCAGTCTTGCAGCCGATAGGGAACGTAGCAGGATTAAGGCACAGACCGTGACTTTGAGACGCCGTAGCCTGCATGGGGCGGTGGTGGGGACTAGACCGCACCCTACCACGCATCGTATCGCCTCCGATGGGAAACAACGGGGATGACTAGTCGTCACAGAGATCTACACCCGTCGCGCCCAGCACGGAATTTATCAGGTCGAAACAGTCAGTGTCTTTGTAGAGTGGTACCTCACACTGTACCACCAGGAGGAGCATACCAACGCCCGTGTTGAGGAGGCTGTGTCATCACACGTCTCACTCGAGGCGGAGCTGGTTACGTGCGACGAGGCCCATGATGCAGTTAACAAACGTGCTTTGAATGAGTTGGCGTCGATGGATTGCCGATATAATTTTATCGCATCCTTCTTGGGCTAATGGCGTCGCCGTGGTTGACAGTATAACATGAGATGTTGACGACGGATAACGCCATACCGCTAGCATTGTAATACCCATTGGCAAACGGAAATCTGAACGATGACAGCATATTAGCGCCCCCTAACTCTGCCTGACGCAGACTACAAAATTTTTGCGCGACTCCTAGCGAGGCGTTGGCGCAAGGTACTCCCTCTCATTGTATCCCCGGAAGAGTCAATTCGGTATGGCTCACTTAATATACAAACGGGCACGATTTACCTCTTCACTAAGTTTGCTTTACTTATTTATTTGTTCGAATACGTGACGTAACCTATTTTTCCTCACACAAGTAGCTGAACTGTGTAAGAGAAACCAGTAGGACTACCATATTGACAGATCATCATAGTCCAAATAAACACAGAGGAACAACGTTCAGGACTATTTACTAATTTCCAGGATTCTGGAAGACATGACGGCAGAAACTGTAAGGTTTATTAAATTATGCAATAAATTGAAGACAACCATCTGAGTTGCAATATTAATTTTAGTTATTACTTGATGACTTGTTTCGAGCCTAAGTTCACTATCAAATGATCCACTAAGCTAGGTGAATGACGTTTTACAAGGAGTGGAATGAATATTCATGTGGCTACCATAATGGATGTTACAGCATAACTTAGTGGATGATTTGATAAATAGCTTAGGCTCGAAAGTAGTCGTCAAGTAATAAAGAAAATTAATATTGCGACTTCGGTGGTTCTCTGCAATTTATTGCATAGTTTGGTAAACGTCTACGACGCGAAACAGAAGGGGATTGTCAGATGTACGAGTAACGAATTCTCTTCTACAAAACACGATACATATTGAAGTAACGCATATTCCTTCCATCACGGATTTCTTGGAAAATATTATTGATTTACTCGTGTTATAAGGCGAGTCGTGGCGTCGTGCTCGTCATCTTAAGGCAAAGCGTTTCATTGTAGCCGATGGGGCGCACTCTCCCTTTGCCGGAGCCCAACTTAGGGCCACTCGTGTGTCTCCGGAAGAGACGTCGCGGCCGGTGGTAGTATAGGAATGCTGTGGCCGACTGGGGTGGGACCAAGACGTCTTACCCGCTACGTGCGCCGCGCCGCTTTGACGTCAGAGCATTCCCGACGTATGTTTGCCGAAGCCACGTCCCAGGCAGAACTGGGGAGGAAACCGCTGTCCTGGTTGAAAACATCGTCGTGTACTGGCGTTCTCGTTGCCTCTTTGATGACAGCATCACAGAACCGCCCACCGCAACGCAAGTCTCAGCTCGACACCGTGGTACACAGAGCGCGACCGATATGCGTCAGGGAAAGTTTATTTACCGAGTTACAACATCTGTGCGAAAACATCCCGCAAGAGCGGCTAGTCGGACACACGGATGAGGTGCGCTCTCTAACCGAGTACATCGACACGCAGGTCGACGAAGTGGCGTCAAATCGAAAGACCTGCTCCAGGCGAACGGTCTACCCGACGGGAGGCCCTAGCCACACGACATTTCCATTTTCCACCGAGTACAAAGAAGAAGGAAAACAATTGAAGGGAAAGAATGCGCCTGACGCTCCTTACGTGTGCAGAACATCTCACGGCCGAGACTGCCAGAATAACGCAGAAACACAGAATAAAGGCCATCCTCTGGTCGACGGTGAAAACTGCGCCTGTGCCTGGTGGGTTAGCCGGTGACCAGACGGGGCTGCGTCAGCTGCCAGTGCGGCCTCTATTCAATGACTACAGCGTAGCGGTCAGGCGCGGCGGCGCGTCTCGGAGCGCTGTCCAGAGAACGCGGGTAGCAGTTCGCATCGCCTCGGCCGAACCTGCCTGCGGCGACAGACAGTCGCGTTTCCTGTCGAACAGGTGGAGGTGCCGTGCCGCGCCAACGATGTCTGGGATTGCATCATCAAGAGGCAGTCGAAACACGACTAGACGACGGTATTGTCAGCCAGGACAGCGGTTTCCTGCTGAGCTCCGCACGGGATGTGGCTCCAGTAAAAATCAGTCAGCAGCGCTATGAAGTGAAAGCGGCGCAGGCAGCGGGCGGAACAGGCGTATAGACAGTGTAATGGTTCTTTATTTATGTGACCGTTACGGCACTCCAACCCCAGTTCTCGATACCAGGGATATCGTACTACTTTTCTGCGAAGTAACAGACATATTTTTGTGACAATGTTCACATTTGGTTTTATGAATGTGTAGGTACTCCGATGTATCGATATACTATAGTAATATGGTTCTTGTGTGTATTCATTTCTGTGAGACTGTCATAATATTTGACTTGCTAGTAACCGTTTTGGCGCGAATGCGCACAGGGCAGTCTTTGTTTCACTTTGCAGAAGTTAAGTTGTTATTTCGCTTTGTAAAAGAACAGTCAAGTCCTGTGTTTGGTTAAAGTGGAAATTAAATATATGAAGATTGATACAAAACTGTTTTCTTGATGATGTGGCAGTTAAGAAGAAGTATATGTGAAATTACAAGAAGTTTAATAAAAATGTGGATCGTGAGCACCAAGTCAAAAATACCATTGTTCTGATCTGGGATTGTTTGATAATTAAGAATTTCCTGAAAAAAGCATTTGTTAGGTCTTCAAATATTGCTAAAAATACAGATCTGGACCTTCTAGCAGTTAAAGTGGAATCACCCTAGAATCAACAAGATGAGCCGTAACAACTTCGACGAAATCTACGTGGGAAGCTTTTCAAGATAAGTGCCAAAATTAATGACTTTTTTACAGTGACTTCATTATTTCCGTTCTGACGATACCATCCAGAGTCAATAACTTTGTTGTTGCCCGATAAAGCGAACATATGCTGCGTGAGCAACATTATTAATCTGATTTTTAACCTACTTTGCCAGTGATGGTATTGTTAGACAGGCAGCACCGGGACTCGACGTACGGACCCCTCACCCCCTCCGCACTCGTCTACCTCCGGCGCGACGTCTCTTCCGGAAGCACCTTCTGGCCTGCAGTCCAGAGGCTGTAAAGAATCTAACTCGATATGGACGTAACATAGCCTGCAGATGACGAGTAAGAACCCCTTCGAAACGTTGTGACAACACGTTACGCCTCGGCTTATAACCCGAGAAGATTTTATTTTATCAGTATGTTGTATACCTGTGTGTGCGTGGGGAGACGGAGGGGGGTCCACACGCGCGTTCGCAGTGTATCACGAACCAATCCGTGTTTTAGTTGTAACAAGGAATAGTGAAGATTCAAGTCAGTACCAGTTATTTTGTGTGTATTTTCTTCATGCTTTGAGTAATTCTGATCGTACGTTATTACAAATACGTCAGGTATTTATAAATACGGCTTGAATCAGAACTGCACACGGAACACTGCGGGAGTCGTCCAGGGATCTCGGTATGAGGGATCCATTGTTTGCAGTGGCTCAGAGCAGAGTGATTACATTTCGATTTCTTCCGCTTATTTATCTCTCTCTCTAGTGCACTGAAAACGTCTGCATAACAATGCGAATGTCGTCGGTATGCACCGGGGATCTTGTTTGGAAACAATGTTTTCCCACTGCTCGTATTTACTGTTGACAACAGGAACGGGTGCCATACCGTACCCGTGGCAGTGGAGCTAGGTGCTGTACTTTGGCAGCAGTACGGACTGACATACTAAGCGAAGAATCGCCCGATGTGCACGTACCGTACACGTGTGTAGGTTCGCTGAAGGACGCAATGCTGAGCTGTTCGGCAGTGACGGTAAACAAGATCATCTGTACTTTGCTTTTGCGTTGTACAGGACGTAGGCGCCGACGAAAAACCGCGTCCTTCTGTGTTGTGTTAACTGTATACTATAGGCCTCCTCGCTCTTCAGTAGATATTTTTATCAGGAATACAGGTAAATTGTATTACAAACAGGACAAATCACATTAAATTAAAAATCTCTAACGAGTCATCGAAGAACTCAGACGCGTCCCTGAACAACCTCTGAAATTTTGTCATTGCTGTTCGAGTTTACCCTGTACAAATAACTCACTGGCTGCAGCCGCATAACCAAAAGGCAAACACCAACAAATAAAATAAAAAAGATGTGAAAACTGTTGGTGAGGACTTTTAATGTGCGTTACCAGAATGAAAATTTCTCATATCGTTTAGCACAAAAAAAGGCGAATTTGTCCCGGGAAGAGTAAAAGAAGGGTATTACGTTTTCGACTTACCTGGCAGCTTCATAGACACTTAAATCAAAACATCATGACATGTTCATGCTTTTAGTTGTTAGTACTATCCATGTCATGTGGCACAATGCATCGCCTCAAATAGAGGAACATGATACAAGATGTCATGTTGTATGACATGTCACATGCCATCATGTCTTCCAGCGGGGCATTTTTCATATCGTGCAGCGAGACACGACGTGTCGCAAAGCTTAGGGTGCATCCATCCCCACTCTGAGATACTTCCTGTTATATATTGTAGACGCATCCCATTCAGCAGAAGCACATCAATTTGTGTCCATTCGTTCTTGCACTACTTACCATACATATAACAGGGGGTGCCTTTAGAAGAGCTCACTGCGCTGGAGAAGTAGAATTAACTCGTAAAAAAAGGGCGAATATGGCAAGGCGTTTTGATTTACGTGTCCCTGAAGCTGCCAGATAAGTCGAAATGTTAGTTCCCTTCCTTTACATCCCAGAGTATGCCAACGACGTATTCGCCTTTTTTGTACTACGATATTTTCATTCTGGTTCCCAACTTTTACTCCACCATAATTTTGACATTAGACTGCTATAGTGTGACAACCGATGTAAATTTTTGTTGCCTTGGACGACGAGTGATCCCGTACAGGTTTATTTATTGTTTCGAAACTTTTTGCTTAACTCGTAGCAACTGATAACGCTTTCACAGAACAACAGAGCGACCATTAATTAAATGTATTTGTTTACCTTCGTACAAAATTTGAACCGATTCGCACAAGTCTGAAACATAGGAGCGGCGTGCGTAAAAATCTCACAAAAAGCGTGTTTTGCACTTGTAATCCGTAAGAAGCTAGACTTTTGAAAGAGAGTTTTGAATTTTATCGTAAGAACGCATTTTTTTTATTTATTTGATTCACTTTAAATAGTTTCCGCCCACTCAGTTCACGTAAGAATGAATTTTACGCGGCACATTTAGCTCGAGTTTGAATCATCGTTCCTCGACAACGTATAAAGATTACTGGATAGAAAACGTTTCGTTTTGACTTTATACATTTGTCTATCTTGGTGCAAAGTTTGAACCGGTTAGTACAAGTTGAAGTACATCTACATATAAATCAATCTCCGCAAAATGGTGTGTGACGGAGGGTACTTTTGTATCAGTAACTGAGCCCTCCAACTCTGTTCCATTCGCGACTAGCGCGTGGGAAGAATGATTGTCGGTAAGCGTCTGTATTGGTTCTAGTTTCTCGAATGTTCTCCTCTTGACCATTACGCAGGACCTATGTGGGGGGAAGTAATACAGGGTGTTTCACAAATGACCGGTATATTTGAAACGGCAATAAAAACTAAACGAGCAGCGATAGAAATACACCGTTTGTTGCAATATGCTTGGGACAACAGTACATTTTCAGGCAGACAAACTTTCGAAATTACAGTAGTTACAATTTTCAACAACAGATGGCGCTGCGGTCTGGGAAACTCTGTAGTACGATATTTTCCACATATCCACCATGCGTAGCAATAATATGGCGTAGTCTCTGAATGAAATTACCCGAAACCTTTGACAACGTGTCTGGCGGAATGGCTTCACATGCAGATGAGATGTACTGCTTCAGCTGTTCAATTGTTTCTGAATTCTGGCGGTACACCTGGTCTTTCAAGTGTCCCCACAGAAAGAAGTCACAGGGGTTCATGTCTGGCGAATAGGGAGGCCAATCCACGCCGCCTCCTGTATGTTTCGGATAGCCCAAAGCAATCACACGATCATCGAAATATTCATTCAGGAAATTAAAGACGTCGGCCGTGCGATGTGGCCGGGCACCATCTTGCATAAACCACAAGGTGTTCGCAGTGTCGTCTAAGGCAGTTTGTACCGCCACAAATTCACGAAGAATGTCCAGATAGTTCTAGGCGGTGGAATTCCAACACCAGAAAAATCCTCTGTTCTAAGGAATAAACCATGTTGTCTACAGCACACTTGCACGTTGTGAACAGCACACGCTTACAGCAGAAAGACGACGTACAGAATGGCGCACCCACAGACTGCGTTGTCTTCTATATATTTCACATCACTTGCAGCGCCATCTGTTGTTGAAAATTGTAACTACTGTAATTTCGAAAGTTTGTCCGCCTGAAAATGTACTGTTGTCCCAAGCATATTGCAACAAACGGTGTATTTCTATCGCTGCTCGTTTAGTTTTTATTGCCGTTTCAAATATACCGGTCATTTTTGAAACACCCTGTATGTTGTCCGACTCTACCCGAAAAGTGCTCTCCCGTAATTTCAATAGCAAATCTCTGCGACATTTACGACGCCTCTCTTGTAACGTCTGCCAATAGATTTTTTTTAGCATCTCCGTAATTCTCTCGCGTCAGCTAGCCCATCATGTGACGAAACGCGCCGCTCTTCGTTGCATCTTCTCTACATCCTCCGTGTCCTACTTGGTATGGATCCCAAATAGATGAACAATACTCAAGAATCGTCCGAAAAAGCGCCTTATAAGCCACTTGTTTCATGTGTGAATTCCATTTTCTTAAGATTATTCCCATGAATCTGAGTCTGGAATCTGATTTTACCACTACCTTTTTTATGTGTCATTCCACTTAACGTCACTCTGGATAGTTACTCTTAGATATTTTACTGCAGGTACTGTTTCCAGCGGTTTTTCATTCATAGTTTAGCTGTACACTAGTGTATTGACGTGCCGCGCTTCAAAAACTTCCCAGTAAGACGTGTTTTTTGCACTTAAAGTCGAAACAAAGCAAAATTTTTCAAACGTTTAAAACTTACCTTAGACCAAAGTCCGATACACCGGGGGACCACATTTGAATTATCAGTCCAAAACTATTTAAAGGTGACAGATATTGCTCGCAAAATCCAAACGAGCGGAACTGTTTTTGTGCGCAAAATCGGAATGGTGCACATGGAAAGGGTGTCTTTAGCTAAGCACTAATTTCAGTCCTATTACAAGCTTTCGCAAAAGAAATTAACTGATTCGCAGAATTTTCCTGGGCACCAGCTCCGGTTCGTCGTTCAGACTTTGCTCAACATTCCGTAATAGAGCTACAGTAAGACAGACGTTCGAATGGCTACACAAATGACCGCTGGTCCGGGCTAAACCAAGAACTTTTCACCCTACGTTCCCTGCTAAAATGGGAACCGAGTGCCGGGCCCACCCCAAACTGCGATTCTAAGCACGGCCTTTTGAGAGAAATTTGTTACAGCACTTTCGCAATGTAGCGATAACGGCTGGTGTGTCGATGTTGGCATTGGTATCTTTTTTTTTTTTTTTCTTTATTGTGATTTTAGCACCTTATACAAAGGCGGGCTGGCAGCAGCACAATACGCCGCTCTTCAGCCTTGAGTGTTACAACAAGTAGTACATAAAGGTGGCACAGAGTAGACAGTAAAAACGGTGGGCAAAAAAATGTAGACACTAAAAATCGAAAAAACATGGAGCCGTTCACGCTGGACGAGAAACATCACTAACACTGGGCGACACGATGCACAGAACATGGATGATGGCGATGGCATGTGAACGGTGGGGGCGTGACGGCGAACAACACTACACACAAACGAAGGCACACACACGAAACACTGACGGCGATGATCTCCGGCGCGCGAATGTTCACTGAGCATGTACGAGTCCGGGGACCTGCCAAGAGAGGAGGTGGAGGAGGAGGAATGGGAAGGGGAATGGGAGAGGGGGGAGCAGAGATGCCATGGGCAAAGGAGAGAGGGGGAGGGAGGAAGGGGGAGGGGAAGCCCGGTGGAGAGGGGAGGAGGGAGGGGGGAAAGGAAAGAGGAGGGAAGGGAAGGGAGGGAGGGAGGGTGCCTAAAGGAGAGGACACAGGAGGTGGGGGGGAGGATCAAAGTTGATAAGAGGGGTAGATGGAGGGGACGAGGACATCATCAGGGAGGGGGAGCTGGCGGAAGCCACCTTGGGAGAGGGTAAGGAGGGTGGAGAGATGGAGACCGGGTGGGACGTGGGAATACAGGCGCGGCAGCGGGCGGGGGTGGGAGAGGATCGGGGACACGAGCGGGTGAGGAGGATCAAGTTTACGGGAGGTGTACAGAATCCGTATCCTTTCAAGGAAAAGGAGGAGGTGGGGGAAGGGGATGAGATCATACAGGATCCGCGTGGGGGAGGGGAGACGGATGCGATAGGCAAGGCGGAGAGCATGGCGTTCAAGGATTTGGAGGGATTTATAGAAGGTAGGGAGGGCGGAGATCCAGGCTGGATGGGCGTAACAAAGGATAGGGCGGATGAGGGATTTATAGGTGTGGAGGATTGTGGAGGGGTCCAGACCCCACGTGCGGCCGGAAAGGAGCTTGAGGAGACGGAGTCGGGAACGTGCCTTGGCTTGGATCGTCTGGAGATGGGGAGTCCAGGAGAGGCGGCGGTCGAGGGTGATGGCATTGGTATCGTGTTAGAGATGAATATAACTAATTAGGATGTTCTTAAAAGCCACAAGAACAGGTTTTGTAAGCGAATATTTGCCGTTTTTATATACATTACTGGCCATGAAAATTGCTACACCACGAAGATTACGTGCTACAGACGCGAAATTTAACCGACAGGAAGAAGATGCTGTGGTATGAAAATGATTAGCTTTTAAGAGCATTCACACAATGTTAGCGGCGGTGGCGACACCTACAACGTGCTGACGTGAGGGAAGTTTCCAGCCGATTTCTCATACACAAACAGCAGTTGACCGGAGTTGCCTAGTGAAACGTTGTCGTGATGCCTCGTGTAAGGAGGAGAAATGCGTACCATCACGTTTCCGACTTTGATAAAGGTCGGCTTGTAGCCTATCACGATTGCCGTTTATCATATCGTGACATTGCTGCTTGCGTAGGTCGAAATCCAATGACTGTTAGCAGAATATGGAATCGGTGGGTTCAGGAGGGTAATACGGAACGCCGTGCTGGATCCCAACGGCCTCGTATCAATAGCAGTCGAGATGATAGGCATCTTATCCGCATGGTTGTAACGGATCATGCAGCCACGTCTCGATCCCTGAGTCAACAGAGAGGGACGTCTGCAAGACAACAACCATCTGCACGAACAGTTCGACGACGTTTGCAGCAGCACGGACTATCAGCTCGGAGACCATGGCTGCGGTTACCCTTGACGCTGCATCACAGACAGGAGCGCCTGCGATGGTGTAAACAACGACGAACCTGGGTGCACGAATGGCAAAACGTCATTTTTTCGGATGAATCCAGGTTCTGTTTACAGCATCATGATGTTCGCATCTGTGTTTGGTGACATCGCGGTGATCGCACATTGGAAGCGTGTATTCGTCATCGCCATACTGGCATATCACCCGGCGCGATGGTATGGGGTGCCATTGGTTACACGTCTCGGTCACCTCTTGTTCGCATTGACGGGACGTTGAACAGTGGACGTTACATTTCAGATGTGTTACGACCCGTGGCTCTGCCCTTCATTCGATCCCTGCGAAACCCTATATTTCAGCAGGATGATGCACGACCGCATGTTGCAGGTCGTGTACGGGCCTTTCTGGATACAGGAAATATTCGACTGCGGCCCTGGCCAGCACATTCTCCAGATCTCTCACCAATTGAAAACCTCTGGTCAATGGTGGCCGAGCAACTGGCTCGTCACAAGACGCCAGTCACTACTCTTGATGAACTGTGGTATCGTGTTGTAGCTGCATGGGCTGCTGCACCTGTACACGCCATCCATGCTCTGTTTGACTCAATGCCCATGCGTATTAAGGCCTTTATTACGGCCAGAGGTGGTTGTTCTGGGTACTGATTTCTCAGTATCGATGCACCTAAATTTCGTGAAAATGTAATCACATGCCAGTTCTAGTATAATATATTTGTCCAACGAATACCCGTTTATCATCTGCATTTCTTCTTGGTGTAGCAATTTTAATGGCCAGTGGTGTACATGGAGAGAGCTTCGGTTGAACCCCAGCAGCACTGAGGACGTGGAGTCGGCTCGGTAGGGACTCTGGAGGTCGGCTTTGGAGGTGAGTGGTCGGGAATGCGAGGCGGCCGGACCTGTGGCGGCGTCCGTGCAGAGCGGGGGCGGCCCACCCGCTGCCTCCCACCCACTCACCTACCGACCGCGGCGGCGCCGCCTCCGCAACCCCCAATTACCGACCGCAGCTGCCAGAAGGGGGCAGCAGCTGGAGCCGCCCCTGGTAATTACTGCATTCAAAACAGCTAGCTTCGCACCGCTCTTCTGAGCTAGCTGTGTCTTCAGGTTAGCGTCCGCATATCTGACCACTTGTCTTTTGAGATATTTTCAAGCAGGGATTGCGATACACCTCCAGACCAGACTCGGTATGTTAGTTTCATTTCTAACTTCACGTCTGAACCTGCCTCGGATTACTTTTTTGAATCGCCTACACTTGGAAGACACTTTCTCTACAGAGCATTTCCCTACAGTGTAAAAGAACGTGTTGAGGAGAAAAAACTTTAGACTGCATTTGAAACACTTCTTCTCTTGGCGTATTGTCTAATGGTAGATTGTTAAAGTGTACTTTGCTCGTGTCTTCGTTTAAAGTTTATCAGGTGCCCTCCTCGCGCTGTCTTTATAGGTCAGATGTTGCTGTGGCTTCCCTGTGTCAGTTTGAAGGCAGCCAATGGAGGGACAGTATATGGTTCCCAAAGTACAGTTGTTAACCAGATAGCCGACCGTTGTGTCCGAGCCGTTCTAGGCGCTTCAGTCTAGAACCGCGCGACCGCTACGGTCGCAGGTTAGAATCCTGCCTCGGGCATTGATGTGTGTGATGTCCTTAGGTTAGTTAGGTTTAAGTAGTTCTAAGTTCTAGGGGACTTATGACCTCAGTAGTTAAGTCTCATAGTGCTCAGAGCCATTTGAACCATTTGTTAACCAGATAGTCTTCTTTTAGTATTATTGCTGTAAATATCTCTATAGTTCTCAAACTCAAATAGACTGCTGACCACAAATTTCATTATTGAATAAACCAATATTGTAGTTAATATTCCCTATAGGCTAAGCAGGGTCTACAATATGTAAGGACGGAACACCTATACATAATTCTAATTACCTTACTTAAATTATTTCCAATAACGAATCTGGGCTTTGGATAGACAGCGGGCGCAATTGGTACACCAGTCATAGTCTGCGAAGGGTGCATACTTTCTTAGCAGAACGCCAAGGGAATGATAAAGAATAAATCACATGAATCCCAGTTGGCGTATGCGTACACATGCACTGGTCAGATCAATATACGCGGTACTTCCTGATCTGAAGTTGTTGATTATGTTACAAACATGGCACCAATGTCGTTGAGCAACAGGATTAGACGGTGGGTAGAAAGGGAAACTCCTGATGCGTGTGATAGTGTTGAAAATAAAGACTGAGAACACTCATCTTGAGGTTGCTCTTCTGTCCGTGTTTGCTTTACCAACAGACTTGTTTCTAGAGGGGGTGCGTCGAGCAAAACACAATTTTGTCTTTTATTTTACATACATGTTTCGCTGAAGTTACAGCGTCATCAATGAGTATCCATTTTCTTACTATAAAAATGCTTGTACACCTATCATTTTGAGTTCATAATACAGTATTTACAAATTTGAAATACGAAGTTTTGTATATACATCTTACTATCAGATACTGTGGTTTTCCTGAGTTTTTATTTTTTAATAGCGCTCGTTTTCTTTCAGAGTCTGTCATCCGCAATAGAACCTAATTTGGAAAAGTCATTTACTTCGAAATTTTACGAGTGGGAATCTTATGGCTAGGCCTGACATTAATTAATTCTCTGTGGCAGATTTTGCCTGTGTGTGTTTGCAATATGTGTCACTTACGTTTTCTGGTCACTTCATTTTCTTCATTGTGGAGTCCTACGCAACTGAAATTCCGCTATCACTGTTTCACTGTTTACACACTGCGGAAGGAAGATGGCGAACAGTTGCAATCCTTATGGGTGGGACTTTTGAATCTGTGTGAGTCACGCGCGCAGTGTGTGTGTGTGACACACAGCGCACAGAGAGAGAGAGAGAGAGAGAGAGAGAGAGAGACAGAGACAGAGAGTAGGTGAATCAGTATCAGTTTTATTTATTTAGTTACTATATTATTTGTTATCATTTTATTCGTGCGTGAGTGTGTATGTGTGTGTGTGTGTGTGTGTGTGTGTGTGTGTGTGTGTTCATGTGTGTTTGGAGAGTGGGGTTTGTGGATTGTTGTTATCTGATAGTTCTTTGAGGGCAGAGACGAGAGTTCGGTTGCAGAGAACTGTATTCACTTATCGTTTCTTTTCATTGAACTACAGCTTTTTGTATTTGATAGTTCAGTTATTAGTTTTTGTGGTGGGCTGTTGCTGCATTTGAGAATTTTGACTCAACTCGTAATCAGAGCGCCTGTTCACAGCATCAGTCAGCCAGTTCGTATAATAGGCATACCTCTTGTAATTTGGACTGTGTCAGTAGTCTGCCTCAGCCTGAATATCCGAGTCTCGTGTAGTAGGAATGCGTTTAATATGACAGTGCATAATCAAGAATCGACTGCTGGCCTATCACTGCGCTGGGACACACTACTCAGAATGCAGGGGTCAGACCAGTAGTTTTTTTTTTAATTTTTCTTTTATTTTTAACCTGAGGGTCCAAACTGCTGACGTCATCGGTCCCTAGACTCGCACAATACTTAAAATAACTTAACGCTAAGGAAACAAAAGAAAAATTCGGAGTAGGTATTAAAATTCATGGAGAAGAAGGAAAAACTTGGAGGTTCGCCGATGACATTGTAATTCTGTCAGAGACAGCAAAGGACTTGGAAGAGCAGTTGAACGGAATGGACAGTGTCTTGAAAGGAGGATATAAGATGAACATCAACAAAAGCAAAACGAGGATAATGGAATGTAGTCAAATTAAATCGGGTGATGCTGAGGGGATTAGATTAGGAAATGAGACACTTAAAGTAGTAAAGGAGTTTTGCTATTTTGGGAGTAAAATAACTGATGATGGTCGAAGTAGAGAGGATATAAAATGTAGACTGGTAATGGCAAGGAAATCGTTTCTGAAGAAGAGAAATTTGTTAACATTGAGTATAGATTTAAGTGTCAGGAAGTCGTTTCTGAAAGTATTTGTATGGAGTGTAGCCATGTATGGAAGTGAAACATGGACGATAACCAGTTTGGACAAGAAGGGAATAGAAGCTTTCGAAATGTGGTGCTACAGAAGAATGCTGAAGATAAGGTGGGAAGATCACGTAACTAATGAGGAGGTATTGAATAGGATTGGGGAGAAGAGAAGTTTGTGGCACAACTTGACTAGAAGAAGGGATCGGTTGGTAGGACATGTTTTGAGGCATCAAGGGATCACAAATTTAGCATTGGAGGGCAGCGTGGAGGGTAAAAATGGTAGAGGGAGACCTAGAGATGAATAGACTAAGCAGATTCAGAAGGATGTAGGTTGCAGTAGGTACTGGGAGATGAAGAAGCTTGCACGGGATAGAGTAGCATGGAGAGCTGCATCAAACCAGTCTCTGGACTGAAGACCACACAACAACAACAAGGACAACACACACACCCATGCCCGAGGGATGGGCCGCACCTTTAGTGGCATGGCGCCTCTAACCTCGCGGCCACTCCGCGCGGCAGACCAGCAGTACTTACAGAATTTGGCGACGTTTCGTGATGCGGCAGTATCCAACTGCGACGCCCAGACGAGCGCAGTCTCGGTAAGGAGGAGGCCAGCACCGCGGAGACGGTGGTGACGTCCTTCCGGGTCGGGTTTCTTATAAATTACCGTCGGGAGCGCCACCTCTGCTCTGGAGTGTCCGGGGCCCGGCGCGTGGTCGCCCGTCGATAATTAACGTGGCGGCCGCTGGTCCAGTCGAGCGCCCATTACTCCGCCGCCCCACGCGGCCCCCGCTGTCGCTCGCGGCTCCTGGCCACTCGTTTTTAATTACGTCGCTCAGGACAGGTCTTTAGTCGGCGCCGGTGTGTGCCGGTATTAATTTGGCCGCGACGAGGGTCGGTTAGCCGGGGGCGGAGGCGGCGTCCCGCGGCCGAGGCGCGCAGCGGCGGGTCCGGCGAATCCTCGGCGCCGGTACAGCAGCGGCTGGGGAAACCGACGCCTCACTGTCCGACCCCGACACAGCAGACCGCAGCGTCTAGACTTCCACCGCAACGACGATATACGAGAAATACAAATTTAGTATACACCAGAAACATTCTCCACTTGGCACGCGTAAGACGTGGGTGATGCACCGCTGTACCGTCGCTGTTCCCTCAGTCACCGACCGTGACCTGGGAAGTACCCGACGGCTCCCCACGCCACGACACCAGGAGCAGCAGCAACACTGTAACTTCCCAGACTTGGGAACGAGGGCGTCTCTCCGCGGGTGCCCTCCGATCTCGCCCAACGTGGACATCGGAGACAGTTCACAACTGCGATTCGCTGCTGATCACGACGTGGCGAGATTCATCATCTTTCCGTGCTTCCCAGTCACGCCATCACTTTAGACGCAGCCACCTGTGCTATGCCGTGGTTCAAAATGGTTCAGATGGCTCCGAGCACTATGGGACTTAACATCTGAGGTCATCAATCCCCTAGACTTAGAACTACTTAAACCCAACTAACCTAAGGACATCACACACATCCATGTCCGAAGCAGGATTCGAACCTGCGACCGTAGCAGCAGCGCTGTTCCGGACTGAAGTGCCTAGAACCGCTCGGCCACAACGGCCAGCTGTAACCTTCAGCATTCTTCTGTAACACCACATTTCGAAAGCTTCAATTCTCTTCTTGTCTAAACTATTTATCGTCCATGTTTCACTTCCATACATGGCTACACTCCATACAAATACTTTCAGAAAAGACTTCCTGACACTTAAATCTATACTCGATGTTAACAAACTTCTCTTCTTCAGAAACGATTTCCTTGCCATTGCCATTCTACATTTTATATTCTCTCTACTTCGACCATAATCAGTTATTTTGCTCCCCAAATAGCAAAACTCCTTTACAACTTTAAGTGTCCCATTTCCTAATATAATTCCCTCAGCATCACCTGATTTAATTCGATTACATTCCATTACCCTCGTTTAGCTTTTGTTGATATTCATTTTACATCCTCCTTTCAAGACTCTGCTCATTTCGTTCAACTGCTCTTCCAGGTCCTTTGCTGTCTCTGACAGAATTACAATGTCGTCGGCAAACCTCAAAGTTTTTATTTCTGCTCCGTGGATTTTAATTCCTACTCCAAATTTTTCTTATGTTTCCTTTACCGCTTGCTCAATATAGAGATTGAATAACATCGGGAATAGACTACAACCCTGTCTCACTCCCTTCCCAATCACTGCTTCCCTTCCATGCCCCTCGACTCTTACAACCGCCATCTGCTTTCTGTACAAATTATAAATAGCCTTAAGCTCCCTGTGTTTGACCCCTGTCACTATAAGACATAAAAAAGTCGAAGCACCACGGAGGAATTATCGGAATGGGACGGGAATTGACAGATGTGTCGTACATGTGCAGATAAACAAAAGATTACAATTTCAGAAAAATTGGATGATTTATTAAACGGACAATGGTTTAAAAATCAGCAAGTCAATAACACTTATGTTATGCAAGCAGTTATTCGGTTTGTCATTGATTGGCAGAGTTGTTGGATGACGCGTCTCGAGACGCTCCTCCTTAGGGCCCGACAACGGGCTGTGAAGGTCTGGGGCGCCATTTCTTTTCATAGCGGCATCCCTTTCGCTGCCATCCGCGGCATCTTTAACAGCACAGCGGTACTTCGATGCCCTGTTTTGTTGCCCTTCGTGTCAAGCCATACTGGGCTTACATTTCAGCAACATAACACTAGCCCGCACGTGGCCAGAGTTTCTACTGCTCGTCTACGTGCTTGCCAAATTCTAGCTCGTCCAGCAAGCTCGCCGGATCTCTCTCCAAGTGATATCATCTGGAGCATTATGGCGAGACCGCTCCAACCACTTCGCGATTTTGAAGATCTGACGCGCCAATTGGACATCCGGCAGCTCTGTCAGTCAGTGCCAAGCCGAATAACTGCTTGCAAAAGAGCCAGGCTGGATCAACGCGTTATTTAATTCGTCAATTTGTCCTGCTCTTTCTCCAATTTTTTGTGAAATTGTAAACATTTTTTGTTTGTAAATGTATATCACATCTACTGATTTGCGTACCATCCGGATAATTCCTTCACGGTGCGCACGTTTTTTTGTGGTAGAGCGTATATTAAAGCAGTTTGAAGGCTATTATTAATTCTTCAGTTACAGAGTATTTTGTGCACCACCTTGTAGCTTGAAATGTGAGGTCTTCTTCCAAGGAAAACAAGATATTTTCAAAGAAACTGAGTTTCTCTTAATGCCTTAACAATTTTCCTTCTTTCTAAATTGGAAATTTGTGTTACTTACCAATAGCTTCTGTTTCAAAATGTTTTTAACTTGTGTCCAGTTATTGGTAATAATTCTTCTTAATTTTATTTTACTCACTGATTATTGGTGTGAAGTAGAACAATAATATAATAAGCAGATTATAATATAGGATTTACAAGTTTTTCTCGATTCCAACACTTTTAAATTGAAATGGAATACTTGTTCCTAGGTACTTGACCATGTTGTACCTTGGAACAGTTTTCCACATTTGAGAAAACTTTAGTTTTCCCGGGGTGGCCGAGCGGTTCTAGGGGTAACAGTCTGGAACTGCACGACCGCTACGGTCGCAGGTTCGAATCCTGCCTCGGGCATGGATGTGTGTGATGTCCTTAGGTTAGTTAGGTTTAAGTAGTTCTAAGTTCTAGGGGACTGATGACCTTAGAAGTTAACTCCCATAGTGCTCAGAGCCATTTGAACCATTTTTTTAGTTTTCCCGAACAGCTTCTGCAATTCCAAAAAAAAAAAAATAAATAAATAAATAAATCAATAAAAAAGAAAAAAAGAAAAAGAAAAACTGCAGCACACGTCAAGTGAATGGTATCATTTCGAAATAGAATAAGAAAATAAATTACAGCGTGGCTACAACCAAATCTCTTTAACTGTCCGAAGTGCAACACTCTCCCTACTACAGTGCAGAAAGGGAAAGAAATAAACACAGTTCATATTCTGTCTTCAGTAGAACAGTAGAGATACTTCATCAGAAATTACGGTGCTTTGTTCCTTGACTGCCGGAGAAAACGGTTTTTAACTGTAGTTGATGAGTAGGACTAAAAAATAATGTGTTCATATACACAGGGTGTTACAAAAAGGTACGGCCAAACTTTCATGAAACATACCTCACACACGAATAAAGAAAAGATGCTATGTGGACATGTGTCCGGAAACGCTTAATTTCCATGTTAGAGCTCATTTTAGTTTCGTCAGTATGTACTGTACTTCCTCGATTCATCGCGATGATTTCATACGGGATACTCTACCTGTGCTGCTATGTGCCTTTACAAGTACGACACAACATGTGGTTCATGCACGATGGAGCTCCTGCACATATCAGTCGAACTGTTCGTACGCTTCTCAACAACAGGATCGGTGACCGATGGATTGGTAGTGGCGGAGCAATTCCATGGCCTCCACGCTCTCCTGACCTCAACCCTCTTGACTTTCATTTATGGGGGAATTTGAAAGCTCTTGTCCACGCCACCCCGGTACCAAATGTAGAGACTCTTCGTGCTCGTATTGTGGACGGCTGTGATACAATACGCCATTCTCCAGGGCTGCATCAACGCATCAGTGATTCCACGCGACGGTGGGTGGATGCATGTATCCTCGCTAAAGGAGGACATTTTGAACATTTCCTGTAACAAAGTGTTTGAAGTCACGCTGGTAAGTTCTGTTGCTGTGTGTTTCCATTCCATGATTAATGTGATCTGAAGAGAAGTAATAAAATGAGCTCTAACATGGAAAGTAAGCGTTTCCGGACACATGTCCGCATAACATATTTTCTTTCTTTGTGTGTGAGGAATGTTTCCTGAAAGTTTGGCCGTACCTTTTTTGTAACACCATATATACACTCCTGGAAATGGAAAAAAGAACACATTGACACCGGTGTGTCAGACCCACCATACTTGCTCCGAACACTGCGAGAGGGCTGTACAAGCAATGATCACACGCACGGCACAGCGGACACACCAGGAACCGCGGTGTTGGCCATCGAATGGCGCTAGCTGCGCAGCATTTGTGCACCACCGCCGTCAGTGTCAGCCAGTTTGCCGTGGCATACGGAGCTCCATCGCAGTCTTTAACACTGGTAGTATGCCGCGACAGCGTGGACGTGAACCGTATGTGCAGTTGACGGACTTTGAGCGAGGGCGTATAGTGGGCATGCGGGAGGCCGGGTGGACGTACCGCCGAATTGCTCAACACGTGGGGCGTGAGGTCTCCACAGTACATCGATGTTGTCGCCAGTGGTCGGCGGAAGGTGCACGTGCCCGTCGACCTGGGACCGGACCGCAGCAACGCACGGATGCACGCCAAGACCGTAGGATCCTACGCAGTGCCGTAGGGGACCGCACCGCCACTTCCCAGCAAATTAGGGACACTGTTGCTCCTGGAGTATCGGCGAGGACCATTCGCAACCGTCTCCATGAAGCTGGGCTACGGTCCCGCACACCGTTAGGCCGTCTTCCGCTCACGCCCCAACATCGTGCAGCCCGCCTCCAGTGGTGTCGCGACAGGCGTGAATGGAGGGACGAATGGAGACGTGTCGTCTTCAGCGATGAGAGTCGCTTCTGCCTTGGTGCCAATGATGGTCGTATGCGTGTTTGGCGCCGTGCAGGTGAGCGCCACAATCAGGACTGCATACGACCGAGGCACACAGGGCCAACACCCGGCATCATGGTGTGGGGAGCGATCTCCTACACTGGCCGTACACCACTGGTGATCGTCGAGGGGACACTGAATAGTGCACGGTACATCCAAACCGTCATCGAACCCATCGTTCTACCATTCCTAGACCGGCAAGGGAACTTGCTGTTCCAACAGGACAATGCACGTCCGCATGTATCCCGTGCCACCCAACGTGCTCTAGAAGGTGTAAGTCAACTACCCTGGCCAGCAAGATCTCGGGATCTGTCCCCCATTGAGCATGTTTGGGACTGGATGAAGCGTCGTCTCACGCGGTCTGCACGTCCAGCACGAACGCTGGTCCAACTGAGGCGCCAGGTGGAAATGGCATGGCAAGCCGTTCCACAGGACTACATCCAGCATCTTCTTCCACTTCTCCCACACGACCCCGTGGCCAGGAAAACCAAGAGATGAGGCTTCCGCCACCAACCTAACACCGGCAACTTTCACACAGAGGGAACAAACCTCTTTGCCTACCTGAAAACTACAAGGGTTGGTCATTGTGTAAGACTACCGCTGATTCTCTGCAGCAGACTAAACCACCGTACAGCAAAATGACACACATCCACATTCATTCATTCACTCACGTATGCCAGAGAGTCTTGGAATAGGAGAACAAGAGATAAACATATTATGGAATTATAGTCGTGAGTTGGGCTACATGCAAAAACATGGAAGACTTATAATGGCGTTATAGACACATTTGCAAGTCTGAAAAGAACCAACATAACAGCCATACGACGCTTGTAAATCGTAGAAAGAAATAGACTATGGCTAGATTGAATCATAGCTCAGTCTTCTATGGTACGAAATTTAGCAACGAAAACACCGGAATTGTTCTGTTGTAAGGTGGCTATAATTTCGCACCTTACAAGCAGTCATCTACATACTTTGTCGTTGTTTACAACCGTAATTAGGTATCATTTGATAGGTTGTATATCGTACATGTGAATACTTAAAGAAGACTGACATTCTCATGTACAACTTGTAAATAGCTGTTAACGCTTATTGCATGAAATGTGACGGAGTCTCTTTATTATCAAAACGGCGTAATGAATGACTGCCTATACTAGTAGAGGTTGGAACGCTAGTGGAACTGAAATGGCCAACGTAACTCAAGCCCTGGGTGGAAAAGCCCGCAAAGGTGAGGTGGTCCTGCTTCACACAGGAAGTAGCCAAGACGGGCGATCTGGGCACCTTAGTGCCGAAGCACAAACAGCGACGGCCGACCGGTTTTGTAGTAGGGCCGAAGGATAACCCGAAAATACATCGGAAACTCTGAAAATCTTGGACGCAGCAGAGAGCAAAGAGGAAGCGTTACCTCAGAAATCGCAGGCTGGTTATTTCCAAGGATATTTTACTCTGAGAAGCGTACCATTGTATGATTATAGGTATTTCTTCGCAAACTTTCCGCACTGAGCAACAAAAGATTAAAAGATGGTTCGTCGGCGTTCGGAAGAATCTGTTGAGAGGGAGAATATTCCGTGGTTTCGAGAATATGATTCGCCTTCTGCAGTTACGAAGGAGGGGAGCCGAGCTATGCTGGTAAGCCAGTGGTGCAGAGGTCTTTCGTTTTGAGCGCCCATGTTGGCCGGTTGCTCAGTATCAGCTTTTGTTGTTATAGACGGACTTGCTGTCTTTGCTCTCAGGAGATTTTGTAGTTAGAACAGTTACGCACTGTACTGTTGCGAACTTGTACGATTCTGGATTTCACCTCCGGGGTGGGGGTCGTCGTTGAGCATGCAGAGTTCAGTGATTGAGAGCACTTCTACTTACTCAAGCAGACGTTGAGACGTCATCTGAACTACGTCCTTGTGGCTGGGAGTTCGCGTTTCTCGCCTGTAGAACACAAAGAGGAGAAGACAGTATTAGATTATACTAGTCAGAGGACTGTCTAGTGTCTGAATGAGCTTTATTTTATATATTTTGTGGCTGGAGTTCTTCTGTCATCGCAGACGTGTACGAGGACCATCACTCCGACGCGCCGGACGCAGTACATACGATGATATTGCTAATTGCTTCGGCTCATTAGACCTGTAAAGCTAAACAGCTGTTATCACGTAAATTTTATTTCCACTGAGGTTGCACAGCACTGTAGATAATCTTTGAAAGTAGTGTCTTCTAGTGTTTGGTACGTAGATGATACCAGTCGTCTCACGTTATTATTTTAGATCGCGTGACCATAAAGAGGCAAATTTGAGCAACTGATCAATCGCATTAGTTAGGAAATTCATTTGCATCCCTTTAGGTCCATTGGACATTGATGTATAAACATTTGTAATATAAAAGGGTTTTAATCTACGATAAATGTATAAGCGGAAACAGCATTTAACATTTGGTAGTTACTAGTTCCCTTAATCATTCAATTAAGTTTATGTAGTAATTTATATGTTAAAGTGCAAGAAAGAGGAGGTAATCACCATTAAGAGATCCTAAGATCTGCTTCAGGGGTTAGTCAAACAGGGCCAAATCTTCATTTTCGTGTTCAGTGTTTCCGTTGCGCACATTCATTTTACACCCCCCTGGAGTAGCATTTTCGACTGTAGGATGCAAAGTGCACTGGAAAGCAAATGAAATGATAATGAAAGGGGACTATAGGACCCTTTCAGCGTATTCAAAACAGAGATTTTTAAACAAGCAGAATACGGCGCTGCGGTCGGAACGCCTATTTGAGACAACAAGTGTCTGGCGCAGTTGTTATATCGGTTACTCCTGGTACAATAGTAGGTTATCAAGAATTAAGTGAATTTGAACGTGGTGTTGTAGTCGGCGCACGAGCGATGGGACACGGCATCTCCTAGGTAGCTATGAAGGATGGATTTTCCTGTACGACTTTTTCACGAGAGTACCGCGAGTATCAGGAATCCGGTAAATCTCCGACATCGCTGCGGCCGGAAAAAGATCCTGCAAGAACAGGACCAACGACGACCAAAGAGAATGGTTCAACGTGACAGAAGCGCAGACCTTCCGCAAATTGCCGCGGACTTCAATGCTGGGCTATCAACAAGTGTCAAGAGTGCGAGCCATTCAACAAACCACCATCGGTATGGGCTTTTAGAGCCGAAAGCCCACTCGTGTACCGTTTATGACTGCACGACACAAAGCTTTACGCCTCGCCTGAGCCATCAACACCAACATTGGACTGTTGATGACTGGAAACATGTTGCCTGGTTGGACGAGTCTCGTTTCAAATTGTATCGAGCGGATGGACGTGTACGGACATGGAGATAACCTCATGAATCCATGGACCCTTAATGTCAGCAGGGGGACTGTTCAAGCTGGTGGAGGCTCTGTAATGGTGTGGGGCGTATGCATTGGGAATGATTTCGGACCCATGATACATTCACTCTGACAGGTGACACGTGCGTATGCACGCTGTCTGATTACCTGCATCAATTCGTGTCCATTGTGGATTCCGACAGACTTCGGAAATTCCAGCCGGACAATGCGACATCCCACACGTCCAGAATTGCTAGAGACTGGCTCCAGGAGCACCCTTCTGAGTTTAAACACCCTCCGCTGGCCTCCAAACTCCCCAGACATGAACATTATTGAGCATATCTCGGATGCTTTGCAACGTGCTGTTCAGAAGAGATCTCCCCCCCCCCCCCCCCCGTACCCTTAAGGATTTATGGACAGCCCTGCAGGATTGATGGTGTCAGTACTCTCCAGCACTACTTCAGACATTAGTTGAGTTCATGCCACTTCGTGTTACGGCACTTCTGCATCCTTGAGGGAGTCCAACACGATATTAAGCAGGTGTACCAGTTTCGTTGGTCTTTCAGTGTAAGATATTGGAACTCTAGAGTGATTCCTTCCATTAGTTTCATGCAGCCACGCTGTGGTTGTTACTTAGCATTTCCACTTAACAATCGTATCGCTAACAGTCGACCTGAGCTGCTTTAGAAAGGTTGAAATGTCCTTGACGGATTTGTTACTCGGGCGACAGCCAATGACTGGCCCACACTGGAAGTCAGTGAGGTGGGCTGACCTACCCATTCTGCCACTACTGCTTCTGTTGTGTGCTCCTCGCCTCCTCCGACACCGGCGTGTTCGCCTCTCGTGACGTCTAGTGATCAGTTCCGCGGTTCTCAGGTGCGTCCGGCCACTTTTCATCAGACAGAGTATGCAGACGCAGAGCGGAGAACTTGTGGTAGCAGTGCTCTCGTTAACTGTTAGTGCTCTGTGTTTCGAGGCCGCTGAGTGCCTTACATTGCACCTGGCGGCGCTTGTGGGGCGTGTCCTGCACGACCTGGGCCTCGCGCGGGTGTGAATGGGGCTGGTGAGGTGCGTGCGCCCGCGGCCGCCATTGTGTGCTAATGGTCGGCCCCCGCACTGCCGGAAGCCGTGCTGCGGCACGCGCACGCGCCCTACACGTCGCTATTTGCCGACGCCTCCTGACGCACGTAAGCTACCGCTCTTAGAGTCGCAGTTGAACGGCGCTTTAGAAGACTCGCAATCAAATAAAACAGAAGGGATACACAACATAGCTCCGGAATTTCTAAAATCACTGGAGTAACTGCCAGTCGAACGACTGTTCACACTTCATCTACATCTACATACATACTCCGCAATCCACCATACGGTGCGTGGCGGAGGGTACCTCGTACCACAACTAGCATCTTATCTTCCTGTTCCACTCCCAAACAGAACGAGGGAAAAAATGACTGCAAATATGCCTCTGTACGAGCCCTAATCTCTCCTATCTTATCTTTATGTTCTTTCCGCGAAATATAAGTTGGCGGCAGTAAATATTGTACTGCAGTCAGCCTCCAAATTCTTCTCTAAATTTCCTCAGTAGCGATTCACGAAAAGAACGCCTCCTTTCCTCCAGAGACTCCACACCGAGTTCCTGAAGCATTTCCGTAACATTCGCGTGATGATCAAACCTACCAGTAACAAATCTAGCAGCCCGCCTCTGAATTGCTTCTATGTCCTCCTTCAGTCCGACCTGATAGGGATCCCAAACGCTCGAGCAGTGCTCACGAATAGGTCGTATTAGTGTTTTTATAAGCAGTCTCCTTTACAGATGAACCACATCTTCCCAAAATTCTACCGATGAACCGAAGACGACTATCCGCCTTCCCCACAACTGCCATTACATGCTTGTCCCACTTCATATCGCTCTGCAATGTTAGGCCCAAATATTTAATCCACGTGACTGTGTCAAGCGCTACTCTACTAATGGAGTATTCAAACATTACAGGATTCTTTTTCCTGTTCATCTCCATTAATTTACATTTACCTATATTTAGAGTTAGCTGCCATTCTTTACACCAATCACAAATCTTCCCCAAGTCATCTTGTATCCTCCTACAGTCACTCAACGACGACACCTTCCCGTACACCACAGCATCATCAGCAAACAGCCGCACACTGCTATCCACCCTATCCAAAAGATCATTTATGTAGAAAGAAAACAACAGCGGACTTACCCCACTTTCCTGGGACACTCCAGATGATACCCTCATCTCCGATGAACACTCACCATCGAGGACAACGTACTGGGTTCTATTGCTTAAGAAGTCTTCGAGCCACTCACATACTTGGAAACCAATCCCATATGCTCGTCAATCCCGTCTCCGGCCATCCTGATTTAGGTCTTCCGTGATTTCCCTAAATCGTTTCAGGCAAATGCCGGGATGGTTCCTTTGAAAGGGCACTGCCGATTTCCTTCCCAATCCTTCCCTAACCCGAGCTTGCGCTCCGTCTCTAATGACCTCGTTGTCGACGGGACGTTAAACACTAACCACCACCACCACCATATGCTCGTACCTCAGTTAGCAGTCTGCAATGGGGCACCGAGTCAAACGCTTCCGGAAATCAAGGAATATGGCATCCGTCTGATACCCTTCATCATATACTTGTGTGTAGAATCTGTTAGACTTGAGATATACCATCAGACTTTCGCAAACGTATCAACCACACTATCCCAAAGAGAACAAGGAGAGATGCTACCGTCAGCATGTCAACTCATGCATTCAAGTTGCTGGCTATAATAATACACAGAAGAATCGAAAAGGTAATTGAGGATGTGTTACATGACGGTCAGTTTGGCTTTAGGAGAGGTAAAGGCACTGCGGACGCATTTCCCATATGTGTAACGACAATAGAAACAAGACTTAACAAAAAACGACGTTCATCGTATGATTCATCGACCTAGAGAAAACGTTCTACATTATAAAAAGGTAAACAGATTTTCGAAATCCTGACAGCGTAACGACTATGCTGTAGATAAAGACTAGCAATATACAATAATAGGCTAAAGAAACAACAAAGAACGATAATAGTGAGAGACCAGGAACTTAGTGCTTAGATTAAAAAGGGTTTAAAACCTGGGTTGTAGTCTTCCGCCCGTACTGTTCAAACTATACATCGAAGAACAAATGACGGAAACAACAGAAATGTTCACGAGTGGGATTAAAATTCAGGGTGAAAGGATATCAATGATAAGATTTGCCGATGACATTGGCGTCCTCAGCGAATGCGAAGGATTAGAGGATCTGTTGACTGAAAGTAAACCGAAGAAAGATTAAAGTAATGAGTTACGGAATTCTACTATCTTGGAAGCAATATAATACACGATGGACGAAGCAAACTAGTAAAGAGGGCATGACTGGCTTAAAAATACTATTGTCTACAATCGGCCTAAATTCGACAAAGAATTTTCTCTTAATGTTCGTTGCACTATCGGAAAACGGAAAGGGAACCGATGCGTTTGGAAACGTTCTGCTGTAGAACGACGTTGAAAATTTAGTGCACTGGTAAGATAGGAAATGAGTGAGTTCTCCACAGGATCGAAGAAGTGCGGAACACGTGGAAAGTACTGACAGGCAGAAGGGGTAGGATGTACGACATATGTAGAGACATCAGGAAATAACTTCCACAGTACTAGAGGAGCAGTGAAGGGTAGAAGCTGTAAGAAGGACAGGGGGCACAGTTTGTAATAGATCCACTAAATAATTGAGGAAGTACGGCACGGAGATGAAGAGCTTGGCGCGACGGACGAATTCGTAGCAGTCAAACGTGTGGTTCCTGAAGAGGGGCAGCAGCCTTTTCAGTAGTTGCAAAGACAACAGTCTGGGTAATTGACTGATCTAGTCTTGTAAGACCAACAAAACCGGCCTTGATACTGCGAACGGCTGTAAGCAAGGGGAAACTACAGCCGTAATTTTTCCCGAACGCATGCAGCTCTACTGTGTGGTTAAATGATGATGGCGTCCTCTTGGATAAAATATCGCCGAGGTAAAACAATCCTTCATTCGGATCTCCAAGCAGGGACTACTCAGCAGAATGTCGTCATCAGGATAAACAAACCGGCGTTCTGCGGATCGGAGGGTGAAATGCTAGATCCCTTAATCCGTCAGGTAGGTTAGAAAATTTAAGAAAGGAAATGGATCGGTTGAAGTGAGATACAGTGGGAATCAGTGAAGTTCGGTGGCAGGAGGAATAGGACTTCCGGTCACGTTAATATAGAATTATAAATACGAAGTCAAATAGTGGTAATGCAGGAGTGGCTTTAATAATGAATAAGAAAATAAGAACTACAAACAACGTAGTGAACGCATTATTGTAGCCAGGGTAGACACAAAGCTCGCACGTACCACAGTGGTACAAGTTCATATGCCAAACAGCCCCGCAAACGATGAAGATTCGATAGTACTAAAAGGTAGAGAAGGAAAAATAGTAGGTGAATATGGACTGGGGGTAAGGAATGGGAAGTCGCCTTGTAGAACTTTGCACAGAGCGTAATTTCATTTAAGAATCGTGAAAGAAGATTGTTACTTGGAAGAGACCTGGAGACACCGGAAGGTTTCAGATTGATTATATAATGACAAGACAGAGATTTAGGAACCAGGTTTTAAATTGTAAAACATTTCCAGGGGCATATGTGGACTCTGACCACTTTTTATTGGTTATGAACTGTGGATTAAAACTGGAGGAATTGCAAAAAGATAGAAAATTAAGGAGATGGGACCTGGATAAGTTGAAAGAACAACAGGTTGCTCAGAGCTTCAGAGGGAGCAATAGGCAATGGTTGACTGTTGTTGCTGTTGTCTTCAGTCCTGAGACTGGTTTGATGCAGCTCTCCATGCTACTCTATCCTGTGCAAGCTTCTTCATCTCCCAGTACCTACTCCAACCTACATCCTTCTGAATCTGCTTAGTGTATTCATCTCTTGGTCTCCCTCTATGATTTTTACCCTCCTCGCTGCCCTCCAATGCTAAATTTGTGATACCTTGATGCCTCAGAACATGTCCTACCAACCGATCCCTACTTCTTGTCAAGTTGTGCCACAAACTCCTCTTCTCCCCAATTCTATTCAATACCTCCTCATTAGTTACGTGATCTACCCATCTAATCTTCAGCGTTCTTCTGTAGCACCACATTTCAAAAGCTTCTATTCTCTTCTTGTCCAAACTGTTTATCGTCCATGTTTCATTTCCATACATGGCTACACTCCATACAAATACTTTCAGAAACGACTTCCTGACACTTAAATCTATAGTCAATGTTAACAAATTTCTCGTCTTCAGAAACGCTTTCCTTGCCATTGCCAGTCTTCATTTTATATCCTCTCTACTTCGACCATCATCAGTTATTTTTCTCCCCAAATAGCAAAACTCCTCTACTACTTTAAGCGTCTCATTTCCTAATCTAATTCCCTCAGCATCACCGGACTTAATTCGACTACATTCCATTACCCTCGTTTTCCTTTTGTCGATGTTCATCTTACATCCTCCTTTTAAGACACTGTCCATTCCGTTCAACTGCTCTTCCAAGTCCTTTGCTGTCTCTGACAGAATTACAATGTCATCGGCGAACCTCAACATTTTTATTTATTCTCCATTGGTTTTAATACCTACTACGAATTTTTTTTTTTTGTTGACTAGAACATAGGAAAGGAATACAGTAAAAGACGAATGAGTAGCTTTAAGAGATGAAACACTGAAAGCAGCAACGGATCAAACGGGTAAAAGAACAAGGCCTAGTATAAATTCTTGGATAACACAAGAGATATTGTATTTAATTTATCGAAGCAGAAAATATAAAAATGCACGAAATAAAGGAGGTGAAAAGGAATATAAACGTTTAAAAAATCAGGCTAACAGGAAGTGGAAAATGGCTAAGTAGTAATGGCTAAAGAACAAATGTAGGGATTAAAACCATATTTCATTAGGGGAAAAAAGGGCCGGCCGTTGTGACCGAACGGTTCTAGGCGCTTCAGTCTGGAACCGCGCGACCGCGACGCTCGCAGGTTCGAATCCTGGCTCGGGCATGGATGTGTGTGGTGTCCTTAGGTTAGTTAGGTTTAAGTAGTTCTAAGTTCTAGGTGACTGATGACCTCAGATGTTAAATCCCATAGTGCTCAGAGCATTTGAACCATTTTCTGAAAGAAGAATACCGATTACAGGAAAATTAAGGATGCCTTTGAGGAAAAGAGAAGCAGCTGTATGAATATCAACAACTCGTAAGCAAATAAAGGGAAAACTCAAAGATGGAAGAAGCATATAGAGGGTCTATACAAGGGAGATGAACTTGAAGGCAATATTATAGAAATGGAAGTGGACATAGATGAATATGAGACGGAAGATAGGATATTGCGAGGAGAATCTGACAGAGTTCTGAAAGAGCTAAGTCGAAACTAGGCCGCGGGAGTACATGATACTCCGTCAGAACAACTGATAGCCTTGGGAGATCCATCCATGACAAAAGTCTTCCATCTGGTGTGCAAGATGTATGAGACAAGCAAAATGCCCTCAGACTTCAAGAAGAATGTAATAATCCCAATTCAAAAGGAAACACCCGCTGACAGGTGTGAAACTTACTGAACTATCATTTTAAGAAGTCATGGTTACTAAATACTAACACGAACTCCTTGCAGAAAAATGCAAAAACTGGTAGGAGCCGGCCTCGGGGAAGATAAGTTTGAATACCGGAGAAATGTCGGAACAAATGAGGCAATACTGACCCTACTAGTTATCTTAGAAGACAGGTTAAGGAAAGGAAAATCTATGTTTATAGCTTTTGTAGACTTAGAAAAAGCTTTTGACGATGTCGAGTGGAATACTCTTTTTGAAATATTTAAGATAGCAGCGGTAAAATACAGGGAGCGAAAGGTCATTTGCAACTTGTACTGGATCCAGGCGGCAGTAATAAGAGTCGAGGTACATGAAAGGGAAGCAGTGGCCATGAAGGAAGTGAGACAGGATTGTAGCACATCCCCGATGTTATTCAATCTGTACACTGAACAAGCAGTAAAGGAAACCAAAGAAAAATTTGGGGTAGAAATTAAAGTCCAGGGAGAAGAAACAAAAACTTTGAGGCTAGCCGATAACATTGTAATTCTGTCACAGAGAGCATAGGACTTGGAAGAGCAGTTGAATAGAACGGACTTCAGATGAGATCATAAGATGAAAATCAACAAAAGCAAAATATGGATAATGGAATGTAGTCAAATTAAATCAGGTGATGCTAAAGGAATTTGATTAGGAAATGAGACATGTAAATCCGTTGACGCGTTTTGCTATTTGGGCAGCAAAATAACTGAGGATGGCCGAAGTAGAGAGGATGTAAAACGTAGACTGTCAATGGCAAGAAAGGCACTTCTGAAGAACAGAAATTTATTAACATCGAATACAGATTTAAGTGATAGGAAGTCTTCTCTGAAATTATTTGTCTGGAATGTAGTCATGTATGGAAGTGAAACGTAGACGATAAACAGCTTTGACAAAAAGAATAGACCCTTTCGAAATGTGGTGCTACAGAAGAATGTTGAAGATTAGATGGCTCGACCACGTGACTGATGAGAAGGTACTGAATAGAATTGGAGAGAAGAGGAATTTGTGGCACAACTTGACTAGAAGAAGGGATCGGTTGGTAGGGCATGTTCTGAGGCATCAAGGGATCACCAGTTTAATACTGGCGGAAAGTGCAAGGGGGGGGGGGGGGGGGGCGAGGAGAGGGCGTAAAAATCATAAAGGGAGACAAAGAGATGAATACAGTAAACAGATTCAGAAGGATGTAGGTTACAGAATTTGTCCGGATATGAAGATGCTCGGACAGGATTGAGTAACATGGAGAGCTGCATCATGCCAGCCTTCGGACTGAAGGGCACTACAACAACCGTATCAAGTCGGTCAGAAAACTGATGACTCAAAAAAAGAGAGAAAAAAGAGAAATCTAGAAATCGTGTCAATATTCAGATTTTCTACGTTATTTTATCAATTTTCCTTCTGTAACGCCGGCCGGCCGGCCGGCGGTTCTAGGCGCTTCAGTCTGGAACTGCACGACCGCTACGGTCGCAGGTTCGAATCTGCCTCGGGCATGGATGTGTGTGATGCCCTTAGGTTATTTACGTTTAAGTAGTTTTAAGTTCTAGGGACTGATGACCTCAGATGTTAAGTCCCATAGTGCTCAGAGCCATTTGAACCTTCTGTAACAGTAGGTCCGTACCGAGGCGATCATGAGGTAGGCTCCCGCTACGGTCACAGGCACACAGAAAGCTGATTTACGAACCAGCCGGGACAGTTACGTGATGTCCCCTGAGCCTCGTGCTGCTGCCTTCCGCCTCAGCCTGGGACAGCAAACGTACGCCGTCGTCAGCAGCGTCATTTCGTCCAGGTATCCCCACAGAGGAACGACTTCTACAGAATAGACAACAGCGCATACTAGTGGACGTAGCTGCCGCCTGCAAAACCAAACAGTGGAGTTCTTGCTGCTGCCTCGCTATGGAACTGTAGGACCTCAAACGTCGGTGAGCGGGTTGTGAACGAAATAATTTTGAGATTTGACCGAAGACTTCCGCTTTTCGACGATTTCCTGCCAATTTAGGACTGGAGCGAGACAGTTTGAGCTACAGTTGTTCCTAGTATTTGATAGAACAAAGAATGAAATGAAAACAGATCTCACACATAACGCAATTTCATGTGACTTTAATTTCTCTAAATGAAAGCCCCGTATCTTCTCTTGAAGAATGTACTACTGATTTTGGTGCGAAATATAGCAGAGGTTCTTACTGAAATAGTTTCCTTCAAGTTCCAGGTGAAAGCGGTGATGAAGGGCATGAATGCAGTTCCAGATTTGGATTTTTTGGAGTTCTTTTCAAAATACTGGTTAAGAGATGGTTATCTGGACAGATTTGAGGGTATTTATGATAATGCCAATGACAACAGAATCTTGTGAACGCAATTTCAGTATATTAAACACTTTAAAGCGCTAGTGATGGTTGAGTATGGGTGAAACTTGACTTTAAAATTTAGCTATGTTGTCGAGAGAACACGACACAACTACTAAATTTCAGTCCAATGAGTTTACTTCTCTTTACTCGGACGATGAATATGAAAAGTAAAATTGTGACAAAAATACGATTTTCGAAAAGGGATATCTTCTCAGCTCTTAAATATTGCCATTTCTGGTTTCATTTGTAATTAATAATTTATGCGCTATTAATAACTAGCGACTCACCTCATCTTCGTGAGCATAGCATTAAACATTCACAACGTGACTGGCAAAGCTGTAATAACTCACATACACAAACCTTGCTCGTGAATCAGTCACTGAAAAGGTACAGTAGTTCCTGAGATTAGCCTTCACATACAGAGAAATAAACGCGGTGGGGAGCCTGAATTTATAATACGTATAGCAAATGGAACCTGTTCTTTATTATATATTATATTAAAAACTATGTACAGTACATACAATAAGCAGTAAGATACAGGTTTTGTTCTACTTCAGTTTCTTTAAAAAAGTTTATACAATTTGCAATTTATTTACCGTGAGGATAAATTTAATTTGAAGTGTGCAATTTCTTTCCACCGACATACATCATTTAAATAATATTTTTCAATAAGGCTTCCTTTTTATAAACCTAATTAGAAATTGCAAAATTTTCTAAATCTGTGTAGAAAAATGTTTTACGGTTGGGGGGGGGGGGGGGGGGGGAGCACGTTTGTGAGCGAGGCTGGACGCAGTTTCAGCATTTCAGCCAGGGCGTAGTGCACGATCATGGTCTGGCAAGCAGTGTTCCACCGATCTTTAGTGATCCCGAAATGATCTCATAAACATCCAAAAGCTGTTACATTAATAATGCCTCATTTTCGACTAACTTTTATTTTAAATCATTATGAAGTCAACTAATATCAGTAAAACTTGGCAAGACGATTCGTTGACATCAGAAGTATAGGTATAATGCAGGAGTCTGCTGCATCGAGTACCAAGAATTTACCCAGTAGTTCAGTTTGTTCACTTCAAATGAGCTGTAAATCCATGATGTGTGACTCATTCGATTTCTGTGTTGTGCCTGTACTTTCAATGTCAAGGTGGCATCTTCCCATGTTATGTTGGCAACAGTTGTCCCTGTGATGACGATTTAAAATCAAAATTGATTGATAGTCAGAAATTATTAAGGCAGCTACTTTTTGAGGTTTGAAACCTTTTTTGAACGTTATATTAATTTAATCCCCGTTTTGCATATAATCTGCCCGAAATTGTTTAACTCGAGATACGATTGCGCCACTTAATTAGTAAATGAGTTTTGCTATTAGGGGAGCAAAATAACTGATGATGGTCGAAGTAGAGAGAACATAAAATGTAGACTGACAACGGCAAGGAAAGCGTTTCTGAAGAAGAGAAATTTGTTAACATCGAGTATAGATTTAAGTGTCAGGAAGTCGTTTCTGAAAGTATTTGTATGGAGTGTAGCCATGTATGGAAGTGAAACATGGACGATAAATAGTTTGGACAAGAAGAGAATAGAAGCTTTCGAAATGTGGTGTTGCAGAAGAATGCTGAAGATTAGATGGGTAGATCACATAACTAATGAGGAAGTATTGAACAGAATTGGGGAGAAGAGGAATTTGTGGCACAACTTGACAAGAAGAAGGGATCGGTTGGTAGGACATGTTCTGAGGCATCAGGAGACTACAAATTTAGCATTGTAGGGCAGTGTGGAGGGTAAAAATCGTAGAGGGAGACCAAGCGATGAATACACTAAACAGATTCAGAAGGATGTAGGTTGCAGTAGGTACTGGGAGATGATGAGGCTTGCACAGGATAGAGTAGCATGGGGAGCTGCATCAAACCAGTCTCAGGACTGAAGACGACAACAACAACAACAACACGATTGCGCCATCTAGGTTGTTGTGTACAATCGTGTGGGTAATAGTGTCGGCAGAAACAGATCTCTCAGAGCTCTACAGATATACAATTCGCAGGTCAAGAAAGAAGATAAGGCCCTCAACACGATTATCAGGCGTAGACTGGAAACATTTCTGCTGAAGTAGGCAGAGTATAGTAATCTTCCATCCTTTACCAAATATCTCTGCTCTTCTAGGAACAAAGAAGATTTAGAACGGCGCGGGGCAGTGTTATATGATTCCGTGTGAGTGCGGCAGGCATACACACACATAAAAAAAATGTTGCATCACCCCGTTTCCCAAAACTCCTGAAGATAGACGTCGACTGTGGATATTGTATCACAGACACAGTCCCTTTGCCTGTTCAGAGATGTTACTAAACCCGCCCAAAGATGTAAACAACCATGCATGAGCAACGCCTGTTAGACGGAGAGGGTCCGACAGCCGATCAGTTCCACTCATTTCACCAGCAAGGAGGTACACGGCTCTTGTTGTCTGTAGTTCAACCATGCCTAGACGGTCAATATCGCGGTTCAATCTCGTCCGCATTGTTACTTTTGCCAGGAAGGGCTCTCAACAAGGAAGTGTCCAGGCATCTTGGAGTGAACCAAAGCGATGTTGTTCGGACATGGAGGAGATACAGAGAGACAGGAATTGTCGATTACATGCCTCTCTCAGGCCACTCAAGGGCCACTACTGCAGTGGATGATGCTACCTACGGATTATGGCTCGGAAGAACCCTGACAGCAACGCCACCATGTTGAATAATGCTTTCCGTGCAGCCACAGGTCGTGTTACGACTGTGCGCAATACGCTGCATGATGCGTAACTTCTGATGTACATGACGAGGTCCAACTTTGCAACCACGACACCATGCAGCACGGTACAGATGGGCCCAACAACATGCCGCTCAGGATTGGCATCACGTTCTCATCACCGACGAGTGTCGCACATGCCTTCAACCAGACAATCATCGGAGACGTGTTTGGAGGCAACCCGGTCCAGCGAGTGCAGCAAGGTGGAGGATCTCTCATGTTTTGGGGTGGCGTTATGTGGGACCGACGTACGCCGCTGACGATATGGGAATGCCATCCTCCGAACAAAAGTGCAACCATTTCGGCAGCATAGTGGTGAGGCACTCATCTTCATGGACGGCAATGCGCGCCCCGACAGTGCACATCTTGTGAATGACTTCCCTCAGGATAGCGACATTGCTCGACTAGAGTGGTCAGCATGTTCTCCAGAGATGATCCCAATCGAACATGCCTGAGATAGATTTAAAAGGGCTGTTTATGGAAGACGTGGCCCACTAACCACTCTGAGGGATCTACGCCGAATTGTCGTTGAGGAGTGGGACAATCTGGACCAACAGTGCGTTGATGAACTTGTGGATAGTATGCCACGACGAATACACTCACGAGGACGTGCTATTGGGTATTAGAGGTACTGGTGTGTACAGCAATCTGGACCACCACCCCTGGAGGTCTCGCTGTATGGTGGTACAACATGCAATGCGTTGTTTTCATGAGCAATAAGAAGAGCGAAAATGATGTTTATGTTGATCTCTATTCCAATTTTCTGTACTGGATCCGGAACTCTCGGAACCGTGGTGATGCAAAACATTTTTTGATGTGTGTATATGTATGTTGATCAGAAACAGTCTGAAAAGTTTGTAAGGGTGTTTCAGGGTAGTTTCAGCTGAGAAATAATTCTTAAGAAAAACATTCTATACACTGCGCTGTTACTGAGTTAATTAGCACTCAATTTAGCCAATCAGGGCGCTGTGCGTGCAAATTTAGGTGCTTCGCTAAAGACCGTGTCGCCAAACACGTGCTTCGTGTGGACTCCTAAAGCTGAACAAAAAATCGATACAAAAACTGTGCAGAAACCGTACAGGAGGCGGCAGTAAGGATCAAACCCGAGCCAAAGGCTGAATAGTCTAGCGTGCTCTCATCTACGCTCTGAGAACCGCTGTACACGGTGGGCTGCTTGAATCTCGGAGCGTTCCGGCTTGACTGGCTAACTTTAACGGTAATTAGCCCGGTAAAGGCTGTAAGGTATCGAGGGTTTTTTTTTTTTCGTAACATTCCTTCTCAGCACAACCTACTTTGCAACACGTTTACGAGCTTTTCAGGCTCTTTCTGACTCCGTGCATACAGAGCTACAATGTGCACTCTTACCCGACCGGATAGTTCGGAGGGTGTGGTGGGATTATGGCGAAACTGGTGCACATTTGATATCAAACTGACATCCGAATAAATTAAATTGTGACAGCTGATTAATATGTGACCTGAAGGTATTATCCGAGTAAGTGGTTTATGACTCACAGAGGGTTGACTTATGACCGCTGGAGATATTGTGTACTTCTGAGAAGCCGCCCAACCTGTGCCCTTCCTCCTCCTCAAACCTTCTGTGAAACGCCCAACAGTCCCCCCCCCCCCCCCCCCCCCTTGATGATACAAACACACTTTTCATATTAAATTAATTGACTAATTACGTAAATCAATAAATTAACTCCTCCTCCTCTGGGAAGTCCCTCAGCCGCTCTCCCCTCCCCCACCCCCTCCCCTCTCCTACCAGGAAAAAGACTCAGTCTGTACTGGAGATTAAGGATCTCATGACAGGAAATTCAACTTGGTGTCAATATCATATCAAAGGACACTGCTTATTTATGAAATTCAATTTACAGGGATTGGTTCTCTTCTTTATTTGGCAGCAAAAGTTCATCATTCTCTGCAGTTTTGCAAGATGCAGGTCTTGTAAAATACATCAAAAACAAGTAATTAAATAGATCGTTTTTCCAATCGCACAAGGAATACCTCCATGAAACAGTCGCCACATGTAATTACGCTGTCACAGTTCGCCCTAAACATATCTGATAAAAAAAACTCATGGTCATGACGCCTTCTGCACGGCGCACGCAACCTGACACAGACCGTTGCAGCCCCTGGGCTGCGCTAAACCTCCGCAAACCAAGCATCAGCTGGCAGCGTCCCTTTGAAATTTGATATCGGGCTCACTTCCTGCCCTCCCCCCTCTCTCTCCCCCCCCCTCTCTCTCCCTCCCCCCCCCCCCCCCCCCCTCTCTCTCTCTCTCTCTCTCTCTCTCTCTCTCTCTCTCACTCTCTCTCTCTCTCTCTCTCTCTCTCTCTCTCTCTCTCTCTCTCTTTTTCGAAATAGAGGGCATAGTGCTAGATGTCTCCGACTTTATCCTACAAATGTGCCTATGCTTTGGAAGATGGCAAATCCTAATAAAATCTTACCGAATTCATAAGGTGTTGCGGCTAAGGAAAGTAGTTTTTCACTTCCTCTCTGTTGGTGGCTGTTTCGAACACTAGGAAACAGTATTTGCATCATGTGATGTAGTCAGTGTAACAGGTTTCACGAGAGTCCACATGTTTATGATCCTCACAAAATAATGGAGGGGTGGTTTAGTAATGATACAGAAATTGAGAACCGTGCTGCATTGTCAATGGCTGATAGCATCACGAGTTCGACATGATAAAAAGTTTTATTCACTTGACAGTCACCCCCTAGAAACTTCAAAAGCATGAAATGTGAGAGAAATTTTGATACGAAACAATGAAACTGGTTATGTCAACAAGATTTGGAGTACAAAATTCAAACAGTATTTCATTACATGATATGCAACATTTCGACTTCTTTAGCGTCATTACTTCATTCAAATGAGGGCAAGAGGAAAATTTCACCTTAGCGACAACTTTTCTCACAAACTTTCAAAACATTACAAAGTCTGACCTCATTCCTATTCTGTAGCTCTCAGGTTATTACTAAATGTAATATAACATATATAGGATAAGCAAGAGATGGTACCCACGGCAAATACTTCTACTTGTAACTCTATTCTTTGACATGGAACTACATTCATTGCTTTTATCACAGTACAATCTGTACTTCATGAAAATATCTTTAAATATTTTGAGAAACTGTGATCAACAAATATCTGGCAGTAACCACTACACAAACACATTTTCTTTATTCTGCTTTATGTAATAATATTTATAAATCTGACTTCAGTTGACGAAATATTACTGAGTGGTAATGCACTATGACCAAAAGTAAACATCTTAGTCCATATTACAATGTCTTGAACATTTTTCGCTATTATCTTCATGTGCTTCAAAATATGTCACATCACCAGGTATACCATTTTGGAAACTAGTGTACATCAGATTTTAGGCCCATTTATTCCATGTGATAGCCCCTCATTTTTATCACTCATATTGCCCTTTGGTCTCTTATTGCTACCAACATTTTTCACTCATTACTTTTGTGTCACACAATGGGTAATACAATAAAATGCGAATAATTGACTTTCAAGCTTTTCAAATCATGTTAGAGGATGAGACAATTCTGTCTCAAATTGAACTTCCTATTCTTACTTATTCATGCACAAAAATCGTTTAATGTTATCAGATATGTATATGTCAATTACACAGAGATAAATACAATATTTAGAACATAACAGACAAAACACTACACTTTTAGCTTTATCACGTCTTGCCTTAGCAATTATTATGCACTCATTTTAACCTTTTCAAAGCTGTCAACTTCTTTCAAACCTACCATATTTCGTATGTCAATTGCATAAAAAGAATATTTTCAATTTTAAGCTCCATATACTCAGTTCAAGTAAACTGAACAATTTGTGGACTGCTTAGTAATTAATACAAAAGTAAAAATGTCTTAATAAATTCTGATATTTTTCTTGCAGCTCATTCTTACATATTTTCTGAAAATTGGTAACTTATGTAGTAAAACTGGGTGTAAGTTCGGTAAAAATGCCAACATCACTGAAATTTATCGTTACAATACATATACAAAAATATTATTAAATATGAGAAACAATATCTGTCATATTAAATACAGGTTAATTGTACATAGCACTAGAAACAACAGTTATTTTGTGAGAAAAGATGTGTTGCTTTACGCACAATTTTCCAAAAGTAGACATAAGAAACATCATAAAGTTTCACTGGATGACAACTAATTGCAGAAGAAATGTTGTAATGGTCATTTTTCAGAATCCAGAGTCGTTTTACACAAATATCATGACTCATATATATCATGAAATTGTCACAAGTACTAATTCATAATTTACTGCAAAGAAAATTATATTAAGAAGTGCATAAATTCATAGGAACTGACTGAGACTCATACTCAAAGCTGTAGCTTTTCCAATGATCAGTTAGTTAAAACAATACTCTAAACTTTGACAAATAACACTGAAGAAAACTAATTACATTTCATGAAATGACATAATAAAAGACAAATAATGACTTATTCACAACCTGTATAAAAGCGATACAGCATAATCAAAAATAACAAATTATTGCATTAAAATTGTTTGCACAAAAAATTTATGGACAACTATAACTACATAGTTCATTACATGTGGTAGAAAACATTTCGTTTTTGCAACATCCTGGTGAGAATCCTTTTCATTAATTATCTTTACATTTTTATTTATATAGGTCAATGAGGTTACAATTTCTAGCCCAATAAGCTTTTTTGACTTAGGATAAATCAACCAGTGAGCATTGGAATGTGGGTCCTCTATGGCCTTAAATGGACTGATATTGATGTCAAAAGAACTTTTTTACTCAGATGTTAACATTTTAGATTTATCCTGTGATTTAACAAGAGCATAGTATCCAATGTTTAACTTACTTATTTTCACCTTACTATTATGTCTTCTTTCTTATCACTCCCTTTTTTTCACAGTTCCTCTCACAACTCCTTCACATTCTTAAGCAGACATGACAGTACACAGTAGAAAATCTACTAATTCAGAGGTGATATTTGCTGGTTTATTATGAAACATGACTTCACAAAGCTAAAATCCTGTGAAATTGTTTTGCAGGCTATTCATTACACTTTCAAAATTACTGTTGTTGCTACCACTTCCATTGCTTTGGCACACATTCATTAACTTAACATCATTATCAGTGTCACTGAGAATTTCATCAGTCCATGTACACTTATGAGTTTGACATAGATTAGCACTATGGTACTTACCTTTAAGCTGTCATACAATAACATATTAAATTAATGCCACTAGTCTGGATATGAAGTTGAACACAGATTTTTAATCATCTTTCAAAAGCTTTCATCTTTCTCTGTAGCATCACTATTTAATCACATATTACATAAATAGGATTCATTTTCATTCATATTATTAAACAGCTTACTGTCATTGTCATAACTGGTAATTGAATTAGTATGATCAACTATACACACCTCCTTACAAGTAATTGAATCAAGAGTTTCATTTGCTGTGATACTGTCATTAACTTCCCTTAATCCTTTAACAGTGTCCGTGGGTAACTCTGCAACATCATTGCCACTGCTACACATTTCCTCACTAATACCTAATGCCTCCAGTTCTTCTTTAAAATAAACAAAATACTTTTCTTTTTCATTAAGATACATATATCACTTACCCCCAATTCATGACATTCATTGCTATCAATATTACCATAAACATCATGGAAATCACTGCACATATTACTAATAACATTCATTCCCTACTGTTTAAATACCCAGTTTTCTTAAGTTACTGTAATACAGTATTCACTTTTTTTTTACTTGGTCCTTCCGTTAGTCTGTGATTTTCAGAATCTTCACAAAAATAAGTTCCTTCGTCATCTGACAAATGACAAGTCCCTAGCCAGTCATAGAATTCTTATAATTACTTCAGTCTCCTCTTTTCCAGTTTCTGTGTACTCACATAACCTTATTGCATAATTTTCCTTATCTGGTGAACATACTTCTTTCTCAACAGATGTAATGTTAACAGGGTAGTATACATCTTTAAGGTAGCTACTGATCACTTGAATAGAGTGTTTTTCTTGTGTGTAAGTATTAATGTAATTTCAGGTCAATTTGTTATTTGTTTCATAAGCCCCAACTATTACCATATATCTATTCAGAATGAAAACTACTACCATTTGCTGTATTGTGTTCCTTCTGATGATAATTGTTACCATTGTGGCTACTATGTTCCCTCATATTGTGATTATTACTATGCCAATTTTGATTACTAAGTCTTTCAAACTTTTTGTGCCTATTATGGCTGTATTTCCCTGTTTTTTCCAAAACTCTAATTTATCTACATATTTCAAAAACTAGTCTGTCATATCATCTAGCCAATAGACTAATCCCACTGTACCTCAGTTGGTAACCTCCTTTTAAGGCATTTATTTGGGTGAGTTCATCAAAAGGTTTGTTCAAATGGGACAACTTTTAATATGATATTTGATTACTGTTTCATACTAATAGGTACTTCCCTGTAATTTGATCCATTGCGAAATTCACTTTTTATTCTAGATTGTTCAGTTTCTGACCAAAACCTGTCTAACAATCCTTTCTCAAAATCTGCATAGGTTCTGGCATCACTAATACACCGATTAGCCCATCTGTTGAGAAACTCCGTTTTTATTCTAGCTTGTTCTGTCTCTGACCAAAACCTATTTAAAAATCCTTTCTACAAATTTGCATAGGTTATGCCATTATTAGTATGCTGATTAGCCCAACTTAATGCTTCACCTTCTAGAAATTTCTTAACAAACTTAATTTTCATAATGTCAGTCATGTTGTTTTTGTTGTTGTGGTCTTCAATCCTGAGACTGGTTTGATGCAGCTCTCCATGCTACTCTATCCTGTGCAAGCTTCTTCATCTCCCAGTACCTACTGCAACCTACATCCTTCTGAATCTGCTTGGTGTATTCATCTCTTGGTCTGCCTCTACGATTTTTTCCGTCCACGCTGCCCTCCAATACTAAATTGGTGATCCCTTGATGCCTCAGAACATGTCCTACCAACCGATCCCTTCTTCTAGTCAAGTTGTGCCACAAGCTCCTCTTCTCCCCAATTCTATTCAATACCTCCTCATTAGTTATGTGATCTACCCCTCGAATCTTCAGCATTCTTTAGACACAAATTATCTCTGCAATGCTGCAGAAAATCTATGGAATGTAAGCTACCATCACCTGAAAAGTTTTTCGCTGGAATGTTGCAAAACATGGTACCAACATAGTTAGCAAGATTTCTGTTAACTACATCACTGGACAATTATACAACTTTTTTGCATGGAACAGAAACACTACTTGCAAGGGTGCTGGTATAGTTGTTACTTCATATTACATTTTCTGTGAATTTATTGTCTACTGTCTTCACCTGTTCGACAACAGTGGTTTCAACAAGTGTCAGTTTAATGTCAACAATAGCTTCCAAGGTCTAAAATCGAATATTTACATTTCTATCAAATGTTCTTATTTTTGTATGCACATTCCCGAAAGCAATTTTGCTTTGTCCCCCTGTCTTCAGTGCGATTATCTTCCATATTTTTGACTCCAGCATTAAATTTGAGTTTAACTTCTTTCATCTTGGACTCAACAGCCTCCACTTGACCAACTAATCTAGAAATTTCTTGATTGATGTTGTTTAGTTGAGCTGTAATCAAACAATGCTCCTGTTTATTGATCGAATTCTGTGAACTAATCCTTACTCTCTTGTTTAAATTTTTTAAAATTATCATTAAGATTTTCAAGTTACTCATTAATTTTTGTGAACTGATCCCTATTGTCTTAAAGTTGATGATTAATATTTTCTAACTGGTCTTATTATCTTTATTCGTTTTATTAACAATGCTAACATGGTACTTATATCATTGTTATAATTATCTCATTATTTTAATAGTTTACATGATTCATCAGTGTCTTTTCTTGTTCTACTTTTTCATCAATAAAGCATTCCTGTTCTTGTTCCATGACACTAATTAAGTCTCCCAAGTCTTTATTACCCCCACCATTATTTCAGATGCCTGTTTAATGACTGTCATTTCTAATGATTATGGAATGAAAACTTCACCACTAAATGAAAGGAAAAAATAGAGACAATAATTGCAGTACTTTGTTGATGGACATCAACATTGTTACATGTTCACTTCACTTTCTAATTTTTAATCCTTTCCTTCTTCTTGACTGCAGAGTCCTTTTGCTGTTATTATTGCTCTTTTGTAGCTGTGGTTCATGGCTGGCTGATAGGTCATATAAATTATGTGCATAAAATTTTCAGGGTATATACACTTTTATTCTGCAACAGAAAAAGTGCAACATAGTATTCACATTTACTTTCAGAAGATTCTTTCACCACCCTAATTTGAGTTATTAATCCTCAAGTAAGTTTAAATTTGTGCAGCTGATCACAGTTTCATGGTACTTGGCATGCTGAGATAATGACACACTGCAGAGAGAGGTAGCAATGGTAGAATTTACATAAAGAGTTTTTATGGTATTCATCTCTTATTGTCTAAAACGCTAGGCTCATATTCTATGTCCATGCTAGATTCTAAAATGCAATTTCTTGTACTGGTCTAGGAAATGCTCAGCTTCATTTTCTTAGATAATGTGAACAGTGGTTGGGTTTCTGAGGTTCAACAGAAGTATTTTCAGTTATTTCATTCACAGTACAATTAAGTTCAACATACATGCTAAGACAACACATACTTAGCTCATGCTCCATACTCATACTGACCAAGAACAAAGATTTACCTATATCAAGATGTTACAAAGGAAATACTAATTGTACATCAATTTATTTGTGAAAAATTGTCTTTGGAATACATATCAAAAAATAAAGCACTAATAATAGTTTATCATTGCCTGTGTTTTTAAGAAGTCCATAACCATAGCAATTATATAAAATATTTATATATGTTGACATTCATAGATTTTTGTATAGCTGTTTGGTAGTGGATTTCTGGGTTTGAGTCTTTAAGATTGGAAATAATTCATTTCATATTCTTCAAGATCAGTTAGTGCATTCTGTCTCACCATAACAAGTTTTATCACGTTATATACATACTTATCAGAAGTTTTTCTATGTCATACATGTATGAAATAGTTTATTTATGACTCTATTATGTTTTACCAGAATAAATCTGACTGGAAATTGTTCTTATTGTACTTAGCCCTCAATAGGCCTGTGTCATTCGTAATAACAGCATTAACTGGCAATCAGTAAGACTGGTTGTATTGTCTACAGTGAATAAAATGATGCTTTATCTCTGTCGTTTCAAAAAATGGTGCTTGAGAGCTATTTAAAAATGTGGAAATATTTAATTTCAGGGTATATTGTGAGTAGATTTAATTAGTTAAATTTAGTTTGCCTATTTGCCTGCTTAGCTATCACTTATTTTTCTGTAGCTATAGAACTGGTCAGGGTAGTTTTAAGACATTGAACTTTTAGCCCTACATTCTCAAATGTCAGCTGTTGTTACATGTTGAAGTCTATGATTGGGGTACACACTTCGGAATTTTGGACACTAATTTGGCGAATATGTGTGTATGTGTAGATTAAATCCTACTTTCTTTTATACTGCCGACCTTTTTTGTATTACTGTGACTTCACATTAATTAATTTGAGTGCTACAGCTTTTATTAAACTCAACTAGCAATGTAAACATCGTACTTTTTCGGGCTACTGGTGTATTTTGCAGCTGCTTTAGAATTTCTTCAACATCTTATATGTGAAATATAATTAATTTACGACTCTATTATATTTTTTAACCGTGAAGTAACCTCTCAGTGGCAGTACAAAATCTTATTCCAAAGAACGAACTTCCTTGTTCTACGATGCATCCCACTGGTGGTGGCACTAACCACTCGTTCTCTACACTGCAGCAATCTGCCGGTGATAGGAGCAAGCAGAATGTGAAAATGGACTTTCTTTCATTGCCTTGTAAGCCTATCTTTACACAAGACGGTTGAGGGACCTATGCTGTTAAATATAAAATGCCAAATCAAAACACCTTCAGCTATCTAAATTTCCAATTTCGTTTTATTTGTGCAACCAGCTTCAGGGTTACATTACGCCATCTTCAGGCCCCGTGACCCATGTGCAGGAAGAATCTTATGTCAGGTCTACTCAAAAGGAATTCCTGTGTGTGTGTGTTGGGGAGGGGGGGGGGGTTCATGCTAGCGTGCCTGTCCCTCCCCCTCCCCTCCCCTCCCCTCCCCTTCTCCCAATGGCCTTGGCATGTGGCCAGATGTGCTGCTACTGATGTCATGATCCCTGGAATGGCCTTAGAGACAGGGAAGAGCTAATGCTGTCGTCTGTGAGATATAACAAGCGCAACTGCATACCAATGCCCTCCCCTCCTCTATCGTCCTTTAGCTTTGTGCATGCAGTTTCTGATATGGGTTTGGAGATAAGGAACTGCTGATGCTGACATCAGCGAAATATGACACGTGCAGTTGTCTCAACTGTAATACGACACCACAGACAAGAAAGCGCTGCTGCTGATGTCAGAGTTTCTTTGGCTGGTATGCCCACCGCCACACTACTCCACACTCACGTGTCATATGTGTGACACATTCCTCCACTATTTCACAATAATAATGCAAAACGAGCTGCCCTTCTTTGAATTTCTTCGATGTCCTTCATCTGTCCTATCCCTTAAGGATACCGCACTGCACAGCAATACCGTAGCAGAGGGAACACAAGCGTAGTGTAGCCAGCCTCTTTATTAGACTTGTTGCATTTTTTAAGTATTCTGCCAGCATAGTGTAGTCTTTGGTTCGCTTTCCAAAGAGAATTATAAAGTGATCGTTCAAGTAACTAGTAATTGTAATCCCCACGTACTTAGTTGAATTGAAAGTCTTTAGATTTCTGTGATTTATCGCGTAACCAAAATGTAGCGGATTCCTTTTGCTACTCATGTGAATGACTTTACACTTTTCATCATTTAGGTTCAATTCCCAGTGTTAGCAGTATACAGATACCTTGTCTAAGTCCTTTTGCAACTGGTTCTGATCATCAGATGGCACCATCATCTACAGTCAATTTAGGAAGGCTGCTCAGATTGTCTCCTAAATCGTTTATGTACATTAGGAACAGCAGGGAGCCTATAACACGTCCTTGGGGAACGCCAGATATCACTTCTGTGGTACTCGATGACTCCATCACTTGCTAGATCTCTGATCTTTCTGACAGGAAATCTCGAATCCAGTCGCACAGACATAACACACAGGAATGCAGTTTGTTTAGAAGTCGCTTGTGCGGAACGGTATCGAAAGCCTTAAGGATGTCTAGGAATTGCATTTTGAGAACCCGTGTTGATAGCACTCATTACTTTTTGTGAATAAATAGTTACTTATGTTTCGTAAGAAAGATATTTTCTGAGTCCGTGCTGACTGTTTGTCAGTATATCGTTTTGTTCGAAGTAAATCATAATGTTCGAACACATTATTTATTTCAAAAGCCTAAAGTAAATCGAGGTGAGCTATAAAAGTCTGTAATTCACCGGATTACTCCTATTTCCTTTCTTGGGTATTGGTGTGACTTGTTCAACTTTGCAGTCTTTACGTATGGATCTTTCAGCGAGCGAGCTGTTATATATGACTGTTATGTATGGAGCTCTTGTATCAGCATACTCTGACATAATTTTCAAGATAGTTCTAAAGTCATTAATTAAAGGATGTGTTTCTATAAGAGAGAGTCAAATGAAAACGCGTCAGGTGGAAAAAAGTGGGTAAACTGTTAACTATTTAAAAAGAAGTCTCCGTAACTATTAATACATTTTCCCAGTGTGATACAGGACCGTCAGTGCCTTCATGGATAAATGTTCGCGGTTGACTAAGAAACCATATTTGGGTTCTTCAGGACTCCAAAAAAGTGTATATTCCACGGGGAGAGAGTGGAAGCGTATGGAGGCTATTAAACTTCTGCAGCGTAGTCTCAACAATCTTGGCAACGTGTGAGCAGACATCACCATGCAACAGATATCAGAAAGACGTGGGGTGGGCAAAGTAGAACTGGCCCATAAACTACGAGTATTTCATTTACCTTAACCCCTTGAAAGGGGAAAAATGTTGCATTGTTACTAAAGCATCGTAAATTTTACTATTGCATATTTTATTGAAAGGAAGTCACAATGTATACTTTTGTCCTAGTTAATTACAATTATTTGGTCTCCAATCGTATGCCACATGCAAAATAAGTGCAAATTGTCCTGTTTTACATCCTATGTTGACTATGTGACATATGCAGGAACTGCCATTCGGTACCAACTGCGATCGTAAATTTTGCGAGGGCTTAATAATCAAGGGTTACAGAAGGATGCGGAAGGAATTCGGCCGTGACATTTCGAAGGAATCATCCCAGCATTTGCCTAGAGACATCTAAGGAAATTACGGAGTCGGGATGGCCGGAAGTGCATCTGAACCGCCATTCTCCCGAGTATGGGCCGAGTCTGCTGACTGACCACTGCCCTAGCGCCACCTCGCTGTCTGATACGCGTTTTCATTTATTCAATGGGGCATTGGACTCTAGTCGGGGCAGTCAGAATTTCGAGGAATGGTACTACGTTCAGTATTAATGAATACGAAATGTGGGACTGATGTAAACGACCAGCAAAGCAAGGGAAAAGTGATGAGAGGGAGTATCTTAACAAGTAATACAGAGAATAAAAAACGAATAACGAGTAATTAAATTATTCTGAATTAAAGTAACGCGAGTGGTAACAGTCAACTATCACATGTGAATGATAGTAAACAGTTCAACTGTTCAACTGTGTGTGAAATCTTATGGGACTTAACTGCTAAGGTCATCAGTCCCTAAGCTTACACACTACTTAACCTAAATTATCCTAAGGACAAACACACACACCCATTCCCGACGGAGGACTCGAACCTCCGCCGGGACCAGCCGCACAGTCTATGACTCCACCGCCTTAGACCGCTCAGCTAATCCCGCGCGGCTAGTAAACAGTGACTGCCTTTAAAATGTTTCGCAAAAATTTCTTATGGTTTTAATGAGGAACTATGCACAATGAACATGCTGAGAATGCTGTTGCACCGAGCGAGGTGGCGCAGTTGTTAGCACACTGGACTCGCATTCGGGAGGACGACGGTTCAATCCCGTCTCCAGCCATCCTGATTTAGGTTTTCCGTGATTTCCCTAAATCGTTTCAGGCAAATGCCGGGATGGTTCCTTTGAAAGGGCACGGCCGATTTCCTTCCCGATCCTTCCCTAACCCGAGCTTGCGCTCCGTCTCTAATGACCTCGTTGTCGACGGGACGTTAAACACTAACAGCCACCACCACCACCAATGCTGTTGCAACAGAGTGAACTTGTCAAATAACCAGTGCCTATTTTACGTTCTGAATTTCTGTATGTAAGCCATGTGTGTACCATTACATCACTGAAATGAAAGGATAGACAGTCACGCTGTATATAAATCTGACAGAGACACGGGCTTTGTTCCAGGCACACGGTGAGAGTTCTTAACTTTTCGAGTTTACAAGTACGTGAATTACACTCGCCATATAAACAGATTGCAAATGCCTTAATTAAATTTGCGGCAGCTAACGTCTTTTGAAATGTAGGAAGGAGTGGCGGTGGTAGCCAGTGGGCAAAATAAAACTTGCCCGGAAAATATGTTATTGTCAATGCGTGATGTAAAACAGGACATTTTGCACTCATTTTGCATGTGACATACCACCGGAGACCTTATAATTGTAATTAATTAGTACATAAACTATAAATTATGACTTCCTTTGAATAAAATATGGAGTATGAAATTTACGATGGAAGCAGTTAATTCCACAAATTCCATAAATTATCTGTGAGTACGCACTAGGAGTGATTTAAAATGGAATGATCATACAAAGTTGATAGTCGGTAAAGCAGATGCCAGACATATTCATTGGAAGAATCCTAAGGAAATGCAATCCGAAAACAAAGGAAGCAGGTACTCTTGTTCGCCCACTGCTTGAATACTGCTCAGCAGTGTGGGATCCGTACCCGATAGGGTTGATAGAAGAGATAGAGAAGATCCAACGGGGACAGCGCGCTTCGTTACAGGATCATTTAGTAATCGCGAAAGCGTAACGGAGATGATAGATAAACTCCAGTGGAAGACTCTGCAGGAGAGACGCTCAGTAGCTCGGTACGGCCTTTTGTTGAAGTTTCGAGAACATACCTTCACCGTGGAGTCAAGCAGTATATTGCTCCCTCCTACGTATATCTCGCGAAGAGACCATGAAGATGAAATCAAAGAGATTAGAGCCCACACAGAGGCATACCGACAGTCTTTCTTTTCACGAACAATACGAGACTGGAATAGAAGGGAGAACCGATAGAGGTACTCAAAGTACCCTCCGCCACACACCATCAGGTGGCTTGCGGAGTATGGATGTAGATGTAGTAGCAATGTAACATTTTCCCGCCCTCAGTGTTCTCGGGTTAATCCGAGTCTGTGCTCCGTCTCTAATGACCCCTTTTTTCACGGGACGTTAATCACTAATCTTCATTGCTTCCTTTCGTACTAAAAACTTCGTGTAGTCAGTAGTACCTAAAGACTGTCGGGATACCTTACGCCTGTAGATATCACACACTCATATACCCGTGCACAGAGTGTGGGATGAAGTCGAATTCGTAATTTTAGCTACTGACGTCTCGAACGAAACTTGTGAACAGTAAGTATTGCGTCGCCTATTCTTGAGGCAGCACCTGCTCACGTTACTGCGGCGTTATGTATTCGGAACACGGGGGCGGCCGGAATGATCCCGTGCGGTGGAAGTCCTGGAACGGAAGGCCGTATTTGGAAGGTGGTCGTTGTGTGACGTCACCAGCGGCAGTTCGTAGCGGTGAGAACAGACGGGCTGCCAGGTCGGGAAACAGCGACGAGACGGCGACCACAGGACTCCCAGGGAGGCGGCAGCCACCTGAGCGCCAATGCTAGATGGCGCTGTCCCGAGAGTAAAGCGCAGATGCTCAGCATAATTTGTTCCGCGTGTGGCGTTGCTGTTTCGCAAATTACATTGACATTACTTGTGCAGTGTCTAGTTTTTTTTTCAATTTTAATCTGATAATTATATTGTGTTTCATACTAGAATGTCGTGTTCCCAGTTTGACACAGCTTTGCCACAGGAAACACGAAAGCGGTCGAAGACGTCCGTCTTCTGGTCGACTCCTGATCGTTGTCAGAAGGAGGCTAGTTTTTGATTACGCAAAGGCTTCTATTATTTGGAAAAGAACAACCCGGATTTCTTTACGTAATCAGTATGAAATTTATAATCACTTAAGGGACCTTTAACAATGAACAATAAAAAAATAGTATTTGCAAATGAAATCTTTAATAAATGGGGCAGCTATGAGTTGTATAGAAGACAAGGAGCGGCCTTCTGTCTACGACCAGGATGCCGCAGAATTCTCTGCTGTAGTAAAGGCTGTTTGATATTTACAAAAATAATATGACATGGAGGTAAAAAAATAAAGGAAAAGAATAAAAAATGGTTCAAATGGCTCTGAGCACTGTGGGACTTAACATCTTAGGTCATCAGTCCCCTAGAACTTAGAACTACTTAAACCTAACTAACCTAAGGACATCATACATATCCATGCCCGAGGCAGGATTCGAACCTGCGACCGTAGCAGTCCCGCGGTTCCGGACTGAAGCGCCTAGAACCGCATGGCCACCGCGGCCGGGGGAAAAGAATAGAATAAGAAATATGGTAAACACTAAATATATTCAAACAATTATAGCTAGCATATTAGGGATTATTTATAAACAGTATAAATTACGTAAGTACTTTCCTAACTGTATGGTGCGATCAGATTTCAGCCTGCCCTGTGCTGTCTCCTTGGTTCACGTTTTTGTCACAAATTACAGTCATTGCTTTTCTCCTTCGTTAAAGACAATTCTTGCACTGTTCAACACCTTCATAACAATAACTTGTCGATTTACAGTTTCGAACATAAATTACTTGAATTTTATTAATTAATAATGTTGTCTGCACTCTGGCCAGACCGCTCACTTTTATAGCTTAAAGTCGACTTTCTTTACGTTTTCACATTACAAGCAGAAGTACATTAAAATCTGAAGATCTACAAAAGTTTTTTACTGTCATCTTTTATTTAGATCGAAGCGGAACGTCAGTTCAGCTTCTGTTAAAACGTTTTTTTGACTGCGCAATCGATGTATTAGCGTCCGCGCTAGATGCGCATCTTTACAGTTACGTAAATTATATAAAACAAATGTCTTTCAAAGAATAGGTCTAATCTCATAAGTTGATCATTTACTATACAGATAGGTGAATGCCTTTCCAAGGGTACTCACAGCTTTCATACTACGGAAATCCCAATAATATTACAAGCGAAAGATTCTCGTGGTAGTGGTACGCAGGGTTTTGTTCCATTGCACGCCATCGGTAATCGTCTTGTAAAAGGTTACTACACATTGTTGATGCCCAATGGCACGCAATTTATGCGGGGGAGTATGATTAGTGTTAGTCTACGTGAATTTAATTTCTTGTTCGGTGAAAATTGTAGCCAGAATTTCTACTGTTGAGATACATGTGTGAAGCCAAGTCACGAAACGATTCGAACGAGTGTAAACGCTACAGTCAACCACGATGAGTGAAGCCAGGACGAGGTGACAGGTGTTTCATCTGCGTGGAAGATGTGGGCCGTGGAACGTCACCTTGCGTGTCGACACCACGTTGCAGAGCTGTCACAAGTGTCCCATTGTCTGCCAACGCAGTGCACTGATGGGCAGTGCACAGCTAGCTCGGTAAACGTGTTTGGAGCAGGTTGGGCATGACATGAGATCCGACCAGTGCAGATACAGTCAATACCGCTTATGGAATACGTACAGGAAACAAACATCTTTTCTGATGAGTCTTGCTGCAGTCTGGACATCAACATTGACCGACTGCATATTTTATGGTATCGAGATGTACTCCATGTGTCAGAGAGTATTATTAAGATTTATTAAGCAGACGTTTGAGCTTGATAGCCTGGGTTTGACATAGGGTGTCGTATTACTGTGTGGCGTTGTCATTAAATACACTGTAACTTTACTGTTTGATGAAAGAAACTGAAATAACATTACTTTGGTATCACTTACATGTCAGAACTCATTAAAACCTCTTCTGCAAGCATTAAAAGTGTGTAAAACTTATTTGGTGTCGTGTACATCATTGATTTGTTCACTCACAACGTATTCCAATTGAAATTAAATATTTCAACGAACTCTTTCGGAAGTCGTAGGCTTAATCAAGACGTGTCTCTGAAGTGAACAAACTGTTGTTGTTGCTGTGGTCTTAAGTCCAGAGACTGGTTTGATGCAGCTCTCCATGCTACTCTATCGTGTGCAGGCCTCTTGATCTCCCAGTACCTACTGCAGCCTACATCCTTCTGAATCTGCTTAGTGTATCGATCTCTTGGTCTCTACGATTTTTACCCTCCACGCTGCCCTCCAGTACTAAACTGGTGATCCCTTGATGCCTCAGAACATGTCCTACCAACTGATCCCTTCTTCTAGTCAAGTTGTGCCACAAACTCCTCTTCTACCCAATGTTATTCAATACCTCCTCATTAGTTATGTGATCTACCCATTTAATCTTCAGCATTCTTCTGTAGCACTACATTTCGAAAGCTTCTATTCTCTTCGTGTCTAAACTATTTATCGTCCATGTTTCACTTCCATACATGGCTACACTCCATACAAATACTTTCAGAAACGACTTTCTGACACTTAAATCAATACTGGATGTTAACAAATTTCTCTTCTTCAGAAACGCTTTCCTTGCCATTGCCAGTCTACATTTTATATCCTCTCTACTTCGACCATCATCAGTTATTTTGCTCCCCAAATAGCAAAACTCCTTTACTACTTTAAATGTCTCATTTCCTAATCTAATTACTTCAGCATCACCCGAGTTAATTCGACTACATTCCATTATTCTCTTTTTGCTTTTGTTGTTCATCTGATACCCTCCTTTCAAGACACTGTCCATTCCGTTCAACTGCTCTTCCAAGTCCTTTGCTGTCTCTGACAGAATTACAAAGTCATCGGCGAACCTCGAATTTTTTTATTTCTTCTCCATGGATTTTAATACCTACTCCAAACTTTTCTTTCGTTTCCTTTACTGCTTGCTCAACATACAGATTGAATAGCAACGGGGAGAGGCTACAACCCTGTCTCACTCCCTTCCCAAGTGAACAGACTATGATATGTAAATTGTAAATTTGTAGTAAGGTCTTACGGGACCAAACTGGTTAGGTCATCGGTCCCTAAGCTTATACACCACTTAATCTTACTTAAACTATCTTACGCTATGGACAACACACACACACACCCACACGCCCGTGGAAGGATTCGAACCTCCGACGGGGAAAGCCTGGCGGACAGTGACAAGACGCCCCAGGCCGCGCGACCTGACTATGATTTAAGAGTAATTATCCTATTTTGGGATTGGTGTTTATCAGAGGCACAAATAAATATCATTAAGCATGGAATCACTACGAAAAATGGTGTGCAACATTACCTTTTGGTGTTAGTGTTCAGAAGCCGAGTTGCAGACAAGCCATCTTATCTGCTGTGAGTAACAGTAATATCAGTTGCATTTGGGACCGATATCACACAGTCAGTAAATTTACCGCACTCATAAAAATTTTACGGGAGAGCTGCGAATAATAATCAGTAACAGTACCACCACTTATATGTGCATTTATTGACTTTTAGCATAAAATTGTGTGACGTTTTTTTTTTTCATTTTTCGGCAAAAATCTGACATTAACATTGACAGAAAGTTACGAAGGTAGATTCTGGTCTCTTCTCATTCGGGTATAGAACCTGCAAGTGAATCACACTCACTTAGAAGAATTAAATGACATTATAATAATCTTCAGGAGGGAGATATAACAGAATCAGTATCGTCTATGCGGTGGAACTGTGTAGCGACGCACGATCAACCAACTAACTGAAGGAGACAGCACAAACCTTTATCCTGCAGATGTGAACATCTCAAGAATTCAGAGACGTCGCACGTCACCGCAATACGCATTTCATGCTCTCCAAAACACTCAACAGAAAAAGAAAAGAGAAGTACAGGTTCTTAACCTTTTTATACTGTAAGTTTATTGTGATTTAAAATTCAGATTAACGAACCAGTACTTACTTTCCACTCGGATCTGCTCCCATGTCTCTAGAGTAGCGATATTGGTAGAGTTGACTATGGAGACGTTGAGGTCATGTACTTCAGTGGTCGTAAAATGATCCCTGGTTTAAACTCACAAGAATAAAAGGATCAATATGGTGTACTGTAAACGTGGTGGTGTCAGCAGCGGTCCACGTCATCCTCTGAATCACTGGGGAACAGTTTAATCAACAGCGTGCCACACTTCCAGCTGCTTATGTTTTAAAGCCGTGCAGTGGCGTATTCGGTATGTCTAAGAACGTGAGTCTGTGACCGTCCGTTTCACCGCGAAGAACACTTGTAGACGGCATAAATCATCAGTCCGAACCAGACGCCAGCTTAGCAGCTAATTTTGCCTCGTCGATGCTCTGAACCGCATGCTCGTGTGTTATGCTAATGAACTAGTTCAGAAATGTGAAAAGCGGCCTCGTGGCAATACCTATCACAAAATAACTGTCTCTGTCTCAATAGTTCAATGAAATACATACAGCTTCAGCTGTTTTCTGGGGACAAATTGCACAGTTTTTTGAGTATCCTTTTCGAACTACTTTGTGCTCAACTAGAAATTTTTGCTATACGTATATCCACACTGCCTTTTCGTTAGAACTATGTCGTTCTCCTCCTTGCGTTGTTCTTAGATTTTGCGTGTCCAGCAACCGTCTCCATTAAGCTTTTACAGTTTTAGCGTGGTAATTGTTTTGTGTTACTCGACGAAGCGCTCTTTGCATCATATTGCTGGACGAAACCTGGACATGCTGCAACTCTATTTGTGTGGTCGAACAAGTCCCAGCTTACGTAATTTATCAGGCTTCAAACAAACTAAATGGGAAATAAAATACTCTTGTGAAATGTGTGTTAGATGTTACACGTCTCCTTCTTTATTAATTTTAAATCTACAACGCAAAGAAACCTGAGAGTTACGAGCGAGACGCTTTTGTGTAGTATACTTTCTTCAGGGTCTTCCTGGAACTGCGTTCCAACACAACAGTGTTGGTCCACATGCTGCAAGGAGCGTTCAAGACTTCCAGCCACGAAGGCTGGCAGGTAAAGTGTCTCGATAGTTCGTCAGTCCTGTCGTCCATAGGAAATGTCGCTCATTACTGTCATCCAGAAGTCATTAGAGTTGAATCTTTGAAATGGGTGAAAGGTACGTATTTCGAATTTTACTTCCCAAAAACGCATTTGGTTTCAATCAATAATGATACTTTTTAGTACCCTGAGAATTTCATAATGTCTACATTACATTACAGAAGGTCTTTTGTAAACTCAGTTTCATTCCTTTCTGACGGTTCTTGCGTGACACTGGCTTTTATCAGAGAGGTGTTTTGTTATGGGGCTTTCAAGATTTATAAATAGTACATAAAGAGACTATCTGTTAAAAAAGTGTTTCATAGGAAACGCAAGATTACTCACAAATATAATGAACTACGTTAGCAAACACGGCAGGTGGCCGAAAGGAGACACTGACAAATTGAAGGCATATACAAATGGTTCAAATGGCTCTTAGCACTATGGGACTTAACATCTGAGGTCATCAGTCGCCGAGGCATATACAGGCAAATAAGAGTTCATGGGAAGTGAGAGAATGTATAAACGACAGGCATAAACTAACAAATCTAGTGGCCCATGCTGTAAATACTACTGTATACTGTTTGAGCTTACGGAGTTCCATGAGAGTCTGAAGGCAATGGAGCAGAGAGGCGCCTTCAGAGCAAACAGTTTCTCATATGCTCCGATTCCCTTAGCGCTCTACAATCGTTGCAGCACATGTACTCTGCAGAGAGACTGGTCCAGCTCGTACACGACCAACTGTACTTCCTACAGCGGTGGGGGCAGAAGTTGCATTCTGCTGGACACCAAGGCACGTGGGGACTTGAGGGAATGAAGAGGCCGGAAAAGCAGCGGAGGAGGTGGGCGGGGAACACGGTGTTGCGGAGAGCGCCCTTCACCTGCAGGCCGTCACTTGGCTGGTGGGTCGGCCGGAGTGACCGAGCGGTTCTAGGCGCTACAGTCTAGAACCGCGCGACCGCTACTGCCTCAGGTTCCAATCCTGCCTCGGGCATGGATGTACGTTATGTCCTTAGGTTACTTAGGTTTAAGTAGTTCTAAGTTCTACGGGACTGATGACCTCAGAAGTTAAGTCCCATAGTGCTCAGAGCCATTTGAACCATTTAGCTTGTGGCTCGCAGATCCACGCAGGAGCGGGAGGAGGAGTGGCCGGCCGCTGTGGTCGTCCAAGGCTGCCGTCCGGCCGCGCAGCTCCTGGTGTGGGTCGTGCCAGAGCGAGCTGAGCTGAGCTGCTCCTGACCCGCCTCTCCACCTCTGCACAGGGCGCTGTCCCCTCCCCCAGACGTGGCTTCTTACTCCGGCGGGTGGACCCCCCCTGTCTGTGATGCCGGTGGTCTGCGAATCAGCGTATGTCGCGGTGTAACTCGTACAAAGTGTGTTCAAAAAATACCGTCATTTCGTTTCTTGGAAATAGTCATTTACTGGTGTACATCACTGTTATCCTCTTCAGAGTGGTCTCCATCATTAACTACCACTTATACCAACGGTTTTCTTCATCCTCCAGACACTTCTAGATCTCGGTCTTTGAGATGGCTGTTAAGCTCTTTCAGCGATGCGTTTTCAGTCTTGTAAACTGACGATCCTTTAACATTTTCTTTGCTTTTTGGGACAAAAAATATTACACGGCGCCATATCTGGCGAAATTATGGCTGCGGTATCGTTATAATATCGTTTTTGCATAAAAATTCACGAAGAAGTAACGAAGTATGAGCTCGTGACTAATCGTGTTGCCTGACACATAGTTCAGTCACAAATCCGGGAGCTGCTTCACGCAAGCAGCGTTTAACTTGTAAGTAGTATGCACTCCATTTTTCCCAGACCTTGGGGTGCACCACGTCGCTGCAATAGAAGAACACAGTGAGCACAGCCTTCTCATTTGTCCAGGGGGGCCAGTGAATCTCTTTAGACGTCATGTCCTACGTTTCATAATCTTTTATAACATGTGTCAGCAGTTCCGTTCGCTCTTGGCTTCATATAGGTGTTTTTGTTCGAGATTCAAGAATTTTGATTCAGTTTGTACTGTCACACGTTTCATACCCAAACATCCAAAAACGTTCCATTCCTTGAGTCAAGCGACACGCCAGCATCGCCAGCTTCTCTGATTGTAATCCGGGGCTCATTGGTAACCGTTTTCTTCACTTTTTCCACGATTTCATCGGCTGATCATGTACTGGGGCCGCACGGAGTGGCCGCGCGGTTTCAGGCGCCATGCACGGATTGCGCGATCCCTCCTGCCGGAGGTTCGAGTCCTTCCTCGATCATGTGTGTGTGTGTGTGTGTGTGTGTGTGTGTGTGTGTGTGTTGTTCTTAGCATAAGTTAATTTACGTTGCGTGTAAGTATAGGGACCGATGACCTCTGCAGTTTGGTTCCTTAGGAATTCACAGACACACACACATACACACACACACACACGCACACACACACACACACACACACACACACACACACACACACACACACACACACGTACTGGGGCATCCAAGGGCACGCCACCTTCAACGTCTTTGCGGCCCACCTCAAACGCTTACAGCACTCAAAAAAATTGTTCAAATGGCTCTGAGCGCTATGGGACTCAACATCTGAGGCCATCAGTCCCCTAGGCTTATAACTACTTAAACCTAAGGACATCCCACACATCCATGCCCGAGGCAGGATTCGAACCTGCAACCGTAGCAGCAGCGCGGTTCCGAAATGGAGCGCCTAGAACCGCTCGGCTACCGAAGCCGGCCTACAGCACTCACAAACCCTTGTTTTACTCATGACAGACAAACAAAAAGCCATGTTTAACATCTCTAAAACTCCGATTTAGTTTATTTCGTTATCATAGCAAATTTAATATTTGTTCCCTGATCCATTTTTATACAAAATAAATACACTGAAGCGCCGAAGAAACTGGTATAAGCATATGTATTCAAATACAGGCATATGTAAACAGACAGAATACGGCGCTGCGGTCGGCAACGCCTGTATTAGACAACAAGTGTCTGCGACAGTTGTTAGATCGGTTACTGCTGCTACAATGACTAGTTATCAAGACTTAAGTGAGTCTGAACGTGGTGTTATAGTCGGCGCACGAGAGATGGGACACAGCATCTCAGAGGTAGCAATGAAGCGGGGCTTTCTCCGTACGACCATTTCAGGAATGTACCGCGAATATCAAGAATCCGGTAAAACATCATATCTCCGGGATCACTGTGGCCAGATAAGATCCTGCAAGAAAGGGACCAACAACGACCGAAGAGAATCGTTCGATGTGACGGAAGAACCCTTCCGCAAATTGCTGCAGATTTCAATGCTGGGCCATCAACAAGTGTCAGCGTGCGAACCATTCAACAAAACATAATCGATATGGGCTTTCGAAGCCGAAGGCCCACTCTTGTACCCTTGATGACTGCACGACACAAAGCTTTACGCCTCGCCTGCTCCCGTCAAAACCGACATTGGACTGTTAATGACTGGAAATATGTTGTTTGGTTGGACGAGTCTCGTTTCAAATTGTATCGACCGAATGGACGTGTACGGGTATGGAGATAACCTCATGAATCTATGGATCCTGCATGTCAGCAGAGAACTGTTCAAGCTGGTGGAGGCTCTGTAATGGTGTGGGGCGTGTGCAGTTGGAGTGATATGAGACACCTGATAGTCTAGATATGATTCTGAAAGGCGACACGTACGTAAGCGTCCTGTCTGATCACCTGCATCCGTTCTTGTTCATTGCGGATTCCGACGGACTTGGGCAATTCGATCAGGACAATGCGACACACCACGCATCCAGAATTGGTACAGAGTGGCTCCAGGAACACTCTTCTGAATGTCAGCACTTCCGCCGGCCACCAGCTCCCCAGACATGAGCATTACTGAGCATATCTGAGATGCCTTGCAACGTGGTATTCAGAAGAGATCTCCAACCACTCGTACTCTTACGGATTTACGGACAGCTCTGCAGGATTCATGGTATCAGCTCCCTCCAACACTACTGCAGACATTAGTGGAGTCCATGCCACGTCGTGTTGCGGCATTTCTCCGTGATCGCGAGAGCCCTTCACGATATTAGGCAGGTGTACCCGTTTCTTTGGCTCTTCAGTGTAATCGTTGATAATATGACCCCAAGACACGTGACCTTCTTGACAGCTGACAACAGAGTAAATATATGTAATGGCTAACACTGTACAGATACTTTTCAGGCATGTTTACCAGCACAATAACTAAAAAAAGGCGTGAATCGCAGTAACGCAACACACGAAATCACGAAATTCCCATTACTTTTTTAATCCATCCCGTACACATAACGAGTCCCGTATCCTTTGATTAACGTAGGAATTTCAGAAGATAAGTTACACAAGTCGTCGCACGCTAACGCCATTGCACAACAAGAGCACTGCGTTGTCAGAGGGATCTACACGTTCTGGTGGGGGAGGTTCCCCGCGCACACACTGAGTTACGCCGCAGTGCTGGTAATCGGTGGGTCACAGTGTGTGAGTGAAATGGGGTCATGACTGGAGACGCAGACTACCCCTGAATTGAGTTGCGCGGGACGGTATGGTTCTTGTGAGCGAAACGGCAGCAAGAGAGGGGAAGAAAACCAATGTGCACTCCGTGTGCATACCGGGGGGGAGTCATTCCAGATGTGGAAAGGGTCCTTCCGGATGCCATGAAGGGTACAGGGTGCACCCATCTGCAGGTGGTCGCTCATGTTGGCACCAATGATGTGTGTCGCTATGGATCGGAGGAAATCCTCTCTGGCTTCCGGCGGCTATCTGATTTGATGAAGACTGCCAGTCTCGCTAGCGGGATGAAAGCAGAGCTCACCATCTGTAGCATCGTCGACAGGACTGACTGCGGACCTTTGGTACAGAGCCGAGTGGAGGGTCTGAATCAGAGGCTGAGACGGTTCTGCGACCGTGTGGGCTGCAGATTCCTCGACTTGCGCTATAGTGTGGTGGGGTTTCGGCTTCCGCTGGATAGGTCAGGAGTCCACTACACGCAACAAGCGGCTACACGGGTAGCAGGGGTTGTGTGGCGTAGGCTGGGCGGTTTTTTAGGTTAGATGGCCTTGGGCAAGTACAGAAAGGGCGTCTCAACGGGTGCGGGACAAAGTCAGGACATGCGGAGACCAAGCAGCAATCGCTATTGTAATTGTACACTGTCGAAGCTGCGTTGGTAAAGTACCGGAACTTCAAGCGCTGATAGAATGCACTGAAGCTGAAATCGTTATAGGTACAGAAAGCTGGCTTATCCTGTAGTGAAGTAGAAGTGGATAGTTCCTGTGAATTATTATGGGTGGAGGTTACACTCAACAACCGAGCTAGGTTAATAATTGGCTTCTTTTACCGACCTCCCGACTCAGCAGCATTAGTGGCAGAACAACTGAGAGAAAATTTGGAATACATTTCACATAAATTTTCTCAGCATGTTATAGTCTTAGGTGGAGATTTCAATTTGCCACATATAGACTGGGACACTCAGATGCTTAGGACGGGTGGTAGGGACAGAGCATCGATTGACATTATACTGAGTGCACTATCCGAAAATTACCTCGAGCAATTAAACAGAGAAGCGACTCGTGGAAACAACATCTTGGACCTACTGATAACAAACAGACCCGAACTTTTCGACTCTGTATGTGCAGAACAGGGAATCGGTGATCATAAGGCCGTTGCAGCATCCCTGAATATGGAAGTTAATAGGAATATAAAAAAAGGGAGGAAAGTTTATCTGTTTAGCAAGAGTAATAGATGGCAGATTTCAGACTACCTAACAGATCAAAACGAAAATTTCTGTTCTGACACTGACAATGTTGAGTGTTTATGGAAAAAGTTCAAGGCAATTGTAAAATGCGTTTTAGACAGGTACGTGCCGAGTAAAACTGTGAGGGACGGGAAAAACCCACCGTGGTTCAACAACAAAGTTAGGAAACTACTGCGAAAGCAAAGAGAGCTTCACTCCAAGTTTAAACGCAGCCAAAACCTCGCAGACAAACAGAAGCTAAACGATGTCAAAGTTAACGTAAGGAGGGCTATGCGTGAAGCGTTCAGTGAATTCGAAAGTAAAATTCTATGTACCGACTTGACAGAAAATCCTAGGAAGTTCTGGTCTTACGTTAAATCAGTAAGTGGCTCGAAACAGCATATCCAGACACTCCGGGATGATGATGGCATTGAAACAGAGGATGACACGCGTAAAGCTGAAATACTAAACACCTTTTTCCAAAGCTGTTTCACAAAGGAAGACCGCATTGCAGTTCCTTCTCTAAATCCTCGGACAAACGAAAAAATGGCTGACATCGAAATAAGTGTCCAAGGAATAGAAAAGCAACTGGAATCACTCAACAGAGGAAAGTCCACTGGACCTGACGGGATACCAATTCGATTCTACACAGAGTACGCGAAAGAACTTGCCCCCCTTCTAACAGCCGTGTACCGCAAGTATCTAGAGGAAAGGAAGGTTCCAAATGATTGGAAAAGAGCACAGGTAGTCCCAGTCTTCAAGAAGGGTCGTCGAGCAGATGCGCAAAACTATAGACCTATATCTCTGACGTCGATCTGTTGTAGAATATTGGAACATGGTTTTTACTCGAGTATCATGTCGTTTTTGGAAACCCAGAATCTACTATGTAGGAATCAACATGGATTCCGGAAACAGCGATCGTGTGAGACCCAACTCGCTTTATTTGTTCATGAGACCCAGAAAATATTAGATACAGGCTCCCAGGTAGATGCTATTTTCCTTGACTTCCGGAAGGCGTTCGATACAGTTCCGCACTGTCGCCTGATAAACAAAAGTAAGATCCTACGGAATATCAGACCAGCTGTGTGGCTGGATTGAAGAGTTTTTAGCAAACAGAACACAGCATGTTGTTATCAATGGAGAGACGTCTACAGACGTTAAAGTAACCTCTGGCGTGCCACAGGGGAGTGTTATTGGACCATTGCTTTTCACAATATATATAAATGACCTAGTAGATAGTGTCGGAAGTTCCATGCGGCTTTTCGCGGATGGTGCTGTAGTATACAGAGAAGTTGCAGCATTAGAAAATTGTAGTGAAATGCAGTAAGATCTGCAGCGGATGGGCACTTCGTGCAGGGAGTGGCAACTGACCCTTAACATAGACAAATGTAATGTATTGCGAATACATAGAAAGAAGGATCCTTTATTGTATGATTATATGACAGCGGAACAAACACTGGTAGCAGTTACTTCTGAAAATATCTGGGAGTATGCGTGCGGAACGATTTGGAGTGGAATGATCATATAAAATTAATTGTTGGTAAGGCGGGTACCAGGTTGAGATTCATTGGGAGAGTCCTTAGAAAATGTAGTCCATCAACAAAGGAGGTGGCTTACAAAACACTCGTTCGACCTATACTCGAGTATTGCTCATCAGTGTGGGATCCGTACCAGATCGGGTTGACGGAGGAGATAGAGAAGATCCAAAGAAGAGCGGCGCGTTTCGTCACAGGGTTATTTGGTAACCGTGATAGCGTTACGGAGATGTTTAACAAAGTGGCAGACTCTGCAAGAGAGGCGCTCTGCATCGCGGTGTAGCTTGCTCGCCAGGTTTCGAGAGGGTGCGTTTCTGGATGAGGTATCGAATATATTGCTTCCCCCTACTTATACCTCCCGAGGAGAACACGAATGTAAAATTAGAGAGATTAGAGCGCGCACAGAAGCTTTTAGACAGTCGTTCTTCCCGCGAACCATACGCGACTGGAACAGGAAAGGGAGGTAATGACAGTGGCACGTAAAGTGCCCTCCGTCACACACAGTTGGGTGGCTTGCGGAGTATAAATGTAGATGTAGATGTAGAACGTCTAAATTTCAGACAGATTTATATTAAATACAGGTGGTGTCTGGACGAAATGCAATGGCGCTTCAAGCCGTGGTGGAAGTGTGTCGACAACTTGTCTAAATTGTGTCGACAACTTGTCCAGGGCCGTGGAGACGTGGCTGAAGCTGATCGGGAAGAAAGTCAGTCAACGTCGACCACAGATGACAGTGTAGAAGCTGGAGTACATTTGGGACACAGACGTTTTCCAATGATGAGAACGTTCACACAGGGATTCTCGAATGGCTCAATGACCGAGGGGCGGGTTTCTATCTTGGAGGGATCGAAGGACTGGTAGACCGCTCCCACTGCTGTCTACAGACACCCGGTGACTGTGTTGAGAAATAGTGCCACGTATCTGTGTCACTTCGAAGTGTTGTGCAGCAAGTTACTTGGCCTGCCATAATAATGTGTAACTTACTTTTTCAAGTCCCCTCGTATCTTTATCCTTTTTTATATGTAATAGTATAGGTCCTTGTAGTGTTTCTTGGAGAAGTTAGGACGGAAGGCGTCGCGAAATTAACTGGACAAATTGTTCACGAGTTTGAGAGCAAATATGAAAACATGTCGTTGCCGTTTCCATAAGTACTTCTTACACAAAAAAAGGCTTCAAATGTTTCCTTTTTACAAAGCGGTTAGTAAGAGATGTGTTTTCCCTTTTCTAACTTTGTGTTCACTGATGCTAAATGAACACACAGCCATTTGACTGTACTGTTTATTCAATTACGACCCAGGTTTCGGCCTTTTATGCCATTGTCAAGTGATTGACATTATGTCACTAACATATATTGTCGGACATCATGCTCAGAATTGGCCATAAATTAAGAAAATTATTGGGTCCCCACGAAATGTCATATGTAAAATCATCATCTTGTACCAAGTAAACTTGTTTTTAATAAATGTGATGTGCTCCCACAGCTATTTACTGAACTTTTTACAAGATGATGATTTTGCACTTGGCATTTCGTGGGGAGCCAATGACCCGCCAGGTTAGCCGAGAGCGCTAATGCGCTGCTTCCTGGACTCGAGTAGGCGCGCCGGCCCCGGATCGAATCCGCCCGCCGGATTAACAACGAAGGCTGGTGAGCCAGCCAGCCTGGATGTGGCTTTTAGGCGGTTTTCCACATCCCTCTGGGTGAATACCGGGCTGGTCCCCACGTCCCGCCTCAGTTACACGACTCACAGACATTTGACACACATCCGCAATTTTCCATGATTTACACTAGACGCAGACAGATGGGGTACTTAATATGCCAAATCCGATTTACCCACGCCAACCTTGTGCACAATGAGGAACAAAGGCGCAAGCGATAGCGATAGAATTTCGTGGGGAGCCAATATTTTTCTTAATTTAGGGCCCATTTTGAGCTTGATATCCTGCAGTGTATGTTAATGACATAAACTCAATCAGTTGAGAATGGCATGAAAGGCCGAAACCTAGGTGGTAGTTTAATAAACAACAATGCATTGTTGTTCATTTATAAATTATTGTAGGACTTGCTCAGCAACATCAAAAACTGTTTAATAACAACGATGATTTCGAATAAAATTTCACGTCGCTGCTTGACCTTCGCAGCAACCGCTTACAAATATTTAATCAGTTTTGAAACGAGGAAGAAGTCTTTCGTTCACTGAACTGTATTTATGTCGGGCTCTGGTGCCCACCAAGCTTCTTCCTTCGCCATCAGGAGTTAACTTATCGAAATACAATACAGTCAGGGTACTTGCTGGTAGGCACTGCTCTTGTGATCTCACAGCTGTCATGTCTTTCCTAATCTTCGCGGTGCTTCTGTTACAGGTGTGACGCAATGGAGACTGCGGACTGGTGGCGAGATGCTTCACTAGCGAACAACAACAACAGCAGCAGCAGCAACAACAACAATGACCAAAACATCAACCACAGGTTAGCTTTCCTGTCCTTCACCTTAAGTACAGCCATTTAAACTATTACCTTTTCGTCCTAAATTAATCAAATACTGTGTTTTCTATGTTTGTATCACTTCGAAGAGGTCTGTTTATCTATAGATGGGAAACACTGTCACAAGGAAATGTAATGGGCTGCTACGTCACACTTCTGGTAGAGTTGTTTATAATGAGTCGTAGACCGACAGGCAGTGTCATATAACTACAGTATCTCCAACCTGTTCCAACCTCATAGAAGTAATATTAGTTTCACATTATTATCTTGCGTTTTTTGTCCGGCCATAGTTCTTCTATCTCTTGTCAGTGTTACTCTTTGTCTGAAAGTAATGTGAATCATATTTCTTCTGTTTGATTCCGTTTAAATCACAAATATTTGCTAAGTTTCTAGTATCATTTACCTTCAGCTCTTATATTTTTATTGGATGCATGAGCTCAATACTTAGCTTCTCTCACTGAACACTGTCTCGTTGACCTCATTGTATTAAGAAATACAGGCCATTACAATTAAAATCAATAGTGATTCAACCGTAAAACATAGCACGTGATTAGAGTTATCCTCTTTTATTTCATTACAGATTCGCAATGAAAATTCTACAGATGCGCTGTGAAACTTTTGTCGTAGGCCTAACTCAGTTTCTGATTTCCGTACCTTTTGCATCAGGATACCCCTACTGTATTTTGTTAGTTTATAGTAAAACATCTACACTTATGAGCCATAACATCACGACGACACCTTCCGTGCTAGTGATTGCTGCCTGCTACTTGCGTTAAGGGCATCTGACAGCAGAGCAGAGGCGAAAGGAACTCGTTCTGTGGATGACACGGCCCGTACGTAGGAAAATTCACTCATATTGGCGGCTCTGAAAAGGGGCAGAGCGTTACTGGGGCCAGCAGCTCGGAAACGGCGAAGCTGTTCCACGGTTCACGTGGCCCTGCCTGCAAAGTGTTGGAGGACAGCGAAACCGAGGGCGGGCGTCCACGCCTCATCACAAAACGTGCCGATCAGAGGGTTGCCGGCCCTGCAAAGCAAGGCAGGCGGCGATCTGTGGCAGTTCTGACGACCCAGTAAAATGCCGGCGCAGCCACAGGTGTTTCTGAGCATACTGCTCGTCACCCATTGCCGTACGCAGAACTTGGCGGCAAATGACCCCTTCGCGTTCTCATGTTGACCCAACGACATTGTCAGTTACGAATACAGCGGGAACGGGATGATCGACATTAGACCGCGGGCCAACGAAAACTTGTCGCTTGCCCGGATGAATCATGTTGTCGTTACACCAGGTGAACGGCAGTGTTCAGAGACGTCGTCATCCACGCTGTCGGCTGCTCGAAACGTGCACCTCACCGACGCAGGTTGGTGAGGGCAGTATTAACCTATGACGGACAATCACCTGGACTTCCGTGGTACCTGTGGTTGTAATCGAAGCCCCCATAACAGCTGTAAATAACGAGAACTACCTGCTTTTCTTCATGCTTTGTGTCGCACTCGACAGTGATGACATCTTCAAGCAGGATAATTCTCCGCGTTGCAAAGCCAGAATCGAGCGACTATGATCTGAGGAGCATGATAGTAAACTCACGGTGACGTGTTGGCCACCACATTCGCCTGAGCTTGTAACATCCCCCTCACTTATCGACCTTAATGACAGTGAAAAATTAAACCACGTGTACCTAATGGAAATTTGCGAAAAGCAGTCGTCACCGAAGTTAATCTGTCGGTAAAGAGGGAGGAAAGGGTTACATCTAAATGAAAAGGAAAAATGCAAATGAAGCTGGTGGAAATTAATTTTGAAAAGGGGTAAAGTTAATAAAGAAAGTAAATGTGCGGCCGTTACGTCAACAATTAACTAGCGGTAATTAGATATTTGAGATTTGGGGGAAATTACGGTCGCCAGTCCTATGGACAATTACTATAGTAACTGAAAAAGAAAGATTATTACACATATAATTAGCACTAGAAGCGTGGCAACTGAAGGTTGACATGTGTAGTGTGAAAACTGAAAGTTTGTCAGATGTAATAAATTTCGCTACACTCTGACTTAATTTAGCAAAAGAATTAATAAAACCGGAAAATCGAAAGTTAATTTAGTGACTGAAGTTAATAGTGGGCTTTCTTTCTGAAGCACATCGAAATTCAGTAAAATACGGTTAGTCTTGGACTACCTCAACAATCATTTCAAAAGCTACTTGAATCTACGCAATTTAGAAATAAGAGATTTAACTTTGAACTTGAATTAAATGATTCTGAACAATTAACAATAGTAAAATTTAGTACGTACCAAGCTGAGCTACAGTCACAGGTAACTAAAATACGGTAAAAAAACTCGCACTCTTAATTTGTGCTTGTGCAATGTAAATATTGTAGCCAGCTATGAATACCTTAACTGAACTTTGAAATTAAAGCAGTGAAATCGAATGATGCTGGCGTTTGAATTTCAACGACACTCGGGCTCATTCCAGAAAAGGAAAGGACCCTGCTTGGCAATGCAATTGGGACAATGAGCAACAAAGGTTCATGCTAAGTTGCTGTAATTTTGTGATGCAACAATTTTAAAAGTTTGAAAAGCTGAGGTCTGCCATACAGTTCTAAAACTTTACGTGCTTCCAGTCTTCCTTGTTGGCTGATTGAAGGTTTGAAGCCGTCGATCGAGGAGGTGGCGACAGTCACTCATTGTCGGCCGTCGCTGTTGCAGAAGCTGGATGTTGGCGCACCTTCTTCTCGACACGGTCACCAGACGAAACGGGCTCTTGATGTGCGCCAGCTAATGCTTCCCGTCCGCGACACCATGTCAGAAACTAGCATCGCAAGTCGAGCGCAATTACATGCTGCCAAACCCCGAAAGCGCGGCAACTCGCGGGAGCTTCACACAACACACCTGCTCCACTGCACCACCCCAGCCAGACTCCCCCTGCTCTGCCCGCGCTCCACGCGACAGAGTTAACACTACCAAAGATCCTAAACACTTTGGTTCTCCACACGACCTATCGATGTATTCGTTCGATAGCATAGTTTTCCATAGGCCAGACCCAGCGTATAAATACAAATAATATTCACAAAACAAACCAACATAAATGCATGAATATATATATATATATATATATATATATATATATATATATATATATATATATATATATATACATACAAACAGTAAAACAATTACAATATATGGAGAGACAGAAATGTCATATCTTCAGGTGACAAAATAAGGAAAAATCTATAGTACAATAGATGGAAATAGAAGGATATGCATTTCCGGCGTTACCCATGCCCCACATTGTCTGAGGATGTTCGTGTAACGTAAACAGACTCAGAAAATGTCCCAAAAAGGAAAAAAAAAAACAGCGGAAATGCATATGCTCAAAACATCAAGAAAATTTAGCATTAGGCTAATTAACCATAAACCAATTTTTAGACCATAATAATTGAGTGGAGACTCCTAACCTTATTCCACTCTGTCATCTTACACAAAAGAAAACAGGTTGACAATATATTAAAATTCATAGAAAACATAGAAAGTGGTTTAGCTATCCAAAAAAATCAAAATTCGTAACAGTATCAAGAAATGAAATACTATTTACAAAAGTAATCAGAGTACATGGTCATAAAAACAGGTATATCAAAATACCAAAATTAATAATTAATCAAATAGTATACACATTTTTATATAACCTTTGCATAAGCAATATTCTCGTCATGAGAGTCCATCAAAGGCTAAACAAGAAAATAATACACATCAGATCGAAAAAACATAAATATTGACAGCAGAATTCTTTCACATTAGCTGTCCGGGAAGAAAAACAACTCCGCCTTCCGTACTCGCAAGTACAAAGAATGCCGAGAGCGGCACAAGAGCCGACAGCGGCACAAGAGCCGACAGCGACTCCGCCTCGCCAGTATTGTTGCGCCCGCCTGTGCGGCACGCTTGATCTCACTCGCCCTTGTAACGGCACTTCCAGAACCTCCGTTTCACTGAATTCTTTCGAAAAAACTCACTCCCGAGTAATCTCAAGGAGTCCATTAACACTATCATAGTGGATAACTCAACACTGTCCATCATCAGTCATGTACAAGCCTGAAACTTAAAACATCGTCCAAGTACATCGGCAATGACTAGTAAAACACATATTCATGAAATCTTACAGCTTGTTACAAAATCATATTTACATTGCTTAATCTACTGTGACTCAGCTGAAAACTTAAACTAGCAGCTTGGATTTTTCAATTGATAAATAATCACTCTCTCTTAAATAATTTAGTCAAAATTAATTACTTATTAATTACAATTTCTTTAATGTCCTCTTGGTCAGGCAAAAGAATGGCAATCTAGCAAACCTTAAATCTTACACTCTATATGTACATACTGTACAAATTAGCCATTGTGTGGTATTAATCAATCCTAGGTTGGTGCAATTTCAAGTCTACAATGTTCCGTATACCAAATAGTTTTCCAGAGCTTGGATACTCTAAGCAATAAGCATTTGTGTGAGGTATACCAATGACTTTATATGGTCCATTATAAACAAACTTAAATTTAGAGATTTCATTGTCTATCTCGCTCGATTTCTCATGAGCTTTTACAAGTACTAAGTCTCCGATTGCAAACTTAGCAAAACGCGCTTTAGCGTCATGACGACGTATGCGAGCATTGGCTTTTAGCTTCATTACTTCTCGCATACGATCTTTTTTCACACCAATACTAATGTCAATCCGTGGAGGGAATTTGATTATCTCTTCCAATTCACTTTCTACACTTTTGTCAATGCCGAGATTCCTCACGTTACGGCGGTTCAAATTCATTCCTACGTCAATGTTACCCGGCAAGTTAACAATGTGTATAGGCTGGTATTGCCTATGCACACCGTCTCCTGCCTCGTCAAAACTAACTACTATTGCTTTATCTTGTGACGTACATGTCAAAGTCTTGCTTTCGCAATTAATCACTGCACGGTACTTTAATAGCCAATCTAACCCGATAATTAATTCCGTAGTTAAGTCTGGCACGACGACAAACTCTTGTTCAAATCGTGCCCCACATATCTCGAAGTTGACAAAAATCTGTTTTGTGACCGGTTTACTGGCCTTCCCAGTAGCACCGATAATTTTCACTCCTGTTACTGGCATAACTACGATGCCAGGTCTGTCTTTCAGTAACTCAAATATTTTCCCAGATACAGCACTCAATTCTGCACCGGTGTCAATCAACACGTTTAGTTGTAGGCCGTGCATATTAACAGACACTACTATCTGTCTACACTTGTCCTCGACTGTTTCTTTATTTTCCCACAATAAATCCTCGTCTATATCCAGGTCATTCCAGAATAAACCATCCGGCTTTGATCCTAAATCCAGATTATCTGGCGGCTTTTTCAGCCTCTGTTCACATACAGTTTTAATTTCAACACGTTTGTCCTGAGCCTTAGTCTGTAGCTTCGCATCCAATACCGAAACCTTTTCCTGTAACTCGTCAACTAGTGAGTGTTGCTTTGCTATGAATTCACTAATTGTCACCTTCATTGATTCCTCTTTGGTCAGATTGATCTCATCTGCCAATCTACCTGGAGAAATGTGCCCAGTAGTATCTGCAATTACTTCCTCTAGATCTGCGCAACCCACACTGCTATCGTCTGACCGTATAATGTCAGCTCTAACCTCATACACGCTGTAATCTATGTGCTTTTCTACCAATCGTGTCCGGCTACCACTAAAATTTTCGTAATCTTTCTCCTTAATACTCTCGCAATGTTTAAACTGGAGGTTTGCGTCGGATGGGTCGGCTACTTCTACCACTATAACTTTCGGTAAAGTCTGCCGGCTAGGGCCAGAACTTTCCGTTACTACTTCAACATCCAACTCCTGCGGGACGAAACACGACGAATCTTGCTCGTGCTCCCCATTAACATCAACTATTTCTAGTAAAGTCTGCCGGTGAGGGCCAGAACTTTCTATCACTTCACAAATACTATCTTCCTGTGGGACGAGACGCGGCAAATCCTGCCCGCGCTCCCCATAAACACTTCTCCCGTACAGGCCCCTATAATCTCTTAGTTCGTCGTATAAGCGACCGAACTGCCTTAACCAGACCTCATCCCTCTCTGCATCCCCTCGCTCGATGACGGACGTTTTATCCGACATCTGATCTTCTCTCAACACTTGCGAATCATTCTTAAACTCAATCTCCAGTTCCGCTGTGGGTATTACAGCTGCCACTTTATAATCGATTTCCGGAACACTACTTAAATTGTTCTCACTGACAGTGAATGTATTTTCTACTGCCGTGTGGGCGCACTCCTTTCTCTTAACACTGGCACACTCTCCCGCCGTTGATTATTCCATACGGAATTTTCATAACGACGACGACACCTGGGTTTTCTCTTGTTATTGGGCCTCCAAAATTTCTCCACGCCCGGTGGGCCCCTCACCGGCGCGGCTAATGGTTTCCCGGTCTCGTCCCAGCGTTAAAGTAACCTCTGGCGTGCCACAGGGGAGTGTTATGGGACCATTGCTTTTCACAATATATATAAATGACTTAGTAGATAGTGTCGGAAGTTCCATGCGGCTTTTCGCGGATGATGCTGTAGTATACAGAGAAGTTGCTGCATTAGAAAATTGTAGCGAAATACAGGAAGATCTGCAGCGGATAGGCACTTGGTGCAGGGAGTGGCAATTGACCCTTAACATAGACAAATGTAATGTATTGCGAATACATCGAAAGAAGGATCCTTTATTGTATGATTATATGATAGCGGAACAAACACTGGTAGCAGTTACTTCTGTAAAATATCTGGGAGTATGCGTACGGAACGATTTGAAGTGGAATGATCATATAAAATTAATTGTTAGTAAGGCGGGTACCAGGTTGAGATTCATTGGGAGAGTGCTTAGAAAATGTAGTCCATCAACAAAGGAGGTGGCTTACAAAACACTCGTTCGACCTATACTTGAGTATTGCTCATCAGTGTGGGATCCGTACCAGGTCGGGTTGACGGAGGAGATAGAGAAGATCCAAAGAAGAGCGGCGCGTTTCGTCACTGGGTTATTTGGTAACCGTGATAGCGTTACGGAGATATTTAATAAACTCAAGTGGCAGACTCTGCAAGAGAGGCGCTCTGCATCGCGGTGTAGCTTGCTCGCCAGGTTTCGAGAGGGTGCGTTTCTGGATGAGGTATCGAATATATTGCTTCCCCCTACTTAGACATCCCGAGGAGATCACGAATGTAAAATTAGAGAGATTAGAGCGCGCACGGAGGCTTTCAGACAGTCGTTCTTCCCGCGAACCATACGCGACTGGAACAGGAAAGGGAGGTAATGACAGTGGCACGTAAAGTGCCCTCCGCCACACACCGTTGGGTGGCTTGCGGAGTATCAATGTAGATGTAGATGTAGATCTGTTCCCCGGATGCTGCCGAGGCGGCTTATCGCACCCTCTGGCGTTAATACTATCCTGTGAAGCCCGTATCACGTTAGTATGATACTGATTTCCGTCATTGCTGTTATTATTTGCATTGTACCGATTGTTATTACGGTCCGAATCATTGTTGTTATTGCTGCCATGGATGCGGTATGCATTATTCCCATGGTTATCGTTGTTGTGGTTGCTGTGGTACCCGTTGTTGTTACCACGGCCTCTACCACTATCGCGATTATTGCGCCAATTGTCCTCGTCCTCAGCTCTTTCCAGGAAATCATTGATTGTCCTGTAATTGCTTCCTACGTAGCGTTTTGTATCATCTGGAAGCTTCTTGTAGAGTTCCCAGACTATTTCGGATTCCGAGCGGCGATCACGCAAATATTCCAACTTGCGGATCCAGCCCTCACAAAACTCCTTCATCGAGCTGCGCGAATTCGCATCGAACGGCCTCGATACGACAAATTCGCGCCAGACACTTTGCTGTTTTTGCTCTGACCAGTATTCAGCCAGAAACTAATTTTTAAACTCGTCAAAAGTCAGGTTGGTAATGTTGAGGTTTAAGCCCCAACGCTTGGCATCACCAGCCAACACATCAATAACCGCATTAATTTTTCTCTCATTAGGCCATGACCTGGGTAAAACTCTTTCACAATTTTTAATGAAATCCGTCGGGTGTTTACCGCCTGTTTTCAAGGGGTCGAACCGCTGCTCTTTCGCCAACAATTCCGAACTATGTGCACAGTTTGACACATAGCTCTGTTTTTCGTCAAGTTTCTTTTCTAATTCCGAAACTCTCGGAATTACTTGGCAAGTGATTGTCGCAAGCGTTTCTACTTCCCTTTTTCTCTCTTCACAGGTATTAGCCTGCTTCGTCACTTTAGCATCAACCTCGGACACTAAAGCCTTTAAAGTTTCCACCTTCTGTTGATCCTCTTTTTCCACTAATTGAGTTTGTTCCGTCACCTTATTCTCGATGATCGGAGCAACTGCTTCTCCTACACTTTTCTCGATTCTGCTAATTTCGGAATTAAAACGAGTATTTATGCTCGCAATTTCTGCCTGAACGCTTACCATTTCCTGTTTAAGATTACCGATTTCGGTATTAATTACAACAATATCCTCTTTCATTTTATCAACTTTTGTGTTAAAAACTCCAACATTGTTGTTAACAGCATTAATAGCTTTGTTCTGATTGTCTAGCTTCCGTTCAATTTTTTCAGCCTGAGCTTCTTGCTTGGCAGCCTGAGCTTTAATTTCTGCGAATGACTCTTGATTTCATTAATCAGAACATTCAATAAATTAGTTAAATTCCCGGAAACTACCGGTTTTACTTCCGTAGCGGCTTCCTCTTTAATTGTCCCCCCGCATTCGTCATCAAGGGGTTCAGATTTGATTTTCACTTCCGATTCCGAAACTTTTCTAAAGTTTGGAATTCCATTTCTGCTCTTTGTTGCGTTTCGGCGGTCGCGTCTTTCATGCTAGCCGCCTGAACCTGAGCAATGGGTACCGCGGTGCGCGTTTCCCACTGTTCGACCAATTGTTCCGTATCCAAGTCTACCAAATTTTGGTAATTGTTGCCTTCACTCATTTTAATAATTTTCAATATAAATGCCAAATCTCAAATCTAATTAGGATTCCTCCCACTACTTAATCTCGCTGACGTAACTACCTGTTCGTAACCAGTACTTTGTTACGACATTTGCACCATACAAAATCCGTGCCCAGAACAACCTCAAATCTGAAGATTGTCCTGTCACCAGGTCGTCACGTGTAACCTCCCCCTCACTTATCGACCTTAATGACAGTGAAAAATTAAACCGCGTGTACCTAATGGAAATTTGGGAAAAGCGATCGTCACCGAAGTTAACCTGTCGGTAAAGAGGGAGGAAAGGGTTACATCTAAATGAAAAGGAAAAATGCAAATGAAGCTGGTGGAAATTAATTTTGAAAAGGGGTAAAGTTAATAAAGAAAGTAAATGTGCGGCCGTTACGTCAACAATTAACTAGCGGTAATTAGATATTTGAGATTTGGGGGAAATTACGGTCGCCAGTCCTATGGACAATTACTATAGTAACTGAAAAAGAAAGATTATTACACATATAATTAGCACTAGAAGCGTGGCAACTGAAGGTTGACATGTGTAGTGTGAAAACTGAAAGTTTGTCAGATGTAATAAATTTCGCTACACTCTGACTTAATTTAGCAAAAGAATTAATAAAACCGGAAAATCGAAAGTTAATTTAGTGACTGAAGTTAATAGTGGGCTTTCTTTCTGAAGCACATCGAAATTCAGTAAAATACGGTTAGTCTTGGACTACCTCAACAATCATTTCAAAAGCTACTTGAATCTACGCAATTTAGAAATAAGAGATTTAACTTTGAACTTGAATTAAATGATTCTGAACAATTAACAATAGTAAAATTTAGTACGTACCAAGCTGAGCTGCAGTCACAGGTAACTAAAATACGGTAAAAAAACTCGCACTCTTAATTTGTGCTTGTGCAATGTAAATATTGTAGCCAGCTATGAATACCTTAACTGAACTTTGAAATTAAAGCAGTGAAATCGAATGATGCTGGCGTTTGAATTTCAACGACACTCGGGCTCATTCCAGAAAAGGAAAGGACCCTGCTTGGCAATGCAATTGGGACAATGAGCAACAAAGGTTCATGCTAAGTTGCTGTAATTTTGTGATGCAACAATTTTAAAAGTTTGAAAAGCTGAGGTCTGCCATACAGTTCTAAAACTTTACGTGCTTCCAGTCTTCCTTGTTGGCTGATTGAAGGTTTGAAGCCGTCGATCGAGGAGGTGGCGACAGTCACTCATTGTCGGCCGTCGCTGTTGCAGAAGCTGGATGTTGGCGCACCTTCTTCTCGACACAGTCACCAGACGAAACAGGCTCTTGATGTGCGCCAGCTAATGCTTCCCGTCCGCGACACCATGTCAGAAACTAGCATCGCAAGTCGAGCGCAATTACATGCTGCCAAACCCCGAAAGCGCGGAACTCGCGGGAGCTTCACACAACACACCTGCTCCACTGCACCACCCCAGCCAGACTCCCCCTGCTCTGCCCGCGCTCCACGCGACAGAGTTAACACTACCAAAGATCCTAAACACTTTGGTTCTCCACACGACCTATCGATGTATTCGTTCGATAGCATAGTTTTCCTTAGGCCAGACCCAGCGTATATATACAAATAATATTCACAAAAAAACCAACATAAATGCATAAATATACATATATACAAACAGTAAAGCAATTACAATATATAGAGAGACAGAAATGTCATATCTTCAGGTGACAAAATAAGGAAAAATCTATAGTACAATAGATGGAAATAGAAGGATATGCATTTCCGGCGTTACAAGCTCAACCCGATGGGACACATCTGTGGTACTGTCGGCCACAAACAACCAGCCCGCAATTTGCGCTGAATAGCCGGATAGCAGTCTCTCGTCTGTGACTGGATTTTATTTTAACTATGCAATTTGTGTTTTAAGATATAACTAGCTCTATGTATGGTTTTCACATTTTTAAAAACATGTTCCTAACTACAGATAGAAGTTACACGTTTTCTTAGCATTTCTCCATTGCTGTTAGTTGCGTTCGCATAAAAATGTCTGCTTGTCTTACAATATATGTCAATGGCCATATCTTGCATTAAAGTCTAATGGACTGCCAAGTAAATGTCAGACTTCCAATACCTATGACTGGATATAACCGTCAGTAAGAAAGCCATGAGGCATGTGTGCATAGACATATGTTGCCATTCGTGACCAGAAAAATGTCAAGGATTAACTGTAGAAGCCCCCCCCCCCCTCACGAAGGAACGCTGCTGTGCAGTGTTACCAGTGCGCTGTTATGTGGCGCAGGTGGTCACCGAGTTGTGGCTCATCAGTGTGTGTAACTGGACTGACAGTAGTGTGGAAATGTATGTTTTGGGACGTTTTGTTAGTGTGTGTTGCACATATTAAGGGGTAAGCATGCATTCAGGGCCAGACTGAATTGATTTAGTACCTCCTCCTTTCCCTTTAACCTGTTGTTCTGTTAAATGACTTATCACCCCCTGGGGTTGATCTATGACTTCCTCAGGATAATCTGTACCCCCGCCCCCTCCCTCTCATCTTCAGCCACATCTCTGGGAAATCCCCAATCCTCTCACTCCCTCACACCAGTACTTCAATTTATTGGACTAATTAATTAAATCCCTAGTTAATTACTGCCTGCTCTCTCATCCCATCCCCCACTCCCCACCCAGAAAAAAACTGGCAGGAAAAGACTCAATCTGTGCTGGAGAGGAAGGATATAATAATATGAAATTGAAGTCAGTGTCAGTTAAGTAGCAGAGGAAATGCTGTTTATTTAAACAATTCTGTCTACAGTGGTTCAATCTCTTTATTTGGCAGTAAAAGATCACATCCAGCAACTACATGTCCTAATTACGTAATTGAAGGTGGTGCCTTGTTGGAAAATTTACGTGTGTGTGCTCACCTTGACAAGCAGGGGTCGAGTAGGCTAGTGCACAATGCCAGCACCAGAGGTCATCCCACGCCTCACCCCTCACTTCCTCCTTCCCCACAAAAAATTGGCAGGCAAAAGACTCAGTCTGTGCTGGAGATCAAGGATCACATGAGACGAAATTCAAATGAATGTCAATAATATATTGATACATATTCTTTATTTAATCAGTTTGCAGGAGACATGTCTCCTCCACTTGGGTAGATCTCACACCTGCACCCCCACCCACTCTTGCTTCCCATGATATAATAACTGTAAGCACCAACGAATGGAATGAAGTGTGGTAAAATAGCAGCAGTTTGGGGTCTGCCACATGTGTATCATACGGTTCCATTATGGAGGTCAAAAACCTACCATTGTCCTAATTACAGATCACAATACTAAATACTACCGACCAGATAGCAGAGGTTGGCCTCCTTTGATGTCATAGCCAAAACAAAGCATCAAGTGGCAGCAATTTCCTACCAATTTTTTGTGGGGAGGGAGGGGGCGAGTGGTGGGGCGTGAGGCGACCTCAGGTGGTGGGATTCTGCACTAGCTCATTCGACCCCTGTGGGTCAAGGTGATCACACACACGAAAATCATCCAACAAGGCGACACCTTCGATATGCAGCAGTGTAATTACGTAATACGGACATGTATTTGCTGGATGTGAGCTTTTACTGGCAAATAAAGAGATCGATCTGCTGGAAATTGAATTGCTTAAATAAAGAGCATATCCTCTGCTATGTAATTGACATTGACTCCTTCCTTTTAAGCACAGATCGAGCTTCTTTCCTGCCAGAATTTTTTCTGGGTGTTGAGTGGGGGATGGGATCAGAGGGCAGGAGGTACTTAATTAGGGATTTATTTAATTAGTCCAATTATTTGATACCAAAGCTGTGCTTCTATTGGTGAGAGGGAGTGAGAGGATTGGGGATTTCCCAGAGACGTGGGGGAAGGTGAGAGGGAGGGAGAGGGGTGAGAGTTTCTCAGAAGGGCAGATTATCCTGATGGTGTCATGAATCAACCCCAGGGGATGATAAATCATTTAACAGAACACTAGGTTAATGGGAGGGGAGGGAGAGTCGTGGATCAACAAGGGCATCAGCACATTTTGTTAGTGCAGCTTGCCTACATCAGGGGCAAACCTATTGTTCTCTTTTGATTGACAGGGGCTTAATCTATTGTTCTGCTGAAAGGATCCTTCCTTTTGATTGACTGGCACTTGACCTATTGCTCACCCACCCCTCCCCTTACCCCCACCCCTCGGGAAACCTTCCCCCCCCCCCTCCCTCGCTGGTACAGATAGACTTTCAGGTCTGAGTTATTGGAATAGCCCCTCTCACTCTTATCAGCTTGATTGACTACTTAATTAAATTGATCAATTATTTAAACTTTCCCCCTCTGGTAAACCCCCTCCCCTACAACCTTCCATCCCAGAAGTTGGCGGGAAAAAGACTCAGTTGATAGGTCATTTGGAGGGAATCCGTTTGCAGTGTATCAAATATTGTTTAAATAATTTAGTCAAAGTATAGAATGTTGTGTAGTTATTTATGGCAGTGTACAGAATATAGTTTATTTGTTTAGTTAAAGGACTTGCCGAAAATAGATTGCTGTGTATGGAATATTGTTTAAACAATTTAGACAATGTGTGGAATATTGTTTATTTAAACAATTTTGGGGGATTCAAGTCAATGTATGAAATATAGTTTATTTATTTATTTAAATAATTTTTCAGGAAATCGATCACCACCTCCACCACCCCATCCCCGCCCCCTTCACTCATTTCCCGTTTACCCCTCACCTCCTCTACCAAGAAACTGGCAGATCTGTGATGGCGAGGAAGGATCTCACGATGGGAAATTCAAAGATATTTTTTTTTATGAAAATAATCAGTTTTCAGGGCTTGGACTTCTCTTGCTCATCATCCTCTGCTGTTTGGAAAGATGCAGGTCTTGTGAGAAGTAATTACATCGATTGCATTTCTTATTTTTTTTTATGTTCCGACTGCAAGGAATACTGTAATGAAACACACATTACACGGAATTATACTTTTAAAAATCTTGCGATCACAAAGCATGTACGGCCCATCACTGCCCTGTCCACTGCACCCCACAGAATGCCACCGCACATGGCCTGAGGAGTCGAGGTGCACCGGCAGCCCCTGCAAATTTACAACGCAGCCGTCAGCTGCTGAGCCACGCGCAGGTGTCAGTTCAGGTAGCACAAGTATGAGGTGGCGGCATCCCTTTCATACATGTCACCTGAGAAATTCCTGTCGAAATATGTGTTCACCTAGGTAGCGCTGCTGGCGCGATGACACATGTCCTTTGTACCTGCGATCCACTGAGATGTTCGCATAGTGGATCACCCTCAGCGAACTGTTCCAGCACGCACACACGCGACACCATGAGCCACCGCCAGGCAGACAAATACAGGGGCGCGAGCTATTGCACTCAGGCTGCTGCTGATGGCAGCCAGCAGGTGAAAGTCGCATTTCTTTTTGGGAATACAGTTAGAGTTCTTAGAGTGCTATACTTACGTCACATGTCTGTGCAAATAAGAGCCAATTCCTCCTCTGGGCCGCATTTGCGTGTTTACCATTGCTGGTATGATGCCTCTCTATCTGAGGATACTGACATCACAGGTTGCACTATAGAAATCTGTGTCAATGCTTCCCAGAACAACACAGGGTGCATTGTTCCTAGCGATCCTAAGGGGACATTCGAGCTGCGTCTAGGTGTGCACACGTGTTTACCCGCTCAGCATGGCTGATGTATTGCCGCGAAACGTTCGGGTTGCGACGCACCATCTAAAAGGTTCTCAGTGTTATGCGGACGTAACATTGCTATGTAAATAAGGGCCAAGTCGACCTCTCGGAAATTGGAAAGTGTCGCGGAAATAATTAACGATCACTTTTGTAGGAGCTCTCGTGATGTCTACGTTTGTCTGCATGGACATTCTTGTCCTAACAGGACCTGTTTACGAAAATAGCTCTTTTGCGACATCTGACTTAAAGTATCCTCTTGACATGAGGAAACTACCTGAGCGGTTTTGCTGAAATTGTCTCTATATCAGTTTCAATTCCTATTGTCTCTCGTTACTTGTTGATTTATTATCCGTTCCCTTCTTGTTATATCAAGGCCGCTGCTGTGTTCTATGTCCACTGCATATACTTTCTTTTTCTTTCTGTATGGGATGACTAATATTTCTGTCCCATATAAACTTACATTTTCGACTTTTATTTTATTCTCAGTTCAGCAAGTAATAATAATTACGTCGTGTAGCTAGGGCTTCACGTCGGGTAGACCGTTCGCCTGGTGCAAGTCTTTCGATTTTACGCCACTTCGGCAGCTTGCGCGTCGATGGGGATGAAATGATGATGATTAGGACAGCACAACACCCAGTCCCTGAGCGGAGAAAATCTCCGACCCAGCCGGGAATCGAAACCGGACCCTTAGGATTGACAGTCTGTCGCGCTGACCACTTTTTTTTTATCTCATTTTGTTCGTTGCATCTGCTCGGGGCGGACGTCGTACGACATCCGTTTAAGTTCGTTGTTGATCGATTAACTCAGTTTTTTTATTACAGAGGGCAGCTAACCCTCTGACCGTACACGCTGAGCTACCGTGCTGGCTATCACTCAGCTACCGGGGCGGACTGTTCAGCAAGTTATGAGGAGTCTTATAGCTGCCTTACATTGACCAACTCTGTTCGCAGTTTCTGTTTGACTGTCTCCTTTCCTTGTTACTGACACTTACAGGTATATGTATACTTTATTACTTGATCCACAGCACATCATCTCGATTTTGTCTGTGTATGATGTCTGCACATATTGCCAATCTCTAATTATCAAAACCTTCTTTGAATGTGCGTAGCACATAATATTCAACTGCTGCTATGCTCACCTAATCGTCAGTAAACTGCTGGCTGGTGGGAGTACTTTCTACAAGTCTATGGCATGGACTTACATCCCCATGTGGACAAGGCATGCTGTACACAGATGTTCAGGCAAATTAAGGACACAGAGCACCCTCACCTTAAGCCCTTAGCGATGAGAACAGCTTCCCCAATTTAATATTTATGGGGACGCTTCAGTGCATGCTTGGTAACGCTGTCATGATCTGCTGGCTTATGCCACTCTGCTGCATTGCATGCAAGAGCCTACCAACAGGGACAGGCTCTCATGGAGTTTGGACATGTACTCAAAACAGATGGGCTTTCCTGCCTTTGGACAGGTATTTTACATTCAACCGTTTCAGATATAAAGAGGCATGATGTTCCAGCCCAAAATCCACTCTGTTTTTCAGACTTTTTGAAATTGCTACTCCGCTCCATTCTTAAGCAATTTTCCTTCACAAATTAATAAATTAATGTCGCACCAAAGAATACCTGAGTCAGTTAACTGTTTGTTATTGGAATAATATCTGGTTCTTATATGCAGACTCCTCTCAGACTTTGACTTGCCTTTCAGGTTCTACTGTTGTCTAATTAAATTTGCTGTACATTGCACTAAATTATCACATGGTCTTTGTGCTTTACAATAAGTGTAAGTACATTGCAACGAATTTGTTTCTTCAACTGACTGTAGATGTAACTGTCTGACATCAGAGTTAACTTTCAAACTGTACATTACATGTTTGTCCATAACAACTCCTACCCTATGCATCTCTATTTTTCACTGCAGATGCTTTTAGCTTCTGTGCTATTTGTGATTAACTGACACACTACTTGAGTAACTTTTTTACATCTATGGGTCCGCTGGATGGTCGGCGCTGGAGATTCCCAAGCGACTGGGCGTTGTTGGTCTCATGATCTTTGCACCACAACCGAGCCGCAAGAATTCGAAGTTGCGTCAAATAAAATGGTGGCCAAACAACCCCAGATGGAATCTCCTGGTCAATAATGCCATCCCATTATTTCCTTTCTTTACATCGATGGGATCACACTTAGACCCTGTAAAAGTCGTAAGACTTCAGGATGACAGCGTTTTACGTCCTGACACAGCTAGCCCTACGATCTAACAACGCTGTGTACAATTCAGTTGCTACCACCATGCACTGAAATGTATAAATAAGCAATTCCTGGGTTTTCACTGTCACTAACTGTAATTCGTCTGCGAAGTAATATTACAAAACGCAGTGAAGTATGCAGTCGCTTCCTCATTCGTCGATGATCTGTGTGAAACAGAGAGCACATGTGTGGCGGCAGCACTGTGTGAGGGAGGCGAAGCTCGTCACACGCTCCTTCTCCCAGTCACCGTAAACGCTCCACGGCTTCCCTCGCTGTCGCAGTGTTAATGGCGACAGCCTGCCTGCCTGCCTGAATCACACTCTGTTACCGATCAATAGTTCGTGGACAAACAGCACTTTCAGTAGTAGAACTATAATATTGTTTAATAATCTACGTAGTCTTCACTATACAGGGTGGTCCGTTGATAGTGACCGGGCCAAATATCTCACGAAATAAGCATCAAACGAAAAAACTACAAAGAACGACACTCGTCTAGCTTGAAGGGGGAAACCAGATGGCGCTATGGTTGGCCCGCTAGATGGCGCTGCCATGCGTCAAACGGATATCAACTGCGTTTTTTTTTTTAAATGGGAACCCCCATATTTTATTATATATTCGTGTAGTACGCAAAGAAATATGAATGTTTTAGTTGGACCACTTTTTTCGCTTTGTGATAGATGATGCTGTAATAGTCACAAACGTATAAGTACACGGTATCACGTAACATTCCACCAGTGCGGACGGTATTTGCTTCGTGATACATTACCCGTGTTAAGATGGACCGTTTACCAATCGCGGAAAAGTTCGTTATCGTGTTGATGTATGACTATTGTGATCAGAATGCCCAACGTGCACGCGTTCTATTTAGCGATGAAGCGTCATTCCCCAACAGCAGCAGCGTAAACCGGCACAATATGCACTATTGGGCAACGGAAAATCCACGATGGCTGTGACAAGTGGAACATCAGCGACCTTAGCTGGTTAATCTATGGTGCGGCATTATGGGAGGAAGGATAATTGGCTCCCATTTTACCGATGGCAATCCAAATGGTGCAATGTGTGCTGATTTCCTACGTAATGTTCTACCGATGTTACTACAAGATGTTTCACTGCATGACAGAATGGCGATGTACTTCCAACATGATGGCACATAGGTTGCGTGCGGTTGAAGCGGTATTGAATAGCATATTTCATGACAGGTGTATTGGTCGTCGAAGCACCATACCATGGCCCGCATGTTTATCGGATCTGACGTCGCCGGATTTCTTTCTGTGGGGAAAGTAGAAGGATATTTGCTATCGTGATCCACCGACAACGCCTGACAACATGCGTCAGCGTATTGTCAATGCATGTGCGAACATTACGAAAGGCGAACTACTCGCTGTTGAGAGGAATGTCGTTACAAGTATTGCAAAATGCAGTGAGGTTGGCGGACATCATTTTGAGCATTTATTGCATTAATGTGGTATTTACAGGTAATCACGCTGTAACAGCATGCGTTCTCACAAATGATAAGTTCACAAAGGTACATGTATCACATTGGAACAACCGAAATAAAATGTTCAAACATACTTACGTTCTGTATTTTAATTTAAAAAACCTATCTGTAACCAACTGTTCGTTTAAAATATGTTTGTGACTATTACAGCGCCATCTATGACAAAGCGAAAATTGGTCCAACTAAAACATTCATATTTCTTTACCTACTTAGACTAACATGTAATAAAAAATGGGGGTTCCAACTTCAAAAAGGCAGTTGATATCCGTCTGACCTATGGCGGCGCCATCTAGCGGGCCAACCATAGCGCCATCTGGTTTCCCCCTTCAAGGTAGACAAGTTTCGTTCTTTGTAGTTTTTTCGTTTGACGCTTATTTCGTGAGATATTTGGCCCTGTCACGATCAATGGACCACCCTGTATAAGCAGTATAGATGCATTAGAAAAATTGTTTCCAATTTTTGTGAACTGACTTGTTCCACACCATTAAAATACGTTTTTTGGACAATAACAATAAAATAACGTAAATTCCGTGTGGCTCAACGGCTGGGTGCCACTCTCCCCGCGCGTCCACGCCACTAAAAAATGTGTGTCCCGGCCCCGGTAATCCGACCGATAAAAGCCTACGGTTTGACGTAGACTCCGAACCATTTGTTGTTCCTGATGAATGGAAACATCAATGAAGCGTAGAGACTAGGATAAGGCACACTGAAATATTCCATTTGAGCTTCAGGCCCAATCGATCTTGTGAATGATCAACACAAAACAAATGCCAGGATCGTTCCTTTGAAACGGCGCGGCCGATTTCCTTCTCTGTCCTTCCTTAATCCGAGCTCATGCTCCGTCTGTAATGATCTCGTTGTCGACAGTCCACTAGTCACTAATTTCATCCTCCTCCTTAAACATGTCATTTAATCATAATTTAAATACGAATTTTGTAGTGTTTAACATATTATAGTGGAATACACATACATGCACTTACATGCAGAACTAAATCAATGGAAGTTCAGTACTACTCATCGTATTCGGAATTTTTTTGTTATTGGGAAATGGGGAATGGTCCGGTACTGGCAATGTTACTCTGCAGAAGTTGGTTTCTGTGAAATAAAACAAATTAGTAGGTTAGAATACTGATGATGAGGTCTTCAAAAGGATTCTGGCGACGTGATGTATGTTATAGATGATAAGCTGGATGATGCAATGTGAGCTTCTAGGAACTACGAGCAGGGATTGACTAGTGAGAGGTACTGTGGAGGCTTTTGGATGAAAGAGAATGAGGGACGCTGTGCATTCCCTACAATAACGAGGAGCTTGATACATAATATACAAAAATTACTTTAGCAATTGTGGAAATATCTTTGATGAATATTTTGCCGTTACATTTTCACTTTCACTCTTTGAGACGATATTTTGGGTTGATTATCTATTATTTCTCATTATTTCTAAATGAATTTCCGGAGACTTCTTGTAATACGAGTTCGCAATCTTTATGAATTTTATAAAGGACGCCATTTTCCATTTGGGTTCCAACATCGATACTGTAATGTTGGCTAGTTAGTACATGAGGTTCACACGTCCCTCATCATTAATTTTAACCACTGCTGACGGTTACAACGTCTGTGTTTCAACAGTGTCTGCATCTTCACACTACAATGCCCTTGTATGCATGTGTGAAGGACATTGTAATGTGAAAATACAGACAGTATATAAACATAGACACTGTAAGCATCAGTGATACACCCATGCCTCGATTGTCTAAAATTACTATTAAATATTTGCCTCTCCTCCTGAAGAAATCACGGATTGAGCGCTCATAAGCGTTGTTGACTCCGTGACATAAGGATGTTTGGACTCATCTAGGAAGTGTGCTCACATAGTTGGAGAGGCCAGTTTGGCTCGAGGAGTTGTGAGGTGCAGGCGTACTGCTTACGTCTCTGCCTTGAAACGTGCGTTTGGTATTTGTCTACTTGTTTCGGCCGTTTGGAACGTCCCAGTGTTTTCGTCGATTATAGTGGCCAATTATTACAGAAAACTGGCCCAGAAATACGCTTTCAGCAGTGAATTTACTCGTCTGAAAGGTCTAAAATTAGAACGTCTTCTCTGGGAAGAAATAAAGATCCTCAGTGGTGAACTTGTTGAAATACAGGATGATTTTTATCCACTGTGTTCCAAATCTAGGGACTAATCGACGAGAGAATATGGAACAAAAAAGGTCTAATTAAATTATGTCCAGGAATGCATGGTTTCCATGCTAGAGACCATTTATTCAATCATACTTTGTTACAGAGGCTGCGCCCTAATACACGCTGTACCATCCAGCTACCACTTTCATTGTGTGGCCCCACGGAGAAGAAAAGTTAATGGAGTTTTTTCATCATCTTAACTCCATCCATGAGAATATTCGATTTACTAGAGAAAGATGGCTGCCTTCCATTCCTGGATGTTTTGGTTAAACGGAAGAGTGACGGCACTTTGGGACATTCTGTCTATCGCAAGCCCACTCACACTGATTTGTATTTACATTCTTCAAGTTGCCATCGCCCATCCCAGACCATGAGTGTACTTAAAACCCTTGTACACAGGGCACACACAGTGTCGGATGCAGAGAATTTGCCTAAGGAACTGGCACATTTGAGGACGGTGTTCAGAGACAATGGGTACTCGACCCGGCAAATTAACAGGGCCTTCTCAACTGGAGCCAGGAACCGGGAAGTGGATAAAGAGGAGGACGCGCCAGTCAAGTCCCTAGCTTTTCTTCCCTTTGTCGGAAATATCTCCTTCAAGATAACAAGGATTCTTAATCGTTTTAATGTGAAAGTGGTTTTTCGTCCGCCTTCTAAGATTTCGGATTTGCTGGGATCGGTGAAGGATGATTTGTTACTGCGGAAGCCGGGAATTTACAAAATACCATGTCAGTTTAGTATGGCCTATATAGGACAGACAACGCGTACAGTGGAAGAGCTTTGTACAGAACATCAACGTTGCACTCGCCTACTGCAACCCAGTAAGTCTACAGTTGCGGAACATTGTATTTCTAACGGACATTCAATGGAGTACGACAAAACTTCGATTTTGGCCACTGCAAAAACTTTTTGGGACTCCATTATCAAAGAATCAGTTGAAATACGCATTGCGGGAAATCTAATGAACCGTGACAGTGGTTACCAATCGAATAACGCATGGAATCCCGTCGTCTCCCAAATTTGCTCGAGACGAAGACAAGACTTCGATGGCTGCGGCCAGCGACAGTACCGACGGCAGCTGAGTCTTGCTGTTCCACCAGCGAGGGCGCTGTCGCTTGGCAGTGTCGTCCTTCTGTCTCCTCGACTGCAACGCATGCGCGGCAGTACCATCAGCGCGCTATATAAGCTGGAGCGGAGAACGTCTTCGTCCAACCCCTTTTGCTTTCTGTTTTAACTTTCCGCATTTTTACGCCATTTTACACTTTAAGTCACCATTTTATCGCCTGTTTTTCCTTTTCTTTCTTCTTCCTTTTTTTAAAAAAAGTCTGTAGGCTGTAGTGCAGCGTACTAAGCTGCTGCCAGCCCGCCCCCTTCGGGAGGAATTGAAAATCAATAAAGAAAAGAAAAAAAAAAGTCTTCGTCAGTCCTCGTTCGGGTCACCTGAAGATGGCTGGCAGTTGTCCAGCCAAAATATCGTGCAATGAAGTTTACGACGACCGGCTGCAAACCCGAAATCTTTTTGACCAGTTGATTCGCCGGGAAAATTTCAAATTTTACACGCTATAGCACTTTCATGCATGTGTTGAGGCACATGGAAACCATTTTCACCACATACTGTAACTGTTCCTGAATGGTACAGTGTGTGTTAGACTGCAGTCTCTGTAATAATGTATGATTGAATAAATCGTCTCTAACATCGAAACCACATATTTCCAGACATAAGTTAACTAGACCATTTTTTGTTCCGTATCTTCTCATCAATCAATCCCTACAGTTTGTACACGCTAGCAAAATCACCCTCTACATCTTTACAGCGTCAGCAGTCTGGTGCTTTTCAAGTTTCTCAACGATATAATGTACGACAGGATCCTTTGAGAGAATAAAAACTGGTCCAAACTGTGCCACTCAGGTTGTAATGTGGGTGATATGGAGAGTGAGCAAGCTGGGCTGGGATTGAAGAAGATTGGCATTTTGGAAATCCTTTTCGAACTGCCTACAGACGAAGTGGTGTCTGTGCTTTGCCTTATGGGATGATGCTGTGGAAAAGAACTAACTTTATCACATACCCTCTCCTTCGTGCCAAGTATCAGGTCCACATTAGTTTAAATAAACACATCCCATTCTATTTATACATTGGGATGCATAGAAATCATCATTTACTATGAGCAGCTGAAGACATGCTCAGCTTGCAGCAAGGAAGGCCATAGGTGGTCCGAATCTCTGCAGAAGAGCATAGCACAACTGCCACCTTTGGATCAGATTCATACCTGTTGCCGACATCTCTACCTGTGACATTTGTGCAGTGCTGAAGAATGATGTGGGCATGTTACCGCCTCTGACAGACGCTAACTACGCTCTGCAGATGAGTGAGGCACTACAGAGGAAAGATGTCACTCTGACACCCATTACAGCCCCCACTCCTGCAGTGTCAGCTATATCGACGGACGATGAAAATGGCAATGGAGACATAAATGTGGACATTGTTATAGAGCCCAAGGCAGCATTCATGCCAGACCATCAGTACTCTTTGCCAGGGTCTGACACAGAAGCCCACTTACGTAAATATCGATCGCCAGAGAAGCACAAGAGAAGCACTGTATGACGCAGTTAGAGGCAAATGCTTCACTTCATCCAGACGATACATGCTGATAGAAGCTATGGAAACACAAAACCTATGCCCACACATTGGATTGGACACTGTTAAAAGTAGTGCAGCCTGATGATGATCGCCAGGATGAGCAAGCTCCCCTGCCACTGCAGCGCCAATATCGACATTGAGCTTCCTGGAGGTGCTAATGGCTGATGTAACCCCCAGCCATATATGTGAGTGGATGATAACAAAGAAGATTCTGCAACTGAGATTGTGCCTGCACCCAAGGCCTCAGTGACACATGATTAATACATTTTTGGTGAAGTTGAGAAAGACATGGACTTGGACACTGAAGAAGAAGTCGAACTATCACACCAACCTCTTGCAGTGAGTGTCCCTGCACCTGCAAGTCTCCGGCAGGCTACCACATTGGTTCCATGCTGTGTGATATGATACGAATGTCAGATTTGGACATTGCACTCATGCAAAAAGTGTGTTTAGATACCTTTCCAGACCTCTGTTGTTATGCTTCATTCGTTAACCCACTGACAATGACCGTAGCAGTATAGCAACACTGGTATGAGACAGCATAGGGGCTAACAAGGCGATGTACTTGCTTTCCGCAAGAGAGTGGCAGTGACCACCAAGGTATTTGGATTATATGCATCTATTCCCCCTCTGACATGTACAAGAGACATAATCAGTCTCTTCAGAGGAGATAATGCCTGCCTTCCTGCAATGCTATGACAACTGCATCCTTGGTGGGGACTTCAACAGCGTGTTTCATTCGAATGATCAGTATCTCAATCACACCACATGTCCTGCACTTCATCTGTTGTTGCAAGACACTTGCAAAAGGGTGGATGACGACCGCCCCAGATACACAAACATCACCAATCACTCAGCGAGTGACCTCGACCACATTTCTGTCTCCCCTGATCTAGCAGCAATGACGACAGATGCAGAAAGATGGCCATTAGTCTTTACCAGGCAGGGTGCATGCATCTGCACTGTTTGCCCCCATCATTAGAAGGTATGGGGCAGACATGGATGCTGGAAAATTAATGTAGCGCAGCTTCAGGAGCCAGAATTCCGTCGACTCATGATAGACATGTCAACTGCCTACGAAGATAGACTGCTGAGATATCCTTCCACGCTGAACTGGTGGCTCAAATGAGCCAAACCAGCACTCCAGCACGTTATGAGCCAGTATTATAGAGAACTGTCCCTTTGGTATTGCCACACATATAACATTACTTTATGTTACTCTGAGAACTCATGGGAAGCCCACTAGTGCGTTATATCCAGTATTATAGAGAACTGTCCCTTTTGGTATTGCCACACACACAACATTACTTTATGTTACTCTGACAAGTCATGGGAAACCCACTATCCCACGAGTGACAAGTGGAATTTCGTCACATCAAGGTGGAAATCATCTCACGTCTGCATCATCAGTAGCAGCACAAAGCTGTTTCTGGGACACTTTCTGTATCACATTAATTATGCAAATTAAGTAATGAATCAATTAATTAACCCAGCCCCTGATCACATCTTGGGTTTTACCCAGCTGGCATATGGGTCATTTCTCCCTCCCCTCTACCCTCCTCCCAATCCCCACCCCTCCCCTCCCCCACCCCTACCCCAGGAAATTTCAGGAGATTCAAACATATTGGTTCAGAGACCAGCTGACTTAATTCACAACACCCTCACCACCACCAGAGGGCGTTGTTAGCCTTCCCCACTCCCATCTCCCCACTTTTGAGGGAGTTTCAGTTTGTGCTGCCTGATAGGATGGACTCAAGTATCTATTTTGTTTGCAGTGTGGAATATCGTTTATTTAGTTACCATTGCTTGCGCACCAGAGAATAGCTCCATCCAGTTACGTCAGTAACTACTGGATGTGGAGAGGATATTTTCGTTATTAGTCCAGCACTAGAGAGTTTTTCAACCAGTCTAGCCAACAGCCCTATATGGTATGGATCGATAATAATAATAGGACAGCAAGCTAACACTGAAGTACATGGGAGTAGCCTCCTGGCAGTCTACATGTCAATAGCTGCTGGGAGGAACATAAGGATGGGTAATAGCATTACAACAGCGATGCACTGTCCCACTGTAACTATAAATCCCTGCCCCTACATATGGGACTCATGTTCCAACATCATTTGGAAATGAAACACACTTATATCTATTTACGAGTCACAAGCCCCATCCTAGCGAATAGAAATATGGGAAATATACCATACAATATTTTTATGGGTGTTGTGCTCCTTATCTTACTTGAACACGGTGCCTCAAGACAAAAAACAACCCCTCCAGCCAAATCCAGTATATCTCAACACTATGTACTGAGTCTATTGTGTACCTGACGAGCTGACCAGTCAGGAAGCTGGTGCTCATGATGGCCTTTAGGTGCGACTTCTGGTCACTGGCCCACTTGTGACCACTCCTGCCACTGGCCTTCACCAACATCCCCACCCCTACCACCCACTCACATGTGAACAGCTGACACCCTCACCTCTGGGTTGCGAACTTCTGCCAGCTATTAATGATTCTAAACTCACAAAAGTTGTCCTACACTTTTCAGAAGGACTGGCCGTTTAAATATTGCTGAGGTAAATATCTGGATATTTAACAATATGCATCCTCTCATCTCCCTGCAAACCGAAAGGTTCTGAGATACGTTTTCGGAGTATCCCAGAAGCTGATCCTGTGAGCAATAGCAGTGTCCCAAACGTGTACGAGTCTGCAGACCTAGGTTTTCATCAGAATACAGCCCTATAGAAGCGTGTGTATTGGTTCCAGCCAAATTAGTGGGGAGATGCATGGAGATTTCAATTGGCATGTTCCTCTCAATGAACTCATTTGAGAACTGACATCTGAATTTGACTGCTGCCGCCAACATGTATTTCGCCTACAGACAATTAAGATAAGATACGAGATATTAGCGCTCTTGCAGAGATATGCAGACAGTCTTTTTCTCCCTAGCTCTCTGTGTGAATGTAATAGGAAAAGAAATGATTAGTAGTGGTACAGGATACCCTCCGCCACGCACCGTAAGATGCCATGCTGGATATGCACATAGATACAGACGTAAATTTATTCTATGCAGTCACTTCACAAGATGTATTCCAGAGGTTGTAATATGTTTGCCCAAAATAGTTTGAAGAAATAGTGTAGAGCTCACCTCTCAACTCCCATTTCATCAGTGTGTCACTTTCCTGCTGTGTTTCACGAATTCTCGAGTCTTCGATACATAACAGTTGAATCCACCTCATTTCAACAAGTAGAAGATGCACCCCATCAAGTTACAAACCCCCACTGATTATCTCTAAATCCCGTCACATCCCGACAACACTGTTCCGTTAGTTAGAAGGCCATCTAGTCTTCCGCCCATCACTGATTAGGTAGAGAGCTATCACAGCGAGTAAAATAGCAGACTAACGAACAGGAGGAAATTCACGACCATGCAGAATATACATGGACTGCAGAAAGAAATTCAGGAGCATGACACAATTCATCGATATCGAATGACTGTCTGTAAATATCCTCCTGTACACGACCTAATTTGCTTTATTGTATTCCTATGATTAGTATGTTAGAAGTACAACAATGTAATGGTGTCTGTATTTGTAACATCCAATGGAGAAAAGCTACAAACTATAAAAAATTTACTGACGTCACCTGGTAGAGAACTCAATATTATTTTACCACATCTCTGTCTTCTGATATATCAGAAACAAATACTGTCTGCATGTTGACATCGACAATATGTAGTGATCCCATTAAATATACATGTATTAGCCCACTGGAGCAAGTGGCCAATGATCAAAGTAGCATCCATGGACATGGGTAAAGTTTTGTCACCTGTAATGGAGGAAGACCATATCCCTCAGACTATCTATCACAAGGAGAGGGTTCTTGTATTGTTCATAAACAGTTCGAAACATTGGTTTTTGCTCTAACACATCGAAGCAGTATATTATTACAGCAGTGGACACAGCCATACATTTTGTTTTTCTGCCATGACTTCGAGGTCTGTGTGAGGTGCTGAACTGACATCGACATTTTTCAATACATTGGCTCTCAAGGAAATTGAAACATCATATGATGTAAACACTGCTGCTCCCACAATACAAATGATGGTTGAAGTAAAAGACACAAACGGTTTTTCTTAATGACAAACATATGAAAGATATTGCAACATATGGAAACTGGAAGCATTTTCGATATTGTGGAGCATTTCGAATCAGCTGTCTGAAAGTGACGAAATTTTAATCTCATCTTCGACTGTAACAGAGCAGCAGATGTCTCGGTGGTCTGTTTTCGAAGAGACCCATAGCGTTGATTCTTCACACTGGTGGTGCATATTTCACCCATGTATATGATCGCAGTTTTGGTGTCGTCGGTGGTAGACATCCAGACCCCCAGATTCTGACAGTGCATGTTTCTTTTTTATAACTTACAATGCATGACCACTTATAGAACAATCGAGTATTCTGCAGGACTTAAATCCACAAAGCACAGATAGTACGTACCATCAGTTGTCAACCCCATTGGTGGAGGAATGGAATGACTTACATAAACCCATACAATGTATGTGCCCTCATCCCTCCAAATTTTTAACGTTCTTTCTTCAGTTTTACATATTCTCTGTCAGTTTCGCAATTTAACTGGTTTTTCTGTGATTTTGACACATTTTACCGAATTACTAAAGGTGCAAACTACCACTCTCGATGACTTGTCATGTCAGCATTGTATCAGTCTCCTGATGTTATCAGTCCATGTCACTGCAGCATGGTTCCCAACTTCTGTATCATTACCAAACCACCCCCTATTACTTTGCGAGGATCATATACATGTAGACATGCTGTGAACACTATTACACTGCCTGCATCACGTGACACAGATACTGTTTCTTAGTGTTGGGAATCGGCATCATCAAAGACCAGGTGCAAAAACTACATTGCTTAGCCGAAACACTTTACTATCCTACTACATTCTCATATGTCATGAAGTAATGGAGTTGGCTGAGTACATAACTGCTGTTCAGTGAAGAATGTTCTGCATCAGTCTTACTCATGGCATCCATCCAAGTGCACAATATCTCTCCAGATGCGTGCATGTCAAGGACGTTAGCACCATTTATCAGTGTATAGTAGACATGAGAGTGCTGTGATGGTACACCAGATGGTTATGAAGAAACGTGTGATTTATATATGAAAGAGCGCCATATGGGTGGAGACTGAAACTTTCGTGTAAATCAGCTGTGCTATCAATTCTGGAGTATTGTTCTAGTGTCTGGAGTCAGTATCAGGAAGGTATCATCAAGAGAAAAATCATTGTATAACATAAACACATGCACTCCTAAGGCTAAACAGCTAGGCACTTAAACACACAATAACGTTAAGGTCATGTGTTTTTCGAAATATTAGTCTTGGAGAATGCAACATTCTAAAACCTGTAATGCAGGACATATACATCCATTATGTGACAAACATCCACCCTGCAGGTTTTCTGTCCCACTCACTATGGTGACAGACTTAAAGATGATAACAAAAAAAACATAGATTTTTTATGAATACACAGTATAACATTCCAGAGATGTATCGTGCCCTTCGTTCAAACCAGACTACAATTCAGAAACCATGCAATGCTCACATCAGTCCTCTAAAATGTCATCAGCAAAGAAAAATGCGTCTTATGAGGAAATAGACAAATGCATAGCAGTGGCATTTGACATGTGAAAGTACACACCATGATGCACTAACTCCATGAACAGTACAGCTGTCAAGAAAATTCACACACAGGGTTTGCAGTACCTCACAAACCTATGTCACTGACTTAGAATCAAAGTAGTTATAAAACTGACCGTTGAATCATGTCGGAAATGTGACTGGTAACTCTTCCTCCATATAAAGGAAGGGGCCAAAACATGTTTTCCATCAGTATGGTGTACATGCTGCACTAACTGAATGAACAGAACACCCTGTCTTCCACACACACACACACACACACACACACACACACACACATACACACACACACACATATGTATATATATATATATATATATATATATATATATATATATATATATGTATATGTATACAAAAACCTGTCAACCAAATGTATACACAGTCTCCAGTAACTCACAAACACCTGTCAGTGAGTTAGAATCAAAGTAGCTGTGAAATCAGTGACTCGATTCATGTCCAAAATGTGACCAGGAAATTGTGTGCCTCGCATGCATCTTTCTTTGTCTAAAGGAGGGTATCAAATTAGGTTTTCCATCAGTTTGGCGGACATGTTTCATGTTGGAAGTCCTTTTTTGGCTGTGGTATGGACAAGATTGCAATTAATTATTGCAGGTAGATAGCATTCTAATTCACCCCCATAACACCTTTCTAGGAAATCATCCGAGACAGCAGTCAAATCCTTCCATCTGGAGCTCAGTCATGCATAAGCCACACATTTCTTCTTAACCATCTGTTACACCACTGCAACACTCTCATATCTACCATACACCAGTAAGAGGTTGTAACCTCCTTGACATGCACACATCTCGAGAGATCTTGTGCACTTGGATGGGGACCTTGAGTAAGACTGGTGTAGAACAGTCTTCACTGAATATCAGTTACAGACTCAGCTCGCTTTGCTCCTTCACGACATGTGGAATGTAGTGGGTATAGTACCCTCAAACTTCTGGTCAGTTGTAGATTAAATCAGGATGTCTACCATCTGGGACATCAAAACAATGCTCAAATACCTGGATGCAAAAACGGAACATCGAGACATTGGCTGCTCCATCGCTGTGGAAGCTGAGATTAAATGTAGAAGTCCTCACCTTCAGACAGCTGATTGGAAACGCTCCACAATGCCCTGAACTCTTTCAGTTTCCATATATTTCAACATATTACTCATTCTTGCCAATAATAAAAACCATCTCTGTCTTTCATTTGAAACATCCTTTGTGTTGTGGGAGCAGCATCGTTTACATCGTGTGATGTTTCATTTTCCTTGAGAGCCAATGGATTGAAACATGTTGATGTCAGTTCAGCACCTGACACATACCTCGAAGTCATGGTAGAAAAACAAAATGTATAGCTGTGTACACAGCTGTAATAATACACTGCTTCGATGTGTTAAAGCAAAAATCAATGTATCAAACTGCTTATGAAACAACGCAAGAACCCTCTCCTTATGACTGATAGTCTGCAGGATATGGTCTTCCTCCTGTACAGGCGACAAAACTTTACACAAGTCCACTGAAGCAACTTCAATCACTGGTTGCCAGACCCAGTATGCCAATACTTGTATATTTAATGGAGGAACCACATATTGCCGATCTCAACATGCAGATGATATTTGTTTCCAATGTATTAGAAGACAGAGACGTGGTAAAAACCAGGTGACATGAGTAAAGTTTTTGTAGTTTGTAGTTTTACTCCACTGGATGTTACAAAAATAACGATGATATATATATATATATATATATATATATATATATATATATATATATATATATATATACTGTGCTGTCAACGAAGACTCAAACACCATTACACTGTCGTATTTCTAACGTGGTATAATCATAGGAATACGATAAAGGAGATTAGGTCGTGTACAGGATATTTATAGACAGTCATTCGATATCAATGAATTGTAGGTGTTATGCTTCTGAATTTCTTTGTGCAGTCCTTGTATACTCTGCATGGTTGTGAATTTCCTCCTGTCGTTAGTGTGCTATTTTTCTCGTTGTGATACCTGTTTACCTAGTCAGTGATGGGTGGACGTCTAGGCAGCCATCTAAGTACTGGAACAGTACTATCGGAATGTATGGGATTTCGAGATAATAAGCAGGTACCTATAACTTGGCAGTTGTCGAAATGAGGTGGATTCAATTGCTATACATCGAAGACTGGAGAATTTGTGTGACTACAGCAGGTTAAGTGATACTCTGACGAAATGGGATTTGAGAGGTGAGCTCTATACCGTTTCTTCTAATAATTTTGGGCAAACATATTACAACCTCTCAAATACGTCTCACGAAGTGACTGCAGTGAGAATATCAGGGGCTAATGTGAAGGTTTCTACAGAGGGGCAACCAGCAGCAGAAGTTCCGTGTTTTTGTTTTCTCGATAAATAAGGGACAACATTCTTCCATCACATTTGTGTGCCTGTAAATGGGTGGACTGACATCTTGATAGGAAGACTAAATTTGCGTCTATATCTTACAGTGCTTGGCGGAGGGTATCCTGTACCACTACAAGTCATTTCCTTTCCTATTCCACTCACAGAGAGAGCTAAGGAGAAAAAGACTGTCTATATGCCTCTGATTGAGCACTAAATTCTCATGTCTTATCTTCACTGTCTGTATATGAAATGCCTGTTGGCGGAATGCATGTTGGCGGCCGCAGAATCCTTCTGCAGTCAGCTTGAAATGTCGGTTCTCAGTTGTGTTCCTTGAAAAGAACATTCCCTCCAGGGATTCCCATTTGAGTTCTCGAAGCATCTGCCACCTAATTTGGCTGGGGCCAATAGGAACGCTTCTATAGGGCTGTATTCTGAGGAAAACCTAGGTCTGCAGCCTCGTACACATTTGGGAAGTGGTGTTCAGCAGACACATTTTGGTTAGCCTTTCTGGGATGTTTCGAAAAAATATCTCAGGAAGTTTCAGTTTGCAGGAGGGATGAGACAAAGCATATTGTTCAATATCCCGGTATTTACCCCAGCCTGTTCAAGCACTCAGTTCTTCTGAGAAGTGTAGGACAATTTTTGTAAGTCTGGAATCATTAACAGCTGACTGGCTTGGGAAGCAGTGGGTTGTCAGCTAGTAGTGGCACAGACTTGACGTGTGGGTGTAGGTTCACAACTCGGTGGTGGGGGTGGCAGCTGTTCACTTGCGACGGCGGGGACAGGGACTGTGGTGGAGTAATATTGGGGGTGGAGAGGCGAGTGGAACATCCTAACAACCCCATGGACTGATGGGTCTCAACAGGATTAATTCGGAAGTAGTATACCAGAATTCTAAGTGATTACTTCCACCAGCATGACAATGCAACTGAGAGACACAACGCAATTAGCATTGCATGTCTTCAGCTATTTAATGACGGTTACACCAATTTTGGTATCAGAGGAAGTGGCTACCCAGCCGTCTGTAATGGTTGCCTGACGAGTGGGATCCATTTGCAGGGAAAAAAAAGGTTCTCAGCATGCAGAGGAACTCTCATAAACAATATTCCTCACTGTGTACAAAACAAAGACTTACTTTCATCCTATCTGACAGCTCAGCACAGAGCTCCCTCACAAGTGCAGGAGGAGAGATAGGGATGGGATATAGAGGAGTGGGAAGGGCTAACAGTACACGGTGGTGGTGGCGGCGGTGGTGTTCTTGTAAACTATGTCAGTTGGCCTCTGAACTTCAAGATTAACACAGAATATTTTATATTCCCACCAATAAATTCGAATTTGCCGCCATTTCCAGGAGTGGTGGGGTGCGGTGGAGGACTTGGGGGAGAGGATGGAGGAGGGGAGGGGGGAGGGACGCACATGCTGGCCATGGACAATCCTTATCATTATCAGGTGGTTGGGGTAATTAATTAATAAATTAATTATTTTGCATAATTAATTTGATTTCATGTTGATATCAAAAGTATCCCAGAAACAGCTGTATCCTACTGCTAGGTTCATCTCAAAGATGTCGCTGTGCGAGCAAGATTTCAAGATCAGGTTGGCAGTGAACCTCCATCTATGCACCATGTTGTCTGTGAACTGAAGCAGCGATGACGAAAGATGATACACGTTCTTGACATGCGAGAGGTCGCCATTTGAGTATGCACATTTTGTGAATACATTTGTCGACCACTACCGACAGTTTTACCGTGAGGACCATTATGATGCTGCAGCTTTTGCTGAAGTGTCACAGTCGCTATCTTGTACCGTGAATGCCCTGGCAGCAGACTCTCTTACACTGCCATTACCTGCACAAATGTCAAGGAAGCCATAGCAAGGGGTGCACGCAACAAGTCCACTGGTTCTACCAGGCCCTCGATTTAACATGAATTGATGACACCCACTGTCCCACTACCTCCGTCCTTTGTTGATGGTCTGGTAATGCCAGTTACCAAGCCAACAGGGAGACGAGAGGTTGAGCATTACCGCCCACTGACGTTGCTCAATAGCGACTTTGCGATCTTCACAAAATTTCTGGCAGTGCGCCTGAAGAGCATCTTGTCCCAAGTACTATCTGCAGAACAAAGTCCTTGGATGGAGCTAATAATATGCAGACGGTGCATGGTGACTATTGGGATGTGATGGCCCTCGCAGCAGCTTGTTCCCTTCAAGTTGTTCTGATCATGGTCGACTTCTACAGGTTGGGGCACGATTTCTTTGCAGCGGTGATGGCCAGCATGGCTTTCTACCAGCCTTTATCAGTGTCATTCTCCGATTTCTCCTTTGTGCACCATCTAAAGTGCTAGTTGATGGACATGTGGTGGGGCCCCCTGTCAGTTTTGTGTCTCGTCCATCATGGTTGCCTGCTCTCAATGATCTTACATGCAGTTGCTCTTGAAACACTTCTCTACAGACTGAAGCACGCTCTGTCACCAATAACATTGTGAGGGTACACATTTCATTGCATGGCAAAAGCGGATGTTCTGGTCGTTCTAGTCCAATTGGGCTACGAGGTGAAGTCAGCACTGGAATGGGTTTTGTGATATGGGAGGGGGTAGTCGTATGAACAGAGACAAGCCTGGGATGATGAATATTGGTAGAGCAGTAGGGCAGTGTAGCACCCCTGCAGTTGACGGACAAGCTTAAATGTCTGGTGAACCTCTTACTTGCAATGTCTACTGCACAGCACTGATTGGTTATAGATGCATTCTACTGGCAGTCTGAACGTGAGTCAGGTGGCGCTTGTTAAGAGCAATGGACATACTCCAAAGACTCACTTTCATGGCATGCACTTGGCTCCCATTTTCCTGACAACACGACTACAGCACCATTCGAGTGTTTCGTCAGTGCTGGACGTATCCTCCAGATTGGTATGACTATCTCTCTCTCTCTCTCTCTCTCTCTCTCTCTCTCTCTCTCTCTCTCTCTCTCTCTCTTCACACGCGATTGTAGTTTGGCATTTGACAAGTCTATGCACGGGCAGCAGCACCATATGTCAGCACAGTGGTTAAGGTGTGGACTCACCGACGCAGTGACGTCACTGGTCTCCTGATTGAAGCACTGAAACCTGTGTTCCGCCTTCCGCCCATTGCCGTTGCAGAAATCGCGCCATTCCCGCACACATCATCTTTGAATACAGCTAGATGTATACTGACTTCCCCAGCAGTATAGTATCATCGGCGAGGGAAATGTATCATATAATGATGAGGAACCATGCCCAGCCTGTGATGTGGCGCGCCATCCAACGTGGCTCTCTCGGGTCGGGGGTGCGTGCCTCCTGGCACCATCTCGTTTTCGAGAAAAACGAGGCGCAGATTCCACTGCACAATATCGGCACGACTGACTCCTCACTCTGCACTCACAAGGGAACCTCCCCATCGTGTGAGCTCAGGAGCGCCGTGGTCCCGTGGTGCCGGCACGTAAGCTCAGCGTGTTCGGTCAGAGGGCTGCTCGCCCTCTAATAAAAAGACTGAGTAAGAGAATTAACGTTCAACTTGAACGGATGTCTTGTGACGTCCGCCCAGACCAAACGCAACGAACAATGCCGAACAAAATGAGAAAAAAAAGTAGTTAGCGTGAGCAGCTGCGGAACGAGAGGTCCTTGGTTCAAGTCTTCTCTCGAGTGAAAAATTTATTTTCAGACAATTATTATCTGTCCGTCCGTCCGTCCGATGCGAGGTAACTGCGCCGTAGTATGGGGACGCTACACCTAAACAAACATCGAAACACACATTTTTGGAAGTGATTATCACATCCACAAGAAAACCTAAATCGGGCAAGGTAGAAGAATCTTTTTACCCATTCGCCAAGTGTACAAGTTAGGTGGGTCGACAACATATTCCTGTCATGTGACGCACGTGCCGTCACCATTGTCGTATAGAATATATCAGACGTGTTTTCCTGTGGAGGAATCAGTTGACCTATGACCTCACGATCAAATGTTTTCGGTTCCCATTGGAGAGGCACGTCCTTTCGTCTACTAATCGCATGGTTTTGCGGTGCGGTCGCAAATCACAGACACTAAACTTATTACAGTGAACAGAGACGTCAATGAACGAACGGACAGATCATAACTTTGCGAAAATAAAAAAAGTAAACTTTTCACTCGAGGGAAGACTTGAACCAAAGACCTGTCTTTCTGCTATTCCTCACACTAACCACGGGACCACGGTGCTAATGAGCTCACATTATCTTTGATGTTGCCTGTCTTTCACATGGACTAATCAGTTTGTACATTTTGCTTATTTTTTTCATAGTTCCACACAACTTCTTCCTGTTTTCTCGATTGATCTGTATTCAGTTTTTCAAGGCCTATCCACTGTGCCAACTTATAACTAAATCTGAGAGGGGTGCGATGGGGAGGTTCCCTTGTCAGTGTCGCCTCATGGACACAGACGAACATCGCCCAGTGTGCTAGCCTCAGAAGACGTGTGTCTGCTGGTACGGAGGATGCTTGCCTTTTACCTTCGAACAGCGGCACACATAATCGAGCTACGGATGTTACTATATGCGGGGGACACGTATTATCCACCCATGAAGGCCAACGCTCTGACTTAGATCAAAAGACTACAAGGACTATCAGTTTACCATCTTTTCAGAATGAGTACAAAGGACTTGTTCGACTATTGAGAATTCTTACAGGAATGACGTGACTCTTTGATTTCACTTTCACGATACAGTCAGCTTTTTGCCAATGATTTGGGTAGTCTTTTTACGGATCCTTTGCCCCCCGACAGGCGAAGATGGCATGATGCTGCTCTTGCTATGGACCCTGACATGCAATACGGAAGTGCGAATGTAGTGGCCGAGAAGACGTGCCCAGTTCGTCACGCGCCAACCATGCGCCAGGGATCTACTGCTCGTTTATTCTCTTCATTGTGATGTTTTTCTTTTGCATGAGGGTCTCTTACGCATTTTGTTTGTACAGATCCAAAAAAATAAAAAAAACACTGTTAATGGTACAACATCTCAGTGACCTGATTATATAACTTTGATTTTCTTCTTCTTACTTACGGCCTGCCTAATGTATAGATGATTATTATAGAAGAGCATTTATACATATATTTTCTTAGTGGTTTCGATGCACGATGGCAGCGGCTGTTATACAAGCTATGTTATAAAAGTCTTCCAATGAAAATAAAGAAATTAAAAAAGGAGGTTAGGGCGACCAAGAAAGTTTTAACAGTGGTAAGGCTACTGCTCGCGGTAAGCGAGAGAAAAAGAGAGAAAAAATTGAAAAAATAAAACGTAAAATGGATTTAAAAAAATAAAATGATATGGTTGGGGCGACCGCTCGCCATAAGCGGGAAATCCTGGCTGGAGTCCCGGTCCGGCACAACTCTTCGCCTGCCTCAAACAGCTGACGTCAATCAGGATTGATAAAATGTGAATGTTTCGTAAAATTTTACCCACGTTGACTACACAAACACAGTTTTATTGAAACCTACGTATGTATCGCACAAGTTTAGGCATTACGTTACTTGCGTCGGTGACTACGGCCGTCGTGTCCATTGTCATTCGTCTCCCTACCATGTCATCCTTTGTGTTGTGTGCAGCTACAATCCGTAGCATTAAACCTAACAAATGAACCTATAAAGTGGGACACAAGAACCCTACATACATCTATCTAAATCTACATCTACACTCCTCAAGCCACCTGGCGGTGTGTGGCGGAGGGTACCTTGGGTACCTCTATCGGTTCTTCTTTCTATTCCAGTCTCGTATTGTTGGCTCTGAGCAGTATGGGACTTAACATCTGAGGTCATCAGTCCCCTAGAACTCAGAACTAATTAAACCTAAATAACCTAAGGACATCACACACATCCATGCCCGAGGCAGGATTCGAACCTGCGACCGTAGCGGTCGTGCGGTTCCAGACTAAAGCGCCTAGAACCGCTCGGCCACTCCGGCCGGCCTCTCGTATTGTTCGTGGAATGAAAGATTGTCGGTATGCCTCTGTGTGGGCTCTTCTCTCTGATCTTATCCTCATGGTCTCTTCGCGAGATATACGTAGGAGGGAGCAATATACTGCTTGACTCCCTCATGAATGTATGTTCTGGGAACTTCAACAAAAGCCAGTACCGAGCTACTGAGCGTCTCTCTTGCAGAGTCTTCCACAGGAATTTATCTAACATCTCCGTAACGCTTTCGCGATTACTAAAGGATCCCGTAACGAAGCGCTCTGTTCTCCGCTGGATCTTCTATATCTCTTCTATCAACCCTACCTGGTTCGGATCTCAATGGTATAAGTTACATCTGTGGTGTGAAACGGCATCAGACATTTGTAAGTACGTGTATGTTAACGGATTCTAATGTTTGTTGTTCACATTAATGTTGTCCCTCCCCAACCCATTACATTTTCCAGATGCATTGTGGTGTTGATAATGGCAGGAGATTAAAGCCGATATCAGAGTAGCCAAATAAATCTTCTATAGCCATAAGTGGAAAATGGGCGTACTTTAAAGGTTTCCTAGTTTGAGGTGCTTTGGAACAGTCAGACCACTTCCTTAGACAACAACGCTGATTACTCTTTTGTTGTAAGTTATGGTCTCCTGCCAGTAACTTCTAATGGGAAGAGAGAAAAGGTTGCAGTTTAACAGCTTATCTACATGTTCAAGCGAGTTAGGATTTTTATTTTGTCACAGAAAATTTTGCCACAAGAGGATTCACATTTATTTCATTCATGTCAAAAATTTATTTATTGAACATTGTGAAAACTGTGTGAAGTGAAACAGTAGTCAAAATGATATAGAGAAAAAAAACTGGACACGTGACCTGCCTGGAATCGCGGGAGTTTGTGATCTATTATTTCGGGGGAATTTTATTTGATTGGAACAACTGATCTATATCCAACAAAGCTCTTTTGTGATGTATTTCTTCAGAAAAGACACTGAAATTGGACTTGATTTCTGGCCTTTTTTAACACAGTTCACTTATGACTTTACTAGTGCGCCTCAATTTAAAGTGTGTTCTACAGAAGCAATCAATGGAAACCTAAATACGCTGCTACATGCAAAATAGAAGTACATTAAGAAGAGTTAACGAGGGCACAGGCAGACATTAAGAAAAAACAAGATTGAGTCGGTCTGGGGTCCAAGTCGTAATTCCCAGGGAGTGTGGAGTTACCGTCCCTTCACAATGTCTTATTCATATTCGCGTCGCTGGGAGATTTTAATCGGTGGAGTGAAAGTAGCGACCCCTGAATTCCCTACGCCGAGGACCCCATTGGTAGTGGAAGAGAGGAGGGGCGTGGGGGGAGGGGGAGATGTGGAAGGAGAAAAGCGAGTTGACGCGGGACATTGTTCGCGGCGCTTTGTCAGCCGTTGTGACGTCAGCGCTATTCTGCCGGCGGCCGGGGCAGATGTCACCGCCAGAGATGGTCTGCGCCGTCGTTTGCCTCTCCGCGGAATGGCGTAGCGGCCGCTCAAGGATGATTCTATTAAGGCTGGCGGCTGGCTGCTCTGCCCTCTGAACCAGCTGGACCGTGTCTTGCAGAATACCTCCTGACAGCTCCTGACGACTTCCGACAGGGAAATCCACCACCATGCGTCGCGTCATGCAGACCACTTAATGAAAACACTGCGTTGCTGTTATCACACTGATCCTCCCCAGTCACAATGACGGAAAATGAATCTGTATCACAGTGAAACACTACTCTGGTATTTATAAAACTTTGTGGGGATGTTAATCACAGGCTGCAATTTAATGACTATACTCTCATTCCCCCCCCCCCCCCCCCCCCCCCTCCCCCATGAACCATGGATCTTGCCGTTGGTGAGGAGGCTTGCGTGCCTCAGTGATACAGATAGCCGTACTGTAGGTGTAACCACAACGGAGGGGTATCTGTTGAGAGGCCACACAAACGTGTGGTTCCTGTAGAGGGGCAGCAGCCTTTTCAGTAGTTGCAGGGGCAACAGTCTGGATGATCGACTGATCTGGCCTTGTAACACTAACCAAAACGGCCTTGCTGTGCTGGTACTGCGAACGGCTGAAAGCAAGGGGAAACTACAGCCGTAATTTTTCCCGAGGGCATGCAGCTTTACTGTGTGGTTAAATGATGATGGCGTCCTCGTGGGTAAAATATTCCGGAGGTAAAATAGTCCCCCATTCGGATCTCCGGGCGGGGACTACTCAAGAGGATGTTGTTATCAGGAGAAAAAAAACTGGCGTTCTACGGATCGGAGCGTGGAATGTCAGATCCCTTAATCGGGCAGGTAAGTTAGAAAATTTAAAAAGGGAAATGGATAGGTTAAAGTTAGATATAGTGGGAATTAGTGTAGTTCGGTGGCAGAAGGAACAAGACTTCTGGTCAGGTGACTAGGGGTTATAAACACAAAATCAAATTGGAGTAATGCCGGAGTAGGTTTAATAATGACTAGGAAAACAGGAATGCGGGTAAGCTACTACAAACAGCATAGTGAACGCATTATTGTGGGTAGCTTTGAGGGATGAAATAGTGAAAGCAGCAGAGGATCAAGTAGGTATAAAGACGAGGGCTAGTAGAAGTCCTTGGGTAACAGAAGAAATATTGAATTTAATTGATGAAAGGAGAAAATATAAAAATGCAGTAAATGAAGCAGGAAAAAAGGAATACAAACGTCTCAAAAATGAGATCGAGAGGAAGTGCAAAATGGCTAAGCAGGGATGGCTAGAGGACAAATGTAAGGATGTAGAGGCTTATCTCACTAGGGGTAAGATAATACTGCCTACAGGAAAATTAGAGAGACCTTTGGAGAAAGGAGAACCACTTGTATGAATATCAAGAGCTCAGCTGGAAACCCACTTCTAAGCAAAGAAGGGAAAGCAGAAAGGTGGAAGGAGTATATAGAGGGTCTATACAAGGGTGATGTACTTGAAGGCAATATTATGGAAATGGAAGAGGATGTAGACGAAGATGAAATGGGAGATGAGATACTGCGTGAAGAGTTTGACAGAGCACTGAAAGACTTGAGTCGAAAAAAGGCCCCGGGAGTAGACAACATTCCATTAGAACTACTAACTGCCTTGGGAAAGCCAGTCCTGACAAAATTCTACCATCTGGTGAGCAGGATATATGAGACAGGTGAAACACCCTCAGACTTCAAGAAGAATAAAATAATTCCAGTCCCAAAGAAAGCAGGTGTTGACAGATGCAAAAATTACCAAACTATCAGTTTAATAAGTCACGGCTGCAAAATACTAACGCGAATTCTTTACAGACGAATGGAAAAACTGGTAGAAGCCGACCTCGGGGAAGATCAGTTTGGATTCCGTAGAAAGATTGGAACACGTGAGGCAATACTGAACCTACGACTTATCTTAGAAGAGAGATTAAGGAAAGGCAAACCTACGTTTCTAGCATTTGTACACTTAGAGAAAGCTTTTGACAATGTTGACTGGAATACTCTCTTTCAAATTCTAAAGGTGGCAGGGGTAAAATACAAGGAGCGAAAGGCTATTTACAATTTGTACAGAAACCAGATGGCAGTTATAAGAGTCGAGGGACATGAAAGGGAAGCAGTGGTTGGCAAGTGAGTGAGACAGGATTGTAACCTCTCCCCGATGTTATTCAATCTGTATATTGAGCAAGCAGTAAAGGAAACAGAAGAAAAATTCGGAGAAGGTATTACAATCCATGGAGAAGAAATAAAAAACTTCGAGGTTCGCCGATGACATTGTAATTCTGTCAGAGACAGCAAAGGACTTGGAAGAGCAGTTGAACGGAATGGACAGTGTCTTGAAAGGAGGGTATAAGATGAACAACAAAAGCAAAAAGAGAATAATGGAATGTAGTCGAATTAACTCGGGTGATGCTGAAGTAATTAGATTAGGAAATGAGACATTTAAAGTAGTAAAGGAGTTTTGCTATTTGGGGAGGAAAATAACTGATGATGGTCAAAGTAGAGAGAATATAAAATGTAGACTGGCGATGGCAAGGAAAGCGTTTCTGAAGAAATTTCTTAACATCGAGTATAGATTTGTCAGGAAGTTGTTTCTGAAAGTATTTGTATGGAGTGTAGCCATGTATGGAAGTGAAACATGGACGATAAATAGTTTGGGCAATAAGAGAATAGAAGCTTTCAAAATGTGGTGCTACAGAAGAATGCTGAAGATTAGATGGGTAGATCACATAACTAATGAGGAGGTATTGAATAACATTGGGTAGAAGAGGAATTTGTGGCACAACTTGACTAGAAGAAGGGATCAGTTGGTAGGACATGTTCTGAGGCCTCAAGGGATCACTAGTTTAGTATTGGAGGGCAGCGTGGAAGGTAAAAATCGTAAAGGGAGACCAAGAGATGAATACGCTAAGCAGATTCGGAAGGAGTAGGGTGCAGTACGTACTGGGAGATGAAGCAGTTTGCATAGGATAGAGTAGCATGGAGAACTGCATCAATCCAGGACTGAAGACCACAACAACAACTCCCATTCCACTGAGAACTGACGACCATAATTAAAATGTGATCCCCACAGACACGAACACACATTGTAGTCGTTGTGGAATACAAGCAGACTACCTCGTAATGCCATCTTGTGGAATTCCTAGCCATGCAAGAAACGCATGTTGTGTCAACTTATGAAGGTTGCTGGCTAGAGTCTGTTCTCGACATATGCGTCTTTTCATCACATCCCCGACGTGCTCTGTGGATGACAAATGAGGGGAGCCTGCAGGTAAGACAAGGAACCGTACATTCTTCGAGGTGTTCGTGGTGTTAACAGTGGTGTGGAGGTCTTGCGTTGTACGGTTGGAAATTGTCATTTGGTGTGCTGGTCGTAAAGGATGTCAGTACAGCTCTTGCCACAACTGGCGAGCGTTCAGTCCCCCTTTAACAGTTAGCAAAAGAGTCCTGTTACCGTATCCAACAGCTTCCCACACCATGGTTCCAGGATCTGGAGAGGTAAGAGTCTAGAGACGTGCTGCTTTCTGTGACCCTTTACTAGGTTGTCCACGGCTACACTGGCGTCCATCTGTCCCCAACAAACAGAAGTGGCGCGTCATCGCCAAACGCCATGGAATGCCAGTCAGTGTCCCAGTTAACCTACACACCATGCAAGCCTCTGTTATCCGTGCTACCACGTCAGCGTTACACGACATATGACAACTCCAGATCTCAAACAATCAACCGATGATATGTTTGAACCGTTCATCGTGACGTTCTGACTACAAAGTCCACCTGCAATTCTGTCATCTTTCTATTTTTCAAAGATAGAAGCACAATCCTGTAATCTTCTCGTGCTATAGACCTTCTGCTTGGAACGGCGCCTACTTGCCCCATTGGATTCCTGAGATTACCTCGCCATCATTCGTTCTGCAGTGAGTGACACATGCCAATGATTCGACCTGTCTCTGTTTCCCAAAGATGGCGATAAGCAGAACATGCACGTCCTCCAGTTACGCTGTGTCATGATCTCCACTGGAAGAGATCTAGTAACGCTAGAGAGTCATCATAAACTTGCATCATTCTTCGTTTGTAGCAATGACTGTTTTCTTTACTGAATATATTCTCGGATGAGGAAGAGATTTTAATCAGCACACCACACAGACATGAAATTTCATAAGGAAAGTCATTTTCTTGCATAGCCTGTTCTCCTATTTGGAAACAAACACTTTATTTCATGAAACTTCCTGGCAGATTAAAACTGTGTGCCCGACCGAGACTCGAACTCGGGACCTTTGCCTTTCGCGGGCAAGTGCTCTACCAACTGAGCTACCGAAGCACGACTCACGTCCGGTGCGTGAGTCGTGCTTCGGTAGCTCAGTTGGTAGAGCACTTGCCCGCGAAAGGCAAAGGTCCCGAGTTCGAGTCTCGGTCGGGCACACAGTTTTAATCTGCCAGGAAGTTTCATATCAGCGCACACTCCGCTGCAGAGTGAAAATCTCATTCTGGAAACATCCCCCAGGCTGTGGCTGAGCCATGTCTCCGCAATATCCTTTCTTTCAGGAGTGCTAGTTCTGCATGTTTCGCAGGAGAGCTTCTGTAAAGTTTGGAAGGTAGGAGACGAGGTACTGGCAGAAGTGAGGCTGTGGGTACCGGACGTGAGTCGTGCTTCGGTAGCTCAGTTGGTAGAGCACTTGCCCGCGAAAGGCAAAGGTCCCGAGTTCGAGTCTCGGTCGGGCACACAGTTTTAATCTGCCAGGAAGTTTCATATCAGCGCACACTCCGCTGCAGAGTGAAAATCTCATTCTGGAAACATCCCCCAGGCTGTGGCTAAGCCATGTCTCCGCAATATCCTTTCTTTCAGGAGTGCTAGTTCTGCATGTTTTGCAGGAGAGCTTCTGTAAAGTTTGGAAGGTAGGAGACGAGGTACTGGCAGAAGTGAGGCTGTGGGTACCGGACGTGAGTCGTGCTTCGGTAGCTCAGTTGGTAGAGCACTTGCCCGCGAAAGGCAAAGGTCCCGAGTTCGAGTCTCGGTCGGGCACACAGTTTTAATCTGCCAGGAAGTTTCATATCAGCGCACACTCCGCTGCAGAGTGAAAATCTCATTCTGGAAACTTTATTTCATTATTCAGCAATTAGCTAATTTCACCCCCTTGGCCATTACATCACAATATAATTACTTTGTTCACGGTATCCTATATACCATAAATCATGGAGGAGGAAAGCAATATCTGATGCGCCCCATATAAGAATTTCTTACAGACGTAATAGCTACTGACTATCCCAGACGCGAAGTCCATAAGTAGAATGGGAAAAAATGCAGCTCTTGTGCAGTGTACTTAGCACTTTAATATACGTTAGCGCAACAACAGAAATGAAAAGGCACACAGCATGGAAATACCGCCGTATCAGTTAGGTAGCGCTCGGTTACGATGTTCTTCGTAAAACACCTTTCATTTCTATCAGTGTAATTTTGAGGTGATATTGAGTAATATTCGACAAGTACTTCATAAAATTTTGGCCCTATCGGAGACAGTCACTGTTAGTGCGTGTGTAATGGCACTTGCTAGATGTTTCCAAACAGGTATATGTAAGATAAAAAAGGAAGCGATGTGCTGTAGCAGACATGCTGTTAGAGGAGGGAGATGTTACTGTCATTTTCTTTAAGTCGGCAAAAAGGGAGAAGTCTGTGGTTTGTCTTGATGAGAACAGGACGCGAAAATTTTTATCGCTCTTCCTATTGTAACAGATTTGTTAACAGTATTGGATTTTGGGTTAATATAAATAACGTGAAGTGAATTACAATGCCTGTCTATTTGACAAACAGTTCATCTCACCGCATCAAAATATGAGTTTCTTTCATTAGACAACACGGGCAACAATTAGTGACTTCTACGGCGGCTGTATTCGACACGACCACCGCGCAGAAAAAAGAGGTAAAGTTTCCCACTGAAAAGAAAATACAGGTAAGAACATTCACTACTAAAGTTCCTAGAAAGTTAATTTCAGACATGTTTGATGGTGTCTGTTCGGCAGCCAGCTGTAAAACCACTTCATTCTATTTATGACTTCACACTTAAAAGTCAGAAAATATTTCCAGTTGAAAAATTCTAGTTCATTATCCAGCCAGTAGTAAAAAATAGAATATAATGCCCGTGTCTAATCAGAACACAACCGCAAAGCGCAGACGCGCGTATATTAACCCAGTCAATGAAGACCAAAAAGAGCGAATAGAAGAAAAATTAGTGTAATAGCAAATTTTTCACAGTTACAGGGGGGAGGGAATAGTGTGGTTAACAATACAGGGCGTGTTAATTTTCCACAAAGTTCACTAACACTACAGGAAATATTCAAAATGGTTCAAATGGCTCTGAGCACTATGGGACTTAACATCTGAGGTCATCAGTCCCCTAGAACTTAGAACTACTTAAACCTAACTAACCTAAGGACATCACACACATCCATGCCCGAGGCAGGATTCGAACCTGCGACCGTAGCGGTCGCTCGGTTCCAGGCTGTAGCGCCTAGAACCGCACGGCCACTAAAAAAAGTAATGCATTCAGGCACTTTACAGTAATTACTAATTTTATTTAGACAGAACTGGAGTGGAGTAGGAAATGGTCGTGACCGTTGTTTTGCGTATTGTGCTGCGTAGCAGGCATAAATGGTACAAATGGCTCTGAGCACTGTGGGACTTAACATCAGAAGTCATCAGTCCCCTAGAACTTAGAACTACTTAAACCTAACCAACCTAAGGACATCACACACATCCATGCCCGAGGCAGGATTCTAACCTGCGACCGTAGCAGCGGCGCGGTTCCGGATTGAAGCGCCTAGAACCGCTCGGCCACCAGCGGCCGGCCTAGTAGGCATACTTGATCAAATTCTTAAAATGTGGTGATGCAAACTGATAACGTAGACACTACTGAAGAGCAACAATACTTATCGCCTGCTAAACGTGAAATGACAAAGAACTGACGAAAATTGTATTACCTGACAACTTTCTGAAAAATATTTTAGATTGCTGAAACTTTTTTTTAATCGAAAGGCTGAAACACACATTTAGTTCCCGGTGGAAACCGAATTATATTAACGATCTTTTCGTCATAGTCCTAACGACAGAGGTTCAGTATGTTCAGGGTCGCCGAACCTTTTTTACAAGGCGTGTGCCAGTAAACAGCCCTTCTCTTAAACTTTTTGTGCTGGAGACGTTAAGCTCGATGGGCCCCTCTGTGCTCTTCGAAATTTGTGGGCTGTGTGCCGACACCAGGGTCCACTGCACTCTCTCCCTTCTTCTCGAACACGACACGTTACATTACTTAACACTCCACTACACACACAATTGCAGTCATTACACTTAACAGACACACTTACAGAGGCAGCTCTCACACTTCGCGGAGGAAAGGTTCCTACAGGCATGGAGGGTAGCGAAAACCTTTCCAATCAGGCAGCAGAATCTGCCCTTCAGGGTCTCCCAGGTTTTAGCCACTCTCTTGTTATTTTAATATTCAAGTAAAATACTGTTAATCTGATGTTAATAACAATTTATTTCCTCATGAATTCCGACTTGAGATAGCAAGGGTTGCATGACTTACGGTCTTGTTGTTCTAATGGATACCCACTGGACTCTGCTCCTGGTGGTCCTATCCCAGATTGTGGGGGGGAAGGGGGGGGACTATTACTCGTCCCAGTCCCACTGGTACGGCCACATATCCGCTGATCCTGTTGCCAAGTACGTAGTGACGGTCTTCAGCTGGGGCGCTGGGCCCACCACCTCCCCCTCCTAGCGGCGCAGAAGACACAGGCATTGGCTGCACACTGCACGCAGTCTGACCAGCAGCCGGGCAACAGGATTGGGCCACAAACTACCTTTTTATTTGTGTCATTGTCTTCCCTAATTCTAGTTTCATAGCTGTTAATGTGAAAACTAATTTCCATAATTTCCTTACGGACGGAGACAGGTCAGCGTTACAGATGGCAAACTGTAAACAAATTTTATCTCAATAACAGTAGGTACGCCATGATGGTACAAGATGTTAAAGCTGGGTGGCCAAAATCAAGCTGACCCTGCAGTTCTGACACGAAGAAATTTCTGTCACATGCCGTTAGCATTTGCATCTTGGAATGCTCCTCCCATACCCACTGTATCTGTCCTATTTCTAGATTACATTGTCACAATATTTTAGCCCCATTGTATAAGGAGTGGGGAGCGTATTGTAATCATTATAGCAATGAGCACAATCGCCTGTGACAAATTTGTAACACAAGAAATTCTAAAAAAATAAAAATACGGCCATTCTACTACAATGATATAGCACAGCTCAGTAAACTCAGAGTTCACTTTCTACTTCACTTAAGAGGACCAATTCAACCAGACCATTGTCAGATGCAATGTTACTCGCTGTATGGCATCTCCAGTGATAGTATGGCTCACTGACCACTCGGTTGTCAACTTCCGCAGGTTCTCAAAGAGCAGCCTCCACGGAGAGGAGAGAGAGGCAGACTACGACAACGCTAAGCCGCGCCAACAGCCGCAGCAGCCCAGCAACACCACTGGGGGACAGGTAGGAGCAGGCAGCGAGCGGTCGCTGCCGGTCATCGCAAACAGTCTCTGTAAAAACAGCTGTGAGAAGTGGTATGTGTGTGTCTGACAAATACACAACGACAAGCTGTTCGTTAGTGTTACTGTTGAACTCTTCAATTCGAAGATTGGTTTGGTGGAGTTATGCATGCTAGCCTATATTGGACCTGGTTCTTTGCTCTTGCGTAGCTATAGCGACCTACATTCATTTCAGTATGCTCGCTGTAGTCATGCCATACTCTCCCCCAACAATTTGAGTTCTCAACATTTCTTTTCCTTACCAAACTGACCAATCTTTGATACATCAGAGACCGTTAAATAAACCACTCCTTTAATTTAGTCAAGTTGCGCCACAGATTTCTTTTCTTCCAATTCCCTTCAGTAGCTCTTCATCAGCAATTCAGTAATTAACCGTTCAGCATTCTTCTTAGACCCCAATTTCAAAATCCTCTATTCTCTTCTCGTCTGAACTGTTCATCATCCACGTTTTACCTCTGCACAATGCTACACTCCAGTCGCAAAACTGAAATTTGTTGTGTGCCAGTATTCCCTCATGTAGCCCCTGTTTCATCCCTTAGCCTCACTGCTAGACAAATACCTTCCATTTTCCCTCATTTATTTAGTTCTGTGATAATTTATTATTTTAATAATGGCATGTCGGCGACAGGGTCAATTCAGCTACTGATCTATCAAAAATATAACGTATGTAACAGCCCTGTTTGTCTTACGATGGTAGAGTTTTAATTTGATGTTTCTGAAGCAAGGTCAGCTTTCAAACACTTGAATAAACTTTTCCAGCGATTTGCAGTTCATTTGCTTCATATTGCTCGCTACTGTGTCGCTACAAACATTTTTGCAAATAAATCCATCTAGATAGTGTAATATATTTACATTTATTAGAATTTTTCGGTTACTGTCAACACCAGGTTAAAAATTAGAACTCCCAAAAAATGTACAGATTGAGCTGCAATAAAGCCTTTGCCTAGGCAAGACGTCGTAATAACTGAAACTGTATTAAGCAATCCACATGGCTGTACCGGCTGAAAGCTACAGTGATTGCCGACTCAGTTGTCGATTTTTTTCGTTTGTTGATAACCAACAAAGAATGCCACACTACTGATATTTACTTGTATAACTGTACATATCGTTGATACACTTGCCCAAGCATGTCCATGCTGGTACGCTTGCTCATGCATGCGTCATTCAGAGTCAATCAAGCCTCAAGCAGTTCAGACAATCTGAATGAGCAAAATTAGCCTGCAGACGATCAAGTACACTCTCACAAAATGCTGTACCAAGCATACTTGTCAAGCTTGTAGTTGGTATGTGGACACCTAAGCAACTAGTGTCAGGCAGGAGTATATTGTACGCAGAGAGCTGCACAGAAACACAACCTCAATCATCCTGTGTCACAGCTGTCACCTTCAGACGGAGTGCTCTCCCGGCATGTCCCCCGCCACTGCCGCTACGAGCAGCAGCAGGTGATGCAGCTGACGGCCAACCAGAACCTGACTCAAGTCCATCGGACCACGCCATCTGCAGCTGCTGCCTTCTTCCACAGGTAAGCAATCCCACTATTCAACTTCCCAGGCGTCCCCAGTAACAGCACTGTGGAGTTTATAATCTCCTAGCTCCAATAATGGCGGAGTTACAGCCAAAGAGGTGTTTTTCCAGCCTCTGGTGTATAGGCTGCACTGCATGATAGGTGTGTTGTGTGGGAATAGTATTGGCCTACCTACACTATAGACCTGCTCTGCAGGGCAGCCTACATTTCAGTGTCAAAATCTGGTTTCCAACCCTCTGATGTATAGGTTGCCTGGCATGACAGGTTTGTTGTGGCGGCAGTATCTGCCTACCTTATCGATCTACTTAGCAGGGGCTACCTGTGCGGATGGGCACAGCTGGGGGAATATTTAGATGATAGAAGAGGGGATGGACAGATAGATGGCAGCAAGTGGTGATGGAGACAGAGTAGGTGTGGAAAATGGCAGGAGAATATGAAAAAGGACAGTGGGAGAAGAGATAGGCAGGAAAATGGCAGGAGAATATGGTGGTGGTGGTGGTTAGTGTTTAACGTCCCGTCGACAACGAGGTCATTAGAGACGGAGCGCAAGCTCGGGTTAGGGAAGGATTGGGAAGGAAATCGGCCGTGCCCTTTCAAAGGAACCATCCCGGCATTTGCCTGAAACGATTTAGGGAAATCACGGAAAACCTAAATCAGGATGGCCGGAGACGGGATTGAACCGTCGTCCTTCCGAATGCGAGTCCAGTGTGCTAACCACAGCGCCACCTCGCTCGGTAGGAGAATATGGAAAAGGACAGTGGGAGAAGAGATAGGCAGAGACAGACACAGAAGGGAAAGAAGAGGAAGTGGGCTAGGAGGGGAAGGAGGAGATGGACAGAGACCAGCAGGAGGAGATGATCAGAGAGGGAGGAGGAGGAGGGGGAGGAGGAGATGAGCAGAGAGGCGGAAGAGGGGATGGAAGAGAAAGGGACAAGGAGGTGATGGGCAGAGAAGTGGAAGAGGATAGTAGGGAAGAGAGGTGATGAGGAGGAGATGGATAGGAGGAGAAGGAGGTAGAGGTGGACCAAGATAGGGCCCTTGGAGAACTGGGCAACATATTTGTCGTACACATATACAAATGAAGCCACAGGCAAAAGGCTAGTTCATACAAAAAAAATATATTGTGTGTGTGTGTGTGTGTGTGTGTGTGTGTGTGTGTGTGTGTGTGTGTGTGTGTGTGTGTTCTACATCTCCTCCTAAGCCACTGGATCGATTACAACCAAATTTGTTTGCCATACTACTTATTGTCTGGGAAGAAGTACTGTCAGGTAAGAATTACTTAACTGCCATAGGGCTGGGATGGGAATGGGCATATTTGGTAACACTTGACCTCTATGGTACCCTGCATGATGAGTATGTCGTGCATGAAGTTTCCAATTGTGTTCAAGGGATTATACATCCACATAGGCATGACTGAGCAGTGTCAGGGGAAGAAGGAGATGTATAGGAGAGGTATAGGAGGCGGATAGAGAGAGGGAGAAGGAGAGATACAGAAGGGAGAGAAGGAGGTTGGCAGTCAGAGGGGAGAGGAAGATATGGATAAAAAGAGGGGTAGGAAGAGACTGACAGAGAGAGGAGGAAGAGAAGATGAACAGAGTTAGGTGAGAGGAGGAGGACACAGTCAAAGTCAGTGTGGGGGAGTAGGAGATGGACACAGAGGGGAGCAGGAGATGAAAAGACAGAGGGGGAGGAGGAGATGGACAGAGATAAGGTGGAGGAGGAAGTCACGGATAAAAGGTTAGTAATCTGTATTAACAAATATCTAAAATGGTCACCGCATCCCAGATAAAACTGACTTTCTAACAGCTCCCAGGGGCATCATACGTTAAATATTTCAGTGTTCCATATAATTATCAACTGAACTGAAAAATTTAAAATGCTGTCATAATCTTCTCATTAAGAGGTATAATCATACGTTAACGGTTTAATAAAATAGATATCAAAGCTACAAATTGTGTATATATGTCTCAAGATAGCACAACTAATAGTGTGGAAATTAGGCAGATTATTTTCACCAATATTTGAGAATGAGAGCCTTCTAACTAACTTTATACATCATTTCAAACATTTTAGAAACTTTTTCTCATTGGCACCTCACTCCCCCTCCCAAAAAATTATGTAAATTAAAAAAGTTTGTCGCTCTCTACACGATGTTACATTAAGGTACGTGAAGAATTAACTAGATTTTCCTAAAGCAGAACGCAACTTACTTTCACTACACTCATCCACACATCAGGCGTTTGAAACTGTTTTACACGTGAGAGTCCGATTATTTAAAAAACTGGAGTTGAATAAATATTGCATAAAGGACAGGTGGCGGTAATGTTTTACACTTATAATGACCACAGAAGGGTAATTTCCTTGAAGATGTGGCTCGCCTGATGCTGCTAAGTGTAACGCTCTTTGTAGTGTGCAATAGGTGTCTCGCTTGTTTTATTTGTGAAGCATCTTCAGCGGCCTGACATATTCGTTTATGTACATAAATTGGGTCGTATAATACTTGTAGTTTTTTTATTATTCTCTTGCTCTTATGTGGGAAACAACCTTATGTAGCATAAGTTTTGTGAGGTTGAATTACTATTTGTTTCTACTTATGATTTTTTTATCTTATTATTGCGTATGTGCCATCCTCGAGTTATACATAGTTGGTCTGCGCACTCAGGGTGTATCGTTTTCGGTGATTTACGAACTCATATCAACATAACACCTCACTTCCACTATTCACTGTAATTTGGTTTGTTGTCTTTACTGTATGGAGTGTTTCCAACTGTCACGCTGTGTTTCAGTTCGTCTCTTCTTTCTCCATTCTTTCCCACACCAAAACACACTGAACAGTGGAAATGAGATGGTAAGTCAAAATGTGTTCGTAAAACAACGAAAATCAGACGCCCTTGAAATCTCAGTGGACGCCCCAGGATACGAAAACTTAACAGGCGAGAGGAAGGTGCACGATTAGTTTACGGAAGGTTATTTGTTGCTTCACGATACTTGGTAATCCTTTATTTAATAAGATATACTTAAACAATAAGATTCAAGTCAATTTTAACTGTCATAGATTTGAGGACGGCGAACCAAGAGGATCAGACTTAAAGTTTTTTTCGTTTTTCAGAACAAGTAATACCTCTTTAAAATAACAAGTTTAACATTCATAAAAGTACAGCTCAAAAGCCGTATAGGCATACATAAGATTTCAACGAGGCAGATCTGACTTCACTACAATTACAGAAAGAGTATGAGGATAATAATTTGAAAACCACTCATTAGGTAGTAAACTTTAAACAAGAGAGGTGGCCCTTATTTAGAAAAATTTGTACAAGTTCAGGGTTATCATCAAAATACTTGAGGGCGCTAGCAATTTAGCAACTTTTCAAATAGGAAAGTAAGAGTATTCAGAATTTTACAAGTTCAGCATTTGCCAATATTTTGATATTTACACGTCCACCAATACACCAAATATTTGGAACACCCTAAGGGCACTAACAATTTTGGAACAAAAAGGAGAAAACGATTTTAAAATGTACAGCCATGTATATAAGTATTGTAAGATCTTCAAATCAAGAAGCAATGCAAGTCAATGCTTGGCTGACAGAGGCAAGACTTGACTAGGATTGTTTAGGGTAGCGGACACGTTGATTTAAACTCAAGTCTGAATTCCATAAAGATGAAGAACTTGACATATAGGGAGATGCCTTGGTAAGCGAGGAGGCCGCGCCGCCTCCGTGGCTACCGCAAGACGGGAGGCGGAAGACCACGCCGCACACACGTGCACAGCCGACGTGCACACAGCCGGTGAATCGGCGGGTAGTGGCTAACACGCCGGGGCCAACGGCTCCAACGCCACGAAACAACTCAGGAAGTTGGGGGCAAACAAATGGGTATACAATTCATGCAAGTCTCAGCATCAAATATAAGTATATTAACATGGCCCTACACAAGAATACCAAACGCAAACCCGGGCGCAGACACCGAACTAAATCTACGTGTTACACTGACTGCATAATTAAAACAAAGACTAACCGGTTAATCGTTTATCTATAATGACGAAACACAGGAACTAATTTGATTAATCAGCCAACTGTTAACAAGAAACAAACAAAAAATCACCCAGTAAGCTTAAAAGTAAGAAGAAATTCTTAAGCACTAATACCTAAGCACGAGGTCACAGCAGTAATAAAATATACAACAGTAAAACTATAAATTCCCTCTTTTTAAGAGAAGTGCTAGATCTCACAAAGACCTTCCAACGTGAGCCCAGAAAACAAGCCAACATTCATCGGGCCGCTGGCGTTTGCTTGTCACGACCATGCCCGATGTTACAATTCATGCTCAAATTGAGCAAGCGAGAACTTGCCGCCTTACAGGTCAGGCTCGATATTCGACCGCAGTGGTCACCTGGAAATATTACAACCAACTTAATTTCATACCCAAGCAATAATGACAATATTACCGAACTGCTGGACAGATTGCAATAAAAGGAAAATACAATTTAAATACACTCAAATACTGTATATCATGCGTAGGGAGCTTACAAAGGGGGGGGGGGGCGAATGTAGTGGCTTGAGTACGGAGTGACGGAGAATAGCAGGCAGACCACCCTAACGGGAGCAAGTCCAACACCGGAGCACAGGTGTCCAAATCCGCAAACAGAAGTACCTTACCACAAAATAAGGTAGGAGGGGCGACCAGGGAAAATCAACGTGTAATCGCGACGCGCACATCAGCAAACGGTCACTCCCAAAACCGGATAGTCAATCGGGTGCAACAGCACAGAGCCCGGTGCTCCACACAAGAACGCCCCGCCCACTTGGACGAGCGACCGCCGATCAGACACCGCAATCGCACGCTCACCGTTCGTCACCCGTTCCTCTCTCTCACTGCCCCTCCGTCCGTCAGTAACCTGCTTCCAATTCCCTCCAACCAAAGAGGCACCTACAAGACGACACAAACGCCGCCCAGTGGCGTGACAGGAAAAGGGATCGCGGCAATAAGCAACGATACAACAGCTCGGAAAACGACACGGCTCAATCCTCGACACCCAGACCAGCTAAGTACATGTCAAGGATGGACATATGCACTGATAAGGTCAAAATCATAAATCGAAACAGATTATTAAGTTAACCTCACGAAACTTGAACTACAAAAAGTTGTTTCTCATTTAACAACAAGAGAATAACAAATAATTGAAATGTAGTAACAGATTTGTAATTATTATACAACGCAGTATTACGTATTGTTGTTGTGGTCTTCAGTCCTGAGACTGGTTTGATGCAGCTCTCCATGCTACTCAATCCTGTGAAAGCTTCTTCATCTCCCAGTACCTACTGCAGCCTTCATCCTTCTGAATCTGCTTAGTGTAGTCATCTCTTGGTCTCCCTCTTCGATTTTTACCCTCCACGCTGCCCTCCAACACTAAATTGGTGATCCCTCGATGTCTCAGAACATGTCCTACAAACCGATCCCTTCTTCTAGTCAAGTTGTGCCACAACCTCCTCTTCTCCCCAATTCTATTCAAAACCTCCGCATTAGTTATGTGATCTATCCATCTAATCTTCAGCATTCTTCTGTAGCACCACAATTCGAAAGCTTCTATTCTCTTCTTGTCTAAAATATTTATCGTCCTCGTTTCACTTCCATGCATGGCTACACTCCATACAAATACTTTCAGAAACGACTTCCTGACACTTAAATCTATACTCAATGTTAATAAATTTCTCTTCTTCAGAAACGCTTTTCTTCCCATTGCCAGTCTACATTTTATATCCTCTCTACTTCGACCATCATCAGTAATTTTGCTCCCCAAATAGCAAAACTCCTTTAGTACTTTAAGTGTCTCATTTCCTAATCTAATTCCCTCAGCATCATCCGACTTAATTCGACTACATTCCATTATCCTCGTTTTGCTTTTGTTGATGTTCATCTTATACCCACCTTTCAAGGCACTGCCCATTCCGTTCAACTGCTCTTCCAAGACCTTTGCTGTCTCTGAGAGAATTACAATGTCATCGGCGAACCTCAAAGTTTTTATTTCTTCTCCGTGGATTTTAATACCTACTCCCGACTTTTCTTTTGTTTCCTTTATTGCTTGCTCAATATACAGATTGAATAACATCGGGGAATCGGGGTTAGGCTACAACCCTCTCTCATTCCCTTCCCAACCACTGCTTCCCTTTCATACCCCTCAACTCTTATAACTGCCGTATGGTTTCTGTACAAATTGTAAATAGCCTTTCGCTCCCTGTATTTGACCCCTGCCACCTTCAGAATTTGAAACAGAGTATTCGAATCAACATTGTCAAAAGCTTTCTCTAAGCCTACAAATGCTAGAAACGTAGGTTTGCCTTTCCTTAATCTTTCTTCTAAGATAAGTCGTAGGGTCAGTATTGCCTCACGTGTTCCAAGATTTCTACGGAATCCAAACTGATCTACCCCGAGGTCGGCTTCTATCAGTTTTTCCATTCGTCTGTAAGGAATTCGCGTTACTACTTTGTAGCTGTGTCTCATAAAACAGATAGTTCTGTAATTTTCACATCTGTCAACACCTGCTTTCTTTGGGATTGGAATTATTATATTCTTCTTGAAGTCTGAGGGTATTTCGCCTGACACATACATCTTGCTCACCAGATGGTAGAGTTTTGTCAGGACTGGCTCTCCCAAGGCTGTCAGTAGTTCCAATGGAATGTTGTCCACTACGGAAGCCTTGTTTCGACTCAGATCTTTCAGTGCTCTGTCAAACTCTTCACGCAGTATCATATCTCCCATTTCATCTTCATCTACATATTCCTCCATTTCCATAATATTGTGTTCAAGTACATCGCCCTTGTATAGACCCTCTATATAATCCTTCCACCTTTCTGCTTTCCCTTCTTTGCTTACAACTGTGTTTCCATCAAAGCTCTTGATATTCATACAAGTGGTTCTTCTTTCTCCAAAGGTCTCTATAATTTTCCTGTAGGCAGTATTATCTTACCCCTAGTGAGATAAGCCTCTACATCATTACATTTGTCCTCTAGCCATCCCTGCATAGCCATTTTGCACTTCTTGTCGATCTCATTATTGAGACATTTATATTCCTTTTTGCCTGCTTATTTACTCGATTTTTATACTTTCTCCTTTCATCAATTGAATTCAATATTTCTTCTGTTACCCAAGGGTTTCTACAAGCCCTTGTCTTTTTACCTATTTGATCCTCTGCTGCCTTCACTATTGCATCCCTCAAAGCTACCCATTCTTCTTCTCCTGTATTTCTTTCCCCCATTCCTGTCAATTGTTCCCTTATGCTCTCCATGAAACCCTGTACAACATCTGGTTCTTTCATTTTATCCAGGTCCTTTCTCCTTAAATTGCCACCTTTTTGCAGTTCCTTCAGTTTTAATCTACAGTTCATAACCAATAGATTGTGGTCAGAGTCCACATCTGCACCTTGAAATGTCTTACAATTTAAAACCTGGTTCCTAAATCTCTGTCTTACCATTATATAATCTGTCTGAAACCTTGTAGTATCTCCAGGGTTTTTCCATGTATACAACCTTCTTTCATAATTCTTGAACCAAGTTTTAGCTATGATTAATTTATGCTCTGCGCAAAATTCTACCAGGCGGCTTCTTCTTTCATTTCTTAGCCCCAATCCATATTCACCTACTATGTTTCCTTCTCTCCCTTTTCCTACTCTCCAATTCCGGTCACGCATGACTATTAAATTTTCGTCTCCCTTCACCACCTGAATAATTTCTTTTATCTCATCATACATTTCATCAATTTCTTCGTCATCTGCAGAGCTAGTTGGCATATAAACTTGTACTACTGTACTCGGCGTCGGCTTCGTGTCTATCTTAGCCACAATAATGCGTTCACTATGCTGTTTGTAATAGCTTACCCGTACTCCTATTATTTATTCATTATTAAACCTACTACTGCATTACCCCTATTTGGATCAAATGGCTCTGAGCACTATGGGACTTAACTACTGTGGTCATCAGTCCCCTAGAACTTAGAACTACTTAAACCTAACTAACCTAAGGACATCACACACATCCATGCCCGAGGCAGGATTCGAACCTGCGACCGTAGCAGTCGCGCGGTTCCGGACTGCGCGCCTAGAACCGCTAGACCACCGCGGCCGGCACCCCTATTTGATTTTGTATTTATAACCCTGTATTCACCTGACCAAAAGTCTTGTTCCTCCTGCCACCGAACTTCACTAATTCGCACTATATCTAACTTCAACCTACCCATTTCCCTTTTTACATTTTCTAACCTAACTGCCCGATTAAGGGATCTGACATTCCTCCCTCCGATCCGTAGACTGCCTGTTTTCTTTCTCCTGATAACGACGTCCTCTTGAGTAGTCCCCGCCCGGAGATCCGAATGGGTGACTATTTTACCTCCGGAATATTTTACCCAAGAGGACGCCATCATCATTTAGTCATACAGTAAAGCTGGATGCCCTCGGGAAAAATTACGGCTGTAGTTTCCCCTCGCTTTCAGCCGTTCGCACTACCAGAACAGCAAGGCCATTTTGGATAGTGTTACAAAGACAGATCAGTCAATCATCCAGACTGTTGCCCCTGCAACTACTGAAAAGGCTGCTGCCCCTCTTCAGAAACCACACGTTTGTCTGGCCTCTCAACAGATACCCCTCCGTTGTGGTTGCATCTACGGTACAGGTATCTGTATCGTTGAGGCACGCAAGCCTCCCCACCAACGGCAAGGTCCATGGTTCATGGGGGGAGGGGGGAGGGGCAGTATTACGTACATAAACAAATATATAAAACAGCCCATCGGAGATGCTTTGCAAATAAAAAGAAACGAAACGCATATGGCACAAAACAAACTTCTTTTCATTTAGTTCCGAGCGGTTCTAGGCGCTTGAGTTCGGAACCACGCGACCGCTATGGTCGCAGGTTCGAATCCTGCCTCGGGCATGGATGTGAGTGATGTCCTTAGGTTAGTTAGGTTTAAGTAGATCTAAGATCTAGGGGACTGATGACCGCAGATGTTAAGTCGCATAGTGCTCAGAACCAGTTGAACCATTTTTTCATTAGTTGCATTAGACGACCGCATGTCCAAGTTTATATATATCAACACCGAACACCCGCCACCATGGGACCTTGGAATGATTCCACTCAAAAGTAGCCCCTGCGTGCGTTAAGACATTTATCCCACTGCGAGCCGAGACGATCACTACTTGTTTCGAAGAACTCGATTGGCCGCTGACGAATCACCAACCCCACAACTCTTATACTTCCTGACCGAGCGAGGTGGCGCAGTGGTTAGACACTGGACTCGCATTCGGGAGGACGACGGTTCAATCCCGCGTCCGGCCATCCTGATTTAGGTTTTCCGTGATTTCCCTAAATCGCTCCAGGCAAATGCCGGGATGGTTCCTTTCAAAGGGCACGGCCATCTTCCTTCCCTGTCCTTCCCTAATCCGATGAGACCGATGACCTCGCCGCCTGATCTCCTTCCCCAAAACAACCAACCAACCTTACACTTCCTCGTCCGACTGAAACCGACGTGTCCTCGCATGTGTTGCTCCACGTCGCCAAAGAGTTGAAAATTTAGCTGCATAGAGGCTGCTGAGGTGTTTCCCAGCCAAGTCGATGAATCGAAGCGTTCGTCCGCCTGACAGTAGCACAGTAGCGGGGGAGGGGGGGGGGGCTTTAATGTGCAACACGATGACTCGGTTCAACAGCACGCCTGGGGGTTTTGACTTTATGGCTCGTTGCAGTTTCGACAGAATCTCTTCAAAGCGCTGCGCATCATTGACACTCGAGAAAGTCTACGACCAGAAGGCCGCTGCAGTCGAAGAAGAAGGTCTTCACGACCTTGCCGGAACTTTTGTGCACAGCTTTGGATTTGTTTGGAGAGGGAGATGTGGGATCCTTCCGCTGCTGGTTTTGCCGTTTCCTTTTGCTTGTCGGAATATTGTCGGATGAAATCAAACTGTTGCACAAGAACGCGCACCCCCATACTGGCAGTTGGACAAAGGCTACGCTTCAGCGATTTGATTAGGAAACACTGCAACATTCTCCGAAAACCACAGTTTTTCACCTTGTGATTTTCACATCTCTGACGACCTGAAGAAACACACGCGTGGAAGTTGGTTTCAGTGGGACAAGGAAGTGCAAGAGTTCGTGCGGCTGTGGATCCATCAGTGGCCGACCGCTTTCTACGCGGGATGGAACTTTAATAGAGGCAACTATTTATTTACAGCTCGTACAAAACAGATACGGGTGTCAAAGTTTTACTGACCTTCAAAGTAGTCACCAGCATTGTATATAACCCGTTGCCAGCGATGTGGATATGGTAGGATACTCTTAGCAGTGCCAGTTGTGTTGACAGTTCGAGTGGCGCGGTATATTGCCCGACGAATTTGTAGCAGTTCTGAAGCGCATGCCGTGAAGTGTTTCCTTCAATTTAGAAATCGAGTTGAACTTACGATGGCTTAAGTCAGGGGAGTGCAGCAGGTGATACAGCACTTAGCAGCCCCATCAGTCAAACAAATCAGTAACAGCTTGCACTGTACGTGCTTGAGCATTGTCCTGCAAAATGATGGTCAGGTCCCGCAGAAAATGTCATCACTTCTGTCTCTAAGCTCGTCGTAGGTTGTGTTCCAAAAATGAACAGATATGATCTTACCGCTTAAGAAAGTATATTTAGTAAAAGTATGAAAAAATACAAGGTGAAGATCCTCCATTTTGTACCATTCATACAAACATGTTAATGTGTTAGTGTTATATACCGCGCAAGTCATACACACAATGTACAGCTACTCCACTAGTTATAATAGCTATTTCCACTGCTTCCTCTGCTTGCACAAACTACACTGTTATGTACTTTTTCCTGTGAAATGAATTTTTTTTAAAGATTAGTTGTCGAATAGGTGTTGCATTACATACATATAGATATGTCCGCGAAACTTCTAATTATCCCATTGAACAGTGCACCTGACTATACAGTTTTGCCATTCACAAGCTATTCTTCCACTTCCGTCTAATGTCCTGTGCCCTTGCATTCATCTGTCGCTTCCGCGCAATGCGTCAAGCCCTCCTCCATACATTCTTACAACACCATGGTTGTCTTTACCGGGTCTTGGCATTGAGACAAACCGTAATCTCGCTCTTGCTTCTGCACAGTGCCCACCAACTTCCGCTGAGCTACCTTATGTCTGGTCTTGGCAGGAAGGTACCCTCTATAATAATAAATGAAGAACACAAGTCGCTGATTTTCCCAAGGCATACCAAACTTCTTTGTTGACTTCTCGGTAGGCCGAACACTTCGTAGTTACGCAAAACCGTACTTATCAAGGCGTACCATGCATCCTAACACCTCTTCCTCTTTACCCATTTGACTTATCTGAAACAACCATCTGTTTAAACTTCCTCCTATGTTACCATGAGAGAGAGTCGAAATCTATTCATGGTTCAAAAAACACGTCTAAGTAGCCTAGTGTCCCCAAACAAAACCAAAATATGAATTTAATCTTCAAAAAAATTATATATACCAAAATTTTCTTCCTTGAAATGTTTACTCAAACAAAATCCTGACTTGCACAGTTGTACACTAACATTTCAAATCTACTTAGAATTACATGTACCTTACAACTGAAAGACAAAATAACTAACTTATTAACTACTACACATTTATTCTTGTTATTCTAAGTATGTCCTTAACTGGGTGACATGATGCACACCAAGAGATTTTCCAGACTTCAGACTTTCGAGCTCAACAGAATTCGCATGGTCGATCCTGCGTACACGTACAGGTCCATAGTAGGCCGCAAAGACTTTGATACAGTCTTTTCTGCCGGTTAGACAGTCGGTGGGATTTCACGAGGACTGTTGTGACTTAGCAAGACAGCCAAGTCACAACGAGAGGAAGCCGAAAGGCACGCGTTAAGCCCACGCAGATTGGCGTGAGGTCTGGAACAGTTAAAAGGAAATGAGAACTTAGAAAATGGACGCAGTTGCTGTAATACTTAACTTTAATCCACATTTGTAGAACATCTCTCGTTACGGTACATGCTTCATAATATTAATTATCAATTGAATATGGCGCCTTGCTAGGTCGTAGCAAATGTAGCTGAAGGCTATGCTAACTATCGTCTCGGCAAATGAGAGCGTATTTGTCAGTGAACCATTGCTATGAACGTCGGCTGTACAACTGGGGCGAGTGCTAGTACGTCTCTCTAGACCTGCCGTGTGGTGGCGCTCGGTCTGCTATCACTGACAGTGGTGACACGCGGGTCCGGCGTATAGTAATGGACCGCGGCCGATTTAAAGGCTACCACCTAGCAAGTGTGGTGTCTGGCGGTGACGCCACAACGATTTTCTGGTCTATCCGAAATTCCCTGACTGTTGCCTTTTTGTCTGCTTGCTCTTTGCGTCTCTGCCCTGCTATTTTTATATTCTGAAGCTCCTGACGTACGATTTCCATATGCCTAAGTCTGGGTTTGATGGGAAGTCTAGTCTACAATGTCACGTATTAATTATGGAGGGTGCTTGTTGCTTAGCACTGTGACCGGAGGGTAACCTGTCGTCCGAGTAACAACTCATTGATTACGATACGTCTTGGAAGTTTCTCAAGTACACGTCCCATGTCGCGTGTTTCTTAGCGCAATACGCACTGCAAAGAGCCCCCAGGTCCTTCATAGCGCGCTCACTTGGACCGGAACTATGATGGTACCTACCGATGTACATCGGTCTGATGCTGAACTGTTGCAATGTGTCCTGCCACTTCTGTGAACGGTATTGTGGACCATCATCTGACAGTATTCGTTCGACGCGCGCTATTTACTGCAAGAAGTCGCGACGCAATGCGTTACTGATGGATGTACCTGTTGCCATTTTTAGAGGTGTCAGCGTCACAAACTTGGACGTCAACTCAATTACAACCATAATGTATGTATACCCTCCTGATGTTCTAGGCAGGGGTCCCATGAAATCTGACGCTGCTTTTTCCCGCAGTTTGGAGGGAACAATCGGGTACATTGGTGCCTGCGTGCGTACCGTAAGTGTTTTGACTTGACATGTTCCCAAACGCCCAGTACACTGCGTATTCTCCTCTCCATGTTTGGCAAATGACACAACTTTAAGAAGCACTACTGAGGTGCGTGTACCAGATTGTTTACAATGTCATCTGGCACACAGGGTGCTATTCACCTTACTCGTGTAGAAAAGCACTCCTTTCCTGAGAAGGTAATGATGCCGGAGCTGCGTCTGTGTCCTATGTCTATATTATTCTTTCACACTGAGAAGGTGTTGGTCATTATCCTGTTCCTCATTGATGCTATTATAAAATTTTCGAAGGCCACCTTTCTAATATACTAAATCGAGAAGGGTTCGTCCTCAGGATATCTACCCTTTCGATTCGAGGCTCCGATTGGAGATCGAGACATTGCGTCAGGGATGATGTTTGTGAGGCCTGTGACGTAGATCGGTGTGAAGTCATACTCCTGGAGTGTGGAAATCCACCATCCCAGTCTCCCTGTCATCAACTTTGCCGTCATGTGCCTTATGGTCTGTGTACACAAGGGTCTTTCGGCTAAATAAGAAATATCTATATTTCTGGAATGCCCAAACCACTCCAGAGCTTCCAGTTCTGTTACAGAATAGTTTCGCTCGCACTTCTAGAGCAGTCTGCTTCCGAAGGCGATGGTCTTGTGTGTCATCCTCCCATCCTCCATGTATTCCTGAAAGATGACAACACCAAGACCTGTTTTTGAGCTGTCTGTGGACATGCAAAAGTCTTCCGACAGGTTCGAGTGTGACAAAATCGGGCCGCGACCAAAGCTGCTTTTAAACTGTGAAATTCTCGGTCTGCGATCTCGTCCCACACAAATGGCGTTTTCTTGCCAGTCATGGAACACAGTTTTGGGGCTGCTGATTGTTCTACATTAATGAACATTTTTATAAATATTGACCCCTCCCAAAAATCCACAGAACTTTTTTCTAGTCTGGGGTATGCCGAATTCGGTATCACCGTCAACTTTTTTGGGTCTGGTGATATTCCATCACCTGAAATTATATGTCCCAAGAAAAGTACCTGATTGGCCCTTGTACTGGACTTCGTGATATTACCAGTTACCCCATGGGCTCACATGTTGTCTAGCAGTGCACCAAGTACTTCGTTGTGCTTACTCCAGTTGCTTTCTCCTATCAACTCCGCCACACACCGTTGGGTGGCTTGCGGAGTATAAATGTAGATGTAGATGTAGATCAAAATGTCAGCCGGCCACGGTGGCTGAGCGGTTCTAAGCGCTTCAGTCTGGAACCACGCGACTGCAGGTTCGAATCCTGCCTCGGGCATGGATGTATGTGATGTCCTTAGATTAGTTAGGTTTAAGTAGTTCTAAGTTCTAGGGGACTGATGACCTTAGATGTTAAGTTCCATAGTGCTCAGAGCCATTTGAACCATCAAAATGTCATCCACTTAGCGTGTTATCTGTTCAAGAAGATTATGGTCCAAAATCGTTCCTAGACCGCGAATAAACGATGCAGAGGACACATTTAGGCCAAATGGTAGGCGTTTGAATTGGAAACATCGTCTGAATGCAATGAAGGCTGTAGTACCGACACTCTAGCGCCAACTCAATCTGCCAGAAACTGGACTGAAGATCGATGGACGTAAATACTGAAACGCCATGTAAACGCTGCAGTAGCTCCTCCACTTTCTCTGGCCGGTCAGTTTCTTCTACAATGATTGTGTTTATTTGGTGTGAGACGTGGACAAGGCGGATACTCCCATCTCGTTTATCCACCACTCACATTGGACTATTATATGTTGATGTATATTCAATTATATCATCGTCTATCATTTTCCGCACTTCCACCTGACTTTTTCTCGATACACCAGAGGAATAGTGTAGGGTAGTACCCGAAATGGTTGGTGTTCTTTTACCTGGAACCAATACTGAAATCCTTTGAGGGACCCAGATTTCGGTAGAAATACCTTGGCGTAGCGCCGGAGTATTTTCTCTAATTCTGCCCTATCTCTCTCGCCTATTTAAGTTAATTTATTTAATTTTTCGTCAGTGGCATGGTGGACTTCACTCATTGGTGTATCAGCCTGAGTATGGCTACTTAGCTTTCGGTTGTAGCGTGGATGTTGGTCAATTTGTTCATTATCCTGATTCTCCAATCTTAAACACTGGTACAGAATTTGACCTTTTGCGACTTCCTCGTCAAACCGCATACAGATATCCCCACCTGTTCCTAATACGGGGGTACCACGACCTACATCCACTACTGCCTTCTGCTGTGTCAGAAAATCCATTCCTAGGAGGACGCCTGTAGTCAAGTTAGTCACGACAAAAAGATTTGCCACGAGAGGGTTAACCTGGAACATGAACTCTAATATTATCTGACGCGTTATTTCTATGCTTCTGCCCCAGATCTCCCCCCGAATACTCGTCCTCTGAATGTTCAGCATTGGTGCATTTGTACACTTTATACGTATATAGCTGCTCTGAGATAGCGGACAGCTGACTGCCACTATCCAGAATTGCACTGCTGTCCAACGCGGTACCGACTTCTGTCGCGCCGTTCCTTCGCACGGCCTACTGTCTGTGTGCATGTGTACGGGTTCTTGCGTACTTGCTTCCGGCCACACCGGTACTGACATTTGTCTTGAACTTGTTTTTTCAGCTAGCTCCGTTATTACGCGTGTTGACTGTTGACCACTCTCTCTGCTTAGCAATTCAACGTTAGCATTAGTGTCGCGCCTGTTCTCACTTTGTTCTTGTGCCTCTGCACTCGAGCTGATCGACACGTCTTTTCTTTCTAAAAAGGCGCTGCCTTTCCTCTATACTTTTTTCTATTTCTTTATACTTTGCTTGTTAATTTTCGGCAAACAGTTTCGGAGAATGTGTCTTTTCCTCTTCTAACTTCCTGATACGTGTATGTATTCTGTTGAATACACTTTTGCTTGCCTTGACAGTCATGCGTGTGTCCATTCTAGTTTCTTGTGCAATCTGCTTTGCAATTGGCGCTACTATTTTTGCTTCTTGCTCTCGTTTTTACGCTTTCGCAACCTCCGTTTTCATTTCTTCACGGTATCTTTTCATTTGACTTTCAATTCTATCCATTGTTTGCAAGTCCGACGTGTTTTAGTTATCTCATTTCGTGACTGACTGATTTCAGCTTGTAATTCAGTGCTTGGTTTGGCTAATTCATTGTGAGTTTTGTCTACTTTGTTCTGTAGTTCCTTTTTTAAGTAATTTAGACAACTTAAAACTGTATCGGTTCGTCTGTCTCCAACGGACACCCACCGATCTCATCGTATTCTGTACTCTCTCCTATTCAAATGGTTCAAATTGCTCTGAGCACTATGGGACTTAACATCTGAGGTCATCAGTCCCCTAGAACTTAGAACTACTTAAACATAACTAACCTAAGTACACCACACACATCCATGCCCGAGGCAGGGTTCGAACCTGCGACCGTAGTGGTCGCGCGGTTCCAGACTGAAGCTCCTAGAACAGCTCGGCCACAACGGCCGGCTATGGAATATCCAAGGGATGGGTTTAGCCGCCTCTCGCAGACGTTGCGCAGTTTAGTCTGGCAGCTGTCTCAGCTACCGTCCAGCACACAGTGTCTCAGTAGTGCCGTCTGTCCGCGCTACCAGCAAACTGCCTAAGTATACCCACATAATGAAATGCACTAAGCCAGGCTACTAAGTTTCCTGACAATTTTCTGTTTGTCCCAAACTGATATGTCACTCCCAGGAAAGCAATCTGGAGACAATTATTGACACAATGTGAATACTACCGTGTTCTTTCTGATATTAAGCCCATTTTACACGAGCTACTTTCTGGTCAAAATCGTCTACTGGAAGCATGTGCGCCTTTCGTGCTTGCGTATAAATCAGCAACCAATGACGACGCGAGTGTATCTATGACGTCAGTGATCTGTAGATTGTGCAGAGTGTGGAGTTCTAAATTTCCGAGTGTGCTGCATGCTGCGCATGCGCAGAGTCAAGGAACTATGTCGGCGTTTGCTAACATCGGAAGTTGTAACATATTCTGGTCGAACTCACTCCTATTATAGAAACGAATTTCTGTTTTAGTATCTTCTTAATTTTTACTGTGTTGTTCGCTTTGTTTTCGTGGCACATTGAAAAGTTACACAAGGTCGTGGTATTTTTTCCTACTACTGTTCTCCTACAACAGAGACGAAATATCTTAAAGGAAAAAGTATTTTCGTTATAAAGACGAGAATGTACACAAATAAGAACGTAAACAGATTAACGTGTTTCAATCAAAATTGGTTCAACAGTGAAAAAGTCAGAATTATTCGACGGGAAAAATAATTTTCGTTGTTGTTTGGCAGTTAGAAAGAAAACAAGGTACAAAGAATAAAACCGAATGGAGCTATTTATTGATTTGTACTTATTGTCCACTGTATTTGCTAGTGTATATTTTCTCGAGCAAATAAATGTATATATGTTCTGAAATGATTGGATGACAGTTCTCTTATTCTTTCAGTTCTCATGATTGCGAACAATTTGCCAAGCGACTTTTGACAAGAACTTCCCCCTATGAATTCTGCTTTGGTCATCAGTAAACTCTATTGTCTTTGCTTATTCGAACATTTTCTTACTATATTTCAATTTTTCCATGGTGAGAATAATCGCTCATAACCTCGCTTTCAACATTCGGATGCCAAACTGCCCAGCAGACAGCTTTCACAGCACCAGCAATTTTGGCAATGACGTGTAAACGAAAATGACCACTGAAAACAGAAGAGAATCAGTAGGAGGTTAAACGTAAGAGACGCTGTAGTAGACACATTTGTCTCGAGTAGTCAATTTGGAAAAGAAAGTCAATCGTGTAAACGGGGCTTCAGTTTGTCTCGAAAAGATGCTGTTTCAGAACAAATTTTATGCACAATAGCTGCAGTTAATCTAACTATTGCCAAAAACAGAATATTTTGTGTAAAAAAAGCAACTGAAGTCTGTTCAAAACTGAAATACACAGTGTTTCGCAAAAATATTTATTTTATGGTTCGTTGTGATCTGGCTTTCGGTTTTAGAGGCCTCCCCAGACAACTTTAGATAACACAGATAGGTCACATAAAATCAGCAAGAATCTGTAGCTGTACAAAGGTTGTTTTTCCATAGATATGTGACTTTTCACGACTATATTGTTGTTGTGGTCTTCAGTCCTGAGACTGGTTTGATGCAGCTCTCCATGCTACTCTATCCTGTGCAAGCTTCTTCATCTCCCAGTACCTGCTGCAGCCTACATCCTTCTCAATCTGCTTAGTGTATTCATCTCTTGGTCTCCCTCTACGATTTTTACCCTCCACGACTATATATCGATACAAAATAAGTCATGACAAAAACCACAACCAAATTTAAATATACAAGGAAACTATGATCAATTGAACCTTATGTTACTACACACTTGAAGATTAAAAGTACAAAAATGTGCAGACCAAAAGAGTACACAAGTGAGTACTGGCACAGGCTACTACGACTGGCGTTCCATAAGTAATGCAACACATTTTTCTTTCTGAAAGCATGTTGGTTTTATACCACTCCCCACTCTTTTGTCTACAACATCCTAATTTTCAACTTAATCTCCGTTCAATGCGACGGTCTTATGCCATATTATTGTGAGGGCCTGTTTGCCCTCATGGTGCCACTCTACGGGTCGACGTCGGACCCAATGTGTTGCTCCCCATCATCCACGTACTCTTTCCCGCGGCGTGCAGCCTTCGTTGGGCCACACAGATGGTCAGAGATCCAGTCTGTAGGATGGATGAGGAAGAGCAGTCCAGTGAAGTTTTGCGAACTTCTCTCGAGTGCCCAAACTCGTGTGAGGCCTTGCCTTGCCATGGAGAAGGAGAAGTTCGTTTACATTTTTTGCCGACGAACAGGCTGAAGTTCTTTCTTTAGTTTCATGAGTATAGCACAATACGCTTCGGAGCTGATCGTTGCGCCATGAGGGAGGACAACAAACTAATAACCCGTTCAGAGTCCCAGAAGCCCGTCGCCACAACATTACCGGCTGAAGGTGCGAATTTCAACTTTTCTTCAGAAAAGAGGTGATGTGGTGGCCCTCCAGGGATTGCTGTTTTCTTTCCGGTTCGAAGTGATGAGCCCATGTTTCATCACCTGTGACGATATTTGACAAAAAATTGTCACGCTCAGCCTCGTAACAGGCAAGCAACTCCTCACACATGGTCCTTCGTTGGTCTTCATGGTCTTCTGTCAGGTGACGAGGAACTCAGTCGACACATACCTTTGAGTACCCCAACTGGTGGACGAGTGTGTAGGTACTACCAACTGAGACGTTCAGTTGTGCAACGAGGTGTTCAACTGTGCTTCGTCGATCACCTCGAATGAGTGTGTCCGCACGTTCCAACATAGCAGGAGTCACAGTTGTGTATGACCGGCCCTCGCGCAGAAGATCGGACAGATTTTCGCGACCTTGTTGCGGTGATGACAGACGCCTTGCCCAATGACTCGCCGTGCTTTTGTTCACTGACAGGGCTTCGTAGACATTCTATGAATATCTGCGATGCTCTGGTTTTTCGAAGAAAGATAGCCAATGACAGCTCTCTGTCTGGAACACACTTCCGTTACGGACGCCATTTTCATGGCTACGAGGTGCGGCTAGAAAAAAACCGGACTGATGCTGGAAAAAACATTTATTTACAATTATTTACAATTTCATGTTATCTCCTTCAATGTACTCTCCTCCTCGGTCTCTACACCGCTCCATACGAATTTTCCACTGTTCATAGCAATGCTGCAGATCATTTTCGGTAAGTCCATACATTACTTCCGTCGCTTTTTCTTTTACTGCTTCAACAGTCTCAAATCTAGTTCCTTTCAAAGCTGACTTGACTTTAGGGAAAAGAAAAAAGTCACAGGGGGCCAAATCAGGTGAGTAGGGTGGATGATCTAAGATGGGAATGTTGTGTTTTGCCAAAAACGTCTTCACTGACAACGCACTGTGAGCTGGGGCATTGTCTTGGTGAAGGATCCATGACTTTTTTCTCCACAAATCGTTCCGTTTTCTCAGTACTCGCTCACGTAGGGTAGCCAGGACGCTAATGTAGTAATGCTGATTCACTGTTTGTCCCTCTGGTACCCAATCAATGTGCACAATCCCTTTGATGTCAAAAAAAACAATCATCATTGCCTTGAATTTCGATTTTGACATTCGTGCCTTTTTTTGTCGTGGAGAACCAGGAGTTTTCCAATGCATCGATTGGCGTTTAGTTTCGGGATCGTAAGTAAAAAACCACGATTCATCGCAAGTAATAACATTTTGTAAGAAGGTAGGATCACTTTCAATGTTTTCCAGGATGTCAGAACAAATCATTCTTCGGCGTTCCTTCTGTTCAATTGTGAGACACTTTGGAACCATTTTTGAACACACTTTGTTCATGTTGAAACTTTCATGAAGAATCTGCCTAACACTTTCCTTGTCAACTCCTGTTAACTCAGACACTGCTCTGATTGTTAAACGGCGATCTTGTCGAACAAGTTTACCGATTTTTTCAATGTTTGTATCATTTTTTGCTGACAATGTGCTGACAATGGTCTGCCAGTGCGAGTGTCATCACTGGTTTCTTCGTGGCCATCTTTATATCGTTTAAACCACTCAAACACTTGTGTTCGCGATAAACAATCATCGCCGTACACTTGTTGTAACATTACAAACGTTTCACTTGCAGATTTTCCTAGTTTGAAACAAAATTTGATGTTAATACGCTGTTCTTTCTGTACACTCAACATTTTCCGACGCACAGACAAAACGTCAACTACTTAAAACAGACGCCACTGGCAGACTGAGTGCAGGAGGCAGATGAAACTCGACCAGTAGGCGGAGCGAGAGTCACGTGACAGGTCACGCGACTTTCAGCCTTATTGCATTCGTGTTATTGTTTCACCAGTACTAGTCCGGTTTTTTTCTAGCCACACCTCGTATGTATCGCACCATCAGGTACCGGAACTTCATGAAATTGTAAAGCCTGAAGCGGGAATATTTCAGTGTGTCCCACCACAGATTGCGCTGTTTTTGAAGTGAAATTGGCCGAGAAAAAATTTAACGCCCTTGGTTTTCTTACTGTATCATCATTTGGCTCTGTTTCTTTCGTCACAGTCTAGGCCATAGAACTGTTCCGTCTTTTAAGTGTCCAGCCATATTTTTCTTGGTCTTACTACGAATCTTGCGCCTCAAGGTCTGAAATTTAAGGTTTGTTCCTGTAGTCTCGAATCCGGCATTCTTTGTAGATGTTCTAGCCAGCTTTGTCGATTAGATTTGATTTTCTCATTTATAGCGTATATCCATAGCTCTGCTTTTATGTCTTCATTTCTTAGTCTATCTGGGCTGGTGCAGAGCTTCACTCACCTTAGAAATTTCATTCTGCCGCCTGGAGTCTACTTTCATGCTTTTCAATAATTCTCCAAGTTTCACTTCCAAATAGCAATGCGTGAGCGGCCATTACCTTAAAAAGCTTATTTTTTTGTGTATTTCTCAGAGATTTTGTGCCTTGAAAGTCATCACTTTTGTTTCTGGAATGGATATTTTCAGATTATATTCTTTATAAATGTGGTCAAGTGTGTAAATGAATCTTTGTGGCGAAGTTTCGCGACTCAAAGGTGGTCTGCAATAAGTATTGTATTAAAAATATGACATGTCATTTGATAATTTCAAGCGTGGATCATCTAGATGTTTCCATATCTTAGTCATGTCGTCGACGTATATATTAAAAATGTGGGTGATAAGCTACACCCTTTTCGACCCCTTGTTTTATTGATATGTCTTCTGGTGTAGCGTGGTTAGACTTTATTCTCATATTTGTATGCTCCAGTGTGTTCTTTTATTCATCTTCAGGAGCGTACACCGCAGTTACTGTTAGATGCCCACGATCTATTCTGAAACACGTTGTTATGATTCTGTCATTTATATAATTATAATCTTCGATTTCATATTTCCATCTATTATCTAAAAGTGTAGCAACTCCACTGTAAGCTCTTTTGTCATTTACTGCACCACTGTAAATCATTAAGTATCCATTTAAATCTGCATTTCCTCACAGATTTTTGTTTGTTTCTGTAATTGTTGCAATACTAATTAGTTGTTGTTTCAGTTCTTTAGAAATATCTTTTTCTTTTAAGTGTAGGCTTCTCACATCGCAATATTGAGCTTTTCCACTATTCCAAATCTTTTATGCTTTTCATGCTTGGTTCTGTTTAATCGATCCATTTGGTTTCTTCGACGACTATGAGGAAATTAAAGTCTACCGGACGTGAAGCCGCCCCATAGCCAGACTAGGCATGTGCTGCGGCTACCATCGTTCGGCCTCATGACTTGCCAGTAATTTTCGATCGAGGTTTACTTTCTCTAGCCTTTGATAGGCTAGTCACTTACGGGCAAGGCAGCAGTTGCTTAGTTTTTCTTCGGAGTACTTCCCCTGTGAAGCTGGAGTTCAGAACGTCAAAGAACGCTTACCACACAATGTCTGAGTCCTGCGGAAGGCCGTCTAATCTGTAATCTTCGGCCTTCAGGGGCCTCGCTGTGGACTGCTCTGCGTGTAGCTTGTAATCTCCCCCCCCCCCCCCCCTCATTCCTAATTCCATCTATACTACACATTAGTCTTTTATGAAGATCTGAGAAGAGCAAAGATTACAATAAATTTTCTAGCTTCTTTCGCTTGTCATGTAGAGTTGGCCCCAGTTCTTCTTGTCTAGGGGTCTGATTCTTTAAGCAGAAATTGTCACATTTTAGGTCCTGACTGATGGATTGACTAAATAAACTTGAAGCTGAAATTACACAGTTTGCACAAAATATGAAAATATTTCTGATCACATCAGAGGCATGCTTACGACTCTCACACTGGGCGGAAATAATCATATTCCAAAGGGTTTACAATTTTTCTTAACAAATGAATTTCTACTAGTTTCTGATACGTTATTACTTTCGACTATTATTTCATCAATGAATCAGAAATAAACATAGTAACCAGTACAGTATTGCGTGAGTAACAATAGAAACATTGGAAGTGTGCCAATATTTCGTAATTTCAAATGTTTCTAAAAAATAATTTTAACTGTACATTCAGAACAATATTTATCGATTATAACATCGAGACTAAAAATTTGCTAAAGTAATTCATTTTCACTTGATATATACTGTGTATAAATTATATGAAATTTTTCAGAAAAGCAGCTGAGAAAATACTGACCTGTCCAAAATTCGAAAAATAATAGTAGTATCAACAACTACTGTTGAGCAAAAGTAATGCTAGAGGAGGATGTCCCGTAACAGGCTCCAGCCCTCCAGACTGTGTGGCTCGAGTGATCCTAGCAGAAGCTTAAGCTCCCGGCAGCCTAGCTGTCCGGGTATAACGAGACACGCCGACCTCCTCACTGGAGTGAGGTGGCAGTCCTCGAGGACTTCTAGCATTAACTTGTGACCAGCCGCTGGTCAGTGCGAGTTCCCCGCTCTCCACTGTCTCTCAGTAACAACTCCTCCTGCTTCACCAGTGTTTCCAGATCACACAGGTCCATGACGTGCAAGTTTTACAGCATATATTCGCTTATAACAAGTTGAACTATACGGTGGGGCGCAAAATTGTGGGACGAGAGTAACTTTCTCATGATGTGTCTCTGTCAAGTAACATAGCTCGTTGAAACTTGTACCATACATTACAAGAACCGCTAAAGTATAATACAGAAAGTAATTTAAAGAAATACAAAATGAGATGGACAGAAATGGCACTTTTAATGAAAGACAGTAATTACACTCGAGTCACCGAGATTTACAATGGTCCCCTGGACATTGCAAAAGGCTGGACATGGTCCATGTATCGTCACCCCGGATGACAGCGCACACTCTGCAACGTGCGGAGTTCTTGTCGGAGGGCGCTCCATTCCTCCACCAGGACGGCTTAAAACTGCTGGGTGGTCGTTGGTGCATGTGGACGTTCTGCAGTACGACTCCCCAACGCATCATACACGCTCGATGCGATTTAACTCGGAGGAACCTGCAGGCTTGTTCAATCGCTGTGTGCCCAATATCCCTTCGTCCCAAGAACTCCTCCACCTGTGCTGTTCGGTGCGGTCGCGCACTGTCATCCATAATAATGAAGTCGGGGCCGAATGCACCTCTCAAAAGACGCGCATGGGGAAGGTGTACAGTCATGCCCACCGTTAAGTGTTCAAAAATTTGGAGGGCAGTAGGCCAATGCAGCATAATGCTTGCTTGCATCATAACACCATCTTTCGCCATATATGGGTACTAACACACCCAGGAACATTGTCGAACATGATTGAGTTGGCGGTCCAGGAGTTACGGTGTGTCAAGCACAATGTTGCATTGACGTACTGCCCTCAAAATCTTTGAACACGGTTCACTCAACTTGATGCGTCCGTCTGAGCTAAAACGACGCAAGGTGGAGCGCAAGTGGCTGTAGAGTGGAAGAGGGAACCCAAAGATGCAGAGGGGCAGCAGCATTTATAGTTATATACTCCTAAGTACCGAACTCGATTAAAAATAGCTCAGTTTAACTGCTTCTAATAATTACAATAAATAACAAATTTCATATAGCATCAATGAGAATTTCAACAACAGATACCACCCCGCGAGAATACTAAACAAGGGTACTCAGTCAGCCCCTCTACGCCAAAATTACTCTAACATTGCGTCTCACATACAATATTAAATTCAAATTGCATATAAAATTTACAGGCAAACCATAGTCATGTTGAGACTGCACTTGACCGCAGAGGCTGAAATAATGAATTTTCTCCCTGTACGGTTAATTAAAGTTCTTAAAAACCCTCTAAAATTTAAAAACTAATATACGACAGAGTAATAAAACAACTAATACACTTAAATAACGAGGCCAAATAGTTGCTAATTTCCCCACGCCTATGGCCAAGCTACACAGGATCAATTTAAAAATTGTTTTTCTCGTGCAAGGCAATTAAAAGCAATTTCTAAAAAATTTACCCGAAAAACGATTCACAAACCTTAGCAGCCAATCTGAAAGGCAAACTACTACCGTGATGAAATAAATCTGAAGACTAGCTTATCTAAAACATAAGACTACAGTTCTTATGATTTTGCAGGCCAGGGCAATGAATAACCAAATTATTCAAACATTCAGTGTCTGGGTTAATTAGCCACCCACAATGGGATTAAGACATATTAATTTGCCCTTTCAGGTTTCAATTACTACTACTGAATTTTAAAATAATTTCCAGTAAAATATCATTAAATGTATAAACGTAGGCCGCGGCCAGACCAACAAGTTAGCGCAATCACTCTCGTCTCGTCTGCAGACAAGACACTGAGCTGGCACCAAACGTAAAGCATTACTGGTGGCAGAAATCCAAGAAAGATTGGCCATTAGCAAGCGGCATCCGAATGGATCAAATTCAGTTACGGACATCTATAACAAGACAATTGATTTATCAACTTTGGGTTGCTAAGAAAATTCAGGGTGGGAGCGGACACAAAAGGTAGCGAGTGCGGGCTCGCAGCTACCCATCCCAGGCAGTGATACCACAAGCGCACAGACACAGCACAATAGCTTAGCAGTGCGAATAAATAATATGAGCTGGCCGGTATAGCAAACACAGAAAAGAGCTGGCAGCCACCTGCAAGCCAACTCATGTATCCAACCCGACGCCCGAATTCGAAAATTTGCTGCAAATACTAGATGAAAACTGTCACACTATAAGGTAAAACAACCAGAGATTTGGTAAGACTTCATGACGCATGACACAAGTTTAAATCTGCATGAACAATAACTAACCACTCCTTAGTTTATCAAACAATCTTTCAGTTGGTTCTAATGGCTCTGAGCACTATGGGACTTAACATCTGAGGTCATCAGTCCCCTAGAACTTTTTTTTTTTTTTTTTTGTCATCAGTCTACTGACTGGTTTGATGCGGCCCGCCACGAATTCCTTTCCTGTGCTAACCTCTTCATCTCAGAGTAGCACTTGCAACATACGTCCTCAATTATTTGCTTGACGTATTCCAATCTCTGTCTTCCTCTACGGTTTTTGCCCTCTACAGCTCCCTCTAGTACCATGGAAGTCATTCCCTCATGTCTTAGCAGATGTCCTATCATCCTGTCCCTTCTCCTTATCAGTGTTTTCCACATATTCCTTTCCTCTCCGATTCTGCGTAGAACCTCCTCATTCCTTACCTTATCAGTCCACCTAATTTTCAACAATCGTCTATAGCACCACATCTCAAATGCTTCGATTCTCTTCTGTTCCGGTTTTCCCACAGTCCATGTTTCACTACCACACAATGCTGTACTCCAGACGTACATCCTCAGAAATTTCTTCCTCAAATTAAGGCCGGTATTTGATATTAGTAGACTTCTATGGCCAGAAAGCCTTTTTTGCCATAGCGAGTCTGCTTTTGATGTCCCCCTTGCTCCGTCCGTCATTGGTTATTTTACTGCCTAGGTAGCAGAATTCCTTCACTTCATTGACTTCGTGACCATCAATCCTGATGTTAAGTTTCTCGCTGTTCTCATTTCTACTACTTCTCATTACCTTCGTCTTTCTCCGATTTACTCTCAAACCATACTGTGTACTCATTAGATTGTTCATTCCGTTCAGCAGATCATTTAATTCTTCTTCACTTTCACTCAGGATATCAATGTCATCAGCGAATCGTATCATTGATATCCTTTCACCTTGTATTTTAATTCCACTCCTGAACCTTTCTTTTATTTCCATCATTGCTTCCTCGATTGAAGAGTAGGGGCGAAAGGCTACAGCCTTGTCTTACACCCGTCTTAATACGAGCACTTCGTTCTTGATCGTCCAGTCTTATTATTCCCTCTTGGTTGTTGTACATATTGTATATGACCCGTCTCTCCCTATAGCTTACCCCTACTTTTTTCAGAATCTCGAACAGCTTGCACCATTTTATACTGTCGAACGCGTTTTCCAGGTCGACAAATCCTACGAAAGTGTCTTGATTTTTCTTTAGCCTTGCTTCCATTATTAGCCGTAACGTCAGAATTGCCTCTCTCGTCCCTTTACTTTTCCTAAAGGCAAACTGATCGTCACCTAGCGCATTCTCAATTTTCTTTTCCATTCTTCTGTATATTAGTCTTGTAAGCAGCTTCGAAGCATGAGCTGTTAAGCTGATTGTGCGATAATTCTCGCACTTGTCAGTTCTTGCCGTCTTCGGAATTGTGTGGATGATGCTTTTCTGAAAGTCAGATGGTATATCGCCAGGCTAATATATTCTACACACCAACGTGAATAGTCGTTTTGTTGCCACTTCCCCCAATGATTTTAGAAATTCTGATGGAATGTTATCTATCCCTTCTGCATTATTTGACCGTAAGTCCTCCAAAGCTCTTTTAAATTCCGATTCTAATGCTGGATCCCCTATCTCTTCTAAATCGACTCCTGTTTCTTCTTCTATCACATCATACAAATCTTCACCCTCATAGAGGCTTTCAATGTATTCTTTCCACCTATCTGCTCTCTCCTCTGCATTTAACAGTGGAATTCCCGTTGCACTCTTAATGTTACCACCGTTGCTTTTAATGTCACCAAAGGTTGTTTTGACTTTCCTGTATGCTGAGTCTGTCCTTCCGACAATCATATCTTTTTCGATGTCTTCACATTTTTCCTGCAGCCATTTCGTCTTAGCTTCCCTGCACTTCCTATTTATTTCATTCCTCAGCGATTTGTATTTCTGTATTCCTGATTTTCCCGGAACATGTTTGTACTTCCTCCTTTCATCAATCAATTGAAGTATTTCTTCTGTTACCCATGTTTTCTTCGCAGCTACCTTCTTTGTACCTATGTTTTCCTTCCTGTTGTGGCGTAACAAGACAGCTACGCCACACTGAAGTAGCCGAAAGGCACGCGTAATCTCACTTAGGCTAGAGAAAGGTCTGAAACAGGATATGTAATAAATGGTAACAAGAAAAGTACGTAGCTGCTATAATACTTAACTTTTAATCCATTATTTGTGTACAGCATTCCTTGATGAGACATTTCATACGATAACTATCAAACTATGTAAGGCTAATGGCGCCTTGCTAGGTCATAGCCATGGACTTAGCTGAAGGCTATTCTAACTATCTGCTCGGCTAATGAGCGATGCTTCGTCAGTGTAGTCGCTAGCAATGTCGTCCGTACAACTGGGGCGAGTTCTATTCCGTATCTCGAGACCTGCCTTGTGGTGGCGCTCGGTCTGCGATCACACAGTGGCGACACGCGGGTCCGACATGTACTAATGGACCGCGGCCGATTTAAAGCTACCACCTAGCAAGTGTGGTGTCTGGCGGTGACACCACACTTCCCAACTTCTGTGATGGCCCTTTTCAGAGATATCCATTCCTCTTCAACTGTACTGCCTACTGCGCTATTCCTTATTGCTGTATCTATAGCGTTAGAGAACTTCAAACGTATTTCGTCATTCCTTAGTACTTCCGTATCCCACTTCTTTGCGCATCGATTCTTCCTGACTAATGTCTTGAGCTTCAGCCTACTCTTCATCACTACTATATTGTGATCTGAGTATATCTGCTCCTGTGTACGCCTTACAATCCAGTATCTGATTTCGGAATCTCTGTCTGACCATGATGTAATCTAATTGAAATCTTCCCGTATCTCCCGGCCTTTTCCAAGTATACCTCCTCCTCTTGTGATTCTTGAACAGGGTATTCGCTATTACTAGCTGAAACTTGTTACAGAACTCAATTAGTCTTTCTCCTCTTTCATTCCTTGTCCCAAGCCCATATTCTCCCGTAACCTTTTCTTCTACTCCTTCCCCTACAACTGCATTCCAGTCGCCCATGACTATTAGATTTTCGTCTCCCTTTACATACTGCATTACCCTTTCAATATCCTCATACACTTTCTCTATCTGTTCATCTTCAGCTTTCGACGTCGGCATGTATACCTGAACTATCGTTGTCGGTGTTAGTCTGCTGTCGATTCTGCTTAGAACAACCCGGTCACTGAACTGATCAAGTAACACACCCTCTGCCCTAGCTTCCTATTCAAAACGAATCCTACACCTGTTATACCATTGTCTGCTGCTGTTGATATTACCCGATACTCATCTGACCAGAAATCCATGTCTTCCTTCCACTTCACTTCACTGACCCCCTACTATATCTAAATTGAGCCATTGCATTTCCATTTTCAGATTTTCTAGTTTCCCTACCACGTTCAAGCTTCTGACATTCCACGCCCCGACTCGTAGAACGTTATACTTTCGTTGATTATTCAATCTTTTTCTCATGGTAACCTCCCCCTTGGCAGTCCCCTTCCGGAGATCCGAATGGGGACTATTCCGGAATCTTTTGCCAATGAAGAGATCATCATGACACTTCTTCAATTACAGGCCACATGTCCTGTGGATACACGTTACGTGTCTTTAATGCAGTGGTTTCCATTGCCTTCTGCATCCTCATGTCGTTGATCATTGCTTATTCTTCCGCCTTTAGGGGCGATTTCCCACCCCTAGGACAAGAGAGTGCCCTGAACCTCTATCCGCTCCTCCGCCCTCTTTGACAAGTCCGTTGGCAGAATGAGACTGACTTCTTATACCGGAAGTCTTCGGCCGCCAATGCTGATTATTTATCAAAATTTAGGCAGTGGCGGGGATCGAACCCGGGACCGAAGACATTTTGATTATGAATCAAAGACGCTACCCCCTTTTTTTTAAATCTCATTTTGTTCGCTTTTGTTCGTTGTATCTGCTCGGGGCGGACGTCGTAAGACCTCCGATGAAGTTCGTTGATGATCGATTCACTCAGTTTTTTTATTACAGAGGGTACGTAACCCTCTGACCGAACACGCTGAGCTACCGTGCCGGCACCCCTAGACCACGGGTCTAGAACTTATAGCTACTTAAACCTAACTAACCTATGGACATCACACACTTCCATGGCCGAGGCAGGATTTGAACCTGCGACCGTAGCAGCAGCGTGGTTCCGGACTGAAGCGCGTAGAACCGCTCGGCCTCAGCGGCCGGCGAAACAATCTTTAATTGCAAAACATTCTTTCACTCATATTGCCTACACTGACCCTGACTGAGAGTGAGACGTAGCGCCGTATACCGATTATGCCTTGGAGGCGGTTAAGTGGGAAATGTGTCTCAGAGCTGGATAGTGACAGATGGTGACGCGAGACTGGACGCGCACGTAGTTTATGTATCAGCCGATAGAGGACAATATTGGATAGGGGGACTGTGATTTTAGTTTCGATTGTGCCCACTAGAGTGCACTAAAGTAACAGAGTGTTTTCCATAAACTGTTCTAGTATTTTCATAAAGTGTTATTATGTCTTTTTGTGTATGTTAAATGTTATAAATGTGTTTTAGCAGTATGAATGATGCGTGAGTGTGGTTTAAGGTTAATATGAAGATAATTGTTTAACGTGTTATGTAGTAGGATTTAGTGTGGGAACATTTCGTAGAAGTATTGACATGGACAAAGGGGATTTTTGTAGAATAGATTTGTAAAGTGTGGTAAAGGGAAAGTTAATTCAGGTATAAATAACCATAGTAAATAACTTTATGCATAAGCAAAACTTCAGTATATTAGATAATTACGTCGGTAAAAAGCGCAGTCGTTAGGTTTACTATTTTGCGATTGGTTATTGATGAAAAGAGCCGATTGACGCGGGAGAATGTTGTTTTGCTATTGGCTGTTGAGTAAACTGACCAATGGTAGAGCAATATTCATCGCGCGCCTTTCTCTGCTGGTAGAGAAGATTTAGAGTATTCTAGAGAAGAGTGGGAGCCTATCCCTGAAACAGTTCGGACGTGTGTAGAAGTAGTCCCGATGGAAATGATAAGTTGCCGGATCTAGCAGTGTTTCAATCATCAAAAATGTGGTAAAGTGACGGCATAATTATTCTGATGGGCGTGTAGAAATTTCGGAATTTCTAAGTGAATTTTGTGATGAGAAAAGACATAAATTCCGCGTGGCGTATTGAGCAGATCGGTGGCTAAAATCTGTGACTGCATTTGGTACCGACAGACTTAATATTTGGAGAGCATTATCAATCAAAAGCAATCAGTATTTTTGTAGCTATTACGTTTTCGGGAAATGCAACACCATAAACTTGCTAACGTGAGTGAAAGGGATTATGAGTTACTGTGTTAAGACTAGCACGGGCTTGGCAGTGATACTTGTTCACCTAAGTTTCAGAATATATTAATTGAGGACAAAATTTCCAACCTTTCATTTGTGTGAAAACTTTGTCCTGAAACGTAGATTAGTGACTTAAATTGCAGCCTGGTTCACGTTGAGGTACAGTAGGTTTCACTCGGCTTTCCTACTGAAGATCTGCTCGGACAATGTTCAAAGGTAGGTGCAGGTTCGTCGTAAAGGGACGGAAGAAACCGCGCCGCCGCAAGGGGAACTTTAATTCATTCATAGGAGAGCCGCGCAATAACGAGGCCATCTGGAGTGGCCTTGACTTAACAAATTAACATAGTGACGATGGGCAGCTCAACACTGTGGTTTAGCACATCGTGTTCAGTTTAAATTAGGAACAAGACAGCCAGCTGCGGCACATGGTCACATTAGAGGTCCCAAACATAAGGGCTTACAAGGTGAGACAGTGTACCAGAAATATGTTGCACATGGAATATTAGGCACTCACCACGGTCACTTGCGAAAAGAATCGACTAACAGCAACTGTCAAAGTAAGAAAATAGCGTCCAGCGGAATGCACTGGTCGCTTTGCAGGAAAGATGCGGGAAGCTACCGCTGCATGTGCACAGCTTAGCCACAGCAATAAGGTCCCGCGAGGGCACCACTCCGACTCTCGCTGTACGCGCTGCCAGCTTGTGCTGAAGCCCGTCGAGACGCCGTAGCAGGCAGAAGACGTCCGCTGTTGACCGGTGTGTGTTCCTAACTTCCCGCGGCTCAGAGCCACACCTCCCAGCTGCGAGAAAACTGCCAGCAGGCGGCGTTGCCGCCCAGACCTGGCACGCAGCGGAAGACGGCACAAGTGTACGAGTCGATGTATTTCCAGCTCAGCACTCCTTCCCCATATGCGTGTTTTCAGGGATGCATTCGGCCATGACGTTATTTTCATGGAGGACAATGCGCGACTACATCGAACGGCGCAGCTTGATTAGCTCTTGGAACTATAGGATAGTCAGCGAATCTGCTGGCCAGCCCGTTTGCCGGACTTCAATCCCATCGAGCATGTGTGGTATGTGTTGGGAAGACATATCTGAGCAAGTCCACACACACACCAAAGACTACCCAGCAGTTGTTAAGAGCGCTGGTCAGGGAATGTAATGCTCCACCACATGAAGTCGTTGCTATCCCTGTGACCAGCATAGGAGCACATTGGGCATCACCCTACAGAGAACCATGTCCCGCCTTTTGTAATTTTCCAGGGTGACTTAAGTGCAATTACTGCCTTTGAATAAAAGTGCCATTTCTATTCTCATTCATTATTTCTTCCTATTACCGTCTGCACTGTACTGTACTGCACTGTACTATACTATAGTAGTTCTTCCTACGTAAAGTCCGAGCTTCATCGAGCTCTGTTACTCAATAGTAGCACACCTTGCAAGAGTTACTCTTGTCCTAAAGTTTTGCTCCAGTGCATTTGTTTTACGTACGCTAATATGTTATGTAACGCTATTTATAATTATATTACGTATAGCTACTCGTGTCTTATTTTAAAATGCTAATCGTAGTTTTCTGTCTTTTATACTCAGTTATGACCACTCGAAAATGAACCGAAAGCCGAAACTGGCCATGGACAAGTTTTGGTGCAACTATTATTGTGATTCAATAAAAAGTTTCACAACATAACATGACTTTCCGACATGGGGCTGATACACTAAAAATTGATCAGTACCGAATTTAACGCTACGTCGATGTCGTCCCCATCTCGGATTGGACAAGACTAGGGAAGGAACTCAATCTTGGGTTTCTTAATTTTTTTATGTTGTAAAACTATATCGGCTTTTACCTCGAGCAGTTTAGAGGAACCACCCAAAATATACCTGGATGCCCGACCAAGCAATGTACTCGACTCATAAAATTAGTAACTATTTTCTAAGATTTTCTTGTTTTACGCCCTTACCATGTTTTTCGCAGTCTATAGCGAAAGTTGAAACTATTCCCTGCAAACAAACTTTCTACCATGTGATCAACGGTTCGTAAGAAATCCCTTTTCTGATCATTATTAATGTGGACATTAACTACATGGGAAGACATAAACATCACATGTAATTATGAACCGTGCATTCACTTCAGAGATAGTACACCTATCTTTAATTACGTTGGTAATCCTTAATGCTAAAAGAATAAATTTCCGCTCGTAACGAGCCCCTTCTCAGTTCCTGTTGCCTTCTTTGTTACCCTCAACAGTCGCGCCAACGGCTTTATACTTATTTGCGTACTACCTCAGCATTCAGCTCCCGGAGCGCAGAGACGGCTTACTAACCACTGCGTCTACGAAAACCTGGATACTGAAATAGGTAAACAGCAGAAAACATCACGAATATCAGAGCATCATAATCAGCCACTCGACACCAAATACCTTTTGAGTTTCCCATCCACTTCCGTAATCATACGTGTCAGTAGTGCACTAACCACTGCATTAGAGTCTCATTTGTTTTTGCAAGATTTGGCCACTTTCCAAGTTTCTGCTTTCGATTGTTTTTTGTGTGATTGTTTGTGTGTGTGTGTGTGTGTGTGTGTGTGTGTGTGTGTGTGTGTGTGTGTACTTAGCAGAGGAATAGAATTTGTGATCATCCAATGGCTTTTTATCATTAGTTAGTGTAAACAATTAATGGATAGTCATATTCACTTGCCCATTTAGTAATTTCTTTACTCCCTTTGTTTTGTACGTGAGATAATTTTCTTGTAAATATAGCAGGCGTCTTTCATTATTTATTCTATTTTCATGTGTTTCTTTCTTGTAGTTGTCTTGTGATCCGTTTCTCCTAAATCTTCCGCAAAAGTTGCGTGACTTGTACAACATTTCCATGCTCTGATATGTTCTTTGGGTCGGGTGTCGAATTTTCTGCTATTTTTATGTACCTTCCATGACATGTATTACATTGTAGCTGGTACGGTCTTGCCTTCGCGTAGATGTCTGTGTGTTTTGTTCACAGTTTACACTAGTTGACCATACTCGTACAATAGAGAAACATGAGGGAACGCTGCATGGTTTTCAATTAATTAATTACACGCCAGTCCATAATTACCTTTTCGTTTATGTATAATAAACTTCCTTGAACTGTCTTAAATCTATAGCCACTGTGTGAAAACGAAAAAAAAATAAATTATGCAGTATTCGAGGACACCAATTGAAGGTGCCTCCTTAGAAAGACAAAATGCGTCTCGTTGCATAGATAAAATTAGAAATTAACGTCCATCATGCAAAACGCAGTTTTATAGTAAACTGCTGCAGTCTATGTACAGTTTCTGCAAAATCGCCGCCACAAGAAACTTGTTATCAAAGCTTTCATATCCTGCCCCTGAACTTTAACCCCCTTTTCAAATTTCATCTTAGAATGCCGCTGACTCGTGCTTGCGTGTGTTCAGGGCGAGCGAGCGGTTGTATTACGCGCGACTGGCGCCGGTGCCCGCGGCTGCTGGCAGGGAGAGCGCTGGAAACTCCAGCTCCAGGTCCGGCTTCAGCTTCAGCGAGGCGGTGCGCCGCGCCCCGCCGGCGCTGCCGCCACAGCTCCTGAGGAGACTCGCCCGCGGGGAGCCCAGCCACACGGGCAAGGTGAGCCGCCGGCACTGCGCCTGCGTGCAGCGCCACCGCCACCCGCTATACAGCAGAGTAAGGTGGGTCACAGCAGAGTAAGGTGGGTCACAGATGCAGGCGCCCCAGGCGGCAGCGGGCGACTCACGTCAACCAGCCACACGAGCAATTTGAGGCGCGCCGCAGCCCCCGCCACTGCGCCCCTGCGCACGAGGCTGCTACCCGCTGCACAGCAGGGTAATGTGGGTCACTGCCGTAGGCGCGTCGGGCGGTAGCGGGCGCTGGAGGTCATCTCGTTGGTGGTATACTATTGTAGTTCTCCATCTCAGTAGTACCACTCTCTGCAGCGCGTTAATGCTTGCTGTGGATGTGTTAGAACAGAGAGGATTGCTGAGAGGCGACAGTAATGGGCGTTCTAGGTTTCTACATTTACGTACATAGCATGGTGGAGGGTACCCCGTACCACTACTCATCATTTCGTTTCCTATTCCACTCGCAAACGGAGAGAAGGAAAAACAACCGTCTATATGCATCCCTAATTTCTCGTATGTCACCTTCATGGTCCTTACGCTCAGTGTATGTTTGCGGCAGTAGAATCGTTCGGCAGTTAGCTTCAAATGCCGGTTCTCTAAAGTTTTTCAACAATACTCCTCGAAAAGAACGTCGCCTAGCCCCCCAGGGATTCCCATTTGACTACCCAGAGCACCTCCGTAACACTTAAGTGTTGTTCGAACCTACTGGTAATAAATCTAGCAGCCCACCTCTGAATTCCTTCCATGTCTTCCTTCAGTCCGACCCGATATGGATCCCAAACAGTCGTGCAGTACTCAAGAATAAGGCGCATCAGTGTCCTATGTGCGGTCTCCTTTACAGATGAACAGCACTTTCCTAAAATTCTCCCAATAAGCCGAAGTGGGCCACTCGCTTTGCCTACCACTGTCGCAAATGCTCGTGCAGTTTAATATCGCGCTTCAGCATTACGTCCAGACATTTAAAAGACGTGACTGTGTCAAGCAGCACACTTCTAACGCTGTAATCGGAATTATGGTTTTGTTTTTCCTATTCATCCGCATTAACTTACATTTTTCTACATTTATAGCCAACTGCCATTCACCACATCAACTACAAATACTGTCTAGGTCATCCTCTATCGTCCGAAAATCACGCAATTTCGACACCTTACACCACAGCATCTATATCTTCAGGCGTCCAGCGGCCATCACCCCGCACAAACCGCCAGTGTTCTTAGTACTTTAATTCATCGGGCGCATGTAATATCCGATGCTGATAGCCTTCACGAAGAATTAGTGCATCTTTAGAGGGCTTTTAAAGAGAACGGCTATACTTCGCGACAAATACGGAAGGCCATGCACAATTATAATATTAAGAAGCAACGCTCTGAGGAGACTGATGACTATAAATCAACTGCGTTCCTTCCATATGCCGGGAACGTCTCTTCTCAAATAGGCATATTGCTTACGAAGAATAATATTGTCATGTTCCACGACCAGCAAAGATCAAGGCCTTAGTCGTGTCCATTAAAGACGATGTACAATTTAGGAAGGCTGGTGTTTATAAAATTCCCTGTGAGTGTGGCTCTGCATATATAGATCAGAAGACACGAACGGTCCAGGAACGCTGTGTAGAACACGAAAGACACACCCGTCTGCTGCAACCTTTAAAATCAGCAGTAACTGAACAATATTTTTAGACGGGACATTCAATGGAATACAATAAAACCAAAATTTTAGCACCGGTTTCCAGCTTCTGGGACACTGTAATTAAAGAATCCGTGAAAATACGTCTTGCTCATAATTTAATGAATCGTGATAACGGCTTTCAGCTGGATAAAAATTGGAATCCAATTATTAAAATTATGCCCTCACAACGGAATCGACAATGCTCAGTCGATACTCAGCGATTGGATTGTTCTTACTTCACCACTGAGGGCAGCACACAACCTGGCTGCATCGCGCATGTCACCTCCAAACGCATGCGCCGTAAACCGCTAGTACGATTCGCATGCGTTGAATTCGCCTTAAATAACATGACTGCATCAGGTCTCTTTATCCCCCGAGTCCTATTGCTTTCCCCTCCACTGCCTTCCCTACTCCTTCTCGCATCCGCCCTGCTCCCCCCCCCCCCCACCTTTGTCTATGTCCTCTCCCTCCATCGGCTCCCCCTTTTTTTCCTCTCCCCCCCTTTTTCCCCCTCACAGGTCCGGGTCCTCCGCCCGCCCCCATCTGCCGCCGTGTCGCCTCTATATTGCAGTTTTAAGTGAATGTTCAGTGTTGTGCGTCCCCTATCAGTGTTGCGAACAACCACCATACTGTCACTAGTTTCTTTGGTTTTTTTTTTTATCTCGTGCGAACAGAAACCTGACTGTCGCCGTGTCCTTTAGTTCTTTAGTTGTGCCTGTCTACTTACTGTGTATCTTCATCCGCATTGTCAACGCCCTGTTTTTATATTTCAACTTCCGCCATTTTACAGCTTTTTACAATGTGACCGTTTTATCACCTGTTTCTATTGTTTGTTGATAATCACATTATGTTTTTTTAACTTTTCTGTAGGCTGTAGAGCGACCTATTGCGCTGCTGTTCGGGGGGGCGGGTGGGGGGGGGGGGGGGAGGAATCGAAATGCAATAAAGGAAAAGAAAAACAGGTCTCTTCAGTACTTCGTCTACTCACCTGAGGATGGCCGGACGTCTCTGGGCCGAAATATCGTGGCAGAATGTCGATGGGATCCGGCTGCAAACCCGAAAATTACGGAAACAGCGGATTACTGCCCACACTGTCCCCCAAATAATTCATATAGATAGAGAATAACGGCGGTCCTGTCACACTTCCCTGGGGCATTCCTGACGATACCCTTGTCTCTGACGAACACTCGCCATCGAGGACAACATCCTGGGTTCTGTTTCTTTAGATGTCTTCGAGCCACATATCTGGGAACCTATACTGTACACTTGTACCTTCGTTAACAGTCGGCAGTGTGACACCATGTCGAAGACTTTAAGGAAATCTAGGAATATCGAATACACTTGTTGTCTTTCATCCATAGATCGCAGGATCTCATGTGAGAAAAGGGCAAGCTGAGTTTCGCACGAGCGGTGCTTTCTAAAACCGTACTGGTTTGCAGACAGACGCGTTTCCCTCTCAAGGAAACTTATTATATTCCAACTGAGAATACGTTCAAGGATTCTGAAGCGAATCGAAGATAGGGATATTGGTCTGAAATTATGCAAGTCCATTCTTTTGCACTTCCTATATACAGGAGTGACCTGTGGTTTTTTCCAGTCACTCGAGACTTTGCGCTGGCGAGAGATTCGTGATACATTCAAGCTAGGTAAGGGGCCAATGCCGGAGAGCACTCTTTGTAAAACCGAAATGGGATTCCATTCAGACCTAGTGACTTAGTTTCCAAATCTTTCAATTGTTCCTGTACGCCAGGGATGCTCATTGCTATGTCGTGCATGAGGAAGTCTACAGATGGTCAAACGACGCTATTTTTGTACGATTCTCCTGTGTGAACGATTTCTTGAACGTGAAATTTAGAACTTCGGCTTTCGTTTTGCTATCTGCAAGTGCTACACCGGATTGGTCAAGAAGGAACTGGATGGAAGCCTTAGACCCTCTTAGTGATTTTACACAGGACCAGAATTTTCTCGGGTTCGCTGCCAGTTCTTTTGCTAGAGGCCTGGCCAGACAGAAAGCGGTCCAGCGGTGCGGTCCACGCCGCGGCAGTTCGCAGCGGCATTCAGCGGCGGGGGACGCCACACCGGAAGCGCTTCCTGGGGAGCGGCTGATAGTCATGCACGAGAAAAAGGATTTTTCCGAATTTCTTGCTGTAAAAAATGCTGTACTTAAAAAAGTTACGTCAACCCCTGGTGTTAGTTTCTCAGTAGAGATTCTAAATTAATAACTACCCTTTTCCGGTTTTGTGCGTTTTCTTTACTATAAAATAATGCTCATTCAATTCTAGGGAAACAAGATGGCAAAACATTTGATTTTTACTTATCTTATAATATCGCATTATAGCATCTCTTTAGCATCTCATAAGGCAGTTAACTGCAGAGCTAGCTAGGCTATCTTCAGTAAATGGCAGTTTCATTGACCATTACAGTATAACATTTGAATAACTGGATAAGTGTCATTTCTGTCGATATTGGTCATAGTTATTGTGATTCATATATTCCAAGTACTATGCAGCGTAAAATGTGAATCGTTTGCAGTGAAAAAAATGTGGTTGCTGGCTACTTTACGTTTCGTTCGTTTGGGGTGATATATTGCTGTGAACTAAATGTAGCTAACATCTGGAAACTGTTCAAAGCCATATTTCAAAACCGTATGGAGAAAATAGGAGTTAAAGTGTATTATTTGTGTGCAATGGCGCCGAGCACGACACGGTCAAATGCTGTAACCTGCAGCTCAATCGTGAACATTTCATGGAAATAGACGCATCTTTCTGAAATTTATGATCGCGAATTATCATTGTACTTACTGCTGGAAGAAAACGATGAAGAAGAAGAATTCTACTCCAACAATTGCATAAAAAATATATTTGTATCCAATTTTACCTGACGCGAAATTAGACATAACACTAAAGTAAGAAAAGTCAAAATACACTGAAGAGTACACTAGTTTATTTGTCACTTGTTCTGTTGTAAATGGCGTTTTTCATATACCAAATACTAACAAATGTAGAATAGTGGCGCTTTGACTTCAAGTACAAAATTTTATCTTTTTCAAAACAATAAAGCAAGTTCGCCCTAAAATTTCACACGTTTTGCACAACTACATAAGAAATTATCTTAACTGTGTCAACACTTATCAAGCTGAGCGTGTCGCAACCACAGAGACATTCTCTTTAGCATCTCATAAGGCAGTTAACTGCAGAGCTAGTAGGCTATCTTCAGTAAATGGCAGTTTCATTGACCACTACAGTATAACATTTGAATAACTGGATAACTTTAAAGGAAAGGGAACCAAGCAACACCTCTGCGAAACTCTCTCTAAGACGTAATTTCTTTTATTGTGTATCCATATACAGTTCCACATCTACACCTATACTCTGCAAACCGCTGTGAGCTGCGTGCAGTGAATGTATCCTATTGTACAAGTTGTAAGGGCTTTACCCGTTCCAGTCACGTATGGAGCGAGGGAAGAAAGATTGTTTAAATGGCTCCGTGAGTGCTGTAATTAACCTAATCTTGTCCTCATGATCCCCGTGGGAGTTTTACGAACGGGATTGTAGTACATTCCTAGAATCGTCATTTAAAGCTGGTTCTTGAAATTTCTTAAGTAGGTTTTTTCGGCACAGTACCTACCAGCTCAATTCTTTCTACATCTCAGTGACACTATTCCGCAGGTCAAACAAACTTGTGACCATTCGTGCTGTCTTCTCTGTATACCTTCAATATCTCCTATTACGAAACTTCCTGGCAGATTAAAACTGTGTACCGGACAGAGACTCGAACTCGGGACCTTTGCCTTTCGCGGGTAAGTGCTCGCAGGAGAGCTTCTGTAAAGTCTGGAAGGTAGGAGACGAGGTACTGGTGGAAGTAAGGCTGTGAGGACGAGGCGTGAGTCGTGCTTGGGTAGCTCAGTTGGTAGAGCACTTGCCCGTATGATAATGACTTAAAGGTGCTGAATAAGTGTCTGATAGTCCACCTCTTCTGCAACACATTGCTAGTTCCAGGAATTCGCACGTAACAGACTTTAAGAGTATATTTGTGTACGTGCTTAGTGTGCATGTAATTGACCAGCGATTGTAGTCATTCGATCTGGAGCTTCATCACCTGTCAGAATCTGTCACGTAAATTTGTCTGGATTTATAAAAGGTTCTTTCGTGTTAAAGGCTGGAATGAATGGTTGCGTGGGCATTGTGAACGTCAGCATTTATTGCCCTGGGAAAGTGTATGGCCTATAACATGCCGCCAAGGCTTCACCACTTCATGAGCGATTTTAGGCTTTACTGGGGTATACTGCTCTTGAAAGGACAGAGAAAGGAGCTGAGTGGCGTTGTTCTGATGGTGTGATGTTTCGGCAGGCCGACTTACTGCCGCCTTCTGCCGGTCCTGATGACTGACACGCCTAGAATTTTTTTCTTTGTTTTTATGTTTTGCAAGTTTCATTTCTTCTCATAGGGAGGGAGGCGGGCTGTTCGAGAGCTTATCTGAGTTTCTCTTTGCAGACATTGGATTTGATTTGTTTTCCTGTTTTGTATGTTGGATGAAATGAGAGGTTTTTTTGTTGGGTAGTATTTCTACGAATTTGTAATTTATTGTGAGGTAATTACTGGAGACAGCCCAGGTATTAAAACTTCCTGGCAGATTAAAACTGTGTGCCGGAACGAGACTCGAACTCGGGACCTTTGCCTTTAGCGAGCAAGTGCTCTATCATCTGAGCTACCCAAGCACGACTCACGCCCCGTCCTCACAGCTTTACTTCTGCCAGTATCTCGTCTCCTACGCTCCAAACTTTACATCTCATTCTAGCTCATGTATTAATTGACAGTCGTGGAAAAACTCTGGAAAATCTTGCTAGAGGTACTGGTGTTAACATCTTCTCTTGTCTTCTCACCATCGGTAGTGTCGTCTTCCGTGAGCCATTTACAGTGGGACACATCTACACGTCTGTATTAGGCGTTCGTAACATCCCGTGCATCTGGGAGTTGACAGATTTGTCTCGATGCGATTCCTCGCCGTTGCAGCTCGGGATGTCTGCATCGCTTTGGCCGTCTTTGCAGCTCAGGATCTGTTTGTATTCTCTTCTGCTTCCTTCTTCTGTTCTTCTTCTGTAGATGTCTACTCCATCTTCGTCGGACAGGCTCCTGTTTACGTTGTGAGCGACGTCACGTTCTCGCGGTTGCATGCTGCGGGCCAAATGTCGTTTATTTTGAAACGGAATAAAAGAAATAAATAAAGAATTGCGAAGCTGCCGCGGTCATAGTGACAGGAGAGATTCTCTGGAGGTGGGACATTGCTTACCTGTGAAACGGTTGGGAACACACAGGGTGACAGCCAACGTGTGCCGTGTGCAGGTGAAGGTGCTGTTGCGGGTGCGGGCCCCCTGCGGCGGCGGCGGCGGTGGCGGCGGCGGCGGCGTCGTGCTGGCGGTGGACGCGCGGCGCCGGCTCGCCTCGCTGACCTGCCCCCAGCAGCAGGAGGCGGGCTGCCGCCCCCACGAGCTGCCCGGCGACGGCGCGCCCGCCACCAGGATGTTCGCCTTCGACGGCGTCTTCAGCGACGGCGACGCCGCCTCACAGGTCTCTGCCACCCCCCACCCCCTTGCCTCATCCATTCATCCGTCAGCCTGCCCCGTCCGCTCACCTGTCGTTTCCGATGACGCTGGGCTTGCGAGACAACTGTAATGACCGAAGCGGAGCTGTACACGCCAAATAATGACTCCCAGCTAGTACAGAAAGACAAGCACTTCATTCAAACCTACGACGACGTGCTGAAAAATAATGTCTCCTAATTCTTTACGTGTAGCCGAGCGCGATTAGCCGAGCGGTCTAAGGCGCTGCAGTCATGGGCTGTGCGACTGGTCCTGACGGAGGTTCGAGTCCTCCCTCGGGCATGGGTGTGTGTGTTTGTCCTTGTGGTAATTTAGGTTAAGTAGTGTGTAACCTTAGGGACTGATGACCTTATCAGTTAAGTCCCATAAGATTTCACACAGATGTCAATTTTTTTCTGTATGTGTTAACTCTCGAAGCTTTTCAAATAAAACAAACGTTAATAACACCCTACATCCTTATTTTTCATCTCTACATATTTGCAGCCCTCTGCCGCTAGAGGATTCCGAATTGGAGTTTGTAACACGGCTGTGTGTAACTTAACGGAACTGCTGCATGAGAAACAGCGTGGTTTAATCGAGTTTCGAATTCGAAGACTTCGTCCGCACTTGTAGCACGCTGTCCTTCAGCACGGCGATGCCAGAGCACTCCCTAGCGCTGCGACAACCGAAACAATCCAAAGCTTTGTGTTCATGGTAATCAATTATCTCCCATACTGTCTCGACTTGGCCCCCGCAGGATATTTATCTATTTCCAAAACTAAGAGAACACTTTCGAGTATTTCACTTCGATAGTGATGAATCGGAGGAAGTAGAGGTGAAGTTGTGGCTCCATCAGCAAAGCCAAACGTTTTACAGTGAAATAATCGACAAACTCGTATGTCGTTGGGAGTAATGTGTTCATCGCCAGAGTGGCTATATTGAGTAATAAATATGCAGACATAAACAATCAAGGTGTAGAATGTTAATAAAGTTTGTTTTATTGTAAAATCTGAAAGAATTTTCACATGAAAAATTCGAAGGCATTACTTTTGACTACGCCCTTGTACATTCGGCACCACATTAACACAGAATACTGCAACATAAACAGCGGCACGTAATTTAACATTCGTTTCCAGTTCGTAATCATTCGTCAAATAAGGGATGCCTTAACACATCTCAAAATGAAAGGTGAAGCAAACATTGATTCTATCGTACATGGAATCATTCTTGCATTCGAGATATTGAAGCTACAAAATTGATGCACCAAGGATCATTTAATCCATACAAATTCACGCAGTGAGGCAACAAGCAACGTTTATTTCCACAGTCTGCCTCCATTATGGCAAGCAATGATTGAACATAGGGGGAATGAGAGGTATTGTGTCAGAGACATGGAGTTACAAAAGTTTTTTAAAAATGGAAAAATAGTTACCAAAAGAAAATTCGCTGCCCTCGTCGGTACTCACTGGGTGAGCAATTTCACACCGTACAACATACATAGCGATCCTAACTGGAAACAGTGAAATCAACAACACACTGGGACCAAAGAGACTAAAGCAGTGCCGCGCGGAGTGGCCGCGCGGTTTGAGGCGCCATGTCACGGACTGCGTGGCCACTGCCGCCGTAGGCTCGAGTCCTCCCTCGGGCATGGGTGTCTGCTGTCCTTAGCATCAGTTTAAGTAGTGTGTAAGTCTAGGGACCGATGACCTCAGCAGTTTGGTCCCTTAGGAATTTGAACATTTTGAACCAAAGCAGTAACACTGGATATGAAGGGTGATCAGTTAATATAATAACAAATTTGTTACGAATGTCGGCACATGGTTCACAAGATAATTCGTAAACAATACTTTGTTCAAAAATGTTCAAATGTGTGTGAAAACTTATGGGACTTAACTGCTAAGGTCATCAGTCCCTAAGCTTAAACACTACTTAACCTAAATTATCCTAAGGACAAAGACACACACCCACGCCCGAGGGGGGACTCGAACCTACGCCGGGACCAGCCGCACAGTCTATGACTGCAGCGCCTTACACTGCTCAGCTAATCCCGCGCGGCAGCAGTGCTTTGTGCTCCAGGAAAACGTCCATGTGGCGTTGCTTCAAAATGAACAAAGCACACACCATCAAGTCACTCTAAACACATAAAATTAAGTAAAGGAATAGAAAAAGACCACGAAACGTTTCCCTGACGTAACGAAGCTGAAACAAAGGGATTAAGCGCTCCTAGAAGCCACAGTATCACATTCAAATACCCGAATCCTCAAACTGACAGGACTGCTCAGCAGAGCACTCCCGTCCTCTGACCAAAACGCTGCAAGATGTGCGAAAGAGGAGCGTCGATAAATGGTTCCTCTATTGAACATGTGGGGGGGGGGGGGGCAGTCCCGGAACGTGTAACCAACGACACCACAGTCACTCTGGACATAGCGTTTATCTTCAGCATTGCCCACTGCTTTCCGTTTCCTGCTGTACCTCCCCATCGGGTTAAGTTGGCAACACCTACAAGCTACTTGTACTGACTGTGGTTGCCGCCGGTAACATTTGAAACGTACTTATACTTACAGCCACTCATCCATAATCACGTTATAGGATAAATGAGTAGCGGAAAGGACTTGTACAAGTGAAATAAATGAACAAATTGGCTCGTTCTTCCTCCAGACGTTGGTTATGAGATTTTTAGAATAATACGAGGTGTGGCTAGAAAAAAACCGGACTAGTACTGGTGAAACAATAAAACGAATGCAATAAGGCTGAAAGTCGCGTGGCCTGTCACGTGACTCTCGCTCCGCCTACTGCTCGAGTTTCATCTGCCTCCTGCACTCAGTCTGCCCGTGGCGTCTGTTTTAAGTAGTTGACGTTTTGTCTGTGCGTCGGAAAATGTTGAGTGTACAGAAAGAACAGCGTGTTAACATCAAATTTTGTTTCAAACTAGGAAAATCTGCAAGTGAAACGTTTGTAATGTTACAACAAGTGTACGGCGATGATTGTTTATCGCGAACACAAGTGTTTGAGTGGTTTAAACGATTTAAAGATGGCCGCGAAGACACCAGTGATGACACTCGCACTGACAGACCATTGTCAGCAAAAACTGATGGAAACATTAAAAAAATCGGTGAACTTGTTCGACAAGACCGCCGTTTAACAATCAGAGCAGTGTCTGAGTTAACAGGAGTTGACAAGGAAAGTGTTAGGCAGATTCTTCATGAAAGTTTCAACATGAACAAAGTGTGTTCAAAAATGGTTCCAAAGTGTCCCACAATTGAACAGAAGGAACGCCGAAGAATGATTTGTTCTGACATCCTGGAAAACATTGAAAGTGATCCCACCTTCTTACAAAATGTTATTACTTGCGATGAATCGTGGTTTTTTACTTACGATCCCGAAACTAAACGCCAATCGATGCATTGGAAAACTCCTGGTTCTCCACGACAAAAAAAAAGCACGAATGTTAAAATCGAAATTCAAGGCAATGATGATTGTTTTTTTTTTTTGACATCAAAGGGATTGTGCACATTGATTGGGTACCAGAGGGACAAACAGTGAATCAGCATTACTACATTAGCGTCCTGGCTACCCTACGTGAGCGAGTACGGAGAAAACGGAACGATTTGTGGAGAAAAAAGTCATGGATCCTTCACCAAGACAATGCCTCAGCTCACAGTGCGTTGTCAGTGAAGACGTTTTTGGCAAAACACAACATTCCCATCTTAGATCATCCACCCTACTCACCTGATTTGGCCCCCTGTGACTTTTTTCTTTTCCCTAAAGTCAAGTCAGCTTTGAAAGGAACTAGATTTGAGACTGTTGAAGCAGTAAAAGAAAAAGCGACGGAAGTAATGTATGGACCTACCGAAAATGATCTGCAGCATTGCTATGAACAGTGGAAAATTCGTATGGAGCGGTGTAGAGACGGAGGAGGAGAGTACATTGAAGGAGATAACATGAAAATGTAAATAATTGTAAATAAATGTTTTTTCAGCATCAGTCCGGTTTTTTTCTAGCCGCACCTCGTATGTCGTGTACCTAGCACTGTAAGCACGCATAGACGTATTCTATCTGTATGAGGTTTATGAAACTAATCTGATCGATCCATTTCACTGGGAGACATGCTCCGTGAGTGATATATGTCTATTTTCTGTACGTGTTCTGGTTTTCGTGGGGTCGTCTTCTCAAACTAGGGGAGTACTTGTACCAGTTTTGTGTTAAAATGTACAAGAAGTGGAACATCTGGCTTTGCTGGACTTCTACGACAGGATGAATGGTTACGACAATGGCGACGCGCACTCGGGGGACGTGACCAGTAAGACGAGGTGAGCGGGACTGGTCGTTCTCCCTACTGACACACAAAAGTGTCGACACAGTACGCTGCTGGCAGCACTGCAGGACGGAAAGTGTGGCGCTAATCCTTCAGGTTTTCTCAGCGAGAATGGTGCGTAATATGTTTCTCGGTTTGCAACCGAGTTGTCATTTTCTCTCCACACGATATTCGACACTTTCCCTCCGTTCCATCGTGAAGTGTCGAGCAGATATTTCGTAGCTCGCCGTTTGGATTCCAACCCATCTGTTGAACGGTGCAAACTGTGGAGAGCCCTATCAATTAACAATGAAATAGAGAACAGTAATAAGAAACGAACATAAAGTCTATACCAGACATATAAATAAGGAAAATGCCGTAAGACAAAGCTCCTCACTAGCAAAAGGCATCTTAAAAGGCATTTGTGAGTGAGAAAAGAGAGAGGATTGGGAATTTTTGATGCGTTTTAAGCTAATTGAGTGCATTATTCTACTCTTTACTTAAGCTAACCCCACTGTCCCTGTTAAATTATTTGCACGGTACTGTAGATTGCCTCCTTTAATACAGTTTCCCAGAGAATTGTCCCTTCCACCACAATACTGATATATTCGTGCGTTGGGTTGTTTTGGGGAAGGAGACCAGACAGCGAGGTCATCGGTCTCATCGGATTAGGGAAGAACGGGTAAGGAAGTCGGCAGTGCCCTTCCAATGGAACCATTCCGGCATTTGCTTGGAGCGATTTAGGGAAATCACGGAAAACCTAAAACAGTATGCCCGGACGCGGGATTGAACCGTCGTCCTACCGAATACGAGTCCAGTGTGCTAACCACTGCGCCACCTCGCTCGGTACATATATTCGTATTTCATTCCACGCTGGCAGATGACGCTGGGTTCGGCGACAGTTGTAGTTGGATGCTTGAGTCAAATGAGTCTCTTGTGTTCTTTACGCCTTTGTTCGACAGTTCTTATAGTTTAACAGTATTGTAACACGCTGTAGGGCACTGTGGAAAAGAAATGGAGGTGCTAAGGTAGTAAAGGAACCGATTTTGTGAATGCCATTACACAACCAACCCCACAAATTCATCTAACCACACATCTGAAAAGCATAATTTCTTTCTCTCAGAATTCCTGATAGTGCCAGCGTGTGGAAGGGATTCTCGCTTCTGTTTAATTGAAAGGCTTTTCTTTGTCTTACGGAATTCTCCACATTTAAGACTTTCCTGCTTTGACATAAGCGTTTCTTTTGGTATTGAATTTGTGTTGACTGTTTTACTATTCAATGGCGCCGGAAAGAATAAATCACTAGTTCTGTGTGTCGCGTCTTCCGTTGGTAGGAGTCCAAGCAGCAGGCAACGAAATCTGCTCTTCAAACTTCTCAAAGTTTCATGTAAAAGGAAATGATAGTTCCCCTTCGATTAGGAAACACCACATTACACATACTGTTATTGCTTAATTGTAAAGCTGTGGTTGCTACGATCAGAGGTCTCCACGTCGGATCTTGTCGCTTCCAGTCAGTGTACCAACGAAGAAAGTTATAAACATTAAGATTTAACACCATGTTAACAACAAGTTCATTAGAGGTAATCACCGACACAATTTGGAGAATTCGACCAGATCCCTTTGTAAGGAAACACCCGACATTTGCCTAATCGATTTATGGAAATCTGAAAGACCAAATGGGTATCTGAACCGCCATTTTCACAAATACAAATCCAGTGTTTCACTACAGCACCACTTTGCTCAGTGTAGGTTACGCGGTCGGGCATTACTAGCAAACTATTGTATCGCAGTGGTGTGTGAATAGCTGTGAACTTTCAACTTTCTTAATCGCCTCGGTGGCATCGTGCCTACAATCTTCCTCTGTGGTGTTGAAAAAGCGCGGCCTCATTCGACACCCTGAGGTCACTGGTGCTATGCTACTGCTCCAGCACCTCTTTGCAGGTGTGGAGAATCTGAGGCATGTCGAAGGGGCTGCCTGTACACAGGCGATTGGGACTTGGTCAGGGGATGTCTCTGCACAAGTAAACTTTTAAAATGCTCAAGAAGGCGTTCAGGTGACACCGGCGGTGTTGCCAACTGCAGGGTCCTACAGGGACAATGTGCCGTTTTATTCACGCACATGTCAATACACCACCCCCTGTGTCACCGCCATAGGAGGGCGTGAAACAATGGAGCTGAAAAAGCGTAAACACCCTTTGCATATTAAGAGCACATTCAAATTTCGTAGAATAGCTTTGAATGGTCTCCAGTGTTTCCACCCTCTATACCAGGACGCACAACACTCCAAAGCGGTCATATCACGTTCAATGTGGTAGCAGCTCCACGATGTCCTTACTGAAAGGTTAAATCGTCCAGGAATGTCAGCAGCGTCAAAGGTTGTCAAGAATGTTTTGTTGCGCATCGCACTGCAAACTGTCGTTTGCCAAGCGAAATATATGTGAATGACCACCTCAGAGAAACAGGTGGTTTCTTTCACGCCTTTACGCCACCATCTGTGGCCTTTTCCTATCCATTCTGAGCGGTGGTGTGTCTGAAATGTTTTCCTCTGCAATACATTAGAAAACCGCGTGATTTCAATACCTGGTCTCGCGGTTGTGACCCTGTGGCAGGGGCTTCAAGAGAAGGGATGAGACGCAGTTAAAGTGGGGTGTGACGATCTTCCCATCGTGTGACTTGTCTATTGTGGCGTTAAATAAACAATTTTTTCAGCCTTCAGTTGCAAGGTAATTTTACTCGTTTACCTAGGTTTCGATTCCAGTAATGGAACCTTCTTCAGAACCTATAAATTAAACAACATACGGACATATATTATTCACTAAAATGCATTATCTTTCTAATGATTGAATATTAAAGAAATTGTGATACTTACAAAAAATTAAATTATTTTGTGAGCCAAACATTGGCCATGTCACAGATTAAAAATTTAAAACAATAAAGACGCATAATCATAAGATTATGTCAGTCAAAATCAAAACCATTAAGGCGAACGTAGACGGAGCTACGCCGGCCAGAAATCAGGACCACACGTAAGCGGCTCGAAAACTAGGCGTTGTGAGCAGTTACGCGGCGAGGCTCGGCCGCGGCCAAGCGCATGCGCAAGCGCAAGCGCAGGGGCGAGAGACAAACTGTCTCAAAATTACTTAGAGCAAATATACATATAAACAAAATGTGACTAAAGCCGTCCTACAATTGGACAAACCTATCTATTGGTGTAGCAACATTAAACAATTTACCTGAGAACAAACTACATAGCCAAGGTATAAATTTTTTTTTCCTTTAAATATTATAGTAAGAGGGCGTAGCCCCGCTACAGTAACTAAAAATTAGTGTCAAAACCATGCGTGCTAAGCATAAATGTCTTTAACATAAAAACGCCTTAGCAACTATGTGTCATTACCAAGCATATAACGAAATATAAAGACACACATGTACAATCGCATTATAATAAAGGGACAAAGCAGATAGGGAAACAGCATCGGCCATTCGAGGTGGACTGTTGGTCAACTTCACTGAAGTAAAGGTTGAAATCCTTCGAAATAACTTCTATTTTTTAATTGCAGCTGATCATTAAGTAAGTTGTCTCTATCAATACTAAGATGTTTAAAAATTTGCAATTCTTCGAGGGTATCTAGCCTACATCCCTTTACTTCATTATGCAACAGCTCTGCGTCTTTTAGAGGCGCATGCTCCCAAGCCTTTAGTCACATTTTGTTTATATGTATATTCGCTCTAAGTTAATTTTGAGACAGTTTGTCTCTCGCCCCTGCGCTTGCGCTTGCGCATGCGCTTGGCCGCGGCCGAGCCTCGCCGCGTAACTGCTCACAACGCCTAGTTTTCGAGCCGCTTACGTGTGGTCCTGATTTCTGGCCGGCGTAGCTCCGTCTACGTTCGCCTTAATGGTTTTAATTTTGACTGACATAATCTTATGATTATGCGTCTTTATTGTTTTAAATTTTTAATCTGTGACATGGCCAATGTTTGGCTCACAAAATAATTTAATTTTTTGTAAGTATCACAATTTCTTTAATATTCAATCATTAGACAGATAATGCATTTTAGTGAATAATATATGTCCGTATGTGGTTTAATTTATAGGTTCTGAAGAAGGTTCCATTACTGGAATCGAAACCTAGGTAAACGAGTAAAATTACCTTGCAACTGAAGGCTGAAAAAATTGTTTATTTGCTGTACATTTCACAGTTGCTGACACACTGCAATATGTTAAAGATTTGTATCATTGTGGCGTTGGTCAGAAAACTGGCGTCTGTGTGACGTCATTAACCCACCTTACACCTCAGATGAACTTCCGAGCTCTGGCCTTCTTTTCACATGTGTCCATACCTTAGACCGATGATGACATTTTGCTCCATTACAGAGGAAGGCTGTAGACAACTTTGAGTAAAATTTTGCACTTCTGTGTCTTAATGGGAGAAAATGACAGGGTTACAAACGGTGACCCATTAATTCTTTTGTGCAATGTATGTTAGGATGGCGTAACTGATTTGATAATTTTCTGTGCTTACTACAATTAATCGATTACCTATTTCGGCGACATGTTGAATGTAAAAATATTTAGCTGAAAAGTTCTGTATATTGACACGAGAAATTTGTTCCATTAGTGTTAGGCTCTATACACCAAATCTTCCAGCCACACTGTGGTGCTGCTCTAGATACCTGTTGCGAGCAGCGCAACTTATTTGGACTCTGAAATACTCACAAACTGTTACTGTCATTCATAATAGATCTCACATTTTATGGGTCCTGCAGTTGAGTTCTGTTTTCATGTACGAGGGTTATTCAAAAAGTAAGACACGATCGGTCGCCAAACGGAAACCACAGTGAAAATTCGATGAAGCGCTGCACAGATGTGTTGGGCAGTGTCTCTAGTACGCCCGTAGATAGCGTCACGTAGCTCTCCTCAGTTCTGAGCGCACAGTGAACACTTAAAGATGCCTCGAACAGTGGTGTCTCCCGCCGAGTATGACAGCCTGTGAGAAATTTCGCCTCATTTCAAGCAAACTCCACATAATGTAACTGTCATGCAGCTCATCCTTCATGACAGTTCTCGGCCGCACACTACAGAGGCAATAAGGATGCAAATGCAGCGTGTTCGATGGGAAGTGTTTGATCACCCACCACACGGCCCTGACTTGGCGCCCTCTGATTTTCATTCCTCCTTAAATGAACCACTGGCCACGAAGACAACATTTTTGCACAGACAACGAACTACAGTCCAGCGTAGAAAATTGTCGGAATGCACAGGAGGCTGCCTTCTATGATGAGGAAATTGGAAAATTGGTACAAAATTACAACTGATGTTTAAGTCGGAGCGGTCGGAGATTGTGTACAGATGTAGCTAACTGTTAAAAAGCAAACAGTTTTTATTTTCACTGTGGTTTCCATTTCGCGACAGATCGTTGCTTACTTTCCGAATAACTCTCATGGTTTGGCAAGCGCGCTCGTAACATTAAGTCACTTTCTGTCATTCCCTGGGCTAACCGAGAACTTGTTGGGTTTAATACTTTTGAACATCAATACTCTTGGCGTAACTAAATGAATATTTAAACAATATCACTACTCTTTCCTTCAGAAAATGAATATTGAAACAGACTGACCACTTCTTCCACAGTCAATTTACTACTTTGATCAACTGTTATATACGAACAGTCTTTACGGTAAGGGATCTACTCGCCCTCTCTTCGGATTTCAAGGTTTCTCAGATCTCGGTATATACCGCAGTGCCTTTCTCGGCATGTAATCTTCGCAATGTGCATTTCATATTTACAATATTTTTCCAAACACCTGTGAATCTAATGTTAACAAATAAACTACAGCTTAGTTACACTCCACAAAACACTTAACACAAGCTGAATGATTTTGATGAAACCTGTAAACTTGTTACAGTGTGTAGACGCATTTAAACATCGAAAAAGTAAGCCTGTGTTTAAAAAAAAGCATTTGTCAGATAATTTCTCAAAATTAGGAGCTATAGAATCAATTTGTATTGCTGATTCATAAAATTACTTTCATTTGTTCCACCACGTTAGAATTTTTCACAAAATAAGTTCTCATATTTTAAAGAAATGTAAGTACAAATTAGTAATAGACAAATACTGAATTAAAATTTCAGTAAGGTCTATATTTCTATAATTAGTATTTTATCTTTAGGCACATACTAAGATACAACAGACATTTGTCTTAGCAACAGTATCTGTTACATTTAATTTTGAAACTTTCTCTGTTTCGTTTTCCTCAAAGAACCTTCACCGCAACTGTCCCTGTTCGATATCCGGCAATTGTCACTCATTCTACTTTCATGCCATTTACTCTGGTACCTCTTGTGGAACTTCTTAATATCCTGATGGAAACTTCCACGTTGCTCTTCGTTTTAATGTGCCAGACGTTTTCTTTCCCTAGCCAGTTTTCAGTAACATACCTCAAATCAGTCCGTGCTTTGGTTTCTAGTGCAGTGAGGAGTGTACCCAAGATAAGTGTGATTATGCTGTCTGTCTTCGCGGTGTATGTACGAGTTTCTGGCGGCTAGTAGCTATACGAATGATGTAAAAGGGGCAATTTTATATGGCGCAGGATATGAATTGTATGTTTACTACATTGACACAGTACGTGGAGATGTACTGATGGGTTGGAGATCAGTTTCGCACTCTAACATTCAAGCTCCTGTCCTCAGTGGCAGAGCAGTGTAATTGTGTAAGATCCTTCCTATATTTGACGATCTGTGGGCCACTTTGCAGAGTTTAATTGTCAATGTGATATGGTGATCTATACAAAATAGTTTTTGCCGCTGAAAGTCTCGTCTGCAAAAAGAAAAAAAGGCAGACAGTGCGTCCACACTGGTGGCATCAGTAATTCCGCTGCTAAATTCAACAAGAGCCAGTCATAATGCACCATTCATTCACAAGACATCCTTTGTACCAGGATGTAGGAGCCTCTACATAGCGGTGAGAATGTTTGCGTTTCGCAAATGTTTGTTGAAAGCAGGACTTTCCAGGAAGGGTAACACATGATGGACGGTATGCCTCGTTATGACCATCAGGAGGAATGCATTCGGCATTATTCTGCGCTGTTTTCGTAAACAGGTTCTGTTAGGACAAGAATTTCCATACAGACAAGCTGAGACATCACTAAAGCTCTTACAAAAGCCATCTTTAACTAACTGCACCACTTCACAAATTCATAGAGGTCGATTTGGCTCTTATTTTACATAGACAGGTGATGTCCATATAACACTGAGTCGCCACATGAGCATTTCGTAGAGATGCCTCTGCCACGGTGGGCAGGTAAGCGTGCATGCATGGCTAGACACAGCTCATATGTGCTGTTAAGATAGCTAGGAACAATGCAGGCTGTGCTACTCTGGGAAGCATTGGAACAGATTTCTATAGCGCCACCTGTGGTGTCAGTATCCACAGGTAGAGAGGTTTCGCATCAGCAACGATAAACTTGTGCATGCACATCCCAGAGGGTGACTTGTCTCTCATTTACAGAGACATGTCACGTCAGTATAAGTATTGAAGAACTCTAACTGTGGATGCGACTTTCACCTGCTTGCTGTAGGCAGCAGGAATGGCTTGTGCTCCGGCCCTGCCTTGCGTCTGATGGTGGCTTGCAGTGGCTTCGACACATGCATGCCATTGGAACAGTTCAGGGTTGACTATAGTTTCAAGGCGTTTTTTTACATGCAGTGAGTGTTTGTGTAGCGCATTATTTTCGGCTGTTTAAGTGTTGTGAGCATGTTTGGTTCAAATGCTTCAAATGGCTCTGAGCACCATGGGACTTAACATCTAAGGTCATCAGTCCCCTAGAACTTAGGACTACTTAAACCTAACTAACCTAAGGACATCACACACATTCATGCCCAAGGCAGGATTCGAACCTGCGATCGTAGCAGTCACACGGTTCCAGACTGAAGAGCCTAGAACCGCTCAGCCACAAGGCCTCTGGTGGCAGTACTGTGTACTACATCAGTTGGACTCCGAACCTCATGGTGGACACACTGGATGAATCTACTGTCTCAATTTTTTTTAAAAATAAACACTGCATGCAAAATGAAGACTTATGTCCATCTTATCCACCAGCCCAGCACAGGCTGAGTCCTTTCTCCACCAATTCCTAGGAAGAGGTGGTGGTTGGATGACTTAGAGTGACCTATTTTCCCGCCATTTTCTTAGGTTAGTGGAGGTAGCTGTAGGGTGTTTCATTGTCATGATGGAATTTGAATTTTTCGCCCTTTTTTGTTGAAGGAAAGGGGGTAGAGGGAGGGGGAAAAGGGGGAGGATAGTGGAGGTAGCCCAGTTGACCTATCTTCACACCAAAATTTTAACTTCCCGTCTTGACATCATTGTGACATTGTCATATCTATTGCTGCCATCGTGGATCCGCCATCTTGAAAAATTTGGCAACAATGGATAGTGAGGCCATATGAAGGTTGTTCTACTACTCACTACTCCCTCTAGTATCATTCATGTTATTCCCTCATATCTTAACAAATATCCTGTCATCCTGTCCCTTCTTCTTGTTGGTTTCCCATACATTCCTTTCCTCACTGGTTCTGCCAAGGACCTCCTTTATCCATACCTTATTAGTCCACCTAATATTCAACATTCCTGAAGCACAGCATATCAAATGCTCCAGTTCTCTTCTGTTCCGTTTTCCCACAGTCCATGCTTCACTACCATACAATGTTGTGCTCCAAACGCACATTCTCAGAAGTTTCTTCACCAAATTAAAGTCTGTCTATGATACTAGTAGACTTCTTTTAGCCAGGAACCCTGTTTTAGCCAGTTGTAGGCTGCTTCTCTTGCTCCATCTAACATGGATTATTTTGCTGCCTAGGTATCAGAATTCCTTAACATCGTCTATTTCATGATCCCCATTTGTGATGTTAAGATTCTTCCTATTCTCATTTCTGCTACTTCCATTACTTTCGTCTTTTTTCGATTTACTCTCAATCGATATTCTGTGCTCATTAGAATCTTCATTCCATTCAACAGATCCTAATTCTTCTTCACTTTCACTGAGAACAGCAATGTCATAAGCGAATCTTGAATCATCTAGAATTTTAATCCCATCTTGAACCTTTCTTTTATTTCCGACATTGCTTCTTCGATATATAGATCTAACAGTAAAGGCAAAAGACTACAACCTCGTCTTACACCCTTTTTTATACTAGCACTTCATTCTTTGTCTTCCACTGTCATTGTTCCCTCTGGATTCATGTACGTATAATATAGTATCTGCCTTTCCCTATTGCTTACCCCTATTTTTCTCAAAATTTCGAACATCTCGCACCATTTTGTGTCATCGAACGGAAGTTTGGTGGTACGTCGCCAGTCATAAATTATACACACCAAAGAGAATAGCCGTTTTGTTGCCATTTCCCTCAATGATTCTAGAAATGCCGATGGTATGTTATCCATCCCTTCTGCCTTTTTGATCTTAAGTCGCCCAAAGCTCTTTTAAAGTCTGATTCTAATACTGCATGCTCGACCTCTTCCCTGTCGAATCCTGTTTCTTCTTCTCTCACGTCTCAGACAAGTTCTCCCCCTCATAAAGCCCTTCAGTGTACGCTTTCCAATTGTCTGTTCTATTCTCTGCGTTTAACAGTCGAATTGTCATTGCACTCACAATGTTACCACCTTTGCTTTTGACTTTTCCAAGCACTCAGTCCTTTCGACGATCATTTGTTTTTTGTCTTAGCTTCCCTGTACTTTCTACTTATTTCATTCCAAAGTGACTTGTATTTCTGTATTCCTGAATTCCCCTGAAAATGTTTATATTCATTTCTTACGTAGCTAAACTGAAGTATTTCTTCTGTCACCTCTTAAGTATGGAAATATTATTATTATTATTAAGCATCAGATTGAGAAGGGCAAGCAACATATACTTGCATGGCTCCCATTCCCGTTCAGAAAGTGCCGCGTACCATTGTGTGGGGCTTTGTGCGAGCAATGTGCGATTAGAGAAGTAAAGTTTGCTAAGAAATTCTCGACCGTCACTCGCACTGAAAATTTACCGAAGGGCCAGCTTAAAACTGAGTATGAAGAATATTACAAGGGTGGAATATAAGTGGTATGTTAACGTCGGCCTCGAGTGTTCTGTCCGCACAATGACACGTCGGACACGGTTGGCTCAGTAAAAAAAAACTTGGCACATAGAAAGTAAATGATTAAGGTTGTCCAACTACCAAAGCAAACACAAATTTAGAGTAATTGACACTGTAATTACTAGCTTGGACTTAACATACATACAACATGTTAAAACCTACGTCAACAACAATGTCAGAGCTTGAGTGGTTGAAAAGTTTAGAAACAACGTAGAAATGTCCATTCATTAACCACTATGTGTTTTTCACACATACTAGTCCCACATGCAACAAAATAAGAGTATTTATTTGTAGGGTTTAACAAATTACAAGTCTAATAATGACCCCTTTGTAATGCTGCGTCCGTATTATACAGGAGATAAAAAGAGTGATATCATCAGGCAGTGGACGATGGGTTGCGCGCTTGTTTTCTTTAATATTCAAATGTCTTCAGAGTCTGTCTTTAATATCGATGTTTTTACATGTGCACTGAATTAGTCTTTAGTTTCTTTGGCGCGTCAGTGGCGCTGGATTCATTTCTCCTTGTAATTCGTCAAAATACATCATTACAATGCGTAGTTAAATATTATACATTGACAAATAAATGGCTCTTTACCCTCTATCATTACTCAGATCATTGTTTTATGTGACGAGACGCGGCGGTGTGAAAATACAACATCTCACACCCTCAACTTCTTGGCACTTACCTTCCTTATACTTATGTTTTCGTTTCCAGTTTCTGTCGTTTCTCTTTATAAAGATGTCTATTCCACTCACTGCAGAATCCAGAGCCTGAGAGAACTTGAGGTGTGTCTATTCACTCCTTAGTACTTCCGTATCCGACTTCCTTTGGTACTGATTCTTCCTGGCTAGTCTCTTAAACTTCAGCGTACTCTTCATCGTTACTAAATTGTGATCTGTGTCTATATCTGCTCCTGGGTACGCCTTACAATCCAATATCTGATTTCGGACTATCTGCCTGACCATGATGTAATCTAACTGAAATCTTCCCACATCTCCTAGCGTTCTCAGTATGCTTCCCCTCTTGTGATTCTTGAACAGAGTATTCGCTATGACTAGCTGAAATTTATTGCACAACTCAGTTAGTTTTTCTCCTCTCTCATCCCTAGTCCCAGGCCCATATTCTCCCGTAATTTTTTCTTCTATTCCCTCCCATAAAACTCTATTTCAGTCCCCCATGGCTATTAGATTTTCATTTCCTATGCGTACTGAATTAGTAGTTCAGTATCCTCATATACTTTCTCTATCTCTTCATCTTCTGCTTGCTACGTCGGTATGTAGAGCCGAACTAGTAACTCACTCTCTGCCCTACCTTCCTATTCATAACGAAACCAGTCCAGTTATTCCATTTTCTACTGTTGTTGATATTACTCTATACTCATCTGACTAGAAATCCTTGTCTTCTCCATTTCACTTCTCTGCCACCCAGTATATCTAGACTGAGCCCTAGAATTTCCCTTTTCGGATTTTTTTCCTTCTCTACCATGTTAAAACTTCTGCAAGTCGTAGAATGTTCCCTTTTGTTCGTTATTCAATCTCTTTCTCATGATTACCACTCCTTGGCAACCCCACCTGGAGATCCGAATGAGGGAGTAGCCCGGAATCTTATGTCACTTTTTCAATTACAGGCCACATGTCATGTGCTTATACATAGTGTGCCTTTAATGCAGTGGCTTTCATTGAGTTCTGCTGCCTCATGCCATCGATCACTGCTGAGACCTCCGCCTTTTAGGGACAGTTTCCCACCTCAAGGGCTAGAGTGTGCCCTGAACCTCCGCCCTATTTGACAAGGTCGTTGACAGAACGAGGGCAACTTCTTATTCTGGAAGTATTGGGGTGCCAGTATTCTTCACACACTGTCGCATTGCAACATTCATTCACAGGACAGTGTGAGTGAATCCTAAATTAAACCAATGGCCCCTTTAAGTCTGATGCTTTATTTTCTCCATAAGAACTGTAACGCAGTATCTTCTTCTCGCAAGTATGTTCTCTCGCCCACACATAATGACTAGTTCAACTTGGCACTTTTTAAAATTCAATCTCATAAAGTGAACAGTTTTTCTCAGAGTTTCTTAACCATCCTGAAAGTCTAGCTGTGTATGAAAAAAGTTGTAAAGTTGTACAAACATGTTATTTCCTTGTATTGTTCATAATATTGCAAAAATTGATGTCTAAAAACCCATTTATGTATACAGTCAATGAAGCATTTAGCAGTGCTGTGTGCATCTTGCTTATTCTGCTTTGGTTTCACACACGTGAATCCTGCTCGACTCGGCATTATGCCCCTCCCCTCCGTAATTTCCGCACCACAGACTTACTCAAATTTCGCTTGTCAACATTTGATTGCACTTTCTGTCACGCCTCTGTTTCAACTGTGATAACATTCTCCTTCTCATTGTCAGTAAAAGCAGTGACGTTAACACCAAAATGCCATTGCGTCCCTCAAAAGAATTTCACGCAATCAATTTTCGTACACATACTGTGGGGTAACAAGACACGCTACTTTGAATTGGGACGTGACTGTGCCTAGTTACCCAGTATGGCTGGATGACGAGTTCACCTGTTGGAGGAGAGTCCTGTATAGACACAACAGCCCCAGAGGAGCGTCCTGCCACATCCGTGACCTGCAGCACCACGGCTGCACATGCCACACACACCTTATACAATTTCTGACTCGCAATCAGCAGAGCTCTGTTACAGAACTCGAACGTCGCCATTGTACCTCAGGTCTGGCTGAGGAATGTCAGAGCCGAAAGCATTCGCTAACTTGTAATCCTTTACAATTAACCGTCTCTACGGCTCGTAATTAGCTGTTATAAACGAGCATATCGTGCTCCACATGCGTCTTCAATGTACTCCAACCAACTTACTGTAAATTTATGCAGGAATTTTTACTATGAGAGATGAAGACAACCAACAGAGCATTTTTCCATGCCAAACAGCATCTCGCCCTATGTTCTGCAACTCTTACCACTCTGACACACTCGGTGTCACATCTATACGCACGACACGTCAACTTGCAACAGTTTGTAGGCATGTCTGCTGACGTCATTGCTGCAACCTGAACTACCAACATTGACCTTCTCACCACACCAACAATAACGCGGTTATTTTTGCCACTAGGACTTTCCTACTCCTGTTGCTCATGAGCTCACAAGGTATTTCCCTCTTATGGTGTCCCTTGTTCCTTTGACAGCGCACATGCATGACCGTAGTGTAAGCATATGGATACATGGTTTCACAGGTATATACGATGATAAAATTTCTCAAGGTTTTTGGCTAGTCAAGTGGTTTAAAACCCACGAGCTTTCGACCGAGTACAACTCACAAGACTTTAACGCGGAGACCATGACGTCTGCAGCACCGCGAAAAAGTGCTCTGAGCCAATCAGCAGTCGCCGTCTGCCCCAACAGCGCTCACCTGTTACTCGCTTATTATTATTTAGCAGATGCTCTCAACAAACGTGATACACCTACGTTTGTTAAAAAGTTACATGTTCCACAGAGCATTTGAACAATTACTTTATTGAAATGATGTATAACGAGTCAGTTTACGGGATAGGTATATACTGTTACTGTTGCAAATACACTTAAAAATTAGTTATTCTTCTATTTTTAACAGGCTAACAGATTCTAAATAGAAATTTGTTTTTGTAATAGAAGCAGTTGTCCAGGCGAAATGATTTTAAGTTATGTCTAAGACTTTCGTCGCTATCTGCCTCACATTTTATGTTCTGGGCTAAATGTTGAACTTTCTGACTTACAGATATCTCTAATAATGTCTTTTTCGTCTAGTCTAGTGTCGTAGGTATGCATATCACTGTTCATCTAAAATTGTGATGGATCACTTATCATGAATTTCATTGGCAAATATACGTATGTGTTCTGAATGTGCAGTTAACATGCCTATCTCTGTGAAGAATGGAAAATCGAAGATGTAATAATGACAGTATTATGAAAATATAGATTGCTGCCCACGGAGATGCTGAGTCGCAGATAGGTACAGCAAAAGTCGCATTTGTGTGTGTGTGTGTGTGTGTGTGTGTGTGTGTGTGTGTGTGTGTGTTTGTGTTGTCTAATTCCGATGAAGACATTTTTGGCTGAAATCTTACTTACTTGACAGTCTTTTTGTTGTGTCTGTCCGTGATATGGTGAGTAGCAGTCGGAGGCTTACCGACAATCATTCTTCCCACGCACTATTCGCGAGTGGAACTGGGTTGGAGGGATCAGATAGTGGTACCAAAAAATACCCTCCGCCACACACCATTAGGTGCCTTGCGGATTATGATGTGGATGGAGATCCTTTTAATAATATTGTCACAACTCCTAGAAGAGATATCTACATGACGACGGCATGATAGTATTCTTACTGCTCGCTTTTGTGCAATCTACACTGCACTTTCTTTTTAATTGGTTAGTTACCCCAGAAAATTATTCCATAAGACATTGTTGTGTGGAAATATGCAAAGTACGTCAGTAGGTTACTAGTTTGTTTCCAAAACTAGTAATTATAACTTAAGTGTTTGAAAAGTTCATTAACATGCCTTCTGCCAGTTCAAGGTTTTATTAGTTTGTACAATCAAAAATCTGAAGCATTTGACTATGCTTGCTGACTCTTGTTCATCTACTGCATCAGTTGTTCGTTTGTCTCTGTTGTATGTAACTGAATATAGCGTTATACAAATGCAGCAATGTATACTGATAAAATCCTCTCGGGCTTCCAGCCGAGTCATGTGTTCTAAAATGCATGAGCTTTCGGGCGAATGCTTCTTGACTATTGTCAAGTGCTGATTGTCGAATGATTGCTGTTGGCGTCCTTTAACAGCCATGCCGCCTTCAGTGACGTCACTGGTGCTTCCCCCAGCGTCATACATGTTAATTTTTTGTTTGCGCGCTTGTCCCGCCCGCTTCAACCTTCCGATGGCCGGGTTCCAAGCTGTGTTTAGCTGAGGGCAGCCGTCTTCGTTGAACATGTCAGAAGTTTTTATCTCGATCGCTTATTTTATGACGAAGTCCCAGAAACTGTTAGTCCGCGTAATAACAGATATCTCGGCGAATGCAATACAGAGTCCATTTTCGTTTCTCATGATACCGTAGGTGAAAACATCTCTCGTGTTCTACACGGTGCTGTTCAATAGTACGCACAGTCGGTCCGACATAAAACTGCCAACACCCAGCAAAAATTAGATAGCTAAAGGTGCCTGTGACAGACGACATAGATCTCAGAACGCCAGGAGTATATAAAATACCGTGTGGGTGTGGACTGTTTTACGAGTATGTCGAACAGGCTGTGCGTACTATTGAACAGCGCCCTGTAGAACACGAGAGATGTTTTCGCCTACGGTATCCTGAGAAATTAACGGTAGCATCACATTGTCTAGAAAACGGACACCGTACTGCATCCGCCGAGATACCTGTTATTACACGGACTAACGGTTTCTGGGACAGCGTCATAAAATAAGGGATCGAGATAAAAAATTTTGCCATCTTCAACTAAGACGGCTGCCCGCAGCTAAGCACAGCTTTGAACCTGGTCATCGGAAGGTTAAAGCGGGCGAGACAAGCGCGCAACCAAAACATTAACATGTTTGACGCCTGGGAAGCGCCAGTGACGTCACTGAAGGCGGCACAGCCGTTAAAGGACACCAACAGCAATCATTCGACAATTACCACTTGATAACGTCCGAGGAGCTCTCGACCGAAATCTCGTGGATTTTAAGCAGTTTGATTGGGCTGGAAGCCCGAGAGCAGTTTACCTGACATAATATGTTTTCTCAAAATTATAGGAGAGTCCATTTTCAGAGAACCACTTAACAATTATTTGAAAAACATCATTAACAATCTGTTTTGTTGCTTTCTGTTTAATAGGATTTACTGCAACACAAGTATCGTCCAGTTCTGCTTGTTGAATGTTAATTGCAAGATAGTCATGTACATAAGGAATCCCTTTGTGATTTCTCCCTAGTCACTAAAATTTTCTACACTTACAATATTTTTAAATAAATCAGCAAAACGTTTTTGCAGTGAGTCTGTTAGGTTTTATTCAAACCCGTCGTATGTAAATTCGTCAGTTCCATGAATTCGAGTTCTTCTAAGAGTGTAATGCGATCTACACAATCAAACGCTTTGAGAAGAACACAAAAAATACCAACTGGCGATATTAATATTTAATGCTAATACTGTTTCGTGAGAGAATGCATAAGCGATCAGCGATTCTGGAACCCAAACTGTGATTTGCCAAATAAATTGCGTACACTACTTTTTCGATCATTTTGGAAAAAGATGTCAATAAGCAAATCAGACGATAATCATTTTAAGTCTTCTTCATCTCTCCTCTTGTGAAAGATGTTTGATAGTTGCATGTTTTAATCTGCCTAAAAAAAATCTTGTGTCTGTAACGCATTATATATATCATTAAGCATACTCCTTATCAAGCTAGAAAAAATTTTCAGAATTCTGTATGAAATTCCATAAATACCTGTGACTAGCATGGAGATGGGTCTCTCTTGATTTTTTGCCTTAAATAAGTTACTTGAGCAACCGTCAAAACGTTTTTAACCACTAAAATGGTGGAATGTGATATTTTTGTGCCTTCGAACTCATTAGATGTGGTGCACCTATTGAACCGCAGAGAAATATGGGAAAAGATCAACGGTAGCCTTTGGAAGAACACATCTTAATATTTGCCAGAAGTGACTGAGGGAAGATGGAAAACTTGTTCGGATCTAAACCTGAACCTTGCTGCTGTCGAATATGAGTACGACGTCTTAATCACAGCTTTACCTCACTCTGTTACATAGGAAAAAAATCGTCAAAAATCTGAGTGTGATTGTTCATGCATTAAACTTGGACACCACATTCTGTGCCTCACATTTGATTTCATCGACTGTCGTTGTACAAGGGCTTTCTTAAAACTGATGCCTCCAAACGTTTTATTCTGTTCTCTAAATCGGTTGAGGTGTTAAATATCATGCGTGCTAAGCGGTCGACTTTCCCAGTTCGACGACGCAAGTTGCAACCGTCTGCCGCTAAAGGGCTCCGAAATGTAGTATGTGACGTGGCGGTGTGTAATGTAAATGTGTCTGTGTCTTCTTCAGGATGGCAATACCAGATCACACACGAGTGCTGCGACATCTGCAACAATCTGACGCCTTGTGTTCACTGTTATTGCTCATCCAGCATGTAGTCCCAATTTGGCCACATCCGATGTTCATCTAATTCCGAAACTTAACGAACATCTTCGAGGACTTCAGTTTGATAGTGACGAAGCGGTGCAAGCAAAAGTATGGTTGTGGCCCCGTCAACGAACTGTTGTCTCTTTGGGAGAAGTGTGTTCGTCGCCAGGATGACTACGTTGAGAAATGGATATGAAAACATGAAGGATAACAATGTAGAATGATTAGAAATTTGTTTTATCTTACGAGTTTTAACATAAAAATTTGCGGGCATTATTTTTCAGCACTCCCTCATAAAGTCCTGTAAATCGCTCAACTGTAACAATGTTTTCTGAAGAAGCTCATATAAGAATTAGAGAGATATAAAAAACACTAGTCATAGCTCAAGACTTTCCAGGTGTACAGTTTACATTTTTTTTTCATAGCTCACTTTTAATCTTCCAGGCAGAGCTGAACGCAGCGACTCTCTGTGACGTCATCCATGCTGTGATCAACGGGTACGACGGCTGTGTTTTCTGCTTCGGGCATCCGAGGCTCGGTGAGTTGTCAGCTGAGGCTGTGATATTTTCCCTCTGTAGCTATTGTTGAGCTAAAAAGAGAAATAAGTAGCTCACTCAACGAAGGTTAAGATGAAACAATGAATGAGATTTTCTATTGTACTTCCAATAACATGAGCCGCGCGGTATTAGCCGAGCGGTCTTGGGCGCTGCAGTCATGGACTGTGCGGCTGGTCCCGGCGGAGGTTCGAGTCCTCAATCGGGCATGGGTGTGTGTGTGTTTGTCCTTAGGATAATTTAGGTTAAGTAGAGTGTAAGCTTAGGAACTGATGACCTTAGCAGTTAAGTCCCATAAGATTTCACACACATTTGAACATTTGAACAATAACATGAATCCGGAATTATTATGTAGAAACTCTTTAGCAAGGATGGAAGAAGAACTTATTCTCGTTCGTATCTTAAACAGTCACCGGGGGGATCTTACTGAAAAGTAAGCTCTGCCCTTGTTGAGGAAACCATCAAGGTATTCCTCCAAAGTGATTTAGAAAAAATTAGTCATGGTGGCCGACCAAAACGCGAAGCCCAAGTCTACCTGATACAAGACCAACCGCTTCGTCATCTGCCTTGGCCACATTGTTGAATGACGCATTTTATAGCCGGAGCTGATCCTCACAAGTTGTCAACCAAATGTCAGGAGTGAAAGGGCAGGTACGACCTGCTCGTTAGAATTACTTTCGATCACATCGTTTTAGTTTTGGACTGTGCAATTATCGGTGTGGTAGCCCAGAGCAGAAGACCTTGGAGGAGACTGGTTCAATCTTGTGACATTAATTTTAGTTTCGTCGATTGAAACATTATTTCTTAAGCGACAGTCGTTGTATTCGATAAGAAATGACATCACTTGTGAACATTAAATTTTCTTCTTCTCCTCTTTGTTCGTTAGCCTTATACCATGTCAGAGTCGACATGTCAATTTTCGGATCCGGCGATGTTAGTGACAGGGGGTGGCTGGATGCCCTTCCTGTCGCCACCACGCCTCGTTCAACCCTCCTCCCTCTCCCTCTCCTCTCCTCTTCCCCCCCCCCCCCCCTCCTCCACACACACACACCCAGTCCCCTTCAGCCAGGACTTCGGTACCAAGCCAGTATTCGCCTAGCGCGATGTAGAAAACCGCGTAAAATCCCCTTCCAGGCTGCTCGGCACACCACACAGGCCCTCATTATTAACCAGCCAAGTGGATTCGATGAGGGACCAGCCCACCTCCCCGGATCCCGGAATCAGCGTGCCACCGCGCGTGGCTGTCCAGGCAGGACCAACATTAAATGTCTTTATAGCAGCTTAATCAATTTAATTTGGTGATGTTAAGAGCAGTCATGACTAGAACGAATTCTTAACCAAAAATGCGATTCCTGCAGGCTTTCCAGGATTTTCAGTTTATCGTTTGTTCAAGTTAATCGCAAATCCAGCCATGGTTAATTGTTAAGCCACTGTCGCTTATGGTTACATGCAGACTGTAATAAACCTCCATTTTTATAAATAAATAAGGGTCTGCATTCAATGTAACATGTCAGTTCAGCTTTCAATACTTGAGCAGTGTGTGTACTTCAATACTTCTGCGTAAACCTGTTGTACTGGAATAACTATGGCCTTATTCAGTCTTGAACTTTCAGTCAGACAAACAAAAATCCAAACCAGAAAACTTTTACAACTATAGTAACTCTACGGAACGCCACTGCAGCACTTTCCATACGACAATTTCGCAACAACTCCCTTAGTGCTAACTGGCACGTTTTATTCGTGAAGTAGGACTAAAGAAAAGACAGAAAGGTCAGGACACGACCTACGACCCGCCCTCACAGCCTGCACCAGTACCCCTGTGTACCTTCCAAATTTCACCCAAGTTCCCCTGTATAGCTCGTCGTACTGGGATGCAATACAGAAAGGACGTTGTAGCCGCAGTCTGGGGTATTGTTCCCAGAACGAATCTTTCACCATGCAGCAGAATCTGAGCTGTTCTGGAACTTCCTGGCAGGTAAAAACAATGTGCCAGACTGGCACTAGAAACTGGAGCCTTTCTCTTTGGCAGACCATGCTCTTACCTATTAATGCAACGTAGGGGACACGTAATGGAAGAAGTCAAACTGCGAGGGTGGGTCGTAGGTCAGTTGATAACACTCACTTTGGCTGGAGTGAGGATCGATACAGTTTTAATATTCTGGTGAACTACTGGCAATGGATAATTACGTATTTGTTAAGGATGACACAATATTTTTTATTGTAACGTTCTTTATTGTGTTCTTGGAATACATTGTCTGAATACCTGAAATGGGAATGCATACAAAACTGGAGTTATCGTGTAGCATATTGTAACTGCAGATGGTGTGCTTACTCTGTGTTATCGCTAGCAGATCTTTATAATAACTGACTGGGCAATGCAACTCCCAATACCAATAAAGAAATCTAGTCGCTACAAAATACATTCAGCCCCTTAGGTACTGAATCCTCTGACCCTGTACAAAAATGATAATTTTAGTCCCCCTGCACATAACAAATAAATAAAATTGTGTTACCTCTAAAGCAGCAACGGTGGATCGCGATATATTCTGGTCTCTCAATAACAAGAATAAAATACACTAGCTATAGGCCCAGCGGTGTGCAATGCTGGCCGTAATGCTTTGAAATGTACATGAAATTCTTCTGGCTGATAAATGAAAACATTTAAGTAAAATTCAATGTCTTTGAAAACATATGTCCCAGACAGGGAGGCGTTAGTGATTTGGGTCAATTACCAACACTGGCTTTTTCAAGAGTGAAATTGTATTCGTAGTTAAGTTTGGCTCTCCAAAACATCTGACAGTTGAGATTACATTACTCAGAAAAATTACATCATTTTTACTAATTGAGTCACAGACAATGAGATTTATACAGGAACTGTTATCTAACCTCACTAAAATTGCATAAAGATAAATCATCAAATTAGGTATACCTGTATTAACAAATTTTAGAAACATTACAAAAGGGAAATATCTAACTACCCTATGCATCGAATCTGTTTACGTACATTCTGGGGTTACACAACATGGAACTCACTGATGTCAATTATCAGCCAACTCATTTACACTAACACGCTTTAACTTCTTTACCTTACACCAGCTGCAACATAGTCGCGTATATGAACAGTGATCCAATTCTGTCAAATGTTTTCATTCCAGTCTTTGATCATACCATCAATTCTTTTGACAATGACCGGTTTCGGTCATCCTCAGATCTTTTCTCACCATGTAGACTGTGAGGAATATGTGGCCTATTCTACACCTTATTTTAGATCTATGTGACGATGCTGTGCTGAGTATATTTATATGTTTTGACGATGCCATTACGACCTTATCACTTTAGGACATGGTGTAGAAAAGATCTGAGGATGGTCATTACTGACTGAAACTGGTCATCGTCAAAAGAATTGATATCGTGATCAAAGACTGGAATAAAAAATATTCTTTACCTTACTAGAGAGAAGACTTCTGCTTCCATATTCTTATTTCCAATAATACATGTAATTCCTACATTACAATCTAACACCTTGTGGCTTTACAGAACACACCACAAAACTGCCTACTCCATCCTCTTTCGCTCACAGACAGCTACCCACTGCTGTGCGCCAAACGCTCTCTTACTCCAACACTACAGTCTCAGACGAGAAGCAGTGTATCTTAGGCTCTGCTGTCATGCACAGTAAGTGATCCGCCTTATAGAGCCCATCAGAAACATACATCGTTTATAATATAATAGTTTCATTTTAGTTTACATTAGTATAATTACACTATTCGGATGCCACATGTAAGTGTACCCCAGTAGACTCCTTTCATTATTAATGACCTTGTGAACCAGGCTTTATCACAGGTGCTAAAAAAATAATTAAACACAGTCGAAACAGAATAAAACAGACTCACTATGTATTGTACATCTTGTCCCTGTATGTCTGCCCTCAGACATTCATCTTCTCCCTGTATGTCTGCCCTCAGACAAACGTCGCCCTTTCGTTTCTGGCCGTTCTGCCGTCTGTGTCCTCGAATTCTAACTAATTAGAGATCAGAAAACACAACTATTTCATACAAGAGCTCTGGACAGCCAATTGGAGACGATAAAACGTATTTGTCAGTTGTTTCATGAGACCAGCCGCGCACCAACCGCGTGGCCACAGCACGTCCCATAGTGCGCAACGTTGAAGTTCGCATATAGTCCATTATTTGGCTGAAATAAGTGCGTCCCATTACACTAACATCATGGCTGAGATTTGAAAGATCTACGCGTGGATACAATTAGCCGTAAATATTACAGTGTGTGGCGTCTTTTAAACTCAAGGTCAATTAAAATTTAAATCCTAATCCCCCATTCAATTGAGAACACAAATCCAAATTTGTATTTCATAAATAAAGTGATGAAATGAACCGGCTGCATTTCATTGCGGGAGTTTGGTACCAGAATTCATTTGTGCCAAGTAAATACACTGTACAACCAAATTAAAGGATCACTTTTTCCCAACTCCGTAATTCTCTTCCATTGCGACGTCTAGGTTTCAAATTTGGCTCAAAGGTGCTTACAAACTTCCTCTGTAATGATGCAAAATCGTGGTGCCCTGTGGCGTCAGCCTCAGCCTCGGCCTCGACGACGGTCCAGACAGCAAGATGTCGACACATGAGAAAAAGAAAAAAAAAGGCCACAGCTCGGAAGTCCGTGTGAGCTGTAAGGTGGGATACTGATGTCACATTGGCACCAAATTTGATTACAATTCTTCCCGACACCACAGCGGGCGTGTGACACGATGAGACAGCCGTTCTTACCAATATTTCATCCTTCTTTTGACGTCTGTGTGATGGAGGTCACAATCGCGACACACGCAGTTGAAATCACGCAGTTTTCTTATAGCTGGCGCAGGAAAACATTTCAGATACATCGCCGTTCCGAATTGACACGAAAAGGCCTCAGGGGGCGGCATAGAGGGCGTCAATTAAACCACCTCTTTCCATGGGACTTAGATCCCCACACATTTCGCGGTCGAGAAAGACTGTTGACTACGAAGTCTTTCGCGACGGAATCCTTGCATAAAAAGTTCTCGGTTTACTTGCCACGTCCAATTTGGATAAAATCCCGATCTTTTGATGATTACCTCCTTCATCTTCGTCAGGGGTAAAACTGACTGTCGTGGACCGCTGACGCTGCACTGACGAGGCGGGACCCTCGACTTGAGTAGGAAGTTCTAGCGCTGGAGCGCTTCGCCTTCCTCTTGGTGGTGACGTGGAGGTATGGAACTGCATGGTGGTGTGCATATGCATTTATTTTTTTTTTTTTACCCAAAGACGACGGGAGAGTGTGAGAGAGACAGTGGAAAAGGAGGAAAACGAAAGGCCTCATGTGACTGACCTGGTCTGTCGTGGACCGGTGAGGCTTCCGCTTTTATAAGCAGTTGACGGCTTCTCATTGGCTGGATGAGGTCACAGTGAAAACGGTGCGTTCAAAGGTGGCGGCCTCTATGTCTATAGATTTTGTCTGCGCGCTTTATCCAGCGTTGCTTGCAGCGCCATCCATCGCAACAGGCGGAGAACTGCGAGGACTGTAAGATGTCTCCCTCTGCGCTCTTTCTTTATCTACTGCGCGCTTCCATACATTGCTGAGTGCATATCCAGAGTCTCTGTTGAAATTATTTTCGCATAGTCTAATTTCAGCTGCTTTCCTGATGAGAGAGTCCCAATAGTTTGAAGCGTGAGCAAGTATTCTTGTTTCATCGAATAGAATCTTATGTTTATTTAACAAACTGTGCTCAGCCACCGCTGATTTTTGTAGATACCTGTATTTCAGGTGACGCTGATGTTCCACACAGGTTAATCTCGCAGCCGAGATAATCCTTGTCCGAAATAGTCCTTGCTCTGTGTGCCAGAATAGTACGACAGTTCGTAGTACGACGAGTGATAGGAAGACGATCTTGATAACCTGTCACACTGCCGTCACCCATGGAAGTTTCAACTCTTCCCTAGGACATTGGTGCCTGCATCCACGAACGCATCCCTTTGGAGTGCAGCGCGTCCGCAATTCCTGCTCTTGTGTGCAGATTGGAACACTAGGGAGCACTGAAAACTATTCGACCAAATTTGAACGTGATCCGAAGCAGCAGAGGATACTTACGCTCTTTCGGCTCTCCTCCTTTCCGCCCTCCTGTGGCGTGATCACGCGGGAGTGCAACATTAACGTGTGCGTGAATGAAACGGCAAAAGGATCCCCCTAAGACCCCTGCCAGTTCGGCAACACGCTCGTCAACACCCACCCAACTTCGTTGAGCACATTGAATATGTGCCTGCCAGAGACTTCGACACCTATTCAGCCTGGCGGCTGCTCTGGGGTCTGAAGGTATGCAAACCGCACCAGAGAGGTGCCAAAGGGGTTGCATGATCATTTTATGATGTTTAATTGTTCTAGATCCTCAATTAATGGTAGGAAAATATGGGGTAGTGAATGTAACTTTTTTCAACATTCAAAATATAGAGTTCTTACAGGAAACCTAAAATACAGTTTCAGAAGGATTGTATGGTATGTATGGAATCAGTAAGCAGTGAACAATGTTTTTCTGTTGTTATGCATGTATCTTATTCAAAAATATAGAATTTGTGTAATATCAATGTATGTTAGGGTCAAAGACTCTGTCGCTGTGTGTGCTGATCAACTCTACTTCAGTAATCGATAATCGATTATTAAATTATATCACTAGTGTGTTAACCATTGCATCACCTCGCTCGGTGGTAGTAGGAGTGAATAAGACAGCAGAGTGTCCCTCTGAGAACCCCCACCCCCCCCACCCCCGTACCATTCGCAACCCCGTCAGCGCCAGATTTGTTGGGCTCTTTAAAAATTTGCCTGTACAGACACACTCATCAACCAGTTCCCAGGCGCCGACGGGGTAGGCAACCGTTTCAACACCCACCATATTTTACATGTAGCAAGGGGATGCTAGTTGTGAAAGGGCTGCCTTTCGCACCTGTTCCCAGGAATTGCTGAATGGGTGTCTCTGTACAGTGACATTTATAAAGCTCTCAACAAAGATGCACAAGTGAGTCCTAGCGTGTTGCCGACCTGGGGTGTCTCAGAGAGACCTGTTGCCATTTTATTCACGTGCATGTCTTTGTCGCACACTTCTGTGCACATGCTACAGGAGGACGCAAAGAAGGAAGGACGTAAAAGCGTAACAACTTTGGCTGCTTCCCATCACGTTTATATTTCGTCGAATTGTTTGGAAAGGTCCCTAGTGGTTCCAACCTGTATGCCAGAGCAAAAACTGCAATCACGCTGCTCTCCAAAGAAGTAAGATCATGTCGAATGCCGCTGCAGTCCTTTGTGAACGGCTGAATCACGCAGGGGTTGTCATCAGAATCAAAGACTGTCACGAAAGACATTCTGTTGCACATCTCACTACAAACTGTCGGTTTCAACTGCGAAATGTATGAAAGTGAACGCCCCAGGGGAGGGATGGTTTTACTCACGCCCTTTCTGATACCTTCAGAGGCCTATTCGTGTCGATTTTGAACAGTGTGTCCGATGTGTTATCCTCGGCCACCCATAAGGAAACGGCGCGAGTTCAACCTTGGGCGTCACAGTCCTGGTCTCCGTCGCAAAGGCGTTAAGAGAAGGAATCAGATGTGGGTAAGTGGAGGTGTGAAGGCGTTCCCGTTTCGTGACGTGTCCACGTCGCTCTTAAAGGAACAAAATCGACAGATGTAAAGGTAATATCCGGAGACCAGAGGGAAGTGTGAGAGGACCGTTGGTGTTTACAATATACAGGGAGAGTCATTAACTACTGCCACCAAGATTAACTTCAAAAGTATGACAGGAGCTGAAAAGTTTGTGGGACAAAAGTTTCAAAGGACAACGGGGGCCATAATATGACGTTGGTTTTTTGTTGCTAGGTGGGGTCGCTTCAGAGATAAGAAGGTCAACTTTTTTTTAATAGGATGCAATAGTTTGTTACTTATTTTCTGATAGCGGCTATCGTGACGAATCCAACGATGTGTAACAGTAAGGTCTTTGAAGGTCAACGAAGGTCACAAAGGTGGCATGAACGTCCATTTACAGAAGTGTTCGAAGTGATGACCACTGGTATCAATGCAGTGCTGCAATCTTCTTATCGTGAATTGAGTGGTATTCTTTGTCACAACGGCCCTTATTGAAGCACATGCTCTGACAATTCTCTCGCGCATATCTTCAGGTGTATTTGGAACGTCTTTATAAACAGTGTCTTTCACGAATCCCCACAAGAAAAAATCCAAAAGTGTCAAGTCCAGCGAACGAGCCGGCCAAAACACATCACCTCCGCGTCAAATCCAACGATTTGCGAATTGTCTCTGCAACTCATTTCTAGCCATCAGCGAAAAATTTGCCGAAACCCATCGTGTTCATACCACATTCTGTTCCTTGTTTCTAAAAGTATTTCTTCCAATAACAGACCGACCTAATGTTTCTTGCAGGAATGTGGTGTATTTATTGTATTTATTTATTTACACGTCACGTTCCGTAGGACTAAATTGAGGAGCAAACCTCCAAGGTCATGAAACGTGTCAGTACATGAAATTACAACATAAAAATAATAACAGATAAAAATAAATGTTCATTCGATTTGATAGCGCGTGGATTACTGCTAAGATTTTTGAATTCGAGTGACAGCTTATTGAAAATGGATGCAGCAGTATACTACACACCTTTTTGCACAAGCGTTAAGGAAGTCTGATCCATATGCAGGTTTCATTTCTGCCGAGTATTAACCGAGTGAAAGCTGCTTATTCTTTGGAATAATCTAATATTGGTAACAAGATACGACTGTAAGGAATATACATACTGAGAGGCCAATGTCAAAATACCCAGACTCGTGAACAGAGGTCGATAAGAGGTTCGTGAACTCACACGACCTATTGCCCGAACCGCACGTTTCTGAGCCAAAAATATCCTTCTAGAATGGGAAGAGTTACCCTAAAATATAATACCATACGACATAAGCGAATGAAAATAAGCAAAGTAGACTAATTTTCGTCTCGAAGTACCACTTACTTTGATACGGTTCGAATAGTAAAAATGGCAGTATTAAGTCTTTGAATAAGATCCTGAACGTGGGCTTTCCACGACAGCTTACTATCTATCTGAACACCTAGAAATTTGAACTGTTCAGTTTCACTAATCATATGCCCGTTAAAACGTCAGGTTTTGTTGAATTGTGCGTTATAAACTGTAAAAAATGAGACTTACTGTGATTTAACGTTAGTTTATTTTCTACAAGCCATGAACTAAGGTCATGTACTGCACTATTTGAAACCGAGTCAATGTTGCACACAACATCCTTTACTACCAAGCAAGTGTCATCAGCAAAATGAAATATTTTAGAATTACCCGTAATACTAGAGGGTATATCATTTATAAAAAAAGGAACAGGAGCGGCCCCAGCACTGATCCCTGGGGCACCCCCCACTTGACAGTACCCCACTCAGATCCCACATTACAGCCGTTATCAACATTGTTTATAATGACCTTTTGCTGCCTGTTGCTAAAGTAAGAGGTGGACCAGTCGTGAGCTATTACTCGTATTCCGTAATGGGCCAACTTCTGGACCAATATTTTGTAATCAACACAATCAAATGCCTTAGTTAAATCAAAAAATAAGTCAAGCGTTGGAAACTTTTTGTTTAGCCCATCCAGTACCTCACAGAGAAAAGAGAATATAGCATTTTCAGTTGTTAAACGACTTGTAAAGCCGAACTGTACATTTGATAGCAAATCGTGTGATATAAAATGATCAATTATCCTTACATACATAGCCTTTTCAATAACTTTTGCAAACACTGATGCCATAGAAATAGGGTCTAAAATTGTCTACATTATCCCTTTCTCCCTTTTTATAAAGCAGCTTTACTGCCGAGTACTTTAATCGCTCAGGAAACTGACCATTCCTCAAGGAAAAATTGCAAATATGGCTAAATACAGGGCTAACATGTGCAGCACAGTACTTTAATATTCTGCTATACACTCCATCATAACCATGATCTTCAGTGATTTAATTATTGACCCAATCTCCCTCTTGTCTGTATCAGAGAGGAGTGTTTCAGACACCAATCTCGGAAGGGCATTTGCCAAGAAAGTTATATGATTTCCTGTAGAAACTAAATTTTTATTTAATTCACCAGCAATGCTCAGAAAATGATTCTTAAATACTGTACATGTAACTGATTTATCAGTAACATAAATATTTTTGCTGAGAACTGACTTTATATCGTTAACCTTGTGCTGGTGACCAGACACTTCCTTCACAACTGACCACATTGTTTTAATTTTATTCTGTGAATTAGCTATTCTATTTGCATACCACATACTCTTTGCCTTCCTAATAACATTTTTAGGACCTTACAATACTGTTTGTAATGGGCTACTGTAGCTTTATTGTGACTACTTATAACATTTTGATATAATTCCCACTTCTTTCTGCATAATATCCTTATCCCACTAGTCAGCCACCCGAGTAGTCCATTGCTGCTAGTACCCTATTTAGAATGTTCTAATGGAAAGTAACTCTCAAAGTGCATGAGAAATGTGTTATGGAAAGCATTATATTTATCAGCTATATTATCGGCACTATAAACATCCTGCCACTCTTGTTCCTTGACAAGTTTTAAGAAACTGTCTACTGCTGTTGGATTAACTTTCCTACATAGTTTGCAATTAAATGTGACATTGGTTTGAGTACAAAAGCCATTTAGTGTTAAAATTTGTGCATCATGGTCTGAAAGGCCATTCATGCTTTTACTAACAGAATGCCCATCTAGTAATGAAGAATGAATAAGGATATTGTCTATGACTGTGCTACTGTTCCCCTGCACCCTAGTTGGAAAAAACACAATTTGCATCAGATCATATGAATTTAGGAGATCTACCAACATCCTCTTTTTTGCACAATCATATGCAAAATTAATATTGAAGTCACCACGTATAACTACTTTCTGGTACTTCCTACAGAGTGAATCAAGAACCCTCTCTACCTTGAGCAAAAATGCTATGAAGTCGGAGTTAGGGGACCCATAAACAACAAAAATTAGAAGTTTAGTTTCACTAAATTCAACTAACGCTCCACAACTTTCAAATATCTGTTCAGTGCAGTGTCGTGATACGTCTATGGACTCAAATAAAATACTGTTTTTTACATACAGAGCCACTCTCCCACCCTGCAAGGAACTCCTAGAAAAACAGCCAGCTAATCTGTAGCCTGGAAAAGGAAGCCTCTGAATCATCAAATTATTTAAGTGGTGCTCTGATATACAAATAATTTCACAGGCAACATCTTTTAGCAGTTCACTAACTATATCTCTAATACCTCTTATATTTTGATGAAATATGGTAATTCCTTCTCTACTTGGAAACATTACATCCTCTGAAGATGAGCCCTTAGAGGGACTTCCTTTAAGCAGGTATACCTATCAGCTGACTTCAATCTAAAAAAGGTGCAGCTCTAACACCAACTACTAGAGGAATTTTTCCATGAGTGACACCACCACCACTACCCACTATGCTGTCACCTATAAGCTTAGCCAGCTTCCCCTTCCCATACCTATTGAGGTTCAGGCCATGCCTAGTGAAACCCGATCTACTGATAGACCCAACTGGCACCACTGAGATGTGATCCATGCCCTCTGCCATCAGTGCCCTCCCCAGCCCCACATCAACGCGCATAACAGCCGCATTAAGGTGAGGCCGATCATGATGCTGAAACAGTTGCACGAAATGCACATTAGTGCCACCAGTTTGAGTAGCTATTTTAGCCAAGTCACCACCGACGTCATATTCCCCGTCCCTATCGGCACTGTTCCCTGCTCCACCCATTATCACTACCTGATCCTCCTTCGTAAAATTCTTACATAACTCCCCTATGCTTTCAGTCACCTGAGCCAATTCTGCACTAGGCTTCACAATGCTGGTGATCTGGTACTCACTCCCCAACACTTCCTGCAACTGCTGGCCCACACCTCTACCGTGGGAACTACCTAGCAGCAGAACCTTCTTTCTGATAGACTTTGCAACTAACCTAGGCCTCCTAATTGCTGAGGACTGCAGCAAGTTCCCTACGTCTACAGCTACACGAGCCTCCTCTCCACTCAACTCTGACAGTCGGTCATATCTGTTCAATGTATGCAAAGTAAAACTGTCTGAATACCTCCTCCTCCTAGCTGCCTTCTTGCCAACTGCCAGTTCCCATTCCCCACCACCCTTCACCCTCCTCAACCTATCTAGTTCCACCTTTGAACATTGTAACAGCACCTGAAGGGCACAGATCTTACGCTCCTGCTCCTCTATCAACTTGTTTCTACTACAGATTCTACATTCCCAGGAGAGGATCTCACTAAAATGCTGCGTTCCCCCCAATGAAAATACTTCGAACAAATCCCACACCGTAATCCACTACTCACAAACCTACGACAGAGCCCACACTTCTCACTCATGGTAAAATTTTATAGTTACTGAAAAAACTATATGTCTACGTTACCAAAGTTCATTTACACCAGTAGAACTATTTAAGGACTAACAATAATGATCTTGAAATGCTCTGTCTACTAAAAAAGCAACTTGTATTAATACTACTACAACACAGCCAATACCAATACCAACAAAACTTCACAAAATTATTAGCTAAAACCAAAAAATTCAAATGGCCACTGTAACACTAAGCAAACTTCCTACCATTAAGATTTCCTTCGATGAAATACGGGCCTATAATTCTGTGCTCCAGAATCCAACACCATACATTCACCGACCACGGTTTTTGGCGTGCAACTTGTCGCAGCCAACATGGATTTTCAGTTGCCCAATAATGTATGTTATGCAAATTAACATTTCCATGGTTCGTGAATGTAGCCTCATCAATAAATAAAATCAAATTAATGTGTCGTCCCTCTGAATCTGAAGTTGAGCCCATCGGCAGAATTCAATGCGACGCATACAATCCGTATCAGTTAATTCTTGGTGGAGACCGATATGGTAAGAATGATATTTATGGCGATGCAGGACACGAACAACACTACTCTGGCTCATGTCAGATTCCCTTGCGATTTGGCGCAAACTAACACAAGGATCTCAAACCACACTGGCAAGAATACCAATTTCCGTTTCCTCGTAAGTAACTTTCCTTTGCCAGGTATGTTTCCGATGCGTTAGAGGTCCAGTTGTTGTCAGTTTATCATACACATATTTAGGGTGAGTACGTTGAGGATATCTTTGAGCGTATAAGTCTCTAGCTCTCACTGAATTTCTTTGGCATTGTCCATAAATGAGAAGCATATCGACTTGTTCTGCGAAGGAATACATCATTCAAATTCGCTTGATTCAACGACATTAGTCTTGACGCTCCTATTAGTGTTTTATTGCGAAACCGGCGAATGGTGTTTACATGTCAATGGCACGTTGGATGGATATGCCGTATTCGGCGAATATTTAATATTTGCACGTTATACGACAGAAATGTCAGAGCATGTGCTTCGATAAGTGCCGAAGTGATAAGGAATACCACTCAACCCATGAGAAGAAGACTGCAGCACTGCGTTGATAACAATGGTTATAACTTCGAAAACCTTCTGTAAATGGACGTTCATGCCACCTTTCTGACCTTTGTTGATCTTCAAAGACCTTACTGTTACACATCATTGGATACGTCTCGATAGCAGCTATCTGAAAATAAGTACCAACCCATAGCATCCCATTAAAAAAAATTTACCTTCATGTCTCTGACACGACCCCACCTAGCAAAAAAACCAAAGTCTTATTATGGCCTCCGTTGTCCCATGCAACATTTGTTCCACAAACTTTTCAGCTATCACACTTTCGGAGTTATTGTAGGTGGCAATAGTTAGTAACTTACCCTGTACATAAATGATCTAGTAGAAAGCTATGGATGTTTTTTAAAGCTATTTGCAGATGATGTAGTTGTCTGTACCAAAGTAGCAACGGCAGAAAATAGTAAGACTTTGCAGAACGACCTGCAGAGAATTGATGATTATTGCAGGCCCTGGCAGCTGACTCTGAACGTAATTAAATGTAACATATAGCGCGTACATAGGAAAAGAAATCCACTACTTACAGCTACACTATTGATTAAAAATAGCTGGAGACAGCGTCTGCCGTAAAATATCAAGGCGTAACTATCCAGAGCGACCTTAAGTGGAATGACCACATAAAACAGGTATCGGGAAAAGCAGACACCATACTCAGATTCAGCGGAAGAATCTTAAGGAAATGTAACTCATCCACGAAAGAAGTGGCTTGTTCATCTGTCTGACATCCCTGTCAGGTAGGACTGATACAGGAAATAGAGAAGACAAAACGAAGAGCGGCGCGTTTCGTCACGGGATCGTTTAGCTGGCGAGAGAGCGTTACGGAGATGCTAAACAAACTCCACTGGCAGACGTCACAAGAGAGGCGTTGTGGATCACGGAGAGAGTTACTAATGAAATTTCGGGACAGCACTTTTCAGGAGTCGGGCAACATATTACTTCCCCCCGCATACATCTCGCGTATTGACCACGAGGAGAAAATTCGAGAAATTAGAGCCAATACAGAGGCTTACCGACAATCATTCTTCCGACGCATTGTTCGCGAGTGGAACAGGATTGGAGTGCTCAGATAGTGGTACCGAAAGTACCCTCCACCACACACCATTAGGTGGCTTGCGCAGTATGATGTAGATGTTGATGTAGATTTTTCCAGCTGAGGGCTGAGTCTTGAATTTCTTTTTCTGTTGCGAGTCTTTGTATCGATGTCCCATAGACTGACGTTTTGTCTCAGGGTCGTAATGGTGTACCCACGTTTCGTCTCCTGTCACAATTGAATGGAGAAAGATGTCACCTTCATTCTCGTAACGGAAGAGGAGTTCCTAACAAATTTCAAGTCTGTGCGCTTTCGTTTCAAGAATTAGCATTCGGGGTACCCATCGTGCACACATTTTCCGATAGTCAAGCAAAGCAATAATGCGACCCACACGTTCTTATGAAATGCCGAAGGTGCTCTCAGTTTCTATACATCTACATCTACATCTACATGACTACTCTGCAATTCACATTTAACTGCTTGGCAGAGGGTTCGTCGAACCACAATCATATTATCTCTCTACCATTCCACTCCCGAAGAGCGCGCGGGAAAAACGAACACCTAAACCTTTCTGTTCGAGCTCTGATTTCTCTTATTTTATTTTTATGATCATTCCTACGTGTGTAGGTTGGGCTCAACAAAATATTTTCGCATTCAGAAGAGGAAGTTGGTGACTGAAATTTCGTAAATAGATCTCGCCGCGACGAAAAACGTCTTTGCTCTAATGACTTCCATCCCAATTCGCGTATCATATCTGCCACACTCTCTCCCCTACTACGTGATAATACTAAACGAGTTGCCCTTTTTTGCACCCTTTCGATGTCCTCCGTCAGTCCCACCTGGTAAGGATCCCACACCGCGCAGCAATATTCTAACAGAGGACGAACGAGTGTAGTGCAAGCTGTCTCTTTAGTGGACTTGTTGCATCTTCTAAGTGTCCTGCCAATGAAACGCAACCTTTGGCTCGCCTTCCCCACAATAATCTATGTGGTCTTTCCAACTGAAGTTGTTCGTAATTTTAACACCCAGGTACTTAGTTGAATTGACAGCCTTGAGAATTGTACTATTTATCGAGTAATCGAATTCCAACGGATTTCTTTTGGAACTCATGTGGATCACCTCACACTTTTCGTTATTTAGCGTCAACTGCCACCTGCCACACCATGCAGCAATCTTTTCTAAATCGCTTTGCAACTGATACTGGTCTTCGGATGACCTTACTAGACGGTAAACTACAGCATCATCTGCGAACAACCTAAGAGAACTGCTCAGATTGTCACCCAGGTCATTTATATAGATCAGGAACAGCAGAGGTCCCAGGACGCTTCCCTGGGGAACACCTGATATCACTTCAGTTTTACTCGATGATTTGCCGTCTATTACTACGAACTGCGACCTTCCTGACAGGAAATCACGAATCCAGTCGCACAACTGAGACGATACCCCATAGGCCCGCAGCTTGATTAGAAGCCGCTTGTGAGGAACGGTGTCAAAAGCTTTCCGGAAATCTAGAAATACGGAATCAACTTGAGATCCCCTGTCGATAGCGGCCATTACTTCGTGCGAATAAAGAGCTAGCTGCGTTGCACAAGAACGATGTTTTCTGAAACCAAACCGACGTCAATGATATAGGTCTGTAGTTAGATGGATTACTCCTACTACCCTTCTTAAACACTGGTGTGACCTGCGCAATTTTCCAATCTGTAGGTACAGATCTATCGGTGAGCGAGCGGTTGTATATGAGTGCTAAGTAGGGAGCTATTGTATCAGCGTAATCTGAAAGGAACCTAATCGGTAAACAATCTGGACCTGAAGAATTGCCCGTATCAAGCGATTTGAGTTGCTTCGCAACCCCTAATGTATGTACTTCTAAGAAACTCATTCTAGCAGCTGTTCGTGTTTCAAATTCGGGAATATTCCATTCATCTTCCCTGGAGAAGGAATTTCGGAAAACTGCGTTCAATAACTCCGCTTTAGCGGCACAGTCGTCGGTAACAGTGCCATCGGCACTGCGCAGCAAAGGTATTGACTGCGTCTTGCCGCTTGTGTACTTTACATATGACCAGAATTTCTTCGGATTTTCTACCAAATTTCGAGACAATGTTTCGTTGTGGAACCTATTAAAGGCATCTCGCATTGAAGTCCGAGCCAAATTTCGCGCGTCTGTAAATTTTAGCCAGTCTTCGGGATTTCGCGTTCTTCTGAACTTCGCATGCTTTTTCCGTTGCCTCTGCAACAGAGTTCGGACCTGTTTTGTGTACCACGGGTGATCTCTCTGAGTGATACGACGATCGTCCTGAATGAATCCGGCAACGTTTTGCTTGTGAAACTCGGTGGTTGCTGTCACATTACGTCCAACTCTTTGTTTGTCACGCAGGTCAGATGTTCCCACCTCAAAATCTTTAAACTTACTCGCCCAACGACGCACAGTACTCACAGCAACACAATCACCATGAACTGCTATCATTCCCTGATGTGTTTCCTAGGGGGCGACACTTTCTGGCATTCAAGCATTCAATGACTGCACTTTGCTTAAATCGCATTGACCAACCGTCTGCACATGATTTCATACCTTACACTGTAACAACACAACCGTTCAATGCTAAGGCTCCCTGCCAACTGGAGCTGTAGAGGAGAGACTACGGAACAAGCCAGTATCTGCCGCATACCAATGCTGCCAACTGTTGAAGATTTACGAAGGTGGAGGCATTACTTTTCAGTCTCGTAATTCAAGAAAATGGATTACGAACCTCTGCCGTAGATATATATATATATATATATATATATATATATATATATATATATATATATATATATATATATATATATATATAGTAGAAAGCGCCAGATGCTCTTTAAGGCTGTTCGTAGATGATGCGGTTGACTATAACAAAGTAGCAACGCCGGAAGATAGTAACGATTTGCAGAATGACCTCCAGAGAATTGATGAATGGCTCTGGCAGTTGACCCCGAACGTACATAAATGTAACTTACGGGGCATACATAGGAAAATAAATCCACTACTTTACATCTACAGTATTGATGACAATTCGATGGAAACAGTAACTACCGTAAAAGATGTAGGAATAACTATCCAGAGTGACCTCAAGTGGAATGACCACATAAAACAAATAATGGGAAAACCATATGCCAGACTCAGATTCACAGGGAGAATCTTAAGGAAATGTAACTGATCCACGAACGAAGTAGCTTATAAGGCGATTGTCCGACAGATTTTTGACTATTGTTCATCTGTCTGGGATCCCTCTCAGGTAGGACTGATAGAAGACATCGTCACGGGATCGTTTAGTCAGCGCCGAAGGGTTACTGAGATGAACAGCAAACTTCGTTGACAGACGTTTCAATTGAGGCGTTGTCCATCACGGAGAGATTCGCTATTGAAATTTCGAGAGAGCACTTTCCGGGAAGAGTCGGACGACGTATTACTTCGCCCCACACAGATCTCGCGTATTGAACACGAGGAGAAAATTCGAGAAATTAGAACCAATTCAGAGGCTTACCGACATTCATTCTTCCCATGCACTGTTCGCGAGTGAAACAGGGTTGGAGGGATCAGATATTGATACCATAAGTACCCTCCCCCACACACCATTAGGAGGCTTGCGGAGTAAGGTGTAGATGTAGATGTAGCATTGAGCAGTGCTGTGGAGAAATACAGTGGTAGTACGACATCATTAACCCACTTTATATTTCACATGAACTTCTGAGCTCTAGGTCCTTTTCGGCATTGCAGAGGGAGGTTGTGGGCACTTTCGAACCAAATTTCGCAGCTTTGCGTCGAAAAGGAAGAAAATTTCAGGTTTTCGGAAACGTGAACCCTTAACGTCGTACTTTCTGTAACATCTCATAGGTCGTCCACAGGCACGCTGACGTCATTCCGACCGCCACAAACAGAAGCGAGACCCTCCGTCTCTGCTCCGTGCAGGTCTGTGTCGGCTGTGTGGTGCGGTATCAGAGCTGAGCGACGCGGGGCAGCTCCGGCACTCTATTCCCGACGGTTCCTGCTCACACTCTGCGTGAAACCTCTCTCTGGATTTCAGCCGTCGTCGTCCATCTGTTCATCTGGACCAGTCGAACAGTGCTTCTGGAAGGTCGCTCGCCTGCACTCGGCGCCACGCTCTCGCTCTCTGTCCACCTTCACATCGCCACCACTCCTTCTGGTAGCGATGCACGGCAGCCAGCTGTACAGTACCTGCCGTCTCTCTCAGTGTGAGGCTCCCACGTCCCTCACGCCAAGGACGCGACGTCTCTTAAAGTCCGAAAGATGGCGATAAGCTGATAGTCCAAGTCATCTCTGTTGTTGTCTACTCCCAAACAGTTCCTTTGACGTTAGACACACACAATAGTCGTCACGCAGTCATACCATTCCTCAGCTTCAGGAATGCCATATTTCGTGTACTGAAAATAAGCTCGAAAAAAATGAAATTTTCATCAATACGTTCCACACCCATGGAAATATTGGAGTACCAGTTTGGAAGGGTTCGGTCAAGTTATTAAAGTTGCAACTTTCCAATTCCGAAATATATAAAGTTATTTTGCATGTTACCCACTCAGTTATCGTAATTCAGAATGCTTAGACAGAGTATTTCTGACACACTTTCTCCTTCTCCTTCTTTCTGCAATTAGTAGGTATTTACCTGTTCTGCCGTCTAAGTTGGCACCATAAATCTTTGAGTTGTATCCGCTACCTTGTCTGCTTAAGAAGGGGGATGGAAGATAGGGAATGTAACGAATATAATCGTAATCACCTACCACTTGCCTCCAGAAAGTCAACTCAGTTATGTTAACTGAAATTAACGGAGCAGTGCTTGTTAATTCGTGCTCAAAATTTCTATTACTTCAGACTGCTGTAAGAGAGAAACGCAAAGCTACAGCCGTGGTCCAACGTAACTATCGGAAGTCAAGTCCAACGATCGGTCAGTCACGTTATGCTGTATGGTTAATTGAGTGTCGGACTTCGCCTCTGAAAGACTGCAGGGTCGTTGGTGCACAATATGATCCGATAATTTTCTAATCCGTATTTGGATAACGCCAGTGGCGGATGGGCTTCACGTCAGCACTTTTGGATTTCTTTCACGAATAGCTCGAAACAAAGGTGGTAATCACAACAAATTAATATAAAAGGACATGTTTGGTTTGTTAAGTAAATAAGTCTGAAAAGTATTAATTTAAATATACTTAAATGTATTCGTGGTTCTTAACCGCTAACAAAATAGATATTTACGTGGCGAAAGCTGAAGGATAAAAGACAATGCTAGCGTCCATACGTCAGGGTTGGTACTGACAACGTTTTCAAGAACTTAAGAAGAGCTTCCTTTCTGACTAGCTCTGAGGGTTCTGTAAATATTTTCCGTTAATGTGCATAGGTTAGACAAAAATATAGAAACATAGCGAGAGATACAAGCTTGAACATAAATGCAGATACTAGCCTAGCCTGCAACTTGGGGTGCTGTTTTGCCCACGAACGACACCTGTGCGGCGTCATCAATGTGTTCCAAGAGCCAGTAGTCGTGAGAACAGTGTGAGTGCATTATGTCAGAGATACGTGAATTCGTACGTGAGCAAACTGTTGATGCTCGAATGGTAGCCTAAGTGTCTGGTGTTTCAGGATGCATTGTATCGAAGAGTGATGCGGCATACCGGGAAAGCGGGAAAAAAATCACCCACTAAGTCACAACGCAGACAACAGTGTGTGTTGAGTGATCGTGACAGACGCCCATTAAAGAGGACTGTGACGAAAACTAACAGGACAACTGCTGCAAAAACCACTGCTGGAGTGAACGTCGCATCGCGAACCACGTCAGCACGAAAACAACACGAGCGGAGAAACTGAGGAGCGAGTTAAAGCCGCAAAACCAAACGTCAGTGATGCAAATGGCGTTAACAGAGAAACGTGAATCCGAGGCCGTAAAACTTGGACTATCCAGAAATCAGAGAAAGTAATTTTATCGGATGTCTCCTGTTCCCAACTTATCTCTGTGTTTAGCTCCCAAGAGTGAAACGTGGTGGGGGTTCGGTAACTGTTTGGGCAGCCATATCGTGGTAAACCATGGGCCCTATTGTTACTCCACAAGTGTGCATGACTGGCAAGGATTATGTCACCATTTTGGTCGATCAGGTCCATCCCGTGGTATAGTCTTTGTTTCCCAATCGTGATGTTGTGATCTAACATTGTTCACAAAGACCGCGCACCTTACAGGACTGGTTTTGTGAACATGAGGATGGTTTGTTGCATGTCCTCGCCCAACACAGTCGCGAGATCTCGACACTATTAAACCTCTGTTGTCTTTGGAGAGAAGAATACGTGATCACATGCCACCTCCATTATCGTCACCTGAAGTTGCCACTATTAGCATAAGGTTCCTTTTAAAACGATACTGGAGCTCTGTTTATGCATTCGGAGACGACTGGAAGCTATTTTGAATGCCAATTGGCTTCTTACACCATTTTAGACATAATAACGTGTTGTGTTTTGGGTGTTTTCATGTTTTTGTTCACACCGTGGATATTAGAATAGTGTAAATTATAATCTACATCTACATCTACGTGATTACTCTGCTATTCACAATAAAGTGCCTGGCAGAGGGTTCAGTGAACCACGTTCATGCTGTCTCTCTACCGTTCCAGTCTCGAACGGCACGCGGGAAAAACGGGCACTTAAATTTTTCTGTGCGAGCCCCTATTTCTCTTATTTTATCGTGATGATCATTTCTCCATATGTAGGTGGGTGCTAACAGAATGTTTTCGCAATCGGAGGAGAAAACTGGTGATTGAAATTTCATGAGAAGATCCCGTCGCAACGAAAAACGCCTTTGTTTTAATGATTGCCAGTCCAATTCACGTATCTGTCTGTGACACTATCTCCCCTATTTCTCGATAATACAAAACGAGGTGTCCTTCTTTGTACTTTTTCGATGTTATCCGTCAGTTCCACCTGATGCGGATCCCACACCACACAGCAATACTCCAGAATAGGTCGGACAAGCGTAGTGTAAGCAGTCACTTTGGTAGACCTGCTGCGCCCTCTAAGTGTTCTTCCAATGAATGACAGTCTTTGGTATGCTCTACCCACAATACTATCTATGTGGTGGTTCCAGTTTAGGTTATTTGTAATTGTAATCCCTAAATATTTAGTTGAATTTACAGCCCTCAGATTTGTGTGACTTATGGCGTAATCGAAATTTAGCTGATTTCTTTTAGTACTCACGTGAATAACTTCACAGTTTTCCTCATTCAGGGTCAATTGCCACATTTCGCACAATAAATATATCTTATATAAATCATTTTGCAAGTCGTTTTGATCATCTGGTGACTTTATAAGACGGTAAATGACAGCATCATCTGCAAACAATATAAGACGGCTACTCAGATTGTCTCCTATGTCGTTGATACAGATCAGGAACAATAGAGGGCCTATAACACTTCCTTGGGGAATGCCGGATATTACTTCTGTTTTACTCGATGACTTTGTGTCTATTACTACGAACTGTGACCTTTCTGACAGGAAATCACGAATCCAGTCCCACAACTGAGACGATACTCCGTAGGCACGAAGTTTGGTTAGAAGACGCTTGTGAGGAACGGTGTCGAAAGCCTTCTGGAAATCTAAAAATACGTAATCAATTTGACATCCCCTGTCGATAGCACTTATTACTTCATGAGTATAAAGAGCTAGTTGTGTTTCACAAGAAAAACTAAATACACTCCTGGAAATGGAAAAAAGAACACATTGACACCGGTGTGTCAGACCCACCATACTTGCTCCGGACACTGCGAGAGGGCTGTACAAGCAATGATCACACGCACGGCACAGCGGACACACCAGGAACCGCGGTGTTGGCCGTCGAATGGCGCTAGCTGCGCAGCATTTGTGCACCGCCGCCGTCAGTGTCAGCCAGTTTGCCGTGGCATACGGAGCTCCATCGCAGTCTTTAACACTGGTAGCATACCGCGACAGCGTGGACGTGAACCGTATGTGCAGTTGACGGACTTTGAGCGAGGGCGTATAGTGGGCATGCGGGAGGCCGGGTGGACGTACCGCCGAATTGCTCAACACGTGGGGCGTGAGGTCTCCACAGTACATCGATGTTGTCGCCAGTGGTCGGCGGAAGGTGCACGTGCCCGTCGACCTGGGACCGGACCGCAGCGACGCACGGATGCACGCCAAGACCGTAGGATCCTACGCAGTGCCGTAGGGGACCGCACCGCCACTTCCCAGCAAATTAGGGACACTGTTGCTCCTGGGGTATCGGCGAGGACCATTCGCAATCGTCTCCATGAAGCTGGGCTACGGTCCCGCACACCGTTAGGCCGTCTTCCGCTCACGCCCCAACATCGTGCAGCCCGCCTCCAGTGGTGTCGCGATAGGCGTGAATGGAGGGACGATTGGAGACGTGTCGTCTTCAGCGATGAGAGTCGCTTCTGCCTTGGTGCCAATGATGGTCGTATGCGTGTTTGGCGCCGTGCAGGTGAGCGCCACAATCAGGACTGCATACGATCGAGGCACACAGGGCCAACACCCGGCATCATGGTGTGGGGAGCGATCTCCTACACTGGCCGTACACCACTGGTGATCGCCGAGGGGACACTGAATAGTGCACGGTACATCCAAACCGTCATCGAACCCATCGTTCTACCATTCCTAGACCGGCAAGGGAACTTGCTGTTCCAACAGGACAATGCACGTCCGCATGTATCCCGTGCCACCCAACGTGCTCTAGAAGGTGTAAGTCAACTACCCTGGCCAGCAAGATCTCCGGATCTGTCCCCCATTGAGCATGTTTGGGACTGGATGAAGCGTCGTCTCACGCGGTCTGCACGTCCAGCACGAACGCTGGTCCAACTGAGGCGCCAGGTGGAAATGGCATGGCAAGCCGTTCCACAGGACTACATCCAGCATCTCTACGATCGTCTCCATGGGAGAATAGCAGCCTGCATTGCTGCGAAAGGTGGATATACACTGTACTAGTGCCGACATTGTGCATGCTCTGTTGCCTGTGTCTATGTGCCTGTGGTTCTGTCAGTGTGATCATGTGATGTATCTGACCCCAGGAATGTGTCAATAAAGTTTCCCCTTCCTGGGACAATGAATTCACGGTGTTCTTATTTCAATTTCCAGGAGTGTATGTTCTACAAAAGAAACTACATCGATCGAATGTGAAAGTGGATTGTAGTGTTAAAATGTCAGTAGATCTGCTGACCCTCTCGAACAGTGTGTTAAGTTACGGCCTGCCAGCAGGTGCCACTGCCCCCCTGCCGCCTGTGTTGCAGGGTGCGGCGAGTCGGTGCGCGGCGCGGTGGGCAGCGCGCTGTGCTGGCTGTTCGCCGCCATCCGCGAGCAGCGCGCCCGCACCGGCGCCAGGTTCTCGGTGCGCGTGTCCGCACTCAGCGCCGGCCGCGCCGCCGTCGCCGACCTGCTGGCCGACCACAACAGCGGTAGGCCTCTCTGTCTCTCTACACTAAAGGTGCACACAGCAAGAAAGCGGGTCACCTGCGTAGGAGGGCACAGTGCGATGCAGTTTCACTCAGAGCGGAAAATATTCCAGTGTTGTCTAATAAAGCGGCACACAACGGCAGATAGATGGTAGCACCGACTGCCACGGCTCCCAACTAGAGATGGGTAGTTCGCGAACTAGCAGGTCCAAAGGAACGGTTCACCAAGATGAACGGAACGAGCGAGGAAAGAATTCTAAGGAACGGTCTTTCATAGTTCACTTCGGTCGCGGCTTTCTACTTATAGTTCCCGGGAACGATAAGCGGTCGGTCTCGTTCCCGAACGGCACGTCGGCCGGTCTCGTTCCAGCCTCGGTCCCGTTCCCGTCTGTCTCGGTCTCGGCTTTCTACTCATAGTTCCCGGGAACGGGAAATGGTCGGTATCGTTCCCGAACGGCACGTCGGCCAGTCTCGTTCAAGCCTCGGTCCCGTTCCTGTATGTCTCGGTCTCGGTTTTCTACTTATAGTTCCCGCGAACGGGAAACGGTCGGTATCGTTCCCAAACGGCATGTCAGTCCCGTTCCCATCTGTCTCGGTCTCGGCTTTCTAGTTATAGTTCTCGGCAACGGGAAACGGTCGCTCTCGTTCCCGAACGGCACGTCGGCTGGTCTTGTTCCATCCTCAGTCCCGGTCTCGGTTTTCTACTTACAGTTCCTGGGAACGGAAACAGTCGGTGTCATTCCCGAGCGGCACGTCGGCCGGTCTCGATCAAGCCTCGGTCCCGTTCCTCTCTGTCTCAGTCTCGATCGCGGCTTTCTACTTATAGTTCCCGCGAACGGGAAGCGGTCGGTCTCGTTCTCGAACGGCACGTCGGCCGGTCTCGTTCCAGCCTCGCTCCCGTTCCCGTCTGTCTCGGTCTCGGTCGCGGCTTTCTACTCATAGATCCTGGGAACGGGAAATGGTCGGTATCACTCCTGAACGGCACGTCGGCTGGTCTCGTTCCAGCCTCGGTCCCGTTCTCGTTACCGTCTGTCTCGGTCTCGATCGGAGCTTTCTACTTATAGTTCCCGGGAACGGAAACAGTCGGTGTCATTCACGCAACGGCACGTCGGCTGGTCTCGTTCCAGCCTCGGTCCCGTTCCCGTTCCCGTCTGTCTCGGTCTCGATCGCAGCTTTCTACTTATAGTTCCCGGGAACGGAAACAGTCGGTGTCATTCACGCAACGGCACGTCAGCTGGTCTCGTTCCAGCCTCAGTCCCATTCCCGTTTGTCTCAGTCTCGATCGCAGCTTTCTACTTATAGTTCCCGGGAACAGGAAACGGTCGGTCTTGTTCTCGAACGGCACGTCGGCTGGTCTCGTTCCAGCCTCGGTCCCGTTCCCGTCTCTCTCGGTCTCGGTCGCGGCTTTCTACTCATAGTTCCTGGGAACGGGAAACGGTTGGTCTCGTTCCCAAACAGCACATCGTCCGGTCTCATTCCAGCCTCAGTCCTGTTCCCGTCGGTCTCGGTCTCGCTCGACCGGACTCGTCCTCCTTCGCGTGGCCACTTTGTCGCAGTTCCACTGCCAGTTCAGTATCGAGTTGTTGTTGTTCGTTTAATTCGCTTCGCGCGCCCATTCTAGATCTGTCTCAGACAATTTTAGAACTCTGAACTTCTGGTTCTTTTCGTATCCTATTCAGCATCCACGACCGGTAGTTAAGATGTATTTTATAATTACGTAAATTACATAAATATTACGTGGTATGTAATACATACATCTTTTCAGGTAACAGAATGGCGTATCAGCTTACTTCACTATTTCGATAAACAGCAGAAGAAATACCTGTAGAAAGGCAAGATTTTTTGTGATTACACAAGCAAAGGACGTCGGCACGACACACACGACTGACCATTTTCCGTCTTTTTTTGATCCAAGGTAAAAGAGCATGTTCATTGTTATGAAAGGTAGACCGACTTACAACCGAATTAAGCCCGCGCTTCGTAATCGAGTGTATGGTGTCACATTTAGTAAAGAGAATATGATAACTCCTACAATATTATTTCAGTGGTACTGGGTGGCGCACGAAACATCGGCCCCGAGTACTAGACTGGTAATTGTCGCTTACGAGTCGTCATCTGTTGTTTCGAAGTTGTTTGCATTAGCTTATTTGTCATTTCTTCACTGCCTAATTATTACATGTTTATCTATTCTGCTCGTAGCGGTCAACAAATTGCGCGTAATTGGAGAGCAGTCTGTTCTCGGGACCAGTTTTTCGTTCGCCACCTTATATTATTTCACTGCGATCAGCCACATAACGCTGCAGTTGGCTAAACGAGATGTTTTTCAGAATCACGAAAATTACAAGTGTGTCATAATTCTGTTATGAATAAAAACTCTGTACTCCAGGGGGGAAGCAAGTGCCCCCTCTTGTCACCTTCCATCTTCGGTCATCTATGCAACTAATTTTCAATTTTTCATAAGAACCATATACGAAGCACAATGGACGGAGAACAAGTAAAAATGAACGGTTCCCAAGAAAGAGCGATCACCAGTGAACTAGTTCCCAAGGATGAACGACTTTGCCCATCTCTACTCCGCACCTGGTGCTGAGCCGCAAGGTACAGGACATTGTCTGCCGTCTGTCCGCGCCCAGGTTGGTGGTGTGCTGCGCTAACAGAATAGAGCCGCATCACCTGTAATGCTTGTCGTACTGTTTTACAAGAACTATCTAGGAAAAAATATTGATTTTTACGTTACTTGCAGCTTTGCACGTCAGTTTCCTGATGAAGTGCCCTCATCTCACTAATGTGATATTCGCATTTAAGTACTACACTGCTTGAAATTTGAAAAGTTTGCAACGAAAAATAGCAATCAGTATGATTCTGTGTTTGGTGCACCCCATATGTTGCTGTGTATGAAAACTAGATAACATATTGAACTTTTATTTCAACATTGGAGCAGGTCTCCATCTACACTCATGCTCGTAAATTAAGGATAATGCTGATAGATGGTGAAACAATTCTCTGGTGGGCGGTTTGCGGGTTTAAATCCCCTCCGGGTGTGACCATGCGGTGCCTTTGACCTTTGGTCGTCGCACGGAGGCGCTGGCAGCAGTCCACATACGCAGAGGTGTGTTGGTGCATGTCAGAGTACGGTGCAGCTAGTAAGCGTGCATGCAGACGTTTTCAGACGTGCTAATGTGACTGTGTGTTGAAAAGGGCACATAAAACACATATTTTTGACGTTATGAGGGATAGAATACTGGAGGCTGGTCAGACACAGCAGGTCGTAGCACGGGCCCTCCGTGTGCCACAAAGTGTGATCTCAAGATTATGGCAACGATTCCAGCAGACAGGAAACGTGCCAGGCGCTACAGTACAGGACGTCCACAGTGAACAACACAACAACAAGACCGATATCTCACCATCAGTGCCCGCAGACGGCCACGGAGTGCTGCAGGTAGCCTTGCTCGGGACCTTACTGCAGCCACTGGAACAGTTGTCTCCAGACACACAGTCTACAGACGACTGAACAGACATGGTTTATTCACCTGGAGACCTGCAACGTGCATTCCACTGACCCCTGGTCACAGAGGAGCCCGTAAAGCCTGGTGCCAAGAACAGAGTAAATGGTCATTGGAACAGTGGTCCTAGGTTATGTTTATGGACAAGTCTATGTATAGTCTGAACTGTGATTCTCGCCAGGTTTCCATCTGGCGTGAACCAGGAACCACATGTTGTTGTTGTGGTCTTCAGTCCTGAGACTGGTTTGATGCAGCTCTCCATGCTACTCTATCCTGTGCAAGCTTCTTCATCTCCCAGCACCTACTGCAACCTACATCCTTCTGAATCTGCTTAGTGTATTCATCTCTTGGTCTCCCTCTACGACTTTTACCCTCCACGCTGTCCTCCAATACTAAATTGGTGATCCCTTGATGCCTCAGAACATGTCCTACCAACCGATCCCTTCTTCTGGTCAAGTTGTGCCACAAACGTCTCTTCTCCCCAATCCTATTCGATACTTCCTCATTAGTTATGTGGTCTACCCACCTAATCTTCAGCATTCTTCTGTAGCACCACATTTCGAAAGCTTCTATTCTCTTCTTGTCCAAACTATTTATCGTCCTTGTTTCACTTCCATACATGGCTACACTCCATACAAATACTTTCACAAATGACTTCCTGACACTTAAATCTATACTCGATGTTAACAAATTTCTCTTCTTCAGAAACGCTTTCCTTGCCATTGCCAGTCTACATTTTATATCCTCCCTACTTCGAAAACATCAAATATTTTTCTCCGCAAGTAGCAAAACTCCTTTGAAACGTCCCCTTTGAACAATTATACATGACTGTGCTTAACCTGACACACAATATTTTTAGCGCAACGCAATCTGACTTTCAAAATTCCCTACAAAAGAATGGCCCTGACTAACATTGAACTATACCTTTCACAAATCACTTACCTCACAAAAATCTTCGCTGCTCAAGCTACTGCAATACAGCGAGCGCCACTACTGCCAGCTAAATAAAAGATTCAAACTGTGGAAGGCACTAACTACTGATAGGGATAGTTAGCAAATGAAAGATATTAATAAAGAACAAACAATGTATTTACCTTGATATCATCATATATAAATATAGCAGTTCATGACAAATTTCAAAACTCCGCCATCTCTCTCCCCACATCCACCACTGCTGGCGGCTCACCTCCAACTGCGCAACGCTACGCGCTGTTCACATCCAGCTGCCGCTGGCCAACACTACAATGGCGAGTATTACAACAATGCAAAGCAGCCACAGACTGCACACAGCACAGCCAGTGATTTTCATATTGAGTGCTACGTAACGTTGCCGATAAGAAAACATAAACAGCCTACTTACATAGCCCCCATGCTCCCCACAAAAAATTTTACAAATTTTTTTTTGGGCAGTGGCCAATAATGATTTGATAAAATTTTTCATAATTACAGTAACAAAGAAATCAAATGCACACACTTATTGATACAATGTTGGTCAAAAGCAAAAATTTTCTCACAGTCCATAAAGATAGTCCAGATTGTTCATCACAGTAAAAATGCAGAGTTTTTCTCAAAGTCTGAGCAGTAAAAAAAATGCACACAGAAGTAGTGGATTTCCATGCAGTCTTCAAGAAGTAGTGTTGTCCTTCCAACGGAAAGACAGTGCTGACTCTTGACATGCATACAGGTAATGGGCCACAACAGTGCAAACCCACAGCAGAGTCAGTCGACATTTTGAAGAGTATTGGTAGGTAGGTCATCACAGAGCAGACCCACTGTAGTCCTGGTAGAGATTGTGGTATTGGTGGGCCACCAGAGGTGCAGACCCACTGCAGTCCTTGTAGAGATGATGGTATTGATGGTTGATGTAGACCCACTGTAGTCCTTGTAGAGACGGCCAGCAGCCATCTGTTGTGACTGTGCAGGTGCACAATCACCATTGAAGAGTCTTGCGGATAATATAGCAAGTCCATAAACCACCACTTGTGCACTCACAAAGTTTTTGGAATTGTACTTAGAACCAGCAATGCTGTTATCCAGTCCCTTGCTGAATCATTAACACACGTGCAAACACTATCAGTCCCTACTTCTCACATATTGTCCATATACTATGGCCAACAGAAACGTGTGCAGTGAAATGTAACTTAATTTGAAGAACTGGTGTCTATACAATTTTATAACATAAGAATACAATAACAAAGGTACAAAACACATCATTAAAAACATAATAATACAGATAACATTTGTAGTAATAGGGGCTTTACAAAAGAATAGAAATAAACATATACATCAGTGTTACAGGAATTATGACATAAGTAAATACATAAAAGATCAGAATAACTTTTGAAACATCAACTTTACACATGAGCATTAAAACAAAACAGAATTAATAATGTCTAACATCTTTACAAAGTAAATAACATATTATTAATGCAAATTATATTTGAGGATAACAGTATTCCTCATCATAGTTCATGTATCTGAGTATGAGAAAAATTCTACAACATAAGTCTGATGAAGTAAACATATAAAGACAGGAAGAACATATATACACAAGGCTACCCAAACACATAGTGGGATAACACAAAAGGAAAGGACAGGGTTTGTTTCATTGCAGTATTTTGCAAACAAAACTTTCTTTGCTTCTTGGAGATCTCCCTTCATTCATCATTATTCCCAAAAGTCCTATCTAAGCCTGCCTTCTGTATTTTGTTCACATCCTCTGTCAAAAACAGTTTTTCTCTCTGCTTTCTGTATTCTGTTCACATCCTCTGTCAATAATAGTTTTTCTCCACTGTACAGTATCCTTTTTATTTTGCCAGACCATTTTCTGATAGCTTCTCAATGCATTTCTTATAAATTTATAATAGTTAGTTTCTTATATAGTCTCCTCTTAAGCTAACTTAAATCTACTGAGCTCAGATACTAAACTAAGGGACGAGGCAATGCAGCAGCACATAACAAATTAACACAAACAGCAATGCAAAAAAATGGAAAATTGCAAAGCAAGCTACAGTAAATATAATTTACCAAGCAATGCAACATTACAACTAATATGAGCCAATGTACAGTAACAAGAAAAATAAGTCAGTAGTAAAACTAGCTTAACAGAGTAACACAATTTAAAATTCAGTAGCACTTTGCCTGGCAAACAGCAGCAGCAAATATAAAAAATATAAAACTTATATCTATACATGACAAAGCTCAAGCAGAAAAGATATTACAGTAAAAATGGCCATGTCTAATACCTATGTCACATCTTAACACTAAGGTGATGCATCACGATAACTTACTCTATGAAATAAATTACCAAATATTGTAAAGAAAATTATGTATGCAGTTCCTGTGAAGGGAAATATCTTTTTGTGCTCCCTCATTTTTTTGAAATATATCACAAAACTATTATTTACTGGATCTGTAGACAGAAAATATTTATATTAGTACATCTATAAAATTTTATTTAAACCAATGCAGCAGTGCAGCTAGAAACTAGATATCAAATGAAATAAGCAACTATGTACACAGCAAAGCATAAGAACATCGTTCAATAGCCATGTGGCATTTCATAAGTTAGTAGAAAAATCTCTCAACTAGAGAGACAGTAGTCATAATCAGGTGTATAGACATAAAAATATTTCTCGTCATTTCATTAGGCATCCAGTGTAATCGTATGTTTTGAAGTTCGACCGTGTCGTTTTTGCGATGCTTTCTACAAAGGAATGTCAGAAGCGAGGTTAATGGCGTCTTTTTTTATTTTTTATTTTTTTTTACCTGTGCCGCTGAAAAGGGCTCGCAATAATGGCTTTTCCTCCAGGCAACTGGCACACCTGGCCGCTCGCAAAGCATTACGTCACGGTCACTTACCTTTCTTACCGACATATTTACGACAGCAGTTTCCGCTACAGTGACAGTCTCATATAAACATTTCACAGGTCGAAAATTTGCGTAACAAATGTGTAGAAAAAAAAATCCTGTAAATATAACAGTGTTCAAAAAATTTTCGCCAGCATTGTGATACATTCACGCATATACACACATTTCATAACTCTTAAAGTACGATTCTTGGTTTCCAACATCCTTTTTCACAAGTCAAAGTCCCACTACTCATTATTCATTACTCCTTACCTTATTACACATATACGTATCCATCGACACTCGTCAATATTTCGTCATTATAAATATGAAGCAAAATCAAATAACTCATATAGCCTCAGCCTATTAATCATAAACATACCTCAGCAGCATAATACACATCGTCGTCGTAAAAATAACATCATAACACCTCAGTCAAATCACAAAATCGTCGTAGCTTCCTCCAATAATTAAAAAAAATTCTCTGCTCATGTCAAAAGTGTCATCTGCCTCAAACGTACTTTAAAAATCAAGAATCCATACCAAATACATCATTCAAAGCTCTCATAGTATCACAATGATTCCGAAAAAATATGAACAGTTCACAAAGTACAGACAAAATACAGTTTCATAAGTGTGAAGTTATCCAACTGTGTAATTACATAAACATCTGTCACTGATGTAGAAAAAAAAGTTTGTCTCTCTCAGTTAAATGATCAGATAGCTGCGTAATTATGTGTTAGAGAAATATGGTACCGATGTGTAAAGTTGTGTAAGCAAATACCATATTAGCTAGGGCTCCTTGTGGTTGCCACACACATGGTACACAAAGTAAGCGTGTACCCCCCTGAGGATTAATGTAATTATACCCTCAGGTGTTATAGATTATTGCAATGGAATGAAATGTATCACGGAAAACCTTCTTTGTAATTCAAAAATCTTTAAAAATAAATGGCTTAAGTACAAAATTAATCTCTCAAATGCGTGTCCTGTAGCGCTAAATGTGCGTCTTGCTGTAAGATAATTCTGTGGAAGTGTCGTAGTTATCGTCCTCCGAAAGCTAAGTTCTGCAGAAGTCAATGTACTTACCTCATGATAAACAAAAGTGAAATGCTTTGCGTATAGATATCGTAGTTATTACGCTTATTGTTGTGATGAAGAAAGTACTGTACAGTAACGTATTGTTGTGCCACGAAAAAGGCTGTCTCATTGTTGCTATACCACAAAAGTTACTACTAAAACATGTTTTCCTATCCAGAATAAAACAGAAAACTATGCAGATATAAAACAGAAACACCGCAAAAGCAACATTGTATATTGTCACTCATTAGCAGCGTCGTGATAAAATCGTGTAGCTGTCACATAAACTAACCACTGTGTCATCTGGTATCTCTCAGAAAGCACTTTAAATTCAGAATTTATTTTCAAATAAACCAAAATGTTGCATTAAAATCTCATTAGCAGTACTGGTAAATGTTCTACGTATGTGAGCCTTATAGTCGTTACGTAATCGTGCAACAAACAAGCAAGAATGTACACACACAATAACACTGTGACGTCTGTTCACTATAACAATGCATTCGTCATTTCTGTTTAAATAAGTTCTCTTGGTTCTTGATTGGATATTTAACTTCAAACATTGTTGTATGTTAACAGATTCTAAGTCTGACAAAGCATATTAGTAATGTGAAGCGAAAAATTTTATGACAAAGACAAAGTTAAAAAGCAGATTATCTTTCAATAAATGGTTTTACTTGTGAAACCTGGTGTAAACCTTTACTCTTCATAGTACTCAGAGTTTGAACTTGAATGCAATTGTCATGCGGTATACGTCGGCAAAGAATACTGGAATTTTTCTCAAGGTTAGCGTCTATGTTATTTTTCTCTGAGCCAGCCGGCGCACGTGGGTGCCTGCGGCGCGAGTCATTGTCTGTCTCTTTGTTGGCGCGCGTTGTTATTGGGATTAGGAGACCTAACTTCTACAAATTCGCCTTGCCGAGAGGGCCCTGCTCTGTTAGAATCCCGCCAGTTCTGATGAAATTCACGTCTGTCGTTTTGTCGGTAGTTTACATAGTTTCTTGTTTGTCGGTCATGTGGTGGAGAATTTCTCCCTGAATCGTAACTCTGCGCCGAACTGTTGCGTCTGAAGTTATTCTGCCTCCCTTGATAATACTTGTTTTGGTTCCCATATTGTCTGTTTCTCTGATTGGCTCTGTGATAGTCATTACTACGGAAATGCGATCTTTCTCTGTAACTATTATTACTCTGCCAACGGTTGTCATACGGGTGGTGTCTATTTTGGTCACGATTTGCGTTGTAAGAATAGACCAGTCGTGTCCGGTTATTGTTTCTGTCGTCACGGAATTGTGACGGATGTGACCTGTAATTGTTGCGTCCTTGTTTTCGCGTTCCGCGATTGTCAGTGTCACTTTCCAGTTCTTGTAACAGTCCATGAAAAGCTTCAATGTCGTCTTTGCAACGTCCTGCCAAAATAATATGTCGTAAATGTTCAGGTAATTTGATTAAGCAAATGCGGATGAGCTCTGAGGGGCTGTATGGGTTTGTCAGGTACTGATTCTTGTGCAACATGTCTTCAAAATATTTCACAAGACTGGAGAATTCAGATTGTTCGAAATGTTTCATCATTATGATACCATGTTTTACTTGGTCTTGTGTGGCTTGAGACCAATGTGCTGAGAGGAAGGCATGGTAAAATTCTCCTTCACTGTGGCAATCGTGAATTACCGATCGCATTCTTACAGCTGGTTCATTCTCTAAGTAGCCACACATAAATTCTAATCTGTGTTCTAACGACCAGTTGGGAGGAAAACAATGAGAGAATTGATGGAGCCATGCTTGTGGATGAATGTCGTTGCCTGAATTCTTAAATGTTTTGAATTTACGTGTAGTAATGAACAGCTTGTAGTCAAAATCATCATGTCGGCGAGTCGCATATCGGTCATTGTTAGGTCGTGTCGGCCGTTCCATCTCGAAATTCGGTGCACATTGCCAGTTTCTTTCATAACTTCTGAAATGCCCTGTGTTATTATTTTGCGTCATTTCCGTATTTCTAAGTCCCTCTTCCCGTGTTGGGGCGCGAGTGTCCTCTGAAATACATAATTCTTGTATTACCTGTGTCAGCTGATCTTGTACTTCCCGGATTTCTCTTTGGTGTTGCGTATTAATTTGATTCTGATTTTGTTTGAATTTCCTAATTTGTTCATACTCTTCTGTGTCAGTGAAGGCTACAGGTGTTGTGTCATTCAGATCATCATATACCTTTGTAGATAAGTTAGTGAACTGATCTGAAAGTTCGGCTACTTTATCCGATAGTGTACTTATTTCCTCAGTGTGTTTTTCTGAACCAAGTTTCAGAGTATCTACTGTGTCCTTTAAGTTTTCCTGAGTTTTTGCAAGTTGCGTAACCGAATCGGTAGATGCAACTGAGTCAAATTTAGCTTGCAAGGTCTCATGATTTTCATGAACAATAGTTTGCAGTTCTTTTATGGCTGCTTCGTGATTCCGTAATGCATTTTCATGCCGCGAAAAAATAGGTTGAAAATGCTCACAAATTTGAATTTTTACGTCATTACAGACTTTTTGACATTTCGATTCAATGTTATGTAACTCAGTAGTTAAATCTTCACGTGTTTGTTCAAGAGTTTGTTCAAATGAGTCTAACTTTTTAAGATTTTGTTCCACTGTGTCTAACTTTTGCTGTGTTTGTCTCTGATTTTGTTCCATTGTGTCTAACTTTAGAAGATTTTGTCCCATTTGTTTCTGATTTTGTTCAAGCGTTGTGTCTAACTTTTGTAGCTTTTGTCCCATTTGTTGCATTAACTGTAATAACAATGCACTGGTGTCTGAAACATGTTCCTCAGTGCTTTTCGGCAGTGAATTTGCACCGGCAACATTCACATTTTGACAAGCGGAAAATGTGTCTTGACTCATTTGAGAAAACGGTGAGGACGCAAAACCTGAATCTACAGTATTTGCAAAATTGTGTCCTGTCATTTCGGATTCCTGAGGCGAGCTGTTGCCGACCGATCGATCGATAATGCTTCCCTCTTCACTAATTGTTTCACTGTCCATGCCATTGTTTGCCGCCCGCTCCATTTCCCTATGCACGATTACCAAATTACTACTTTGAACATCAGTTAATTCATTACTCGGTGGCGCTAACACACTGCTTTCATTTTCACTGTCATTTCTCAGTTTACTTTGGAGCCTAGTATTACGTTTTTCACACGCCATTATTGTCACAGTATTTCACACGACAACACAGAAAAACACAATTTGAAGATCAAAAATAAGAGAACACATTAACATAGCACTGAAAATAATATCTAGTTAATTGCAAGCGCAGCTGCGAAATACTTGGTGCAAATCTACATGCATGCCACAACTGTTTTACTGTACAACAATGAAAGACTGCAACTACAAAGGAAATTCTCTCTATAATTACGCACTAGCAATGAACAAAATCTACACTAATTACACAAACTACAAGAAAAAAATCAGAAGATTCCAGTGAGGTATCCTCGGCTAAGGGTCGACATATGAAACGTCCCCTTTGAACAATTATACATGACTGTGCTTAACCTGACACACAATATTTTTAGCGCAACGCAATCTGACTTTCAAAATTCCCTACAAAAGAATGGCCCTGACTAACATTGAACTATACCTTTCACAAATCACTTACCTCACAAAAATCTTCGCTGCTCAAGCTACTGCAATACAGCGAGCGCCACTACTGCCAGCTAAATAAAAGATTCAAACTGTGGAAGGCACTAACTACTGATAGGGATAGTTAGCAAATGAAAGATATTAATAAAGAACAAACAATGTATTTACCTTGATATCATCATATATAAATATAGCAGTTCATGACAAATTTCAAAACTCCGCCATCTCTCTCCCCACATCCACCACTGCTGGCGGCTCACCTCCAACTGCGCAACGCTACGCGCTATTCACATCCAGCTGCCGCTGCCCAACACTACAATGGCGAGTATTACAACAATGCAAAGCAGCCACAGACTGCACACAGCACAGCCAGTGATTTTCATATTGAGTGCTACGTAACGTTGCCAATAAGAAAACATAAACAGCCTACTTACACCTTTACTACTTTAAGTGTCTCATTTCCTAATCTAATTCCCTCAGCATCATCCGACTTAATTCGATTACATTCCATTATCCTCGTTTTGCTTTTGTTGATGTTCATCTTATATCCTCCTTTCAAGACACTGTCCATTCCATTCAACTGCTCTTCCAAGTCCTTTGCTGTCTCTGACAGAATTACAATGTCATCGGCGAACCTCAAAGTTTTTATTTCTTCTCCATGGATTTTAATACCTACACCGAATTTTTCTTTTGTTTCCTTTACTGCTTGCTCAATATACAGATTGAACAACATCGTAGAGAGGCTACAACCCTGTCTTACTCCCTTCCCAACCACTGCTTCCCTTTCATGTCCCTCGACTCTTATAACTGCCATCTGGTTTCTGTACAAATTGTAAATAGCCTTTCGCTCCCTGTATTTTACCCCTGCCACCTTTAGAATTTGAAAGAGAGTATTCCAGTCAACATTGTCAAAAGCTTTCTCTAAGTCTACAAATGCTAGAAACGTGGGTTTGCCTTTCCTTAATCTTTCTTCTAAGATAAGTCGTAAGGTCAGTATTGCCTCACGTGTTCCAGTGTTTCTACGGAATCCAAACTTGTCTTCCCCGAGGTTGGCCTCTACTAATTTTTCCGTTCGTCTGTAAAGGATTCGTGTTAGTATTTTGCAGCTGTGACTTATGAAACCGATAGTTCGGTAATTTTCACATCTGTCAACACATGCATTCTTTTGGATTCGAATTATTTTATTCTTCTTGAAGTCTGAGGGTATTTCGCCTGTTTCATACATCTTGCTCATCAGATGGTAGAGTTTTGTCAGGACAGGCTCTTCAAAGACCGTCAGTAGTTCCAATGGAATGTTGTCTATTCCGGGGGCCTTGTTTCGACTCAGGTCTTTCAGTGCTCTGTCAAACTCTTCACGCAGTCTCACATCTGCCATTTCATCTTCATCTACCTCCTCTTCCATTTCCATAATATTGTCCTCGAGAACATCGCTCCTGTATAGACCCTCTATATACTCCTTCCACCTTTCTGCTTTCCCTTCTTTGCTTAGAACTGGGTTTCCACCTGAGCTCTTGATATTCATACAAGTCGTTCTCTTATCTCCAAAGGTCTCTTTAATTGTCCTTTAGGCAGTATCTATCTTACCCCTAGTGAAATAAGCCTCTACATCCTTACATTTGTCCTCTAGCCATCCCTGCTTAGCCATTTTGCACTTCCTGTCGATCTCATTTTTGAGACGTTCGTATTCCTTTTTGCCTGCTTCATATACTGCGTTTTTATATTTTCTCCTTTCATCAATTAAATTCAATATTTCTTCTGTTACACAAGGATTTCTATTAGCCCTCTTCTTTTTACCCACCTGATCCTCTGCTGCCTTCACTATTTCATCCCTCAAAGCTACCCATTATTCTTCTACTGTATTTCTTTCCCCCATTCCTGTCAATTGTTCCCTTATGCTCTCCCTGAAACTCTGTAGAACCTCTGGTTCTTTCAGTTTATCCAGGCCCCATCTCCTTAAATTCCCACCTTTTTGCAGTTTCTTCAGGTTTAATCTACAGGTCATAACCAGTAGATTCTGGTCAGAGTCCACATCTGCCCCTGGAAATGTCTTACAATTTAAAACCTCTGTCTTACCATTATATAATCTATCTGATACCTTTTATTATCTCCAGTGTTCTTCCATGTATACAACCTTCTTTCATGATTCTTAAACCAAGTATTAGCTATGATTATGTTGTGCTCTGTGCAAAATTCTACCAGGCGGCTTCCTCTTTCATTTCTTACCCCAAATCCATATTCACCTACTATGTTTCCTTCTCTCCCTTTTCCTACACTCGAATTCCAGTCACCCATGACTATTAAATTTTCGTCTCCCTTCACTATCTGAATAATTTCTTTTATTTCATCATACATTTCTTCAATTTCTTCGTCATCTGCAGAGCTAGTTGGCATATAAACTAGTACTACTGTAGTAGGTGTGGGCTTCGTATCTATCTTGGCCACAATAATGCGTTCACTATGCTGTTTGTAGTAGCTTACCCGCATTCCTATTTTCCTATTCATTATTAAACCTACTCCTGCATTACCCCTATTTGATTTTGTGTTTATAACCCTGTAGTCACCTGACCAGAAGTCTTGTTCCTCCTGCCACCGAATTTCACTAATTCCCACTACATCTAACTTCAACCTATCCATTTCCCTTTTTAAATTTTCTAACCTACCTGCCCGATGAAGGGATCTGACATTCCACGCTCCGATCCGTAGAACGCCAGTTTTCTTTCTCCTGATAACGACATCCTCTTGAGTAGTCCCCGCCTGGAGATCCGAATGGGGGACTATTTTACCTCCGGAAAATTTTACCCAAGAGGACGCCAACATCATTTAATCATACAGTAAAGCTGCATGCCCTCGGGAAAAATTACGGCTGTAGTTTCCCCTTGCTTTCAGCCGTTCGCGGTACCAGCACAGCAAGGCCATTTTGGTTATTGTTACAAGGCCAGATCAGTCAATCATCCAGACTGTTGCCCTTGCAACTACTGAAAAGGCTGCTGCCCCTCCTCAGGAACCACACGTTTGTCTGGCCTCTCAACAGATACCCCTCTGTTGTGGTTGCACCTACGGTACGGCTATCTGTATCGCTGAGGCACGCAAGCCTCCCCACCAACGGCAAGGTCCATGGTTCATGGGGGGGGAGGAACCGCATACCAACCCCTTAATGTCCTTGAAAGGGACCTGTATGGAGGTCGTGGTTTGATGCTGTGGGGTGGGATTGTGATTGGTGCACGTACACCCCTGCATATCTTTGACAGAGGAACTGTGACAGATCAGATGTATCGGGACGTCATTTTGCACCAGTATGTCCACCTTTTCAGGGGTGCAGTGGGTCCTACCTTCCTCCTGATGGATGATAACGCACGGCCCCACCGAGCTGCCATCGAAGGAGTACCTTCAAACAGAAGTTATCAGACGAATGGAGTGGCCTGCCTGTTCTCCAGACATAAACCCCATCGAGCACGTCTGGGATGCTCTCGGTCGACGTATCACTGCATGTCTTCAAACCTCTACGACACTTCAGGAGCTCCGACAGGCACTGGTGCAAGAATGGGAGGCTATACTCCAGCAGCTGCTCGACCACCTGATCCAGAGTATGCCGACCTGTTGTGCGGTCTGTGTACGTGTGCATGGTGATCATATCCCATATTGATATTGGGGTACATATGCAGGAAACAGTAGCGTTTTGTAGCACATGTGTCTCGGGACGGTTTTCTCAACTTATAACCATTACCGTGGATGTGTGTCGCGTGTTTTCCCTATGTGCCTATGCTATTAGTTTTGTGTAGTGCCACGTTGTGTGGCACCACATTCTGCAACCATCCTTAATTTAAGAGCACCAGTGTATTTCCAGTCTGGAGAAAATCGATTTTTGTATGACCGTAAGTTACGTTGTGTATGACATTGATACAGCGTGAAACAGGCTGCAGAGTAGACGGACTTAGAGCGGGGGGGCCGCGATGTCGCAGAGGCGGAGGAGGAGCGGTCGCCGGGAGAGCTGCTGCGGGGGCCGGGGGCGGCCGGCCGCTGCCCCACGGAGCTGCGCGCCGCCTCCGCGGAGCACGCCGCCTCCCACCTGGACCACGCCAGCGCCGCCGCCGCCGCCGCCGCCGCCCCCACCGCAACAGCCGCGGCGGCCACCAGCTCTCCACTGCGGCTGCTGCTCTACAGCCTGCTCGTCTATCAGCACAGGGTCACCCAGGACGGACAAGGTGATTGTAACTCTCCGTCCAAGTTCCTCCCCTTCCAGCAACCACACTACCCAATCAAAAGTGTCTGGCCACCCTCGCGTAATGCACAACTGACCGCTACACGCCACAAGATGTGGACCCGCCAGAATAAAATGAGGCCGGCAGTACTGTGTTGTCAGTGGGGGCGCAGTAACAGCAGAACGGGTCGGTCAGGAGAGCTCAGCTATTCATTGGGTGGAATTCGATTAACAAATCTGTCAGCGACATTTCAAGTTAACGGTGCTGTGATTGTTGATACCTGTTACAAACCGGACACAATAGGAAGGACCAGGCCCCTTTGCTTTTTTATCACTCGTTTATTACATCGTTTATTACATGGGTTTCGAAAAAGACGATCGTGTGAAACCCAGCTCGCGCTATTCGTCCACGAGACTCAGAGGGCCATAGACACGGGTTCACAGGTAGATGCCGTGTTTCTTGACTTCCGCAAGGCATTCGATACAGTTCCCCACAGTCGTTTAATGAACAAAGTAAGAGCATATGGACTATCAGACCAATTGTGTGATTGGATTGAAGAGTTCCTAGATAACAGAAAGCAGCATGTCATTCTCAATGGAGAGAAGTCTTCCGAAGTAAGAGTGATTTCAGGTGTGCCGCAGGGGAGTGTCGTAGGACCGTTGCTATTCACAATATATATAAATGACCTTGTGGATGACATCGGAAATTCACTGAGGCTTTTTGCGGATGATGCTGTGGTATATCGAGAGGTTGTAACAATGGAAAATTGTACTGAAATGCAGGAGGATCTGCAGCGAATTGGCGCATGGTGCATGAAATGGCAATCTCAATGTAGACAAGTGTATTGTGCTGCGAATATACAGAAAGATAGATCCCTTATCATTTAGCTACAATATAGCAGGTCAGCAACTGGAAGCAGTTAATTCCATAAATTATCTGCGAGTACGCATTAGGAGTGATTTAAAATGGAATGATCATATAAGGTTGATCGTTGGTAAAGCAGGTACCAGACTGAGATTCATTGGAAGAATCCTAAGGAAATGCAATCCGAAAACAAAGGAAGTAGGTTACAGTACGCTTGTTCGCCCCCTGCTTGAATAGTGCTCAGCAGTGTGGGATCCGTACCCGATAGGGTTGATAGAAGAGAGGGAGAAGATCCAACGGAGAGCAGCGCGCTTCGTTACAGGATTATTTAATAATCGCGAAAGCGTTACGGAGATGATAGATAAACTCCAGTGGAAGACTCTGCAGGAGAGACGCTCAGTAGCTCGGTACGGGCTTTTGTTGAAGTTTCGAGAACATACCTTCACCGAAGAGCCAAGCAGTATATTGTTCCCTCCTACGTATATCTCGCGAAGAGACCATGAGGATAAAATCAGAGAGATTAGAGCCCTCACAGAAGCATACCGACAATCCTTCTTTCCACGAACAATACGAGACTGGAATAGAAGGGAGAACCAATAGAGGTACTCAAAGTACCCTCCGCCACACACCGTCAGATGGCTTGCGGAGTATGGATGTAGATGTAGATGTAGATCAGACAAATACTCATTTGAAGACAAAATGTAACTACATGAAATATTGCTCCCAGTAAAGGTTAACACAAGTAGTGACAAAACTTAGTTCTCTTAAGGGTTTCTGCTGGCAACAAATTTTAAGGAGGCAATGTAAAGTTTATATCAATTTAGCTCAAACACGTAGCTAGTGATTGAATCACGACAAAGACACTTTAACAATTTTGGCATCAAATAATTAGCGTGAATTTGTACTCACAGTAACCAACTAATCAACAGCCTTGCCATTGAATAAGTACACTCCTGGAAATGGAAAAAAGAACACATTGACACCGGTGTGTCAGACCCACCATACTTGCTCCGGACACTGCGAGAGGGCTGTACAAGCAATGATCACACGCACGGCACAGCGGACACACCAGGAACCGCGGTGTTGGCCGTCGAATGGCGCTAGCTGAGCAACATTTGTGCACCGCCGCCGTCAGTGTCAGCCAGTTTGCCGTGGCATACGGAGCTCCATAGCAGTCTTTAACACTGGTAGCATGCCGCGACAGCGTGGACGTGAACCGTATGTGCAGTTGACGGACTTTGAGCGAGGGCGTATAGTGGGCATGCGGGAGGCCGGGTGCACGTACCGCCGAATTGCTCAACACGTGGGGCGTGAGGTCTCCACAGTACATCGATGTTGTCGCCAGTGGTCGGCGGAAGGTGCACGTGCCCGTCGACCTGGGACCGGACCGCAGCGACGCACGGATGCACGCCAAGACCGTAGGATCCTACGCAGTGCCGTAGGGGACCGCACCGCCACTTCCCAGCAAATTAGGGACACTGTTGCTCCTGGGGTATCGGCGAGGACCATTCGCAACCGTCTCCATGAAGCTGGGCTACGGTCCCGCACACCGTTAGGCCGTCTTCCGCTCACGCCCCAACATCGTGCAGCCCGCCTCCAGTGGTGTCGCGACAGGCGCGAATGGAGGGACGAATGGAGACGTGTCGTCTTCAGCGATGAGAGTCGCTTCTGCCTTGGTGCCAATGATGGTCGTATGCGTGTTTGGCGCCGTGCAGGTGAGCGCCACAATTAGGACTGCATACGACCGAGGCACACAGGGCCAACACCCGGCATCATGGTGTGGGGAGCGATCTCCTACACTGGCCGTACACCACTGGTGATCGTCGACGGGACACTGAATAGTGCACGGTACATCCAAACCGTCATCGAACCCATCGTTCTACCATTCCTAGACCGGCAAGGGAACTTGCTGTTCCAACAGGACAATGCACGTCCGCATGTATCCCGTGCCACCCAACGTGCTCTAGAAAGTGTAAGTCAACTACCCTGGCCAGCAAGATCTCCGGATCTGTCCCCCATTGAGCATGTTTGGGACTGGATGAAGCGTCGTCTCACGCGGTCTGCACGTCCAGCACGAACGCTGGTCCAACTGAGGCGCCAGGTGGAAATGGCATGGCAAGCCGTTCCACAGGACTACATCCAGCATCTCTACGATCGTCTCCATGGGAGAATAGCAGCCTGCATTGCTGCGAAAGGTGGATATACGCTGTACTAGTGCCGACATTGTGCATGCTCTGTTGCCTGTGTCTATGTGCCTGTGGTTCTGTCAGTGTGATCATGTGATGTATCTGACCCCAGGAATGTGTCAATAAAGTTTCCCTTTCCTGGGACAATGAATTCACGGTGTTCTTATTTCAATTTCCAGGAGTGTAGTAGGCCATTTGGAACGAATTAGCAACACCCAGAAACTAGGGGAGTTAATACCAACAATCTTTAAATGTCTTGCTCCCCATTAAATCAACAAACTTACAGTAATTAAATGAATAACGAATCAAACACACTACACTCCACTCAAACTCTTCAGTGGAAGCCAAGCCAAAATGAAGATTCCAGTAACTGACTAGCACTGGAGTCACACTACAGCTCATCTCTGTGTTCCCAGTCACACATGGAGCAAACTTACATAAAACAAGATTTTGAAGGGAGCACATCAGTAAAACCGATAGTGGAGCTAACTCGTGCCACTGAAAATTAAGGTACTAGACCGGGGCACGAGGTGGTATACAATGATGTTGCCTTAGTGCTATACTGCGCTCCAAAATATTAATTCAAATGGCCAATTCAAAATTAACTACACATAAACCAGCATTAATTAACGAGGAGTGACACCAGGTCGCTCGAAGGGATGACAACACTTAATTGAAGAGACGAATGCCGGAGGCGATAGTAACATCAAACACCTTCTCCGAGTTTTAACCAGGAGTCACTTCCCGCTATACAAGTAAACATTTAACCAAGCACAAGGAAGGAATCCCAAAGAGAAAATTCAAATAAAACCCCCAAAAGATTATAAAGGACGGGAACCCCAACTATTTAAATTTAAAAAATTAGCTCTCCCCAAAGGCAGTGTAAACGCTAAGGCCACACTTAAGAGGCCACCAAAATTGGTTACCAACATACATTTGCTCCTTTTCTTTAAAAGAAAGACAAGGCTGCTTAATTCTGCTGGACGTCCGGTGTGGCTCGTGTAGAAAACACAAGGCAGCAACCCAAACTAGGCGGTCGCAAAACAAGGCGAGCAAAATCAGGAGAGCAGACAGGCAGGCAGCCAACACATATCCTCCATCCTGAACCGGCAGCCCGCGTACAACCAATTCCACATACACGTGGTTGCTTCCCACCTCGCACCTCGCGGCGTCTCAGCAGGTTGCCCGAGCAAACGTCAACTGCCACTCGCCCCGCGAATGCGGAAAACAACAAGGCAAGCAAAAATAAGAAACATCGAAGGCTCGGTAATGGACATCCAAGAGACTGACGCGCCAGTAACGAGCGCCACGGCTCAGTTGTGAAGTACAAACACTAAGGCACGAGAACAGCAAAACCGAGACCCGACAGACCTCATGTACTGAAAGGCTGGCGCCGTCAAGCATTGCGAAGGCATGTAATAGATAACCACACGAAATCAGAGGCAGAAGTCACTCGTGCGTTCCAAAGTACTACAAGCAGTTCAGCTGTGACAATGACTGTACTTCAAGAGTTAGAAAGAGTGGAGTACAATGGTCGTGCAGCTACTCACAGGCCAGACACTACCATGGTCAGTGCTAAGCGACGACTGAGGCGGTGTAAATAGGGCGCCAGTGGAGAATATTGACTGCAGACGGGTGATTTGGGGATGCATCACCCTATACTCTGTGGCAAACTGACAGGGTTTGGGTTTCGCGAATTCCTGGAGAAAATTCTGCTGCGGTGGCGTCGATGGTCGAACCCGGGACTCCAGGTGGCCGGGCAAAGCCGGGACCCACCGTGCCATATTTCGTCAGGAGGCTGAGCAAGTTCAATAGCATCAAGGGGCAGTGCAGAGTGATACAGCAGTATTCGGAAGCGTTTCTTTATTCACATCATTCACACTACTACGATGGCTGCTGCGTAGAGTTGGCGTGCCGCCCGCAGCGTTGTCCCACGAGTCCAGCTGGCTCAGCACCTCATGGTATGCTGACACAGCTGCTGACATCTGCAAGGCCGCTCAGCTGGAACTCGGCCGCGCTCGCCCGGTCGCCGCTCGCCGATCGTCGCGTCTTGCCCCGCGTTGCTGCCCACGATTCCGAAGACATTTACAGTCTGTGGTCCCAACCGCTCTCCGCCGCGTTCGGCCTGCTCTGTCCGACTGTGGGACGAAGGTGGCTGTACTGGGCACCTGTGGCCTTCGGCCACTGCTGCTCCCAGGACAGGACAGGACTCGAACCCGCGCCCTCCTGGATGCAGTGCCCCAACTTGCCGCTAGTGGTGCTTGCCGGATGACACACACGCCGCCATCTCCGGTGCCGCAGTAGGGCTGCCGCGCCTCCCCTAGTGTCCCCTCGCCTCGACCCCGGTATGCCAGGTGGGAAGCGAACGTGATCCATCCTGGACCCACTGCAGACCACTGTCACTGCCCTCCTTCAGGCAGTCCGTGCAATCTATAAGTACCCGGCTGCCGTTCTGTCCCGCCCCGGTGTTGCGTCCCCGGAGGCGGAATACAGCCCGAACAGGTACATAGAAATAAAGAACAGGTTACACAGAATATTTACAACATCGCTGCCAGACTGGCCCATATAAGCGTTGACCAGCACAGGTCCGTCCCGACTGTCGACTGACCTGGCACACACTTGTCTCTAGCTCAAATTGCCAGTCTATTTATACTGCTTTTCCCCTCACTTCTGACATAGTGTCAGAGAGAGAGAGAAACTATGGCAGGGGTAAATTCCCATACGTCAGCAATTTACTCATCGCCCTCCTGGCTTTAGCCTACTGCCTCGCCTCATACATCGCAACAACTTCAAGCAACGCTGTGGTTTCCTGCCGCGTTGTAGCACCACTCGTGCGTGCAATAACGCCATCGCAGCTCCGTGCCATGTTTACCCTGTCTGGCCTACTGGCTGCCGATTACTACCACACACTGTCAGCGCCACAGATTTCATCGCCCAACCGCGCCTTTACTGAACTTTAACAAAATTCCCCTTCTCTACGACTAAGACTAACACTAGCGCAGCAATTCCTCACCAACAGTGAAGTACGAAGGGAATCTTAAGGCATGAGGGTCTTTTTCCTGGTTATAAAACGCTAGATGCGGAAGGGAATGAAAGAGTTTTGCACTGTTATATACTGCACATACAGTAGAGGAACAGTTTGCAGGCGACGATTACATCGGCGTGACAGCACATCCACAGATAAATCAGCGTCGCTGGGCAATGGTTTGTGAACAACAGCGTTCGTGAAATAGACTAGCCTGCTCAGAGTATGTACCCGAATTCAGTGGAAGGCGTTTGCGATGAACCAGGAAGCCGACACTGGTCCAGACGCCAGCGTCGAGCGTCGCCGCCTCCTCTGCTTTCGGTTCTTCAAGAAGAATGGGCTGTCATTCCTGCACACGCGTTCAGAAACTTCCAGTGTCCCCAGCAAAGTTCAAACCATAAAATCCCTGGTGACATGCGGGGCCCGTTTACGGATCTGCTGTACGTACCAGGGAGTACCGTTGAACTGTAGCTGCTGCCTGGTACCGTGTGGTACCTACAACAGCTCCGTGAAAGGGCTCCGCACCTCACCAGGCAGCTACCGGTCTGACGATAGTCTTGTTTCACGGAAATGGGTTACCAAAACCACTAAATGTCAGTTGCGAGCTAGTCTAATTTCGTTATACTGCTTAAGAAGATATCTAACTTACAATATGACTTCAAAAGTAATTTCTTTTCTAGCTGGTTGGATGCGCTGCTTTTAATCATATGGGGGAGGTAATTTCATATTTTAGGTATGAAATTAATGTGTATTCAACAAATATTAAGTTCAAACTATCAATCGTTTGACATAAAATTCGTTTAGTATATTTCTTGTAAATTTAATTCTTTGGGCACGATATGATTTCTAATTCACCGAATCAGTTGCCTAAAAACAGGCAACTTTTGACTCTTGCCCGCACTTCGAAAGATTGGACGCTCACGTCTCGTACCCCTCATGTTCGTATCTCCAACCTACAAGAACAAGGTTTTCCACCGACTGTAAAAGGACCTCCGTGGTCAAAGTATCATTTCTATACTGACGTTTTGTTCATGTTCCGTCATATAGAAACTACTACGACAGTTATAACAGTTTATGTGACGACAGTGGGTCTCGTTCACACAGCTGTCGCTCGTGTTCAACGAATAAAGTCCTTGCTGCTTCTTCGCTACGCTAATTGCGTCTCGAAGGTCGGCTAGCGTCTGTTGACGCGAATGTGCTGTTTAAGCAAAGGCTTCCGATTTTTGACGCTTTCCGCCGACCGAGGGCGACAGAGTTACGATGGTGGAAGAACCGAGCAAAAAAATGGTGAACGAGACATGTAATTCATTTGTCCATCCAGCCAGTACTTCTGACTCTCCCAAGTTTAGATTGGTACACACTGCACTGTAAATAAGAAATTTCAAGAGTGGGCATTCTGTGGGTCATTAGTGATATTACTGGATCTTTTGTCGTTGTTCCTACATAGTAATCACGAAAGCTGCACTGCTGAAGCATACGGTGCCGTAAGACCACTGTATCTAGACGGCCTTACTTACGTATTACGTACACTACTGGCCATTAAAATTGCTACACCAAGAAGAAATGCAGATATTAACGGACATTCATTGGACAAATATATTATACTAGAACTGACATGTGATTACATTTTCACGCAATTTGGGTGCATAGATCCTGAGAAATCGGTACCCAGAACAACAACCTCTGGCCGTAATAACGGCCTTTATACGCCTGGGCATTGAGTCAAACAGAGCTTGGATGGCGTGTACAGGTACAGCTGCCCGTGCAGCTTCAACCGATACCACAGTTCATCAAGAGTAGTGACTGGCATATCGAGACGAGCCAGTTGCCCTGCCACCATTGACCAGACGTTTTCAGTAGGTGAGAAATCTGGAGAATGTGCTGGCCAGGGCAGCAGCCGAACATTTTCTGTATCCAGAAAGGCCCGTACAGGACCTGCAACATGCGGTCCTGCATTATCCTGCTGAAATGTAGGGTTTCGCAGGGATGGAATGAAGGGTAGAGCCACGGGTCGTAAAACATCTGAGATGTAACGTCCACTGTTCAAAGTGCCGTCAATGCGAACACGAGGTGACCGAGACATGCAACCAATGGCACCCCATACCATCACGCCGGGTGATACGCGAGTATGGCGATGACGAATACACGCTTCCAATGTGCGTTCACCGCGATGTCGCCAAACACGGATGCGACCATCATGATGCTGTAAACAGAACGTGGATTCGTCCGAAAAAATGTCGTTTTGCCGTTCGTGCACCTAGGTTCGTCGTTGAGTACACCATCGCAGGCGCTCCTGTCTGTGATGCAGCGTCAAGGGTAACCGCAGCCGTGGTCTCCGAACTGATAGTCCGTGCTGCTGCAAACGTCGTCGTACTGTTCGTGCAGATGGTTGTTGTCTTGCAGACGTCCCCATCTGTTGACCCTGGGATCGAAACGTGGGTGCACGATCCGTTACAGCCACGCGGATAAGATGCCTGTCATCTCGACTGCTAGTGATACGAGGCCATTGGGATCCAGCACGGCGTTCCGTATTACCCTCCTGAACCCACCGATTCCATATTCTGCCAACAGTCATTGGATCTCGACCAACGCGAGCAGCAATGTCTCGATACGATAAACCGCAGTCGCGATAGGCTACAATCCGACCTTTATCAAAGTCGGAAACGTGATGGTACGCATTTCTCCTCCTTACACGAGGCATCACAACAACGTTTCACCAGGCAACGCCGGTCAACTGCTGTTTTTGTATGAGAAATCGTTTGGAAACTTTCCTCATGTCAGCACGTTCTAGGTGTCGACACCGGCGCCAACCTTGTGTGAATGCTCTGAAAAGCTAATCATTTGCATATCGCAGCATCTTCTTCCTGTCGATTAAATTTCGCGTCTGTAGCACGTCATCTTCGTGGTGTAGCAATTTTAATGGCCAGTAGTGTATTTCGTTGTTATTCTGGCACGAAAAGAACTCTGACACGTGCTAAGTCATTGAAAGTTTCTTCGCTTATCAGTGTGCTAAATGGTTATCCATGCAGTTCTTGTACCAGATCCCAATGCTGTGCTTCATTTTCATTAAACTTGTTTACAAAATTATAAAATTTGCAAATGCTGCGTCGAAAAAGTTGCTAAACATTGTTTTACGGTAGGGAGGAGGAGGGACGAGACTTGGGGGAGAGGGGGGGAGGGGCAGTTCTCGCGGTTCAGACCGGGAGCTGCACGTTACCAGCTGACTTGCCGACAAGCTACTGCGACTTCCCACGGCGTGGTGTCATAGGCACGCGGAGCGGTAGGGCCGAGACTCCACCACAGCGAGGCGTCGAAATCTCAAAATCTCATTGGCTGACAAGCGTTAGTACAGAGGGAGGGGGGGGGGGGCGCACTGCGGTTCAAAACTGACTCAGCTTCCGACGCGATGGTACCACATAGCTTCAAGTATATAAAATCCAGTCTTAAAATCGATAAAATACACTCAAGTTCGAAATGAATACAGTGATTACAAACGGCTACAGACATCCTTTTTTAACTGTCCCATTTGTGCGTAGGTGGTAAGTACTTGTAAAAGCAATTGAAGGGGATGGATAGCGTCTCGGAAAGAGATTATCAGATGATCAACGAAAACCAAGTTAGTGATATACACTCCTGGAAATGGAAAAAAGAACACATTGACACCGGTGTGTCAGACCCACCATACTTGCTCCGGACACTGCGAGAGGGCTGTACAAGCAATGATCACACGCACGGCACAGCGGACACACCATGAACCGCGGTGTTGGCCGTCGAATGGCGCTAGCTGCGCAGCATTTGTGCACCGCCGCCGTCAGTGTCAGCCAGTTTGCCGTGGCATACGGAGCTCCATCGCAGTCTTTAACACTGGTAGCATGCCGCGACAGCGTGGACGTGAACCGTATGTGCAGTTGACGGACTTTGAGCGAGGGCGTATAGTGGGCATGCGGGAGGCCGGGTGGACGTACCGCCGAATTGCTCAACACGTGGGGCGTGAGGTCTCCACAGTACATCGATGTTGTCGCCAGTGGTCGGCGGAAGGTGCACGTGCCCGTCGACCTGGGACCGGACCGCAGTGACGCATGGAAGCACGCCAAGACCGTAGGATCCTACGCAGTGCCGTAGGGGACCGCACCGCCACTTCCCAGCAAATTAGGGACACTGTTGCTCCTGGGGTATCGGCGAGGACCATTCGCAACCGTCTCCATGAAGCTGGGCTACGGTCCCGCACACCGTTAGGCCGTCTTCCGCTCACGCCCCAACATCGTGCAGCCCGCCTCCAGTGGTGTCGCGACAGGCTTGAATGGAGGGACGAATGGAGACGTGTCGTCTTCAGCGATGAGAGTCGCTTCTGCATTGGTGCCAATGATGGTCGTATGCGTGTTTGGCGCCGTGCAGGTGAGCGCCACAATCAGGACTGCATACGACCGAGGCACACAGGGCCAACACCCGGCATCTTGGTGTGGGGAGCGATCTCCTACACTGGCCGTACACCACTGGTGATCGTCGAGGGGACACTGAATAGTGCACGGTACATCCAAACCGTCATCGAACCCATCGTTCTACCATTCCTAGACCGGCAAGGGAACTTGCTGTTCCAACAGGACAATGCACGTTCACATGTATCCCGTGGCACCCAACGTGCTCTAGAAGGTGTAAGTCAACTACCCTGGCCAGCAAGATCTCCGGATCTGTCTCCCATTGAGCATGTTTGGGACCGGATGAAGCGTCGTCTCACGCGGTCTGCACGTCCAGCACGAACGCTGGTCCAACTGAGGCGCCAGGTGGAAATGGCATGGCAGGCCGTTCCACAGGACTACATCCAGCATCTCTACGATCGTCTCCATGGGAGAATAGCAGCCTGCATTGCTGCGAAAGGTGGATATACACTGTACTAGTGCCGACATTGTGCATGCTCTGTTGCCTGTGTCTATGTGCCTGTGGTTCTGTCAGTGTGATCATGTGATGTATCTGACCCCAGGAATGTGTCAATAAAGTTTCCCCTTCCTGGGACAATGAATTCACGGTGTTCTTATTTCAATTTCCAGGAGTGTAAATCAGGCGATGCTGAGGGAATTGGATCAGGAAGTGCATTAAAAGTACAGATGAGTTTTGTTATTTAGGCATCAAGATATCTGATGATAGCTGAATTGAGGGGATATAAAATGCACAGTCGCAAAAAGTGTGAGCAGTTTAGACATGAAGAAATGGAAGGTTTTAAAATGTGGTTATACACAAGAATGATGAATACTGGGTGGACAGACCGAACAATTGCTAAGGGGTACTGAATCGAATTGTGGAAAAAGAAATTTTTGACCCAGCTGGCTAAAAAAAAAGAAAAAAATTATCGGTCGATAGGAGACATGCTAGGGCATCCAGGAATGGTCCGTTTGGTAGTGGAGGGTGGTGTGGGCAGGTGTTCTACATCTACATCCATACTCCGCAAGCCACCTGACGGTGTGTGGCGGAGGGTACCTTGAGTACCTCTACCGGTTGTACCTTCTATTCCAGTCTCGTATTGCTCGTGGAAGAAGGATTGTCGGTATGCCTCTGTGTGGGCTCTAATCTCTCTGATTTTATCCTCATGGTCTCTTCGCGAGATATACGTAGGAGGGAGCAATATACTGCTTGACTCCTCGGTGAAGGTATGTTCTCGAAACTTCAACAAAAGCCAGTACCGAGCTACTGAGCGTCTCTCCTGCAGAGTCTTCCACTGGAGTTTATCTATCATCTCCGTAACGCTTTCGCGATTACTAAATGATCCTGTAACGAAGCGCGCTGCCCTCCGTTGGATCTTCTCTATCTCTTCTATCAACCCTATCTGGTACGGATCCCACACTTCTGAGCAGTATTCAAGCAGGGGGCGAACAAGAGTACTGTAACCTACTTCCTTTGTTTTCGGATTGCATTTCCTTAGGATTCTTCCAATGAATCTCAGTCTGGTACCTGCTTTACCAACGATCAACTTTATATGATCATTCCACTGTAAATCACTCCTAATGCGTACTCCCAGATAATTTATGGAATTAACTGCTTCCAGTTGCTGACCTGCTATATTGTAGCTAAATGATAAGGGATCTTTCTTTCTATGTATTCGCAGCACATTACACTTGTCTACATTGAGATTCAATTGCCATTCCCTGCACCATGCGTCAATTCGCTGCAGATCTTCCTGCATTTCAGTACAATTTTCCATTGTTACAACCTCTCGATATACCACAGCATCATCCGCAAAAAGCCTCAGTGAACTTCCGATGTCATTCACAAGGTCATATATGTATATTGTGAATAGCAACGGTCCTACGACACTCCCCTGCGGCACACCTGAAATCACTCTTACTTCGGAAGACTTCTCTCCACTGAGAATGATAAGCTGCGTTCTGTTGTGTAGCAACTCTTCAATCCAATCACACAATTGGTCTGATAGTCCATATGCTCTTACTTTGTTCATTAAACGACTGTGGGAACTGTATCGAACGCCTTGCGGAAGTCAAGAAACACGGCATCTACCTGTGAACCCGTGTTTATGGCCCTCTGAGTCTCGTGGACGAATAGCGCGAGCTGGGTTTCACACGATCGTCTTTTTCGAAACCCATGCTGATTCCTACAGAGGAGAGTAGAGACCGAGGTTTAACTACAGCAGTCAGTTTGACGCGGATGTAGCTTGCAGTACTTACGGACAGATGAAGACGCTTGCACAGGACTGAGTGGGGAGGTGCGTCAAGCCAGATGGGACTGAAGACCACAGCAGCAGCAACAACAACAACAACAGTGACATCGCCGCGCGGTGTGTCTGGTTGTAGTGCTGGGCGGGCGCAGCCGACTGCACCTGCTGGAGGTCACGACGGGGAGCGGCGGCGGCGGCAGTGGGGGCGGCGGGGGCGGCGGCGGCGGTGACAGGGCGGAGCGCGAGCTGCCCCTCTCCGGCCTCGGCAACCTGCTGCTCGCCATCTTCAACGGCTCCAGGAACATTCCCTACAGGTGGGCCCCCTCTCCTCAACCACGATACAACCTGTGTCGGTTTATAGAGTAGTCATCTAATGTTTAGCTCCACCAAGGTAACAAGACACTAGAACGCCAGTAAACTTACACGATCTGCCACCGACCGCTTTCAAACTGTATTAGCAATTAATGTCTTGCACAGTAATTTCGAGCATGTTGATGCAAGTTCTGCAACTGATTTATTCATTTTCAATAAAAAGCCGGCACTAGTTGCACCTTCCTTTTATTTTAAAAAGCTGTTTTGGCTCCCGTGATGTACAGCGATTGGACAAAATTACGGAAGCGCTGCGAGAAATGGATGGATCCCTGTAAATTCAGATACTAGCCGATATTGCAGATTCCACTGTTGTATTTGGCCGTGAACGGCACCTTTACAGCCTCGCTGAGTGGCCGCGCTGTTACAGGCGCCATGTGTGCTCACTATCCACCTCCACTATCATTACCTGAATTTCCCAAGAACACTGTAAGCTACCCTTTAAAACCATATAGGGGCTATATTTATGCATTTCAAGAAGACTGGAAGCTGTTTTCAGAACCAAGGGTTCATTACACGGTGTTAGGCACGGTATTGTGTTCTGTATCTGGTGGTTCCATACTTTGAAAGTTTATCGTCTAACGTCCTTGCCTAGGGACGCCAGATGAAAGTTGATGTCGTCAAGCCATGAATCAAAATTGCGCAACGGATAACTGGGGAGGGGAGCTTGAGAGCGCTACCTAAAGAGCGTGCCCTTTCTGTACGATACTAGGCAAGGGGCTGGAGGGCTCACACGTTGATGTGTGGGTCCCTGCATTCTATATCTTTTATTTTAAATGAATTCCTTTAACTTGACTTCTTTCTGATTTTTAAGGTATGTTAAAGATTGATGACAATTGATTACGTATTTATTTTAAATATTATCACTCGATTTTACAGCGATTGCAGCAATTGTTCCAGTTTACAGATATTACAATTTTACAACTTATAGCTCGGGTATATTATATTCCAATCTGCACGCACTTTTCCACGGGCAAGACGGAATTGCGTTGGCCAAATGTATACCACCAAAGCCTCCCATTATTTTACATAGGACATCCACTACGTGAGGCGGATAACAGGCAAACTGGGGACCAGATACATTAACACAGGGGGTCAAATTTCCGAAATTAACGAGATCATTCATTTCCTTACACAATCCGAAACTGGAAATAAAAGAATTAGTACAAATATTCAAATACCTCTCTTCCATGCGTGAACATTGAGATAGACGCACTGAGGCACGTCTGCTCACTTACCCGTCTTCTGTAACACTACCAGAATATCGCGGGCACCCAGAGGTCCTCCTGGGCCCCGGTGGAGGGGGTGGTCGAACCACTTGGCCGTGACCAGCCTCTCCACCCCAAATCTTGTGACACTGGAAAGTCTTTGACTTTTACCTGCCTGTGCTGTCTCTCTGATCCCCTACCCAGGAGTAAGGTTGGCACTACTACACTACAGAACTTTTCTTTTTTTTTGGTCATCAGTCTACCGACTGGTTTGATGCGGCCCGCCACGAATTCCTTTCCTTTGCTACCCTCTTCATCTCAGAGTAGCTCTTGCAACCTACGTCCTCAGTTATTTGCTTGACGTATTCCAATCTCTGTCTTCCTCTACAGTTTTTGCCCTCTACAGCTCCCTCTAGTACCACGGAAGTCATTCCCTCATGTCTTAGCAGATGTCCTGTCATCCTGTCCCTTCTCCTTATCAGTGTTTTCCACATATTCCTTTCCTCTCCGATTCTGCGTAGAACCTCCTCATTCCTTACCTTATCAGTCCACCTAATTTTCAACATTCGTCTATAGCACCACATCTCAAATGCTTCGATTCTCTTCTGTTCCGGTTTTCCCACAGTCCATGTTTCACTACCATACAATGCTGTACTCCAGACGTACATCCTCAGAAATTTCTTCCTCAAATTAAGGCCGGTATTTGGTATTAGTAGACTTCTCTTGGCCAGAAAGCCTTTTTTGCCATAGCGAGTCTGCTTTTGATGTCCCCCTTGCTCCGTCCGTCATTGGTTATTTTACTGCCTAGGTAGCAGAATTCCTTAACTTCATTGACTTCGTGACCATCAATCCTGATGTTAAGTTTCTCGCTGTTCTCATTTCTACTACTTATCATTACCTTCGTCTTTCTCCGATTTACTCTCAAACCATACTCATTAGACTGTTCATTCCGTTCAGCAGATCATTTAATTCTTCTTCACTTTCACTCAGGATAGCAATGTCATCAGCGAATCGTATCATTGATATCCTTTCACCTTGTATTTTAATTCCACTCCTGAACCTTTCTTTTATTTCCATCATTGCTTCCTCGATGTACAGATTGAAGAGTAGGGGCGAAAGGCTACGGCCTTGTCTTACACCCTTCTTAATACGAGCACTTCGTTCTTGATCGTCCACTCTTATTATTCCCTCTTGGTTGTTGTACATATTGTTTATGACCCGTCTCTCCCTATAGCTTACCCCTACTTTTTTCAGAATCTCGAACAGCTTTCACCATTTTATATTGTCGAACGCTTTTTCCAGGTCGACAAATCCTATGAAAGTGTCTTGATTTTTCTTTAGCCTTGCTTCCATTATTAGCCGTAACGTCAGAATTGCCTCTCTCGTCCCTTTACTTTTCCTAAAGCCAAACTGATCGTCACCTAGCGCATTCTCAATTTTCTTTTCCACTCTTCTGTGTATTATTCTTGTAAGCAGCTTCGATGCATGAGCTGTTAAGCTGATTGTGCGATGATTCTCGCACTTGTCAGCTCTTGCCGTCTTCGGAATTGTGTGGATGATGCTTTTCCGAAAGTCAGATGGTATATCGCCAGACTCATATATTCCACACACCAACGTGAATAGTCGTTTTGTTGCCACTTCCCCCAATGATTTTAGAAATTCTGATGGAATGTTATCTATCCCTTCTGCATTATTTGACCGTAAGTCCTCCAAAGCTCTTTTAAATTCCGATTCTAATACTGGACCCCTATCTCCTCTAAATCGACTCCTGTTTCTTCTTCTATCACATCAGACAAATCCCCATCCTAATAGTGGCTTTCAATGTATTCAATGTATTCTTTCCACCTATCTGCTCTCTCCTCTGCATTTAACAGTGGAATTCCCGTTGCACTCTTAATGTTACCACCGTTGCTTTTAATGTCACCAAAGGTTGTTTTGACTTTCCTGTATGCTGTGTCTGTCCTTCCGACAATCATATCTTTTTCGATGCCTTCACATTTCTCCTGCAGCCGTCTTAGCTTCCCTGCACTTCCTATTTATTTCATTCCTCAGCGACTTGTATTTCTGTATTCCTGATTTTCCCGGAACATGTTTGTACTTCCTCCTTTCATCAATCAACTGAAGTATTTCTTCTATTACCCATTGTTTCTTCGCAGCTACCTTCTTTGTACCTATGTTTTCCTTCCCAACTTCTTTGATGGCCCTTTTTAGAGATGTCCATTCCTCTTCAACTGTACTGCCTACTGCGCTATTCCTTATTTCTGTATTTATAGCGTTAGAGAACTTCAAACGTATCTCGTCATTCCTTAGTACTTCCGTATCCCACTTCTTTGCGTATTGATTCTTCCTGACTAATGTCTTGAACTTCAGCCTACTCTTCATCACTACTATATTGTGATCCGAGTCTATATCTGCCAACAAAGATTTGGCCACGCTTTACGGAAAGGTGTGAGGAGGATTAGGAAAGTTCATGTGCAGATTCACATTCACGTACAAGAAATGCATAATACACGACACATATAAATACGTATTATGAAGCCTGACACATTTCTTTCCACCCGTCCACAGGGGTTCTGTTGCACTCGCGCCCGGCCGCCTCGTGTAATAAAATTGGCTGCGGAGCCGCCTCTGTTTCTATTTCCCGGTGCGAGCGAGCAGCGAAACCTGCTGCTTATGGAGCGGAAACTACTGTACCGTTTCAATTTATGTTCACTCCCTGCATATCAGCCATCATGAGATAACACAGAACGAGCGCCTCCCCACACTCCTATCCCCCGAACTTTTGTAAATTTTGCAGGATGCTTCCCTGGCCCCATGCCCTACACCTGAACCTGTACCTCACACCCTGCACCCCACGTCCATGCTCCGTGCCCCACGCCCCTCACACCATGTCTGCAACCCACAGCCTGTGTCCCATGCCCTCATCCACACTCCGCACCCTGTGTCGCACATCTATGCACCACAACCCATGCTGCACATTCTGTACCCCACATCCTGTATCCCCACACCCCCTGCACCTCAAATCTCTGTCCCACATCCATGACCCACAGCCCATGTCCACATCCTGCACCCCATGTTCATGCCCCATGGCCGGCTGGAGTGGCCGAGCGGTTCTAGGCGCTTCAGTCTGGAACCGCGCGACCAATACGGTCACAGGTTCGAATCCTGCCTCGGGCATGGATGTGTGTGATGTCCTTAGGTTAGTTAGGTTTAAGCAGTTCTAAGTTACGGGGAACTGATGACCTCAGCTGTTAAGTCCCATAGTGCTCAGAGCCATTTGAACCATTTTTCATGCCCCATGTCCCATGTCCCACTCTGCATATCCATACCCTATGCCCCACAATCGACAACCTGCACCCCATGTCCATGCCCTGCGCCCTAAGTCCACGACCCACACTCTGCTCCTTGTGCTCCGTGCCATGCACACCATGAACCTGTGATCTGCGTGACTCACGCCTCCACTCTCCAACTACGTTTGTGTTACTGACTTACATAAATTCGTTTAAGGTCTCACATTACCGAGTTTAATTTGAAGCTATATATCATTCAGCACGAAATACCAGAACGAGTAGATAGCATATTCCTCTGCAAAACGACTGAAGACGAACATTTGCTTATAAATTATAGGTAACGACGTAGGAATTCATATTTGTTGAAAATGAGTTTGCTTTAAACACTATCCCACAAGGTCTGGAAATATAAATAAAGAGAGGTCCACTTCCACATCCTGCTGTCCAACGTTGTCCGTTGTGCACTGGCAGCAAAGTAACTAATGATGGCCGAAGTAAGGAGGGATACAGTATGTAGACTGGAAATGATCAAAAAAGCGTTTCTGAAGGGGAAAAATTTCTTGACGTCGACTATAGATTTAAGTGTTAAGTAGCCTTTTCTGAAACTATTTGTATGTAGCCATGTATGGTTGTCAAATATAGATGATAAATTGTTTAGACGAGAAGAGTATAGAAGCTTTTGAAATGTGGTGCTACAGAAGAATGCTGAAGATTAGGTGGGTGCACCAAATAACTAATGAGAAGGTACTGAATAGAATTGGGAACAAAAATAAATTTGTGGCACAAACTGAAAGGCTGAATGGACGCATTCTGTTATATCCAGGTTTCATCAGTTTAGTATTTAAAGGAAGTAGGGTTTAAAAATCTTAAAGGAAGGCCAAGGGATAAATACAGCAAATAGATTCAGGATGATGTAGGTTGCTGCAGGTTTTCGGAGATGAAGAGGCTTGCACAAGATGGAGTAGCACAGGACAGCTTCGGACCAGTCTTCGGACTGAAGACCACAACAACAACAATAGTTAATAATACGTACAGTAGCGACACCGGTCATTACGCACAAGCGAGCTAAATCGAATGTGGAAACTATCTCAGTATTCGGATGTGCAGTTACCATTACACTACACAATTTAGAATCATTTAAAATCAAAATTGACTGACATAATGCCTCGTGTGATGTGCTAATGTTTAAGAAGCGTGACATTACAATGATGTTCACTGCCACAGTTAAAACTTCACTTAAAAGTTATTACCAGAAAGGGTAACACTTAAGTACAAACAACGTAAAGTTAGCAACATTGTAAGAAGGTACCTCCATAAATACGAAAGCCAAGGTCGATATAGAAAATCACTAAACACACAAACTTGAGTAATATACCTGAATTAGAAAATAAAATTTTCTTTTGATTCTCACTATTAATGAATTTGTCATTCAGTGCACCTCTTTGGAAAAAAAGACGTTTAATAAATCTGCAATACAAGGCTGAGGAACTAATTCCAGTTAATTAATGAAATTGACTTTTTTAGTGGAAAAGGAAAAATTAAACACATTTAATAGTTTCGAATTCAAGTATTTTTCGCTCTCGCATGCGATACTCGCAATTTAGGATGATATGAAGTGGAGCCTGGTTGTGATAGGAGGATTGGGACTAAAGTTGCAAACTCGAACTAGTTTATTTTCTTCACCAAATGACTACACGCAATAGACCACTGCAGAGCTGAATGTCGCATTCTTGAATACTGTCAGCAAGAAAACAACGGAGCTCCATAAGCAGGCAATTGTAGAGCGAGGAGGGATTCTAAAAGCACTCATCAGTGATGCAAATGTCCGCAGCTCGTGGTCTTGCGGTGACGCTCTCGCTTCACCGCGCACGGGGTCCCGGGTTTGATTCCCGGTGGGGTCGGGGATTTTCTCTGCCTCGTGATGTCAGTGTGTTGTGTGTCTTTCATCATGATTTCATCTTCATTGACTGGCAAGTCGCCGAAGTGGCGTCAACTAAAAAGGACTTGCAGTACGGCGGCCGAACTTCCCCTCATGGGGCCTCCCGGCCAACAATGCCATACGATCATTTCATTTCAGTGATGCAAAAGCCCTCAACAGGAAAACGTGTTCTGGAAACCATAAATCCTCGAGTATGGAGTAATGGAAAAAAGTCATTTGGTTGTATGAGTCTCCTGTCTCACTGTTTCCAACTTCTGTTCTAATTTACGTCCCAAAAGTGAAACACAGCGGGATTCAGTGGTGATTTCGGCAGCATTGTCGTGGTATGCTATGAGCCTCATGGTTACTTTGCAAGGTCGCAATACTGCCAAGGATCATGTGCTCATTTTGTTTGATGAGGACCACCCCATGGTAAAATGTTTATTCTCCGATGGTGATGCTTTGTTCCATGACGATAGGGGCCCCTGTTCACTCAGCTCAAATCGACCAGTACCAGTTTAATGAGCATGAAGTGTTGTGTGTCTTTCATCATGATTTCATCTTCATTGACTGGCAAGTCGCCGAAGTGGCGTCAACTAAAAAGGACTTGCAGTACGGCGGCCGAACTTCCTCTCATGGGGCCTCCCGGCCAACAATGCCATACGATCATTTCATTTCAGTGATGCAAAAGCCCTCAACAGGAAAACGTGTTCCGGAAACCATAAATCCTCGACTATGCGTAATGGAAAAAAGTCATTTGGTTGTATGAGTCTCCTGTCTCACTGTTTCCAACTTCTGTTCTAATTTACGTCCCAAAAGTGAAACACGGCGGGATTCAGTGGTGATTTCGCCAGCATTGTCGTGGTATGCTATGAGCCTCATGGTTACTTTGCAAGGTCGCAATACTGCCAAGGATCATGTGATCATTTTGTTTGATGAGGACCACCCCATGGTAAAATGTTTATTCTCCAATGGTGATGCTATGTTCCATGACGATAGGGGCCCCTGTTCACGCAGCTCATATCGACCAGTACCGGTTTAATGAGCATGAAGTGTTGTGTGTCTTTCATCATGATTTCATCTTCATTGACTGGCAAGTCGCCGAAGTGGCATCAACTAAAAAGGACTTGCAGTACGGCGGCCGAACTTCCCCTCGTGGGGCCTCCCGGCCAACAATGCCATACGATCATTTCATTTCAGTGATGCAAAAGCCCTCAACAGGAAAACGTGTTCCGGAAGCCATAAATCCTCGAGTATGGAGTAATGGAAAAAAGTCATTTGGTTGTATGAGTCTCCTGTCTCACTGTTTCCAACTTCTGTTCTAATTTACGTCCCAAAAGTGAAACACGGCGGGATTCAGTGGTGATTTCGGCAGCATTGTCGTGGTATGATATGAGCCTCATGGTTACTTTGCAAGGTCGCAATACTGCCAAGGATCATGTGATCATTTTGTTTGATGAGGACCACCCCATGGTAAAATGTTTATTCTCCAATGGTGATGCTATGTTCCATGACGATAGGGGCCCCTGTTCACGCAGCTCAAATCGACCAGCACCAGTATAATGAGCATGAAGTGTTGTGTGTCTTTCATCATGATTTCATCTTCATTGACTGGCAAGTCGCCGAAGTGGCATCAACTAAAAAGGACTTGCAGTACGGCGGCCGAACTTCCCCTCATGGGGCCTCCCGGCCAACAATGCCATACGATCATTTCATTTCAGTGATGCAAAAGCCCTCAACAGGAAAACGTGTCTGGAAACCATAAATCCTCGACTATGGAGTAATGGAAAAAAGTCATTTGGTTGTATGAGTCTCCTGTCTCACTGTTTCCAACTTCTGTTCTAATTTACGTCCCAAAAGTGAAACACGGCGGGATTCAGTGGTGATTTCGGCAGCATTGTCGTGGTATGATATGAGCCTCATGGTTACTTTGCAAGGTCGCAATACTGCCAAGGATCATGTGATCATTTTGTTTGATGAGGACCACCCCATGGTAAAATGTTTATTCTCCAATGGTGATGCTATGTTCCATGACGATAGGGGCCCCTGTTCACGCAGCTCAAATCGACCAGCACCAGTATAATGAGCATGAAGTGTTGTGTGTCTTTCATCATGATTTCATCTTCATTGACTGGCAAGTCGCCGAAGTGGCATCAACTAAAAAGGACTTGCAGTACGGCGGCCGAACTTCCCCTCATGGGGCCTCCCGGCCAACAATGCCATACGATCATTTCATTTCAGTGATGCAAAAGCCCTCAACAGGAAAACGTGTCTGGAAACCATAAATCCTCGACTATGGAGTAATGGAAAAAAGTCATTTGGTTGTATGAGTCTCCTGTCTCACTGTTTCCAACTTCTGTTCTAATTTACGTCCCAAAAGTGAAACACGGCGGGATTCAGTGGTGATTTCGGCAGCATTGTCGTGGTATGCTATGAGCCTCATGGTTACTTTGCAAGGTCGCAATACTGCCAAGGATCATGTGATCATTTTGTTTGATGAGGACCACCCCATGGTAAAATGTTTATTCTCCAATGGTGATGCTTTGTTCCATGACGATAGAGGCCCCTGTTCACTCAGCTCAAATCGACCAGTACCGGTTTAATGAGCATGAAGTGTTGTGTGTCTTTCATCATGATTTCATCTTCATTGACTGGCAAGTCGCCGAAGTGGCGTCAACTAAAAAGGACTTGCAGTACGGCGGCCGAACTTCCCCTCATGGGGCCTCCCGGCCAACAATGCCATACGATCATTTCATTTCAGTGATGCAAAAGCCCTCAACAGGAAAACGTGTTCCGAAAGCCATAAATCCTCGAGTATGGAGTAATGGAAAAAAGTCATTTGGTTGTATGAGTCTCCTGTCTCACTGTTTCCAACTTCTGTTCTAATTTACGTCCCAAAAGTGAAACACGGCGGGATTCAGTGGTGATTTCGGCAGCATTGTCGTGGTATGCTATGAGCCTCATGGTTACTTTGCAAGGTCGCAATACTGCCAAGGATCATGTGATCATTTTGTTTGATGAGGACCACCCCATGGTAAAATGTTTATTCTCCAATGGTGATGCTATGTTCCATGACGATAGGGGCCCCTGTTCACGCAGCTCAAATCGACCAGTAACAGTTTAATGAGCATGAAGTGTTGTGTGTCTTTCATCATGATTTCATCTTCATTGACTGGCAAGTCGCCGAAGTGGCATCAACTAAAAAGGACTTGCAGTACGGCGGCCGAACTTCCCCTCATGGGGCCTCCCGGCCAACAATGCCGTACGATCATTTCATTTCAGTGATGCAAAAGCCCTCAACAGGAAAACGTGTTCCAGAAACCATAAATCCTCGACTATGAAGTAATGGAAGAAAGTCATTTGGTTGTATGAGTCTCCTGTCTCACTGTTTCCAACTTCTGTTCTAATTTACGTCCCAAAAGTGAAACACGGCGGGATTCAGTGGTGATTTCGGCAGCATTGTCGTGGTATGCTATGAGCCTCATGGTTACTTTGCAAGGTCGCAATACTGCCAAGGATCATGTGATCATTTTGTTTGATGAGGACCACCCCATGGTAAAATGTTTATTCTCCAATGGTGAAGCTATGTTCCATGACGATAGGGGCCTCTGTTCACGCAGCTCAAATCGACCAGTACCGGTTTAATGAGCATGAAGTGTTGTAAGCGCTGTGGCAATCATGGTCACCAGGTCTCAATATTATGGAGCGTTTGTGGTGTACTATGGAGAGAAGTTTGCCTGATCACTGTCCACCTCCACCATCGTTACCTGAGCTTGCAGCTGTTTTGCAGGAATAATGGTGTAAGACCTCCCGAAAACGATACAGGACCTGTATTTATTCACTTTGAGACTCCCCAGAGCTGTCTTGAATACCAGTGGGTTTCCTGCACCATATTAAGCACGGCAGTATGTTGTGGTTTTGTCGTTTCCATGTTTTTGTCCAACCCCTGTACTACGAGAAACTCGGTCGTGCAGTGGCCGGCAGTCTCGCCCTATTTAACCCCCCGTGCCCACAGGAACCAGCGGGCGGCGCAGGTGCTGCGCGAGTGCCTGTCGCCGGTGACGAGCCACGCGGCGATGGTGGTGCACGCGTGTCCGTGCGCCGCGCACTACCGGGACACCCTCACCACGCTGCAGCTCGCCGCCAGGGTGCACCGCCTGCGGCACCGCTCCGCCGGCGCGAGGGTGCGTCAAGCCGGGCCTCCTGTCACAGCTGTTGTAGGGGGAAAGAACCTGTGGGCTGGGGCTCGAGCACCGCCTCGGCCCCTGCACTTGTGGGGTCAGTCTTCAAGGCAAATGCCTGGACGCCTACCACACTTCGAGGATTTTCTCAACTGCGCCCTCTACAACACATGGCGTGGTATTTCTCAAGGAACAATCGTGCAGGCCAGGCCTCGTTTTTTTTTTTCGTCGTACACTCCCCTACACAGGAATAAGCAGTCCTCTAGGAAAATGCCTACAGGCTGGGCCTCGAGAGTTTTCTCAAACAGACCCCCTCCCTCCCCTCCCCCGCCTATTTATTGACAGGCAATGCTTGTGGAAAATGCCATCAGGCCAAGCCTCAAGAATTCTCTTAGCCAGATCTTAACTGGACAGGCCTCGTTTTTTTCTTTTTTTTTTTTTTTTCATCATACAGTCCCCAACACAGGAGTAAGCAGTCCTCTAGGAAAATGTCTACAGGCTAGGCCTCGCTCGAGAGTTTTCTCAACCAGGCCCCCACTCCCCCCCCCCCCCCCCCACGCCTATTTTTTGACAGATAATGCTTGTGTAAAATGCCATCAGGTCAAGTCTCAAGTATTCCCTTAACCAGATCTTACCCTTAACTGGATAGTGGGGTCAGTCTTCAAGGGAAATGCCTGGACGCCTGCCGCACTTCGAGGATTTTCTCAACTGGATCCTCTATAAAACATGGCGTGATATTTCTCAAGGAACAATCGTGCAGGCCATCCCTCGTTTTTTTTCCATCATACACTCCCCCACCTAGGAAAAATAACTAGAGGCTAGGCCTTAAGGATTTTCTCAACTGAACTATTTGCTACACATAGGTAGGTATTCCTCAAGAAGTAATTTTGCAGCCCACAATTGCAGATATCCTCCACTAGACCCTCCTGTACAAATATAGCCGGCCGCTGTGGCCCAGCGGTTCTAGGTGCTTCAGTCCGGAACCGCGTGACTGCTACGGTCGCAAGTTCGAATCCAACCTCGGGCATGGATGTGTGTGATGTCCTTAGGTTAGTTAGGTTTAAGTAGTTCTAAGTCTAGGGGACTGATGACCTCAGATGTTAAGTCCCATTGTGCTCAGAGCCATTTCAACCATTTTGTAAAAATATACTGAGAGGACACAAACCTGGATGAAACTGCTTGCACACAGAGCATAAACGGTTTCCTAAGCTCAGACCATCCTCAAATTGCTTGCAGATCAGATACTGAGGACATCCTCAGTTGAGCCCTTGTTCACGGCAGTCATACCTTTTTTTCAACTGTGAGCTCCCGTTCTAAGACCTATTGTCTGCTGCTTGTTTAGGGCTTGTATTGAAGTTTTTGGGAAAACGGTAGAACAGTTGAAGTGAAGATAATTGTCTCATACTTGTTTTTCCATCAAATGCTTGTGTGATTTGTTGATGATGACGAACACAGTTATATTTTCTTGTTATTGTTGTTAGTGTTGTTCTTGTTGTGGTCTTCAGTCCTGAGACTGGTTTGATGCAGCTCTCCATGCTACTCTATCCTGTGAAAGCTTCATCTCCCAGCACCTACTGCAACCTACATCCTTCTGAATCTGCTTTGTGTATTCATCTCTTGGTCTCCCTCTACGACTTTTACCCTCCACGCTGCCCTCCAATACTACATTGGTGACCCCGCGATGTCTCAGAACATGTCCTACCAACCGATCCCTTCTTGTAGTCAAGTTGTGCCACAAACTCCTCTTCTCCCCAATCCTATTCAGTACCTCCTCATTAGTTATGTGATCTACCCATCTAATCTTTAGCATCCTTCTGTAGCACCACATTTCGAAAGCTTCTATTCTCTTCTTGTCCAAACTATTTATCGTCCATGGTTCACTTACATACGTGGCTACACTCCATACAAATACTTTCAGAAACGACTTCCTGACACTTAAATCTATAGTCAATGTTAACAAATTTCTCGTCTTCAGAAACGCTTTCCTTGCCATTGCCAGTCTACATTTTATATCCTCTCTACTTCGACCATCATCAGTTATTTTGCTCCCCAAATAGCAAAACTCCTTTACTACTTTAAGTCTCTCATTTCCTAATCTAATTCCCTCAGTATCACCAGACTTAATTCGACTACATTCCACTATCCTCGCTTTGCTTTTGTTGATGTTCATCTTATATCCTCCTTTGAAGACACTATCCATTCCGTTTAGCTGCTCTTCCAAGTCCTTTGCTGTCTCTGACAGAATTACAATGTCATCAGCGAACCTCAAAGTTTTTATTTGCTCTCCATGGATTTTAATACCTACTCCGAATTTTCCTTTTGTTTCCTTCACTGCTTGCTCAATATACAGATTGAACAACATCGTAGAGAGGCTACAACCCTGTCTCACTCCCTTCAGAACCACTGCTTCCCTTTCATGTCCCTCGGCTCTTATAACTGCCATCTGGTTTCTGTACACATTGTAAATAGCCTTACGCTCCCTGTATTTTACCCCTGCCACCTTCAGAATTTGAAAGGAGTATTCCACTCAACATTGTCAAAAGCTTTCTCTAAGTCTACAAATGCTAGAAACGTAGATTTGCCTGTTCTTAATCTAGCTTCTAAAATAAGTCGTAGGGTCAGTATTGCTTCACGTGTTCCAACATTTCTACGGAATCCAAATTGATCTTCCCCAGTTTTTCCATTCGTCTGTAAAGAATTCGCGTTAGTATTTTGCAGCCGTGACTTATTAAACTGATAGTTCGGTAATTTTCACATCAGTCAACACCTGCTTTCTTTGGGATTGGAATTATTATATTCTTCTTGAAGTCTGAGGGTATTTCGTCTGTCTCATACATCTTGCTCACCAGATGGTAGAGTTTTGTCAGGACTGGCTCTCCCAAGGCTGTCAGTAGTTCTAATGGAATGTTGGACTCCCGGGGCCTTGTTTCGACTTAGGTCTTTCAGTGCTCTATCAAACTCTTCACGCAGTATCATATCTCCCATTTCATCTTCATCTACATCCTCTTCCATTTCTATAGCATTGCCCTCAAGTACATCGCCCTTGTATAGACCCTTTGTATACCCCTTCCACCTTTCTGCTTTCACTTTTTTGCTTAGAACTGGGTTACCATCTGAGCTCTTGATATTCATACAAGTGGTTCTCGTTTCTCCAAAGGTCTCTTTAATTTTCCTGTAGGCAGTATCTATCTTACCGCTTGTGAGATAAGCCTCTACATCCTTACATTTGTCCTCTAGCCATGCCTGCTTAGCCATTTTGCACTTCCTGTCGATCTCATTTTTGAGACGTTTGTATTCCTTTTTGCCGGCTTCATTTACTGCATTTTTATATTTTCTCCTTTCGTCAATTAATTTCAATATTTCTTCTGTCACCCAAGGATTTCTATTAGCCGTAGTCTTGATACCTACTTGATCTTCTGCTGCCTTCACTACTTCATCCCTCAAAGCTACCCATTCTTCTTCTACTGTATTTCTTCCCCCCATTCTTCTCAATTGTTGGCTTATGCTCTCCCTGAAACTCTGTACAACCTCTGGTTTAGTCAGTCTATCCAGGTCCCATCTCCTTAAATTACCACCTTTTTGCAGGATCTTCAGTTTTAATCTACAGTCACAACCAATAGATTGTGGTCAGAGACCACATCTGCCTTTGGAAATGTCTTACAATTTAAAACCTGGTTCCTAAATCTCTGTCATACCATTATTTAATCTATCTGAAACCTGTCTCTATCTCCAGGCTTCTTGCATATATACAACCTTCTTTTACGATTCTTGAACCAAGTGTTAGCTATGATTAAGTTGTGCTCTGTGCAAAATTCCACCAGGCGGCTTCCTCTTTCATTTCTTACCCCCAATCCATATTCACCTACTGCGTTTCCTTCTCTTCCTTTTCCTACTATCGAATTCCAGTCATCCGTGACTATTAAATTTTCGTCTCCATTCACTATCTGAATAAATTCTTTTATCTCATCATACATTTTTTCAATTTCTTCGTCATCTGCAGAACTAGTTGGCATATAAACTTGTACTACTGTCGTAGGCGTGGGCTTCGTGTCTATCTTCGCCACAACACTGCGCTCGCTGTGCTGTTTGTAGTAGCTTACCCGCATTCCTATTTTTCTATTCCTTATTAAACCTACTCCTGCATTACCCCTATTTGATTTTGTATTTATAACCCTGTATTCACCTGACCAAAAGTCTTGTTCCTCTTGCCACCGAACTTCATTAATTCCCACTATATCCAACTTTAACCTATCCATTTCCCTTTTTAAGTTTTCTAAACTACCTACCCGATTAAGGGATCTGACATTCCACGCTCCGATCCGTAGAACGCCAGTTTTCTTTCTCCAGATAACGACGTCCTTCTGAGTAGTCCCCGCCCAGACATCCGAATGGGGGACTATTTTACCTCCGGAATGTTTTACCCTAGAGGACGCCATCATCATTTATCCATACAGTAAAGCTGCATGCCCTCGGGAAAAATTACAGCCCTAGTTTCGCCTTGCTTTCTGCCGTTCGCAGTACCAGCACAGCAAGGCCGTTTTGGTTAGTGTTACAAGGCCGGATGAGTCAATCATCCAGACTGTTGCCCCTGCAACTACTGAAAAGGCTGCTGCCCCTGTTCAGGAACCATACGTTTGTCTGGCCTCTCGACAGATACGCCTCCGTTGTGGTTGCACCTACGGTACGGCTATCTGAATCGCTAAGGTACTCAAGCCTCCCCACCAACGGCAAGGTCTATGGTTCATGGGGAGGGTGGGGGGAGGGGGGAGGGGGGTTTGTTAGTGCCACTACAAGGAATAAGAAGAAGAAGAAGAAGAGACTGGTTAACGTAGAGAAACGGCTGTCCTCATAACGTTTTTAACAGTTGTTAGTGTTATTACTGTTAAAAACGTTATGAGGACAGCCGTTTCTCTACGTTAACCAGTCTCTTCTTCTTCTTCTTCTTCTTTGTAGCGGCATCCTATAGTCATAGAGCTCTCCTGTCCGATGCAATGTACCTTCCAGACGTATTTTGTAATATGCCTATCTTCATTGACAGTGTCTCACCATTATGTCCTTGCTCTTCTTCGTTACTTTGGTTTTTCATATTGATCAGGTATGTAGGCTTAATGACAGGCTGCTAAACCCCTCCTTGCGTCTGCCCGCACAATCACACACACCTCGCATTTTGTCGGTGACTGGTTTCGTGTTGACCTGCTGCCTGACGGTGTTGTTTCTTAAAGCAGTCAAAGTCACTCTTGTTACCCGGTGCAGCATTCGCACTCCTGCAGCGTGGATGTTTTCGCCTGGCGACCTCTGGCATTGTCCACGGCCCTGTGCCGTACCTATGGCAGGCAGTGTCATTGCCCCATCCACTTCGGTTGTGCGTTGGAGTGACAAATTACTCACTTCAATGTTATTTTAACGTTCTGAAGGTGATTGCATGAGCAGTCGAAACCTCTCATCATTTTAGAAATGTGTGATGGAGACAAATAAATTTTGTACTACAGACGGATAGAGCAGCAGCGTGCATCCTGATACGCATGCAAGTGCAATTTTGTCATGAACTGAAGATCTAGCGACAATTAAATTCTGATCACCATTTTTTATCGTAATACTTCTCACTCACTGTGGCTTTACCATTTGTGCCCAGTATAATTTGAATCTACGTCTTGTCAAAGCAACCTTCTGACCACTTAAATTCTTTTGTCATAAGAGAAGGCACAGAACAAACATAAAATTTCCTACAGCATCCCAGGCACAGCTGACAACCCCAAAACGCGAGAATTTAAAACACATCGCACTGGATGGCACATGCAGATACAAATCAGAGAAAATACCACTTTTTTGGCAAAGTGAAATAATGACACGCCAGTACGGTACTTGAAATGACAACAGTGAAGCCCAGAAATGCAGTCCGCCAGGGTGTGGCACAGGAAGTCAATGTTGAATCAGGACACGGAAACTATTTGCTTACAAGAGCACCATGCGGCAGTCAGATTTTTGTAACTTTTTGTGTTTATGTTACCGTACGTGAAGTTCGAAACTCACATGTACCTCTCCCAACGCAGTTCGATACAACTCTCTAAAATAGTCTAGGAAACAGACTTCGAAGTTTTCAATGTGCTAAAGTAGGGGTTGTTCTCTGGCCGAGCAGCGTGGCTGTGTGGTAGGGTGCCCGCCTGACCTGTCGCGACCAGGCTCCAAGTTTTGGCGGCATGAAATTTTTAAACCAAGATAAAGTGTACAATGCAAGTCGATAGAAAAAACTTTAATTTGTAATTTTTAAATTATTTAGTATTCATTATCAATCTTTTATAAAAGATCGGTAATCAACAATTTTTGTTTGCAATGAAAATTGAATCTTTGCGTTCAACGTATAATTAGAAATAAGAAGAGACGGATTTTCGTAAAAGTACAGATATGTTAATTATTAAATATTTGATGAATCTTATGTTTCAGTGGCTTAGGTATCCGTACTGAACGTAAAAAGAAATTAATGCTCAAAACTAGACTCGTCCTAGCAATTACCAGGCTTTTATGTTTCACGTATGCTACGCTTCACGGAAATGGTCATAGGACATACGCCTGTTTAAAATTTTGTTTCCCCCTGGAACCGAACCCAGGTCCTTTGTAAAACTTTAAAGTCAATTTTCTCGAGAATTTTTGACAGTTGCATCGAATTGCTTTGGGTGAGGTACATTTGAATTCTCAACTTCACGTAAGATACCATAAATACAAGGAGTTACAAAAATCCGACTCCATGTAGCCCTCTTTTTAGACGTGATGCACAAACCAACAGAGGCCGGCACCGAATTGTTTTTTCTTCATTGTTACATCCTCTTCCTGGCCCCACACGAATTGTGGGTGGGTTGGCAGCGGCAACCTTGTATCCACTCTTCAGCCAGAGACGTTTGTAAAATGTGTTCAGAAGTGTACTAAAAACGTTAATAAGTTGTTAAACTGCATATCGTTTGCAAGTTACAATTTCAAAGACTGAGTACTTTTTATAAAAGAGATAAATGGCTCATTATCTTCAGGTACTTATCTTTATAATCTCAACAATTAGCTGCAAAACGGAACCAGACCTAGAAACTCTAATGTAAGATATTCTAGTTCAGCTTGCGCCTTACTGTATCAAGATGGCGGAGAATTTAAAAACTAACCATGTTTTAATTACCAATTACTGTATGTTTTAATTACCAGTACACATTGTGGTGCCAAACTACACCCTAAAATTGTAGAACAGCACTCTCTTTGCCATTTTCAAGCAATCATAATCGAAAGGGTATCTCATTAAATGAATACTTATTGATTTTTGCGTACTGAGTTGCGTGAAAATTAATAAGTGAAATTTGGATAATTCTAAACACACGAAATCAATTAAGGTGAATTACGGCACTGTTTCTTTAAAAAAAGACGCAGATGTTTCCCATCCCCACAACTGTCCCATCCGATCTTGTCATATATGTCCAATGACATCGTTATCATCAGGACGTTATACCTTACCTTTCCTTTTTCAGTTCCAACAGGAGTTGCACGTCTTTCAACTTAGATGGTAACATGTCGTTCCCATAACCAGCTAAAACGTTTGATTGTGCTCTTTTCGGGGTGGTCTGCTGTGATGTCCGCTCCTCTGTGAATCTCTCCATCTCATCCCCTCCTCTGTCAATCATTTCATCTCAGAGTAGCACCTACACCTAGTCAGTTATCGGTTGAATAGAGGGTGTTGGGAAAAAATGTACTACATTCTTACAGAACATAGTACTGCACGAAACTATAAAAATTTCTGATAAATATGTATACAGAAAGAAATACTTGTCGATAAATGAGTCATTCTGCCCTTTGATGGCCACCTGTCTGCTGACACTGCAAGGGATGCTGAATGATGTTACTCATTCTCACACATCCTTCAACTCTACTGAAGCAGTCAAGAACTCATGCAAACACACCTGGCTGCCCTCGGATTTGGTCACATGAACTGGAAACATGGCCGTACGTTTATGGGAGTTTCTTATAGTTTTGACAAGAACATTTTTTCAAACACTCCGTATTTATTCCAACTTCTTTCCCCTGTATTTTTTTCCCTTTGAGGCTCCCTGATTTCTTTACCCATGTCCTGTCAACCAGTCCCATCTTCACGTTGTTGCACTGCAGAAAGATATACAGGGCGAATGTAAAGAAGTTTTAAAGTTTTTCCCAGCCAGTACTGAACCAAGTCAAGACAATTTTAAGTGCATTGTCGTACCCAGAATCTCAAACAGGCAGGAGAGCTGACACTGCAAAATCATGGCATGCAACAGAGACCATTGCAACATATCACTTGGGCGAGATGTCTGAATCACCAGTTCAGCGGTATGACTTCACTGTAAGAGAACATAACGTAATTCTAACAGTACTGAAAGGTGCCATAACAACATGTAAATCTCACACAAGAACACCTTTCGCTCCACTGACATTGAAGAAAATGCCTAGCCGAAGAGCTGAAAGCCACAGCTGAGACACGAAGATTTGGTGACGAGCACTGATGAGGCCAGAAAACCATTCCACTTTCGGTCATCCTCCGTTCATCAGATGACTACTACCTTCAACAGTGCAGCCCACGTGGTCTGCTGGACTTGGACATCGTGAGCTGCAGACTTCTGCTTCACTGAAGTGAAGACTTAGTCTTCTACCACTGGCTCGCTGAAGGCCAAACTGACAGTGCTTGGCACAATGTCAAACTGTCGCCGTACTGGGGAGGTGAGCTAAGGTTGCTACCTTCCCCCCACCCTCCACCCGCGACTTGCTTCCGCGATCAGACACTGGCATCCATCGTGTTCCTCGGATGGAGAGGCCGTGAGGTAACTCTGCACCACCAGCATCATCCAATGCAGAGCTGCTGGAAGCTCTCCCTGGGGCACTCGTTAGATATTTATGAGTGCACCCTGATGAAATGTCGTCCAGCTGCGGAGCAGTACCGCTCGACAAGCAGCACTTGCAACCAGCTGGGCTAGCTGGCTTGCACAGAGCTGCTTCCATCGCACTAGCCGGAGTGACCTCACCGATGGTCTGAACACTCCTCTGGTGGATGCGTCAGTGTGTTCCAGTCCTGCATGTCGTCGCCTCTGCTGTTCTTGCTGCTGCCACGGAGATGATGATTCAATTGTAAAACCAAAACTAGTAAATATCCACACCGCTAATGCTGTCTCAATAGCGCCTACAGTGCCTGATATGCAATAATTACTGTGCTCCACATTTTGCCATATTGCATCCATACCGGTCATAACCCACTGACCCTTACAGCAGTAATGTTTTCCATATGCTCCTTTCCACGTCGATTATGAGCAGAACCTGTTCACTTCTTATCCTGTCAGTCCATATAATTTTCTACATCCTCGTCTTATAATACCATTTCTCAAATATTTCGATTCTCTTCTTTCCCATGTTTCCCACAATCACTTCTAATCAATGCTCCGCTCAAGGTGCACATCCTAAGATATTTAGTTCTGAGTTTAAGCCCTGTGTTTTACGACAGCAGTCTTCTTTTGGCGGGAATGCTCTTTTTGTCTGTCCTAGTTTCTCTTATGTCCTCTTTGCTTCGTTCGTATTGTTTTGTTTCTCATTTCTGCTGCTACTGAATACTGTCGCTCTTCTGTGGTTTATTCTCAATCTCACAGCTAGAAATGTGTGCCATAATTCTAGCATTTATCTGCACTTCTTGTCTCGCTGCTCAATAACATGATATTTTAGCTTATTCTGAACCCATATTCCGTGTTCAGCAGACAATTCACCTGTCCAACAGGTCCCGTAATTCACTTTGAATTTTAATCACATTCTCAACCTTTATTTTATTTTCTTTATTACTTCTTCAATATACGAAGATACAGCACCGTACTTACGCCATCTGAGTAACTGGCCTTCCATGGATATTGTAAATATTATAGATTATCAATATCTCTGTATAGAGTGTATCTGTGTCACACATCTTGCAGGTTGCATCCAGTCGAATGCTTTTTGCAAATCGACAAATCTTATGAAACAATCTAGATTTTTCTTAACTTTTGCTTTTGTGATCAAAGATAACGTCAGAACCTCCTCTCTGGTACCTTTACCTACCCTAAAGCCAAAATTATTTGCCATGTAACAGGACCTCAATTTTCTTTTCCACTCTTCTGTGTATTATTCTGATCGTTAACTTAAATGCAAGAGTTATTAAGCTGATTGTACTATAGCTCTCGTAATATCAGCACCTCCTATGTTTTAGAAGTTATAACATGTAGTCTTCTGAATGTTTTTGTTTTTGAACTTTTAAGTGATGAGTTTTAAATTTTTATTTGCACAATGGATTTTTATATCTGTTCATATGATGTAAACTGAATGCAATGAAACGTTATTGCTAATTTTAGTGTTAATCGTGAAATTCCCTAGCATTCCTCTTGAAACAGTATTCTGATGTATCGTCTAGTTTGAAGAAGTATTCTGCTACACTTGCGTATAACACGTTGTATGTTCAGTGTAATCTTCAATATGATGGTGAGATCCAATGAGTGCATTGATATTTTCGTAGCGTTGATTCGCAGGTGTATGATTAAATGAAATAACAGACCCTCAGTTGTTCCTTTTGAGTTATAATTTATTATTTTCACTTTTTTTTACGGCACATACCGTTTCTCTGTGGGCCACACTGTTAAAACTAAAATCCGTTCGATAACTTTCTTATTCGAAAGACACACTTGCCTAATGCCCTCAGTATTCTTTCGAAAACTGTTAATTACCTCAGAACTCATACAGCATTCCAGTATCGTTCGCTGTTACGAGCACTAGCCCCACCGTCCTACTAGGCCCTCTTGTCTGTCTTTGTCGTCCATCCCAGCGGTTTACTGCTCCCACGTTGCACGCTATGCCTTTCATCAACTGCACCACTATTTTTCACGTGACTTCGTGATGAGTGGAATGCTCTTCGAAACAATTCCCTTTCCTTACCGATGCTTATTGCCTTCATACTGCTACATAAAACTGAATGTTCTTTTACCTATACAAAAGTGTTAATTATTTTTAATTAATTATAATGTGAGGCAACATCTAAGGTTTCTGAAGATACGGTCACCTTACAATGGCGTGAGTAACATCCTTGCGAACGTTAAGGTGGTACACCTTTCTGTCTCCTTCTAGATAAAATCGCAGATTCTACACACTGGTTTTAATAAACACTTAGTGCCCAAGTCCGCCAGTGATGGAGCAGAGCGTCGACTGAGAAGTGTTACGCTGGGTGTCTGCAGGGCGCATCGGCCGGCTCCAGGGCGTCGTGGGAGCCTGGAGCGCCGGGACTGCGCCGCTCCAGCAGCAGCGAGCTGGAGCCCTCCAGCAGCGAGCTGTCCGCCGACACGGTCATCCACCTGGGAGCCCGCGCCCTCCACGCCACGGTCAGTCTGCTCGGAGAGTGTGAGGGGAGCACAAAAGAACGAAAACTTAAACTGAAAAAAAACTTGCACTGATTAAAAAAAGGGGATTTCTTGGTATGTAGCACGCTTTCAAGACAGTTGGAACATACTGGTTCATAAAATGCAAACTATTTGTCTCTGTTACATCGTTATTTAGATGTGCCAAATCGAACAATTACATACGCCGATTAGCGAAGCTGCTTAGTAACGCTTTGGTCAGTCTTTGGATAACAATACAACAGGTTTATTGGTAATCATCTTGAGGTTGTAGCTCTTTTTTTCCGCGTGTGCTTTAACAATATGTATGTTTTTGGATATGGTCCGCCCTTAAATCGTAATTACAGATATTTGGAAAAACACATAAATTATGAATTTATACCTTTTTACCACATGGTGTTGTTTTTCTGATGGGTTGTGTTTCTATAGTGCCTCAGTGCCTGTTTTGTTCCGCAGTTTGTCATCTGCAACCACTTACACCTTGCAGTAGATAAATTGTTTAAGCCAAAGTTACGATTTGAAAATTGTTATTTCTATGCCTGAAATTAATTATGTGTGTGTGTGTGTGTGTGTGTGTGTGTGTGTGTGTGTGTGTGTGTGTGTGCGTGCGTGTGTGTGTCTATTTACATTATGTTTCACTTATGTTTTCTTTTTCTTCATCTTCATCACTGTGAAACGCTATATATTGAGTTGCCACCGTCACTGTCCCTGTTTCACTGTTTACTGTCTGTAAAAATAAACAAACATGGCGGGCAGTGGATCAGTTGAAGGTGTAAAAACAAGATGGCTGACAGTGGAACAGTTCAAGGTGTTCCTGGCGGTTGTTCTGAATCTTTCAGAGGTGTCAGTGAATTCTGTGTGTGTGTGTATGTGTGTGTGTGTATGTGAGTGTGGTGCGTGGAGAGGGAGAGGGAGAGAGAGAGAGAGAGAGAGAGAGAGAGAGAGAGAGAGAGAGAGAAAGAGAGAGTGAGTGTGACAGTAGGTTTTAGGATTTTTGTGTGTGTGCATGTGTGTGTGTGAGGGGGGGCAGGGGTGGAGGGGGGTTGAGAGCTCTATAGGTTGGTCTTGTCTAATAATTCTTTGAGGGGGTATGTCGTTCGAGATGTGTATGCACACGTCACGTAATTTCGGTAAATTACGGGCCTGTGGTTCGTGGGTGACAAACTGACGACCTATACCGTCCCAGATGGGTCCAGATCAGCATATCTGGCGACCAAGAAATCATCGTAACTTCACTGTAGTGCCCCACAAACCACTGTAGCACGGTTCTGGCCTTGTTACACGCACAGTTCTCCTAGTGGAAGATACGATCGCCCTCGAGGGACACATCATACATAAACAGATGCAGGTAGTCTATTGACGGACGTGGTCCACGGCTGTCGTGGTGTTTTCGATTATTACCACAGTCCCTATGGAAGACCGTACTGCCCTCAGTGACTTCCGTTCGTGGTGGGGTGCACCTTTCGAGTAGCCGTTCCCCTGGATGACGAAGTGTCCGAAAACGACCATCATCTTGGGGTAACAAGAGGTTCGGCTTATCGTACAAGACGACACTTTCCCATTGATCCACGATCCAGCTTCGACGAAACCGTGCCCACAGCAGTCGTAACTGACAACGTCGCGTCAGCGTGGGGCACGTAGCGGTCCTCTGCTGCAGAGTCCCGCGTTCAGTGGTGTGTGCTAAACGGTCTGCTCTCAAACACCTCTGTCTGCACCAGTATCGTATAGTCCGTCGTCAGACGTGGTGCAGCCCGCCGCCTGTACTGCTTCACGGAGTGGGCAGACCTCCGACCTCCACGTCCTGTGGCAGGGTTCCGACATCTGAGCCTGATCGCCCACTCGCGACCTCGCCGCCCTTCAGATTGCTCTCCACAGAAGGAGCCCACGACGGCCGACCAGCTTCGGCGTTGCTGCTTCCCAGGTTCTGGGCCGCAACAGTCTGCCCTTTGTCAGAGTCACTCACGTCAGTGGATTCCCCCACTTTTGGCGCATCACACAGTCACCAGAACGACACCCCAGTCGCCCCTGCTGCGCTCACATGCCTTCCTTCGGGCGTCGCGCTGTCGCATCGCCACAGGGCGCATTCACACTCGTGGTGGGCAGTGGTCACAGCTTCGCTTCATCAGTGTGTATGTGTAGCTTTCCATCAAAACAAACGATGCACTTGTAACAGTTTCACTGGACCGTTTACTACTACGAGGGCTAAAAACAACACGACTTTACCTGTAAAACCCACAGAAAGTACGCACACACTAATATGAGAAACACTTTCTCTGCTTTTAGTCTGAATTTATTGGCTGTAGGCTTATGCTGAAAATTTGACATGTCGGACTGAAGCACCTCTACGCCCCATCGACTTTGACAGTGTTGTAACCCTACCAATACTATTGTACTTTAGTATGCGTTTACCTAAATAACACAAAACCCTGTCTCTATGTTGTCACGGATAACCCTCTTACTAAATTTAGTTTCCAAATAAAGTACACTATGGCAGGATAGTCCTGTTAGTAGGGAAAACTAATCAATAGACTCATCTTGGGGTTGAAGCTCTTTCTTTCCGTGTTTGCTTTAACAATATGTATGTTTTTGGACAGGGTCCACCTTTAGCAAAACACAATTTTTTTTTAGCCCAAACATGTTTCACTGCAGTTGCAACATCTTCAGTGGGCTTTTATTTTTCAACTGTTAAAGATAAAGAATGTTCTTCATTTTTTGTATACCTGTAACTATTAGTGTTTTAATTGTAATTACAGATATTTAGAAAAACACATAAATTATGAATTCATACCTTTTTACCACATGGTGTGATTTTTCTGATGTGTTGTGTTTCTACAGTGACTGTTTTGTTCCACAGTTTGTCATCTGCAACAACTTACACCTTAAGGTAGATAAATTTTTTAAGCCATAATTACGATTTGTAAATTATTATTTCAATGCCTGAAATGATTTAATTCTGTGTGTGTGTGTGTGTGTGTGTGTGTGTGTGTGTGTGTGTGTGTGTGTGTTTGTCTATTTACATAATGCTACACTTACATTTTCTTTTTCTTCATCTTCATCACTGTCAAACACTATATATTGAGTTGCCATTGTCACTGTTACTGTTTCACTGTTTCCCAACTGTAAAAACAAACATGGCGGGCAGTGGAACAGTTGAGGGTGTAAAAAAAAGATGGCTGACATGCAACTGCAGTGAAACATGTTTGGCTTAAAAAACAAAATTGTGTTTTGCTTAAGGCGAACATTATCCAATAACATACTAATGAATAGAGTTACCCTTTTTACAGGATTTGAGCGTGTGCTGTGTCTAATGGATAAGTAGATCAGACTATTCAATTTTTTTCGTAAGATATTACTCAGTAGTTAGAAGGAAGCGCAGTACGAATAGCATTATATTGAAATTAGGACAACTCAGTTCCAAGGCCACTTAGTGGTTTAAAATATGTACTAACGATTGCCAGCCTATCCAGGCGATGAAGCAGTGAAGTATTGGAAAAGCAGAAGTAGGAATTTTGCCTACTTCCTTGCTAGTGTTTAAGTTGCTCCTTCAAATAAATATTACTCCACGTAAACAATGTTGGACTACACCTTACGTTTTTAAAAGAGAAAAAACCCAGTAGATAACTTCAAGGAAGCTAAAAAATTTGGCCAGGGGGGACCTTTAGAAAAGTACTTTCCATAATCAAAAAACTTAAATACTAAAATACTTAGATTCCAAAGCACACCCTTTTTATATTGAACATTTCACTTCAAGAATACCTCTTTCTTACTGGAATTTACTTTCAAAAGCTATTACTTGAACTAACTCTGTGAATTCATTTAATAGATTCTAGTAACTTTGCTTCACTCTGACTGAATTTTGCGTAAGCTACCTTTTACTATAACGCTTCGCAATAGTTAAGAAAACTTTCTCATTATTTACACAAAAATAATTTAAATGGTGCTTCTTTATATTAACTTGGCGCTTCATAAGTCTGTAAAAGAGGGTACTCGGATTAATCAAATACCTGGAGGGAACCCTATACAGGTGTATGATTAGGATCAAATAACAGGCAAAACAAGTTTCTTTAAGGTTCGAGAATGATTTTTAAATTGTAGTTTAAATTAATGGTTCACGCTGTCCAAAAGTAAAATACAAAAAATCTTATCTGATGGCTGTAGGCTTGGGTGTGGCGAACAATTATGACGGCTACACTGCCCAGCAGGTTTCTTGCTGTATGGGTTCAATTTCTCATCTTGGCCTCTTTCAGTTTCATATACAGTATGTTGTGTCTAGGCAAGACAGCCTAGACACAATTAGAGGAAGCCGAAAGGCACGCGGTACGCTCACGCAGATGGGCGTGAGGTCTGAAACAGGATACGTAATGAATGCTATAAAGAAAAGTACGTAGCTTCTGAAATACTTAACTTTAATCCATCCTTTTGGTACATCTGGAGATTGTGGCGATACAAGTGAGACTCTTTAGATACATGCAGTGTTACTAACGGCGCCTTGCTAGGTCGTAGCCATTGACTTAGCTGAAGGCTATTCTAACAATCTGCTCTGCAAATGAGCGAGGCTTCGTCAGTGTGCATCGCTAACTACGTCGTCCGTACAACTGGGGCGAGTGCTAGTCCGTATCTCGAGACCTGCCTTGTGGTGGCGCTCGGTCTGCGATCACACAGTGGCGACACGCGGGTCCGACATGTACTAATGGACCGCGGCCGATTTAAAACTACCACCTAGCAAGTGTGGTGTCTGGCGGTGACACCACATTCCTCCCCCGCAAATCGGCGAACGGTCGTGTTATAAGGCTTCCGCCCGCCGTGGGGAGGACCCCATGTTGACGTATGCGATGATGTGGGGAGCCTAACAACAGGCGATGCTGTGCCACCCGCACCCGGCCATTCGGTCCGAGGGGAGCTAGGAAACGCCTGAAAACCTAGTCCAGGGTGCACGTCAACATGCGGTGTATGCGCCCGTAAAGAGACAGGAGGCGCCGAAGGGTCGACCCCCATTGCGTCGGGGTATCCGACGCGCGATGGCGCCATGTGGTCCGGAGCGGGCAAGAGTTCCATGGCGGAGGACAGCTGGTCACGGGAAGCGATCGGCGGCGCGTGACCAAGGGAGGCGCTTGGCGGCTGCAGCGAAGCGTCCACTGCGGGCGGCGCCGGCTGGAGGACAGGCGGTGGCGGCGGCGGCGGCAGCGGCGCGTCGCCATGGGGCAAAATGGAAGGCATCGTCGGAGCACCTGGGGATGAGGCGAGCCAGTAGATGGGTCCCCAGGGCGCTGACCGGACGGCACCGTCGCTGAAAGCAGACGGGGAGCGGCAGAACCCGTGCGACGACAGAGGCGCAGCTGATTGAGATGCCGACGCACCTCACCAGAGGCCCCCAAAACCAAATACATCGCGCGGCCGAGGCAGCGAAGAATGCGCCCTGCGAGCCAACGCCGTGAACCGCGAAAGTTGCGATAGAATACAACGTCGCCTGGAGCAAAAGCAGGAGTCTGCCGCTGCACAGGAACCTGATGCGGCGGATGCAGCAAAGACATCAAGGTTCGATGAGGACGACCGTGGAGCAACTCAGCTGGCGAGCGACCATCTCGGCGCTGAGAGCGATACGAAGACAAAAAGAGCAACAACGCGTCCTCCCGAGAATGCGACTCTTTCAACTTCAACATCTGTGACTGGAAAGTCCGGACCAGTCGTTCAGCGGCACCGTTTGACTGAGGCAAAAACGGCGCGGACGTCAGATGTTGAATACCATTGGCCTTGGAGAATGACTGAAATTCTGCGGACATGAATTGTGGGCCATTGTCGGAAACAATAGTGTGTGGAAGACCTTCAATGCAAAAGATAGCAGACAACGCTTGGATGGTGGCAGTTGACGTCGTGGAAGACATCCGGACAACAAAAGGAAAATTACTGAAGGCATCTACCAGAACCAACCATCTAGCATTCCAGAATCGACCAGCAAAATCGATGTGCAAGCGTTGCCAAGGGGAAGTGGCTTTTGGCCACGCAAAGACTTTCCGCGGCGGTGCGGATTGTTGTTCGGCACACGCCAGGCAAGAAGCACACATATTCGTAATCGCAGCATCGATTCCGAACCAAGTACAGTGCTGACGAGCAAGTTGTTTCGTTCGCACTATACCCCAATGTCCTTGGTGAAGAAGCCGTAAAACAGAGGACTGTAACGAACGTGGGACCACGACTCTGGACTGATCATTATCAGAACGCAACAACAAAACACCACGTCGTACAAAAAGTCTCCTTGTGAGCAAAAAATCGGCGAACCAGCGGATCCTCAATCCGCGACTTCGACAAGGGCCATTGAGTAGCAACAAAACGCAAAACGGTAGCAAGGACAGGGTCAGCAGCTGTGGCTGTAGCTACACGACGAAAATCAATCGGAAACGATTCGACCACGTCATCGGTTTCCGAATCAATGAACATGCAAGCAAGTTCGGAAGAATCGAATGCTTTATCCTCAGCAACAGGCAAACGGGACAACGCATCGGCGTTTCCGTGCTTAGCAGTGGACCGATACAAGATATCGTAGTGGTACTGCGAGAGGAAAATAGACCAGCGAATGAATTTCTGCACTGTACGTGGAGGTACAGGCTTGTTCGGATGGAAAAGCGATGTCAAAGGTTTGTGGTCTGTGATGATGGTAAAGTGACGACCATACAAGAAATCATGAAACTTTGTAACACCAAAGACGAGAGCCAAAGCTTCTTTCTCTATCTGCGAGTAATTTCTTTGCGCAGACGAGAGCAATTTGGACGCAAAGGCAATAGGGCGATCATGCGATCCATCTTTGTGTGCAAGCACAGCACCAATCCCGAAATCCATTGCATCTACCATCAACAAAAGGGGTTTCTGGGGATCGAATGGCGTAAGGCAAGTATTGGAAAGCAACGCCGATTTCAACTGGCGAAAGGCGCGTTCGCATTCCGACGTCCAGACGAATGGAACACCTTTACGGCGTAAGCGATGAAGCGGAGCTGAAATCGAAAAGGCATTATGCACATTCACTCACACCTTGTGATTCGAAATCGTGTAATGGTCTTGCGACCTCATCACGCAATGCGTGAGGAACATTGCGCGCTCGGAAAAATTTCGGTTGCGCATTTACTTTCAGTTCCAAATGTGCTTCGTAGTTCTTAGCGCAACCAAGGCCCGGTGCAAAAATGTCTGCAAATTCTTCACATAGACGAGAAACACTGTCTGAAGGCACAGTCTGATTCACTGATAGGACCTGATTTACTATAGACATGTTAAACAATTGAAATAAATCTAAACCAAACAAGTTCACTGCAGTAGAAGAATGAAGAACGTAAAATGACACAAGTTTTGTTTGTCCCTTGTATGTTGCAAGAAGAGTGCACTGTCCTAACACAGGGATATTCTGACCTGAATAACTATGTAACTTAACATTTGCGGCACTCAACGGAGGTTTGCCCAGTTGTTTGTACGTGTCGTGATTGATCAATGAAGCAGCAGCCCCGGTATCGAGCTGGAATGCTATAACGTGGCCATGAATGTCCAAATCTACAAAAAGTTTATTGTCCTGCTGACGACAAGAGCGACTGTCTTGTGCAATTTGAACTGACACTGGTGCAGAAGCACTTGAGACTTGACGCGATTTCCGGCGACGTCGGCGCACAGTATTTGTGGGATGAACACGGTCACTGTTAGAGACAGTGGCACTGGACGAAGTGGAATTAACTACATGAATGTCCATGGGCGAAGGTTCACGAGCCTGAGTATTCTTGGTTCGATTCCGGCGCGAAGCAAAGGGCCTGGAATGGTTGTGATTGTCTGATCTGAGCTTTTTCTGGCAAACACTTTGAACATGTCCTTTCCTATTACAGAAAAAGCAAATAGCTTGGCGTGACGGGCAATTGTCACGCGAATGTCTAGTTGCACACCGCGGGCATGATTTCACTGCATTTGTATGCTGGTGCGGCACACCTGGTTTAGAGCGTGGCGGCAGCTGCGTGGACGTGCGCGAGGGCAGTTTATCGGTCCGCGCATTGCGCCCGGCGGGCCGGGTAATGTGACACACAGCTGGCGAAGTTTCAAATGATTCCTGTACAAAGTCAAGTGTGTCTTGTCTATCCAATATGTCTATCACTTGTTGAAGGGAGGGATTGACTAGTTTCAAAATCTGTTCCCGTATGCGAACATCAGAAACGTTCTGTGCTATTGCATCACGTACCATTGTATCTGAATAAGGGAGTCCACATTCACACTCAAAAGCACAATCCCTTGTAAGGCCCTGCAATGTTTCAACCCACTCCCTATTAGTTTGACCGGCCATACGTTTTGTACGAAAGAAAGTATATCTTTTTGCAACTACATTAACTGTTTCTTTGAAATAGGCATCTAACGCCGACAAAATTTCTTCGTAGGACAGAGTTCCTACGTCGCGTCGGGGAAATAATTTCACTATCACACGGTACGTTTGCACCCCTACACACGCCAATAAATGAGGCTGCCGCTCGTTACCTTGAATTCTGTAGGCGGCGAGATGAAATCCAAACTGGCGTGACCACTTCGTCCATGTTTCCGTAGCTGGGTCAAACGGCCTAAAAGGCAGTGCAACTGCGAGTTGTGGCTGTGGTAGCGGTGGAGCGGCGGCTGCCGCATCGTTTTGCAGTGCACGTTGACCCTGGACGAGCTGTCCAAGGGCATCCAATAACGCCTGCGTCTGCTGATTCTGCAAGCGATAAAATTCGGACAGTACATCTGGCGAAGCCATGACACAAGTAAATGTAAGCAATTAGAAAGAACAAGACCCTTTCCGTTGACTCGTCGCCAAAAATGTGGTGTGTCTAGACAAGACAGCCTAGACACAATGAGAGGAAGCCGAAAGGCACGCGCTACGCTCACGCAGATGGGCGTGAGGTCTGAAACAGGATACGTAATGAATGCTATAAAGAAAAGTACGTAGCTTCTGAAATACTTAACTTTAATCCATCCTTTTGGTACATCTGGAGATTGTGGCGATACAAGTGAGACTCTTTAGATACATGCAGTGTTACTAATGGCGCCTTGCTAGGTCGTAGCCATTGACTTAGCTGAAGGCTATTCTAACTATCTGCTCTGCAAATGAGCGAGGCTTCGTCAGTGTGCATCGCTAGCTACGTCGTCCGTACAACTGGGGCGAGTGCTAGTCCGTATCTCGAGACCTGCCTTGTGGTGGCGCTCGGTCTGCGATCACACAGTGGCGACACGCGGGTCCGACATGTACTAATGGACCGCGGCCGATTTAAAACTACCACCTAGCAAGTGTGGTGTCTGGCGGTGACACCATACAGTAGCCCAACAACTCGCAGCTATGCCGTAAGCCGTTTGCAGCCTTCATCCGAGGCATTTTTGTGCAAATTTGTAGGCAAAGCTTCTCCCGCTCCACAAGGGTGTTGCCTCAATCACTGCTGCCTACAGACTGTGTGACTTACTACCCGCGCTTACTCTAGGTAGCGCGCCAGTTCACCGTTGCCACGTTTTCCATTCCCCAGAGCCACTCTCGTTTCAAATAAAAGCACACTGGCTTTTACATAAAACCTATTTTTTACATTGTTTCAAAGCGTGGCCATTTCTTACAATTGTTAAATTTACATCAACATGAACAGTTTATACACACAAATGTTGTCAAATACAAACTGTCATCAGAAGTTTATTTAACGTAATAAACAAATTATATAGAATTTTACATACATTACTCACATAGAACTGAAAGAGCTTCAACCTCCAGAAAAGCACACTTTACTTCACATATACAGAAAATATAGTACCAATATGCGAAAATTTTAAAGGAAAAAGTAATAAAAATTTAGATGAACCATAAACAAACAGTGTTATAGTGTGACTCCAACTCTTCGATGTCCACAGGAAAACTTTCACGGCATTCATCACTGTCTGAGCCCAGGTTCTCGGGTAAAAGATAAAAATTCAGGTAGCGCAGTCGAATTTTGACCGATGTGGTGCGACCCAGCTATCTATATGCACTAAAAACTTTCTGCACAACATTCACGTAGTCAGCAGCCATGTAATTTCCAAGGATGTTTTCTACGACACCACTCAGTAAGTTATCAATAACCTTCCTTAAATTCGGACTTCTGAATACACAATCTTTCACTTTTGCGAAACTCCGGAACCTTGCTGCATAAGAACAGAAGAGCATCCGAGTCTTTGTCTAGTACCTTTACGAAATTATTCACTAGCCCTAGTTGTGTATAAAGAAGTGGCATGATAACTTTGCCACGCTCAATCGACGGCACACAGCAGACTATCTTACTTCCAGCCTGCTTTCCACCTCTGACCGGCCATTCCTTCTTCTCGCAGTGGTGCAGTCTTACACTGCTGTCCGTCTAGCAGATGAAACAGTAGTACTCGGTATAGCCTGTCTTCATTCGCACAAGGACAGTGGGTACTTTCAAATCACCGCATATACGCCAACTGTCATAGCATACTTTTCCCTTTTACTGCTCGTATTTCATCCCACTCGCCTCATATCGGCAGGGGGTGGACTGTCAGTGATACAACATTCTGCTCTTCATCCAAGCGATTTAAAAATATATTATCAGAATAAGAAACAAATATTAGGGCTGATTTCACGTTTTAAATTAAAAATCGAAGACAACAGCTAAAAAACGAAAATATATACATTTTAAAGACACATCGCCGTGTCGTGAAGTTTTTCTGATAAAAAACACTGAATCCCCTGCACTTTCACTTAAATTCTGAAGGACCTGCACTGGGAGAGAAATATTGTGGGAGGAGAGAATATGTTTCATAGGGTTGAAGGGCATGGACAAAAAGATAGAGGTGTATTAGGAAGGAAAACTGCTGAGTTTATAGGTAGGAGATGAGGTGGATAGTGGGAATGCAGAGAGTGGGAAAGACAAAGTGTGAGGAGTAGTGTGCTATGAGGGTAGGATAGAGGCTACAAGAGGAAAGAAATGAGGATGGATGGAGAGGGTAAAGGAGTGCAGATATGGAGTGGGAGGGGTATGTATCATAGCAGTGCTCATTGTCTGAGAGAAGGAATTGGTTGAAGTTGTATTGGAATAGGACATGGAGTGCGTGTAGGTGCAAAATTGGAGGGTTGTTTTGTGAAGGTGCGGCAGCACACAAGAGTCGGTGACTAGAGGGGAAACAGTGCGGTATTGGAATCTAGACTGTAGATAGTGCAGGAGATGTGGAGGTGTTCATTGTGGGGGAGGTGTGATCTAGATTTGAGGACATGTTACAGGGGAAATGAAAGTGCTGTAACGTATATGAGTTGGTGATTAGAGGAGAAACAATACGGTTATTGCAATCTAGTTTGTAAATTGATGGCATCATAGAGGATCAATGTGGGGGAGGGTAAACAGATGGGAAAAGCAAGACAGAGCGCATGGCATTCAAGGATTTGTAGGGCTTATAGAACTTCGGTGGAGCAGAGATGCGTGCAGTATTTGCATAACAGAGGATGGGTCATTTGCAAGTGGGGAGAATATTGGAGGATTGTAATTCCAGAATTCGGGCTGTTTAATAGTTTTCATCTATTGCGGCCTTTCTGTTTGTTGGTTTGTAGCTGAGTTTTCCATGTTAGTTACCAGTTGAGAGTTAGTCCAAGATATTTTAGTGTGTTAGTTAACTGGATAAGAAGGTCGTATATGGTAAGGTAGAAGTCATGGAGGCAGATGGTGCAGATGGTTCGTCCTACAATTATTGCCTGAGTTTGGGAGGGGTTGATATTTGAGAGCCGTTGGTTACATCAGGAGATAAACTGATTGAAGTGGATTTGGAGGGATCGTTGGGGTTTTCGGAGCGCAGGGTAGAGGACAAGTAAGGTGGTGTCATCAGCACACTGAAGGAGCTGGAGTGGTTAGCGTAGTTTGGACATATCAGCAGTGTAGAGGAGACAGAGGAGAGGAGAGAGGGCAGAGCTTTGGGGAACTCCTGTGGTGGGATGGAAGGTATGGGAACTGATATTGTTAACAGTGACAGAAGGTGGGTGATTAGGTAGAAAAGATGAAGATGCAATAAGGCAGACATAGTTAACTGGAAGTGCGTATGCCTGGAGTCTGAAAAACAGACTGTAATATTGTGTATGGTCATAGGCTTTCCCTAGGTCGAGGGAGGCAAAAATAGCAGATTGACGGGCCATAGCATATCTTCTCTATGTATATAAATTGAAGTCACCTGCACTCTTCCGTCTGAACATTCAGGCTAATCTCAGGAACTACTGGAGGGATTTTGATCCACTTTTGACTAATAGATACACTGACTCACCAGGAGTATTTGTGTATACAATGCACAGTTTGTGTATGCAATGTACAATTATGACGAATTTAAGTTCCTTGCCATGGTTCTGTTGCCACCTAGTGAAGAGTTGTCACAACTAGATAGAGCAGGAAGTGCAAACAAATTCGAATCGAATCTACATTAGTGGTCTAGTGACACAGCATGTGACTGCAGACCAAAAGGCTGTTGCATCAACTACCGACTGTGTCATTTCTTGCAGTCTGCCTTTTCACCTAGCATTCACCTGTCAGTAATGTTGAGATTCGCCAGAAACAAAACGGGGCTCGAATGACACGTTACGCTGCAGCTCCCCCCTCCCCAGTAACACGCAAGTCGCCTAAGTGACATCCAGTTGATTGTAATAGTTTCGGAACAACTGCCTAGTGAAAAAACGTGCAGATCCCGAACTTGTGGTTTTCAGTTTTTCATGCATAGAGTAAAAAGTTTTCTGAAAATCTGCTTCATTATAGGAAGTAGCTTTGCTTGGTTTTTATAAAAGAACTTTTGCAGCAGCGCAGCAAATGACTTAGCGTTCAGCTTTCTGCTCTCATCGAGTCAAACATGGATGTAAACTCGATTCTTTGCGTGGTGGGGCGAAAAAGTCTACCATAGTTCTTATTAATGGGTAGACTGAGTTATGAGGACTGTTTGTGTATATAATTTACAAACATTTCGTGGCAAATTGGCGGAACACTGAAAAAGCAGTCAACCGTTGCTGTGTAAACGATGTCATTACTATGTAGCGGTGAATAGCAGAACTCCTTGGACCCACAGCTCTGCACGGCGCGGTTCTTCCTTTTATGCACTGATAACAGGCGCTCAGTGTTCATACGTCTTAACGATTCAGGTAATAATCGTTTGCTTACTTTCAAATTATACAGAAGACTGGTGAACTAATCTCCACTGGCAAGAAAGAGGTTTACTCATTTTAAAGATCGTAAAGACATAGCGATGATTTTCTTGATGGGATTGAGAAATTTCTTGCGGATGAATACAGAAGATTTCGAAATACCTCTACACGTGACTGAGGGGCGCTTTTGGCTATATCACAACAACTTCAGATTGCCAATTTCTGCTACCCTCAGTACAGGACTCGGAATTTTTACTATTAATTCACTGTAATTTCAAATAACCAAGCGTCTCAAGCGTCTTTCCACGGTTCGCGCGGCTTCCCTCGTCGGATGTTCGAGTCCTCCCTAGGGCATGTGTGTGTCCTTAGTGTAAGTTAGTTTAAGTTAAAGAAAGTAGTACTCAAGCCTAGGGACCGATGAGCTCAGCAGTTTGGTCCCATGGAACTTACCACAAACTTCCGAATTTTCAAATAACGCTCGGTGAACTAGTCAACTTTGAGCATCGTAATAAATGTAAGCAGTGCGTGTGCAGGCTGTGATGTGTGACTTAAAATTTGAAAGCATAAAATATTTTAAACTGGTAGTTTCCCTGCTGTTCTTTGAGATCAGTTGCAGAGCGAAAAACATATGAATCTAAATTTTTATTTTTTATGCTACAAGTGAAACGTGTCCCGAAAAACTTCTACAGCAACTTTGCTTCATTTACATATAGTGCGTTCTTTCAGCTGCGCAGCGGATGATATAACTTTCATTTACTTCTTTTCTTTAATCAGTTCATCGCGTGGCTTGGCGAAGAAGTCTGCCATAAAGAGTCCACGACAAGGAATTGCGGCAAACAGTCTTAAATGTGCATCACAGTGCACGCTAAGCTACACAAGAGGATTGCTGTAACACGTGCTAAACATGTATATGACGCATGTTTTTCCTTATTTCTTCTTTTATTTGTGCCATCTCAGCTAGCCTCCGATACATGTTGAATCATTCACACACACACATACACTCATGATTCACATATAATATTTCTATTGATTGTAAACATACTGCTTACGTCACGATGTGCTCCCATCACTGCCACGAGATGTGTCTCCTCCAAACGCCAATTAAATACAGAGCACGTAAGATTCGTGCCTCCAGACAACTTTTCTGACCTGGGATGCTTACCTCCTGAAGTTGTATGGAAGTGGAGATATTCAGTCAGTTATCACTTTTCTCTAAATTTTTGTCATAACTCTACATAGCGGTGCACAAACAAAATACGTTACATCACAGAATGAGGTGAATTTGGCCGGGTCGCCACTATTCGTAAAGTAGTTACACGCTTGCGCACGTCTCGTTCATATGGAAAAATATCTCACCGGTATCAATTTCCGTCGTCTGGTGTTAAGCAACGTAGTTGGCGAACGCCAAGGGTGATGACTTGTATCATCACTGAATACAACAGAACAACTAGTTGCTTACGTACTGAGACAAATCTAAACATCAGATCACGGTTTATTTACAAGCTGAGTTACGGCCTCTGCTTACACCACATACCACGTTTCAGTAGAAAAATGCCCAGCTTAATGTGCGGAGGAATGTAGACATCTTTCTTGAAGGGCGAGGCGCTACTGCTTCCTTCGCCAGGGCGATCGTTTGCCACGCTGACGTCGTGTGTTGGCATCTCGATCGTGACGCCCTTCAGGGACCACTGTTAGTGCTCACAAGGGAAACTCCCCATAGCACCCCTTTCAGATCTGGTGATAATATGGCCCAGAGGATAGCCCGTAAAAAACTGAACACAGATTAAGCATGAAAACAGGAAGAAGGTGCACCGAATTGTGAAGAAAAATTGACACAGTGAATGGTCCAAACTCAAGATGTGCAACATCGAGGCAATGACAAGAATCACGGCTGGTGGTTTCATGGGCATGGTGTTGGACTGCAAAGCGCGAGATCCGTGTTCAAATTTGCCTCGTGACCTTTCTTTCACAAATTTATCAACTTTTCGTCCGGCCATTGACGTACCTGTTTTCCTTCTGTAGTCTGGGTAATTGTCATACTATACAATCGTTATAGAATGTAAGTGATATGGTAAGAATGTATTACCACCGCTAGTAAATGTGATGAGTAGTGAGAGCAGGCGAGATGCCGCGTAGATATCTCACAGAATTCAAAACAACAAATAAACGGGTGTGAATTGTGATACAACAAAGGAATTCAAGAGCCAAAACTTCCAGCATGGAACGCACGAGTCACAACATGTGGTAACTGTGTAGAACAAATAGGAGGTAGGTACGTCTGGAACCCCCTTCCTTATACTCGCTGTTGCAAACGGACGTTACACCATGACACATACGCAACTTTAAATACAGTGAACAGATACGTCAATGACTGGACGGACAGTTCACCATTTTGTGAAAAAAAAAGCTACATGAGGGAGATCTGGACAGGGTTCTCCCCCTTCCCAGTCCAATACCGTGACCACAAAACCACAATGCTGTGGCTACTGTAATTCGCTCGATGTTACACGTCTTGAGTGTGGGCCGTTCACTGTTTCGATTTTGCTCCTTTTTTCACAGTTCAGTACACCTTCTTCCTGTTTTAATGCTTGACCTGTATTCAGTTTCTGACGGGCTATCCATTAGGTCATCTTTGCAATGAATCTGAGGGGGTTGGGATGGGGTGTTTCATCTTCTCAGTGAACTCTCATACAAACTCCAGAAGCATATTCAGGACGTGAATTCCAACGCATACTTTCAGTTTTACAAACCAGAGATGTTGCATGCCAACGGCCTTGCCGCGATGCACATATCAGTTTGAGTCTAATACTACTACACACGACAGCCAACTGACAGGATATTCGTGAGGTTAGATTACTTCGTCATCACCACAAGTTTAGAGCGAAAAAGAATTTATATATAGCAATAAATAAGGCCAACGGCCTTGCTGCAGCGGTAACATCGGTTCCCGTCAGATCACTGTTAAGCGTGTCGGGCTGGGCTAGCACTTGGATGGGTGACCATTCGGTCTGCCGAGCGCTGTTGGCAAGCGGGGTTCACTCAGCCCTTGTGAGGCAAAACTGAGGACTACTGGATTGAGTAGTAGCGGCTCCGGTCTCGTAAACTGACATACGGCCAGAAGAGCGGTGTGCTGACCACATGCCCCTCCATATCCGCATCCAGTGACGCCTGCGGGGTGAGGATGACACGGCGGCCGGTCGGTAACGTTGGGCCTTCATGGCCTGTTCGGGCTGAGTTTAGTTTAGAGATGTTGTATAGTTTTCCATTCATAATTATTTCTGTATAGATATGTACGCGTGATGACATGCCTATGCTTCCCGGTGTTGACTTTTCAGAAATGCTATTCAGTTGCAGGAGGTGCACGAGAAGAAAACGTTTCACTTTCCTTGCGGTAACGAATGAAAGTAATAGCACACGTTTAGTTGGGAGACACAGGAGTAGACTCAGGGGGCTACGTGAAAACCTTTTTTTTTTTTCTTTCTTTTTTTTTCCTTCGCTCACACTTGCACGTTTTGTAAGCATGTATCGAGTAGCGCTGATATCGATTATGATAACATCACTATGGTCGCTTCTTTGTTTTTTCGCGCCAGAACGAGCGAGAGAGTCAGGTGGTGATTTTCTAACCGTGTGCGAGGTGTGAAGATGTTAAGGAATCAAGCTAAGAGAACAAGTAAATTTTGTGACTATAAAGGTGTTTGATGGTGTGTAATCATTCGTGTACCTCACGAGACGTAATCCGCTGTTCGCGAAGTCAAAAACCACGAAAACAATCGCGAGAACATGATTAGATGCCCGCGAGCATCTCTTCCGCGCCGGTAAATGAAACTTGGATTACCTATATTGCCACGAACGCCGCATCTGGATTGCAGTGTGGGATGATGTATTGCGGTGTAGTGTTACTGTATGTATCAGTGTATCAACATATTTGTTATTTTGTGAAGAGTGTAACAGTGAAGCCCTGTGTAGCGCAACTGTTAAAAAAAGTACATCAATGGATTGTTGTTATTGTTGTGGTCTTCAGTCCTGAGACTGGTTTGATGCAGCTCTCCATGCTACTCTAACCTGTGCAAGCTTCTTCATCTCCCAGTACCTACTGCAGCCTACATCCTTCTGAATCTGCTTAGTGTATTCATCTCTTGGTCTCCCTCTACGATTTTTACCCACCACGCTGACCTGCAATACTAAATTGGTTATCCCTCGATGTCTCAGAACATGTCCTACCAACCGATCCCTTCTTCTAGTCAAGTTGTGTCACAAGCTCCTCTTCTCCCCAATTCTATTCAATACCTCCTCATTAGTTATATGATCTACCCATCTAATCTTCTGCATTCTTCTGTAGCACCACATTTCAAAAGCTTCTATTCTCTTGTTGTCTAAACTATTTATCGTCCACGTTTCACATCCATACATGGCTACACTCCACACAAATACTTTCAGAAACGACTTCCTGACACTTAAATCTATACTCGATGTTAACAAATTTCTCTTCTTCAGAAACGCTTTCCTTGTCATTGCCAGCCTACATTTTATATCCTCTCTACTACGACCATCATCAGTTATTTTACTCCCCAAATATCAAAACTCCTTTACTACTTGAAGTGTCTCATTTCCTAATCTAATTCCCTCAGCATCACCCGACTTAATTCGACTACATTCCATTATCCTCGTTTTGTTTTTGTTGATGTTCATCGGATTATACTAGGTAAAAACTTGAATTTTGGTAATTGGCACTCCTTTGTTCCCCTTGTTGGTTTTCGTTTATTACAGCAATATTCAAGCTGCTGTTCCTAGAGTGTAAGGGAAGAAGCGAATGACGATTGGATTTACGAGGTGAGTGGGTACAATTAGCAAACTCATACGGAACAATAACCCCACCCTCCTCCTTTCGCTTACAGTTTCACTCGGGAAGTGTGTCGTTTGTTGAGTGTAGGTGACTATCGTGAGTGTGTATAGTATGACATCGTGTACGTGTCGTACGGTTTTGACAGAAGTGAGAGGGTGCGAATTGGCACAAGCCCGCTGTCCACTACCCGCTGCGGTGTGTGCCGGGCAGGGGGGACGGCGCATCAGCAGATACACCCAACACCGGGGCCACAAGACTCCACGTCATTGTAGCCAGACACGTCAGCTGTTTAACACAGTGCACTGCCGCCAGGAGCTTTCGGCCGGCTAGAGACTTCCGTCAGCGGGGTTCGAGCCGGTGTACCTCTGAGTGGAGCTCCTCTGCGCAGACGTGCCACAGCCGCCCCTCGCCTGTGGCGGCGGGTTGCAAAACAACAACACGTTCTTCGCTACAGAGGCCTTCTCTGCGAGTCTCGTTGCTCTGGATTACAAACGAGATGTACAGGTGGCCCTGTTAGGGTTGTAGACCTCAAACGAGAAGGTGAAAGGAATTCTTGCACGATGCAAAGCGTAAGTTAGCTCCGGGTGTTTCTTGCGAATAGTGTACCGAACAGCTTGTATAAACCATTTGGAAAGTTCCCTACCTACTTGCCTCTAGGAAACGATTGGAAGCAGCATGATTCAGAGGTAGTTACAAGAGTAAAAACTTGGTAAAGTGAAAATCTTGGCCCATAGTGTGCGGCGGTGCATGGGGTGCAGACCATCGGTAAGACAGAATAACGCCAACTGGCCTGTCGGCGTATGCGAATTTCTGTACCCGTCGTTTTGGGCTACAAGATGTAAAGGACAGATATACTGGGTGATCAAAAAGTCAGTATAAATTTGAAAACTGAATAAATCACGGAAAAATGTAGATAGAGAGGTACAAATTGACACACATGCTTGGAATGACATGGGGTTTTATTAGAACCAAAAAACTACAAAATTTAAAAAATGTCCGACAGATGGCGCTTCATCTGATCAGAATAGCAATAATTAGCATAACAAAGTAAGACAAAGCAAAGATGATGTTCTTTACAGGAAATGCTCAATATGTCCACCATCATTCCTCAACAATAACTGTAGTCGAGGAATAATGTTGTGAGAGCACTGTAAAGCATGTCCGGAGTTATGGTGAGGCATTGGCGTCGGATGTTGTCTTTCAGCATCCCAATAATCGCACGGACTGAGGTCTGGGGACCTGGGAGGCCAAGCATGACGAAAGTGGCGGCTGAGCAGACGATCATCACCAAACGACGCGCGCAAGAGATCTTTCACGTGTCTAGCAAAATGGGGTGGAGCGCCATCTTGCATAATCATCCGTTCCAGCAGGTGTTTATCAGCCAGGCTGGGGATGATGCGATTCTGTAACATATCGGCGTACCTCTCACCCGCCACGATAGCAGTTACAAAACCAGAATCACGCATTTCCTCGAAGAAAAAAGGCCCGATAACGGTAGATGTGGTAAATCCAACCCATACCGTTACTTTCTCGTCGTGCAGTGGAGTTTCCAGGGCAGTTCTAGGATTTTCAGTAGCCCAAATTCTGCAGTTGTGGGCATTGACAGACCTTCGGAGCGTGAAATGATCTTCGTCGGTCCACAACACGTTACTCAACCAATCATCATCTTCCACCATCTTTTGAAACGCGCACACCACAAATGCCCTCCACTTCACTAAATCGCCAGGTAACAGTTTATGATGCCGATGGATTTTGTACGGATAGCATTGGAGGGTACGCCTAAGTGCCAACCAAACAGTAGTGTATGGAATGCCGGTGTGACGTGCGACTGCATTAGCACTGACTTCCCCGTGCATAGACGAACCCGCTACAGTGTCCATTTCTTCCTGAACTGTCTCTGTGCTCGGTCGGCCACTACGGGGTCTATCGTCTAAACAACCCGTGGCTTCGAACTTCGAAATCATTCTCGCCACAGCTGCATTTGTCAAAGGACCTTTACCCGTTCGAATCCCCTTCCTATGGCGATAGGATCGTAACGCTGAAATAGCACATTCCCCATTCTGATAATACAGCTTCACTAAAAACGCCTTTTCAGGTAACGTCAACATGCTGCGACAGCTGGTGCATCTGATTCTCTCTATTACAGCTCCTTTTATACACGATTGTCATGCGCAGTCACTGACGTTTTGCTGTCCAGCGTCATCTGTCGGACATTTTGTGAACTTTGTTTTTTTTTCTCGTTCTAATAAAACCCCATGTCATTCCAAGCATGTGTGTCAATTTTTACCTCTCTATCTACATTATTCCGTGGTTTATTAAGTTTTCAAATTTATACTGACTTTTTGATCACCCGGTATGTATCCAAGATTGTAGTAGGTTTTTACGTGTCGCAGGGCCCACGGCACACACCTCCAGACAGTAGTGTCCGTGGGCTGTAGTCCGGCGTTCCTCAGTCCGCACACGACCGCACACGGTTACAGGGTGGGGGAGAACTTGGCCACCTGAACGAAACGCTTCTGCTACGCTACTGTCTTTATAAACAACTATGTCGCTTTGATTATGGCCGCCTTATCTTCGCTTAAAGCCTCACAACGCACTGTGTCAATCTTTTTGTCCCGTTTACGAAAACTTTCAAATTTTAAACTGTCTCTGTCCCACTAGTACTGAGTGATCAATCGGGACGTCTATTCAAATCGCCCGTACGAGATTGTCTGAGAAAGTCGATTACTGTCAAAGCAAATTCTGCTTGCTGAAAAGACGCTGAACATGCAGGTCGACTCTTACAACATTATCTTAACAGTGTTTTTTTTTTCTCTGGCAGTTTTCAAGTCGAAAACCAATAAACAAATCCTAGAGAGTGTATCACCATTGACACTCGTATACACTGATACTGTACGTGACATAGGTGAACTAAGGTAAATGTTATACAACCTTGAAAACCTGACTCGAAGATATACTGTCCGTGGTAACAATAAAACTGCCTGAAAGACCTGTACTCTATTCTCCGCTTCTAAACGAAGTGGACTTTAAAGAGTAGCTGAATATGCAGTGTAGATATGTGGTGATATGGGATTTTAAAAAAATCCCATGGTGAAAATGTGCTAGCCATGTGACCTGCACATTAGTGAAGAGAGATGATGAGATTGCTGGACGTGTGATTGTGTTTGAAACAAATATACAGGGTGTTACAAAAAGGTACGGCCAAACTTTCAGGAAAAATTCCTCACACACAAAGAAAGAAAATATATTATGTGGACATGTGTCCGGAAACGCTTACTTACCATGTTAGAGCTCATTTTATTACTTCTCTTCAAATCACATTAATCATGGAATGGAAACACACAGCAACAGAATGTACCAGCGTGACTTCAAACACTTTGTTACAGGAAATGTTCAAAATGTCCTCCGTTAGCGAGGATACATCCATCCAGCCTCCGTCGCATTGAATCCCTGTTACGTTGATGCAGCCCTGGAGAATGGCGTATTGTATCACAGCCGTCCACAATACGAGGACGAAGAGTCTCTACATTTGGTACCGGGGTTGCGTAGACAAGAGCTTTCAAATGCCCCCATAAATGAAAGTCAAGAGGGTTGAGGTCAGGAGAGCGTGGAGGCCATGGAATTGGTCCGCCTCTACCAATCCATCGGTCACCGAATCTGTTGTTGAGAAGCGTACGAACATTTCGACTGAAACGTGCAGGAGCTCCATCGTGCATGAACCATATGTTGTATCGTACTTGCAAAGGCACATGTTCTAGCAGCACAGGTAGAGTATCCCGTATGAAATCATGATAACGTGCTCCATTGAGCGTAAGTGGAAGAACATGGGGCCCAATCAAGACATCACCAACAATGCCTGCCCAAACATTCACAGAAAATCTGTGTTGATGGCGTGATTGCACAGTTGCGCGCGGATTCTCGTCAGCCCACACATGTTGACTGTGAAAATTTACAATTTGATCACGTTGGAATGAAGCCTCATCCGTAAAGAGAACATTTGCACTGAAATGAGGATTGACACATTGTTGGATGAACCATTCGCAGAAGTGTACCCGTGGAGGCCAATCAGCTGCTGATAGTGCCTGCACACGCTGTACATGGTACGGAAACAACTGGTTCTCCTGCAGCAATCTCCATACAGTGACGTGGTCAACGTTACCTTGTACAGCAGCAACTTCTCTGACGCTGACATTAGGGTTATCGTCAACTGCACGAAGAATTGCCTCGTCCATTGCAGGTGTCCTCGTCGTTCCAGGTCTTCCCCAGTCGCGAGTCATAGGCTGGAATGTTCCGTGCTCCCTAAGACGCCGATCAATTGCTTCGAACGTCTTCCTGTCGGGACACCTTCGTTCTGGAAATCTGTCTCGATACAAACGTACCGCGCCACGGCTATTGCCCCGGGCTAATCCATACATCAAATGGGCATCTGCCAACTCCGCATTTGTAAACATTGCACTGACTGCAAAACCACGTTCGTGATGAACACTAACCTGTTGATGCTAAGTACTGATGTGCTTGATGCTAGTACTGTAGAGCAATGAGTCGCATGTCAACACAAGCACCGAAGTCAACATTACCTTCCTTCAATTGGGCCAACTGGCGTTGAATCGAGGAAGTACAGTACATACTGACGAAACTAAAATGAGTTCTAATATGGAAATTAAGCGTTTCCGGACACATTTCCACATAACATCTTTTCTTTATTTGTGTGTGAGGAATGTTTCCTGAAAGTTTGGCCGTACCTTTTTGTAACAGCCTGTATAGATATACGAGAGAAATTCCAGCATAACTGTTACAGTATGGCTGCCTTTTTATTTCTTATTTTATTTAATTTTTTTTTTCTTCTCAGGTGGACCACTAAGGACCACATCCTAATTTCAATTCCTTATTCTTCAGTACCCTTTCATCTCTTCGCTGTTTTTCTTCTTCCTATATTCTGACCACTTCAGGCCAGGTTGGTTTTTTTTTAACTCTTCTGCCTTGTAATCCTTCTATATTCAATACTTTTTCCTTAAATACTTATCTGCCAGTAGCTGCGTCAGCTTTTGTATTATTTTGTCTGAATTCTATTTTACGTTATGGATGCAGCTTGCTGCTGAATTGTTGTCCCAAAAGTACATGAAGATCTTTTTCGTTACTCTACTCTCTTGCATTCTATAGAAATGTCCAAATACCAACACTCTTCTTTTTCTCATAGTTCTGTTTTCTATTTTTCGATAGATTTCATCATTACTACGTAATTATCAACCTTTCATAGTTTTTCGTGGGTCGCATATTTTCCTAATAACTCGCCTTTCCGGTATTTCTAATTTGCATAAATTGTAGTTTAGTGCCAGACAGTCAATTGCATATAGACTTTCTGGCTTCACTATTGTATTGTAATGCCCTATTTTCTCATTTTTAGAGAGGCTGCTTTAGTTGTAAAGGCCTCTAGTTGCCCCGTATGGCCTTTCCATGTTAAGTGTCCTTTCCTCTATAACAGTTTTTTTTTCAAACCAATTTCTTGAACTATCTGTCCAAAATATTTAAATTTTTTGAAAATTTCCAGTTTGCCCAACATCTTTTGTCAGAAATTCCGGTTTATTTGTAATGTTTTTATAAACAGCCTTTATTCTGCAGAACTTCTTAAGCTGGTGCCACTGGCTATTCATTGTAAAAAATTTGTATTATAGCAGATGTCACATTTTAAGAAAGTATGGCAAAATCATCTGCAAATGCGAGGCACTTTATTCTAACAATTTTCTTTTCTCTTGCCAACCTTATTGCTGAAATCTTTGTATTCCTTCACTTCTTCATTTCAGATTGTCATGTTTTATCTAGAACACAATAAAAAATAATTGGGGATATGCTATCATTTTCAGTAGAGTAGATTGCTCCAAATTTTTGGGCTAATGTTTTTATTTACTTATCTCTCCCAATTCCCCCCCCCCCCCTCTCTCTCTCTCTCTTTTCTTTACTGAACTCGTAACTGTGGACGGTGATAAATGAACAATTTAAAGAAACTGTTCGATTTACATGTTGCGCTTTCAATTATTCAGGACTGATGCGAGATCACTGCGAAGCTAATTATAATTTAGTAATATTAGTAATACGAAAGAGTCAAAAGCACGTCGTGAGCCGTGGGTAATAAAGTAGGAAGTTAAACAAATTTTGTCAGAGATTACGTGTCGCTGCAGCGGTCTTGAGATTAGTCTACGGGATTGGTGACGCCGTGCTCCTGCTTCAGATTCCGGGTCGCCGACCACCGGTTCGTCGCCAGATGCGGACGCTGGCAGCAGAGACGTGGGTGGACGGTCCCCGGGCGCCGCCGCCGCCGCCCCCAGCCGCCGCCTCCACCGCCAGACGGGGTGCGCCGCCCCCGCCGCCGCCGCAGCCGCCGCCGCCGCAAGAGACCTGGGTCCGTACACTTAAAGCCTGTCCAGGTAGTTTAGAGTGAACGGAGTAGAACGCTCCACAGTTTGGGCGGACGTATTGATGGGAAACTGAAGTGGAAACTTTTGTTAGAGAGTTTCTTAAAAAGATTACATTGAGCAACTGTTACATTTCAAATAACAGCGATTATGAAAAACAAGTAAATAAACATATTAACATGATTTAGAGTATTTCTAGTCGGAAATGTACTATGGCCAAAATGGTAAGCATTTGGGAATAATTCACTGAACGTATAGAAGTGACTATTGAGAAGAACATACGCATATGATCAAAAGTACCAGGAAGCTATTCGTAAACGGTAACATAGGGTGCGTCCATCTGTCGCCTTTATAATGGCTTCAAGTCTGCCTGGGACACTTTCGGTGAGATTTCTGAATGTCTCGGAGCCGAAACCAGAGAATGTGGTGATGTTGGACTCTGGAGTCTGGAATGAAGTAGACGATCGATTCCAACCCGAAGGCGTTCCGTTGGTTTCAAGTCGGGACTCTGGACAGACTAGTGCGTTTCAGGAATGCTGTTGTCCACGAATCACTGCCTTACTGACGCTCCTTTATGAGCAGGTGCATTGTCATACTGATAGAAGCAATCATCGTCTTCCAGCTCTTCCTCTACGATACGCAGTACACGGTGCTGTAAAATGTGTTCATATCCTTCCTCATATAACTTTTTCTTAAGCGTAGTAAGGAAGCCACACCTTAACCACGAAAATCACCTCCTTACCGTAAAACGACGTCCTCTGTGCTTCACTTGTTGCCTACACATAATGGCAGGTAACATTTTACATCTACATCTACATTTATAATCCGCAAGCCACCCAATGGTGTGTGGTGGTGGGCACTTTACTTGCCACTTTCCTTACCTCCCTTTCGCGTTCCAGTCGCCTATGGTTCGCGGGAAGAACGACTGACGGAAAGCCTCCGTGCGCGCTCGAATCTCTCTAATTTTACATTCGTGATCTCCTCGGGAGGTATAAGTAGGGGGAAGCAATATATTCGAGACCTCTTCCAGAAACGCACCCTCTCGAAACCTGGACAGCAAGCTACACCGCGATGCAGAGCGCCTCTCTTGCAGAGTCTGCCACTCGAGTTTGCTAAACATCTCCGTAACGCTATCACGCTTACCAAATAACCCTGTGACGAAACGCACAGTTCTTCTTTTGATCTTCTCTATCTCCTCCGTCAACCCAACCTGGTACGAATCCTACACTGATGAGCAATACTCAAGTATAGGTCGAACGAGTGTTTTGTAAGCCGCCTCCTTTGTTGATGGACTACATTTTCTAAGGACTCTCCCAATGAATCTCAACTTGGCACCCGCCTTACCAACAATTTCCAGGCATTCGCCAAACCCAAAGACAGCCATACGGTGTAGCGTCATTCATCACTCCAAATCGCTCGTTTCCAACCACCCACTGTCCAGTGACGTCGGCCTTTACACGACGTCAAGCGTCGCTTAGCACTGCCTACAGTAATGTGTGGCTTCTGAGGAACTTCCGTAACACTGTATCCCATTCTTTTTAACTCCCTACCCACACTCATTGTGCTATCTGGATATCTGGTAGCATTTTGGAACCCACGAGTGAATCCTTCCGCTGACAGGATACGATGTTTCACAGCCACCCTTGACAATGCTAGCCAGTCCCTGTCCGTTGGCCCACGGTAGTCTTGGTTTAGCCGCGGTTGACGTTTCCCGTTTCCACTTCGCAATCACATCACCAACAGTCGATTTAGGCAGCTTTACAAGTGCTGAAATGCCGCCGATGGATTTATTACTCAGACTACATCCAGTGACTAGTTTACGTTCGGAGTCACTGAGCTCTCCTGTTCTGCTGTTGCTGCATCTCTACGGAAATCACGATACTCCCCGCTTCCTCTTATACTAGCGGGTCCGTCTCTGGTGTCATCTAGTGGTCAATTCCTCATTATACAGGAAATTTCGAATACTTTAGATTAGATATAGGCATATACAGGGTGTCCCAAAAAGAATGACCCGAATTTAAATATAATTATTTATTAGGAAGAAGGGCTTAACACCAACAAATTGCATACTAAATTATTTAGAAAACAGAGAAGTTTATAAAAAATGTATCATAAATGTTCAATATGTCCTCCATTGGCTGCACGGACGACATCTAGCCGATAGCCGAATTCATCCCAAACTGAGCGTGTCACTGAAGCTGCAGCAGCTGATATTCTGGTTTTTAGTTCATCGGTGTCACGAGGTAAGGGAGCAACGTAAAAACCTTGTTTATCATATCCCCACAGGAAGAAATCACATGGTGTTAAGTCAGTGGACCTAGGAGGCCAAGAGTGTAAAGCCTGGTCTCGCGGTCCCGTACGCCCTATCCAACCTCGAGGCACGTTGGCATTGAGGAAACTGCTCACGTTGTTGTGTCAGTGCGGTGGTGCTCCATCTTGCTGATATATCAAATTGTCAGAACCAAGTTGTGGGAATAACCAGTTCCGTAGCATTGCAAGATATGATTGTCCTGTTACGGTTTCTTCCTCAAAAAAGTAGGATCCATAAACCTTGCTTTGCGAAACAGCAGAAAAAACATTCAGTTTTGGTGAATCACGTTCGTGTTCAATTGTTTCATGAGGATTTTCGAGCCCCCACGTACGCACATTATGACGGTGAACCTTACCGCTGATATGGAAAGTTGCCTCATCGCTGAATATCAACCCTGACATAAAAGTGTCATCTTCGGCACGCTCCAGGTCAGCGCTCGTAGCGACATCTAGCAGACTTTTTCTGAAACTCTAGACCATGACGATTACATGTAGCGCTGTTTCAGTTACCTACTGACATTTGTCTCAATATTGTTACAAGTTAAAATCGGGTCATTCTTTTTCGTTATAGTTAATCAACTATTCTATGGGAATAAGAGTAATGCCGACTGTTACGACACTAGAAGGAGCAAAATACTTTCGTTACAAATCACTGAAGCTGTCGGTGGCTAAGGAAAGAGTTCTACATGCAGCCATAAAAATCTTTAATCATTTGCTCGATAGCAAAAAACGTCTGGCAAGTATCAATGCAAATTTTGCTCGTAATCTGTGTCAATTATTCTGGAGAACTCCTTCTAACCTAAAGATGAATATTTAGCTAAAGTTTGTTGGTATGTGCTGTATAGTAGAAAAATATGTTTATTGTTAAATCTGTGATGCAGATGTAAGATGAGTAGCGAGAAGGACTAGTACTTTAATTTCTAATAAATTTAAGCCTCTGAGCGGTGTGGTGACCAAATGCCCCTCCGTACCCGCATCCAGTGGGCTGAAGAAGTCAGGGCGGCCGGTCAGTACCGTTGGGCCTTCAAGGGCTGTTCAGACGCAGTTTTTTTGTGCTACTTAGCCAACCCGCAGACATACATCAGTTTTTGAGAAACCCTTCAAATCCTCAGTGGAACACGCAGCTAATTCACTCGTATGTTCCCCAGTGACTGACGTTTCGAAAGTGTCTGTGTTCGTACCACGTGAGCTGGCGCACCGGACTCTTGCTGGAGGTAGAGTCTACGCCTATGCCCTCATGGTATGTGGAGGAGGCTATTGCCTGTAGTACTGCCATTTTCGCCCTTCCCTGTTCCACTCGTCGATGGTTCGTGGGAGAACTACCGCCGGTAGGTCTCTGTGCGAGTTGTAATTTCTCTTATTTTCTCGACGTCGTTTCCCGAGACGTATGAGGTAGGAAGTAGCGTGCTGCCACACTCACTTGGAAGGCACACTTTAGGAATTTCACCAGGAAACAACTCCGTGGAGTACAAAGTCTCTCTTGTAGCGTGTGCCACTGGAGTTTGTCGGACAACTGTGAACTGACGCTTGCGTTGGGCTCCAGGGACGCGTGACCTCATGGTATATGCTTCTTTTATATTGGTTTGTGAAACACTCCACGCGCCCCCTCCCAAACAAGTTTCAGAGTGAAGTGAGGCACCTCGTAGAAACTGCAGAGGATGTAAGAACTTGCAAAACTTTACATTTCTCGAGGTTTTTTTTTTTTCACGTCAACAAACATGCAGTTCTGCAAAGCTATTTCGTATTAGGTGAAACACAGCAACGCCAAACGAGGGAATTTCTTAAATACGCGCAATAACACTGAGTCCCCTAAAGTCAGCGAAGATAGGAAATAAAATACCCGCGTCAGATCAACATCTTTTGTAAAGAACTGCTTTTCAATCTAGAAAGCGAGCTGTAAACATCTCTCATCAAAGACCACCGATACTTTATTTCAATAAAGCAAACCACGTAATGGTGACAAAAATACGCATCATCTTCTAGTTGCAAAAATGCGTTAAAAATACCGGGAATAACTCCCAAAATTACCTTTCTGTGTTTAGATTTGTTCCCGTCAAGAACGACGTGTTGCAGCTGCGAGGAAGTCTCGGCCGATGCCCCTCCAGCTGCACAGACTTAGATTTTCCGTGGCTTCACTAAATAGCTTAAGGCAACTGCCCGGCCAGGGCTGGTTTCTCTGTCCTTGCTCGCGCTCGTGACGTCGCCCCCTGCCTCCTTCCCTCCTACCCCCTTGCTAGACAGCTGCTGGAACGCCGCCTTGTGTCCGCAGGTGGACGGACCACGCAGCGAGGCGACGCTGGAGCGCCAGAAGCGGCTGATGGTCACCCAGTGGCTGGCGTCGCAGCTGCCGACAACAACACCACCACCACCAGCAGCAGCAACAACAACAACAACAACAACGCAGCCCCCCAGGCCAGAAGCTGACGGCGCCGCCGACCTCCACCGCGACCACAGTACGTAGGCCGGCGCACACCAGCTAGCGGACCTCAAGAAGGCAACCATGTGTCGATACGTGGGAAATATCGACACTGTTTTGTTCACCAAAACAAGTCTGATGCCCAACATCCGAGGTAACAGTAAGCGAACCCCTACAATGCAGAACTATCGCCTGCACAAGCTAGCTGGCTTACACATACCAGATGATGTGCTCGCGGTTTGTTATAACCGAAACCAAACTGACATGGGCAACAAAGAACGGAACAAGTAACATAATGCTAGTTAGTTAGTCATCTGTTCCATAAACCATTTCAAAGATTCTTGTGTTGAAATCATGTTAGTAGGGAGACAACAGGGGTGTGACCCCTCATTGCGTTGTTACCAAATTTTTTTCAAGATGGCAGATCCAAGTTGGCAGCGATGTCGCAATGACATCGTAGCAGGAAATTCAAATTTGGTGGGAAAATGGGTCAATTGGGCTACCTCCACTAACCTAACCCCCTCCCCTCCCTCCTCCTCACACATCCACCAGAAAATGGCGGGAAGTTCAAATTCCATCAGTACAATGCAACACACCACAGCTAACTCCACTAACCCAAGAAGATGGCGGGAAAAAGGTGACTTGGGCTACCTTCACTATGTCATCCGACCGCCACCTCTTCCTAGGAATTGGTGGGAAAATGACTCAGCCTGTGCAGCACACGATGCATATAAGTCTTTATTTTTAGTCTTTATTTAAACAACTAGTGGCACTACTGCCATCAAGTGTATTCATCATGAATTCTGGAATCCAACTGACCTAGACACAGCACCGCCAAATGAGGGCGCTGTCGCCAATCCAGTGACATAATCCAAGATGGCGGTCTGGAGGGGAAAAATGGCGGGAAAAGGACTCAGCCTGTTCTGGGCCGATGGAGAGTGGAAGGAATGTACTTTATTTATATCGGAACAATTTATTTAGTGAATAATTTGACATAGTATATTTATTACATGAATCCAAAACACTCGCTCTGATGTGCTTTAGGGCCACAATACACCGCTTACAGACCTGCAGGCTACTCGTAAATAATGCAGTACACTGATGTAGAGACCCACAAACAACTCGTAAATTACAGAAATAACGCAGTACACAGCATACAGACCTGCAAAGTACTCTTAAATCAACGAAATAATGCAGTACACTGATGTACAGACAAGCAAACAACGCTTAAATTACCGAAGTAATGTAGTACACAGCACACAGACATGCAAGCAACTCTTAAATTGTCAAAAAATAATGCATGCATAACACTATGCAAACACGCTCACGATGCTCAAACATCCAAAAATAATGCAGTGCATAAACACTCACTGCCTGTAAAAGACACTGTGGTGTCACCGCCAGACACCACACTTGCTAGGTGGTAGCTTACATCGGCCGCGGTCCATTTAGTACATGTCGGACCCGCGTGTCGCCACTGTGTGATCGCAGACCGAGCGCCACCACAAGGCAGGTCTCGAGATACGGAAGAGCACTCGCCCCAGTTGTACACACGACATTGCTAGCGACTACACGGACGAAGCATCGCTCATTAGCCGAGCAGATAGTTATAATAGCCTTCAGCTAAGTCCATAGCTACGACCTAGCAAGGCGCCATTTGTAACATTGCATGTACCTCAAGATAGAGTCTCACTTGTATCACCAAGAACGTTGTAAACCAATGAAGATATAAAAGTTAAGTGTTCTAGTAGCTACATACTTTTCTTTATAACATTAATAAGTATCCTGTTTCAGACCTCTATCTAGCCTTGAGATTACGCGTGCCTTTCGGCTACTTCAGTGTGGCGTAGCTGTCTTGTTACGCCACAACAGACACTTCACCATCAATCGCGACATATCACAGGCTCCAACATGCACCCGACACCAACCCCAAATGGTTCAAATGGCTCTGAGCACTATGGGACTCAACTGCTGTGGTCATAAGTCCCCTAGAACTTAGAACTACTTAAACCTAACTAACCTAAGGACAGCACACAACACCCAGCCATCACGAGGCAGACACACCAACCCCACCGACACTGCATGCACCCCAAGGAGTCAGGGTGCACCGGTGGCCCACATGAAGTGACGATGCGGCTGTCTGCTGCAGAGTCACGCACAGGTGTCTGTTAGGCTCCCGCAAGCATGAGGCAGCGGCATCCCTTTCATATTTGACACTTGAGAAATTCCTGCTAAAGTATGTGTTCACACAGGCACTGTTGATGATGCACAGCTGTGCTGCAGGTACAGTGCTGAGAGATGTTTGCATAACAGCTCAGTGTTAAACTTACATACATACGTATGTAAATAACAGCCAAGTTCCCACTCTGAACGTGCTATAGAAATCTGTTCCAGAATACCATCGACTGCTTTCCCACCTCGCAACCCCTAACGAGACATGTGAGATGCGTCTAGCCCACACACACATAACCTGTGGATATTGACATCAGAGGTTGCGCTATAGAAATCTGTTCCAGAATAACATAGACTGCTTTCTCTCCCTCATGATCCTAAAGGGAGATGCGAGCTGTGTCTAGCCACGCACACCTGTGCAGTGTGGCTGACACATCACCACAAAATGTTCACCCTGCTGCCAACATATGTCTCAGAAATGTTAAACGTCCTCACCATTAAAGCCTCTATCATGTCTGTGCACGCCCACAAAAATACGGTTAATCATACAAGCCTTCTTGTTGTTTGGAAAGAGAACACTGTCTAAGCACAGACAGGGAGAAATCTGAACAATTATGCAAACAGAATTCGAAGCACTGTCTTACAGAAGAGAAAAATGGTGGGAATTTTCGGTATCCTACAACCACTGGTCTGGAGATATCTTAATGCCACAGTGATGAATGAGTGACGGCATCCCTGTCAGATATGGTTGCTCTTCTTCTGCTTGACTTTGAACGCTTGCTCTCTCATAACTTACCATAGGGACCTTGTCTGCATCTTGTTCAAATCAGTTTGTAGAAGATCCTATGTTCCAGCACAAAGGATGTCTTGTGAATGTATAGAGCATTATGACTGGCTGTTATTGAATGTACCCGCTGAATTACTGATACCAGCAGTGTGGAAGCACTGTCCACCTTTTTTTTTCTTTCTGCAGATGAGACTTTCAGAGGCAAAAATTGTTTTGTACAGATCACCATATTGCACCAACAATTAAACCATGCAAAGTGGTCTATAGGTCGTCAAATATGGAAAGACTCTTACTCAGTTACACAGCTCTGCCACTGAGGATGGGAGCTTGAATATTAGAGCATGATACCTATCTCCAACCCAGAAATATATCACCATGTACCATGACAATGTAGTAAACATACAATTTGTATCCTGCACCATACAAAACCACCCCTTTTACATCATTCGTATAGCTATCGACCGCCAGACACTCGTACATATACCGCCAACACAGACAGTATACATATACTCCTCACTGCACTAGATACTTCCCGCGAGGTCAGGCAGTCATGCACTCCTGACACATGACCAGAGTGCCCTCAGTGGACCAAACTCACTCTCAGAACTGTTGTATAAACGCTGGATCGGTTCCCTCAGCACAAAGACGTTACTTTTTCTGGTCCCGACCTGCTTGCTTGCTTTAATACGCCCATCTCCAGACTACCGCTGGTACAACCCTGGGGGCACATGCGGAGTCGGCGGCATCGTCCTTGGGCAAGTGTTGGAGCCTCTGATATGCCACTATTGATGAAAGCGTTTTTATGTGCAATGAGTGTTTGTACACTGTGTTGTTTTCGGCTGTTTAAGTGTGTTTGCATAGCGTTACACATGCATAATTTTTTGATAATTTCCGAGTTGCTTGCACGTCTGAGTGCTGTGTACTGCATTATTTCAGTAATTTATGGGTCATTTGCTTGTCTGTACATTAGTGTACTGCATCATGTTTGGTGATTCATGAATAGTTTGCAGATCTGTATGCACTGTACTGCATTTTTTCAGTAACTTACAAGTTTTTTGTGTGTCTGTTCATCAGTGTACCACATTATTTACAAGTAGTTTGAGGGTCTGCAAACTGTATATTGTGACCCCAAGCACATCAGAGTGCGTGTTCTGTATCAGTATAATAAATATACTATGTCAAATCATTCACCAAATAAATTGTTCTAAAATGAGTAAAGCACGCTCCTTCCTCTCTCCAGCAACCCAGAACAGGTTGAGTCCTTCTCCAGCCATTTCCTCCTCAGGCCGCCATCTTGGATTACGTCACGGGAGGGGTGATGGTGCCCTCTTTTGGCGGTACTGTGTACTAGGTCAATTGGACATCAGACTCCATGGTGGAGACTCTGGATGGAGCTACTGCCTCTAATTGTTTAAATAAAGACTGCATGCAAAATAAAGACTTACATCCATCCTATCCAGCACAGAGTGTCCTTTTCTCACCATTTTTCCTCCTCAGACCGCCATCTTGGATTGCGTCATGGAAAGGACGACAGTACCCTCTGGTGGTGGTAGTGTGTACTAGATCAGTTGGACTCCGGACCTCATGGTGAACACGCTTGACGGCATTATTGCCTCTAATTGTATAAATAAAGGCTTTTGTTCATCCTGCCCAGCACAGGCTGAGACCTTTTCCCACCAATTCCTAGGAAGAAGTAGCGGTCAGATGACTTAGGTTAGTGGAGGTAGGACGAGTGACTTTTTTCCCGCCATTTTCTCAGATTACTGGAGGTAGCTTGGGTGTGTTGCATTTTCCTGATGAAATTTGAACTTCCCACCATTTTCTGGAGGAGGGGTGGTGAGGGGGAGGGTAGGGGTTAAGTTAGAGGAGGTAGCCCAACTGACCTATTTTCCCGCCAAAATTTGAACTTCCCGCCATGACATCATTGTGATGATGCCATATCTATCGCCGCCATCTTTGATCCGCTATCTTGAATAAACTTGGCAACAATGCAACATGGGGCCATACCCCTGTTGTCCCCTAATTATGTGACATGGGTCAGTTTACAAGATACGTGTACAAGATTTGTGTTATATTAATAAATTCCTTACATTTTTGTCCTAATCATGCAACTACACTTAAAAACAAGTTTCAGTTTTTACCTTCTACTAGGATGTAAGTAGAAATTCGTCCATAGAGTAGGAGTACTTGTCTAGGAGAAATGATTTTAGGTTACATTCGAAACATCATTCGCTATTTTATGTTATTGGGCAAATGACCAAAATGTTTGTTGGTCCATATTGAACTCCTTTCTGACCATCTCGCAGCTTTAAAATCGCCAACAATGGTCTTTTTTCCTGTGGTATTACAACTATAGAGATCGCTGCTCTTCTCAATTGGGATGTATTATCTACGACGAATTTCATTAGCGAATATAATAGATGAATAGAAAATACCTCACTTGGTTCCTCATCCAGATTCAAGACAAAAGTTCATCTAGCTAAATCAGATCGTGTGCATTTTGAAAACACATGAATGTACGGGAAGCTGGCAACAGTGGCAGATCATGCAGTGCATTGGAATGTAGAGAGGAACGCATATCACTCCGCACTACCGTACCAGCCTCCATAGCTAACTCACAAGGGACACCTTTGAACTCGAACGTTCGAAACGGCACGAAACGGCACGAAACCATGCTTGGAACAACACAACGCGTACTTCAATGACGTCACTGCATCATTAGCTTTTTAATCAACAGTGCCAAAAACCCTCAGTTTCAAGTAATTATAATAGCGCAAAACTCACCTATCCTACACACCTGATAGTGCTTGTATTATTCATAATAATGCAGATGTGGGATTTCCATGAAGTAGTTAAAACAAAGCGAAAGAGAACATTGTGAATACCTCACAAAAAGCTGAGTTTTTATAGTCATAATCACTTTCGCATTAAGCTAAGTTTTTATAGTCAAAATCACTTTCGCATTCAAGCAGTCCAATATCAAAAACCAGGCTAATTACATTTTCAAATGGTCAGTAGAAGAAGAATGGGTAGCTTTGAGGAATGAAATAGTGAAGGCAGCAGAGGATCAAGTAGGTAAAAAGACGAGGGCTAGCAGAAATCCTTGGGTAACAGAATAGATACTGAATTTAATTGATAAAAGGAGACAATACAAAAATGCAGCAAGTGAAGCAGGCAAAAAGGAATACAAACGTCTCATAAATGAGATCGACAGGAAGTGCAAAATGGCTAAGCAGGGATGGCTAGAGGACAAATGTAATGATGTAGAGGCTTGTCTCATGAGGGGTAAGATAGATACTGCCTACAGGAAAATTAAAGAGACCTTTGGAGAAAAGAGAACCACTTGCAAGAATATCAAGAGCTCAGATGGAAACCCAGTACTAAGCAAAGAAGGGAAAGCAGAAAGGTGGAAGGAGTATATACAGGGTCTATACAGGAGCGATGTTCTCGAGGACAATATTATGGAAATGGAAGAGGAGGTAGATGAAGATGAAATGGGAGACATGATACTGCGTGAAGAGTTTGATAGAGCACTGAAAGACCTAAGTCGAAGCAAGGCCCCAGGAGTAGACAACATTCCATTAGAACTACTGACGGCCTTGGGAGAGCCAGTCCTGACAAAACTCTACCATCTGGCGAGCAAGATGTATGAGACAGGCTAAATATCCTCAGACTTCAAGAAGAATATAATAATTCCAATCCCAAAGAAAGCAGGTGTTGACAGATGTGAAAATTACCGAACTATCAGTTTAATAAGTCACAGCTGCAAAATACTAACACGAATTCTTTACATACGAATGGAAAAACTAGTAGAAGCCAACCTCGGGGAAGACAAGTTTGGATTCCGCAGAAACACTGGAACACGTGAGGCAATACTGACCTTACGACTTATCTTAGAAGAAAGATTAAGGAAAGTCGAACCTACGATTCTAGCATTTGTAGACTCAGAGAAAGCTTTTGACAATGTTGACTGGAATACTCTCTTTCAAATTCTGAAGGTGGCAGGTGTGGTGTCACCGCCAGACACCACGCTTGCTAGGTGGTAGCCTTTAAATCGGCCGCGGTCCATTAGTATACGTCGGACCCGCGTGTCGCCACTGTCAGTGATAGCAGACCGAGCGCCACCACACGGCAGGTCTAGAGAGACTTACTAGCACTCGCCCCAGTTGTACAGCCGACTTTGCTAGCGACGCTACACTGACCAATACGCTCTCTTTTGCCGAGACGGTAGTTAGCATAGCCTTCAGCTACGTCATTTGCTACGACCTATCAAGGCGCCATTACCAATTGATATTTATTATGTGAAGCATGTATCATCAAGAGAGATGTTCTACAATTCTGGATTAAAGTTAAGTGTTACATCATCTACGTACTTTATTTGCAATTCTCAAGATATTGTCCTGTTCCAGACCTCACGCCAGTCAGCGTGTAATTAAACGCCTGCATTTCGGCCTCCTCTAGAAACAGTGTTGGCTCTTCTGCCAACACTACAGCAGGGGTAAAATATAGGGAGCGAAAGGCTATTTACAATTTATACAGACACCAGATGGCAGTTATAAGAGTCGAGGGGTATGAAAGGGAAGCAGGGGTTGGGAAGGGAGTGAGACAGGGTTGTAGCCTTTCCCCGATGCTATTCAATCTGTATATTTAGCAAGCAGTAAAGGAAACGAAAGAAATTGCGGAGTAGGTATTAAAATCCATGGAGAAGAAATAAAAACTTTGAGGTTCGCCGATGACATTGTAATTCCGTCAGAGACAGCAAAGGACTTGGAAGAGCAGTTGAACGAAATGGACAGTGTCTTGAAAGGAGGGTATAAGATGAACATCAACAAAAGCAAAACGAAATAATGGAATGTAGTCGAATTAAGTCGGGTGATGCTGAGGGAATTAGATTAGGAAATGAGACACTTTAAGTAGTAAAGGAGTTTTGCTATTTGTGGAGCAAAATAACTGATGGTGGTCTAAGTAGAGAGGATATAAAATGTAGACTGGCAATGGCAAGGAAAGCGTTTCTGAAGAAGGGAAATTTGTTAACATCGAGTATTGATTTAAGGGTCAGGAAGTCGTTTCTGAAAGTATTTGTATGGAGTGTAGCCATGTATGGAAGTGAAACATGGACGATAAATAGTTTGGACAAGAAGAGAATAGAAGCTTTCGAAATGTGGTGCTACAGAAGAATGCTGAAGATTAGATGGGTAGATCACATAACTAATGAGGAGGTATTGAATAGAATTGGGGAGAAGAGGAGTTTGTGGCACAACTTGATTAGAAGAAGGGATCGGTTGGTAGGACATGTTCTGAGGCATCAAGGGATCACGAATTTAGTACTGGAGGGCAGCGTGGAGGGTAAAAATTGTAGAGGGAGACCAAGAGATGAATACACTAAGCAGATTCAGAAGGATGTAGGTTGCAGTAGGTACTGGGAGATGAAGAGGCTTGCACAGGATAGAGTAGCATGGAGAGCTGCATCAAACCAGTCTCAGGACTGAAGACCACAACAACAACAACAACAACAATATGGGTATGTCAGTGTCATAACCTGCCTTTCGCCAACCATACTGGAACATAGGCGTGTACTTTGGTGCAGTATTTTGATTGTAAATCACATAGCGAAGTTTGATAATGAAATAAAAACCATGTATCTTCACGTGTGGTTTGACACTCAGTGGTCTTACAAAATCAAAATCCTTCTAATGTAGAGCTTATATTGCCGAAAAAAGTAAACATCAAGGGGCTGGCAATATTTTGTTGTTTTAGGTGGAAATGTCTTCAACATAACATCTTTATTTGGTAAACATGCGTCTAGGAGGATACGATCTCTATGATACGATCAGGAATCACACAACAATAGGCTCTTTTCTCTTGTTATGTGTTCGCCAAGGGCTGAAGTTCGAAAACGTTTCACTTTTACTTGCCTGCACATGAGTGTTTCGTGGACTGGTTGTTTCAAGTATCTCTGAAATATCCGGGCCGAAAGTGCCTTGTGCCTGTTGAAAACAGGTGAAGGACTTGTTTGCTAGTCTGACTGTTAGTGATAAAACCACTTCAGCTATGTAGTTTCGGGTAGTGCTCTGTACAGACTTCGACACACTAGCTGTAGTTTTCTCTCCTCTGTGAGACAGTGTTGGTGATGTAGACGTTTCATACTGAAATTCACTCTGGTCACTATTCCAAACATTTCCTTTCTCCTGACCTTGCTCTTTCATAAATTTGTTTACTTCCTCCACAAACTGTTGTGCCTTCTGACACATACTATTATAGTTTTCTATGTCCTTACATGTGACAAACGTAGCAATGTGCCTGGATGAAATTCCATATTCAGCATTAAGTATGTTGGTAAAGGAAATCGACGCTCCGAAATTTTCCAAGCCAACCATTTTAGATGCTTTGTGTCCTCACATTTGCAGATTACAATGGTGAATGTAGATCCGTACGACCTTGCTCTATCAAATTGCGATATCACACGCTCTTTTAGAGTTTGTAATTACGATGGTCTACATTCATGCTCATAAATTAAGAATAATTGCAGAGTGTGGTGCCACACAACATGGCACTACACAAAACTGGCGCTAATAGCATAGGCACATAGAGGAACACATACGACACTGATCTGTAAGTCCACGGTATTGGTCATAAGTTGAGAAAATCGTCCCGAAACACATGTGCTACAAAGCGCCACTGTTTCCTGCACATGTACCCCGACATCTATATGGGGTATGATCACCACGCACACGTACACAGGCCACACAACGGGTTGGCATACTCTGGATCAGGTGGTCGAGCAGCTCCTGCGGTATATCCTCCCATTCTTGCACCAGTGCCTGTCGGAGCTCCTGAAGTGTCCTAGGGGTTTGAAGACGTGCAGCAATACATCGACCGAGAGCATCCCAGACGTGCTCGATGGGGTTTAGGTCTGGAGAACAGGCAGGCCATTCTGTTCGCCTGATATCTTCTGTTTCAAGGTACTCCTCCACGATGGTAACTCGGTGGGTCCGTATGTTATCATTCATCAGGAGGAAGGTAGGACCCACAGCACCCCTGAAATTGCGGACATACTGGTGTAAAATGACGTCCCAATACATCTGACCCGTTACAGTTCCTCTGTCAAAGACATGCAGGGGTGTACGTGCACCAGTCATAATCCCACCCCACACCATCAAACCATGACCTCCATACAGGTCCCTTTCAAGATAATTAAGGGGTTGGTATCTGGGTCCTGGTTCATGCCAGATGAAAACCGGCGAGAATCAGTGTTCAGACTATTCCTGGATTTGTCCGTGAACATAACCTGGGACCATTGTTCCAATGACCATGTATTGTGTTCTTAACACCAGGCTTTAATGGCTCTCCTGTGAGCAGGGGTCAGTGGAATGCACCTTGCAGGTCTCAGTGCGAATAAACCATGTCTGTTCAGTCGTCTGTAGACTGTGTGTCTGGAGACAACTGTTCCAGTGGCTGTGGTAAGGTCCCGAGCAAGGCTACCTGCAGTATTTCGTGGCCGTCTGCTGGTACTGATGATGAGATATCGGTCTTCTTATGGTGTTGTACACTGTGGAAGTCCCGCATTGTAGCGCCTGGGCACGTTTCTTGTCTGCTGTAATCGTTGCCACAATCTTTAGATCACACTTTGTGGCACACGGAGGGCCCGTGCTACGACCTGCTGTGTTTGACCAGCCTCCAGTCGTCCTAGTATTCTACCCCTCATAACGTCATGAGTATATGTTTTTGAGTCATTTTCAAGACACAGTCACCATTCGCACGTCTGAAAACGGCTGCACACTTACTCGCTGCACCGTACTCTGACATGCACCAACACACCTCTGCGTATGTGGACTGCTGCCAGCGCCACCGTGCGACGACCGCAGGTCAAATGCACCGCATGGTCATACCCAGAGGTGATTTAAACCCGCAAACCGCCCACCAGAGCGTTGTTTCACCATGTATCAGCATTAGCCTTAATTTATGAGCATGAGTGTAGTTCTGACAGTTGAGAGAAGGTAGCATACCAAATATCGGATAAAACCTCCAACAAATAAAACAATCCAAGGATGATACAACACTTTTCGCGAGACTGGCTGCCTGTGTCGTGTGGAGAAGACAGGCCAGCCGAACATCCAGCACAGAAGGTGGAGAACACGTGGGAATAATTCGTCAAGAGATACCGACGACACGAGCGAGCAGAGAACTTAAAACACGGCAGTCAAGCACGTGCGCTCTTTACTCGTGATAGTGAGCTTCGTTCTACTTCTTGTAATGATTTGCAGTAGCTACTCTCTGTCAGACTTCTGTGATTACCTCAGCAGTGAACTGCCTGAGCGCTGGATTGGACGCAGTTCCCACCTCGACTGTGACATGTCGGTACATTCATCGCCAGAGTCTGACTGTCGTATTTACCTTTGCCGCGTTGCGAATGTAGCCCATACTGAGCAACTGTAAAATGATCTAAAAACTTGTAAAGGTGCACTGCCCACCGACAGTTTTATTATTGTAGTGGTCAATTCGCAGCAAATGATTCACTAAACATGTCTACCTTACCACAGACCAGGTATATCAACTTTAACCATTGTACTTGCTGACTGGACTACCCTCTTCTCACAACAGGTGGTGCTCCAGCTGGTGATTCCTACAGTGAGTGTGTACCTTACCAGCGAATGGACCCTGCTTCACCTCAGCAACTCGGACCTCACAGCGACAACTACAGCGGCGGCGGCGGCGAAGCTGCAGCAGACGTCGACGAAGCGGAGCCCTGCCGCCGCGTGGGAGGCGTCGAGGGCGCGGGAGGTGTGGCAGGTGTGTACGCGTGGCAGTGGCTGCCGGGGCGCCCGCAGCCGCCGCTCGCCGTCGCCGCCGACGACATCAAGCTCGGTAAGCTCTCGGCGCAGTCCGTATGGTTTGGGAAAAGCGTTTATTTCTCGTAATGAAACTGGTGTCAGCGAATAAGACAGGTTCAAAGATCCCACAAGTGAGTGCGAGTCGGGAAATCCGATAATATGTTTAAAGAATGTTTAACAGTACGTAAGCTCATCAGAGAACATAGTAGGTGTCCAGAATAAAACAGGACACTGGTAGCTCTTTAGAGTACTGTAGGCATTGTGGAAACCTTACCAAGTGGTCCTGTGACACTCCACTGCTGAGACAATTCGTTGCACCAAAGTGGTTTGTGTGTGTGTGTGTGTGTGTGTGTGTGTGTGTGTGTGTGTGTGTGTCTGCCAGCCACTCGGTTGCACAGAATCAGCGCATGTAAGATTTGTCAAAGAGGAGACGACAGAATGACAGCAGAGAGGAGCCACCGTCTCATGTTGCGACTGTGTAAGTAACCACACCTCGAACCGAGTTGACCAGTTTGTTGTTGTAGGAGTGCCTACCCCTCAGCCTGTCTACAGTGAATGGTGTACCACTCACAACTGTGCATCATGGGGCAAGAACGGTGGTCCTAAAAAGACACTAGCCAACAGCGACACCAGGCGAGTGTTTCACTGAGTCAGCGACGATCGGGTTTGAGACCGACAGGGAATCCTGCTGTCAGTGAATGCAGCTCCATTAAAATGGGGGCGTTCATTACGTTGCAAAATAAAGGAGGGGTTGAGAGTTTAAATTTGACAAAATCTGCTATTGTATTGTATTGTATATTAACCAGGGGCCTAGAACCAAAGAGAAGCTCTGTCCCCGCCACAGTGATCCACAACCCCTTGACGACTACCGCAGTCCACTTCACCCCTCCACCGCCCCACACCAAACCACTCTTTCAGGGTTACTGTGTGGTTCAGCCCCTGGTGGACCCCCTCCCCCCCCCCCCAGGGAACGTCTCACACCAGACGAGTGTAACCCTTATGTTTGCGTGGTAGAGTAATGGTGGTGTACGCGTACTTGGAGAACTTGTTTGCACAGCAATTGCTGACATAGTGTAGCTGAAGCGGAATGAGGGGAACCAGCCCGCATTCGCCGAGGCGGATGAAAAACCGCCTAAAAACCATCCACAGACTGGCTGGCTCAACAGACCTCGACACAAGTCCGCCAGGCGGCACTGTGGAGCGTGAGGCTGCACGCCCGCAGTGCTGTTGAATGCGGCTGCAGCAGCACCCATTGTCTGACGCGTCCCCCTTCTTTCCTGCTCTACAGTATGGCGGTCGTCTGCTGACTGGGATTCATCAACCCCTCTCCTTTGGGCAGCACTACCTGTGGTTCGGAACGGTCCCCATTCACCTGAAATAATGCTGTGAGCAGTACCAAACTCCCGGGCTACACTCATCACACTTGGTCCTTCTTCCAGTTTCCCGACGAATCTTCCACGAGTGAAGTCATCAAGTTGCTGTCTCCAGGCCATTTTGTAGTCAGGAATATCACCACAGTGCAGCGCAGCTGCTCGCTCCCGCCCCTTGAGCAGCCCCATGCTGCGGGGCCAGTCCTTCTGGCGCCACAGTCACGCCGACCTCGCGCCGTGTGACGCCCAGCTCTCCGTGCACGACTGGCAGACCTCTGGAAACACATTGCCGCACTGTCATTCATTTCCATTGAGTAGTTATTATGTTATATTATTTTATCCATCTCGTCCTTAAGTTTTGCAAAGCAGTGTATTTCACTCCTGCTCTTCCTACTCTGATGTCATTCTCAAATGCTTATTTAGCTTTCCTGTGAATATGGTTTTCATTTTATTTGTATTTATCCTTAGCTTATTTTTGAGTGTAAATGCAATTGAGTCCCTTTCTGACTCTACTATATAATACACAGACCTAATGTAATGCATTTTTTCTGTTGTTTAAATTAATTTTCTTTCCCTCTATTTTTCTCTATAAATGAAATAGGCCTTGTCTGATAACTGCTCTTATTTTAGCCTGTTACCTAAAACCATCAATATCTATCTCTGTGTGAGCTTTTGTATAAATTGAGGATTAGTCACCTGCCTTTCCAGTCCGTTCTAATTTTGTTCAGTACTCGAAACAGAATCTTTCAACTCACTCTGTCGGGCGCTTCATCTATATCCACGAATGTCGCATTTTTCCTCTTGCGACGTTTACTGCTGTGAAGTTGTTCTTCTAAACAGCATCCCATACGAGCAAACCAGTTGCGTCTTTACCTGTAGTTACTCGTACTTTAGGTACCTGGGTTGTACACGGCTCTGTTTAAACAGAAGAGCTCGAAGTAGTCAGTAGTCATACGCTCGAGCCGCACACATCTGCTTTCATGCCCTTCAGCTAAATCGCTGCAAATAATAGTAATCTGTAGTGTGATCATTGGCTAGAATTTCGAATTAATAAAATACATATAATACAAAATAAAAGTTAAATGAATAATTTCATAACAAGCGATCTACTCTGACATCTGTAATTGATGTCGACGACAGATGCTGCTATTGAAATATGGTTTATTTTAAAAAAAGGACATCTCAAATAAACTGGAGGTGGTCCAAAATATTCAGTTAAAATACAGATAGGAAATACCCATATCAAATGTAGTAAAATTACGTTGAGAGCGTTATGAGAATGGTGGCAAAATCTCCAAACAAAATTTTCATCAAAGATACATGAAAAGTAAGTCTAGGTCATGAGCACTACACACGAAGTATTCAGCAGCTCAAATTAGTTCAGACTTCATCATGTTGTTTCACAGATTAACACAGGTGATACAAAGAATAGTGTGCACAGTTCCGTATTACAAGCAGAAATAGTTAGGGTCCTATTCTGGAGCACATTCAGGCCTCTAGAAATATAAAGTCTCTTTAGAAGTATGATAGCTGTCATTCACCAGCCTGAATCAGACACTTCGGTGAACAAGTCATGCATGTTAGCGCAGGCAGATCTGCCGTCTTCGAGAACTCATGTAAAAGCCAGAATCGGTGCCTTGAGCTCTTCGCTCCAAAAGTCCCATTCTCCAATTGACTCTCATAGTGTTATGCTACTGTCCGCTTTTCCATTGGCTGAACGCCACACCCACGAAAAATGCATCGTTCTTACCTGCAACATGCATGATCTTACTCATCTTTACGACTTTTATACACTAAACTAATATATTACAACAATGTTCAAATAAAATAAATGTTACGAACATTCGGTTACACTCAGATCAATTATAATAAATGTAAGTGGTAACCTGTACACAAATGAACAGGCCCGAATTCTTCCACAAGTGCACTCACGTTAAATGAAAAAGAATTTTAGTTCTTGTTAAAACTATTATTTTAGTCTTCTTGACAGAAACGTCTTTTGGGTCTCTTTCCAATTGTGGTACCCACTAATATATGCGATTGACCGATTTTAAATTAGCATTGTTCTTATAATAGCGCTTGCTGTCAACATTTAAATAAACTTACTGGCTAAATAATAAGCGCTTCATTAAATAAATAACAAAAGGATGACATAATATGAGATACTTATGCTGTGTTCATTTGCTTTGCAAATGTGGAGCTTACGATGTTTTGACAAACATTTGCATAATAAAAAAAGATATAAAAAACGTAATTAATCAAGCAATGAAACAGATACAGATCCGTAGCTTTCAGAGATGATGGCTATAGTGCAATTATATCGTCTGAGACATTGTTTGTTGAAATCCCACGAAGCGATTAAAAGTTGTTAGTTCAGAGGTTCATTGCATAAATCTTTTTCATTATGAAATATTAACTTCTGTAGTTTTAAGGATATTGAAATATTGTTGTGCCACTGAATGGACAAAAGTTGTTAGTTCAGAGGTTCATTGCATAAATCTTTTTCATTATGAAATATTAACTTCTGTAGTTTTAAGGATATTGAAATATTGTTGTGCCACTGAATGGACGCCATTTTTCTGAGATTTGCAGTTGTATTCAGATTTGCATTAATATTAGACTGCAAATTACTACAGACTCTTAAAGAGCTGTAAGAAGCCATCTTTCAGCTCGTCTGTCACTCCGCCATTTCTTCGAGGCCTGTCTGTCCTCTTAAGTGTCAAAATTCCCTGTACCAGCATTTTCCCATTTCCAGCCACGTGCTCCTCGTCTCATCCCCAGCTGGCCTTTAGCGCCAGCTGCAGCCTGATCTGAGCCCTAGGGCCGCTACCGTTCAGCCGTACAGCAAATTTGTCTCACTTCGTAGCAAATCTAGGCAGCCGATTAGCTCGCCTACGTACACGTCGTGTTACACTCTTCATCTCGATTTTTCTTTCCAAAACAATACTTAGTACTAGTACGGCTTCCCTCCTTCCTTTGTCTTTGTTAACCCAGCCCAATATTTTGCTAGCCATTGCTTTATTTTTACCTCTAATCTGTCGTTGGCAATACTAGTGGACCCAGCAACGTTTCGCAACTCCTAAACATGTATGGGAATTGTATATACATCTCAATGTTCTTCTCCTTCCTCTCTTTGTCCACTTCCTCCTTCTCTCTATTTGTCCATCCACTCCGTTTCCCCCCCCCCCCCAATCCTCTCTGTCCATCTAATCCTCCCCTGAGCCTGTTTCCATCTTCTCTCACACCTCTCTCTGTTAGCCTCCTCCTTCCCCCTCTCTCCGTCCATTTTCACCCCTTCCCCCCTCTGTCCATCTCCTCTTCCCCTCTCTCGCTGACCTTGAGCCTTGCTTATTGTTATTGCAGACAAAATCTCGATTGGGAAAAGAAGTCACTTAAACTGAATAGGTAAATCAATTGGGATCATTAATGTAAGGGGTACAGGAGAGACCTCTCTACCCATTGCATATGTGAGGGTAGCAGCTTCAATGACAGTATTTCTCATAGTTATAACTTGTGAGCAGGTGGAATTCCAAAGTTTCGGATGATTCAGGTCTCCATAGTGCAGTAGTGTTCTAATCATGAGTCGGTAAGCTATAAATACAACGTTCCTCTGTCCTCATAAAACCGTCTGCAACGAAGAAAACAAAACAGCACACTGAAGCGTTCCCCCGAGCTCCTGTATGAGAGCCAGATGAGGTGTTACTCAAAGGCGTGGCAATTTAGAACAACGTGACGTGGAAGGATCATGGAGGGAACTATTCCAGAGCGTGGGTACTTTTAGTGAAATGTGCACAGTGTGGTGTGTCACGGGAAAGTTCCGCAAATAAATCCTTACTGAACTCCACCCTCTTTATTTTTATTTGCAAATCCGTGTGGTATTAGGCCAATGAGTTGATGTTAATCTTCGGGAACTGAAACCGATCAGACCCACGCAGCTTTAATTGCAAAATATTGCATACAACTGAGAAATGATCGGAATATATATCTCAGGTGGGTTTGGGCACTTCATTAAAAAGTAACTAACGAAATAACACTAATTATGTCCAGTCATTGGTGTCCAAAATCCGCCGCCAACTTTCCCTATTTTTGCCTGTAACGTGAGGATATAGCAGCATAAATGATTGAAAGACAGGGTAATTGATTGAATTAATAATGGATCCGACACAAGTGGTACATTTGCATAACCTTTATCGATAAAATGTAGTTGCAATTACGACACTCACATACGCTCAACTCGAGCTCCAAAAGACAAAAAGGTGATAGTACAAGATCAAGATAAAAAACAGCGCTCTTTTATTTATTCTCAATGGCTTTGCATTCAACACTTTCACAACTTCTGTAACTTTCAGTGTCTTAAATCCAGTCTTGGAACATACATCAAAATCATAACTTCTTTACCATTAAAGTATAGTTTTCCTTTTTATACATCATTACATCATCACTTACGAGAATAAAAATTAGGGCAGAAAAAATAATGAAATGTTTTAACATTACTGCGTATACAGTTTTTTAAAAATTATTTATAGGGAGAAAGAACATGTGTGGAAGAAAGAATGTCTCAAACAGTTTAAATGCCCTGATATCTATATTAAAATTGAGTGTAAGAAATGAATCTAAACCACACATTTTCACAGCACTTCCACTCTCACAGTCAGTTTTTACAGCAAATCTGGACACTGTTCTATGCCCATCTGATTGTTAATAGAATACTGTGTAACAGTCTGAATTGAAATAGTCAAGAACTTTTCAGGATTTTTGCTAGCAACGTTTCCCCTTTGCATATTAACTATATATTTATATATTGCATATATTTAGAAAATATACAGGAAGTGTTTATCTGAATGTTTAACAGAGCATCATGTAAAAATATGAAATAAATAGGTCAAGAAATTTTCTAAATTTTTGCTAACAATCCATTGCCCCCTTTATGTATTTCATATGTATTTATTCACATATACATTTGAGAAATATGTGGTTTATATTCATCCAAAAGTTTTTAGAGTGTTGTGCAAAGATAGAAATTAAGTACTGAAGAAATTTTCGAGATCTTTACTAACAACATTTTTCATTTGTGTATTACATACATATTTATGTAAACATGTATTAAAAATATGTAGCCTGTGTCCATCTGAACTTTTATTGTAGTATTGTGCACAAATTTGAAGGAAATCGTTAAAGAACTTAATGAGATTTTTGCTAACGACTTTTCCCTTTATATATTATATATACATTTATGTACCACATATATTAAAGAAATACGTAGCCTGTGTCTGTCCGATGATGTATTAGAGTATCATGTAAAAATCTGAACTAAATCGATCAAGAAATTTTCGAGATTTTTGCTAACGATGCTTCCCTTTCTGTATTGTGTACATATTTATGTACCATACATATTAAAAAAGAACCTATATTATTTACCTGTTGTTATTTATATGCTATTTATATAGTTACACATTAATAATGTAGCCTATGTTATTTATTAGAGTATCATGTAAAAATATGAAGCAAATCAGTCAAGAAATTTTCGAGACTTTTAGTATAAAAGTTAAACGACCACTTATTTTTATATAATGGTGCAGACATAGTTTTTTAGATCCATATATATTGAATAATGGGTAGTCTATGTCTGTCCAAACGTTTATTACAATATCATGTAAATATTTTAAGTCAATCAGTCAAGAGCTTCATGTAGTATATATATATTTATGTAATATACATATGTTTTAAAATGTAGCATATGTCTATATATATATTTATTAGGGTACCATGTGAAAATTTGAAGCAATTTCATCAACAACTTATCTAGATTTCTGTTAACAGTCTTTCCAATTTGCATACTTAATATGTAATATACATATGTTTTAAAATGTAGCATATGTCCATATGTATATTTATTAGGGTACCATGTGAAAATTTGAAGCAATTTCATCAAGAACTTATCTAGATTTCTGTTAACAGTCTTTCCAATTTGCATACTTAATATACTTTCATACCATACATATTTACAAAATGTGTAGCGTATGTCCATCCAAATATTTATTAGGGTGTAGCCTAAAAATCTGAAGTAAATCAGTCAAAAACTTTTTGAGATTTTTGTTAAACAATAATATGTAGCATGTCAGTACAGAAGTTCATCAGAGTACAGCCTAAACATCTAAAATAACTCAGTCAATAACTTTCGGAGATTTTTGCTAAAAGCCTATCCCTTTTATGTATTATACATATATTTATATACTGTACACGCTAAACAGATGTGTAGCGTATGTCCAACTGAACGTTTATTAGGTTAGTTCGTAAAATTATGAAGTGAATCAGTCAAGAATTTTTCAATACTTTTGGTAACAACATTAAACTACAAATTTTGTTATATAGTAGTATAAATGTCATGGAATTTTCGAAGCATGTGCTAACAAAGCTAAAATTTTGAAATATGAAGAAACATTGGCATTTCCATCTTAGATACAGTAACTGTTCAACTTTTTACGAAGTTCGATGACAGTAGTTCAGTTTCGGAACAACCGCACACTTCTTGGAATGCTTGAGGCCTTGTATTCACCTTATCTACAATGCTCTTTAATAACGCTTTCTTGCTGTCAAGCTAGATTTCAGCGCAAAGAAGTAGATGTGTGGACAACTGTATAGCAAGGGTATAAGTGTTTAAGTCTCGCTTTATTGTCTAGTAATCGATATAAACTTTATTCATTTCTCTAATGTGTTGTGGTTTCCAGTCCAAGACTGGTGTGTTCCAGTTTTCTATGCTGTCTATCCTGTACAAGATTCTTCTTCTCTGTACAACTATGACAACATGCATCCATTTGAAACTACTTACTGTGGTCATACCTTGGTCTGAGTCTGCTCCCCACCATTCCTTCCAGCACTAAATTATTCCTTTGTTCTCCAGGTATGTCTTCTCAAAAAATTCTGTTTTCTACTCCATTTGCACAACAAACTTCTTTCTTATTTCAGTTCGGTATTTCTTCATTAGTTACCTAATTTAACCATACAATCTTCAGCATTTTGCTGTAGCATCAGATTTCAAAAGCTTCCATTGTCTTTTAATCTGAATTGTTCTCAAAGTTCTGCTTCGGTGCAGTAACCACATGGGGTACGAACACCTTCATAAAAGTCTTCCTAACACTTAAATTTATTTTCGATTGTACTAAACTGATGTTTTTCAGAAACTGTCTTCTTGCTGTAGCCAGTCTTCATTTTATGCATTCTCTACTCAGGCCATCATCAATTATCCCCTTTCCATAATATCAAAACTCGTTTATTACATCTAGCTTCTAAATTCCTATTCTACTTTCATCCACATCACCTGATTTCATTCGACAATTGTCCATTAACTTTGTGTATGTCTTGTTTAATGATCTTTCAATGTCATTTCAAGACATGTTCCTCTGCATTCATCTCATCATTCCAGTCTTGTGCAGTCTCTGGCAGAGTAACAACACCAGTGTCAGACCTGAAAGTTTCCATTTCTCTTTGAATTTCAATTCTCTTTACAAATTTCTACTTCCTTTCCTTCACAGCTTGGTCAACGTACACACTGAAAAACTATGGGAGAGGTTCCAAACCTGTCTCACTTCCTTCTCAACTACTGACTCCCATTCATGTCCTCATAACCTTAGCTTTGTTTCTGTACAGGCTGTAGATAACGTTTCCGTGTCTATATTTTATCCACGATGTTGTTGTTGTTGTTGTTGTTGCTGTGGTCTTCAGTCCAGAGACTGGTTTGATGCAGTTCTCCATGCTACTCTATCCTGTGCAAGTTTCTTCATCTCCCAGCACCTACTGTAAACTACATCCTTCTGAATCTGTTTAGTGTATTCATCTCTTGGTCTCCCTCTACGATTTTTACCCTCCATGCAGCCCTCCAATATTAAATTGGTGATCCCTTGATGCCTCAGAATATGTCCTACCAACAGATCCCTTCTTCTAGTCAAGTTGTGCCACACATTCCTCTTCTCCCCACTTCTATTCAATACCTCCTCATTAGTTATGTGATCTACCCATCTAATCTTTAGCATTATTCTGTAACACCACATTTCTAAAGCTCCTATTCTCTTCATGTCCAAACTATTTCTCGACCGCGTTTCACTTCCATACATGGCTACACTCCACACAAATACTTTCATAAACAACTTCCTGACACTTAAATCTATACTCGATGTTTACAAATTTCTCTTCTTCAGAAACGCTTTCTTTGTCATTGCCAGTCTACGTTTTATATCCTCTCTAATTCGACCATCATCAGTTATTTTCTCCCCAAATAGCAAAACTCCTTTACTACTTTAAATGTCTCATTTCCTAATCTAATTCCCACAGCATCACCCGACTTAATTCGACTACATTCCATTACTCTCGTTTTGCTTTTGTTGATGTTCATCTTATATCCTCCTTTCAAGACACTGTCCATTCCGTTCAGCTGCTCTTCCAGGTCCTTTGCTGTCTGACAGAATTACAATGTCGTCGGCGTACCTCAACGTGTTAATTTCTTCTCCATGGACTTTAATTTGTACTCCGAATTTTTCTATTGTTTCCTTTACTGCTTGCTTAATATACAGTTTGAATAACATCGGGGATAGGCTACAACCCTGTCTCACTCCCTTACCAACCACTGCTTCCCTTTTATGGGCCTCGACTCTTATAACTGCCATCTGGTTTCTGTACAAATTGTAAATAGCCTTTCGCTCCCTGTATTTTACCCCTGCCACCTTTAGAATAGGAATGAGAGTGTTCCAGTCAACATTGTCAAAAGTTTTCTCTAAGTCTATAAATGCTAGAAACGTATGTTTGCCTTTCCTTAATCTATTTTCTAAGATAAGTCGTAGGGTCAGTATTGCCTCACGTGTTCCAACATTTCTACGGAATCCAAACTGATCTTCCCCCGAGGTCGGCTTCTATCAGTTTTTCCATTCGTCTGTAAAGAATTCGTGTTAGTATTATGCAGCCGTGGCTTATTAAACTGACAGTTCGGTAATTTTCACATCTGTCAACACCTGCTTTCTTTGGGATTGGAAGTAATATAGTCTTTTTGAAGTCTGAGGGCATTTCGCCTGTCTCATACATCTTGCTCATCAGATGGTAGAGTGTTGTCAGGGATGGGTCTCCCAAGGCTGTCGGTAGTTCTAATGGAATGCTGTCTACTCCTGATATCTCCAAAATTTTCAAGAGTAACATTGCACACAGCATTGTGACAAGTGGACCTTGCTTCCAGAGCTGTCGTTCGAGGTGGAGCTGCAGCTGTCCGGCCACCAGCGGCTCTTTGGCGAAGGTTGCTCGGGGGAGGGGGAGGGGCGGGAGACGCCGTCCCACCCCAGCCGGCCGCGCCTTGTCGCCTGCCGGGACGCCTGTGTTCAGGTGAGCAGCTGGCCGCGCCGCGTTCATCACATAGTCGTCTCCGGGAACGAGTGAGAGCAGAATACACCACACACAGCAGTGACCAACATCCACAGTAATTATTATGAAAATTGTAGCATCCAGAAAAAATGTCCAAATTAATCGAAAATCAAAAAAGATATGCAGATAAGTGGCTCCTTTTGCTTAAACTGATAAATCTTCCAGATTATAAAGGCATCATATTTCAGATTAAATTATATTCATTGATGAAAATTAGCTTCAGATCGACAGGTCATTGTTGGTTAATGGCGTGCTTGGTGACGAAAGTAGGCAAGGTTCGTATAAAAGAGGCTTTTTGTGATAAAATAATTGGACCTCGAATTAAGATACAGGTTAGACTTTTTATTAATGATAAAGCATTTAAGGCGTTCGATTGTTGTGACACCAAACAAACCACTTCCAACTTAATTTAAACGGCCAGGAATTAACTGCATGATTTGATTAAAACTGGATAACTGAGAGGTTTGTAGTTTTACAGACTAAGAAAAGATTTAAAATGCAATATTCCAATTATTATTGGCAAAAAGATACTATACATCTATTGTAACTTACATTGCATCGTGTTGACACATGAACAAGAAGAAAAATGCAATCTACTGTCACATATTTCACAGAGATCAACTATCAGAGAACAAAATTTAGTGTAACATCAATCTGTTAAAGGTATTGGGTTTTTCCAGCACTTTGCTTTTACGTAAGGACAACCAAAAGAAATAGTTTTGTGCTGCTCATTCAATAGATCTGACATAAACTCGCAAATTCCTTAAGTGAAATACTAGTAGTAACCTTTAAATGGCTGTTCACAAGCAGGAATATCGCTTGGCGTTGTTACTATCATGTCCCTTCAGGATTATTTAATTAGGCCCAAGAATTCACCTATGTGTCTTTACCAAAAGAGACGTTATATAGCCCTCTGGAATGGTGAAGGTTAATTACTATAACCTGGCTTCCATCGTTCGACTACGTATTATTCACCAAGAACTTTGTAAATGAGTAGTAAATATTAATCACTCAGCTGTTGTAATTGTTTACATAGCATTCTTGATGACAGAATTATGTGAGTGGGTTATACTGACTGTCCTTCAAGTGCGGCTCTGCGAAAAAAACATTGTCTTCAAAGTCTTTCTGTGGAATCATATTTACCTTATTAGTTAGTTACAAATCCGATCAAGTTTACGTTAGGTAACTAAAGATCATATACGCCTCTCTGACTGAATAGATCGTGGAAGGCCCAGTGGTACTGACTCATCCTACGTCATCCTCAGCCAAAAAGCATCACTGGATGCGGATATCGAGGGGCATGTGGTCATACACCACTCTCCCAGGCGTTGTCAGTTTTCCCGACTGGAGCCGCTACTTCTCAGTGAAGTAGCTCCTCAGTTGACTGAAAGCACCCCATCTGCCAACAGTGCTCAACAGTGCTCAGCAGACCTGAACGTTCACCCATCCGAGTGCTAGCCAAGCCCAACAGTGGTTAACTTCTCAGTGAAGTAGCTCCTCAGTTGACTGAAAGCACCCCATCTGCCAACAGTGCTCAACAGTGCTCAGCAGACCTGAACGTTCACCCATCCGAGTGCTAGCCAAGCCCAACAGTGGTTAACTTTGGTGATCTGACGGGAACCAGTGTTATCAGTGTGACCAGGCCATTTGCTAATGAAAGATCACAGCATATTGTTACGAGTCTCGATTACTTATCAGCGCTCAGGATCATATTTAACATGTTTGTCCTCTATTCAGGCGAAGTCCGCATGAAACTTGAGCTGTAAACTTGGACAGGCCCTTCATACTTTAACAACATTCATGGCTGTAACCATTATGGATCATGACGTAGAGTCTGCACAGAATAATGTGGCCAGTAGATGCGCAGTCGACAGGGCATGCGTGGGAAGAGCGGTAGTGGAGGGGGGGGGGGGGGGAGGGGGGGTTATGGTCAGGTGCTGTAGGAAAAAACCGAAAGCTGGAGGGGAAGTGTCGCTCTAAAGTAAAGCCTATGTTCACATTTTTTGTAAATATTACGTGGAGTCCATCACGCCCACACTTTCATGGTGATGATGTTTGGTTTGTGCGGCGCTCAACTGCATGGTCACCAGCGCCCGACACTTGCATGATGAACGTTCAGAAGACTCTGTCACCTCTGCTTTGATTACCATCTTAAAGGAATTCTGCTGAAAATGCAGCGATTTATTTTGACTTGGCTTCTTAACCATTTGTAACTGCAGAGAAAAGTCATGTGTGGCGAATTTTGAGTAAAACCTACACATTTCTTTTTGTCGTTTTAAAATTTTCTTCTTTTGCAAAACCTCAGCGGAGTTTAAACAGTGTCACCTCAGTAACATGTTGTGCAAACGTAGTTGCGAGAGAATTATGAAACATTGCGAGAGAAATCTGAAACATTGCGAGAGAATTCTGAAACATTGGTTTATTAAGTTCATTAAGTGAGGAACTGAGGAAATGTAAGGCCAGTAGCTTATTTAAAAAAGAACATCCTCAGTAGAAAATAAACATGTGACGCCTTCACTTTTGTTTTTCGAAAACCCATAGCATTTCTCGTTTCAACAATTATCGATGGCCACCTAAAAACCACATTCTTTCATCAAAAAAGTCTGTAGTTAGTGGAATAACACGGAAGATAATGAAATTTAGCATAATAATCATACGGTAAAATACTCTCCGCTTTGTGTGCTATCATTTGCCAAAATCTCATTTAGGTATCTCAAACCGTTTATGAAATATGAAGAATGTTGTGGATACTTCATTCTGAATTTGTCGCTGGCGCAACACTACCGCAAATGAGTGTGCTACATCAGATCACTTTTCTCGAGACTGGTAACAGACTGAGACCTCCACCGAAGTCTAGAGAAAAATTCGATGTGTTAGCTAAATTTCGTCCAAAGCAACATATTATGTAATTGGCACCAAACGCAAAATAATAGCGACCCATACCTCTCGTTGCAAACTTATCCGATTTTCATGCAGTGTGTTACTTCCACGTAAATATCGCAATAACCATGACCAATAACGAAACGATAGGCACGTCATCATGAACCTGAATGCAAAAATGAATTTTTACTGGTATTTGTATTGGTCATCTGATGACTTTACAAGACGGTAAATGACAGCATCATCTGCAAACAATCTAAAACGTTTACTCACATTGTCTCCTATGTCGTTAACATAGATCACGAACAATAGAGGGCCAAAACACTTCCCTAGGGAACGCCGGATATTACTTCTGTTTTACTCGATGACTTTCCGTCTATTACTACGAACTTTGACCTTTCCGACAGGAAATCACGAATCTAGTCGCACAATTGAGGCGATATTCCATAGGCACGCAGTTTGGTTAGAAGGCACTTGTGAGGAACGGTGTCGAAAACCTTCTGGAAATCAATTTCCATTCCCTGTCGATAACACTCATTACTTCATGAGTATAAAGAGCTAGTTGTGTTTCACAAGAACGATATTTTCTTGCCGTGTACGGACTCTGAATTAAAAACCTTTTTCCTGAGACGAGTATTTTGATAATAAGGCCTTTTCAAACTGTTTGCATGACTGGAAACACTCAGCATTTTTTGATGCCCATAGCGCTGCTTCACACTGTATACATACTTCAGTGAATTGTATACAGGGCTATTACAAATGATTGAAGCGACTTCATAAATTCACTGTAGCTCCATTCATTGACATATGGTCGCGACACACTACAGATACGTAGAAAAACTCATAAAGTTTTGTTCGGCTGAAGCCGCACTTCAGGTTTCTGCCGCCAGGCCAGGAAGTGGGAGAATACAAGGTCTATCTGTCAGGAGTCAAAGCAGGAATAGCACAATGGGGTGTAGGGCTTTACATGGCCTCCACGCTCTCCCGACTTAACCCCATGCGATTTCTTTCTGTGGGGTTATGTGAAAGATTCAGTGTTTAAACCTCCTCTAACAAGAAACGTGCCAGAACTGCGAGCTCGCGTCAACGATGCTTTCGAACTCATTGATGGGGACATGCTGCGCCGAGTGTGGGAGGAACTTGATTATCGGCTTGATGTCTGCCGAATCACTAAAGGGGCACATATCGAACATTTGTGAATGCCTAAAAAAACTTTTTGAGTTTTTGTATGTGTGTGCAAAGCATTGTGAAAATATCTCAAATAATAAAGTTATTGTAGAGCTGTGAAATCGCTTCAATCATTTGTAATAACCCTGTATTTTTGCAAATCAGTCCATGTCTTGGGTAAAACTCCCTTAAACGATTTTTTAAAAAAACTGGGTGTGTAACAAGGGATCATGCATCATGCACTATTTGCCTAACAGCAGACAGCACCCCTCTCACGTCATTAATTTGTGCAGCAAGATTGTTACGCAACTAGGGAGGTCCCTACTCAGTGCATTTTTAGTTTGACGCAGATCAGATGTAATCTTGATCTAACGATACTCCAGTGTTATGCTGTTACATTACAACTTTTAACTCAGAATCCACCTTTTCATTAACCTATGCAACTTTCTCAAATATCCATTTCATAAATTCATGAGAAACATTCTCCGTCTGTCCATCAGACTGTTCTTTCAGTTTTACCTCTTCTTCAGCAGCTAAGCTGTCTACTTCTCAATTACCTTCTGAACAGTTTCATTTACATTGGATTATCCTGATCGTATTGAATCCATTTCATCTGGTAATTTTTATGATATCAGGAATTCCCTTGTAAGCCACTTTTAATTGCGAGATTTCTAATCTTAGGGTATCCTTACGGGTGGAACAGGAACGAAACGACTGTTAGCGGTGCAGGGTACCCTGTGACAGACACCGTACAGTGGCTTGCAGAATATGTGTGTAGGTGTAGATCCTGTGTGCACTGAAAGGCGTCCTGAGTGGACTGCAAAGTAATCCTATTTGGACTGAAAGGCATCCTGTTTAGACTGAAAGCCGTCATGTTTTGCTGATATAGGAGCGAAATTTGTATTCATTATTGCTATGCAGCTCAACGAATGGGTCTACTATGTGGCTAGTTTGTGGAATGAACTCCGTACCTTCAGCTTTCGACTCTATCTCGCCAGTTGAAGATTCTACATTATCAATTGCCGGATCAGGAAGCTCACTGCCGTGGGTACGAAATTCATTATCACTGTTTTCTAGGAATTCCAAATTTATAATTTTAGCAGTTTTTACGATGCCACAGATGGCTGAAGTTATTTTAGTAAACTTCGCATTTCCGTTTTAAACAGCAATCTACAAGTAATATTGGCTCAAAGTATGAACCTTCAACAAGAAATTATCGATATAAAGAAACAGTGGAATACGAGAGTAATCCCAAAAGTAAGGTCTCCTGTTTTTTTTAATGTAAGTACATAGAACTGTTTATTTCTACAATGGTTTACATCAGTTTACAGCTTGAACATTTAGCTATTTTTCGACATAATCACCATTTCGGTCGATGCGTTTTTGTAGATGCTGTGGCAGTCTTTGTATGCCCATGTCACACCAGCTCGCCGCCATGCTGTTCAGAAAGTTATGAGCCTCTTCTTTCACCTCGACGTCGGAGCTGAATCGCTTTCCGGCCAAATGTTCTTTTAACCTAGGAAACAGGTGATAGTCACTGGGTGCCAAGTCAGGACTTAGGGTGGGTGGGTGATTATGTTCCACTGAAACTGTTGCAGGAGAGCAACGGCTTGCCGAGCGATGTGTGGGCGAGCGTTGTCATGGAGAATGTGTACGCCCTTGCTCAACATTCCTCTTCTCCGGTTCTGAATTGCCCTTTGAGTTTTTTCAGAGTCTCACAATACCTTTCAGCGTTAATTGTGGTCCCAGAGGGCATAAATTCGATCAAAATACCCCTTCCCTATCCCAAAAAACGGTTTTCATGACTTTACCGGCAGACTGCGTTTGTTTGAATTTCCGCGGCTTTTGCGAAGATGGATGCCGTCACTGGCGTGATTGTTGCTTGGTCTCAGGTGTAAAGTGGTATGCCCAGGTTTCATCACCGGTGACAATTGAGTCGAGAAAGTTGTCCTGCTCGGTTGCAAGGATGTGAAGAAATGCGCAATGGGCATCAACTCGTTGAGTGGTCCTCAGTCAGCATGCGTGGCACCCATCTTGCGCACACCTTCTAGTAGTTCAGTATTTCCGTTAAAATTCTGTGAGCGGTGCTTCGGGAAACCTCAGGAACCAACGTGCAGAGGTCATCTATGGTAATCCGCCGATCTTCACGCATGCTTTGCTCAAGCTTCAACACCGTCTCCTCAGAAATTGACGGTCCTGCAAACTCTCTACACCACTTACGAACATTTTTGACAGCCATGCACGACTCACCATACACTTCCGTCAACTGGCGATTGATTTCAATTGGCACAGTGCCCTTTGCGTTCAAAAACCGAATAATTGCGTGCAGTTCGTACTTGGCGGTAACATCCAACGGGGGCTCCATTCACAACGGCTGCCAAGCCAAGACTGAGCGCCTCAGCGCGGCGTGCCGTGTTTACACACAGCGCGTGAAGCACTCTTCATAACAGGGTGACCAACTACCACACAAACAGAGTTCTGCACTTACAAAAAAACGGAGACCTTCCTTTTGAGATTACCCTCTTACATCAGAATTTACTTTAAGACTACTCGATATTACCTGCACTGGGCACAAAGTCAACCATTTTGTTGACACTAATTTGATGAATAATATAGTTAATTAATAAAATTTGAACAACTAGATCTGAGATACATTGTGGGCCGTGAACTGCCTACCCATGTGAGAAAATTTTTATAACACACCTGGGTATAGGGATAAACAATGATATCCTTGTCTTATGTGTGGCGGCGTACTTCCAATCGTTGGCAATATAACCACAATTTGAAAATTTTTTATTATTTTATGAATTTCTAACTTCCTTTTTCATAATTATTGCTCATTTACTTTGTTTCTCCATATCAACTTGCCTCATTGACCACGTACGTGAAACATGAAAAGAAAAATACTAATTCTAGTTACATATTGACAGAATTCGTAAATACAAGAAAATGAAAAAATTACATTTAGGTCCTGTAACAGTTACAACTTGCAATGGCTTCCAGGTTACAAGGGTATCATGAAGTCTCAGACAAAGGATCCTCTCCAGAGGCGATATATATATGTATAACCATAAATGCTGATAGTTTTTACTTCAAATGAAATTGTACTCTGTGACTTAACTGACTTGCTAAAAATCGGGTACAGTCCAAAAGGTCATTGTTGGCTGACGGCGTGCTTGATGACGAATGACCGTGTAAGTAGTTAATGTACATGCAGAAGGAGTTATTTTGTGATAACATAATCGGACTTCGAATTAAGATACAGGTCCGACCTTTTAATAATGTCAGTGTGTTTAATGCGCTCGATTGTTGGGTCATCAAACAAGCCACTTCCAACTTCATTTAAACGACATAAAATTAACTGCATGATTTAATGAAAGCAGGAGAACTGAAAGATTTGTTATTTTGCGGAAGAAAGATAGGGTTGAAATTCAATATTCCAATTATTACTGACAAAACAATACATCTACTGCAACTTCCATTGTGTCATGTCGATACGAGAACAAGAAGGAAAGGGCATCTTGTGTCGCGCATTTTACAGGGAGGCCAATTATCAGAGAACAAAAATTGGTATAAAATCAATGGGCAGGAAGACCCGTTATCGCGTGATCACGTGATCGCTGGAAGCAGTTACGCCCATTCATTGTATGGCAGTATGCGTGCTGCGCCATTTCAAGTGGAACGACCACATAAAACTAACCATAGGAAGACATTTATTGGAAGAAACCTCAGGAAGTGTACTCCACCCACGAAGCATGTGGGTCACAAAACCCTCATTCGACAGATGTATCCGTATTCGTTGTCAGCCTGGGACACTTGTCAGATAGGACTGACGGAGGAAGTAGAGAAGATCCAAAGAAGAGCGCTGCGTTTCGTCTCTGCTTCGTTTAGTAGGTGCGAAAGCACCACGGAGATTCTCGTTAGAATCCTGTGGCAGATGCTACGATACAGGAGCTGTGTAGCATCGTGTGGCTGGTTTGTTGTTGAAATACCGAGAGCCTACGTTCCTAGGAGAGTCGAAAATTTTAGTTTTTATGGGACAAAGACAACAATTTCCTAGAAATAAATGTAAAAAGTTCAGTCTCCAAGTCCGAATACGGCTTTTGGGAAGCTTTCCCTCGGCCATCAGGTGAATGCCAAACCTAGAAATACTCTCCCAAACGTGACCATCTGGGATTCCCTGCGCCTCTTTCCCAACCTGGAGCTCTACAGCATCACACTCTGGTCTCACGAACTGGGAACGAATGATGTAAGGCAACAAATCGCGACTGGCACGGGAACTGGGGGAGCGTGGCTGTGGCGCACGCAGTAGCCCCCGCCAAGTACAACAAGGTGGCTTGCGGAGTGCGGATGTAGACTTACGAAGAGAGAAAAAGACGGAAAATTAATATTCAACGTCCCATTGATGAAGAAGTCATTAGTGAGGACGCCCAGGATTTGGTAAGGGCAGGTTGGGAACGAAAACGAGAACGCCTTTTTTCAGAGGAACCAACGCTGAACCTGCCCTAAGAAATTTAGGGAAATCACGGAAAACGTGAATGTGAACTTGCGGATGGGGATGTGAGTCGCTGTTCTCCCGGTACGCTGACTAGTGCTGCAGGTCGTAGAGTGGTGGACTGCGTACTGTAAGACTCGTTGGTCCTCTCTCTTGCTTCTCTACAAATGTGAGTGTTTCATCAAGCTTCACTAATGAAGAGCTCTAAAGCGAAGTGCAAACCAGAAATCGGTTTGTCAATATAGGGAATAAACTTCCTTAATGAGGCTGCGAATATTGTGGATATTTTGTGAATAAAGCCACCTACACCACTTAATATATGACTTTATTTATAACGTCGTTTCGGCTACTGCCATCATCACACAAAAACTTGGACAACGTTCGTTGTCAGAGTCGAAAAACAATGATCAACTGAAGCACTGACACCAGACGTTGTTTGCCGGCCGAAGTGGCCGTGCGGTTAAAGGCGCTGCAGTCTGGAACCGCAAGACCGCTACGGTCGCAGGTTCGAATCCTGCCTCGGGCATGGATGTTTGTGATGTCCTTAGGTTAGTTAGGTTTAACTAGTTCTAAGTTCTAGGGGACTAATGACCTCAGCAGTTGAGTCCCATAGTGCTCAGAGCCATTTGAACCATTTGAACCAGACGTTGTTTTACAAGTTCTAAGTTTTTATCTGATGACAGCAGTAGCCGAAACGACATTACACGTATAGATAAAGCAATTGTCAATGTGCCTCAAAGGGCGCATCATCAGAATGTAATTCAGTTCAACGAGGTCTCAACAGACTGTCTCCAAGAAACAAATTTCTGCAATGACATTTCTACTCGGGCAGGGAACGCTGCTGCACCAGTAATGCATGTGTGGAGTGAGACACATAGAACTATAAAGTTTGTACTTGTAAAACAGTTAGCCTGTTTTACAACTGTATACCTTTTACATAGGTACACGTACAATCTTGGAGTACTTTTTACAGTTACGTTTAGGAATAAAGTTTTCACTTCACAAGGCTTCAGTGTAACCTCCGCTCCACGGACAACGAAGGTCTAAACGATAGTCAAACTCGTACCATGCTTTTGCAAGCATGTATAAAATTACTTCATTCACTGCTGCTCTTATGCGTCACCCAAAGTTGCTAGTAGGCGAGGCACATAGACGGAGTCTTTCAAAAACTCTAACAAAATGAAAAATCACCTATCGTACATGAGGTGACCTTGAAGGCCGATGGTGCAACGCAGATTGGTACGCCACTTACCGCTGGTCCATTGCAAAGGCAATTCATTGTTGAGAAAGGCACTTATGAAAAATGAAAGTTTTTAAATGTTTTCGATATTGTGGAAAGCGATCTACATGTCCTGGTACGTGAGTCCTGGAAACGCCTTTTCCGCAATTAACAAAAACCCATAAAATTTTCTTTGGAAACGAAGCAAAATACATGAATCTTTGTAGTTCCTCTCGTGCCTGACTGCGGTTAAGTGGCTCCTGTTTTCCACGTATTCTTACATTCTCCAAGTTCACTTTTTCACTTAAATCGAATATAGCCTCGTCTCTGAACACTAAACATGAAAGAATATGATTATCTTTCGTCTCCACGCAAAGAATGAACTCACAAAACCCTACACGACGTAGTGCTCCACTAAAGTAAAGGGTTTGTAGCACCGAATCCTCTAAGGTTTGAAACGTAAACGTCGCTGTAAAACACGCCAGACACAAGAGAAATGGAATGATCAACTCGAACACAAATCGTCAATCCTATCACGACGATCATGACGAACCATTCACTCAGCCGCGTCGATGTTCAGTCCATTTTCGAATCTCATAGCCTACCCGAACTCCCTCCATCGCACAAAAATACACACACATTTTTAAAGCGATTTATGCACTCGCAAATCTTTCGTTCACTAACACAGCTCTCACTATACTACAACTACGTTATGCGAATAGTTTTTCGATATTCAGTCATTTCACATACAGTTCCCTCATTTCTCCTTGGTGTATACTGACAAAACAATAAAAATTCTCTGAAAGCACGATCGTTACAGCTATTAAGTCAGCCAACAAAGCTAAAGCACAAGATAAACAGTGAGGTTAACGCATATCTTTATTGAATCAGTACAGTCAACCGATGAAGCAGAAACAATGCCATTACTTACATGCTTGTCCGTGTTCTCGTGATATTTACAATTATGTTTCATTTATTTGCATAGGAGAAAAATAATTTTCAAGATTGACTGCAAATTTTCTAAGTCCATTTCACGGTCATCTCTTTACACTTTGCCCTTCGCTCTTTTTTAGTAACACAGATTTAGTTTTTATCCAGCTCCTCCCTAATCAGACATTACTATATAATGCTCAGAGATCATAAGTTTTATATTATACTATACTATACAATGAAATTTTCTTTTAGTATCTTCACTAAGACGAATGCGCTTTATAGGTAGATAAGAAACTTCTTCCGAGATAATAGTAATATTATCGAGTCTCATTAAAACTCTAATTAAAATAACCCAATAATGTTTTATTATTGTTGTAGGTTACAGAAGAAGAGATAGCACAGTACATGGGCGAGGGAGGTGTGGACCACCCTCTGAGGGTACTCAGCCAGGAAAACATGACTGTTGTCTCCTCATTCGCTGGTGAGTACTGCACCGAGCAACGGACAGTAGACTTCAGCATTCTAAAATTCTCTCTCTCTCTCCCTCGCCCCCCCCCCCCCCTCTCTCTCTCTCTCTCTCTCTCTCTCTCTCTCTCTCTCTCTCTGTGTGTGTGTGTGTGTGTGTGTGTGTGTGTGTGTGTTTGGTCAGTAATTCATATTCTCTCATACGATAATTTTCCGTTCCTGTACCATCTGAACATTCCTTCTCGGTTTTGTCAGCCTCAGTGCAAATGAAAAGCATCGATCATTGTCAAGATTCGAAATGTCAGCTCGTCTCGTCATTTTTGCTTGTGGAGAATTAACACGCCTCCAGTTTATAGGGTACAAAGGTTCCACAAACCTTTCAACCACTGGACGAATCAATTAATCACTCACATTGACTTAGGCTATACATTTACAGCATGCTGAGCAACTTCTCAACTGAGTATGCCGCATCTCAGTGTGCTTCATAATGATCTCTCAGCACCTGACGCTCTTCACACTCCATATATACCCTACCAGTCCTGGTAACGACACTAAACAACAGCAACACTGTTACTCTTGCGGCTGTTCTACCTGCCACAGAAAATTACAACTCTAAGTCAGTTACACAGTCGCGGATGGTATGTGCTTTTAAAACGAAGTTACACTTATTTCCGCTTGTGTCTTTTATGTGCTTCACTTTTTTTGGCTGACAGTGCTCATGTCTCGGACATTAGCATTAGAAAGCTTAATTTTACAAGTGGACTCTATTTAGCCATACAAGTAAATTTAGCCATACAAGTGAACATGGAAAGAGCTGTGATATTGTATATTGTGCCTGGAAGGTATCGCATGTCCCTGTTCGTTTTAAATACAATTTTATTACCATCCACTTCATTTCAGTTAGAGAACAGTATGTATGTGATTCATATTCAGTAATTCAGAAAGAACAAAATACATAAATGCAGTCACTGTTTCTTCGATAAGCAGTTATACACTAATAGTTCTATTTGGTACTCTCACTCGTGAGTATTGTTACAAAACTAGCTCCACTTTGATCAGTGTCATTCTGGACTTTTCCCAACCTCCAAAACATTTAGATGAAACACCGTAATGACAATCACTGTTTCTCATCTTTCCGACGACTTTATTAACCTTTTGCGTCACTTTAAACCAGAACACTAACTGTCTAATAATTCCTTATCGCCATAGCTTCCTCTGAATTACTAACTGATATTCTTCCTATCATCAGTTACCTCTGCTTTTTTATCATATATTTTAATCTCATATTTACTGCTCGTCAACATCCCATGTAATGCCATTCCGCAAAATTCTGGCTACCTCCTCTAAAGATCAGCGACCATCTGATCACATAACACACACGCCTACTTGTGTCAAAAACCTCGGATTGTCAACACTACAATGCCAAGTGGTTACCAAAGAACATGTCCCGGTTCTATATGTCCAAGATAAGTTGACTCTTTTAACTTATAGTGTCAGTAGTGGAGAAAACCGGCACTAGTAAGAAGAGCTGCCGAGAATTCTTCCGGGTTGTATGGCCGTGGTCCATGGAACTCTTCTATCCCTCACGTTTCGTCCAAAGCTGCGTTGCCTACTCGGCAAGACTCAGCACAACCAGGAGCACCTCCGAAGATGCCCAACGTAGCTTTGGACGATAGGTCACAGGTAGAAGAGTTCCATGGACCACGGCCATACAAGGCGGAAGAATTCTCGGCAGCTGAAAGCCTTCATTGTATGATTAGTAAGAAGATATTCAATTGCCTCCGAGTGCTGCCAATATTTCCCAGTGTGTCACCTCTACTTTCGTGTAAAGACGCAACATGGGTAGTGGTGGCAGCAATGTGAGATAAAACCGGCGTTGTCCTTCTCCTACTGATCCCCTCCCCTCGGCAGTCCTAATGCAGAGACGAGATATAGCCTATCCCCTGCTGGTGCGGACCCGCAGCCACTGCAGGGAGGGTCAGCTTCTCACGGCCAGAGAATGACCACGGTGTTGCCTCCACGCAGACTCGGCGTCGGGCAGCTACTCGCTGGACGGGATGCGAGTGCGGCGGCGTCCCTGGGCCTGGGGGTGGGAGTCGCCGCCCCCGCCTCCCCCGCTCTGCAGGTCACAGTCCGCCTCTGCCGCCGACATCCGGCTCGCGCAGCGGCGGTCCTCGGCTGCCGGCCGCGCCAGTGACGACGCAGACGTCGACGACTGGGAGGGCAGCCTCGCCAGCGAGCCGCCGCCAGCCACAGGTCAGTCGCAGGAAGCGCAGGCCGCAGTGTAGCTCGCTACCAGTTGGGCTGCTCCGCGTGTACGCAGAAATGTAGTTTATGCAAATGGAAACAGCAAAATGCATGCGTAACAAGTGTTTCAGTTTGCAGCAGAGATGTGACTTTCTCAAATTTCGTTGTTCGCTGCTTGGGCTCCAACCAAACTGTGAATCGTAGCGTCCACCGTCGAGAAGAGTATGCGCGTGACGAAAATGTGGATACGAGTCCAGCGTACACTGTGTGTGACGTGCTCCAGCGCCGGGGTGCACAGACAGACCGCTACATGCCACCGACGTGATAAGAGCCCGCTCTTCACCGTTCTTTTATTGCAACTTCTGTACACATCTTTTATTCTTTCCCAGAAAGGACTTGGCGGGCCTTTCTAGAGCTTGAGCCATGCCAGTCTAGCTGGCATCAGAGTAAGGGGAACCCGATCTACGACAATAACTCGCTCGTGGCACTTTATTTTTGAATCCGCTCCCTTGCACCTGCAAGGAACCACAGGTTTCTGTAGAGATAAACTGTTGTAATTTTGTTGAATAAAGTGAATGTTTATGAAAAAAATTATGTCAAATACAAAATGTGTAATGGGCATAAGTGCAGATATTTTTATATTGGTATCTTAATACTCGTATTTACACATATCAATGTGTTGGTTGCTTTTCTCTGCGTTAAATACTGTTCCCACAAACATGTCGCATAACTCACTAACTGATGTTTTTTCCGTAGTCATAACTGCACACTAAATGGACTACACCTGTCAGTATACGCTAATCGTTTTGCGTCCATGCGTTCATACTTCAGCAGCTAATCTGTTGCCCAGGGAAGTGAGTATTAATGGGTTGTTCCTGCTTTATGTACTTGGAGGTACTAAACAACCTAAAAGCATACCACTCCTAATTACCGGTCTTCAAATGAAGTAAGTACTGATGTCACATTAATCAATAGACTATTCATAGTCACCAATTAAGACATCTGTACTTATACCCACTACACGCTGTATATACAAGAGTTGGAACTTTATTAGTGGCAATTATTTATTTACAGCTCGTACAAAATAGATACGTGTTTCAAAGTTTTACTGACCTTCAAAGTAGTCACCAGCACTGTGTATAACCCGTTGCCAGCGATGTGGAAGCCATAGGATACTCTGAGCAGTGCCAGTTATGTTGACAGTACGAGCGCCGTTGTCTGCTGCCCGACAAATTTGTATCAGTTCTGAAGACGAGTTTCCTTCAGTTTAGAAATCGAGTTGAACTTATAAGGGCTTAAGACAGGGGAGTGCAGTAGGTGGTATAGCACTTAGCAGCCTCATCAGTCAAACAAATCAGTAACAGCTTGCACTGTACGTGCTTGAGCATTGTCCTGCAGAATGATGGTGAGGTCGTGCAGAAAGTGTCATCACTTCTGTCTCTAAGCTGGTCGTAGGTTGTGTTCCAAAAATGAACAGCATAGAAACAGAAGTGATGACACTTTCTGCAGGACCTGACCATCATTTTTCAGGACAATGCTCAAGCACGTACAGTGCAACCTGTTACCGATTTGTTTGACTGATGTGGCTGCTAAGTGCTATACCACCTACTGCACTCCCATGACTTAAGACTTCGTGAGTTCATCTCGATTTCTAAACTGAAGAAAACACTTCACGGCATTCGCTTCAGAACTGCTACAAATTCGTCGGGCAATAGACCGCGCTGCTCGAACTGTCAACACAACTGGCACTGCTAAAAGTATCCTACGACTTCCACATCGCTGGCAACGGGTTATACATCATGCTGGCGACTACTTTGAAGATCAGTAAAACTCTGAAACACGTATCTATTTTGTACGAGCTGTAAATAAATAGTTGCCACTATTAAAGTTCCAGCCCTCGTATGTACAACCTTTTCTTTCTTTTTTGCGACCTTTTCATTGTCTCAGTGAGAGTTTTGCAGCCCATGGTACCAACGAGTCTGCTCTAGAGCATGATTTTTTTCTTCAAACTCCATCAAGTGTTACGCCTCTTGGCTTTTTATGGTCTCGTTGATGTGTCCTGCCAGCTTTCGATTGCTTAACCTGGTAATCGTACACTGCTGTGCTGGTAGTGTAGCATAGATTTTGGGATCTTCTTCGACCTCACTTGTAGATGTTTTCTCCAGCTGTTTTGGTCGCTCTATGTACAGTTTGTGTAGGATTTCATTTCATTCCATCTGCCATCCCATTTGCTGCACCAAACTAAAGTAACTATCGCCAAACACTGCCTCACGTGTCTGCATCTACATCTAGAATTTTCAGCTAGGTCTTTTCTTCCAGAATCAATAGTTTATAGACTAAGTACGAGAATGTGTTCTCTCTTCCTAGAGTTTTATTTTTTAAACAGATATCACTTTGTTCTAGTTATTTTCCACAGAAGGCCATAGTAGTATCTGTCGACCAAAAAATAATTTCATGAGTACATTTGTAACTATCAGTGACTCAGTAAGGTTCAAATGACATGTATATATTACAATGGCTCACCTCTTGTATGTACTGATACTTCCAGATTAATATTGGTCTCATTCTTCATTTGGGCATACATCGTATTGGTATAGTGTGGATACTATACACAGTCATCTGTGCGGGTAAAGCAACTAGTACTTAACCGCTGTGAATAGAGGAGTGGTTCAAGCTCCACCTCCTGCCAGCAGGGCACACAGCCTCCACACGTGAACTGAGCTTCAATGCAAGCTGTGCTGACATGCTGTCGTGTAGATCTCCCAGTCTCTCCTGATGTGACACGACTCGTACTTGAACCCCATGTTCGCCAAGATGAGTCTCCACACTGATTTCAAGATAAGAGAAGATAACGACGAGCAATGCACAACACAAAGGGAAGTGTAGTACACATAGCATTTGGTAAAGGCTACCACACAACCGCAGTTAGCATTATCAAAGAAAAGGTAGGTCTGTCCCAACATCTACTGGTGTATTACGCAACCATGGCTCAAAACACTCCCTCCTACTAAAACTGCAAATGTTAAAGTGTTCATGCAGTATCTTCTGTACAAATAGGTTATTACTATTGATACTGAGTATGCAGCTACAAGGAAATACATTTTTTCTTCGTGATTCAGGATTCGATGCTGCATGGTGAGCAACGAAGCATGTCAAGGCTGACAACGAAATCAAGTGTGGAGGCAATATTTTCGGGTGGACAGTAACACAGACTGTGTACAGTGGGGTAGAAGGGCTGTTGCCCAGCTGCCTTACTCAACCCTTGAAGAAGCTCTGCTGGTGATTGCTTCCCAGGGCCGTTATACAACAAAAAAGTTGAAACTTCCTGGCAGATTAAAACTGTGTGCCGGACCGAGACTCGAACTCGGGACCTTTGCCTTTTGCGGGCACGTACTCTACCACCTGAACTACCCAAGCACGACTCACGCCCCGTCCTCACAGCTTTACTTCTGCCAGTACCTCGTCTCCTACCTTCCAAACTTTACAGAAGCTCTCCTGCGAACCTTGCAGAACTAGCACTCCTGAAAGAAAGGATATTGCGGAGACGTGGCTTAGCCACAGCCTCGGGGATGTTTCCAGAATGAGATTTTCACTCTGCAGCGTAGTGTGCGCTGCTTAAAAGACGCACATGGGGAAGGACTTCAGTGTTACAATGGCTTTGACTGGTGAGTGTACCGTGTTCAAGGATCTGGACGTCAGAAGAACCATGCAACATTATATCTCGCCACACTGTAACACCTGAACCACCAAAACGATTTTGTTTGACAGTGTTCCTGGCTCCATTACGTATTCCCACCTCTCGCCGTATGAGGCTACATGATGACTATGTATTCTACCACAAGATGGGCGACTTCAGAATTCAGAATGGTGTATCCCACATAGACATTATTTTAAGATATGTTACATATCTAGTTAATGCTGTATAATTTTTAAACCGTTGTGCATGTGGTATACACCATCTAAAATTCTCACATGTGCCTGATGATGTCATGAATCGTAGAAACTACTTGTAGGATAATAAAAATTTTGCAGCTTTGAAGTGGTATACATAAAAATTTCTTTCATGAAGATTTATTGTTGTTGACGTATTATTGTGGAATATCAAATAAGTAAACAATTTCCATGACATCGTTTTATTTAACAGTCGTAGGCCTCTGTTAATAGGTCACAGCGCTTTGGTGCCTCCTTCATTAGACATTTCACGCAGTAACAAGGTCAATGTTCGTTCCCATATCTTCAGCTGTAGCCCCCTCATCCAGGTCATTGCACTCCTGACGGAGCTGATATTCAGCGATCGCTGGAACGTCGTCGTTCAGTATGTGGAAGAGGATTGGGAACTGGCTGTGCTGTTAAGAAGCTATCCAATTCACATTCTTGAATAGCACAGTGATCACTCCACTTAAACTGTCACCTTCTGATTTTTGTGAGGTCATAATGAATGCAATAAAGTCAAGAAAAGGTGTGATCTGCATGATAGAGCTGTCATGCCGCATTCTTGTGGTCACTTCATGGAACTCATTACTAGACAGAGCACTGCAGTGGGGAACTGCAGCTAAAAGAGGAGGACACGAGTACTTCACAATTGATCAACGGCATTACAATGTCATACAGAAATGTACATAACCCTTTGGGATAAAATGATTTGCACAGTACATCTTGAGCAACTCCTTGATTCTAAGGAAGTAGTCATGGTTTGGATAATGATAATTTTAGAGGAAGATCCTCTAATCTCGTTTGTTTCTCATTTATAATTACTTCTTGATAATCCTCCCTGTAGGAAATCTTACAAAACAGAGTATGACCACTAAATCAGGGCTAAAATAATGCCCTACTTTTTGTAAGTGGTGCGATGGCACAGGACACCAAAGTAAAGAAATAAAATGTATATAATGAAAGACTTAGTACTGTGTATTCATGAATTACGAAATTAAACAAAAAATTCCAAATCGTGAGATTCATTATCGTTAATTTTCATTTTCTGTGATCCATTGGATCTCAGTTTAACTTGACCATCTTCAAAAAATTGAAAATCCCAACTGCTAATCGATTTGTGATATCTGTTTGGAAAATAATTTTAAATTTATTCTCAAGGAGCAAACAAATTTTTCCCCATGTCTAGTATTAAAATATTCACATCTTGTAATATTATTCATTTACATCTAACTCTCTGTCTGCTTTAAACAAATTACAGTTGCTAGTGTTGTTGGGCTTCATGAGTAGAGCCTCTATTTATATAGAAAAAAATTTATTATGGTTAAAAAGACTATGTTATAAATGAACATCAGACATAGCAAAAACAATATTATTCAAGCTATTCAGTTTAACTTATGCATATACACATACATACATACATAAACATATATATATATATATATATATATATATATATATATATATATAAAGAAAAAAATTATTTAAGTGGAAAAGAGGAATATTTGCAAATTTAAATTCTTTAATAAAGAATTAGACCCAAAAAAACTAATGGAAAAAATAGGAATGGTAAAAATTTCTTATTCTGATAGAGGATGGAAAAATGCTTAAAAGAATTAATAAAAAAACTTAAGAACAACCAGACATCTATATACAAAATATGAATATTTATATAATAATTATAACTTTGATCAACAGATATTAGATAAAGTGCGATATTTAATAAAGCATGATATACTAAAAAAATATTTTTCCAGTTTCTCACTTTCTGACTCTCATTTTGATATTTTTCATGATTCTCGAAATCCCTAGTTATTAAAAAAGAAATCTAAAGAGGAAAAAGACTTAGGAAACAGAGAATACAATAAGAAATAACCAATAATTTTATTCCGTTGCTATAATGGAATACCTGATATAGATTTCACTTTTATATTAGAAGATATAGAAAATTTATTTTAATATCTGTATGGCACTGTATCATGATTTTCTATAACTAGTCTTTTATCATACTGAAATGAGAATTCTTTCTTAGTTTGCCTGTCAATTCGATTTTTTGTATTTGCATCTCTCGTTATCTGTTTGTAAACTAATTGTTTTCTTTCACTTCACTCTCAGTTAATCTTATCATAGATTTGCCATTAAGCTTTTGCATATTCTTATAGTTCAAAGTGAAAGCATTAATCTACATCACAGTATTCTTGTCATTATTCTGGAAATAGTAACTTTTAGATCCAATTGAAGACCAATCTATAATGGAATTATTTCCTGATGCATCAGTCCACTCATCCAACACACATCCCATTCCTACAGTAATTTACTATCATTAATATGTGCTATACTGTATGTATCAAAATATATAACAGACACTCTTAGCTTATCTAACATTCATGCAACCTAAGCCTTGTATGTTGTGTAGTGAAAACAGCAATAAAAATATTTATAGCAGCATTATTTTCTGCATAATAATCTTTGAAATATGACTTCATTTGAACCAAATTCCCAGTAATGAAATTTGTATCTGTATTATTCAATAATATCTCACAAATCTTGTGAATCTGTGAAGTACTCAGTTTTACCTCATATTTTGCTGTTATTTAAAATTTTCCAAAGTGAATTTAGACATATCTTAGCAACAGCACATTTTCCTGGATTTTTCTTTTATTTTATCAGGATCTAAATCAATATACTATTTTTCTTTAACGGTTTGATTTTCAAAATCATATGGACTGGTTTCTAATTTTATTTTCATAAAGTTTTTACATAATTTTTAAACAAAATGTTGCTTTCATTTCTAAAATTCCGTACTTCTTAGGCGTCTAAACTTTTGTATCCTTTTTCCATAGCTTTCTTTACTTCATAATTTGTCCAGTTGTCTGTAGTGGCAAAACAGGATGATAAAACCCTCTAGGTTCCGATACTTAACATTTTATAAATCCATACCATTTTTAGAATAATATCTTCATCCATATATTTTAGTTGGATGTCGCTCAGGATAATAATTATAATATTTTACAGCTGGACAGAGACTATATACACTAATACGTTTTATTGTTGTGATAACGCTATCTGCTTTAGCTCTTAATTTTACTGTATTAGTTCGACCATCTTAGAAGGCATCTCTTGGAATCAGAGGTTCAATAGCTCCAGGTAACTTTTTAAATTTCTTATGGCTTTTTTATATGCTACTGAAACAATCCAATCACATTCACACATCTCTACTAAATTATATCCAGAATTTCGAATTTTTGTATTTCTTGTTAATGTCTTTCGATGCAGGTGGTCATTGATTCGTTATTTTTATTGTTAATCGTTTCAGTTTCAAAGCATGTTTACAACCTCATCAAAAACAACTATGATACTGATAAACAGTATTTGTTCCTTTAACAAAACCATCTACTTCCTCTCCAGCTATACTTACTTCATCACCTGGTGTGTGCAGCTCATATGGTTAGGGTGGCTCATACACATCGTTTCAGTGCTTTGAGATGGATGGAGCAACTGAGTCAGTGCTAAAATATTAGTGACACTTCATTCATCTGTAACGTTCAACTTAAATTGTACAGTAACTCATTCGATGTGCATGCAGACAGATACAACTAGCAATGGCCTGTCAAGGTGTGTGTTCTGACTACAACATCAATGAGACTATGTCCATCCTGGGTGCCATATGATCAATTACTGTAGTAAACACTTGTCCCTTTACAGAGGCTATGGGCGACTCTACTTGTAGACCAAGTCTCACAGGCTGTTCGCTACAAAATGCAGCTATTGACTAGAACCTTGGAATTCTGTAGTAGAACTGTTGTACACAAATACCAAACATGAAACTCACAGCGCTGCCTGTGGCCACTGCTTATCACAATGCAGAAGTCCATCTCATTGGCAGTAGTGCACAGATTGCTGATTGGGCTGCACTTGTTGTTGGTGGCGAACTTCAAAGTGCAATATGTGCTGCCAGTCAGAAACTGTCTCATCTCTGGTTGCATCTGTTGGTGAGGACGCAAAACCATCATAAAGAGCATGTCGAATATTATTATTGTTTAAACTGTTTAACCAAGCAATAGACTCTTTACTATAATTTTCTTTTTGTTCTTTTACTATACAACAGTTCTTTTGTAATTATTTACAAATAACAGAATAGATCTATATTAGTTATTTCTAGGAACTGTTTTCATAGTGCTCAACAAGTTACATAAGACTACAGTATTAATTAATCTCTTTCCTTATACTGATTAAATAACTTTCTTTAGCTTTTTGATTGTACCATTTGAGAAATATTTATGATTCTTTTGTTTTCCTAGTTCCAACACAATAACATTTGACATCAGGAATATGCCCTGTACAATTTTCGTTTGCTTGGGTGTTGAACAAATGTGAGAAGTAATCAAATGTTTTTGGAAAGCTACGGGCCTTGTACAAAATTGCTGCTACCTAAAACTTTTAGTTCTTTATCTCCATTAACATTAATTTATTTCCTGTGTAGATAGTATATGGTTTTATTTTATTTCCAACAAAATACTTCAGAAACACACGTGAATCATAACCTTCAGCAAAATGAGCTACAAATGTATGAGGCTTATGATTCTCATATGTCATCCCCCTACAGAATTCATAATTTGTTTCACATTTATAAACAGTATCACCATCAAAATTGTGAACTGATATTAGATTTGGAACATATATAGGCATGTATACCAGTGTCTTATCGAGCTTCATAATCAAACCACTTGTCTCTGTCAGCATAAGTGCAAGGACTTCTCATTGGCATTCCCTCTTCACAACATTTAAAGTGTTTACCTGAATCACTCTATTATGTGATCTAAATAAATAAATTAATTAAACTCTTTTCTTAATCTATATTATTACCTTAAATGATTGCTTCTACAAGCCTCACAAAGTTTAGTGACTGTGAATGGTATCAGGAGAACCTCCATTTATGTAACTAAAATTTTATTAAATTTACGAAAAACGAGAGGTCTTGAACAATTTCAAAATGTAGTGATTGGTTAAATCTCATTGTCAGTGAATTTTGTGTGTTTGGATGACAGTAAATGTTTTTGAGTTCATTTTTAATTTTTTTTTTCCTCTTTAACACCATTTTTGTTTTATTCCTATCTTCTCCTGACAAATTTTGCTTCTACATGATTGCTCATACATACATACATGTAGGATTTAAGTAAAAACAACAAAAATCTTTAATTTCATGACAGGGAATACATTTTTTCGTTGAATTATCACATTCAGCATTTTTCAGGGATAACAAGCGTTGAGAATCTTCATCATCAGAAGCTATTTTTAAATGTTTCTTGTAATAATGAGCTGAAATATGTTTCCCACAAACACAAAGCATTTTCTTCTTATTATCATTATATACAATATTTGATGACTTTTCTCTCATCCTTCACAAATATATGAAAGCTTATCCGTTGTGTACATGAGTGAATAAAAATTATCAACTGACTTCTCCGCTTCAGAATTTTTAGACTTCTTGGGCTTGTTCACCTTTCTTTCTATAGAAACTTTTTAATTAGATTTAAATAGTATATTATGTAATAAATACAATGGCACAACAAACTGTGTTAAAATGGTTTAGACAAAATTCGAAAAAGGATAAGAAATTAGAACTGTGTCATTTTATTGTTGAAGAAACAAACATCAGGAAACATTTTGAGAAAGAATTTGGGAGAACTCAACATTTATTGAAAGTAATTAATGCCCAAGGCAACACTAATCGCTAATATAACATTGAAATATATAAAAAATAGATTAATTTTGATAAAAATAATGATAATTATGTTCATTTCGACAAAACAGACTGTGATTTAGCTCAGGATTTACTAGCTAAAGCAAAATTGCCTGAAATGCAAGAAAAATTAAAATTATATAGCAAATATTGAATTCATTTTTTCATATTACAGACAAAAATTTATATAAATAAATGAATCCTGTTTCTTGTTCCTGTACACTAGACAACTGTATATAAAAATTATTTACTTTCTTTAATTATTTTACTTTCACTAGCATTTCTACTATGCATTTTTGTTTCAGTTATGAGTGTTCATTACACTCTAAGTTTCATGAGAAAGGAATTCAGACTTATAATTAAATAGTCTTAGTTAGACACACCCTTAAGAAAACAGCAAAACTACATTATTTAATTAAGCTAAATAAAGAAGTTCTATACAAAATGGAGTAAATATCAAACACTGTTTCTTGCTATTCAGAATTACCTATGATGAATATATTGTGCAAAATAATTCGGCATTGTCTGATGAGAAAATATTGTTTGAATGATGGCTATCTTTGAAAGATACAGAAGACATATTGATTACATCAAATTTACTGGGATTCATCAAGGATAGTCAGTGGATGGAAAAATCGACTGCTGGGCAAGGTGTAACTCACTCGTTAGGAGAAGAATGCCATAAAATATTTTTCAGCCTATTGAAATTTTTATCTACAAATGGAGTCCCAAAGTAGATCTGGTGTTTCTTGGAGTTCTATTAGTATTTTTGAATTTATTCAAAACAGAAATATGTGATTATTGATGAAAAAAATAATCCTAGGTATAAAGGAAAAGATTTTGCTGAATTTTTAGAATATACAAACCCTCAAAACGCAGTTTGTGACCATATTAGAAAAAAATATCAAAAAATATAGTGATATTGCACTGAACGAAATGTTCACACAATCCAATATAAAACAGAATAAAATAGTTATTAATGAATCTTGGTTACATTCATTAATTAAGAAGTTAAAAATGAAATTAGCTGAACACTTTCAGGATTAGGTAAATGAAAAATTTTTAATCAGTTCATAAATTTGGATAACATAAGGTCAGAAAAGAAATGATAGATTACTACAGAAACAAAACATAACACAAAAACTGTATAGAACTACCAAATTAATAAAAAATGAAGAAATGAATAGAAATAACGAAGTTATCATTAAACTGGGGGAGAGATGAACAGAAATTTTGAAGTAAATATTAGTATTGCTTTGGAGATGATTTTGTTGTTGTCTTCAGTCCAAAGACTGGTTTGATGCAGCTCTACATGCTACCACATCCTGTGCAAGCCTCTTCATCTCCTAGTTACTCTGCAACTTACATCCTTCTGTATCTGCTTGGTGTATTCATCTCTTAGTGTCCTTTTACAATTTTTACCCTCCATTCTTTCCTCCAGTATTAAATTGGTGATCCCTTGATGCCTCAGAACATGTCCTGTCAAATGATCCCTCCTTCTAAACAAGTTGTGTCACAAATTCCTATTCTCCCCAATTCTGTTCAGTACCTTCTCATTAGTTACGTGATCTGCCCGTCTAGTCTTCAGCATTCTTCTGTAGCACCACATTTCGAAAACTATTCTATCTTGCCTAAACCGTTTATTGTCCATGTTTCACATCCATACATGGCTACACTCCATACAAATACTTTCAGAAAAAACTTCCTGACACAAATTTCTCTTCTTCAGAAACGCTTTCCTTTCCATCGCTAGCCTACTTTTTATGTCCTCTCTTCTTCGGCTGTCCTCAGTTATTCTGCTACCCAAATAGCAAAAGTCATCTACTACTTTAAGTGTCTCATCTCCTAATGTAATTCCCTCAGCATCACCTGATTTAACTCGACTACCTTCCATTATCCTCATTTAGGTTTTCTTGATGTTCATCTTATATTCCCCTTTCAAGACGCTGTCCATTCCATTCAGCTGTTCTTCCAAGTCCTTTGCTGTGTCTGACACAATTACAATGTAATCAGCAAACCTCAAGGTTTTTATTTCTTCTCCCTGGATATTAATTCCTGCTCTAAATTTTTCTTTGGTTTCCTTTACTCCTGCTCAATGTACAGATTGAATAAGATTGGTGATAGGCTACAACCCTATATCACTCCCTTCCCAATCACTGCTTCCCTTTCGTGCAACTCAACTCTTATTACTGCCTTCTGGTTTCTGTACAAATTGTAGATAGCCTTTGGTCCCTGTATTTTACCCCTTCAGAATTTGAAAGAGAGTATTCCAGTCAACATTGTCAAAAGCTTTCTCTTAGTCTACACATGCTAGAAACATGGGTTTGCCTTTCCTTAACCTTACTTCTAAAGTAAGTTATAGGGTCGCATATTCCTAAATTTCTGCGGAACTCATACTGATCTTCCCTGAGGTCGGCTTCTACCAGTTTTTCCATTTTTATGTAAAGAATTTGTGCTAGTATTTTGCAGCTTTGACTTATTAAACTGATAGTTCGGTAATTTTCATGCCTGTCAGCACCTGCTTTCTTTCTCACACATCTTACCCAGCAGATGGAAGAGTTTGGTCATGGCTGGGTCTCCCAATGCTATCAGTAATTCTCACAGAATGTTGTCTAGTCCCAGGGCCTTGTTTCTGTGTAGATCTTTCAGTGCTCTGTCAAATTCTTCTCCCATCCCACATTCATATATGTCTTCTTCCATTTCCATAATATTGCCCTCAAATACATCTCTCTTGTACAGACCCTCTATATACTCCTTCCATCTTTTAGCTTTCTCTTATTTGCTTAGGACTAGTTTACCATCTGAGCCCTTGATATTCATACACGTAGTTCTCCTTTCTCCGAAGGTCTCTTTAATTTCTCTGTAGGCGACATTTATCTTACCCCCTAGTGATATATGCCACTACATCCTTACATTTGTCCTGTTAGCCATTTCTGCTGAGCCGTTTTGCACTTCCTGTCGATCTCACTTTTGAGATATTTTTATTCCTTTTCGCCTGCTTCATTTACTATATTTTTATATTTTCTCCTTTCATCGATTAAATTCAATATTTCTTGTGCTACCCAAGAATATCTACTAGCCCTCGTCTTCTTACCTACTTGATCCTCTGCTGCCTTCACTATTTCATCTCTCAGGGCTACCCATTCTTCTTCTACTGCGTTTCTTGCCCCATTCTTGTCAATCGTTCCTTAATGCTTTCTCTGAAACTCTCTACAAGCTCTGCTTCTTTCACTTTATCAGTGTTCTGTCTCCTTAAATTCCTACCTCTCTGCAGTTTCTTCACTTTTAAACAACAGTTCATGCCCCTGGAAATGTATTACAACTTAAAACCTGGTTCCTAAATCTCCGTCTTACCATTATGTAATCAATCTGAAACCTTTTGGTGTCTCCAGGACTCTTCCACATATACAACTTTCTTTCATGAGTCTTGAACCAGGTATTAGCTGTGATTAAGATATGATCTGTGCAAAATTCTACCCACCGTCCTCCTTCATTCATTAGCACAGTCCATATCCACCTACTATTTTTCCATCTCTTCCTTTTCCTATGGTCGTATTCCAGTCCCTCATGCCTATCGAATTTTCGTCTCCCTTAACTATCTGAATAATTGTTTTGATCTCATCATACACTTCATTCTCTTCATCAGCTGCGGAGCTAGTTAGCATATAAATTTGTACAACTGTGGTAGGTGTAGGCTTCGTGTCTATCTTGGCTACAATAATGCATTCACTATGCTGTTTGTAATAACTTATCCACATTACTATTTTTTATTCATTACTAAATCTACATCTGCATTACACCTATTTGATTTTATATTTATCGCCCTGTATTCACCCCACCAGAAGTCATATTCCTCCTGCTGCTGAACTTCATTAATTTGCACTATACGAGTATCTAAATTTAACCTATCTATTTCCCTTTTTAAATTTTCTAACCTACCTGTCTGATTAAGGGATCTGACATTCCACTCTCCAATCTGTAGAACGCAAATCTCTTCCACGTTTTTATCTTTTAGTGTTCTATTAAATCTTTCAATTATAGATGTATTTAATTCTGAGAAAGCTGAGTGATGATTAATATCATATTTTTTCTTACGTTCTTGAAATTCGTTCTTATAGAATTCTTTGTCATTATCTGTCCATAGATTTCTTGGCATTCTCGCTCTAAATATTTTTTCAGAAGCATCAGTTATATTTTAGTTGATTTCCCTTTAGTGAAATAGACTAAGAAAATTTTGAATAAATATTTGTTTTTCATTTATTTTTTAAATTCTTTTTAAATTTCCAGAATCCATTTCTACTACACCATCTACATCACCTACACCAAATGTGACAACATGTGTTCTTAATAATTTTCTCATCGTATTATGTAATTTGTTAATAATTTCTTCATGAATATTATCAGTATTTGAAGTGGTCAGCGAATCATGTACAAAACTTTTTTCGTTAAATTTAGTCTGTCCAGTTTTACACATAGTATGTGAATTCTCTATCTTCCATTTTTAACTGTTATTCTGTGATGATTATGTGTGTCAAAAATTTTCTGCACTTCAAGCACCAGATACAATTATCCATTTATACAGATTAAAAATTTCCATCTTAAAAAGTTATTGTTCCGTTCTGACATCATCATTTGATTCTAAAATCAGTTAACCAATCATGAGTAATTCAGCAGACACAGGTACAATTATAACAGAAAGAGATGTAAACATTCTATCTTTCATTTTCAAGTGATCAATTACATAGTTGAGGGGAATATAAAAGTTTGCATTTCATTGACATTATATCTTTTTATCTCAATATTAAAATCAGTAGGTGGCAGGTCACCATTTACATTTGATCCAAACAAAATAATTCTCTGGATTTTTACGTGATACTCAAGTGTACATTTCAATATTTCATCATCAGTGACAAAATTAAATTTCACTTCATGTTTGTCACACATTCTTCTTCCAAGATCACTTAATTGAGTTATGTGTGGTGTTAAACCTGCCTTGTGGAAGTAAACTGTAGAAGATTTTTCTCCTTCCTTTTTTGTAAAGTGGCTATTTTTGTGAATCTGATTAAGAAGTGTTTTAGCACATAATTATTCAGTTGCATTAGAATACTTGTGTATTTAGGTTTTTTAGCAAGATTGTTTAATTCGTTTTCTAAGTATAGTTTGGTAGCTGCATCATAACCAGTTGTAATATCTTTTAAATTTTCCAACCCTCTACCTTTAAAATCAATATAACTTTAGTTACTTTTAAGAGGTTATGTAGTTTTTTATGCAACAGTTTAATTAAATTCTCTATTTTTGGATCAATTTCATTTTTAATTTTTTCTAGTTCTCCAGATGTTTGATCTTTTATCTTGTTTCCAAAAAAGTCCATTTATTAAACTCGAAACATCTTTAACCTTTTAATTATCTGACAACACTATGAAACAAATGGCCACATATTACTTTATTAAAATTCGTATCCTCTGTACATTATAGAACAACTTTTTTGAAAAAGGATATTTAACCAATCATTTAGGAATATTTCCTCCAACTAAATCAAACATAATTTTTTCATTATTCTTATAACAGTGTATCCAGTGAGTGACAAGATTATCAGAAGTATCTAAATTTACTATTCCAAATTCTTGTTCTCTAGGATGAACAATCAAATCATCAGTGATGAAGACACCATGAAAGTGTTTAATTTTTAATTGTTTATGTATATTTTCTATATCAATATTTGATAAAGGTTTATTATAATCTATGATTTCTTTTTTTGACTTTTTCAATTTTTCCACTTCATTTCCTTTCATGTCAACTGCTAAATTATTCGATTTCGTTCCTCTAATTTTTTATCAGCTTTTTTCTTGTTTGTTACTGCAGTAGTTGTACCAGCTGCTGCACCAGCTAATGAATCAGTTGCAACTAGTGCTGCTAGTAAAAGTGGAAGAAGTTCTCCTTCATGTTTCGTTAATCCAGAACTCTTTTCTTATAAGATGTTTAATAATAGCTATCATAACAGGAATGGCTAATGTTGTGCACAAACTGGCACTAGTTTTTTAACTTTTTTTCTTTTGAACATCAGTTAACAAGTTATTAATACTCATACTCTGTAATTGTTCATTATTGAGTTTAATTTTACTATCTTTCACTTTAATTTTGCCATCAGGTAGCAATTTGGGACCAATGCTGAAGTTATTCATTTATATAAATAAAAATTTCTGATAGGTTTCATCCATTTTCATTGTCCAATCCCATTCTGAGCTTTCTTTCTTTTTTGTTAAATAGTCGATATTTTTTTTACAACAGGTACATCTAATGTTAGATGTAAATTTCCGGCTGTTTTCTTATCTTGCTTTCTCTTTTGATTTTCTGTTAAGAAATTATCAATACTATGTAACTTCTTTATTGAGGATAATTAAATTGCTTTTACTGTAATGTCACCACTACATAGCAAAATGTAATCAATGTGAAGTCATTCATTTATACACAATGTATAAAATTGTTTACAATCTACATCCAAGTCTATTCCTAATTTTCTCTTTCCATGCATTATTCCTCTACCTACAGTTGAAGCTAATTTTCCTCCAATGTGAAGTAACAGAAACATGTATTCTCTCTTTTGTTGCTAGCTGAACTAGTTTTTCTGCTTCATGTCCTTTTTCTAAATATTTATTATTTCTGTATGCAATGTCATGTTGTTTACTGATTCATCTAATGGATTGATTCCTTGATCTCCAATAGCTAGTCTTTCACGCAGTTTAATAAAAGATCTGCAGCGCAAAAATCCTGGTAGTTGCAGCTTTAACATTAGCAACTTATTTACAATCTTTGTTACTAAACCTTTTCACGTTTTTCACTCTTCCAAAACGTGTGTGGTAAGTTATTCAAAAAGCTAATCAAATATGGAATTCCTTTAGTGTAACTGATAATGAAACCATTACATTTAATAGTAACATCTGTGTAATGCCAGCTTTTCTGTTATTATAATTTTTATTTCCTACTGATACTTCTCCATTGATTAGTACCAATCTGTCGATTAATTCTCATGCATAATTCAATCTAAATATTGAACTGTGTTTTCTGCACATTTTTTTCATATATTTCATCCTTGCTTAGCAATGAATCATCAAACTTGGAAAACGTCATCAATTTCTGTTATGAAATAATTATAATTGACTCCTTAACTTGACTTGATTTTGTTAGGGTTCTTTTGGACTACGCCCCTTGTTGGAACAAAATATTTGCATAATTTGCTAGATCAGAACTGGTAAATTTTTTGTTCATATCATCGATAGTGATCTGTTTTGTAGTCAAAAGAGATGTCAGTTCATCTGTGCCTTCATATGTCTAACCTCCAATAATTAATTTACCTCCATCAAATTTTATAGGTAATTTGCCAATATATTTAAAAGTACCAACAGGTCTCAAGCCAAAAACTGAATCTTTACAATACTTTAGCATTCTTTCATTGAAGTTTATTTTTAGTGGGTTGCTTTTCCTCCTCTTTATTTCTATTTCTTAACTCTTCTTAATATTTTGTCAATTAATCATGTATTTCTGATTTACTTAGCATTTAGTCTTCTTTAACACTATCACAGTGTTCAATTGCTGGTATGTCATTAAATTCTTCAAAATAATGGCGATCAGAAACCATCTGCTTTTCAACTTCTGTTTTCTTCAGTAGCTTTCAGTACAACATCACCTAAACCTGCAATTCTTTGTTTTACATTTCCTGTTGCATCAACAACAGGGTGATCTATTATACTCTTCATATTCCATTCTTGGTTGTCTCCCATTTTTCAATTTTTAAAAATTCTTCCTTCATTGTTCTGCTTCATCTGACTTTCCTGACAATTTCTGGGTCATATTTTGCAAACATTTACTGAAGATAGAAAACATTAATAAAACATCTTTTGGACTCAATGGGTCTCCAGGTTTAAAATCAGTGTTTATATACATATTGGTATCAAATTATGTAACTCTATCTATGTACTTACCAACGCTAGGCTTCCTAGTCATGTCAATTGTAAGAAGACCAAAATGTTCGCCATTCCAGCATCTACTTTGTACTATAATATTCCTTAAAATTATCAAAACTTAAATCTGCATCAACAAACTCACGCTAAATGTGTCTTAAATTTACATCATTCTACGCAGAAATGTTTAAAAAATTAAGATTATCTATCACTAATTGTTTAAGTATTTTTGAATAAGTTGGAGGTAAATAAAAACAATCTATTCCTTTATGTCTCCCTCCAGTGACGTTTTATCTAACTACATCCTGATTTTCAAGAATGAAATCATCAGATACTACTAGTAAATCACTGTGACATTGATTCATTGGTAAAATTACTTCATTATTTGCAATGAAACTAGTAACCCTCTTATCATTTTTATCTATCAGTCTTTTACACATTTTTAAAAAATTTTGGTATTTCAGTTTATCTAAACTTTTAGGGTAAACATACAAGTGATTGATTTTATTGCAGTTCAACGATACTGGAGCTAGGATACACTGTCAATCATTAATTTAGTTTTTCCACAACCACTTGGTCCTATTACTGCACATCAGACAGAATTCACTAAAAGCTTGCCATGTTTATTTTATGATTTCTCCTCTGTAATTCCTCTTTTTAGTTCCCAAGCAATTTTCATTTAATTAATAATATTTTTAATGATATTAAATGAGTCAATCATTTCAATTGAGTGGTAAGTCATCTGCAAGAGAGAATGGACTCAACTGACCTAGTCAGGAAGTGGCCGTGATTGATATAGATATCAAACCATGCCTCCTGCTTCATTCCAACAAATTATCTCTGCCTCGCTTCTTCAGTACTAATCGCACAGTAGTTGATAATTCCATTCATAAATGGCACTAAGCCAGCCCCATTCAAAACATTATGGGAATATATTTCGTTTTTCATGTAATATATTGTTTTTTTAAATCTAGATTGACATATTGATTACAATACATCTCTTCTAAAACACGCAATAAAGTGAAGTAAATAATGCATTTGTATCTTAAGTAAATCGATGAAAATGTCTTAATTTGAATGAAGCTTATTACTCAAATACAAACTACATATACGATTTGTAAATGGTTTTGGTGGCTTGTATGGGTTGCTTTAGCTAATGGTTCAGCCAGCCATTACTAAACCACATGCTGACCCGAATTCTTCGATAACATCTGGCAGCTCTCATCTTGGAGAGTCAATAATCTACTAGCAGAAGAAGATGGGACAGCAGCAGTGTCACAGAAAAAAGTGACACATGGAAGCACCAGAAAAAACTTGGAGGATGAAAATAAGAAGTGAGCAAGAAACATCAAGGATAAAACCCTCTGGGTTTCTTCGATATGGAATGCAGTTTTGCTAAATTTGAGTGATAATGTTTTTCTATATAAATGGAGCCCTGCTTTAGAAGCTCAATAATGCAAACAATCCTCATTTGTTTAAAAAAATTTGTGAGCTACAAGTAAATGTTTTGTACAACATTACTGGATGCAAATATTTTGTTACTATATACGGGGAAAAATTTGTATGGAGCATGATAATGAATTTAAAATTATTTTGTCAAATAGATACCATAAATTAATTAGTGGTTCGGATTTTCAATATTTTGAAGCTGGACACATTAAATAGCGATCAATTACCTTATAGATCTTATAATTAAATTTTCCCCAAGACATTTAAGTCTCAACTGTACCTACAATAATGATGGAAGCAGAAGAAATGAATTAACATTTGCGCCAAGGCTGGAACTCGAACCCAGGTTTTCTTACCTACTAGGCAGAAATGCTAACCATTACACCACCGGAGCACCAAGGTCATGTCTCCTGTCCAAACTACGCAAGCTGAGTGCCCTCCCCAACACAAACTTCATTTCATATCTTCAGCTTATTTTCCCCCTAACATTGTCACTATCACCAGGGCTCTCCACTTGGAGTAGCACCCCAGCACTCGATGTAATGAGGAATCCTAAGATCACCTATTCTACAGGACTTCCCCTTATGTCCAACGCTGGGGTGCTATTCCAATGCTGGCGATCCTTGGCAGTACTGACAATATAAATGGAAAATAATCTGAAGATATGAACTGAAGTTTGTGTTAGGGAGTTGGGGAGTTTGTGCAGCAATGTTATCATTAGTGCTGTGGTGATGTAATGGTTAGCGTTTCTGGGACTAGGGTTCAAGACCCCTCTGCAGTACACATTTTAATTCATTTTTCTGCTTCCATCATTATTGTAGAGATACAACTGATTAAAGAAAATGAAAAATAACGACAATGAATTAAACGATTTGGAATTTAGTTAAATTTTTTAATTCATAAATACACAGTGCTAAGTCATGCATGCTAAATTATTTACATTGTATCGTTTTACTTTGGTGCTGTGTCCCACCAAATGGTTCACAAGAAGTAGAGACATTATTTTGCCACGCAGTATATCCAAAATGCCCACTTGCAGGTAATTTGGAGAATCAGTCTGAAGTTTCGTAAATTTAACGATCGCCAGCTTTTATGCAGACAGATTAAGAGGACTAACAAGAGAAACAACATCTTTCATATCATATAAACCTTCATGGTGGGAAACATGTACATGGAACAGTTCGCCATATTTCTTTGCTGATCGGATAGCTGCTATTAATCCTAACTCCAATAAAGAGATCCACCTCTCAGTGTTGCACTTCTTCAGTGACTGAACTGAATCATCTTGGTTGTGTAAGTAGTACTTGTTCAAATATTTGTAGAACTGAATATAAATATAGATAACTGTGACCAGTCAATTCTGAAATACTTTTTTTTTCATAGATTACTTTTTAAGTCTTTTCTGGCTCACCTTCAGATGGGGCATAGTTGCATATTTATGTTCTTGGGGTGAAGGTGGATATTGGTTCCATGACAAGAAGATAAGAAGCACGCAAATTTATCGCTGTGGGTGATAGTTAAATCGCTAGTTGTATCGAAAAACTAATTATCATTGTTGGAGTAAGTAAAGAAATTCGTTTTTCGACACAAATTGCCATACAACTGTGACTCAGGTGACTCATCCTTCCTTGTGTAGTATCTTCAGAGCCAGTACTGAATATTATGCTACAAAAATAAGTATGAAACTTCGGCATGCCCCATCTGAAGATCAGCCAGATAAGGCGTCAAAACTGGTGGGAGTTTTCTGCTTTTATAGTAAGTTAATACGCATTCATATGTGCTACACTGTCCATAACTGATAAGTTAACAATATTTTGGGGCTATGGGCTTTTCCAGTAGAACACATAAATAAAAAAGACCCAATACAAATTAATTATTTTGTCGGCTTGCACTGTGATCAGAGTAGAACGACTTCACTATCAGTAGTGTTAGCTTTCTGTAATAAGTATAGGGTGGCCATGATTAAACATTCACTACTGGAGGAAGTGTAGACGGAAAATTGCCACCATGTGGATACCCAACTTTATGGGAGTGATGTTCAGACTCTGCGCTGCAGGATTTGTGTTGTTAGTAGTGTTAGTAGCATGACTTGCCGTTAGGCACTGGTACTAGAACTGTGACGTGGGGTTGCAATGTAGGCAACAGTGTGCATTACAGTTGGAGACAGTCAACATTGGTCCGGAAGAGATTAGCAGACCTTTACTGGTAAAGCTGTTTTATCAAAAGAATAGCGATTGTGTTGCTGGTCTTCACGAGTATCAGAGCGTTAAAGCAGTACGGGCAATTCCTTTTTCGGCACAGCGATTCAAGAACACGATTTCAGCCAATTGTGCACAAATTGTTGATGAAGTCACTGTTGCCACGGCTGAGAATGCTGGAAGCAATGTGTAATTCTCAGGCAGTACACAAGCTGTGTCTCGACAAATGAACATCCCGAAGTGAACCGTTCGAAAAGTGTACCAGTACAGGAACCTTCGCTGTCGTTCCATCCTATCGTGGATGCAAAATTTAATCACGTTGAACAACTTTGTAACCTAGAATGTAAGCATGGTATGCAGCTAGCAAATGTTACCCTTCCATGTCGAAATTAAAATGTGTTTATTTCAATGGTTTATTCGTTATTCGTCTTCCACATGTCCCTACAAATGTTCCTACAAAGTTTCTTTGTCCTGCTGTCACTCGTTTTTGATGTGGGCGCTGTCATGAAGCGAAAGTTTAATTATAACCACCCTGTACATTAATATCTATGAGCCTAATCTATTCAGTCCCACCATTTGACTCGTTCCAAACACGAAAATCTCAAGAATTAGCCTTGAAGTCATAAACGGTAGCGTTAGTAGCATTTAATTTCTATTTATAGCAAAGAGTGGAAACATCAGCCTTTGGTGACTGCGCAGCAGCCTGAAAATCTTTGCCCGCACTCGTTGGCTCTCCTGCAGACAGGCGACCGCAGCGCCGCACGGCAGCCATCACGCCGGACCTGATCCGCGGCGCGCGGCCGGCCCACCGCAGCCTGCCGGCGCGCAGCCGCAGCAGCGCCGCCGCCCCCGCCGCCCTCACAGCCTGCGGCCCCGAGCGCTCCTGGACGCTGCAGCGCCCGGACGGCGCCTCCGACCCCTGTGTAGTCGACAGCGACCCCGCTGGAGACACTGCGCCGGCAGCCGCCTGCGCTCGCCCCCCTGCGGGCCCGCCACATGCTACCATTGCTCTCTGCAGAGACACAGGTACTCTCTCTATAGGTGTCGTGCCCCACGCTTGTGCGACTTCCAGATACTTTTTAGAAACGTGTTAAAATTAATCACACTAATATGTAATCACAGCACAGAACTACTCCAGCCATACATAGTCACAGCCTACTCCTGTTTGACCGTGGGTGCTGTTTTCTAAAAAAAAGATTAGTTATCTTTGGGCTTAACAATGGAGCTCATCTTTCCATCTGAAAACAACTGTACACCCAGGTTATGGAATATCTCAGTAGAATGAGACTTTCACTGCATATATTTACCATTAGACACTTCATTAACTTCATTGAAGTTCAGAGTATTCCAAGTTTAATGATAATTTTAGAAATAGTTTTTTATGACTAATCCTTACTGAGAAAATCTGTTTGTGGCATAAGCAGTTTTTTAATAAGTTTGGTAAACTGTTCAATAGCATTCACATATTTTTCAAGATAAAATCCAATAGGAGGGGATGAATTCTACCAGCTAAATATGGTCAACATCTTAGTTTAAAGACAGAAAAAAGAACTCTTTAGATTACAAGTATTACATTGAGAATTCGCTCTTGATTATCATATGATCCTTCTACAATGACGTTAATACTGGCTGATCACTTTTAACTATTTGACAAAAATTGTTGCTCATTCAAGTACAACTAAAACCTAAAGGATTTCTGTCATGTTTAAATAACTGACTACTAACTCCAGTCTTTAGAATAACGTTACTTACATTTTTGTCCAGCAGACAAAAACAAGTATTATCTACTCATAGTTACAAGACCTGCATCAAAGACGCTAATCAGTTAATTGTATTCATGGGAATGTCATAATTTCTTAATAACTTTGGATATTGTATCACAGACATAGTCCCTTTGACTGTTGAGAGATATCACTAACCCCCCCCCCCCCCCCCCCCCAAAGGCGTCCGACAGCCGACCAGTTCCAGTAATTCTACCAGGAAGGAGGTATACGGCTCGTGTTGTTTGTAGTTCAATCATGGCTAGACGGTCAGCACCACGGTTCGATAGCGTCCGCATTGTTAGTTTGTGCCACGAAGGGCTCTCAACAAGGAAAGTGTCCAGGCATCTGCAGTAGTAGCCCAAGGGCTACAACTGCAGTGGATGACCGCTACCTAGGGATTACAGCTCGGAGGAACCCTGGCAGCAACGCCACCATGTTGAATAATCCTCTTCGTGCAGCCACAGGACGTCATGTTACGACTCAAACTGTGCGCAGTAGGCTGCATGGTGCGCAACTTCACTCCCGACGTCCATGGCGAGGTCCACCTTTGCAACCACGACACCATGCAGCGCGGTACAGATGGGCCCAACAATACGCCGAATGGACCGCTCAGGATTGGCATCACGTTCTCTTCACCGTTGAGTGTCGCATATGCCCTCAACCAGACAATCGTCGGAGACGTGTTTGGAGGCAACTCGGTCAGGCTGAACGCCTTAGACACACTGTCTAGCGAGTGCAGCAAGGTGGAGGTTCCCTGCTGTTTTGGGGTGCCATTATGTGGGGCCGACGTACGCCACTGGTGGTCATGGAAGGCGCCATAACGGCTGTACGTTACGTGAATGCCATCCTCCGACCGATAGTGCAACCACATCAGCAGTATATTGGCGAGGCATTCGTCTTCATGGACGACAATTCGCGTCCTCATCGTTCACATCTTGTGAATGACTTCCTTCAGGATAAAACATCGCTCGACTAGAATGGCCAGCATGTTCTCCAGACTTGAACCCTATCGAACATGCCTCCGATAGATTGAAAAGGGCTGTTTATGTATGACGTGACCCACCAACTACTTTGAGGGATCTACACCGAAAGCCGGCCGAAGTGGCCGTGCGGTTAAAGGCGCTGCAGCCTGGAACCGCAAGACCGCTACGGTCGCAGGTTCGAATCCTGCCTCGGGCATGGATGTTTGTGATGTCCTTAGGTTAGTTAGGTTTAACTAGTTCTAAGTTCTAGGGGACTAATGACCTCAGCAGTTGAGTCCCATAGTGCTCAGAGCCATCTACACCGAAACGCCGTTGAGGAGTGGGACAATCTGGACCAACAGTGCCTTGATGAACTTGTGGGTAGTATGCCATGGCGAATACAGGCATGCATCAATGCAAGAGGACGTGCTGCTGGGTATTAGAGGTACTGGTGTGTACAGCAACCTGGACCACTGAAGGTCTCACTGTATGGTGGTACAACATGCACTGCGTGGTTTTCATGAGCAGTAAAAATGGCGGCAATGATGTTTATGTTGATCCCTGTTCCAATTTTCTGTTCAGGTTCCGGAACTCTCGGAACCGAGGTGATGGAAAATAATTTTGATGTGTGCGTGATTTGAAACCTAATAGGTAGCTGCATAAGGTACATTCCACTGTGTGAGGGTTGTATGGGAGGCAGTGGGATCTGTCTTACAGCGTGCCACAGGGACAAGCAGGCATACTACAAAGGGACGACGCCCCATCCAGCGCTATAATGAGATGATACATGATGTTTTCTCTTTTGAGAATTAAGTAAATGGGACATGTTCTTGACTCATACACAGTGGTGTTTATTTGCTTGGAGAATAACAGCAAATCTGTATTTTTTTTCATGCTGGCTAGCTAATCTGGAAGGGTTGAGGGGTCTGACAACTTTGTACTTCGCTTCTTTTTCTTTTCCCACACAGCATGCTTTTCCTCTGGCTCGCTTTCCTGTTTCTGAATGGTTTAAATATGAACTGAATTACACATGTTCTGCCCCTCATTACGTACATTGCACAGTTTCAGGGAGAATGAGGTACCATTAAACTTAAAAAGCTGGCAGTCATTGTCCATTCCATATTCTTGAGGACAATGTACGTTATTAGCATAGTTTCTTTCACAAGCCGGTACTGACCATGTGAAGCATAATTTATCTTCAAGATTCTTGACATTGATACATGCTTGTTTAGCTGCCATATCATTTGCAAGTTTTATATAGGTGGACCCCCATTTAATGGGTGAAATACATGGGTGTGGACATCCAAGTAACATATATGGCTGACTGCCTTACCAGCCCCTATTCCCTGCATTTCAGAAAAACGGCCTAGTACGACAGTCAAGACGGAATCATGGAACTACCACTGATTGAGTCGCCCCACGTTATCACGCTAGTTTCGCCCACACCAACATCTTGTTTGGATGGGGCATACGTTAGTTCACAGCATAGTATAGCACGGATCTCTTAAGATGTTAGCGAGCACGCTTTCCAGAATGGGTATACACATATTCAGGAAAAGGTTAAGGTCTATGTACCACACAGCAGAATTATCTATGTGGGCATACGAGATCAGCTCCCTAAATATTCCTGCAAACACTGAGTGGCATAATTCTGGCATGAGACTGACATGGTCCAGCCCAAATACAATAGGTTGGTCAAAGGAGCTTCTACTAGCCAGCTAATGACTATTAGTAGGCAGAGTTGCAGGTAGAGAGTGGCGCCATGAGGACCCAGGCGAGGTGATGGCGCCGTAGACGGTACCAGTGATGCCACTACGGGCACCACACATGGTGACTCCGCAGTAGGCGGCCCCAGTCGTGTTGGCTGCAGCCACGGCGTCGTAGACGACCCTGTTCGCAGGGAGTGAGGCCATGAAGGCCCCACATGCAGGGACTGAAGATATGATGGTCCTGCAAGTTGTGGTGGTGTCAGGCGCCTTAACAAAGAGTTAGAAGGCAGGACTGTTCAGTGATGCCTTCAGAGGGGCCCTCAGGTATTCTGCAAGGAAAAAATACAAGGACAATGATGTCTAACCATGTCAGGAACGGAAAAAACATATGATAGTAATGATTTGTGGTACTTTCTCATACATTGATCTGCATCATATATTATTCTCGTCTGCCAGGACGCATTCCTTATCAGCTTTTCAAGATCATCATAATTGTCATCATCAACATCATTACAATTATTTTTATAATTATTATTATTGAGCACACCTAGAAACGACAAAACATATCGTAAGCACTGCATGTAAGTATGACATAAAAAGTTGTTACAGAAGAAGAAGAAGAAGACGCATTGCCCATGTATCTGTTCATCTATGCTGTGAGGTGATGAGTGAGAGTGGAGTCATGGGCTAAGATAGCTCGACCCATTGTCTTCCAACAACTTCACTGTTATCGATAGCATCTAGAAACAAGATGAACAAGAATAATATTCGATAAGTAATTCATGCAAACGTGAATAACTGTAAAATAAGAATGAATTACTAATCTCAATACGAATTAGTTCATCGATTATTGGCGTCCATTCCTGCGAGGCAATGAATGAAAGAGGCATCATGACCTCGAATGGATCGTCTTTCTGAGTATAGATTTCTTCTAGCAAGAAGGAGGATTTGTAAGCAATGCGTGTAGATGATGCCAGGAGAAGAAGAAATATCTAACACAACATACATATTTGCTCGTTCACATTCTAAGTCGAGCCCTCGGAACTTAGGGCCAAAAACGGTTATCAACACTACATTTGTAACGAAAACTCGCAAGAAAGATTACACTCACCGTGTTGTGGAACCACAGGACTGGCTGCACCGTAAACATCACCTTGTGAGGCGAGCAAACGTACAAGAGAGACGACCTCGATCTGGGCTGCACTTGCCCCAGTAACATGTTTTCACGGTCTTTTTTTGTTTTTATTTTATTTACACGTCAATTTTCGTAGGACCAAATTGAGGAGCAAATCTCCAAGGTTATGGGACGTGTCAGTAAACGAAATTACAACATAAAAGTAATAACAGATAAAAACAAAATGTTTATGAACCTGAAAAATGTCAGTCCATAAGTTTAAGTAAATGCAATCAACAACTCAACAAGAATCAGTTTAATTTCTCGAGGAACTCCTCGGCATTGTAGAAGGTGTGACCCATCAGCAATATCTTTAGTTTCGATTTGAAAGCGCGTGGATTACTTCTAAGATTTTTGAATTCGAGTGGTAGCTTATTGAAAATGGATACAGCAGTATACTGCACACCTCTCTGCATAAGAGTTAAGGAAGTCCGATCCAAATGCAGGTTTGATTTATGCCGAGTATTAATTGGGGGAAAGCTGCTTTTAAATAAGAAAAGTCAGTAAGGGATGTATATATATATTGAGAGACCAATGTCAGAATACCCAGATTCGTGAACAGGGGTTAACAAGAGGTTTGTGAACTTACACCACTTATTGCCTGACCCGCCCATTTCTGAGCCAAAAATATCCTTTTAGAATTGGAAGAGTAACCCCAAAATATGATACCATACGACATAAGCGAAAGAAAATAAGCAAAGTAGACTGAATTTCGTCTCAAACGATCACTCACTTCAGATACCATTCGAATAGTAAAAATGGCAGCATTAAGTCTTTGAACAAGATCCTGAATGTGGGCTTTCCACGACAGTTTACTATCCATCTAAACACCTAAAAATTTGAACTGTTCAGTGTCACTAATCATATGCTCATTCTGTGAAATTAAAACGTCAGGTTTTCTTGAATAGTGTGTTAGAAACTGTAAAAACTCAGTCTTTGCTGTGATTCAGCATTAGTTTATTTTATACAAGCCATGAACTTAGGTCATGAACTGCACTATTTGAAACTGAGCCAATGTTGCACACGACATACTTTACTACCAACCTACTGTCATCAGTAAACACAAATATTTTAGAGTTACTTGTAATACTAGAGGGCATATCATTTATATAAATAAGGAACAGGAGTGGCCCCAACACTGATCCCTGAGGCACTCCCATCTGACTGTACCTCACTCAGACCCCACATCACACTCATTCTCATCATTGTGAATAATGACCTTTTGCTGCCTGTTGCTAAAGTAAGAGGTGAACCAATTGTAAGTGACTCCCCACATTCTGTAATGGTCCAACTTCTGGAGCAATGTTTTGTGATCAACACGATCAAACGCCTTAGTTAAATCAAAAAATGTGCCTAGCGTTCGAAACCTTTTGTTGAACCCATTCAGTACCTCACAGAGAATAGGGAATATAGCATTTTCAGTAGTTAAACGACTTCTAAAGGCGAACTGTACATTTGCTAGCAAATCGTGTGATATAAAGTGATCAATTATCCTTACATACACAGCCTTTTCAATAACTTTAGCAAACACAGATGGCATAGAAATAGGTCTAAAGTTATCTACATTATCCCTTTCTCCCTTTTTATAAAGCTTCTTTACAACTAAGTATTTTAATCGTTTAGGAAACTGACCATTCCTAAAGGAAAAATTACAAATATGTTTAAATATGGAGCTAACAGGTGCAGCACAGTACTTTAATATTCTTCTAGGCACTCTATCATAACCACTAGAGGTCTTAGTCTTCAGTGATTTAATTATTGATTCAATCTCCCCTTGTCTGTATCACAGAGGAATATTTCAAACATCAATCTGAGAAAGGCATTTGCCAACAAGTTTTTATGATTCCCTGTAGAAACTAAATTTTTATTTAATTTACCAGCAATGCTCAGAAAATGTTTGTTAAATACTGTGCATATATCTGATTTATCAGTAACAGAAATATTTTTCTGCGAACTGACTTTATATAGTCAACCTTGTGCTGCTGACCGGGCACTTCCTTCACACCTGTCCATATGGTTTTAATTGTGTCTTGTGAATTAGCTATTCTATTTACATATCACATACTCTTTGTCTTCCTAATAACATTCTTAAGCACCTTACAATACTGTTTATAATGGGATACTGTAGTTTGACTGTGACTACTTCTAACATTTTGATATAATTCCCACTTTGTTCTACATGATATCATTATCCCACTAGTCAGCCACCTGGGCTGCCTATTACTGCTAGTACCCCATTTAGAACGTTCTAAGCAACTCTCAAAGAGCATGAGAAATGTATTAAGGAAAACATTTATCATCTATGTTATTGGCACTATAAATATCCTGCCACTCTTGTTCCTTGACATGGTTTTAAAAACTCTTTATTGCTATTGGATTAACTTTCCTACATAGTTTGCAATTATATGTGACATTTGTTTAAGTGCAAAAGCCTTTTAGTGTCAAAATCTGTGCATCATGATCTGAAAGGCCGTTCATTCTTTTACTAACAGGATGCCCATCTAGTAATGAAGAATGAATAAAAGTATTGTCTCTGGCTGTGCTTTTGTTCCCCTGCACCCTAGTTGGAAAAAACACAATCTGCATCAGATCATATGAATTTAGATATACCAACATCCTTTCTGGTACTTCCTACAAAGTAAATCGAGAACCCTCCTCCAGCTTGAGCAGAAATGCTCTGAAGTCAGAGTTAAGGGATCTATAAACAACAACAATTAGAAGTTTAGTTGCACTAAATTCAACTGCCCCTGCACAACATTCAAATATCTGTTCAGTGCAGTGCCATGATACGTCTATGGACTCAAATGGAATACTGTTTTTTACGTATGTAGCCACTCCCCCACCCCACAAGAAACTCCTTGAAAAACAGCCAGCAAATCTGTATCCTGGTAAAGGAAGCCTCTGAACTGTCAAATTATTTAAGTGGTGCTCTGACATACCAATAATTTTAGAGTCAACATCTATAAGCAGTTCACTAACTTTATCTCTAATACCTTTTATATTTTGATGAAATATGCTTATTCCTTCTCTACTTGGAAACATGACGTCCTCTGAAGGTGAGCCCTTAGTTAGAGGGTCTTTCTTTAAGCAGGTATATCTATCATCTGACTTCAATCTAAAAAAGGTGCAGCTCTAACACCAACTAATACAGGAATTTTTCCCTGAGTGATCCCACCACTACCCACTACACTGTCACCTATAAGCTTTGCCAGCCTCCCTTCACATACCTACTGAGGTGCAGGCCATGAATAGTGAAACCCGATCTACTGATAGACCCAACTGGCACCACTGAAATGTGACCCATGCCCTCTGCCATCAGCGCTCTCCCCAGCCCCATGTTAATGCGCCTAACAGCCGCCTTAAGATGAGGCCTATCATGATGCTGAAACAGTTGCGCATTAATGCCACCAGTTTGAGTAGCTATCTGTACCAGGTCACCACTTACATCATACTCTCGGTCCCTATCAAGACTGTTCCCGGCTCCACCCATTATCACTAACTGATCCTCCTTTGTAAAATTCCTTTGTAACTCCCATATTCTGTCAGTCGCCTGAGCCAACCCGGCACTAGGCTTCACAATGTTGGTGACCTGGTACTCACTCCCCAACAGTTCCTGCAACTGCTGGCCCACACCCCTACCGTATGAACTATCTAGCAGCAGAACCTTCTTCTTTCTGTTAGACTTTGCAATTGACCTAGGCCTCCTAACTGCTGAGGATTGCTGCGTGTTCCCTACATCTACAGCTGCAAGAGGCTCCTCTCCATTCAGCTCTGACAGTTGGTCAAATCTATTGCATATACGCAAAGTTTAACTGTCTGAATAACTCCTCCTCCTAGCTGCCTTCTTGTCAACTGCCAGTTCCCCATTCCCCACCACCCTTCACCCTTCTCAATCTGTCTAGTTCCTCCTCTCCGCGTTGTAACTGCACCTGAACAGCACAAATCTTACGCTGCTGCTCCTCTATCAACTTATTTCTACTACAGATTCTTCATTCTCAGGAGAGGATCTCGCTGTAATGCCCACAGGCTTCCCCACTGCATTCCACCAAAGAAAATACTTTAAACAAATCTCATACCGTAACCCACTACTCACAAACCTTTTGGATGACTGGTCACTTGGCCTGACAACATAAACATTACGAAAATCAAACAATAAACTAATCAGGAAACCAGCTCACCTACACACATAACTATATTTCCCGATATATGTAATCCCCAGTACCAAAAGAATAATGCTGACAAACATTTCCATGCCTGTACCGGAAACCTCAGTACACCTGTGTACGTAAATCATATTTTCCAAAACATGCGCTCCCTTGTAACAGAAAAATACTGAAAAAATATTTTCATTCTGACACTGGAAACTGAAACACACTAATAGACATAAGCTATGTTTCCTGATACATGTATACCCTATTAACAGCAAAGTCTTGAAAGGTATATTCGAACGTTATATGGTGGCAGTCGGCTGCTGCGTAGACTAACGGGACCTTGGACGGCCCGAGGGGAGAGGAATGGAGCGGGGGAAAAACCTCCGCCTCCCTCTCCCTGGACTGGCAGCCTACGTCCTTGTTCTGTGCCCTTGCCAAAGCAGAACTAAAGTAACACTCATATGGGATCACCAGTCCCTTCAGGTGTTGTGAAGATCGTTCTCGAACGCAACCGTGGACGGTGTGTAGTCTCACTGCTGATCACAAACTAAGGAAAGAAAAGCAGAGTACACAAAATATTCAGTAACAGCTACATATGAATTGTCTGCTGAGGTTGGTAGCGTCGTAAATGTGTAGTTCGGGCACGACCTCTGCCAGTCTCCTTAGGAACCATAGACCAAAACACCATCTACCATAAACTGCCGCTATAAACTGCCCTTCCCCGACATGCCACACAATAACAACAAATCATGCCTCAAAACAAGCGTTTTCGAGAGTACATTCATTTTACATTCAGCTGGAAAACAGAAAAATTGATACCACTTAGAAATAAGCGAAAACATGTGAAATACAAATAAACAGCAGGTGTTAACTTAGCTTTCAAAAATGGTTCAAATGGCTCTGAGCACTATGGGACTCAACTGCTGAGGTCATTAGTCCCCTAGAACTTAGAACTAGTTAAACCTAACTAACCTAAGGACATCACAAACATCCATGCCCGAGGCAGGATTCGAACCTGCGACCGTAGCGGTCTTGCGGTTCCAGACTGCAGCGCCTTTAACCGCACGGCCACTTCGGCCGGCCTACTTAGCTTTAAAACAGATTAATCCTACTGTTGTGACTGATGGCGAAATCATCAACCACTCTTTGCAAGTCAATGGTCTTTGTCACAGTCCTTTCTATTGTAAGAAGAGACAAATAAATTAGGCTTTCAACAGACCTTAAATTCCTCACATAACATTTTACACATCGCATACACGAAAATGTTCTTTCACATGATGCAGAGGAAGCAGGGATGGTCCATGCTGTTTGACTTAATTTGTACAAATCATCTAATGCAATTTTATATTGCTTTAAAAACTTGAGCAATGCATGTAAATTGTCAGTCTTCAATCTGGTTTGATGTTCATTTCCAACGATAAGATTTTATAATATCTTAATTTGTAACATTTGTTTATCCATGAAATATTCAGTAATTATTTTAGACAACCGATTCCTTAAATTAATCCAGAGTGTGAAATAAAACACCTCTCAAATTCCGTGTCTACTATATGTAAAACTTTATCAGATACTAACGATTAGAAATCAGTTGGCTGTACAGGTCCCAGGCTGTCATCATTCGGAAAATGATAAACATAATACTCTAGACGCTGTAGCAATTTTCGAATTCTACCAAGAGAAGATGAATCCGTGGGAATTTCAGCACCTATTTTTTTGCCACAGCTGCACTTTCTTTCCATACATAAGTTAAACCTGAGCTCTGACTCACACATTTGACTGAACTGATTGCTTGTAGCTTCTACCAAGTTGATTGCAGTAACACTATCACAGTCTCTGACCTGAAGGAAATCAGGTAGTGACTTGCACTTTTCTAGCAAGCATGTGAAAAGGCAAAAATTGAAAAAAGGAAAAAATTAACTTTGCACTGAATCCTGGTGCTCCTGCAGCTTGTTCTGAAGTTTTAGCCTGATTGTATACTAGAAGTACAAAGATAGCTTCGTGTCACTTAACCTTTTTAATTCCACCTTTCCAGTCTTCATTTTATTTTTTTATCAGTAAACATTTGATGCACTGCCGACTCCCTCATAAAAAGGTAGAGTCCCTGCAGTGTCATAAGACAATCTGTAGCCAACTCGGTTCCCCTGCATGTTATTACTATGACGAGATTAAGTTTATGGTTCTTACAGTGTGTGCAGATGGCTTGTGGGACTTCCCCTCTTCGAAGAGCAAAAACACCTGCGCAAGAATCACTCATAACTGCAGCACCATCATGTGTTTGCACAATACAGATAATTTAAATTAATTTTACAGTTTGCTAGATTTTTAATGCAAATTACCAGAGAAGAATTTTTTCGTAGTTTAAAGCCTAGAGATCTTTCGTATATGTTACCATATAAATAGTACCGAGTGACAGTTCATAGTTGCATAGTTTTTCTACAATCTTTTGACTCGTCGACCATTAGCGCACAATGCGATACTTTTCTCGCCTTGTCTGAGGTATGTTGTAGCACAATTTTGGTCATTGTGCTAAGAATTTCGTTTTGTGTATCATGATTTGTGTATATTTTTCTTTTAGATTCGAGTTTCTTTCCTGAAACTCGAGTTACAGCACTCATTATTGTGCAATAAACATTGAACGAGTGAGGGTGCCTTAGGATTCCACACAAATTTGACAAACAAATCACCATCCCATCAAACTTACCCAGTATGCACTTAATTCTCACAATTGTACCATTGCACTGAACAATTAACTAAAATAGAATTAACTAAGATCCAATTGAAAGCAGAAATTGCCATAACCAGCCACATTTATTACATCATACTTTGCGCTATACATTTCGAAGGATTAAATCTGCATCATCCTTGGCCTTACACTATCTGATCAGACCCATCCAGACATGTATTAATGGACATTAATATGCTGTGTGTCCACCTTTCGTCTTCATTGCGGCTGAAATCTGCTGGAGACACTTTCAATCAGGCTTCGGAATGCCTGTGGAGAAATGGCAGCCCATTCTTCTCAAGAGTGAAACCAGAAATGTTGGATACGGGGATCTGGAGTGAAGTCGATCTTCCTGCTCATCTCTGATGTGTTATATTGGGTTCACGCCATGAATCTGGCCAATCCATTTGAGGAGTGTTATTGTCGACAAGCCATTGCCTCACAACAACGGCCTTGCCGCAGTGGATACACCAGTTCACGTGAGATCACCGAAGCTGTCGTGCGTGGCCGGCACTTGGATGGGTGACCATCCAGCCGCCATGCGCTGTTGCCATTTTTTGGGGTGCACTCAGCCTCGTGATGCCAATTGAGGAGCTACTCGACCGAATAGTAGCGGCTCCGGTCAAAGAAAACCATCATAACGACCGGGAGAGCGGTGTGCTGACCACACGCCCCTGCTATCTGCACCCTCAACTGAGGATGATACGGCGGTCGGATGGTCCCGATAGGCCACTTGTGGCCTGAAGACGGAATGCTAGTGCATTGCCTCACAATTGCTGCTTTATGACAGGGCGTAGTGTCACGCTGACACAGTCAGTCATCGCCTTTGAACTGTTCCTCTACTGTATGCAGTACACGTTCCTGCTAAATGTATTCGTAACCATTCGCATTTAGCTTCCTCTTAAGCACAGTATGGAGGCCACGTCCTAACTACTGGAAACACACCCCTTATCGTAACACCTTCCCCTCCATACCTCACTGCCGGGCTACAAGTGCTAACTTCTCCAGGGATTCGTCAAAGTGACAGGGTATAGCGTGATGTGGTGTTATCCAGTCCACTCGTTTCCAGTCATCCACTGACCAGTAGAGTCGCTCTTTACATCATCGCGAGCGCCACTTACCACTGGCTACAAGTATACGTGGGTTACGGGGGGGGGGGGGGGGGGGGGTCACTCAACAATCGCACTCAACTCTTTTTAACTCCCTATACACGGTCATAGTCGTGACTGGACTGCTGGTAAGACACCGGAACTCACGATTGATTCATTCCGCTGATTTTACGCAACGTTGTTACAGCCACCCTCCAGAATGCTCGACAGTCCCTGCTCATCACTACACCAGGTCTACCGAGTTTGCTGCGGTTCTCGCTTCGCGTTTCCACCTTACAATCGTATCATCAGTAGTCGACTTGGGCAGCTTTAGGATGGTTGAGCTGTCGCTGATCAATTTGTTATTCTGGTGGCATCCAATGACTATTCCGGCCGGAGTAGTCGAGCGGTTCTAGGCGCTACTGTCTGGAACCACGCGACCGCTACGGTCGCAGGTTCGAATCCTGCCTCGGGGATGGATGTGTGTGATGTCCTTAGGTTTAAGTACACTACTGGCCATTAAAATTATTATACGACGAAGATGACGTGCCACAGACGTGAAATTTAACCGACAGGAAGAAGATGCTGTGATATGCAAATGATTAGCTTTTCAGAGCATTCACACGAGGTTGGCGCCGGTGGCGATACCTACAACGTGCTGACATGACGAAAGTTTCCAACCGATTTCTCATACACGAACAGCAGCTGACCGGCGTTGCCTGGTGAAACGTTGTTGTGATGCCTTGTGTAACGAGGAGAAATGCGTACCATCACTTTTTCGACTTTGATAAAGATCGGATTGTAGCCTATCGCGATTGCGGTTTATCGTATCGCGACATTGCTGCTCGCGTTGGTCGAGATCCAATGACTGTTAGCAGAATATAGAATCGGTGGGTTCAGGAGGGTAATACAGAACGCTGTGCTGGATCCCAACGGCCTCGTATCACTAGCAGTCGAAACGACAGGCATCTAACCCGCATGGCTGTAACGGATCGCGCACCCACATTGGAAGCGTGTATTCGTCATCGCCATATTGGCGTATCACCCGGCGTGATGGTATGGGGTGCCATTGGTTACACGTCTCGGTCACCTCTTGTTCGCATTGATGGCGCTTTGATCGGTGAACGTTACATTTCAGATGTGTTACGACCTGTGGCTCTACCCTTCATTCGATCCCTGCGAAACCCTACATTTCAGCAGGATAATGCACGACCGCATGTTGCAGGTCCTGTACGGGCCTTTCTGGATACAGAAAATGTTCGACTGCTGCCATGGCCACCACATTCTCCAGATCTCTCACCAACTGAAAACGTCTGGCCAATGGTGGCCGAGCAACTGGCCTGTCACAATACGCAGTCACTACTCTTGATGAACTGTGGCATCGTTTTGAAGCTGAAATGGGCAGCTGTACCTGTACACGCCATCCAAGCTCTGTTTGACTCAATGCCCAGGCGTATCAAGGCCGTTATTACGGCCAGAGGTGGTTGTTCTGGGTACTGATTTCTCAGGCGCTATGCACCCAAATTGCGTGAATATGCAATCACATATCAGTTCTAGTGTAGTATATTTGTCCAATGAATACCCGTTTATCATCTGCATTTCTTCTTGGTGTAGGAATTTTAATGGCCAGCAGTGTAGTTTTAAGTTCTAGGGGACTGATGACCTCAGAAGTTAAGTCCCATAGTGCACAGAGCCATTTGAACCATTGGACTATTCCACTTTTGAAGTGACTGAGCCCCACTTACCGAACCGCCACACTGTTACTGCTTCTCTGCTTCAACACATCACTCCTCGCCTACTTTTGTGATACTGGCAGGTCCGCCTCAGGTGACATCTAGCGGTCAGTTCCGCGGTATCTAGGGGTGTGAGCACACTGTGCGTCAGGCCGCGTATGTGCGCGGACTGCCCTGTAGTTGAGCTGTGGCCCTCAGAGGGAGCAGACGCCGACTGAGAGGGAGGGTCATTCTGTGCAGAGGACGCGGCGCCCCGCCCCGTCGGTGTGGGGGAGGCGGCGCCTCCGCGGCGGTTGGGGGCTCGCCAGCGCCCGCCTCCCGGGGCCGACACCCCTCCGCCTCCGTCGCCGCCTCCGCCGCCGCCGCAGCCACTGGCCGCAGGACTCCGCCGCGAGCGCACGTGAGTCGCAAGCGCGCGCGCGCGCGCTCGCACACACACACACACACACACACACACACACACACACACATACATACCGTTCCCTATTGCCTTTCTGGAAGCAGTGACCGTGCGCGAAGCTGATGCCGACACCGTAGACGGAACGACTGACAACAACAATATCCCATTATAAATCACAGCGCGCTGTGACAGTGTTGTAGCTTTACTGATGTTCGACATACACTGAGCTGACAAAAGTCATGGGATACCTCCTAATATGGAGTCGGACCTCCATTTGCCCAGCGTGGTTCAGCTACTCGACATGGCATGGACTCACCAAGTCATTGGAAGTCCCCTGCAGAAACGTTGAGCCATGCTGCCTTTGTAGCCGTCCATAATTGCGGAAGTGTTGCCGGTGTACGATTTTGTGCACTAACGGACCTCTCGATTATCTTTCATAAATGTTCGATGGGATTCATGTCGGGTGATCTGGGTGACCAAAGCATTTGCACGAATTATCCAGAATGTTCTTCAGACCAATCGCGAACAACTGTGGCCTGGTGAGATGGTGCAAAAATGGCTCAAATGGCTCTGAGCACTATGGGACTTAACTGCTGAGGTCATCAGTCTCCTAGAACTTAGAACTACTTAAACCTAACTAACCTAAGGACATCACACACTTCCATGCCCGAGGCAGGATTCGAACCTGCGACCGTAGCGGTTGCACGGTTCCAGACTGAGGCGCCTAGAACCGCTCGGCCACTGCGGCCGGCTGAGATGGTGCATTGTAATCCATAAAACTTTCCATCATTGTTTGGGAGCATGGTTTCCATGAATGGCTGTAAATGGCATCCAAGTAGCTGAACGTTCAGAGGACCCAGTCCATTTCATGTAAATACAAACCAGGCCACTATGGAGCCACCGCCAGCTTGCAAAGTGCGTTGTTGACAACTTGGATCCACGGCTTCGTAGGGTCTGCGCCACACTCGAACCCTATATCAGCTCTTACCAGCTGAAATCGGGACTTGTCTGACCAGGCCACGGTTTTCTAGGAGTCTAGGATCCAACCGATATGGTCACGAGCCCAGGAGAGGCGCTGCAGACGATGTCATGCTGTTAACATTGCAACTCGTCTCTTATCTTCTAGTGCCACTGTCCGTTAGCACCAAATATCGCCGCACTCTCCTAACGGATACGTTCGTCGTACGTTCCACATTGATTTCTGCGGTCATTTCACGAAGTGTGGATTGTAGCAAGGACTCCTCTATGCAAACGCCATTGCTCTCGGTCGATAGGTGAAGGTCGTAGGCCACTGCATTGTCCGTGGTAAGAGGTAATGCCTGATATGTAATAACGTCAGCACACTCTTGACAGCGTAGACCCTGGAATTTTGAATTCCCTAACGGTTTCCGAAACAGAATGCCCAAAGCATCTAGCTCCAAGAACCATTCCGAGTTAAAAGTCTGTTAATTCCCATTCCGCGCCCATAATCACGTCGAAAATCTTTACACATTAATCGCCTGACTGCAAATGACAGCTTCGCCAATGCCCTTTTAGACCTTGTGTACGCGGGTCTAAAACCATCTGTAGGCTATATGCACATCGCTATCCCATGACTTTTGTCACTTCAGTGTAGAAACACTTTTATTTTTTTAAAATGGGTTTCTCAGTCAGTTTCTTTATTATATAAACATCGTAGTAGCCTTTCACCGTACAAACTACGCTGCCAATATTGTGACTGTCTACGTTCCAGCACACATTTCACCCTCTCTATGGAGTCGACGAGTATTGTGTTGGTGCTTAAGTGCGTTGCGTTTTTCCATACGTTTAATAAACACGATAGAGACACATGACAGTGGCTTTAGTCATCAATAACATATTTTCCTTCACTATTTACAACGCTCTGCCAACGCTGAGGTGACTTTTAGGTTCCGTGACTGTAGAAATCACGTGGTTTTCAGGCGAAGGTCCCATCGGGCCACGTTCGGTGCGCATTTTCAACCGGAAAGGAAGTTCGACAGAGAGTGGAAAAGGGGAAAATCAGAGGGCTCAAGAGCAGGTGAATACTGTGGGTGCGAAATGACTTCCCAAAGCAACTCCTGTATAGTGTTTTGTGTCAACCAAGCAGAATGTGGGCAGGCGTGGAGTAGTATCACTTCACGCAGTCTTCCTGGACATTGTTCTTGGATTGCGTCTGCAGGACGTCTAACTTGTTGACAATAAATGTAAGCAGTGATGGTTACACCTAACAGAAGCAATTCGTAGTACAACAGTATTGCTGCTCCACCAGATGCATAACATTATCGATTGTCAACGCGTGTAGGTCTCTGTACGGGGAGTTGCTTTTTTGTTTGGGTTCAACCTTTTCTTTCTTTTTCCTTATGTTAGCACAAACACAATATTTCTCGTCGCCAATAATGACGTAGGATAAGGATGATCGGCGCTGTCCACGAGTCAATTGATGACGAGAAAGCAGAGATGCACATATGGCTATCCGCTGAATTTCGTGATTTGGCTTAGAGCATGAGGTACTCATACACCCGATTTTTGAACGTTTGCCATTGCACGCAAAAGTCGCACTCTGGTGGAATGATCACAGTTCATCACATCTGCCAGTTCTCGAGTACACTGTTGTGGATCATTGTGGATTAACGCGTTTAAACGATCTTCATCAAACCCTGAAGGTCTTCCTGAACGTGGAGAGTCACTAACGTCAGAACGAGCCTCTTTAAAACGAGAAAATCATTTTCTTGCCGTGTTCTGTGCAGTGGCATTATCCCCATACGAGGCGCAAATGTTTCCGGCTGCCTTCGCAGCTGTCGCCCCTCTACTGAACTCAAACAGAAGAAAGTGTCGGAATTTTCCGATTTCTCCACTTGGAACTTCATTTTCTACCGTCCACAACTCCAATCACTACTCCAAATGACAAAATTACTATACGTAAACTCAAGCAGAAACATTGAGCTACAAATAAAAACTGATAATCGATAAATAAACCCATAGCAACCTAAATACCAACGTGCTAAACAAAAACGCTACCAACCTATGCACCAGCCTAATACACTACTGACCATTAAAACTGCTACACCAATCAGAAATGCAGATGATAAACGGCTATTCATTGTACAAATATATTCTACTAGAACTGACATGAGATTACATTTTCACACAATTTGGGTGCATAGATCCTGAGAAATCAGTATTTAGAACAACCACCACTGGGCGTAATAACGGCCTTGATACGCCTGGACATTGAGTCAAACAGAGCTTGGATGGCGTGTACAGGTACAGCTGCCCATGCAGCTTCAACACGACACCACAGTCCATCAAAAGTAGTGACTGGCGAATTGTGACGAGCCAGTTGCTCGGCTACCATTGACCAGACGTTTACAATTGGTGAGAGATCTGGAGAATGTGCTGGCCAGGGCAGCAGTCGAACATTTTCTGTATCCAGAAAGGCCCGTACAGGACCTCCAACGTGCGGTCGTGCATTATCCTGCTGAAATGTAGGGTTTCGCAGGGATCGAATGAAGGGTAGAGCCATGGGTCGTAATACATCTGAAATGTAACGTCAACTGTTCAAAGTGCCGTCAATGCGAACAAGAGGTGACCGAGACGCGTAACCAATGGCACCCCATACCATCACGCCGGGTGATACGCCAGTATGGCGATGACGAATACACGCTTCCAATGTGCGCTCACCGCGATGACGCCAAACACCGATGCCACCATCATGGTGCTGTGAACAGAACCTGGATTCATCCGAAAAAATGACGTTTTGCCATTAGTGCACCCAGGTTCGTCGTTCAGTACACCATCGCAGGCGCTCCTGTCTGTGATGCAGCGTCAAGGGTAACCGCAGCCATGATCTCCGAGCTGATAGTCCATGCTGCTGCAAACGTCGTCGAATTGCTCGTGCAGATGGTTGTTGTCTTGCAAACGTCCCCATCTGTTGACTCAGGGATCGAGACGTGGCTGCACGATCCGCTACAGCTATGTGGATAAGATGCCTGTCATCTCGACTGCTAGTGATACAAGGCCGTTGGGATCCAGCACGGCGTTCCATATTACCCTCCTGAACTCACAGATTCCATATTCTGCTCACAGTCATTGGATCTCGATCAACGCGAGCAGAAATGTCGCGATACGATAAACCGCAATCGTGATAGGCTACAATCCGACCTCTATCAAAGTCGGAAACGTGATGGTACACATTTCTCCTCCTTACACGAGGCACCACAACAACATTTCACCAGGCAGCGCCGGTCAACTGCTGTTTGTGTGTGAGAAATCGGTTGGAAACTTTCCTCATGTCAGCACGTTGTAGGTGTCGCCACCGGCGCCAACCTTGTGTGAATGCTCTGAAAAGCTAATCATTTGCATATCACAGCATCTTCTTCCTGTCGGTTAAATTTCGCGTCTGTAGCACGTCGTCTTCGTGGATTTAGCAGTTTTAAGAGCCAGTAGTGTAATTCACTGACTTACACCATATATATCTCGAACCGCTTTTTTTCTGAGGAAAAATACCCTAAATGATTGGAAGGAGCTACCCCAATCATAATGCCATACGTCACAAACGAAAAAAATAAGCAAAGTTGATTAATTTTCGTGTTGGACTTTCACTTATTGCAGATATTGTTTTAATGTTAATTATAATAGCACTTTGAACAAGATCCTGGACGTGGGCTTCCAAACCTCCAGGCTGACATTACCTACGAATTGAACAAATAAAGAGATTCGAATCAGGCACTGAAAAGTTGATTTCAAATATAATTAACAACTGCATCTCAAAGTTACAGATACCCTAAATCTGGCATAAAGCTAAAGTGACAGCCTTATTGAAACGTGTGAAAGATCCGACAAATTATCGAATAGTCTCGCTTCTCTGTCATCTACACAAATGTTTATGAACTGCAAAATGGCTCTGAGCACTATGGGATTTAACATCTATGGTCATCAGTCCCCTAGAACTTAGAACTACTTAAACCTAACTAACCTAAGGACATCACACAACACCCAGTCATCACGAGGCAGATAAAATCCCTGACCCCGCCGGGAATCGAACCCGGGAACCCGGTATGAACTGCATATCGGGATGTGTAGACCAGACAATTATTAAACTACAGGCAGGATTTCGCCTGGGAAAAATCATGTTGTGACCAGATCCTCACCCTAACTTAGCATATAGAGAACCGATACGAGAGAGGGCCGATTACAGGCGTGGCATTCGTGGATCTATGCAGTTATTCCAAAGCTTACTACAAAACTGGGTTGTTTTTCATCCTGAACAACATGAAAATCAGGTGGAGAATCCAGAAAAACTATCTTCCTCAAGGCAGTGTCTTGGCACCGCTACTGTACAACATCTACACTAATGACTAACCTGTCGGAACAAATATAAGATCTTTCATTTATGCCGACGACACAGCAGTTGCAGCCCAAAGAAGAAGGAGGTAGAAATGAAGCTCACTGCTGGCTTCGAAGATCTGGCCGAATACTATGACGATACCCCCTGACGCCTAACCCATCCAAAACACGGGTCTGTGCATTTCACTTGAGAAATAGACAAGCTAGGGGAAAACTGGAAGTAACTTTGAGGGGAAAGTAACTGCTACATTGGAACATCCCTACACACCTCGCAGTAAAGCTCGACCTCACAATTACTTTCAAAGACCATTGTGAGAATACAAATTTCAAAGTCTGCCGAAATAATGTTATACACAAGCTCACTAACTGTACGTGGGGAGCCTAACCAAATGTTCCACGCAGGTCTGCTCCGATAAGCCACACTTATAACCCAAAACATTATGACCACTGCCAACTGCGAAGTTGGATGCCGCCTGATGGCGTTGCGGACACGTGACGCTGTGACAAAAGTATGTAAGCGGAGCAGACATGGACGGGGGATCACCCTAGTGAAGGTATGGGGAAACCATTGATATAAGTGACTTAGACAAAGGGTAGGTTATTATTACCCAGAGCCTCTGAAAGGGTATCTCGAAAACGGCAAAGCTGGTCAAAAGTTCACGTGCTGCTGTCGTGAGCATCCATGTAAAGAGGTAGAAGGACAGTGAAACTACCACGAGGCGCAAAATGGTTGGACTCCACGACTGTTCACAGAACGTGGGGTTCGGAGGCTTGTCTGCTTTGTAACGTACGATAGATGGTGATCTGTGGCATCTCTGCCGAAAGAGCACAATGCTCGTGCACACAAAACTGTTTCAGACCACACGAATTATCGTACATTGTTGAACATGGAGCTCCTCAGCAGACCACCCCTAAGTGTTACATGTTGACCCACCAAAATCGTCAGTTACGATTGAAATGGGAACGAGACCCACGGGATTCGATCGTCGATCAATGAACACATGTCGGCTCTTCGGGTGAATCACATTTTTGCTACACTACGTCGATGGTCCTCTCCACAAACGGTGGCTCGAAACGTTCAGTGCGTCACGGAACAGCATTAAGCTATGAGGGAGACATTCTCCTGCGCTTGCATGGGAGCTGTGGTAGTAATCGAAGACACTCTGACAGCTGCGAACCACCTGCATCCGTTCGTGCTTGATGTATTCCCTGTCGGCGATATCATCTTTCAGTGGTATATTTGTCCGTAACTCGGAGCCAGAACCGTGCTGCAGTGGTTTCAGGAGCATTATAGTGTTCTCACTTTGATGTCAAGGCGATCAGATTCGCCTGATGTAAATCCTACGGAACCCATCTGGGTCGCTATCGGGCGCCATCTTCGCTTACACAAATCAGCGGACCGCTATTTACGCGAATTGCATGACCTGTGCATAAATATCTAATGCCACATACCTCCACACACCTACCAGCAAACTGTTGGATCCCTGATACGTAGAATCAGTGGTGTATTTCTTTTGGAAGATGGATAAACAAGCTATTAAGCAGGTGGTCATAATGTTTTGGCTCATCAGTGTATGAGTCTCCACAGCAGAATCAACGCACCAAATACATTGATATCGCTCTTAACAAGACAGACCGTATTATAACTGGTTGCTTACGACCAATTCCAGTTCACAAAATCTACCTTATTACAGGCACACCACCAATGGGTATTAGACGAAGAACAGTGACAGAGGTTGAGAAGCAAAAGCTGGAGACTGATTCCAAGCATTCCAAGCTTCTTGTCCCAGGCTGAAGTCGAGAACATTTTTCTTCGAATGACTGAAACAATTAAATCATCGCCTTCAGCTCGCCAATAGGATTGTGGCGATACAAGGCAACTGAAACTAATGACCAAAACCTAAAGGAAGAGCCCGGTGCTGGTTTCCAGCTACCCTACCAGACATTGAAAAATTTGAGCAAGCCGCAAAGTATAGTGAGGTGGTGCAAATGCAAATAGAACTTGATGCCGTGGTACACGGTACTGGAGATGCAACCTGCGAATGTTGGGAACTCCAAGATGCTGAACACGTCTTGGTGTACCTGGAGTTGCCTGAAGCTTGCACCCTGGAGCACCTGATGTCAGAAAAGGTTCCAGCAATCAAGACTGCCGGAATCTGGGCCTCAAAATCAATACACATGTACAGAACCTTGTGCATTTATTGTACATACTTTTTCATTTGTAAATAGCTGTAGTGTCCTGGATACGAAGATGATCATAATAATAGCATTTAGGAATTTTGATTGTTCAGATCCATTAATCATATGCCCATTGTGTGTAACCAAAATGTCAGTTTCAGTTGAATTGCTTGTCAGAGACCGTAAAAACTGAGCCTTACTGTGATTCAGCATTAATTTATTTTCTACAAACGGTGAACTTATGTCATGAACTGCACTATTTGATACATAAACTGTGCACAATATGTACAGTCCATCTGAACTCTGTTGCTCGCGACACTTCGCTGCCAGTAGACAGAAAGCTAGCTTCCCCACTGACGTTCCTATTTTCCTTAGGTGAGTCTTTTGTTTTGCCGTCTCCTGTTTCAGTCGTGGATTATAATGCTGACTCTTTGTTCGACTAAATTTTGAGTCTCCTCGTCCATCAAAGCATCTCTCCTCCGGCAGATGCCACACACTTTTTGGAGTCTAAAGCCATAACAGTGACGGTTGTCACAACAAACAACAGCAGATTGATCGCGTGGTACCGTGACAGAGTTTTTGGCTAGAAGCGCCGAGTTGTCGGGCTTGATTCCGAGTGACCAACACAGATGTTTCTATGATGGATCGCTCTGTGAAGAGGTCCACTCAATCTTGTGAGGCCGCCTGAAAAGCTGCTTGAATAGAAAAGAGAACTAAACTGACGCTCCGGTCGCAGAAGTAGATTTTGTAACATTAAGTGTATGTAGGCGAATGACCTGGCCGCCTGGCGGTGGCATGAGGGGAGAGGAGGTGGAACTGTTGTATGGCTGAGCGCCAGTGGGTCAAGGACTCGGCGCACCGTTCCATCACAACCTGGGCGCCTGATACCGGCGAGTCCACGTATAAAGACGAGCAATGTCGCCGGAAATGAGAAAATACCAAAACTGGGAATTTGGGTGGGTGTTTTTCGCATGACTTTTGTGCAGAAAATGCACCACAAATAACGGAATGTCAGAAAAGCTGAAAGACAGCTTCTTACAGCTCTTTGAGAATCAGTAATAAATTATAGTCAAGCATTGAAGGAAACCTGAGTAGACTTGCGACCTCAGAAAAATGAGGTGCATCCAGTGGCCAACAATATTTTCAATATCTTTGAAACTACAGAAATTAATATACTCATCAAAAAAAAAGTTTTGCATCGCCTCGGTTCCGAGAGTTCCGGAACCTGTACAGAAAATTGGACTAGAGATCAACATAATCATTTTCGCCATTTTTATTGCTCATGAAAACCATGCATTGCATGTTGTACCACAATACAGCGAGACCTTCACAGGTGGTGGTCCACATTGTTGTACACACCGATACCTCTAATACCCAGTAGCACGTCCTCAGCATTGATGCACGCCTGTATTCGTCGTGGCATACTATCCACAAGTTCATCAAGGCACTGTCGGTCCAGATTGTCCCAATCCTCAACGGCGATTCGGAGATTCGTTGGTGGGTCACGTCGTCCATAAACAGTCCTTTTCAATCTATCCCAGACATGTTCGATAGGCTCATGTCTGAAGAAAGTGCTGGCCACTCTAGTCGAGCGACGTCGTTATCCTGAAGGAAGTCATTCACAATATATGAACGATGGAGGGGCGAAATGTCGTCCATGAAGACGAATACCTCGTCAATACGCTGCCGATATCGTTGGACTATCGGTCGAGGGATGGAACTCACGTATCGCACAGCCGTTACGGCGCCTTCCATGACCACCAGCGGCGTACGTTGGCCCCACATAATGCCACCCCAAAACATCAGGGAACCTCCACCTTGCTGCAATCAAAAAAATGGTTCAAATGGCTCTGAGCACTACGGGACTTAACATCTGAGGTCATCAGTCCCCTAGAACTTAGAACTACTTAAAACTAACTAACCTAAGGACAGCACACACATCCATGTCCGAGGCAGGATTCGAACCTGCGACCGTAGCAGCAGCGCGGTTCCAGACTGAAGCGCCTAGAACCGCTCGGCCACTCCGGTCGGCTTGCTGCAATCGCTGGACAGTGTGTTTAAGGTGTTAAGCCTGACCGGATTGCCTCCAAACATGTCTCTGACAGTTGTCTGGTTGAAGGCATATGCGACACTCATCGGTGAAGAGAACGGGATGCCAATCCTGAGCGGTCCATTTGGCATGTTGCTGGGCCTATCTGTAACGCGTTGCATGGTGTCGTGGTTGCAAAGATAGACCTCGCCATGAATGTCGGGAGTGAAGTTGCACATCATGCAGCCTATTGCGCACAGTTTGAGTCGTAACACGACGTCCTGTGGCTGCACGAAAAGCATTATTCAACATATCCATATAAGTATATAGTTCTGGCAATACTGGCCATGACCTTCCTCTTCTGTGCGGATGCACACATATTACCCGAACTCTTACGGGACTTGGTAAAAATGTCTTCCACGAGTAATGAGTGTGTTGGGTAGGGACACTACGAATGTAGTGTGTGGACAGCTAACGTGGGAATGTGGGTCTCGCGGGAGGCGTGTGCGGAATAATCCCTGCAGTCGCACCATCCACTGTGCCCTCGGTGGCTCAGATAAATAGGGCGTCTGCCATGTAAGCAGGAGATCCCGGGTTCGAGTCCCGGTCTGGGCGCACATTTTCACCTGTCCCCGTTGATATATATCAACGCCCGTCAGCAGCTGAAGGTAACAATATATAATTCTAATTACTCAACATGGTGGCGTTGCTGTCAGGGTTCCTCCGAACCATAATCCGCAGGTGGCGGTCATCCACTGCAGTAGTAGCCCTTGGACGGCCTGAGCGAGGCATGTCATCGACAGTTCCTGTCTTCCCCATATCCGAGCAACATCGCTTTGGTTCACTCCGAGACGCCTGGAAACTTCCCTTGTTCAGAGCCCTTCCAGGCACAAAGTAACAATGCGGACGTGATGGAAAAGCGGAATTGGCCGTCTAGGCATGGTTGACCTGCAGACTACACGAGCCATGTACCTCCTTCCTGGTGGAATGACTGAAACTGATCGGCTGTCAAACCCCCTCCGTGTAATAGGCGCTGCTCATGCACGGTTGTTTACATGTTTGGGCGCCTTTAGTGACTTTTCTGAACAGTCAAAGGGACTGTGTCTGTGATACAATATCCACAGTCAACGTCTATCTTCAGGAGTTCTGGGAAGCAAGGTGATGCAAACCTTTTTTTGCTGTGTATGTTTTACAGTGAATATATTTTTTCCTGGCTGTTGTCATCTTGGAAGAGACCAGTGTCCACAGGAAACTCATCAGATAAATATTCAAGAAAAGGCAACACTTGTTCACCGACAATTTTGGAATAAACGTCCCTGGTCATGTTCACAGTAACTTGAATGAGTGGATCCCACTCATGGTACGAAAAGCATCTCTAAAACACTACAAAACAACCGCCAGTCCCAACTACAGTTGCCACACACTGCGGGATAATCACCTCATTGGACTGCTGGCGTACTCAGCACCTGAGAGCAGCGGCCTCGACTAGTTGGACCACGCCACATCCCTCTTAACATCTCAAAAGAACAGCAGCCGCAACTGTTCAAACAACACGACATGCCTTGCAAAATCTGAAAAGAGGAGTGGCTGCGACTAGTCCAGCCATGCTTCGTGCCACACAACATCTCAAAACGGGAGCAGCTGCGACTAGTCAGACCTCACTGCACGCTTCACAACATCTCAAAAGAGGAGCAGCCACAACTAGTCGAACAACGCTACATGAACAAGACAACTGAAAAGAGGAGCGGTCGTGGGTCGTGACTACTCACACCATGCTATGTGTCTCTTAACATCTAAAAAACAGGAGCGACTGCAACTTATCGGATCACGCTACATTTCTTGCAACATCTCAAAGACCAGCGGCCATCACTGGTCGGATCACGCTAGAGAGGAGCGGTGGTGACTTGTCGGACCACGCCGGCAGTCAGCTATCATTCAGCCTGTATACTGTCTAGACCACTAAATATCTGCAGCTTCATATGCCGCTGTTATCAATGGCTTCTGGGTGGGTTTTTTTTCCTGAATAATCAGTCTTGTGCCCGGTTTGATGCGGCCCTCCAACCTCTTCATCTAGGAGTAGCACTTGCATCCCAAGTCCTCAGTTATCCGTTGTCTACATTCCTGTCTCTGTCTTCATCTATAGTTTATACTCTCTTCAGCTCCGTCTCGTACCATGGAGGTTGTTCCCTGATGTCTTAATGCATGTCCCATCGTCCTGTTCCTTCTTGTTGTTAGTGTTTTCCGTTTGTTACTTTCTTCGCAGATTCTGTGGGGGACCTACCCATTCCTTATATTCTCAGCCTACCTAATTTTCAGCTTTCTTATGTGGCACCATATCACCGACGCTTCAATTCTATTCTTTTCCGGTTTTCCCGCAGCCCATGTTGCACTACTGTACAATGCTGTCATCCAGACGTACATTCTCACAAATTTCTTCCACACGGTAAGGCCTATGTTTGATAGCAGTAGACTTCTTTCGACAACAAAAGGCCTCTTCGCCTGTGTCATGTCGCCCTTGCTTTCTCCGTCGTGGCTTATTTTGCTTCCGAGACAGCAATACTCCTTAACTTCGTCTACTACATGGCCACCAATTTTGATGTTAAGTTTATCACTTTTCTTATTTCTGCTACTTCTCGTTACTTTCGTCTTTTTTCTGATTACTCTCAAATCACTATCCGTACTCATTAGACTGTTCATTCCATTCAACAGATCTTTAATTCTTCTTCACTTTCATTCCAGATAGCAATAGGGTAGAAAGACTTCATCCCTGTCTTACACGATTTTCAATCCGAGCACTTCGTTCTTGACTATCCAGTGTTACTTCGTTCTTCATTCATTTACATCCTGTATATTACACGTCTTTGAGCATAGCTTACTCTATTTTTTGTCTGAATTTCTAACATTTTGGACCATTTTACGTTTCCGAACGCTTTCTCCAGGTCGACATATCCTATAACTGTGTGTCGATATTTCTTCAGTCTTACGTCGATTATCAGGCACAGTGTCAGGACTGCCTCTCTGGTGGTTTTACATTTCCTAAACCCATACCGATCGTTATTTAGCAGAACCTCAATTTTCCTTACCATTCTACTGTATATTACTCTCATCAGTAAGTTGCATGCTTGAGAGTTGTTAAGCCTATTGTGCCATAGTTCTCGCACTTATCTGTTCTTCCTGCCTTCAGAACTGCATGGATGATATTTTTCCGAAAATCTGATGGTATGTCGCCAGTCTCATAGATTCGACACACTAACTTGAATAATCGTCTCCTTGCCACTTCCTCCAACGATTTTAGAAACTCAGATAAACTGTCGTGTGTGCCTTATGGCTTATTCGATCTTCACTTTACCAGAACCATTTTAAATTCTGACTCTAATATTGCATTCCCTATCTAATTCATATCGATTGCAATTTTCTCTTCTATCACGTCAGTAGACAATTCCTCCCCTTATAGAGGCCTTCGATGAAATCTTTCCACCTACCCGCTCTCTTCTTTACGTTTAACAGCGGAAGGTTGTTCAGTCTTTCAATATGCTGGGTCAGACCTTCAGACGACGTTTCTTTCTCAGTTTCATCAAATTTTTCCTGCAGTCATTTTACTTGGCGTTTCTGCACTACTTATTAATTTCATTCGCTGTTTATGTTGGTGTGTTCCTGTCTTTCCCTGAACATTTTTGTACTTCCTCCTTTCGTCGATCAATAGAAGTATTTCTTATGTTACCTTCCTTCTACCTTATGATTTTCTGTCGAACATTTTAATGGCTCTTCTTAGAGATGCCCACTCTTCTTCAGCTGAACTGCCTGCTGTGGTATTCCTTATCGCAGTATCCACTTCTTTACCGAACTTGAAATGCGTCTCATCGTTTCTCAGTACTTCAGCATCTCACTTCCTTCCACACTGGTTCTTCCCGACGATTCTCTAAAACCTCAGTCTGCTGTTCATTACCTGCGAGGCCCCGACTCCAGACGTTGACCGCACACAGTTCCCTTCGCAGCGTTCTCTCAGAAACGGACAGAGACGGACGTTCATTCGCTGATAGCAGCCACTCCTCCCCCGATAGGTCTGAAATCAACTGTCACTGACAGGGCCTACCACTCGTCTCTGGTCGCTTCCGGTTGGGTTATTTTTTCGACCATTGTTCCTAGGCCGTGTTACATCACTGTGAATGGTACACCATTCCTTATAAAGACACTGGACAATCCACATTGACACAGTAACAAATCAGGCAGCTGCATTCGCGTTGTGATTACGGGTACGTGCAAACGCGACACTTCATTTCTGATACTCTGTCACGTGTCGTTGCCGACTCACCTTACTTCGCTAAATTCATATAACCAACTTGCATATACGAATTGTACTCAGTAAATTTAATTGTGCTCATAAAATGTAATTTATTGAAAATAACCAAGTTGCGTCCAAGGAAATTGTTAGCCCTGTTCTACATATTTATCCTGTAGTACAACAAATTTTTCTCAACGGTAGCTGACTTGTTGCAGAGGCCTGCATTTTGGCTGTTCAGGGCGCGTGCCACCTCGGCAGTCACCTCTTCGTCATTCTCTAAATTCGTGGCACGCATCGGGAGAAAGAGACAGAAGGCAGGGCGTGCCATTTCAGGGGAACACGGGAGAGAAAGGGGTCGAAGCAAAAATCGACGGCCCATGCAGAAAACGAATGCTCCATTTCATCAGTGTGTTGCGACTTTGTGTTGTGTTTCTTCCAACGGCATGCCACGTTGCTCTGGCACGTGGAGTTAAGTGTATACCCAGGAGTGTGTACACGATCTGCAAATATACAGAAGAAATAATTACATAACTCTATAATTGAAACTTTACGACTAACCCTAGTACACAACACTTCACTGACAAGGCTGATGCTAGCATTGGAGAGCCAGTGACAGCCTGGTAGCAGTTCCATGCCATCTGCAGGGCTCTAAAGCGACCAGCGTGCTCTTTCAAGGAGGTAACAAACATATTTCGTCCGCCGAGCTACCACAGAGTTGGAATATCTACGGACTCAGCATTCAGATACGCAAAATGTTAAGTCGCATGGTGGATGATGTGCACTACTAATGAGTGGACATCCCGGGGCAGCTAAAGATCTGTAGAACTTTATTAACACAACACATCAAGGAACTTCAGCACGCCGCGCGGGATTAGCCGAGCGGTCTTCGGCGCTGCAGTCACGGACTGGGGGGCTAATCCCGGCGGAGGTTCGAGTCCTCCCTCGGGCATGGGTGCGTATGTGTTTTTCCTTAGGATAATTTAGGTTAAGTAGTGTGTAAGCTTAGGGACTGATGACCTTAGAAGTTAAGTTCCATAAGATTTCACACACATTTGAACATTTTTTTGAACTTTATCACAAAGGAGCTTCAGAATAACCTTACTAAAAGACCGTCCAGACCTAATATCACACTGACACAATACACAATAACAGTTTCTTATAAGGTACATGTCATGTCACGAAGTACTCACGGCTAGTATCTACTATTACTTAGTTCTTCTGTATGTTTCCAGTCGCGTAGCATAGGGGAACGGTTATTATGGATTTTTGTCCCTTTTACTCTTTCAACACTGGGCCTTTGGTACCATTTTAACATTGGGTTGAGGATGACGGCCGCAGGTTCGAATCCTGCGTCGGGCATGGATGTGTGTGATGTCCTTAGGTTAATTAGGTTTAAGTAGCTCTAAGTCTAGGGGACTGATGATCTCAGATGTTAAGTCACATAGCGCTTAGAACCATTTGAACCATTTTTTTTGAGGATGACGTCAGATGATTAAGTGATTTTATTCTTTACCCCAGATGATGGAATTGTAACTGTTCAGAAACCTGTTGCGTAGCCAATAACAGATTGTGAATTTAGCAACTGTCCTGCCGTTTTCTTCATTTTTCAGGGTAAACATATCATTTATGCTAGCCACGGTCACTGAGTTAAGTATACTAGTTTCTCCCAACAGGGTATCACTGATAAATCACGTGAGTGACGCACTCGTGACGATTCGGCAGTCTGGTGTGGTAAGCGACACTGTAGGCTCTGAGTGATGGACCACGGATGTGACCTGTGTAAAGCCCGCAGTGTACCGTGTACTCAGCGGATGGAACGGATTGAAGATTCGTGTAGCAGTTGGTGTCAAGCCCATACAACCGTAAACTGTCAACTCCCGATGTCGACTGACTGGAAAGCGGCCGGGTGGCGTCCTGTAAAGCCATCCGGCTTAGGAACACCAGGAAGAGCGTGGTGGTAGCACGTCACCACGTCACATGCGGAGTCGAGGTAATAACGACGATAGCAGTGCTGCATGTGGCGAATATAGCGCCACCTATGGCACCTCGGCGGCTGGTGACGCCGGGCCGCAAACAGCCGCGCAGCGTCACCACCAGAAAGCCACACCTGCTAGCTGCCTAGTTAACAACGAAGAACTATGCTAAAGAAAAAACCATGAAGACAATCACCAAGTGAGGACGCATTGAATCAGCATGCATGGGAGGCAAAGCAATAAATGCTGCGAACTCCATCACACATCGGAGGGCAAGTTATCTCCGTTAAGATCCACGCGAGGCGGCTGCTGATGTGTGATGTCCCGCTGTTGGGTTGCTGGCGTACAGGAAGGGCCGCAATCCGCAGTACACTACTGTGTGGCTGGTGGCCGGGACACAGGCGCCAGCCGATGTGGCAGCAGCCCTCGTTCCTACGGAGGAGGCAGCGGATCAGACTCGCTGTGGTCGGCAGCCAAGGATACCGCACAGAAGGGAATTCTTGTCACCGACATACATAGACTCCAAAAGTCACGTGTCTGTAGTGTGAAGTAGGTTTCGCCCATAAATGCTCTGCTGATTTTTAATGTCATTGCGTCACTACCACAGACACATGTCGCTGAAAGTACCACGGACTTTCTACACATGTTTTCTTTTCATCTTAACAATTTGGATTCCACATCTGGAATGAACTTGTCTTGCAACTTTCAAGATGTAGATACCAGTGCATTTCGCTTGCTTACGACGTATCTCATAGCTCTGATGATATATATATATATATATATATATATATATATATATATATTTGCGTGTTACAGCAAAAGAAGCCAGGACCATGGCTATTTTTAGGTTTTGTTCTGAACTCGATAGGACTGCCGAGTCTCTATTTGAACACGATACACGATACGTTGCAGGGGCTTTGTGATATTGTTTCCCTATGCGCCAAGATGACAGTGTCACGAAAAGCTTCGAATTTGGAGATGTTAACGCCGCAAATTAGCGGTTTATCACATACTGAAATATTATTAGGGCGAAATTCTTCCTTTCTTCATTTTCAGTCCGATTATTTAATATACACTCGGTTTTCAGGAACTATATTATTGATCGTGCATAGTCAGTACCCATGACATAGGCGTTAGTATTATTTTACTGTAATCACTAGTTTAAAATAAGCACAATGGTTTGGAGATGTGTGTAATCTGGATGCAATGACTCATACTGTCATCTATAAATACTATCTACAAGAAAAATTGCTCGAAAAATGTGTGCATTGAACGGATTGAATGGCGTTTATCCCGTCCAATACGGAGACCACTTTGACAGGATTTGCCAAATTTTATTTTATTATTTAACTCTATGACCGTACGCTGTTCCTGACGCCACAGCCATGAAGGGAACCTAAGGAAGAGAGGTGGTATATGCGCATCGGTCTGTGTATCGCGTAAACCTTTCCGTGTGTGGTGGTATTTTAACTGTTTATGTATCGTATCCTATGAGGCATAATTTGGGGGACAAGCCCAGAATTTGCACAAACAGAAGTAGGGAACCGCCTAAAAAACACACTGAAGCAGACCGGTGAAACAGCCCACAGTTGTTAAGCAGTCACGTGGATTTGGTCCTGGTCTGACCTGCATCTCTTGTAAACTAGGGCTCTGTGCAGTACGCTGTACGAGCAAATTGTGTCCATAATAGCAATTACCAAAAAATAAATGGGTAAAAGCTGCTCTAAAAAACGGACTATAAACATTTCAGAATTAGCTCAAAATGTAAACAAACAGCGTTATACGTACTCTATTTGGTCAAAAGTATCTGGACAGACGTATGTAGTGCGGAATTAACCAGTAGACGTCACGAGACGCGGATCCACCAATATAAGAAGAGGCGGGTGGTATTGTGTTGTCAGTAGAGAAGCAGAAACATCGGAACGGGCCCGTCAGCTGAGCTCAGTGACTTCGGATGTGGACTAGCCATTGGACGTCACCTGAGTAACAAATCCATCAGGACACTTCAGCCCATATAAAGCTGCCCTCATGGACTGTTGTTGTTGTGACAGTGGAGTGGAAACGCGAAGGAACGACCGCAGCTACACCAAGACCAGGCAGCCTCATGTACTGTTGAACGGGGGCCATCAAGCTCTGCGAGGTGGGGTTGTAAAAAGTCGCACGAAATCAGCAGAAAGAATCACTCGTGCATGCCAAAGAGCTGCCGACAGTCTAGCTAGCACAATGACTGTGAACAGGAGTTAAAACAATGGTGGAGCAGCTCCTCACAATTCACACGTTTCTGTGCTCAATACTGAGCGACGCTTGAGGTAGTCTACAGAGCGACACTCTGGACAGCGGGTGACTGGTCGCCCTTTGGCAAAGGTTTGGGTTCGGCAGATAGCTGGAGAACATTACCTGCCGTCACGTTTAGGACCAGCAGCGAGGTACGGAGATGAGTATGTGCCAAGCAAGATCGTAAGAGATGGTAAAGATCCACCGTGGTACAACAACCGAGTTAGAAAACTGCTGCGTAAGCAAAGGGAACTTCACAGTAAACACAAACATAGCCAAAGCCTTGCAGACAAACAAAAATTACGCGAAGCGAAATGCAGTGTGAGGAGAGCTATGCGAGAGGGGTTCAATGAATTCGAAAGTAGAGTTCTATGTACTGACCTGGCGGAAAATTCAAAGAAATTTTGGTCTTATGTCAAAGCGGTAAGTGGATCAAAACAAAATTGTCCAGACACTCTGTGACCAAAATGGTACTGAAACAGAGGATGACAGACTAAAGGGCGAAATACTAAATGTCTTTTTCTAAAGCTGCTTCACAGAGGAAGACTGCACTGTAGTTCCTTCTCTAGATTGTCGCACAGATGATAAAATGGTATATATCGAAAAAGACGACAGAGGGATAGAGAAACAATTAAAATCGCTCAAAAGAGGAAAGGCCGCTGGACCTGATGGGATACCAGGTCGATTTTACACAGAGTACGCGAATGAACTTGCCCCCCTTCTTACAGCTGTGTACCGTACGTCTCTAGAAGAGCGTAGCGTTGCAAAGGATTGGAAAAGGGCACAGGTCATCCCCGTATTCAAGAAGGGACGTCGAACAGATGTGCAGAACTATAGACCTATATCTCTAACGTCGATCAGTTGTAGAATTTTGGAACACGTATTATGTTCGAGTATAATGACTTTTCTGGTGACTAGAAATCTACTCTGTAGGAATCAGCATGGGTTTCGAAAAAGACGATCGTGTGAAACCCAGCTCGCGCTATTCGTCCACGAGACTCAGAGGGCCATAGACACGGGTTCCCAGGTAGATGCCGTGTTTCTTGACTTCCGAAAGGCGTTTGATACAGTTCCCCACAGTCGTTTAATGAAATAAGTAAGAGCATATGGACTATCAGACCAATTGTGTGATTGTATTGAAGAGTTCCTAGAAAACAGAACGCAGCATGTCATTCTCAATGGAGAGAAGTCTTCCGAAGTAAGGGTGATTTCAGGTGTGCCGCAGGGGAGTGTCGTAGGACCGTTGCTATTCACAATATACATAAATGACCTTGTGGATAACATCGGAAGTTCACTGAGGCTTTTTTTCGGATGGTGCTATGGTATATCGAGAGGTTGTAACAATGGAAAATTGTACTGAAATGCAGGAGGATGTGCAACTAATTGACGCATGGTGCAGGGAATGGCAATCTCAATGTAGACAAGTGTAATGTGCTGCGAATACACAGAAAGAAAGATCCTTTATCATTCAGCTATAATATAGCAGGTCAGCAACTGGAAGCAGTTAATTCCATAAATTATCTGGGAGTACGCATTAGGAGAGATTTAAAATGGAATGATCATATAAAGTTGATGGTCGGTAAAGCAGATGCCAGACTGAGATTCATTGGAAGAACCCTAAGGAAATGTAGTCTGAAAACAAAGGAAGTAGGTTACAGTACACCTGTTCGCCCACTGCTTGAATATTGCTCACCAGTGTGGGATCCGTACCAAATAGGGTTGATAGAAGAGAGAGAGAAGATCCAACAGAGAGCAGCGCGCTTCGTTACATGATCATTTAGTAATCGCGAAAGCGTTACGGAGATGATAGATAAACTCCAGTGGAAGACTCTGCAGGAGAGAGGCTCAGTAGCTCGGTACGGGCTTTTGTTGAAGTTTCGAGAACATACCTTCACCGAGGAGTCAAGCAATATATTACTCCCTCCTACGTATATCTCGCGAAGAGACCATGAGGATAAAATCAGAGAGATTAGAGCCCACAGAGGCATGCTGACAGTCTTTCTTTCCACGAACAATACGAGAGTGGAATAGAAGGGAGAACCGATAGAGGTACTCAAAGTACCCTCCGGCACAAACCGTCGGGTGGCTTGCGGAGTATGGACGTAGATGTAGATGTAGAGGTGATGTTACAGTAGGGGTGTGCTTTTCGTGGTTAGGACGTGGTCCTGTTGCTGTGCTTAAGGGGGATAGGACGTCAAACGGGCCGACTTGGAACAGGAGAGGCACCACAGGACATTTTAATTTCCACTGTCTATACTTTTACAAATAAATTTATAAAGCTTTGTCAGCATGACCAGGAAGGATTCAGAATTTACACTCATAGCAGTGGAAGTTCGAAAACATAACGAAGTAAATTTTTTTGCGTGTGAAATTTATTTTGTTATGTTTTCGAACTTCCACTGCAATGAGTGTTAATCCTGAATCCTTCCTGGTGATGCTGACAAAGTTTTGTGAATTTATTTGTACAAGTATAGACACTGGAAATTAAAATGTCCTGTGATGCCTCTCCTGCTCCAAGTCGGCCCGTTTAACGTCCAACCCCCCTTAAGCAATCGTTAAATGCAGAATGATACGAACACATTTTGTAGCACTGTGGCTGTGTACAGTAGAGAAGCAGTCTGGATACGATGACTGTTTGTATCGGCGTGACAGTAGATCCTGTCACAAATCAGTGATGGCTGGACACCTACAGTCGTGAAATGGGTTGGTGCGCCCGGAGTCCCACCCTGAAGCCAACGGGAGACCTCCAGACCACAGCGTCCCATATCACTATCGTCTCTGGTTTCGGCACTTGAGGAATAGTTGGCTGCCATTGCCATTCCTCCACATCTCTTTGGAAGTTGCCCCAATGGAGTTCAAGCCGTTACAAAGGAGAAGGGTGGACAGACATCATACAATAGTAGAGACCAATAATGGGTATCTACTTTCGATCAGGTAGTGTAAGTCATGTGATAATGTAGGTTTGGCATTACGCTATACTCAATCCACCTTCATTTCTACTCTACGGATAAGACTACCTCTGAAGTTCGACAAACCGTGTCCCTTACTGTGACGCCTGAGAGCACCCTCTGCGCCCTTGTTGCAGTGTTTCGCCCGCGGCAGCCGCCCTTCCCCCGCCGCCGGCCGAGCCTCCTGCTGGTGACGTCGTTCCTACCTGGCGGCAGCGCCTGCGGGCCGTCGCCAGCAAGCTGAGCTGCAACTGCGGCTGACGCGGGGGCGGCGTCTGGAGGCGGAGCCCAACTGGAGGCCGTCGCCGCAACCAGAGGACCCCAGTCTCGCCGTCCACCACAGCGCTGTCTCTAACAAGATTACGGGCCGTTCATTCAGCCAGCAAGCTGAGCTGCAACTGCGGCTGACGCGGGGGTGGCGTATGGAGGCGGCAGCGGGGGCGGAGGCCAACTGGAGGCCGTCGCCGCAACCAGAGGACCCCAGCCTCGACGTCCACCACAGCGCTGTCTCTAACGGGATTACGGGCGGCTCAGTTATTGATGTAGTCGATAGTTTAGAATGATCAGTTTCAGGCCGAGACTCAACCGGCCTGCTATCAGAGGCGTCTAGATGTAGCATTCGCTGGATACACTACGATATAATGGCCTCATTGTGCACACTTTTAGAGACAATCATGTGGAGGGACATCACAAAGGACTAAAGATGTTCCCGTGACATACATGGCCTGTCCATCTTGATACAATACAGGATAAGCTTTTCACATCAGGTTCCACAACAACAAATTTATTGAAAGACAATTCCATTTCTCATTTACGTGACACAATCAACTGATTTTGGCGATTTCTCATTTTCAAGTCCTACACCTATCTTTCTAATTTGACACCATTACCCAGTATGGGTGTATAAAAATGTACGTCTCTCATTTAAATATCTGACCTTTCATCTTCTTCTTCTTTTTTTTTTTCCAAGTTCTAATCAGTCACGAAGTGGACACCACAGAGATAATCAGAAACGTTTTATGTGCAACATTTAGCTACACCTTCTCCTCATAGTCGCCACTTCGACTGAAAGATCTGTCGTAGTGTTGTACCAACTTTGCAGTACACTCGTCATAGAAGGCAGCCACCTTTGCTTACCGCCAATTCTCTACGCTGGTCTGCAGATCCTTGTCTGTGCCAAGTTGCCGTCCTCATAGGCAGCACTTAGTGTGAGGAAAGAAAACAAAATCAGACCTCCAAGTTGGGGCTGTATGAGGGGTGATCAAACACTTCCCATTAAAAACGCTGCAGGGGAGCTTTGCTGCAGCTGCAGTGTGCACCCAAGTGTTGTCACGAAGAAGGACCACCTCTGATGACAACACTCCGCTTCTCCTGGACTTCGTAAACGATTTTCTAGAATCGCCTTACCAACTTGCTGAACAAGATCGCTGATTGACACTCACTTCCCTCCCCTGACCTCCGTGCATGACATTTACGTTATGTTGGCTGCATGAAATCAGGGAGAACCCCTCAGCATGAAGAAATCGAATGACAGCATGCACTTACAACTTAGCGGGAGACACTATTTTCCACGCACATTTACATACTTACTGTGAGCTCAGAACTGGAAAGAGCGACGTAACGCGATCGATGGGCGCACTAGAGACACTGCACAACGCATCTACCCGCAGCTTCATCAGATTTCAAATTTTCGGGACTGATCGCACCGTGACAAAAGAAAATTGTGATAAGTTCCTATGAGCCCAAACCGCTGAGGTCATCGGCCAAGGCTTTCACACTACTTAATCCAACCTAAACTAACTTACGCTATGACAACAAACACACCCGTGCCCGAGGGAGGACTCGAACCTCCGTTGGGGAAAGCCGCTCGAACCGCGAGAAGGCGTCTCAGACCGCGCGGTGGAAAAAAAAAAGTCCTCGTATAACTGCTGTCGTACTAAACTCGAGCGAGAGCAACATTCCATAGTTGCCAACAATTTAAAATAACATTACTGCTGTATTGGCATATGTACAACAGCATAAAAACTCATAATACACAGGACAGATCACTGCTCCGCACGTGTTCATCCGACACTGCAGAGTCTACAGTAAACAGTCGTTCAGAGATATACCTGTGACCAATCGTCACTGCCCAGATGATCACACCTATCGATATGTGCCGGGGATACGGTGCGTCTCAGATATGTATCTTTCGCCGGCGAGTTTAATGTTACCATCATACACAGTGGGCAGAATTCTACTGGTTTGGAAAATGTTTGCTGCACCTTAAGACAGGCATTTCTGCAGATGCTGCAGTGTTGGTCAGTGGCAGTGTAGTGGCAGTCAGCGACAGTGTACTGCAATGGCAGTTACGTTGCCTGTCCCAAGGTGCAGAAGATAGTTTCCTAGCCAGATGTGTTCAGCCCACCATGTATATGTATTTTACCTTGCATACACAAATATGTTCAGGCTGTCGTCACTTCATATCGTCAGTCATTCTATAAAAATCAAATCCAAAGTTTAAAAAGAAGTATTTCCAGTCATTAAAATTTAAAAGTTTCTGAAGCCTGACAAAGTTGTGAAGTGTTACATGACAACACACATGTAATTGCACACTAACTGGACACTTGTTTGCCACCCTTGTACTACTCTACTTCATAAAACACTCTGTTGAAGTTCTGTAACAACCTTATCCTACATAATTCTGTCTATTTGTTCAACATATTGCCCGACTCTGTTTTAGCATGCGTGTGTATTTCTGTTTCCTCGGTCACATCCGTAACGTTCCCATTCTGGCTTGGGTGTAGCATGTGTAGGGCTTTGCTGGCCTCTGAAATAGTGTGGGCAGTCTGTTTCAGATATGTGTCGATTTTTGGCTCTCAGTGAACCTAATGTGTGCTCTTTAAACCTGGTGTTGAAATTATGGTACGTCCCATCCGATCTGTATAAAAGTTATTTCATCCGTCGCGCTTTATTTTGCAGATCCCAGGCCTTGATATGGAGTCTACATTGTTGTCTCTGCGACGCATCAAAACCAATCCTATGTCGGACGAGTAGCGTAGCTGACTTTTTTTTTTTTTTTTTTTTTTTTTAAATCTGCGCGACTCTACACGAAATTTTACCTGGATACGGTACCGAGCCGTATTTAGTCTTCCTAATTCATCTTCTCTGGTTAGGTAATTTTTTGCGTCAGTTGTCGCTCTACTTTAATTTATCTGCAAGCATGACAGATATACAGCTGTGTTTACCTACACAGAGTGACTGTAATATTACAACGATAAGAGTAGCACTTGAAAATGGAACATCACCAAAATTGCTGATCGTGTGGTACAAATTAGAGTGGTTGCACAACAGTCGATGTTTTGTGGAAGGCGGAAGTCTCTTTTATAAAACAAGGTGCTTCAAATAGATTCATGCTGTCCCTACAGCCACCCACTAGTTTACCGCACTGCTCTGTGCTAACGGACCGCGGGAGGGCACTAAAGCAATCCCGCCGGGCTGCCCTGCAGAGGCGCTGCTGTCGCCTCCCCTCAGCCTCCATCCTGATGTACAGAACTAACTCCGCGACACAACGCTAATATACTGTCCTGAAACTACAATCATGTATTTGACTGGTAAGCTGCCACGTGTCACAAATTTCACGTTAGCTAGAGAGACTGGATCAACCAGTATAGGTGCACGCCCTGTCGTTTTCAATATTTTTATCACGCATAGGAGGCTTTCATTGTTAGACGCAATTAGAACATAATTTCGCTCACAAAGATGCCTAACGTGTTCTCTCTCATACGACCTTTCATCGAATAATCTCGATCAAGTAAGCTTTCGAGTCAGTTTGGAAACGTTTGGTGTGTGGAGCGAGAATCGGGAACGGAGAAGTTGCGGTAAGCGCCGGCTCTCCGCTCCACACGCCGCGCCGGTCTCCCATCTATCTTCGTCATCACTCAGGCCACCTCCAATATGACGTGGTCAGAGCGAGGCAGAGCGAGTGTGTGCAGTGGCTGGCTGTGGCGATGGCAGCAGGAGGGGAAGTGAAAGGGGGGCTGGTCGCGCTAGCATCGTCAAGTGGCGTTGTTTACAAGTACTTGACAACCCTGGAAAGCACCGTGAGATATCACTGTTTACCGTCTCTGCATGAACCACAGCCGAGCAAGCATTCGGTCCAGTGACGATGTGGCGTTTTTTTCTCTTGTGATGAAGAGATTCGCGGAGCCGATAGTGATCTGTGAGTGTCAGCTGCTGCTCTCAAATGGAATTACACACTAATACTATGTTCAGTGGTTATAGGAACGACATCGGTTTTCTGCGAAGTTTTGTGGCCAGAATCTCCATTCCACTTTGCGACTGTGAAAGTCGTGATAACCAGCAGAAAATGTTAGAAACATTAACCAAAACAGCCGCCACATACGCATAATGATCGAGGAAAAATGCAAGTAGAAGTCTCGTGGGGCGGTTTCGAGGCAGTGTAGCTTACATTCCGGAAAAGACAGAAATTTCCAGATGGCAGTCAGCCTTTCAGGGTATTTACTCAGCACATATTAGAAGCATGGTGAACTACAATAGGAAAAACAGTAGTAGAAAGAAACTGCTGTTGACATTCGCCGAGACTTGAAACAGCATTCAGCTTCAGCTGCCGTACACATCTTGCAACTACAGTCTGCATAATATACATTCATGCTCATAAATTTAGGATAATTGCAGAATGTGGAGCCATACAACGTGGCAGTACACAAAACTGGCGCTAATAGCATAGGCACATAGAGAACACACACGACACAGATCTGTAAGTCCACAGTATTGGTGATAAGTTGAGAAAACCATCCCGAAACACATGTGCTACAAAACGCCACTGTTTCCTGCTCTTGTACCCCGACATCAATATGGGATATGATCACCATGCACACGTACACAGCTCGCACAACGGGTTGGCATACTCTGGATCTGGTGGTCGAGCAGCTGCGTTATCATCCATTAGGAGGAGGGTGGGACTCACTGCACCCCTGAAAAGGCGGACATACTAGTGCAAAATGGCGTCCCGATACACCTGACCTGTTACAGTTCCTCTGTCAAAGACATGCAGGGATGTACGTGCACCAATCATAATCCCACCCCACACCATCGAACCACGACCTCAATACAGGTCCCTTTCAAGGACATTAAGGGGTTGGTATCCGGTTCCTGGTTCACGCCAGATGAAAACCCGGCGAGAATCACTGTTCAGACTATACCTGGACTCGTCCGTGAACATAACCTGGGACCACTGTCCAAATGACCATGTACTGTGTTCTTAACACCAGGCTTTACGGACTCTCCTATGATCAGGGGTCAGTGGAATGCACTGGAATGCACCTTGAAGGTCTCCGTCGAATAAACCATGTCTGTTCAGTCGTCTGTTGACTGTGTGTCTGGAGACAACTGTTCCAGTGGCTGCGGTAAGGTCCCGGGCAAGGCTCCTGCCGTATTCCGTGGCCGTCTGCGGGCACTGATGGTGAGATATCGGTCTCCTTGTGGTGTTGTACACTGTGGGCGTCCCGTACTGCAGCGCTTGGACACGTTTCCTGTCTGCTGGAACCGTTGCTATAATCTTGAGATCACACTTTGTGGCACACGGAGGGCCCGTGCTACAACCTGCTGTGTTTGACCAGCCTCCAGTCGCCATAGTATCCTACACCTCGTAACGTCATCAATATGTGTTCTTTGAGCCATTTACAACACACTGTACTCTGACATGCACCAACACACCTCTGCGTATGTGGACTGCTGCCAGCGCCACCGTGCGACGACCGCAGGTCAAAGGCACCGCAGGGTCATACCCCTAGGTGATTTAAACCCGCAAATCGCCCACCAGAGCTTTGTTTCACCATGTATCAGCATTATGCTTAATTTATGACCATGAGTGTAGTTTCGCTTGTGAAGACAGCAGCATCAAGAAGGATTCTCGTGTCGGAAATAGACTTCATACCACAGATTAGGTACATAACAAAATACAAACGTCTAGGATTGCCAAACTGTCCGTGATATCTGACACGAAGAATTCAGCACGCCATAAAGCGCCCTAGTGTGGTAATGAGAGTCTCTAAATATTGCGACGTGGATTCAGTGTGCGTGTGTTCCCGGAGAATTTATCTCGAAAAGGTTCATATACAAGTGCAACACAAAGCATCGACAGTGTTGCTAGAAAACATTGACGAACAAGTTGTCGCCTGCCCATACCCGACAAGGACATGTTCCGTGGTCCACATATAGGGCGAACTTACTGGCCAACGAAAAGCGGCAGTCGCTCTTGGAAGGAGATTCGCACATCTGCAGCCAAATGCGCCCAGGTGTCGACTTCCTGGAACGTGGCGTTCCGCGTTTCCTGGATGGCGAGGAGCACCTCGAGCTCTAAAACCTTTGTGACGTGATTACTGCCGTTCAGACCGATCTCGATACGTAGACCACGAGTCACTTTTGGTGTCCACTGGCGCCCCAAACCACGGAATCTGACGTCCGTCCGTTGCGTCGCTCAGGGAAACGCGCTGCCCAACAGGAGTCACCGCAGGTCGAAGCAATACTCGTCTGGATGCGACATTCCGCTAACTGGCGCGCACCAGCGCGTGCTCTGAAGTGTGAGGTGCCTTTAGTTCCCGGACGGCAGACGCAGTAGAGTTGGCGCCGCCGTCTGGCCAGCAGCAGATGCCGTCGAATCGTCGACGCAGGCAGGCCGACCTACCTGCTGCGGTGCTCCAGCATCGATCCGGCGTGCCGGATGAAATTTTGCGGTACCTACGAGTACTGGTCCGGCAGCCCGTGACAAAAAATACAACTATTTTGTACTAACTGGTGGTCCAATATGTTGGTATTCACGACTTAACGAACAAAACCCTACTACCACAAAGTTTGGACTCTTAGACATGTGAAGCTCACGCGCTTTCAAACATGTAGTAAGATGTAATGTCCGAAAAGTACCTCATACCAGCTACGTCTTGTTTTCGCTATTAACGATATACACTGTTGGTAGAAAACGTCAGCGAGCTCTGTACCATTCAGGTAATACCCATTCTAACGAATGTTGTTGATAATAGCAATATTGCATTGTAAATATCACAAAACAAACTTTCTTTATAATAGACATTCTTTATCATCATTAATATTTTAAAAAATGAAGCTTGAAAAAAACACTACGTAAATAAAGAAACTTATAATTAGAAAACACTAAAACTTAGGCAAGGCACATGTCGCGCGCACATTTTGACTTCCAGCACTGCTGACTGTGCAAATCCAAAAAAATCCTAGTTTCCAATTTTTTGTAACGATATGATCAGAAACGAAGCAAAAGACTACAGTTTAGAAGTGTATAAACTGGCTGCACCGTGTCCACATGGTTGGAAGTGTGCTGACGGAATTAGTCATACATACGTTCTTGCTGAGTTTTTCCGTCGACAATTTATATTTTTTATTTGTAAAATCCAGAATGAGATTTTCACTCTGCAGCGGAGTGTGCGCTGATATGATTCTTCCTGGCAGATTAAAACTGTGTGCCGGACCGAGACTCGAACTCGGGACCTCTGCCTTTCGCGGGCAAGTGCTCTACCAACCCTTTTTTTTTAAATCTCATTTTCTTCGTTTTCGTTCGTTGCATCTGCTCGGGGCGGACGTCGAAAGACACCCGTTTTAGTTTTTTATTACAGAGAGCAGCTAGGCCAACTGAGCTACCCAAGCAAGACCCACGCCCCGTCCTCACAGCTTTACTTTTGCCAGTACCTCGCCTCCTACCTTCTAAACTTTACAGAAGCTCTCCTGCGAACGCTGCAGAAACTAGCACTCCTGAAAGAAAGGATATTGCGGAGACATGGCTTAGCCACAGCCTGGGGGATGTTTCCAGAACGAGAATTCACTCTGCAGCGGAGTGTCCGCTGATATGAAACTTCCTGGCAGATTAAAAATGTGTGCCGGGCCGAGACTCGAACTCGGGACCGAGTTTTAATCTGCCAGGAAAGTTTCAATACGTAAAATAGTTTTGGGTAGTATGCGGTAGTTTCTGAACATTATATTTTACGACATGTTTGAAAAGTGCCTTACTGTCTTGTGGCCCTGAACCGAAACTTTTCGATAATACGCTTTTGTTTGTTAAATCGTTGATAACAACAAATTGAAATACCGAGTAGAAAAAATAGTTGCATTTTTTTTCGTTACGAGCTCCCGGATCATTCAAAGAATATGGCAGTCATACCCATTCAATTAGCCGTTTCCAAGGATACACTACCGTCCTAACAGCAAATCCTGTACCACCTACGAGTCACAATGTAGAAATATGTTTTCTGACGACCAGTCATTCCGCCCCACTAGAACTCACTAACATTCCGATATTTTGCCTTTCGAAGACGAAGGGCCACCTCGTTTGACAGGTCTCCAGGCTAATGACACTGAGCTCTGCAGTCGCACAAGAGGGGGAGCTACTGGGCCCACGTGTGCGGCACGTCGCTGCAACCTCGACACCGAGCTCTGTCCTACGATCGAGTTCATTCGTTATTGATAGATATTGCCGTTTTCACAAAATGAAGAGCAGCAAATTTTTGCGACAAGGAAGATTATCAAACGCATAGCTAAGGACAAGAGACACACTCCAGCAGCGCTGCGAGTTCTGTTAATCAACTGACGAGTCCACAGGCCTCTGTGAAATTGCCTGTGTGCGCAATAGCTGTGAAGTGACTGGAAGCAATAAAATTTGAAACTTTTTTGTTACTTCAAATATCTCACCTTCAAGTACAGGAGATGAAATCGCTACGGTCCCAGATAGTACAGTTCAGAGAAAGATAGTTGCGTTGTTTGCATTTAATACAAGTGTGTTCTGTCTTGTGTAGAAGTCACAATAAAGAAAACACAGTGCAAAACATTTGTGTTTAATTTTGACTTTACTATGACTGTTAAATGTATTTCACCTAATTCTCCAGGGAAATCAGTCCGAAAAGCCTCAAGACCGGCTCTTCAACTGCTCTAAGAAGGTAAGAGTCATTAGTATGACCGACATCAAACTGGACCCCCGCGACTCCCAGCTTGCTGCAGCTCGTTTCTCGCTGGCGCCTCCGAAGCAGGCGGCGCAGTGGTGGCACACTCTCTACTCGTCGTGTTTCCGAGGTTCAGATCCCCACCTGCTCGTCCGGATTTAAGTTCCCCGTGATTTCCCTAAATCACTTCGAGGCAAATGCCGGAATGGTTCCTTCTTAACGGCTCTCCCTGTTTCTTTTTCCCCTAGTTCGAGCCTTTGTGACGTCATCGCCGGTGCGACGTGTCAACCCCTGAGCACCCCTCCTCTCTACTGACGGTATTTGGGCTTCTCGTGTATCAGGCTCTCTGCGTGCATCTGTCCCGTGTAGCTGACTGTAATGAGTGCGCGTGTGTTCTTCAGTGTCCTGTTACTGTTGACGCTGACGACAGCAATAACGATGATGACCAAGAGAAAACGTAGAGAATGAAAGCTAACGCCAGTAAAGAGCATACTCCTGTAAACAACACCGACGGGGTCGCTGAGTTTGACGCCTGCAGCTGTCACCATTGTCACGTGGCCTCTCTTTTCTTAGCCGGCCGAAGTGGCCGTGCGGTTAAAGGCGCTGCAGTCTGGAACCGCAAGACCGCTACGGTCGCAGGTTCGAATCCTGCCTCGGGCATGGATGTTTGTGATGTCCTTAGGTTAGTTAGGTTTAACTAGTTCTAAGTTCTAGGGGACTAATGACCTCAGCAGTTGAGTCCCATAGTGCTCAGAGCCAACCTCTCTTTTCTTCACGAGGCACTGCGAAGGGCTTTGGAATTTAATCCAGGATATTGTTCAGAGTCTGATGGTAAGGAACCTGGTACCGCCACAGCTCGTTCCCTTGCGGCTAAGTATAGATGGCGAAAATTTACTTCGTCACTACGATTTGAACTCGCTGCATCCGAGTCGAACGTAAATCCCTAAATCACTATAAAAAAAACATCTCCCGTGTATAAAACAGCTTCAGACATCGGATTACTTTGCAAATGAGTTAATGTGTTAAATATCAGACGTTAAGCGAGAAAGAATTTAGACAAGTTTAAAATTATGTTTAAAGTTTATTTAGGTTACAAAGCGCTCTCATTATTAAACGCTGGATGAGTGCAGTCTTGTTGTTGTTGTGGTCTTCAGTCCTGAGACTGGTTTGATGCAGCTCTCCATGCCACTCTATCCTGTGCAAGCTCCTTCATCTCCCAGTACCTACTGCAGCCTACATCCTTCTGAATTTGCTTAGTGTATTCATCTCTTGGTCTCCCTCTACGATTTTTACCCTCCACGCTGCCCTCCAATGCTAAATTTGTGGTCCCTTGATGCCTTGATGCCTCAGAACATGTCCTACCAACCGATCCCTTCTTCTAGTCAAGTTGTGCCACAAACTCCTCTTCTCCCCAATCCTATTCAATACCTCCTCATTAGTTACGTGATCTACCCACCTAATCTTCAACATTCTTCTGTAGCACCACATTTCGAAAGCTTCTATTCTCTTCTTGTCCAAACTATTTATTGTCCATGTTTCACTTCGATACATGGCTACACTCCATACAAATACTTTCAGAAACGACTTCCTGACACTTAAATCTATACTCGACGTTAACAAATATCTCTTCTTCAGAAATGCTTTCCTTGCCATTGCCAGTCTACATTCTATATCCTCTCTACTTCGACCATCATCAGTTATTTTGCTCCCCAAATAGCAAAACTCCTTTTCTACTTTAAGTGTCTCATTTCCTAATCTAATTCCCTCAGCATCACCCGACTTAATTCGACTAAATTCCATTATCCTTATTTTGCTTTTGTTGATGTTGAGTACAGTCTTAGTCTGCGGTAAATAGCACTCCATTTTAAGCAAAAGCTATTTTTTCGCGCAACTCAGTGCTTATTAGTTCACATCTCCTGAACTGTGATTATATAATTTTGCAGGTACATATACAATGGTGTACTGCGTATGGATACTGCATCGTGTAGAATAATGCCTGATGGGGCAGTTTTATTGTGTGAACACCGAAATTATAATAAGCCATAATTTGTTTTCCTTTCACCTTTTCGTGGAGGGCGTCAGCGATAAAAAGTTTCGTTGAGTTTTGAAATGATGTGTGAAGTTGGTTCCAAGTCACTAAGCGCTATCATTCTCATATTCTCGACGAATATAGTCAGGGTAATTTGCGTGGACTCAGCGGCGCTGCCTTGAGACACATTTCGTAACCCTTTGTAACTGTAAGATTTGTCTTACAGTGTCAAACCTTACGAAAGCAGTTTAAATTTTTAAATTCGGTCAGTAATTACACGATGTATTGAAAACCAAATTTACGTCGCCGTTGCCGTCATGTAGGCAACCTGTAACTGAGACCGTCAACCGTGAACCACAAACCGGATAAATCCATTAGCAATGAAGATGTGGGAACCTGTTGTTTCGTTTTATATCTTGTATAGCCAGGTCTTGCAAGATGAACTTAAAACTTCGGGCAGTGTCCTCTGAAGTTAGGTCAATACCTGCACATAATGTGTTTACTAATTGTATAATCTTATCCTGCTCATTTATCGAGTCTACGAAATGTGTGAACAGTGAGAAACTGAGAACTGCACGCTATTCCCCTTGAGCCAGTGTACGCCTAATACTGCAGCCAGTACACTGAGATGACAAGTCATGGGATAGAGATATGCACGTATACAGATGGCGGTAGCACCGCGTACACAACGTATAAAAGGGCAGTGTTCTGGCGGAGCTGTCGCTTGTACTCAAGCGATTGATGTTAAAAGATTTCCGACGCGATTGTGGCCGCACGATGGAATTAAGAGACTTTGAACGCAGAATGGTAGTTGGAGCTAGACGCACAGGACATTCCATTTCGGAAATCGCTGGGGAATTCAATATTCCGAGATGCACAGTGTCAAGAGTGTGCCGAGAATTCAGGCATTATCTCCCATCACGGACAACACAGTGGCCGACGGCTTTCACTTAACGACCGAGAGCAGCGGCGTTTGGGTAGGGTTGGCAGTGCTAACAGAGAAACAACGCTGCGTGAAATAACCGCAGAAATCAATGAGTAACGTATCAGTTACGACAGTACGGCTAAATTTGCCGTTAATGGGCTATGGCAGCAGAAGACCAACGCAAGTGCCTTTGATAACAGCACGACGTCGCCTGCAGCGCCTCTCCTGGGCTCGTGACCATATTGGTTGGACTCCAGACGACTGGAAAACCCGTCTAGGGTCACGAGCCCAGACTGGAAAACCATAGCCCGGTCAGAAGAGTCCCCATTTCAGTTGGTAGGAAATGATGGTAGGGTTCGAGTGCAGTGCAGATCCCCGAAACAATTAACCCATTGTCAACAAGGCACTGTGCAAGCTGATGGTGGCTCTGTAAATGGTAATATTCGGCTACTTGGAGACCATTTGGAGCCATTCACGGACTTCATGTTTCTAAACAACGAGGGAAATTTTACGGATGACAATGCTCCATATTCGTGACTTGTTTGAAAAACATTCTGAACAATTCTAGAGAATGAGTTGACCACCCATGGAACGTTTATGGGGCAAAATCGAGAGGTCAGTTCGTACACAAAATCCTGCACCAGCCACAGTTTCGCAATTACGGATGGCTATGGACGCAACATGGCCAAGTACACTCCTGGAAATTGAAATAAGAACACCGTGAATTCATTGTCCCAGGAAGGGGAAACTTTATTGACACATTCCTGGGGTCAGATACATCACATGATCACACTGACAGAACCACAGGCACATAGACACAGGCAACAGAGCATGCACAATGTCGGCACTAGTACAGTGTATATCCACCTTTCGCAGCAATGCAGGCTGCTATTCTCCCATGGAGACGATCGTAGAGATGCTGTATGTAGTCCTGTGGAACGGCTTGCCATGCCATTTCCACCTGGCGCCTCAGTTGGACCAGCGTTCGTGCTGGACGTGCAGACCGCGTGAGACGACGCTTCATCCAGTCCCAAACATGCTCAATGGGGGACAGATCCGGAGATCTTGCTGGCCAGGGTAGTTGACTTACACCTTCTAGAGCACGTTGGGTGGCACGGGATACATGCGGACGTGCATTGTCCTGTTGGAACAGCAAGTTCCCTTGCCGGTCTAGGAATGGTAGAACGATGGGTTCGATGACGGTTTGGATGTACCGTGCACTATTCAGTGTCCCCTCGACGATCACCAGTGGTGTACGGCCAGTGTAGGAGATCGCTCCCCACACCATGATGCCGGGTGTTGGCCCTGTGTGCCTCGGTCGTATGCAGTCCTGATTGTGGCGCTCACCTGCACGGCGCCAAACACGCATACGACCATCATTGGCACCAAGGCAGAAGCGACTCTCATCGTTGAAGACGACACGTCTCCATTCGTCCCTCCATTCACGCCTGTCGCGACACCACTGGAGGCGGGCTGCACGATGTTGGGGCGTGAGCGGAAGACGGCCTAACGGTGTGCGGGACCGTAGCCCAGCTTCTTGGAGACGGTGGCGAATGGTCCTCGCCGATACCCCAGGAGCAACAGTGTCCCTAATTTGCTGGGAAGTGGCGGTGCGGTCCCCTACGGCACTGCGTAGGATCCTACGGTCTCGGCGTGCATCCGTGCGTCGCTGCGGTCCGGTCCCAGGTCGACGGGCACGTACACCTTCCGCCGACCACTGGCGACAATATCGATGTACTGTGGAGACCTCACGCCCCACGTGTTGAGCAATTCGGCGGTTCGTCCACCCGGCCTCCCGCATGCCCACTATACGCCCTCGCTCAAAGTCCGTCAACTGCACATACGGTTCACGTCCACGCTGTCGCGGCATGCTACCAGTGTTGAAGACTGCGATGGAGCTCCGTATGCCACGGCAAACTGGCTGACACTGACGGCGGCGGCGCACAAATGCTGCGCAGTTAGCGCCATTCGACGGCCAACACCGCGGTTCCTGGTGTGTCCGCTGTGCCGTGCGTGTGATCATTGCTTGTACAGCCCTCTCGCAGTGTCCGGAGCAAGTATGGTGGGTCTGACACACCGGTGTCAGTGTGTTCTTTTTTCCATTTCCAGGAGTGTATTTCAGCAGGGGGCTACTAAAAACTTTTTGAATCCATTCCAAATCGAGCTGCTGCACTACGCCGGGAAAAAGGAGGTCCGACACGATATTAGGATGTATTCTATGACTTTTGTCACCTCAGTGTATAATGAAAAAGAAAAGCAATGTACATCTAATTACTAAAAATCAAGTTTCTCTATTTATTGTTAGTAAACTAGACCCTCCTTGAAATGCTCGTTAGAAATGTAAGATTGCACCATTGGCATTATCCTTAAAAGCCCATGTTCTTCGATATTTTCTGCGAATACCATTCCCCGTTCTTACAGCCAGTGCGTGGAACCGTATTAGGCCAAATGAGCAAGAAACTGTATATAAAAATTTTCCATTTTCCTCTACATTTTGTGATTTCAGAACTCTAGTTTTGGTCGAAGCTTGCACACGATAGAGTAGCATGGAGAGCTGCATCAAACCAGTCTGTGGACTGAAGACCACAACAACAACAACAGTTTTGGTCACCGAACTATTCTCGGCTGGGTCACAGTACTCATTTAAATTTCTTTCAACACAAAATTTCAATTTGGTATCAATTGAAAATTATCTGTCTTTCCTTTTTTTCACGCTGCAAAAAGCTTCTGGATGCTCATAGTTAATTAGAACATTCGAGTCCGAAATTTCCATAGTAAAAAGGCGGAAAACAGGCACTAGACACTGTGTTGGTGGTTTCTGTTGTGTTAATAGTGAAGGAAATAATTCAAAAATCCATACTTCAAAGACTTTACACTACAGTGCATGTTTCAAAAGCTTTGTTTACTCGTTTCATCACAAATCACCACTTCAGCAATAATGGCTAACAACCTATATGTTGTATGCTCTGGAGCAAGGAACTATCTGCCAGTTTACTGTAATCACTGTATATGACAAAAACAAATATGAAATAAAAAGCAAACTATCACGAAGATTACAATATGTATAATTATTGGTGTTGTTTCCATGAATAATGGCAGTAAAGGTTAGCACGTAAGCCACCAACAATCATTTAATCCAGAAGACGTCATTATAATGAGTAAAAATTTAGACAGTAACTTGTTGATTGCTAAAGTTGGGCATGGCGTTGTGGTACCCATGTTCTGCACCTAGAGTGGAGGGGGAAGAGCAAATTAGACTGGCTTCTTACAGGAAATCACGCAGAGATCACAAGAACAGAAAGTAAACTCATTGTGATTACAGGAGTCAGGAGGGCAAAGTTTTTAAGTTACAGCCAGGTTACAGACTTGCAGCATAGAAGTAGATCAGAACAGAAAATTAGTGACAGATAGTTTTATCGGACATTAAGCTATTGATGAATGACAGAAATGAGTTTATTGCATGTGTTGAGATTGCAGAATCCTGAAGAGACAGGCTTTTGTGCTCATCTGAACATCAGGCAGCCGTAATGATAGAGATGTTTTCGTACTAATGATATTTTCGTGCAGAGTGAGAATCAAAAAACAAGTAGGCATTAGACGTATGAAAGGTGAAATGAAGTTCAAAGAAGTTGAAAAAGTAATTTTGTGTAGCTGAAAACCTAGAAATTTGTGCTTTTGAGTTGTTACTGAAGAATATTTCCCTCTCAACTATTACAGTCTGCTTATGCCAACGAGAAAACTTACAGCCATTTCAGAGAAAATCGAAATTCACTGTTGAGAAGATGACATACAGTAAGGATTTAAATGTAGATTTCTCAAAAGACTCAGAGAAGAAAAAAATAGATGGAAATGTTATTTAGTTATTATGAACTAATATCAGCAGCAAGTTTTCTAACTCATATGAGCCTAATTGATATTTCTATGAGCCAGATACAAGATAAAAAAAATATTTACACCACTTTACTGAAATATCTGGTCATTCTGGAGAACTAATGAAAACGTAAGGATCTACAGTTATGAGACATGTCTGTAAACAACAGTGAGACTTGCTAATGATTCCAGCATACATTGTTTTAAAATAAGGTATAAGAGGCGGAATTAGATTATTTGTATACGGAATGAGATAAATTTGTGTCAATGATTGTAATTAGCTCTCCTTTAAAAAAATTATTCAGAAATTCCATTTAAAAGAGTAAACCATGGATAAGTACGAAATTAGGATTTCTTGCAAATTGAAAAGGAAAATTTACACATTTTCAGATAAATTTACCTATTGTACGTGCAGTCTACAAAAAATTATTGTAATACGTTCAGGAGGTATAATAAACTGCCTAGAATAATCACATCATGAAAAACAATAATGCTGAGAATGAAATCAAAGAATGCTATTAAATGAGAGACAGTTCAACCAGGTAATGCGAAAAATAGTATCAGAATGGAACTGAATGGCTGTAGTGTGCCAGGTGATTTACAAGGTGCAAACACTCTTAATGGTCACTTCCTAAATGTATCAGCCGAAGTAGCGTCAAATTCTTCAGTAGCATTTCTTTATGATTTTATTCTACAAAATTTTAAGCTGGGTACTAGTTGTAGCAGCAACCTTCACTAAAATTTATAACATTTTGGAAATCGCCAAAACAGAAGTACATATGATCTTGATGGAATTTTCAACACTATTAAGAAGAATTGCTCTAATATAAATAAGTTATGTATTTAGTGATACAATATCTGATCAAATGCATCTGAAAACTTATTAGTGGCCAATATTATGAGGATGGTCAAGCCTTAGCTTTTGTAACGGCTTGAACTCTTCTGGAGACACTTTCAGTCAGGTCACCGAAGGTCTCTGGAGGTCTGACAGTCCATTCTTCCTCAACAGCCGAATCCAGAGAAGGTGGTGATGTTGGACGCTTAGACCTGGAACAAAGCAGACATCCTAACTCCCTCCAGAGGTGATCCATCAGGTTCAGATCGGCTCTCTGGACAGGCCAGTCCATTTCAGCAATTTTATTGTCTACAAATCGTGGCCTCACAGATGCTACTGTATGAGAAGGTGTATTATCATGTTGATACAAACAAATATCTTTCCGAAATGTTCCTCTACTGCATGTAGTTTGTTCAAATCCTGCCACATTTAGCGTTTTCTTGAGCTGGGTAAGAGGACTATGCCCTAACGGCAAAAACACCCCTATACCGTAACATTACCTCCTCTGTACATCACTGTAGGACGTAACGATTGTTTTTCTTTTTAAAAATAAGATTGTTACTCTCTGTAACTAAAACTGAATGAAACATGCTTAGCATTATGGGCAATGGGACTCAGATACATCACTTCTTCGTTGCATCTCGTGCCGGAATTCGTCGTCATGTACTGGATATGGAATAAGGTTCATACGGCGTGTAACGTGAAGTGAGTTCAAGATACGCTGAGAAACTTTTTATAAAATTTTATTCCACTGTGCGACACAGATCTTACGTCACGGAAGACGGATCAACTCGATCGCTTATATACATTTCATGACAATAGTAATAGTGTAGTCACTACAGATTTTACGAGTTACGATTAAAAAGCATCACATCTTGTAAATTTAAAAAACCGAATGGCATGTTACAGTTGCTATAATTCGATATATACATGCAGCTTAGTCCGAAAAAGAGGTTATCACATAAGTTTACATCAAATTCGCATCACAAACAATACTTCTCACAGTTTTGTTAATTACACAAAAAATAAGTTAGGTACATCACTTCTACCATGCTTGCAACTTTTAAATAAACGGTCTTTTTCATCAGTATTAACAGAAGTTCTGACATTGAAACAGAAAGTAATATTTAATTGTTTGTTTGTAGTTACTGACTGACAATAATTTATAAAACTTCATAATTATTCCGAAAATGAGGGAATATAGTCACATATGTAGAGCATACAGATAAATAATGGCTGTACACAAGATAAGCTAAACTTTGAAGTATTTTGGCTGAGAATCGAAAATAAGCAACTCATTAAAATATGTAATTCAACAGAATGTGACAATTTCAGATGTTCCTACTAACTGACTGAGCTTTATAGCTTTGATATGTTAGCAAGGTACATTTATTTGCATACAATATTTTCTACAAGGCAGTGATCACTGGCACCGACATTTTAATAACCTTGTCAACTGGAATGTGGGTGGTTGCTCACTTCTCAATGAGCTCAAAAATATGCTCTTGAACCATTCAGTACACTATCTAAGCCGCTCTGTTTCATTTTAATACCACCGAAGAGTTTTGTACATTCACAGGATGGACAAAAATATAAGTATCATGTGTCATATAGTCCTGGAAAACTCACTGTCTGAATCACTTTTTCTGTCATCCCAGAAACATGCATAGAACAACATATATCTTTATAGATGACTGACAACGCAACAAAGGATAAACATCATGTAAAGAACATACAAAGAAAAGTAAACCTCAACATCAACTAAAGCCTTGTGCCACAGTTGCCACAAGTTTCCCAAAATAAATTCCCTGAGAATTCCCTGAAGGGTAAGTAAACAGGTAACTTGACAAAAGAATTTATGGACTTCTACACTTCCGAACGTGTTAACAACTCTAAGTCTGAATAACATGAAGATATTGTCTTGTTTATATAATTTATGGTATGAAGGGTAAGTAAACAGGTAAGTTGTGTAAATAAAATCAATTTTAGTTGAAGGATTTCTTCATTTATTAAAAAATTCATTTAAACTTTGAATTAACAGCAAGTTTTTGCTTCTTCTCCCATACAGGATTTATAACTTGTCCAGGAGAGAGAATGTGCCATACCACACAAGAAACATACAAGAAGTATGTTGTATATCATGACATTAAAGTTTCAAAAATAAGAACGTCTGCACTAGGGTACATGTTGAAACATTTTCTCTTCCAAATAACACTCAGTGTTTTTCAAACAATAAGCAGTCAAACAACAATCATTTGGGATAAGAAACACAAAGGGAATATGTTGTATATCATAACATTAAAGTTTCAGAAATAAGAACGTCTGTACTAGGGTAAGTTCAGTGACATTTTCTCTGCCAAATAATACTCAGTGTTTTGTTAAACAAAAACGTCGAACAATGGTCAATCAATGTAAACCAGTGAAACAAAAAGTCAAACAATGGTCAATCAATGTAAACCAGTGAAAACGTCTTTGTAGAGAAGCGATATCTTCATCAGTTCTTCACAAAAGAGAATGGTCCAATCAGACATATCTAACGTTTCCATGATTTTTTTCAAATGGGAAGAATACACTGGAGAAATTCAGAATTGACCTGTCAAGGCACTCTGCATGTATTTACTAAAAAATGCTGAAGTTACTCATTTTTGCCGCACTTACAACCACTTACAACAGTAGTTTGTACAGTCCTTCCTGGTATTGCGCGATTCAGCGAATAAGCACAGATGCAATATGATGCCGTGATGTCCAAAGTGCGAATTTTAGTCGTTTAAACCATACCGAAAAGTGTAAAATCATTTTTTTTCCTTGATATCTTGCTGTCCATACCTACAGCGAAACTGTTGCAGGTGTAATCGTTACACAAGTGGCTGGCAGAGTAAAGAAAGTCAGGGCAGAGTATTAGGTTACATTATAGACGAATTCCACCAGTTGAGATTTTCATTTGTTGACGTGAAAATAATATTTTACAACAGTTCCTGTAGCACAATTCTTACGATAATTTTTTAATAAAGTATATATGACCAACAATGAAAAGTTCCTGTTTATTCCCTGTAGTCATAACAAAAATGTGAAGTGTAATACTTAATGACGAAAACAAACATTTTCCTTATTAATATCTCTATTAATTCCAGATGGAATCCGAATTACACTAAAAATCTTTCCACCAGCCTCCTATAGACGTAGGTATCGTTATGTCCAGGACAATAGTCCAACCAACGCACTGAATTATTATCGGCAACTGGTAACAAGACGTTTCGGATGTAATACTGAAAGTTATTCTCTTCCATTTCTCCAGATTTTACTATGTCGAATACAAGATTTTAGCAGCTAAATAGTTTTTTTTTTAATTTTTGTTCCTGATGTGCCCTGAGGTTCCTGAGACCGATAAAAACCTGCAGAAATGGTAGTCCACTGTTACTTATCACTGGCATTTTAGTAGTAGTAATAGCTTTATTCATTCGTAGAGCTCTTTTTACAAGGATGCAGGACATGTCAAACAATTTACAAGTTATGACCAATTTAAAATAAGCTAATTCGTATACACATACATTTACAAACTTCTAGTTAGAGACATGCATTAGATTTACTTCTGATGTACAATACTTTTTTAAAAACTTATAAAATAATGTAATGTCACACTGTTCAATCATATCTCACTATCAGTCACTGCACACACTATACATACATTGTTTCATAACACTTCACTCACTACACACACAGACGCGCACACACTGGTGATGCCTGAGTCATTATATGTACCGCAACTTCCCATTTGCAATCCTGAAAAACTAAGTCAGCATCCCTCTATAATGAGGGAGATGTTGAGCTCAGAAAGAGGAAGAGGTGTTAGTATTGTGCTATGCATAGCTTGGAAATAAGTATTTCTGGAAAAGGAAAAAAGGGGAAAAACATAGTGTGAAGGTGTTATGTGGAATGTTGGATGTTTTATAATCATAATTGTTACTTATTTACATAACTTTCTTTTTACCAAACCCCTACTCTGTTTTATCTAAGTAATCCTTCAATGTATAAAATATATTGCATAACAGGTACTTTTTAGCTCCCTTTTTAAACAAGTGTACTTTTGCTGTTTCTTTAATCTCTTTTGGTAATTTATTGTGCAGTTTTATTACTTGGTAGAAAATGCTGTTTTGAGTTTTATGTTTATTTTTTCTTGGTAAATGTAAGTTGAGTTTAGCTCTTCTTCCATGGTCATGGACAAAGCTGTTTGTGCAGTAATTACCAACGTTATTTTTGATGTGTACAACTGACTGGTAAATGTATTCACAGGGAGCTGTTAAAATCCCCACTGTTTTGAACAGATCTTTACAATGAGCTCGACTACTATTTTTGGTTATTATTCTTATGGATCTTTTCTGGAGTTTGAAAATTGTGTTCATATTTTGTGCATTTGTTCTCCAGAAAAGTATACCATAGCTAGAATTGAGTGTACATATGAATAGTATGTAACTAAAAGACTGCATGTTACACACTGGTGATAGGATTCTAAGGCCATAACATGCTGATGACATTCTGTTTGCAAGTACCTTTGTGTGTTCACACCACTTCAACTGAGAATATTCATTCCTAGAAATTTTGCATTTGTTACACAGTCTATGGAGGTGCTATCTACATTTAATTTAACATTGTCATTTTTCCTCTTCAAACTGAAATTCATGGCATTAGTTTTCTTTATGTTGAATATCACTATATTGCTTATTGACCAATCATAAACTTCCTTGAGAGTTTCATTTGCTTTCTCTGCAACGAGTACTCTTGTTTTCTCAGTTGCTATAATATTGCTGTCATCAGCAAACAAAATTTTTTCACCCTGAGTAAAACTACTGGGAAAGTCATCGATGTATATCAGGAATAGTATTGGACCTAATATGCTACCTTGCAGAACCTTTATATTAAGGTATTTTGATTCTGATAGGTGTTTTACTAAATGTTTACATCTATTTGAAGTATGTGTTATCTCTTCTCTTTGTACCCCATCTGCTAGCTATGATCAAAACCAGTCAATAGCTACCCCTCTTACTCCTAATGCTTGGTCAACTGTATCAAATGGGCTTAGAAAGATCCAGAAATATGCCTGTGACACACTCATACTTATCAAGAGCATCAAGTACAACTTTTGTGAATTCTGGTATGGCTGACTGCATATTTTTGCCACTTTGGAAACCAAACTGTGATTCGCTTAAACAATTGTATTTATTGAATTAATTCATTAATATGTCTTTCATAATTGCTTCTATTATTTTTGAGAATGGTGACAGCAGGGAAATAGGCTGGTAATTTTCTATGTCTTCTGCATTACCTTTCTTAAGCAAGGGTACAACTCTTACCTGTTTTTACTGCTCTGGAAATGTCCCTGATGTGAAGGATTTATTTATTATATTTGTTAAAGGGCCTTGTCTAATCCCTATGCATTGATTCAGTACACACATTGCTATTTCATCTAAACTTATTTACTTTTATTTTTTTCATTTTTGAACAGTTTTATTGACTTCATTCTCTGTGGTTGGAAGTAGAGTCATTGTATTTAGTGCAACATTATTTACAGGAGTTATATTTGTTTTGAGGAATTCTTGCCATAACTTATCTGCAATACTTTAAAAATGCTCGTTTACATAGTTTGGGAAGTGTTGTGGATCATTTATTTCCTTTAGCAGTATGTTATTCTGCATGTGTTTGCTTCTCCCCATTTCCTTTTTTATAACATCCCAGACTGCTTTGCTTTTATTCTCTGCATTATATATTATTTTGTCATTAAACGACTTTTTTGCAACAATCGCCACCTTCCTATAGATCTATGATGGAAAATTAAGAATTCTGGATCATTGCAACTCTTTTTCATGGAACTGAGGTATTTAAGTGTTTGTGAGAACTTCTCAATACCTGCTGTTATCCATCGCTTTTTGTGATATGTTGATACAGACATGCATACTTTTGGAAATGCCTTTTCAAAGTTCAATTTAAATAATATGGAGAATTTAGAGAATTTCATAATCATGTTGGTTTCCTTATAAACCTCATCCCAGCTTTGTTTTGCTAGTTTTCTGATAGATGTCGTTTGTAGGCTTGTAGTTTAGGTAATGATTTGATGCCTGATTTTACTGTTATATGACAGAGATGCTCTGATAGTCCGAGATCTTTTACAGGTACTTCACATTTTTCCCTGTCCGTAATTGTGGCCACATGATCAATTACTGATGCAGTCATTGTAGTAACTCTTGTTGCACTATTGGCCAATAGACACAACCCAAAACTCTGAAGGATATTTATGAGGGTGCTGCTGGATTCATTTGTGATATTAGTGTTTATGTTAATGTCCCCAAACAGAATTATGTTGACCCTTGTACTCGAGACTTCATCTATAACTTATGTAACTTAATGAAAAAAGTGTCCACACTACCACAGGGAGATCTATATACACACAAAATGATTAATTTCTTGGTGATATCAACCCCTTTTAATTCAGTAGCTGATATTTCAAAATGTTTGTTTTCACTTACTGTACTGAGGTCATGTCTTGATTTTAACTGTGTTCCTTTTCTGATGTAAATGCATGATCCTCCATCGCTTGAAGCAGTTCTGCAGTACAATTTTGCTCTTTCGTACAACGATAATACTACACTCCTGGAAATGGAAAAAAGAACACATTGACACCGGTGTGTCAGACCCACCATACTTGCTCCGGACACTGCGAGAGGGCTGTACAAGCAATGATCACACACACGGCACAGCGGACACACCAGGAACCGCGGTGTTGGCCATCGAATGGCGCTAGCTGCGCAGCATTTGTGCACCGCCGCCGTCAGTGTCAGCCAGTTTGCCGTGGCATACGGAGCTCCATCGCAGTCTTTAACACTGGTAGCATGCCGCGACAGCGTGGACGTGAACCGTATGTGCAGTTGATGGACTTTGAGCGAGGGCGTATAGTGGGCATGCGGGAGGCCGGGTGGACGTACCGCCGAATTGCTCAACACGTGGGGCGTGAGGTCTCCACAGTACATCGATGTTGTCGCCAGTGGTCGGCGGAAGGTGCACGTGCCCGTCGACCTGGGACCGGACCGCAGTGACGCACGGATGCACGCCAAGACCGTAGGATCCTACGCAGTGCCGTAGGGGACCGCACCGCCACTTCCCAGCAAATTAGGGACACTGTTGCTCCTGGAGTATCGGCGAGGACCATTCGCAACCGTCTCCATGAAGCTGGGCTACGGTCCCGCACACCGTTAGGCCGTCTTCCGCTCACGCCCCAACATCGTGCAGCCCGCCTCCAGTGGTGTCGCGACAGGCGTGAATGGAGGGACGAATGGAGACGTGTCGTCTTCAGCGATGAGAGTCGCTTCTACCTTGGTGCCAATGATGGCCGTATGCGTGTTTGGCACCGTGCAGGTGAGCGCCACAATCAGGACTGCATACGACCGAAGCACACGGGGCCAACACCCGGCATCATGGTGTGGGGAGCGATCTCCTACACTGGCCGTACACCACTGGTGATCGTCGAGGGGACACTGAATAGTGCACGGTACATCCAAACCCTCATCGAACCCATCGTTCTACCATTCCTAGACCGGCAAGGGAACTTGCTGTTCCAACAGGACAATGCACGTCCGCATATATCCCGTGCCACCCAACGTGCTCTAGAAGGTGTAAGTCAACTACCCTGGCCAGCAAGATCTCCGGATCTGTGCCCCATTGAGCATGTTTGGGACTGGATGAAGCGTCGTCTCACGCGGTCTGCACGTCCAGCACGAACGCTGGTCCAACTGAGGCGCCAGGTGGAAATGGCATAGCAAGCCGTTCCACAGGACTACATCCAGCATCTCTACGATCGTCTCCATGGGAGAATAGCAGCCCGCATTGCTGCGAAAGGTGGATATACACTGTACTAGTGCCGACATTGTGCATGCTCTGTTGCCTGTGTCTATGTGCCTGTGGTTCTGTCAGTGTGATCATGTGATGTATCTGACCCCAGGAATGTGTCAATAAAGTTTCCCCTTCCTGGGACAATGAATTCACGGTGTTCTTATTTCAATTTCCAGGAGTGTACGTGTTAATTTCTGTGTCTCTACACCAGTGCTCAGTAACACAAACTACTGTGCAGCTCAAAGATTGGAGCTCAACTTCTAATAGTTTTATCTTATTTTCTATTATTTGTATGTTTTTATGGAGGATTGTTAAGTCTGTGAAATGCCCCGTGTTACTTATTCCAATGGTTTGTTTTTCTTTGTGACACCTGGTATGTGTGATATGTTATGTGCTAAAATCTGTCTTGTGAGCGATTGTTTCAGTATTTTTTAACCTGCTGGAGATACGCTTTACGCAGGGGAACCTCTTGTCAGGGTTGTATATACGAAAGTGTCGCGGTATTCATCCATCGAGTGTACAAGAGACTGTCGTTTTTTTTTTCTTTTCGCTTCAAATGATAAAGTGCGGCTTGCACATAGTTCTTGCATGAAATCTGACTGATACACAGCATTTTAGACGATAACAATATGCTTTGTCTCCACGTCACCTGCAAGTATCTTCATAGCATTACCTACTAATCCTATGAATGACATCTCCTCTACACATTTACTTGAAGTAATCTTTATAATTTTGTGACTTGCTTTTCCATAGAATTTCCTGGATCTGTTCAACTAGGTCAAAGAAGCCCGTCCATCTCGCTTGTGGTCTCAGACTTCTCTTGGTTATGGCACATTGACTCTCACAGGCATATCTAAATCTTTAAAACAGGTTTTCTTTCACAGATTTGCAAGTTTCATTTTTGTGCATGTTTCGTGCTTCGTGTAAATCTTTCTTGCATTTATAAAGTTCATGTTTAGATTTTACGAAACTAAACGTGCTTTGCACACTTCTTAACTGTAGCATTTTTCTCCCTCATTCGTTTAACCAACTGAAAGCTGCTGTTACTAAATATGTTTTCTTTGGGCTAGGAAGATGCTGTATTTTTACTCTGGACTTTAACGAGCACAGCAGTCATAGTTGCAACCACAATTCAAAGAATCCGCTGTGGTATTCTCTGCTTCTTCAATGTTTCCACAATCTCTAACGAAATGTCGACATCATTCCACAGAATGTCCAAGAAATTATCTAATAAATAACATACATATAGGCCTTCATAAGCAGCTGGTGATTTCGATTGCATAACATGTATTTCATGTTTGAAATGTTGGTAATATTAGTCAGATACCACAGTACTGTAAAACTCTGGCACCTGCAAAAAGACAGATGCTATTAACAAGTACATGTAGAGGAAAAACAACCAAAATTAATTCATTTTTATCTCCATTGCTAGCACTTAGCAATACCATAACAGCAAATGCTAATTATTATGGATGTTAAATGAGTTACGAAATCGAGCGTACAGTAACTGTGAAAAGTTGTGACAAAGAAACCGCCCTCTGAAGTTGAAATTCACTTTAGAAATTGCGATGGTGTTGTGCCATATTATCTGATTACTGATTTGCCGTGTGTCAGGTTGTACACGTGCTGCCTGCTGCAGCTACGGTAGGGGTGTACATTCCTCCAGCTGCCTTAGGAGCTACGAATTTGCCAATTTTCAACACTTTTTTAAAAATATAATTGCAGTGCGTCCTAGCAGCTAAAATGTTGACTTTCTTTGCATTCTTTCTATATAAAAATTTTCAGAGCATATTTCAACATGTGCTGGATCGTTCCCTTGTCAGTTCAGTGTGCCTATCGGCCAATATCGTGACTGTTTGACCTACAATTCATTAATTTGCTGGACGATGGACCTCCTCCGTCTAGCTCTCTCTGCTTCTTCATCCTCACATTGCTTCTGGTTTAAAGACGCGCCATAGTGAACTCTAGCATTGAGACCGTCTAGAATCATTCTTTTGTTAATATCAACCTTAAAGATACCACCAGCTGATTTCAGGTCCTCATACACTTGGCATATGGTTACCAAGGACTTTGTTTCTTTGATGGCTATCAAACACTCTTTATTAATGGAAAACCCTTGCTCTACGAAGGCTTGTCCTGGCTCAGAATGAGAACCTTTCGAAGAAAGCTACACAGATGATTACAGGTGGTTTCTCCATGCAAATAGTCTCTCCAAAAGTGATCAGTTCTCGTCTCATTTCCCTTGCAGCTTGTGCAGAGATCCAAAAACTCTTGCTTAACAGGAAGCTGCGCAAATTCTTTCTCAACTTTATCATAGTCCTTAGCGCTTATTCATTAGCACTCATCCAGTTCTGCGAACAGACTCGAAGGGCATTTGAAATTATGCTCTTGCTAGCTCTGGATCACAAAAGATTATGTATCTACAAACACTATATTTCAAAGTGCACTTTCGAAGCAGATTTGAGAACATTTTGATCTCACAGCCCTGCATTTAGTCCTGAAACTTAAAATATCTTTGGCAGGCAGTTTTCCCTTTCTCATCTCAGACTGTACATCACGACCTGAGTTAATTTCTTTGCCGGGAATAAAAGTAACTTCATCTTCAAGTTTCATATCCCATTCCCACTTTGCGGCAGATAATACGTCAAGTTTAACTACTATGAACATCACATTACCAAGCACAGAAGACAAAGCACTCTACAGGAAAGATGCCATGGCGGGCTCATATTGGAATTACCTCAAAAAAGGGCATGACTTACGCTGAAACAAAGCCGAAAAAAGATATATTACCCAGCAGCAGAGAACCTTCTATGTACTTCAGAATCTTTTGCCAGCTTTAAGTAACTATTTTAACATTGTACTCCTTTACTTTGTCCGCATAAGTCTTTGAAAAGGGAATTTTCTTAAACCCTGATCGGCAACAGCCTCGTTTTCCAACCAGCGCATGGAGCAAAACTTTTTAGGGAATGGTGGGTTATCCGGCTTCTTAAGTCTCTTATAATTAGCTCTTATTGCAGCTACATTCTTCAACATATTATAAATCAATCTCAGTGAGAGGTACAACGCCCCAGTTAGTCTTTAAGGCTGCATTCTTGAAAACCTGGTATACTGTATGGAGACCACAAGATCCTATATCAATAAAAGCTGGTGCACTGTATTCATGAGTACCTTTCAGATCAAGATGCAAGACCTTTAAGAATGTCCAGTTGACATTTGGCCCGTCCACTGATACTTGAAGCATGTTGGTAAGATTCAGGTCAGAAATTTCTTTCTTACAACCGTCCAACATGTCGGCAGCAGTGGTGTGGCCTAGAGATGCAGATAGAAAGTTTTGATTTTCAATAGGCTTATTTACTTTGTGCCAGTATCTGCGACTCAGCCACCTTGTTAAGGTTCTCGTCAAATGAGATTACAAATGGTACATCCCCTTCCAGATCTACAAGAACTTGTTATTCTAAAGTGCAGGGCTAAACCCATAAAAGATACCATATGATGTCTTGGCACTCGCAAGCTGCATGTTACTAACAACGTTATCGTTAGGGAACATGACTGGAAACACAGCAGACTGGGTCCTGTAGTAAAAAAGGACACATGATTACCGACAGTCTGCAGAGTCTGTAATATTTCCGCCCCTGTAACGTCGCCCGGGATCAGATACTTACGACAGTTAGCCGACGCAGCATTGATGCCACGACGAACCGGTCGGGAACTGTAAGATCCCCAACTGGACATGCAACACACTGCATGAAATTTGAACCCTTTGCAATGAAAAACAGAGATGCCTATGAATAACTAATATACTGAATTTTTGTTTAAACTTGGATGGAGACCAATATCTGATTCCAGTCTCGAGAAAATGGATTGCGTATAGAGCATTCAGTTCTGCTGGTGCGCGCATAGTAATGAAATATTGACAATGCCGTCATATCTCATAAACAGTTCGAGATATTGAAATGACCTTTTAGCAAATACTAGCATAGAGAGAGGAGAATATTACGCTGTACGATAAAAATGTGGAAGTTTCTTATCTACTGTGATAAATGAGTAACAGAAGAGTTTTGCAATGGAATGATGTAATTTTTAATAGTCTTTGGGAGCTGGTGAAATGAGAATCAACGTGGCGACGCTAGAGATCGGATAATGAAAAAAATATTTGGCTCTGCTGATGAGGAAAATATTCGAAGGGTAAATGACGCTGTAGAAGAGGTCAGGCAGTGGGCAACAGGGAAAAAAGTCGCGAATGATTGGCACACTATGCAGATAGCAAGTTTAGAGGAGGACTTATTGAACAACACACGGCTGCCACGACAGTTGACTGGAGAAGTAATGCGCTCTGCCAGAGCTGCAGAAGAGGCAGTTCATCAGAATATCAGGGAACCACAGACCGAAGTAGAAGCCTTAGGATAGGGAAGTAGTAGTTGTTGTCTTCAGTCCAGAGTCTGGTTTGATGCAGCTCTCCATGTTATTCTACCCTGTGCAAGCTTCTTCATCTCCCAGTACCTACTGAAACCTACATCCTTCTGTATCTGTTTAGTGTATTCTCTACGATTTTTACCCTCCACGCTGCCCTCCAAAACTAAATTGGTGATCCATTGATGCCTCAGAATATGCACGTCCACGTTTCACTTCCATACATTGCTACACTCCACACAAATAGTTTCAGAAACGACTTCCTGACACTTAAATCTATACTCGATGTTAACAAATTTTTCTTCTTCAGAAACGCTTTGCCATTGCCAGTCTACATTTTATATCCTCTCTACTTCGACCATCATCAGTTATTTTGCTCCCCAAATAGCAAAATTCATTTACTACTTTAAGTGTCTCATTCCCTAATCTAATTCCCGCAGCATCACCCCATTTAATTCGATTACATTCCATTATCCTCGTTTTCCTTTTGTTTATGTTCATCTTATATCCTTTCAAGGCACTGTCCATTCCGTTCAGCTGCTCTTCCAGGTCCTTTGCTGTCTCTGACAGAATTACAATGTCATCGGCGAAGTAGTAATGACAGTAGTAATGGGAAGGAAGTAGTAATGACAAAATGGTTGCCGTCCGTAGAAGATAGTGTTCGGGAAGCACGAGGCAAAGTAACAGAAATACAGGAGGCTATGCAGCAGACTGTAAGAAGTCAGCTCGGCGTAAACGTCCCCAGGGCAGTATTTAGAGGGTCTAAGGAAAGTACAGAAGGAACTACCGCCGGAATTGGGGTTGCTTTTAGAACCCGTACACAAAAACTTACCTTTTTATTTCAAAAGTAGCAACAGTGAGGGAAAGAAGTGATGGAGCAAAAGTTTACATTTTCGTTCTTATACCAGTAGCAGAGGAATGAGCACGTTACGAGTGCTACATAGTTCATGAGCATCCTGTCAAGGGGGGTATACTGAAGAAATTTGTAAGAGTAAAAACGCAGCGATAATCATTAATTGAAAAGTCAAAGGAAGATATTAGAAGTGGAGGAAGCAAAGTTATAAAAATGTTACCGAGGGAAATCGCAGTCTGTCCGAATATGTTAATACACAGGATTTACCCTTCCCCGCAGTCTACGGACTGCAAATATGCAGGATTCCTGCGTAGTGAAATTGCTAATGGGACAAAAGGAGGTAAGAGAATACAGAAGTGATTGAGCCAGAACTGTACTTTCAGTACACTGTCTTCGACAAGACGGTAGTAGTGGCTAGTTGTTTCGAGCAGAGGAAGCTTAAGTCAGCGAAGAGGCTAGAATTAAACTGGAGTGGTTTGTTATTAAATCTAACAGCGTGCGAGATAATTGGGCCTACTTTCCGTCTGCCCGACGATTTGAGGGATAACTCACCTGAGTATTTCGCAGCCTCGTTTGTATTGGCCAGAGGAGCCCACGGAAGTGCTAACTGCCGCCAATCTAACCAGCTTTAATTAAACTCTGATGGCCGGAAGTAATGCAGTCTATAAACACGCTTCTGAACCAGCAGGAGAGACGAGTCTACCTTGAAACTTTACTGCAGCGTGTAAATTTATGTCGGGAAAATCAGTCCCGGAAAGAGACAACACTGACTGTTGTTATACCAACCACTGAAGCGGCACTTGTTCTGCAGGGCGTAGCCCTGTTTTGGTACGTAGAAGACGAAGCACAGAATTGTATACCCCGAGCACAAAAGCAACAGAAGGCAGATGAACGCACAGGTGGGTAGTGTGAACGATGACTGATTCATTTTAGCTTGTGAGTTTGGAATAGAGAGTTAGAAGTATTGCGCAAGACGCCTAACGATGAAATAAATTCCATAGTGTTTTAGCTAAGGGGCCCTTTAGAAATGTGTAAGATTAAGTGACGGGATTAAGGAAACGTGTTGTTAGTATAGTTCTTAAGAGGCGAAACAGTGCCATAAGGGCCGGTCGAAAGGAAATCTAGTGTAAACGATTATCTAGTCTGGTCGACTCGAGGGACCGCATCTCGATAAAAAGGGAGGTGACAGAAACTGCTGTGTCTGTCGTGGAAGGTTTTTGTTTTTGTGCTCTTCATTCGGCCAAAGACTGATCTGATGCAGCTCTCCTCGCTATTACATCCTGCGCAAATCTCATCATCGCTACACAACTACAGCCACCTAAACTCATCTGAACCTGCTCAATGTACCTTACTCAAACCTACAATTTGTACCCCTCACAGTCCCTCCCATTTCCAGACTGACAGTTCCTCGATGCCACAGGGTGTGTACGATCATTCGATCCCTTCTTTTAGTCAAGTAGTACCACAAATTTCTTTTCTTCCCACTTTTAATCAGTACCTCCTCACCACTTACTCGATCTATCCATTCAATCTTCAGGATTCTTCCGTGGCACCACATTTCAAAAGCATCTACTCTCTTGTCTAAAATGTCAGTGTCCAAGTTTCACTTCCACACAAGGCTACACTCCAGACAAATAACTTCAGGAAAGGCTTTCTAACACTTAAATTTCTCTTCGATGATAACAAATTTCTCATTTCTAGAAATGCCTTTCTTTCCATTGCTAGCCTACAATTTATATCCCCTCTACTTAGTTCATCCTCAGTTATTTTGCTGTCCAGATAGCAAAATTCATAACTGCTTTTAGTGCCTCATTTCCTAATCTAATACCCGCAGCATCACCTGATTTCATTTTGTTGATGTTCATCTTATAACCACTTTTCGAGACAGTATCCATTCCGTTCAATTGATGTTTCAGGTTCTTCGCAATCTATAACAGAATTACAGTGTTACTAGAAAACCTGAAGTTTTTATTTCTTTGCCTTGAACCTGAATTCCATTTTCAAATTTCTGGTTTCCTTTACTGCTTGGGCAATGCACAGATTGTATAACGTCGTGGATAGGCTACAGCTTTGTGTCACTGCCTTATCGACTATTGCTCCTCTTTCGTGTCCGTAACGTGACGGACCAGCAGACAATGCTGTGAAGATATCTATATCAAGACAGGTGATCATCCCTAGACACCCGCCACGTATAGAACACCCATTCTGCAGATAACTGCTAGCATATTAAATCTTGTTTACACCTTGACATGAGTTTATAGTTACTCTATGGTGAAGCAGACACGCTGTCAGGGTTCCGTGCCTCACTCTATAAAAACGAACCCCTACAGGATCGCTTCGTTGTTCGTCTGTATCTCCACCCGATTGTTAAAAACCATTTTTCTCAGGGTCGGGAAGACGTATCAAGTTTAAATTTATGTCACATTTAAAGTCTACGATTCCTCGGCAGCGTTACGATTTTAAGCTTCTAACAAGGGGAGGCCGCCAATTGTGAAATTCAGATTCGATCCATACTGCGCATAATAAAAGCTGATGGCCAGAGGTGTAATGTGGCAAAGCACCAAAATGCACTTCTCAGCCGTTGTCGAGAAAACCGACAGTTAAAAAGAAATCGTTGCGGTGAAATACTCTCTATGATTAATGATTTTCTACAGCGTTGTGGCGCAGCGGTAAACGCTCGGGTTTGTAATCCGAAAGTCGCCGGATCGAATCTCGTGCCATGCAACTTTTTTTTTAGTATTTGTTTTTTGTAATTCAAATGTGTATATATATATACACACACACACACATATATATATAATTCCCGGCAATCAGTTGCAACAATTATGCATATAATAAGTTGTTGAAAGTCGTTTGTCGTGGAAAAACTGGCGACTTCGAACATCATTATGTTTTCCGCAAACAAAGTTGTATTTCACAAATGTTATTAATTGTCTTCATAATGTTTACCACGTATAGTTAACGGAAGACGTAGAAACGATATTCCGAAACGAATACGTATAGCGTAAGTCAAACGTTCGAATTAGAATAGAGACCCCACGAACACAAATTTGCTGTGGCAGGTATGAAATATAAACTCCGTTACTCGCTCGTTACACTTGATGGACAGATGTTGAATGGGCCGAAACGAGCCGCCGCATAACAGCGTAGTTGCCTGCTAACTTCGAAAGAAGGTAGAAGCGCTCCCTAGCGCAACTTATAACATCGTCGAAAATCAGTGCGAGCGTGAGAGCTTTGGTACACCCTGTTAAACAAACGGAAAAATGGAGGCGGTACAATTGGAGAGCGATCCGCCTTCACCAACATGCATAAGCAATTCATTAATTATATATATATATATATATATATATATATATATATATATATATATATATATATTTGAATTACAAAAAACTAATAATAAAAAAAAGTTGCATGCCACGGGATTCGATCCGGAGACCTTCGAATTACGAACCCGAGCGTTTACCGCTGCGCCACAACGCTGTAGAAAATCATTAATCGTAGAGAGTATTTCACCGCAACGATTTCTTTTTAACTGTCGATTTTATCGACAACGGCTGAGAAGTGCATATTGGTGCTTTGCCACATTACACCTCTGGCCATGAGCTTTTATTATGCGCAGTATGAATGGAATCTGAATTTCACAATTGACGGCCGCCCCTTGTAAGTCAATTCAGTCAAAAGATACAACAATTTATGTCACACCTAGAATCATGAAATTTCGCAAGAAGCAAAAAATCTGAAAATTGTTAAATTGTAATTATATCACATAGAAACAATCTTTTGGCCATTGGAACATACATTACATTCATCTGTCAGAAGGATAACAGCGGAGTGCTGTTGCATACAAGCATAAAACGTAAGTTGCAGTCATGTGTCAGGAACTAAATTAAAAAATATTTTATTAAATTTTCTATATTGACATATGTCAACTGAAGTTGCCAACTCGTTCCTTTTCGCGAGTCCGCATTAGTCTGAGGAACTACTGTAGAGATTTTGATATGGTCTTGGAATTCCTGGGACCGGTATCTTGCCAGTATCTATACGGAAAACAGCAAAAAGTCGTTCAGATTTTCGATTCCCAGGATGAATGAACACACACGCGCGCGTCGCGCGAGTACGTTCATTATTTTACGAACATTTACTTTTGTAGAATTTGTTTACGTTTAAATTAATAGATAAATAATGTCCAGCTTACATTAAAATTCAGTGTAAATGTTAGCTTAAAAATCAACTTCATAATTAAAGATTACGTGAATATCTTTTGAAATTAATTGTTATCATAATGTAACCTAAGAAATTTTATACAGAAAATCATGTAACTACATTTCAGATTTTATAAACAAAATTGCCATTTGTTATGGAACATTTTTCTGTACTTCCACTTCTGTAAAAGACAAATTATTATCGTTAGTTTAATCGAGTGTAAAAACTAGTAGTGCATAAAGAATGATCGACTATTGAATGGATAAATAAGGGAGCGGCAGAGACCACCATAATTCATTTTAGTACATTGTTGTTTGGAGTGTTAGGGACTTATGACGTGTTCCACTCCATGCACGATCTGCGACCCGAATGCATGTGTTTGCCAATTTTATCTCATGAATAATTTTTGGTCGCTATTCTTGAAGTTAACTGTTTGAGCGGACTTGCCATGCTGTGCCACTAGACTGTGCCGAGTGACTTTTTCACCTCTTTGCATTTGGGGCAGGTGCTGAAAGATAGCTCTGATCCGTCCAAGCAACCAAATGACGTAAACCACTTTGTGACAACTCTTCTGTATTGTAGTCGCAATGTCTTCTTTATACAGTTACTTCTGCAATTGCGGGTGATACTGATCGCTGTACTGCTTTGATATTAGATACTGGAATGACAGTTCTCATGTAATCATTTATTCGGGCACTTACATTCTTGCCCACGCCATTTCCTCTAGCCGAGGCACCAGCAGGCCAGGCCGCGACGGCAAAGAGCGAGTGGGCCTCCACAGTGGGAGGAAACGCACATGCGCTATCGCGTCTTGTCGATATGCTTAGATGACTTCCTTTTTGCATCCATCTGCACATACATCAAACCAGGGTGTGCACAGTGGGATGATCCACACTCAGCAACTACGTAAACTACGTTTTCAGTTTCCAATAACACCTTTCGTCAGCTGAAGTGGATAGAAATGGAACATTTAATCCGTACAATCGTCATGTTACATCCCAATTTTGGCTCAGATTTAGTGATAGTCCTTTTCCAGTCTTTGTATCAGTTGTAACTATGTTTCATTTTCATTCAAGTTTTAAGACCAGTTTATTGTGAACGTTTACACAAATTTACGTTTTGTACCGCTTGTAAGAATATAGATATCGATTCTGTACCTGACAGCTACGCATCTTTCCTCTAGTGAATTAGCATTGATATGTGGGGATGTGCCCCACAACGAGCAAGGGCACGGTGGGCTCTGGTGTGTACCGGTCAGTCAGCTGCGAGCCAGCCACGCCTGGCATACTGGTCAGTCAGCTGTAAGCCAGCCACGCCTTGCATACTGGTCAGTCGGCTGTGAGCCAGCCAGCCAGACAGACAGACAGACAGACAGCCCACAGTGCAGGCTGCCGGGATTCGTGCTACGAGCGATCATGCTGCGGAGTGGATACGTTTTACAAGAATGTTTAAAACTGCATTAAGATCACTTTTAGACAAACCGGAAACCATACCGTAGTTGTCAAGTGACTCCAGCCTGGGCCATCATACTGAGCAGGTCGCGGGTGCATGTGACGTGTATGAGACTACATGTAAAGTTGCGTAATTTGAAGAAGGGTTTAATTTCGTAATGAAGAAACGGATATTTAATTTAAGGACGACTGTAAATTACCAAACAGCAATGGCGAACTCAAATGGAATGGTGCTAACCAGTGGTGCCCTAATGGGGGGGGGGGGGGGGAGGGGGAAGTGAGGGGGGAGGGAGGGCCTCCAAAACCTCGACCTCGGAGGCCTCGAGATTTGGAGGGCCCCCAGGAGCCGGCAATTTTAATCAAATCCCACATAAACAGCTGACATTAAATTTTGCTTGAAAAATGAATAAAGTGCAGTACAGCATTCGAAACGTTGACAGTGGCCTTTGGCGAATCCACTGTGAGTAAGACAAGAGCTTTCGAATAGTATAAACGTTTCAAAGAGGGTCGAGAACACGTTGAAGACAATTCTGACGCCAATGTGGTAGAAGTGAAAAAAATGGCTCTGGAAGATCGCCGAATCACCATCAGGGAGTTTGCTAATGATGTAGACATAGCCTTTGGCTCATGCCAAGCAACTTTTCGGGTGTTTTTGGCATTAAATGTGTAGAAGCAAAGATTATTCCGGAATTGTTGAATTTCGACCAAAATCACATTATAGAGACATCGCTCAGGTATTGCTGAATGAAGTCGGCGACAACTTCTAAAGAAGGTTACAACAAGTTGTAAAACATGAGTATTTGGGTATGACGTTGAAACCGATGCCCAATCATCCCAATCGAAATTGCTTGACGAGCCAAGACCGAAAAAGATTCGGCAAGTTTGATCACATTTGAAGGTTCTTCTCACTGTTTTCTTCGATTACGATGGGATAGTGCACCATGGGTTCCTGGCTTATGGACATGGTCAATAAGGAATACTACCTGGAAGCTATGCTCCGTTTGCGTGAAGCAGTCCAAAGAACTATGGCGAAACCACTCGCGGAAACTGCATCATGATAGTTCTTCCATTCACATCTCAACGTTCGTTCATGACTTGTTGGCAAGAGCAGAAACCGTTATGTTGCCTCAGCCACAGTATTTGCCAGACATATCCACCTACGACTTCTTTCTATTTCCGAGGCTGAGGAGAACCATGAAAGGATTGGGATTACTTTGAAAGGGAAAAACTGATGTTGATGAATACATAAACATTCTCTGAGGAAAAAAAAATTCCCGTTACATTTTTATTACACCTCGTAAGTTCACTACACAAGAGCATGTTTGGTGTTGGAGTCCTCAAACATATGCAACATATATGCAAAATAAATGTCGGAAAGGCTGCAGAGGATTCATCAAAAGAAGATCGACAGTTACCGGAAAAAGATGGCTGGATATATTGTGTTGTGCAAGACTATAGGTTATGACAACACTGCGTCTATGTCAGGTGTACACGGAGGAGTACAATGACAAATACGAGAAGTCAGTCCAAAGAAGGGGGACACGGGCAGTGCGGCCCCACATTCGATATGTTGCCATATGTATCCAAGATGGAGGCGATGACATCATCCAAGATGGCGTCAGGTAGACTTGGCAACAGCGCATGACTTCATTCAAGATTGCGGATTTTGGCTGGAATATAGGTCAACTGAGCTCACTCCACTAACCTAACCCCCTCTCCCCACCCCCACAAAAAGGTGGGAAGTTAAAATTCCAACAGGATAATGCACCCCACCCCATTTATCTCTACTAAGCAAAGAAAATCGCTGGAAGATAGCTCATTTGGCCTACCTGCACTAACCTAAGACACCCAACCGCGACCTCCTCCTAAGGATTCATGGGAAAAAGACTTGGACATAAGTCTTTATTTAAGTAATTTCATGCAGGTGTGTTCGTCACGGGGTCCAGACACCAACTGACTTAGTACACAGCGCCACCAGCAGAGGGCGCTACCGTGACGTCAGGTGATGATACAAGTACCGTAATCGAAGATGGCAGCGGCAAACAGTGTGTTCGTCACGAGGTCCACAGTCCAACTGACTTAGTACAGAGCACCACTAGCAGAGGGTGCCCTCATGACGTCATATTATGACGCTAGTGCCGTTATTCAAGATGGTGGCGACAAACAGTGTATTCATATAGGTAAGAAAAGGGGTTGACTATACTTTCAACTACCTAGTTCAACTACTTTTCATGGACCAGACCGCCACCTCTTCCTAGGAACTGGCGCCGAGTTTGAATTCTGGCAGTAAAGAAAGGTCACTTGCGCTTTCGCTACCAACCTAAGAAAATTGTTGCAAACGAAGCTCACCATCACTAACCTAAGCCTCCAGGACGCAACCTCTTCCTAGGGGTTGCTGGTAAAAGGACTCAGCCCACACTAGGCTGATGGAGAGAGGAAGGAGTGTATTTATTTGGGAGCATTTTATTTAGGGATGAAGTATATGTTGTAATGTTGTTATGTGTGATGTTGTTGCATTAATTTATTCCGAAAGCGGTGCTGATATTCAAGACCATAAAAGTGGGTTAAAAGCTGTGAGCTATGTGAGGAAGTTAACCTTGCATTACTGCGCAACTGTTTCACCAGGTATCCAGTCTAGCTTACCAAATTCCCAACCAGACTAACATTAATTATAATCTTTTAGTACTCATCTTACGATAACCGGTGATATATATATATATATATATATATATATATATATATATATATATATATATATATATATATATAAAGACAATTTAAATAAAAAGAAATAAATCAGTTTATATTTGGACATTTATTTTAACATTGATCATTGTTCTGTTAAAATTTCAGCATATTAAACTTGATTCTTAACTAAACTGGTGCCTTATTTAGGATTGTGAAAATGTGAGTTTGTAATCTTACAGAACACATCTAATAGGGAGCCAAGATTGGGAGACTACATACAACACTGCATTCATAAAATAACACACGAAGAACGTTGAAACATATCCAAGAGGAAATCAACCACAACCAACCGATTCAATTTTCGCCCAAAGAAGTTACGTTCATAGCGCAATCCTGTCCGTCATGAAATTACCACACACTGGTATACTAAATTCATACTAACTCTCTGTGAAATCTTCCGAAAAGAATAGCTGAGGGCTACTTTGATGCTTACACCACATGCTTCACGTGGTCAACTTGGTTTACACAAAGAGTCTAACTCCACAATAATTTTGATAATTAAAATAAATTACATCGAAACGCAATTTACAAAAGAAAAACCTCGAACTGGTTACTATCGTCCTACTTTTAACCTGATGGGTCAAACAATTGTATAAGCACGTGGTACTGGTCTCACAAAGTACACCCCACGTAGGTTGAACATAAAGAAAAGTTGCTATATTGAAAAATATTGTCAAGACGAGACGTTATAATCTCACGCACATTCGCATTTAAGATTGATGATCTTAGTTAGAGTTACTGATCAACACGTGGTTCCACTTTACTCACAAAGTAGTGACAAAGCAACTACCGGAAGATATTCTGAACATCACACTCGAATTACACTGTGCTGCAATTTAAGATAACATTAGGTATTTTAGAGCTAAACCTGAAATAAAGATGATTAAATTTTCAGTTAGGCTGAACTTAAGGATTCCATTGTCCTACGGACTTAGCAGAGACGTGCTTAGCCGGAGATCTTACCACTTCAGACGCTCGCCACGGACAGACTGACCTGGGCTCCTACCGAGCGTGCTTCCGTATACAAAACGGAAGTGACCAGAGAGGCAGCTTCCTATACCAACATGACAAGGGATGGACAGGACCATACTAAGAATAGAAACCTCTTTGCTTCTAGAAAGCGTTGTTACCTGTTCCGACGTTGGTCCTACTGTTCTCTAGCAGACAGGCTTGTCTGCTACTATCAAGCATGCAACTAGAAATACATTTGCTCATTCATCCTCTCACACAGAAGGGAAGGGGGATGACAGTATCTTATCATATACAGTATATAAATGAAAGCAGATGTAGGTTCCGTATGAGACTGTGTGACATGAATTACATATAAACTGTGTTTTAAAGTGTAGTAGTGTGACGGATCGTTCTTGTTTATGTGTAAAAGTAACACGTTTCACTGCTCAGTCTCCTCCCAGATAGTCAGAAACACCACAGTAAATTTAGAAGAGGAATTTATGCCGTAAATGACAACAGATTTAAGAAATTAACATGAAAGGAATCCAACAGAGACCTTTCAATGTATCACAGAACACACGCTCTGACATACCCCACAGCATACAGACCTGCAAGCTACACCTACGTAACTCATGCATAAGGCTCTACACACACGCTTGCTAATTGTAAACCATCAGAAATAACGCATTGCACAGCCTACAGACATTCGAACCACTCGTAAATAATGCAATAAATTTACGTCTAGATAGCCAAACAACTCGTAAATTGTCAAAAATCCATCTAAAAGACTCTTACTTGCTAATCGTCAACTGTCGAAATCATACACCAGCCTTTATTTAAACAATTAGAGGCAGCACCTCCACCCAGTGTATTCGCCACTGAGTCAAGAGCCCAACTGACTTAGTTCATATCGATGCCACTAGAGGACGCTGTAGTGACGTCAGGTGATGATGCAAGTACTGTAATCTAAGATGGCGCCACCTAGTGGGTTCACCACGAACTCCAGACCCTAACTGTCTTAGTACATGTCGTCGCCGCCAGAGGACACCTCCATGACACCAGCTGATGACGCAAGTACAGTTATCTATAATGGCGGCAAACAGTGTTTCTCCATGAGATCTAGTACTCAGTGCCACGAGCAGAGGATGCTGTCGTCCGTTTCGTGACGTAAACCAAGATGGTGAGGGAAAATGGTGGGAAAATGACTCAGCCTGCTCTGGGCTGCTGGGGAGAGTAAGGATGGAGTGCACTCTATTTATTTTCAAACAACTTATTTAAGGATAGAATATATCTATCACACTGATACAAAACATCCACCCTGATGTGCCTGGGGTCATGTTGCACAGCCCACAGACAGGCAACCAACTCGTAATTTCAGTACACAATAGCAAACTCCTCCTAAATAATTCTTCACACTGATGTGTAGACACGCTCAGTACTCGTAAACTGTCCAAATAGCGCATAGCACGGCCTACGGAGCCGCTCGCGAAGTAATGGAATCAATGCGCGCAAGCACAGTTCACCGTCCCCTGTCCAGTAGGGTACACAGGAGGTAGCAATAAGTGACGCATCCGTCAGATGTCAAACCACACACAGGCCCCTGCCCAGGTCCCAAAAGCAGCCACATCCCTTTCATACTTCATTTCTGAGAAATTCCTATTGCAATACGTGTTCACCTAGACACCTATCGGAAGGGAGTGAAGACATATTTACAGAGTGCAAACGCTAGAATCTCGTTCGCTCGCATTTTTGGTCGACACGGCCGTCAGCTGTCCAAGCAGAAACTCTACGATCTAGAGAACAATCTTCAAGTCACAACATATGGGCCACAAGAGCTGAATCGCATCCCGAGTTCGCCGTCCAGGAGGCTGACGTTCTTAATATAGCGATTGTTAAAAATGTCGCTGCAAATCTACAGCTCAAGACCATCCAGGACCTGTCATCTGATCATATACCAGTTCTCAGACTTCTTGAGGGTGGCGGCCTCCCAATACCTCCTCCTAGCTCCAGAACTGTTAACTGGGATCTCTTTGTGACATGCCTTAACAATAACGTCTGACCGACCCAAGCAGTTTTTACAATTCCAGAAATTGACATCGCACGAGGTTAATGGCTCTGAGCACTATGGGACTCATCTTCTTAGGTCATAAGTCCCCTAGAACTTAGAACTACTTAAACCTAACTAACCTAAGGACATCACACACATCCATGCCCGAGGCAGGATTCGAACCTGCGACCGTAGCAGTCCCGCGGTTCCGGACTGCAGCGCCAGAACCGCACGGCCACCGCGGCCGGCTGCACGGGGTTAGCCGAGCGGTCTAGGGCGCTGCAGTCATGGACTGTGCGGCTGGTCCCAGCGGAGGTTCGAGTCCTCCCTCGAGCATGGATGTGTGTGTTTATCCTTAGGATAATTTACGTTAAATAGTGTGTAAGCTTAGGGACTGATTACCTTAGCAATTAAGTCCCATAAGATTTCACACACACACACAAATTGCATGGCTGTGGCAACTTTGACAGCTAAAATCCAATGGGCAGCAAGATGTACAGCAACTGATACCTTTCGTCATGAGCATCAATTTGAAACATTCCCTCCTCATCTCACGGACATCATGTATCGCCGGAATACTCACAGGAAACGATGGCAACGATATAGAAATCCAGAAGATAGATGGCTGATGTATCGTTTGTCCTGGGAGCTACGCCTCCGATCTGAAGAATGGTGGCAAGACCTCTGGGAAACAAAGATGGACGAAACGTTTCTCCAGACTAGGGAAGAGTGGCAACTTGTCAGGACACTACACCAACCGAAACCACCAAAGAGAGCAATACGAGGCCCCGATTGACTCTCATACGACTGTCTTGGCCAAGCTAAATTGTATGCCAACGTATATGAACACCACATGACAGCTCCACCCCCACAGGATGCAGAGGACGCAAGGGAAGAGGACCGTATCCGACAGCGAATCACCGACTTTCGCCAACTCCCCACACAACAGAGGCCTGTTTTTAATACTCCCGCTGAAGTTAGAAAACTCATCAAGAAGACGAACAACTCGGCGCCTGGCAAGGATTCTCTGACCAACGCCGATCTTAAGCATCTTCCGGGAAAGGCCATTGTTCTCTTAACTCGAATTACCAACAGTTGCTTACTCAAAACCTACTTCCCTGCTGACTGTAAGACGCTGAAGACGATTCCTATTCCCAAAACAGGAAGAAACCCAATGTTGGCAGACATTTATGTTCCAGTTTACAAACATTGTTCTGTGTGACGACCATATGCATCCACAACAGCCTAGAACCTCAATAGATATTTCTTTGCTGCTGCACTTTCCGAAATGCGGAACGTTCAGCTGTCGTGACGCAATTCGTGCACTGCTCGAAGATTGCACTTTGCGTCCAGCACTCTCAATCGTGGTAACAGTAACTTCTTCAACAATTTGTTGGGCAATTGGCCGTCAGTCTCTCCCAGAAGCAATTCCAAACTGCCAGTTAATTCACACTCTCGATTCACGTTCTTCAATCCCGGTGCAGAAACAGGGCATCTCTGCATTCTTTTAACACGTCAGTATCTCGCGAAGAGCAGCAGCGCTATTGCCGCTGTTTTGACAAGAGAGTTGTGTGAGCAACGTCCTGTTCACCTCGTCCAGGCCCATGTTGACTGTTTGCAACTTTAAAGCTCATTGATGCTTGTGTTTCAACCGCATTTCGCCGTTCCAGCACCGTGACACTAACACGACTAACAGAGCAACTCCTGCAACACACAGTCTGGACATCATTCATATAAAGTTGGCAAATGGTTTTCCGTCCACGCTGACTGAAGCAGCGAAAGTTCAGTGAAAACTGCCCTGTACTCAAGTCACTAGCATTCAAGGAGTCCACACCTGAGAGAGTAAGCGCACAGTTTTACAAACGAGATGTCTCTGGATCAAAACTAGCGGTTGGTACTTTTTTTCACTCCCGCATAGTTATAATAACGGATTTATTATGACTGTGCAAATTCCCAGTGTTTAGTGATTCGTTTATTGTTTTGATAATCTATACCCTGAAAAAGGAGAAAAAATTGTTGTAACGAGATTGGAAACAAAAAAAAAAGGTATGAGAACTTTCAATCAAATCAGTAAAGTCATTTCATTTATGTTATTGGATCTGTATTTGTGAAGGGCATAGTGTGGAGTACTGCAAGAATCAGGATGATACTGATTGTAGAAACACAGAAAACAATAATTATTGCAACATTCAGCACATGTAATGAACACTGTGTATTGTTATAATGGGAACTTGACTGAAAAACCAGATTCTTCAGGGTCAGCCCAAGTGGCCAAGCGGTTCTAGTCGCTACAGTCTGGAACCGCGTCGCTACAGTCTGGAACCGCGCGACCGCTACGGTGGCAGGATCGAATCCTGTCTCGGGCATGGATGTGTGTGATGTCCTCAGGTTAGTTAGGTTTAACTAGTTCTAAGTTCTAGGGGACTGATGACCACGGCAGTTAAGTCCCATAGTGCTCAGAGCTATTTGAACCATTTTGAACCAGATTTTTCAGGGTAATGATTATGAAAATAATAAATGATTCATTAGATATTCCTTCTTAATTTGCATAGTCATAATAAATCTGTTGCTAGAATTATGTAGGAATGAAAAAAAAAGCACCAGCTGCGAGAATGGATCCAGAGACGTTGCGCTAATGAAGCTAAGCGCTTAGTTACTCACACAGCTGCGGACTCCTTGCGTGCTTGCAACCATACAAAGTGCATAAGCACACCTGAAATTTTCGAACGCGATTTCCTTGCAAATACGCTACTGGCCATAAAAATTGCTACACCAAGAAGAAGTGCAGATGATAAACGGGTATTCATTGGACAAATATACAGGGCTATTACAAATGATTGAAGCGATTTCATAAATTCACTGTAGCTCCATTCATTGACATATGGTCACGACACACTACAGATACGTGGAAAAACTCATAAAGTTTTGTTCGGCTGAAGCCGCACTTCAGGTTTCTGCCGCCAGAGCGCTCGAGAGCGCAGTGAGACAAAATGGCGACAGGAGCCGAGAAAGCGTGTGTCGCGCTTGAAATGCACTCACATCAGTCAGTCATAACAGTGCAACGACACTTCAGGACGAAGTTCAACAATGATCCAGCAACTGCTAACTCCATTCGGCGATGGTATGCGCAGTTTAAAGCTTCTGGATGCCTCACGGTTTAAAGTTTACGACCCCTTTTTCTTCTGCGAAAAAAACGTTACAGGACACGTGTATCTGGACATGCTGGAAAATTGGCGCATGCCACAACTGGAGACCGACAGCGCCGACTTCATCTTTCAACAGGATGGTGCTCCACCGCACTTCCATCATGATGTTCGGCATTTCTTAAACAGGAGATTGGAAAACCGATGGATCGGTCGTGGTGGAGATCATGATCAGCAATTCATGTCATGGCCTCCACGCTCTCCCGACTTAACCCCATGCAATTTCTTTTTGTGAGGTTATGTGAAAGATTCAGTGTTTAAACCTCCTCTACCAAGAAACGTGCCAGAACTGCGAGCTCGCATCAACGATGCTTTCGAACTCATTGATGGTGATATGCTGTGCCGAGTGTGGGAGGAACTTGATTATCGGCTTGATGTCTGCCGAATCACTAAAGGGGCACACATCGAACATTTGTGAATGCCTAAAAAAACTTTTTGAGTTTTTGTATGTGTGTGCAAAGCATTGTGAAAATATCTCAAATAATAAAGTTATTGTAGAGCTGTGAAATCGCTTCAATCATTTGTGATAACCCTGTATTATACTAGAACTGACATGTGATTACATTTTCACGCAATTTGGGTCCATAGATCCTGAGAAATCAGTACCCAGAACAACCACCTCTGGCCGTAATAACGGCCTTGATACGCATGGGCATTGAGCCAAACAGAGCTTGGATGGCATGTACAGGTACGGTACAGCTGCCCATGCAGCTTCAACGCGATACCACAGTTCATCAAGAGTAGTGACTGGCGTATTGTGACGAGCCAGTTGCTCGGCCATCATTGACCAGACGTTTTCAGTTGGTGAGAGATCTGGAGAATGTGCTGGCCGGGGCAGCAGTCGAACATTTTCTGTATCCAGAAAGGCCCGTAGAGGACCTGCAACATGCGGTCGTGCATTATCCTGCTGAAATATAGGGTTTTGCAGGGATCGAATGAATGATAGAGCCACGGGTCGTAACACATCTGAAATGTAACTTGCACTGTTCAAAGTGCCGTCAATGCGAACAAGAGGTGACCGAGACGTGTAACCAATGGCACCCCATACCATCAAGCCGTGTGATACGCCACTATGGCGATGACGAATACATGCTTCCAATATGCGTTCACAGCGATGTCGCCAAACACGGATGCGACCTTCATGATGCTGTAAACAGAACCTGGATTCATCCGAAAAAATGATGTTTTGCCATTCGTGTACCCAGTTTTGTCGTTGAGTACTCCGTCGCAGGCGCTCCTGTCTGTGATGCAGCGTCAAGGGTAACCACAGCCGTGGTCTACGAGCTGATAGTCCATGCTGCTGCAAACGTCGTCGAACTGTTCGTGCAGATGGTTGTTGTCTTGCAAACGTCCCCATCTGTTGACTCAGGGATCGAGACGTGGCTGCACGATCCGTTACAGCCATGGGGATAAGATGCCTGTCATCTCGACTGCTAGTGATACGAGGCCGTTGGGATCCAGCACGGCGTTCCGTATTACCCTTCTGAACCCACCAGTTCCATATTCTGCTAACAGTCATTGGATTTCGTCCGACGCGAGCAGCAATGTCGCGATACGATAAACCGCAATCGCGGTAGGCTACAATCCGACCTTTATCAAAGTCGGAAACGAGATGGTACGCATTTCTCCTCCTTACACGAGGCATCACAACAGTGTTTCACCAGAAAACGTCGGTCAACTGCTGTTTGTGTGTGAGGAATCGGTTGGAAACTTTCCTCATGCCAGCACGTTGTAGGTGTCGCCACCGGAGCCAACCTTGTGAGAATGCTCTGAAAAGCTAATCATTTGCATATCACAGCATCTTCTTCCTGTCGGTTAAATTTCGCGTCTGTAGCACGTCATCTTCGTGGTGTAGCAATTTTAATGGCCAGTAGTGTAGTTGAGAGTTACATCTTCCTGTTTATGTATGTTGAAGTCCTAGTCGCGCCCTACACCCCCAGTCGGTAAGGGGGAGTTGGTGCGGTCCCCTGTGAGTGGGCGACCGTGACAGTAGCGCGAGTGGGGTAGGACAGTAGTGGCCGCTGTGTAAGAGCACAAGAGCACGTGAACACCCTAACTTTTCACAGCTTGCGGATTTGTTGGTTATTTTTCTTTGCAAGCTGTTAAACGTAATGTAGATGCGGTGATCTGAAATACACGGCACTAAATCTATGACGCTGTTCTACATATTGCTCCCCTAGACTCGGTGAAACTTGGCATCAAAGTCGCGAGCACACACCTTCACTTGTGCACGTTGTAAGGAGCATCAGCGCTTGCGCAGTTCGCGTGACGTAATTGCCTTACGTGCCAAATACATATGGATTTGATAAACAATGTGCACGTGTCACGGTGTGCACCGCTAGCCTCGTACCAGTCAACTACAAGTTTATGTCAGTGTCACCAGGTGGTAGCACACGCTGCAGCAACTTTCGTCTACATTCGCTTGGCATAAATCCCGCTAAGTGGTAGCACACTCCACAGATATACGAATTCACTCACTATATAATAAAATTAGATCGGACATCAGTATATGTTACAGTTATACTAACAGAAAAACCTATTTTGTGGCATTCTGAATCAGATATAGTACATGTAAGTTTTGGGTTTGACCATAGAGTAATCCATTTGAGGCGCTGAGAACCATAAAGCACATCGTCGGTGGTGAGACTGTAGCACTTATTCATGCTTCTGTCAACTGTTGATCTTGTGGTGAGTCAAGTTTATCTGTACTGTACACCCACACTGTACGTATATCTAAACATTTACGGAAAGCTGTCTCACTGGTTTCTCTGATACTTACTTAAATATGGGGAGGGGTGGGGGGAGGGTCGAAGACGATGTGCTTTTAGCCCTCATAGTTCTCAGGGCCTCATTTGTACTGTAGTCAAGTGACCTTGTTGGTAGATAGTATATTTGAAATTAATCATTTCCGCACACGGCAGTTGTGTTTGGAGTTCTTGAAACCGTATTAAGCGCCAGCAGAAAAGAAAATTACCGGGAAAATTTACCCGCAAAGAAACTAGGGCATTCCAGACCAGATATGTTGCCCGAGAAAGTGACGAAATCAAATACAAGTGACTACAAGTTAATATTCAACAATGAAGTGTATAATAAGCGTACGTTTTTGTGTGGATGCACGTAAGAAAGCCTGATTTTCAGCCCAGAAATTAACTCGTTAACTAATACACGATTTAGGAATCTTGTACATTTGTCTGGAAAAATGAAAAAGTACAAAAACTCCCAGTTACACAAAAATGCGAAACGGAGAGTAGTGAAAGCTTAAACATTATTTCGTTCTTGACATAAATTGTACGTAATTATGTACAAGAAAACAAAATTCCACAAAAACAATTCTTCCTTTGTTCATTCACGTTATGCATATAATAATAATAATAATTATTATTATTATTATTATCATTATTATTATTATTATTATTATTATTATTACTGACATTGGCTGAAGTTGTGTAAATATGTTTATAAGCATAACTTTTGTACAGCAGATGCCATTAATTTCGCACTCTCATATTTATCTGAATTTAAAAATTTATGAACACCCAGAATGTATACCTACGAGCCACCATTGTGACTGGACCATACAGGGACATGTTTCCTGTGCCTAACAAACAATACAATTAAGTGTTGTTATTTAAAGATGTCCCTGTTCATGAAGACTATCACTATTATTTTGGTGGGAATTAACATACAGAAATTGTGGAAGTTGCGATAGAGCACGTATGAGCTGGTGTACAGTTCTTTACTAAACTGGCACATGTACCTGGGGCATAAGTATGCTTTCCTGTGCTGCCATATTTTACAAGTCTGTTGCCAGGTAAGTCAGACAGTCAGATAATACAAATATTTGTTTAACAAAAAATGGGTAGGAGGTGGCTTACATGTTGGAGAAGCTGCAGAATAGAAAGCAATATGAAGTGGAAAAATTCGTCAGGGTGTTACACTTCATTTTCAAAAAGATCAAACAGGCTGAGTTGAGCTACATTCCCCGAAGAAGTATTGGTTCAAATGGCTCTGAGCAGCATGGGACTTAACATCTATGGTCATCAGTCCCCTAGAACTTAGAACTACTTAAACCTAACTAACCTAAGGACATCACACACATCCATGCCCGAGGCAGGATTCGAACCTGCGACCGTAGCGGTCACGTGGTTCCAGACTGAAGCGCCTAGAACCGCATGGCCACAACGGCCGGCGAAGAAGTATTCCTTGAGATATTGATTTAGTTGTGCATTACTACTCTGTGCTTCTATCTTTCGATTATGTACATTGGAAACGTGTTCCAATAAAATCATCTGCAGATTTTCTTCAAAGTTGAAGCAAATGTAAGTGATTTTTCGTATACCATTGCATGGTATCATAAGGGACTTCTCATTGTCGTCTGATTTATGTCCAAGAAGATGAAACTGTGGAAATAATAAAACTATTAACGAATTAATTACCGATCGTTCTTTCTTTCTAACTGGTTAAAATCATATTTGCAGACATAATAATGGGAATGAGTTCGTATTGCTTTTGAAAATCACAATGTTTTCTTGATTTCTTCACCAATCATGTTTAAGCACATTTGTGCCACCGGAAATGAGTTTTCCATTTTATTACATAATATCTCAGTTCCTTTTAAATATTTGAGAAGTGTCAACGATGATAGAAAATGCAGCTTAATCACTTTTGATTTTTTTTTTTTTTTTTTTTTGGTAGTTCATATGGTTTGCAGCACATTGATTCCCTTTGATAAGATAGCCTGTCGGCGGCTCTCTCCTGCAACAACGTGATCCTTTAGGAAGACAGATTCAAATTAACAAAAGTCAGTTAAACTCAGTGTAGTATGAGAACTTCCTAACTTATTAAAATTCTCCAGACTATTATTCACTGGTCCCATAGGTTCTCTTGACCAGCGCAACATTTCTCCCCCATGTGTGGAGGAAATCTTCTGAAGGTGTTGTGGCATGGATATGATTCTAATTCACACCAAGGCTAGCTGCTAACTGAGATTTTTTTTTTCATTTCAATTGAAATTTGGTCATTTTTATGTTATAAAGATTACCGATATCATTCAACGTTAGAAGACTGATCACTGGTGCATTTCCCCTTCATAGCCAGGAACCAAGTATCGTTAAACTTCACGCCTTCCTCTTTCCAGCTGATATTCTGAGCGGTGTAGTAACCTCTGTCATCTCTTCAGCAGTCTACCATAATATCCGCTCATGGTTGCCAAGACCTAGATCTCATTTTCCTCAGAGTGACCCACTACACTTGATTCATGATTACCTTCATTCACATTTGCCTTTATTCTGCTCTATAAATTCTCACTCTCTTCAGAGTCTGCGTATTAAGTTTTCCCAAGTAAGACACAGGAGGTGCAGTGGCTATAGTATGTGTCACATGGATGGGCCAAGTGTGGGCCTCATTATAAAATGGGTAGCCCTAGCCTTGAGTTCACATGGATAAATATGGAGGACAAAATATACACTCCTGGAAATTGAAATAAGAACACCGTGACTTCATTGTCCCAGGAAGGGGAAACTTTATTGACACATTCCTGGGGTCAGATACATCACATGATCACACTGACAGAACCACAGGCACATAGACACAGGCAACAGAGCATGCACAATGTCGGCACTAGTACAGTGTATATCCACCTTTCGCAGCCATGCAGGCTGCTATTCTCCCATGGAGACGATCGTAGAGATGCTGGATGTAGTCCTGTGGAACGGCTTGCCATGCCATTTCCACCTGGCGCCTCAGTTGGACCAGCGTTCGTGCTGGACGTGCAGACCGCGTGAGACGACGCTTCATCCAGTCCCAAACATGCTCAATGGGGGACAGATCCGGAGATCTTGCTGGCCAGGGTAGTTGACTTACACCTTCTAGAGCATGTTGGGTGGCACGGGATACATGCGGACGTGCATTGTCCTGTTGGAACAGCAAGTTCCCTTGCCGGTCTAGGAATGGTAGAACGATGGGTTCGATGACGGTTTGGATGTACCGTGCATTATTCAGTGTCCCCTCGACGATCACCAGTGGTGTACGGCCAGTGTAGGAGATCGCTCCCCACACCATGATGCCGGGTGTTGGCCCTGTGTGCCTCGGTCGTATGCAGTCCTGATTGTGGCGCTCACCTGCACGGCGCCAAACACGCATACGACCATCATTGGCACCAAGGCAGAAGCGACTCTCATCGCTGAAGACGACACGTCTCCATTCGTCCCTCCATTCACGCCTGTCGCGACACCACTGGAGGCGGGCTGCACGATGTTGGGGCGTGAGCGGAAGACGGCCTAACGGTGTGCGGGACCGTAGCCCGGCTTCATGGAGACGGTTGCGAATGGTCCTCGCCGATACCCCAGGAGCAACAGTGTCCCTAATTTTCTGGGAAGTGGCGGTGCGGTCCCCTACGGCACTGCGTAGGATCCTACAGTCTTGGCGTGCATCCGTGCGTCGCTGCGGTCCGGTCCCAGGTCGACGGGCACGTGCACCTTCCGCCGACCACTGGCGACAACACCGATGTACTGTGGAGACCTCACGCCCCACGTGTTGAGCAATTCGGCGGTACATCCACCCGGCCTCCCGCATGCCCACTATACACCCTCGCTCAAAGTCCGTCAACTGCACATACGGTTCACGTCCACGCTGTCGCGGCATGCTACCAGTGTTAAAGACTGCGATGGAGCTCCGTATGCCACGGCAAACTGGCTGACACTGACGGCGGCGGTGCACAAATGCTGCGCAGCTAGCGCCATTCGACGGCCAACACCGCGGTTCCTGGTGTGTCCGCTGTGCCGTGCGTGTGATCATTGCTTGTACAGCCCTCTCGCAGTGTCCTGAGCAAGTATGGTGGGTCTGACACACCGGTGTCAATGTGTTCTTTTTTCCATTTCCAGGAGTGTAGTTTAAAATATAAACTTATTGATCTTATATAATTCTGCCAATAAATTCATTGTAATACACATAATAAAATGTTATATTTCGTTTGTAGTGCAGATCAAATTTTGGTCTGTTACTGTGTTTTAATAGTCACTATATACTTTTAGTTAATGTGTGAATTTATGTGTCTGCATCGACGAGATAAAATTTCATTCAGTAGATCTATGTATCTGCAGCGAAATGAACTTAGGTTTCCCATTCTTTTCTGTAGTCAACTACATCATCTGGTTTGTCACACCCCCTTTAAAATCCTATTGTGTTGCCTTTTACCAACTTGAAATAGTTTATGCTAGCATTATTTTTCCTCGAGAAACAGTAAACATTGTTGATTCTTGTGTACAGCGGCGATGACAAGTTTCAGTAAAATCCAGTGTAAGAATCAAACTCTCATATATAAAACAACTTCATACATCTGATTACTTACCAACTGAGACATTGTGTTAAATATTTGATTTTAAACATGTAAAAGAGAAAAAGTTTATGGGAAGGTTAGAAATTGTAGTTAAAATTTGTTGGAAGTCGATAAGTGCTCTCATTATCAAACACTGAATGAATATAGTCTGGGTAATTCGCGCAGCATTTGAAGCGAAAGTTGGTTTCTCACACACCTCACTACTTATGACGACACGTCTCCTGAACTGTAAGTGTCGTACCACGATATAAGTTTGCACGTATATTCAGTGATACATGTAGATACTGCCTGCAAAGTGTGCTAGCGACAGAGGCAGTGATAAAGAAGTACTAAAGTAATACGTCATGCCTGATGCTGACGTTTTATTGCATGGGCAGCAGAAATGTAGCGAGCGATAAACTTTTTCCTTTCATCATTAGTGGGGAGGGGGGGTGGGGGGGCAGCGAGAGAAAGTTTCGAGAAGGTATAAAATTACCATCATTTGAGGTTACTTCGCTCCATACCGTCAAACTTTTCTCCATTTGAAAAAAAAGTTTCTTTGGTTCATAGATGCTACACTACTTGCTGTGTATCTGTGAACAATGTTTTCTATGAAAGGTAGCACTTACAGGTTGGCACCCTTGCTTGTATGTTCAGTTGTCGGCCATTTTGAATTTTTCACAAGCATCTTAGTAAAGACATTCATAAGTGTGTATAAAACTAAGCTGGAAAAATCTGTGTTTTTCACAGGGAGAACTGGTCACTGTGAAGGTCAGTCACCATTATTTTAATTACTCAGAACGTCTAGCTGCTGAAAAGTATCGTAGTTTTTCGTTTGATGGACTACTGTTTGTGTCATTGTCAATTTACTGTTGTAGGTTACGAAATTTCTTACTTTGGGGAAACATTGCACCACAACAAAAGTGATGCAAAGTATCCCCAGGGTTCCTTTCTTCCACATCTACGAACATTTCTGACTTATTGTGCCTCCGTAGTGTGCTGCTGGCAGTGAACAATGTTTTTAATCTCTTTCAGACTGGTGAAAATGCCACGGAAGTATAAGAGAATGATCGGAAAAAGGCGATGCTGTGAAAACAGCCCAGAAACTCTGGAGAAATGCCTACAAGCCATTAGGAGGATGGAGATATCACAAAGGAAAAGTGAAAAACTTTTTAATATCCCAAGAAGAACCATAATTAATAAACTGAAGTCAAAGGAAGGAAGTAATTCACGTCCAGGATTCCCACAGACTTTTACTAATGAAGAAGAAGCAGAGTTTGTATAATGTGTTTTGCAGTTGAGTAAATATGGGTTCCCTGTTACTCCAATGGAACTCCGAATGATTGTGGAGTCATACCTTGCCAGACAGGGACGTAAAGTTCCTAGAATCAAAGACAATTGTCCAGGCTATGAATGGCCCTTAGGCTTCACCAAACGCCACGCTGAACTTTCTGTACGTTTTGCAACTAACATTAAAAGGAGCAGAGCTGCAGTTGATGAGCGTTTTCTCAGAGAATATGTTGAACATTTGCAAGTTGAACTGAAAGATGTACCAGCTAGTAATATATGGAATTTTGATGATACCAACCTAACCAACGATCCAGGGAAAAAGAAAGTGCTCACAAAAAGAGGTTCAAAATATTCATAAAACATCTGTAATTCCTCCAAGAGCAGCATATCTGTAATGTTTGCTGGCAATTCTGAGGGAGAAGTTTTGCCCCCATTTGTTGTTTACAAATCAGCAAAAAAAATGGTTGAAATGGCTCTGAGCACTTTGGGACTTAACTTCTAAGGTCATCAGTCCCCTAGAACTTAGAACTACTTAAACCTAACTAACTTAAGGACATCACACACATCCATCCCCGAGGCAGGATTCGAACCTGCGACTGTAGCGGTCGCGCGGTTCCAGACTGTAGCGCCTAGAACCGCTCGGCCACCCCGGCCGGCACAAATCAGCATATCTATGGTCCACATGGACAGAAGATGGGCCCACTGGCTGCCTTTACTCACATAGTCCTAGTGGATGGTTTGACAGTAATACATTTAGCGAGTGGTTCACCAAGTTGATGCTACCAAGACTGAAAAAGCTCGAAGGAAAGAAAGTAGTAATCTGTGACAATTTGTCCTCACATATGACAACTTATGTTCTAGAGCTCTGTGGTGAGAATAACATTTCTTTCATCTGCCTACCAGCAAACAGTGCTCACATTACACAGCCTTTGGACACTTCTTCCTTCGGGCCCATGAAAGTAGCCTGGAGACAGGTCCTTATAAAGTGGAAAAGTAGCAAGCAAGGTTTCAAAGACACAGCATTTCCCTTTTCTGTTAAAGAGATTAATGGATACAGTTGGCAAGAACTCAGCAAAGAACCTAATGGCAGGTTTCCAAAAGTGCAGCATTTATCCAATCAATGTTGATGAAATTCTTTGCCATCTTACGTCAAGAACTTGTGACTTAGATGCGGTACAAGACCCTTTCATTGAAGCCCTTGAGAATAAGAGAACTGAATGGACTACTGGTGTTGCCAGAAACAGAGGAAGAAAGAAGCTTTCAGTCACACCTGGTAAAAGTGTGACAGTAATGCAGAAAAAGGTTTTGAAGAAATACAGAAGAAGTAACAAAAATCAAGATAGTAGTTCAGGAGAAGATTCGGATGCCATCTCTCTCAGAGATTCTTCTGAAGATGAGGATTATCTGAGATCTCAAGTCAGGTCACCATCACCTATAGAGTTTGAAGTGGATGAAAACCAGTTACTAACCAGGCCGAAGAAGAAAAGTCAAGAATTTGGTGAAGTTTTGCACACTGTGGGCCAGTATGTGATCTTCAAATATGAGGGGGAATATTTTCCTGGATTAATTACTGATGTAAGCGATGGTGGAGCTACAATAAGTTTAATGCAAAAGTCTAAGAAATCATGGAAGTGGCCAATGCCGAAAGATGAAATGAAGTGTGACTTCGATGAAATAATTTGCACCATTCAGCCTCCAAACCAGATAAGCAAAGGTGGCTTATTCTCCATACCACAGCTTGAAGGATGTTGGACCTATTAAGTCACAATATAGGCTACATTTTGTGTTAAATCTTTAGTTTGTTAAACTATGTTGGTAATAAAATTTGTTGACAAACTGCCTATTGGCTTCTGTCTCGGGTTCTTCGGCCGACGTTCATCTAATGATTTTTCTGACGTTTCGCCAGCACGAGTGGCTGGCATTGTCAAAGCTTCACCCTCCATTGCCGGTGGTGAACTGGAGCCGCGCTTGCGGCCGCAGACTATATGTACCTGGCGCGCCAACGTCCGAGGGCTTCTCCGCGGTCATTTCGGGTGTGGTTCTCCTCTTGCTACCTGCGACGGTCGTTCGCTGCAGTACGGGAAGCCAGGATCCGTTTACCTATTAGAGACCTATTAGATCCGACGACGTACCGAAAACTAAGTGCAGATCCGACGCAGCGTATCACTCGGATTACGAATCGATTAATCAAGGCGTCTTCTCTGCCGGCGGACATACAGAGTAACCTGCGCAACACAGAAGCCCTACCACCTCGGCTGTATGGATTACCCAAGATCCATAAGAACAACGTTCCACTGAGACCGATCGTTAGCGCTCCTGGCTCACCAACGTATAAACTGGCAAAACACTTGACCTCTCTGCTCCAGCCACACGTGGGGAAAGATCGACACATACATTAAGGACTCAGGACATTTCATTAAGAAGCTGAAGGAACTGAAACTTGCACCAAACGACATACTGGTCAGCTTTGATGTTGTTTCGTTATTTACGAAAGTGCCACTCAGTGACGCTCTGGAGCACATCGGTTCCATGTTCCCGCAAGACAACAAAAAGCTCTTCCATGCATGTCTCACCACAAGCTATTTCACGTGGAATGGTGATTTCTACGAACAGCTGGAAGGCGTCGCCATGGGTAGTCCTCTCAGTCCAGTGGTGGCCAACTTCTTCATGGAACAATTCGAAGCACAGGCACTGGACTTGACAACTTGCAAACCTAAGGTGTGGTACAGGTACGTCGATGATACTTTCGTGGTGTGGAGCCATGGTGAAGAACAGTTCGGTGACTTCCTAAGGCACTTGAACAGCCTCCATGCCAACATAACATTTACCATGGAAGTAGAAAAAGACAAGAAACTGCCATTTCTAGATGTGCTGGTCACAAGGGACGGCGAAAACCTGGGACACAGCGTGTATCGAAAACCGACACACACGGACCGATACCTGCACAAACTGTCAAACCACCACCCGAGCCAGAAAAGAGACATGATTAGTACGCTCGTAACGAGAGCAGGACGAATATGTGAGCCGTAACACCTCAAACGGGAAATGCAACACCTGGAAACTGTTTTGAGGAGCAATGGGTACTCCACAAATTACATTAGAAGTGTAACAGAGCCAAACACTCGGCGAAGTAAGGAACCAGATAAAGAAATGTCGGGTACGGCCTTTCTGCCATGCATTCCCAGAGTGACGGACAGAATCGGCCTATATTGCGCAAACATGGCATAAAGACGATTTTTAAACCGACAAGGAAGATCAAAGAGTGTCTTAGATCGGCGAAGGAGAAAAGAGACCCACTTGCAATGTCGGGAATATGCCGTATACCATGCACATGCGGAAAAGTTTATGTCGGAATGACTGGACGATCAATTAACACCAGGATCAAAGAGCATAAGCGACATTGCAGGTTGGGGCAGGTGGAGAAATCGGCCGTGGCAGAGCACGCACTGAATGAGACCGACCACGTAATAAAATTCGCCGACACGGAAGTTCTGGCTGTAGAGAAGCACTATCACACGCGCTTGTTTAGAGAAGCTGTAGAAATACAAAAACACGCGAACAGTTTCAACAAGAAAGAGGAAAGCCTTAAGGTAAACGGATCCTGGCTTCCCGTACTGCAGCGAACGACCGTCGCAGGTAGCAAGAGGAGAACCGCACCGGAAATGACCGCGGAGAAGCCCTCGGACGTTGGCGCGCCAGGTACATATAGTCTGCGGCCGCGAGCTCGGCTCCAGTTCACCACCGGCAGTGGAGGGTGAAGCTTTGACAACGCCAGCCACTCGTGCTGGCGAAACGTCAGAAAAATCATTAGATGAACGTCGACCGAAGAACCCGAGACAGAAGCCAATAGGCAGTTTGTCAACAAGTGGCCACGAAAGCCTTAACAATTTTGTAATAAAATTTGTTTTTGCTAACGAGATTGTTATTTTTTCTTAATTCTGATGGTCAATCATTGCTCCAGTACTCTGTAGTCCTCATTTCTTTAGTAATTGTTTTATTCCCTTTCATTCCTATGGTCAAACATAACTCCAGACCTCTGTAATCCTCATTTTTAATGATATTTAGGCATCCGGTGCAAGGCATCTCCAGGGCACCACTTTTTTAAAAAACAATAAAAAATAGAAATGAAAGGTTATTTTAAGATATATAAATACAGATTTCTTTCCAAAAGACTGTTGTAACTAATCAAATCATTTTGAGAAACAAAAACATTAAGAAACCCCTGTTTTTAAAAAAATTTCTTAAAAAAATCTGTAAAAAGTGGAGCAAAGTAACCTCAAATGACGGTACGTATAAAGTTCGTCGGAAGTTCCTATGTCCTCTCATTCACAAGTAAATAAAGTCAGGGCATTTGCACGCCATCAACTATGTTGCCTCGAGACAAACACACAGTGTCTAACCTTGCTTTACTGTGCCAAACTTCTGACATGAGAGTATACCTCTTAACGAGCAGATTATAACAGCATTTTAAATTTTTGAAGTTCGTCAGTAACTACACGAAACATTGAAAATCAAATTTTTGATGCCCCTGGAGTGCATTTGATAGGCAACCTGCGAATGGGTTTTGGTATCGTGCCCCATGTTAGGCGTTAGTGATATACGAAGTCTGTTCAAAAAATTCCGGAACATTCGTAATTTCACGCCCATGTGTGTTGGAGCGAAATGCGGTTAACATCCCTGCACACGCCTGTGTTTAATCTGCAACTGCCAGAGATTTCATTGTTGTCCATCTGTTAGTTATTGTTCAGTGCTGCATTGAGTAGAAAATTGTGTCGCACAGTTTGCGAATTTCGAGATGGCAGAGTTAGAGGAGCATCGCGTCTGAATTAAATTTTGCCCGAAGCTCTTGAAAATCTTTACAGAGACACATCAAATGATGCAGGAAGCATACAGTGATGAGTGATTAACTGTACTCGGCGTTACGAATGGACCACATGGTTTAAAAATGTCCAGATGGAAGTTAAATATGAGCCTCCTTCAGTGGTGGATACTGAAAAGCTTCAAGAATGGGGCGCTAAAGATATCTTGAGCTACGTTCACTTTTCATGCAGTAAAAAATAATCAAGTTACATGCAAAATTACACATATACAAGAAAATGTCATCTTAAGATGTAAAAAAGTTATCATTGTGGATCTCTTCATTAAATAATGAACTCTATGCGCCTATTCTTCCCGGCAAATTGGTTAATTACATAGTCAATAGGACAATCAACGTCAGGCTGAGTGTTCAACAGAGCTAAGCCATTAAGTCGATCCTCCATCGTTGTTGACCTCAGCCATGTCTTTGTATGCCGCAATGTTGAAAAAAATCTTTCTACTGTAGCAGTAGATGCAAGTAGACAAGCAAATATTTGTACATTGTGTGCAAAGTAGGATAGGCAGATCTAGGACAAACAGAAAACGCTTGCATAACAGAATCACGATCTTTAAGGGCGTTTATACTCATTTGCTTGTGTTGAAGGATCTTCCCCATTAAAATACGATGACCCGGACGCGCGCTCTACATAGGAAACTACAAACAACTACTCGATTCAGTCAAGCCGACTGACGAAAGAAACGAGCGAAGTGCGTGCGAGCTGGCTGGTGGGGGCGACACGGGTGGCAATGCGGGTGGCCCCACTAGGGGGTGGAGGGGCGGCCCCACTAGGGGGTGGAGGGGCGCCCCCCCCCCCCATATGTATCCGCCACTGGCCTCGTTCAGGACGCCCCTGGACGTCTACCGAATACGCCCATGTCAGGAACATCAATGAAATGGTGCATGCCAACCGAACACTGACTGTCCCAGAGATCGCAGAAGAATGTAACATTTTATTTGCATCAGTCATAAAATCCTGACAGAGCACCTTGATATACATCGTGCTGCTGCCAAGTTCGTCCCACGGCTCATGAGTCGAGGCCAGAAAGACCTTTACCTCGCTGTCTGTGAAGAGCATTTGGATCGGACAAATGAGATCCTGGCCCCTGCAGGCCATTTTTTATTTTCAGAGTTGAAAACCCAGTTGGAAAGACGAAGATTTGCAACGATAGACGAGATAAAAGAAAATTCGCGGACGGCGCTTCTCGTAATCCAGCAAGGGGCATATCAAGACTGCTTCCGGAAGACAAAATGACGCAGGGATCGGTGTATCAATTGTGGAGGAGAATATTTCGAAGGAGACCATACACAATAAGTAAAAGGTAAAGGTAGAAAAATTTGTTGGACAAAGTTCTGGAATTTTTTGAACAGGTCTCGTAGATATAAATAACCTCGTTGATGTAGAAAAAAAAATTGCAGGAAGATTCAAAACATCACGTTGATTTCACATGTTGATCACAATGTAACGCAATGTAATTTGAGCATGTAACAACTGAAAATTATGGAGTAACGATCGACATGCATTGTAGTTATGTAATAAAGTTAGTGATCGAATCTGTCCTTCTGTTGGTGTTTTAAGAGTACAGTAAAAGACTCAGAAACCATTCCGCCTAACACGAAACCATTTTTAAAAAAATGTACGTGACAGTTAATTTACAAGAAGACATAATAATAACAGTGACTTAAGAGACAAAAAATATTTGTTATTATAGGGTATCTATCTTGAGCTGACTGTAATGTAATTAAAAATAATGACATCAGATGCGTTTCGCTTGTATTTGCAAAGCATCTTCTGTGGCATTCTGTAAATTCGATACATACATTTGTACATATAGTTTTTATTCTTTTAGATTAAAAACAGCGTTTTCCTTATGAAGTTAGTCTGTAAGCTACTTACGGTGTTTCTTTGCATAGTCTGCACCTTCCCCTTTTGGTAGCAGTGGTTGATGTCGACAGGCTTCATTTCACATCTGCAGTTTTTGGAATTTTGCGTTATTTCCTGCGCTGCACTATTTATAATTGACTTTCTTAACTGTTTTTCATTCATCACTGCTACAGTGTTTATGCCTATTCGTTTGTTTCCCTTCACGTTGTGAGTGTTGCCAACCTATGAAACGATTTGTGTGTGTGTGTGTGTGTGTGCTATGTGTGTGTAAGAGAGAGAGAGAAGAGGGGGGGGGGGGCAGAGAGAGAGTTAATGAAACTGTCTTGTAGGTAGAGACATGTGAGGGGTGGTGGTTTTTCTTTTAAAAGAGAGGGGGGGGGGACGACAGGGATGGCCTGGGCAGTGATTATGGTTTAGATCTGGAAGAAAATGGTAGTGGTAAATGGAGCCTGTGGCTATATTTGTACTCTTAATGTTATATTAAGTGGCCAATCAGTTTAAAGAGTGTGTGCTTTGCCAAGTTGATCTCATCATTTATGAGTTGTTTCTTTTCTGTTATGGTTTTTTGAATGTGATAGTTTTCTTGTAAGGTGAGGAGGTGTTTTTTGTTGTTGTTTATCCTTATGATTTTCATGTCTGTGTCTCTGGTTGTAATTTTATGTTGGTGTTGGTGTAAGTGTTCCGCAAAAGTTGAATGATTTGTCCTATACTTCCATGCTCTTACATGTTCTTTGTATCTGGTGTCAAACGTCCTCCTGGATTGACCTATGTATCTTCCATCACATGTATTGCATTTCAGTTGGTATATTCCTGAACAGATCAGTTTCTCCCATTGTTTTTGGGAAGTATTTCTGAACTGAGTTGTTCGTTTGGTGTGCTATTTTTATGCCTTGTTTTTTCAAAATATTGAATATTCCTTGTGTGTATTTGCGGTTGTATGTCATTGTGTACAGTCTTTTACTATCTGTTTCTTTCACACTTTGTGCTGTTTCTAGTCTTGTATTTTGTGTGTGATTTTGTCTGTGTGTTGGTGACAGCTGGGTGTTTGTTCTTTTCTGTTTCTTGATTTTTATTGTTCAGTTTTGTTACTAAGATCTCTTTGTATCCATTGTTTGTGGCTGTTTGTCTTATAGTACTCATTTCTTTTTTGTAATTGTCTGCATCTAATGGTACTGTGTTTAGTCTGTGGAGCATGTATCTAAGTCCTGCCTGCTTTTGAGAATTGGGATGTTGTGATGTATCATGTATAATTGTGTCTGTCGTTGTCAGTTTTCATTATATGGCAAATGTGTGTTGGTTGTTTTGAATCTTTATGGTGATGTCCAAGAAATTCAACAGTCTATTTTGCTCTTTCTCTATTGTAAACTCTACCTTATCATGAACAGAATTTATGTCTGCGTGTAACTGGTCAATTTCATTGTTTGGTTCATCCGTCAGGCACAAGATATCATCCATACATCTAATCCAATATAGGATGTTGTACCTATTTGGCACTATTTTGTTAAATATAATCCGTTCTACATGTTCCATAAATATGTTTGCTATGGTTCTGGACACTGGAGATCCCATTGGTAATCCTTCACTGTGTAATCCTTCACTTTCTTACAATAGAGAAAGAGCAAAATAGACAGTTAAATTTCTTGGACATCACCATAAATATTCAAGACAACAAACACACATTTGCCATATAACAAAAACTGACAACAACTAACACAATTATACATGATACATCACAACACCCCAATTCTCAAAAGCAGGCAGGACATAGATACATGCTCCACAGACTAAACACAGTTCCATTAGATACAGACAATTACAAAAAAGAAATGAATATCATAATACAAATAGCCACAAACAATGGATACAAAGAGAACTTAGTAACAAAGCTGAACAATAAAATCAAGAAACAGAAAAGAACGAACACCCAGTTTGTGAAGTAGAAAGTTACTACCAGATAACATTCTGTACAGTACAGCATGCATCTGTGTATCACAGTGGCTGCAGGATTTGCTCTCCGCTATGACTCACAGTGCAGCTGACGCTATTGGCTATGACAATGGTCTCCAGTAACATCCATCAGGAACGTAAATTCATACCCCCTACGAATATAAATGAACCATGGTAATAAACATCCGATTTTGCTCAAACTTGATATACCATCTTTTGTTTTTAAGTTGAAGAGCCTGTTAAAATTTCAGATTTTTATCTATTATAGTTACTGAAATTGAGAAAATTACTTAAAAGTCATAAAACCGACTCCTATGTTTCAAAACTCAGTTAGGAACAATAGCTGTTTGTCTTTTATTATCATCTAAAGTCATAACAAAGTTTTCAATATATAAAATTACCAATTGGATTTTTTTCAAAACTTTAATTATCCTGCATTTCGTAGTGTAAAAATCATTAAAAATTATTATTTGCTTATTATTTTGTTGTGTATATATATTTGGAAAGAATGAGAGTGTGTCTGTGGGACATACGTTAAAACTTAATATTGTTTTATGTAAAATCTGATAAAATTGACTCGTGGGAACATTGTGGTGCAACCACGATTCTGATGACGTATGTTGAAGTGTGCTTGCTTTTGGAAGAGAGCAGCCAGAATAGAAATCTGAAGAGGAATAAGTTTCTAAAGTAATTTAAAGATCATTATGCATTTCGGTCTATTTTATTGAACCTTATAGTAGAAATTGGCATTGGAATGACGTAAATGATTTTCTGATTAGTGATTGGCTCAGGCATGTTTTGAAGCGAGAATGATCTAGAAGGATCATTCTGATTGGTCATTCAGACTATTAGCCAATCAGAATTAAGCTGTTCCCGCACGCACAAAGTTAGATAGGCAGAGAGTTGGGTGACATCATGAGAGTCGTTCTCAAACCTTCGTACAAGTAACAGCGTGCTAAATGTCGTCGAGAAAATAACTTGTAAAATGAAGAACTGTTGAGTTCATTGCTGTTAGGAAGTGTCAAGATTTAGGCAGTTTAAGTTACGAACATTTTGAGGACAATTTTATTAATTGATTGACATGTCATGAGCATGCGATATCTCGGTCATTGTGAAAATTCCATGTGGCATATTCCGTATACTTTATGGAATATTTGGGCGAGCACTTCAAACTTTGAAGACCACTGATATGACTAAAGTTTCAACTCGCTGAAGTAGTGGGTCAGTGATTGTCAGATCGAACATTAATTGGGTCAGACTGGTAGATATTCTGGCTTTTTTTCGTGTGAGAACATTTTGTACAGACTATGAGATGGGAATAATAGAGCAGTTCAAAAAATTTGTTCAAATGGCTCTGAGCACTATGGGACTTAACATCGGTGGCCATCAGTCCCCTAGAACTTAGAACTACTTAACCCTAACCAACCTAAGGACATCACACACATCCATGCCCGAGGCAGGATTCGAACCTGCGACCGTAGCAGTCCCGCGGTAGAGCAGTTAAAATAGTAAATTCGGACTTGACAGCAAATTTATGTGCTTCCTTCAGAATAAAAACCAGTTTACTAAAATTTCCGAAGGCTTACTACAGGTAAACTGTATTTTCCCACCACCCGAAGTTTGTTAAAATTAACTTACAGGAACTGATCTGCAACTTGAGTTATGTGGCCTCTGTGTGGTAGGTATTAGGTCGTGGTTTCATCAGCGCTGCGTTACACGAGTATCAACTACTGCAGAGTGAAGGGATGTCGTAAGGAAGCCATACTGAGGTAGGTGGGCAATTAAGGTGAGACAGTACGATCGACAACAACAAAAACCCCGCCCCGCTGCTATTGGGCATTAGCGTCCGGGAAAAGTAGGAAAGTTCGAGAGTATACGAACTTCAAAAGCAGCAGTGTAATAAACTCAATAAATGAGAGACACACACGTGCATAAATGAACTGTAATAGTAAAGCAGGGGCGAAGTGAAAAAAATATACCATCAACAACGACCAGTGTAAGAGGCGGCTGACGACGTCAGAAACAGCTGAGCATCATGAAGCGGCGAGCAGCAGCAGCCGGGAGTCCGCAGCAGTGGGCAGCCATGGCTGGAAGGTGGACCCGAAACTACACTTGTGGGGGCAGAGCTTGGCGAACGGACCCGCTGTACCATCTCGCCGTGCTGACAACACAAAAGAAAAGTTAAGTAGTATTCTACTTCGTTTGGTGTGTGAGTGTGAGTGTGTGTGTGTGTGTGTGTGTGCCAAGAAACTAGTGAACATGGCGGAGAATAATAACCAGATCATGGTAGATGAGGAAGTTGGGGTGGATTTGGGTAGAGTAAAATATGAAGACGATTCAGTGACCGGTGAATTTAGTTTTGATGTATCACAAGCAAATGACAGTGGTTTACCTGATTCAATGTCTTCTAATTATGGGATTGAAAATGAACAGAGCACGATGGAAGCCGATATTAAATATATACCTGTTACTAGTAAAAAAATAAAGCAGGAACCAGTGTCAGTTGCTTGTGAGCAGAAAGATAGTGTTTCAGAAATGTTAATGAATATTTTAACACATGAAGGAAATGGGGTCTGATATGAACACTAAAATTCATGGGTTGCGTACCAAAGTTAATGGAATGGGTTCTGATATTGAAGCTAAAATGAATAAAATGGGTTCTGATATAAAGAATTCTTTAAGCTCTGAGATATATATGGATTGAACAGTGAAATAAATAGGTGGCACACTGAAGTTCACGGATTGTGTCTGAAGTTAATCAACGGTTTAATAACTTGTCAGTTGAAATGGAACCAAAAATGGAAAATAAAATTTCGAATTTAAGGGATTCATAGAAAAATGATTTGACTTTGTTTAGCAACAGTATTAAAAGTGAGATTAGTCACGTAAAAAAAAGAATGTAATACTGCTGTTGTAACGAGTGAGTTAACTTCTCAAATTAAGCAAGTTTCTGATGACAAAAGAGGAAAATCAAATTAAGGAAAATCAAATCTGGAGAAAAATATGATCCTAAGAAAAAGAATATCAAAAGGTTTGTACCAAAATGGTAACAACGTTGTGCTATTTGAACTCGAAAATCAAATTAAGGAAGGAAAAGATGGGTCTGCGAAGTCTGGAGTGCAAGTGGCTAATAAAATCACTAACCTTGACACTAACATCAATCAGTTTAGAGCAGATGTTGATGAGCGATTGTGTAACCACGATGGTAGACTAACCAGAATAGAGCAAAGTGTAAACAACAGTGCTGGTTGTATTGTATCTAATGGTGTAATAGAACCATCGGAAATTGCCTACATGACTCATCAACAATTTTTGCGATTCGAATCGAGTAAAAATGTTCAATAGATGTGATGTACCGGTAGTGCAAGATTTATTAGATGAACCTGATTCTGAATTTAGAGAACAAACTATAGGACAATCTAAAATTAAAGTAATGATATTTAATGAAAAAGTTCCATGTTTATTAGATAGTGGTTCCAATGTACGTGCAGTGTCACAGGGTTTTGCAAAAGCTCTCCCTGATAGCAAGGAGGTGGCTATAATGCCAGTGAGTGGCATAAATGTCATTGTGGCCACTGGAAAAAGTAAAAGGGTAGTACAGGAAATTGCGCTACCTGTCAGTATAGGTGGGGTGCAGTTAGAACAGAACTTTTTAATAATTAATGGACTTAGTGTAGAAATTCTGGTAGGTGCAGAGTTCTTACAAAAGTACGAAGGAAGGGTGGATTTTGGAAATAATGAGGCAGTCATAATAGTACATGGAAGAACAATAGCTATTCCTTTCACAGGAAGGAGACAATACGTTTCTGATGAGAAAAATGACGTTCCTATACGATATTGCATAGCAAAAGAGTATATTGAGGGGTATAATGAATATGGCAAAGAAGTAGATCCTTCTGAGATAGAAAATGTCAGGATAAGGATCGATGAAAAAATACAAGGATTATCAAATTTGACTGAAATACAAAATAATGTAAAATCACACAAGCTGCTAGGAATGAGAAACATCACTGACTTAAAAAGATATATACAGAAGGAAGGATGGATACAACAGTAATTAGGAGGCCTCAGGGGAAGCATGTTCTTTGCATCATCAGGTGTCTGATGAACACCAGGCATCCCGAGTTGTTGGCAATATTATTTCCTTTTCATTTGGTTTTGTCAACCTAACTCTTCATCTTTCAGAACTTCTGCTATCATCTTTCCTTCTTCCCTGTTAGAGTAGAATTTGTAGATAAAGAGCGTGGAAAAGTTAGGGGTAAAGAGGCAAAAGAAAGGCAGCTTTGAAATTAGATAACTAGAAACCTAACACTTGTGGATATGGAATGAAAGGAGTACTGTAAGGAGAAAAGTAATGTGACTATGTATCAGGCGATAAGCAAGCAATTTTTGTGGAACAAGTAGATGTTGTTGTAAGATGTTTCTGATAAAGGCAGAAGAAATGTGCCTATTAAATTAGTAAATATATTTGGTATATAATGGGTAATTGAGAGCCACAGAAAGTGACACAAATGATTTTCAGTAATTTCCATAATTTTGTATTCTCTTTGTATAATAGGTACATGAGGTGTTTGAGAGCCGCAGGAGTTCGCATAAATGATTAGCAGTATTTCCAACAGTCTTTGTCATTTCTATTATATGTATATAATAACTTATTTTATGCAAAGTAATCAAAGAAAGATGTGTGTAAACTTTTTTGGTATAAGTAATGCTTTCAGCAGGAACTTGCTTAAGTAATCTCTCTACAACAAAATGCATGAATTGATTTGTTGAATAAGAGTAAAGTAGTAGTGCCAAATTGGGTACTGTTGGTAATTTTGAAAAGGGTTAATTCATTTTTTATTGAAATTAATTTGTACTATATGAGATTATTGCATACAAGATGTTATATTGTAATGAATATGGAGCCGACTTAGGAAAAAGGTTTTGGTGAAAATAAGAAGAAAATTTTGAGTACCAAAATATTTTGGTAGGTTCCTCGTAAAGTTTTGCTTTTAATTCTGAGAACAGAAATTGGGCACTATGAAAAATATCTGTATGTGAAGTTAGGATGCAGATATTAAGAATGGAAACTTAGATGTAGCTGTATTTTGCAGGTATGAAAAATATGAAAAACCCAATATGAGACTATGAAAAACCCAATCTGTGACTGAGGACTGGACGACGTATCCCAGTGATGTGGCTATAATGCAACCCATATGTAAGTGTTAAAATGAAAGTTGTTATCACCCATATGTTTCAACAGAAAGTAAAGTGTTTAGATAAAATGGACGCTCACCAAAGCAATCAGAAAGTCAGTTAATTTGTTTCGTGTAAAAAGAAACAACCAACATTTTTTCATCTTCTAGAAGAATGCTCACCAAAGCGATTAAAATAATTAATTTCATGATCGCTACAACAGCGAGGGTATAATGTTTAATTTCGTGTAAAATGTTATATTAAAACGGGCACTGCCCACAGCGATTAATATAGTTTACTAGATTTCAGAGCACTAGAATAGCAATTGTAAAGTAGCTGTACATAAAAACAACGCCCACCACACCGATAAAAATGGTTTAGTGGCTTTCTTAAACACTAACAAAGCGATTTGTAAAATGTTTGATTCTGTTCAACCTATATAAAATTTTGGAAAGTAATTTTGTTTTCAAAAAATTGAATTTCTAGGAAACCTTGAATATGTGCTAATGTGAATGGTTTGTTAGATCAATTTTTGTGGAAAATGTTAAAATGCGTCATTTGGTAAAAAGTATATTATTTCTGGAGAAAGTAGGAAATTTATGTAAATTAATTTTGTTATTCGCTATCAAGTCCAAGCCTTCGCAAATTTATATAACAATGTATAAAAGTGCAATGCAAATTTCGATTTCATTTGAAAAATTTGTTAATAGGAACAAATTTTCACTAGAAGTTCCATAGTTAAAATGTGTCGGTGTAGTCAGAGTTCAGCAATATCTTTGCCATTGTAAGGACCTCAAATACTCTCAAGAGGAATTTTAGGATCTTAAGAGATGTGTAAAGTAGCAAGCTATTACCAGATAACATTCTGTACAGTATAGCACACAACCATGTATCACGGTGCCTGCAGGATTTGCTCTCCTCTGTGACTCACAGAACAGTTGACGCTATCGGCCGTAAGAACAGTCTCCAGTAACATCTATTTGGAACGTAAATTCGTACCCCCTACGAATATAAATAAACCATAGTAATAAACATCCGATTTTGCTCAAACTTGGTATACCATCATTTGTTATTAAGTTGAAGAGCCTGCAGATGACGTATGTTGTAGTGTGCTTGCTTTTTTAAGAGAGCAGCCAGAAGAGAAGTCGGAAGTGGAATAAGTTTCTAAATTAATTTATTGATTATTTTGCATTTCGGTCTACATTCCACTAGAAATTGGCATTGGAATGACGTAAATGATTGGCTCAGGCAAGTTTTGCAGCGAGAATGATCTAGAAGGATCATTCTGATTGGTCATTCAGACCATTATCCAATCAGAATTAAGCTTCCTGCACGCAGAAAGTTAGATAGGCAGAGAGTGGGGTGGCATCATGAGAGTCCCTCACCAACCTTCGTACGTGTAACATTGTGCTAAATATCGCCGAGAAAATAACTAGTAAAATGAAGAACTGTTGAGTTCATTACTGTTAGGAAGTGTCAAGATTTAGGCAGTTTAAGTAACGAACATTTTGAGGACAATTTTATTAATTAATTGATGTGTTATGAACGTGTCATATCTTGGTCACTGTGAAAATTCCGCGTGGTATAGTCTGTATACTTATAGAATACTTGGGCCAGCACTTCGAACTTTGAAGACCACTGAAACGACCAAAGTTTCAAGTCGCAAAACTAGTGGGTCAGTGACTGTCAGATCGGATATTAATCGGGTCAGACTAGTAGATATTCAGGATTTTTTTTTTTTTTTGTGCGAGAAAATTTTGTACAGACTGTGAGATGGGAATAGTAGAGTAGTTAAAATAGTAAATTCGGACTTGGCGGCAAATTTATGTGCTCCCTTAAGAATACTAAAATTTCCGAATGCTTACTGCAGGTAAGCTGTATTTTCCCACCACCTGGAATTTGTTAAAATGAACTTACAGGAACTGATCTGCAACTTGAGTTACGCGGCCTCTGTGTGGTATGTATTAGGCTGTGGTTTCATCAACGCTACTTTACATGGCTTAGTGAGTATCTACTACTGCAGACGGAAGGGACATCATAAGGAAGCCGTACTCAGGTAGGTGGACAATTAAGGTGAGACAGTACAATCGACGACAACAAAACCCCACCCTGCCACAAGCTGTCACCAACACAAGGACAAAATCACACACAAAGAATTACACAGAATACAAGAATAGAAGCAGCACAATGTGTGAAAGAATAATGAACCAAAGGTGGTATACAATGACATACAACCACAAATACACACACAGGGTAACCAATATTTTCAAAAAAGAAGGCATAAAAATAGCACACCGAACCAGCAATTCAATTCAGAAATACTTCCCAAAAACAATAGGAAAAATTGATCTGTATCATAAATCAGGAATATACCAAGTGAAATGCAATGCATGTGATGGAAGATACACATGTCAAACCAGGAGGACATTTGACACCAGATACAAAGAACATGTAATAGCAAGGAAGTATACTGTAGTACAAATCATTCAACTTTTGCAGAACACTTACACCAACACCAACATAAAATTACAACCAGAGACACAGACATGGAAATCATAAGGATAAATAACAACAAAAAGCACCTCCTTACAAGAAAACTACCACATCCAAAAACCCATAATGGAAAAGAAACAACTCATAAATGATCAGATCAACTTGGCAAAGCACACACTCTTTAAACTGATTGGCCACTTAATATAACATTAAAAGTACAAATATAGCCACAGGCTCCATTTACCATTACCATTTTCTCCCAGATCTAAACCATAATAACTGCCCAGGCCATCCCTGTCGTCGTCCCCCCTCTCTTTTAAAAGAAAAACCAGCACCCCTCTCATGTCTCTACCTACAAGACAGTTTCACTAACTCTCTCTCTCTGCCCCTCTCCCCCTCTCCCTCCCTCCCTCTCTCTCTATCTCTCTCTCTCTCTCTCTCTCTTACACACACACACACACACACACACACACACACACACACACACACACACACAAAATCGTTTCATAGGTTGGCAACACTCACAACGTGAACGAAAACAAACGAATATGTATAAACACTGTAGCGGTGATGAATGAAAAACATTTAAGAAAATCAATTATAAATAGTGCAGCGCAGGAAATAGCGCAAAATGCCAAAAACTGCAGATGTGAAATGAAGCCTGTCAACATCAAGCACTACTAGCGCGAGGGGAAGGTGCAGACTATGTAAAGAAACACCGTAAGTAGCTTACAGGCTAACTTCATAAAGAAAGCGCTGTTTTTAACCTACAAGAATCAAAAAATAAATGTACAAATTTATGTATCCAATTTACATAATGCCACAGAAGATGCTTTGTAAATAAAAGCGAAACACGTCTGGTGTAATTCTTTTTAATCACATTGCAGTCAGCTCAAGACAGATAACCTATAATGACAGATGGTAATAGCTTTTGCGGAAGATGGCCACTTAAACAAATGTAATAAAATATTTGACTACCATTTCATTTCTACAACATTTCTAATTTAGTTTTATTGATGTGGGCAAAAATTCAAAGGTCTCTTTTTGCCTCACTATCATCACTTTTTATGCCAGCATCCCCTAAATCTAGATAGCCTGCTATTATCCTTCCACTCCGAACAAACTGCCAGGAAAACAGTGAAAATATAGGGCTTTTGAATGGGGATGACAAAAACTACAAAAAACAAACAATAAGCAAATTTTGAAGCCAGAACACCTGCGTATCTAACTTTATTTCTCGATACATGTAGTACTCATTACTAAGAGTAAAGTACTGACAAACAATGCCATCGCTATACCAGAAACCTCAGTGCACCTGTATACATAAAACATACACTCCTGGAAATTGAAATAAGAACACCGTGACTTCATTGTCCCAGGAAGGGGAAACTTTATTGACACATTCCTGGGGTCAGATACATCACATGATCACACTGACAGAACCACAGGCACATAGACACAGGCAACAGAGCATGCACAATGTCGGCACTAGTACAGTGTATATCCACCTTTCGCAGCCATGCAGGCTGCTATTCTCCCATGGAGTCGATCGTAGAGATGCTGGATGTAGTCCTGTGGAACGGCTTGCCATGCCATTTCCACCTGGCGCCTCAGTTGGACCAGCGTTCGTGCTGGACGTGCAGACCGCGTGAGACGACGCTTCATCCAGTCCCAAACATGCTCAATGGGGGACAGATCCGGAGATCTTGCTGGCCAGGGTAGTTGACTTACACCTTCTAGAGCACGTTGGGTGGCACGGGATACATGCGGACGTGCATTGTCCTGTTGGAACAGCAAGTTCCCTTGGCGGTCTAGGAATGGTAGAACGATGGGTTCGATGACGGTTTGGATGTACCGTGCACTATTCAGTGTCCCCTCGACGATCACCAGTGGTGTATGGCCAGTGTAGGAGATCGCTCCCCACACCATGATGCCGGGTGTTGGCCCTGTGTGCCTCGGTCGTATGCAGTCCTGATTGTGGCGCTCACCTGCACGGCGCCAAACACGCATACGACCATCATTGGCACCAAGGCAGAAGCGACTCTCATCGCTGAAGACGACACGTCTCCATTCGTCCCTCCATTCACGCCTGTCGCGACACCACTGGAGGCGGGCTGCACGATGTTGGGGCGTGAGCGGAAGACGGCCTAACGGTGTGCGGGACCGTAGCCCAGCTTCATGGAGACGGTTGCGAATGGTCCTCGCCGATACCCCAGGAGCAACAGTGTCCCTAATTTGCTGGGAAGTGGCGGTGCGGTCCCCTACGGCACTGCGTAGGATTCTACGGTCCTGGCGTGCATCCGTGCGTCGCTGCGGTCCGGTCCCTGGTCGACGGGCACGTGCACCTTCCGCCGACCACTGGCGACAACATCGATGTACTGTGGAGACCTCACGCCCCACGTGTTGAGCAATTCGGCGGTACGTCCACCCGGCCTCCCGCATGCCCACTATACGCCCTCGCTCAAAGTCCGTCAACTGCACATATGGTTCACGTCCACGCTGTCGCGGCATGCTACCAGTGTTAAAGACTGCGATGGAGCTCCGTATGCCACGGCAAACTGGCTGACGCTGACGGCAGCGGTGCACAAATGCTGCGCAGCTAGCGCCATTCGACGACCAACACCGCGGTTCCTGGTGTGTCCGCTGTGCCGTGCGTGTGATCATTGCTTGTACAGCCCTCTCGCAGTGTCCGGAGCAAGTATGGTGGGTCTGACACACCGGTGTCAATGTGTTCTTTTTTCCATTTCCAGGAGTGTATTTTCTGATATACGCATTCTCTCGTAACAGCAAAATACCAAAAAATATATTTCCATTCTTGTATTGGAAATTAAAGTACACCTTCATAAGTAAGCTTTATTTTCTCATATACGCTATTAACAGCAAATGTTTGATAGATAAATTCGAACTCTATATCATAGCAGTCGTCTGCTGCCTAAACAAACAGGAACTTGCATGGCTCGAGGAGAGAGGAGCGGAGCTTGGGAACAAACCCCACCTCCCTCTCACAGGACTGGCAGCCTACGTCCTTGTCCTGTGGTCCTGAGAAAGCAGAACTAAAGTAATGCTCATAAGGGATCGTTAATAGCTTCTGGTGTTGTGAAGGTCGTACATGAGCCCTCACCGTGGACCATATTTAGTCTCTTCATTCATTTCAGACTAGGAAAAGGAAACAACAGTCAATGCACAACACAAAGGAAATCGGAGTACAAAAAACATTTCACAACAGCTACAGGGGAATTGTTTGCTGAGGTTGCCAGTGTCATAAACATGTATTTCGGGCCTGATGCCAGTATCATGGTCACCAAATGTAGAGATATATCCCTATGCATTGGGACTTTTGGGTCTTTTTTTTTTTGCAAAATGTAGGGATGTAGGTACAAACTCCACCCCTCTGTTCTATCCAAGAAAGAAAAATTACAAAATAAATTAAAAAAGAAAATGTTGCCAAACTGTATAAATTTTAGACATTGTAAGTGGTAGGACAAAGAGAGCGTCGTCCCACTCTGCATTGTTGCCAAATTTAGTGAAGAGGTCGGATCCAAGATGGCGGCGAGAGATGTAGCAACGTCGCAATGGCTTCATAGTGGGAACTTCAAATTTTGGTGGGAAGATAGGTCAATCAGGTTACCTCCACTAATCTAACCGCCCCCCCCTCTCCTCACCCATCTCCCCCCCCGCCCTCCCCCCCAAGAAAATGGTGGAAAGTTCAAATTTTGGCAGAAAAAAGGTCACTTGTGCTACATCCACTAACCTAAGAACATGGGGGGAAACTTTTGGTTGGAAAATAGGTCACTTGGGCTACCTCCAGTAACCTAAGTCATCCGACCGCCACCACTTCCTTGGAATTGATGGGAAAAGGACTCAGCCTGTGCTGGATAGGATGGACTTAAATCTTTATTTCCAATGTTTATTTAAACAGTTTGAGGAAATATTTCCATCCACTGTGTTCACCATGAGGTCCGGAGTCCATCTGACCTGTTACACAGTACTGCCACCAGAGGGAGCTATCGTCCCATGGCGGTCTGGGGGAAAAATAGTGGGAAAAAGAATCAGCCTGTCCTGGGCTGCCAGAGAGAGGAAGAATGAGGAGGGAGTCGTGTCTGTTTCAGGTATGCAGTTAGAATTCTTCGAGTGTTGCACTGACACCACAAGTCTATGTAAATAAGAGCCAAGTCCCCCTCTGGACACACATGTGTTTTCCATTGCTGGCGTGATATCTTTGTACCTGTGGTCCAGCGCCAAGATAGATGTTTGCATAGCAGCTCACCCTTGCAGACACAGCTTAAAGGTTCTCATTGTTATACTGATGTCACATGTCTTTGTAAATAAGAGCCAAGTTCCCCCAGTGGACATGCTGTAGAAATCTGTTCAATGTTTCCCAGAACAGCACAGGGTGCATTCTCCCTAGCGATCCTAATGGGACATGCGAGACGCCTCCGGCATCAAGTGAGAGACGTTTGCGTAGCGACTCACCTGTGCAGGTGCAGCTAAAAGGTCCTCAATGTTATACTGATGTCACATATCTACGTAAATAAGAGACAGGTCTACCTCTAGGAAATAGTAAAGCGCCACAGAAATAGTTAATGGTCGCTTTTGTAGGAGATTTTGTGATGTCTCGGCTTGTCTGCATGAAAATTCTGGTCCTAACAGGACCTGTTCACGAAAATAGCCCAGAATAACACAGAGTGCATTCTTCTTGGTGATCCTAACAGGACACCGATTGCATTCTTCCTGATGGTCGAAGGGGATCATGTGTTACTCTTCCCGGAAATCGTAGTGTCCTGCTTTCAACATAACTCTCAGAAATGGTAAATTTCTCACCGCTAAAAGCCTTCATCATGTATGTGCATGCTTGCGAAAACACCATTAATCATAAAAGCATTCTTGTTATTTTGGGAGAGAGACGATGGTCCCATCAAGCCCTTCCAGAAATAGTGACGTTCCATAAAAGCTTCTCATTGGCTGTACATTCAAATGAAGCTCTCTCTCGTTGGTCACGTCGGTCTATATATAACCCCTACAACCAACCTCCATTGTTCTCAGCCCACTGCTAGCTGCCTCATTGTGCGTTCCATCATCTCTGTGTGTACTTGTTTTCTCTTCCCAAGGTGAAGAGAGGTAGCTGCAGCAATGCTTCAGAGTGTAGCGACAAGAGGTGTAGAGTTCTGGAGACAGGATTACCAAGTGAGTAAATAATTTGTATTTTGAATGTAAATTTCTGTATGTACATTAAATTCGCCTTATTAATTCCGCCTCCTTGTTAAGTGCCAACTCCAGGATTTTATTTTGGAGTGTGAGGAGAGACAGGAGGGGGCTCAACCATGGCAGACTCTTGAACTCCAGCCTCCTGTAGTGGATTCACATCCAGAATTGCCATGTGAGTATAATTTTCATAGTAGTTTGTTGTTGTATAGTAGCGATTTAAAATTTTCTTATTTCATACTTGTTTTTCAGTTTATATAATTTGTTTGCTGTTGTTGTTGTAGGCGAGACAGACCAACTGCCAGATGTTGATTCTGATGGGGATGATGACATGCCTGAATGGGTCAGAGAAAGGGCTACTGAACCAGAGGAGGAAAGGCACTTTGATCTGGCCCTATTAGATAATGATGATGATGGTGACTTCTTTGAGGGTGTGTTGGAGTCGCCCAATGAAGTGTTAATGCCTTGGAGTCAGAGTGAAAAAGGTAATTACTCACTCTGCTTGTAAACTTGTGATCATCAGAATGCTTTCTTTCGCTGTGCCAGCAGCAGTAAACAATGTACCTAACTGTTCTTTATTTTATCTCTCCTTCTACAGCAGCCGTGTCTCCGTAGCCGGAACACAGTGAGGTGCGCATACCAGTGGTGGCTAAACCTTCTTTCAAAGTGACACGCGGTAAGGCACGCATCGCCTATAAGGGCTCTGCTAGTCGCTGCTGCCCCCACCATCGCTGCCCCGGCATCGCCGCTCTCACGACCGTGGGCCAAGCAACAAACCAGCACACCTCAAGTTACTGGGTCGGGTCTACAGCAGCAGCAACAGTATTGGGAACCATCACGTCAACCTGGCTGTTCCATCAAATTGACCTGGTACCACAGCAGTATCCTCCACCATCATCATCATCATTGTATCAGCCTTGTCAGAATCGGCATAAACACAAGATGTGTGTGCCTTGGCGCATACTGACTTACTCCTCCCCAACACCACCATCAACAGAGGGGACTCAGAATAGCATTAATGGTAATAGAAACATCCTGTGGCTAGTGGCAGTTCTCTCTCCCACCCTTTTAGTGAAGGACATGAGGTCAGCGATACCATACCGCAGTTAGAATACTCGGTAACTGCAGACGCCTTTAAAGAGCGAATCTCGATCATGAGAATCAAGAACCTGGCAGTAGGGTACATCAGCCCTGTTGGTTTTTTAAGGGCATGCCTTCCTGTCGTGGAAATGGAGCTTCTCAAAGTAGTCAATGATCTGCGGTATAACAGTTTTGGCTAAACCTTCTTCCTCACGAAAGCAGCGCCCGGTAAGGAACGCATCACCTATAAGGGCGCTGCTAGTAGGTGCCGCCACCGCCATCACTGCCCCAACATCGCCGCTTTCGCGCCCATGGGCCGAGCAATGAACCACCACCCTTCAGGTTACTGGGTTGGGTCTACAGCAGCAGCAGCAGCAACAGCATTGGGAACCATCACCTCAGCCTGGCTGTTCCCATCAAATTGACCCAGTACCACCGCAGTATCCACCACAACCATCATCGTCATCGTATCAGCCTTGTCAGAATCGGAATAAACACAAGATGTGTGTGCCTTGGCGCATACTGACTTACTCCTCCCCAGCACCACCATCAATGGGGTGGACTCAGAATAGCATTAATTGTAATAGAGAACATCCTGTGGCTAGTGGCAGTTCTCTCTTCCACCTTTTTAGTGAAGGACATTAGGTCAGTGATACCATAGCACAGTTAGAATACTCGGTAACTACAGACACCTTTAGGGAGTGAATCTCATTCATGAGGATCAAGAACCTGGCAGTAGGGTACATGAACCCTGTTGGTTTTTTAAGGGCATGCCTTCCTGTCGTGGAAATGGAGCTTCTCAAAGTAGTCAATAATCTGCGGTATCCCACCATTAAATGCAGTGTGGTGTTCTGCATCGAATTATCGCACACCCCAAAAGTTGATTCTGCTGTTGAAGAGACAACTCTTCATTATCTTTGGGGGGGGAATGGTGTGATAATGTGGAGCACGTCAATCACCAAGTGGTTTCGTAAATCCACCTTGAGCTCTATGCTGGCCCGGTTTTCCAAGGTAGAAGTCAGAGGGTTAGCTAAAGCACTCAGCTGATTGTTATACCTGGACATACATCCCATGGAGGGTCAAGCTATATCAAGCTTCCTAAAGATATAGCTAACAAGAGGGCATGCATTAATGTCAAAAATAGAAGCGATTAGGCTTGTTCTGCATGGTCAATTCTGGCTTGCGAAAGAAAGTACAATTGTAGGGATCATCCTGAGCGTCCCAGTACATACCATGTAGGTGATAGTATTCGTGGGTGTTATAACTTTGATGGTATCGATTTCTCCGTCAAGTTCAAGGAATTCCTAAATTTGAGGCACAGAATACTGGAACATCGGTTCATGTTTATGGCCTGGAAAAGAAAAGCAAGTCAAATGAGCAAGACAAGCACATTGTTGTCAGACCCCTCAATTTCTCAAAATTTGCTGGTGAGTGTGAGTTACATGTAAACGTGCTGCTGTTCTTTGAAGGTCATAATTACCACTATGTTTGGATCAAAGACATGTCCCAACTCCTTTCCATCCAACTGAGTAATCATAATGGTAAGCAGCATATTTGCTTAAGGTGCCTCAATGCCTTTTCCTCAGATAAGCTATTAGCGCCGCATGTAGTAGATTGCGCTTACAAGGACCCAGTACATGTTATTATGCCTACTGAGGAAAACAAATTCATAAAGTTTAAGAATGCTCACCACCAGGGGCAATGCCTATTTGTAGTTTATGCCATCCAGTATTCAGCAACACATATTTTCAATAAGTTACTATCAACCATGAAGAGTTTAGTTTCAGACAAGGCGCAATTTAATCATAATTTAAAAGAATTTTTGGTGACCAACTCCTTCTATTCCATCCACGAGTTTCTCAACAAGTGCAGTAGACCATTTTAATGAAAATTTATTATACTTTAATTTTTGACAATACTTGGTTGTAACAGCCAAGTAACTACCTACTGTGTGAATGATGGATGTATGGAAAGCAGATGTAAGTCTTAAGTCTGTAAAAAGTGGAAGTTTAATTTTAAATCTTGTACATAATCTGACTGTTCTTAACTGAGTATCACTGAAATGAATAATTTACTTTAATTTTTGACAATACTTGGTTGTAATAGACAAGAAACTAGCAAATGTCTGAATGATGGATTTAATGAAAGCAGATGTAAGTATTAAACCTGTAAATATTATAAGTTTAAATTTAATTCATGCACATAATTTTACTGTTTATTGACTGAGAATCATTAAAATTAATGAAACTCAAGTTTTTCTAATTACATTTTTGTAATGTGTTTATCTGACATGTTCCACACCCAGGAGGATTCCCTCTTTTATGGGTCTATGGAATGAATAATTAATCTAATCTAATCTTTGAATGCCTCCTCGCTCCTGTGACCTGCTGTGAAGGTGACCCCGCGGCCTAACATACCACCCTTACACAAAAACACGTACCATATGTGGCAGTGTATCAAATTGTATCATTGTATGATTCCAATCTTAACCACTACAAATCTTATGTTATGGATAATCCTGCGGTTTGACTGCTCACTCAGCTCGAAAAACTTTCATGGGAAGTTGATAAGTTTCACAGCAACAATGTTCCCATGACCAAATCGAAGGAGAATGATGATGTGTACAATAACGCGGTTGACTGTCATTGCTGTAGGCTGCCGTTAGACAGAACAGCGTAAACTCCTCTTAGGGACCACCGTTATCTTACAGAGAAGTTCCATTGCACAGCTCACAATGCGTGCAATTTGAAGTACCAGCTATCAAGGCACATACCCGCTTTCTTCCACAATTTAAGTGGGTATGATGCTAACTTTCTAGTTGAGCACTTGGATGATTTCAGTTGGGAGAAAAATCAGTGTCCTACCTGAGAGCATTGAGAAATACATTTCATTCTCCAAACCAATAACGCCAAGAATTACACTCTGCTTCCTTGATACTCTGTGTATTATACAGGCACATTCCAAAACCTTGTTGAAACTCTGTCTTGGGAGGATATGCATCTCACTGGAGCTGCATATCCCAATGAGAAAAAGTTTCAACTTGTGACTATGAATGGGGTTTTCCCATATGAGTATGTGGATAGTATGATGAAACTCAACAAAACCAGGCTACCCAACATAACTGCATTCTCCAGCAATGTTACAGGCGATGCCATAACAGATGCCGAGTATGAGTATGGTCTGAATGTCTGGCAGGAGTTCAGCACCTCCACTTTAGGACACATAGACACAGATGTGCACTTGCTTGTGGACGTTTTCGATAAATTCCAGAGTCTATGAATGGCCACATATTCTCTGGGTCCCTCCTTTTATTACATGGTGCCTGGGTTGTCTTGGGAAGAAATGCTCAAGAAAACGAAGTGCAGCTTTGAATTATTGACCAATGCTGACATGCTTCTTTTCTTTAAGTGAGGAATCCGTGGGGGACTCTGGCAATGTGTCCGTAGGCATATGAAGGCAAATAGCCAGCAGATGGGTGAGAGGTTCAGCGCATTCCTTATTTGGGTTACATAATGTACCTGGACGTAAATAACTTATACGGGCACACCATGCAGCAATCACTGCCGATTGGTGAGTTTTGATGGGTGCCCGAAGACGAATGCAAGTGATTAGTGGTAAACTCATGGGGGCATGGCACCTGATTCTGATGTAGGGTATGTGGCGGAGGCAGAACTCACATACCCTACTAGTTTGCCTGATGCGCATGCTGATTTGCCACTGCGTCCAGAGCAACTAGTTCCATGAGGCGGCTCCATGCCAAAACTGATGACAATGCTGGGGGATAAGCAGAGATATATGATTCATTATCGTAATCTCCAGCAGTGACTCAGCTTGGGTATGGAGCTGGTTAGAATCATCTGGGCTATCTCCTTCAAGCAGTCCCCCTGGTTGAATGAGTATATTGATTTGAATACGAGACAGAGAGCTTCCACGACATGTGACTTTGAGAAAGAGTTTTACAAATTAATGAACAATTCAGTTTTTGGTAAAACAATGGAGAATTTGAGGGAACGTCTTGAAATTCTGATTAGAACCGAATGGAATGGGCATTATGGCATAAGAAAATGCATTGCCAGACCAAATTTTAAGTGGGTCACAATATTCAATAAGAACTTTGTTGCTGTGGAGATGGCGAAGACTGCAGTAGAGCTTACGTAACCTATTTATGTGGAGATGTGCATACTAGACTTATCTAAACTTCACTTGTACCACTTTCATTATGAGTTTGCGAAAACTCATTTTGCAGATCCTAAATTACTTTATACGGATACAGATAGCTTCATCTATTGGGTGAAGAACTGTGATCCATATGAAGTAACAAGGTGCCACGGTAATGAATTCGACATGTCCTCATACTCGGCCGATAATCCTTACAGTATTATTCCACAGAACAAGAAGGTTATTGGTCTTATGAAGGAGGAGGCGAATGGATTGCCAATTGAGGAGTTTGTAGGTCCACGCTCAAAAATTTATGTGTATCACACAATGGAAAGTGCCACCCAGAGGTGGGCTAAGGGTGTGTGTCATATGGCATGGAGAGCCCTCTCTATCAAAGACTATTTGCAGTGCCTGTGCAGTGGTGTTCACACTGCTGCACTGCAGCCACTGCATATGGTACGGCAGACCAGTATTCAATCGGGAGGACATGAGGTATATGCTCTGCTGCAGTCTAAAATTGATCTGTCGCCTCATGACAATAAAAGGGTCGTTTTGATGACAGGACTGAAACTCTGCCATATTCACACTACTCACTTATAGCAAGAGAAGAGTTGGGGGACTCTAATTGAGTGAGAGTGAGAGTGAGAGAGAGAGAGAGAGAGAGAGAGAGAGAGAGAGAGAGTCTGCAGAGTAGTAGTAGATAGTGAAAGTAGTTTTTGTGTGTGCTTGTGTGTGTGTGTGTGTGTGTGTGTGTGTGTGTGTAGCTCACAGCCCATCAGAATTGTTCTTGTAAGAACCTTTGCTATTGGGACTGCTGAAATTAGATTCTAAGCGTGGTCAGTCCATCAGAATTATTGTAAAAGCTATGCTACTGGGGCTGTAGAATTTAGTTCTAGTAAAGAAAGTATCTCTGCATTAGTTTTTAGGGCAGATTTATAAAAAAAATAAAATTAAAAAAAAAAAAATTCCCACCAGTGTTACTTTGTAGCGAGTAAGTTAAAAGTATTTCTGCATTGGAATAGCAGCGTCAGTTTATACCTCAAGAATACTATATTGTACCTCAAACATTACATTGTACTTCAAGAATTATATTATACCTCAAGTGCTATAACGTATTTGTGTGAACTGAATAAATGAAGAAAAAAAATCTTCACCGTACGTCTTTGTTGTTATTTACAAAAAGTAGTTTTGCTGAAGATGAGTGCTATTAAGGTGGTGAAGTTTAAGATGGAAGCTAACAAAATATGTATAGTGGTTGCATGGAATTACGCCTATCATGCAGCACGAATTGGGTAATGGGAGCAGGAGGCATGTGACCGTGTCCACTTCCAAGGATATACAGCAGACATGTCTAAAATTATATCTCCTGTGCTTGAAGAAAACCACAGATGTATCATGTGGTTAAAATTGTACACTGACAAAGCAATAACGGGGATGAAAAAAAAAGAACACAGAGGTTGTCAGGTAAAAATTCATTTATTTCTCATCCAACTTAAAAGTAATTTTACATTTTCATAATCAGACACAGCAACACTGTTTTCACACATCTTCTTCTTCTTCTTCAGTCGATGGAGAGAAGAACACCTGTAGAATTCCAGATTTTGAACAGCAGCAAACTTAAAGATTCGACACATCCATGAGATCATCTCCATCCCCTTCATGAGGATGATGGTATCCGTGTGGTCAAATAATTTAAGCACCGTCACCATGTCTTTATAGGGTATGCCAGTATCAGCCCAGTGAATTTCATGGTAGAAATTCATTAACCACTTTGCACTCGTCCATGTCTTAGTACACTTCACATGCTTGAAAGACCTTGGTGATGCTATGTTTATTGAGAATGTCTCTATTATTCCTGCATATTCTGTGTATGCTATGAACACATCATCTTTAATTATGAACTGTCTACACTCACCATCATAGAAACCCTGAGCATCTGCAACGATGTTCACACCTCAAGACGCCATTGTGGGGTGCTCTAGGTATGGTGCAGCACCTGTTCATTTATACAGCTCATTGCAAAACACCTATGAGTGGGCAGTAGTTGATCACATGGTCATGTAGAACTAGAGATTACATGGTCGTGTATTCTGGGAAAATTTGTTGCAGATTCAAATTCAGTTCACACATCTACAGGCACACACTTAATTATCTCATTCTGTTTCGAGCAGTCTATTACGATAATCGGTGATAGCTCCTTGAACTTCTGTGGATAGGGTAGACACCCTCCTCCTTCTTCTTCAGCACTTTCATAGTATGAAGCACGAATCTTTGCATACATGTCATATGCTAGACTGTATACATTTTCATTCCACTGCAGGTGTAAATTGTCATATGGGTAGAATTCTGAATTGAGGTAGACTTCGGCATTAGTTAACTTGCAGTTGTCGAACATGCTGGAATCATTTGCTATATTCCCTCTTCTATCAGTCTGAAATGCAAGTATGATGAATCTAGGTGTCTCTAGAAGCGAAAAGGTCTTAATAGCCCATGTTAGTCTGCTTGCACTTGGTAACACTGGTTAATTGAAAACCTCCCATGAGCGAAATGTCAGTGACAGAAATGTACTGGAATTCAGGACTTTTAAAAGCTTCAAATGCTCCTCGTCTGATACACTGATGTTAGGCATTTTCCAAATTATCTTACTGATTGTGATCATATTCTCCCCTTGACCTACCTGAATGTATGAGTTATTTTCTGTTGCACTCCATACGAGAATTAGTTCCTGTTTAGCGTTCATAATAATCTGCCTGATGGCCTCGAAGTACCCCATAATCATTTTTAGAGGTATGCATGCAGTAAATAGCTTGTACTCTGAAACTGTTCTAACCTCCAGATCATCTATGAACCATCCCGCATTTTCTAAACTATGCAAATCTGCGGGTGGTGCAGAGACGTGTGTTTTAAGGGTTGATGTTATGCCAACACTGTGTATACGGCTGATCTCAGCCCCATAGAGTTCATAGTGTATCTCTTGGAAAGGGAATGCTAAAGTGTTACCTGTAAGCCTGGATGCCACTGTATCATTGCCATTGGTTTTCTTTAATGATGCCTCTAGATATATGAAACTCTTGCATGGAAGCATCAGTGCGTCTTGGTGCTGGATGACAATCCTAATTTCATCATTCTTGTTAAAAGCATAAGGTTTATGTGAGAAGTTTTCCTGATGTATAATTCTCTCATCATACCCTACTGGTCTGGTTATAATGAGTGAGGATATCATTGCGAGGTTTCAAGCCAACTGATTTAAGAAACTCCTAGTTCACACAAGTTATCAGGAAATTTGGAAATTTGTGTTAAGATCTTATGGGACCAAACTGCTGAGGTCATCGGTCCCCAAGCTTACTCACTACTTAATCGAACTTGAACTAACTTACACTAAGGACAACACATACACCCATGCCCAAGGGAGAACTCAAACCTCCAACAGGGGGAGCCATGCAGACCATGCTACCCCACATGACACATGTTATCACGTTGTGGTTCGGCAGCGAAGTGACATGCTACGAATTGGGTACATTGGTCTTATACCGTACTCTCATCTTGCCTTAGATGTAATCGTACAATGATTTCCTCACCATGAAAGTCAACAAGTTGATTATTCTGGTCCATAGTATGCAGCTCCAAATAATCCAATGTCTGAGCTGTCACTGGAAGGCATATTGCATTGCCAGGAGTCTCAACAATCTTATACTCTGTTGCAACTGAGGGGAAGAATCCATAAATAGTATAAATCAGTCTGTCATTGAGATAGGAGTTCATTGTAACGTTACACTCGACTCAGATTGTGCTGACAGGAAGTATGTCCACAGTCTGATCTGACTTGTAAAATTTACTAGGATCCTTCATCAAAACCTGCCCTTTCATGAAACCCAGTAGGCATCCTACTGAACCTTTCTGGTTGAAGTCAATCATTGCATTTATAGTCCTTATATCAGATTTAAGTGTACTGATGTTTGCACATAGCTCAATACCTTTTCCAGACTGTTTTAAGACTTTGTTTAGATCATCGATATCGTATGCACCCGGTTCTATTTCCACAATGTCTTTTTCACTATTTGCAGTCTGTTGTTAGTCTTGGTGATATTTGGAATGCTGTTGTATGTCTCCAGTCCAATCAATACAATTCTCCAGTCACCAATGTTCAAATCAATCGGCCGGAAGTAACATCTGAACCTCAACTGATGAAGAAATGCATAAAGCTCCTTCTTATATTGTCTGCTTCTTCTTCTTCTTCTTTGTGAATGTCAAGAGAAACACGATGCATAGATGTCTACAGAGGTGAGTATCAAAGTCCTGATAGTGCCGAAAATCGTAGAACACACATCTTCTGTGACTGAAGTGTCATCGTAATTCTTCTGGTGGTTGCAGGTCACCAAATGAGTCGAAATAGTAGACGGTATCCGCATTTTTCATAACATATGACACCCAGTGGGTGCCGGGGTCTCCAGGAACATCTAAATTCACAATACCACCTTCAGGAGTTTTCCATATAGTCTTTGGTAATGTATCCTGCATAAACACACCATATCGCTGTCAGGACACAGTTCTTCAAACAGCTGTGCTTCCCGCCCTTGTCCTTCTTCTTATTTAGTGCACAACGTGTAGCATTCATAACTCGCTTGAAATCCATCACTCCTAAACTCAACTTAATTTTTCCATGCATTATTTTATCAACTGCAAGTGCTGCGATGCCTTGACCTATGCCAATACCCTTTCTTCTCCGTATCACCGTAGCTTCACCAGCTAAAATTCTATCTGTAGTGTGATGACTTGAAAGATCTTTATTTGCAGCGTATGCAATGTCATGTTCCATATACACTTCACTAGCAGACTGACCCCATTATCACCTTGTGCCAAGCGTTTCTGAAGCTTTGTTCCTGGTCCACAGTAGTTATACCCCGGAATGTGTAATTCCACTGTCAGTTTGTCTAGAATACCACCATCTCCCCTAATGCGTCTCCTGTCACACATATTATGCTACTGCGGAGGTTGTGGACTGTGCGCCCCCATTATATAGCAGATCGTTAGCTGCAGGAAAACCAAGCCATCTGACTAGTGCTCTGTTTCCCTGATGTCTTATGAGTCTCTCCACGAGAAACACATCCGGGTCTCAGCTTTTCTGCAACTCCTCAATGTAGAAGCAGCCTGCAATTTCTTCGCCTTTACTATCCTTCCTTTCAGTCCACATATGCAAGTTCTAGGATTCATTCTTTATGCCTTATAAACTGTAAATATCTCTGTTGACCTGTTTGGGAGGTATGATTTCTCAAATCCTGTCTTGTGTTTTGAGATACGTACCAAATCACCTACATTAAATTTATGTCTGCATGGATCCAGCATTTTAATGCGATAGTGCACCATTTTCATGAGTCCATTATCACGAACGTCGATTGGTCTCATTTTTATTGTGCTATGTTTGGTTCGATTATATTGAGCAATTATTTCAGGGAGGATATCTGCCCATTTGTATGAGCTGTGAAGGTTAAAAAGCATCCACATTCGACCTTTTATTGTTCTGTTCAGACACTTCATGATACTTGCCTTCAGGTGAGTGAATGTTGAGTACTGATGTATTCCATACCGCTGCATCATGGTCTTGAAATACCTATTGCAAAACTATCCACCATGATCGGTTTGGAGGTTGTCTGGGCATTGATTCATCCTTGTCTGTATCAAACGTTCAAACACATCCACAATATTTCTATCTGTTTTTGTTTTAACAGGTAATGCCTGGGCAGATTTGGAGTATGTATCAATAACCATTGAAATATATTTGAACTCATTACTCTCATGTGAATATTGCCTCATATCTACAAAATCAACTTGCCATAAGTCATCCAAACCTTTAATCATAACATGTCTACGAGAATATGTTTTGCATGTTGGTTTTTACAGCTGTTGAACTACTGTCACCATACTTATTTGATGATATCTCTCTCTCTAAGATGAGAGATTATTGAAACAGCCCCATTCGAATGAACAGTATTACCTGGAGCAGCTGATGCCATGAGCAGCTGTAGTCGATCTATTAGCTCATTTGGGTCATTATAATATTTATATACTGAGGGATTCACTGCTTTATGCTCAATGTCAATACCATCGCCGCTGCTGCTGCTGTTGTTGTTTGAGCCATGAAGTATTGGTTTTATAATGGTTTTATATTTCTTGTTGCTCAGGCTTTTTGCGATCTTATGTACATCAGTTAAATGCAGTATTTCACAGTGCGTTTCCCTATATTAACTGAATAATTTATAGGTTTTTTTGGTAGGTCTTAGGAAAATAAGATTTGTTAAGCCAGGTGTGCTCTCAAACCGCCTATCACCAATCTGTAATGTCATCAGTTACATTTATAGGATGCGTGCCCAAAATGTATGGTCTCCTTCTGCTAATGCTGAATGTTCTATCTATCTGGCCAGGAGCATGACAGATAATGAATTCATCAATGGCAACACTATCGTTATCGTGTGGTTTCGTTTTTGCTTAGACCTGCCTGAGAGATTCAGTAACCGGCTTGAAGGTCTCTCTTAGTGTTTTCTGTCGATCCATATGCCCTAACCTTAGCAACTGTAATTTCTTGCGAACTGCTTTCCATGCATGAATAACTTTCTGTTTCATTGACATCTCGGTGTAAGCTAATCAGACGTCTCCGCAGCATTTGGCTTTATATATCTGCTCTTCTTCTTCCCCTTACTATGCACCCACTCAACCTACACAACAACAAGGAATTCTACATCTATTTTCCCCTCAATAGCCTCGACCTTTTCAGTTAAGTCAGTTACTTTCATACTGATTTCATTAACTAACTCAACGCATTGATCATTCTCATAAGAATCTGGTAATACGTCTCTAGTTCCCTGTGCTTACCTCCAACTTTATGTACAACTGTATGTACAATAGCCTGAATTTTCACATCCATGTACAGGCGAATGTTCTATCTCTGTACACCCACTCTCTGGAGTTGAGAGCTAGACATGCGCACATTTGTCCACGTTGTAGCATATACTGATGTACTAACCTCTCTTATCAGACTATGAAAGCAGAAACTCTTGGAAGCTTTGCCCGTACCTACTATCACTCACTTTCTTGTTTTATCAGTAACAAGAAAACCATACTGTGAATTATTCCAGCGAACAGCACATATCTTTACAAAATCATTGTACGACATGTCAGTTCCTACATGTGCCTGGTAAATGTGTTTTAAATTCAGATTGTCCTGTTTGAAGGCTATAATGAAGTTTGCATTATCTCTAAGCAACTGTTTTGGGATTCTGGAATATGTTTGCTTAAATAAAATACATCAGCACCCATATGACAACGAAAACAGAAATACTTCCGAATTTGGTCTTGGTTTTCCACAGCAACATCGTCAAATATAAAGACAGTGTTTGGCTTTGCTTTTTCAGGTGGGAGGATATCACCGCTTTCACTGAATGTCGTGTATGTAACACCATCTACACATCTATGAAAGAAAAAATGGCTGACATCTAAATAAGTGTCCAAGGAATAGAAAAGCAACTGAAATCACTCAACAGAGGAAAGTCCACTGGACCTGACGGGATACCAATTCGATTCTACACAGAGTACGCGAAAGAACTTGCCCCCCTTCTAACAGCCGTGTACCACAAGTCTCTAGAGGAACGGAAGGTTCCAAATGATTGGAAAAGAGCACAGGTAGTTCCAGTTTTCAAGAAGGGTCGTCGAGCAGTTGCGCAAAACTATAGGCCTATATATCTGACATCGATCTGTTGTAGAATTTTAGAACGTGTTTTTTGCTTGCGTATCATGTCATTTCTGGAAACCCAGAATTTACTCTGTAGGAGTCAACATGGATTCCGGAAACAGTGATTGTGTGAGACTCAACTCGCTTTATTTGTTCATGAGACCCAGAAAATATTAGATACAGGCTCCCAGGTAGGTGCCATTTTACTTGACTTCCAGAAGGCGTTCGATACAGTTCTACACTGTCGCCTGATAAACAAAATAAGAGCCTATGGAATATCAGACCAGCTGTGTGGCTGGATTGAAGAGTTTTTAGCAAACAGAACACAGCATGTTGTTCTCAATGGAGAGACATCTACAGACATTAAAGTAACCTCTGGCATGCCACAGGGGAGTGTTATGGGACCATTGCTTTTCACAATATATATAAATGACCTAGTAGATAGTGTTGGAAGTTCTATGCAGCTTTTCGTGGATGATACAGAGTAGTAGTATACAGAGAAGTTGCAGCATTAGAAAGTTGCAGTGAAATGCAGGAAGATCTGCAGCAGATAGGCACTTGCTGCAGGGAGTGGCAACTGACTCTTAACATAGACAAATGTAATGTATTGCAAATGCATAGAAAGAAGGATCCTTTATTGTATGATTATATCATAGCGGAACAAAAACTAGTACAGTTACTTCTGTAAAATATCTGGCAGTATGTGTACAGAATGATTTGAAGTGGAATGATCATATAAAATTAATTGTTGGTAAGGCAGGTGCCAGGTAGAGATTCATTGGGAGAGTCCTTAGAAAATGTAGTCCATCAACAAAGAAGGTGGCTTAAAAAACACTTGTCCGACCTATACTTGAGTATTGCTCATCAGTTTGGGATCCGTAACAGGTAAGGTTGACCGAGGAGACAGAGATGATCCAAAGAAGAGTGGCGCGTTTCGTCACGGGGTTATTTGGTAAGCGTGATAGCATTACGGAGATGTTTAGCAAACTCAAATGGCAGACTCTTCAAGAGAGGCGCTCTGCATCGCAGTGTAGCTTGCTGTCCAGGTTTCGAGAGGGTGCGTTTCTGGATGAGGTATCGAATGTATTGCTTCCCCCTACTTATACCTCCCGAGGAGATCACAAATGTAAAATCAGAGAGATTCAAGCGTGCACGGAGGATTTCTGGTAGTCGTTCTTCCCGCGAACCATATCCGACTGGAACAGGAAAGGGACGTAATGTCAGTGGCATGTAAAGCGCCCTCCACCACACACCGTTGGGTAGCTTGCGGAGTATAAATGCAGATGTAGATGCAATATATCCTGTAGTAGCTGATACTTGGGCTGAAACCGTGTTTTTGAGAATACAAAAACATGTTCAAATCGGACTCCATCTACATGTGTTAGCAATGTCATGAGGACATTAGTCTTGCCACAATTGGATAGACCTACAATAATTGCTTGTATATTATCAGGAAGAAGAATTCCGTTCTTCTTCTTCAGGTCTTCTTTTGCATCTTCACAGGACCAGTCACCAACAACAAAGTCCTGAGGATGTTTCATCCACCCTGCCAAGATATTACCTACACCAGGTACTGACAAGTGATTGGCATATATAGAAAGGTACACTTGAAGAGACGGTAATGGTATGTGTAGCCACTATAGCTCCATCACTTAACCAACTGAGCTATATTGGCTGCACAGAACAATCAACTATATATATTTTACCCATGAAGAGTAAATTAATCATTCATTTTGTCAATAACTGGTAAGGTGATGTTTGGAGTAATTGTATGCTGCTGCATCATTATAGATGTAGAATTGAAAAATAATTATATTAATAAGCTTAATACTTTGATTATGGGAGAGGTATGAAATAAAACACAAACACGGATTGAGATTATATATACATACATTATTTATTAAATATCATACATAGGATGCAGAATTTTAAAAAAATCATCAGACTCTTTCTTTATCTCCTTCTTTGCACCTATACAGTATTTGCCAAACAAAGCTTTTTGATATGGAATAAATTCTGTGGGTATCTCCCTCAAGCCAATAGATACTTCAGAGTACTTGGGTTTTTCACATGCACATTTAATCTGTTTCTCTTTTGGTTCAGCGTTCACGTGAAAACAAAAGTACTGCTCCAAATCATCAACATGTACACTATGCATACATGGGAAGTTTACAACACCATTGTACGCAAAGTCTATGCTCAGCAGCCAATGACTCAATCTTGGCTCTGAGCACTATGGGACTTAACATCTGAGGCCATCAGTCCCCTAAAACTTAGAACTACTTAAACCTAATTAACCAAAGGACATCACAAACATGCAGGCAGGACTCGAACCTGCGACCATAGCGGTCGCACGGTTCCAGACTGAAGCGCCTAGAACTGCTCGGCCACACAGGCTGGCACAATGATTCAATCTCTTCAGTGCAAGATGTAGTACAATATCCAGATCGTATAAGTTCATAAGTGAGGCATGCCTTAGATAAACACACTTGTCATCTGATTTAACATATAGTGCACAGTCATCATACACTGTTGTAATAGATAGTGTCACACCAGTAAGGCGAATTTCTGGGGGAGAATGAGTGGGATAATATCTGTAGTCATCTGCTGATTGATGTAGCACTCTGCATGACACATTTTGTCGAAATCGAACTCAGAAATTGGCACTTTAACACCCTTCAATTCATTTTCAACTTCTATTCTCACATGCAAGCCCCAGACATGATGTGCTTCTATACCAATGGTTATACATTTTGTTCCACTGGGAGATAAATTGTATGTAGAACTGAAAATCATGGGTACACTTGATGCCTTCTTATCCATAGCATCTGCACACTGCGCCTGCACTAGCTCAGGGATTTTCTGCTGGGATGGGTCATATGTTGGTGACCAGTACCATCCACTATCTTGCTGTTGCTTAGAGCCACCACCAGCATTCAATGTGTTGGGAGCAGATCACGTGTTTTCATCACACAAATCGATAAGTAGGCCAGACAACAACAGCTCCTTGTTCCGCTCCAGCAAGTGGGCTATGTGCACTACAGGATCCCACATGGTCGCTACAGGTTCAGACATGCTGGAGGTTGTTGATGCTGCAGGTCTTGACAAGACAGCAGCTGAGGTTGCTACAGGTTCAGATGAGGCAGAGGTCAGCATGTTGGCACTCGACCCTGTGGGCTTGGACGCACCGAGGGCTAATGCTGGACAAAGATGGCGAAACGTTACATATGGACCAAAATGTGGAAACAACCAACAATAATAATAATAATAATAATAATAATAATAATAATGCTAACCACAGAAAAAGATGTGATATGGGATACTTACTTTTCTGCTTCTTCCTGTTCTGCAGGGCTGAGTTGGACTGCGACTGCTGTTGACACTTCATGGTTCTTCTTCTTCTTCTTCTTCTGCTGCTGCTGTTGCTGCTGGCTGACAGCAGGACTGAGATCCCAGACCTGCTGAGCCTGCCCTATACCCCCTCCAATGACATTACCAGATACCACCATCCTTCTGTCTTAAGTCTAATATGTGACTTTATTAAGGATTCCCATTGGCTCCTGCCATTTTTCCCCAGACAGCCATTTTGGATTATGTCACGGGAGGGATGACAGCACCCTCTGGTGGCAGTACTGTGTACTAGGTCAGTCGGACTCTGGACCTCATGCTGAACACACTGGATGGAGCTACTGCCTGAAACTGTTTAAATAAACACTGAAAATAAAGCCTTCAGTCCATCCTATCCAGCAAAGGCTGGGTCCTTTTCCTGTCAATTCCAAGGAAGAGGTGGCAGTCGGATGACTTAGGTTAGTGGAGGTAGTCCAAGCGACCTTTCTTCTGCCAAAGTTTGAATTTGCCCCATTTCCTGGGGGAGGGGAGGGGGGACGGACGGGGAGGAGGTTAGGTTAGTGGAGGTAGCCTGATTGACCTATTTTCCCACCAAAATTTGAACTTCCCACCATGACGTCATTTTGACATTGCCACATCTCTCGCCGCCATCTTGGATCCGCCATCTTGAATAAATTTGGCAACAATGCAGAGTGAGGCAACACTCTCTTTGTCATACTACTATTGCATATGACTGTCACCACTGTGTTGGCCTATGTGGGCCTGCCTCAGGGACGAAACGAGGTGCAGAAGGAAAGTATTTTAGTCACTGTCTGGGCCCAGATCGGGGGAAATACTGATGTGTTTGTTGATTAGCCCTCCTCATACAAATGAGCTGCTGCCTCCTAAGGTACAAATTTTGCACAGAAGGAATGTAGATTCAGGAATGCACATTACAAGACAATCATTTCCAAATGCGGTACTTATTTATAACAAAGAAAATAAATTAAATTAGAGCTGTTGCAATACTGTGCAATGATTAGAAGAAAAATGGACACTGTTGAGAAGAGCTGACAATCAACCCTTATTACTCCAAATGGGGTCGACATGCAACAACTAAAACCGGGGACCCATCAGGCAACTTTTACCATGTCTACTGTAGTCTCTGTATCATCGTTCCACAGTACATTCCTAACTTCCATGGCGTTGATTGTGTTTCTGCCTTTGTTGTTTGTTCACATGTTGAAAGTAAAGAAAAAACATCTTCTTTAGTTCAGTTCAGTTTCTTTCAGCTTAATATAAGTTTCTTTTTTTTGGGTGTATAACTGTAGTATTAGCATTCTTTCATTTTGACTTCTGGACAGAAAAAAAGAGAGTTACAAAACAGTGACAGTCAAAGCCGAAAACAGAAATTTAGGGAAGCATGGCAAGAGAAAGAACAACAGTTTAAAGGGTGGTTAACTGCAGATCCCGAGGACAATTATCATGCTCATTGCAGGGAGGTGGTATTGGTTTGTGTACTGAAAGAAGTGAACTTTTGAAACATGCAAATCGCGATTTGCACAAAAGTCGAGCATCACAATTTAATAAACAATCAATGCTTCCACTGTGGGGGCATCAACCTATTACAAGCACTGCAAATCCTAAGCTGAAAGAGTACAGCAAACCTGCTGAAATAAGATTGACAGCAACATTTGCAGGGCACTCACTATGCTCATCAACTCATAAAAGACGTTTTCGTCATTTCTAAAATTGTACAAAACACTAACAGTAGCAAACTTTCCAAATAACAATGTGAATATTTTGTTTGAAAATAGTGACCATTCCTTGTACAAAATTATTAATACAGAGGAAATGCTACTACTGAATACCTTATGGGCCTATTTTTAAAATTTTGTTCACAGTCTAGAAGTTTCTGCATCCATAGGGATTTTAAAGGTGGAGATAGGAAATTTTCATATGTTGTGTAGGGATGTGGTCGAAAATCAGTTGGCAACATTGGCCGGTATCTGTGGGAACCATAGAGAAAGACACCCTCTAAATAAAACTGATGCAATATAGTGTCCACATATAAGCATACTCTGACACGAATGACAGCCCTTTCCCGACATGCCACACAATAACAACAAATCATGCCTCAAAACAAGCGTTTTCGAGAGTACATTCAATTTACATTCAGCTGGAAAACAGGAAAATTGATATCACTGAGGAAAAAGCGAAAACATGTAAAATACAAATAAAAAACAGGTGATGACTTACTTTAAAAACAGATTCAACCTTATATTGTCATGACTGATGGCGATATCATTGACCATTCTTTGTAAGTTAGTGGTCTTTGTCACTGTCCTTTCTGTTGTAAGAATACGCTAATATGTTAGGCAATCAACAGACATTAAATTCAGACTTCCTGGCAGATTAAAACTGAGAGATGGACTGACACTCGAACTCGGGACCGTTGCCTTTTCTGGGCAAGTGCTCTACCAACTGAGCTACCCAAGCACGACTCACAACCTGTCCTCACAGCTTTAATTCCGCCAGTATCTGTGTATGTGAGTTGTAAAAGAAATTTAATGTCTCCAGAATGAAATTTTCAAATGGTTCAAATGGCTCTGAGCAGTATGGGACTTAACATGTGAGGTCATCGGTCCCCTAGAACTTAGAACTACTTAAACCTATCGAACCTAAGGACATCACACTCATCCATATCCGAGGCAGGATTCGAACCTGCAACCGTAGCGGTCGCGTGGTTCCAGACTGAAGCGCCTAGAACCGCTCAACCACCCCGAATGGTAATTTAATTTTCACCCTGCAGCAGAGTGTGCACTGATGTGAAACTTCTTGGCAGATTAAAACTGTGTGCCAGACTGAGAATCGAACTTGGGACCTTTGCTTTTCATGGGCAAGTGCTCGACCAACTCAGCTACCCAAGCACAACTCACAACCCATCCTCACAGCTTTAATTCCGCCAGTATTTGTGCTGTGAGGGCGGGTCGCGCTGTGTTTGGGTAGCTCAGTTGGTAGAGCACTTGCCCATGAAAGGCAAAGGTCCCGAGTTCTAGTCTTTATCCGGCACACAGTTTTAATCGACCAGGATGTTTCACATCAGCGCACACACCACTGCAGAATGAAAATTTCATTTTGGAAACTTTAAATTTCTTACCTAACATTTTACAAGTCACATACACAAAATGTTCTTTCACATGGTGCAGAGGAAGCTGGAATAGTCACAGCTGTTTGACTTATTTTGTATGAATCGTGTAACTCAAGTTTATATTGCTCTAAAAATTTGAACAATGCAGGTAAAATGTCTTCATTCTGCTTTGCTGTTCATGTATAATGATAAGATACTATACCTAAAATTTCTGCCTCCAATGATTCAGTATTGCTTGAATAACTTTATGCTGATAGCAGTGAAATTTGTGTATCCATAAAATATTCACTTTTCAACTTTAGACAAGCGATTCCTTTAATTATTCCAGAATTTGAAATAAAACGTCTCTCCAGTTCAGTGTCTGCTATATGTAAAACTTTATAAAATATTAAAGATTTGAAATCAATTGGTTAGTGACTTGCACTTTCCAGCAAGCATGTGAACAGGCAAAAATGAAAAACAAAGGAAAAAGTTAACTTTAAGCCAAATCCTGATGCTCCTACAGCTTCTTCAGAAGTTTTTGCTTGAATGTGTACTAGAAGTACAATGATAGCTTCAGTTGTCTTCTTCACAACCAGAGTCATCTAGTGTAACTTAACCTTTTTAATTCCACCTTTCCAGTCTTCATTTTTTTATTTGTCTGTTGGTAAATATTTGATTCACTGCCGACCCCCTCATAAAAACATAGAGTCCCTGCAGTGTCATAACAAAATCTGTAGACAATTTGAGCACTCTGCATGTTATTACTATGACGAGATTAGGCTTATGCTTCATACAGTTTGTGTAGCTGGCTTGTGGGACTTCCCCACTTCAAAGAGCTTGAATATCTGCACAAGAACCACTCATAACTGTGGCTCAATCATGTGTTTCACAGTTTGCTAGTTTTTTTAATGTAGACTGACAAAGAACAAGCATCCAGTCTTTTGCAGGTCCAACCTTTTGTATATGTTACCATCTAAATAGTACCAAATGACAATTAATTGATAGCTGCTCAATTTCTGAACAATCTTTAGAGCAGAATCCTGAACTTTTTTCACATTATCTGAGGTATTTTACAGTATGATGTTGCTCGTGGTTCTAAGAATTTTGTTTTGTATATCACAGTGTGTGTATTTTCCCCTTTTACATTCAGGTTTTTTCCTAGCATTAAGATTTTTTTCCCTGAAGTGTTCCTCAACTCTAAACAATTTGCATTATTTGATTTATTTTTCAAGTCATGATGACCTCTTTCTGGTATTCCTTGAAGGGCTGTGTACCGAATAACTTCAGTAATTGTATCCTCTGTTTTTCTGAACATCTAAGAGCAAACATTTCATCTGTCTGAGCACCAACCAAAGCATTCTCTCCAAACCTACCTTTTCAATTTTTGAAGGACACTCATTCCAATACAGAGTTTTTGTGTACGAAGCTCTTCTCACACTGTTTAAAGCTAAAATTAGACTCTTTACCAATTAGTGAAACCCTCACTCACAGAACTAAGCAATTTGCTTTTTGTACCTTGAGTTTGGGGATAGAAAAATTGACAGACAGAACATTATACAGCATCATGTAAAATACCATATTGTAGCCATGAAGGAATTTTGTTCCCACATGGCTGGAAATTTCTTTTTCTGTCTCCAAACATGCGAGGACAAAAATGTCGTCATATTTGGCCAACTATTTTGCACACGATTCTTCAATTTCCCCCAACATATTAGCTGATCAAACAGTCACCTGGGGTACTGTAGATTCACAGTGTCCCACAGGCACAACACTTCAGCGATCAGATATGTAGCCATCATCACGGACACTGACTTCCTGACGTGCACAGCCAACTTACATTCCCTTCTCTTGCTGGCTGTTCAATATGCAGTCAGCACATGTGAGTGTGCACTGGAGGCCGAAGAGGCAACTGTGGTTAGTGATGCCTAACAGTGGTAGTGTGGATTTAGACACTCCATCCAACCTGGAAGCCGCTCACCATGTTTGTTGAGTGTATTCTTAATTAGACCCTGTGCTCATCCCCACACCTTGCCGAGATTATAACCGCAGTCCCGGTTCATGACATTATCCTTGGAATGCATTTTGATGACTTCTCTATGACGCTGTCCTAGTATTTGGAAGTTTAAGCTAAAATCCTGGTACATTTGTACTCTATTACTCAAATCTCAGACAGTATTCTGCAACCAACCTCTTGTTAGGACTAAATTAGTCAAGTGGGCCACTGGTGTTGCTGGCATTGATCTTCGATGGTGTCCACTGTTTGTCTAATATATGTCTAGTCACATTCACATGGAATCTGGTATACCCGGCCTTTTGTAAACCAGGTCATCTTTGCCTCTCTCCAATAATGCTTATTTTATTGGGAAGGCAAAAGACAATTCTTACAGCGTTTTGCAGGATGAGTCTTATTTTTCCTGATAGCATGTTGATGTATGGCATAAAGGTAGGGGCTGCCTCTTTCTCTCTAACTTGATCCACCTTCACAGGTTGTATTGCAGTGTTGGGATGCAGAGCATGCCTAAAATGCCATTCCAGGTAACCACTTTTCCAGAACTTTGTTCTGAGGTGTTCCTGTTCCCACAGCAGACATACTGTATCTGAGATGACGTGTACCCTGCATACTAGTGTTTTGGACACCCCATTCCTCTGTGCAGGGTGGTGACAATTGTCTGCATGCAAGTACAGGTCTGTGTGTTCTTCTGATGTATTCTGTTGATCGCGCTACCAGCCACTCTTCTCTTGACCATAACATCTTTCCTCACCATACATCCCAACATCAGATTCACTAAAGAGACTGAGGTGAAGAGCAGTCCACTTTTACTGTTCTGTCACTCTTCTGACCGCACTTAATTCTAAAACCTTCAGGATCTGTTGCTTGGACAGGATGCATCAGATAATCACTGATGAAATACAGCAAGCAGCAACCACATTTAAAGATATGCAAAACAGATGATCAACAGCACTTCTTCAATGCGTTGATACCTTCCTGGTGGTAAAGGAAGGAAGGAACGAAGGAAGGAAGGAACAAATGAAGGATAATTAGGATTTTACATCCTGTGAACAATGAGGTCAGGACCTAAGCTCAGATTATTTCAAGGATGGTGAAGGACGTCAGCCAGCCCTTTCAGAGGAACCATTCTGACATTTGCCTGGAGTGATTTACACAAATCATGGAAAATTGACATCAGGATGATCAGATGCAGATTTGAGCTGTCATCCTTCTGAATGTGAGTCCCATGTTCTAGCCACACCAGCTGGATATGAAAAGATTCACACATTCAGACACCATCACCAATGCTGCTAAAGGAAGAACTTTTGAAGAGGGAAAAAAAAAAACTGACAAGAGGCTTTCGAAACCTTGGGGAATTGCTATGTTGAAAATCATCTGTGATCTAATCCAGGGAAAACTCAAGTATGCACATTCCACATTTGTAACACAGAAGCCACAAGGCAATTGTAAATAGAATGGAGAGGGATTGGACCATTGCACTACCCCGAAATACTTGGGTGTCAGCCTAGACTCATTTAAAAAACACTGGACTGGGCACAAAGGAACAATAGGTACAAGAAACAATATTACATGAGAACTGACTGGATGAAAATGGGAAGCACAGTCTGAAGCTCTTCAGTCATCAGTAATTGGATTTTGTTTTGCAGCCTTAGAATATGCAGCACAAGTATGGGATTTGTCTTGCCTCTCCAAACAAGTACACATTACTATAAACGAGCCAGTCAGGACTGTCACCAGATGTCAGAGGCCTAAATCTGTCCACAAAATTTACCGACTTGCAACCACAGCACCATTAGATATCAGAGGCAATGCAGCCAGTGAAACAGGAGGAATAAACAGCAAAGCACCCCACAGCACTTAATGTTTAACCAAAAGATAGTTCGAACTCGTCTTAAGTTGAGGAAGAGCTTTATCCAATGGACAGTACCTGTAGAAAGCTGACATGAAACCCCAAAGTATCTTTATAGTAGGAGTCTCTGCAAAATACAAACTTGCAGCTCAAAGAGGAAATTGCACAAGAGCAGCAACTATAGTATAGTACATGGAGAGCACTAAATAGCTGAACAACATAATAAAGATGGCTATTTAGAGATACTCTGAAGGTTATCAATGTGAATCCAGAGAATCACAGATGAATGAACATTTGTTCGTGTGCCCAAGGATGGAGTTTGCTTGTGTAGCAAAAGACCTGTTTTTATGCAATGACAATGCTATTAAATCTGCACAGTTTTCGAAGAAGAGTGTTTACGCGTTACTGCTCAGACATCTAAAGTAAAGCAAGTATGTGTTGATAGGTCTCTCAGGATTTCACAGTTTTAAATACACACATCAAAGAAACCTTTCCATCACCTCAGTTTTAAGAGTTCTGGGACCCGTACAGAAAATTATAATACAGATCAACATAAACATCATATCCGCCCTTTTTATTGCTCATGAAAACCACACATTGCATGTTGTACCACCATACAGCAAGACCTTCAGAGCTGGCAGTACAGACTGCTGTACCACTGGTACCTCTAACACCCAGTAGCACATCCTCTTGCACTGACGCACGCCTGTATTCATCGTGGCATACTATCCGTAAGTTCATCAAGGCACTGTTGGTCCAGATTGTCCCACTCCTCAATGGTGATTCAGCGTAGATTTCTCAGAGTGGTTGGTGGGTCACGTCGTCCATAAGCACCCTATCCCAGGCATGTTCGATAGGGTTCATGTTTGAAGAACATGCTGGCCACTCTAGTCAAGCGATGTCATTATCCTGAAGGACGTCATTCACAAGATGTGCACGATGGGGGTGCGAATTGTCGTCCAGTAAGACGAATGCCTCAACAATATGCTGCCGATATGGTTGCACTATTGGCTGGAGGATGACATTCACTTATTTTACAGCCGTTACGGCACCTTCAATGATCACCAGCAGCATACATTGGCCCCACATAATGCCACCCCAAAACAGCAGGGAATCTCCACCTTGCTCCACTCGCTGGACAGTGTGTTTAAGGAGTTCAGCCTGACTGGGTTGCCTCCAAACACGTCTCTGATGATTGTCTGGTTGAAGGCATATGTGACACCCATCACTGAAGAGAACATGACGCCAATCCTAAGCAGTCCATTCAGCATGTTGTTGGGCCCATCTTTACCATGCTGCATGGTGTCATGGTGGCAAAGATGGACCTTGCCATGGATGTCAGGAGTGAAGCTGCGCATCATGCAGATGTCAGGAGGGAAGCTGCGCATCATGCAGCCTATTACGCATAGTTTGAGTCATAACACGACATCCTGTGGCTGCACAAAAAGCATTATTCAACATGGTGGTGTTGCTGTCAGGGTTCCTCCGAGCTGTAATCCATAGGTAGTGGTCATCCACTGCAGTAGTAGCCCTTGGGCGGTCTGAGCGAGGCATGTCATCGACAGTTCCCGTCTCTTTGTCTCCTCCATGTCCGAACAACATCACTTTGATTCACTCCGAGACGCCTGGACACTTCCCTTGTTGAAAACACTTCCTGGCACAAAGTAACAATGTGGAAGCGATGGAACCACAGTATTGACCATCTAGACATGGTTGAACTAAAGACAACACGAGCCGTGTACCTCCTTCCTGGTGGAATGACTGGAACTGATCGGCTGTCTGACCCCCTCTGTCTAATAGGCACTGCTCATGCATGGTTTTTTAAATCTCTGGGCAGGTTTAGTGAACCTCTGACCAGTCAAAGGGACTGAGTCTGTGATACAATGTCCAAAGTCAATGTCTATCTTCAGGAGTTCTGGCAATCGGGGTGATTCAAAACTTTTTTTGATGTGTGTATTTTTTCCAGCCTTCTAATACAATGTCTTAAGCAACGTGGTTTCAAGTTCTTGAAAAAGGAAGATTAACATTATAACATCCAGTCAACAGTGACATCATCAGATATGAAGCCCATGTTCAAATTAAGGAAAGCTGGGCAAGGAAACTGGCTCTGTCCTTTTTGAAAGAACCATACAGGAATTTGCCTCAAGCGTCTGAGAAAAAGCACCAGACACCTGCACTGGATGAGGATTTGAAACACTAATGTCTTCCTATACATGGGTCCACTGTATCAGCACTGCACCATCTTGCTCAAAGTCTTTGAAATACTGCATGAGCAATCACACCCAGATTAAATAATTATTCAGAAATAAAAATCACAACTCTGTTACTCTGAAGAAAGACGATTAGGGTTTAACATTCTGTTGTCTGTTTCTCATTAAAAAAAAATACAGAAAGGATAATAGATCCATGAACGAATTTTTCACTCTGCAGCAGAGGGTGCACTGGTATGAAACTTTCTGGCATATCAAAACTGTGTGCTGCACCGAGACTTGAACTTAGGACTTTCACCTTTCGCAGGCAAGTGCTCTACCAACAAGGATAACAGATGTTTGCGAGAGAAGGGGACAATATTAAAAACAGAGAAACTTCAGTTGTCAAAGTAAATGGTAGAAATTATTTTGTTACCATTAATTTTATTACTTGCATACAATAACATTAAATACAAATGTGTCTTACAAAATGTATTACCACTATCTCTTTTCATTACTTTTTATTGCAAAATAGTTTAATACTTCCTCCTGAAAGCCTTGTACTGTTAAATTTTCATTAACTTAAGAGACTTGGGTAGTAAAATAGTACACTAATCAGTAATCAAATATTACAAAATATTTTTAGACAACAATTTTACAAATACAGAGCTTATACTTTCCTATGACTAATTTAATATACCAGCATCTACTAAACAAACGCTATTAAGTCAGGAAAATTATAAGTACTTCATGTACTATTTGATTCATAAAATTTGTTTCTTGCAAAATTCAGCTGCCTATGGCTGTAAAGTGCTGATTAGTGACTAAACACCAAATTGTGGTAGTGGAGGATTTAGGAACTAAAGCAGGACAGATACAATGTTGTGCACTTGAACGGATACAAAAGTGGAACCAAGATGATGATAGACATGAGGATAAATCCCAATTACTTTCGAATAAAAATGCTTATTAATCATGACTGGCATGACGTAGTGAAGGAGGCTGGAAAGGTACTTCAAGAACTAGTCCACACATACTAAGTTTCTTCATGCAGACAAGATATTATAATTAGAACTTGTTGGTAGATGCAATTAGCTGGTGAATAATTGAGAATTGTCTACGAGTATGTTCCACTTGGCATTCCATTGTAGGGGGCACCCAGAAAATCAGCGGTTGGCCAGGGGGAATACAGGAGATGTGTGTTCCAGTATATTTTACCTGGTAAGCATACTTCGAGAAGTTTATATAAGTTCATGAATTCTTCCTTTAAAAGTGCATGATACTTTATCTGAGACCAAAAACGTGGTCTTTCTGTGGGGAAGCGACAATTTTTATGAGTTACTTTGATTTTAATTGCAGCAAAAATATGTTTTTTATACAACTGTTAAAAACCAATAATTTTCTTTCCTTGTTAGGAAAAAAATATGTATCACATTGTTCTTAATTTGCTTGTTTTGCTGTCTCTCATTGAAAATATTGTTCCTTACTTCCCGAGCAAAAAGTAACTACATCCTCATATAATAATAGTTCAATAGCAGTCAACAGAGTTTTCCAGATCCTTCCAGCGGTTTTGTTCTCTCTAGCAACAAAATCTATGTATATCCCATTAAACACCGAGCTTGGAAAAAAAGGTGATTTAGAAGGAATCATTAAAAAAAATTATAAAAGAGAAGGCAGCCAGTTCAATCCAGTTATTTGAAGTTCAAGACTCTGAATGAAACAGTGTAAAATTTCTGCCTCTAGAAAAAATGTTGAGAGACCAACACTAATTATAATGGTCCTGTAATTAAGGTTAGTGTTGTGTAACGTTCCGTCGACAACGAGGTCATTAGAGACGGAGCGCAAGCTCGGGTTAGGGAAGGATGGGGGAAGGAAATCGGCCGTGCCCTTTCAAAGGAACCATCCCGGCATTTGCCTGAAACGATTTAGGGACATCACGGAAAACCTAAATCAGGATGGCTGGAGACAGGATTGAACCGTCGCCCTCCCGAATGCGAGTCCAGTGTGCTATCCACTGCGCCACCTCGCTCGGTGTCCTGTAATTAAGATACAGATGTGCATTACACACAATGACCAGATGCTAGCTACCTCACAGGCAACCTCATTAATGAAGTGGTCAAATTGTTGGACTTATGTCCAATGTGTCTTTGTGTTTTTCACTCATCAATGGAATAGAAGCAAACCAATTTTTTTAGGCAGCACTAATTTCAAAGTCCAGGTTTATGAAATCATAAATTTCGTACCTTGATTTAAGTACCTCATCATCAATTTGTATGTAATGTAAAAAAGAATCAACCTACAAAAAATCTGGGACAGAATAATAAAAATTTAAAAAAATTAATTACTCACTGTGTTTCAATATTGGTATATAAGGAAAAAATATTGTTTTTGGGAACTATTTACAAAGATGAGAAAACACACTTATGCGCTCATTTCAGAGTGAAACTGGAATGCTGTAACACAAAAGTACATTGATTTGCCAACACTAATACAATTCAGAGTTTATACTTGCAAATGAAAATTAAGTTGGATGAGTGGTGAATCTGCTGAAATTTCTAATGTCAGTTTCTGCTTCATGTGTCACTTAGACAACTCACTGTTGGTGACAGCCAAGAACGACACCCACATTAGTACACTAAACCAAAGAGAAACAGGGTTCACAAGAGGAGGTTAGGAATTCCAGTGTCCAGCTCTTTCACTGATAGGTCCTATTAGCACTTCACCTCTTTACCATTTCAAAAACTTATTCAGAATTTTTTTGAAGAACAAAAATGTGTTATAAGGTGCAGTAATTCAGTACCACTTGTGCACCTGTAAAAACGTTCAACACTTACTACTGAACAAAGCTAGCTGTGCCAGAAATACTACTATGCCAAGTGAAACATGAACTACTTTAGTATCCTATATCCACCAGCTGCCTGGAAGAGGATACATGCAGTCTGGTGATGTCATGTTAATGAGACAACTTCCACACAAAACTCCAGGAGGATAGGTCATTGCCTTAGGTAGGATGACATTACCCAAGCTCACATTACCACGTCACTTGACGAGCTATGAGACAAACCACATGAAATAACTCTATATGGACAGCAAAGTAAAATGCGTAAGTGTATAATTGCCACTTATGAGAATTATAGGTAAGTAAAATGCATTAAAATAATCAAAACCTATCAAATTTCCAAAATATAATGACAAGATGCTCTGTCCAAATGAAATGCTTTTGGACAACAAATGCTATTTAATTTTCAAATATCTTTTATGCTACTGGTCTTTTATGGAGACTATACAGTCTTACATATCAGAACATCACTCTCTATACAAGACATTTTAGTGTAGTTGAAGACAATAAAAATTTTTATTTTATTTCTTTTGTGGTTTACTTACACTATCCCACCTAAAATACTAAGTGACTGCAACAGAGTTTTGAATTTGCAAAAGCAGTAAAGCTTGAGATTACGTAATTTATTCATGAAAAATAATCCCACACACATTAATCATTATCTCACCTGTTATTTTACAAAATTTTGTTTTGGTTATCCTTTGTTCACTGGTACTAAACTTCTAAATTGTTGTTCATATACGCCACTGATACAACAAAATATAATCATTTAGGCTATTATCTGCCACACCTGAAAACTCATTACAGCTTGTAATATTTTAATCAATCTCTCTCTCTCCCACACACACACACACACACACACACACACACACACACACACACACACGCACACAGACACACGAGAGAGAGAGAGAGAGAGAGAGAGAGAGAGAGAGAGAATGACATAATTAATTAAAAGAATTAAGATAACCTCATCCACCACACAAAAACAAACAAAATAGACAGAAGTAATGAATAAAATAACATGCATTATTACAAACTAGATTTCATTTAAAATGCTATTGACCTGAGTGAAATGTCACGAACAGCACAAAATAATTAAATGCATGTACTTTGCCTTCGCAAAAAAACAGCAAAAAAACAAACATAAAAATTACAGCAATAATGAAAGATACATTTATATTACAAACAACTGCATTGAAAAACTCTTTTTATGGGTATTACTACCAGTTTTCTAGTACTATAAATAATCTGCAGAACGTATCTTCTATAATGGTTCATAATTTACAGTTTTTGATAATCTCACATAGTAAAAGCCAGGTACACTGTTATAAGTTTTTACAGTCCATCATACACCTTAGAATTTTCCTACAGGCATTATGCTACCTGTATTATATTACTTACTTTCTACATGGAACTACAGAAAACAAAGATCAACTAACCATATTAATTCAACACTAATAATGATGATGATCATGATTTTGATTGTGGTGGTGAGAACAGTAGCAATAATAACCACCATTATCATATCTTAATGACATAAAATACTATACACTGTCAAGTTCTGAAATGAACTGTAACCCTCGACTACAATATTTTTCATTTTCCACTGAATATTTCTTACATTCATCTGCACATAGCATTAACTTACAACATATCTGCTCCGGAGACACTTAAGTGTTTCTCTATTTTAAAAAATGCATTTATGTATTAGTCTAATTATATAAGAGCGACAAACTGAAAATGGATATGAAATGAGATTTGTATGTGTAATAATTTACACATCTGCGATATAACACAGATACATGCACGCACACACACATACATACAAAATCCCCCCCCCCCTCCCCCCCACACACACACAAACTAATGTGATTAAATTTCTTTAATGAATTTGTTTTTCAGGGAAAGAAGAGACTAGTCAAGATATAGACAAAAAATATACCCAGAGACAGAAAAAAATACACTTGGAAGAAACCTTTGTTCCATAAGAATGAGACAGAGAATTGGGAGAATGAAGCGAAAGAAAGAGAGTGAAACAGAGGGAGGCAAGGAACCTCTGTGTCTCATCCCACTCCTCCCCATTCTGTTTTTTCTTGTAGGTTTGTAGTTTGAACAACACACACATCAGTACTTATTCGAAAACACTGTCTGGTGCATAATTTCGATACAAAAAGTGCTGCAGTTTGAGACCTTATTTAGCACCTAGGCTTCCATACTTCCATAATTTGTGATTCGGCCATTACTCAAAAGAACCTGTGAGACTGTGTCAATATGAAATGATGTTTCTACACCTTTTTTCACCAAGATCATAAAATATAATAGCAAAACACTTAATTCTGTGAGGTTATATCTACCAGCTGAGACAATACATATTTCAAAAAATAAAAAACAAATTTATGACATATGACTTAATTAAAACAAATATTACGCTACTTAATCCCAAATATTTTACTAACAAAAAAAAAACTAGTGAAACATGAACAAATTTCCCTCAGGCAAATTAAGGGTACTGTACTCCAAAAATGTGCGAAAAGACACCTCCTGGTTTCACATATACAAAAGATTTCAAATGGCGACATTATACATCCCATAAACATTCTAAGTTATGATGTAAAAGATGAATATCAGCAACAAAACGTCACAGAATCTGTTAGCACAAAGGCTTCTGCAAGTTGAACTGATTTTCTTCCTCTGCCAAACAAATAAAACGTATTTTGACTGTGCAGATGAAAAGTATCTGCTGGTGCATTTTGAAAATTTATTCTCAAAAATGGCTGTAACAAACAAGTCATTTGTTAACATATTATATCAAATGAATTACACACTGAATGTATTAAAAAAATTAAATGGAAATCACTAAGACCTATTTACAAATAGGAATTTTCCTAAATACAAAATTAAGCTCTTTGCTTTTCTAATAACACTGTCCTAGCTTTGGCACTATCTTAATCGTATAGGAAGATTTCTTTTCTTTTTAATAAACATAATAATACATGCTCTTTAGAGAAGTCCTAAAGTTTTATGAAAATAGCAATATCTGTAGTATACTTTCATCAATAAAAGCTCATTATTCACATCCTGACTGGGTCTGGAGTATGTGCACCCCATTCTCTAACGTAACTCTGGGGCACAATCTCAATAAGTGAAATTACATTTTTAAAAAAGCATTAGTTATCAAGTCGTGCTCTTTAACTACAATCTCGTGCCAATTTTATAGTAACTTTAAGGTTTTCAGACATCATCATACTAATGAGGCATAGAATAACTTTATATAAAGCTGCCTGAATGTGATCAGATCACAAAAAACAGTTATAGTAATGTATTAAAATGAATTATTAGAATGGCAGATTAATTTTAAAAGAAATTATGCATCTGAATATATTTTTACTTATGTGTTTCCTTCTCACAGAAAATGATTTTGTTTTCTTTAGATTCACACATGTGAAGCTGCGTATTCTAGAAGCAGTCATACACAACACCAATAAAAGAACATCACAAGTACACACATTTCAACAGCATATCACAAAAATATTTAGCAGAATTGTGCATATTATAAATCACTAAGTGAAATTTCAATTAATAACAGAATAATGAAGTGGCTTTGTATTACACAAACAGGCCAACACCTAAGTGAAATATCTTAAGCAGGTTGCAACTAACTACTATGAGGTACCGCTAATCTTTGTACACATGGCAATTCTAACATACATCAAAATTCAAGTGTGACAAAAAAAATACAGTTAACAGCCACTGTGAAAGAGTGCAAAGAGATCAAAAATGCTTTTCTATTAATTTAAGTACAAGTCATCATGACTTACTACAACACAGATCATAAGAGACTTTTTTTTAAGTCAGTGGTGTTCATTATCAAATATGGATGAGCTCTACAGTTATTGTGTATCAACAAACAAATAAATCAAGTGGCAGTTACATTCTTATTGCAATAACAAACATTAATTTATTATTTCCATATTCCTATGTTTAAAAACTCTGCCAGAACAGTACACAATGAGGCAGAGTGAGGAAAGCTACAGTATACCAACAAGATCATACCCAATAGTGCACTGTGGTGTTCAAAGCAACTTTCTAATAGCTGACCATGGCATTAATAAAACAGATGGCAAATGACTACATCATTACATTGTTGCCAATAGAATGAAGTTCATAGGCTAACAGACTACATACCTGCATTTACAACCAGTGTGAAGCATTTGTTATTATTTAAAATAAATTTGAAAGAAGTGCATCAACTAAATAAGTGTGCAACCTGAGTCAAATGTGGGAACTGGATGAACTGTATAGGATTTTGTTGTCAATGTATTAAGAACGATATTCTATACATATGTTATTGCTTAGCTCTCACCTATTACTAGCACACATTAGTTAGCTGATGGCTCAATTGTGCTCATCATTTACTTTTTGGTTGTTCCACAGGACACTCAGAAAACAGTTTTAATTAATGAGTGTGGTCCATTTGACTTTTAAAATATGTTTTAAGTTTGCATGTAGTTTATTTTGGAGCTTGTATCATACACGGGTGTTACAATTACTTCCCAATGCACATATTATTTGAATTTATGATAAATACTTGAGCAAACTTAACAGTAACCATTTTATGACTTCTCGAGTAGTAAAGCTGATTTAATTTTAACACAAGGCGAGAACCGAGTTCTAGCATTTATGAAATAGAATATTAAATAAAAAATATGAAACACGAAAAGTTGTCAACTAAGTAATTTGTGATTAATTACAGGACATATTGGGCTATTACTGTACTTCTACACATAAAATTTTAAATAAGCTATTGCTATGACAAAACAGCAGAAAGACACTGAAGTATGAAGAAAATAATTTACTCCACTATCAGGTCGGTGAAATATGTGATACTGATTCCCATTTCATCCTCTGCCTAAGGCTCCACCGGATCTCTCTCTCTCTCTCTCTCTCTCTCTCTCTCTCTCTCGTGTGTGTGTGAGAGAGAGAGAGAGAGAGAGAGAGAGAGAGAGAACGTTTTACATACTTAGTTACTAATTAGTACATGAGCGACTTTTGACATTAGCACATGAGAGACTTCAGTTTTAAAACAGTATATTGAGGACAGACTGAAATTTGATATTTAAACTGTAATGGATGTACTATCAGCTGGCTAAAAGGATGGATGAAATCATTCAGCTACAGAAACAATATCAACATGACACTCATGAAATTACCTGCCTGCTTGCATCAAGAATATATCTAATTAAAAACACCTGAGAGGATCAAGGTAATGTAACTGGACAAATATAAAAATCTATTCACCAAGTGGTGGCAGGAGAACACACACACACACACACACACACACACACACACACACACACACACAAAGGTTTCACTTACACAAGCTTCGGAGCCAGTGGTGCCTTCTTCCGGCAGAAGAGTTTAAGGTGAAGGAAGAGGGGTGAAGGAAAAGGACTGTAGAGATTTAGGAAAAGGGGTTCAGTTCAGAAGTCACCCAGAACCCAGCGTCAGAGGAAATTTACCGGTTGGGATGAAAAAGAAATAGGTCTTTCCTCCTCATCCTGTCCAGTAAGTCTCCCCTGACACAGGGCTCTGGGTGACTTTTCCAAACTGTACCACTTTTCCTAAGCCTCTCCCATCCTTTTCCTTCACACCTCTTCCTTCCCTTCCAACTCTTCTGCTGGAAGGAGGAGCCACTGGCTCTGAAAACTTGTGTAAGTTAAGTGTGTGTGTGTGTGTGTGTGTGTGTGTGTGTGTGTGTTTGTTTTCCTGCCACTGCTTAGTGAGTAGATTTTTCTATCTATCCAGTTTCTATTAGTTTCATTGTTACATTAGCCTGAGTGGATCAATGGGCATTTAGGAAACAAATACTATCACCAACAAAAATAAACTCACATTTATGACATTAAATTGTCAGAGTTCAGTGTGATCTAAAATCTTATTACATAACAATCATCAATTTTCACAATAAAGTTCATGTGCTTATAATAATTTTATCTTGAAACTTTTCCACTGGTCTATATTTGCATATGAAAATAACAATATGGGATTGTGGGTCTGCCATGCTGCAATACACTTTTGTTATTTACTTATTGTTCCCAAAGTAGTTTCAGCAACAAAGATATTGCCATCATCAGTGGGTTCTCTGACTCTAAAACATGCGGAAATTTATTTATTTATTTATTTATTCTTTGCCCATGGACTCCAGCTGAAAATCCAGCTGAGAGTATTGGGTGTGTCGTACAATAGCCTATTAACATCAAACTTGATTTCAATATATATATATAAATGAAACAAATGATTAAACAGAAATAGTCCATAATCATACAACGGTTTTACATGTTTCACATTATACGTACACACAAATCAAAAAAACATACAGAAATGATAATTTTTACAGGTACACTTCAGTAATGATATATTTAAACACCATCTTAGTATTCACTCAAACTGTATATACATTTCTCTGTGAGATATAGTTTCAAATGATTTTTAAAACATTTTAGATCTGTTTCTTTTTTAATGATTTTGGGGAGTTTATTAAAAAACCTTTTGCCTGCTTCTTCTGGGGCAGTCATAGACAGTTTTAGATTTCTGTTTATCATGTAGTAATTTTCATTTCCTCTTGTACCGTGTTCGTGTACATCTTTATTTAGGAGGTGTTTATCACTTGACCTTACCACCATTATGCTTTGGTATATATACAGTGAATATACTGTCATAATATTATAGTGTACAAAAGCTTGCCTACAGGTCTGTCTTGGTGGTATTTTTGCAATGCATCTCACTGCCCTTTTCTGAATTGTGAATATTCTTTTTAGGTAGCCAGCTTGTGCATTTCCCCATATATGAACTGAATAAGACAAATGTGGGAAGACAAGTCCATAATACATTGATCTGAGGACTTTATCATCCACAGTCTTAGCTGTTTTATGCAGGATGAAGATCTGTTTGTTTATCTTTTTACACAGTGCATCTATGTGCTCCCCCCATGCCAAATAATAGACAAACATTTGGCACGGGGGGAGCACATAGATGCACTGTGTAAAAAGATAAACAAACAGATCTTCATCATGCATAAAACAGCTAAGACTGTGGATGATAAAGTCCTCAGATCAATGTATTATGGACTTGTCTTCCCACATTTGTCTTATTCAGTTCATATATGGGGAAATGCACAAGCTGGCTACCTAAAAAGAATATTCACAATTCAGAAAAGGGCATACGTATACAACATTGTTTTACATATGTACTGCTTGGTTCCAAATATTGTATTCAGTGAATAATTTCAGAATACCTTATTTACTATACGTCACAGCATGTTTTTACAATTGTTGCCTCTGTTTCTGATATCTGCATGGCATAATCTCTCTCATAGATGAAACACTAAACAGGATAGAAGAGCTACACAGTAACATCAACACGGTGCACCCACAAATCCACTTCACAATGGACACAGGAAAAAAAAGAAACTAAATTTCCTGGACTTTACAACTACAAGAAACAATGACCAACTTGAATTTTCCATCTACAGAAACCCACATAAAGAAGCACTGTTATCCAGAGCTCATCCAACCACCCAACATTGAATAAATATTTCAGTTTCAAATACATGCTCCACAGGATAAACAGAACACCTATTAAGACAGAAAACTACACACAGGAATTAAATATAATCAAACAAACTGCTGTTGAAAGACTATAAAACAGACATAACAAACAAGCTCAACAATAAGATAAAAATAAAAGATAATAATAGGGGCAACCCACTCAAGAGCACAACCAAAGAGTCTGAAAACACAGAGGCAGAACACACTGACACCACACCACACCACATCAGGAAAAAGAAACAGATGGTACACATTTGGGATCCCAATAATATTCAGAACAAACGACACAGTTCAACAAAGGCTAAGACCAGCCAAAAGAATCCTGACAAATTCAGCAGTGCTGGAATATACCAACTCATGTGTAACTCCTGTCAGACCCAGTACATAGGACAAACAAGCAGAAACTTCCAAAAAAAAGTACAGATAGCACATAAGAGCTCTCAAGACTAACATTCCATTTTTGCAGAACACCTAATGAACAAAATCCACAACCAAACTAATATCAAAAGTGATCTACACATCCTGAAACACAGTGAAACACAGCAACAGTTAATACAGAAAACTAACAATACAAGAAAATTATTAGATGCAAAAGGCTACAGTGCAAGGGAAAAATGTGATAAATGAAAACACAACACTTTGTCACAACACACTATACTGCTCTAAGAGAACTGACAGAGAACACAGAACAGGAGAAACACACACACCCCTCCTTCACACACACACAGAGATATAAATAAGGAACAGAAGTCGTCAGAACTCATGCTATAATTTTCATAACCTTCTCACAATATACGATGCATTTCTAGTGACACATGCAAACAGCACGATTGTGTAATGTTTTGGATTATGAACAAGGTGCGAAAGTTATGTTTTTCTTTGTCTAAAAGTAGGTGCAAACTGTCCAACAAATGTGATTACATGACAAACTACATAAAAACCTAGTACACACCAAAACAATTGCCACAACACCACCGCACTCCCAACTATATAACAATGACATACATAAGTTCAAATATTTGTATTTGTTTCCTATTAGCCATTAATACCACTCATACGCTGACAAAAACGGCAAAAAAACACAGAAAATATGCTGGAAACAGAAGCAACAATCATAAAAACATGCTGTGACTTATAGTAAATAAGTTAGTCTGAAATGAATCGCAGAAAACAATATTTTGAACCAAGCATGACACATGTAATAATGTTTTACAATGTTTTATAAGAATGCTATTTCTGGATGTTCTAGAACCGAAGAAACCACTGGTGATGGTGATAGTTATCGCTAAAACTAGTTTGGGAATAAATAAATAAATAACAAAAGTGTTTTGCATTAAGGCAGAGTCAAAATCCCACATATGCTTATACTCACATATAGACTTAAAATCCCAAATAGCTGCAGTAGTTATAAAATGTGGAAGGCAAGCCTTGAGAGAACAGGAATTTTATTTGTTGTTAAATATAAGTTACTTCATATTTCACAGGGGCAAGTCTGTTAATTCATGGAGCTCTGAGAATTCAGTCCGGCCAGAAACACCAACCAATTGCATCTTTTGTGAAACAACTAATCAGCACTTCTCAAGAATTGCATAAATGAAGGCTTTGTACATTAGCAAAGTTTATAACAAAAAATCATTACACAGAAAATATACAACAGAAGTTAAAGCACCATGCTAGTTATTTACAACTTTTTGTAAAGTAACTGAGAAAAGTTTGCCACAAAAAACAGGCCATTGCAAGTAGATATGATTTTGCAGGAGATGAGAATGTCAAGTAATGGGCAACAATTGCGAAAGATGTTCTACAACAGTGCTCCTGGGAAACAGCACAATATGAAAGTGAAGTGTGAGAAACATCCAAGTCGAAAAAATAAAGACTGTAACCATTTGAAACATTGTACAGTATAAGTCTATCAAAGAACAGGTTAAATATGAGGAAACATATTACACCACATGTCAAGTACCCACAAGCAAAACATAGTTTACATCTTGTAACAAAAGAGGTGGGGTGGGGGAGGCAGGGGTTACACAATTCAAAAGCAAGTGTTACAAGTAGTACAACCAGTTTTGTGCATCAAGACCAGAGGATTCACTGCTGCAACTGTCCATTAATCTTCCCAGAGAGCAGGGGCAGGAGCTGGGGGCATAAGCCTATGGGCTGTAATTGTTTTGATTGGCAAAAACCAGAACACTATTTGTCACATACAGTTTCATTGATAAAATACATTTCTTTGATAAATATATTGGTAACTGGCAGTGTTAATTTGTCAACAGAAAGAAAGAATATTAGGATGAGAGAGTAGGAGGAAATTGAGAATGTCCTTTTAAAAAAACATCCTTTCCAACCTTTGCTCCAGCTGATATGGAGAAACTGCGAACACAGAAATACCCTTTCTAAGACAAGAGAATATATTTGTTGTTTTGAATGTATTGCAGAGAGAGAGAGAGAGAGAGAGAGAGAGAGAGAGAGAGAGAGAGAGAGTCATGTGGATTTTAATAAAATAAAGATAAATTTCATAGCATATTTGGAGAAAAAAGAATTTTTTTTATTACAGCTGATTTTGTGAAAGAGCAATTCATATAGGACTCCACATTCCCACACCAAATGAACATTAAAATTACCGCCACCAGTTAACAGCAAGGGCGCAGTAGTTAATGTATTGATGTGTTAATATGCAAAATAAAGTACTTGTCTAAACGAACTGTTCTGCACACATGACATCATTTAGGATTAAACGAAATGGTTAATGGCATCAATCTAGGATTTTAAAAATAATGACAGAAACAATAAAATGAGTAATTTGCATCAAGTATGTTACGTAATAAACAAACTACAGTGAACAGAAACCAACAACCACATCATTTTAAGTTGTACAGATATGGGTCAGCAGCTACAGAACCATGTTTTTAAAATATGCGGGAAAAACGAGCTCTCCTGAACAGTGGTCTAAATGGAAAAATATATAGCTCATCACTTGAGAGCAAATGGTTGTGGTTGTGCACATAGGGTTTTGGTAAATTGATAGCTTTCCATTGGTTCTCATACTCCGAATTATCAACACAACAACATTATCATTTTACTTAAGTCACATTGTGGTAAATGAGTACACAAATATAATGTAAATGAACTACTCCTGTATTACAGTAATGTAAACAGTGTCAATGAAATGCACTATACAATAAATATAATAACATTACATATACCATAGCTCTTCAACTGACAGCTTGCGTTAGGGTAAAAAAATCTACTGCTAAGGAACTTAAAATGAATAGGAACATCATGCAATCTCAGATTTAACAACTATTCACAATGTTTGTGTCAGTACGTGGTAAGCACATATATAAATATTGAGCAAATGACAAAACTGAGGTAAATGTACTTCCTGATTATGATTTTCAACAACTGTATACAAAGACAGGTACCCTACAACAGTTTCTTGGTTTGTTGCCCTTTCTAATAAAATGACAAAAACACATACAAATATTTATTAACATAAAATAAGCACTTTATCAGGTAAAGTGAACCTCCGAAGTTGTGTAATTACATTAAAGGGAACCAAACACACTAGAAAACTAAATGTGAAGGTTGCTTCAGTTAACATTAACACAGTCAGATACTGAGAAATCTTAAAGCTTTCTTTACAGAAACAAATCAAATACTAGAAACCATGACGACATGATTTCTGATTACACACAATTGTAGCCATTTATGGCCTCGAAAATACCCGTCAATTTTATTTTAGTTGATTAGGATAGACATTTGCTTATTTTGTACATGTGAATGTTATACAGTGATACTAACAGATCTGACATAATAAATACCTAAAAACACGCACATCCTCAGAAAAAGTGTTTTGATTCTATGTAACATTAAAAAGGTGAAACATATGTTGTATGCACATTCAAGGGACAGACAACAGACAGCTCACAAGTGGGGCTGTGATTGCATGCACGTTGCTACTTCAAGGTAGAATGTTGCAACACGATATGCAAAAACCTTGATCAATACCAAAAATATCAACAATGATCACACTTGTCTGTGTTCCAAATGCAGTTCAACACCATAAGTCACTTTTATTTGCAAATATGTCTTTTTCCATAAATGTTTTCTAGTAAGGCCCAGAATATAAAAATAGTTCCAATTCTGCCTTGCAGGTTAAAGGTTTCTCTCACATGTGATAGAAATACTCATAATATTAGAGCAAATCTATCAGTAAACTGCAAAAATGATTTGAGCAAGTGAAGATTCTGTTCCATTTTGAAACACTAATGGTGTTACATGGAGGCAAAGAGCGAATAAAAAAAATCACTACCATGCATACTGATACTGCACCACTGAATCATTAAGACTGTCTTTATTTGATGTGCATCCATTTATTTTTATTTGAAGCCAACTCATTTCTTCTGTATGAGGTATACTTTAACGTACGGTACTTTTGTTGCTGGTGGTGGAGATGATAAAGGTTAAACACTGCAGTTCAAATAGGAACTCAACACTTGGTTTCATACACATTTCAGTTTCTTCAACACGGCTCACAAATGAATAGATTCACATCTGCAATCACTTCTTTCGTACAACAGTAACCGCAACCTGGGTGCAATAATAAAAGCTGCATCTTGTCACAACAATGCTCACTCACAACCGTGCCCACATTACTGGAGAACCACATGTAGCATATCATAAATTAGCACTTGACCCAACACTGTTTGGGGGTACATTGAAAACAGTGCCACCTGCACTAATATTTCCTGTGGTTATTCCTCCAGTCTGATGAACTTGTTTCGTTCTGTGATGCCGCAATGGATCTGAAAAATACATATATGTATATATTCCAGTCTTTCACATCTCTATATTAAATAATGCCCCATAATGTGTATGGGAACAATCTGAGAACAACTTACACAAAGAATTCAGAAGTAGGATTTATTAAAGTAATCGCACATTAAATTTTCATAACACTATGATCAATGAAATAAGTCATATCAAAATTGATGAAAAATCTTGGGGTTGTCAACCAGCCTGCCAGCTGTCCAGAAGATGAAGAGTAGGATACTCATCAAAATGTTGTGGTACCTCAACACTGTCAACTGTGTGGAAACCCAAGAGTTTCTCAATAGTAGCATATGGCAACAAAATCACCATTCTTATTGAAAACATTTCATTTTTGAAAACCAATGAGCACTACTAAAACTAGCAAAAGTGGCTCTAAGAATCATCTGTGCTACAGCAGCATTACACGAGGAATCATATTTATTATATAACTCAACTTTCATAATCGTAAAGCCATTTTTAAATTTTGACAGTACAGTAATTGTGCTCTTAATAATGTTGCTATCAACTCAAGAGGTAGCAGAGTTAACTTTGTGCCAAGTGCAAGTCTTGTTGTGTCACAGAATAAGTGAACAAACATGTCTTTTGTAGTTATGCAAGGACACAAAACTCCTTCATATGCTCTCTCTAAAGTATTGCAGAAAACATACAATGAATACTACACTTCATGAAATTTGCTAGCCATCTTGGAATTTGTATTAGGGACTGTGAAGGTAATGTAGATATCCAGATCAAGTCCCAATATCAAATGACTGCAATTAATTCCAGTCAATACCTCTACAATATATATCATGGAATAATAATTTGCCAACATGAGATACCTGAGAGAAAAGTCCTCAGGAGTTGTAGAACCTTGCTGTGATTTGTGGCAGCTTCCTCTGAATAGTTTGCACTGTAACTAGTCTACTGGTGATGTTCTCTACACTCATGCAAAAACTGTCTGTTTTTGTGTTCTGGTGGATGTCTAGAGCCTGCTTCTCTATGCTGACATCCTGTTTTTCAGCTCTTCAAATATTTGATTATTCTCAATTACTGAAACACTGGTGAACTATTCTTATCTATCTTCCAGTAATGACCCCAACTAATTAACATATTGGCAAGCAAAATATGTTTTATACTGGTGAGGAAAATCTGTTTTACACTACCCTAACTGTAATCTGTGAGCATGTGTCATAATCTTAACAACATGTGAGATCAGTGACTGAGGTGCAAGGCAGTGAGCAATTTTGTAAATATTCACAGAGACCATGAAATTCAAAGAAACTCACTTAATGTTAAAACGGATGTGTTTACACAACCTTAGCAAACTTGCTTGGGACTCAATATACAGTCATTTCATGGTGATCAATAGCACAAAATTTCATGCCTTCTATCAATGCCTGTAATATAATAACTGTCTGGCTCTCATCAAACTAGTAAGCATAGAGTCATGAACCCCAGGCTAGCAAACTTGAGGAAAATGAAACTTAGTAACATCTATCTGACCAAGCAAAACAACAATTATCTAGTCTCCTGAGGCCTTAGGGGTCTTCCTGACGCTCTTTACCATTAATGTAAAGTTTCCTTCTTCCCACAGCTGGCTGCCTGTGACTGTTTAGCCACAAGAAAGACTGGTTAAGATCTTTCAGTCTCTCATTTCATTCTCCTAATCCTGCTATTGTTCCACAATCCTGGGCACAATGGTCATATGGCTCACAGAAGACATAAACAGTACCACCTGTTCAACTTTAATTCTTAATATCCCCTTGAAATTGTTGTACAGGTGTAACTTGGGGTGGTGATGGTGTTTCACAAATATTTTGTAATCCGAGAGCTCTGCCCACGTCTGTCCCAATACATTCTATTACTTTAAGGATGTTGTTCTAAGATACCTTCACATTTGATTTTAATGATAAGAGTACAAACACACAGTCAGTCATGAATGCGATCACAGGTATTCACATCTTTGTCCAGCGCATACAGGGTTTTAATATGCAAATTACAGTTTGTACAGGTGTAATTAAGTGCTGCTAGAATCACACACTGTAATAGGTTTAATTCCAACCTCATAGTCCAAGTGAACCTGTATAACTCTACTACTGTTGCTATAATAAGCCTAAAGCACCTTTTTTGTCTCCTGCTAAGTATCAACAGTCACACTAATACCATTCCCCTTTCAGGTTTCCACGCAGATGTATGTGCTTATAAATGGTAAAAAGTGACGAATTCTTGCCAATCAAATGCTTGAACTGTTTTCAAAAGCTGTACAAGCTTCTGAAAAATGCCTTGAACGATAAGAAGTGCAGTTTTATTATGGTTCATAAGACAGCTGAGGTGACAGTTACTGACGGTTATGTGTCATTAATGGTAATGTGTGACACAGCACCTGCCTTGTTTCATCCCCATTTTCTGTGAGACACTTACAAAACTACATTTGCCAATAAATACACACCATATTCAGTTATGTGAGATTTTAGTACAAGCACTACAAACCTCGCTATTGTGTGCCCACACCTCCATATCATTATCATTATCATCATCAGCATCAGCAGCAGTTATGTTGGCAACAAGCTCAGTATCATCAAGCAGGTTGTGAATCTCATTGTTGAGACCTGTCAATTTATCTATTATTGCAAAATAGAGGAGAGAATATCATGGACATGATACAGGATTTGGGATGGACCCGATAGAGCAAAGGCATTTTTCGCTGTGGCAGAATCTCATCACAAAATTTCAGTCACCAACTTTCTCCTCCAAATGTGGAAATATTTTGTTGATGCCAACCTACATAGGGAGAAATGTTCATTATAATAAAATAAGGGAAATCAGAGCTCCCAGAAAGATACAGTAGTTCATTTTTTCCGCACGTTGTTCAAGGGTGGAATAATAGAGAATTATTGTGGAGGTGGTTCATGAACCCTCTGCCAGGCACTTTAGAAAGATTTGTATGTAGATGTAATCTGGACTTACAGTGTTCCACATCCTCCAGTAGCATCAAATCAGTAAATTCCTGCATCTACTTGACAAAATGTGTGATTTTTACTCTTCTTCTTGCCTGTTGCTTTAAATAGTCAGGAATGTAATTTGTGTACTTCACAAAATGACAAAAACATAGTAGCCTACAAATATAATACCAGTGAAGTCATACAAATACCTGGATGTAGCACTCAGTAGGTACACAAAATGGAACAATCACATAATCTCTGTTGTGGAAAGAGCAGGTAGCACACTTCAGTTTATTGGTGGAATACTAGGAAAATGCAATCAGTCTACAAATGAGATTACTTACAAATGACTTGTGTGGCCCATCTACAATACTGCTCAAGTTACGATGAAGCAAGCTGGGATCTCTTTACTTCCTCTCTTGTTTTGCCATCTGCCTCCTTAAATTCATTTTATTTTCATTTTTGACTAATTATCTTTAACATACATGAGTATAATCTGCATTTCCATAAAAGAGAAAGGATGGCCCTCAGTCTTAAAGAATAGAGCACCAGGCCTAATTTTGTGCTTAGTTTTGTGTATGTAATTAATTTCCTAATTTATTTTGACTATCCCCAGTTAATACCCTTTGTTATAAGGTGAAGTCAATAATTGTTTGGTGACTTAAATTCTATTGTTGACTTATAAACAAATATAAATTCTGTGCTAATTATAAACAATTGGAAGGAGAACTGCTAGAATTCTTAAAAGTATTTATTTGGCTCTATTCGAAAACATATTAGAAAAGCCAGTCCTTAATTATTTCCAAAATCATTACCAGGTTTGTCAAAAGTATTTTTTGTGTAACAATATCTGTTAATTTCATTATTTAAAAAAATAATTCAGCCTTTGTGGCTGAAGAAACTGTTAAAAAAAGGGGAATTTTTTGATGTATTCAGTTAATTGAATGAGTTATGTTTTCATTGTAATTTCTGTAAATTAAACTTCGAACAATGTGTAGTTGTAGTACCTATTATTGTGAGGATGTATAAAGGATGGATTTTTGGTCTCCACACAGTCAGCCCAAGGCCAATTTTCAGAGGGAAATTATGTACTGTTTAAAGTAACAACAATGTGTCAACTTAACAGTGGAGCTAGTGTTATACAAATAGACCATGCACTAAAACAAGGACAGTGTTCAATTTTTATAGGAAATGGTGTCACACGTACCATATTATTTTGCAAGAACCGTGAACTGTGTGATTACGTTTTTACTGCTCAAAGATGTTCATCAGCAAACTATTGTAGCAGTATGCTGATGTTTGCCTGCAACCTATAAATGAGGCTTGTCAAAATTTACCGATAGTGACTGGGCATATAACTGTGTAATATTGGGGGGTTGTGAACAGTGAAAGTAAATAACTGTGAAACGCAACTATGCACCTGTCGGCTACATCATTTACAGTAGTCAGTATTGAACTTCCAACCCCCATTTTTCAGCCAGTGTAACAATGCTGTACGTCGACACTGAGGACTATCAATGAAGAAATAAAGCAGATGGACATCACATATGGTGCTTTCAGGTGAGGACTACTGCATTTTGACACAATAAACAAGGACTCATAAACTTTGAACAGTGAACTCGAGAGCAGTTTACAGTACAGTGACTTTAACAAAGTGATTGGATGATACATGTGTCATCAGAATTTTGTCAAAGACAGTGAACAGACAATATTATGGGAGTGTGAAATACAATTACTTTGAAATATCATAATTGATGTAGCCGCCATCAAACAGGGAGGTGCAACAGCCTATCAGCAAGTGGGTTCTATGGAAACAGCTGTTGAGTACAGGAGCAGCCAATCAACTCGTAGGTGGACACAGCCGAGCAGGATAAACAACACGTCTCACAAAGAGAATTACAATATGCACCAGCTGTGCAGACGACCATCAAGATGACAACCGCAGCAGCAGCAGCAGCAGGAGACGAGTGAATAAAAATAAGGTAATTCATAGCAAAAGCCGTTTTGTATTAAGTGATACATAATGAGTGGCCTTAACAAACAAGACAGTGTGATGGAGGAGAATGGACAACAGGAGAGTGATGTGACTGATAACAAAGCTGTAGATGTTAAGTTTTTAAATGAACAGAAAGACGTAATGGGGACTGATTCAGTAGATGACAGTGATTATAAATCAGATAGGAATGTAACTTTGAATGATGGTGATGAAGGTCATATTGTAAGTGAAATGATAAAAGTGGCATCTAAATTCTGTGGTGATGTGAGCGAAATGGATGAAAACAGTACTGAAGCGGGTAAAATCATTAAGGTTAAGGAGGAAGACTCATAGTGAAAGTCAGCAAAGGAAAAATTTATGGCAAACAGAAAATTTGAAGTGATGTCAAGGCAACTTATGAGTAGTATGAGTAAGAAAGAAGACATTAGTAGTATGAAAAAAGACATTAGTGGGGTGAAAAATAAAATTGTGAGCATTAAAACTGACATTGCTAGCTTAAAGGATGAACTGAAGAAAGAAATTAAAAAGGAAATTAAGGTAGTCATCTTTAATCTTTCAGCATTAAAAGTTGAGGCAGTAATAAAAGACTGTGATTAAAAGATAAAGAAAGTAGTGCAGAATACTAATGAGAAATTAACATTAATGAGTAGTAAATGGGTAGAGGAGAGAAAGAAACTTTGTGATGACTATAATAGGAGGGTGGGAGGGTGGAGGCTTCCAGGAAACAGTGTAAAGATGAAGATGAAGTGCTCAAAATAGGATTAAACTTTAGAACCAAATCAATCAGATTAAAAATGATTTACAAGTGTAGGTAGAAACCAAGTGTGCAAGAGTGCTAGACAAAAAACTGGTAAAAGTAAATAAAAATGTAGATTCGAAATTGGCTGAAATGGAGAAAAAAATGGATGAGGTACATAATCTATTATATACAGTATGTAGTGTCCCAAACAGTCCTTCATTTGTTAGTTGTAAGAAACTTAATAATTTTGAACCATATGGGGAAGTGCATCCACTGGATTTCATTAGAGAATTTAATGCTTTCCCTGAAACATGGAGTGACAAAGAGAAAATGTCATTTGTGAGAGGTTTCTTGAAATGGGATGCTTATCGATGAGCAGCTCAGGTAGCTGATAATTGTACCTCATGGCATAGCTTTATGAAAGCATTTTTAGATGAGTATTGGTCCAAAGAGAAGAAGCAGAGAATTTTGAGTGAATTTTGGGGAGGAGAGAGATTTTACTCTAGGAAGGGTACTGTGAAAGGTTTCTGTCAGCTTTGGATAAACAAACTGAAATATTTGGACAAAAAGCTAGGTTGTTTGTTGCTGTCTTCAGTCCTGAGACTGGTTTCATACAGCTCTCTATGCAAGCTTCTTCATCTCCCAGTACTTACTGCAACCTACATCCTGAATCTGCTTAGTGTGCTCATCTCTTAGTCTCCCTCTACGATTTTTACCCTCCACGCTGCCCTCCAATGCTAAATTAGTGATCCCTTGATGCCTAAGAACATGTCCTACCAACCGGTCCCTTCTTCTTGTCAAGTTGTGCCACAAACTCCTCTTCTCCCCAATTCTATTCAATACCTCCTCCATATAGTAAACCTTCATGCCCTCGGGAAAAATTACGGCTGTAGTTTCCCCTTGCTTTCAGCCGTTCGCAGTACCAGCACAGAAAGGCCGTTTTGGTTAGTGTTACAAGGCCAGATCAGTCAATCATCCAGACTGTTGCCCCTGCAACTACTGAAAAGGCTGCTGCCCCTCTTCAGGAACCACACGTTTGTCTGGCCTCGCAACAGATACCCCTCCGTTGTGGTTGCACCTACGGTAGAGCCATCTGTATCGCTGAGGCATGCAAGCCTCCCCACCAACGGCAAGGTCCATGGTTGATGGGGGTAGGAAAAGCTAGGTAGTGAATCAATAATTGTTGGTTTAGAAACTAAGTTGCCTCAGAAAGTCAGATAATTGCTTTACCTACCCCGAGGGGTAATATTAGCGATTTTTTAAAATTATGTTGATAAAGTGGAGAGGATGAAGCCCTCAGTGGAAGATCATAGGAGGAGTTTTGATGACAATAATCAATCAGAGAGAGAGTTTCAGGTAAATGGGATGAACAGAACTAATTATAGTAGAAATTCAAGGAATGGTTGGGTGGAAGATAGCCAGAATGAGCACAGAAATGGTAGGACAAATTCAAATAACAAAAATGGAGGAGATGACGGTAATCCTGAATCAAACCATTTAAACTAGATAATGCTCCAGTTTTTGGCTCGCAATAGAGGAGGTAGTAATGAAGAGCCACGTGTATATAAATGTGTTGTAATCACAGATAAGGTTAATGTAAATGATAGTGTTTACTGGACAGCGGTAGTGATTTGAATGGCATTTCACAGTCATTTTTTGAATCTATTAAGAATGCAGAGGGTATAGCAGTAATACTTGTTTCTGGAATAAAAATTATTGGTGCTATAGGTAAGCTATCAAAGAGTGTGAAATGAGAGGTACTGTGGAATTGGCGGGACAGTTGTTGGAGTGCAATTTCGTGGTGATTCAAAATCTCAGCATTGATGTAATATTTGGGACTAATTTCTTGTGCAAATGGTGTGTAAATATTGATTCTGCTAGTGGTAAGTTTAGTTTTAAGTGCAATGGAAGTAGGTATGATGTATCATTTTTGGAGGGTATGGACAAGTGTGTGGAAACTGAATTAGATTTGCCATTAAGAGTTTTGACCATTGGGCAGGTTGCTTAGGAACAAAAGGAGGAATGAGCAAGGCTGGAAATAATAAAGAGAGTTGAGGATATTAAAGGTATTACAAATAATTAAAGGGAGGAATTAAATGGTATTCTACTGAGCAACTGTAAGGCATTTTCAGACAGGCCAGGTTTGGTAAATGATTTTGAGTGCAAATTAAGAGTTTAAGGATTATGAATCATTTTTCAAGAAGCCTTATGTTACTCCATTTTCAAAAAAGGAAACAGTGAGAAAAGAAATTCAAAAGATGGTCTCATGGGGGATTACTGAAAGGTTGTGGTTGTAAAGAAGAAGAACAGTGGTGTCAGGTTGGTTCTGAATGCCAGGAAGTTAAATGAAATCATCGTAGGGGAGAGTGACAACCCACTAACACAGATGAAATTTTGCAAAAGTTCCATGGATGTAAGCTTCTGACTTCTTTTGATGTGACTTGTGGCTATTGGAATATTAGTTTGGCCAGTGAGTCCAGGCCATGTACAGCATTCTCTCTCTCTCTCTCTCTCTCTCTCTCTCTCTCTCTCTCTCTCTCTGTGTGTGTGTGTGTGTGTGTGTGTGTCAGAGCTATTGACAAGGTGGTAGGTGAGATATTAACCATTAACCACTGACATCACAGTCTATGTAGATGATATCCTAGTAGTGAGTGCATAATGGTTCAAGCACTGTAAGATTCTGAATGAAGTACTGAGGGCTATGTATAGAGAAGGTATGAAACTAAAATTAAGTAAATCTGAACTTGTAAAGTAGGAAATTTCATTTTTGGGTCACAGGATTAACGAGGAAGGTATACAGCCTGATGCAGAAATCTTATAGCTAAGTTTGGCTTGTTTGGCTTCTACTGAAAGTTCATATCAGATCAGTCATTTAATCATTCTTGCTTTGGTAATTTGTTGAAAAAGGATGAAATGTGAAATTGGACAGAGGAGTGTGAAGAGGCATTTCAGAGTTTCAAAAAAGAATTAGTAAATAGTAAGGTGTTAGGACATCCAAATTTTTCACTGCCTTTCTGTGTAAGTACTGATGCAAGTTTTTGTGGTTTGGGGGTAGAAATTTTCCAATTACTCGTAGTACCTACTGAGAAGGGGGCTGAACACAAAACTATTGATTTTGCTAGTAGAACATTACAGTCACATTAAAAGAACTATTACATTTCAGTATTAGAGGCTTTTGGCAATTAGTTTTGGATTTCAAAAGTTTGAGTACTATTTGCTTGGACATATGACCGTGGTGTATACAGATCATAAGGCTTTGAATTACCTCCATCTCCAAATTTAAGGTTGGTTAAGCAGTATTACAATTCAGACAACATGCCAAAAGTGGAACAGTACTATACTATACATAAAGGGTTGTTGTTTAGGAGGTAAAATTTGAATAGTGAGGACTGGACATTTTGAGAATCCAGAGTGAAAATATCATCCTGGAAACATCTCCCAGGCTGTGGTTAAGCCATGCCTCCGCAATGTCCTTTCTTCCAGGAGTGCTAGTTCTGCAAGGTTTGCAGAAGAGCTTCTGTGAAGTTTGGAAGGTAGGAGACAAGGTACTGGCAAGATTGAAGCTATGATGATGGGTCGTGTGTCGTGCTTGGGTAGCTCAGTTGGTAAAGCACTTGCCCGCAAAAGGCAAAGGTCCCGAGTTCGAGTCTCGGTCCGACACAAAGTTTTAATCTGCCAGGAAGTTTCATATCAGCCCACACTCTGCTGCAGAGTGAAAATATCATTCTGGAAACAGCCCCCAGGCTGTGGCTAAGCCATATCTCTGCAATATCCTTTCTTCCAGGAGACTAGTTCTGCAAGGTTCGCAGAAGAGCTTCTGTGAAGTTTGGAAGGTAGGAGACGAGGTACCGGCAGAATTGAAGCTGTGATGAAGGGTCGTGTGTTGTGCCTGGGTAGCAGCTCAGTTGGTGGACCACTTGCCCGCAAGAGGCAAAAACTCCCGAGTTCGAGTCTCAGTCCGGCACACAGTTTTAATCTGCCAGGAAGTTTCAAGACTGGAAATGATGCTTTCCTGACCAACATGTTGATAAATTTGTTGACTACTTGCATGAGAGTTATGGACATTATGGCACTAGGAGAATAGTAGCTAAGATACAGGAGACAGTAATATTTAACAACTTGTGGAAAAGGGTTAAGGAGAGACTAGAAAGGTGTGGTAAATGTCAGAGAGTAAAGACAACTGGTGTGCCATCAAAAGGCTTAATGCATTCTGTTCTTTCTAGCGAACCTAAAAAGCTTATAGCAATTGACCTTCTAGGAATGTTGCCTGCATCTACAGGAGGTTGTAAACATATTTTCGTTGTTTTGGACACATTCTCAAAATGTGTAAAATTGTATCCAATTAAGAAGACAAATATTATAATTGAGAAGTTGACATCTGATTACTTTTGCAATGTAGGGGTACCAAAATCACTTTTGTCTGACAATGGTCTGCAATTTGTTTCTGAGAGGTTTGGACACTGTATGGCAATACACAAGATAAAACACATAAAGATCTCTACCTATTTTCCACAAGGTAACATGAGTGAAAGGGTTATGAAGGAGATTAATAGACTGTGCAGGACTTATTGTAGTAAGAAACACACTGCTTGGACAAGTCATATTCGACATTTTGAAAATACTATCAACAACTTGTGGAACAAATCAACAGGATATGCCCCAGGTGAGCTTATGTTCAACGAGAGACCCAGCAACATCATCAGAGAAGATGTGGATTTCCCTCAGGTAAGTGAAGTAGCACAGGACGAAAGGATCAGATTGGCTAAAGAGATAATGAAAAAGAAAGCAGCAGGAAGGAAGAGAAGATATGACAAAGGAGTGAATCCAACTAGTTTCAGAATAGGTAGCTTTGTCCTTATCAAAACCAAAGAAAATGATGAGATAAATAAATTTTTGCATGTGTATCATTGTCTTTTCTGAGTGGTACGCAATGCCCATGACAACTCTTATGAATCGGCTTACACAAAAACTAGCAGGATTTTTGGAATAAAGAATATTATTGACCTGAAACCTTATGTATCACCAATTAGATGTTTGTATATCAATCCACGACAGTTTAAAATGTTTCTAAGCTTAGGTAGTGTGGATTTTGTTAGGAGAATGGAGTGTGCCTTGAACCAGAAGTAAGACCTGTGACCAAGTATGGGGTTCAAGGTTGCTTGTTGGGTTCATTATGTGGCGATAATGCTTACCCCAGCTGTATGTCTCATTCTTTGTGTTTTCTGAGGCAGTCAAACTCCTATCCTATCTGAAGTTTTTAAGTGAATCGGAAACATTCTACTTTCGATTTTCATGTGATTACATAAATGGTGCGAATTTCAAACCAGGACTTGGCATTTTAGTGATTTTGCAAATGGAAAAGAAACCCAAATCTTTCAAGTTTAACCAGTTTAAGACAGAGTTATCTACAAGAGTAGTGTAATGTGCACTTGATTTTAAATTTTTACTAGTCTCCACCTTTCGCACTATAGTCAGTTTTAGTGTTAATTATTGTGATGTTATGAGAACTGTGTGATGTATTTATTTATGAAGTCATGACCATTATTTGCCATCAGTGTAAAACAATTTTTCCTTATACTTTGTTAGAAGTAAAAGTGAGTGTACTAAAGTGGAGCACTTTGTCTAACTTTTTCATGTACTGTGGTGGAGGAGAGTCACCTCCAAGGATAGCAGTGCGTTTCCTTACTAACTGCCACTTGGACATCTGAAGGTGTGGATGACTTGGTGAGAAAATGTGTTAAAGCTCATTAAAAAGAGTGGAAGTGCTTGTGCAAAATACTAAACAATGAAAAAGTGAATTTTTCTGTCAAGAAAATGAACTGCAAGGTGCAGTGAAATTTAACTTTTTGCAACCCAGATCATTTACTTTATTGAAGCAAGAGAGGACTTGTATAAAGTGATATGTATCTTAAAATGTCTTCTTTGTTTATCCAAAAACGACATCACATACAATGAAGATGACTATTTTTATTAAAAGTATAATTTGTGGATATTTTGTGCCAAGGTACAATACACTATATGTAAATATTTTGTATGGAGATTTTCATATGGCCAGTTCATATAAGTAGGAATCTAAAAAACATATGTACTGTAGTTTATGATAAGGATGTTTCTTATGTAATTTTCTTTTGTATGTAGATTATTAAACCTACTTTCTGGGATCTCTTGTGGTCATTGAATTGCCCAGTTAGCTATTTGCAATACCTATCTGGTCAATCCAATGAGGGGGTTATGTGACAAAGCAAGACAGGATCTCTTTACTTCCTCTCTTGCTTTGCAATCTGCTTCCATAAATTCAATTTATTTTCATTTTTACCTAATTGCCTTTAACATACATGAGTATAATCTGCATTTCCAAAAAAGAGAAAGGTTGGCCCTCAGTCCTAAAGAATATAGCACTCGGCTGTGCTTAGCTTTGTGAATGTAATTAATTTCCTAATTTAGTTTCATTATTCCTAGTTAATGTCTTTTGTTATAAGGGGAGCTCAGTAATTGTTTCATGGCTTAAATTCTATTGTTGACTTATAAACAAAAATAAATTCAGTTCTAATTATAAATACTTGGAAGGAGAACTGCTAGGATTCTTAAAGTATTTATTTGACTCTTTTCGAAAACATATAAGAAAAGCTAGCCCTTAATTAATTCCAAAGTAATTACAAGGCTTGTCAAAAGTATTGTTTGTATAACTATATCTGTTAATTTCATTATTTAAACAAATAATTTAGCCTAACCTTTGTGGTAGAATAAACTGTTAAAAAGGAGGAATTTTTTTTATGTATTCAGTTAATTGGATGAGTTATGTTTTAATTGTAATTTCTGTAAATTAAACATCGAACAATGTATAGTTTCAGTACCTGTTATTGCGAGGATATATAAAGGATGGATTTTTGGTCTCTGCACAGTCAGTTCATGGCCGATTTTCAGTGGGAAATTATGTACTGTTTAAAGTAACAACAATGCATCAACTTAACATTTAATTAAAGTAACACAAATAGGTCATCTGTTAAAACAAGGACAGTGTCTGTTCAGTTTATATGACAAATAGTGTCAGATATACCATATTATTCTGCCAGAACTGTGAACTGCATGGTTAGATTTTTACTGCTCATAGATGTTCAACAGCAAACTATTATAGCAGTATGCTGATGTTTGCCTGCAACCTATTAATGAGGCTTATCAAAATTTACCAATAGTGAACTGGCCACATAACTGTGTAATATTGGGTGGTTGTGAATTGTAAAAGTAAATAACTGTGAAACACAACTGTGCACCTGTCAGCTACATCATTTACAGTAGTCAACGAGTGAACTTCCATCCTCCACTTTTCAGCCAATATAACAATGCTGTATGCCAACACTGAGGACTATCAACAAACAAATCAAGCAGGCGAACAACACAAAGTGTGTGGGACAGTAGGATATGGGTGGGGGGACAGTAAAGTGCTGCTTGTGTGAGCATGCAGGACCATGGTGGGGACAGGGTAGGGCAGCTAGGTGGCGTCTGGAGGTTTCACGGGGGAGGAAGTGGAGGAGGGAAAAAAAGGCAAGCAGAGGTAGGGGAGGAAAAGGAGAGAGAGGGAGAGAGAGACTGATGGATGTGTTGGTGGAATAGAAGACTGTGTAGTGCTGGAATGGGAACAGGGAAGGGGATAGTTGAGTAAAGGTTAGGGACTAACAAAGGCTGAGGCCAGGGGGATATGGGAATGTAGGCTGTATTGCAGGGATAGTTCCCACCTGCACATTAAGAAAAGCTGGTGTTGGTAGGAAGGATTCAGATGGCACACGCCGTGAAGCTGTCACTGAAGTGAAGGATGTTGCTTCACAGTCGGCACCATCTGGATCCTTCCTGCCAATACCAGCTTTTCTGGACTGTGCAGGTGGAAATTCTCCCTGCAATATATCCTACATCCCATAAGCCCCCTGGTCTCAACCTTTGTTAGCACCTATTCTTCCACCAACAACCCATTCCTGCTCTCACTGCAGCACTATACAGCCTTCTATTCCAAAAATGTACCCACTAGTCTCTCTCTCTCTCTCTCTCTCTCTCTCTCTCTCTCTCTCACTCTCTCTCTCCCCTCCCTCACTCACTCTCCTCTCTTCCTTCCCTTTCTCTACTTCTCACCTCCCCCCCCTGCCCTGCTGACCCTCCTGACTGCACCCACTGCACTACACTCCCTCCACCACATTCCTGTATGCTCCCAAAAGCAGCACTTTACCAGCCTTTCACAAGCTGCAACATCATCGCAAAAAACTAGTGACCTGTATATGTAATAAGTTTCCTTTAATTTACGTCTATGGTCACACACTGTCTGTTAACAGACTACCGGTTTCGGTCTTTAATGACCATCATCAGATCTGCAGCAAATAGGAAAAACATAAATACACTCTCAAACTGTATACAGCTTAAGAGCAATACATAGACCATAATGAAAAGTAGTACTGACAAAATTTACATTTGTGAGCTTTAAATATGAAGAGGCATACATGTTTCATAAAAACAAAGCCCTAATGTACTGCAGTCATAGTGGCATCGTGAAACGTTAAATGCAGGATCAGCACCATCATCGTCAAATACATATAAATAACACCACATGCACGAGTCATGTTGTCAGTAGTACTACTGTTTAAAACAAGCTGCCGTACAGTAGCCACAAGATGTTTGTGTTGTAAGTTCACCAGATGTCACTAATGTCGGCATACACTAGTTTTCAATAACTAATTGAAACAGCAAAAATAAAGGGGGATACAATAATTGAAGTCTGTAATAAGCTTATAACGTATAAAAGGTAACTACACTGGCCACAAATGATGAAAAGCTGTTTTTAATTATGTCAAGTATGGATGCTGTCTTTTAAGACAGATTTTAATGATGTGTGAAGCTGTAACAGCGCCAGCACTAATCAAGGATGTTTTATGGTATGTATTTTGTAACTAAGTCATGAATATATTATTGGTCCCTGCTACAATATTATATGCAGTTCTGCATGCCGTTGTATGTTGCTAACTTGAGAAAAAAATCTTTTTTATATCATAGATCTGAAGACAGCTAGATTGTTAGCTGAAACTAGCAATCAATCCAAATACAGAGGACTTCATGTGTGATCTTGACTGCATGGGTTTTCAGTCCTTTTAAAAAAATAATAAATAAATAAATAAATAAACACTGTTAGACACTTCCACTCAATTGTTGTACTGTATTCTGAACATCTGGTAATAAATCTAGGATTAAGAAATGCAGAATTCCTGTGATGAACACAGCCATCTCCTGGCCTCTTTGGAGAAGCACTTTTACCTTCAAACAGATGGAACACTGAAATGTTTCATTATTTAACCATGTTAGTTCTAATGTTGCTGGTGTCTTTCACACTAGAACTCTAAGGTTGGTTTGATGTAGTTCTCTGGCCCTGTCACTCATCGGCTATACTCTTCGTTTCAGCTGACCACTGCATCCTCCATCACCATCGTCAATGATCTGCTTATATACTCATATCTTTGGCTGCCAAGGCCAGACTGGTCTCGGCAGCCAGAGACAGTGGTCATGTCTGTGTGAGCTGTGTTTGGGTGAATGTGTGTGTGCATGTCGCCTATTTCAGCAGAGGGCCTTCTGGCTGAAGGCTTGTGTGTAATAGTCTTTTTGTTATGCATATCTGCAACCCATCATCTTCACTATAAGGTGTGTAGCAATCTATCCTTTCCATAATACTGTCATTATGGCAATCTGGATTTTCCATTGTTTAAAAAAAAAGCTAGGTATATCCATCTCTTTACAGTCTTTGGAGAAACAATAACATTTTTACAAAGAAAAAGATTTGGAACAAAGCCCATATAGTCTGCTTGATGATTTTGGAGTTATTTTTCTACTTTTCAGAGAGTGATGTCCATGCATCACATTGAAAAGCTTACAGTGGACTTCAAGTTTGTGTATGTTTGTACTCTTAAAAGGACTTATGATGCCTTTTCCTTGCCCATGTCCTATGGCTGTGAACATAATCACTGACGTAAGCAGCTGCTTGGAATAATTCACAAAGTGTTTACATCTTTGATCTGCCCATGTTCATTGACATAACCTGATGTGCAGCACCTAAAGTGAATAGAACAGAAGATCTTCAGACCTACTAACATGAGTGACATGGCAGATATCACCATCCTAATGATGTGTTTCTTTCTCTACATTGATTCCTTTTTCCTTAATAAAATAGCTAACAATGGTTCAACATTGTAAAGATACATACATAAACATAAGTTAACTGTTGTGCGAGTGGCTGTTTTAAACTGAACCTCTACAAAACATGCAGTTTTACTGGAAGTGAAATACTCCCAAATGACACATCAGAAGATCCTGGCTGCTCAGCACAAAAAATTCTTTGTGGGAGCTATAGCACTTCAGTGCTTTATAGAGTTGAATTACTGAGTTTTTCATTTGGATGACATGATAGTTTTGACCACATTATGTTATCTTTGGTCTGTTTTCAATAATTGAGAAAATGTTGGCCAAGGCAGGACGTATTATAAAGACAACAATAATCTCAATTACTAATCAGTCTGGCCAACTGTGGGTATATATCAAATTACATACTTTAAAATTTCAAGTTAATATAAACTATTGAACAATAAAATAAAGAGATTAAAAGGTACTCTGCAACTTGTACAGAAGTCAGGCTCCAATTATAACAGAGAAATCTGAACACTAGGCAGATGTTAGAGAATGGAGGGTAATTAAATTAAATTAAGTGATGCTTTGCGAATTAGATTAGGAAATGACACACTAAAACTAATGTAGATAAGTTCTGCTATTTGAGCAGCAAAACAACTGAAAAAAGACTGAAGTAAAGAGGATTTAAGTGCAGACTGGTAATAGCATGAAAAGTTTTACTGTAAGAAAGAAGTCTGTTAACACTGAATACAAATTTAATCACTAGAAAGTCATTTCTGAAACATATTTGTCTGAAGTGTAGCTCTATATGAAAATAGAAGCTTAGCTCTATATGAAAATAGAAGCTGGATGGTAAAACAATACAGGCAAGGGAGGAAAGAAGATTTTGAAATGTGGTATTACAGAAGAACACTGAAGATTAGACTTGTAGACCAGATAACTAATGAAGAGATACCGCATTGAACTGGGAGAAAAGAATTTATATATGAAGACAGTAACTGTTCTCGAAAGAACAGATACCATTGATGACTGTGCAGCTTCTCTAGAATAAATGATAATTAATTGAAATGCTCAGCTGCCGACAGGTGTCCTTGATATACTTCGATGGGGACAGCTGAAAATGTATGTCCCGGTCAGGGCGCACATTTTCAGCTGTCCCCATAGAAGTATATCAACAACACGTGTCGGCAGCTGAGGGTTTCAATTAATTATCTTTTATTCTTGAGAAGATGCACGGTCATCAATGGTATCTGTTCTTTCGAGAACAGTTACTATCTTCATACATATAGTTAAAGGCTACCCAGCCTTTGACCTTCGTCTGTGCAGATGTGCACAGGTTGCCCAAACTCTTACAGGAATCATCACCTTAGTGTGCGCGAATAATGAGTGGATGGGCAAATATCTATTACGTACATTATGTATGTAGATTGTGGACAGTTGAAAATGTGGGTCTCACGGGGAGCATGCAAGGAATAAGTCCCTGCAGTGGCACTACTCATCTGTGTCCTTGGTGGCTCAGATGGATAGAGTGTCTGCCATGTAAGCAGGAGATCCCGGGTTCGAGTCCCGGTCGGGGCACACATTTTCAGCTGTCCCCATCGAGGTATATCAATAACACCTGTCAGCAGCTGAGGGTTTCAATTAATTATCATTTATTTTAGAAAAGAGTTTAATGACACAACTTGACTAAAATAAGGGATCCTGTGGCATCACAGAACTGTTAATTCAGTAATGTAGTGAGGTATGTGGGGGTTGGGTAAAAACTGTGCAGGGAGACCAAGGCTTGACTACTGTATGCAGGGAGACGCAGGGCTTGACTTCAGGAAGCAGGTTTTAAGTGATGTCTGGTCCCAGCATTCCTGCAGAGGTGAAGAATTTTACACAGGATACACTAGCATGGAGAATTGTGCAACCAGTCTTTGGACTGGAGACCACAACAGCTACAACAGTGACAAGAACATTGTCTATTTTAGGTCAAACAGAGCCTACCATAATGTAACTAATATTTGAAAACAGAAAATGCAGGATAGAATAAAAACAATACACCTTGGGACAGACTGGTAATCACCACATAGCAGACACAACACTTATCAGCTGCCAGACCCATTTAAGTAGATCACTAGCCATTATTAAGCAGTGCATTTTTTGTAGCAACTCACAATAGTTGAATCTTCTAGTATCAGAATAGTGACCAATAGACTACATTTAATTTTTGATAATTTTCTTTTTATGACTTAGGATTAAAAGCTATGATGGTAAGTGTGCACTTTCCATTGCTCTTATGTGAGCTATTAAACTATGAAGGTAATTCTACTCCCCACTGCCCTTTTGCAAGCTGTTATGGGTTGCAATCAGAAGTGAGGGGGGAAAAAACAATATTTTGTGTTTTTATTTTGGGGAAACAATCCTAAAAATTTCATTTACCACACAATAAAGAAATGAGCTGATACAAGTCATGACAATATATATGGTAGAAATGAAGCAATGTGTTCAGACTTCACAAATGATAACAGTAATGACCTCACAGTAAGCAGAAACTAATGACCATAGCAGTTAGTTTTGACACGTAAAGTACGGTGTACTACCACAAGATGTTGGATACATTCGGAGGTAGTAAGACATATTCCCACGAAAATATTAAAACAAGTAAATTGCAGGCACATAAATTTCCGACAGTCCACAAAAAGGAATATTAACCTTGTGAAAAGTTAATAGAGGTGATACAATACATTTCTACAAATGCAGTAAAGAAATACAGTTAGTGGTAAGTATACTTCCCACAGCCCAAGAAAGGGTTATGCTATAGGACTATGTCCTTTGTCGGATATATGTGTGTGCGCGCGCACACACACACACCAGGTGCTAAGGCCCCATTACAACTTCACCTGTGGTGAGTAGCAATCTCAGCTGGGGTGGGTAGTTGGTGTACACAATAGACCTGGGTCATGGAGGGGGAGGGACGGCAGGTGAGGGATGGGAGTAGATGCGAGTGCCGTCTGTGGGAGTGTGCAGGGGAGTGGTGGGAACAGGACATTGCAGCATCAGACAGGGGGGCGGTGTGAGGTGACTGAGGGGAGGGTAGAAAGGGGGAAGGATTATGCAGTACAGCAAAGACAGAAGGTACGTGTAGGGCTGTAGTGGGAGCAGGGAAAGCAGGGGAGAGGATAGAGGCAGCTGGAGGAGGAAAGCTAGTAAAGGCTGAGGGCAGGAGGGCTACAGGAACAAATGTTATGTTGCAGGGAAAGTTGCCATTTGCACAATTCAGAAAAGCCAGTATCAATGGGAAGAATCAGTGTCATGCGGCCGTGAAGCGGTTAGAGTCAAGCACACTGTGCCAGGTGGCACGTTCAGCAACTCGGTGTTCCAGCGGTCATTAATGAGGATGGACAACTTGTTTGTGGTCACATCACAGTGCTTGCAGCTACATCGGTAGCTGACGTGGCTGCTTTCACCATTGATCCCCTCTTTCGTGGGGCAGGCAGTGCCTGTGATGGGACTGGAGTAAGTGGTGGTCAGAGGAAGCATAGGAAAGGTCTTGCATTTATGTCTATCACAGGCATCTGAGCCACGAGGTATTGGGTAGCAAGCAGAGGTGGAATAGGGACAGAGAAAGATATTGTATAGGTTGAATGGAGGGGGGGAAGAATATCTCAGTGAGAGGTCTGGGCACAATTTTGTCATTATGACTGGTGGTCACAACCCTAATAGAGAATGTGATTCAGAGCTGCTCCAGTCCTGGGTGGTGCTGCGTCATGTGGGAGAGTGGGGGGAGGGTGCCTCTTTGTTGGTGGCCGGTGGGTATGTGAGGGATGGTGGTGACTGAGGAGACAAGGCACATGAGATATGCTTCTGGACAAGGTGCAGAGGGTAATTTCAATCTGTCAGTTCCCTGACACAAAAAATGGTTCAAATGGCTCTGAGCACTATGGGACTTAACAGCTGCGGTCATCAGTCCCCTAGATCTTAGAACTACTTAAACCTAACTAACCTAAGGACATCACACACATCCACGCCCGAGGCAGGATTCGAACCTGCGACCATAGCAGTCGCGCGGTTCCGGACTGCGCGCCTAGAACCGCGAGACCACCGCGGCCGGCTCCCTGACACATTTGAAACGGGAATGCTCACCATTAGGGATGCAACAACCACAGGTGACCAGGCTGTACAGAAGGAACTCCTCAGTGTGGAATAGGTGACAGTTGACAAAGTGGAGGCACTGTTGTCAGTTGGAGGGTTTGATGTGGGTGGAAGTACTTAAGTAGCCACCCTCGAGATGGAGGTTGATGAAGAGGATGTTGCCTTGTTGGACTGAGGTGGACTGGGTAAGGCGAACAGGGAAGAAGGTGTTGAGGTTTTGGGGGACTGTGAATGGGCTGCCCTCACCCTCAGTCCAGACCACGCAAATATCATCTGGGGAGTTTGGTGGGCAGCGGAAGTGTTAAAATTCTGAAGAGTGTTCCTGGACCCACTCTCTAGCAATTCTGGATGTGTGGGGTGTCACATTGTCCTGCTGGAATTGCCCAAGTCATCAATGAATGTGAAACAGGTGAGGGATTTGAGAACTTGGCTGGCTAGGAAGGGTCCCCTTCAATGTACACTTCTGCCTCTAAGCACCACATTTATGTGGTCAGTAGCAGTCTATCCATTTCATATTGCTAATATTCCATTCCAGATTTTCCACTGTTTAAATGCGCCTTTCTGCCACTCAACATCCTCGCTATGCACTGAGTAGCAATTTATCGTAATTCGTATAGTTATATTTAACAAACATTTTAGTTTCTTCACATTTCTGATATTCTGTATAGCTCTGAATACTATTAGCTGTTACAGCACAAAGCCAGGACTACAATTTTGACAAATGTAATGAAACTCTTAAATTTTAAAACATTTATATACTATATCATTCAAACAATAGCAAGAAATCAAAACAGACTTACTTCTGGACTACAAAGAGCAAAACTGGCACAAATTGTGATGTGTATCACATAAGTAAACACTTTCTAGCATATAAAACTACTTCTGCATTTTGTTAACAATCTCTATATAATTTACACTACTAATAAATTAGCCACACATGAGAACTTTATCCAAGAACAATTACTTGACTTCGAACATTTCACATATTTCTCTTTTTGAATTCACTACGTATCCACAATCACATTTCCCTAAAACATTTTTATTCAATGGTTCCATATATGCTGGAAGACAGGTCTTTTGGTATGGAGTACTAGTCCAGTCTCTCAGGTCTGATAAACATGGGTGTAACAACCAGTCATAGATATCTCGAGTGAATCATCTTTAAATTTACCTGGAGAAATTTATCAGATCACAGAAAACATAAATCAGTCTGGTTTGACTGCAACCCAATTCTCCAGAAACTAACATTCAGAATTTTACTTATGTCAATGATTTACGCCATTACATAAGAATACAATGTTTGAGCTGTTTCTATGTAGATATTCCACAACATAATTTAAAGAAAGGTGATGTTAATGAAATGCTGGATTCTGGGGGTAATGTAAATTGGGTATTCATAAATTACAATGCCATAAATGGCTTTGAGATATTGCTCCTGGGAAAATTCTGTGAAGGTGATTGAATGCATCATTATTTTGTTGGGCAAAATAAATAACTTTTAATGTTGATGGTTCTCATTTATTAACATACCTTCTCACATACATATTGTTGACTGAGATTTAATAAATCCTTCATTTCATATGCATCAATCTCAAGTAATCAACAGCATGCCACTCTACTGAATATTTTAATTGGTATCAAATACACTCACCAGTTTTCACATGGATGAACCAAATGATTATCATCAGTACAATACCAATCACAAAAGATGTCAAAGCAATCCCCACAGTAGCTTGTATGGACACACAAGTTGTACTCATATCAACAACATGTGGGAACACTGCTTCAGCAGAAGTTGGAGAAGGGATAGCTGGAACATATATACCATTAAACTATTTCCACTTATATACAAGTACTACAGTAAATTTATATATCATCAAATGCTGTAAATAATTTTTTTTTTTTACTCATTTAAAGCTCTGGTACGTGGACTAAATTTCAGCCAAATATAAATGAAGTATCATGGTTTCTGAATATATGACATGACAGTGTAATATGTAAGAATTACTGACTGATTCAGATTTCAGTTAAATTGTTCCAGAGAACACCCTAACTGTCAGACTGTTACAATGACTTGTATTTAAATTTAAAATGAATGTGTGTGTGTGTGTGTGTGTGTGTGTGTGTGTGTGTGTGTGTGAAATAAAATTCTCTAATTTTCAACAGCTGTAACCTTCATCGTCATAAGGAGTAAAAGTACCAACTGCCAGAATTGGCACAGCGTTCAGCTTAAATACTGAAGAGCCAAAGAAACTGGCACACCTGCCTAATATAGTGTAGGACCCCTGCAAGCATACAGAAGTGCCGCGACATGACATGGCATGGACTCAACTAATGTCTGAAGTAGTGCTGGAGGAAATTACGCCATGAATCCTGCAGGGCTGTCCATAAATCCATAAGAGTATGAGGCGGTGGAGATTTCTTCTGAACAGCACATTGCAAGGCATCCCAGATATGCTCAATAATGTTTATGTCTGGGGAGTTTGGTGGGCAGCGGAAGTGTTTAAATTCAGAAGAGTGTTCCTGGATCCACTCTCTAGCAATTCTGGATGCGTGGTGTGTCACATTGTCCTGCTGGAATTGCCCAAGTCTGTCGGAATGCACAATAGACATGAATAGATGCAAGTGATCAGACACCTGTCAGAGTCATATGCTGATGTATCATGGGTCCTATATCACTCCAACTGCAGATGCCCCACACCATTATCATTACACCAGCTTGAACAGTCCCCTGCTGACATGTGGGGTCTATGGATTCATGAGGTTTTCTCCATACCCGCACAGACCAATCAGCTCAATACAATTTGAAATGAGAATCATCCGACCAGGCAACATGTTTCCAACAGCCCAATGTCGGTGTTGATGAGCCCAGGTGAGGCGTGAAGCTTTGTGTCATGCAGTTATCAAGGGTACACGAGTGGACATTTGGTTCCGAAAGCCCATACCGATGATGTTTCCTTGAATGCTCACACACTGACACTTGTTGATGGCCTAGCATTGAAATCTGCAGCAATTTGCGGAAGTGTTGCACTTCTGTCACATTGAACATTTCTCTTCAGTCGTCCTTGATCCCCTTCTTGCAGGATCTTTTTCCGGTTGCAGCAATGTTTGAGATTTGATGTTTTACTGGACTGTGAAGTGGCTGTAAGGGAAAATTGCCACTTCAACAGTACATCAGAGATGCTGTGTTCTATCGCTCGTGCACAGACTATAACACCATGTTCAAACTGACTTATATCTTCATAACCTACCTGTGGAGCAGCAGTAACTGATCTAACAACTGCACCAGACAATTGTTGTCTTACACAGGACTTGCCTGTTTACATATCTCTGTATTTGAATACGCATGCCTATAACAGTTTCTTTGACGCTTCAGTTTATAGGTGTTGCCACCAGAGAGGGGTTGAAACGACACGTGCATGGGAAGACACATTAGGTTGCTGCTTCTGACAGCTCTGGCCCACTACAGGATGGCATACATCAGATGGTGTGTGGGGCTGGTGCCACGTCTGAACCCTTTTCTCCCGCATCCCTGTAAGTGCCGAGCATCTATTTAAGCTCAGCGTCCAGGTTGCCCCCATGCCCCAATCCTACTACACGTATGTTTTTCATTTTGAACAAACTTGTTATCATATAATTTAACACCAGCCTCCTCTTCTATAATGAAACTCAAATATGGAGGTGCAAGGGCCAAGACCATCATATTTTCATATTGTATTTTATGTTCGTTCTTTAGGCAGTGTTCAGCAATGGTCAAAATCTCAAGCTCCCTCTGCTTTATGTGGTGCACATACCCTGTATACCAAAAGCACAAATCTTTTGGCCTGTGTAGATGTTGCTGAATTCACAGAGGACACTACACAATGGTCACTCAAAGACATACATAATCTTTAGGCATAACATATATCAGGTTGGGCTGAAACACTTGTCTCGATCTCTGACCCTGGAACACACATCCATTTTAGGTCCTCACAGCCATCTTTTTCATCATAGTATGGAAGGTATACTGCTGGCTTGGTCCAAGTCACATAGCATCCTTAACTGGTGGCACCTGAGAGCATCTGCAATTTCCACTTTATGTAATGTGAGAGCCCAAGACTTTTATACAGGAGTAGTGGATACGCGTTTCTGTTTGCGATACATTGCTATTTTTATTACATTGACGTATATTTATGATTATGTACCTGTGTGTCACATACATTAATCATTGTTTAACAATATTTTAAATAATTTAATATCATTAAGTACAGAAGTTCATCATCAACAATGGAAATTCCTGGCTGGAATAGTACATAAGATAATGGAAAGGCGGACTGATGTGTGGTACACAGAAACATGCAACAGAAAGTAGTATTAATGCTCACTTCTGATATCTTTCTCTTTCTCTTGCAAAAGCTTATACAATGTAAGCTTTCATGGTTGGTACTGACATCACTTAAAACTTCAAGTTTATTAGGCTACGGTCGATGTATAAAACTTCTTCGCAACATTTCCACTCTACTCCAGGAGACATCTTCAGAGGCAAAACAGCCTATCACAGATGTCAGCTATGAGATTATTGCTGGTATTGCCAATTTTGACATCCAAATTTTGTATACTTTAACACCTCACTCTTTTCAGTTAAAATTATTATGGTGGTTTAACATCTCAATAGCCTCTCTATACACATACGCATGATAATGCGATGTTCTCGATGTGACACTCGTCTCAGAGAATTTTATTTAATGATCACCATCTTGGTAAAGATGTTCCGCCAAGGCTGATTTATCTGTATATCCCAGGTGGCAATTTCTCTTGTGTTCAATGAGACAGGTGTTAACACATCTTTTTGTGGTACCAATATAAACCAGTCCACAAGTACACGGAATTTTATATATACCCAGTGTGCCAATCTTAAACATTCTTTTATATTTCTGGTGGGTCTGAAGGTAGTGTCCACACAGTACTTACTCAAAACTTCCCTAATGCGATCTGTAATTGTCCTGAAGAACGGAAGGAAAACTTTCCCTTCGGCCAGCCATCGTCCCTCATCGGTCCTTATTCTCTCCCTAGGGTGAAGAGATCTATCTACCTCCTCATTAGAATAACCATTCTTCTTGAAGGTCAAACGTAGATGTTCAAGCTCATCTTTCAAGTAATACGGTTCACAAATTTTACATGCCCTATCTAGCAAGCTTTTAATCATCCCTCTTTTTTGTCTGGGGTGATAGTCAGAATCTTTATGCATGATTTTTCTATATATTCTTTGGCCCAACGTGCCATCCCATTGATTGATAACAAACACATCTAAGAAATTCAGCTGTTCATTATTCTCCGTCTCCAAAATAAATTGTATTTTTGGATTGATGCTGTTGAGATGTACCAGGAAGGCATCCACTTCCTCTGCACCATGTGCCCATACTACAAAAGTATCATCGATGTAGTGGTACCACCTGGCTAGTCTTTTTCTGGCAGTCTGCAATGCCTGTTGTTCAAAGTTACCCATAAACAAATTGGCAACACCTGGACTAAGAAGATTGCCTATAGCCAACCCCCCCCCCCTTGCCCCCCCCCACCCCCCACCCCCAATATGTTCATAAAAATCATATTGTACTGAAAATAGGTCATGGTAAGGCAATGTCTGAATAACTCCACAATATCTGATGGAAAAATATCAGCTATAAATGAGATAGCTTCGTTCAATGGAATAATGGTAAATAAGGACAGAACATCAATACTAACAAGGATATCAGACACTGCCTCACCATGACCTATTTTCCATATATAATAATGCTTTTTATAAACAGATTAACAGGGTGGCTATGGGCAATCCACTTAGTCCAGCTGTTGCCAATTTGTTTATGGAGAACTTTAAACAACAGGCATTGCAGACTGACAGAAAAAGACCAGCCAGGTGGTACCACTACATCGATGCTAATTCCATAGCAGGGACACACAATGCAGAGGAATTGGATGCCTTCCTAATACATCTCAACAGCATGAATCCAAAAATACAATTTATTATGGATATGGAGAATAATGAACAGCTGAATTTCTTGGATGTGTCTGTTATCAATCATTCAACCATGGGGATGTAACGTTGGGCCATAGAATATATAGAAAAATCATGCATTACCTGCATAAAGATTCTAACCATGACCCAAGCGTGCGCGGTGTGGGGGGGGGGGGGGGGGGGGGGGTCGTGTAATTACAACCTTTCTAGATAGGGCACACAAAATTTGTGAACTGTAAAAGATGTGCTTGAACATCTACAGTTGACATTCAAGAAGAGCGGTTATTCTAACAAGGAGATAGATAGAGCACTTCGCCCTAGTGAGAGAATCAGGACCGATAAGGAACGACAGCTGCACAAAGGGAAAGTTTTCCTTCTGTTCATCAGTATGATTACAGATCGCATTGGGAAAGTGCTGGGCAAGTACGGTGTGAACTCTAACTTCAGACTCACCAGGAATATAAAATAATGTTTAAGATCGGCAAAAGATATACTGCATCTTTGGCTGCACCTTGTACTTGTGGACTGGGGTTTATACTTGTACCACAAGAAGAATTGTTAATACCAGTCTCGCTGAACGCAAGAGAAATTTCCACCTGTGTTATACAGATAAATCAGCCATAGCAGAACACGTTTACCAAGAGGGTGATCATGAAATAAAACTCTCTGAGACGAGTGTCACATCGAAAACATCCCATTATCAGGTGTGTGTGTATATAGAGGCTATTGAGATTTATAAAAACCATAATAATTTTAACAGAAAAGAGGAAGGTGTTAAATTAGACAAAATTTGGATGTCAAAACTGCAACTTAAGAATGATGATCAATTACTTTCAATGGGGAATGTTGACAACGCCAGTGATAATCTTGTAACCAATGTCACATGATAAGACTGTGGTGCCCTCTAAACTACCTCTTTATTCCACACTCCCTTGAGATATGTTTGCAGTTCACCATTTTACCTCAGAAGAAGTCTCCCACAGTTGGAGAGGAAACAATAGGAGAAAGTTTTATATACCGACCACGGCCTAATGGCCCAGAAGTTTTAAGTGATGTCTAGCAAAAGTAGACTTATTCACAAACGTGATACACAGTCACCCAAACACACACTCCTATGGCTGTCCCAAGACTGACTATTGATTATCGACTATTGAAAGCAGTTGCATGAGGAAATGGATGAGGTGAGGGGTTAGGAAAGGATGCACAAGGCAAGAAAGGGGTAGTGGGATAATGTGAAGCTAGGTCTTTCAACAGATGACTCAGCATCTGCATGTCAAGATGACGAGACAAAAGGAGTTCAGAGGGTAGAGCATGTAAGTGAGAGTGTGAGTGAGAGTGGTGGGTATGTGTGTGTGTGTGTGTGTGTGTGTGTGTGTGTGTGTGTGTGTGAGAGAGAGAGAGAGAGAGAGGAGAGAGAGAGAGAGAGAGAGAGAGAGAGAGAGAGAGAGAGAGAGAGAATGGCAGGGGTGGAAAGGAAAGGGAGAAAAGGAAAGGAAAGTGGAGATGAAGAGGGGGACACCAAGGGAAGAGAAGGGGGGGGGGGGGGACAAAGAGAATGGGGGGAGGTGACACCTTTAGCCAAAAACTAAGTTCAACCATGCTGGATTTGTAAAGGACCTTCATTATTTTACTCTTTCCCTGCGGCGAAAACACACCGACTACAGTCTCCCAAATAGAATCATGTTCAAAACAGTTTCAAACTCCCTCCAACCTTGATTCTCCTAGCTATCTGTAACCAGAAAATCATTCCAAACCTTATTATCCTTCCCGCAGACAAAGGCTCCAGTGCAGTGTCATAAACTGTAGTGACTATGTGACTATGTGGCTGAGGGCATCTGACAACCTTGCGACACTTCTGCATACAAATCTTATGGCCATGATCCAATGCCAAAGTCCAACATGACCTCCAGCAGCTCTTCAAGGCCTTAAGTCTATCCCCATCTGAATCCATCTCCCTTCTCAATCAGGGCAACCCCCCCCCCCCCCCCTCCCAACACTCCTAACATTTTATGTACTCCACTAACCCAAACCCACAAGTCTTCCTACTGATTGTTCCACTGTAGCTCAGTACAGTGCTTATACAGGATGAACCTCTGCCTCTACTGACCAACACCTCTGAACTGTTGTCTGTAGCCTCATGTCCTACATTAAACACCCTGCTAACTTCCTTTGCTGCCTTTCCTCGGTTCCTGTTCCTTTACAACCAGAAGCCTTCTTGGTCACTGTGTATGCAGTGTCCTTATACACCAACTTCCCCCACTACCTATCCCAACATCCATCCTGATCTTTTTAGACAACCATTTTTAGACAACCACATCCTGACCCACAATCATTTCACTTTGAATGATTAATGGAAAATCTCATATAAAGATGTGAAACAAATACTAACAAAGAGATAGAGGGACTGGCCAGTACTTACCTCAGCTCAGTACAGCCGATAGATGACACAAAACAGAACAGAAAATTTACATTCCTAGCTTTTGGAACTTCGTTCCTTCATCAGGGAGGAGAGAGGGGAAAAAAGGGAAGAAGGGAAAGTGGATTTAGTTACTCACAACCCAGGTTATGAAGCAACAGGAAAAGGCAAACAGGGAGGGTAGCAAGGATGGAGGCATGGTTATCAGAGGGAAGCCAAAGATATTCTACTGTTAAGTACTGTGCCAGCTTCAAACCAAAGAGGATGCATACAGAAGTAAAGAGGTATATAGCATAAAGATAAACACAATTATGTAGGATGAAAAGATGCGTGAATGGCTAAAGAGGAGAGGGAAAAAGACTGAAGACTGAAGAGTAAATGGGAGTGAGGTTGGTTAACGTAGGTTCAGTCCAGGGGGATGGCGGGTTGAAAGGATGTGTTGGAGTACAAGTTCCCATCTCCGCAGTCCCGAGGGACTGGTGTTGTGTGGGAGAAGCCAAAAGGCACGTACGTTGTAGCAGGTCCCTAGGTCCCTAGAATTATGCTGGATGGCATGCTCTGCTACTGGGTATTGGGCATCTCCTAGGCGGACAGTTCGTCTGTGCCCGTTCATGCGCTCAGCCAGTTTAGTTGTCGTCATACCGATGTAAAAGGCTGCGCAGTGCAGGCATGTCAGCTGATAAATGACATGTGTTGTTTCACATGTGGCCCTGCATTGAATTATGTATGTTTTACCAGTAGTGGCGCTGGAGTAGGTGGTTGTGGAGGGATGCATGGGGCAGGTTTTGCAGCGGGGTGGGTTACAGGGGTAGGAACCGCTGGGTAGAGAAGGTGGTCTGGGAACATTGTAGGGTTTGGCAAGGATGTTACGGAGGTTAGGGGGGCGACGAAAGGCAACTCTGGGTGGTGTGGGGAGAATATTGTCAAGGGATGATCTCATTTCAGGGCTCGACTTGAGAAAGACATATCCCTGGCAGAGTAATTTGTTGATGTATTCAAGGCCAGGATAATATTGGGTGACAAGGGGGATGCTTCTGTGTGGTCTGGGGGTAAGAACATTGTTGTTTGATGGGGAGGAATGTATTGCTCAGGAGATCTGTTTGTGGACAAGGTCTGCAGGATAGTTGCGGGAGAGGAAAGCACTGGTCAGGTTATTGGTGTAATTGTTGAGGGATTCGTCACTGGAGCAGATACGTTTTCCACGAATACCTAGGCTGTAGGGAAGGGAGCGTTTGGTGTGGAATGGATGGCAGCTATCAAAGTGAAGGTACTGTTGTTTGTTTGTGGGTTTGATGTGGACAGAGGTGTGGATGTGAGCTTCAACAAGATGAAGGTCAACATCCAGGAAGGTAGCTTGGGTTTTGGAGAAGGACCAGGTGAAATTCAGATTCGAAAAGGAGTTGAGGTTATGGAGGAATTCAAGGAGTGTTTCTTCATCATGTGTCCAGACCACAAAGATGTCATCTATAAACCTATACCAGGCCAGGGGAAGCAGCTGTTGGGTCTTCAGGAAAGCATCCTCCATGCGGCCCATAAAGAGGTTGGCATAGGACCGAGCCATCCTGGTTCCCATGGCCGTTCCCCTGATTTGTTTGTAGGTCTGGCCTTCAAACGTGAAGTAATTATGGGTGAGGATGAAGTTGGTAAGTGTGATAAGGAACGAGGTTTTTGGAAGATCTTTGGGTGGGCGTTGGGAGAGGTAGTGTACAAGGGCAGAGAGACCGTGGGTATGTGGGATGTTTGAGTAAAGGGATGTAGCATCTATGGTGACAAGAAAGGTTTCAGGTGGGAGGGGAGTGGGAATGGATTTGAGGTGTTCCAGGAAATGGTTTGTGTCTTTGATGTAAGATGGGAGTCTGCAGGTGATAGGTTGGAGGTGTTGGTCTACCAGAGCTGAGATACGTTCTGTTGGGGCCTTCCACAATTGGACAGCCAGGATGGTTCTCTTTGTGGATTTTGGGTAATAGGTAGAAGGTAGGGATACGTGGCTCAGATGGAGTGAGTAGGTCTATGGAAGCCGTTGTGAGGCCTTGTGAGGGACCTTGGATTTTTATGATTTTCTGCAGCTCAGTCTGGATGGAGGGAATGGGATCCTGGGTAACAGCTTTGTAGGTTGAGGTGTCAGAGAGTTGACGCAGTCCTTCTGCCACATACTCCACACGGTCAAGTACCACAGTTATGGAGCCTTTATCCGCCGGGAGGATGACAATAGAACGGTCTGTTTTCAGCTCCTTAATGGCACGGGATTCAGCTGGGGTGATGTTGGGGGTTGTCGGGATGTTCTTCAAGAAGGACTGGGACGCAACACTGGATGTGAGGAATTCTGAAATGTCTGCAAGGGATGGTTTTGAGGGAGAGGAGGAGGATCCCTTTGGAAAGGCGGTCGGAACTGTTCTAGACAGGGTTCAACACTGGGTTTAGTATTTGGGGGCTGTGTTTGGGTGGTGAAGTGATATTTCCAGTTGAGGTTCCGGGTGAATGAGAGGAGATCTTTAACCAGAGCAGTGTGGTTGAATTTAGGCGTGGGGCTAAAGGTTAAGCCTTTTGATAGAACAGATGTCTCTGGAGGAGAGGTTTAGAACTGAATTGGGACTGGTGGTATGTGGCATTTGACTGTGGTTATAGTTGAGATTTGGTCTGTGAGGGGTATGTGCTGGGATTGGGAGATCGAGTAGGGTGGCCAGGCTAGGTTTGTTGGCTATGAGGGGGGTTTGTTGAAGGTGCTGTTGTGGTTAGTGTTTGTGAGGGATAGGGAGAGGGACCCCACTTCTTAGGTGTTGCACTAGCACTGTGGATAGTTTTTTCAGGTGGTGTGTGGCATGGAACTCAAGTATGCAGCTGGCTTCTAGGATGATGTTCCTGAGTGCGTTCTCCAAGCAGGGGTTTGAGAGGTGGAGGACATTGAAGAGAGACAGGAGCTGTTGGGAGTGGTGGTTACACGAAGTAGTGTAGAGATTCTGGACAAGTTGGGTAAGGGCTAAGGATTGAAGGTTCTGGAAGGCCAGGAGAGACTGGTGGAAGGAGGGATTGCACCCAGAGATGGGAACTTTTAAGGTAAGTCCTTTAGGGGTAATTCCAAAGGTTAAGCAGGACCGGAGGAAAAGTATGTGGGATTGCACTTTGGCTAGGGTGAAAGCATGTTTCCGGAATGAATGTAAATAATGTGGTATAGGATTAGGGTACATAGTGGGTAACTGGTGTGTAGGGAAATTAAATAACTAAAGTTAAAATAGTAATAATAAGAAGGAATAAAACAAGGAGGGAAGGATGAGAAAGAAAATAAAATCCGTTGGTAATGTTCAATACCAAAGGAAGACCACTAAATAAGAAAAGTACGGATAAAGGTTGACCAGACCAAGCAAGTATGTCCATGCCGTCCAGCATAATTCTAGGGACCTAGGGACCTGCTACAACGTACGTGCCTTTTGGCTTCTCTCACCCAACACCAGTCCCTCAGAACTGCGCAGATGGGAACTTGCACTCCAACATATCCTTTCATCCCGCCATCCCCCTGGACTGAACCTACGTTAACCAACCTCACTCCCATTTACTCTTCAGTCTTCTTCTTTTTCCCTCTCCTCTTTAGCCATTCACACATCTTTTCATCCTACTTTTCTCAAAGTATTTGTATGGAGTGTAGCAATGTATGGATGTGAAATAGTTTAGGCAGGAAGAGAGTAGAAGCTTTCGAAATGTGGTGCTACAGAAGAATTTTGAAGTTAGAAGATTATGGGTAGATCATGTAGCTAATGAAGAGGTACTGAACAGAATTTGGTAGATGAGGAATTTGTGGCAAAACTCCTCCTATGTATCAGATTCACTGATGACATTTTCATGATCTGAACTCACAGCAGGGACACCCTTGGCTCTCACCTCCATAGCCTTGAAATGAGGACTATCCTATCCACATCACCCAAAGTAGTGTTCCGCCACTCACCCAACCTACAGAATATCCTTGTCCACTCCTATTTCAATAGTGCTCCCAATCCTGCACTTCATGGATCATTCCCTTAAGGTCAACCCATGTACATGAACTGTACCATACATAAACCCGCAATCTCCTAGCAACGTCCAGTCACAGGCATTTTCTACTCAATAAAATGCAGGGTCATGTATGAAAGCAGCCATGTTATGTATCAGTTACACTACAATCAGTGCACAGCATTTTATGTGGGCATGACAAATAACAAACTGTCTACTCACACGAATGGCCAGTACTAAACTGTAGTAAACAACAAACTAGACCATCCAGTTTCGGAACAAGCTGTGCACCACAGAATAATGACTTCAACAGCTGCTTCACTATGTGAGCCATTTAGATATACCTTTGCAGCACTAGTTTCTCTGAATGACACTGATGGGAATTGCCTCTCCAGCATATCCTGCACTCTTGCAATCCCCCTGGCAGTAATTCTCCGCTAATTTGTCACCCACTGCTGCACCTTTCCTGTTCTCTCTCTTCTGTTCAGACCACTCCTTTCCCATCCAGATCATGTACTGCCCCCCCCCCCTCAGGCAGGCTCCTCCCACTCCTCTCTCCTGCCCCCCTTCCCCTATCTTTGCCACCTCACTCCCTTTTTCTCACCCCTTTCAGACTCCATCTTCATCCTTGCCTTTCTCTCTTCCCCCTATATATCTTACATGGTCTACCCTCTAAACTCCTTTCATCTGGTTGTGCAGGCACTGAGACACCTGTCGAAACACTTGGTTCACACTATCCCGCTACCCCATTCTTGGCTCGTGTGTCCTTCCCTACCTCCTTACCACCTCCAACTGCACATGTAACTGCTCTCAATAATCAATAGTCACTCTCACCGTAGCTGCAAGAGTTTGTGTTTCAGTGACCGTATTGTGTGTGTGAATGCATGTACTTTTGCTAGAGAAAGAGCAAGAGCTCAAAAGCTAGTGTGAATACTGTTTTCTGTTGTGTGTTTCTTTGTGCCAACAGTAGTCTGTGTATCTGTAGGTGAGTGGTTGGCTTTCCCTCATTTTACGTAAAAGTTCATCATCTCATTTCTTCTGAAAAATTATGATTCTTTATAAAATGAAATTTTGTGCATGCATGTTCCAATTCAGTCATTTCAATAGCTTAAATCTGTGAAAACAAAAATGTGGTCATGCAATGCAAATTTTTAATAAAATACAGTGTATCTTTTAATGGAAGTTACTAGAAAGTATTGTGAAATGCTGTAGTTACATATTCAAAATGTGGATATTTAGCACATTATCAACCTTTGGCGAGACAATTCTCTGTATTAAAGAATAAAACTGAAGCATTAGAAACACTGTAATTAAAGGAAACTAAAATAATTTATATATTACTGAAATTTCTCTATCTTAAAACGGAATGTTAAAATTAAACATTTTATAAAATTTATTACAGTAAAGTTTGTATTTAACAAAAATGTGTAATTAAAATTTGTTATTCATTAGGTAGTTTCATGTTCCATGGGGTATTATACAATTTATTGTAATAATCTGGTATCAGTTACTGTATATTCAAATAATACATCCATATATAAATATGGCTGCCATCGCGACCATTTACTATATAAATATGGCTGCCATCGCGACCATTTACAAGTGCCTTAAAGTGGTGAATTAGTAGTTCTTATTACCATCTCTTACATGTTACAAAAACAGAAATTCTTCTGTGGTATAGGAGATCTCAAGGAGAAACTTTTCAGGTTGTTTTCAAATTTAACTTTGCTGTTTCTCACACGTTTTATATCACTGGGCAAGTAATTAAAATTTTTGTTGGGAGCATGCGCACCCCTTTTAGTGCTCAAGACAAACCTAATGTGGAATAATTAAGGTCATTTTTTCTGCTACTGTAATTATATACATCATTGGTTATTTTGCATTTTAGTGGGTTGTTTACAACAAAACTGTTTATTAAAACTTTTCATTAGACATTATAGAATGAAAATACCCTAAATATATTAACATTCTGCTTTGTCTTTCCTCAAGATCTGCAATGATTCAAAAGTGCACATTTGGGTGAACTAAGTTATTTTAGGAGTTCCAAAATCCCCCCCCCCCCAATTTAAATTCTTATCAATGTGGATACCAAAAAATTTTAAAGTTACCACCCTAGTTATTATTCCCTCATTACATGTTATATTTATTGTTGGTGTACTACACCTGGATGTGTGGAACTGAATATCTTGTGACTTTTTGAAATTAACAGTGTGACCATTTGCAGAAAACCACATCATAATACTTTTAAGAATATTGTTTACATTTTTGTCTGTTGCTGTTAAGTTCGGACCAATTACAATACTACTCCGTCATCTCCAAAAAGAATAGATTCTGCTTATTTTATATTAGACTGAAGGCTGTTTCCGTATATGAGAAACAATAGTGAACCTAATATTGAGCCTAGAGGAACCCCTGATGTGATTTCTTCCTAAACAGAAGAATCTCCCCTATTTATACTGGTTGAATTATTTAGTACAACTTTATCTTTATTCTTCTGATTAGACATGATATTATCCTCCAACTCCACAAAACCTCAGTGTATCTACAAGAATACTGTGATCCACACAGTCAGTCAGATCGGCCACACAGTACACCAACTGGTGCTATTTTGTTATTTAATGCTTGTAAAATGTTGTGAGTGAACAGGTAAATGGCATTTTCAGTTGAGAAACTCTTCTGAAATCCAAACTGTGTTTTACTGAGGACACTATTTTCGCTCGGGTAGGATATTATTCTACAACAAATCACTTCTTTAAAATTTTGGAAAATGATGTCAGTAGTAAACACGATGGTAATTACTGACATTCCTCCTATTACTTTTCTTATGGAGGGTTTTAACAATGACATATTTCAATCTCGTTGAGAAAATGCTATGAGTTAGTGATGTTTTACTTATTTCAGAAAATACTGCTTATTATATGGAAATAAGTCTTTACTACTCTGTTGAAAACATCATCAAATGCAGATACACTTTTATTTTTGAGAAAATATATACTTTCTAATTTCAGACGGAGAAGCTGGTGAGGCATTCATATAACTTAATGTTATGAGAGCTGCTTTTCTAACATGCTACTATGATTTGCTCTTGAACTGGTTGTCCCCGTATTTTCTATTACATTTAAGAACTGATGATTAGAAATACCTGCTACATTTGTCTGATCATTTATAGCCCTTCTATTTAAATCAATAGTTATATTATCCCATTGCATGGCCTGTTGTTCTGCGCCTTCTTCCATTACATTCCATACAGATTGAAGTGTGAAGTCAGAAATACTAATCTCTGACATAATGTGCACATTCTTAGATTTTTAATAACTTTTCTAAAAATTCTATGTAGTGTGAAATTCCTGCAGTAACTTTACTTGTTCTTGCCAACAGACACATTTCCCTTTTTATTTCACATGATACTTTATTTCCTCCTATAGTTTTTAGATGGTTGACCAATGGTCTTTCTGATTAGCTTATGAGGAAAGCTATTTTCAAATAAAGACACGAATTTATCATATAGCAGATAAAATTTTATGTCAGCACTTGTAAATGATTCTTAAAAAGTCTTTCCTGAAGTCATTAATTCTTCTCATTAATTTCCAGTGAGGAGTATCTATACTGTAAGGCACTATCTTATTTATCCTAACTGCTTGAGCACCATGATCAGAGAGACCATTTGTTACTGGAAACACAGATATTATCTTGCTTTGGACTTCATCAATGAAAACTTTGTCAAATAGAGTCCTTCTGTCTTGATCCATCTGTGTCGGAAAATTAATTACTGGGATCGAATTGCAGGATCTAAATATGGTTTCCAGATATTTTTTTCTATCAGAATCCTTAACAAAATCTACAATGAAATCACAGACTAATAACTGCTTGTTGCTGTTTGACAGACATCATAACATCCCCATGAAGATCTATATTTAGTTACAATTAAAAGAGAACTATTTTTCACTTATGCAGAATATGCTGTCACACATACAACTTTATAAATGGACGTTTCTTCATTGTAATACAAGATAAATTAAAACTGTTATTTGCTTATACTTCCAAATAAGAGCCAGTGCAAGGCCACGAAAGGAGCAAGTTAGTGGTTGTAGTGAGTTGAAGTTGGTTGTCATGGAGGTTGTTGGTTGGTCAGGATGGTGAAGCAGTGGAGAAAGTTGTGAATAATTGAAATAATTAATTAATTAGGCTGTAAAAATTTATGTAAACAGTGACCTGCCTATAAGTTGTATGCAAAATACTAAAAATCTATGACTTTGCCCAACGATATGAAATAACTATTACCAACAATTGCTGAGAAAATTGTTTCTTTGTGTTAAGTATTAAGGAAAACTCTAGCAAAATGTAAATATAATTAAGATTAAAGGAGACCACACACCAAATAGCAGAGGTCAATGAGGCACACACAAAAGAGGAAGATAAGTTTTCTAGCTTCCAGTACAAATCCTTTAGCTAGCAACTCAGATAGAGGTAGCAGTTGTGTAAGATATGAATGCAAGAGGGAGGAGTGGCAAGTACACCAGCTAGACCTGTGATACAAGGTTACAGTCTGAGCTAGTGAGGTGCGACGCACAATGAAGGTGGCGTGGAGGTGTGGATTTGGAGGGGTAACAGGACATAGGGAGTGGGGAGTGTGTTCAGTAGAGATAGTGGAGACAGAGGGAAAGTGGAGGCTGATGCCGCGAGAAGTATGGGATCTGTTGCAAGGATAACTCCTATCTATGTAGTTCAGAGAAGCTTATGTTAGAAGAAAGAATCCAGAGTGCACACATTGTGAAGCAGCCATTGAACTCGTGCCGTTTTCAGTGGCATGTTGTGACATGGAATGGTGAACTTTGTTCTTGATCACAGTTTGCTGGTGTTCAGCTGGTTGGTAGTCATGTCCACATATAATGCTTTGCAGTGACTGTGACACAGCTGGTATTGACATGCCTGTTTTTACAGGCAGCCCTCTCTCTGAAGGCATAGGATAAGACTGGGAGAGGACTGGAGTAGGATGTGCTGATTGAGTGGATCGGGCAGGTCTCGCACCTGGGTCTTGCACTAGGATAGGATCCCTGTGGCAAGGGGCTGGGAGGGGGTGTGGCATAGTGATGGACCAGGAGGTTGTTTAGGTTGGGTGGGTGACAGAGTAAAACTTTAACAGGGGTCCCTATTTTGAGAATAACTATATCTTCACCCACAACTACTTTTCCTTTGAAAGGGAGGTACACAAACAAAACTGCAGCCCAGCCACAGCACTCGCATGGCACCCTTCTATCCCAAACTGTTAATGGTCCATGTAGAGGATACTTTCCGAGCCTCCCGAAACCTCAAATCCATTATCTGGTTTAGATTCACTGATAATATCTTCATGATCTTCACTCAAGAGTCAAGACACCCTACCCTCATTTCTCCACAATCTCAACACCTCCTCTCCCATTCCCCTCACATGGTACTCCTTAACCCAACCCTCCTTAATCCAACACCTCTTAACTCCTGGACGTTGGCCTCCATCTCTCTGATGGCTCCATCCACCCCTCTATACATATTACACCCAGTGACCACAAACAGTTCCCATATTGTGACAGCTGTCACCCTTCAAAACCGAAAAATGAAGGCCTTCACAGACAGGCAGTAGTCTACCCCCTGCCCCCCCCCCCCCCTCCCAAAATATTCTGCAAACAGATTTCCTATACCATATCCTCACACATCACACATCACCTCCAACAAGAAGCTGTAAAGGAGTGTAACCTCTTGTCACCCAGTATCACTCCAGACTGGAGCAGCTGAACCACATCCCTTGTCTGAGCTTTGATTATTTATCATCATGACCAGAAATGAGAGACACTCTACCCAAGTTTCTCCCAACCACTCCTAAAGTGATATCCCATTGTCCACCCAATTTACACAACACTGTAGTAGTTGGTGTTGGAGCTGCTCCTTTTTTTGATTGAAGCCAGCTGATAGGTACACCAGCTTAAAGGAAGTCCCTCTAACTAAGGGATCACCTTCAGAGGACATCATATTTCCAAGCAGAGAAGGAATTTGCATATTTCATCAAATTATAAGAGATATTAGAGATGAAGTTAGTGAACAGCTTATAGATGTTGACTCTGAAATTGTTGGTATGTTGGAGCACCACTTACATAATTTGACAATTCAGAGGCTTCCTTTACCAGAACACAGATTAGCTGGCTGTTTTTCAAGGAGTTCCTTGCGGGATGGGGGAGTGGCTATGTACATAAAAAACACTATTCCATTTGAGTCCATAGACGTATCATGGCAGGAGCAGTTGAATTTAGTGAAACTAAACTTCTAATTGTTGTTGTTTATAGGTCCCCTAACTCTTACTTTAGAGCATTTCTGCTCAAGCTAGAGAGGGTTCTTGATTCACTTTGCAGGAAGTACCAGAAATTAGTTATATGTGGAGACTTCAATATAAATTTTGTATGCGACGGTGCAAGATAAAGGATCTTGGTAGATCTCCTAAATTCATAAAATCTGATTCAGACTGTGGTTTTTCTCACTAGGGTGCAGGGGAACAGTAGCACAGCCATACACAATATTTTTATCCATTCTTCAGTACTAGATTGGCATTATGTTAGTAAAAGGGTGAATGGCCTTTCCGACCATGATGCACAAATTTTAACACTAAAAGGCTTTTGTATGCAAACAAATGTCACATATAATTACAAGCTGTGCAGGAAAGTTAATCCAACAGCAATAGAGAGTTTTTTAAACCTTGTCAAGGAACAAGAGTGGCAAGATGTTTAGGCTATAGTGCCGATAACATAGATGATTAATATAATGCTTTCCTTAACACATTTCTCATGCTCATTGAGAGTTGCTTCCCATTACAATGTTCTAAACGGGATACTAGCAGTAATAGGCAGCCCAGGAGGCTGATAGTGGGGTAAGGATATCATGTAGAACAATGCAGGAATTATATCAAAATGTTAGAAGTAGTCACAATCAAGGTACAGTAGCCCATTACAAACAGTATTGTAAGGTGCTTAAAAATGTTATTAGGAAGGCAAAGAGTATGTGGTATACAAACAGAATAGCTGATTCACAGGACAAAATTAAAATAATAAGGTCAGCTGGGAAGGAAGTGCATGGTCAGCAGCACAAGGTCGACAATATAAAGTCAGTTCATAGTAAAAATATTTATGTTACTTATAAATCAGATATATGTACAATATTTAACAAACATTTTCAGAGCATTGCTGGTGAATTAAATAAAAATTTAGTTTCTACAGGGAATCAAATAACTTTCCTGGCAAATGCCTTTCTGTGACTGATGTCTGAAATGCTCCTCTGTGATACAGACAAGGGGGAGATTGAGTCAATAATTAAATCACTGAAGACTAAGGACTCTCATGGTTATGACTGAGTGCCTAGCAGAATATTAAAGTACTGTGCCGCACATGTTAGACCTGTATTTAGCCATATTTGTAATTTTTCCTTTAGGAATGGTCAGTTTCCTGATCGATTAAAGTACTCGGTAGTAAAGCCAGTTTATAAAAAGGGAGAAAGGGCTAATGTAGATAATTTTAGACCTATTTCTATGCCATCAGTGTTTGCTAAAGTTATGCTATCAAACGTACAGTTTGGCTTTGAGGTCGTTTAGCAACTGAAAATGCTATGTTCTTTTTTCTCTGTGAGGTACTGGATGGGTTAAACAAAAGGTTTCAAACATTAGGCATATTTTATGCTTTAACTAAGGTGCTTGATTGTGTTGATCACAAAATATTGCTCTAGAAGTTGGACCATTACGTAATACGGGGAGCAGCTCACAAATGATTCACCTCTTACCTTAGTAACAGACGGCAAAAGGTCACTATTCAAAATGTTGACAATGGCTGTGAGGTGGGGTCTGAGTGGGGTACGATCAAGTGGGTGGTGCCCCAGAGATCAGTGTTGGGGCGACTCCTGTTCCATATTTACATAAATAATGTGCCCTCTAGTATTATGAGTAACTCTAAAATATTTCTGTTTTCTGATGACACTAGCTCGGTAGTAAAGGATGATGTGTGCAACATTGGCTCGGTTTCAAATAGTGCAATTCGTGACCTAGGTTCAGGGCTTGTAGAAAATAAACTAATGCTAAATCACAGTAAGACTCAGTTTTTACAGTTTCTAACACATAATTCAACAAAACCTGACATTTTAATTTCATGGAATGGGCATATGATTAGTGAAACTGAACAGTTCAAATTTCTAGGTGTTCAGATAGATAGTAAACTGTCATGGAAAGCCCACATTCAGGATCTTGTTCAAAGATTTAATGCTGCCATTTTTACTACTTGAACGGTATCTGGAGTGAGTGATCGTTCTACACGAAAATTAGTCTACTTTTCTTATTTTCATTGGCTTATGTTGTATGGTATTATATTTTGGGGTAACTCTTCCTATTCTAAAAGGATATTTTTGGCTCAGAAATGGGCGGTTTAGGTAATAAGTTCACGAATCTCTTGTTGACCGCTTTTCACGAGTCTGGGTATTTTGACATCGGCTTCTCAATATATATATTCCTTACTGTCCTTTCTTGTAAACAATGTTAGCTTATTCCCAGGAATAAGCAGCTTTCACTCAGTTAATACTCAGCAGAAATCAAACTTGCATTTGGATTAGACTTCATTAACTCTTGTGCAGAAAGGTGTGTAGTAGCTGCAGCCATTTTCAATAAGCTACTACTCGAATTCAAAAATCTTAGCAGTAATCCACGTACTTCCAAATCGAAACTGAAGAGTTTCCTCATGGGTAACTCCTTCTATTCTGTTGAGGAGTTCCTTGAAAAATTAAGCTGATTCTTGTTGTATTGTTGATTGTGTTTCCTTAAACTTATGGACTAACTTTTTTGGGTTCATAAAGATTTTATTTTTATCTGTTATTATTTTTATGTTGTAATTTCATGTACTGGTACGTTCCATGAACTTGGGAGGTTTGCTCCTCAATTAGGTCCTATGGAACTTGAGGCGTAAATAAAATAAATAAACCCCTATGCCACTCCCACTCCCGACCCCTCGACACAGGAGTCCTATCTCAGTGGAAGACCCAGGTGCAAGACCTGCCCAATCTACACACTCATCACATCTTACTCTAGCCCTATTACCAGCTTATCCTATCCCACCAGATGCAGGAACACCTGTGAAAGCAGCCATGTCATATACCAGCCATGCTACTATCACTGCACAGTATTTTATGCAGGCATGACCATCACAGCTATGCACCCGAATGAATGGCCCTCGCTACACTGTGGCGAACAACAAAGTTGAACATTTAGTGGCAGAACACATCAATGAGCAGAACACAGTGGAGTTCAATGCCTGCTTCACAACATATGTAATCTGAGTCCTGTCCTCCAACACGAGGTATTCTAATCTACATGGATGGAAGTTATCCTTGCAACAGATACTTTTTCCCCCACAATCCTCCTCATCTCAACCTCAGCTAATCTACAGTTCCCACAGCCTCCACCCAACAGCTTTCCCTCCCCCCCAAATTCATGTCAGGTTCAACACCCACCACACCTCACCATTTCCTGTACCTGTGTGTCACTTCACTGGCCTAGGCCATGCACCTGCCACCACTTCCTCCCACATTCACACCTTACAGATTCTGCTCCCGCTCCCCCCCCCCCCCCCCCCCCCACCCCCCCCCCCCACCCCCCCCCCCCCCCACGGAGCTCCAGCTACCTGTCCTCAGCCCCCCCCCCCCTCCTGCTCACTGTCTCTTTCTCTCTGCACCACCTGACAGTCCAGCCAGCACTATGTAGGTGCTCATTTTTGAGTTTGTGTGTGTGTGTGTGTGTGTGTGTGTGTGTGTGTGTGTGTGTGTGTGTGTGAGAGAGAGAGAGAGAGAGAAATTGGGTAATTGATTCCCCTAAGATAGGTTCTTAATACACAATATAGTGCAACAAACTCTATCCCTTAGAGTAAACTGCAATTAGGGCTAAATTTTGTATCTATTATTGTCAATATTGAGAATGGGAGCATTATACTTGCTGTAACCATTTTCCCTGAACACAAGCCTCATATGCAGAAATTCAGACTGTAGACCAGGATGGCCATGGTGTGCCACACTTCATGCTGGCTCTGTGTGCGGGCCAAGGCTCAGCCTGTCATGGCTTTGTTCGTTCCTTCTCAGAAGTATCAGGTATAGCGCGAGATTTCACTTAGTTTGCAGTGTGGCACAACTCTCTTCAGTTCAGCAGAATTGTGGTCTTAGTCCTGTTTACCCTTCACAACTTGTTCATGTTATAAAGGATGTTCACAGGTCCAGTGGATGTTTGCACAGAAAGAGGCAGTCTCATGATCTGTCCTCATGAGCCTTTAGAAATTATCAGGAACGACAGAAGAGAGGGGTGAGAATTCTCAATATATATATTATGCCGTTGCATAAGCAACAGGGACTGCAAATTAGCCATAAAATGATATTACAATACTATGCAGAAACAATTTAAAGATTTAACTGACTGTGAAGCAGCAAAAAATTACAACTATTGACAGACTGTGTGACGAAGCAAGCTGGGATAATTTTAATTGCCCTCTTGTTTTGTCATCTGCCTCCTTAAAATTCATTTTTTTCATTTTGGTTTAATTAACATTAACATATGTGAGTATAATCTGTATTTTCATAAAAGAGAAAAGTTGGCCCTTAGTTTTAAAGAATATAACACCAGATCTAATTTTGTGCTTAGTTTTATGTATGAAACTGATTTTCTAATTTATTTGGACTATTACCAGTTAGTATCTTTCATTACAGGGTGAAATCAATAATTGTTTCGTAACTTAAATTCTATTGTTGATATATAAACAAGTATAAATTCTGTAATAATTATAAACATTTTGAAGACAAAGTACTAGTAATTTTAAAGTATCTATTTAGCTCTATTCCAAAACATGTTAGCAAAACCAGCCCTTCATTAATTCCAAAGTCATTAACAGTTTTGTCAAAAGTATTGTTTGTGTAACTATATTTGTTAATTTCATGATTTAAACAAATAATTTGGTATAACCCTCGTAGTAGAAGAAACTGCTAAAAATAACCAATTTTTTAATGTTTTCAGTTAATTTCATGAATTAAGTTTTAATTGTAATTTCTGTACATTTAACTTTAAACAATGTGTAGTTTCAGCACCTATTACTGTGATGCTATATAAGGGTCCGATTTTTGGTCAGGAGAGTCAGTCCATGGCTGAGTTTCAGACGAGGAACCTGTGTTGGTTAGAACAACAACAATGATCGAATTAACAGTGAAATAAGTGTTACACCAATAGGCCGTGTGTAAAAACAATGACAGTGACTGTTTCCATACACACCTGATTATTCTTCAAGAACTGTGAAACTTTGTGGTTAGGTTTTACTGCTCGTGGATGTTCAACAAGAAACTACTGTAGCAGTATGTGGAGTTTCATCTGCAAACTATTAATGAGGCCTATGGAGCTTAAACAATAGTGCACTGGCCATACACATATAACTGTGTATCATTAGGGTGGGGAGGTGAACAGTGAAATCAAAGTACTGTGAAACACAACTGTGCACCTGTCAGCTACATCATTTAAAGTAATCAATGTCAGAATCCACAACCCATTTTTCAGCCAGTGTAGCAACGCAATACGTAGACACCAAGGACAATCAACAAACGAAGAAAATAAAAAGCAGGTTGAACTGTCACAACTGGATTCACTTTTCTGTACATCAAGGTGCACTTTGTGCTCAATTTGCAAGGATGGAGCATGTGAAGAAATTGTTGGTACGAACAGTAAAACTTCTGAAGTCACAAGCATTATTTCACTGTCAGCTGCAACAGTTTTTATTGTTGGGTTGTTTGGAGGAAGAGACCAAACATCGAGTCATCGGTCTCATTGGATTAGGGAAGAGTGGGGGAAGGAAGTCGGCGGTGCCCTTTCAGAGGAACCATCCCGGCATTTGCCTGGAGCGATTTAGGGAAATCAGGGAAAACCTAAATCAGGATGGCTGGATGCGAGATTGAACTGTCGTCCTCCCAAATGTGAGTCCAGTGTGCTAACCACTGCGCCACCTCGCTCGGTGCAACAGTTTTTAATGGAATTGAACAAAGAGAATGGAGACTTCATATGTTACTGCAAAGTATGTTACTTAAAAGAAGGAACGTGGTTAGAACAAGTTTTCGATTTAAAAATTGCTATTATTGAATTTATAAAGGGAAAAGGAGTGCAGGAACAAAAATTAGAACATCTGGAATGAATTTCAGGCTTGATATTTTTAATTGGACTTGACAGCACACTGCCAAGGGTAAGACACTGCAAGGTGAGAAAAAAACTTATTTGTAATTTTATGGGGATGCATTTACAAAGAAATCCACATTGTAGATGGTAAAAATTCTGGCCAATACATTACAGTTCCCTAAACTCACTTGTGTTAAAGAAAGCATGAGGTTTGAAGAATTCATTGTGGCCATGAAAGAATCACAAGGATAGTTTTCTAAATGGTTTGAGAACATTGTCAATTTTACATCTGTTTTTTTATCTGTTTTCAAGTCTGTTTTTTATCTGTTTTGCAGTTAGAAGTGTCCCTGTGCATGTGCAGATGTAACTGATTGATATGCAATGTAATTCCCATTTTAAACACACATTCTTTTATGTTAAAACTGTGCAGGACACCTCCATTGGCTTCCTCAGATAGAGTTTCCACGTCTCCATAATGAGATTGTAAAATCACTATAAAATTTCAATCAGTGTGTGTGTGTGTGTGTGTGTGTGTGTGTGTGTGTGTGTGTGTAAGATCTTTTTCGATTATCAAACTAAATAAGTAATGATAATGAGACAACAAGAGTGTGAAAATCTGTGAAATTGCCTGCACCTTTCTGTAATGCTGACAGTTTGTACCAGATAATAATTGTCTTCAACATGCCAAAATAATTAAACAATACTGAAAATTTGTTTTGTTTGTGATCTATGTGGTTGAGAATAGTGAAATATGATACCAAGTTGTATGCAGTGAGAGAACACTGCCATTTAAAGGTGGCACATCTGCATTTTCCCCCTTCCCCCTCCTCACACCCAGACAGTTTTCCATGGTGACAGAGGAAATGTGCAGATGTGTCGAACGCTACAGCACTCATGCCATGGCGGGGCTCTCGAGGTGAATTCTCAATCAACTCTGCTGTAGATGGTCATCATCTGAAATCACTTTAGTTGTGTACCAATACATTCGAGTCTGCTTTTTTGTGTACAGGATGGAGAAATCTATTTTCAGTCACAAACTGGTTGGTGTAGGCCAGTTTCCTAAACGCTAAATGACCAAGGTGGCCATCTGCCTTCTGCTCAACTAACATATCGAAGCTTGTCATCCCTCTCCATTTTGATGGTTTGGTCACTCAGTGTATAGGGGACTAACCTATACTGGCCACTGTCTGAATGCAAACCGTTTTCACCATACTGTGCAGAGAAAAAGCAACCTTGGACACATTGCCACACATAGCTACAATGATTCTGATTATCGTTGTCTACAGTCTGAACTTCAGAATTTGACTCTCATGTTCAGGGAAAATAGCTACAGCAAGATAGACACTACTGTCTGGTGCCACCAATGAAGAATGCTAAGTAACTTAGTGAGGTTAAGCTGGCAGCATTCTTTTCATTCTGTGACATGAAAACCAGTACAACAGGTTGCATGCTCCACATATATGGATATTACAGCTGTTCTGACCTGCCTCCAACATCTGAGAAATGCAATGCCCTATTAAGGGCGACTTAAGTCATCAAGCGATCGATGTATGTGGCGTCCTCTGTGAATGTGGCAGAATGTACAGAGGCCCCGTAACTCAAACTAACGCTACGTGTTGCACTGATCAAATGCACCACTTTAGACAAAAGAGCTCCAGCAGTCTTCCACAGCTGAATATTGCCTAGGGAACATACATAAACACAATTTGAACAAATGAGGGCCTCGGCACATTTGCTTTCATAAGAGAATCTTTTTATGAAGATGTAACCTGATATTAAATTGAATTGCAATAATTTTAACCAGGATAATGTGTACATATTAAATGGGATCACGGGTGGTGTTTAGACACTGATAGGAAACAAAGATGGATGCTTATCAACAATGTAAGGAAAAGTTGGATTGCTACTTACCATAAAGACAACACATTAATTTGCAGCATCTTTCAACCACAACCTTTGTCAGAAAACACACACACACATCCACACGCACACACACACACACGCACACACACACACACACACACACACACACACAGAGAGAGAGAGAGAGAGAGAGAGAGAGAGAGAGAGAGAGAGAGAGAGAGAGAGATGTATATGATTTCTGATGATCGAGCTCACACACACAAGGCTGTCGGCTCCGGCAGCTTGGACCAGAATGCCAGTGTCACTTAATGGTGTCTGACTGCAACCTGTCATCCTTATCCTAAGTAGCAATCTATCTTTTCCTTACATTGCTGATACTCCACTCTGAAGTTTCCATTGTCTGAAAGGTGGATGCTTGACACTTTCAGAGACGTGGAGTGGCAGGTCCCAATGTAGCACTAGCTCCTCATATCTGACATTACTCGTTCCCACAGCACAGCTGCCAAAAGCTGCCAACCTCGCATTCCTAGATGTGTATCATTTTGGCCCAATGGGAAACAGCTGCAAAAAGTTTGAGTATTTTATTTAACATGATACAGCTTGAAAACCATGAATATTTTATTCACATTATTGCTGACTGACTTCATAACAATATATAAAATAAAGGAAAGGCAACCACTAACTTACAGGTAGCTGATTTGTGGCCCACTGAAACATGAAGAGTAAAACACACATATCCACGCAGACAACCAAATGCACATGCCTGTGGCCATGGTGAAATTTCATGAGAAGCTACACAGTGCCATAGTTTAGTTGACAAATGAAGCTGTGACCTGAGAAGAGGTTACTGACCACGTAGTGAAGTGCCAGTTACCTTTCAAAAGCTTTGAAGATGATAAACCATATGCATTGACTACTGTACATTACCTCCTATATTGTTGCATGCGTGTCATATCTTCCTGAGAATTTCAACTGTAAGATGAATGATCAATTGATTTTTTTTTATTATTTATACAAACAAATAAAAACTACACAGTCATGGGCACAGAGTCAGCAAAAAGGAAAAAGTGAAAACTACCCTCCTCTAGCCAGGAGTTGACAATGACCATAGTGCCACATCAGTCAGATCGCCGGCATTGGTAGCTGTGGGATAGAGAGCATATTCAACACAAAGCGTTCCAATTGGTGCCAACATGTAATCAGTCAGTTAACTTTTCATGTGCTGCCATTCACCAACAATTGCTGCCACCAGAAATGGAGACAAAACAACTCCAATATCTGATGTTGCCCTGGCTGAATGAGAAGTTTTGATTAGCCTTGAAAATTTTGGAACAACTGCTCAACCACTACATAAATGTGGATAAATGCTGCTCCTTGTTGAATTCCAGCCACTCTGTGTCCAGTCTTTATCACTATCCAATCTATCATGAATGTGTACACTGTAAATTATGTATTAACTGTGGTTCGCAGTCTTAAATCTTCTTGGTAATAGTTTTATATAGAATCATGGATACATTTTTAAATGGACATAAGTCAGCACTAGACGACAGTGAAGCATAAAAAGTGCATGGAAGAGCATGATTATGAAGGTGAAACGAAGAAAATATTCTCAAGAATACTTAAATTTTCAGTTTACCAGCATTGAAGTATATAAAGAAAATGACCCCTGTACATCATCTGCTCAAAACTTTTGAAACCAGAGAGTGAGAAACCTATTCAACTTAAATGACGCTTGGAAAAGCTTCACAATGAGTACACTAACAAACCCCAAATAATCATCGAACTGAAATCAAAACCATTTGGAAGGCTTTATTTATTTATTTATTAAGGAAAAAAGAGTTTTGTCTGTAATGAAAGTGCTTTATTTGCCTCTTACAATTTCTCATATAAAATAGCCAGGTGCAAAAAGTCTCACATCAATGGTAAAAAGCCTGTTTTGTCAGCTGCAATCAAGACCGTAGAAACTATGTTTGGAGATAACTTCACCAAACAACAGTAGTCCATACCTCTACTAAATGGTACTGTTGCCCATATATGATACAGCTGAAGATGTACAGCTTCAGCTTTTCAGGACGTTGCATGACAAACTGTTTTCAATTCAGCTTGATGAATCAACAGATAGCAATAAATCGAACAATGGAAAATACAGGATGGAGTGTAACAATATTATGGGCAGGAAAATTGCTACTCACCATATACAGGAGATGCTGAGTCGCAGATAGGCAAAACAATAAGAGTCTTTTTGTTGTGCCTATCTGCAACTCAGCATCCCTGCTATATGGCGAGTAGCAACTTTCCTTCTCATAATATTGTCAGATAGCAATAATGACACTTATTGCCTTTGTCAGATTTTGTGATGGTATGTCAGCTGTACAGGAACTACTTTTCTGTAAACCAATGGAACTGAAAGCAGCAGCAATAACAAAATTCACTATCTTCAATGATTTTCTAAACCAGGCAAACACAGAATGGAAAAATTGCATCAGAACAGGTACCAATGAAGCACATTCAATGTATGGAATATTCCACAGTATACAAACACTTGTAAAGCAAAAGTTTCTACAGTGTGTCTGGACCGGTCTGAAAACATTGCATGCGCTGACAGTTGCAGCTGTAGTACATGATATAAATACAAAAGCCCTAAAATCAAGATTTTTTTCTGCACTTTGTACAGACATGGGTGAAATACATTGAGTGTTATTATTTTATTGTGATGCAAGATGGTTATCATGTGGGAAATTTTTTCTATGTCTTTACAAATTATGAAATGAAATCACCGCATTTCTAGAAGAGGAAAACTGATCGAAAGCCAAGAAGTTTTGAGACAGTTTATTTGTGATGAAACTGAGCTACTTGTTCAACATATTTGAGGAAATAAATACCTTGAATCATCAACTCCAAGTAGCAAACACACATATTTGTAGAAAATTAGAATTTTGGAGCCGAAATTTAAACCAAAAAAAAAAATCTGAAAATGTCTGCCAATAAAAACTGTTTTTGTAGCCATTGAAAAATCATTTAAACATGGTGAGGAAAAAAAATTAAAATGTATTTTCCCGCTGATGAAAAATTGGTAGGAAGTTACAAGTGGGTTATGAATCCATTTCAAACTACTCCCGAAGATATCTCAACTGTTAAAAAAGAAACATTCATAGACTTTATGGGAAGTGACGAAATCGGAAGACAGTTTTGTAACAAATCATATTTGAATTTTGGACACAGATGGATGATGAGTTTTCTGCACTGAAAACACAAGCACTTTGTATACAATTACCATTTGAACATCTTACTTTCGCAAAACTGGATTTTATGCATGAGCTGCTTTGAAGACAAAATATAGATCTCAATTAACATAAAAAACAAACTCAAGACTGTCTATTTCTAATATTAAAACCTCCTCTGCAAATTTTTGTTCTGCAAGGCAGAGCCAAGTGAGTCACCAATAATTACTTAAGTTGTTTTTTAATTTAGTTCCGAAACGTTGATTATTAAATGATTTGTGCAGTACTGATGAAGTTTTATGTATAAGTGCATTACATCAGTGTAAAAGTAAATTGTAGTATTTCATTGCGTCAAAAAGTATTTTGCTTTGCTTTCCTTTCAGAAAATTAATCAGCATTTTAATTCTTTTTTTCCAACAAGCTTGTGCCCCACTCTAGTGTTATTGCAGCCCCTACAGAGGCATGTCGTACAGGTTGAGGCTGGCTGCTTCACATGTATATATGTATGTATGTATGTATGTACAGACTATTTTCAAGCAAATAATGTTGGGACATGAAATAACATGTCCAAGTTTTCCCCTGCTACTCTTTCTAACAATAATTGAACTTACAAGTATGGGCTGTGTTTGACTTCAGATAAGTATAAGGAAATGGGTAGATTGCTCACCATAAAGATGACACACTGAATTATAGTAAACACGCACAATGAAAAGCCTGTTACACATTTGGGTTTTGGCCAAAGTCTTCTTTAGAAAAGAAAACACACACACACACACACACACACACACACACACACACACACACACATTCACACACGCAAGCATACCTCACACACATATGATTGCCACCTCCCGCAGATCAGACTGGAATGCAACTGTCATGTAGAACAGAAGCATCAAAGTATCAATCTGGAGGGAACAAGGAAGGTATAGCAGGATACAGCTGGGGGGAGAGAAGAACACTGTCTGGGAAACAGTGCAGGGAGTAGACTGCCAACAGGCATAGCAGCAGGCTACTGTAGGGAAGGGAGGAGTGGGTCGAGGGGGATGGGAGGGGGGGGGGGGGGCGAAAAAGGACAGAGGAAGTGGAAACTGTTGGGTGGAGGGTGTGAGGACAGTAAGTTACTGTACGTTGAGACTGGAGTAATTTCGGGAATGCAGTATGCGTTGTGAGGACAACTCCCATCTGTACAGTTCAGAAAAGCTGGTGGTGGAGGGGAGGATCCAGGTGTCCCAGGTAGTGAAGCAGCCATAGAAATCACACTAGTCATGTTCAGCTGCATGTTGTGCCACAGGGTGGTCCACTTTGCTCTCAGTCACCGTTTGGCAGTGGCCATTCATCCTGGTGGACAGTTGGTTGGCAGTAATACGAATATAAAAAGCTATGCAGTGATTGCAGCAGAGCTGGTAAAGGACATGGCTGCTTTCACAGGTAGCCTGGCTTCTGATGGGGTAGGCTAAGCCTGTGACGGGACGAGAGTAGGAAGTGCTGGGTGGGTGGCCTGAGCAGGTCTTGCACCTAGGTCTTTGACAAGGCTATGATCCCCGTGGCAAACAGTTCAGACTGGGAGTGGCGTAGCAATGGACTAGGATGTTGTGGAGGTTGGGCGAGTGGCGGAACACCACTTTAGGAGGGGTGGGAAGGATTACAGTTAGGAATCCATTATTTCAGGATATGATGATACATTATCAAAGCTCCAAAGGAGACCTGTTCCAGATCAGGGAGGTATTGGGTGACAAAGAGGGCACTCCTTTGCAGCAGCTTCCTGGGCACAGTTGGAGGATTTGGGTTGTCTGGGGAAAGGGCACGGGAAATCTTTATGCGAATTAGGTCTGGGGGATAGTGCCTGTATCTGAAGTCCTCGGTAAGACCTTCAGCATACTGGGTGGGGGAGTTCCTGTCCCTGCAAATATGCTGTCCCCTGGAAGGGCTGATAGCTGTCAAAATGCATGTACTCAATGGTGGTTGGTGGGTTTAATGTGGGCAGAGGTGTAGATGGAGCCATCAGAGAGGAGGATGTCAATGTCCAGGAAGGTGGCATGCTGGGTTGAGGAGGACCAGCTGAAGCAGATGGGACAGAAGGTGTTGAGGTTGTGGAGGAATGAGGGAGGAGGACTAAGTGAAGTGGACGGGAGAGAAGATGTTGAAGTCTCTTGGACCTTAGTGCAGATCTAGAAGATATCATCAATGAACCTGAACCAAGTTAGGAGTTTGGGATTTTGGGAGGCTAGGAAGGTATCCTCTAGACTGCCCAAAAACAGGTCGGCATAGAAGGCTGCACTGCCCACTCTGCTTCATTTATTATACTTGTCACCTGTGCCCTCTTCATTTGTGCTAGTGAAGAGCTTCACTTTCATATTACACAACCACAAACATGTCTTGCACCGTCATTTTAGTTACAGATAATTATCTAATAATGCTACTAAAAAGGTTTTACTAGCAAGAGGTAGATGACAAAAATAGTTGGCAGAAATGCTAGCCTTAGATAAAAAGGAATCATTCAGTCATTGACCAACAGGGAACAAAGGGTTGGAAGAAATGAGACTACTCAGGAGCTACATTTGAAAAGGTGTCTACTATCAATATCAAAGAAAATAGACGATAATGGGATTTGAGGAAATGAACAATGTAATACAAATAACAAATGAGAACTGAACACATAAGTAGATGGAAGGCAGTCAATATGTCAGAGATTTGAATAGAGAGACTGAAAATGAAAGAAAGGGCGAGGCAAATCTGAGCAGTAACTGAAAAATTAAAAGATGGAGCAAATAGTGGAAAGACGGCAGTGAAGATAGAGCAAATAGTGGAGAGGCAGCAGAGACGTTTGAAAAGACAAGAGAAGCTACGAAAATAACAAATACTCATTTTGCAATAGGCATCTACAAGCTATGTGATAATCTATGTGCAATGTTGCCGTACCTGCAATACTCTTTACATGTGTCAGAAAACTGGGTACAAACTTCAGTGGCCCACGGGTAATTATCTGCTGAGCTGTCGACACTGTCGTCTGGTTCACAAGTGGCTGGGATCTTGGCTTTGAGCAATGCTGTGTTCTGTTGACACACTGAAATGACATGTCAATATGATGAGTTGTATAATTTACCTGAAAGTTGTTTCCAATAAAGGGAAGATACACTTTAATTATTAATGTATACCTATTATTCTGAGCATCTGCATAACAACAACAATAGTCCACTATACTACAAAGCTTATGCAAAATTTCCTGTGAAAGCATTTACTATGAGAACATTTTAATGAAGAACATTTTGACCAAGTACTCCTCAAGCATTGTCAAATGGTAACTGACTTTTGTACAGTTGCTGGCCTCATCCCTGTACATCCACTGTACCAGCTGTGACATCACTGGTCCTCAGTCCAATGCCATTTTATTCACTGTTCTCATCCTGCATCTGCAATGTCTACTTTAAACCCGTGATCATCAAGTTTCATTACATACTCAACTGCAAATGACTGTCATTATTCAGAAAATATAGTGTAACTGGATAGATAAAAAAATCTAGTCACAAAGTGGCAGCTGGAGAAAACATGTACAAAGGTATTGGAATTTGCAAGCTTTGGGAGCCATTGGCTCCTTCTTCTGGTGGAAGGGTTGAAGGTAAATGAAGAGCGGTAAAGGAAAATGACTGACAACCTTTAGGAAGTGGAGAAAGTTTGGAAAAGTTATCCAGAACCCTCAGTCAGGGGAGACATAACTGGAGGGGATGAGAAGGAAAGTCTGATTGTTGGGAACTGTACCAAACAAGATTTGAAAACCTGAGGGCTTAAAGGTGGAAGATAGGGTAATATTCAAGGCAGAGATTAGTGAGAAAACATTGTTGTAATGCCAGTTCCTACCTGCGAAGTTCTGAGGGAAGGGAACTGGTGCTACACTATGTCCTTTGTTCTCACCACACACCTGGCCTTAATTTATGTAATGTCTTCGGTTTCAGATTTTCTTCTCAGTAACTATTCCTTTCTTCACCCCCTTTTGGTTTTGTACATCTTTTATTTTTTTGACACATTTATTTCCCCCACCCAACCTCTACCACATACAATGCACTTAGCTTTCCACTCTTATTAACTCATTTTGTTAGTAATCTCTGTCTTGTCTAGCACCCTATCTTCCATCTTTCAGCTCTTAGGTTTTCAAATCTCATCTGGTGCATTCCCCAACAATCAATCTTTCCTTCTCATTATATCCAGTAAGTCTCACATGAACTAGGGTTCTGGGCAACTTTTCCTCATTTCCTAAATCTCACCAGTCCTTTTCCTTCACCCCTCTTCTTTCCCTTCAACACCCCCACCAGAAGAAGAAGCCACTGACCCTCAAATCATGCAAATTTCAATATCATTATACGTGTTTTCCTCTGCTGCCACTTGGTGAGTATATGTTTTTATCCATCCAATTATATTATACTTCAAAAATTGATTATTTTCATTTATGCCTTAGTTCAGTACATCATTAGATTTTTTTATCTCTATAGCTTCTTTTTTTACACTATCCCAAAAACATTTAGCCATCTTGACAATCATCAAATGCAATTTTTTGCCCATTTTCTGAAGCACATTCAGCTTTTACTGATTTTTCTGAATAGCACAGTAGCAGACTCCTGTCACGTTCAGCCTGGTGTCGTTCTATCTTGTGCACAGTCTGCTTGATGTAACACTGTGCACACTCACATTGTATTTTGTAAATGACAGGAACTCTGAGGTCTATAATATCTTTCACAGGCCACATGAATTTGCATAATTTGTCTGTAGGCCTTGATGTTCTGTCTATTCTGGAGCCTTTAATATTCCCTGTCGCTTAACCACTGAATGACTGAATGGCAATAAATACAATTTTTTTACTTCTCCATGTGCCAATGTTTCACTTGCAGATACATAGTGAAATTGTTTGATATATTTGATGGTTATTGTCGAAATTCCCACAGAAGACTCATAGATTGTTCACTTCCTGTGGTTTATTTCTGGCATCAGAGGCAGTTTCTGCTTGATGAATCAAGCTCCTTAGAACAGTCCATAGCTGGATCGTATGTTGGGGGTATTGGTTAAGAGCTTGTAGATATTGAATCACGTAACTGGGTTTCTTGTACACACTTTGGCTGAGACACCCATTGGGTTTTTGGCAGATGAGGACATCAAAGAAGGACAATGAAACACCCCCGTTTTCTCCTTTATTGGGTTTTGTGTGATTACCAAAGATGCCAAACAATTAATTATTATAATTATATGACCGTGTACTTAATGGATGAAAGGCTATCGGTTTTTCTGCTGTGGTTTCGGGGGTTTTTCAACCGAGTGCAGCTGTTCAGAGAAAGAATAGTTAATGATTGAAAGTTTGTCTATTATTAAAGACCATAAAGGTTGCGATGCACAAACTGATATGTATTTTCTACTAATACACAAATTCTGAGGCAGTTGCTACCTTCACCTTACACGTCTAATTACGGTTATATCTTTTATTGGTTGCTGAATTTAAGTACTTCATCACACGCAATGATGATGGTTAACATTCACAACAATCCTCACTGCAATCCATGGTTATTGCTGGTCGACACAGTTGGCGCTAAACATGTAATTCAGCACTAATCACTTTTGGTTTAATATCACTCGTGAATCGGTATCGATGAGGGTCAACCCCACGACGATCAGGGGGACGCGCTCATTTGTCATACTCCAGTGAATTTACCGTTTACTAGTCACTCGACCATCATTCTTGCCCGTCTCTCCAGTACTACTGCTCACTCGACACTAGTCTCACTGCCTCCTGCAGTGCTCGACAATCGACTCCTGTCTGCTAGCGACCTGGGTGTCTGATACTAGCATCTATGTTCGTGGGGTCACGGATCCCTTACAAGGCACTGTATTTTTATCATGTTTTGGATGTGGTATAGATGCTACTGAGGAACTGCATGGACTCTTCGAATTTTGATGTTGGCCTGGTTGTACACTAAAAGTGTCATCAACATACCAGCAAAACATACTTTGTTTCACAGGAGCTGTGTTGAGGGTGTGGTGGTATCCGGTGGTACCCTCAAAGTTTTAAATGAATAGTTTTGTTATGGTCAGATCTAACTGGCTTCCCATGACAACACTCTCTTTCTGATCAAAATTCTCTTTGCCATTGGTAGTAAGTGAAAATGGACAGTAAACAATATTCATCATCAAGAGTTTCTGAGAAAACATAATAAAAGAAAATACAGAGATCAAAATATCTAACAACACTCTCAAAGAAGCTGGTGCCATGCAGGAGAGTATAGCTTGGGACCTGACTCTTCCAAGATTAAATTGGGCACAGCATACTATAGACTGATTAGAATTACTTGATAGTTGAAGGTGTCAGACTGTTCACCATTGCCAAACTGTCACAATAACTGTCAGTTCACTATCAATTCCTTGCCTGGCTTTTTTTTCTTTTTGTGATTGGATCCCAAATCTTGGATCTGGCCCTTTTATTTTGCATTTAACCACACATGATAAAGACACCCAAAACAACACACAAAAAATGATGGTAACAAAATAATGCACATTTCGTACATACCACTAGCCAAAGAGTACTGGATTCTTTCACACAAGACGCAATTTGGATTCACATATTCAATTATCATTATCACAGAGATTGGCTTACAGTAGGTACATCTGATGTGACATAGCACGAAAGCGAACTTTTTCTACACAGTGAATGATCGTTCCAACTGGTTCTAGATATAAATAAATATTATAACAATATAATATACCTAAAAACAAAGATGATGTGACTTACCAAACGAAAGCGCTGGCACGTCAATAGACACACAAACAAACACAAACATACACACAAAATTCAAGCTTTCGCAACAAACTGTTGCCTCATCAGGAAAGAGGGAAGGCGAGGGAAAGACAAAAGGATGTGGGTTTTAAGGGAGAGGGTAAGGAGTCATTCCAATCCCGGGAGCGGAAAGACTTACCTTAGGGGGAAAAAGGGCAGGTATACACTCGCACACACACTCATATCCATTCGCACATACACAGACACAAGCAGACATTTATAACAATATAATCCGCAGGTCTTCCGTAGTGCAGAAGGAAAGTTACATTTAGAGACTCAGACGACTGTGTGTACAAATCCCATCAGGTGGGGAAATATTTTTATTTTTAAATCTTTATCAAAACGACTGTGATTATTATTATTTTCAATTAATTGGTCTCAATTAAATTTTTTATTTTTAATCTTTTGTCACATCATTTTTATCATCATACTGACTTTTTTATTTGGTCCTATTTTCTTCTTATCACTCTTTTTTCATCTGGAATCTGCCTTTCTCGCCTATAATCTGTAAATGAGTTCCAACCTGGACCGCTCATCATTTGGTATAAAGTCAGCTCGTGGACCAAAAGCAAGGTGTTACAGTTCACTTTTGGCACTGAAACTGAATTTTTTCTGTCTTGGGTTTGCTCATACTGTCAGCATTAATTGCCATGAACAAAGAGAGTGTGATTAACAGTTCTGCCGCAGGTTGCTGACGGCCATTTTCTTATATACATTGCACATTAAGAGGTTGTGGTTAGGTTAGGATAAAAGTGTAAGTTCAGGGCTACAAAATGCGTTATATGCCACAGTTCTGTCATTGGTCATTTAAAATCAGCTGTGGACAGAGCATCTAGCACTCAATCCCATACCTGATGGCAGCAGCTCCCTCCGTGTTACATGAACAACATTTCAGCACTTCGGAATTGATCCACCATATTTGCGTGTCGTCTTTAACACTTAGGCGCCGATGCCCGTAAAAATACGGGCGTGTGCGACCTGCCCATAAGTCCGGCGCCCGTAATTTTATGGGCGTGTCTTCTCGTTCTTCCTCTTCTTTCCTTTGTGTGTTCTCACGATTCCCGCTTGTCTGGGAGGCGCTGCATGGACTTAAGTTCGAGTACTGGTCACTAGATAGTGCAGGCATGCTGTGGAAGGGTGTGCTTCCCTTTTTATTTGTTGGGTTTTGTAAGCAGCGATTTTGTCCCGCGCGGTCTCAGTAGCGTCGACATGGCGAAACGTGGCTTGACGGACGAAGAAATTGCTCACGAGTTATATCGTGATTTAGAAGAAATTGACATTGATTTGTCAGAGGAAGATACTGTAGATGACTCTGATGATAATGATGTGGACTATGTTCAAGAAGAAGTTTCTGGCAGTTCAGGTAAAGAATTCTGACAACAAAACATCTATAATTTTTGTTCAGATTTTCACTGAAAAACTCTCAGTACGTAATTATGATTTTATTTGCAAATACTAATCTTCTGATAGACTCAGAAGAGTAGAGAAGGTGTCCAAGCACTTCAGCAGCAAGTAATCCTGTCGATATTGTGCCTGAAGAACGAGCGATACTAACGGCGAGGGGGAAGCCGAGACGTGTGCGCCACACCGATTCTGAGGAAGGTTGGACGACTACTGATTGTGCACCAGATATCAATCTATTCTCAGGACAATTTGGAATATGCAATGTTGTCAGTTTAGACCAGAATAGTGCACCTCTAGAATTTTTTTCATATTTCCTGACAGACAGTATGATGAAATATATAAAGGAACAAACTAATCTGTATGCTCAACAATGCATCAGAAAATTACGAAGCACAAATTCCCTTTGACCCACCTGCTCATTATCAAAGTGGAAAGGAGTTACACTTATGGAAATAAGGAAGTTTCTGGCAAAGTGTGGCGAAAAGACAGAAGCTACCAGTGTAGTGAATGTAAAGTAGCATTGTGCAAAATTCCGCACTTCAAAATTTACCACACAAAGAGCAAAATTGCATCCTAAAATAGTTACAGGAGGTTACTGTAGATGAGACATACTGTATCAATCATAATTACAATTTTTGTGTAAAATAAAAAAAAAATTCCTTCTAGAAAATACAGTGAATATACCTTTGACCAATTTTTCCTTTTTTAAAAAACAATGTTATAATAATAACGCTTGTCAAAAGTATGTATTAATTCAAGAGAAAGGTATTATATATGGTTTTAAACAAGAAAGTCTAGGTTTTTCAATAAGAGTAATTTTATTGCTATAACTGAAACCTTCCATGAGTTGTAGTAGTTTACAATACGTTAAAATCAGCCAGTCTTTATGGTAGACATCCGCGCGCAATGGCTCAGGACCCAAAGTGTTAACCGAGCGGTAGCCAATACAGCAACACTGCAATGCCAAGTGGCAGACGTCAACTATCAAGTAATTTTAAATGGACTATACCATGGCACTGGACTGAGGACCAGTGATGTCACAGCTGGTATCACAGAAATATAATGATGAAACCATTCACCACACGGCAGTCAATGATCATCTGACAAATACTGAGGAATACTCAATCAAAAACAACCACAAGGATGTATAACCATTTGATGCAACTGGAAGCCCAAGGTGATTTTCTTTGGCCACCCTGCTATGAAAATGTGCATTCATCCACCATATGACAGTATTGTATATTGTATATGGCAACAAGCAGAGGAGCATCAGGAGTCAGCTGCTTTATGACTGTGACTGTTCTGCAAATTATTCACAAGTGATGCCGTGGTGTGTCCCTGTGACTGGCATACACTCTTAAGGTTGGTGCATAAGTACATAGTGTTTTTGTTCTACATGTTGGTATTCTGGTTGCTATGGGTTTATTTATTGATTGTCATTTTTTATTTGTAGTTCACTGTTGCTATTTGAGTTTACATATTACCATTTTGTTATTTGGAGAGAGTGAGTGGAGCTGTGGACACTAGAAAATGGAGTGCTAAGTGGAGAAATCACAACATTTCCATCATATTCTTCTGTTCAAGTTCAGTATAAAGGTGACAGGAGTGGAGGCAGCCAGAAACACTAGCACCATATATGGACTTAAAGCCACTGAATACAGCACAGCAAGAAAACGGTGCCGGCCGGAGTGGCCGAGCGGTTCTAGGCGCTACAGTCTGGAACCAGGCGACCGCTATGTTCGCATGTTCGAATCCTACCTCGGGCATCGATGTGTGTGATGTCCTTAGGTTAGTTAGGTTTAAGGAATTCTAAGTTCTAGGGGACTGATGACCTCAGAAGTTAAGTTCCATAGTGCTCAGAGCCATTTGAACCATTTGAAGAAAACGGTTTTCTCATTTTAAGCAAAATCGTTTTGACATTAGTGGCTCTCCACAGTCAGGAAAACCATGGGGGTTTGGAGAAGATTGTTTAAATGCATTAATCCTCAATGATCCAAAAATGTGATGAACTGTGATCATTATACCACTGTGTGACATTTGCATGCAACTGAGTGTATAGGTACCAAATGTCTATGCCAAAATCACAAAAAACAGTGGGTGGCAGCATGTGCAGTTCTACTTGTTGCTCGTCAGCAATTGCTTGTGAAGAGCACCAACCATTCCTATATCGTATTGTTACTGGTGGCGAGAAATGGTGTCTTTATGCTAACATAAAGAAGCGAAAGGAATGGCTGAGCCCGAGCAAAGCAGCATAAGCCCATAGAAAGACCTGTGCATATCCACAAAAGATAACATTATACATCTGGTGGAACAGCGAAGGGACTACAAACTGCTACCCTGAGGTGTGACCATCACTACTGCAAGTGTCAACAACTGAGACGCCTTGCAGATGCAATCCAAGAACAATGACCAGGAAGACTGTGTGAAGTGACGCTACTCCACTATAATGCCTCCTCGGATTCTGCAAGACTGACAAAAAGCACTATAGAGGAACTGGGTTGGGAAGTCATTCCGCGCCCACCTTATTCACCCTATGTCACACCCTCAGATTTTCACCTTTTCTCCTCTCTATTGAACAACCTTCAAGGAACTTCCTTTATGGATGAAAACATGCTCCAAACACAGCTTGACGAGTTCCTCACCTCAAAACTGTGCGATTTCTAGAGTAGGGGAATTGAAAACTTGCTCCAGCATTGGCAGACTGTTGTAAATAGTGAAGGAGAAAATATTGCTGATGACTGAAGTCTCTGTTATGCATATGTGTTATGTTTATTAAACTTGTGGAAAAATACTATGAACTTATCCACCACCCCAATAAGATACAACACTTGCCTTAAGTGCAGCTTTTCTATATTTATGGAGCAGCTGTAAAATGGCTGGAGAAATGTCACTTATACAAATATGTAACACTTAACTCTAGTCAACATCACAACTTATATATCTCACTGCTGATGAGTGAACAAATTTGCCCAATGCTTATTGATATGTTGTGGAACAACTATTAACTGAAACTTATATTCTAACAACTAACTACACTTTCGTACTAAGTAGTGTTTCTCATACTTCAGTGTTTGTAATATCTGTACCTATATAATCTTGTCAGCTCTTAACTTTGGCAAACTCTAATAGTGTTTTCCATTATTCATTTTCCTCACTGGTCACACAAAAACTCTCTCCATAAGTACTCTATCATCTCTTTAGAATACCTGTGTGCAATCAACACTTCTCTCTTTGAATAAAAACTCTTTCTCAGTAGTGACTGATAGTTTATGGAATGGTCACTAAATTTTAATTAACATCTCTAAGAAATAAAGTTACATAATTGATATTTTGTTTGTTTTCTGGTACATTTCTGTACACAATGAAATCCCTGTGCCGCAGCAGCACAGCATGCTGCCAGGGGAGACACAACAAGACAAAATGCCACGGCCCGTCTCCACTTTATCGATGGGCAGCGGGCAGCGCTTTACTCCAATTCTCCTGTCAGCATACTACAGCACTGTGGCACAGGGATTTCAATGCTTACCAGGGATGCAGACATGTACCTGGAAACAAACAAAAAATCAGTTATATAACTTTATTTCTTAGAGATGTTAATCAAGACATATGACTACACTTCATGCTACTGACCGCACTTGTGAAATAAAGACTATCTGTGGCCAAACAGTCCATATAATTAGCTGTTGCCCATGACTATGATTAGTGAAGGTTTTTCTCCAGCATACACTGTACATCTTATCACTGGCTTCAAAAATAAATTCTACAGTCAATCGTCTTTTTGCCAATACAATTTAAAACACTGTTGCAATTTAGTCCAACTTGCCTGTTACTTCATTTTCGTTATTATTTATTCAATAGCTGCCTTTCATTGTTTGTTATTATTTTTAAAATGATACATTGTTATTCAAATGAATGAAAGAAATTATCTTGGTTATGGAGAAATCAGAAATGACTTAGCAGATGCATAACAGCTAAATAACACAGCTCTTTCATCACTGTAACATCAAATAATGCATAAATAGTTTAGTAACACATGAAAAAAGCATTTGATCATTAGTAATACTCTGAAATTGATGTATTTCTCTAAGTTGATAGTAAACATTGTACGGTTTAACAATGCATATTACAAAAATATCCTCGTACACTCACCAATGCCAAGTTTCCTTTGGTAAGGGACTCCAAATAGGTGCACATACCAATACGACAGTGCATATACACAACACCCACTTCTACATATTCAGGGCTTGTTTTAAAACTGAAGCTTCCATGCTGCTGCAGTAAGCTGACTGATGAGTCAACAGGGCACGCATTACGAAGAAGAAACTTCTGTATTTTGCTTTTCGGATCAGAAGAATTTGTCAGCCAACAGTTCTCAGTAACCAGCTGAACTTTGGTCCCACCTGGAAAATAGAGACATGTAGACTGCTTCCAACTTCATTGAAACGTAACAACAAACGAAGGTTTTTTACACACACACACACACACACACACACACACACACAGAGAGAGAGAGAGAGAGAGAGAGAGAGAGAGAGAGAGAGAGAGAGAGACCAGAAAGGAGGGGGGGGGGCGGATATCAAAGCCCTGAATTATCAATAAATATCTGGGGAAAATTTTGGCAGTTTCCTCTAGGTAAACAGTATACTTGGAAACTGAAACTTTCATGAATGACATGTCCTGACAGGTGTGAACACTACCAAACTATCAGTTTAATAAGTCATGGTTGCAAATGAATGACATATATTACTTTTAGAAGAATGGAAAAACTGGTAGAAGGCGGACTCAGGGAAAATCAGTTTCTAAAAATGTGCAGGGCAATACTGACACTACAACCTACTTTAGAAGATAGATTAAAAAAGACCAAACTTACATTTGTAGGATTTGTAGACTTAGAGAAAACTTTTGACTATGTTGACTGGAATACTATCTTCGAAATTCTGAAGGTATCTGGGGCAAAATACAGGGAGCAAAAGGTTATTTTATAACTTGTACAGAAACTATATGGCAGTTATACGAGCTGAGGGGCATGAAAGAGAGGCAATGGTGGAGAAGGGAGTGAGACATGGTTGTGTACAGGAAACCAAAGAAGAATTTGGAGAAGGAACTGAAAGTTCTGGAAAAAGAAATAAAAACTTCGAGGTTTGCTGATGACTTATCATTCAATCAGAGGCACGAAGGACTCGGAAGGGCAATTGAACAGAATGGACAGTGTCTTGAAAGGAGCATAAGAGATGAACACCAAAAAAAATCCAAACAAGGGTAATATTATGTAATTTAATTAAATCAGGAGGTGCTGAGTGAATTCGATAAGGAAATGGGGCACTAACGGTAGCAAATGTGTTTTGTTATTTGAGTAGTAAAATAACTTATGGTGGCCGAAATAGAGAGAATGTAAAAGGAGCCCGGCGATGGCTAGAAAATTGTTTCTGAAGAGGAGAAATTTGTTAACATCAAACATAAATTTAAGTGCTAGGAAGTCTTTTCTGGAGATATTTGTCAAGAGTGTAGCCTTGTACAAAAGTGAAACATGGACAATATGCAGTTTGGTAAATAAAATGGAAGCTATTACAATGTGATGCTATAGAAGAATGCCGAAGATTAGATGGGTAGACCATTTACTTCTTTTTGGTTTTCTTTACTTTTTTCTCTATTTACAGCCTGAATAAAGATGGGGATGGGCTATTGCCCTGCTTCACTGCTTTATTATTACTTTCTTTTCGTGTGCTTTGGCTCTTATAACTGAGACTTGGGTTCTTTACAAGTTGAGGCCTGGGTTCTTTACAAGTTGTAAATAACCTTTTGCTACCTGTCTTTTATCCTTTGTCACTTTTCAATTTCAAGGTGTGTATTGCACTCAAGATTGTCAATTTTTTTTAATATCTTACAAATAATACCAATGTTTGCAGCGACAAATTAGTTCAGTAACAATTAGATCTGACAGTACTTGTATTCCTTTGTACTGTGATTATTACATTCTTCTTGAAGTCTTGAGAGTTTAGTTTTGGCTGGCTTTCCAAAGGATCTCAATAATTCTGATGGGATGACATTTATTCTAGGTGCTTTGTTTCACCTTAGATCTTGCAGTGCTCTGACATATTCTTTTCACTGCATCACCTTTTCATCTCATCTTCATCTACTTCCTCTTGCCTTTCTGCTATACTGACTTAGGGTTTCTTTGCCTTATGCTGTCATTCTATATATTGTTCCACCTTTCAGCGTTTGCTTAGTAATGGCTTACCACCCGAGCTCTTCATGTTCATGCAGCAAGTTCTCTAATTTCGAAAGTTTTCTTTAATTCTAATTTTCCTATATACAGCATCTATTTTTCTTATAGTCATACATGCTTCTGCAGCTTTGCATTTGTCCTCTAGCTATTCCAACTTTGTTACTTCGTACTTCCTGTCAATTTCATTTTTTGTCATCTAATTCCATTCTGCCTCTTTCATTTCCTGCATTTTTATATTTTCTCTGTTCATTAACGAAAATTAATATCTCAACCAAAATAATTATTTTTTGACGATATAAAAATAAATTTATACTTATGCATTTCATGACCAACTGAACTCAAAACTGGTAATTTTACAGCAACAAAAACAGCCTATTTCAACATTAACAACTGTTTTTGCCTATTTTAGTTTTAAAATCCTAAAAGATACCTATTTCTTTAATATAACACTTCCCCCCCCCCCCAAAATTATCAGAATTGCTTACAAGAATTGAAGGTGGGAGGACCTAAGGCAATATTTGAAGGGAAAAAAAGTAAAATAAATAAAATAATAATAATAATAATAATTTGTAGCTCACAGAATCCTGCCCAACTGTCTATTTCCACAACAATAGATAATTGTAGGCCTTGAACTGACATCGGATTTGAGGGGGGGATACATACACAAGGAGAGACTTTAAAGCTGCCTAGCAACTAAAGGAAAAATCCTTATTCTCCCCTTGGTTATACACGGAGGCAATTGTCGAATTTTTGTTATACACCCACCAAACTAAATCAGTACAAAGTGTACCAATGGACATATAAAGTGCAATGTGTTCATTGTTCAAAATCTATTCTAGTTTCAGTTCACGAATAGCTCAATGGAAGAAAATGTCAAAAGCAGCTAGTTCAAAGTCTAGTCGTATAAGACTGTGACTGCTAATTTTTCTGCAAGATACGACAGATGGAAAAATTACATTGTGCCAAGTATTCAACCAAGAGGTTAGTGGTTATGTTTTGGTGCTACTTAGTTTTTAGTGCTGTTTTGGAACTGCAAATTTCCTCATACCTCTTTTGACACCAGAGCATTTTTGAAGCACAATATTTTGTAAATACTGTTTAAAATTACACTAAGAGGCAACTGTTCACTTTTATTCTAATTTTTGAAGTTGCTGAGTTCAATTTTCATATAAAGGAAAAGTAAGCAATGTGAAAATATCATACCTACAGGACAAAGAATAAATGTTTTTAAAATGATACACCAAGTTCTGATTTTTTTTATAGTTTTGAGTTGTAAGAAATATCTATTCAGCGACAGGATAGTTGGAAAACTAAAATTGCCAAATTGTATTTTTTATTTTATTTTATTTTTTTATTTATTTTTTTAATTTTTTTATTTTTTTGGTAAAATTATGTATCACTATCCCTTAACAGCACCAAATACTTTTTATACACACTTCTATGTAGCATCTTGTTTCAAGTGATAAAAAGTCCCACTTAACCCAGCATGCAGAAGGAGCATTATATAAGGGAAATGTAGAACATTATATAAGGGAAATGTAGAATGGATATCAAAATTGAAGCAAAAGCTTTTAACAAAGACATCTAACGAATCCACCAAAAAGAACCAATTCTGCAGTGACTTGTTTCATGCTATTGTGGCAGCAAACTCTCTTTTCGAAAACTAGAAAATTCTATTTTCAAAGGTTTTCTTGAGAACTACTGCCATCAGTCTGTTCCTACAGAGTCAAAATTGTGTAACACCTTGCACAGAATCCAATAAGATATTGGTGAGTCTTGCATATGGATTTCCATTGATGAAACCAGTTACAGTCTTGGTCCATGCAATCTGATTGTTGGTAAGCTGGATCCAGATATGCTCTCCAGGGCTTAATTGATTTGTTCAAAACAACTCTCAAAGACTAACCAGCAAACAACTGCCTATTTTGTCTACAATGGGCTGAAACTGCTATATCCAAATGGTGTGGACGAAAATGAGGTGCTTCTGGCATTCGCAGGTGCTGCTGCATATATGGTGCAGCATTCCCATTGCTTCAAGCTTTCTACCTTTTAATACTGCATGTAGCTTGTGTAGCACATGCAATCAACCATATAGCAGAGCAAGTAACACTTGAATTCCCTGACAGTAATAAATTTCTCTCCACAGTAAAAAAAGTTTCTGTCAATGTGCCATCAAAGATACAGGCATTCAAAGAACAACTTCAAGATGTCCCCTTGCCACCTGAACGTGCTGTTACCCACTGGGGCACATGGTTAGCAGTGGTGGAATGCTATAGTGAGCATCTGACAACAGTCCAGAAGGTAATTTAAAATCTACCAGAGGTTGCTGCCACTGTAACTTCAGCAAAATAATTATTCAGTCCAACTGGACTGGACTTACATTAGAGCCACCTACACATTTACGGCAAGAATTATTTCTGAATTAGAAGGCTAAGCGAGACCTAGCTATGAAAACACATCTTTACTGGAAGAAGCTAAAAAATAAAATTAATTAAGCACTTGGTGAAGTGGGAAAAAAAGTAAGGGTAAAAATGCAAAAGGTTTTGCATAACAACACCGGCCTGAAGGACTTATACACTGCAGCATACATACTCAGAAGAAAATCTACGGCCCCTGTGTGTGTGTGTGTGTGTGTGTGTGTGTGTCATTTTTATCATCATTTCATCATTATTGACCAGCAAGTTGCCAAAGTCCCCCTCAGGAGACACCGCCTTAATGAAACACTGTCCGTGTGGGCGAGGGGGTTTGTGAGATCCAATGAAGTGGAGGGCTATGCCGCGGTGGTGTAACTACCGGCAGGGCCTCCCAAGCCGGACAGGTCTCCATAGAGGATCCAGACAAAGTGTGTCTCACAACGTCCCGTCTAGTGTCCTGTCCTATCCTATTCTGTTCTGTCCCATCCTATACATTCCCTTCCTTTCCTTTTCTCCTTGTGATTGTGTGGCAGCAGACACAGTCCCCTAATGTGGACAGCGGAAGATCCTTGGAAACCAGGACAACGTTGATGCACATAGGCCTTACTGCGAAGGGATGGATAGCGTTCTGTAGTCATGGTGAAGACAAGCTATCTAAGGGGTAAGGCCCTGAAATAAAACCTTGGCAGGTGTCCAGGCCATGAGGTGGCAGCCCCACCAGGACACTCGGGGGCTGTGGGCTGATAACCCGCACCACCAAAAAACACATATCACAGAAACTAAAAGGAGGAACAGCCGGATGGATCTAAAGGATATGACCTTTGGCCTGAAAAGGAAAACCCGTATTGGTTTTTGGAATGTAAGGACGTTGAGAGAGGCAGGGAGGCTAAGACAAGTTGAAAAAGAGATGGAGAACTATCGACTAGATATATTGGGACTAAGTGAAGTAAGGTGGCCAGAATCTGGGGAATTCCAAACACAAAATGGTGGAGTGTTGCTGTATGCGGGTCAGACAGGTGAGGACGCGATGCACAGGAATGGTGTAGGGCTCTTACTATCTAAAAGCAGAAAGAAGAGCTTACTGGAGTGGAAACCAGTCTCAGAACGGATAATAACCGCATGCTTTAAAACAAATGTGCGATATGTCACTGTAATTCAATGCTACGCACCTACTGAAATAGCTGAAGCAGAATTAAAAGATGCATTTTATACAGAGCTTAACGGAGTTCTTAGACAAACAAATCCTAGGGACATAAAAATTTTAATGGGTGACTTGAACGCAAAAGTTGGTTCAGAAAATGAAGGGCTTGAACATATCATGGGTGTGCATGGTATGGGGATCAGGAATGTAAATGGTGAACTGTTGATAGATACATGCGCTGAACATGACCTAGTCATTGGAGGCACATTGTTTCCACATCGTAACTGCCATAAGATAACGTGGGTTTCTCCAGACCACGTTACCAAAAATCAAATAGACCACATAGTCATAAGCCGCAAGTTCCGACACTCTCTGTTAGATATCAGAAATAGAAGAGGGGCAGATGTTGGAAGTGACCACCACCTAGTTTTGGCGGGATTCAGACTGAAGATAGTGGCAAATAGAACCAAGCTCAATCATAGGTGCAAGAAAATAGAGGTGGCAAGATTAAAAGACCAACAGATCAAAGAAACATTTGCCCTTGAACTACAAAACAGATTCCAGGTCCTCTCTGAAGAAAACTTTATGGAGGAGGGAATTGAAACATGCTGGCAAAAAATCAAGAACAGTTATTTAGATGTGGGAGAAAAAATCCTAGGATTTAAGGCACATCAAAGGAAGGAATGGATCTCCGATGCTACATGGAATGAAATCAGCCACAGGAAAGAACTAAAACTTAAGTTAAATTTTTGTAAGACAAGAGCGCAGAAGAGCGAAGTGCATAAAGAAAACATGAAGGCGAACAAAAAAGTGAAAACATTGCTACGTCGGGATAAAAGGAAATGGATAGATGAGCAAGCAAAATTAGCAGAAGAGGCAGCAAGACAAGGAAATATGAAAGACCTCTACAACACTACCAAATGGTTGTCAATGAATAACTTCAGACATGAAGGACCAGTTAAGAACAAGAATGGTGTGATGCTTACAACAGGCACAGCTACAGAGATGGGAGGAGCACTTCAGGGAACTGTTAAATCGTGAAGACAACCAAGAGGAATAAGTAAGAGATATTCCAGAGGAAGTCGAAGAAGACCAAGATATAAATTTGCAGTGCCCCACAATGGACGAAATTAGGATTGCCTTGAAAACACTAAAAAATACAAAGGCTCCAGGCCTAGACAACATAGCACTGGAGCTCTTAAAAGCCGATATTGAAAGTACTGTTAAAATGCTCCATCCTTTGCTGAAGCATATTTGGCTTGAAGAGAAATCTCCAAAGGAGTGGAAAAATGGCTTGGTGGTAAAGCTCCCAAAAAAGGGAAATTTGTCAGACTGTAACAACTGGCGTTGTATTACATTGTTGTCAGTGCCCAGTAAGGTCCTCACCAGAATTATTTTAAACAGAATTAAAGAATCCCATGAAAAGCGACTGCGTAAAGAACAGGCCAGTTTTAGGGCACAATGCAGCTGTGTTGATCTTATTAACACTCTTAGGATCATCTTAGAGCAATGCAAAGAATTCCAAGCAACCATGTACCTGGCATTCATTGATTTTCAAAAGGCCTTCGATTCCGTGAAACATAAAGTGCTCTGGCAGGTGTTGCGGAAGTATGGCATACCACAAAAGATCTTAAACATCATAAAAGATCTATATGATGGCTACGAATGCTGCACACTCCACAAGGGAAATATGACAGAGCCCATAAAAGTAACAACTGGAGTCCGGCAGGGTTGCATTTTGTCACCAACACTTTTTCTACTCATTCTAGACTCTGTTATGAGAAGAGTCACAGCAGGCAGGAGACGAGGAATCCGGTGGAGGATCCACGAACGTCTGGAGGATTTGGATTTTGCAGACAACATAGTTTTATTAGCTCCAAGGCTGACTGATATGCAAGCTAAATTAAACTTGCTGAAAGAAGAAGGAGAGGCTGCTGGCCTCAAGATAAATACAGGCAAAACAAAGGAAATGAGAGTAAATTCAGGTAACATGGAGGTGCCCCTGTTAATAGGTGAGCAGTGAGTGGAGACTGTCAACTCATTCCTGTATCTGGGTAGTATAGTGGCAGAAGATGGTGGAGCTGGAATGACATGAAAAACCGCATTAAAAAGGCAAATGCTGCCTTCATACAATTGTACCCAATATGGAAAAATAGAAATATCACATACAAAACAAAAATCCGTATTTTTAATACAAATGTGAAGGCTGTCCTTCTGTACGCCAGTGAAAGCTGGAAAATGGATAAAAAGATAACAAGCCAGTTACAAAGCTTCATAAATAGATGTCTTCGACGCACCATGAATATCTGGTGGCCAGAAAAAATATGTCTGGCGAATAACAAACCAGATACCTATAGAAGACCAGATACGAGAGAGAGAGTGGGGCTGGTTGGGGCACACCTTGAGAAAACCAGATGGAGCCATCGAGAAAAAAGCAGTGGAATGGAATCCCCAGGGAACAAAGAAGAGAGGAAGACCAAGGGGCACATGGAAGAGGACAGTGGAAGGGGAAGCAAAAAGAGTTGGCAAGACCTGGGCAGAATTGAGGCAAATGGGCAAAGACAGAGACGGATGGCGAGTTCTCCTGGATTCCCTATGCCCCCATGGGGGCCAAAGGAATTAAGTCAAGTAAGTCAAGTTGCCAAAGTGACATCAAATTAAAAGGACTTCCATCAGGCGGCTGAATAAGCCATATGCACATTTCCAATGAAAAGTAATATGTCCTTACATCAATACCGTGTATTTTACATTATAGTTTTTCTATATAATACTTGATAGGGCCTACAGTAGGTTTTATATAGCCTAAATGATTCACTGAAAGAGCCTATTTGGGTGCCTAGAATGCACTTTTTACAACCTAAAAATCTGCAGTCCATTCATAATTAATTAATTATTGCCAGTGTCCATATTGGCACATGGAAATGTGTTGCAGATTAACGCCTGGTTTCTAATTCTCTCTCTCACCCCTACATAATCTATGTTAAATTTTATAGTGTTTTCAGGTCTCTTCCACAAATACAGTTTCCTTTACTATTCTTAAACAAAGTGTTCGCAGTACCAAATTGTGATCTGTGCAAAGTTCTACCAGATGGCTTCATCTTTCAATCCTTTCCACCAGACCACGTTGTTCTACTATTTCTCATTCTCTTCCTTTTTTGCTATCAAACTCCAGTCCTCCTTCACAATTAAATTTTCATTTCCCGAAAATTGCTGAATTGTTTATTTTATCTCATCGTACTTGTTGTCAGTCTCTTCATTAACTGTGTAGCACGTACCCCCATGAAGCCTGCCCAGCTAGCCATGCAGTCTAACGCGCTGCTTCCCCAGCGGGAAGGCATGCCGGTCCCTGGCACGAATCCGCCTGGCAATTGCTGCGCAACACTGTCTCCATGTATGTGTACACCCCCATCATTACTCTACCACGTAAACACGCAGTGGTGGGGTGAGTGGAATGCTATAGCATGTTGTGGGGTTGTTAACCGCTGAAGGCTACGGCGGGGATGAAGTCTCTCCATAATTCTAACAGCCAATTTCCCTGGTGCACAAGATGATGTTCTGCTTCCCATCTAGCAGAGATTTTGACTGTTATATAATGTTGCATGTGTGTGCTTTGGAAGGAATGTTCAATGGTTTTTATACAGGACCTTTCCAGTGAAAGGGTTGTGTGTTGGAGGCCCTATTTCATAACCTTCACAGGCATTTCACACTGGGCGTCTTCCAAATCATCAGGGACTTCCTTTCCTAATAAGTAAAAGGGTTTTTACCCTGAAAAGAATTGTCTGCATTTTGCATTTCAATGAAGTAGTGCCAGGTGTCCACACGTTGTCATTTTTGTTTGGGAGTCGAGGTCTGTGGGAAGAACTTTGCATAGACTTTTCTCTTCTTCAAAACATTCTGTAGAATGTCTTGAACATTTGGTTTACAGATGTCATTCACTGTGATTTGAGGCACAAAAATGTTGACATGATGTTGTTGTATGTCCAAGACACTGCCTGCTTGCTACTGACTGGTTGAATCACATCTGCAGTTTAGAGTTATTAGTTCGAGCTGCCGCCACAGTTATTGTACGGCATATAAATGTCATCAGTAAAGTCAGTCTTGGTACTTTCTGGACCGAAGGTATATTGCTGACACAGAGAATGTCATTTCTGACTCTTAATACTTTATTTATGTACCTGTATTGACAATTGTGCAGCTAATTTTTAAAGAACTTTGCTTGTTAATATAATACTGTCATGTAGAAGAAGGTGTAATTAGATGAATGATGAACACTAACTTCACTTAACGAAGGTTTAGTTAGCACTTGCACGTGCAAGAGCACGGAGCGAACTGCCTCCGGCCAGAACACATACAGTATACATACAGCTACAGAACATTCCAGTGCAATGATTCTTGACATTTGTGGATACTTCTAGAATGTACTCGAACCAAATATAGATATTAAAATTGTATAGTCCAGGTGAGTTTTGAACTCACAACTTTCCATGCAACAGTTCAGTATCATAATCACTACACCACGGTGCTACTCAGCTTCTTCTATGACACTGCTCCCTCCTTACGAGAACAGCGTCTCAGTGTTATGTCATCCTAGTCCAGGAATGAGTCTTTGGTCCTGCGTACTCTGACTCCCAATGACTGATTCTCACCCTGGCAGTGATCTTCTTAGAACTTCTTTTGCCGCTACGCTCTTCGTAATGTTTCTGCTTGTTGCTTGTCACTGGAGCTTCGAATTTACCCTGGGTTGCAGGATCCTTGTAGGGCTTCATTCTAAGGATGGACCGTATCTCTGATCTTTTGTCGTCTTGTGTCAGGGTCGAAATCTTCAACTTCATAAGTAATAGCAGACAACTGTCTTACAACCTTATAAAGTCCAAAGTAGCGCCTGAGGAGCTTCTCAGTGAGACCAACCTTCCGAACAGGAGTGATGATCCAGATGAGGTTGCCAGGCTGGTAGAGAACAGGGAGGTGGCTCGCGTCATACCTACGACGATCGTTTTCTTGAGCCTGCAGTGTGCAGAGTTGAGCTAACTTCCAAGCTTCCTCAGCTCTGGTTAATACCTGGCCGATATAGTAGTCATCCACGTCATCAGGATGAAACAGAAACACAGTGTGCACAAAGTCGTAGTCACCTCACGCCCGTGCACCAGGAAAAATGGCATAAATCCTGTGATGTCTTGTTTGGCGGTGTTGTAGGCAAACGTCACAAAAGATAGCACCTCATCCCAGTTGCTCTGCTCGACACTGATGAACACTGATGGCATGGCGGCCAAGGCCTTATTAAAGTGTTCAGTAAGTCCACTAGTTTGTGGATTGTAGGCAGTCATCATGTGATGAGTAATGTTGCACCAATGGTTTATCTCTATCACAATATTCAATTGAAAAACTTTCCCTCGATCCGGAATTAACAACCTTGGAGCACCACGTTTTAATACAATGTCTTCCATGATGAATTTGGCTACCTCGGATGCTTCAGCTGTTTTCACGGCTTTTGTAATGGCATAGCGTGTCAGATAATCAGTGCAAAAAATAATCCATCTATTGCCACTAGCAGATGTACGAAATCATCTGAGGAGCTCAATCCCAACACACTGGAAAGACGTTTCAGCTGGTGAAATTGGTATATGTCAGCCAGGTGGTTTCTGAGGAACTGGCTTTCTCCTCTGGCACTCTCGACAGTGCAACACGTAGTGACAGATACTTCTAAATAAGCCTGGCCAGAAAAGTCTCATGCGGGTTCTATCGTATGTCTTAATAAATCCTAAATGTCTGGCCTCAGGTGTCTCATGGAATTTCTGTAGAACATCTAAGCGCAAGTGTTTAGGAATCACTGGTAGCCACCTCTTTCCAAACGGATCAAAGTTTTCCTGGCAAAGTAATCCATTAACTACCTTAAATTGTCCTTTCACATCCTCTGACCGATTTAAGGCAAGCATAATTTGAGATATCTTGGCGTCCTTCTTCTGCTCAGCAGAGGGATCCTGAAGTGCAGCGAGACAGTCACTATCTTCATCACAGTCTTGATTGTCTTGCACAGGGTTTCTTGAGAGAGAATCGGCATCTTGGTGTTTTCTTCCACTTTTGTACACTATGGTAATGTCATACTCTTGAAGACGTAGTGCCCACCTGGCGAGTCGTCCTGTTGGATCCTTTCGACCTGTCGACCAACTAAGTGAATGATTGTCTGTAACAACTGTGAATGGCCTTCCATAGATATACTGTTGAAATTTGCACATGGCCCAGATCACAGCAAGACATTCTCTCTCTGTAGATGAGTAGTTTCTCTCGGCTTTTGTATGTGTCCTAGAAGCATAGGCTATAACCTTCTCTTTTCCATCCGAAATTTGCACCAGAACAGCACCGATCCCATACCTGCTGGCATCTGTGTGTAGTTCTGTAGGTGCTCTCTCATCATACAGACCAAGTACAGGATCAGTCATCAGAGCTTTTCGCAGCACATCGAAAGAATCTTGTTGAGCTCCAACCAAGATAAATTTAGCATCAGCTTTTAACAACTGTTGGAGTGGCCCGGCTTTGACACAAAAGTCTTTGATAAAATGACAGTAATAAGAACATAATCCGAGGAAGCTTCTCATATCTCTGATACTTTTAGGAATAGGAAATTCCATTATAGATCTCACCTTTTCTAGGTCTGACCGCACACCTTCGTTTGACACAAGGTGTCCAAGTATTTTTATTTCTTTTGCTCCAAAGAGACACTATCTTGGATTAAGTTTCAGTCCGCCTTGTTGGAGACACTTAAGAACAGCCCTCAGTCTCTTTATATTTTCATCAAATGTCTCTGAGAATACTATAATGTCATCTAAATAACAAAGACACATTGTCCACTTCAGGTGCCTTAGAAGATTATCCACCATCTGTTCAAAAGTTGCTGGTGCATTACACAAATCAAACGGCATTGCCTTAAACCCATACAGGCCCTCAGGGGTGATTAATGCAGTTTTCTCATGATCAGCTTCATCTACTTCGATTTGCCAGTATCCCAAGTACATGTCCATGGTTGAGAAAAACTTAGCCCCCTTCAGACAATCTAGTGTATCGCCAATTCTTGGAAGAGGATAAACATCCGCTTTAGTTATCTTATTAAGCTTCCTGTAATCAACACAAAAGCGCCAACTACTATCCTTCTTCCTGACGAGGACCACTGCTGACGACCATGGGCTCTGCGAAGGCTGAATGATGTCATTCTTCATCATTTTCTCTACCTCGTCACAAATTACTCGACGTTCCGGTTGCTGACACACGGTATGCTCTCTGGCTTATTGGTTGATGGTCTCCAGAGCTAATCCAGTGCTTCACCGTCACTCTGTCTGATTTGCTCTTCACCTGTGGATTGAAGCATTCAGTGAACTCTTGAAGAATAGCAAGTAGCTTCTTCTGTTGTTCCTTAGTGAGATCTGGTGATAGTTGAGCTAGAAGATCTTGTCTCATAGTGGTAGCACTAATTTCACCCACAGACTTGGCATGGGAGGTTTCTATGATGCTCAGCTGTTCTTCAATTAAGAGCTCAGCATTTGCTATGCACATGTGTCTTGGAAGGGTCTGTGGTTCTCAGTGACAGTTAACTATCCACTATCAACCGAATCCATTCTTAAGCGAGACGACAGACGCTGGGATGACCAAGTTATTCTTCAGTGGTATGCTTCTCTTACATTCCACTACAAGATCCACGGTTTGATGCATGGCATGATGTGTGACAGTTACCTTTCTAGCGCTGACTGCAGGAATGATCACTTCATCCAGCACACACAGTCTCCACACACTCAGATGCGCATCTTCCTGTCCACAGTATCTCATCTCCTCTAGCATAATCTTCAAGTGACCACAATATATAATTGCCTGAAAAGCTTTCAGAAAGTCCCATCCGAGAATGACGTCATGACTACACTCTTGTAAGATGATGAATCCTAAGGGCTGTGTATGGCCACTTATACCCACATGAATGGTACATCTTCCTGTAGGTTTTACATATTTCCCATTGGCCACCTTCAGCAAAGATGTTTTGTTGTCGACGAATATGGTTTTCCGCAACTGGCAACGGTACTTCTCCAAAATGACTGAATATGAAGCTCCAGAGTCCACAAGAGCTTGGGCTAGTTGGCTATCCATGAGGATATCGACATAGTTTCCTATCATTTTTGTAGTGATCAAAGGCAGAGGATTTTTCTCTTCAGCGGCCTCACCTCCAAGGAAGGGCGCACCCTTTAGTTTTCCAGGTTGCAGCGGCTAGGTGATCGGCTGAAGCTTCTAAACAGCGAGGTAGACCTTGATCGGCATGTTGGGGAGCGTCTTCTCCAGTGGCTAGCTTGCGGCGACAGTGACCTACATCATCCTGCACCCACATCTTCTTGTTCATCTTCGTCATCCCGGAGTTGGCGTCGGCTAAGATTGGTCTGCTGTCTTCTGGTGCAGGCACAATCAAATATCCGCTGCTTTTCCCAACAATAGCGCACCACAATGTCCTGGTCGGCCACAGTGGAAACGTACTGATTGGTTATCCTGGGTCCTCCATATATTAGTCTTCCTTGGTGCCCAAACAGGTTCCTCACGCGGCATTGTAGGAACGTAACTCCACCTCGGTCTCAACTTTTTCATCATTTTAAAAGGAAATGAAGGACGAGAGATTGGGTTCAATGTCTGTTCCACTTCCTCCCTTATGACCTCTTGAAGCATTTCGGTTTTTTGCTCACTGTGCAATCCAAATACCTTCTGAACTTCCTCTCTCACTATCTGACAAAGAACACTTGTGAAATCAGTTGCTTCCTCCATCACAGACATTGATACGACATTTGGAAGGTGTTCAAACTTCTTGCGTGTAATTCTTTTTTTGATGCATTGCTGGGGGTGCTCATCACGTAAACAGTGGCTCTGTCGTGGCCTGATGGGAGCGGTTATGTTGTGGCCTGATGGGAGCCACTGTGTCGTCAATAATGTGTGCTATCACAAGTTACAATACCCAGCATCTCCACTAGAATAATGTCACGTAGAAGAAGGTGTAATTAGATGAATCATGAACACTAACTTCACTTAATGAAGGTTTACTCGGCACCTGCACATACAAGAGCGTGGAGCAAACTGCCTCCGGCCAGAACACACACAGTATATAAACAGTTACAGAACATTCCAGTAAAATGATTCTTGACATTTGTGGATACTTCTAGAATGTACTCGAACTAAATATAGTCCAGGTGAGTTTTGAACTCATGACCCTTCATGCAACAGTTTAGTATCATAACTGCTACACCACAGTGCTACTCAGCTTCTTCTGTGACAATATAAATGTGGCCCAGAATTCTACATAATTTGCAACTTCTATCACTTGGAGGGAACAGTTGCTGTTTCCTATGTTGATAATATGCAGATAGCAAGTGACTTGCTTAAACATCGTAACATAAAGTGCACTGATTTACAAGACAAGATAGTGCTCCAGATTTAGGTTCTACCTATGCATTGGATTTGAGTCTATTGGATTCATACATCAGTGGTTTTCTACACCAATCTGAGTAAAGACTAGATTTATTCCCCCCCCCCCCCCTCCCTCTCTCTCTCTCTCTCTCTCTCTCTCTCTCTCTCTCTCTCTCTGTCTGTCTCTCTCTCTGTCTGTCTCTCTCTCTCTCTGTCTCTTCCTCAGAACAATGACATGAAATGCAAGGGTATTCCAGGAAAGCCAGCCACCTGTAAAGTGTGGAGAGCAGGAGGGAAGAAATGGAAGAAATAAGGCCATGGTTTGGGCATGGACATCTCTGCTGGCAACAGCACTGCCCATGAAACGCTAGGTTCTGAGTTCTAGTCCTGTTCCACCAAAAATCTTTAATCTCTAAGCAAGTTTCAGAACATACACAGCTATGATACGAATACATTAAGAACAAAGTTCTCACATGACACGGGCAGATGGTAGACACAACTCTCCTCCATGACAGTTTCTAACGTTTACAGCAACAGGAAGGACAGCCAGCCACAGAACCATACGAAAATAACTGGTGAGCCATGGGTAAGCGACTGCCCGTCATTAGTGGTTGCTGTTATGTGCGAGCAAAACACTGAAGAAACAGAAGATGCGAGGACGCAATGTATGGATACGGTTCTTCACCAGTGAGCAAGCAGACAGAATTCGCTTGTCCAACAGATAGTGGAAATTTAATTCCAAAAACATGTTATAGCTTTTTCAAGAAAATTGTGACCACTGAAGTAGTTGCCTTGGTTTGTTCGTACAACAATTTACAATGTTTCACATGAAAACCAACTGCAAAGAACCACCAAATGAAATGACATTCTAGTCATACACAACTGAAAATGTTACCATACGAAATGTGTAATTGAAAGAAGTTTAAAGCAATCACATATTTAGAAGGAAACAAACACTTTCATTAAATATATCTGACAGTGACCCCACAAAAACTGGCTGATAAGCTGTGAATGTAATAGCCGATTATGTCCACTTAAAATAGGGAAGCAAAAGAAGAAAGATATTGTTCAAAAACTGGTAGCTACTCACATTAAGTACTGTCATCAGACTACCTCCTACATGAAATTTACAACAGTGGTCTTGCTATCCACAAAACAGACCCTATCTCATTAGCTGTAAAAATAACCAGCTTGTTTTATTAATGTGATAATGCCTCTAACACTCTGCAGAATTATCAGAAATGCCTTCCTACATATTATCCAAGAACAATTTACCAAGGCAATACGTGAATTATTTTCTCTGATTTAAAGTTTCAAGCTACTGATATGAAATAACAAGAAAAATATTGTGTCATTTGTACCTCCTTCCATCCAAGCCCGCACAAAAATTTGTTCACCATATCTAACTTCTTCTATTTGAACATTAAGAGGATCAAAATGGAGTTGCTGGTTTAACTCCTTATCTCTGAACAGGTCCATGTTGTAAAGACTTTTGTGTCTGACACCATTATGTTCCACCATATCCTGAAACAAATGTAGATTTTTAAAAAACCATATTAATCTTTTTTCGGAATAAAATTTAGTTGTCGTTTGCAAATATATTTTTATTATGCTTTACTGATTTTGACAAATTAATTGGTCATTTTCAGGAGCTTATAGTTTAGCATATGTCAGTATTTTCTTCATAGAAGTGTAATGCCATGATATTTCCAGAAATGTAAATATTTTATGTGATTATTCTAAACATAGATTGATACTTAACAGCTCAACATATAAGAAGAGATAGATTGCTACCTTCCAAAAAGAAGACACGTTACAATTACAAGACACTTGCACAAAACTTTCAGCCACAGCCCCCACCAGCAAAAGTGAAACATAGAAACACACACCATTCATGCACACAGGGAAGCACACCTCTCTCTCTCTCTCTCTCACACACACACACACACACACACACACACACACACACACACACACACACATCGCTGACAACTTCAGCAGCTCAGGCCAGAATGCATGAGTTGGTAGTCATATGTGCTTGAGGCATGCTTCCTTGTTTGAATGAATGGTGTGGGTTTCTCTTTTGCTGGTAGAGGCTGTGGCCGAAAGTTTCATGTAAGGGTCTTTTAATTGTGCCTGCCTACAACTTAACATGTCTTCTTTACAGTAAGTAGCAATCTATCTTTTCCTATACTGTTCATATTCCTATGTCATCTTTCCATTGTTTGATTCAGTTTGACATATACATAGATGTGATTCAGTCACTGTAAATTGTCAATCTGCATTTACAATACTCACATACAATATGTACATTTCTGGATATATCATGCCATTGTGCTTCTATGAAGAAGATAATGACATCTGTTAAACGTATACTAAGCTCCTGAAGATGACTAATTAATTTGTCCAAACCAGAAAGAGTGATAAAATCATACTTGCAACTGACAACTGAGTTTAATTCTGAAAAATATATACTAAGTTGCTGCCTAAAATAAACAGTACTGAATTTCAGCAGTAATTTTGTAGGAGCGCTACATCAATTGAGGAACATTACCATATTATTTTAGACTGTATAACACACCACACCAAATTCATAACTGCAAGACCTGCAGCAGTTCTTGAATATTTTTTGTACACATATGCTGAATAGCAGTGCCACACTACAATCAATTTAATTTCAATTAGCTGCACAAGAAGTTGTTTACAGAATACTAAATTTCAATAAATGATTTAAAAATACTTTTATTCTCACCATATACTGAAACACTGTTCCTTAAATAGAAGTGTATAGTTCATTGGGCAGTCATCGGAAGCAACTTATGACAGTCTTCCTACTGTTGGATGACATTTAAGAGGCTCAAATAGAAATAGCTTGAGTAAGGTCATAAATATATGAATGAAGCTCAGGAACTTTCTTTTTGAAATTTCACAGTGCCTCATTTGTTTTGATGGAAGCAATAGAATAAATGCTGTCATGCAAGAGCAACATATATATGGGGTGTACGTAACTCACTTCCACTGAAATATCTTATGAATTTGATAGTACACATTTCCATTTAGAGATTGTCCTTGAGGATGAAGAGTAATGAGTAGTCTACATACACTGTCCCAGAAAACTGCACACAGCACTTTCCTTGCAGGTGATGTCTTCAACGGGATGTGTTAGTTGCATGGATGAATACTTCTGTTTCAAACTGGTAATAATACACACAAGAATCTTCACCCATGAAAATTTTGGTAAGAATATCATATATTTCATTGTAGTAATGAATGTGTCAATATCATGCCTGATCTATTCTCTGCAATGCCATATGACTAGCTTGCATGGTATCCACAGTGCACCAATTTCGAAACAATATGAGGTGCACCCTGCTGTGTCATTAAACACTATCAATGGCTGTAGTATTTACTGTTACCTTCCTGTTTACTTATATTAATTTTCCAACCTGTCTCACATTTACCTTTGTGGCAATATCCAATTATTGTTTGACACAAGATTAGTCTTTAATAAATATGCTTCGTTCAGAACATCTTTTTTTAATTTGGCTGTAAACAGTGTGACATTACAGGCATATTTTAAATGTGTGTGTGTGTGTGTGTGTGTGTGTGTGTGTGTGTGTGTGTGGAGGGGGGGGGGGGGGGGCACAAACGTGGCACACAGTGATCTGTTCACCACAAACACCACACACTGGAGGGTCCTCTAGCCGGAGCAAGAAGCCACGTGTCATTGGGCTGTGACCTATGCAAAGACAGGTAAGGAGTAACTTACCTCATTTTCATGGCTGAAAGGAAGTATGCCACAGCCACGTAGTGGGCTTTATTAGACACAACTTATTATTAGTAACTTCCAGCCACTTCTCTTCCCATCGACACGTCACTGTCTCTGTACCTCAACAGCAAGGTAATAGCACACAGGGTGATAGAACACTGACATAACTGACACTCGCTACAAGGCTCCTAGGCTGCTACACCTGTCCTTTCATTCCCTGTAATACCCATGTGCCCTGGTACCCAACAGAAAGGCATCTCCTTCCCTTGCCACTGTAGTTGGAGGAGGGTGTCCTGGATATTCTGGACTAATTTATCTGCCAGGTACAAACATTGCACAGAGTGAAGGGCACTCCGAGAATCAGGACAGACAAGGAATTTAGCACTCAAAGCATGCTTCATCTTCTCCAGTGCCAACGAGATCACATACAGTTCCATTTGAATACAATAAAGTCTTGAGAGGCAGTCAGACCTTGAAGACACGATCAGGGAAAACAACAGAGCATCCAAAGGAGTCCCCTGTTTTGACCCATCTGTAAAAACAGTTGTAAAGTGTGGTGACCCATAAAAATGACAGAAAATAAAGTATTAAAAACATATATAGAATTGGAATCTCTCCTATACTGCACTAAATTTAAAATTACCCTGGGCCTCTGCAGTAACCATGGTGGCTGGCAGTTACAACCCTAGATTTGATGCTGTACATGCTCCACACCAAATGACTCCAACACACGCTGCATGCAGATTCTAAACAGCATTGTTGTTTGTGGACAATTGGAGAAAAGGAGTTGTAAAGTTGGATGAGCAATAGTATGGTAAATGGTGTAATCAGAACTGCGAGGAACTTACAAGCTTGATGCACCATGATGAGCTGCTGCCAGATGGTGAGTGGTGGTTCCCCAGTCTCATCAGAGATTGCGATGGGGCTGGTCCTATAAGCACCTGTGTATAGTTTAATCCCCTCATGGTGGATGGTTCAACAACCTTCCATGCAAGACAACCTCACTAACCCATAAGATGTGCATCTGTAGTCTATCCGTGAACGCACAAAAGCCCTATAAAACTGGAGCAGAAGCGCTCTGTCTGCTCCCCAAGACCTGTAACTAAGGCACTTATGATGCTAAGGCATTTCATAACATTCAGTACCTTCCAAATTCTGGCTTTCATGTCTTTCAGGTGTGGGAACCACGACAGTTTGGAGTCAAAAATGAGGCCCAAAAATCTCACAGAGTCTCTAAAATGTAGAATGGTGCCCTCATATGAAAGGCAGGTAAATTAAAAATACAAGGATGATTAAAATGAACATGCACACACTTATCTGCAGCAAACTGAAACCCCGAATTGCAGCCCATTCCCCTAACCTCCGCAATGTAAATTGCAACTGACGGGTCGAAAAACACTGCCCTGAGGTAAAACACTCTCCTGCTCAAAAATGATCGGACAGCATGTCACAAACTCGGGACCTAACAAAGTGCTTAGACAGCAAAGGGCCCTACGAAGATGGGGAGTTGGCCACAATAGCCCATTGATGGAGTTGCATGAGAATGCTGAGTCTCCAAGTAATGTCATATGCCTTACTGATATCAAAGAATATACCCAGACAGTGATGTTTACATATGAAAGCCTGCTGAAAAGCGTCCTCCAAGGGCAGGTTGTTGACAGTGGACCGAAATCTCTGGAATCCACACTGAGAGTAGCAAAGGAGTTGCCCGCTCTCTAGCAACCAGACCAAATGATGGTTAACCATTCACTCAAGGGTCTTTCCTACACAGCTCGTTAAGGTGACACTCTGTTAACTACTGGGACATATGTGGTTCTTTCCTCGTTTAAGGAGGTTTATCAGAATATTCCCTCTCCACAAGCTGGGAAATTGTCCTGCTTGCCACATCAAATTGAAACATTCAAGGAGGATTTCCTTTGACGCCGCTGGAAAATGTCAAAACATGCAGTACCAGACCTGGCCGTGACCAGGTGTGGTATTATGAGTCTCAGACAGTGCCAATTCCAGCACCCACATTGAGACAGGTCAGTTGTAAGACCTCAGAGCTGTGGGATCTAAAGTCCAACTTTCCCCTCTCTGCAGTCACACGGTAGTGACAAATCAAAGAGCCACACACCGACCTCAATTGCTGAGTGGCACTCACCAGTCCACCAAGGTACAGGTTGCCTCCTAAGATGACCTGAGGACTTTGGGATGGTTAAGTCAGCGGCACGGTCGATTACTTGTGTGATGTGGTCCAATCATTTCTGGATGCTGTTGCAGTGTTCAAACACAGCCACCTTGCTGAACGGTGTCCAGTTAGCCCTGCTAATCATCCATCTGGTGGCTTTTCTTCAAGTGGCCCTCCATCGAGTATGTGGATCGACAGTAGGAAGTGGTCATTGGACTGAAAGTCATCAGTTGCTTCCTACTGAGCAGAGACTGTAAGCCCAGAAGAGCAGAAAGAGGAGTTGATGGCTGAGGACAACCCACTAACAGCCAGTAAATGAGTGGGATGCCTGTATTGAGGGTGCACAGCTCCTGAGACATCATGAGGTTCTCCAAGACTCAACCCCTAGGGCAAGTATAGCTCGTGACCCATAACACATTATGGACATTAAAACCACCCACTATGAGAAATGGACACAGGACATGCCCAACAAGGCCTGTGGGAGCTTCGCAGTCTATCACGATTTGTGGATATAAATGGAGTGAGCAGATAGTGATCTTCTGACCCACATGAACTGTAATAGCTACTGTTTGTCAGTCAGGAACCAAGGAAAGAGCAGAGGAGTGATGTGAGCCTTGAGGAGCCGCTGGTGAAGTATTGGTGCAGCAGCAGTGCAGTAGGGAGTTGCATATTTAGCTTTCATATTTGTTTTGTAGTTTGATTCTTTAGTTTCTTCCGAGTGTTTGATCACTTGCATATTTAATTACATAAAATCCTTGCATATTCTCGTGGCTGAGAGGAGTAATATTGCTTATTAATAGCTGTAAAGTATAAATTCGTGGAGTCGTTAGTCAGTTGCTTGTTTTGGACAGCCAGTGCTTTCTGTTTATTTCGTAGAGTCAGTCAGCAGCAGACAGAGGCCAGTGCAGTTTCATCTGTGGTTGCAGAGTGACGTATGCGAGCAGCAGTAGCAGAAACTAGTCGTATATTCAGTTTTTCGTATTAGTTCCGCAGGTTTAATTCAAATTACTTTGTGTATTTGTGTGCTTGCGTGGTGAAATTTTTCGGAACTTTGCGTATTTTCGATTTAGAAAGGGGTAGTATCAGATTTTAATAACGGTAGAGTGTAACATCGCATAGACGGTTGTCATTTGTACTCAGACGGGGGTAGGATCGCATTGTAATATCTGTATAGTGGCCTAGTCGTGGTCATTTGATTGCTTGGTTCGTAAGTAATTGTTCATATACTGCAGCTCAATCTGGCGCTGGTGACACAACTGTGCAGTCACATATTGCTGTTTTATTTGTCACAACTCTATACATCCAGATATTAGTAGTAGGATGGATAGGGTGTCCGCGTGCTGTGTGTGGGCGCAGGAGGAACTGGCCGCAGTTCGTGAGCAGCTGAGCGTGCTGTTGGCCACGGTCAGCCGCCTTCAGGCTGCTGCCTCGAGGTGCAGTAACGGCGGAGGGTCTGGCGCGTCGCTTGAGACACCCCAGGCGTCGCTTGCTGTGTCCACTGACTCAGCCCCCGAGGCACCTTCTAGTGTACCCGGGCCGCCCTCACCTCAGGGTGAGTGGCAGACTGCAACGTGTTCGCGTCGCTCGGGGCAGAGGGTCAATGAGGAGGCTGGCCGGCTGGCCTCGCCCGTTCATCCTGTCAGTGGGCAGGTGGCCGCTCCTTCAGCTGGGACCGAGCAGGCACACAGAGGCAAAGGCTTGCTGGTTATTGGGAGCTCCAACATTAGGTGGGTGATGGAGCCCCTTAGTGGAAATAGCGTACAGGGCTGGAAAGAATTCCAACGTGCACTTGGTTTGTCTGCTGGGGGGCCTCATCCAAGATGTGGAGGTGGCCTTGCCTGCGGCTATCGAGCATACGGGGTGCAGTCGTCTGCAAGTAGTTGCTCACGTCGGCACCAATGATGCCTGTCGCTTGGGTTCTGAGGCAATCCTCAGTTCGTACAGGCGGCTGGTGGATTTGGTGAAGACCACTGGCCTCACACGCGGGGTGCAAGCAGAGCTCTCTATTTGTAGCATTGTTCCCAGAGTGGATCGGGGTCCTTTGGTTTGGAGCCGAGTGGAGGGTCTCAACCAGAGGCTTCGTCGACTCTGTGACGGTCTTGGCTGCAGATTTCTAGACTTGCGCTATTGGGTGGGTTGTAGGACACCCCTAGATAGGTCAGGGGTGCACTACACAAAGGAAGCGGCTACTCGAGTAGCAGAGTACTTGTGACACGCACATGGGTTTTTTTTAGGCTAGGCAGTAGTGCGAGGTGTCCTGATGAACACTCACCAGTCAACGTGCAGGCAGGAAAATCAGGACGCGTTCAGTGTAAAGACACTTCAGCTGTCAAGATATTAGCAGTAAGTTTTCCGAGTGTTCGGAATGAATTCACTGCCCTCCAGGAGGCGTGTGGCATGCAAATTATTCTCGGGACTGAGACCTGGCTGAACCCTGAGATAGGAACTTCTGAAATATTTAGTGTGGGTTGGAACGTGTATCGGAAAGACAGATTAGACATCGTAGAAGGTGGTGTCATTGCAGTTGACAAAAATATTATGTCTGCTGAGGTCGAAGTAGAGTGTTATTGTGAAGTTATCTGGACACGTTTAACAGGGCTAGGAGAAATAAAGTTAATTGTTGGGTGTTATTACCGGCCACCAGGTTCCACCGTGACAGTTCTAGAATCATTCAAAGGGAGTCTACACTCTGTATTGCAGAAGTACCCGGATCATGCTATATTAGTCAGAGGCGACTTCAACCTACCTAGTATAGACTGGGATGTCTATGGATTCATTACAGGTGGTACAGACAAGCTGTCATGTGAATTACTTTTGAACACATTATCCGAAAACTGTCTTGAGCAGCTAAATCAACAGCCAACGCGTAATGGAAATATTTTAGATCTAGTAGCCACGAACAGACCAGACCTCATCGACGGTGTCAGCGTTGAGACAGGGGTTAGTGATCACGATGTTGTCATTACGACTATGGTTACGGAAGTTAAAAAGTCGGTCAAGAAGGCTAGGAGAGTATTCTTACGAGAAAGGGCAGATAAGCAGTTGTTAGCATCCCACTTAGTAAATGAATCGACTTCATTTACTTCTGGTACGATGGACGTGGAAGAATTATGGGCAAATTTTAAACACATTGTAAATCATGCATTGGAGAAGTATGTGCCGAAAAAGTGGGTTGCGGACGGAAAAGACCCACCATGGTTTAACAGCACAATTCGGAGAATGCTCAGGAAGCAAAGACAGTTGCACCCGCGGTACAAGAAAGATCGGGAAATGAGGACAGGCAAAAGTTAGTAGAGATTTGTGCTGCTGCAAAAAGAGCGATGCGCGAAGCATACAATCACTACCACTGTCATACCTTAGCAAAAGATCTTGCTGAAAATCCAAGGAAATTCTGGTCTTACATAAGATCAGGAAGCGGGTCGAAGACTTCCATCCAGTCACTCACTGATCAGTCTGGCCTGGCAATGGAAGACAGCAAAACGAAAGCTGAAATTTTAAATTTAGCATTTGAGAAATCTTTCATGCAGGAGGATTGTAGAAACATACCGCCGTTTGAGTCTCGTACAGATTCCCATATAGAGGACATAGTGATAGACATACCTGGGGTTGTGAAGCAGCTGAATGGGTTGAAAATAAATAAATCGCCAGGTCCTGATGGAATTCCAATTTGGTTTTACAGAGAGTACTCTACTGCATTGGCTCCTTACTTAGCTTGCATTTATCGCGAATCTCTTGCCCAACGTAAAGTCCTGAGCGACTGGAAAAAAGCGCAGGTGATGCCTGTATATAAGAAGGGTAGAAGGATGGATCCTCAAAATTACAGACCAATATCCTTAACATCGGTTTGTTGCAGGATTCTCGAACATATTCTCAGTTCGAATATAATGAATTTCCTTGAGACAGAGAAGTTGCTGTCCATGCATCAGCACAGCTTTAGAAAGCATCGCTCCTGTGAAACGCAACTTGCCCTTTTTTCACATGAAATCTTGAGAACCATGGATGAAGGGTATCAGACAGATGCCATATCCCTTGACTTCCAGAAAGCATTTGACTCGGTTCCCCACTGCAGACTCCTAACTAAGGTATGAGCATATGGGATTGGTTCCCAAATATGTGAGTGGCTCGAAGACTCCTTAAGTAATAGAACCCAGTACGTTTTCCTCGATGGTGAGTGTTCATCGGAGGTGAGGGTATCATCTGGAATGCCCCAGGGAAGTGTGGTAGGTCTGCTGTTGTTTTCTATCTACATAAATGATCTTTTGGAAAGGGTGGATAGCAATGTGCAGCTGTTTGCTGATGATGCTGTGGTGTACGGGAAGGTGTCGTCGTTGAGTGATTGTAGGAGGATACAAGATGAATTGGACGGGATTTGTGATTGGTGTAAAGAATGGCAGTTAACTCTAAATATAGATAAATGTAAATTAACACAGATGAATAGGAAAAAGTATCCCGTCATGTCTGAATGCTCCATTAGTAGTGTAGCGCTTGACACAATCACCTCGATTAAATATTCAGGAGGATGACGGCTCAATCCCGCATCCGGCCATCCTGATTTAGGTATTCCGTGATTTCCCTAAATCACTCCAGGTAAATGCCGGGATGGTTCCTTTGAAAGGGCACGGCCGACTTCCTTCCCTATCCTTCCCTAATCCGATGAGACCAATGACCTCGCTGTCTGGTTTCCTCCCCGAAACAATCCAATCCAATCAAAAAAAAAATATTTGGGCGTAACACTGCAGAGCTATATGAAGTGGGACAAGCTTGTAATGGCAGTTGTAGGGAAGGTAGATAGTCATCTTTGGTTCATTGGTAGAATTTTGGGAAGATGTGATTCATCTGTAAAGGAGACCGCTTATAAAACACTAATACAACCTATTCTTGAGTACTGCTCAAGCGTTTGGGATCCATATCAGGTCAGATTGAGGGAGGACATAGAAGCAAATCAGAGGAAGGCTGCTAGATTTGTTTCTGGTAGGTTTGATCATCATGCGAGTGTTACGCAAATGCTTCAGGAACTCAGGTGGGAGTCTCTGGAGGAAAGGAGGCGTTCTTTTTGTGAATCGCTACTGAGGAAATTTAGAGAACCAGCATTTGAGGCTGACTGCAGTACAGTTTTACTGCCACCAACTTATATTTCACAGAAAGACCACAAAGATAAGATAAGAGAGATTAGGGCTCGTACAGAGGCATATAGGCAGTCATTTTTTCCCTTGTTCCGTTTGGGAGTGGAACAGGGAGGGAAGATGCTAGTTGTGGTACAAGGTACCCTCCACCATGCACCGTACGGTGGATTGTGGAGTATGTATGTAGATGTAGATGTGTTATTGACACACACAGCAACCCTTCAACTGGCTCTGCCCCCAGTCAGGTCATCCTTTTGGTGAAGGGTATAGCCCTGTAGCACGGCGGCATCAGTGGCTTTAAAATTTGCTTCTTGTAAACACAAGCACAGGGGGCATGCCTGTGCTAGGAGTTTCAGTTTCTCCACATGTGTCCTCAACCCTGTGTTCCACTGTAGGAGGGGTGCCATCTCTCTCAGGGGTAGCATTTGCATCCTGACTTTCTGCAGGTTTAGTGACATCTCTAAACAGTCAAAGGGGCTTTGTCTGTGATACAGTATCCACAGTCAACGTCTATCTTCAGGAGTTCTGGGAACCAGGGTGATGCAAAACTTTTTTTGATGTGTGTATTTTACAACTTGTGACAGTGCTCCCTCCCTAGAGTTTTTCTGCTATTAGCCCAGCTGGTTTACCCTTCCCTTTTCTGCTGAAGTGGAGGGCATGTCTAGTATAATCCCATCTACAGATGAAAACAACAGAAACAACAACAATATGTGATCCTGCACCCTACATAAACAGCCATTCCAATTCCAGATTAGCTCTCCTGCTAGAAGAGCTCGAATGAGGTCAGTCACGCGGTCTCAGGAGAGACAAACTCAACATTGGTACATCTCAATGCTGATGCAGCCATTGTCAGGTCACACTCTACTCTGTACCCAGCATCTCTGTCAATGCTATTACCTGGCCCATTCACTATAACCATGGTGCCTCTTCATGTGAAGTCTTTGCAAAGTGATCCTAAATCATACATTACCTGTTCCAGACCAATAACAATAGGTATAAAAAAATTGGTGAGCTGGTATTCTGGTCCTAGTTCATCCGGTGAAAGTTGGCCAACAGCTGTAGTGTGAGAATTATGTAACAACAAAACTTACTTTCTTTCTCTTCAGTGACTTTGTTACGTCCCTATTTTTCAATTGACTGCTGTAACTTTACAGTGCCCTGTCTACACCAATATTTGTCTGAGGCACATCAGTTTCCAACTGAAGAAACAATCAAACTTATTTTTCATCTTCACTGCAAAACTGTCAGATGAAGTTCTGAGCTTGTCCCCTCTGCTGCCTGTTGTCACTTCCCAACTCTCTCCACCTTTCTCCCTCTTTAATTTCTCCAGATCTTTCATAGACTTGTCTAATTCAGGCTGATGGAAAGCAGTTTTCCCATCTTGTTCCATTATCTTCTTATTTGTGTTACTTATCCTACAAACCACTGAAGCATCTCATTTATTTCCCCAATTCCAACGCTACTACAGCCCCCAATTGAAAAAACTACAGCAACCGTCACACCAAATCCCGAAACTAACAATTCTACAATCAGTCACTTTTGGTCAGTTATTTATCACACACGATAAAGACAACACTTTAGTAAAAATTAGCAAATTAAATTAGCAATAAACAAGAAAACACATTTACAAAAACACACACCAATATGTAAACAAACAAAACTGCAAAGAGTCTCAATCAAACAACTTAAAATTTACAAGACTTTCCATAAATACACTCCTGGAAATGGAAAAAAGAACACATTGACACTGGTGTGTCAGACCCACTATACTTGCTCCGGACACTGCGAGAGGGCTGTACAAGCAATGATCACACGCACGGCACAGCGGACACACCAGGAACCGCGGTGTTGGCCGTCGAATGGCGCTAGCTGCGCAGCATTTGTGCACCGCCGCCGTCAGTGTCAGCCAGTTTGCCGTGGCATACGGAGCTCCATCGCAGTCTTTAACACTGGTAGCATGCCACGACAGCATGGACGTGAACCGTACGTGCAGTTGACGGACTTTGAGCGAGGGCGTATAGTGGGCATGCGGGAGGCCGGGTGGACGTACCGCCGAATTGCTCAACACGTGGGGCGTGAGGTCTCCACAGTACATCGATGTTGCCGCCAGTGGTCGGCGGAAGGTGCACGTGCCCGTCGACCAGGGACCGGACCGCAGCGACGCACGGATGCACGCCAGGACCGTAGAATCCTACGCAGTGCCGTAGGGGACCGCACCGCCACTTCCCAGCAAATTAGGGACACTGTTGCTCCTGGGGTATCGGCGAGGACCATTCGCAACCGTCTCCATGAAGCTGGGCTACGGTCCCGCACACCGTTAGGCCGTCTTCCGCTCACGCCCCAACATCGTGCAGCCCGCCTCCAGTGGTGTCGCGACAGGCGTGAATGGAGGGACGAATGGAGACGTGTCGTCTTCAGCGATGAGAGTCGCTTCTGCCTTGGTGCCAATGATGGTCGTATGCGTGTTTGGCGCCGTGCAGGTGAGCGCCACAATCAGGACTGCATACGACCGAGGCACACAGGGCCAACACCCGGCATCATGGTGTGGGGAGCGATCTCCTACACTGGCCGTACACCACTGGTGATCGTCGAGGGGACACTGAATAGTGCACGGTACATCCAAACCGTCATCGAACCCATCGTTCTACCATTCCTAGACCGGCAAGGGAACTTGCTGTTCCAACAGGACAATGCACGTCCGCATGTATCCCGTGCCACCCAACGTGCTCTAGAAGGTGTAAGTCAACTACCCTGGCCAGCAAGATCTCCGGATCTGTCCCCCATTGAGCATGTTTGGGACTGGATGAAGCGTCGTCTCACGTGGTCTGCACGTCCAGCACAAACGCTGGTCCAACTGAGGCGCCAGGTGGAAATGGCATGGCAAGCCGTTCCACAGGACTACATCCAGCATCTCTACGATCGTCTCCATGGGAGAATAGCAGCCTGCATTGCTGCGAAAGGTGGATATACACTGTACTAGTGCCGACATTGTGCATGCTCTGTTGCCTGTGTCTATGTGCCTGTGGTTCTGTCAGTGTGATCATGTGATGTATCTGACCCCAGGAATGTGTCAATAAAGTTTCCCCTTCCTGGGACAATGAATTCAAAGTGTTCTTATTTCAATTTCCAGGAGTGTATGACCCAAATAATGGCTTGACTAAATGTGTGTGTATTCCATTTTGAAGGGAACACTTTTTTGTCTGAAAGCTTAAATGTTCAGCAGTCTTTTTCAGTGTGCCTGACTGCGACTTAACACCACTTCTATGTGGTGAGTAGCACTCTATCCTTTTCATATTGTTGTTATACCATTCTGTGCTTTCCACTGTCTGTTATTACAATCTAAATGGCTTATAATTACAAGAATATAAAATCTCGCACATCTAGCCTGGCACAGGGCTGCAAACAAGTGTTTCTGGTTGCTCTCTGAGCTTTTCGCAAAATTTCAATCCTCAACTTTCTCCTCCAAATGCAAAATATTTTGTCGAGTCGCACCTGTATTTTCATGTACACTGTTTGAGAATGGAACAGTAGAGAAATAGCCTGAAGGTGGTTTGATGAACCATCCGCCAGGCTCTTAATTATGAATTGCAGAGTAGCCACGCAGATGAACTTGGAAACAATGGAATCAGGTTAATCACTTTCACAATATCGGAAGGGATCAGGTTTTGATTCCATAGGGAAACAGTTGTGCCCAGTGACTGTATTCATTTCAAGTAGTAAAGGGTGCAGCAATCAGCTACGATAATTTTTATTGGATATCTAGATTTTGACCACCGTGTGCCCATCTTCAATGCTAAAAAACATGTGGAAAACCTATTACAATAGGGTAACACACATGCCTTATTAAATTTATAGTTGCGTAAGCATTAAATGGTAGTCAGTTATAAAATACATATCAGTAAATATAAGATAAAACATTAAACACACTTGTATATGCACATAGTCCAACTGGACTATTCACGTCAGAGTTTGAGTTCACACTGACAAGAAGAGGTCACCAGTGGTAAGATTGACTTTTTGAAACCAGCTATACAATCATGTAGGTTAAGATCCCAGGTATCACACACTGCAGCCATTCACCCAGGTGGGTTAATGTTTCCAAGGAATTTTTGTGACACTAAATAGCATTCAAAAAGTTCTCTTATGTAGCTGGTTGTGTGGTGTAATGGATCGGATAACAGCTTCACATGCAGAAGACTGCGAGATCGAATCTTTTCAGGTGCAGTAAACATTTTATTTATTTTGAAATCTTAATCGAAATGAATTTGATCATAATTTTTATTCAATTAATTTATTTAAATTTAATATTTTATTTCCATTCCTTTATTACATAATTTTAATCATAATATCAGCTTCTTCATTTGCTCTCTCTTTTCTGTTGATGACAGTGCAAAAAAATTAATTAATTAATTAATTAATTAATTTAAAAATATATATAAATTGATTATTTTGTCTTTTGTTTTTTAACTGATAAATTGGAGTTTTCAAATAATTGCATATTATAATAGATAAACAGAATTAAATTCATATTTACAAATATTATGATTGAAAAAAGTTCATATGGTGATTAAAATCATGTGACAATGGAACAGAAATAAAAAATTACATTTAAACCAATTAAGTGAATAAAAACTACATCTGACAAGATTCGACCCACAACCTCCTGCATATGAAGCTAATATCCTATTCGTTACACCGCACAACCAGACTATGTAATGCAACTTTTGAATGCTACTGCTTGTCGCACAAAATTCCCTCCCCCCACCCCTTCAAATGATGGCCCACCAGGGTGAATGGCTACAGGGTGTGACACCTGGGATCGTAACCTACATCACCACACCAGTTGATTTCAAAAAGTTAGTCCCATAGCTGGAGACCTCTCCTTGTGAGCTTGTGAAGCCGCTGTTCACAATTACAGCACACCTGGCTTCTGTGTACATCACACCAATTTTCAGTGTCCTCCTTACATGTATGATGGATTGACAACATGTATTAACTTTATTTTACCTTGACAATTCTTATTTTTTATCATTTTATTTATTATTTTATATGTTTTTAAAACTTATGAACATTAAACAAATAAGGTGGTTGTAATTAAAAGCAGTGACTAATCTTTTACAGTTGTACATGATGTACCATCAATGGCATCACTTACTGCTGCACATTTGGCAATTGAACATAATTTAAAAAACAGATAGTCCAATGATGAAATCAGTGATAACATACAAGTCGCTTACATTAATTTTTGAGTATAAATATTTTAAATCAATGGGGGATTTATTTTTACAAAAAGATGGTCTAAGTGTACGGAGCCCCTTTCAGGCTTTTACCTGATATTTTTATCAACCATTTGGAGAATAAATTTTTTCAGAACAATCCAGATGTGACAAGTATACTAATATACTAATTCAGATAGATTGATGATATCTTGCTATTAATTAGAGGTAACAACAAAGATGTTAAAATAATTGTCAAGAAGTTCAATGGGCAACAAAGGAAAATTGGATCCACGTATGACATGGAGTCAAATTGATCAGTTAACTTTTTAGATTTGAACATTACTATTTTAAATGAGAAGCACTTGTGCTGACAGTATCATAAATTAAAAAACGAACCGCCCCAGTCCGTACAAGATATCATACTTTTAATTTCTCCATCAATTGGTTGTTAAAAATTCCAATTTCAAGTACAGGGCATGAAGTGGAGCTGAATACAGTAAAACATATTGCTAAGGTCAATGACTAACCTCATAATTACACCAATGACAAGTACGACAACATAGGCAGAAAGAAACTAGTTTCAATATAAGTGACAACAGCAATAATATGTGCATTTGTTCACAAAATTTATGTAAAATTAGTGAAGGGTGGCCTCAGTTTTTCGAAAACAAAAAGCAAAACTGTGTGCCGGACCAAGATTCAAACTTGAAACCTTTGCCTTTCGTGGGCAAGTGCTCACTGTCTAAGCTACCAAAGCATGACTCACAATCCATCCTCACAGCTCCAATTCTGCCCGTGAAAGGCAAAAGTTCCGAGTTCGAGTCTTGGTCCGGCACACAGTTTTAATCTGCCAGGAAGTTTCAAGGTGTATATAGAATTAAATGTCCTTATTGCAATGCTTGCTACGTGGGAGAAACTGGTAGATGGATGGAAGGCAAGTTCAGTAAACATCTCACATTAGATGTAAAAATGCAGCAGAAATATCTAACTTTGCTGTGTACCTTCTTACAAGTGGGTACAATAAACCAGTTTTGTCCTCACACACGAGGATGCTGCGCAAAAAGGGAAGACGTAGATGAAAAGCACCCAGTTTTAGAAACTGTTTAAGAATCACTGGGATAAAAGCTACTACGCGCCAATCCCAGCAGATGCACTGACCTGCCAATAATCACCTACTTATGCTTACACTCCTTCTAGATCACACACAGATGCAAAGTATTTACTTCATAATTACATGATGCAGTTGATAGTTTATTAATTTTAACAGCAAACTGTGTAAATTGTGTTGGATTAGTATATGAAACACAAAAGAGAGGGCATTTTAAAGCAAAATGATTCCTGGCCTTTTGACATTCTGCTGATGGTACAGTGACTTTTAGCACCACTCTTTTTTGTTCCAATTCCTTTAATTGTACTTAGTATGTAGTAAAGGCCTGATAAAATTTTATTAACATAGATATTTGAACAAGATATTTTTAAAATTATGTTCAAATGCAAAATGTGCAGCAATAACTGGCACCAGTGGCTACACACAGTTATCACCATGTACAACTGTAAAACTTCAGTAATTACATTTAGTTACAAACACCTCTTCTGTTTTACGTACTTAAAAAAGTATAAAATAAGAAATAAAATGATAAAAAATACAAACTGTGAAGGAAAAATGAAGTTAATACCTGTCGTCAATGCATCATACATGTAAGGAAGGCACTGAAAACAGGTACAAAATACACTGAAGCCAACCGTCCTATAATTGTAAACAATGGCCTTAGTGCGAACTCAGCCTCTGAAATGAATAGTCCAGTTGAAACCATGTGCTTATACAAGGATGTTTAATGTTTTAACTTACGTTTACTGCTATGTACACTATGTGATCGAAAGTATCTGGACACCTGGCTGAAAATGACTTACAAGTTCGTGGCACCCTCCATTGGTAATGCTGGAATTCAATATGGTGTTGGCCCACCCTTAGCCTTGACGACAGCTTCCACTCTCGCAGGCACGTGTTCAATCAGGTGCTGGAAGGTTTCTTGGGGAATGGCAGCCCATCCTTCAAGGAGCGCTGCACTAAGGAGAGGTATTGATGTCAGTTGGTGAGTCCTGGCACGAAGTCAGTGTTCGAAAACATCCCAAAGGTGTTACATAGGATTCAGGTCAGGACTCTATGCAGGGATGTTACTGTTGTGTAACCACTCTGCCACAGGAAGTGCATTATGAACAGGTGCTCTATTGTGTTGAAAGGTGCAATTTCCATCCCTGAATTACTCTTCAACAGTGGGAAGCAAGAAACTGCTTAAAACATCAATGTACACCTGTGCTGTGATAGTGCCTTGCAAAACGCAACCACACCATAACACCACCGCTTGTAAATTTTACTGTTTGCACTACACACACTGGCAGATGACATTCACCGGGCATGCGTCATATCCACACCCTACCATTGGATCACCACACTGTGTACCATGATTCGTCAATTCACACAACGTTTTTCCACTGTTCAATCATCCAATGTTTACGCTCCTTACACCAAGTGAGGCATCGTTAGGCATTTACCAGCACGATGTGTGACTTATGAGCAGCCACTTGACCATGAAATCCAAGTTTTCTCACCTCCCGCCCAACTGTCATAGTACCTGCAGTGGATCCTGATGCAGTTTGGTTCCTGTGTGATGCTCTGTATGGATGTCTGCCTATTACACGTTAAGATCCTCTTCAACTGTCAGTTGTCTCTGTTAGCCAACAGACGAGGTCGGCCTGTACGTTTTTGTGCTGTACATGTCCCTTCACCTTTCCATTTCACTATCACATTGGAAACAGTTGACCTAGGGATGTTTAGGAGCGTGGAAATCTTGTGTACAGATGTATGACACAAGTGACACCCTAACACCTTATCACATTCGAAGTACGTGAGTTCCGCGGAGCACTCCATTCTGCTCTGTCACGATGTCTAATGACTACTGAGGTCGCTGATATGGAGTACCTGGCAGTAGGTGGCAGGTCAATAAACCTAATATTAGATTACATTAGATTTACTTTCATTCCAATTGATCGATAGTGAGGAGGTCCTCCAGGATGTAGAATAAGTCAGAAAACAACAATACATGACAAATATTTACAACTCAAACAAATACGCTAATGTACCATTCCACAGGTCCCAAGTGGCATGGTCGTCATTTTTAAATGAACGCTATATGAAAGAATCATTTTACAAATACTATTGCATTGAATTTAAAATAATTTTTTTTAATTTATTTATAAGGTAATAAACGTGTAATACAACTATTAAATACTTATTTACAATGAACACATTACTGCACTGAACTGGTGCAGAAGTTATATTGTACTTATATATATAAATAATCTAAAAATAATATTATATGAGGTGACTTACCGAACGAAAGCGCTGGCAGGTCGATAGACACACAAACAAACACAAACATACACACAAAATTCGAGCTTTCGCAACAAACTGTTGCCTCATCAGGAAAGAGGGAAGGAGAGGGGAAGTCGAAAGGAAGTGGGTTTTAAGGGAGAGGGTAAGGAGTCATTCCAATCCCGGGAGCGGAAAGACTTACCTTAGGGGGAAAAAAGGACAGGTATACACTCGCACACACGCACATATCCATCCACACATACAGACACAACCAGACATATTTAAAGACAAAGAGTTTGGGCAGAGATGTCAGTCGAGGCAGAAGTGTAGAGGCAAAGAAGTTGTTGAAAGACAGGTGAGGTATGAGTGGCGGCAACTTGAAATTAGCGGAGATTGAGGCCTGGCGGATGACGAGAAGAGAGGATATACTGAAGGGCAAGTTCCCATCTCCGGAGTTCGGATAGGTTGGTGTTGGTGGGAAGTATCCAGATAACCCGGACGGTGTAACACTGTGCCAAGATGTGCTGGCTGCGCACCAAGGCATGTTTAGCCACAGTGTGATCCTCATTACCAACAAACACTGTTTGCCTGTGTCCATTCATGCGAATGGACAGTTTGTTGCTGGTCATTCCCACATTCCCATCTGGACTCACAGTGAAGAAGAACTCCAGAATTTCCTCTCCAACCTCAACTCCTTTGCTTCCATCAGATTCACCTGGTCCTACTCCAAATCCCATGCCACTTTCCTTGACGTTGGCCTCCACCTGTCCAATGGCCAACTTCACATGTCTGTCCACATCAAACCCACCAACAAGCAACAGTACGTCCATTATGACAGCTGCCACCCATTCCACATCAAACGGTCCCTTCCCTACAGCCTAGGTCTTCGTGGCAAACGAATCTGCTCCAGTCCGGAATCCCTGAACCATTACACCAACAACCTGACAACAGCTTTCGCATCCCGCAACTACCCTCCCGACCTGGTACAGAAGCAAATAACCAGAGCCACTTCCTCATCCCCTCAAACCCAGAATCCCCCACAGAAGAACCACAAAAGTGCCCCTCTTGTGACAGGATACTTTCCAGGACTGGACCAGACTCTGAATGTGGCTCTCCAGCAGGGATACGACTTCCTCAAATCCTGCCCTGAAATGAGATCCATCCTTCATGAAATCCTCCCCATTCCGCCAAGAGTGTCTTTCTGCCGTCCACCTAACCTTCGTAACCTCTTAGTTCATCCCTATGAAATCCCCAAACCACCTTCCCTACCCTTTGGCTCCTATCCTTGTAACCGCCCCCGGTGCAAAACCTGTCCCATGCACCCTCCCACAAATACCTACTCCAGTCCTGTAACCCGGAAGGTGTACACGATCAAAGGCAGAGCCACGTGTGAAAGCACCCACGTGATTTACCAACTGACCTGCCTACACTGTGACGCATTCTATGTGGGAATGACCAGCAACAAACTGTCCATTCGCATGAATGGACACAGGCAGACAGTGTTTGTTGGTAATGAGGATCACCCTGTGGCTAAACATGCCTTGGTGCACAGCCAGCACATCTTGGCACAGTGTTACACCGTCCGGGTTATCTGGATACTTCCCACCAACACCAACCTATCCGAACTCCGGAGATGGGAACTTGCCCTTCAGTATATCCTCTCTTCTCGTTATCCGCCAGGCCTCAATCTCCGCTAATTTCAAGTTGCCGCCACTCATACCTCACCTGTCTTTCAACAACTTCTTTGCCTCTACACTTCCGCCTCGACTGACATCTCTGCCCAAACTCTTTGTCTTTAAATATGTCTGCTTGTGTCTGTATGTGTGGATGGATATGTGTGTGTGTGAGCGAGTGTATACCTGTCCTTTTTTCCCCCTAAGGTAAGTCTTTCCGCTCCCGGGATTGGAATGACTCCTTACCCTCTCCCTTAAAACCCACATCCTTTCGTCTTTCCCTCTCCTTCCCTCTTTCCTGATGAGGCAACAGTTTGTTGCGAAAGCTTGAATTTTGTGTGTATGTTTGTGTTTGTTTGTGTGTCTGTCGACCTGCCAGCACTTTCATTTGGTAAGTCATATGATCTTTGTTTTTAGATATATATTTCCTACGTGGAATGTTTCCCTCTATTATAACCACATATATATATATATATATATATATATAAAAAAAAGAAAGATGAGGTGACTTACCGAACAAAAGCGCTGGCAGGTCGATAGACACACAAACAAACACAAACATACACACAAAATTCAAGCTTTCGCAACAAATTGTTGCCTCATCAGGAAAGAGGGAAGGAGAGGGGAAGACGAAAGGAAGTGGGTTTTAAAGGAGAGGGTAAGGAGTCATTCCAATCCCGGGAGCGGAAAGACTTACCTTAGGGGGAAAAAAGGACAGGTATACACTCGCACACACGCACATATCCATCCACACATACAGACACAAGCAGACATATTTAAAGACAAAGAGTTTGGGCAGAGATGTCAGTCGAGGCAGAAGTGTAGAGGCAAAGAAGTTGTTGAAAGACAGGTGAGGTATGAGTGGCGGCAACTTGAAATTAGCGGAGATTGAGGCCTGGCGGATGACGAGAAGAGAGGATGTACTGAAGGGCAAGTTCCCATCTCCGGAGTTCGGATAGGTTGGTGTTGGTGGGAAGTATCCAGATAACCCGGACGGTGTAACACTGTGCCAAGATGTGCTGGCCGTGCACCAAGGCATGTTTAGCCACAGGGTGATCCTCATTACCAACAAACACTGTCTGCCTGTGTCCATTCATGCGAATGGACAGTTTGTTGCTGGTCATTCCCACATAGAATGCGTCACAGTGTAGGCAGGTCAGTTGGTAAATCACGTGGGTGCTTTCACACGTGGCTCTGCCTTTGATCGTGTACACCTTCCGGGTTACAGGACTGGAGTAGGTGGTGGTGGGAGGGTGCATGGGACAGGTTTTGCATCGGGGGCGGTTACAAGGATAGGAGCCAGAGGGTAGGGAAGGTGGTTTGGGGATTTCATAGGGATGAACTAACAGGTTACGAAGGTTAGGTGGACGGCGGAATGACACTCTTGGCGGAGTGGGGAGGATTTCATGAAGGATGGATCTCATTTCAGGGCAGGATTTGAGGAAGTCGTATCCCTGCTGGAGAGCCACATTCAGAGTCTGGTCCAGTCCCGGAAAGTATCCTGTCACAAGTGGGGCACTTTTGTGGTTCTTCTGTGGGGGATTCTGGGTTTGAGGGGACGAGGAAGTGGCTCTGGTTATTTGCTTCTGTACCAGGTCGGGAGGGTAGTTGCGGGATGCGAAAGCTGTTTTCAGGTTGTTGGTGTAATGATTCAGGGATTCCGGACTGGAGCAGATTCGTTTGCCACGAAGACCTAGGCTGTAGGGAAGGGACCGTTTGATGTGGAATGGGTGGCAGCTGTCATAATGGAGGTACTGTTGCTTGTTGGTGGGTTTGATGTGGACGGACGTGTGAAGTTGGCCATTGGACAGGTGGAGGTCAACGTCAAGGAAAGTGGCATGGGATTTGGAGTAGGACCAGGTGAAACTGATGGAACCAAAGGAGTTGAGGTTGGAGAGGAAATTCTGGAGTTCTTCTTCACTGTGAGTCCAGATCATGAAGATGTCATCAATAAATCTGTACCAAACTTTGGGTTGGCAGACTTGGGTAACCAAGAAGGCTTCCTCTAAGCGACCCATGAATAGGTTGGCGTACGAGGGGGCCATCCTGGTACCCATGGCTGTTCCCTTTAATTGTTGGTATGTCTGGCCTTCAAAAGTGAAGAAGTTGTGGGTCAGGATGAAGCTGGCTAAGGTGATGAGGAAAGAGGTTTTAGGTAGGGTGGCAGGTGATCGGCGTGAAAGGAAATGCTCCATCGCAGCGAGGCCCTGGACGTGCGGAATATTTGTGTATAAGGACGTGGCATCAATGGTTACAAGGATGGTTTCCGGGGGTAACAGATTGGGTAAGGATTCCAGGCGTTCAAGGAAGTGGTTGGTGTCCTTGATGAAGGATGGGAGACTGCATGTAATGGGTTGAAGGTGTTGATCTACGTAGGCAGAGATACGTTCTGTGGGGGCTTGGTAACCAGCTACAATGGGGCGGCCGGGATGATTGGGTTTGTGGATTTTAGGAAGAAGGTAGAAGGTAGGGGTGCGGGGTGTCGGTGGGGTCAGGAGGTTGATGGAGTCAGGTGAAAGGTTTTGCAGGGGGCCTAAGGTTCTGAGGATTCCTTGAAGCTCCGCCTGGACATCGGGAATGGGGTTACCTTGGCAAACTTTGTATGTGGTGTTGTCTGAAAGCTGACGCAGTCCCTCAGCCACATACTCCCGACGATCAAGTACCACGGTCGTGGAACCCTTGTCCGCCGGAAGAATGACGATGGATCGGTCAGCCTTCAGATCACGGATAGCCTGGGCTTCAGCAGTGGTGATGTTGGGTGTAGGATTAAGGTTTTTTAAGAAGGATTGAGATGCAAGGCTGGAAGTCAGAAATTCCTGGAAGGTTTGGAGAGGGTGATTTTGAGGAAGAGGAGGTGGGTCCCGCTGTGACGGAGGACGGAACTGTTCCAGGCAGGGTTCAATTTGGATGGTGTCTTGAGGAGTCGGATCATCAGGAGTAGGATTAGGATCATTTTTCTTCGTGGCAAAGTGATACTTCCAGCAGAGAGTACGAGTGTAGGACAGTAAATCTTTGACGAGGGCTGTTTGGTTGAATCTGGGAGTGGGGCTGAAGGTGAGGCCTTTGGATAGGACAGAGGTTTCGGATTGGGAGAGAGGTTTGGAGGAAAGGTTAACTACTGAATTAGGGTGTTGTGGTTCCAGATTGTGTTGATCGGAATTTTGAGGTTTTGGAGGGAGTGGAGCTGGAAGTGGGAGATTGAGTAGATGGGAGAGACTGGGTTTGTGTGCAATGAGAGGAGGTTGAGGTTTGCTGGAAAGGTTGTGAAGGGTGAGTGAGTTGCCTTTCCGGAGGTGGGAAACCAGGAGATTGGATAGTTTTTTGAGGTGGAGGGTGGCATGCTGTTCTAATTTACGGTTGGCCTGTAGGAGGATGCTCTGGACAGCCGGTGTGGATGTGGGAGAGGAAAGATTAAGGACTTTTATTAAGGATAGGAGTTGACGGGTGTGTTCATTGGCTGAGTTGATGTGTAGGTGAAGGATTAGGTGGGTGAGGGCAATGGATTGTTCAGTTTGGAACTGGTATAGGGACTGATGGAAGGAAGGGTTGCAGCCAGAGATGGGAACTTTAAGTGTGAGGCCTTTGGGGGTGATGCCAAATGTCAGACAAGCCTGAGAAAATAGAATATGGGAGTGTAATCTGGCTAGGGCGAAGGCATGTTTGCGGAGGGAATGTAAATAAAACTTAATGGGGTCATTGTGGGGGTGTTGTGAGGGTGACATGGTATTAGAAGGTGGAAAGTATTAACATGAGGTGAAATGAAAATGAAAATAAAAATATATGGGGAGAGATAAAGGTGAAACGGAAAGAAACAGGAGATCTGGAATGAAAAAAGGCGAAAAGGTGTTGGTTACAGCTGGGCTATGTTGGACTTGGGTTGGTAGACAACGATGTGTATAAAGGTTAGGTGGTTGTGTTGCCGCCAAAACACGTTAAAGGACGCAGAAATTCGGGAAAATTTCGAAAAAACTGCGTGTAGTATATTAAAAGGAGTGGTATTGTGGTGGCAGATTATGAAAATGAGACTAACAATTGTCTGACGAAGAAATAATCGCGTTAAAACCTGTGGGAAGCGGCTAAAAATGATCAGTGGTGTGGGAAAAACGGAAATGGAAATAAAGCGAAAGTTATTAGAACTGGCCGAAATGGTTGTTTAAAAGGTGAAAGGAGCTGTTTGTGAACTAGAAACGGTGGATATTATAGCGGCGGTAGTGCTGAAAGCGGCAAAAAATTTTTTTGGTTATGGTTTGGAAGTGGGTTACGCATTATTGAGTATATATATAGGCGGGAAATGCAACAGTGACAATAACAAACGTAATTGTTGGATTCAAATTAATGATATCAATATAATGGAAGGAAACATTCCATGTGGGAAAAATTATATATAAAAACAAAGATGAGGTGACTTACCGAACAAAAACGCTGGCAGGTCGATAGACACACAAACAAACACAAACATACACACAAAATTCAAGCTTTCGCAACAAATTGTTGCCTCATCAGGAAAGAGGGAAGGAGAGGGGAAGACGAAAGGAAGTGGGTTTTTCCCCTCTCCTTCCCTCTTTCCTGATGAGGCAACAATTTGTTGCGAAAGCTTGAATTTTGTGTGTATGTTTGTGTTTGTTTGTGTGTCTATCGACCTGCCAGCGTTTTTGTTCGGTAAGTCACCTCATCTTTGTTTTTATATATAATTTTTCCCACATGGAATGTTTCCTTCCATTATATTGATATCATTAATTTGAATCCAACAATTACGTTTGTTATTGTCACTGTTGCATTTCCCGCCTATATATATACTCAATAATGCGTAACCCACTTCCAAACCATAACCAAAAAAATTTTTTGCCGCTTTCAGCACTACCGCCGCTATAATATCCACCGTTTCTAGTTCACAAACAGCTCCTTTCACCTTTTAAACAACCATTTCGGCCAGTTCTAATAACTTTCGCTTTATTTCCATTTCCGTTTTTCCCACACCACTGATCATTTTTAGCCGCTTCCCACAGGTTTTAACGCGATTATTTCTTCGTCAGACAATTGTTAGTCTCATTTTCATAATCTGCCACCACAATACCACTCCTTTTAATATACTACACGCAGTTTTTTCGAAATTTTCCCGAATTTCTGCGTCCTTTAACGTGTTTTGGCGGCAACACAACCACCTAACCTTTATACACATCGTTGTCTACCAACCCAAGTCCAACATAGCCCAGCTGTAACCAACACCTTTTCGCCTTTTTTCATTCCAGATCTCCTGTTTCTTTCCGTTTCACCTTTATCTCTCCCCATATATTTTTATTTTCATTTTCATTTCACCTCATGTTAATACTTTCCACCTTCTAATACCATGTCACCCTCACAACACCCCCACAATGACCCCATTAAGTTTTATTTACATTCCCTCCGCAAACATGCCTTCGCCCTAGCCAGATTACACTCCCATATTCTATTTTCTCAGGCTTGTCTGACATTTGGCATCACCCCCAAAGGCCTCACACTTAAAGTTCCCATCTCTGGCTGCAACCCTTCCTTCCATCAGTCCCTATACCAGTTCCAAACTGAACAATCCATTGCCCTCACCCACCTAATCCTTCACCTACACATCAACTCAGCCAATGAACACACCCGTCAACTCCTATCCTTAATAAAAGTCCTTAATCTTTCCTCTCCCACATCCACACCGGCTGTCCAGAGCATCCTCCTACAGGCCAACCGTAAATTAGAACAGCATGCCACCCTCCACCTCAAAAAACTATCCAATCTCCTGGTTTCCCACCTCCGGAAAGGCAACTCACTCACCCTTCACAACCTTTCCAGCAAACCTCAACCTCCTCTCATTGCACACAAACCCAGTCTCTCCCATCTACTCAATCTCCCACTTCCAGCTCCACTCCCTCCAAAACCTCAAAATTCCGATCAACACAATCTGGAACCACAACACCCTAATTCAGTAGTTAACCTTTCCTCCAAACCTCTCTCCCAATCCGAAACCTCTGTCCTATCCAAAGGCCTCACCTTCAGCCCCACTCCCAGATTCAACCAAACAGCCCTCGTCAAAGATTTACTGTCCTACACTCGTACTCTCTGCTGGAAGTATCACTTTGCCACGAAGAAAAATGATCCTAATCCTACTCCTGATGATCCGACTCCTCAAGACACCATCCAAATTGAACCCTGCCTGGAACAGTTCCGTCCTCCGTCACAGCGGGACCCACCTCCTCTTCCTCAAAATCACCCTCTCCAAACCTTCCAGGAATTTCTGACTTCCAGCCTTGCATCTCAATCCTTCTTAAAAAACCTTAATCCTACACCCAACATCACCACTGCTGAAGCCCAGGCTATCCGTGATCTGAAGGCTGACCGATCCATCGTCATTCTTCCGGCGGACAAGGGTTCCACGACCGTGGTACTTGATCGTCGGGAGTATGTGGCTGAGGGACTGCGTCAGCTTTCAGACAACACCACATACAAAGTTTGCCAAGGTAACCCCATTCCCGATGTCCAGGCGGAGCTTCAAGGAATCCTCAGAACCTTAGGCCCCCTGCAAAACCTTTCACCTGACTCCATCAACCTCCTGACCCCACCGACACCCCGCACCCCTACCTTCTACCTTCTTCCTAAAATCCACAAACCCAATCATCCCGGCCGCCCCATTGTAGCTGGTTACCAAGCCCCCACAGAACGTATCTCTGCCTACGTAGATCAACACCTTCAACCCATTACATGCAGTCTCCCATCCTTCATCAAGGACACCAACCACTTCCTTGAACGCCTGGAATCCTTACCCAATCTGTTACCCCCGGAAACCATCCTTGTAACCATTGATGCCACGTCCTTATACACAAATATTCCGCACGTCCAGGGCCTCGCTGCGATGGAGCATTTCCTTTCACGCCGATCACCTGCCACCCTACCTAAAACCTCTTTCCTCATCACCTTAGCCAGCTTCATCCTGACCCACAACTTCTTCACTTTTGAAGGCCAGACATACCAACAATTAAAGGGAACAGCCATGGGTACCAGGATGGCCCCCTCGTACGCCAACCTATTCATGGGTCGCTTAGAGGAAGCCTTCTTGGTTACCCAAGTCTGCCAACCCAAAGTTTGGTACAGATTTATTGATGACATCTTCATGATCTGGACTCACAGTGAAGAAGAACTCCAGAATTTCCTCTCCAACCTCAACTCCTTTGGTTCCATCAGTTTCACCTGGTCCTACTCCAAATCCCATGCCACTTTCCTTGACGTTGACCTCCACCTGTCCAATGGCCAACTTCACACGTCCGTCCACATCAAACCCACCAACAAGCAACAGTACCTCCATTATGACAGCTGCCACCCATTCCACATCAAACGGTCCCTTCCCTACAGCCTAGGTCTTCGTGGCAAACGAATCTGCTCCAGTCCGGAATCCCTGAATCATTACACCAACAACCTGAAAACAGCTTTCGCATCCCGCAACTACCCTCCCGACCTGGTACAGAAGCAAATAACCAGAGCCACTTCCTCGTCCCCTCAAACCCAGAATCCCCCACAGAAGAACCACAAAAGTGCCCCACTTGTGACAGGATACTTTCCGGGACTGGACCAGACTCTGAATGTGGCTCTCCAGCAGGGATACGACTTCCTCAAATCCTGCCCTGAAATGAGATCCATCCTTCATGAAATCCTCCCCACTCCGCCAAGAGTGTCATTCCGCCGTCCACCTAACCTTCGTAACCTGTTAGTTCATCCCTATGAAATCCCCAAACCACCTTCCCTACCCTCTGGCTCCTATCCTTGTAACCGCCCCCGATGCAAAACCTGTCCCATGCACCCTCCCACCACCACCTACTCCAGTCCTGTAACCCGGAAGGTGTACACGATCAAAGGCAGAGCCACGTGTGAAAGCACCCACGTGATTTACCAACTGACCTGCCTACACTGTGACGCATTCTATGTGGGAATGACCAGCAACAAACTGTCCATTCGCATGAATGGACACAGGCAGACAGTGTTTGTTGGTAATGAGGATCACCCTGTGGCTAAACATGCCTTGGTGCACGGCCAGCACATCTTGGCACAGTGTTACACCGTCCGGGTTATCTGGATACTTCCCACCAACACCAACCTATCCGAACTCCGGAGATGGGAACTTGCCCTTCAGTACATCCTCTCTTCTCGCTATCCGCCAGGCCTCAATCTCCGCTAATTTCTAATTTCAATTTGCCGCCGCTCATACCTCACCTGTCTTTCAACTTCATCTTTGCCTCTGTACATCTGCCCCGACTGACATCTCTGCCCAAACTCTTTGCCTTTACAAATGTCTGCTTGTGTCTGTGTATGTGTGGATGGATATGTGTGTGTGTGCGAGTGTATACCTGTCCTTTTTTCCCCCTAAGGTAAGTCTTTCCGCTCCCGGGATTGGAATGACTCCTTACCCTCTCCCTTAAAACCCACATCCTTTCGTCTTTCCCTCTCCTTCCCTCTTTCCTGACGAGGCAACAGTTTGTTGCGAAAGCTTGAATTTTGTGTGTATGTTTGTGTTTGTTTGTGTGTCTATCGACCTGCCAGCGCTTTTGTTTGGTAAGTTTCATCATCTTTCTTTTTAGATATATTTTTCCCACGTGGAATGTTTCCCTCTATTATATTCATATATATATATATATATATATATATCTAAAAAGAAAGATGATGAAACTTACCAAACAAAAGCGCTGGCAGGTCGATAGACACACAAACAAACACAAACATACACACAAAATTCTAGCTTTCGCAACCAATGGTTGCCTCGTCAGGAAAGAGGGAAGGAGAAGGAAAGACAAAAGGATATGGGTTTTAAGGGAGAGGGTAAGGAGTCATTCCAATCCCGGGAGCGGAAAGACTTACCTTAGGGGGAAAAAAGGACAGGTATACACTCGCACACACACACATATCCATCCACACATACACAGACATAAGCAGACATTTGTAAAATGTCTGCTTATGTCTGTGTATGTGTGGATGGATATGTGTGTGTGTGCGAGTGTATACCTGTCCTTTTTTCCCCCTAAGGTAAGTCTTTCCGCTCCCGGGATTGGAATGACTCCTTACCCTCTCCCTTAAAACCCATATCCTTTTGTCTTTCCTTCTCCTTCCCTCTTTCCTGCCAGCGCTTTTGTTTGGTAAGTTTCATCATCTTTCTTTTTAGATATATTTTTCCCACGTGGAATGTTTCCCTCTATTATTTATATATATATATATATATATATATATATATATATATATATATATATATATATATATATACACACACACACACACACACACACAGATCAGTTGGTTCTACTAAGAAATTCATCAATGAAGTAGAAGTAGTTGGCCACTAATAAATCCTTTAGGCTTCTCTTGAACTGAATTTCATTGGTATGAAAAATGTATGTTTTTGGGGGTGTCTGGATACTTTTGATCACACAGTGTGTTTCATGACTGACTTACATTTAGAGCATGCGCAACAATAAATTTAGTAAGCCATCATTATAACTGGTTCATCACATGTTTTATAGCACTGAAGATAGCCACACAGTGATAAAAATCTAGATATGCCATAAACATCATTTTAACTCAAAATATCCACGGGTGTACTGCCGGTCTACAGTGTCCAACGGGCACAATATTTCGGCGATCATACATGTCGCCATCATCAGGTGGACTGACGGACTGAGCTCCTGTGAACGTGCCGGTACGGAGATCCGTACGCTATGGCTGCTCAGGGGTAACTGAGCAGCCATAACGTACGGATCTCCGTACCGGCACGTTCACAGGAGCTCAGTCCGTCAGTCCACCTGATGATGGCGACATGTATGATCGCCGAAATATTGTGCCCGTTGGACACTGTAGACCGGCAGTACACCCGCGGATATTTGGATTATGAAATACGCCGGGAGAAACTCAAGAATCACATCATTTTGACTGACTGTGACCTTTTACTACTTGATTGGAAGTGATCCTCATCAGCAGCACAAATTTCTATTGGAAGAATATACACAAAGGAACTTAGTTGTCACCAGATGAAAAAACAGTTAATCAGACAGATCACACTGTGACTGACCATGAAGGAAAGAGCTGGGTGATGGATGTGAAGACAGCACAAGGTGCGGAATGATGCAGCATCACTTCCTAGAAAAAATATGACTACAAGTACAACCCAAAACCAAAGTCTGTAGTTGTGTGCTGTCACAGCAATGCATTTAAAGGCAATGCAAGAAAGACGAATTTCAGCTCCAGCTCAGCAAATCCTTTCAAATTCTACAGGAAAATGATTCACGGAAGAACCTAGAAGAAGAATGGAAAGAAATCTAGGATGCAGTAAATGAGGTGACAAACGCAGTCATCAGGAAGCAGATCAGGGGCAAAAATCTTGGCTTATGGTTGAATGCATTAAGAACTTGCAAGGAGAAGAGCGACCAAGGAGAGCCAGCTACACAGCACGGATTTTGCACTAGGCAAAAGTTCAATAAGATTTCTTGGAAAAAGAGGCTTGAAAGATGTACTATAAAGTCAACCTTTTTAAGAAGGGATACCAGGGCCACCAAAATTTGTCGATTACAATAATGGGACCACACTCACGAATGCATTCAACAATGCAGAGAGATGGAAGCAATACCTCAGTGTGCTCCTCAGCTGTGATGAACCTAAAGATCTGTTCAAATTCCAACCTCTTGACATTTTAGATTTATATTATCCACCTCTTGCACTGGAAGAAATTAAAAGTCAGATAATGAAGCTGAAGAATGACAAAAGTCCAGGAGCAGGTGGAATGCAGGTGGAGGTCATTCAAGCTGGAGGTGAGAGACTTCACAAGAGAATTCATCCATTACTCAAGAGGATATAGATTGTGCAGGAGATCCCAGAAGACTGGAAGACAGCAGAAATCTGCCCTTTACACAAGAAAGGTGACAAAATGGTCTGTACCAACTACAGAGGAATCACCCTCTTAAACATCTGCTATAAGATCTTGTCCATCTGTATACTCTACAGAATCCAGCAATTTCCAGGAGAGATTGGTGAGTATCAAGGTGGTTTCAGGAAGGGCTGTTCAATTGTGGACAACAGGAATGTAATGAGACAACTCGCCGAGAAGATGTGGGGATGTGCTGATGACCTTCATGTGCTATTCATAGATTTTAAGAAGGCATACAACTGCATTCACTGGGAGAACTTCATGAACTGCCTAATGAAGTTTGGAATACCAAAGAAACTCATCAGCCCAATTAAGAATTTGTCTCACTGATTCAAAAGCCAAACTGAAGCTCAGGATCCAAGACACTAAGAGTTTTAATATAAACACAGAGTTGAGAAAAAGAGATGGTGTGTTACCAATATTGTTCAATCTGGCACTCGAAAAAATTACGAGGGAAGCTTTCCATAAGAATTTTGAAAGTATCGAGGTAAAAGCTGAGAAAATCCCACACCTCACATTTCTTGACAACAAGACCCTGTTGTCCAAATCTAAGGAAGAACTAATGTGGATGAGTGACAGCATAGAGGTGGTAGCGAGCAAGATCATTCTCCTTCCGAATGAATCGAAGATTTAGTATAAGATGACGAGCAGAACTTGTGCCTATTTGAGAGACCCACCTCCAGCTGGTGGTAGTCTTAACCTAATCCTATAAAAGAGTTTATAATTTTAAATATCTGGGAATAATCTTTACACAGAACACTTTGTGTGAAGCAGACATTACAGCAAGGATACAAGATACAAACCAATCACATTACAGTATCAATCAGCTTTCTTAAGCATGGAATTTCAAGCTCCAGCTGTACAAAACACTAAGATTAAACTCATATGACTGTATCGATATGCAGTTTGTCCAAAAAAACACTTAAAATAATCTCCTTGTGTTCGAGAGAAAAGACATAAGGAAGATCTACAGCCCAGTACAAGACAAGGATCACCGGAAAGCAGGGTCCAGCATAATTATGAGGTGGAAGAGATCTATAGCAGACCAAATACCATACACCCTATCAGAACCAAACGGCTTGTAAGGTTAGGTCATGTTGCTTGGCCTTAGAAATCCACCTATTTTACTCCCCACACTGAAGACTGCGAGGAAGACAAACAAAAAGGTGGCGTGATGAAATCGAAAAGGACTTGCTGTAGATTGACACACAGAGTGATTGGCAGCAGAAAGCAGAAACAAAATTCAGTGGAAGAGGAGCCTTGCAACTGCGAATGATCCTGGACCTTGTCATGTAAAGCGAGCCAAAGTAAGCAAGTGTACATACAAGTATCAATTTCTAGATGGCCAAGGCGTTGACAACATTTCCACAGAGCACTGGTATAGCGATATAGCAAAGATTTAGTGGTACTGTACAGTGTAAGACACAGGTACTAAAATTCAGCCTTCAGTACTTACAAATGTACTGCTGTCTGACACATCTACTTTACCACCAATGTAGTATGGTTGATTTTTGCAGACAATAGGAATTCCCTCACTTTCTGCTAAATCACCATAAAATTCCTTGTCTTCACTTGTTTCTTCAATTCCAGCTGGCTGGACTTGAATCTGAAATAAAAAGAAAAATCTACCTCAATAGTTGAATGAAATTAGATTAATGCAGAACACAGATGTTGCAAACCGTGTGTAGCTAACAGCCATAACAACTATGAATTTTAAAATTTTCTCAGCACATTATATGTTCAAACAAGTTTCGGGCTTGCAGCTGGCTATCATTTGCTATACTCCACAATATTTCAACTGGAGGAGAGCCGATCATCCTCAGGTGAGCTGTCGAAAACCGATGAAGACTTCCCACTTTTGACAGTACTGTAACCTTGACATTTGCATGTTGATAAGATGTGTGTTCTACAAAGTGATTAGACAGTAGGAAGACTGATTAATACCTTACACGATGAGTGTAGCGTAAAAGTTCTGCACTCCTGAATTCTTCCTCATTACTTTGAGAGACCATCAAGTGGATAAGACTACATGCTTGCATCCCACCCAGACTTTATAGCCTTCCTAAAACTCATAAAGAAGGTCTCCCTTTACGCCCAATTGTGAGCAACACTGGTGCTTCTACATCTGATTTAACTGAATATTTTTCTTCCTTGCTGAGACCATTGATGGACAAATGCTTGCATCACATACATAAATTGGGCAATTTTATCAATACACTGAGGAATCTCCATCTCAACAGTTCACACTGCCTAGTTAGCTCCGATACAGAATCACTTCGTACAAAGGTCCCAGTATCCGATTCTTTGGTAGTTTCAGGTGGATGTCGCCATTTTGTTTCAAAACACTATTTTATTTTGAGCAGACTGACAGCATTGCCACAGTCATTTGTCTCCCTAGTGGCAAACTTTTTTTATTGAGGACTTTGTAGAGAGAGCACTGGAATCAGCAGCCCTTGAACTGACAGTAGTTTGAAGGTATGGAAATGGTACTTTCATAGTGTGGCCTCATGGAGAAGCTAAATTAATGGAGTAGATAGACTGCTGCTCACAATATAATGGAGATGTTGAGTCACAGACAGGCAAAACAAGAAGATGGCGAAACAAGTAAGCTTTGGGCCAAAGGTCTTCTTCTGAAATAGAACACACACACACACACACACACACACACACACACACAACTCATGCACACATGACCCATGTCTCTGGCTGCTCAGACCAGACTGCGAGAAACAGTGCATGAAGGGAGAAGCAACCTGGATGAACCTGGAGGAGAGTAGGGTGGGGAGGTAAAGGGATAACAGGGTAAGAGTGGGGGGATATAGAAGTGCTGATGGTGAGAGCACACAGGGATGTGGTGGACAGACGCAGCTATGTGCAGTGGGAGGCTAGATGGGTGGAGGGAGAGAGGGAGGGGGCAAGGGAGTGGAAGAGGAGAAACATAGAAAGACTGTTGGTGCTTTGGTGGAGTAGAAGGTGGTGTAGTGGTGGAGTGGAAACAGTGAAGGAGACAGGTTGATTAGGTTGATTAAGGAGAGTGACTAATGAAGGCTGAGGCCACAGAGTTACGGGGAATGTGTGATATATTGCAGGGTGAGTTGCCACCTGAACAATTCAGAAAAGCTGGTGTTGGTAGAATACTTACTATATATCCTATGTTCCCATAACCCCCCTGGCCTCAACCTCCATTAGTTACTGTCTTTCATCCAATTATCTCCTTCCTTGTTCTCACTCCAGCCTTCTATTTCACCAACACACCCACAGTCTTTTACTTCTCTACTTTTCCATCCCCACCCCTATCTAACCACCCAACTGCACCTAGCTCTACTCTCTCCCCACTACATCCCTGTATATTCCACAACAGCACTTCACTGCCCTCCACCTCTACCATGCTATCCCTCCCCTGCCCCAGCCTCCTCTTTAACAACACTAGATTCCTTCTTCCACCATGCATTGTTGCTCACAGTCTGGCCTTGATGTAGCTTTTACATCCCCTCAACTACATTCATACGAACATCCCCTTCACTGTGGAAACTGTGAAAGATGGTTGTCTGTCTTTCTGGATGTCTTGTTTAGACTGGAGAATAATGGCTCTCTGGGGCATTCTGAGAGGAGGAGAGCACATCAATAAAATCTCTAGGTTTTCTTCCTTTTGTTGGCAATATTTTGTTTAAAATAGTAAGAATCTTTCACAAATTTCAGGTGAAAGAGGTTTTCTGTCCACCGGCTAAAAAGGCAGACGTTATGGGATCAGAGAAGGACAATTTGTTGCTGCAAAAGTGTGGAATTTAAAAAATACCTTTGCAATGTAGTACACCTTACATACACCAGACCACATACGCTGGGGAAGAACACCAAACACTGATCCTGTACTTGCCTTTTGCAATTGAACTACTACTGAAGATTGTTATCTCCACTAGACATTCAATGGAATATGATCAAATAATGATTTTATCCACAGCAACATCTTTTTGGGACTCCAATATTAAGGAATCTGAACATATGCATTGTGGAGAACCTGATGAACCAAGACAGCAGCAACCAGTTGGACAATGTGTGGAACCCCACAATTTGCTCTAGCTGAGGACAATACATTACGCCAAAGGCACGGCAAGTGACAACCACATGGACAACAGAGTTCCACGACGCCATTCAGATAGTTTGGTCAGTCTGTCTCCAAGACATTAAGGTATGTGCAAAATACACACAGCATGATAATAAATTACAGAACGAGGAAGTCTTAGTCAGTCCTCGATGCCTCACCTGAGGATGACGGGTAGTTGCCCATTCAAAATATTGTGTAGTTTAGTAAATGGTGACCAGTTGGAAGCCCAAGATTTCTTTGAACACAACACAAGCCTTGTATTACACCTTACCCTCTGATCTATTGTTAGACAATGGCAAATGAGTACACAGAGAACTATCTGTTGAACATAATTTGTACTTTAACATTAGTCTGGCATGAAAGTAACTGTATACAGAAAAATGATAATAAGTTGAGAAGATCTAGTGCATATTATAACTATCCATACAAGAATAGACCATTCATCAACAAACAGAAAAGACACTGAACAACACACATGAATACAGAAAAAGATGATACACTATTAACATCATGTACGAAACACAACGATGAATGTGAATTGAAAGGCACATCTTATTAGAGCAACAAGAAGTTGTCAATGCCACCCCACAGCTACCATACATCTACTGGGAGCCTCAGTGCTAGTGCATACAATGCTAGGGTGATTATCTAACATTAGTTTGGGCTTCAAGTTGTATCTACCTCTGATGAAGGACAATCATTCTGTTATTACAGTCTTGTTGGAGACTTTACTTTCTGTGATGAGGATGCAATAAATATACATTGTAAGAATATCTGTAAAAACATCATTCCTCCTCTTGCTATTCACTGCCTTCCTACAGGGCCTAATCCGAGATTTGGATACATTATACTGTTTGGACTTCACTCTGTTTACGCTATAAATACACTACAATGCACTGGGCTAGAACACTGCTACTGACTCGGTATCACCTCCAGCTGTCGCGTCTCTGTTATTGTATTCTGAGCAGTCTCATGTTTGGCTCCATAAAAAATTAACTGTTCAGCATTCATTTGTATCATGAGCTACAATACAACTGACAAGGAGGACTATCTATTGGTTTTGCATCATTTTCCACAGTGACGATTACATGATTCTCAGGGCCGCCCCTCTTTTGTGTGTTTCAGACTGTGGCCCTCGCAACTGGTGACTGCAGTCTTATCTTATGTGTGCACTGCTTCAAGCACTATGAACTTTACATCTGCTCTATCACTCGGTCTGTGACAATTTTATGTGCACTTTTCAGAGCTGTGAACTTTGCTTGTATACTAGGACTGTGAATTCTTTTGTGCATTGGAGCCTTGACTGTGAACTTTGGAACTGCGTCTTCTCTGGTTTTTATGGCAAACTGCACGTTTCTCCTTCTTACCCATCACTGTGGACAATTAATCTTTGGCACTCATTTTGTGGCAGCTGAAAAGCTGAACATGAGTGAAGTCAAATACATATCAAGGAGCTCCTTGACGGGGTCCTGAATCCCGAAGAGACTGCCAAATCTTTGTCACAGTCCACCACCACATTTCTGCTTCAGCAGCTCAATCACCTAGCTGTCGGCCCTTTCTCTATATGGATGCCACACCTTCCCACTCTTCAGGTTTTCAATGACACTTTGGAGTCATGGTCTCCCTCCCTCAATTGGCTCAGATGATCTTTTGTGACCTTCACCACTCACAAGGGCTGTCGCAAACAAGTTCTTCTCATCACCTGGTCTGGCACTTCGGCCTATCACTTCTTCTCTCACTTCAACCTGCAGTCAACCTTTCTTCCCTCTCCTATGTTCACTTGCAGGACAAAATCATCACTCATTATGCTGCTACCACTGTCTCTCATGCTTATGACTTTTTTTCTGTCCTCTCGGGACTCCCAAGTGGCTCTGTTACAGATTTCGCTGCCTGTTGCCACTGGCTCCTTTGCAGCCAGCTCTACTGTGCCCCGGTTTTGCAAAAGGATCCAGCAGAGACACCTTTCCCTCCACCAACTCTGATGCTTCTGGTGGGTTTTGATGAGTTCTGTGCCAATGACAAGACCCTCTTCAGCTGACACTGGCAGTCTCTGCCCCTGCCACTGCCAGCCCTTCTGTACTAGTTACCCTTCTCTTGATTTCCAGTTCTCCTTCTGTTCTGTCCTCGTTTATAGCTTCTCGTGTCACTCTTCCCTCTGTGCCCTCTACTCCAGCATGCCTCTGTACCACTGAGAGCACTTTCACACACCTCGAAGCACCGTGAGGCCCAACCGCGGTCAAATGTGCACACAGTCAGTATTCTCTGCCTCCTCCTCGCAGTTCACATTTTCACTACTTTTTGTAATGCCTTCCTCACTGCCCGGTCATCATGCTCTTACACGCATCCATCATTCCCAACTCCTTCCCCCACTGCATCCTGATTCATTCCTCCTCTGGGTGAGACTCCACTCTTTTGAAGTCCTTCACACATTTCACAATTTGCATCTTCCTCCGTCACTTCCACTACCATAACTGCCACAGAGGTCGGTGCCAGCTCCACCAAGACAGCCCCCGGTACAGATGGCCATGCTGCCATAATCAGGCTCGCCGGCACTGGTCCTGTGACTGCCACTGTCGGCTCAGTAGACACTGATGCTGCATCTCTTGTGCTGACTCAGTCACGGTCAACTAGGTTGTGGCCAGCCTGGTCATTCCTGCCATCACTGTTTCTGCCGCAGCTGTAGTCGGTCATGTGACCAGTCTCTACATCCCATCACGAAAGGACGCACACTCCCGCACACCGGCATGTAGCTCCACACAATCAAATACTTTCCCACCCACAAGGGCTACCAGGGTTTTCAATACCTTCCAGACATTCCACAGGCAGCCATCCAGCACACGCCGCATTTTCAGTAGGTCCTCAACCTACGCTGCTGTGACCCAGCCACCATGCACGGAAGCCCCCAGCTGGCTGCCAGATGTTTCTTCCACCACTTTTGGTGTGGTCCTCAAGGAAGATTTGTCATGAGTCCTCTGCGTGATGGCCTGACAGTCCTGCCATAATGACTACTAATCGCATCGCCACCTATCACAGACATCCTCGCATTAGCAGCCTTCTTCTTGGTGAGGTTCTGAATTTTCACAGGATGAGGAGTGTAGTATTAACACACCTGGGCTTCTACATACTTGACCGTGCCCATTCCGACATGACATCTGCTCCTCCTTTGTGGACTGCTTACGCGTCTTGCCAGTATATTGCTTGTTTGGATTCGGTGCTGATTCTAAATAGTATGTTTACAGGCTTAACTCTAGTAGGCACCATCAGAAACTGCCACCATCACCCACAAGCAGCACACACAGCAGCAACAATGGTGGCTCTGCTATCAGGGACCAGCTCTTGTCCACAGGTTATGTGGTCATCAAGAGCCCACGGATATTCCTCTGACATTGTGTACTTAGCCACAGTGCAACCAGTTGCATTTGTAGCTCTGCTACAGGCCACTGGCACTGACCACCTGCAGCATCCCACATGTTTTGAGTTCCTGTTGAGTCTGCACCATACCATATCACTCCAGTAAATGACCCCGTGACTACCATGTGAGGCTGCAATAAATATACATTGTAAGACTATCTGTGGAATCATCATTCCCCATCTTACTATTCACTGCCATCCTGCCAGGTCACACCCGAGATTCGGATACACTATGCTGTTTGAATTTTATTCCTGTTTGCAGTTTGGACAGGCTACTCTATGTTGGCCTAGAACACTGCTACTGACTCCGGATGTTACTTCCCTGTTATTGTATTCTTTTCAGTCTTGTGTTTGGCTCCATAACCAAGTAACTCTTCAGCATTCATTTCTATTGTGCGGTACAATACTTCTGAATCTTTTTAATTACAGAACAAATATGTACATAGCCAGGTTACCAAAAATGTAACAGAAAAATGATTCACTTGAAGCAAGGAAGAAATATTATTGCTTTATGTCCCACTGATGATAAGGTTATTAGAACCAAGAGCTCAAGTTCTGACAGAATTACTATGGGGCAGGGAGCAGACCATATCCTATCTGGGGAGGTATTTGAACATCACTCCTTCAAAGGTCACTGTGTCACTTCATTCTGTGAATGCACATCAAAGCCTACAAAAATGTAATCAAGAACTTAAGAAAAATCTCAACAAATTCACATTGTGCAGATGCAGATCTCATAGTTGTGGTCAAAACTCCTTGACATTGAGTGTGGTGGGTATAGATGTGTGCTGCATAATCGTGGAAACAATACATTCAAATGAGTGCCCCCCCCCCCCCCCTCCCCCGAATGTAAATGGGTCTTTTGAGTAGTCTGGGTGACTTAGGAATGAAGCAATTTTGTAAGAAACTTGGACATATTAAGGCTCACTGGCACTTGGGACAGAGAGTGACAAGTGTACTGAGATTGTGTGCTGCCTGACCAGGTGCTTCTTTAGTTTTGGAAAAGATTAGATTAGATTAAGTCAGATTCAGTTTTCGTTCCAGAGGGTGAGGAGAGGCACTGGAGAGACTGAGTTTATATGCAAGAACGATAAATTAACAATAACGTAAAGGAGAGGGACATTAAAATAAAGATATCCTATGATGGGATACTCATTGTAACTGTTTTCTTCAGCTGTTTTGGTAGTTCCAAATACAATGCATGATGGGTTTCATTTTAAGTTCCTTCAATACATGTTCATTCCTTTTGTGATCCCGTTTGGTGTAACCAGCTGTTCGTCCCAAGAATTTTGTTTCACAGGCTGTTAGTCTCTCTACAGTTTATGCCTTTATTGTCCATGTTTCACTGCCATAGCAGAGCACAGGTCTTGCTAAGGTCATGTACAGGCATCACATATTCTGGTGTACTTCCAGTCCAGTAAAGATTTCATTACATTATTACGGATTCCCATTGTTTTTGCATATTCTGGTGTACTTCTGGTCTATGAAAGGTTCTGTTACATTATTAAAGACTCCCATTCCTTTTTCAGCTAGGTCTGTTTCTTCCCGAAAAGGATAGTTTATAGAATAATATGTGACTATGATCACTCTTTAGGGTATTTTATTTTTCAAATAGAGCTTATTTTTTAAGGCATATTTTCTGCAGAAGGCTGATGTCCATATTGTATTTCTTGAAGATATTCTGGAAAATTCGTACTGATCCCTGTAGTTAAGTGCTAGCTTTTGTTGCTGCAGCAGCACATCAGAGGACACAATTTTCATCAGTGAGTTTGACACAGCTTCTCATAACAAAGCATTTATTTTATTTTTCCACTGCACTCTTTAGTTTGTTTACTTATCAGGCACAGTTCTGCATTTAGTAACCATCTAGAGTATATTTTCACCATCTTTAGTTTGGATAGGGATTGTGATTGCTGTGTACAGATGTGAGCTGAGTTGGTAAGCCAAAGTTCACAGCTCCCGGCAGTTTAGGCTTCAGTCACACAACTTAAAGCTGCTGCCAACGGCCATCACTGTTGTTTTTTTTTTTTTTTTTTTTTTTTTTTTTTTGGGGGGGGGGGGGGGGGGGGGGCGCGGACATGGAGATCTGAGGAACATCCAGCACATACCATGTGTCCTCCGATCAGTCCATTACTGTGGCTGCCCTGGTTATTGCCTGTACTGAAGTTCATCACTCACCTTTGGTCGACTGGGAGGTCATTCCAAGGTGTGGCGGCAGTGAAAGACTTTCCGAGAGGTCAACCAGAGGGCTTTCCCATTTCATCTGACAAATAGATTCTGGGCACTATCTGTGGCTCACAAAGTCCCTAAGCAAGATGCTGTTGCTCACCCAGTTCCACATGAAGCCTCTCAGCCCACAAGGTTTGGGCATTCACAGAGGGTGGGTTTACTGGTAGATGGAAGCTCCAATATTAAGCACGTAACGGGCCACATAGGAATATGACTTCCGAGGAGGGGAAGGAATCCAGTGGGCACTTTGTGAGCAAACTAGGAGCAGTCATTCCAGATGTGGCATGAGTGTTTCTGGATGCCATGAAGAGCACAGTGTGTAGCCAACTGCAGACGGTGGTTCATACTGTTATTAATGATGTGTCGCTTTGGATCGGTAGAGATTTTCTCTGGTTTTGGGCAGCTAGCTGAAGTACCAAAGACTGTCAGCCATGCTTGTGAGATGGAGGAGGAGCTCACCACCTGTCGTATCATCGACAGAAGCGACTGCTGTCCTTTGGTACAGAGCCAAGTGAAGGATCTGAACCAGAGGCTCAGACGGTTCTGCAACCGTGTAGGTTGCAGATCCCTTGACTTGTGCCACAGAGTGGCAGGTTTCCAGGTTCTGCTAAATAGGTCAGGAGTCTGCTACACGCAGCAAGCAGCTTTACCAGTAGCGGGGGCTGTATGCAGTGATCTGGGTAGCTTTTTAGGTTAGAGGGTGCAGAAAGAGCTTCAGTTTCAAAGGCTGCAGGATGAACACAGGAAGACAGTAGGCACAGGAGCAATCAATATTGTAGCTGTAAACTGTCATAGCTGTGTTGTAAAAGAACCAGAGTTCCAAGCGCTAATAGAAATCACTGACTACCAAATCGTTAAAGGTACTTAAAGCTGTCTAAAGGCAGAAATAAGTTCAGCCGAAATTTTTACAAAGCACCTAAATGTGTTCCAAAAGGATAGATTAAATAAAGTTGGTGGTGGAATGTTTACTGGTGTCAGAAGTAGTTTACCTTGTAGTGAAACTGAAGTAGATAGTTCTTGTGAGCTAGTATGGGTAGCAGTTACACTTGAAAACCAGAATAAATTAATAATTAGCTGCTTTTACCGCACCCTTGACACAGATGATACAGTTGCTGAACAGTTCAAAGAAAACTTGAATGTCATTTCAAATAGATACCCCAATCATACAGTCGTAATTGTTGGTAACTTCAATCTACACATAATATGATGGCGAAAACACATGTTTAAAATCTGCAGTAGACATCAAACATTGTCCAAAATCGTACTGAATGCCTTCTCAGGCAATTATTTTGAACAACTAGTTCAGGAGCCCACTCAAAGTGCAGCAGAAAATAATCCTGGACAAATAAGGAGCATCATGACAGATACAAGGATTAGTGACCAAAAGGCTGTTGTAGCTAGACTGAATATTGTACCATCCAAACACAACAAAAATATAAGCAAAATACATCTATTAAAAATAATAATAATAAAAAAAATTGTTTGACATCCTCCTAGGAGACAGTCTCCACTCCTAGTTTGACTGTGTAACGTAGACCACATGTGATTGAAATTGCAAGAAATAGTAGCAATGGCAATTGAGAGATATATACCAAATAAATTAATGACATATGGTACCGATCCCCAATGGTACACAAAACAGATCAGAACACTGTTGCAGAAGAAAGGCAAAAAGTAACCCAAATTTAAAAGAACGTAAAATCCCTAAGATTTGCGAAGTTTTATGAATGCTGAAACTTTAGCACAAACTTCAATATGAGATGCTTTTGATAGTTTCCACAATGAAACACTGTCTTGAAATCCATCAGAAAACCAACAGAGATTCCGGTCATATGTAAAATACACCAGAGGCAAAACACAATCAATACCTTCACTGCGCAATAACAACAGTGATGCTATTGATGATAGTGGCACTAAAGCAGAGTTATAAACACAGTTTTCTGAAATTCCTTCACAAAGTATGATGAAGTAAATGGTTCAGAACTCAAATCAAGAACAATTGCCAACATCAGTAACTTAGAAGTAGATATCCTTGGTGTAGCGAAGCAGCGTGAAAACATGTAAAACAGGCAAGGCTTCCGGTCCAGATTGTATACCAGTCAGGTTCCTTTCAGAGTATGCTGATCCAATAGCTCCTCACTTAGTAATCATACACAACTGCTCATTTATAGAAAGATCCATACCCAGAGGCTGGAAAGTTGCGAAAGTCACAACACCACCTAAGAAAGGAAATAAGAGTAATCTGCTGAATTCCAGACCCATATCACTAACGTCACTCTTCAGTAGGATTCTGGAACATATTCCATGCTTGAACATTAAGAATCATCTCAAAGAAAATGATTTATTGCTGAATAGCCTATATGGGTTCAGAAAATATTCTTGTGAAGCACAAGTGGTTCTTTATTCTCATGAAGTAATGAGTGCTATCGGTAGCGAACATCAAATTAATTCTATGTATTAGATGTCCAGAAGGCTTTTGACACCGTTCTTCACAAGCAACTTCTAACCAAATTGCTTGCCTATGGACTGTCTTATCAGTTGTGTGACTGGATTTGTGATTTCCTGTGAGAAAATCATTGAATAAAACAGAAGTAATATCTGGTGTTCCTCATCCTGATCTATATAAACAATTTAAGGGACAATATAAGCAGTCCTATTAGATTGCAGTTGATGCTGTCATTAACCATTACGTAAAGTCATCAGATGACCAAAACAGATTGCCATATGATTTAGACAAGGTATCTGTATGCTGCAAAAAGTAGCAATTGACCCTATATTATGAAAAGTGTGAAGTCTTCCATGTGAGCACTAAAATGGTCCACTAAATTTCAGTTCCACAATAAATCAAAAATCTAAAGGCTGTTAAGTCAACTAAATACTTAGGATTTACAATTACAAATAACTTAAACTGGAATGATCACACAGGTAATGTTGTGTGAAAGCAAACCGAAGACTGTGATTTATTGGCAGTGCAACAAGTCCACTAAAGAGACTGCTTACACCATGCTTGTACACCCTCTTCTAGAGTACTGCAGTGTGGTGTGAGATATGCATCAGATGGGACTGAGGGAGAACATCAAATAAATTCAAAGAAGAGTAGCTCATTTTGTATTATTGCGAAATACAGAAGAGAGTGCTATGGACACAATATGTGAAGTGCAGGGACAATCATTAAAACAAAGGTGTTTTTCACTGTGGCAGAATCTTCTCATGAAATTTCGATCACCAACTTTCTCCTCTGATTTTGAAAATCTTCTGCTGGTACCCACCTACATAGTGAGAAATTATCATCATGATAAAAACAGGAGAAATCAGAACTCGCAGAAAGATTTGTTTGTTTTTCCTGCATGTTGTTTGAGAGTGGAACAGTAGAGAAATAGCTTGAAGGTGGTCGAGGAACCCTTAATTGTGAATTGCAGAGTAATCATATAGAAGTAGATGTAGATGCAAGTCATCCTCTGAAGGTGCTAAAAGAGCTTAATCACTTGGAAAAAATAAATCATCTAACTATGTGTTATGATTTCAATGAAACCATGTAGTATTGTCTCTCTGTCTCCACTCTTGGACGATTTTATTCATGTAACAAGCCTGGTGAAAGACCACATCACTGCCATGTTCTTGCACGTATTCTATCCCACTATGATTAATTGTCTTCTTTCTTGATGCAGATTCAATTTATTTTGGAAATTTTGTTTATATCACCACTAAGTTGTTGGGGAACATGATCGTCTGTTAGAATTTGTAATAACTTGTTTGTGTTGACTTCATCAAAGCTTTTCTGAAGTTGGCGAAATCAATGTGTGTTTCCAGATTGCATTCTCTATGTTTTTCTATTAGTAATTTCAATTAAAAATAGCCACCGCAGCATGATCTTCCTTTTTGAAAGCTGTTTCATAGTGGCCGTGTTATTTATTTTTGATGATGTAGGCAAACATTTTTATGATGAGTTCAGTAATCCATTGTAATTGTCTTTTTAATGTGTGAAATTAAATGATTAAATGTACTCCTGTCCTATGGTGACATGGTGAACAGTGACGATCAGGTACAGGGGTAGAATACATGCTGGTGACACTGATGACTATATGAACTGCCATACATGTGGACTGCAACTAGAGATCAACATTTTGATAGTTATTCCTCGAGGACACTGCCAAGATCGGAGAAATATTAAGTAGGTGTGCACTTTGATAGCCTTGTAATCAATCATTTTGTCTTCACAGTCAAAAGCAAAGTTCATCTGTTATAATGTTTTATATTAAATATTAATGCAAATGCTGTTGGCCAGTTACTGAAACAGACCCTGGAGGAAGGGTGATGTTTAGACGCTTAAGAATATGTAAATACTGCGTATTCTGTGCTCTACTTCAGACCTGGTATTTTCTGCCCTGAATCTGAATCTTCTATGCTCCTTTCACCTTTCCTTTTTGAATTGCTCTCTCTCTCTCTCTCTCTCTCTCTCTCTCTCTCTCTCTCTCTCTCTCTCTCTCTGTCTCTCTCAAAAAGGAAATTAATTGAAATTTTAATGCCAGAGACTTCACGCATTATCTTCCCTTCATTAATTGGAGCTTCTTTCTGCCTCAAAAATAATTAATTTATTACTTTTATATTTTTAATTCTGTTATGTCTGTAGTTTAGCAGCAACCAATATACACACAATTACATAATTGTTAACTAAATAATTCCTGAAGAGGGGGCAGCAGCCTTTTCAGTAGTTGCAGGGGCAACAGTCTGGATGATTGACTGATCTGGCCTTGTAACATTAACCAAAACGGCCTTGCTGTGCTGGTACTGCGAACGGCTGAAAGCAAGGGGAAACTACAGTCGTAATTTTTTCCGATGACATGCAGCTTTACCGTATGATTAAATGATGATGGCGTCCTCTTGGGTAAAATATTCCGGAGGTAAAATAGTCCCCCATTCGGATCTCCGGGCGGGGACTACTCAAGAGGACGTCGTTATCAGGAGAAAGAAAACTGGCATTCTACGCATCAGAGCGTGGAATGTCAGATCCCTTAATCGGGCAGGTAGGTTAGAAAATTTAAAAAGGGAGATGGATAGGTTAAAGTTAGATATAGTGGGAATTAGTGAAGTTCGGTGGCAGGAGGAACAAGACTTTTAGTCAGGTGATTACAGGGTTATAAATACAAAATCAAATAGGGGTAATGCAGGAGTAGGTTTAATAATGAGTAAAAAAATAGGAGTGCGGGTTAGCTACTACAAACAGCATAGTGAACGCATTATTGTGGCCAAGATAGACACAAAGCCCATGCCTACTACAGTAGTACAAGTTTATATGCCAACTAGCTCTGCAGATGATGAAGAAATTGATGAAATGTATGACGAGATAAAAGAAATTATTCAGGTAGTGAAGGGAGACGAAAATTTAATAGTCATGGGTGACTGGAATTCGTCAGTAGGAAAAGGGAGAGAAGGAAACATAGTAGGTGAATATCGATTGGGGGGAAGAAATGAAAGAGGAAGCCGCCTCGTAGAATTTTGCACAGAGCATAACTTAATCATAGCTAACACTTGGTTCAAGAATCATAAAAGAAGGTTGTATACCTGGAAGAATCCTGGAGATACTAAAAGGTATCAGATAGATTATATAATGGTATGACAGAGATTTAGGAACCAGGTTTTAAATTGTAAGACATTTCCAGGGGCATATGTGGATTCTGACCACAATCTATTGGTTATGAACTGCAGATTGAAACTGAAGAAACTGCAAAAAGGTGGGAATTTAAGGAGATGGGACCTGGATAAACTGAAAGAACCAGAGGTTGTAGAGAGTTTCAGGGAGAGCATAAGGGAACAATTGACAGGAATGGGGGAAAGAAATACAGTAGAAGAGTGTGCTCCCTGCCGCCGTTGGATAAGCAGCTGCAGCAGCAAGTCGTATACTCCTAGCTCACTCATTTGTTACATAGTTTAATTCTTAATTTCTTTGCGTGTTTTTGGTACTTGCATTGTGTAATTCATAAATTTCGGGCGTATTATAGTATTTGAGAGTTATAGCATCGCGTTTTAGTACCTGAATAGTGTAAAATCGCGTAGTCGTTTGTCTACTGTTTTGTTTTGAACGGCCAGTGTCGGTTGGTCGCAGTTAGTGTGCTCCCTGCCGCCGTTGGATAAGCAGCTGCAGCAGCAAGTCGTATACTCCTAGCTCACTCATTTGTTACATAGTTTAATTCTTAATTTCTTTGCGTGTTTTTGGTACTTGCATTGTGTAATTCATAAATTTCGGGCGTATTATAGTATTTGAGAGTTATAGCATCGCGTTTTAGTACCTGAATAGTGTAAATTCGCGTAGTCGTTTGTCTACTGTTTTGTTTTGAACGGCCAGTGTCGGTTGGTCGCAGTTAGTGTGCTCCCTGCCGCCGTTGGATAAGCAGCTGCAGCAGCAAGTCGTATACTCCTAGCTCACTCATTTGTTACATAGTTTAATTCTTAATTTCTTTGCGTGTTTTTGGTACTTGCATTGTGTAATTCATAAATTTCGGGCGTATTATAGTATTTGAGAGTTGTAGCATCGCGTTTTAGTACCTGAATAGTGTAAATTCGCGTAGTCGTTTGTCTACTGTTTTGTTTTGAACGGCCAGTGTCGGTTGGTCGCAGTTAGTGTGCTCCCTGCCGCCGTTGGATAAGCAGCTGCAGCAGCAAGTCGTATACTCCTAGCTCACTCATTTGTTACATAGTTTAATTCTTAATTTCTTTGCGTGTTTTTGGTACTTGCATTGTTTAATTCATAAATTTCGAGCGTATTATAGTATTTGAGAGTTGTAGCATCGCGTTTTAGTACCTGAATAGTGTAAATTCGCGTAGTCGTTTGTCTACTGTTTTGTTTTGAACGGCCAGTGTCGGTTGGTCGCAGTCAGTGTGCTCCCTGCCGCCGTTGGATAAGCAGCTGAGCAGCAAGTCGTATACTCCTAGCTCACTCATTTGTTACATAGTTTAACTCTTAATTTCTTTGCGTGTTTTTGGTTCTTGCATTGTTTAATTCATAAATTTCGGGCGTATTATAGTATTTGAGAGTGTAGCATCGTGTTTTAGTACCTGAAGAGTGTAATTTTGCTTAGTCTCCTTCCGCCGCCGAGCAGTGTCAGCAGTGCGCAAGTAGCAGCATTACTGCATTTACTAGGCAATCTTGTATTTTAATAACCGTTTAAATTTTGTCGCTCTCTGTAGATTAGTTCAGACGTTCTTAGCAAAACAGTTTTTAGCATGGATAGGGACTGCAACTGCTGTGTTCGGATGCAGGCTGAGTTGGCATCCCTTCGCTCCCAGCTTCAGGCAGTGTTGGCTTCGGTCACACAGCTTGAGGCTGTTGCCGATGGGCATCACTGTGGGGGTCGGGATGGGGGTTTGTCAGGGACGGCCAGCTCGTCCCACGCATCCCCTGATCGGACTACGACTGTGGTTGCCCGGGATACTGCCCGCATTGATGCTGATCCCTCACCTGTGGTAGAGTGGGAGGTCGTTTCAAGGTGTGGCAGGGGGCGAAAGACATTCCGGAGGGCTGAACGGAAAGCCTCTCCAGTTTGTCTGACGAACCGGTTTCAGGCTCTGTCTCAGGCTGATACTGATCTTCGGCCTGACATGGCTGCTTGTCCTGTTCCAGAGGTTGCCCCTCAGTCTGCAAGATCCGGGCAGTCGCAGAGGGTGGGCTTACTGGTAGTTGGGAGCTCCAACGTCAGGCGCGTAATGGGGCCCCTTAGGGAAATGGCAGCAAGAGAGGGGAAGAAAACCAATGTGCACTCCGTGTGCATACCGGGGGGAGTCATTCCAGATGTGGAAAGGGTCCTTCCGGATGCCATGAAGGGTACAGGGTGCACCCATCTGCAGGTGGTCGCTCATGTCGGCACCAATGATGTGTGTCGCTATGGATCGAAGGAAATCCTCTCTGGCTTCCGGCGGCTATCTGATTTGGTGAAGACTGCCAGTCTCGCTAGCGGGATGAAAGCAGAGCTCACCATCTGCAGCATCGTCGACAGGACTGACTGCGGACCTTTGGTACAGAGCCGAGTGGAGGGTCTGAATCAGAGGCTGAGACGGTTCTGCGACCGTGTGGGCTGCAGATTCCTTGACTTGCGCCATAGGGTGGTGGGGTTTCGGGTTCCGCTGGATAGGTCAGGAGTCCACTACACGCAACAAGCGGCTACACGGGTAGCAGGGGTTGTGTGGCGTGGGCTGGGCGGTTTTTTAGGTTAGATGGCCTTGGGCAAGTACAGAAAGGGCAACAGCCTCAACGGGTGCGGGGCAAAATCAGGACATGCGGGGACCAAGCAGCAATCGGTATTGTAATTGTCAACTGTCGAAGCTGCGTTGGTAAAGTACCGGAACTTCAAGCGCTGATAGAAAGCACCGGAGCTGAAATCGTTATAGGTACAGAAAGCTGGCTTAAGCCAGAGATAAATACTGCCGAAATTTTTACAAAGGTACACACGGTGTTTAGAAAGGATAGATTGCATGCAACCGGTGGTGGAGTGTTCATCGCTGTTAGTAGTAGTTTATCCTGTAGTGAAGTAGAAGTGGATAGTTCCTGTGAATTATTATGGGTGGAGGTTACACTAAACAACCGAACTAGGTTAATAATTGGCTCCTTTTACCGACCTCCCGACTCAGCAGCATTAGTGGCAAAACAACTGAGAGAAAATTTGGAATACATTTCACATAAATTTTCTCAGCATGTTATAGTCTTAGGTGGAGATTTCAATTTACCAGATATAGACTGGGACACTCAGATGTTTAGGACGGGTGGTAGGGACAGAGCATCGAGTGACATTATACTGAGTGCACTATCCGAAAATTACCTCGAGCAATTAAACAGAGAACCGACTCGTGGAGATAACATCTTGGACCTACTGATAACAAACAGACCCGAACTTTTCGAATCTGTATGTACAGAACAGGGAATCAGTGATCATAAGGCCGTTGCCGCATCCCTGAATATGGAAGTTAATAGGAATATAAAAAAAGGGAGGAAGGTTTATCTGTTTAGCAAGAGTAATAGAAGGCAGATTTCAGACTACCTAACAGATCAAAACGAAAATTTCTGTTCCGACACTGACAATGTTGAGTGTTTATGGAAAAAGTTCAAGGCAATCGTAAAATGCGTTTTAGACAGGTACGTGCCGAGTAAAACTGTGAGGGACGGGAAAAACCCACCGTGGTACAACAACAAAGTTAGGAAACTACTGCGAAAGCAAAGAGAGCTCCACTCCAAGTTTAAACGCAGCCAAAACCTCTCAGACAAACTGAAGCTAAACGATGTCAAAGTTAGCGTAAGGAGGGCTATGCGTGAAGCGTTCATTGAATTCGAAAGTAAAATTCTATGTACCGACTTGACAGAAAATCCTAGGAAGTTCTGGTCTTACGTTAAATCAGTAAGTGGCTCGAAACAGCATATCCAGACACTACGGGATGATGATGGCATTGAAACAGAGGATGACACGCGTAAAGCTGAAATACTAAACACCTTTTTCCAAAGCTGTTTCACAGAGGAAGACCGCACTGCAGTTCCTTCTCTAAATCCTCGCACAAACGAAAAAATGGCTGACATCGAAATAAGTGTCCAAGGAATAGAAAAGCAACTGGAATCACTCAATAGAGGAAAGTCCACTGGACCTGACGGGATACCAATTCGATTCTACACAGAGTACGCGAAAGAACTTGCCACCCTTCTAACAGCCGTGTACCGCAAGTCTCTAGAGGAACGGAGGGTTCCAAATGATTGGAAAAGAGCACAGATAGTCCCAGTCTTCAAGAAGGGTCGTCGAGCAGATGCGCAAAACTATAGACCTATATCTCTTACGTCGATCTCTTGTAGAATTTTAGAACATGTTTTTTGCTCGCGTATCATGTCATTTCTGGAAACCCAGAATCTACTATGTAGGAATCAACATGGATTCCGGAAACAGCGATCGTGTGAGACCCAACTCGCCTTATTTGTTCATGAGACCCAGAAAATATTAGATACAGGCTCCCAGGTAGATGCTATTTTTCTTGACTTCCGTAAGGCGTTCGATACAGTTCCGCACTGTCGCCTGATAAACAAAGTAAGAGCCTACGGAATATCAGACCAGCTGTGTGGCTGGATTGAAGAGTTTTTAGCAAACAGAACACAGCATGTTGTTATCAATGGAGAGACGTCTACAGACGTTAAAGTAACCTCTGGCGTGCCACAGGGGAGTGTTATGGGACCATTGCTTTTCACAATATATATAAATGACTTAGTAGATAGTGTCGGAAGTTCCATGCGGCTTTTCGCGGATGATGCTGTAGTATACAGAGAAGTTGCTGCATTAGAAAATTGTAGTGAAATACAGGAAGATCTGCAGCGGATAGGCACTTGGTGCAGGGAGTGGCAACTGACCCTTAACATAGACAAATGTAATGTATTGCGAATACATAGAAAGAAGGATCCTTTATTGTATGATTATATGATAGCGGAACAAACACTGGTAGCAGTTACTTCTGTAAAATATCTGGGAGTATGCGTACGGAACGATTTGAATTGGAATGATCATATAAAACTAATTGTTGGTAAGGCGGGTACCAGGTTGAGATTCATTGGGAGAGTGCTTAGAAAATGTAGTCCATCAACAAAGGAGGTGGCTTACAAAACACTCGTTCGACCTATACTTGAGTATTGCTCATCAGTGTGGGATCCGTACCAGGTCGGGTTGACGGAGGAGATAGAGAGATCCAAAGAAGAGCGGCGCGTTTCGTCACTGGGTTATTTGGTAACCGTGATAGCGTTACGGAGATGTTTAATAAACTCAAGTGGCAGACTCTGCAAGAGAGGCGCTCTGCATCGCGGTGTAGCTTGCTCGCCAGGTTTCGAGAGGGTGCGTTTCTGGATGAGGTATCGAATATATTGCTTCCCCCTACTTATACTTCCCGAGGAGATCACGAATGTAAAATTAGAGAGATTAGAGCGCGCACGGAGGCTTTCAGACAGTCGTTCTTCCCGCGAACCATACGCGACTGGAACAGGAAAGGGAGGTAATGACAGTGGCACGTAAAGTGCCCTCCGCCACACACCGTTGGGTGGCTTGCGGAGTATCAATGTAGATGTAGATGTAGAAGAAGAATGGGTAGCTCTGAGGGATAAAGTAGTGAAGGCAGCAGAGGATCAAGTAGGTAAAAAGACGAGGGCTAATAGAAATCCTTGGGTAACAGAAGAAATATTGAATTTAATTGATGAAAGGAGAAAATATAAAAATGCAGTAAATGAAGCAGGCAAAAAGGAATACAAACGTCTCAAAAATGAGATCGACAGGAAGTGCAAAATGGCTAAGCAGGCATGGCTAGAGGACAAATGTAAGGATGTAGAGGCTTGTCTCACTAGGGGTAAGATAGATACTGCCTACAGGAAAATTAAAGAGACCTTTGGAGAGAATAGAACCACTTGTACGAATATCAAGAGCTCAGATGGCAACCCAGTTCTAAGCAAAGAAGGGAAGGCAGAAAGGTGGAAGGAGTATATAGAGGGTTTATACAAGGGCGATGTACTTGAGGACAATATTATGGAAATGGAAGAGGATGAAGATGAAGATGAAATGGGAGATAAGATACTGCGTGAAGAGTTTGACAGAGCACTGAAAGACCTGAGTCGAAACAAGGCCTCGGGAGTAGACAACATTCCATTAGAACTACTGATGGCCTTGGGAGAGCCAGTCATGACAACACTCTACCATCTGGTGAGCAAGTTGTATGAGACAGGCGAAATACCCACAGACTTCAAGAAGAATATAATAATTCCAATCCCAAAGAAAGCAGGTGTTGACAGATGTGAAAATTACCGAACTATCAGTTTAATAAGTCACAGCTGCAAAATACTAACACGAACTCTTTACAGACGAATGGAAAAACTGGTAGAAGCGGACCTCGGGGAAGATCACTTTGGATTCCGTAGAAATGTTGGAACACGTGAGGCAATACTAACCTTACGACTTATCTTAGAAGAAAGATTAAGAAAAGGCAAACCTACGTTTCTAGCATTTGTAGACTTAGAGAAAGCTTTTGACAACGTTAACTGGAATACTCTCTTTCAAATTCTGAAGGTGGCAGGGGTAAAATACTAGGAGCGAAAGGCTATTTACAATTTGTACAGAAACCAGACGGCAGTTATAAGAGTCGAGGGGCATGAAAGGGAAGCAGTGGTTGGGAAAGGAGTGAGACAGGGTTGTAGCCTCTCCCCAATGTTATTCAATCTGTATATTGAGCAAGCAGTAAAGGAAACAAAATAAAAATTCGGAGTAGGTATTAAAATTCATGGAGAAGAAGTAAAAACTTTGAGGTTCGCCGATGACAATTATAATTCTGTCAGAGACAGCAAAGGACTTGGAAGAGCAGTTGAACGGAATGGACAGTGTCTTGATAGGAGGATATAAGGTGAGCATTAACAAAAGCAAAACGAGGATAATGGAATGTAGTCAAATTAAATCGGGTGATGCTGAGGGGATTAGATTGGGAAATGAGTCACTTAAAGTAGTAAAGGAATTTTACTATTTGGGGAGCAAAATAACTGATGATGGTCGAAGTAGAGAGGATATAAAATGTAGACTGGGAATGGCGAAGAAATCGTTCCTGAAGAAGAGAAATCTGTTAACATCGAGTATAGATTTAAGTGTCAGGAAGTCATTTCTGAAAGTATTTGTATGGAGTGTAGCCATGTATGGAAGTGAAACATGGACGATAAATAGTTTGGACAAGAAGAGAATAGAAGCTTTCGAAATGTGGTGCTACAGAAGAATGCTGAAGATAAGGTGGGTAGATCACGTAACTAATGAGGAGGTATTGAATAGGATTGGGGAGAAGAGAAGTTTGTGGCACAACTTGACTAGAAGAAGGGATCGGTTGGTAGGACATGTTTTGAGGGATCAAGGGATCACAAATTTAGCATTGGAGGGCAGCGTGGAGGGTAAAAATCGTAGAGGGAGACCAAGAGATGAATACACCAAGCAGATTCAGAAGGATGTAGGTTGCAGTAGGTACTGGGAGATGAAGAAGCTTGCACAGGATAGAGTAGCATGGAGAGCTGCATCAAACCAGTCTCAGGACTGAAGACCACAACAACAACAAAGAGTAAAGGTAACAACTCCCCAAATATTAGAGGTGATGACTCATGGACTGGTACATAAACAAGACAGAAGACTTTGGCAACTTGGGGACAAACCTTTTTCATGGAAGGATTGTGTGTGGTGCAGTAAGTGAGGGAAGAAAGAAGGCAGAAACTGGGGAGGAGGTGGAGAAGAATGGGAGTCTGGCTTACAGCTCAGAGGGAGGCAGCAAATGCTGATCATGCCAGCATAAAATGCTCTGCAGTAACTGTGGCTGCCTTCACACGTGGGCCTGTCTCTTATGGGATAGGTTACATTTGTGACAGGATTGGAGTAAGATGTGTCTGGAGGGTGAACTGTACGGTCTCACACCTTGGTATCCCCCAGGTATATGATCTACCTAACAAAGGATCTTGAGTGGGTGTGGTAGAGGGGCAGACCAGGATACTGACCAGATTTGAGGAGGAGGAGGAGATTAGTGTTTAACGTCCCATCGACAACGAGGTCATTAGAGACGGAGCACAAGCGCGGACTAGGGAAGGATGGGGAAGGAAATCAGCCGTGCTCTTTCGAAGGAACCATCCCGGCATTTGCCTGAAGTGAACTAGGGAAATCACGGAAAACCTAAATCAGGATGGCCGGACACGGGATTGAACTGTCATCCTCCCGAATGCGAGTCCAGTGTGCTAACCACTGCGCCACCTCGCTCAGTGAGACCAGATTTGAAGCATGGCAGATGTTCCTCATTTCTAGGCAACAGTCAGTAGTCAAAGCCTGCCTCAGGGTACGGTTCAGTTGTTCCAGTCCAGCACAATACTGGGTGATGAGGATGGTCCACCTTCACAGTTGGTTGTTCAGTATGGTGGAACGATGAAGGGTATGTGAGAATATGGCATAGGAAATATGTCTGTAAATTAGGGTAGGGGGATAGTGCCTGTCTATGAACACTTGAGAGTGAACTTCAGCATACTAGACAAGGGAATTCTCATCATTTCAGATGCACCATCCATATATGACTAGACTATATAAGAGCGATTTTCTGTTGTGAAAGAGATGACACCTGCAAAAATGCACATACTACTGACAATTAGTGACCATGATACGAACTGATGTCTGGATGGAGCCATCAGAGTGGTGAAGGTAAACATCCAGCAGGATGGCACATTAGGCTGCAAAAGACCAGCTGAAGTGAATGAGGACAGGGTGTCAAGGCCTTGGGTCCACATCATGAAGAAATCGCCAAAGAACCTTAACCTGACAAGGGGTTTGGAGTTTTGGGAGGCTAAGGAGGTATCCTCTAGATGGCCCATAAACAAATTGGCATAGGACAGTGCCATGTGGGTGTCAAAGACCATGCCATGGATCTGGTTGCATATCTTCCTCTCACAGGAGTGGTAGTTATATGTGAAAATGTAATTAGTTGCTTGTGTAGAGAATGAGGTGGTGGTTTTGAGTCAGACCATTAAGAAAGGTAGTGGTTGATAGCAGCAAAGCTACAGGCATGGGCAATGGGGATGTTGATGTATAGAGGGGTAGCATTGACTGTGACGAGCAGTGATCCAGGTGGTATGGTTGACAGTCAGTGAAGGAATTGGTTTGTATCTTTAATATGAGAGGCTAGGCTATGATGGAAAAGGGGGGGGGGGGGGGGGGGGGGGGGGAGAAGAAAGAGCAGGGAATTATGGTGAGGAGAGAGAGAGAGTTTTTTAGGAAGGGGGGGGGGGGTGAGTGGGTGGATACTCGGGTGGGTCCAAGGATTTGAGCAGGGACTGGAAGCTATACTGGACTTCTGGTTTGGTTCGGTTCAGTTGTTTGGGGAAGGAGACCAGACAGCGAGGTCATCGGTCTCGGGAAGGACGGGGAAGGAAGTCGGCCGTGCCCTTTGAAAGGAACCATCCCAGCATTTGCCTGGAGCGGTTTAGGGAAATCACGGAAAACCTAAATCAGGATGGCCGGATGCGGGATTGAACCGTCGTCCTCCCGAATGCGTGGACTTCTGGGGATCACTATGTCAGGGAGAAGTCAGATACCTGGCAGATGTCTCCTAACAGTTAATCTGTGCTGTAATTTCTGTACAGCCTTTTATGTGGGCATGGCCACAAAGCAACTGCCCACACAAATGATGGCCACTGCCAAAGAATGAAACAATGGCTAAGAACAGAGTTGACCACCCAGTGACAGGACACACTGCTGAGCACAATGTACTCAACTTTTCAATGGCTGCTTCACAACACATGCAATCTTCTGGATCCCCAGCTTTTCTGAACTACACAGCTGGGAGTTTGTGTGTGTGTGTGTGTGTGTGTGTGTGTGTGAGTGTGTGTGTGTGTGTGTGTGTGTGTGTACTCTATCTTGATTAAGAAATCACCCAAAAGATAGGAAAGTTATCAGTTTTATGTACCTGTCAACATCTCAATGCATCTAATATTCACAAGTGTTACTTTTCCTTATAAATTATTTACATTCTGTCAGAACTTTTAATATCATAATTGTGAATTAAATAACACCTATGGATTAACACAAAATGTATACAAAAGAAAGATTAATTAATAAACCATCATCGCAGCCATTACTTACATAGTTGTAAAAAGCGGTGAGGCCATGGTCAATTGCACTTGTGCTACCACACGATGTTAAAGGACTGGTAAGTGTCACATGCGTACTGTTGGGGACTCCAATACAGCTGCGATCACTGAAGCTCAGTTGCGGGGAACCAAGCTGTTTCACTACTGACAACGGAAAGGTAATGGTGAAACGTTTTTCACTGCAGTTCACGATCATTGCTTTCTTCAACCGTGCCAAAATTTCTTCTCTGATTTCTGTACAGAGTCACACAAAATTTGAAAATTATTTCTTATTACCCATCTTTACAGAACCATTGATGAAATTATATGTCATTTTCTCAAGAAGATCTTAGTACATTTATGCAAGACTAATACAATAAGTAACAACATGTAACAAAGGTAGGGGGCAGAAACATTGCAGCATACCCAAGTGTTTACCAAGAAACCACTCTGCGAGATTGTCTTTTAAAAATAAGAAGCATTTTTAAATCAGCCAATAGGTTTGTGCTGTATTTTTTGTGCAAAGAAATTGCAATACAATAATGAAACAGATATACTTCCTCAAGTCAAAGACACAGCAGTTGATGATTGTTAGTAATTATTACAACTGTTACTAATGAATTTACATTTCTTTAAAGTTATGTGGTTTCCTTAAAATTTTTTTCAGGTGCATCAACAGTGAACATTTTAAAAGGTATAAATATAGAATAATTCATTAGGTACCACAAAGAAAAATATTTTAAAAAACAAACAAAATAAATACAGAATATAAATTTAAATATTTGTATGAGTGAAGGAATTGGTGGCAAAATTTATTTCTAGTGCTGAGATGGATTACTGCAGAAAATTTCAGTCACACCCATCTTTTCTCCAGGCATTCATTCACACAAATGTATGCAAAACATGAAATAGTATAAGAAAATCTATAACAAAATGACAAAGAAACATCACAGTTTAATCTCAAGAAGAAGAAGAAAACTCAAATTACAGAACTGTATGTCACTGCCTATGAAAACAAATTTACCCACATTTGTTTAAGAAAGCCACTTACATTACATACATTTTTAAATTTGTATAGCAATAGTCTTCTTTTAAGTTGAAATGTAGTGCGAGCCACAGAGTAAATGGTTGCTGCCTTCCTCTCGGAATGTTAAATTGTGACATTAAGTGATTATAACAAGCTACATTTGATCATGCTGCTTTGGTGAAGGACCTACTTTCCTTCACATGTAATATCAATTGGAAATATCATTTAGCAACCCAATCCCAAAACCTTTCCAACATCAAACCTGACACTGAACCCTACATTGAACAGTTCAGACCACAATCCCAACTGGATCCACCACCACTACCTCTAAATCATCCATTACAAGCCTTACAAGAATTCCTCACAGCCAGCACTGCTTCACAACCTTTCTTCAGGTCTGTATAACATGGCCCTAACCTGTCCTCTGCAGAACTCCAGCCTCTACATTCCCTAAAAGCTGATGACTCCATCATTATCCTCCCAGAACACATAGGATCTACCACTGTAGTACTTGACCAAAAGGAGTATGTTAGTGAAGGTCTACACCAGCTGTCTGACAGTGTCTGCCATCAAGATCCCATCCCTGTGATTCGAACTGATTCTTAAAACCTCAGGCCCCTCACAAGGACCACACCTCAATCTAAAGAACTTCTCACCCCATCCAAACTATGCACCCCCACCTTTTACCTTCTTCCTAAGATCTACAAACCCAATCATCCTGGCCATCCTATAATTGCTCGCTTCAAAGCATACACCTGATCAGCACCCGCAAACCATAATACGAAGACTCCCCCCTCTATATCAAAGATGCCAACCATTTCCTAGACCATCTGAAATCCATGCCCATCCCACTCCCACCACACACCTTGCCTGTCATACCCCACATACATGCTCTGTATGCTGCTGAACATTTCCTCGGGCAGCACCCGCCTGATACCAAACCTACGACATCCTTCCTACTCACCTCAATCAACTTTATACTTACTAACAACTACTTCACATTTGAGGAGCAGACATACAAAAAGGTCAGGGGTATGGCCATGGGAACCAGGATGGCTCCTTCCTAAGTCAACCTTTTCACAGGCCGTTTGGAGGGGGCTTACCTGGGATCTGTAAGTATTCGGCCGCTTGTTTGGTTACGATACATTGGTGACATCTTTACCATATGGATTCACAGTGAGGCTGATCTGTTAAAATTCCTGGAATCTCTGAATACCTTCTCCCAAATAAATTTCACGTTGTCCTACTGCGAATCCCATGTCACTTTCCTTGATGTTGATCTCATCCTCACCAAACACCAGCTACACACTTCAATCCACATTAAACCTACCAACAAACAACAGTACTTACATTCTGACAGTTGCCATCCTTTCCATTCGAAATGTTTCCTCCCATACAGCCTTGGCACCCGAGGCAAACATATTTGTTCAGATGCAGACTCTTTACAGCAATACACTACCATTCTCACCTCAGCCTTCACTGCACGTGATTACCCCACCAGCCTACTTAAAAAAGCAGATTTCCTGGGCCATCGCATCCAATCCTAGTACGGCTGATCCCTCCTAAAAACAACTTCAGAGCACACCAATGGTGACTCAGTATTATCCTGGTCTCGAATGAATTAATCAGCTACTTCGACAGGGCCATGACTTCCTGAAATTATGCCCTGAAATGAGATCCATTCTGTCTGAAACTTTGCTCACCACACCTAGAATAGCTTTTCATCGCTCTACCAATCTCTGCAACATTCTTGTCAGACCCTATGCTCCTTCGGCACCCATCTCCCTGCCCTGTCACTCCCACCCCTGTGATCATCCCCGCTGCAAGACTTGCCCTATGCACCCTCCTGCCACCACCTATAGCAGCCCTGTAACTGGCAAAAGATATACCATCAGGGGGACAACCACCTCTAAAATGACACATCATATACCAGCTGTTATGTAAACACTGTTCAGCCTTTTATGTCAGCATGACTACCACCAAATTATCAATTAGAATGAATGGACATAGGCAAATGGTGCATACTGGTAACATGCAATATCCTGTTGCTCTGCAACATGACAATCATGTCTTCAGTGTCTGTTTCACCACATGCCCCATCTGGATTCTTCCGCCAGACACCAGTTTCTCAGAATTCCACAGATGGGAACTACGTGTGCTTGGTTCTCACCGCCCACACCTGGCCTTAATTTACATTCTTCCACCTCAGCATTTCTTCACAGTAACTACTCTTTTCTTCACTCCATTTTAGTTTTCTACATTTTTCACTGGCTTACCCATCTATTTTTCACTGCCAACCTTCCACCTCTTTTACGTACAATACACTTACTTTTAACTTTTATTAACTTAAGCGAGTCGTTTAAGCAGTAATCTCTGTCGTGCATATTACCCTGTCTTACACCTTTAAGCTCTCAGGTTTGCAAATCTCATCCGATGCAGTCCTCAATAATCAGTCTTTCCTTCTCAATCCATGCAGGAAATCTCCCCTGACCCAGGATTCTGCATCACTTTCCCAAAATCTACCCCTTTTCCTAGACCTCTCCAGTCCTTCTCCTTCACTCCTCTTCCTTCCCCTTCAACCCTTCTGCCTGAAAAAGCAGCCACTGGCTCTGAAAGTTTGCCTAATTACAACCTTCTTTTATGTGTGTGTTCTGCTGCCACTTGGTACGTAAATTTTTTATTTATTCCATTAATTGACATTAGTAAGTATTGTCACAAAGCCACTATACACTCATGGATCTTCTTACCAGATCAAGAATTGATGTGTTTTGACAACGCACAATTTAGATGCTTGTCTGAGTGCCCTGAAAGAGATATGACATGTGCCCGTTGTTGCTTTCACTCTTAAGATGTCATTACTCAATCCCAAAGACTCGCCTTTCCACCACTGTGATTCCATGTAAATGGTAGTAAGCTCATAACATGTAACACAACATGGTGTGCCAAAGAGTCCAGTCTTTTTACTCACTTCGGATGATGCCTTTCTGCAAATACCAAAATGCCATGGTTCTCTGTGAAAGGACACCTTTGCCATACCACTGCAAGTGAAGAAGGGAATCAGGTTCATTTAACAACTTGGATCACGTAAGGGACAGCTTTAAGGTCATAAGAAGTTTGGATAAATAAAGCACTTCATTGCATGATCACATCTCACATGCACAAGGACTTCTAAGAATTACTTCAAAAGTAATGTACAGGACAGTAACACTGTGGAAAGAGTGACGCATTCAGAGTGCTTGCCATGACAGTACAATGAAGAAGCATATTTTATCTATGTTAGTGTATAAAAGTGGTGACTGTGTGAAATGGATATTGTAGGCATCTCCAGTACGGTATGGTAGTGAATCAAATCAAAGAACATAAATTGAAATGTGGTATAGGAACTCAAGTTCTTTTGCAGAAAATTGATGGAGATGAGGCTGCAAATCACAATCCAAGTTACCACTGAGAACCTAATTTCAATACACATCATGTCAGTGTAAAAAAAAAAAAAAAAAAAAAAAAAAAAAACAGCGCAAAGGTAGGCCCTGCAAAAGCATCAACTGATTATGGATCCATTAAGCATATGGTGAACCACTTGCCAAAGGTTATTATGCAATATGTGAAGAATTTTCAACAGCAGTTGAGAAGTCACCAATATCCATGTTCCATATTTTGAAAATTGTTTTTCATGAAAGGAAAAACTGTGTGCAAGGGGCTGCTCAGTGCCTAACAGCTGACCAGAAATAGAGATGCCTGGACACTACAATGGAGGAACTGAAAACCAATCAACTGTTGAGTGTAAAGCATTCCTTTAATGAAGGAAGTTGAGATGATGTTAACTGTGACATGTTTGACAAGGATTTTCTCTTCTCCAAGTCTAAATCCATCCGAATGGTTGCAGTTCAATGTAAAACAACTGATTATCATTGTTTACGATTATTGAGGAATTGTAGTGTTGAGTTTGGGGCAACATAGAGTGTGTGTAACTATAGCATATCATTATGACTTATACTCAACACTGGCCGGAACATACATAAAAACCAGATGAAAAGTTATCAGATAATAACACAAATTTGCCTGCTGATGGTGATCTCTGAATCGCTTGAAGCATGTTTGCTTTAGGTAATTAAAGCCAAAGAAAAAACATCTCTTTTTCCAGATGAAACATTATATTACAAACCAAAGTGTAGTGCGCTCTCTCTCTCTCTCTCTCTCTCTCTCTCTCTCTCTCTCTCTCTCTCTCTCTTCCTCCTCCCCCCCCCTACCCCCCCCCCCCCCCCCCGCCCCTCAAACACACACAAAGACTGTCACTATACTCATCCACTAAAAGTTTTTGGCATGGCTCTTGTATGCAATTATACATTGTGCTCATTGTTTAAAAGATAATGCAATAGAGATTTAAAATATATTCTGAAGTAAATTCTTCTTTGTACTCGATATACCACAACCAATTCCAGTTTCTGAATTATCAGTGTTAATGAGGGATGGAGCCTATGATGAGGGCAGCAGTTTGAACCACAAATGCTCTGTGAGAATCCAAATCATTTTTATGAAGATTCTTTCAGTTGTCAATCAACAGTGGTTATGAATCCTAGTAATTATTGAACAGAAAATAGTCTGTAACACATCATCACATGTCAACTGGCTGCTACAGCAATTACAACCACCTGCTGCTTGCCTGTTACCTCATGGCAAATAGAACACAGCAAGCCACAATAGCCTTGCTGAACTGCATGCCATGCACTTTTTAGTCATGCTGCTCGTGCATTTTGTTTTAAATTTTCTTCAATGTAGCAATCAAGGCAACTCGTCCTAGCGGCATAGAGGAGTTTTAATCTACGGACAAAGCTCATCATTCAGAGCTCAAGCAAATAAAAGTAGGAGTAGTACAAATAAAATTATGAGAGATACAATACTTGTAAGAGACTCAAAATCTGTCAGAAAAAAACAAAGATTAGGGTTATTCACCTCATTAATGACAAGGTCATTAGAAACAGTCAAAAACTGGTTTATGTGCAAGCCTTCTTTCATTGCGTGTATTTTGTGAAACACTGCAATAATTATACAAGAATATGTTTTAGTTTTGTTCGTGTTTTATTGCTTTGTAGCTTAGATTTTTAGCAGTTGCACTGTAACAACTCTAGAAAATAATTTGAAAGTTTGATTACTAATAAAAAGATTTTTGTGGTTTATGTCATAAACAGATGTGTGTTCCAGTACACTGATAGATATTCAGTTAAATCTAAAACAAAATCTTGAGGGCTAGCACTAACTACTAATGACCTGCAAGAGCATCACAAAGAAAATATGAAAACAACTGCTCATCAGAGGAAGGCCTACATACAGATGGAAACTCACAGGCAACCTCAAAAGAACAAACAAATACCTTTTGAGTGAAAGGCTGCTATATAATTACCATCAGCTGGTTTCTGTTAAGAAAGAAATATTAGGGTATAACATCTCATCAGAAAAAAAGTCATTAGAAATCAAGCACAAATGAACCATCAAGAAACCACAGAAAAAAACTAAATCTGGACCAATAGATAAGGCTTCAAACTCCAGATCTCATGAACATGAGTTCAGTCTCTTTACCACAGCAAAACAGCAGACGATTTCTGTTAGAAAGATTGGAATGGTATTTCCTGAGCCCAAATGAAACAGCAGATGACCACCTGCCCATTTGCCTGTAAGTCTCTCACTTGTAAATGAAGTAGATGCACCTAACATGATATACATCAGTACCATTTTACTGAACTCATAATAGAAGAATAGGTAGAGTGCATATGTACAAGAAAGTGGAATAAAGATCACACCTTTCAGTGTCACGATTCAATAAAAGTGCTTATAACAATATACAGGCTTTCAACCAAAAATGGTTTAACTTTGTAAGAAAATTTAATGGAATACTAATAAGTCTTAATGCAATAACTGAGAAGTAATTGTATGTGAAAATTTAAATACTGATTTTTGCCCTATAGTTCTAATCTGGGTTATTTAGAGTTGCTAATGTCTGGTTTTGACTGGATTCCAATAGTAGCATTCTGAACAAAAATCAAAACTCATTTTGCACAAAAGGGATAAATTATTTTGAAAATTAACTATCTTATATGAAATAGATGTTAGTCACACAATACATGATTATATATCATGATGGTCACGTGGCACCAGTACAGCACCCTATCAATCAGGTTTAACTAATAAGGGAAACACATGATTTAATAAAATCATAAATGCTAACTCAGTTTGGTATTCAGAGAGTATTTACAGGATGAATGATGGGAAAAGGTTTATCAAGGGAACACAGTAGATGAGACATATAATTATTTCCAAAATATTCTTATGATACTCTGAATAGGCCAGAAACAAAAGCAAGAGACACTGAAAGAAAGGGTGGTTAACACCTAAAAAAAGAAAAAGTATCTTGTGTCTGAAGAAAGAGTTTTATTTAGGGCAGATGATTAACCAATCAAGACTGAAAGATACACTATAATTGGTACTTCAGTACTATTCACTGTGTCATCAAAAACAGCAAACACCTTGTACCACATACAAAACTTTCAAGAACAAAGAAGAGATACTACTACATACTTCAGCCTTTTAGGAAAGACATCTCGGCTGGGTGAATGATTATAAAGGCAACTTGACGGTTGCACTATTACATCATTTACTGAAACACCAACACAGCATTAAGAATTAGTTCTTTCCAGTGAGCAAATATTTTTTGTGAGCTTTTTCAGAGGTGAGTTGAAAACCAGTAAATACTGGTGAACTCTGCACTGCCTGTCTAAATAAATCTAATGGATCAGCTTTTGGTATCTGTACTTTCTACTAATGTTAGAAAGAATTCATTGAACTTAGTGGCCAACGATTTCAATTTAACTTTATCTGTCTAGCACTACTGCTTTCAGTGACTGGGTACATTATTTGCTTTGCAGAAGTTATTCATATTATGCCTAATATTGCTCATGCAGTTTCATCAATAAGTCTCAAAGGCCATATTTGTGGATGAAGTGGGATCAAGGTGCCCACAAGTTACAGAATCTGCTAGTGATTCTGGTACATAAATATTCAGTCAGATCTTGATAAGATTTCAAAGTGGTGCAGAGATTGGCAACTTGCTTTAAATGTTCACAAATATAAAATTGTGCACTTTACAAATCGAAAAATGTAGTAGCGTATGGTTATAATATCAATGAGTCACTCTTAGAATCAGCCAACTCATACAAATACCTGTGTGTAACACTTCATAGGAATATGAAATGGAACGATCACGTAAGTTCAGTTATGGGTAAAGCAGGTGGAGACTTCGGTTTATTGTTAGAATACTGGGGAAGTGTAATCAATCTACAAAGGAGATTGCTTACAAATCACTTGTGTGACCAGTTCTAGGATACTGCTCAAGGGTATGGGACCCATACTAGATAGGCCTAACAGGGGATATTGAAAGCATACAGAGAAGAGCACCATGAATGGTTTGTTTAATCTGTGGGAGAGTGTCACAGAGATGTTAAAGGAATAGAACTGGAAGACTCTTGAAGAGAGACTAAACTATCCAGGAATATACTACAATCCCCTACGAGTTGCTCACACAGGGATCATGAAGATAAGATTAGAATAATTACTGCATGCACAGACGCATTCACACAATCACTCTTCCCGTGTTCCATCCATGGATGGAACAGGAAGAAACCCTAATAACCAGTACAATGGAACATACCCTCTGCCATGCACTTCAAGGTGGTTTGCAGAGTATACACATTTTAACTTTGTAAAAAGATGAACCAGATAGCCCTACTGATATGACATTTCTAAGGTTTTAAAATTTGTCATTTGTTATTGTTAAAACAATGGCAGTTCATATTAGTTATGTAGTTTATTACAGCATTAACAAAGCAAATGGATCCTTTCCAGCTGTTATGTTTTTCTCTTCCCCCCCCCCCCCCTCCCCCCCTCCCAAACTAGTATTAATTTTTTCCGAATTCTGTGATATCTTAGTGTGCACATTATATTCAAAAAAAATCTTGATATCGACTCAGGGCTTATATCCAAATTATCTTTATTACCTATTACAATCCCTTGGTTATCAGGAGATGGTGAACTATCTAGTTTGTCTAAAAACCATGCTACTTACAAAACATCAGTAATTTTAGATGTCATTGCCATTGTTCATATGTAAATATATACCTGGTATCATATATCCTGATTACTGACTCCCTAGTCAAGCATATCAAAAAGGTATATAAATAAGTGAAGTAGCCTTACAGCCAATGAGGAAAACATGTCTGCAACTGTTGCACTCATTTAGTTTCAGAGTAATTAGATTCCTCAGTAAAACGTATTTAGGCAAACTAGCCAACATAATCCAACAGAAATTCTTCTGGTATCTAAAAGTTCTCATTCTAACAAATCTTCTTCCCCTGTTCAGTTACTCAGAAATGCAAAGCTTTAATTGCAATTTGTGAAAAATCTAGTAAACAATAACAACTTTAGTTCTAATTATCGTAGTTTTATAAAATAGGCTTGTTGGGAGCCATTTTAGGCCAGTCTGCAGTGAGTTTCAATGGAGCAACATCTGTGAATATGTCCAAATTACAGGAGAATGTATTGCAGATAGGTCAGTACAAGTTACAAGTCAGAAAATGTAGCACAAGTCACACATATTTTGTGTCTGGGAGTTTATTTAATAATTCAGTGACTGTTTTAAATGATTAATCATACTGTGAATGTGTAATTATTATCATGGACTGTATCAAACTTCAAACTTTAATAACAATCACCTACTGTCCACAAAGTTTTTGTATTTATATGGCTGTTAAATTTCAAGCACATCAATTCAAGAACTTTATTCAGTGACTGCATTAATTATACAACAATGGGAAAAAATGCAGCACCAAAAAATAATTAAGAGTAATGAAATTTCTGGAATACATTTGTTTACATAACATATTTACGTGATTCACATCGCATACTGAAAACTGTAGAATACTAAAATTTGCATCAGCGTTTAGCTATGAAAAAGATCTGTTTTCACAGACTCTGCATAATTTGACATAAGTTTAAAGACATGCTCAAGTCAATTTGTCTAAGGAGAGGTTAAAATTTGAATAAGGGAATGAAAAATCCATACACAATTGTAAGAGGACCTCAAACCTGGCCACCCTTACTGTTAAGTCACTAACCAGGGAAACAGTACCAGTTGCAGGATGCCCATCTAATCACTTCCAGAGGCAACAAAATTTTGCTTTTCAATATTTCATATTATTATCAATCAAATCTTAAATTTTAAAATACTGTCATAATCTATTCCTTGCGAAAAATAACCTTATGGTAAAGGTTTAACACAGCAAGCCAAGTATTACAGTTAGAAACTATCCATACACGCTGAGGCAGCATTACTCGTGATGTGTAAATTACTTGTGCTTCATTCATCCATTATTTGAGAATGAGGGCACTAAAACCTTACACATCATTTCAACTCTTTTCTAAACATTGATGCCAACACTTCCCACTATATGATGAAAGGAAAAAAGTTTATCACTTACTATATTTTCACTGTTCATGCAGTAAAACCTCAAGCATCAGGCACAATGTTTCAATTTATTACTTCTCTAGTATTAAACCTCTTTGTAAAACATTCTGCTGATAGTATGCACATCACTGAATGTACCAGCACAATTATATGATTGTACAAAACACAGTTCAGAAAATATAATGTCATAAACATTGAAATGTGAGAAACGGATGTTTTATACACAGAAGTTTTGGAAAAAATGTAAAAGGGGGAGGGGTATTTGTACTGGTGTTCATATAAACTCAAACTAAAAAGCTGTCAGCTGTTTTATTGTTCTAAGGTGAACCAAAACCAACAAAATTGGTTTTTTCATGAAGCATTTTCAAAAGTTTCTTTTGTTACACTGAATATGTCACAACCACTGCTTTACAGGAGTGAAGAGAAGTTAATGGTGTGTGGTATACAGGAATTTATTTTCCACAACTCATTGGTGAAATCCAGAAAACAACAAGAAAGATAAGATCATTCTTCTTAACAATGCCAGATGTCACACACGAAGTCAATCACTCAGATTAATGTCTCATCACCCAAGTCCCCTGATTTATTGCCTCACGCCTCGTTTTGTTCCCTCGTATCAAACAAACTATTAGTACGATAATAGATGGAAACATTCCACGTGGGAAAAATTATATATAAAAACAAAGATGAGGTGACTTACCGAACGAAAGCACTGGCAGGTCGATAGACACACAAACAAACACAAACATACACACAAAATTCAAGCTTTCGCAACAAACTGTTGCCTCATCATATGTCTGCTTGTGTCTGTATGTGTGGATGGATATGTGCGTGTGTGCGAGTGTATACCTGTCCTTTTTTCCCCCTAAGGTAAGTCTTTCCGCTCCCGGGATTGGAATGACTCCTTACCCTCTCCCTTAAAACCCACTTCCTTTCGTCTTCCCCTCTCCTTCCCTCTTTCCTGATGAGGCAACAGTTTGTTGCGAAAGCTTGAATTTTGTGTGTATGTTTGTGTTTGTTTGTGTGTCTATCGACCTGCCAGGGCTTTCGTTCGGTAAGTCACCTCATCTTTGTTTTTATATAAACAATTAGTACGTAATGATAAGCACCTTTTCCAGAAGCTATTGAATACTTTGCAAAACAATGTTTTTGAGATTGCTACAATGGACTGGAAAAAAAGTTTCCAGAATGGATTGAGAGCATGCAAATGTGTATACATTTTAAAAGTGAATATTTACAGAAACAAAAACAGGTTTATACAAAAACAGTACCTTTCCTTTCATTGTTTTTGTAAATAAAGGTGCAATGAAAGGAAGAGAGAGTGAAGACAGGGAGACCAGGGAGTAGGACAAGAGTGTGGTTATGGTGAGCTTTCTCTGCTGCAAGCAGGGGAACTGACGTGTGATACACTATTTAGTAGGAGGTGTGGTTTACAGTTGCAGAAGGTCCACCGATGACACTTCCATGATCTGGGTCCTCACTCCTCCACAGGTTTGAAGCCTTTTCTCCTATCCATTAAACCTATTCCTCTTTAGCAGCGTGACACCTCTGTGGATGTTGACCTCCAACTCTCCAATGGGATCACAAAAAATCTCTATATATATATAATACCTACCAACAGCTAACAATACCTCCGCATTGATAACTGCCATCCAGTTCACATTAAAAAATCTCTACCCTGGAGCCTAGACATCTCTCTAAAATCACACACAATTCCTCATCCCACATGCTGAAGCTCTCATTACGGCCGTCACAAGCGTGCACCACTCTCAAAAACTATTCGACAATTAAATTTCCTATGTAATACCCATATATGCCCATATTTCTTCAGCCAGCAGCACTAATTAGCTGCAAATGAGCACACTTTTGATGCCAATACTGTGAAGGACTGGAACACCACCTAAGCGCACTTGCACATTCTGCCACTGCAGTGTTTGTACCTGGTGCAAGTGACGGCTGGGCAAAGCAAGAGCACTGCCGTCACATGCAGCCAGCATCCTGGCCAGCAAATATAAACACATCAGGTCGCTGTCAGTGGGGCCTCTTCCACTCGCATCTTCTCCGAGGTATGCAAATGTTCTCGAGTCACATCAGTTCCGTGCCAGTGTACATTAAGTAGTCAGTGGCAGGTTTTTACACTTGGGTTAATATTTCTCTAACTTTGTCAGTATTCAGTGTGCAGTTATCAGCCTATGTAATTTTTGTGCATGTAGCGGCTGTCAATAAAGAATGTAAGACAGCAGATTTGGCAACAAGCTAGTACGTTTTGCATGTGTCTTTTGAGAGTTACACAGATATGATGTTGATTCAGTTGTTACAACAACAGCATCAAACAGCTTGAGCAATAACAGCAGCCGTCAGACTTGATTCGTCAATTATTTACAAATTCCTGGGGGCACTGGCTCCCAGCCACTGCTGCATACACCGCACCCCCACACGATTCGTTATAGTCCCACTACCCATCATGCTTATACATATGTGCTGCCACAATTCCCCATTGGCTGTAATCCAGAATTTGACAAAAAAGAAGTTACTTTATCAGTGTTGGATCTTATGAATTCCACAGCCTTTAATGATGGTTGGTGAATGACACAATTTTTGGCTGGGTGTCAGTCATCAACCACTAAAACAGAAGTTGTGTGCTCCCAAATCAATGATTATGTGCATCAGGCATCAGAAAAGCTCCCAATGAGAACAAAGTGCATAGTTGGCCCAAATGGCTGCCTTCTACAGGCCCGCACCACAATTTTTTCCTTCTTAGGTATTGCCTGGTGCTGGTTGATGGAACACTCCTCCTTAGTAGGATCCAGATGAAGTCCGCATTGTCATCCCAGCATTCCTGGACTCTTGTGCATCTCCACTGAGGCATACCCCACATGAAAATGCTAGCGAGCCACTTGTCTACTGGCCTGAATTGATTCGGTGATTGAAAAGCTTGTCCATAGGTGCATTCAGTGTGCTGAGCAACAGGCAGCCCCCCCTCCCCCCCCCCCAACTTTTGATTTGTGGCCCATTCCCAATCAGCCATGGGACTGCTCCACATGACTTTTCCAGGTTCTTTCTGTCATTCCATGGTGTTAGTAGTGGTAGATGGGGTGTCAAATTACCCATACATCTTGTGCACATGCTCTCCCTCTGCAGAAACTACTGTGCGGGCTTGTGATGCAGAGTTTTGCAACTGAAGGATTGCCACAGATGATCGTCCACAATATTAGCCCACAGTTTGCCTAGGCATTGTTCCATGATTTCTGCATCCAGAACGGTATCACTCAACGGCAGACACACTTGCCAATATGGCACTGCCTCTGCTCCTCAGCACCTACAGAACCAACCTCTGAACGGCCACAGTCCAACGGGTGTTCTCTGTAGCCGACAACCCTAAATTCTGCTACACTGCTGCAACCTGTGGCACAGACGCACTCTTCACGATATGCTGTGACCGATCCAGTCCATATGTTCACCTTCGGTTGGTGGCCAGGACAGTTGCTGGCTGTGGTTCAGCAAATGCACGATTAGTAATGGTCACTGTGGATGTCATTGGGGCATCACTCTCCCACCATCGAAATCAACTGTGGCCTTATTGGGGGATAAACCTGCCACAGCTGCAGCGGACACTGTCCAAGGGACTTCCTGCAGGCACTATACCCTCCCCGAGACCCGAGCTCGATCCTTGGACGTGCCGGTGGGCATGACAACGTCAAGATAGAGCTGCTGCCTGCCCTGGGCCCTCGATTGGTGTCTGACAGAAAATTCCTGGATGCCGCCCACTCATCAGAGCAACGGGTGGATGTTCCCCTCTCACTGTTGCTTCCATCTCTCACTGGCATAGGTCCACAAAGCACCCACGTGTGAGTTCATCACTGCGTCCAGCGCACCATCGTTCGGGCCACTTGCACCTACACACTCTGCCTGGATGGAGACAGCTGAAGGCCAATCCCCACTAGGTGATCCCTCTTCAGATGCTTACGAGCTGATGGAAACTGACACAGTAACCATGCAGCTGCCATCGCACCACTGCTGTCGTTGACACCGGGTCACCTGGCCGAATCTGGTGGCTTCTTCACCTTTGTCGACCTTCCACCAGAAGTGATCCAGCTGGTGTGGTCTTCCTTTCTCACGCGTCAGTACCAGTGGAGGCAGCTCTGCAGAAGAGTGGAGGAATGTAGCAGCACGCTGTGCAATCTGCCAACGCAGCATTTTTATCTGGCACCAGCAGCAGTCAGGGGGAAGCAAGAGCACCACCATCACTGGCAGGCAGCCAGCGCGCTGACTGGCTAATACTGACATGACGGGCCTCTCCCGGTGGTGCCTCATCCACTTGCATCTTTCTCCACTGTGCAGAAACATACTCAAGTCAGACTAGCTCTGTGCCGAAGTGCATTCATTCAGTTGTTGGTGATTGGACTCTGTACTTGGACAGTTAATATTTGTGTTAATGTTTCTCTGACCTTGTCAATATTTGGCTTACAGTTATCAGTTGACATATTTTTTGTGTATTTAGAGGCTGTCAATAAAGAGTGTAGATACAACAAGCAGCACAACCGCACCTCCCACCACGCTCTGATGATCTTTCAATATGCCCTGAAATGAGGAACATTCTTTATAAAATATGTTCCACCTCTTCCAAAGTGGTATTCTACTGACCATCCAAGCTATGAAATATCCTAATCCATCCTTACTTCACACGCAGTGCATACTCAATGGTAACGAATAACATCCTCAAGAAAGACATGTGCAAGACATGTTCCACGCATCCACCCAGCTGATTTAATTCCTATCATCTAACAGGCATATCCTGCCCCATCAAAGGCAAGAGCACCTGTGAAGTCAGTCATGTCATTCTCTAACTGTTGTAACTTTTGAACACACTTTCATATGGGCATGACCATCAACAAGTTGTCCACCAGAATGAAGTGTCACCAGCAAACTGTGGGCAAATGCAAAGTTGCCCATCCAGTGGGAAAGTCTGTTACTGAGCACGAAAGGCTCCACTTCAACAGACGTTTCACGACCATGCCACCTTTATCAACCACTCGCCCCTCCTCGATTATACCTACTCCAAATCTCGTGGCCGGAGCTGTATATCCACTATCCCCTAACACCTCCCACACCACATCCCTTTCACTGTCTCCATACCTTGCAGCCTCTTCACCTCCTACACTGACTTCACTCATGTCTGATTCATCTATCCATTAATTGACATCAGGAATCTCTGGGGTCTGCCTTTTTCCCTGTTCTATCTTGCTCCCCACATACTGATTTAAAGCTCTTATTTTCTCATTTACCACAGATGACTTCTCCTGCTAGCTACAGACAAGCTCACCAGCACTAATTTCTATCCACTTCTCTTATCCATCAACTTCCCCTTCCCTCCTCCTCCTCATTATCCACTCCATCCACCACATTCACCCTTGTCAGATTGCGATTCGAAGACAATATAAGTATATATCTGTGTGTGTGTGTGTGTGTGTGTGTGTGTGTGTGTGTGTGTGTGTGTGTTTGCATCCACAATTCATCCTCTGGGAATCACACAGGTGCAATGACGTAAAAAGTATAAGTATTGTGAGGCAGGTGGATTGTGCTACATCAATTGCTGCTAAAGATGACATTGTTCCAGAAGAAGAATGGAGCAGGACCACGGATATCCCAGAAAATGTGACGTTCCAAAACTTCATTTCTTGTGGTGATGATATCCTTACCTCCATACTGAAATGAATATATGTGATATACGTGAAGCGCTTGTGAAGGAAGACTGTGAGGTAGAAACTGGTACTGGTAGTGGTGGTGGTGGTGGTGGTGGTGGTGGTGGTGGTGATAATGAACAAGAATAAGAAGAAGAATATAAGAAGAAAAAGATGGAGAAGAAGAAGAGGTCATTGCAAAAGTGTCGTAGCTGCTGTGCAAGGAGCTGATACCATTAGGAAATACTTTTCCTCTTTATTGTATGAACGAAAGTTCTTGTTGAATGTAGAAGCTTTTGGATTAAAGGAGACAACTCACTGAAAATCAGAAGCATCGAGTTGTCGACCAGCGTGCATGTGCCCACAAAAACACACACACACACACACACACACACACACACACACACACACACAAGGACAAGACAAGCAATTCTTCTTATTAAAAGAAAGTGATGTGTGTAAAGTGTGATTTTATATCACCAAAACATGCTTGGATTACGATTCCAGGTCACTTGTCCTGTGTGCTTGGGCAAAATCCCCCATTTAAGGAAAAAATATTTGTGAACCCATCGATTCATTAAAAATGGATTTTACTGTAATTATAGACTACTCCTTTTGAAAAAAAAAAGTATTTCAAAGATTATACTGATATGGACAAAGATTATACTGATATGGACACACAATTTTTAAAGGATGTTAAAAAATGTTATCAGATTAATTAGCTATACATATTGCTGTAGGTGGCTTAAACATGTTAAAGACAGCAGAAATCTCACACAATACTTGGAAGAAGCTCATGAGGAGAGTGTCAATGCAGTGATTTGCAGGGTTCACTGGTTAAAATTTCAAAATGTTCATACTGATGAACACATCAGAATACAATCATGCAGTGTCATTTTAATAACCAAACTTCACACAAAAATCAAACAATGGAAAATCCAGGATGGAATAATGACAATATTATGAAAACAGTAGATTCCTACACACCATACTGAAGAGATATTGAGTCACAGGCAGGCACAACAAAAAAAGGTTATACATTTAAACTTTCGGCCACAAGGCCTTCTTCTAAAGTAGACGGCACACACACACACACACACACACACACACACACACACACACACACAACCACTGTCTCTGGCCTCAGCCAGAGTGTGTGTTTTCTACTTTAGAAAAAGGCCTTTTGGCTGAAAACTTAAATGTACAGTAGTCTTTCTGTTGTGCCTGTCTGTGACTCAACATCTCCCCTACAGGGTGAGTAGCAAGTTACCCTTTCAAAATATTGTCATTAAACAGTAAAATCTGTCGAACAGGACAAAACTGTCATATTCTTTAGGAGAAAAGTGTCATCAGTTAATGCAATCATGTCTGAACTGAGGAGACATCAACCTGCTGGTGACGAAGTCCCTTTAATTGGAAAGGCACTGTGCATCAAAAGCTCATATACCATACAGTAAACAAAGTACTTCACCACAGGATTTTAGCTTGTTTAGAAGAAGCTGTGCGCAGGAAAACATTTAGGGTGTGTAAAAATCAACTGTCAGAGTGAAATCACTACATACTGGCTTATACATCACACAACCACATACTGTTTCATACATCACTTCTTATACATATTTTCTGGCAAAACATTGCACCAATGTTGCACTCAGTTCATACAATTCCTCCAACTTAGTTGTGATACATTTTTTTCACATCCGCATATTCAAAAATGCACTATGTTGAAAGATCGTTTGATTTGGCAAAATCCAAGAAATATGACGAGGTAACTTTACTACGTCACCTTCACGTAAATATTCAAGGAAGTGTTACAAAAACTGACGAAATTTTGGACCTCTGTGCACAAGAGGCAAGGACTACTTTGAAGGGTCTAGCCTTTAAAGCACTACAAGATGATAAAAGAAATTTCACAACACAAGTCTGATCTTTTTCATTTCTTCCTTTTTGGATTACCCCCTCTACAGTCATTTAGTCTCTCACATTTGAATTTTATAGTCAAAGATTTGATATTACAGGCAGAGGGTGGCTTCATCTGAGTCATGGATAACACTCTGCTGACACCTTTTGAGCACACTGGGTGCAGCTGTTTGCAAACTGTGGTTCGTGTAGGCATGGTTTCAGTTTCCTGAGGCTGCAGTTGTGTGCGCGAGTTGCTTTTGTGTGTGTGTGTGTGTGTGTGTGTGTGTGTGTTTTTCTATTGTTGACGAAGGCCTTAATGGCTGAAAGCTTTAATTGTAAGAGTCTTTTTGTTGTGCCCATCTGCAACTCAGTATCTCCACTATATGGTGAGTAACAACTTTCCTTTCCATAATATTGTCATAAAATATCTACGAGTGTCTATCTAGAATGACATTCAACGGAGTGACAACATATAAAAAAGGGGGTGAAGCAAATGCCTGACTGAGATGCACAGGAAAAATCTTGAGAAAATGTAATTCATAAAATAAGTGGGTTACAAGGCATTGTTCAACTGATTCCTGAGTACAGACCATCAGACTGTGACCTTAACTGAGTTGGATTATTAGAAGAGATAGAGAAGATATAATGAAGGGAGGCACATTCTGTCACTGGATCGTTCAGTCCACTCAGAAGTGTTACAGAGATGCTCAACAAATGCTAGTGGACAATGTGCATCACGGAGAGGTTAACAATTGAAATTTTGAGAGTCCTTTCTAGGAAGAATGACAATATTATGAAAAGGGTATACTGCTGCTCACCATACAGTGGAGATGTTGAGTCACAGAGAGGCACAACAAAAAGCCTGCTAAGCACTTAAGCTTTTGGTGAAAAGAACTTCTTCAAAAGCTGATAACACACACACACACACACACACACACACACACACACACACACACTAGCCACTGAGACCAGACTGCAGCAAAAATGCATGATGGGAGGAACAGTCTGGATGTTGGGGTTAAGGAGAAGGCTGGGGTGGGACAGCAGGGCAGCTGTAAGCGACGGTAAAGTGCTACTTGTGGGAGCATACAAGGATGTGGTGGTGAGAGGATAATGGCAGCTAGGTGCAGTCGGGATGTCAAAAGAAGGACAGATGGGTAGGAAAGGGAGCAGAAATGGAGAGAAATAAAAGGAATGTTGGTGCATTGATGGACCAGAAGGCTGTGTAGTGCTGGAGTGGGGACAAGGAAATAGATATCTGGCTGAAGGACAGTAACTAACAAAGGTTCAGGCCAGGGGGAGTTAGGGGAACATAGGATATATTGCAGGGAGAGTTTGCACTTGTACAATTCAGAAAAGCTGGTATTGGTGGGGAGGATCTACATGGCACAGGCTGTGAAGCAGTCAGTTAAGTGAAGAATGTTGCATTGTGCAGTGTGCTCAGCATCTGGGTGGTCCAGCTATTTCTTAGCTACAGTCTGTCAGTGGTCATTCAACCAGACAGACAGCTTGTTGGTTGTTATGCCCACGTTGAATGCAGCACAGTGGTTGCAACTTAGCTTGTAGACCACATGACTGCTTTCACAAGTAGCCCTGCCTTTGATGGGATAAGTGGTGCGAGGATGTATGCGACAGGTCTTGCAACTATGTCTATTAAGGGGTGTGAGCCATGAAGCAAGAGGTTGGAACCAAGGGAGGAGTAGCGATAGACGAGAATACTGTGTAGGTTTGGTGGATAGCAGCATATCCCTATGAAAGGGGTGGAAAGGATGGGGGTAACACATCCCTCATTTCAGGGCACGACAAGAGGTACTCAAAACCCTGGCGGAGAATGTGATTCAACTGCTCCAGTTCTGGTAATGAGCCATGAATGCTCATTTGTGGCCGGATGGCAGGACTTTGGGAGGTATTGGGTGACTAGAGAGACAAAATATGGGAGATCTGTTTCGGTACAAGGTTGGGAGGGTAATTTCGGTCTGTGAAGGCCTCAGGGAGACCCTCGGTTTATTTCGAGAGGGACTGCTTGTCACTACAGACTCGACAGCTGTGGGTGCCTCGGCTGTAGCGAAGGAACTTCTTTTATGGAATAGGAGGCAGCTGTTGAAGTGAAGGAATTGCTGGTGGTTGCCAGGTTTGATAAGCGTGGAGATACTGATGGAACCATCTTTGAGGTGGAGGTCAACATCAAGGAAGGTGGCTTGTTGAGTTGAGGAGAACCAGGTGAAGTGATTGGAGGTGAAGGTGTTGATGTTCTGAAGGGATATGGATAGGATGTCCTCACCCTCAGTCGAGATTCCCAAGATGTCATCAATGAAGCTGAACCAGATGAAGCATTTGGGACTGTGGGCAGTTACGAAGTTCCTGTTCCTGTACCACATGGAGCTCTGCTCATCTCTACTGACGCCCCCTCCCTTTACACCAATATTCCTAATGCCGATAGTGTTGTCACTATTGAACACTACCTTTCCCAATGCCCTACGGATTCCAAAATGACAACAGATTCCTAGTCACCATGACAAACTAAATCCTCACCAACAATTACTTCGCCTCTGAAGTCATCACCTACAAACAAATTCATGGTACATCAATGGGCACCCACATGGCACCATCCTACACCACCCTGTTCATGAGGCATCTAGAGGAATTCTTCCCAACCACCCAGAATCCCAAACCATCACCTGGATTGTTGAGTGTCATCAACACGGGATTTCAAATTGATTCCACATTTCTAGATTCCCAGAAGGCTTTTGACACCACACCTCACAAGTGGCTTGTAATCAAATTAAGCGCTAATGGAATATTGTCTCAGTTATGCGACTGTGCTCACGGTTTCCTGTCACGAGGTCAGAGTTCGTAGTAACTGATAGAAAGTCATTGAGTAAAACAAGAGATTTCTGTCTTTCTGCAAGGTAGTCTTATAGCCCTCTGTTGTTCCTTATCTGTAGAAACAATTTGGGAGACAATCTGAGCAGCTGTCTTAGGTTGTTTGCAGAAGATGCTGTCATTATTATCTAGTAAACTCATCAGAAGAAATTACAAAATGATTTTTGATAAGATGCCTGTATGCTGTGAAAAATGGCAACTGACACTAAATAATGAACCTGACTGACAGTTAAGTGAAGACATTGTCAAGACCTATTGAACAGGATCTCCCAGCATGCAGGTAAGTACGAAATACCCAAAATATGCGGTAGGCAGGTAGCAAGCATGTTTTCCAGCCATAGAATAAACATCAATACAGTAGTTACATGTGCAATGAAATGCTCACTCAATTCAAACTAAAGCATTAATGTCCATTCTGTGACTGGAAAATTTGTTTGCTATTGCCAGCCATACATTTTGGTGATTTTGTACTTACCTGCATGCTGGGACATCCAGTTCACTACAGCTCGAAAATGTCTTCACTCAACTCAGTCTGAATGTATCCTACATTAATGTACTTGATAATGACTTAAGGGCGAAACCATGACAGTACAGTAGAGTCCCATTAATCCGAACTAATTGGGATCGGACCTTGTTCGGATTACCGATTTGTTCGGATTAGCCGGAATTACAGTGACAAGTTTCTAGAATGAAGTATACCAAGCAGATAAGTAGGTACATCATGATAACAAATGGGAACAAGTGTGAGAACAATGGCTCACTCTCACTCCCTGCCCTTGCTGTTGTTCAATGTTGAGATCTTTGTAGTGCCTGAGGTCAGTGCATTGCCAGTTGGCTTGCAAAGCACTTCGTTATGTTAGTTATCAATCGCTGGCACGAGTAACAGTTGTATTGTATTCGTTCAGGTATAGTGGTGTACATATTTTCGTCATGAGTAAACTGAAACATACAACGTTAACTCTCAAAGAAAAACTGAACACTTTGAAGTGGATAGACAATGGTGAGAATGTATCTAAACTGGCAACGGAACTGGGTGTTGGTAAAGCAACATCTTTGAGAAAAACACTCAAAATTCAGCAAACTATGAAACAGTCCCAGTATGATAAAGCGGATGAAGCTCTTTTCCTTTGGTTTACGTAGGAAAGAGAAAGGGGAATTCCTTTGAGTGGAGCACTGGTTCAGGAGAAGGCTGTTTACCTGAACAAGTTAATGAATGGTGATGACTCTTTTAGTGCTAGTATGGGTTGGTTGGACAGATTCAAAAAACATCATGGAATCCATCTGCTAACAATTATAGGAGAGAAGCTTTCTTCTGGCGAAGGAATACTTGGGTGAGTTTGGAAAAATTACAAGAGAGAGAATATATTCTCCCCAATAAATTTATAACACTGATGAGACTGGCCTTAATTTTGGGGCATTGCTAACAAATAGCCTGGCAACAAAAGCAGAAGACCATGCTCCCGGTTTTAAAATGTGCAAAGATCATGTGACTTTATTAGTGTGCAGCAACGCTGCTAGTAATCACAAGCTGCTTTTAATGCTCATTGGCAAATCTGCTGAGCCCAGAGCTTTTAAGAACTGCAACATGAAGTCCCTGCCCGTATAATATTGCAACCAGAAAAAAAGCATGGATGGATGGTAAGCTGTTCAAAGAATTGTTTCACAGCCAGTTTGTTCCCTCTGTTTGACGGTTTTCTAAGGAAAATCATTTGTCTCCCCATGCACTCCTTTTGATTGATAACACTCCATCTCACCCCAGCACTGAGGAATTATATGATGGAGAAATTGTGACGAAGTTTTTGCCGCCGAATGTTACACCACTTCTACAGCCGATGGACCAGGGCTTACAGCTAACATTAAAACTGATTTACAGAAAACAATTTTTAAGAATGCTTTCCAAGATGATAGTATTCCTTTAGTGGACAAAATAAAAAAGACCAATGTGAAGTATGTTGTTTATTGGGCTGCTGAGGTATGGAAGAATATTTCAGAAAATACTCTGAGAGAATCATGCAGAAAACTGTGGACATCTCTTGAATTTCAGGACAACCTAGTGGAAAATGAAGAGGAAAATCTACTACAAATTATACAGACAATCCCTGGATGTGAAGAAGCTAGTGAAAGAGACATAGATGAGCGGATGGCAGCGGATGGAACATGTGTGGAGAACCTTACTCATGCTGATTTAGTTGCTACTGTGACTCAAGACCAGGAAGAAGTGGACTGGTGTGACGGAAGTGACAATGAGCCTGAAAGCAACAAAGGAGAGCTGGTGCCACACAGTGACGCAGCAGAAGCCCTTGACCTCGCGCTATATTGTATGGAGCAACAGCCCACTGCTACACCTGCTGATTTGATGTTTATGAGACAATGGCACAACTATGTGTCATATAACAGACTGTCTTCATTACGCCAAAAAACAATGACAGTTTTTGTCATCTAAAAAGTAGGGATAAAATGTCCACTATATTTTAGTAAGTTTGACAGCTTCTCTTTCATTGTTATGCATTGTTTAAACCGAATGTTTTCTTGCCAGTTTTTCTAATACATGTATACTGTACTGTGTAAATTAAAATAGTGTGTATGTAGAGCAGTTTACCACACAGTTTTCCATACTTAGACAAACATTTTTCATGTTCAGATTAACCGAACGTTCAGATTACCGGAGTTCGAATTAGCAGGACTCTGCTGTAACATAAAATAAAGAAGTTTGTACAGTCAAATAGTGAAAATACCATTCAACAAATTGTGTTAGTTCGAATGGGAAATTTCTGAACATCTATCCTGCTACTATTTCAAGCAACAGATTATTCTGCAGAAAGAATTTGTCTGCTTGTTAAGAGATACTATAAATGCTTACATCTGAACAGTGATAATGTGCTAAAGCAATGCAAAGGCTCATTTTTGAAACAATGGAAAATCTGGGGTGAGATAATAGCAATATGAAATTGATAGGCTGCTACTCATAATATGAAGAATTAATGATTGGTAGAAAGGCATACTGGGGAAGGTGAAAAACCGCTTGGATATTATTCAGCAACTGGGTTAAGTCCTTCGTCAGATGTAGACCAAACCAACCCCCCCCCCCCTCCCCCCCCCCCCCCCCCACACACACACACACACACGGACACCATTGTCTCCAGGAGTGAAACCCTTAGTGTAGACAGACAGCGGTGGCCGTGTGTGTGTGTGTGTGTGTGTGTGTGTGTGTGTGTGTGTGTGTGTGTGTCTGTGTGTGTGTGTGTGTGTGTGTGTGTGTGTGTGTGCTCAAGCTATGGATGTGAAAATGTATGGGTGTTTTATCTACAAATCAAACAATGGAAAATCCACGACTGAATGTAACAATGTTGTGTAAAGGAAAGTGGCCACTTACCACATAGCGGAGATACTGTATTGCAGATAGGCACAACAAAAAGACTGTCACAAATAAAGCTTTCAGCCACTAAGGCCTTCACCAAAATAGAAGACACACATGCACGCACGCACACGCACGCGCGCACACACACACACACGCACACACACACACACACACACACACACACACACACACACACACACACACACACCAACACAAATGCAACTCACACAAACATGACTGCAGTTTCAGACAACTGAAGCCACCCGAGACTGCAGCTGTGTGTGTGTGTATGTGTGTGTTTTGTCTCTTGTTGACAAAGGCCTTACTGGCCGAAAGCTTTATTTGTGACACTCTTTTTGTTGTGCCTATCTGCAACTCAGCATCTCTACTATATGGTGAGTGGCAACTTTCCTTTTCATAAGATTGTGTTTTTTGTACATCTGATGAAGAAGTTAGCTCTGGCAGCTGAATAATATCTGGCAGTCTGGTTTCAATGTGACTGTTAGCCACTCAATGCATCCACTATGTGCCAAGTAGTAATGTAGTTATAATATTTGTAAAAAAGTAGTTATTCCAAAATTTTATTTATAGGCCATTGGAGATTACTTTCCGGAAAACCCCGTTATTTTAAACTGATAGGATCATGCGCCACGTGGTTCTTCATACCAAGCTGCTTGAACCAGTATGTTTTCTGTTTCAGAGGTTTTAGCAGGTACCACTTTGCCTCTGCAGATTTACACTGTAATTCCATCCATCGCTAATAATTGTCCTAAGTAGCAGTTCTTTTCATCTCCTTCCACAAGCTGCATACAATATCATTACAGATTAACGTGCAAAAACTGAAAATCTGTGCTTAAGTCTAACAAAACTGAATACATAATACATAATTTTTTATGAATATGTAAAATAATCTTTGCTATTTAACTAGATTCTGACAACAATGAACTTGAAAAACCTTTCAATGTCAGCTTTTGCACTCAGTTTGCATGTACTAACCATCTGTCTTTAAATTATGAGCAGTACTCCTATCACCGGACACAGGTTGTTGTTGCATTACACCAAGAGTATCCTCAGTAACTTTCCACCCATCCAGGTGAAACACATCACTGGTTTCAGCCACAGGTATTACTTTCATTGAGTCACCAGCACAACCTATAAAATAAAATGCAAAGTAACTTCTTTATAAATGGACATGACTTCTTGTTGATGGGAACAAAATACATCAAATTACTAACCGTTACTGGTACAAGTACCAACAATTAGATTTAATGTAGATGCCCTTCCAGTTCTTGCATACAACACTGGTGGGACACCAAATTCTTTAGTGATAGCCAAAAGAAGAGTATCCAGTCTGTCAGGTAGCCTTTCCCACCGGACACTCAGACCAGGATGATCTTCATTCTCAACTTGATCACCTTCATTACTCTGCATAAAAGTGAAAAAGATATCATCATAATTTTGAAGTCAATGTGAATATATTTCAGTGCAAAGTATGCTAAATGGATGTGGAACAGAAAAACATAAGAATCTGAAAATCAAAACGTTATCAGCAGCAGGCAAGCAAATGTGAAAGGTAACCTTGGTAACAATTAATATGGGTTATCAGGTTTTCATGGCAGATGAAAGTTGTGTGCCTGCAGAAGAACACATGTGCTCTCTCCCATTCCCGTTTCCCTCTCCTTGCCACACCCCTTCCTCAAAGGAAAAACACACACACGCACACACACAGGGTGAAGAGAAATTCGCGCACTCGGGCTTCGCAGTGCGACTCCTCACATGCCAGCAATAAAAAAATGTCTGTCACAAAATTTCATCCAGCAAGTACATCCGGCAGAAAAAGGACGTCAAAGAGTGGCAATATGGCAACACTGTAACCACATGTATGGTAACTACCTCTGTCAGCACATGTTGGCCGTGCTGTACAGTTGCTGCAGTGGATAGAGTTTTGGCTTAGTTTGCAGGTGGTCAAGGACTCGTCCCTGGGTTAGGTTGGACAATCTCTATCACGTAGTGGTGGAAGGAGAGAACCTGACTTCTGAAGGCACAGCACCAGATGACGAAATACATGTTTATCTGGATGGCATCAATGAGGATATCCAGCAACGTATTCACAAGCAGCAAAACCAGTCCAGTTAACAGATGCACCACGGACCAGAAGCATATCCACATATTCATCGTTTGTGTATGCCATACATCTGCCACACTGGTTTAGAGGTTTACAATGAGAAAATTCGATGTGTGTACACATGTACACTGGAGTCTGTCATGGGCATGTTACTCCGCTCGCAACTAGTCCCTGTCTGTTGGGCAGGGCATGCGGTACAAACACGCTGTCAGTCCTGCGCGCTGTTCCACATAATGTTCTTTACCCATCTAACAGATATTGTTTTGCATGGTTCATCCTGACACTGCTAATGTGAAACGTTCAGTTTCTAATTACACTGCTTCCCTAATGTTAATAGATGTGATGTTCCCACAATCCCATCGATAGAATAATAATAATAATAATAATAATAATAATAATAATAATAATGCATTGAGATATGTACTAAACAGCATGCGGTTACCAGTCTCAATGTTGAAAGGCATAATTAGTGGGACCATGGTGATAACACATTCAAATATTAACTGAGTTTGGACACTATTCACAAAGCAAAGCACGTTGCTAGTACTACTGGTAAACATAAGGCCCTTACAAAATGTAATGGACCTGAACGAGGCAAGAATAATAGTTGGTACTAATCTGTGGGACCATTGAAGGAGGGTACAAAGAAAACAGGTTTCGCATCTAGTAGATGAAGTGGTGCAAATAAATTCATGCCCATGACATGGAAAGGGCTTCTTTCAAAGCTGACCAATCTTCTATTTCTAAGATTGTGAATGTAAGTGCAAATGTTTTCTAGAAGACGCTGCAATCACTGTTGACCATACCACAGGGGTACATTTATCAAATAAAAAATTATGCCACAAACCAGAATCAAACCCTCGACCTCTCGCATGTTAATCCCAAAACTCTATCCACTGCACAAACTGTACAGCATGACTCATATTTGCTGACAAAGGCAGTTACCATACATGTGGTTACAGTGTCGCCAGATTTCCACTATTTAATGTACTTTTTCTGCTGGACATATTCGCCAGACAAAATTTTGTGAAAGACATTTTTTTATCGGTAGCATGTGAGGAGTTGCACTGCGAAGCCCAAGTGCGTGAATTTTTATTAGGAAAATTTGGGAGACACAAGACAGAGGACAAAGTGATAGTCACTGAAGATCGTGTTTCATTCTACTTTGCTTTAGTAAATAGTATCCATTTCATGCACTAATTTTTAAGACATCTTGAAGGAAAAATGAAGGTAATACCTGTGAAATACATGTAATCAGATTTATTATTTCATGAATAATATTTTGATACTTTTTAAAATACTGCTGCTTTTACCAAAACAAGCATATAAAAGGCTTCAGTTCACTGGCATCAGAATATCGGAACAAACTAACTAGTAGCAAGACCCATGTAAGAATACTATAATATGGAAGTAATGTAGTGATAAGTGAAAGAATGAATCGGCAAGCAGCAAGAGCCCTGTCATAAAATACTAGAGCTACATGTTTTTCTAGTCTTCATAACTAAATTCTGAAGCTTAAAACTGGCATATGGTGTGCCATGCAGCAAAAGCAAAGTTTGCCCATGACCTATCAGAGTATGAAAAGTGCTGTTATTGAAAGACATTTTACAGATTGCATTCCAGCTGTTGTTTACATGTATTTACTTTATTTAATTACACTGGTATATATTGTAACATTTTGACATCTGCAGCAAGTGAGAATAGTGTATAGGGCCGAAAGCGATAAATTGTGCATAAATAAAGTAAATATGTGTAAAAACAGCTGATGTGGAACTTGTACAATGTCTTTCACAAATATACAGCTGTGGTACACCACATGAAGACAATGATTGAGATGAAGTTCCTGTTACTGATTATGAAGTGCAACTTCATGGGAGGACAAAAAAAGTTGCATTTGCAATTAAAGTCATAAGAAGACCATTTCTATTGTGATGTTTTGTTTCTCCTGGCTTTTCACATTCTGCATAATACAAAAGTTTAAAAAGTACTGATTATATTATCGGACACCTATACCACTGGAAGAGAGAGAGTGGATACATTTCCTGGATAATCTTGTATAGTCTCATGCAATACCAGTTTTGTTAAACAGATGATGATAAACCACATCCAATAGGCCGTGTCATTTGAGCTGGTAACCTTTACTTCTGTACTTACATATTAAATGCTATATCCCGTTGTTAAGGAAATATCTGCTCATATTTAAAAAATGGAGTAAGTGTAGTTTACGAACTTTTTTTAACTTCATAATAAATTGAAACTTCCTGGCAGACTAAAACTGTGTGCCGGACCGAGACTCGAACTCGGGACCTTTTCCTTCTGCGGGCAAGTGCTCTACCATCTGAGTTACCCAAGCACGACTCACGACCCGTCCTCACAGCTTCAAGTCTGCCAGTACCTCATCTCCTACCTTCCAAACTTCTTCCTTCCTATGGAATAGCTTCTGTGAAGTTTGGAAGGTAGGAGATGAGGTACTGGCAGACTTGAAGCTGTGAGGACGGGTCGTAAGTTGTGCTTGGGTAGCTCAGATGGTAGAGCACTTGCCCGCAGAAGGCAAAGGTCCCGAGTTCGAGTCTCAGTCCGGCACAGAGTTTCAGTCTGCCAGGAAGTTTCATACCAGTGCACACTCAGGGTGTCTACGCAGGCAAGGAAAAAAAAAATCCCGGGTTTCCCGGTTAAAAATACACTTTCTCCCAGGTGAAAACACACTTTTTCCATGTTAAGTGACAGTATATTTTCCCTGCAAAACTTATCAGTCCTTTGAATTGTTATGGATTTATGCACGGGCATTGAATTTCCTGGCACTTATAGAAAATGAAACTCAGGGAAAAAGACACGTTTTGGAAATATCTTTTATGTGCAGCAACACGTACGCTGCGTATTTTCGTATTACGAAAGTATACATTGGAATCCCACCAAACACCGCATGTTAATTTCCGAATCATTGAAATCGAGATTGCAATGCACTTTTGCAAGCCAGTCGTAGCTCATGTGACGTGATCTCGCCAGCCGATAACAGCGGATATTCAGAGCACAGGACATGTGATGTAGTCAGCCAACAGCAACGTCACTGTTAAGTAGCACGAACACACAAACAGGGAAAGTTAATAGTTTAAATTAATATACATAGTGTTGCTACAAGAAAAGCAGAGATTTCACATTTAATATTGGTCTCTAAGGTTAATACGCCACAAGGGAAGCTAAGCTTTCGCATATAATGTTGACCTTTTTTGTGCGTTACACTTTAAGATATATCACACAAATGTGCCGGTAAAATTTTTAATAATGACATAAATGAGATCTTCAGGGTTCAAAATTCTACATGGCTCATCATTAAAGAGTTGATTTTTAAATGAGAGTCAAATGCTGTGTAATTTAAGAAATTCATGGTACATTCTCGCACATAGTTCAACCTATGTATAAGGATATTTACTTTGAAAGTAACGCTTTTCAAACTACCATTCGCTATATTTTCCCACGACCTGTTAGAAATATGTTCGTTTCAGCAGTTGCCGTGTTATAAAATTGGACATTTGTGCCAAAACAGTCTCATGTATTTGGTGTGTGTTGCAAAATTGCTGCAATATTAGAAAGGCCTATTTTGTTTTATCTATCAGACAGTGACAAAATAGACATAATCAAATCGAGAAACCACACCATCTTTGGTATTATTTGTATCAACATCTTTTTCAGTATTAGATAACGACATTTCGATTTTTCATGTAGCAAAATGTTGGACGAACTTTGATGAGGTAATACATTCTTTCGCAGAAAGTAAAGCACGCCATGTAAAGCTGTAGCAAGATTAGAGAGAAAAAAGGCTAGGAGCTAAGAATTGAAGAAATGTACCAATATCAAATGCCTATTAGGCCTACTACAAGCAAAAAGCTTTATGTTAGGAAATAGTTTCACATTACATTCACACGCACCAGTTCCTCAAGCATGAGATCGAAAAGTGGTATTATGAAATTTTTATATAAATTTGGAATCGTCTTATTCTTCCATAATTTGTGTGATGTCTCCGTTTCTTCTCCTTCCTCGTTCTAACAAACAATCCTGTCATCTCCAATTCTGTAGCTATTCCTGCCATTGTCAAAATTTGTTCGCCGATTAACCTTACTAACCCAGCCAGAATCACAGGTTTAGTTATCCCGCGAGTATTCTCCAGTTAGGCATTGTTACATGTACGTACAACATGTTTTCCGCGTTACTTCCAGAATAGAACTTATGCTGCTGCTAGTCGGGACTGTACAACTGGTCGTTACAAGTGTAGCGATGTGGCTAAATATTTTCTGTCAAAATTTCATTTTCTTGGATACACAGAGAAGATACTACGTAATCTTTCTCACCTGTTATTCCTATTAGTCGTTTATTGCCATTCTCGTAGTCTGAATCTATGGATTTTGCTAGTAATTATAACAACGCTGATCATTCGCAAACCCAATCAACCACATAATCAGACAGCGATTGGCATTCATCCGTTCGGCTTTACTCCGCTCAGCTCTTATAGCCCCATCCCCTTTTGTCTGCGGAAAGTTTATTTCTAGATGCGATGAGGATTCTCCTGACAGAGACATCACATACACTATGCACGCATTCAGAAATCAACTTAAAATGTGTTCAAAAATGTTCAAAAACCAACAGGGGTGCATTTCAAAATCATATGAATAATCGATTAACCAATGTGCGCTGGATGCTAAGTGCTTTGTGAAACCAGCTTTCTTTCCTCAAGAATATGAATTTGGTGCCCCCTTTTTCCTGTAGCATCTAGCTGCTTGTTGTGACTGCTTGTACAGCTAACAGCCACATTCCTGTAGCCAGAAACGGGAGAATCTACTGCTCAAACGCAACTCAACTGCTCATGCGCATGATCCCGCTCATAACTGCTACAACGAATCTAATGTAAACAGTTGTGACATCACGCTCATCGTAGGCAATTTGTTGTTATGAAGCTTTGCATAGTCTTCCTAAAGCCTTTGACACATTTTGCTGCTGGCACACGCTTGCATGTGTCATTGTGTATGGCACATTTCCTTTGCAATTTAAGTTATTTTCGTTTCTTTCTCTCGTTTATATTTTATTGTTGAAGTGTTATTCTGCAGTTGCGGGATACAGTAACATCCTCTGTTAGAATATTGGTTCTTACCAGTCGAAATTACAAAAGTTTAACAAAAACTAAATCTGAAAAATTCCCGGAATTCTAAAAAATTCCCGGGTTTTTCCCGATTTTCTCCCGGATGAAAAAATTCCCAGGTTTTTCCCGGATCTCCCGGTGTCATTGTGTATGGCACATTTCCTTTGCAATTTAAGTTTCTTTCTCTCGTTTATATTTTATTGTTGAAGTGTTATTCTGCAGTTGCGGGATACAGTAACATCCTTTGTTAGAATATTGGTTCTTACCAGTCGAAATTACAAAAGTTTAACAGAAACTAAATCTGAAAAATTCCCGGAATTCTAAAAAATTCCCGGGTTTTTCCCGATTTTCTCCCGGATGAAAAAATTCCCAGGTTTTTCCCGGATCTCCCGGTCGTCCCGGGTCATATACACACTGACACTCCGCTCCAGAGTGAAAATCTCATTCATAATAAATTATTTACCTTTGATACGGCAGTTGATCAACTCCCCACTCCACAGTGAATTTAAACACATTTAGGAAAATGTCAGACAATGGAAAATCCAGGATGGAATTCGAAACAATATTATGAAAAGGAAAGTTGTCACCCACCATATAGCAGAGATGCTGAGTTGCAGATAAGCACAACAAAAAGACTGTCACAAATAAAGCTTTCAGCCAGTAAGGCCTTTGTCAACAATAGACAAAACACACACACACACACACACACACACACACACACACACACACACAGCTGCAGTCTCAGGCAACTGAAACCACACTGCAAGCAGCAGCATCAGTGCATGATGGGAGTGGTGACTGGGTGGGGGTAAGGAGGAGGCTGGGGCGGGGAGGGGGAGGTATAGTAAGGTAGGGGTGGCGGACAGTGAAGTGCTGCAGGTGGCCACACTGTGGTTTCCGTTGTCTGAGACTGCTGTCATGTCTGTGAGTTGCATTTGCGTGAATATATGTGTGTGTATTTTTTGTCCATTGTTGACGAAGGCCTTACTGGCCGAAAGCTTTATTTGTTACACTCTTTTTGTTGTGCCTATCTGCAACACAGTGTCTCCACTATATGGTGAGTAGCAACTTTCCTTTTCATAATATTGTTAGAAAAACGTCAATACCTCAGAATTACAAGGCCACATGAGCCATCAAAACGGAAATCATTTTTCATCTTATCTAACTAACTGAATGGAATGGAACATATGGCAACAGTGCTTTGACGAGAGAACAAATTGCCACTATTTTACCACAGGGCTCAATATTGAAGGCACTTTCATTCTCATTATTTAGCATTATTACAAACAATGGAACTGTTTCACAAATTTATTGTAGCTTGTTGCTGAACTTTGCAATCACAATGAGAAACTCATGAGCTTTTGTTACAAATGTTCAATATGTGTCCCCAACCTAATCCTATAGGCACTAAGACTAAACTGAAGCAAGAAGCTGACTTATACTGTTTAAGTTATCTGAGTCACAGATTTCCTCTTACAGTAGTATACCATGGTTGTGAACTGCTTTGTCATTACCAAATGGAATGGCCACACTGTCCTTATTTGGAAACCTTGTCCTGAAATGTAATTCCTCTGATGTGTAAGAGTAATTTTAATAAAATTCAAGCACAACAGAAAGTTTTTCAGCACCTGTTATGTTCTTTACTAACTGTTAATTATTGGAAGAATGTGGGAACTACGAGAACTCGCAACTTTTGAGTTTCCCAGTATAACTGTCAACTTTGGCAACATTACATCCAACAACACAGAAACATTAAAAAAAATGGGCAACATTTCAATCATCTGTAATAAACCTGTATGCATGTTATTATCATTATCATTATCATTTCCCATTAGATTAGTAAGAAGATGAAACACTTCTTTTTGCTGATTATATGAATTTCACATAAATTTTTGTGGAGCAAACATTATGAAAGGTAAATGAAATTTTCTTGAAAATTATTAATGGTTTCCTGTAACGGGTCTGTAAATAAATACCAACACATTAAAGTACAAGGCTAAACCTCCCCTTTAGCAATAAAGCATGAAGAAAAATAATTCATTAAATTTTTGGGTGTGTTGATTGATAACAACATGAAGCAGAAGTAACATACACTACTGGCCATTAAAATTGCTACACCACGAAGATGACGTGCTACAGACACGAAATTTAACCGCCAGGAAGAAGATGCTGTGATATGCAAATGATTAGCTTTTCAGAGCATTCACACAAGGTTGGCGCCGGTGGCAACACCTACAGCAAGCTGACATGAGGAAAGTTTCCCACAGATTTCTCATACACAAACAGCAGTTGACTGGCGTTGCCTGGTGAAACGTTGTTGTGATGCCTTGTGTAAGGAGGAGAAATGTGTACCATCACGTTTCCAACTTTGACAAAGGTCGGATTGTTGCCTATCGTGATTGCGGTTTATCGTATCGTGACATTGCTGCAAGCGTTGGTCAAGATCCAATGACTCTTAGCAGAATATGGAATCGGTGGGTTCAGGAGGGTAATACGGAACGCCGTGCTGGATCCCAACGGCCTCGTATTACTAGCAGTCGAAATGACAGGCATCTTATCCGCATGGCTGTAACGATCGTGCAGCCGCGTCTCGATCCCTGAGTCAATAGATGGGGATGTTTGCAAGATAACAACCATCTGCACGAACAGTTCGATGGCGTTCACAGCAGCATGGACTATCAGCTCGGAGATCATGGCTGCCGTTACCCTTGATGTTGCATCACAGGCAGGAGTGCCGGCGATGGTGTACTCGACGACGAACCTGGGTGCACGAATGGCAAAACGTCATTTTTTCAGATGAATCCAGGTTCTGTTTACAGCATCATGATGGTCGCATCTGTGTTTGGCGACATTGTGGTGAACGCACACTGGAAGCGTGTATTCGTCATCGCCATACGGGCGTATCACCCGGCGTGATGGTATGGGGTGCCATTGGTTACACGTCTTGGTCACCTCTTGTTCGCATTGATGGCACTTTGAACAGTGGACGTTACATTTCAGATGTATTACGACCCTACATTTCAGCAGGATAATGCACGACCGCATGTTGCAGGTCCTGTACGGGCCTTTCTGGATACTGAAAGGGTTCGACTGCTGCCCTGGCCAGCACATTCTCATCGTGTTGAAGCTGCATGGGCAGCTGTACCTGTACATGCCATCCAAGCTCTGTTTGACTCAATGCCCAGGCGTATCAAGGCCGTTATTAAGGCCAGAGATGGTTGTCCTGGGTACTGATTTCTCAGGATCTATGGACCCAAATTGCGTGAAAATGTAATCACATGTCAGTTCTAGTATAATATATTTGTCCAATGAATACCTGTTTATCATCTGCTTTTCTTCTTGGTGTAGCAATTTTAATGGCCAGTAGTGTATGTTCTTCAGCATCAATGTTGAGTGACACTTTGTAATGGATCTGGGAAATGTGTTATTTTCTACCGGATTTGTCGATACCAAATCTAATGAGGGAGGTTGTAAATGTTTTCTTATATTTTTGTCAGAATTTTTTTTTTTTTAATGCTAATTTGCTTATATGTTTGAGAGTGACAGAATATTGATTAATATTAGCAGATGTGATGAAGAATATCAAAGAGACTGGTTACAAGTGGAAGCTTGTGTGTTGTGTAAAATGTCTTTGACGCTGGAGTCGTCTTTGACCGTAGTCAGTCGGCAGTGAACTCTCGGTGTGTGTGACAGTGGAACAATGTGCCGGTCGCCGTTATGATAATTTGCTAGTGAACAGGAAAAATGAATTGTGTTACTACTTTTTTCATATAAACATCAAGAAGGAACCACATTCGAAGAAATGGTATTTGAAGCACCAAAAATGAGGCAAACGCTTTGAACCAGGTCATTTCTGCAGCCGACGAAACTGCATTGTCAGGGTGTCTACGTGGACGAGGAAAAAGAATTCCCGGATTTCCTGGTTAAAAATATACTTTCTCCCAGATGAAAATATGCTTTTTCCATGTTAAGTAACAGTATACTTTTCCTCGGAACTGTAAAATTTATCAATCCTTTCAATGGTTGTGATTTTATACACCTGTGCAGAATTTCCCGGCACTTTAGAAAACGAAACTCAGGGGGAAAAAAAACACGTTTTGGAAAGATGTCTGATGTGCAGCAACATGTACACTACATATTTTCGTATTGCGAAAGTATAAATTCGAATTCCACCAAACACCGCACGTTTCTTTCCGAAGGATTGAAATCGAGATTGTGATGCGGTTTTGTAAGCCAGTCGTAGCTCATGTCAAGCCGATGACAGCGGATATTCAGAGCATTGGACACGTGATGTAGTCAGCGAATAGCAACTTCACAGTCAAGTAGTGGGAACACACAAATAGGAAAACGTAATGGTTTAAATTGATATACATAGTGTCGCTACAACAAAAGAAAAGCTTTTATGTATAGTATTGGTCTCTAAGATTGATAAGCTGCAAGAGAAGCTAAGCTTTCACACATAATGTTGATCTTTTGGGTGCATGTTACACTTTAAGATACATCACAAAAATGCGCCAGTAAAATTTTTGACAACGAAATAAATGTCCGATTTTCTGAGCTCGAAAATATTCTAAATACCCGTCCTCAAAGATTTGATTTTTGAGGGAGAGTCAAACACTCTGTGATTTAAGAAATTCATCGGACATTCGCGCACAGCGTTCATCTTGTGTAAAAGGAAATTTACTTTACTTGAAAGGTACGCTTCTCAAACAGCCATTTGGGATATTTTCCCGCGACCTGTTAGAAATAGATTCGTTTCAGCAGTTGCGCCAGATGACAGGCGTCGTCGTGCTTGCGCAGCTACAATGACGCAGGGAGCCCGTACGTTCGCACATGTAAAACATTAAAAGATCTTACATTATGTCATAAGACATTAGACGATACTCCAAGAGCATGGGAATTTTGTGAACTGTACTAAAATGCATAATTCGGCTTAAAGTGCACATTCGTATGTCCAGATTCAGATGTAAATATTCTTGGAGTACCAGTACCGTATTATCTGATGTTTGGTGCTTTATTATGGCATAATAACCATACGTGCTATGAGATGAAAACATGAACTTGAAATGCAGCAAACAGTTGAAACTAGCAAATTGTGTGGAATTAAACACTTCGTTTCAAATAAATTGACTGCCTCAGCACAAAAGACTAATGACAGTCAAATTTCTTTGACAAACCGACAACAATAACTTCATTGTTCTGCAAGACGATTAGCGCTTGTCTGTCAGAAAGATGGAAACTAAAAACATATTTTAGCCTTCCGTAAGTATGTGAATGTATTTTAATTCACTTGATAGCTCCCGGCCACAGAAATCCGTTTTGTTTTCATTTGACGTGAGAGCAATAAAAGAAGAAGAAACAGCAAAATCACTTAACGTAAACATGGGTCACGTGGAGACTACGACCTCCCCACTACAACTCAGACTGCTCTGTGCATCATGTTCGGATCTATGATATTTCTGAACCGGGGCTGTATCAAATAGTGGCACTCCCCCTCCCTCGAGCATCTGGGGTAGGACGTCAAAAATTTAAAAAATCGTTTTTCAAAAATATCTTCATTTTGTAGCGCACGCCTTTCTGAAGAGTCTGATACATAAAACATATATGTTCGAGGGAATGTAAGACATATTATTTGGTCTTAAGTGTGCCGAAGTGCAGTGCCACGCCTCTTCACACAGCATTCTTCCATTGCACGTCTCTGTATTTTGCTCTGTGGCATTCAAACATGTAATACTTTGTAACGGGTGTCATCAAACTATATTCAGGCCAGTGGAAGTTAAAATGTCCTGTGGTGCTTCTCCTGCTCCCAGTTGGCCGGTTTGACATCCTGCCCCTCTTTAAAAAAAATTCCAGAACAAGAACTCTTCAGAAAACTTGGGGTCTTTACTGCCTATTAGCTAACAACTTGCTGTTTTGTGTGACATAAAATTAAATATAGGATACATAAAACGAGTAAAGACAAGAGACAAGCAAGACAGTACACATTTCTTCAATCCATAAGTCCTAGCTTTTTTCTCTCTAATCTTGCCACAGCTTTATATGGCATAATTTCATTTTTGGGAAAGAATCTATTACCTGATCAAAGTTCGTCAATGTTTTGTTACATGAAAAAACGAAATGTCGTCGTCTAATACTAGAAAAGCTGTTGTTAATACAAATAGTACCAAGACTGGTGTGGTTTCTCGATATGATTACATGTATTTTGTCACTGTGTGCTAGATAAAATGAAACAGGCCTGCCTAATACATCAAATAAATGAGACTGTTTTGGCACAAATTATTTTTATAACACTACAGAATATAATTCACGACGTACCAATATCAAATGCTTATTAGGCTTACTACAAGCAAAAAGTCTTATGTTAGGAAATAGTTTCACATTTCATTCATGCTCTCTAGCTTCTGAAGCATGAGATCGAAAAGTAGTAGTACGAAATTTTTATATAAATTCAAATCGTCATATGCTTCCGTAATTTGTGTGAGTCCCTGTTTCTTCTCCTTCCTCGTTCTAACAAACAAACTTGTCATCACTAATTCTCTAACTATTCCTACCAGTGTCAAAATTTATTCTCTGATTAACTTCACTAACCCTGCCACAATCACCATTTTGTTATCCCACATTCATTCTCCGGTTAGGCGTTATTATGTGTTCGTACAACGCGTTTTCCGCGATACTCCCAGAATAGAACTTTAGTGGCTGCTAGCCGGGGACTGTATAACTGGCCCTTAGTGGTGTAGCGATCTGGCCAAAAATTTTGTCAAAAATTCATTTTCTTGGATACACGAAGAAGATAATACGTAATCTTTGTTGCCTGTTATTCCTGTTAGTCATTTATTTCTGCTCTGGGAGTCTCAATTAATGGAATTCGCTAGTAATTATAACAACGCTCATCATTTGCAAACCCAGTCAACCACATAAACAGCGACTGTCGTTCACCCTTTCGACTTTATTCGCTCAGCTCGTATAGACCCGTCCCCTTTTGTCTACAGGAAATTTTTTTTCTAGATGCGACGGGGATTCCCCTGGCAGATACATCAAGTGTCGTACACTATGCACGCATTCAGAAATCAACTTAGAATTTGATGAAAAATGTTCAAAAACCAACAGGGATGCATTCAAAATCATAAGTAATCGATAGACCAACGTGCGCTGGATGCCAGGCGCTTTGTGAAGCAAGGTCTTTTTCCTCAATAATATGAATTTGGCACCCCTCCCCCCTGAAACTGCCACCTGGGGCAGATAGCCCAGTTTGCCTCCGCCCCCTAGTTCCGGGCCTGTTGCGCATACGTGAATCTGGCAGCTTAGACGCATCAGTAAGATTTTTCCGGATAGCATCTGGCTGCTTGCTGCAATTGCTTATACAGCTAACTACCACACTTCCATAGCCAGAAGCAGGAGAAGGAACTAATCATACGCGACTCAACTGCACTTGCACCTAAGCTCTCTCGCAACCGCTTAAATGAATCAAATGTAAACAATTGTGATGACACATTCATCGGAGGCAATTTGTTGTTATGAAACATTACAGTCTTCGTAAAGCCTTTAACAAATTTTGCTGTTGGCAGACGCTTGAATGAGCGCTGTGTTTTGTTCTTGTATATGGTGCATTTCCTTTGCAACTCAAGTTTTATTTTTGATTTTGTTTTCTCTCGTTCGTGTTTTATTGCTGCAGTGGCGAGATACAGTAATATTCTTTGTTAGAGTATTGGTTCTTACCAGTCAAACTTACAAAAATTTAACTTAAAACTGAAACAATGAAAAATTACCGGAATTCTAAAAAATTCCCGAGTTTTTCCCATTTTTCTCCCGGATGAAAAAATTCCCGGATTTCCCGGGTCGTATACACCCTGATTGTGGAATCATACTTTCACTAGACGACTGAAGCCAACACAGAAAAGTCAAATATCATCTTATAAACATATATGAGAAGAACAAGAGAAATTTGTTAACATCGAGTATTGATTTAAGTGTCAGGAAGTCGTTTCTGAAAGTATTTGTACGGAGTGTAGCCATGTATGGAAGTGAAACGTGGACGATAAATAGTTTAGGCAAGAAGAGAATAGAAGCTTTTGAAATGTGGTGCTACAGAAGAATGCTGAAGATTAGATGGGTAGATCACATAACTAATGAGGAGGTATTGAATAGAACTGGGGAGAAGAGGAGTTTGTGACCCAATTTGACTAGAAGAAGGGATCAGTTGGTAGGACATGTTCTGAGGCATCAAGGGATCACCAATTTAGTACTGGAGGGCATCGTGGAGGGTAAAAATCGTAGAGGGAGACCAAGAGATAAGTACACTAAGCAGATTCAGAAGGATGTACGCTGCAGTAGGTACTGGGAGATGAAGAAGCTTGCACAGGATAGAGTAGCATGGAGAGCTGCATCAAACCAGTCTCAGGACTCAAGACCACAACAACAACAAACATTTCACAGAAAAGTGAGTACTGTCACGAAATATGCTAAATTCAAGTATATAAAATAGTGAGCATATTTCAACTTGCATTCAGGTGATAGCAGATTTCAAAGACATAAATTTTCTCTTATTTTTTATCTTTGCCTGTTTTCTCTCTCTCTCTCTCTCTCTCTCTCTCTCTCTGTCTCTCTCTTTCTTCCTTTTAAGTAACCTCCCTGAAGAAAAACAGAATTCAATGTACAGAAATTTGCAATAAGTATAATGCATACCAATTCCCAATTCTCAAATACGTCGCAGATAACTGGAGAGACTCTTATAATAATGAATTATCATGCATATTATTAACATAAAAATTGATAACAATGGACTAAACCATATTGCATTAATTGCAGAATTTTCAAACACACAAATGCAAATACTGACCACAATAACAATTTTTCCAGTGTTACGAGGTGTGTGACCAAATCTCCATCGAACAGGCTGGCTGCTTTTCAGTACCAAAGTCAGATTGTGTAATTCAGTTAGCAGTGTATCTCCACTATCTCCACCTTCATGAAGATGTACTAGGACTACTGGCAGCGAAGCTCGATCTGCACGTTCATCTCTTCCATTGTTTCTTGGACCAGCATCCATTTCCACCACATATACATCCCTGAAAAACAGATACTTTTAACAGAAAACGAAGAATACAATCCAGGGTAAGTGCATTGCAAATAAGAATAATGTGGGTATTCAGCTTGGAATAAATAAATTTCTGTAGTTTTTGAAATTAAATATTGTAGGCCTACATTTATCTTACATTTTCCCAAGGAAACATACATAGCAACCATAAAATATTCTGTAAGATTATGGCCTTACAATATTCACCATGCAAATCACAGACTAACTCTTTTAAACTATGTATCTCACACCTGCATACAGTATATTCAATACTTTCTTTCCAAACAACCATTTGAATGAGGTTTTTAAGCTTTCTTCATTATCTTGAGAAAATTTATTAATAGAGTAACTGTATGTCATCTTCTTTCTTAACTGAACAACTCACCTGTATCTGCAATCTTTAATGGCAGCTTCACATCTAATGGGATACTTTTAGACTAATCAATGTGTACAGCTCCATAAAAACACAATTTTCACCTCCTACCTTATTCCATTCATGTACACAAATAGTGTTCTTGTGCCAAAAGGGTGGATAGCACTATTCTTATTCAGAATCCTTTCAGATGCTTTTGTTTACATGCTTCTATATTAATTTTCCTAATCTTCCAATTATTTCAATTATTTAGAAAAAATCACGTTACTTCCCCAATCTTGCAAAGAGACAAAAATGATTGTCTTTGCTTACAAAATTTTCTGTTTCTCTCAGTCAAGCTCTCTGGACTGTGATGATTTTACCAAGGGTTCAGTTTCATTATGCACATGATCCTGACAAATGTAATATGAGTATTATCCTCTTTAAAATTTAGCTTTGGAAAACTGTTCCATCAAAAGTGAAAACTAATTATATTTCCAGGCACAAACAGGATAATAATGAAGCATCCCCATGCAAAACATCACAGTTCTCCAATTTCATGCTCTTTGATTGTGCACATTGTGCCATCAAAGTATGCTCTTTTCCCACCTAAATATATATATCACCAGTGATGTAAACACATAAGTACTTCACTCTATCATAGAAGAATGTCTGAGAGAATAGCGGATAGCTTGGAGTCAGGGCAATCTAAATAAACTATGTGAATACTGGTAAATAAAAATAATGCTTGCAACAGATTTACAGAAAGGTAAATTTAACACCGGGAAACAAATAGAATTTTGTACAAAATTATCCACAGAAATGACGCAGCAAATAAGGAAAAATTATTAAATTATCCAGAGAAATGATACCACAAAAAAGGAAAAACACAAAATTCTAGGAAATCACAATCCAAGACAACCTTAAATGGGGCATGCATACAAATTCCGTAGCCTGTAAGTTGTCTGAATGCATATTTGTGATGTACATGACTATCAAATATACATAAAACTAAGTTTCATTCATTTTTCTCATCAAATTTAAACCATGGAATAGAAGAACAACATGAACCAACCGAAGCACACTACTAATACTACAGAATGAAGTTATCAGAATTATCTGTGGTGCCAAACCTAGAGAATCATATCGAAATCTGTTGCCAAAATTAGGTGTGCTCACAATTATAGGTGTATATATAATAAAAGTTATATTGCTTGTGAAGACAATAAATCCAAACTTACACTGTGACTTACACCAGCATAATGAAAGACAAAATTACGGTACCATGTAAATATCCGCAGAACAGCTTTGCATGAAAAACATGCACTAGATGCTGGGCTGAAACTAACCAATGCCCTACCAAAAAATCTCACAGCCCTTCCTACTGGCTAATTAAAAGATCTGCCAAAAGAATTTTTACTGTTGATCCATTTTAGTCCCTAGATGAATTCTGTACCTTACTGAAAAGTGGTTTGTCAGTATGTCAAGCCCACAGTTTTTAGGTAGTTCACAAGCAATCTAATAATAATAATAATAATAAAAACATTTGTAAAACAGTTATCTGTATATTAACAAATGCAAAATGCATTAAAACGTAAAATTTCTTGTTACACATAGATCTTTAGATTGTGATTTGTAAATTGACATATTCAGAAGAAGAATCTGTACGATGTCCTGAAAATGTATTATTTCTATAGTTTATGTTTGATTATTTGATGTTTAATAATAATACTATAACTTCAAGAAATCTTTGAAGGCCAAAACTGCTTAGGCATTTCCCACTCAAATACACAGACTATAGAGAGGAGGCTGGGTGGACAACAGTTAAGAAAGAGCACATGTCCAGAGCCAAACCGTTTTTGTGTCGTGTTGGAGCAGTGTGACCCTTCTCATTATCATGTATAGCCATCTAATGCAGCAAAAATAGCAAATAAAGTGTTGTGATATGTGAATACTTATGATAGAATGAATTTTATCCTAATAACTTCTGAGTAGGGAATGCTCTGCATTCTGAGAGCTGGAAGTTAAGTATTGAATGAAACTCATTCCAGAAAACAACTTTTCATTAGTATCATTTAATGAAATCGAAAACCTGGAAAAATGTTCAATATATACTACCTCTAATATGGATTTTTTTCCTTATATGTACACTCTACGGAAGATTAAACCAGTGAATCCAGCAAGAAACGATAAGTAGAAGTTGACATGTCCTCCAGTGCACAGCATATGACAGCGACAGAGAGATAAGATGTGCTTGATCTGAATGCAGACAACTCTATCATCATCATCACAGCAAAAAAGGTCCTGAAATTGTGGAACTTGAGTATAGGGAATATCTATGCAAGGAATAAGGAAACAGATTTTCACAAACTGATCCTTCCATCCACACTGAGCTACAGAAAATCTTTAACAGCTTGACTCTTATAACAACTGCCACTGACCTTGGCCCACCTGATCCACACAACACAAGAGAGCAGAATGACAACTATTTTAGTATTCAATAGTTCTTCCTCCAAATGCCCAGTCACTCCAACCCAACATGCCAAATTTACCGTACCACATAAAACACATCAACTGTTTACTGCAATGACTCAAATCCATTTTTAGAACTCTTCTACCTGAAATTTTCCTTATTACCATTTATGTGACTTCTACGTACACCAGCATCCATATACACGTAACCCTTCTGCCCATCAAAATAGCATCCCCCAATTTTCTTCTTCTTCCTCTTCCCTTTCTTCTTCATGAAATGGTCCTGCTTATGCAAGTCATTCACAAAGCCTCTTCCAGTGGTAGAGTATCACCATCACTTTCAACAATGAATCAATCATCGCTAAATACCAGCTGGAAAGTCTCCAGAAAAATCTGTTTCTTGCCACCGTAGCCAACTTTATCCTTTCTGCATAACTGCTTCACCTACAGAGACTACAGGCTACACTATATCATGGGTTGCAAGAAAGAAGCATTCCTTAACTTCGAGAACTCTGGTATGAAATATGTTCACTGATGAAATGTTTCTCTTTTGGACTCTTGGTGAAGATGAACTACTGTACCTGCTTCACCCATAAATGGTAGTATTGGTCTCTCAGATCGTGGTGCTCTATTTTTCTGTGACAACTGACACTGATTATGTTGCAACCTCAAACATCAAGCTGAGCATTTGTCTCTGATGTGAAAATGTGGCTTTGTAATTGTTGCTACCCACTACTACAAATTTATCAAAAAGGCATCATAGGCCAGTTATACAGTTAATGTATGTAGATTCTGTGTACCTCTAATCTCTCATTTTAGAAAAAGTCATTGTTGCTTTCAACAATATTACAAGTAATAGTTCACTCTCTTAGTAAACAATCTCTGTTAAGCAGCACAAAGATGTTTCTATTTCAGTTTCAATGAAAAAGTCAAAAGAGACCCTGAATGTAAATGTGTCATGACGATGTCATCTGATGGTCCAGTTGTATTTATGACAAGCGGATGTTTAGAGACGACTATGGTTCATATGACTCCTCTGTTCCTGAAAATGATATGTTGTCATGGTCCACCGATAATACAAGAGTCTGAAATTGATGAAAATGAAAGTAAAAATAGTGAATGCCATGACAATGGGAGTTCAGATTATGGTGCAACAGAAGACGAAAACAGTTTTCCTATTGGGAAAAATAAGTGTTTCACATGGAGCTCAGAGAGACTACACAATCACAGGAAAGTGTGGGAAAGTAATGTTATAAAACTAAAAATGACAGCACTAAAAGGCAATTCCTGAAGTCTGAATAGGATTCTATGCCTGATGAAGTATGACACTTAGTTTTCAATGATGAGATAATTACAAAAATTGTTAGCTGCACAAAAACAAATCTAGGGGTACCTAGAAGGAATCAGAAAATTGTTATACCATTTGTCATCTGGACTAGAATATCCAGTCACTGTTCTCTACAGACACTAATGGCAGCAAAGATTTTCGAGGAGTATGTCCTTGAAAAGAAGTCAAGTCCTCTTATTGGTTTGCGATTTGATGACTCATCCACTCGAAAAGAAAGAGAAAAAGATCAGAAACTATACCATTTTGGAGCACATGCTTCTGTTGATGAAATATTAATTCCACACAGAAGCAAGTGTCAGTTCCAAATACTCATGCCAAATACACCAGCCAAATGCTGAATACAGCTCATGTGTCTTACTGATGCTCATAATGCATATCTTCTAAATCATATACAGGGTATCCCATTTATCTTGACAACCCTAAATAACTGTTTGTCCAGATGCAAATCACAAAATGTTTCAAGCAAATGTTCTTTAGCCATCAGGGGGACATCAATCAGCATGATTGCTTTCATTGTAGCTTTGTTTCTTACAAAGATATGAACAGTGGTATGACTTTTTTAAATGGCACCCTGTTTTTTTTTATTTGGTAGTTCATTTCCTCTCCTAAAGACCTATTCAAAAATGTATCACAACGTTATTAATTACATAACACAACATTGACATTGACACTCCCGGCGCTTAGTGCAGGTACTCGAGGTAATGGAACACATCCATGTGCTGACATTGACAGAGGATAAATGTAAACATAAGTAGAATGCACACCCATGATTCCATCAGCCATCGTCAGTTGAAGAGTTGTGTGAGTAAAATGTACACCAACGAAGAGAAGGCAGAAATGCTACTCATCTATGGGGAATGTAAGTTTGCAGAACAGTAATTGCAATACTGTTTTCTTATGTATGAGTACATTTAGTACAGTAGTTTAGTCCTTTTAAATATTCTTGTGTACAGTAGGCATACAGTAAAGGCTGCCCTTCCTACAAACTGCATCAGTCGACATAACGTTTCTTTTATTGTTGTTGTTGAAGGTAGGCGAAATGCTACGCAGGCAGTGGAACTGTACAGAGAGCGATATCCTGACAATAACCCAACCTTCCCAATGGATGTTTTCTCATATTGTTGCAACGCTTCAGGAAACGGGAAGTTTCAACCCATGATAACGCAATTATCGTAGCACTCACACAGACAAAGCTGCCGAAGTTACTGTTCCCGCTTTCGTTGCTATGAATCCACATGTGAGCACACAACAGCCTGAATACGAGATGGGCATTCCTAAAACCAGTGTACATTGTATTCTTACACGTCACCGGTTCCATCCTTAACATGCACACCTACATCAAAAATTGCATGGGAATGATTTACAGAATCGTGTACAGTTCTGTCAGTGGGTACAGCAGCAAATCCTTGCCAACCCAAACTACTTCTCCAATGTTCTATTTACTGATGAATGTTCCTTCTCAAACAAAGGACAGGTAAACACAAGGAACATGCATTACTGGTCCAGCAACAACCCACGATGGCTTAGACAGGTGGAACGTCAGTGTCAATGGAGAGTTAACGTCCGGTGTGGGATGCTTGGTACAACAATTAATGGTCTTTATTTTGTCATTGGTAGCCTAAACGGCACAGCGTATGCCAACTTACTCAGATGAATTCTTCCTCCTCTTCTGGATGAAGTGTAGCTAAAAACCAGAATGCTTATGTGGAATCAACACGATGGGTGTCCAGCACATAATGCCTTGTGTGCACATCGTGTTCTGAACCAAAGGTATCCTACCAGATGACTTTTCTCTTTGGGGATGCATTAAAGACATTGTCTATTGCGGTATTACAACAACTCCAGAGGAGATGCAGGAACGTATCATGCTTGCTTGTAATTCTCTTCAGTGGGCAGCACTGGAAGCAATGAATAATTCTTTCATTCAATGAGTGCACCAGTTTATCAGTGTCCAGGGTCACCACTTTGAGCACCTTTGAATGTTCTAGTCCTGGGCAATGGTACAGGAGAGTCAAAGTCAATTTTGTGATATGTTTTTACTGGGTTTTCACTTGTTTTCTGACAACTCCAGCAAGTGGACGAGTTTGTGATCCCAGGCTGAAAGTCAATGTTGTGTTATGTAATTAATAACGTTGTGTTTCAGTGAATGGTACACTGTGACACATTTTTGAATAGCTCTTTAGGAGAGGAAATGAATTACCGAATAAAAAATACAGGATGCCATTGAAGAGTCATATTGCTGTTCATATCTTTGTAAAAAACAAAGATATAACAAAGGCAATCATGCTGATTGATATCCCCCTGATGGCTAAAGAACATTTGCTTGAAACATTTTGTGATTTGCTTCTGGACAAACAGTTATTTAGTATGGTCAAAATAAATGGGACACCCTGTATATACTTGGGAGAGGATACTGATGGAAAGACATTGTTAACTGATCAAGAAAAAGTTGAGCAAACCAACACAATGTGTAGTGCACCTTGCTACACCAACATTGGGAACTAATTGCAACATAATGGCAGACAACTGATTCTCATCTCTTGAACTGGTGTCTGAACTGGGAAAGAGGAAACTCAACTACAGAGGAACTCTAAGAAAGAATTAAAAAAGAGATAAAATTAAACAAAATGGCTCTTCAATACATGGCTTCACTAGTAATGCAATACTGTTGTTTTCTGTGCCTACGAAATATAAAGCTGTGGTTCTTGTGTCATCGATGCACCACTCAAAGTACCACCTGTGATAAACAGCAAAATCTGACTTTGAAATGATAATTAAATAGACACCCTAGCTGCAAGCAGGCGTTGATACACTTCATTGGGGACATGTTGAAAATGTGTGCCCCGACCGGGACTCGAACCCGGGATCTCCTGCTTACATGGCAGACGCTCTATCCATCTGAGCCACCGCGGGCACAGAGGATAGTGCGTCTGCAGGGACGTATCCCTTGCACGCTCCCCGTGAGATCCACATTCCCAACATGTCCACAACACTACATTCGTAGTGCGCCTAATAGATGTTTGCCCATCATACTCATTACTCATGGCAGATTAATCTACCAAGTCCCGTACGAGTTCGGGCATAGCGTGTGCGTTCGCACAAGAAGGTCAAAGGCTGGGAATCCATATTTTTAACTATATATGACGGTAGCATCTGTTCCCGAAAGAACAGTTACCGTGGATGACCATGCAGCTTTGCTAGAAATGAAATGATAATTAAACAGACGCCCTAGCTGCAAGCAGGCATTGATGCACTTCATTGGGGACATGTTGAAAATGTGTGCCCCGACCGGGACTCGAACCCGGGATCTCCTGCTTACATGGCAGACGCTCTAACCATCTGAGCCACTGCGGGCACAGAGGATAGTGCGTCTGCAGGGACTTATCCCTTGCACGCTCCCCGTGAGATCCACATTCCCAACATGTCCACAACACTACATTCGTAGTGCGCCTAATAGATGTTTGCCCATCATATTAGGCGCACTACGAATGTAGTGTTGTGGACATGTTGGGAATGTGGATCTCACGGGGAGCGTGCAAGGGATAAGTCCCTGCAGACGCACTATCCTCTGAGCCCGCGGTGGCTCAGATGGATAGAGCGTCTGCCATGTAAGCAGGAGATCCCGGGTTCGAGTCCCGGTCAGGGCACACATTTTCAACATGTCCCCAATGAAGTGTATCAACGTCTGCTTGCAGCTAGGGTGTCTATTTAATTATCATTTCATTTCTAGCAAAGCTGCATGGTCATCCACGGTAACTGTTCTTTCGGGAACAGATACTACCGTGATATATAGTTAAACCTGACTTTATTTCCTTCCATAATGCCACCAAATCTGGTGTTGACACAATGGATATAAAATAATGCAAACTAGTCAACAAATCAGCAAACCAGGAGATGGCCTCCACTACTTTCTTTTTCATGATATCAGTTACCTGTGTATATAAGGAAATAACATTCGCGGCTTTGAACAAACACCAACACTGGACAGATTCAACTTCATGAAGATATTAGCAACTAATCTAATAAAAACACATATGATACAGAGGCTACACATTCCAACTATACCAACAGAAGTGAGGAAAATAATAATAGACACTTTCTGACAGCAGGATGCAGAAAGAAACATGGACCAGAGATGATTAAAAAAAAAAAAAATTGCCACTATTGTCCATATAAAAATGCAGGAAAACTAATTACAAGTGCATCAAGTGTGGGACATCAAAATGCTTTGAATGTTCTAAGAAGTTGTGCAAAGAATGTGTAATGAAACTGTAACTTCTTTATGGTGACAATGCAATTTTATGAACAAGACACTACTGAACACAATGTTATATTACTATTATGTGAAATAAATTATACATCAATGTAAAAGTGGGGTATATGAAAAAGAGTTTCACACAAATTCATACTTTTCTAATAAGTTTCTTTTTTTACTTAACTGTAATTTGTTGTTTAAAAACCGTTTTATTATAATTAAAAACATGAAATATGGAAAAAACTCAATACCGTATTGAAAATCTCCAAGTAAACTCAAATAAAAATTACAAGGCCTGAGAGACTGATGTTAACAATAATGTGCCAAAATTTATGTTACCATTTGAGAATTAAATCACTGAACTTATTTTCCCTGCTACAGCTTATCTCACCCACATGCAATCACTTAACTCTAGTCCCGGCACTATTAAAATGCATATCATTCAAATCAAGTTCCCACATAAACTGACTCATTTCACTTAAAAACCATCCTGTGTTTCCTGCCCAGCAGGCTATAGGGTAATGACTACCTTCAAACAAGCAGAATGCATTAATGGAAAGAGATGAACTGTCTGCATTACACCATTCCCTGGACTTGCTCTACAGCATGAATGAAGGTACCTGAGGGAGTGGACCACCATCTAGGCAATTTGGATCCTCATTCATTAGCTTTCTTGAACTCCAGAGATGGGAGCTCATACTTCAACACATCCGATCATCCTGCTACAATCCCACACCCAACCTGTTAGCTACCTTTCCCTCTTTTCCTTCCTGTAACTCCCATCCCCTATCTCCCACCCTCAGAAGCCACAATCCTAATATTTTATTGTTTTGCTCTATTCTTCTTTCCATTTGCTTTGTTTCTTTTCCTCTTCTGTACCTATATTTGCTTCTTACTCTATTAACTCTCTTCTCAGATCTTTGAACTGTAACTGGTACAGTGCTTACTGACGTCCTGTCAAAAGGTAATGATAGTTTTTTATTTGTTTAAACTGAGCTGTAATTTCTACTTCCTGAAGACAAAACTACTGGTTAATCTATACCATTTTTGGTCTGTTTAAGAAATTTATGAATTTAATTTTCCTTTTTCAAAATTAGTTGTTTATTCTCATAAGTTAACATAACAACTAGTTGAACTTGTACAATAATCAAAGTAGTCATCACTAATAAATCATGTGTCATGTTTTTTGTGGCACCCTGTTACTGAGCTTAGTTATGTACAAAGTCAAAGAAAAAATTAAAATGGTAGAAAAGCGCACAAAAAATGCAAAGAAACACATTAACATACAATGTACATAACAAATAAAGTTTGTTAGCATGATTTCGAACATACACCACACTACAACAACATACTAAAAATAACAAATTCTGTGTACTTTATTGACGTCTTTTCAATAATTCAATAAAGGGGAAAATTTCTCCCAGCAATTCAAGTTTAATTTTTTCCATATTATTTTTGTATTTCAATTATAAAGTATGAAAGAAATTGTAAGGTACTCCCACAATTTCCCAACTGTTTAAAAACTCTTCAATACGTGCACGCATATGAAGGAAGTAGAAGGAGCACAGACCATGATTATAAAACTGAAAAAATAACCAAAAAGTTGAAAATTAAATCTGTAAATACTGATGAAAAAGCTGTGTGTATAGGGAAAATACAAATGTTTCAATGATTTCAAACTTCCAGTTTTTCTGGACATGAAGAGCGAATACGGAAGGAAGGGGAAATTGTAACAAAATATGTGATTATTTGGAACTGAGTCATAAAGCAGATGTATTAGTGCAATGGGATCTGAGGTATTTATCACTGTCTTTAACTTTATCTTCCGGCTTTTGTTTGTGCTGCTGTACAATAAGAATTCTGGTTTTCCACACAAGTGTAACTATATCCCCCATTTCAACCAGATCAAAAAGCCAGCTCTAAGCTCTATATGTTCACTCTTACTTTATTTATAAAAAAAACTTTACATTATAAATTGTAACACACACAGTCATTTTGCAACAACAGTTTTACTTATATTGGAATAGATGGAAAGCAAAGACACAGCAATTTTTCAAATGAAAGCTGTTGCTCTGAGAATGGAAATAATAATAATAATTTAGGAGGGAAATTAAAAAAGTTTAGAATCCCAGCTTTATTCCCTGGGAGTTGAAATTCACTTCCTTTGCGTCCAGCCGACACTCTTTGTTGATATGTCATAAGCAAACTGCTTTTCTTCTTTTCTTCCCTCCCCCCCCCCCCCCCCCCCCCCTCTTCTGGTGTCTGTCACACAGTATTGCAACTCATTATTGTGCATAAAAAAGCTCAAATTGCTCTGTATTATGTTTAAACTCATGCAGTGATTTTTTCATAAATGCATAATAAAAATAAACAAATAACACAAATACACCTCATAATTACTAATACTTGTTAATCCAAAGTGACTTACATGGGATTGTCTCCAATGTAGTTTTTGTGAAAGCAGCCCTCCGTTCTAATTTGTACAGCCCGTGAAGCAGAAACAACACGGCTTTCAGACAACGATTGCATGTCGCAATATTCCTCTGGCCACGACAAACCCACAGTAAGCTCAATTCTGTTTGCACCTTGTACTTCTGTATAGGAAGCTAGATCCTTAAACTGATGGTGTAAATATCTCTGCAGAGCTCTTCTGTTTCGCCACCAGTGTTGTGAAGTGTTGAGCTCAGTGCGTGACTCCAGTGTAGATCCATTAGATACCTTACCAGAAGAAAGTAAACATGCAGAAAGACATTATAAACAGGATGCTATAAAACACAAATATTAAATAAAATTCTAATATTATAAACTGTCTTCACAAAAATGTAGGCTCTGTTTTTGCACCTGGCTATTCTGTAGAAACACTACTACATCCAAGAATCTCACAATAATGAATAATCAAGGTAGTGTTTATCGGTGCTGAGGAAGAGAGTGGCACAAAGGTTAGAAAAAAAATGAAAGACATTTCAAAATAACACAGACACTTCATTCTCTCTGCAGTGAAAATTTGTTTTGTTGTGCATTTTTCCCATAGTTGCATTCCTCTGTATATCGAAACATGTCATATTGTTGCTTATGACACTCCACTTCACAAACAATGCTCACGCATCACACACAATTTTTATCCATGTTACACAGAATGTTTTGAGGACTGTGACAATATTGTAAATTTATGAAATAATTGCTACTGCTTCAGTCATTTTTTTTTCTAGCATTTGATTAGTATGATACGTTTCAGCAGCACGCTGCCATCATCAGGCGCAGTCCACTTGCACGTACATTATATTAATCTGAAGCGTGATTAAGTTCGAGGGTCACATGGTTTTTCATTATTTTATTTTAGGAATAAAGAAGATGACTCACCGAAAGGCAGAAGCACACAGACAAAAGATACACAGCTTGGCTAGCCTTCAGAATGCACTTTCTTTTCTAGCTGTAGGAAAAACATGCGCGCACACACACACACACACACACACACACACACACACAAAAGCCTCTCTCCCTACTTGTTCTCAGTCAACTGCCAACTCTTTACTGGCCCACGATGAGTGTCTGTGAGTTCAAGTGTGGGTGTGGAGTGGGAGAGTGGTCTGTGGGCTAGCTAGGGGTGCAGGCAGTGGGGGCAGGTGGCAGATGGCTGGGCATATGTTTTCACAGACTAGAGTGTGAGATAACAGTACACACCTAGCTGATGTGAGGACACAAAATGGGTTGGGTACTGGGGCAAGGGTGGTGTGTGTGTGTGTGTGTGTGTGTGTGTGTGTGTGTGTGTGTCTACACACACACACACACACACACACACACACACACAGAGTGGGCAAAACAAGTGTTGTATCACTGTGACAGATACAAAGGCGAGCAAGTGTACCGGCACTTATCCCAGTTCACTATTACCAGTGCAATGCACCTGTGCTTAGCATACAAAGGATTGCACCATAATTTGAGATTGAAACTAAAAATTAAAATAACATTTCCAAGCTCTGTCAGTGTGTGCTTCAGAACATTAATGTTAACATTGTGAAGTAACGGTATAATTTAAGGAATATGTTTCGCTACATATATTGTTTTAAGAAATAAATAAGTGGAGCTTAATAATGAAACTAGAAAGTTAAAATTGTTCAGAATCTGCAAATCTATGTCACAATCAAAAGTTACAAGTCTCAACTTGATCAGGGCAATATTTTGGTCAAAACTGGCATTTTCAGGAAAATTTGAAGGTGCTAGATATCAAACTTGGAAAGATGAAAATTCGTATGCAGCTTCAGTTTTAGCTTTCAAGTTATTTATTAAAAACTAAATTTGGAAGAAAAACATCCTTATTCAAAATGGAATGGATCATTTGTACTAATATATCAATAAAAATAATCAATTTTTGACAATATAATGTAATCGGATAGATAAAGTATCTATTCAAAAAGTGGCAATGTTTACCTTTTGCACATGAAAGTAAAAGTGCTGTCATGGCAGGGCACAATTTCATTATCTTTTGTAGCTTATTCAAAACTTCACAACTATTCCTGATCGTTGATTACGAAACCAAACGATGTACATGCAGCTATATAAAATATGTTGGTTCCTGTCGATGAGCTAACTACAATAAGTATTCAAGCTACTCATTCATAACTGACTGGGACTTTGATTTTCCACCTACCATAATCTGCTGGCCAATGCATGAGACTTTTCCTATATTGTAATCTGCATGGGTAGAACACAGTTTATGATATGATCACTCATATTTGTAGTAATGCAGAGAACAGTGGGGGGCGGGGGGGGGGGGGGGCAAGGGGGGGGGGGGCGAGAGAGAAAGAGAGAGAGAGAGAGAGAGAGAATGAATGTGTGTGTTCCTGAGATCAATGATGGCAGAGTTCACAAAATCAAAGCCAGACCAGAGCAAAGTCATCTTCAGCATATACCAAGATTCCAGGGAGCAATCTAAATAAAAAACATAATACGGGTACAGTCAAACTCTACTGATGTGTTACATGCCATTTAGGCAAAATAATGCTATTGTACTAAACTTTCAAGTAAATGATTTGGTACTAGTACATTGTTTTCATCGTAGCTAGAATTTACGGAAGGAAATGAGCAAATTTTTCAGCATTACAGTGGACCTTTTACGGTTCAGAATGTACCACATCCAAAAGCAGTACATTTAATGGACCCTGATATAGGGTAAGATATAGGATTATACAATACAGATATGATTAAAAGGTTTAATGCCCCAGGAGAGCTCACGCCCTTTGCAAATTTGGTGGATTGACAACCATCGACTGCCTGAGTTAAACTGTTTTCATAATTCTATCTTAGTTTTCTCGATGACAATTTCTATCTGCCTTGACTATTCTATTATCTTTTATTAATACTATACCTTCTACCACCACTTCTTCCAGAAACAGAACTAAAAATATGGCACCAACAAACAATGCATAGCCTCTGGGTTTTATTCCATAATAATTGCACTGGTATGTTTATGAAGATAGCCATGAGCTTACTTAATAAATTTGACTATAAATTAGCATTTGAAGGACGTGACACATGTTTGTCACGCCACACATTGTAGAGGAGAAGAGTCCAGGTAGGAGATGGGAGTCAAGACAAACTGATGGCGTGCTACCATGCATAGCTATATAAGAAGCAAGAGTTAACAAGAGAACAAGAAGGTTTGATAACTAGTATTCAGCAAGGAATAGATCCATGAGGAATAATAGGAGATGAACTGCTAATGTTATCCTAGTGTATTCACAAGAGATACCAGGAGTAAAAGCTTTTGTACCGTCTAAATCTAGTAGTTATAAGAAAGTAAAGGATAACATTCAACAACGGAAAGTCCCAGACGGAATGTAACAATATTATGAAATCGACAGCTGCTGCTCACCTTGTAGCGTAGAGGCTGAGTCGCAGATGTTACAATAAAAAGAACTGTCAGAAAAAGAGCTTTCAGCCAACAAGGCCTTTGTCAGAGATAGAACATATACGTACACATCACGCAAACGCATCTTACACACAAATTACAGCAACTCTAGCTGTTGAGTCCACACTGCCAAGCAAACGATAAGCTATATTTGTCAGTAAGTAGAAGAAAGATACATAAGCATGAGAAGCATGTGTGAGTAGTGATGTTATATGTGTTATAAACAAGAGTAAGAAAAAAATAGTTAGAAGAGAGGAGTTAAAATATTTAGGTACAGAGCAATCAGTTAATGTCAGCTGAACGCAGTTAGGAAGAAACTTATCGCTAAGAGTGAGAAATGATAGCAAAAGGGCTGCTAGTAACTGTGTTTACAGATGAAGTTAAGACGAAGCATACCCAATTATCAGATGAGGTGTAGAAGAAGGAAAGGGTAGGCGGATCCATACAAGGAATGACCTATACCTTCATGAGGTGAATCTACAGGAGGCAAGACCTGCACCACTTAATGTAGATAGCAGAGAGGTTAAGGTTAGACAGGCACATATAAGGGATGGTCTATACCTTGTTCAGGTGAATCCATTGAGGGAATGACATGTACTATAATTTTTAAGGGAAAAAAGGTTACACCCACATCTATAACAGTGTAGAGGTTTGACACAGTGGCTGCCCTTAGAAGGAATACAAGTGCAGTGAATACAGAAGTATGAAGCTGTATAATGACTGGTGGTCACAATATGAAAGTTTTCTCCAAACTAGTTCGATAATCAAATAGACTTACCTGATAGTAGAGACGAAAATTGTTGGAGTAGGAATGATCCACATTTGTTGACTACAGCCTTTATTGAGATTTGACTTGAGAGACTGAATAGTAGGCAGATACCTGACAAGCAGTTCCTCACATAATAATTATGTGAGAAAGAGTAAAAGGTAACTAACTCTGTATGTATACGAAAAGTAAACAAGAGACTCTCGAGCATACTGTCTTGAAGACAATTCATTGTTAAATAAACTGATAAAAATGAAAGCCATAACTAAGTTGACATGATACACAAATATATATTAAAATGATATCTTGCTATATAGAAAGATGGGTCATTAAAGGACAATTTCTTGCATCACAGGGGATGTGAAGTAAAAAAGATGGAGTTACACAAAGTGGACTAACACTGTTAAGCACAATTTACCTGAAATGAAACAACAAAACTGAAAAGACTTGTGATTCTTCAGTTTCTCCCAGCGAATTTCTTGCTCGAACAGTCCACGGGTGTACTTCCGGTCCATAGTGTCCAACGAGCACAATATTTCGGCGATCAGACATGTCGCCATCATCAGGTGTGCTGACGAACTGCGCACCTGATGATGGCGACGTGTCTGATCGCCGAAATATTGTGCCTGTTGGACACTATAGACCGGCAGTACACATGTGGACTGTTCAAGCTGAAAAGAATTGTTACTAAAAATGAAGTTTCATTCCATTTTACAGAAGGAAATAATATCATGTGTTTTTAAGCAATCAGGTTTTTTATAGCAGTATATTAATGAGAAATCAACTTTGAGATTGAGAGATGTCCTGACTTCCTTCCTTTAAGTGGGGGAATATATAGTGTTGCATGCCATTCAAGCAAATGACATTTCACTCCTTGTGTAGTACAAGGGAAGATGATTGTAACAGAATAATATTAAGTAAAGCATAAGTCGTGGAACAAACACTGTATGCAGGTGTTTTGTCGTATGTGCAGACATTAAAAGGGAGGTGTGGAATACGAGAAAAGGGCAAGCTGTGATGACAAATAAATGGATTCACCTGCTGTGGGCTGGGCATTTTACATTTTGGTGTTGCAGCTTGGCAGTGGCTTAATCATAAAGAGCAACCACACTCTCCAAGAGCGGAAATAAAAGACAAGGTGGTTTTGTAACAAATGAAATATATGTCACGTTGAGCCTTCAAGGCATTTGCAGTATAAAAAGTTGTGTTTTACTCTAATTCATGTGTCACGCTAATGACCTGTGCATCCATTCAAGGAAATATAGAAAGCAGTGGATGTGCTTTTTCATGATATGAGTAGAAGTTATCTTCTTTTGTTTCAATAACGGCTACAGAAAATGAAGAAGTCAAGCCTTTCATCAGTTAAACACAAAATTTCAGAGGTACTGATTAGCAGGATTTCTACTTCAAGAGAATCAACTACAGAAACCGGTTTAAAAGGAAAAGATAAATACATCAAATGTTGCATTGGGTGGCAGATCTTATGAAATGTTCTGACTCAGCTTCTACTACAAGGAGTGAGCCAGCAGTTACATAAAACCCTAAACCAACTAGAAAAACATTTCAGTACTTGATGTTTCACTGAACTGGTGAGACAGACTGGCAAGTGTCATGCCAAGGTATTTACAGGCACTCTCGCATCAGTGGACACTGAACAGTTTCACATAACATGCTTGATCTTGCAGTACCTTGTGCATGAGCAAGCTGTGGCTGGGCAGGGAATCTGAATCTCTTTCACATACTAACTTGCCTCTCTGCCGTCTTGGAATTGAGGGGCGCCAATGTGTTGGTATGTGCGTCAATTGATTAATGCCTGCTGCACATCTGTCCATCTGACACTCTGTGTCTGTTGATTGTTAATAAACTGTGCCTATGCTGTTGCTGCTTGCCCAAGCATACGTCAGTTAGGTGTCCTAGCTTGTAATAAGGACACTGGTTAGTGTTTATCCTCAGAACAATAGTTGGGGCACAATTTCTGCAACTTAATGCTATGGGCTTGGTGCGATGATGTGGAGGAATGTATATAACAGGTGTCTGTATACTGGTGATGGAAGGGGACACGTGCTCCTGATCTGTGAGCAATGTACTGCACAGTGCTCACTGCTCAGTGAGAATGTTCCTCTTCGCCAATCTACTGTCGGTGATGACAGTATAACTTGAAGATGGTATCTGAGTGGAGCAGTCCAAGAGGTATTCAACATTTGCCAATTCAGCCCACAGAGACTAAAAGTTTGCTGAATACTGATAAGGTTTGATATACCGGCGATCTTCACAAAAGCGATCGGCAACACTTCAGGTACCTCAGGCACACATGCAGCCTACATGGATCCTGCACACCTCAGCATTGCAGTTGTGCCCTTTTGCAGTAAAGACAGACACCACCAGGCCCCAGTACCAGCACTAACACAGGCTGCCGCTTCCAAGGGACCTATCTGTGTGCGCCACACGTTTGACCAGAAAATAGTGCCACGAGTATTCTGCAACAGGCCGCTATAAAGATCGGCACCAGAGCTCAGAAGTCAGTCATTCAGCCTCCGAGAGCCTCTCCTAGTCTGGGTGGGTGCTTTCACCCTATCGTCTTAGGATGATCTCAAAGTCCATCCTAGGCACCAACACTGCTGTATCCAGCATTCATCGTTGTTTCCCTTGGTATAACTGTACTGTATCCAGGATAGACTTTACTGTTCCTAGGGTGGTGTTACTCATGACAGCTTCATCAGACTTATCTATTTTCCATTCAGATGTACATGTCTGTGAAGATCCTGATCATGTTACTTTGTCACAAGTCTGGAACCATCATACTGTCAAGTCTTCATGCCTGTGAGAAACTGTAATTGTGATTTTGTAATCATCATCAAATCAACATTTTCTTTCCTTGGTCAATAACCTTCTGGAAATTTTGGTCACTGTTCTATATGGATCAATGTGAGTGGCACATCAAGGTTCATCAACAGATCTTTCACCAAACATGTTTTCTCTAATTATGAAACACTTAACTCATTATCATTCTTCTCAGAAACATAAAATTTGGTCTCATTTCACTTACCATAACATGTGGCACTGTAACTCCATTAGGAAGCCTTGTAGTTATCTTCCAGTTAACAGCATGGGCTGATGTGAGAACCAGAACAAGACTGTTCCTCAAACCAGATCCTAGGACATCAAGACTCACCCAAGGGGAAACACGTGGACCTCGTAACACTAGTACGTGAACCTGTTGATTGCAGATATCAATGTTCAGTTTAATATCATTTTCACTTAAGATTATAAAATTAGAAATAGAATGTCCATCAGTCTGCAAAATGTGTTCTCACATATTTCAGTCAAGAGTTTAACAAATTACAATACACTGGAGTTCATGTTTACATTAAATCAGTTTAATTCCATGGAGCCTGCTGTACCTAAATCTCCAAACAATTAAATTTTACATGCAACAATGAAAATCGTACAAAAACCAATTTAAAAAAAGGTCTAGAACACAAAACAATGCGACTGATAATGATAAATACGAGTTCAAAAATGAAGATAACTGTATAAAATTTAGTCAATGGAGTGCAAAATGCTGTATATTGTATTAAAACAGAAGCCAGCAACTACAACTGGAATTAAAGACCTTTATTTGTAGAAACATTTGTCTTGATTAGGTATTCTAAAATAGTTTCTTTCTCCCCATTCTAAGCGTGTAATTTTTACACTTTTTTTTCTTTATATGACTCTCAAACTGCTTACAAACTGACATACACTATTAAAAGCACAACGGATCAAGAACATTCGACAAAAAAATCATAATTTCGTTTTCCACTCTTGCTGACTGACAACTGAGTACCAGTACAGTACATAACCAAATAAACAAACATACAAGAAATGATGAGAACATTTATCCATCAGAACAAGGATTAACTCAGAAAAAATGCAGCATTAAAAGGAGACAGCCTGGCTGCTGAGTGCTTACCTTCAGAAGGCAGAATTCCAATACTGCCAATAAATGCATTTAAAGTAGAAACAACACAGTCCTAGCTTTCAGCACTGTTATTCCATATTTTTCCCATAAATTGTTTGTCTCCTTATATGAGGCAGCATTTGGAAGTGGCATTTGTTATCAAAAACATTTCAGAGTTGCTCCAAAATCCTTGATGAACACTTACGGGGGAACATTAGCATTAATTTAATTTTGCATCCTTAGGGTAAATACTTACCAGACATTCTGCCTTCTTGTAATTGTATAGTTTTCTCAGATGAATCTTCCTTTTGATATCTATATAGCAACGTATGTAACAAATTAATTCCTAGCAATATTATGAGAAAGATAGTTGCTACTCACCATACAGCAAAGATGCTGAGTCGCAGATTGGCACAACAAGAAGACTGTAAGAATATGAGCTTTCAGCCAACAAGGCCTTTGTCGAAAATAGACAAAAAACACACACACAACCACAGTCTCTGGCAGCTGAAGCCAGATTGATTAGTTCCTAAGCACTTTCCAAACAACAACATACTCTCTCACATACCACACTTAAACCAAGAAAGTCAATGTGGGATCTCAACAGCCTTGGACAACTTACTACTTGTGATTTAGAAGGGTACCAGAGAGCTAACTGGACACTGCCTGGAGAATAACACTGGCCCAAGCATACCATCTACAGGTGTGCAGCTGCCAATAAATGTCTGGAGCTGCTTCAATGAAATCAAACCCAGACATGCAAGATGCAAAGCATCCCTTTACAAATGGTATGTTGCACACAGCTACAAAGTGAAACAGTGGAGCACACAGTAGAACACATTGTTATTGAATTCCCAGTAAGATCTCAAGGGGACTTGAATTACTTCACAAAGGCCTTTTCAAATGTTATTGTGGTGCTAAGTTCCCTGTATATAGACTTCTGGTGGAGTTGTGATATTAATATCTCTCTGGAAATTGAATTGCTATAATTTTACACTAGTTTGTTATCACTCTCGTATGTTTGTTTTATGTGTTTTCTATGGTTATTGTTCTCTACTTTTTCCATATGCTAAAAAAATAAATAACAAAAACAGTTACACTTGAAAATTAAACTTGACCATGTGCAACTGAACTGTAAAGCATTCCATAGACAGAATAAAGACACAAAGTGCTGAGTTTAGACAAAGTCATATCTACTTATTTGTATCCTTCCTGGCACAAAGACTCTTAGGCAGCATCTTGCAGATAACTGGCAATCCAAACTCAGGGGTTCTGAATGTGACTGGCATCCTCAATCATTTTTCAAAATACAAAACTGATTTTCTTTACCAATTTTTAAATTATTTCCATGTTCTAACGACTATCACTGTGAAATCTCGCAATGATGTGGATTGAGAAAGTTATGTCACTATGTTCAGTCTCACACACATACATATCACATAAGCGGCAGTCAAAGAAAATGAGACAAATGAAAAAAATTAAGTAAACTGTCCATTATTTCAAAAGTAATCACCATAACTTTCAATACATTTATCCGACTGTGAGACAAGACTGTCAATGAGTTCATGGAAAAATGTTTGTGGTTGCTTCTGGAACCACAATTGTATATGAGTATGCACCTCTTCATCCGAATCAAATATACAGTCATGAATGTCTTTCTCCAGGGCTCCAAAAATATGAAAATCACATGAGGAGAGATCGGGACTGTATGGAAGATGTGTGAGGGCCTCCTAGTAAAAATTCTGCAGCATTCACCCGAGTACAGGACGACTCTCTATATAATACAAGGCCCTCCCAAAGTGGCTCATTGAGATTCCCCCCCCCCCCCCCCCCCTCCCCCTGAGCTAAACTATTGACTAATCAATTTGTGTGTCTATCGACCTGCCAGGGCTTTCGTTTGGTAAGTCACATGATCTTTGTTTTTAGATCTATTGACTAATCAAAATTACAAACTGTTTTGTCGATTTGTTAAAATTATACCTAATCTAAACTTATGCCATTTATTGACTGTTTAAATTCTAACACTAAAAGAAGAAACAAACTAAACAATAACAAATGGTTTACCTTAACTTTTATTTTCATTTCTTTTTTACTTACTATATCTGTGGTACCAATGTTCTTAACCATCATCATCATCATCATCAATGCTATCGCCATCTTCATTTGTAAGCTTACTAATATTTCTTCCTTCCTACAGTCCTCCCAGAGTGTCATCTTCTGAACTATTCATAGCATTGGATATACAGCACTTTTTGTATCATTTCATAATAGATTCACTTGAAATTCTGTCCCAGACCGTAAGGATCCACTGGCCCAGCATGGATATTTTCAACTTCTCCCTTGGAGGCATGGCATGGTCTCCTTGACGATGCCACTCACTGTAAATCTGTCGCAGGTGAGCCTCAACACCTCTATTCACAACAACATCCATTACTTGAAATTGTGAGCTCATGCTGCCATAAATTATTAGCAAGTCTGTGTTGTTCTTTGCTATCAGATCCTTAACTGCCTATGTGAGGTGTCCCCTAAAAGAACCCAGTAAAAAATTTCCTTGTGTTAAGTAAGGAAATCAAGTGTTTGTCATCCACTCATTTTCTTGGCGTTTAAAGATAAGTTTCTTTCAGTATCATTTTCCTGTGAAGAATCACATATGGGTGGAGTGGGAGAGAGGGGGAGGGGGGAAGGGGGAGGGGGGAAGGGGGAGGGGGGAAGGGGGAGGGGGGGAAAGGGTAGGGGGGAAGGGGGAGGGGAGCATCCTTCCATCTGCTAGTGCATCCACTAGTACTGTTATTCTGGCCTTTTCATTGCCAGAACTTCTTATAAAAACACTTTGAATGCTCTTCATATTGACATTAACATTCAAGGGCATTTCAAAATAAATATATGTGCAATTGGTGTCGCCCTTATGGCCTAGCAAACCACCACTTCCTTACATTCATTATAAGATGCCGATGTGTGAGTAATTCTTTGTCATACGCCATGGGAAATCATGTATATATAACAAGAACAAGAGCAGACCCAGAACCAGTCTGTGTGGTAAATCTGTAGGGATTATTCCCCATTCTAAATAACAGTGTTTTCTTGTGCACATTCCCTGAGTTTCTTAATGCAAAACTGTATTCTTTTAGTTGGTTGGCATGAAAACCAGTTAGTAGCAAGGTCTCTGATACAATATTTTAGCTTCTCCGAGAAAAAACTGTCAGCTACACAATCTAATGCTTTTGATAAGTCACAGGAAATACCACATGGCAGTATTTTGTCATTTAAATTTTGCATACCCTAATTTGCGAACAGTAAAACGCATGTTCTATAGAAAGATAATTTTGAAATGTAAATCGAGACTGACTATCTCATTTCAGCATAGGTGTGTTAAGGTTGTTTCGCATATTATCTTTTGCAGTGTCTTGGAGAAGGGAGTAAGCAGAATGATCAATTGTTATTAATATCTTTCTTATTACCATTGGTGTATGGGTGTATGACAATAGTATATACCAATTTGTCTAGAAAAATATAATGTGAAAGTGATATATTGCATTTATGCCAAACTAAATTTCATAAATGTTGAGTGTTTTACTTGAGATATTAACAATCCCATAAGCGTTTTTGCTTTTGGGGGAATTAATAACATACTTAATTTGTTTTCAGAATATGGAGTCACTGTGATTTGATTTAATGTCTCTGACATTGCTTCTTGCATGTATTCTATTGCTTCATCCTTCACACTGTCCACATCAATCTTCATGTTATTTCTAATAAGTGTTTATTTACATGACTGGCATCACTTACTTTTTGGCCGTTTCCTATAATATTAAAGTTACGACATGCCTTAATTGATTTCCCATTCCCCATTAGCTACTGCTAATACAGATTTAATGTTGGGACCTAATTTACTACACAGGCTTTTCTTCCCCACAAGCAGTTTCCTTAGAGCTGTATGTTATAAGTTGAAAAATGAAGTCAGTCACACATCTCTCTTTACCCTAAGTATTTCATATCACTTTGCAAAAATATCGACAATGTAGTAAAAGACAGATTGCTACTTATTGTAAAGAAGACACGTTAAGTTGCAGACAGACACAATTAAAAGACATTTACATAAAGCTTTCAGCCACTGCCTACATCAGCCAAAGAGAAACACACACCATTCATACACACAACTAAGCACAACTCATGCACCCACAACCACTAACTCAGACAGCTTGGGCTTTAATACTCGCCCAAGCTGCTGGAGCTGGCAATTACATGTGCATGAGGTGTAATTGCTAGTGTGTATGAATGATGTGAGTTTCTCTTTGGCTGACAAAGGCTGTGGTGGAAAGCTTTAAGTAACTGTCTTTTTAGTTGTGCCTGTGTGCAACTTAATGTGTCTTCTTTACAGTAAGTAACAATCTATCATTTCCTACACTGTTGATTTTACTACCTGGAGTTTCCACTGTTCGATTTCATATCACTTTGTTTTCATTGCACATGATACTTTGATCCCTTTCATAATTTAAGGATTTTTTTCTGTATTATTTGTGCCACGCTTGACTATTTTCTGGGGAATATAGCTCTTAAAGATTGACAGAAAGCCATCAGTAAATTATTTTATGTTTACAGTTGACATCTGTTACATTATAAACGGTATCTATAAAATCACTGCAACATTTCAAAAAATCGGTAGAAGTAAATTGTTAAACATAACAAATGATACAGTTACATAAAATGTCAATGTCAACTGGGCATCCAGCACAGGCAGTGGACGAATTGAGGGACATTATGTTGCAAACTACCACGAAGTCCACCTATGAAGCTAGTGCGGAACTGAATACACCTCAGCCAATAGCGAGGGAAATTCTTCGTAAGTGATTAGGAGCAAATTCTTACAAATTGCAGCTCCTCCAAGCCATTAGCTATGACGACAAATTGGGCAACCTACCATTCTCCCGGTCCGCGGCGCGGACCGGCATCAAGGCCCGGTGGCTATCCAATCTGTCTGCGGATGCCACTGCCTTCAGATCAGAGCATTCCTGGCATATTTTGTCAACTGTGAGATTCCTCACTGCACTGAGCTGAAAACAGCTATCCCTGTTTACTAAATTGTTGTGCAGATGTATCTCCACTGCCTCTTTGAAGATTGAGTCCCAGAAACCGTTGGCACTGCACAGCTTCTTTGTTTTTTCGAATTCGAAAGTGTGTCTCTCGATAATGCTATGTTCTGCTACAGTGGACTTGTTTGTCTGTCCTAGTCGTACATTCCTGATGTGTTCAGAACAGCACTGGGAGATTCAGGACTGTAAATGCCCAGCGTCTGTGGCCCCAGTTGGTCTTTGGTTGAGTCAAGTATATCTCTGACTTTTTTCGGTGCTGAAAGATGGTCATTATTTCGTGCTTCTTGAATATTCTTGCGATCTTTGCTGTTGGCGGTCCAGCATAAGGCAGAAACACCACACATTTTGCTTCATCTCCTGGTTCACCTCCCGCCTCTTGTCTGCACACAAGGTGTGCCTTATTTTTGTCTTGGTGCAGCCATTCTTCCAGAAGGTTTCCCACAGAAGTGCTAACTCACGCGGGAAACTCTCACTGTCACAGATCGACCTGGCTCTTTGTACTAAGGTGCAGAACACAGCATCCCGACACTTTGCCAGAAGATGATGGATACGAAAATCATTGAAACGTTGCGACAAGATGACGCCACTACTCAGCTGATAACCCGAGAAGAATTCACAAGTTGTTATATATTGTCATCCCCTTATACTGTGAGTCCATGCATATAATTTCACTTTGTGCATGAGTAGTATAAAATTATTTTTCTTTCTCATGTTATATGTGTGGTTCAAATGATTCTGAGCACATAATTTTGTCTGCTGTGTAGGAACATTGTAATTCCATAAATGCATGTGCAGGGAGCAGTTATGATTTGTAGTTTCCAAAGTAATGAGCAACAAGATTCTGTTTCTGTGCAGGACACATGTATCTTATAAGTTTCCCCTGCAGTTTTAGTATTCAAGATACACTAGTTGTACTTCCCCAGAAATGATACCATACCTAATGACAGATTCAAAATAACTATGACATGCTATTTTTTGTGAAGTCAAGTCAATGGAATTTGGTAATATTTTCCTTTTAGGGTTACAACAGGGACAGTATTTATTTTCTACCTCTAGTCTTGCACATACTGTGTCATTTGTTATAGTGATTTTTTTGAATTTTTTTGATTTCATTTTATAATCACCCCACACACATCAAACTGGTCAGCTTACAGTGACACTGCCCTGGAACTTTTTACTGCTGTTAATTGGTCGTTCTGTTTTCCACTATTGTGAACATTCAGACCCACTTTCTTTTTCAACTTTTTTTTTTCAGTGTCAAACTGTTAAACAAAAGATAAGTCCCAAAGAGAAACACAGATCTCAATAAGGGGTGATAAACATCCATTTAAATTTCAGGAATTTTCACACAGAAATGCTCCTGTTTCAAATCCAAGGCTGAACAGAACAATAACTGGAATGAATAGCTGTTACTGAAACACACACACACACACACACACACACACACACACACACACACACACACACACACACACACACACACACACACACTGCTATTTTCATACGAGATCCTAGAAGTGTGAAACTTGATCAACACCAATAACTCTCACAATTTTCACAGTGACCATTGTAAAACACCTGATTTATTTGAGGAAAAAAAATGAAGTATGTTTCAAGACATGCAATAAACAAATTTAATAACAATAATAAGCTTTTTCAAATAAATATAATGAGCAGAATACAATTGTTCAGAAAATTTTAACTATGTGAATCATTTACAATTATACACACCTCAGCTACACTGGAAGCATGTGGAGTCGCCCAACAGCCACGTGCCTTGCGAGGAGTTTCAAGCCAAGGAGTGAAATACGGTGTTTCCAAAGAACTCACCACACACAATTCTGGATGCTCTGTAACAATAAAGCATCACATGAGTAAATAGAAATAAAAAGTAACATTATTTGATTTAAAAGAAATTTTTAAAATGACAACAACAACAGTAACAATGATACAATGTTTGGGCTGAGGTAATGGTGAAAAACCTGGCATCTCAACTTCACTTGTTAATTATTACAGTCTAAAGTCTAAATGTCCCACCTACATAGAGGAATAAGACAAGTTCAAGAATGTTAAACTGCTCCTGTATGCAGATAAAACAGGAATGGGAATACAAAAGGCAAAAAACAATCAGTGAGTTGCACAAACATACATTCTGAACCCACAAGGATATTTATTTTAATTTTATTGTGATTTACTTCTTAACTAAATAACTTCCGTATCTAAATCAAACTATGGAAAATTTAGGAAGGAATGTAATAATATTAAGAAAAAGATAGTTGCTACTCGCCATATAGCAAGATGCTGAGTCACAGAGAGGCACAACAAAGAGACTGTCACAAAATGAGCTTTAGGCCAACAAGGCCTTTATGGAAAAAAGACAACAGACACACTCACACAAACTCAACTCACACACACAGCATGTCTCAATGGCATGCCTGGTTTGTGAATATTTTAGTATACTCATCTTGGTGCCAACATTTTTAATTTGGTGTGACATTCCTCATTACCAGGTATATTCAAATGGGATTTTATTAGTTACCCTATGCACAATGGCTGAAGGATACGACCTGTCGAGCTCTCCTAAATCACCCGACTGTAATATATCCTGGCATTTATCATGGTCACTCTTCTTCCTTACGGTCATCCTAAGGCCACTGACACTTAGACCGTGCTTTCAAACATCAACACTAGGTATGTCGAGTTCAATGTACTGCCGAACGCTCACAGTATGCACCAGTAACACTTGTCAGCTGTCTCTGGGACGCAAATCGCAGTGTTTGCGAAATGGGCAACTGTAAAATTCTTAAGTCACCTCTATTAAAATGCACATTTATTCCTTGTCTGTATGCTAATCCTGTTGCTCTGTCTGTAGTATACATAAATAAAAACTTCAGTCTCCATGAACATTTTATAAGGCAGAAAGGAAAGTTCCAAACACAGTCAGTAAGGACATCAGCTCACAAAAATACCATTACAAATAGTGCAATACAAATTAACACTTGTCTCAGCGTCTCTGTTCAATACTCTACACTGAACTTCCACAACATTTGACATTGTCTTGAATGTTATTATCTTCTGAAGGCATTAACTGCTGACACATTATTAACTGAAATGTACCTCTAATAAATCACACCAAGAAAAATTTGTTTTTCATGGATCTTCAATGTGCCTTTAACTCAAAATGGTATATTTCCATAACACGCTAGTTATAATTTGAAAATTATTTAACCACTAACATGATGTTTCCTACAACTTTATCACAACAAATTGTACCACCTATAAATCACAGAAGATGACGAGTATGTCACTCGTCGAAACATCGCAGTTTGAAGACACCGCCACCCGGCTGGAAGCCCGAGAACTCTTCGCCAGCTGTATACGCCGGGAAAGCATACATTCACAAGAATTTGTTTACCTGTATTTAATCCCCCAAGAGCTATCTTTTTCATGTTTTGTTACATTCTTGAGAGTTGTATTTGTTCTGGCTGGTGACGTGAGCATTTCACTCACAGTTGGTTTAGGAGGTGAGAGTTACAGAAGGTATTAGCTCCATTCTGTGTTCCACGAGCCTGCAGCCTTAGCTATAACATACATAGTGTTGTCTTCAATCATAATGAACATTGTTTTCTCTCGCACTACTGAGTTTTTGTGATCCAGACAGTAGATATGTTATTTTTGTTGTCTAAGACTTTTAGTTTAACACTTGTCTTTCTCATGCAGATGTCAGCAACTTACAACATTAAATTCACATCCAAAGTATACTCTGTACTTAGAAACCTACTTTACTTACTTTTTACACTGGTTTCATAGTGCTTCATTAGAGTCAACTAATAAAATAATGTTTCACTGACAACATTGTTCATCAACATTTACCTAAATGTGCATGTGAGCCATTCCAAATACTTAAACCAAATATGAGAAGTATCTCAAGCAGCATAATGGCATCAGGCTGTCCATTCAAGTTAACTGAAAATGGAGGTGCGAAGTACTGCACCACATTTGTCCTCAAGAAAATTCCATTCCAATGGACTTCTCTTCCGATCAGTCTGAAAAGTAACAGTGATCATTAATCAAACTCGATTAAATAAGTCTTAACAATTCTTTCAAGAGTTGCATTACAATTCACTCTTAACAAAGTACAATTTTATTTATTCAATTATTTCCCTTCCAGTAGTCGAGTATGTATTCCCTTAATTGCAACAATAAAACTACACTGAAGTGTTTACATAATTCTGCTCCATTTGTATGCGGAGCCTGAATATAATATAAAGATCTAAATGTAAAAAAAAAAATTTTTTGTTGTGTGGGAATTTTACTGGTTTTTGTAACTCTCAAGCTAATCCTATTGTAATAGCTGTAAACTGATTCAAAAAAGTCCATACTCAGTAGTGCGGAAATATTCTGACCACGTAAAATTACTGAGACGGGAGACGTTAACTTACAGTGTATAGAGTGGGACATCTATGGGTTCACAGCAGCAGGTTTTGACAGTCTTGAGAAGCAGACCTAAAATATTTCCCGAAAATTAGCTAGAAGCTACAGTGAAACCCCTATTTTACATTTTCATGTGGTCCATGCTTTAAAAATGCAAGACTGAGGAAAATGCAGAATCAAGGAAAATGTTAAAACCCCCAAAATATGAGCAAAAACACATGTAATTGGTGTATATGATTAAAAATTTGAATCCTCTCCAATATTTCATATAAATTCTGTGTAAGTGAAAGAAATTAAATGTACACTACAATGTTTATACAAAAATTTGTGGTAATGAACTTCATCAGTTTTTAAAAAAATCACAGATGTGTAACAGCAAGTAAAAACTCATCAAAAAATTGAAATTGGTATCTGGATACAAGGTAATAGACCTATTTTCCAACACGCTACAAACCAAATTATATGTTCAAAACACTCATTTTTGAGAGATCAACCTTTGTGTTCACACACACAAAAAAAAATATGAACATGTTGAATTAAGCCAAAAACATCTCAGAACCTAAGTGGTTAAACCATAAGCATAAATGTGAACATCTAATTAATGACAAACTTTGTCAACATTGCTGATATTGCTTGAACAGTCCACGGGTGTACTGCGGTCCATAGTGTCCAATGGGCACAATATTTCGGCAATCAGACATGTCGCCACCGTCAGGTCCGCTGACGAACTGAGCTCCTGAGAGCAGGCGGGCGTATTAAATCCCCTCCCCTCGCAAGGCGTTCTCTCCACGGTCCGCGCCCGCGCGTCAGTAGTCGCTGAGACAGTGGCGTCGGCATCTATGGTGGCATCAGTGTAATTGCCTCGTCTGCCCTAGTCACCCGTTCATTTCCTTAGCTGAGTGTCTTTTTAATTAGACTCAATGCTGGTTCCCATGCCCTGCTGAGGTTGTAGCCACAATCTTGGTTGATGAGTCCATCCCTGGTACGAATTTCGACAGCCTCTCTAACGATGCTGTCCCAGTATTTAGATGTCTGTGCCAAGACACTGGTATGTTTTCTGGCTCTGACAAGAACTAAATCGATCAAGTCGAATACTACCATCAGGGAGAGGACAGCCATTAGTAACCAGAGACAGAACCCTGAGATTGTTGTCTTACCGGCCTTGTACTCCGAATGGCAAATAAGACGTGCTTTCCGCTCCACCTCTACAGTACAGTGTGTGGAGACGGAAGAAGTGACAGAGAAAGAGATAATCACTGCCTATATACCGTATACTGTCGAATTATTGGGGAAAATAGGATGAATATTGAGGAAACACAGAGTACGAACTGTCTTTTACCCACCAAATAAAACACAAGCATTACCAGGTGTACCGGTATGAAATGAGCGTTAAGATACAAATGTGTCAATAGGGAACATTTGTTGTGAACGAGCTTTAATTTTGTTTTTGTTTGGTTGGTATGATATCTGTCAAAGATATTTAGTACACATCAAGTCATGGAACAAACAACACCATATGTTTTCATCGTGTTAACAATGTCGAATTTTGTACCAGAAAGTGATGATTTGTGGAAAGCATTAATTTTTTGTTTTCATTTGAAAAAAAAGTGCTGCAGAGTCGCATCAAATGCTTGTCGAGGCATATGGTGATCATGCTCTATCAGAAGCAACATGCAAAAGATGGTTTCAATGGTTCAGAAATAAGGATTTTGACGTAAGAAATGAAGAATGTGGAAGACCACCAAAAAAGTTCGAAGACACCGAATTGCAAGCAATATTGGATGAAGATGATACTTTGAGTCAGAAGCAAATGGCAGCAATGCTAAATGTTGCACAACAAACAATTTCTGACCGTTTGAAAGCTATGTGAAAGATCCAAAAGTGTTGAAAATGGGTGCCACATAAGTTGAATGAAAGACAGATGGAAAATGAAAAACCATTTGTCAAATTTTGCTCCAAAAACATGAAATAAAACCAATTTTGCATAGAATTGTTACTGGCGATGAAAAATGGATTTATTTTAAGAATCCTAAACGAGAAAAATCATGGGTTAATCCGGGACAACCATCAACATCGACTGCAAAATCAGATCGATTCGGGAAGCAGACAATACTCTGTGTTTCGTGGGATCAGAAAGGTGTGGTGTATCACAAGCTTCTCAAACCCGGTGAAACTGTGAATACTAATCGCTACAGACAACAAATGATCAATTTGAACTATGCATTGATCGAGAAAAGACCAGAAAGGGCCAGAAGACATGGCAAAGTAATTTTTTTACATTACAATTCACCTGCACACTAAGTAAAACTGGTTCATGATACAATCAAAACACTTGGCTGGGAGATACTACCCCACTCGCCGTATTCACCAGACTTGGCCCCTTCTGACGACCATTTGTTTTCATCAATGGGACACACATTGGCTGAGGAACACATCGATTCCTACGAAGAAGTCGAAAATTGGATGTCTGATTGGTTTGCTTCAAAAGACAAACATTTCTATTGGTGTGGTGTCCACAAATTGCCAGAAAGGTGGTCAAAATGTATAGAAAGTAATGATCAGTACTTTGAATAAAATGTTTTTACTTTTCAATTCCAGTGTTCCATTTTCACAAAAAAAAACGCTCATTTCATTATGGTACACCCAGTATTGGGAAGTGTCAAAGACAATTTTGGTTTGCAGAAGGTCGGCATAAATCAGATTCCATGTCAATGTGGGACGACTTACGTTGGACAGACAGCGTGCACCATCAAAGATCATTGCCATGAACATCAGAGGCACACTCGACTTGGGTACCCCAACAAGTCGGCGATCGCAGTGCACTGTTTGTCCAAAAATCACGAAATGGACTACCAACATACAGGGTCTTGGCACAGACATCTAAATACTGGGACAGTGACGTTAGAGAGGCTATTGAAATTCGTACCAGGGATGGACTCATCAACTGAGATTGTGGCTACAACCTCAGCAGGGCATGGGAACCAGCACTGAGTCTAACTAAAAAGATGCTCAACAAAGGAAACAAATGGGTGACTAGGGCGAACGAGGCAATTACACCGACGCTACCAAAGACGTCGATGCCAGCATCTCAGCGACCACTGACGCGTGGGCGTGGACCGCCAAGAGAGTGCCTCGCAAGGGGAGCCCACCCTCAGAAGCTCAGTTCATCAGCGCACCTGACGATGGCGACTTGTCTGATTGCCGAAATATTGTGCCCGTTGGACACTATGGACCGGCAGTACACCTGAGGACTGTTCAAGCAAGAAATATGCCAGGAGAAACTGAAGAATCACATTGCTGATATTGTTTAATGCTTTTTTTATGAGCTGCAATCGTATTCTCACCACCATCAGAGTGTTATTTTAGGCTTGATGAGAGAAACAGAGACATGAAAAAATGAGTTTATTTCTCTGCTGTTGTTACAAGCTTATTAGAAGTCGGCTCAGTTAATTTCTGTACACAGTGTAAATTTGAAAGAAAGCTAAGGTCTAAAGTTTCACTTCATGCCCTCCATTACAGCTGCCAATCTTTACAATCTACGTGTGTGGTGTGTGTGTTCTGCAAAGTAAATGCACGATTAGCGTATGTAGTTGATGCGACTGTATCATGTCATATTTGAACGTGAAAATCTGTAAAATGTGCTATCACAAAATTTTTTGTTCTATTTTCGTGTGACATCTCTGTCACAGTACAATCATCGGCACGAAAATTATATTTTCAGCACCTCACAAAATGCTTTCACTACTACCTGCACTCCCATCACTGAAGGTCCACTCCCCCTCTCCACACATCCAGGATGTGAGCTCATTTTACATGTGTTAGTGTGATGTGATGGGTGCGCTGGCTATTGGATGACTTAACAAGTCACCAACCAATAGTAGTTCACTACTCAGAAAGGGGAAACGTTTCCTCGGTTATGACTGAGCATATTCTTTGAGACTCAGTGTTTGAATTTAAAAGGTTGATGATTGATATTGCTGCTAAATACAACACATCATAAATACATGCAAAAAGATGAGACTGAGTTATAAGTGCACAAGAAGAGGTGGTGCCTGGGGGCCCTCAGTCACATATTGGCTCGGTCCGGAACACTTCACGTCAAGTATCTTGTTTATCAATTACCACTGCAACCTAGCAGTAGTTGTGTTATAATTGCATGGTGAAGCTAAATGTTGCAACTTGTGTTGGCAAAACCGATCATGGATTATATCAGCATTTCCTCTCTCACATCACCCCTCTCCACAATGGCCTGAAATATTCCCTTAATTCTGTCATTACCCGTGGTGCAAACCATCCATCTTTCAAGCCACTTATAGCTCATTCAGTCACATCAAATGTCAATAGGAAGAAAACAGGATGAAGTCAAATGAGATGTCAAGTAAGTACTTAGAATTGACATAAACTTTACTAGCAAGAATTATAAAATTAGTGAATTTTCAGCATTAACCTTATGGGTTTTTCACAGTGCCTACGAATTATGGTGTAGAATTGTGAAACACACAGAGTCAGAGAATGTAAAATCAATGTTCCACTGTAGTTTGACAATCCACATGCAATGGAAATACTGTAAACTTCATAGCTACAAACAAGCCTGACCTTACTGGTAGTGTAAGTAGAGACACAAGGATTAGTGATCATGATCTCATTACACCAATGAAGGTTGCTAAAGTTAACAAATCCATCAGGAAGGCTTGGAGAGTGTGTATGCTGGAAAGAGCAGATAAGCAGTTGTTAGCATCCTATTTAGATAATGAATAGACATTTATTTTATCCATACTGGATCAGAGGTCATGGTTGTCAATTTCAATGTTGAAAAATATTTCAGCTCAACCACTTGTTTACGCTATAAACAAGTGGTTGAGCCGAAATATTTTTTAACAATGAATAGACATCATTAAGTTCATTACAATGGACACACAGGGATTATAGGAAAAGTTTAAACTCATTGTAAACTGTGCTCTGGACGAGTATGGGCTCAGTAAATGAATTAAGGATGGAAAAGACACACAATCACTTAAGAACAAAATTCGGAAAATGCTGAGGAAGTGGAGATTGTTACACTTTTGATTCGAAAAGAAAAATGGAAATGTCAACAGGCACGATTTAGTAGAAATTCTTATGTCTATAAAAAGATCAATACATAAAGCATACAACAACTTCGACCATCGTAACTTCATGAAAGATCTTGCCAAGAATCTGAAAAAATTCTGATCCTATGTAAAATCACTAAGCAGGGCAAAGGCTTTAGTCATTCATCAACCTGTCCGGCATGGTAATAGAAAACAGCAAAAGAACAGCTGAAATTTTAAATTCTGTGTTTAAAACACCATTTGCATAGAAGAATTATACAAACATGCAATTGTTTGACCTTCACACAGATTCCCATTTGGAGGACATACAAATGGGCATCCCTGGGACTGAGAAGCAACTGATAGTTGAAAACAAGCAAGTCATAAGTCACAAGGTCCAGATGGAATCACAATTCAGTTTCTTTGGCACTGGCTCCTTATTTAGTTTCCATTTATTATGAATCTCTCACCCAGCATGAAATCCCAAAGAACTAGAAAAAGTGCAGGTGATATAAGAACAGTGAAAGAGCAGACATACAAAATTACGGATCAATATTCTTAACATCATTTTGCTGTGGCATATTCTAAGTTGAAATATAATAAATTTACTTGACACAGAAAAGCTTCTGCCCACAAATCAGGAAGCATTTAGGAAACATTGCTCATGCTAAACTCAGCTTGCACTTTTCTTACAATATCCTGTGAACCATGGACAAAGGGCAACAGGTAGATTCCATATTCCCAGATTTCTGGAAAGTGACTGACAGTGTTCCACTGCAGACTGTTAACAAAGGCCTGAGAATATGGAATTGGTTTCCAGATATGAGAGAGACCCGAAACCTCTCAAGTAACAGAACCCAGAACGTTGTCCTGGATGGTGAGTGTTCCTCAGAGAGAAAGGTATCATCAGAAGTGCCCCAGGAAAGTGTGATAGGACTTCTCTTGTTCTCTATATACAAAAATGATCTGACAGATACGGTGAGTAGCACTCTGTGATTGCTGATGATGCTGTAGTGTACAGTGAAGCATCATCATTGTCTGAGGCATAAAAACTCAAAATTTCTACTAGGTGCAATAAATGGCAGTTCATTCTAAGTATAGAAAAATGTAAGTTAATGCAGCTTAGTAGGAAAGCTAACCTTGTAAGATTAGACTATAGTATCAGTGCTGCTTGACACAGTCACAACAATTGTATCCAGATGCAAAACTGCAGCTTGACACAGTCACAACAATTAAATATCCAGATGAAAAACTGCATAGTGATATGAAATGGAAAGAGCATGTAAGGTCAGTGGCAGGGAAGAAGAATGACAGACTTCATTTCACCGGGAGAATTTTAGGCAAATGTTGCTCAGATATATGGAGATCACATACAGAACAACAGCATGACCCATTCCTAAGTGCTGCTCAAATGTTTGGGATACCCACAAGGTCAGATTAAAGGAACATATCGAACCAACCCAGAGGCAAGTTGCTGCGTTTGTTACTGGTAGGTTCAATCAATACGCATGTATTACAGAGGGAGAATTTTAGGCAAATGTTGCTCAGATATATGGAGATCACATACAGAACAACAGCATGGCCCATTCCTAAGTGCTGCTCAAATGTTTGGGATCCCCACAAGGTCAGATTAAAGGAACATATCAAAACAACTCAGAGGCAAGTTGCTACATTTGTTACTGGTAGGTTCACTCAACACACATGTATTACAGAGGTGCTTCGTGAATTCAACTGGGAATCACTGGAGGGACGACTACATTCATTTTGAAAATATTATTGCAAAAATTTGGAGAACAGGAATTGGCTGCTGACTGCAGAATGAATCTACTGCTGTCAGTGAACATTTCCTGTAATGACCATGAAGACACAATAAGAGAAATTACAGCTAGCATGGAAGCATATAGATTATTTTCTTTTTCTGCATTTGCAGTTGGGCAGGAAAAGATAAGACTAGTAGTGGTACAATGTACCCACCACCATGCACTGCACGGTGGCTTGCAAAGTATGAATGTAGATGTAGATGAACTTGATTCATTCCACATTCATAATGGGTCTTCATGATGGGATTTACAGAATACAAAGTAAGAATAAATTAATGAATTAATATCTTCATAATAAGTGAGGTAAGTGAGGATTATTGAAACACAACACATACATATGACTCTCGAGCTCCTGTTGTTTGCCATGGGGCAAAGAAATGACGCAGCCATATAAAGTACTTGTGTAGAGGTCAGCTGAGGCAAAGGTACCTTGTCACTGTGTGATATCACAGAATGAGAGGGTCTCCCTGTGAGTAAATGATGGTTCAGATTATAGGATAATTGTTACTTTTGGACAAAGGCTTGGGGCACACAGAAACAAAACAGAGACATCACCTACATGAGTCATAATGTTAAGCGATTCATCATTTTCAAAGGGTCAAAAAAATCATTTTGATGGAAAGATTGACAGTGTTTAAAGAATGGATAAGTACAGCAGCATAAATGACTCCTTAGTTGTCTAAATTGGTCTGATACTGCTGCAAAATTGTCACTGTCACCAAAAACAAGTTACAATACAATACACCATTTTACCTATGGATTGTGTCGTTTTGTTTCAACTGCTCTCATGGCATGCTATGGTAATGTGATATTGAGATTTCAATGTGTACCATGATTCCTAACAAATAAAAAATTAATTTTGTAATTTATATTTTTGAGGTGGTAATTAAAATGTTATAACTACCCCTCATACTTGTCACTTTGCACGGCAATTTGCAGCATTCCTGGATCAGAGGTTATGTTGTGCATCAAGTGAGACTATATGCACTTTGAGAACTTGCTGAAGTACTCATAGAGCTGACAGTACCAGAAGACAGGCAGTCTTAACCAAACCCTAGCTCGGGGCACAAATATGTAGCATAAATAGCCAGTTACAATTAGCTGAGTTCCCTTAGGTATTTTCATTTTAAAAAACCTAATGGGCACAGGTGTCTTTACAAAAATGTCATGGATAAGCTGAGCATTACATTCCTGCAACTGGAATCCTCCATTACTCATCAGTAGTAGGAACACATTTCAAACAAATTTTTCACACCCCCAAGTGTGCTGGGTAGATGATGAGCTTGTTACAGCTCTTATTTTTTGGGAAAAAAAAAACAGATTCTATCTTCATTAATTATATGGCCACAGATGTACCCCTCCCTCTCCCCCTTTTCCCTAAGATGACAAAGAGGCACTTCCACAGGTTCATGTTGAGATGGTGATAATAAACAGGGTTTCCAAGGAACTGAACAGGCAGTTGTTAGTCTTTTTATAATCACAAATAATAATGAGTGGAAGAGTTTTGTGAGTAATGTGAACAGAGTGCAGTCAAGAGGAGCGGTGCTGTAACAAGAAACGACTTACAGAGAACAGTGAAAAAGAGTATCGATAGAAGGAGATGCAGACCACGCACAGGTGAAAGGAGGAGGAAGGGAACGGTCAAGTTTCTCCCACTATAAGCAGGCTACTTCAACATTAGGACACGATATCACAAAAAGGAAAACACATTCAATGTATTGCGGGTGATAAGGAAAAATAAAATAGATCAATTTCTAGTACAGGGAAGCAAGATTTAGAGTTGATGTCCGGACTGGAGTGGAGATAGGTCGGAACCACCACCTAAAGCAAAAAAAAGCTGCAGGTGGTGTCCCCTGCCTAACTTCATCCCACAAGTCAACTGCTAAAATGAATACTTCAAACCAACTGACAATATTATCATTCCTGCAGAAATATTAAAACTTGAGCTGTTTTGTAACATAATAATCTAGGATATGTGGCTACAATTCATCAAGATATAATCTATATTGTCCATCAAGCGAGTCTGGATGTCCTTTGAGAATGTGGCAGAATGTCAGAGTCATTCTACAGGTACACTGAGTGAGGTTTTCTTCCAACTGTGTGTAGTCGTGTGTGAAGAGATGGAACGCTGCAGTTTCTTTTGGAGAGGGGCAGAGTGACTTCCTCCACTTCTTTTCTTGTTCAGGGTAAGTTTGGGATGGATGTTAGTCATCCATTCTGCTCCCCATTTTTGTAAGCTGCACCTCCTGTGATGTACCTGCAAATCAGCTTCACCTACTGTACAGCCAGCAGATCCATATTAGAGGCTGCCTTAGCTCATGTACATCAGCACACTAACTGCCCGGGTTGCCTATACAGCTCAATATCCAGTGGAATATCAGGAAAGTTCCTGTATTGTGGAGTTCATAAAAAAGTCTGTAACAGGCAGAGACTAAAGGACATTCCAAAGAGTACGTTTCAATCACCTTCAAACTTCTGAAGGATCATTCTACAGGAGAATATTTCTGGTAGGCTGAAGCTGTACTCGTCCAAGAGCTCTGCATACTGCTATTAATTCTGCGGTGCAGAAGCCACATTCAGTGGGAACGAAGTGTTGTTCATAAACCTATTTGTTGATAAATGCGTAGCCCACTTCCTCATCGCCCTTGGAGCAATTAGTATACATCAGACTACAGGTCGTTTGGTCATGGAGGAACAAACACAACCTACAGTGATGAATATTAGGACCTACGGTAGGTGGATAAGTTTCAAGAGGATGCATTTCTTTTAGTCTAACCACTGCTGTTCTCCCTGTTTAAAAACGACTTGTAAGAGGAAGGATGTTGGGGTTACGGGAATGCGTTGTCTAATAAGGATGTTCTGAAATACAGTAAGTCGCAACCACGTTTTTAAGAGTTGTCGGTGGTGTACCTTTAATGGTGAAATACCTACTTCAACTACTACACTATGGACAGGTTTTGTATGGGAAATTCCAGTCGTAAAGCAGGTTCCACTGAGGTGCATAGGGTCCCGTTTTTGAGAAAGCACAGGCAGTTCCAAATACAAGCTTGAGTTGCTTTATGTGAGGCAATAATGTCAGTTCATGGCAGAACTGCACCAAAAAGCAGAGGGTATTTACCACTTCCGGCCATTGGTTGTCCAGACATAACTCGAACACATGAATGTCAGCTGAATGGCTATCTGAAGATGACATTCAGCTGAAAATAATTATACACAGCTGCAGTGCAAACAGGAGTCATTGGCATACAAGGCTGATGATATATTTGCTATTCCATTTATGGCAAATGCAAAGAGGAAACCCGTTTTGCTGTACAAGTCAATTATTATGGAAGAGTCAACTTTTTAACTCGAAAATGCCAATGGGATGATAAATTTATAACACCAAGTTGCTCAGAAATATCAGCTATATAATCTGGTTAAGATACAGTGCCGTCACATTGTGACATATGCCTTCTACAAGTTGAGTAAGACCAAGCCTCTCTGACAGCAGACTCCAATCATACAAGGTTGTCAGTTCTTGCTCTGGACCTGTGGCATCTACTTTGAAATGGTGAGACAAATTATTGTTTCCAGATGCTGATAAAGTCTTTGACTGACCTTCCATTCCAACAGTCTACATAGGGTTGCTTTTAGACTGATTGGTCGGGCTGTATTATGGAGGGAGGGGGGGGGGGGGGGGGGGTACCAGGTTTCAATATTGGTATAAAGATACTGTCTGCCAGATGAATGTGAAAGAAACTCCTACAGGCAAATCTTGTTTAACATCATCAGGCTGCTTTGTTTGGTACCTATATTACTAAGAACAATTCCAAAACCTGGAACCTACACCAGTTGCAGGTCACCTGGCCAACATGTAATTACTGGTCAGATTTAAAATACTACCATAGGCTACTTACTGAGAGGTATGATCATATGTTAGAAGTTTAACACAGCAAGACAAGTATTACAATTAGAAACCATGTGTTTGTCTTGAAGTAGCTTAGCAGACAGGAAGCAAATACACCAATTTTATTCATTCTGCATCTAAGAATGAGGACACTTAGCAACTTACAACAAAGTTTACACATTATTTCAAACATTCACAAAACTTTTTCTGGCTGACCAACCGCTCCCTCCATCTCCCACAAATTGATGAAAGGAAAAAGTTTATCGCTTAGTACACTTTCGCTGTTCGTGTAGTAAAACTTCAGTAACAGACACGACATTTTAATTCATTACTTCTTTATTAAAGATTCTATTCACAATGTAGTTTGCAGACACTGCCCACATATACCACTGAATGTACCTGCAAAGTTATACCATTATATGACATATAGTTAAGAGATACGTAGTCATAGACATTGAGTTGTGTGAAAATTCTTTTCTACTTAAAATTGCACTTAATAAAACTTCAACATCACGCATGACATTTTAATTTATTAGTTCTTTACTACTAACTCCATTCACAACACTCTTTGCACACAATATCTACATATGCAATTGAATGTACCTTAAAAATTATATCATCGTACAACCCACAGTTCAGTAGACACATCACCGTAAACACTGAGATGCACACAAAACTTGCTTTTGCTTAAAATGAAGTATTAATTACTCAGACTGTATTCTGCCAGTGTTCATAATAACAGGGGCACTTAGTGACTTCCAAACAACTTTAAGCATAATTTCAAACTATTTCTAAAATACTCTCACCTACAGGCTTAATGTCAAATATTTAATACATTAACTCATTTGAAAAGTAATCAAATGTTTGAAGTTGTTTTATACACGGGAGTTTGATTCTTTAAAGAACTGGAATTTACTGATGGTCACTATAGTGATGAAGCACTTGGTAGTGTACTGTATCTGGGCTAAGGGAGGTATTTTTGTACTATGCCAGTGCACTGCTGAATTCTCAGTGTATAAAGAAATGTTACACGTTTCTGTCCGATGGGTCTTAAAGTACTTAATGTACATCCTGCTAAAGCCAATGTTGATCAAGATATGGGTGAAACTTGTTTGAAACTGACAGTTTTGTTTAGTAGACCAATAATTACATTATGTCAACAGGAGTGGTACATTGTACTCCTCTGTTTAAAATTCCACGTATTCTAGCCAGGAATGGCATACTTTTTGTATGCATCTGAACATCTGGTATATGTCCATCCAGTGGAAGTAATGTATTTTTGCCAACAATCCTATGCCTGTTGTCTTATTAAATAGCGTGCTTTTGCTAATAACTGTTTACAGAAAATTAAACAATGGATAATCCAGGATGGGATGTAACAATATTATGAAAAGGAAAGTTACTACTCACCGTATAGCAGAGATGCTGAGTCACAGATAGGCAAAACACAAAAACTGTCATAAAATGATGGGAGTGGCGACTGGGTCGGGTAAGGAGGAGGTTGGAGTGGGGAGGGGGAGGGATAGTAGGGTTCGGATGGTGGACAGTTAAGTGTTCAGGTTAGAAATGAAGTGCTGAAGGTTAGACAGAGGGCAGGGGAGACATAGGAGAGTGCGGAAGCGTGGGTGGCGGGGAAAGGGGGAGGGGGGATAGTGGAAGAGGAGAGAAAAAAAAGACTGGGTGCAATGGTGGAATGAGGGCTGTGTAGTGCTGGAATGGGAACAGGGAAGGGGCTGGATGGGTAAGGACAGTGACCAATGAAGGTTGAGGCTCAAATGGCTCTGAGCACTATGGGACTTAACATCGGAGGTCATCAGTCTCCTAGGACTTAGAACTACTTAAACCTAACTAACCTACGGACATCACACACATCCATGCCCAAGGCAGGATTTGAACCTGAGACCGTAGCGGTCACGTGGTTCCAGACTGAAGCATCTAGAACCGCTCAGCCACACCAGCCATCGAAGATTGAGGCCAGGAGGGTTATGGGAACATAGGATGTATTGCAGGGAAAGTTCCCACCTGCGCAAATTAAGAAAAGCTGGTGTTGGTGGGAAGGATCCATATGGCACAGGTTATGAAGCAGTCACTGAAATGGAGGATGTCATGTTTGGCAGTGTGCTCAGCAACAGGGTGATCCACTTGTTTCTTGGCCACAGTTTGTTGGTGGCCATTCATGCAAACAGACAGCTTGTCAGTTGTCATGCCCACATTGAATGCACCACAGTGGTTGCAGCTTAGCTTGTAGATCACGACTGGTTTCACAGGTAGCCCTGCCTTTAATAGGATAGGTGATGTGTGTGACTGGACTGGAGTAGGTGGTGGTGGGAGGATGTATGGGACAGGTCTTGCATCTAGGTCTATTGGGGGTATGAGCGATGATGTAAGTAGTTGGGAGCAGGGGTTGTGTAGGGATGGACGAGTATATTGTGTAGCTTTGGCAAATGGCAGAATACCACTGTGGGAGGGGTGGGAAGGACAGAGGACATGACATTTATCATTTCAGGGCACAATGAGAGGGTAGTCGAAACCCTGGCGGAGAATGTAATTCAGTTGCTCCAGTCCGGGGTGGCACTGAGTTACAAGAGGAATGCTCCTCTGTGGCCTGACAGTGGTGGTGGAAGACTGGAAAGATAAGGTATGGGAGAATTGTTTTTGTACAAGGTTGGAAGGATAATTATGGTGGAGGTATTTCTGGTGGTTAGTAGGTTTGATATGGACGGAGCTACTGATGTAGCCATCTTTGAGGTGGAGGTCAACATCTAGGAAGGTGGCTTGTTGGCTTGAGTAGGACCAAGTGAAGCAAATGGGGGAGAAGTTGTTGAAGTTCTGGAGGAATGTAGATCCATCTTTGCCCTCAACCCAGATCGCAAAAATGTCATCAATGAATCTGAACCAGTTGAGGGGTTTAGGATTCTGGGTGTTTAGGAAGGATTCCTCTAGATGGTCCATGAATAGGTTCGCACTGGATGGTGCCACACAGGAACCCATAGCCGTATCCTGCATTTGTTTGTAGGTAATGCCTTCAAAGGAGAAATAATTGTGGGTGAGGATATAATTGATTATGATTACTAGGAAGTAGGATGTTGGTTTAGAATCAGTCAGGTGTTGGAAGAGGTAGTGTCCAATAGCGGCAAGGCCAGGGGCATTAGGGATGTTAGTGTAAAGAAAGGTGGCATCAATAGTGACGAGTAGACAACCGTGTGGTAAATGAATAGCAACTGTGGAGAGTCAGTGGAGGAAATGGTTGGTATCTTTTATGTAGGAGGATAGGTTCCAGATAGTAGGTTGAAGGTGTTGGTCTATGAGAACAGAGATTCTCTCAGTGGAGGCACAGTAACCAGCCACAATGGAGTGATTTTGGGTGGTTGGGTTTAAGGACTTTAGGAAGCAAGTTGAAGATAGGAGTGTGGGGAGTGGTAGGGGTGGGCAGAGAGATGGACTCTGGGGAGATGGGATGGGCGTAAGGATTTGAGGAGTGACTGGAGATCCTGCTGGATTTCTGGAATGGGGACACTGCGGCAAGGTTTGTAGGTGGAAGTATCTGACAGCTGGCAGAATCCTTCTACCAGGTAACCCTTGTGGTTCAAATAACAATGGTCAAGGCTTTGTCAGCAGGTAGAATAGTATGGTCAAGATGAGATTTTAGGTGGTTGATTGCAGTTCTTTCACAGATGTAAGATGTAAGGTTAGCTTGCATAATGAGGGATTTGGGGAACGTTCAACATTAAGAAATTCTGGAAAGTTAACAGAGCGTGGTTTTGGGCTGTGGGGGTGGATCAAGGTTGGATGGGTGAGTGAGCTGAGTTAGACAGGGTTCAACATTGCTCTTTGGTTGAGTCTGATTGGTAGGGTTGGTGGTGAAAACGTGTTTCCACTGTAGGGACCAGGAGAAGAAGAGAAGGTCTTTAACAAGTCCTTGTAAAGGGACATCCCCCTCTAGCATTACTTTTCCTCAACAGAAATTATCGATGCCAAAAATATTCACAAATTCTGAAAAGGTTAACAATATCTCAGCTGTTTTTCTAAAAGAATTTCATACGATTTGTACACTACGTCTTGTAATTCAAGCTAGCAGAAATAACTTTATTTTCTTTACTACAATTGATATGTACTAACTCTGAACGTATAGTTGAAATTATTTTCTCTTAGAAACATTTGAAATTGTGAAATATTTGGCATATTTATGATTTCTATTGTTAATTTTGCAATATAGCGCAATTTATTAAATTTATTTCTGGATTCATGTATAAAATAATAACAGAAAGTAATAGAAATTTATTTGTCAAGAGAATTTGTAAACCCTTTGGAATACTGTTAGTACTGCCAAGTGAAGTAGTAGTGGGCATACCTCTGGTATGATTGGACATGTTTTATTTTTGGGAAGAACAATGTAACGTTCGACTTTGTTGACATGGAAATTGTAAAGACAGTGTAATACAGAAAAATGTGAGAGAATAAAATTTTTGAGCAAAACAAAAAATACAGTGCAGGCTCACTTCAAATTTATTATGTCAATTGAAACCATGAGAACCTATAATGACAGAAACTTCAGCTTCACAAATCAGCCCCTAGACGTGAAGAACTGGAGCCAACTACGAGAATAGAAGAAAAGTAAAAAGTTTATTGTAAATCCTACTCCTCTCGAAGCTTATTAAAAAAAGTTAACAATACAGACAGTGACAATCAACAAATGATGTGTGGAAGGGGTAGATTACATCCTGCATGATTGAATTTGGGATTGGGGAAGAAAGTGAGGCCTTCGAAAAGTATGGATATTTCTGTGGGGTTAAGGCTCCTGGAGAAAAGGTTCATGACTGTGTTTTGGGTCTATTTAGGTTTTGGACCTACTCCCATGAACCATGGACCTTGCCGTTGGTGGGGAGGCTTGCGTGCCTCAACGATACAGATGGCTGTACCGTAGGTGCAACCACAACGGAGGGGTATCTGTTGAGAGGCCAGACAAACGCGTGGTTCCTGAAGAGGGGCAGCAGCCTTCTCAGTAGTTGCAGGGGCAACAGTCTGGATGATTGACTGATCTGGCCTTGTAACACTAACCAAAATGGCCTTGCTGTGCTGGTACTGTGAACGGCTGAAAGCAAGGGGAAACAACAGCCGTAATTTTTCCCGAGGGCATGCTGCTTTACTGTATGGTTAAATGATGATGGCGTCCTCTTGGGTAAAATATTCCGGAGGTAAAATAGTCCCCCATTTGGATCTCTGGGCGGGGACTACTCAAGAGGACATCGTTATCAGGAGAAAGAAAACTGGCATTCTACGGATCAGAGCATGGAATGTCAGATCCCTTAATTGGGCAGGTAGGTTAGAAAATTTAAAAAGGGAAATGTATAGGTTAAAGTTAGATATAGTGGGAATTAGTGAAGTTCGGTAGCAGGAGGAACAAGACTTTTGGTCAGGTGAATACAGGGTTATAAATACAAAATCAAATAGGGGTAATGCAGGAGTAGGTTTAATAATGAGTAAAAAAATAGGAGTGCGGGTAAGTTACTACAAACAGCATAGTGAACGCATTATTGTGGCCAAGATAGACACAAAGCCCATGCCTACTACAGTAGTACAAGTTTATATGTCAACTGGCTCTGCAGATGATGAAGAAATTGATGAAATGTATGATGAGATAAAAGAAATTATTCAGGTAGTAAAGGGAGATGAAAATTTAATAGTCATGGGTGACTGGAATTCGAGAGTAGGAAAAGGGAGGGAAGGAAACATAGTAGGTGAATATGGATTGGGGGAGAGAATGAAACAGGAAGCCATCTGGTAGAATTTTGCACAGAGCATAACTTAATCATAGCTAACACTTGGTTCAAGAATCATAAAAGAAGGTTGTATACATGGAAGAATCCTGGAGATACTAGAAGGTATCAGATAGATTATATAATGGTAAGACAGAGATTTAGGAACCAGGTTTTAAATTGTAAGACATTTCCAGGGGCAGATGTGGACTCTGACGACAATCTATTGGTTATGAACTGTAGATTAAAACTGAAGAAACTGCAAAAAGGTGGGAATTTAATGAGATGGGACCTGGATAAACTGACTAAACCAGAGGTTGTACAGAGTTTCAGGGAGAGCATAAGGGAACAATTGACAGGAATGGGGGAAAGAAATACAGTAGAAGAAGAATGGGTAGCTCTGAGGGATGAAGTAGTGAAGGCGGCAGAGGATCAAGTAGGTAAAAAGACAAGGGCTAGTAGAAATCCTTGGGTAACAGCAGAAATATTGAATATAATTGATGAAAGGAGAGAATATAAAAATGCAGTAAACAAAGCAGGCTAAAAGGAATACAAACGTCTCAAAAATGAGATTGACAGGAAGTGCAAAATGGCTAAGCAGGGATGGCTAGAAGACAAATGTAAGGATGTAGAGGCTTATCTCACTAGGGGTAAGATAGATACTGCCCACAGGAAAATTAAAGAGACCTTTGGAGAGAAGAGAACCACCTGTATGAATATCAAGAGCTCAGATGGAAACCCAGTTCTAAGCAAAGAAGGGAAAGCAGAAAGGTGGAAGGAGTATATAGAGGGTCTATACAAGGGCGATGTACTTGAGGACAATATTTTGGAAATTGAAGAGGATGTAGATGAAGATGAAATGGGAGATACGATACTGCATGAAGAGTTTGACAGAGCACTGAAAGACCTGAGTCGAAACAAGGCCCCGGGAGTAGACAACATTTCATTGGAACTACTGACGGCCTTGGGAGAGCCAGTCCTGACAAAACTCTACCATCTGGTGAGCAAGATGTATGAGACAGGCGAAATACCCTCAGACTTCAAGAAGAATATAATAATTCCAATCCCAAAGAAAGCAGGTGTTGACAGATGTGAAATTGCCGAACTATCAGTTTAATAAGTCACAGCTGCAAAATACTAACGCAAATTTTTTACACACGAATGGAAAAACTGGTAGAAGCCGACCTCGGGGAAGATCAGTTTGGATTCCGTAGAAATATTGGAACATGTGAGGCAATACTGACCCTACGACTTACTTTAGAAGCTAGATTAAGGAAAGGCAAACCTACGTTTCTAGCATTTGTAGACTTACAGAAAGCTTTTGACAATGTTGACTGGAATACTCTCTTTCAAATTCTAAAGGTAGCAGGTGTAAAATACAGGCAGTGAAAGGCTATTTACAATTTTTACAGAAACCAGATGGCAGTTATAAGAGTCGAGGGGCATGAGAGGGAAGCAGTGGTTGAGAAGGGAGTGAGACAGGGTTGTAGCCTGTCCTCGATGTTATTCAATCTGTATATTGAGCAAGCAGTAAAGGAAACAAAAGAAAAATTTGGAGTAGGTATTAAAATCCATGGAGAAGAAATAAAAATGTTGAGGTTCGCCGATGACATTGTAATTCTGTCAGAGACAGCAAAGGACTTGGAAGAGCAGTTGAATGGAATGGACAGTGTCTTGAAAGGAGGATATAAAATGAACATCAACAAAAGCAAAATGAGGCTAATGGAATGTAGTCGAATTAAGTCGGGTGACACTGACGGAATTAGATTAGGAAATGAGACACTTAAAGTAGTAAAGGAGTTTTGCTATTTGGGGAGCAAAATAACTGATGATGGTCGAAGTAGAGAGGATATAAAATGTAGACTGGCAATGGCAAGGAAAGCGTTTCTAAAGAAGAGAAATTTGTTAACATCGAGTATAGATTTAAGTGTCACGAAGTCATTTCTGAAAGTATTTATATGGAGTGTAGCCATGTATGGAAGTGAAACACGGACAATAAATAGTTTGGAGAAGAAGAGAATAGAAGCTTTTGAAATGTGGTGCTACAGAAGAATGCTGAAGATTAGATGGGTAGATCACATAACTAATGAGGAGGTATTGAATAGAATTGGAGAGAAGAGAAGTTTGTGGCACAACTTGACTAGAAGAAGGGACCAATTGGTAGGACATGTTCTGAGGCATCAAGGGATCACAAATTTAGCATTGGAGGGCAGTGTGGTGGGTAAAACTCATAGAGGGAGACCAAGAGATGAATACACTAAGCAGATTCAGAAGGATGTAGGTTGCAGTAAGTACTGGGAGATGAAGAAGCTTGCACAGGATAGAGTAGCATGGAGAGCTGCATCAAACCAGTCTCAGGACTGAAGACAACAACAACAACATAGGTTCTGGATTCTGCGTGGTGGTGGGAGGGAGTTTTGAAGGGTAGGATACATGTAACAGGTCTAGAGACAGGGTTTGGCAGCTATGAGGGGATATGGAGAAGGTTTGGATTACTAGCACAAGGATGTCTCCTCTGTCTTGTCTATTTCTGATGGGCTCAGTTACTTCTTACAATTGTCATGATAAAGACTTGTGGTTGACAGCTAACTCCTACTTTTCCATTCTACATGTCAAGTGCTAGATATTCAAGAGTCATACATATGTTTACTGAACAACATGGTGCCAGGTAACTTTCAGTGGCATGATAATCAATTTATTTCACTAATTATTTTGGCCTGTAGGTCTCTGGTGCTTCAAAATTAGGCTGCAGCCCAAAATGGATAGCGGAATAAATTGATAAAAGGTATGAGCACAGTGTTACACCGTCAGGGTTATGTGGATACTTCCCACTAACACCAACCTATCAGAACCCCAGAGATGGGAACTTGCCCTTCAATACATCCTCTCTTCCCGTTACCCACCAGGCCTCAACCTCCGCTAATTTCAAGTTGCCGCCGCTCATACCTCACCTGTCATTCAACAACATCTTTGCCTCCGTACTTCCACCTCGACTGACATCTCTGCCCAAACTCTTTGCCTTTACATATGTCTGCTTGTGTCTGTGTATGTGCGGATGGATATGTGTGTGTGTGTGTGTGTGTGTGTGTGTGTGTGTGTGTGTGTGCGAGCGCGAGTGTATACCTGTCCCTTTTCCCCCCTAAGGTAAGTCTTTCCACTCCCGGGATTGGAATGACTCCTTACCCTCTCCCTTAAAACCCACATCCTTTCGTCTTTCCCTCTCCTTCCCTCTTTCCTGATGAAGCAATCGTGGGCTGCGAAAGCTTGAATTTTGTGTGTGTGTTTGTGTTTGTTAGTGTCTCTATCAACATACCAACACTTTCATTTGGTAAGTTACATCATCTTTGTTTTTAGATATATTTTTCCCACGTGAAATGTTTCCCTCTATTATATTCATATCATCAATTTGTAAATTTTCTATTACACTGAATGTTGTCTTTCTCTGTTTCATGAAAGAGAGACTATTTTATCAGAACAAAAGTGTAAATCACACAATGCGCAAAGATTAAACATAATCAATTGGAGAATTAATTCTGGAAGGAGCGAGGAAGCCAACGAAAAGACAGGAAAATTCACGATCCTCTGTGTTCATCATTGTACTTAGTAGCATTTCCACCAATGGTGATCATAGAACCTTTTCTAATCCATTTCCCAAATTAGACATTGGGACAGAAAATAAGCTTTAGGGAGAGAAGTATGTGCATACAAGTGAGTTACGCTGGCAATCTGTTACGATACTTGTTAGCGAGGCACCACTGAATAAGTTTTGTAGTGGTATCCTACTACAAACAGAACATTTCATTTTCAAAAATATTCATTTATCTTGTCATTTTGTAAAACTATCAAAAAATGAGTGCACACAATAGGCACATTGTCGCCAATTCATTGCCGGATAGCCAGGCACAAGATGTCACCAAAATGGACATGGTAACAAATGAAACCAAAACTGAAAATGTCAGCTGCAGTGATGACGACCTGTTACACTTTTCAATTAACATGGGCACAGATGATAGTAACATTATCATTCGAAATGATACAATGCTGACAGTAGATGAGATGGGTCACAATTTTCACCAGGGAGTATTTTATTCCCTGAGGAAAATGTAGTGTGCGACAGCACAGACTTATTACATCATTCTTTGCCTGCCTCACTTACACCTCATGCAAACACGATTTGACAGGGTGCATTGTGCACTATGAAAACCTAAATCACGATGAAAATGTTACAATAGTTGTTTAAACAAAGCTTCAATGATTTTAAGAACGAATTTAAGGAAGAGTAAAAACAAACACTCAAACAAAGTACTGATGAAAAATTTAATGAGTTTTCAAAATGACAGACATACACACAAAGGGAATTATCTGAACAGCAAAACCAAACTCTTGATGCTTTCAAAACCGACATAACACAACAGTTCAATGAGATGTGTGCTGATCTTTTAAACGAATTGTTGGATGTACTTGGAAGTATAGGGAATGACCTAAATACACAATTGCTCAATGATTTGTCACAAGACGTAGATAATTTCAGTCAAAAAGTGTCATCAGTAGGCAAGACACAAGAACAGTTTACAGAAAAGGTAGAAGAGGTAGAAGAGGCTTAGAGAAAATGCAGCAGGAGCAGTCACAATTGTGACAGAATATTAATACACTCGCAGGTACCGCTGACAGGTTGCGGACAGCATACAAAGGTCTACCTAAACAGGTGCAAGACCTGTAATTGCAACTAAGTAGCATAAGTTTAAATACCGTATTTACTCGAATCTAAGCCGCACTCGAATCTAAGCCGCACTTGAAAAATGAGACTCGAAATCAAGGGAAAAAAATTTTCCCGAATCTAAGCCGCATGTGAAATTTGAGACTTGAAATTCAAGGGGACAGAAAAGTTTTAGGTCGCACCTCCAAATCGAAACAAAGTTGGTCCATTGTAATATGAGACACAATTTAGGTCGAATGAATGACGATACAGCTACAGTAGTTTGGTTCAAGTCGTAAGCTTAGCAGTTAAGCTTTACCAGGTAGCCATTGCTATGCGTCAGGCGCTCCGTCCGTATTTATACGGGTACCCCTTCATTTTTCACGTGCCTCGTCTGGTTTGAATTGATTGCTTATTTTTCTTTGATCTGATAAGTGCCGTTCTCTTTGTTATAGGTGTTTACGTCACTCTAAGCTGAAAATGCATTACTGTATTGTGTCATGCATTGTTTGTAGCATTCTGTTTGTAGCACCTGTCACCGCTCGCGGCATGGCTTGCTTTTGTGCGTGCTACAGCCTCTTAAAAAAAGAGAGAGAGAGAGAGAGGAATCGTCTCATTAGCAAAACAATGGCAAGAGACTGCTATTTGTTGTTATTTACACTGCTGCTTTCTTTGATAATGATCAACAAGAACCAAATAATAAACTGCGGTTGATAGAAGATGTTCTGAACGAGAGTTTAGCGAAAATTTTTCTCCATTTGAAAATCTTTGCAGACGTCTCTTTAGTACATTACTTTCTGCACAGAAATTAGAGTCATCTTAGATTTAAAAATCTAGTCAATTGCCGTGCTTCATTTCTGAATGTATCACTATTAGGCATAAGAATAATACAAATATAAGCATGACATGACATGTGTATTCTTCCGTGTTTGCTGTTGTCTCACTTGACTCAATCTAGTTTCATAGATTATTAGGCAGACAGGATTTAAATGAGATAGCAGCAAACACGAAAGAATCTATGGCAAAATGTTTATATTCGTATTATTCTTATGGTGAAGAGAATACTGCATGTGATTCACAATTCATAAAAGTTCCCATTAGCAACCGTCTCTTCTCACAGGTAGGAAAAAATTCAGAACATAGAACTGGCCATATTGACAAACATCACAAACAGTCTTGCCAGTTGGATTTTCGTAGTACACTGAAAAGCTGCTACATTCGAAGATGAACAATACGGAATTTGTATTTACTTCATTGGATAATGTATTAAAATGCAGTGGTCGAAATTCGGGGTGGAGAAAAAAAGGTCGTCTTCCACCTTTTTTTTTCTAAAAAAAAAAAAATTTATTTACTGACGCAGAGGTTTTGGCGCCAGTATTTATCTTTGTGCCTGCAAAGCATGCCTGTGTAGCGCTACATATATTCGATGGCAGAAGTTAGTTGTGGCGTCCACCTACCAACATATTTCAGAACTTCGCTTACTTTGCACTCGATTCTAAGCCGCAGGCGGTTTTTTGGATTACAAAAACCAGAAAAAAAGTGCAGCTTAGATTCGAGTAAATACAGTACTCAGTTCATGAGAAAGGAGCTAGAAGGATAGATAAAGACATTAAGAAAATAAAGGATAGAGCTGAGGCTGGTATCCTAGACCAAGGCAGTACCCTGGTGCAAAAGTAGTCCATGAACATGGGTTGTGTAGATGTGATCAAGGAAGCAGTGAAGGTACAGAAGGCAGAACTAAGAACTGAAATACACTCCTGGAAATGGAAAAAAGAACACATTGACACCGGTGTGTCAGACCCACCATACTTGCTCCGGACACTGCGAGAGGGCTGTACAAGCAATGATCACACGCACGGCACAGCGGACACACCAGGAACCGCGGTGTTGGCCGTCGAATGGCGCTAGCTGCGCAGCATTTGTGCACCGCCGCCGTCAGTGTCAGCCAGTTTGCCGTGGCATACGGAGCTCCATCGCAGTCTCTAACACTGGTAGCATGCCGCGACAGCGTGGACGTGAACCGTATGTGCAGTTGACGGACTTTGAGCGAGGGCGTATAGTGGGCATGCGGGAGGCTGGGTGGACGTACCGCCGAATTGCTCAACACGTGGGGCGTGAGGTCTCCACAGTACATCGATGTTGTCGCCAGTGGTCGGCGGAAGGTGCACGTGCCCGTCGACCTGGGACCGGACCGCAGCAACGCACGGATGCACGCCAAGACCGTAGGATCCTACGCAGTGCCGTAGGGGACCGCACCGCCACTTCCCAGCAAATTAGGGACACTGTTGCTCCTGGGGTATCGGCGAGGACCATTCGCAACCGTCTCCATGAAGCTGGGCTACGGTCCCGCACACCGTTAGGCCGTCTTCCGCTCACGCCCCAACGTCGTGAAGCCCGCCTCCAGTGGTGTCGCGACAGGCGTGAATGGAGGGACGAATGGAGACGTGTCGTCTTCAGCGATGAGAGTCGCTTCTGCCTTGGTGCCAATGATGGTCATATGCGTGTTTGGCGCCGTGCAGGTGAGCGCCACAATCAGGACTGCATACGACCGAGGCACACAGGGCCAACACCCGGCATCATGGTGTGGGGAGCGTTCTCCTACACTGGCCGTACACCACTGGTGATCGTCGAGGGGACACTGAATAGTGCACAGTACATCCAAACCGTCATCGAACCCATCGTTCTACCATTCCTAGACCGGCAAGGGAACTTGCTGTTCCAACAGGACAATGCACGTCCGCATGTATCCCGTGTCACCCAACGTGCTCTAGAAGGTGTAAGTCAACTACCCTGGCCAGCAAGATCTCCGGATCTGTCCCCCATTGAGCATGTTTGGGACTGGATGAAGCGGCGTCTCACGCGGTCTGCACGTCCAGCACGAACGCTGGTCCAACTGAGGCGCCAGGTGGAAATGGCATGGCAAGCCGTTCCACAGGACTACATCCAGCATCTCTACGATCGTCTCCATGGGAGAATAGCAGCCTGCATTGCTGCGAAAGGTGGATATACACTGTACTAGTGCCGACATTGTGCATGCTCTGTTGCCTGTGTCTATGTGCCTGTGGTTCTGTCAGTGTGATCATGTGATGTATCTGACCCCAGGAATGTGTCAATAAAGTTTCCCCTTCCTGGGACAATGAATTCACGGTGTTCTTATTTCAATTTCCAGGAGTGTAGATTAGAGATTGAAAGCAGTGGAATGACAATCGCCGACTAACATCATTATTAACATTGAAAAGGAAAGGGAACATTCAACCCCATGCTATGAGGTGTGAACAGACAGGATAGAAAATCGGAACATCTATCCACACTTGAACCCTATCCCGTCAGGTGAAATAGATTGTGACTATGTAACATGAAGCAGGTGCTGCTGACTTCTATCCCTGTCATGTAGAAGAGGCATTCGGAATACAATCAGATATTCAAAACCATGCCACGCTAGCAACGGACAGTGCATCACGTCTTTCTACTTTCCTTGCAGATGAAGGCTTATTATGGCACAAGCAGTTTCCAATTTTTTCTTCCAAAGGTATGCGAACAAACCCAGTCATGTTCATAAGAACCTTCCAGAACATTTTCCCACTGAATTGGACTGAAGCGCAGAAGATATGTTTTGTGGTAGGTTATACACAGGGTGACGTCTTACTGTGGGCCACTGACGTGGCAGAAAAATATCTGCTACAAACAGCTTGAAAGGACATTCCTAGACAAGTTCTGATCCATCACAGTACAAGGGAGATTGAGATGCAAAGTGGTTAACCTGGCACCATTCAGCAGTAAACACGGAGGGCTCAGAAGATACTTCGAGAAATATCTCAATAAAACCTGTTACTGGACAAACCCAATATCACACATAGATGTCCTAAAAATTTTGAAAAGCGGATTACAGGTTAACATACATAAGAAATTAATCACCACTTCTGAGCATGATATACAGAATTTCCTCTCAGTTCTTAATTCCATTGATCTTATCTACGAAGAGATGCCTGCACGACCACAAAGTGACAGCACGCAGGCAGACCCCAGAAGAACTAACGAACAACATGGAGGGCATGGCAAAAACAACCAACATAGCTGGCAGGACCCTGTTTGATGAGGCAGTAATAGGATGGAGACATGGAACTAGTTAAAAGCTGTTTTCTTAGATACGACAACTGTAGTGATATCAAACATGACCTGTGTCAGCAAAGATATTATTAACTGTGTGGATGAAAATGAAGACACAGTACAGGCAGTAATCAATGCACAAATACTTGGTTTAAGGATACAAAGAGCACGGGACACTGGAGCTACAACAAATATAATTTCACAGGTTCTGTTTGACCAACTACAAAAATGAGGACACATACTGACACTCCCAGTCCAAAATTGTAAAATCCAAACAGCTGCAGGAGGTCAGTTTGAAGGCACAAAACTGCAGGTATGGATTCCTATTCCAGTTAATAGCTTCTCTTTGCAATGCATTTTTCTTGTGGCTGAAAGGCTAATAGTAAACTGCCTTTTCAGCATGGACTCCTTTAGGAAGCATGAAGCACGAAGCACAAATGGACATTGATAACGGGAACGACCAACAATATTCCGTAGACCCAGTCAAGTCAAACACCAGAAAAAGCAAACCAAAACACACTGCTTGTAGCAGTTCGCCTACTTTGATTCTTCGCTTGTTGTCCTCAGTTTCCTTGGCTGAATAAATAGGGTTGTTGAAGTACAGTACTGTCTACTGTAAATGATGTAGCCGATAGATGCACATTTGCGTTTTACAGCCTATTACTTTCACTTTTCACAACCCCCCTCCCACTCCCCCTGACAATAGACAGTTATATACGGCCAGTGCACTATTGTTCTAACTTCCCATAAGCCTCATTAATAGTTAGCACGCAAGCATCCACATACTGCTACAATAGTTTCCTGTTGAACATCCACGAGCAGTAAAAACATAACCACATAATTCACAGTTTTTTTGGAATAATCAGGTACATATGGAACAGACACTGTCATTGCTTTAACACACGGCCTATTGGTATAACACTTATTTCACTGTTAAGTTGATGCATTGTTTTTGTTCTGACCAAGACCAAAAATCAGGCCCTTATATATCCTCACAATAACAGGTGCTGAAACTACACACTCTTGGAAGTTTAATTTACAGACATTACAATTAAAACTTATTTCATTCAATTAACTGAATGCATCGAAAAATTGTGTCTTTTTAACAGTTTGTTCTACTACAAGAGTTAGGCCGATTTAGTTGTTTAAATTGTGAAATTAACAAATATTGTTACACAAATGATACTTTTAATAAAACTGTTAATTACTTTGGATTTAATTAAGGGCTGACTTTGCTAACATGTTTTCGAATAGAGCCAAATAGATAGTCAAAGAATGCTAGTGTTTTATCTTCCAAATGTTTATAATTATTATAGAATTTATATTTGTTTATACGTCAACAACAGAATTTAAGTTACAAAACAATTACTGATTTCACACTATAATGAAATATACTAACTAGGAATAGTCGAAATAAATTAGAAAATCAATTACATATCCAAAACTAAGCACAAAATTAGATCTGGTATTATATTCTTTAAAACTGGGGGCCAACTTTCTTCTTTTATGAAAATGCAGATTGAATTCGCATATGTTAATGGTACTTAATTCAAAAACAAAACAAAAAAATGAATTTTAAGGAGTCAGGTGGCAAGAGGGGAAGTAAAAATATCCCAGCTTGCTTCATCACATCACCCCCTCATTGGATTGACTACATAGATATTGCAAATAGCTCAATGGGCAATTCAATGACCACAAGTGACCCCAGGCAGTGGGTTAAAAATCAACACACACAAAATATTATACAAGAAATCTTATTAAAATTACAGTACATATGTTCTTTCAAATTTATACTTACGTGAACTAGCCATGCAAAAATCGCCATACAAAATAATTATATACACTATATTGTTGTACATTTACATAAAATATCCACAAGTTATACTTTTAACAAAAAATTAGGCATCTTCTTCATCATAAAAGATGTCTTTTTGGGTAAGCGAATATTACATTTAAAGATACAAGTCCTGTCTTGCTTCAAATAACAAATCCTCATGGGTTCGAATACACAGACAATTTCACTTGCTCAATGTTTAGTATTTTTCACAAGCACTTTCACACTTTTATTGAGCTTTAACACACTTTCTCACCAAGTTGTCCACACTTTCAACAGGTCCAAGTGGCAGTTAGCAAGGAAATGCACTGCTATCACGTCCCTTGGAGGTGGTTCTCCTCCGCCATAGTACATGAAAAAATTAGACAAAATACCCTACTTTAGTACACTTTTACTTCTAACTTAAGTCTAAAAAAAATGTTTAACACTATTGGCAAATGATAGTCACCACATCATAAATAAATACCACACCATACATAAATACACAGTTCTCTTAACATTGCAATAATTAGTACTAAAATTGACTACAGTATGAAAGGTGTGGACTAGTCATCATCATCATCATCATCATCATCATTTAAGACTGATTATGCCTTTCAGCGTTCAGTCTGGAGCATAGCCCCCCTTATACAGTTCCTCCATGATCATCTATTCAGTGCTAACATTGGTGCCTCTTCTGATGTTAAACCTATTACTTCAAAATCATTCTTAACCGAATCCAGGTACCTTCTCCTTGGTCTGCCCCGACTCCTCCTACCCTCTACTGCTGAATCCATGAGTCTCTTGGGTAACCTTGCTTCTCCCATGCGTGTAACATGACCCCACCATCTAAGTCTGTTCGCCCTGACTGCTACATCTATAGAGTTCATTCCCAGTTTTTCTTTGATTTCCTCACTGTGGACACCCTCCTGCCATTGTTCCCATCTACTATTACCTGCAATCATCCTAGCTACTTTCATATCCGTAACCTCAACCTTGTTGATAAGGTAACCTGAATCCACCCAGCTTTCGCTCCCATACAACAAAGTTGTTCGAAAGATTGAACAGTGCACAGATAACTTAGTCTTGGTACTGACTTCCTTCTTGCAGAAGAGAGTAGATCGTAGCTGAGTGCTCACTGCATTAGCTTTGCTACACCTCGCTTCCAGTTCTTTCACTATGTTGCCATCCTGTGAGAATATGCATCCTAAGTACTTGAAACCATCCACCTGTTCTAACTTTGTTCCTCCTATTTGGCACTCAATCCGTTTATATTTCTTTCCCACTGACATTACTTTCGTTTTGGAGATGCTAATCTTCATACCATAGTCCTTACATTTCTGATCTAGCTCTGAAATAAAAAATCAAATACATATTACACTACAAAACATTGCTCTAAGTCATAACTGTCTTAATCTGGTTAAACTTGAAAGATTTGGATCTCTGTTCATTTTTCAAAATAGCAAAAACTCAAGATGTGCAGTAGCATAGATTTACTAATCATTATGTTATAAAAAAAAAAAAGAATAGTCACCATCAAATAACTTAATTACTACTCAAATCAAAATTAAGGGAATGGAAGTTGTACCAAATTGTAGCCCCACTTGTCTAGCCAACTCTCGAGTATTACTCTCATACAACCAGAAAATTAAATCATCACAATATGTTACCGAATAGTTGACCTGTCAGAACATTCACATCAGTATAGGGCCACAGTTATCAGTTAATCAGCAAAATTAAGTTTCATTATTCCAACACTACCACTTTAAGCTCATAATTCCGCAGAACACAAATAGAAGTTTTTCAGATAAGTTATAGATCCAATGATGCAGCATTATATGATTTGTACCTCACAAAAATATTGCTCTTTCTGTTAAGCTCTCATTCCCAGCTCAGTGTCATGAATTGCACAATATACACAGTACCCAATGTTGTCAAGTTCACAATTAGATCCTCAATATAGTTACATCACATTTGTTTGTATACAGTCATATTCTTCATTAATCTGTCTGTCAGCTTCGTTATTTTACCTACATTTTTTACCTCGTTACCTAGTGGAGTGCATTCTCAAAATGCACTGCAGAGACAGGCTCCCTAACCATTAAGACCCTAACATTATTCATTATTTTATTATTCCATTATTGTTTCATTACCTAGTAAATAAACACCTGCTCTGATTATCTAATGCAAAATTGATTCTACAGAAAAATACTTCACAGTAACAGATCCTTATGCTAAGGCAAACTTAACTCCCATTACAGATCAGACAAAATTATCACTTAGAAAAACTATTACTTCACTGTATTCCATCAAATAGCATGAGATTCTAGCCTGACGGGCAATGCACATACAAATCTTGCTTTCTCTTTCCACGGATTACTCCAGGCAACAATGTTTAAAGTTGTAATTCCTTAATGTCAGAAAAGGCTGTACCATGACACACTTCTATAGGTAGATAGTTATCTCCATATACTGACTGCAATGAGCAGAAACAGTTCTATTATACCAGAATTAATATTAAGATCTCATATTTAAGATGGTTTTTACTGCATATTGCCTCTGCTGCTACACCAATGAGCTGATTACTTCAGATGTTAATTATCCTCCGCATATGCTGACATCTTTCATTTTCAGTTTACCTTACCCTTTTGACAGAAATTCTTTAATCATTATACCAATTTACTTTCTTCCATCCTCTTATGATTGCATTACTTATCACTAACACAACATACTACACACACACACACACACACACACAGAAACACTGGTGAAACCTTTTTAAGATATACCTATACTAAAGTATCCTACTGTATAAAATTGCATGAAAGTTGAAGATAGAATGGTTCTGATTTACTTATGAGCTACAGATAGGATAGGTGAAGAGTTTGACTGCCTCAGGAAACATGAAATATGAGACAGACAGCTGGGGTAAGCATTACTGCCACATAATAAATCAAACACAGAATGTTGAACCACCTACTTGCTAATTGCACAAGGAATTAATCCTAAATATTTCATCAGTGCTCAAATTATGAATCACCAAGAAACTGCACTCCAACAGCTGTCCTGCCAGTTCCACAGTTAACAGTACCTCTTGTTTCACACTCTTTGATAGCTTACCAGCAGCACCAATAATTTGTATTCCAGAAACATTCATCACTACTATACCCTCTGTATTCTTAATAGATTCAAAAATTGCCTGTGAAATGCCATCCAAAGCACAACCACAGTCCAGTAAACACTTAACATTTATACCTTGTGCACTTGCTGTTATTACAGGATGACTCACTTCCTTTTTACTGACCATGTGATCTTGTTCATACAACAACTCCTCATTAATCTTTTCCCTCGAAAAACTATCATCCTGCTTACCAAAATAATTATCAGACAGTCAAATGACCGATAGCATGGTCCTCTTCCTCATTATCACTCTCTATCTCTTTATTAGGCCTGACATTGTCCTACTTTATTCTTTCTTTACTTAACACATTGCCATCATTATCAATTATAAATTCAGTTACCTCATCCTTATCACTACTGGATTTGTCAGTCCTATCATCATTACAACTGCTATCAGAATCAGATCCACTTTCACTTTCTCTATGCTTTAGATTTTGTACCCCTTCCACCCTTTTCTCCATTTCAGTCAATTTTGAACCTACATTTTCATTTACTTTTACCAGTTTTTGCTCTACCACTGCTGCACACTTGGTTTCTACATCCGTTTCAAAGTCACTTTTAATCTGATCAATTTGGTTCTCAAGTTGAACCCCATTTTTAGCACATTGTTTCTCGAAAACCTCCACCTTCCTACTATTGTCATTACAAAGTTTCTCTCTCTCTTCTACACATTTACTATTCGATGTTAATTTCTCATTAGTATTACATACTACACTAATGGTCATTAAAATTGCCACACCAAGAAGAAATGCAGATGATAAACGGGTATTCATTGGACAAATATATTATACTAGAACTGATATGTGATTACATTTTCACACAATTTGGGTACATAGATCCTGAGAAATCAGTACCTAGAACAACCACCTCTGGACGTAATAACAGCCTTGATACGCCTGGGCATTGAGTCAAACAGAACTTGGATGGCGTTTACAGGTACAGCTGCCCATGCAGCTTCAACACGATACCACAGTTCATCAAGAGTAGTGACTGCCATATTGTGACGAGCCAGTTGCTCGGCCACCATTGACCAGACGTTTTCAATTGATGAGAGATCTGGAGAATGTGCTGGCCAGGGCAGCAGTTGAACATTTTCTGCATCCAGAAAGGACTGTACAGGACCTGCAACATGCGGTTGTGCATTATCTTGCTCAAATGTTGGATTTTGCAGGGATCGAATGAAGGGTAGAGCCACTGGTCGTAACACATCTGAAATGTAACGTCCACTGTTCAAAGTACCGTCAATGCAAACAAGAGGTGACCGAGACGTGTAACCAACGGCACCCCATACCATCGCGCCAGGTGATACGCCAGTATGGCAATGACGAATACACGCTTCCGATGTGCGTTCACCGCGATGTCACCAAACACGGATGCAACCATCATGATGTTGTAAACAGAACCTGGATTCATCCGAAAAAATGACATTTTGCCATTCGTGCACCCAGGTTCGTTGTTGAGTTCACCATTGCAGGCACTCCTGTCTGTGATGCAGTGTCAAGAGTAACCGCAGTTGTGGTCTCTGAGCTGATAGTCCATGCTGCTGCAAATGTCACCGAACTGTTCGTGCAGATGGTTGTTGTCTTGCAAACATCCCCATCTGTTGACTCAGGGATCGAGACGTAGCTGCACGATCCTTTACAGCCATGCGGATAAGATGCCTGTCATCTCGACTGCTAGAGATATGAGGCCATTAGGATCCAGCACGGCCTTCTGTATTACCCTCCTGAACCCATCGATTCCATATTCTGCTAACAGTCATTGGATTTTGACCAACGCGAGCAGCAATGTCACGATACGGTAAACCGCAATCGCGATAGGCTACAATCAGACCGTTATCAAAGTCGGAAACGTGATGGTACGCATTTCTCCTCCTTACACGAGGCATCACAACAACGTTTCACCAGGCAACGCCGGTCAACTGCTGTTTGTGTATGAGAAATCGGTTGGAAACTTTCCTCATGTCAGCACATTGTAGGTGTCGCCACCGATGCCAACCTTGTGTGAATACTCTGAAAAGCTAATCATTTGCATATCACAGCATCTTCTTCCTGTCGGTTAAATTTCGCATCTGTAGCACGCCATCTTCGTGGTGTAGCAATTTTAATGGCCAGTAGTGTACTTTCTTTATACTATTTCCCAACCTCCTAATGTCCTTTTTCACACTATTTTCAAACCCATTAATGTCTTCTTTCGTAGTTATATTACTCAAAATACACATAATTTGCCTTAACATTGTTTCCACTTTTCCGTTTGCCATAAACTTTTGCCCATGCTGATTTTTGCTACTAGAATCCTCCTCCTTAACCATAACGATCTCACCCATCTCTGTACTATAATTCCATCTACAATAGGACTTTCGACCCCATCATTCAAAGTTATATTCATGTTTGATTTATAATCACTGGCGTTTACAGAACCAGTCCCACTTAGATTACTCTGTTCATTTAACAACTTAACCTCTACAGCTTTGTTCTCAGTCACACTGTCTGGTTCATTAAAGTCACTCATTATGTATCACTTAATATAAAACAGCTTTTGCAATGAATTACCTTATCTTTCAATCATTCATCTCCTGCTGCTGTTGCTGCTGCTGCGGTTGTCATCTTGGTTCGTCATCAGCATGGCTGCGGCAAGTTGTAAGGCTCTTGGTGAGGCGTCTTGTTTACCTGCAGTCAGCTGTGTCCACCTGTGTGCTGACTGGCTGCTCCTATGCTCAGTGGCTGCTTCCATACAACCCGCTCACTGATTGGCTGCTGTCCTATTGTGGCTAAGAAACCCATGCGCGGATTGGCTGTTGCACTGCTACACTGTAAACCGCTGTTGAGTTCACTGTTCAAAATTCGCGAGTCCTATTTTATTCTGGTTACGTACAACATTCCTCACCTGGGGTACCATATGTAGTGGTTTGCCTACTTTGATTCTTCGCTTGTTGTACTTGGTGTCGACGTACTGGCTGAAAAAATACGGTTGTGAAAGTGCAGTACTGTCTACTGCAAATGATGTAGCCGACAGATGCACAACTGCGTTTTACAGCCTATTACTTTCACTTTTCACAACCCCCCGACAACACACAGTTATATTCGGCCAGTGCACTATTGTTCTAACTTCCCATAAGCCTCATTAATAGTTAGCACGCAAACATCCACATACTGCTACAATAGTTTCCTGTTGAACATCCACGAGCAGTAAAAACATAACCACATAATTCACAGTTCTTTTGGAATAATCAGGTACGTATGGAACAGACACTGTCATTGCTTTAACACACGGCCTATTGGTGTGACACTTATTTCACTGTTAAGTTGATGCATTGTTGTTGTTCTAACCAAGACCAAAGATCAGGCCCTTATATATCCCCACAATAATAGGTGCTGAAACTACACACTATTCGAAGTTTAATTTACCGACATTACAATTAAAACTTACTTCATTCAATTAGCTGAATACATCAAAAAATTGTTTCTTTTTAACAGTTTGTTCTACTACAAGAGTTAGGCCGAATTACTTGTTTAAATTGTGAAATTAACAAATATTGCTACACAAATGATGATTTTGACAAAACTGTTAATTACTTTGGAATTAATTAAGGGCTGGCTTTGCTAACATGTTTTCGAATAGAGCCAAATAGATACTTAAAGAATGCTAGTATTTCATCTTCCAAATGTTTATAATCATTATAGAATTTATACTTGTTTATATGTCAACAACAGAATTTAAGTTAGGAAACAATTACTGATTTCACCCCATAATCGAAGATACTAACTAGGAATAGTCAAAATAAATTAGAAAATCAATTAAATACTGAAAACTAAGCACAAAATTAGATCTAGTACTATATTCTTTAAAACTGAGGGCCAACCTTCCTCTTTTATGAAAATGCAGATTATATTCATATATGGTACTTCATTCAAAAATGAAAAAATAAATTTTAAGGAGGCAGATGGCAAAACAAGAGGGGAAGTAAAAATATCGCAGCTTGCTTTGTCACATGCTTACATTTGAATACAATTCTTCTATCTTACAGTCATGTTTGCAAACACACTGGGAACTAAGCAATCACAGGAAGAGGAAATTGAAAAACAAAAGGAAGAACTGCAGGTGCTTTTAAGATATTATGCTGATGTTTTCAAATGATGCCCTGGCATAAACAAAGTATATACATACAAAATGGAGCTGCACCAAATGAAACCTACATTTTCATCTTACCTCCACTCCATGGGCCAAGAAGGAAGCTGTGAGGAAAGAGATCAATAGAATGCTAAACTGAGAAATAATACAACCATCCTGATCTCCATACTGTACCCCATTTTGGCCGTTAGCAAATCACATGGTAGTGTCAGTCTCGTGCTCCACACACGAGAAATAAATAAAATTATTGTGCCTGTCAGGACGCAGCCTAATGACATGGAAGAACATCTAAAATTCCATAATGTTAAGTAACTCACCATATTAGATTTCTGAGCCTTGCACTGGCAAATTGCACAACATGAAAATAGCCGTAAGTACAATGCCTTTATATGTGTGGGCAGAAGCTATGAGTTCTGTGTTCTCCCTTTTGATTTAAATGTCAGTGCAGGCATATTTATTTCTGCTTTAGATCGAGTCTTTGGACCTGAACTGTTAAGCAGAGTCTCCGTGTATGTTGTTGATTTAATGATTGCTACCCACACGTGGTCAGAATACTTAAGGCTCTAGGCTCAGGTCTTGTATAGGTTTTCAGAATACGGAGTAACAGCCAACCTAATGAATTCACATTTCAGTAAGGAAAGAACTAAATTCCTTGGACACAAAACTTCATATATAGGCACACTTCCAGACATTAGGAAGCTCAATGCTATCAGACACTGCCCTGTACCTCAAAATGAAAAACAATTGAAGGGATATCTTGGATTAGTATCTCTCTTCAGAAAATTTATACCACAGCAGCTTTTAAATAGTGATGATCTATTGAATCTTCTACAGATAAACCATCCCTGGTTATTGACTAAGTATGGTAAACTGAATCGTAAGTGGCAATTTCTGTACACAGGGGCATTTATTACATCAAAAATTCCTCACCCAGAGAATAACATTGGTAAGGAAAAAGAGCTCTACCCGTGCAAAGGTTTACGTGAATTTCTGCAGTAAACGGAATTTGACACTGATCAAGCACAGCTTGGAGGAATGCATACAAGACTGTACATAAGACCTACTGTCTGCTTGAATATACTTATTACTATTGATGTTTAGTGTTAAGGAAAGAATTCATTTTTGCCTATTTCATATGTTTTGCCTTATTAGGATGTAAGTTTTAATAATGTAAGATCTTTTCATATGTTTACAGGCCAGAGAAGCTCAGAAAACATTACCCTCAAACATTACCCTCACTGAGCACACGAAATTATTTAATTTGACACTGTACTGTTCAAACACACAGTATGCTTGTGATTGAGACGCAGCACATGTCAGTAGTGAAATGGCATGGGGACAGAACTGCACAAACACAGCAGATACCTTTACAGTTAACAACTTCTGCACATGCGCACAGCACAGCGTAAGCCAACAGAAAGACACAAGATGATGATCGTACCTTAACAAAGAAATGCCATGCAATCCAAACTTAGAGAAAACCTTTTTATACGACTTGACTATTAAGAAAATAAAATGTCTACACTACAGAACTAAACTAAGATTTAGAAATTAGGAAGAACTAAGCTAAGGAATATACACAGGGTGGTCCATCGATAGTGACCGGGCCAAATATCCCAAGAAATAAGCAACAAACTAAAAAACTACAAAGAACAAAACTCATCTAGCTTGAAGGGGAAAACCAAATGGAGCTATGGTTGGCTAGCTAGATGGCACTGCCATAGGTCAAACAGATATCAACTGCGTTTTTTTAAAATAGGAACCTCCATTTTTTATAACATATTCATGAAGTACGTAAAGAAGTAGGAATGTTGTAGTTGGACCACTTTTTTCACTTTGTGATAGATGGAGCTGTAATAGTCACAGACGTATAAGTACGTGGTATCACGTAACATTCCACCAGTGCGGACGGTATTTGCTTTGTAATACATTACCCGTGTTAAAATGGACTGTTTACCAATTGCGAAAAAGGTCGATATCATGTTGATGTATGGCTATTGCGATCAAAATGCCCAACGGGTGTGTGCTATGTATGCTGTTCGGTACCCTGGGTGACATCATCCAAGTGTCCGGACCGTTCGCCGGATAGTTATGTTATTTAAGGACACGTCAACCATGACCTGCAACAAATGAAGATGCCCAAGTAAGTGTTTTAGCTGATGTTGCTGCTAATCCACACATCAGTAGCAGACAAACTGCACGAGAATCGGGAATCTCAAAAACGTCGGTGTTGAGAAAGCTACATCAACATCGATTGCACCCGAACCATATTTCTATGCACCAGAAATTGCATGGCGACGACTCTGAACGTTGTGTACAGTTCTGCCACTGCGCGCAAGAGAAATTGCGGGACTATGACATATTTTTTGCACGCGTTCTATTTAGCAACGAAGCGTCTTATACCAACAGCGGTAACGTAAACCGGCATAATACGCACTATTGGGCAACGGAAAATCCACGATGGCTGTGCAAGTGGAACATCAGCAACCTTGGTGGGTTAATGTATGGTGCGGCATTATGGGAGGAAGGATAATTGGCCCCCATTTTATCGACGGCAATCTAAATGGTGCAATGTATTCTGATTTCCTACGTAATGTTCTACCGATGTTACTACAAGATGTTTCACTGCTTGACAGAATGGCGATGTACTTTCAACATGATGGATGTCTGGCACATAGCTCACATACGGTTGAAACTTTACTGAATAGCATATTCCATGACAGGTGGATTGGTCATCGAAGCACCATACCACGGCCCGTATGTTCACCAGATCTGATGTCCCCGGATTTCTTTCTGTGGGGAAAGTTGAAGGATATTTGCTATCGTGATCCACCGACAACGCCTGACAACATGCTTCAGCGCATTGTCAATGCATTTGCGAACATTACGGAAGGCGAACTACTCACTGTTGAGAGGAATGTCGTAACATGTATTGCCAAATGCACTGAGGTTGATGGACATCATTTTGAGCATTCATTGCATTAATGTGGAATTTACAGGTAATCACACTGTAACAGCATGCATTCTCAGAAATGATAAGTTCACAAAGGTACATGTATCACATTGGAACAACCGAAATAAAATGTTTAAACATACCTACGTTCTGTATTTTAATTTAAAAAACCTACCTGTTACCAACTGTTCGTCTAAAATTATGACCCATATGTTTGTGACTATTACAGGTCCATCTATCACAAAGCGAAAAAAGTGGTCCAACTAAAACATTCATATTTCTTTATGTACTACAAGAATATGTGATAAAAAATGGGGGTTCCTATTCAAAAAAAAAAAGCAGTTGATATCCGTTTGACCTATGGCAGTGCCATCTAGCGGGCCAACCATAGCGCCATTGGGTTTCCCCTTTCGAGCTAGATAAGTTTTGTTCTTTGTAGTTTTTTCGTTTGACACTTATTTCGTGAAATATTTGGCCCGGTCACGATCAATGGACCACCCTGTATACAGAGGACAAAGTAAACACTATCTACACATATAAACAAATATTAGCAGCATCCCCGTACTGCAAAGATATAGTAGGGAGGTATTATTATATCTGTGATGACAGAAAACTGAAGAACAAATTTATAATTTTTCTTATGTATTTCTTTTGGTTTATTTTTGTCTGTCGTTATTTTGAGCTGGTATGAGAAAAACACACATAACTGTGTTGTCTCAGTACTGTGTTAAGTAAAAGTTATAATATGCTCAAACCACAAGTTTTCATTCTACTACCAAGCTACGGCCTAATTTCCTTCTCCCGATTTGATGAGGACCTGTATTTGTAAATGGAGATTTTCAAGGATGAAGTCAACACAGAGAGAATAGCCAGCATGGCCACGCCGGCATCGTTGTACATCATTTGGGGGAAATAATTACTACAGATCTGGACAATACACATTACCTCTCTCCCCAACCACTGTATCTTCTGTGTGTGTGTGTGTGTGTGTGACAAACATAGGATCTGAGCTGTTGAAACAATTTTCTCATCATTTCCGGTGTTTTAATTTCCTTCACCCAATCTCCTCTGTCTATTGGTTTTCAGGCTCTATGTACAGCAGTATTAAATCTTAACGCTAATCCATAGGTACTGAACAATGATGCTTCTATCAACCTTTCTATAGTGACAGACTCTGACACTGACATGGAACTGTCCTAGTTATCTGAGATCAGTCCCTACCTCCAGCCCCCACCACCAGTGGTGCCACAATCCACAGGATGTCACTACAAGAAGTGCTCTGGGAAGAGACCACACCCTTGGAACTGACACGGCATCTGGCAGGATCCTATGACCTCCGGTCAGTTATAACCGGGTGCCTGCCATGCAGAGGACTCATTCTGTTGTGTACTCACTTGACGGACTCTTCACCGTACCAGCTGCTGTCTGCTGAAAACTTGTGCTTTGATCTTGGACTACGTTTGGACTTTAATATTGGCTGGCTGCCTTTTGGCTGTGTGACATCAAACTTATACATTATTGTCTTTACCGTGTCAGTGTAAAAAGGAAAATAAACTGTGCTCATAACTGCAGACTTCTATGCTTTCCACAAATTTAAACCTAATCCCTACTTTCATGTTTGACTCACCTTATATCTTTTTTCAAAATACTGAGATCAATGTACATAACTTGGGGATGGACACCGTATCTATTGTGTAGAAATGACCACCTAAATATTCTCAGTACATGAAAAACTAGTACTGTCACAAGGCCAACATGGTAACTACTCCAATCTGGTAGGGTCATCCTGTAGCCACAGGCCCTGACAATGCGGGGCTTGCACAACCGATGCTCGAGCTCCACACATACACCAGAGCGAAGATGCCTGTCCTTTTAGAAGTCTTGAGTAACCATTAAGACAGGTGGACATTGGTGTTGCTGGGTGGCACCTCCAAGGTGAGTGCTTGATCAGAGTAGACGGTGTTGTAACGGACACCTCGCAAATGAAACATATTAAACTTACACCAGGTAATAGCCGTGCAGAACTGACTGTCTCAGTCATGCCTTGGGATGAGTAACAGGCTAAGAAACAAGGAACTAAACAATTCAGCCAATATTAAGTTTCCACTAGGACAGAGGATGAATCCTTCATAACAGCAAAACCTATGTTTATTTTGATAATATAGAAGATAAGTGTGACCAAGTCCTGAGCTGGAAAAAATTTAAAATTGACTCTTATTAAATAAAGCAGTGCCTGAAACACAATCTCAAGCACTTCCAGCCTGTACTGAGCTAGGACATACGCCTGTCACCACTAACCCATTCGAAAGTGTTAATATGCCATGGGGCATCACCTTTCACATAGATCTAACATCCACTCCGACAAAGAACTCGGAGAAAACTTGGAAAATCGTAGTGTTCACTTTGTATGATGCCTACAGAGAGTACCAATGAAAACCAAGTTGAGACAGGTGCTTGATATTGGCATTTGAAGAAGACATCTAACCAGAAAAAGTAAAAGTTACAGTATATAAATTTGACATTAAACCTCATTTCCCATGAATCATGAGGTGCTTCCTGTGTTTCTGTTTTGCTCACACATCATCCTGCTGTACTTCAGAACCTTTTCTTGGAAACTGTTGGCAAACTCATCACAATGACTGCCCTGTGAACAAATTCCCACCATACAAAAAGCAGAACGGGCTATCAGCCTTCCGAGTTGCAAGTTTGCCCTATTTTAAAAAAGGAAAACAAGATATAAGAATAGAAGACATTTGATTACCTGTCATACTTTAAAGTATGTGAACATCTTCATCCAGTGGATATAACAATTTCTACACAACTATTCTGCAATTCACAATTTTCACATGGCGCCATTTTAACAAGACGGATCAGCTGCATACGTTCTGAATATAGATGTTCACAAAAAAAAAAAATGCTATGAAGTGTCAATCTTCCAAAAAGTGCATGAAAACTGTGAAACGTGCTCTGGTTTGCATTTGGTGTGGAAAGATTGACCCTTCAGTGAGAAGTGACGATAACTATGAGAATGTGTGAAACTGTGTAGATCATAAAAGAAAAGCAGTGACCGTTAATAGTCAAGATATGTGTAATTGTGAAGCAGCTAGGAAGATCGACAGTATCAAAAAGAAAACCTAATGTTTATTTCAATTATTACAGTTTTGTAGGACGAAATTAAAAACTGCATGAGAAATACGAAATAAACAGACCAATGAAAAATGGAATTGTAGATCCATCAGTGAGCGATGATAAAAAACAGACGACAGGTTGGAAATGTGGTGATTTAAGTATAAATTATTACCAAATCAAATCTCTTGCAGGAAAGATGAAACAGCAAATCAATGCCACAGATCAGCTGCAAACAGGACTGGACCACTTACCGCAATAATACCCACAACAATGAAGCTAACAACATCCATTCATTGCAGCAGAAGTGTGATTTAATGAAGAAAATGCACAAGCAAGCACAACACGGAAGTCTCACATCTTCACCTGTGCTTTCTAAGAATCCAGCCCACGATTTAGACTGTGAAGCAACTATTTGTATAGGCAAAAAACACACAACAAGATGTCCAACAAATCTTGAAACAGTAATGTTCACGGGTCAAGAAAAACACAAAAACTCCTAATTTACACTGATAGCCTCTCTGTTTCCCTTCATGAAAATATGAACTTAAATTATTCGGTGTTTGCTAAGCTCAAATCAGGAGCTACATTCAATTCTGGGGTAGAAAACTTAACCATAGAAACAAACAAGCTAAACAGAGATGGCTGCAGCTTCAATACCATAAGTAGTCAAACTGGTCCCAATGATCTTACTATACTTTGAGACCTTAACATGGATGCAAACTCCAACAAAATTGCTAACATGAAACTTATAGAAGTTAATCATGCAATCTTAGAAATATAGTTACCATTGATACCAGGGCCTCAGATTTTAGTTCTACCAGGATAGATTGTGCAATAATTAACAAAACTGCTGAACACACTGTTAAGTATACTAACATAAACTTGTAGTATCGGTAAACTCAGGCAAAATATTAATGACCTGAATATTCTGTGCAAATCAACAAGACCACACATTTACAAACAAAAATATAATACAGTTAAGAAAACCTTTAAAGCAGAACTTTCAAACCTTAGAAAAGAAAGTCCACAGTATTGAAATCCCACAATCTACGAGCGTCAGCAAGGCATCCTCGAAACTGATCAATAAGTGTCAAAAAACCTCCACAACCAGGGACAGCAAACCCTTATGCATTATACTGGCAGGTAATGATATAAGAGAACACAAGTATTATGTAACATTTTTAATAAACAGTTCATATCACCAACAGGAAATCCAACACATACTTTAGAAATATGGCAAGAGTTACTGAATCACACCCCTCAAACAGTGAGTTTTGAATTAGATGAGGTTAAAGAAAATGATAGAAGAGAAATAATCCTCACATTAAAGAACAAATATTCAGCTGGATAGGATGGTATGTCGAGTGTCATAGTTAAAAAAATGCATAAAAGAAATAGCTAAACCACTAAAGCATCTCGTAAACTGTAGTATTACATAAAGCAGTTACTCTAGTAGTCTATAAATAAGCATTGTTGAACTAGTGCATAAGAAGGGTATTACAAAAGGGGTTTCAAACTAACACCCAATACCACTGATCCCTACCTTTAGTAAGATTTTTGAAATGGAATCATTTCTCAGAACAAATTGTCCTTAGAAACACAACATGGCTTTAGGAAAGATCAGTGCACAACTACTGCAGTTGCTGAATTTCTCCATAAAGTGTACACCATCCTAGACCGAGGTATGAAGACAGGAGGCATATTCTTAGATCTTTCCAAAGCTTTCGACTCAGTCATCCGTGGGTTGCTCATTAAGAAACTGGAGACTTACATCATCAAGGACTCAGCTATGCAATTACTGACCACATACTTCACAAATCACAGCGTACTAAACTTTCATATAAAATAGATAGTTAGGTAATAGATTTCCAGTCGACTAGAAATAAAGTAAGACGGGGTACCACAAGGATCGATTGTTGGCGTCTTTCTCTTCTTGGTTTATGTCAATGACATGACACAACTCTTCAACTAACATCTAGTAACCTGTGCTGATGACCCCCCCCCCCCTCTTATTTTATGAAAAAGACTTGGAGACAGTACACTCAGCTGTAACTAAGGGTGTAATGGAAGTAATCATATATTTTCTACACCAGGGTCTAAGCACCAATTCCAGTTATTAACATTTAAAATGACTAATTTTCATGATTCTGAAATAAACAATATCTGTAGTATTACATCAGCAGAAACAGATAAAATTAAATTTCTTGGTGTCCACCTGGACAAAAATCTCCATTGGGTAAACCACATTACTTCTTTATGTGAGAAAATCAACAATAGCTTGTATCTGATAAGTCAGCTGGCAAAAATAGTCCCAAGTGAAACACTAAAAATTGTTTACTATGGAACAGTTCATCCATTTCTTAATTATGGAATTGAACTGTGGGGTTGTGCATCAGACTTGCACCTGAACAGAATACTAGGTTAATGCATGTACTAAAGACCAATGTCCTGTCTTGAAACTTGTGTCCAACATAAATATCTAACAGTATATTCCTTATATCTGTAGAAACTTATTATATTTTCTTCTGAATAGTAAAAACAAAGTAAATAAATGCACTGACATACATAATTAAGATACTAAAAGTAAGGGTAACCACTTCAGGCAGAGGACAAAATTAAAATTAACTAACAATAGTCCATGTATTAATGGGAAGACACGGTTCAACAAGCTGCCACAAGCTTTGAAAACTTGTGAACCAAAGCTGTTCTACAGGGAGTTTAAAGCCTTCTTAGTAAATAAATGTTTATATTCACTCAGTAAATTCTAATCTACTTGCCCTCTGTTGTAACATGTAATATAATTAGAATATTAAAAAGAATGTATGTATCACTATTATATGTAAGTGTTATCTATAATAATCTACTCAACCTACATATTGCATTTGCAAAAGACATCAGCTTGATACCCCCCACACACAAAATGTAAATAAATAAATAAAAGTGCCTTGCAGAGGGTTCATCCAACCACCTATTTCTCTTCTGTTCTACCCAAAAAGTGAGCTCTGATTTCACTTACTTTATTGTCATGACATTTTCTCCCTATGTAAGTGGGTGCCAACAAGGTATTTTCACTTTCAGAGAAGAAATAAAAATTGCAAAAGTTACTGCTGGTAGCTCCTCTGTTCAATGTTGTGAACAACTTCCTAAATTGGTAAACCACTCAGAGAATAAACTGCCACTTTCTTTGAAGACTACAAATCCTCCACTGACAAGAGCCAGAGGCACTCCATTCTTCTAAGGTGTCACTAGAGAGAAGGCTGCTTTCTAAAACGTCTACAAATAACACATCAACTGAGAAAAGCAGTAAGATCACTGAACAATCTGACAACTTCCTCATGAATTACACACACACACACACACACACACGCACACACACACAGACTTACCCTACATGATCAGGCCCAATGGACCGAGCACTGCTTTGAGAGATTGCCTCCACTTCAGCCTGTCTTTGGTTCCTTTCTGCCATCCTTCTAACAGTCCCACTCTCTGAAGCTCTTTGGATATGCAGTCACCCCATCGAGTTCTAGGTCTTCCTACGGGCCTTCTGCCAGTTGGCTTGGTGTTGAATACAGTTTTTGGCCATCGGTTGTCCTGCATTTGAGCAACATGCCCTACCCACTGGAGTCGTCGTGTCTTCATTATAGCCACAATGTTCAGCTCTTTGTAAAGGTCATACAACTCTGTATTGTGACTAATCATCCATTTTTCACTCTCATTATCATAAACTGGTCCAAAAATCTTCCGAACGACTTTCCTTTCAAATATCATCAGTCTGTACAGTTCTAGCTTGGTTATACTCCAGGTGGCACACCCACCTGTATTTTCATTTTACTGGATGGTTTATCTCTCAACACTGCGCCCAGATATTTGTACTCTGTGACTTGATAAGAACTTTCAGTTGTCTTTAAGGGTGGGAGTAGTTCTTGAGTTTCATTATGTCTACAGTGTAGAACCATGCATTCCATCTTGTCCAATTTTCCTCGCCATTGTTTCCAGAATGTCAGCCATTTCCCCTGATTCTTCTCGTGAGCCAAATATTAGCACTATATCATCGGCATATCCAAGGTACTTGATGTTCACATCCCCGATCGGGACTCCTGTGAGTTAATTAGATGACATCTCTCGCATTACCTTCTCTAATGCGAGATTGAAAAGAACAGGTGATAGTCCATCACCCTTCCATAGCCCAGTTTTTATTTTGACTGTTTCAGTCACTTTATTTCCAATTTTTACCTTTGCTTTAGTACTCATCAGGCAGGCCTTCATGAGGCTTACTAGTTTCTTGGCAAAACCAAACTCTTCCAGACACCTCACCATACTATCCCAATGAATGCAGTCATATGCTTTTCTGAAGTTGACAAACAGCAGGTGTAGTTCTTGGCCAAACTCCCACCTTTTTTCTACGATCTGGTGTAGGACAAGGATTTGGTTGATAGTAGATCTCCCATGACGAAATCCTCCTTGAAATTCTCCAATAATGGTGTCTGCCAATGGCTGGATTAGATCTAGAAGACATTTTCAGAAGATCTTGTAACAAATATTGAGCAGAGTGATACCACAGTAATTTTCACATGCCATTTGGTCATTCTTCTTGTGGATGGGACAGATTAGTGCACTCCTCTAGTCTTCTGGAATGTTTTCAGTATTCCAAATGGTCTCTATTGGTCATTCTTCTTAAGAATGGGACAGATTAGTGCACTCCTCCAGCCTTCTGGAATGTTTTCAGTATTCCAAATGGTCTCTATTAATTTGTGAATCCTTGCGACAAGGTATTCACCCCCTTCCTGAATTATTACAGCATGGATGCCATCTTCTCCTGTGCTTCTGTCCTTTTCAAGCCGTTTTATCTGCTTCCTGATTTCTTCTACAGTTGGCGGTAGGTGTTCAGGGTCTGCTGTCTGTGGTAGGGGGAAGTTAAAGAGTGTCATTGGGTCTTCACAATTTAACAAGTCACTGAAATATTCTTCCCATGTCTTTGCAATTTGATATTCAGTTGTCAGCAACTCTCCTTCGGCATTTTTTATGAATTTCTCTATGAGTTTATAGTTTTTCCTCAGATAGTTGACCTTTCTGTACATGTTCTTCATCCTATTTCCCTGGAAGTCTTCTTCTGCTTCTGTAATAACCCCACTAACAAACTTCCTCTTTTCTCTCCGCAATATTGCTTGTGTTTCTCTTCAGACACTGTAAAATTCTGTCTTACTGCCCTAATCTGTTGCTGACTGTAACCGCTTGTCATGGGCTTCTTTTCTCCTGTTGTCTGTCTCTTCACAGACCTCATTGAACCATTTCTTCTTCCTTGCCACTGTTTTTCCAATGATTGCTCCTGCAACCTTTGTAACCACATTTCTAATTTCTTCCCACTGCTGATTTTCATCCGAGTCCTCTGTTTCCGGCAGTAATGTAAAACAATTCTTGATCTCAACTTGAAGTTCATTTCTCGTTCCTTCCTGTGCTACTTTTTCTATATATATGGAGGAATACAAGAACAGATGTAAATCGAAAACGTATTTGGTGGTATTGTCCTACCTTAAAACTTTACCTATACAAGAGCTACCCACAGATATGGACATTTCACCGGTTGTACAGGAAGCTAGGGAAGGAACACTGACTTAGCCTAACCATCCTTCATGTCCACTGCCTTATCACCCCCTCTTTTAACAAAGATACATCAGCCCTGTAATGGCTATTACCGCCACTGGTTGAACTCAAGCAGCTGATGTCTCCACCATATTGTAATGTAAAAGCTCCCCAGGGTTGTTTATCTCACACTACAGAGTTTATTTTAAAAGGCTTTTACACCACTAGCAAGCTTTTTGAACACATTCTGCAGAGCAGAAGCATACTTTGGAAGCAGCTCACTTGTGGTATGTGTCCTACAGAACAATATCCTTGAAATCAAATGCCCAATCATTTGGATACCAACCGAACTCAATATGCAATGATACTGTGAACCAACAAAGAATGGCAACAGAGTTGTTCCATATAAAACTGTAGAACAGGAAAAACACACCAAAAAACTTAGAAGAAGCTACTTAATACTACATTTGCAACAGCAGAAAACTTAATTATCCAGAACAAAGGAACTGGCTTGAAAATGGTCAGGTGTCAAATAATGACTCTGGGGAGTTTTACATGAACATAAATCTGTATTGTTCTTCAGTCCAGTTATAATAGTGGTTTCATATTTGCACAATTTGGGCCTCACAGAAGCACTGACCTACTACCATACATTGACCTACTACCACACTAGCCGCCATCATGGGATCACTATGCAGTCTCCAGCCCCATCATTACGTGCAGGTCCTCATCTGTTCCAGCTGACAGATGCACTGGGTGGTCAACTGTGCCCATTTTGACTATTAAAATTCTTTACCTTCTACCCATTACCACTAGAGAGCATATGCTGGAATATTTGTTATTGGAAGACCATCTGCCTACAGTCAGAAACAACCATATTTTTAGTAATAATTGTAATAATGCGAAACGGCTTCAGGAGGTGTTTGCATATTGCTACAGTCATCCATTTTAGCTAACAAGTGCTACTGGACGCCAGGTTCAAAGCTCAAAAGGTTAGAATCCCACTGTTTACCCTGGTAACGATTTGCAACTTATGCATCCCACCAGGTACAGATATATACCATCAAGAAAGAGAAGAACTATGACACTAGTTACACCTCCACTTCATCCTGCTACGTGATTTCAATGCCCCCAATTATCCACAGGGCAGCAACATTACAGAAATGCATATTTTATAGGAAGCCAAACAAAATCTAACTCTTGGTGAAGTATCATGTCATAAGACGGATTGCTGGGCACGGCCTTTCTGCCGTACACCCCCACAGTGACACACAGAATTGCACAAACATGGTGTAAAGACTGCTTACTAACTGACCGAGAATATAAAAGTGTGTCTCAGATCACCAACGGCAAAAGCGACCATTCACACAGTAAGGACTATACCAAATATTGTGTACATCTGGAATGACCGGATGATTCATCAATATCAGTATTCCTGGACACAAATGGTATTGCAGGTTGGGGTAGGTAGAGAAATCAGCCACAATGGAGCATGCACTGTGTGAGTTTGACCACACAATAAAATCTACCAACAAAGTGGTTCTCACTCTAGAAAAGAGCTGCCACATCCACTTGTTCAGGGCAGCCATAGAAACTCTCATATATGAAAATATTTTCAACAAGGAAGAAGAAAGGCTCAAGGTATACAGATCCTAGACTTCCATGCTCCCTTGAAACTTTGCAGGTAGCAAGGGGGTAGCCACAGCAGTAAGAACCAACAGAAAGTCCTCAGAAGTTAGCATAATAGGTACATACAGTCTTTAGCTGTGGGTTCCGTTTCAATCTGTCTGGAAGAAAAACTTCTGTAAATACCAGCCACTCGTGCTAGCAAAACATTAGGAAAATTGTTAAACAAACAATAGCGGAAATGCATGTGACTGAAGCCAGCAGGTAATATGTGAACTAGAGGCACGAGAGTGTCAACAATTTTGCACCCATCTTCTGTTTTTTATAATAAAGTCTGGTCTCAAGTGCTCCTTACCCCATCAAAGATACAACTAATTGTGCTGTAACTACTGTGCAGAATTTTATATGGATATGACAGCTAACCAGCTAACTATAAAGTGACTGGTTACGGAGACACTTGACCACTCTTGTTTCTGAAAACAAATTGTTGAGGTTACAACATTGACGATTTGAATGGATGCATAAATTGCTTTTGCCTTTTTGTATCTTCCCTCGCTCTCCTCTCTCCTTAGCAGCAACTCTTTCATGCTCTCAAACCCCATAGCCCAGGCCTTGACTAATCCTCATTATTAGCTGTGTACTTCCCACTCCTGTACCTCTCACTATTCACCCCACACCTTTCTGGTCCAGACACTGCACACCAGTTTTTCCTGATATGTTCTCTACTCTGTGTCACACTCCACATCACCATCACTCAGTTTTGTTACTATTAACAAAATTTATCCTCATTTTGCCACTATACCAGTAGCCACCATCCGTTCCTTCTTTCTCCTTACAGTTTCCAATCATTCGTTTCAACCCCCCCACCCCAAAAAAAAAAAAAACTTTATTTTTCTCTTTCCACCAGTCATCCAAGTGTCTCTACAACCACCCATAACATTCGGTTTTGTTGCAGTTGCATGTATGAGCTTTTATTTGTGCCTTGAAGACAGGTTCTTACAACTACAAAAATGAACAAAGCTACAGCTATGAGACATTATGGATGTCTATATACTACCTACCAATCATTCTCAGGTGAATGGCTCCCTTTCTAAATTTTTATTTGTTAGAATTTTCATCATCTTAATATTCACTGATATAAAAGGACATGTACAAGAACCATAAGTAATGAAAACATTTCCTTGTTTTGATACAAGGCTTACTCATCAATTTTACTCACCTTATCTAACTCTGCCTGATTTCATCCCCTCGAGAAAGACTGGTGAATAATATTTCACCATGGATATGATGGACAGCAGATAATGGAAAATAATGAAGACACTGAGGCAACACATCCAGAATGATTTTCTCTCCTGTAAATAAAATAAAGAAAATGTTATGTTCCTTCTGAAGTGAATAGAGCACAGGTGTAGGTAAACACAACTTTATTAGAACCTACATTCCTACCTCACATAGACTTATGGCGTTTTTGTATTAGGTTTCAAAGTGGAAAATTCTATGCTAATGTATATTTCTCCTGAAACTAAACCTATGTATTTCACTACTCCCACAATAAAATCAAACAATGGAAAATCCAGGATGGAATGTAACAATATCAGAGAAGGAAAGTTGCTACTCACCATATAGCGGAGATGCTGAGTCGCGATAGGCACAATAAAAAGATTCACACACTCATCACTTTCGGCCGTTAAGGCCTTTGTCAGCAGTAGACACACATACACACACGCACACTCACGCAAACGCAACTTGCACACATGTCTGCAGTCTCACAGAGCTGAAACTACACTGTGAGCAGCAGCACAAGTGCATGATGGGAGTGGCGGCTGGATGGGGGTAAGGATGAGGCTCAGGTGGGGAGGGATAGTATGGTGGGAGAGGTAGGCAGTGAAGTGTTTCCGTTTAGACGGAGGGCAGGAAGAGAAGGTGCGGAGGGGGGAGGGGGTAAGTAGCCTCCTGGCCTCAACCTTCGTTAGTCACTGTCCTCACCCATCCAGCCCCCTCCCTGTTCCCATTCCAGCACTACACAGCTGTCACTTCGCCGCCACACCCAGTCTTTTAATTTCTTTTTATTATTTTTATTTCTCTCCTTTCCACTACTTACCCCTCCCCCCTCCGCACCTCCTCTTCCTGCCCTCCGTCGAACCTGAAACACTTCACTGTTTGCCATTCCCACCGTACTATCCCTCCCCATCCTTGCCCCAGCCTCCTCCTTACCCCCATCCAGTCGCCACCCCCATCATGCACTGGTGCTGCTGCTCACAGTGTAGTTTCAAATCTCTGAGACTGCAGACATGTGTGCAAGTTGGGTTTGCGTGAGTGTGTATGTGCACATGTGTGTATGTGTCTCCATAATAAAATCACTATTTCAAATACAAAAGACTTTCCTCCCAGGTCATTATGGGTCAATCAAAATTTGCAATCTACTTTGACCTGTGGCATGTGCCATGTGACGTCATGGTGTTGTGACATACTTGAACCGGATTGTATTAACAGATGGTGTGTGTGTGTGTGTGTGTGTGTGAGAGAGAGAGAGAGAGAGAGAGAGAGAGAGAGAGCGTATTCATGCAGTGGCACTCCCTAGTGTTGGATGTTTATGTTTCAAAGTTGTTTATTATGTATTGTAGTAATCATTTGATGTTATGATTTCCATGTGTGAATTTAATATTGGCAGAATTTGTGCCAGTTTACTAGTAACTTATTTTTATGTTGGAAGTTGTGGCTAATGAATTCATGTGTATGTCTGAAACTAGTGGTGGCACATGGTGCTTATGGTTCGAGATTTAATATTTTGTCCATTATGGATATGACAAGTTTACAAGTAGGTCTCTTGATCTGGCAATGTGGGATGACACACAGATGACTATTAATTTCCTTCAGCTATATGATCTCATCATTGAGTACATGAGGTGTCACATATATGGAGGTGAAATGAAATTAACAGTTGCTGCACCTCGGAACAAAGACCAGTATACATGGTTTTGTCACTAGGATAATGTATGGCAGTCTATCCAGAGAGATTGCTTGTGAGATTGCTTTTATGACTTATTATTTTTGCTATAATTCATCCACTGAATTCTGTGCTACCAAGGCAGGCTTTTGTGACACAGGTATGGGTGGTATTACTTGAGGAGCTTATTGAGGAGGGTTCAATTATAGGTAGTTTCAGGGCATTTTGTTCTTATAAGCATTTAGGGAACAGGGGTATGAGCATTTACTGATCAACCATAGTACCAAGTTTAAGGACTAGAGAACTGGGGCTTGTACAAATAGAAAAAAAGGGTACTGAGGAGGGTTGTTGCATCTGTGACAGGGAGGGAAAGAAGGTGCTCTTCCACCTTGCAGCCTCATTTAGATGGGTACTGCTGGAGGAAGAGTGTCCCTGATAACTTTGGCCATTTCAAAGTTTGTAGAGGGCTATTGGGAAAATGTACAAACATAGGGTTGTTAGCTCAATAGATTTTTCGGGGTGGGTGGGCAAAAAGGTTTATGTGGGGGGGAGGTTTGGAGGTTGTATGACGTGTTATTTTTTTGTTGTATTTTTGTTTGGGTAGTAGGTTTAGCACGGGTAATATTTGGGAGGGGGCGGTTTAGGGAGAGATGGTTGGGTTTGGGAAATATGGATGGCAATTATGGAGGTTTCTTTGTTTTTTAGGCTGTTTGTGGTTGGCCAGCCTATATTTGTGTGTCAGAGGCTTTTATTGGTACGTATTTATTTGTGATTTTATTTGATTTTTATAATAGTGTGTATAGTATCTGTGGTTATTTTCTTTTTTTAAATTTTAGACCTACATGTTTGACATCATGTTTTTAAACATTCTCTTATGGCCATACGTTGTGGTGCAACATGAAGGTCGAGACAGTTACACCATGTCCTATCACTCAGTTGGTAGGCGAGGCAATATTATACCGATATGATGATCAATGCTGAAAACTATTAGTGTTAAGTATTGTTGTTGGATCTAAAACTATTTGAACTGTATATTCAATGTTTTATTTGTATTCTGTTTCACATTGGAGAAAGGTGCCATAACTTCCAATCTGCAGCATCTTCGATGCCAATGCCAATAACCATGAGCTGGCTGCTGTTGCCCTCCACATGAGGGCTGTCAGGTGAGAGAAGATCCTGTCAGCACGTGTTATCACCTTTGACTTAAACCAAATTAATAAACAAAAATAATCATTGAAATATTATGTAATAATGGAGAGCTATACTCAAAACAGAAAAATGCCATGTTTAAGATCAGATCTTGTTTAAACTTTATGCTAGGAAAATGTGTGTCACTGTACAACTTCTGATGTCAAAATATATATTGGTTTCTGTCAAAGTTGACATGTTTTTCAATCAAGAACATTGATATACTGGAATATGATAAAGACATGTATGAATTTTTTTTTAGTCTCAGGTCGTCATGTGGTGATTGATTTGAGGACTGAATTTCACTAATGAATTTTGGAAGGTCACCGAGTATTAAAATGCACCATCAATCAATATATTGAGAGTTGCCAGTAAAGATATTAGGCCACTGGTGCAAAAGCCAAGGAGTTCTATGAATGTCTGACACACACAAAACTGAATCTTCACCTCTCTCAACTTCCGAACTTGCTGAAAGTTACGCAAAATGATCCCTTTAGTTAATCCAGTTTTTGTTATAGTGTCCCTCTGGAAGAGAATTCTGTTAAGATCAATATTTAGTATTTTCAAATATGATCAAAAGTGTTCACTACTATATAACATGCTGGTGTTGTAATCTATTCAGAAAGGGGCATGGCACTGCACACGGCAACCGATTCAGTGAGTATGAGCAGAGATTCGCAGAAGCAAAGATCATAAGAGGAGAAAGGGACTTTTTGGCCAGCAAACAATGACTACAAAATACAGTGATGGCGGGTAATCGAGCGCTGTTGACAAATGAATGTCACATCCTGGTGGTGGCAGCCAGGTCAGTAGATGTCGCAGGCAATGACCAAGAGACGTAGCATTTGCAGGGAGTGGCAGTCATGTGCTTTCACTAGCAGCATTTAGAGTTGTAGGTAGCAGCAGCCTGGAGAAGCCAACATCAACTTGTCACGTCCTGGTGGTAGGTGCGACCTGACTTCACAGGTGATGAGATCTGCACACTGCAACTGGGTGGTGGCAACCGGGTGAAACTGCAGTGAGTGCTGAGATGCTATCTACACTACAAGCCAGTTTACATAAAGACATGTTCGATGAGTTCAATTCACACTGACAGAGACTGAAAGTGTATTGTATTGAACACAAGCTATGCCAATATGACTGATCGATTACGATATCTGTATATAATACAGATAACAGTTTCAAGTTTTAAAATAAATAGAAAACATGATGGAAGATAGTGTAGTGGATGCAGAGGATAGGCGTTTGTGGGCAAGGGTACTAACCCAGAAAACGGAAAATTGGACCTTAGGGATACAAGTAACAAATCAGGAAATAGAGACTTTGAGTTCAAAAACACAATTTGAGTTAACCAGTTTAAGCACTCACATTGCAAATAAATATTCTATTTTGAAAGAATACATTCATGAATCTAGGGATGAGAAATTGAAAATGAAACAAGACATCAAAAACTTGATGGAGCAGGTAGGAAAGATGAAGTAGTTTGTGCAGGAGGAAATTGAGAAAAATAAAGCAGTAATCCATCATATGGTAGAGAAGTAAACTAGTTGAGTAAGTGATGAATTGGTAGAATATATCAACAATATTTACACTAATACTGAGGGACACTTACTACTTCCTGGTGGGGACATCACAACAATTACCCGTCCTGTAGAAGAAGAACACAGGGAGACTCAAAAGTTAAAAACCGTTTCCTACGGAATAATACAGGGAGAGAATTTTCATACTGTGGTGAGGATCACTGAATAAAAAAGCAGCATTGTTCAAAAGGTTAGAATGAACAGAGATGGGTTTGCACAAATGTCATAAACAAATCTCAGAGATTGTGATGCCGAAGAGTCCCAATACTACAAACAGTAGTAACAATGTAGAGAAGAGGAGTAATACAGGCATTTTTGATTGTTTGAATTATATGATAGAAACAACAGAAACAGTAACAAACAAAATCAATTTGCTGCATTTACAACAACCTAAAGAGGACAAATTGTGTTCACCTAGTCAATGGTGGGAGGAATTTAGTTTGACTAATAGTAACCATGTGTCTAGCCAGATCCCAATCTTTAAACCAGGAGGGGAACAACACCCAAAATATTATTGAAAATTTATCAGGGAGATTTGCCACCTAAATGGGATTACAGAAAGAAAATTCGATTTGTGACCGGACATTTGGAGGCAGAAGCTGCCGAATGGGCAGTATTGCGTAAGTAGCATTTTAAAGAGTGCTCGGATTTTGTACAGCAGCACAAGGATAAATCCTCGTCAGCATGCGAGTAGCAGAAGCTTATGCTCAAGTTGCTAGATCCATGTCCCTACAACAAAAAAGGGGGTTGATTTAGAAAGTACTTTTAATGGTATTTAAATAAGAGAAAGCTGCTGGATGAAACCATAAGCAAGAGTCGCCTAATTCAGGTGCACTTAGTCGCATGCTGGTACATGTAATGGAAAAGTTGATAGGAAAATGATGGTCAAAATTAGTATTATTTTAAGCTATTTAGAGCAATTGGACATTTTCAATAAAACTAGTGGAGATGGACAGGTTATGGTGAATAAAGCGGAGTTCAACAAAGATTCAAATTTTGATTAAAGGAAAAACATTGAAAATAGTAGCCACTACTGTTTAATGAAAAGGCAAAACAGGGAAGTATCCACAAAGGAAACAGTCAGACTGGATCCAAAAGTGAGTAGACTGCAAAAGAACTTAGTCATAATGAAAATGGACATCCAGTAAGGGACACTATTATCGTGAATTCAGAACACTAACAGGGTCCCAAGGTGAGTGCCAACCTTCGGGAGACCCAAATTTGACACAAGTGAGGCCTGTTGTTGCTATAAATTTGGTAGAATGTGCTGGTACTAAAAGCTGGCAGGAAGGTTTGTTGTATGAAAATAAGCCCATTGTAAGAAATATATACAGAAAGTCTACTGTCAAAGGAAACATAGGGGGTACCAATGTACACATTATCCTCAATTCTGGAAGTGAGAGTAGCATTCTAGCAAAGAAATTACATCAAGTCAAAAGAAAACAGTGATGGTGTCATACATTACCCATTACATCAGAGTTACAGGGCAAAAATGTCAAACTGTAAGCAAAGAAGTTTTCCTTAGCTTCTCTACAAACAAGGAAGTGTTTACCCACTCCTTCCTGGTAGTTCCTGGTTTAATATATCCTTACTTTCTAGAATAGATTGGCTTCATAAGTACAAGGCTGTACTGAATTTTTTGACCCTATGTCAAGATAATAAGAAAAGACAGATCATTGGATTTATAGAATCAGAAGTAGAAGAATCTATTATACGTAATGCACAAGTTATAGTTTCAGCATCTATGTATTAGCTACGAGAACATAAAAACAGTTTGTTGTTAGTGGAAGAAAAGCAAGAGCCAAAATCTTTGTAATTAGATTTCTACAATGTTTTCTCTGATAAACCAGGGGTTATAGAAGAACACATATTCAAACTGAAAATTAAGAATAATAAAAAAAAAAAAACAACAACAACAACAGATACTACACCCTTGGAATTAAGTAAGGCAGCTGCGACAGAGGTCGAGAAAATGGCTGAACAAGGCATCATTGAGAGAACCTGTAGTGCACTTATCAATCCATTGTTAGAGGTAAAGAAAGCAGGAGGTAATGTATGATTGCTTTTGGATGAAAGGGCACTAACTTGTATTATCGAAATGGAAAGAGACTGTCCTGTTCCAATGGGAGAAATCCTTACGAAGCTCTCTGAAATGAAATATATTAGCACAATGGATCTCAAAGAAGGCTACTGGCACATGAAATTGCATCCAGATTCCAGGGAACACACAGCTTTCTTGTTCGGCAGTACGTCCTATCACAGTTCAGATGCTTTCGGATGCGAAGGCACTAACTTGTATTATCGAAATGGAAAGAGACCACCCTATTCCAATGGAAGAAATCCTTACGAAGCTCTCTGGAATGAAATATATTAGCACAATGGATTTCAGACCAGGATACTGGCACAAGAAATTGCATCCAGATTCCAGAGAACACACAGCTTTCTTGTCCCAAGGCAGGTCATATCAGTTCAGGGTGTTCCCCTTTGGGCTGAATATTTCAGTGAATGTCATCAGAGCACTAGATTTTGCCTGAGGACCACAACAGTTGCAAAAATTAATCATATACGTAGACGATATCTTAGTTATAACTAATACTTTGGAAGAGCATATTCCTACATTAAGTTCCAAGATCAAAGGAGAAAGGCATTATGATTAAGTTAGCTAAATCCTTTTTTGGAAGCCACGAAGTTAAGTTTTTGGGTCACATAATTTACAGTTCAGGTATCAGCCTGATCCTGCATGAGTAGAAGCCACTGCCCTGTGTCAAAGCCCAAGTAATAGGAAACAGGTGAAGTCCTTTCTGGGAATGGTTGGGCTTTTTTTTACGCATTTCCCGCCAGGGATGAAGCTCACTAATTTGAAATTACTAGATCTACTGAAACAGAAAACAATTGGGGTAAGGAGAAAGAGAATACTTTTTGCAAAACAAAACGTGACTTAGGGTATGAGCCAATTCCATTTCGTCCAAATTTTGAACAGGATTTTAACATGTCAAAGGATGTGTCAGAAGAGTTGAACAATGAGAGCTGTTTACACTGCCCCATTGTCTTTGTGAGCCGTGTGATGAATAAGCATGAATGAAATTATTACGTCACAGGAAAAGAGGCACTTGCAATAGTCTGGGGTTTTCAGAGATTCCGTGGGCTGCTAGCATGAAAGAAATAATTATTCTAGAATAATCAGTGTGACAGAAAAAGTAATAAGCATGTTGTCAAAAGTAACATTTACTGCTATGTAAGAAGCCAGGAGAAGAATAATGAATCAGATGAAAGTCTTTACTTTATTTAGGTATAATGTTGTTACTCGCAACGGCTCTTTATAAGACTACTGAAGGAACTGATTACCCTGAAGGATAATTTTAAAAAAAGCAAAAGAAAAGGAAGAGGAGCTCCACAAGCCATAAGTCAGAAGTGTGTGATAATAAGAAGAGGCGAGGATGAGCTAATGTTGGATAATAAAGAATGTAACAGTGTGATGTCAAGGCGAGGGATTTCTGAAAGATTTTGTTGTAATCAAAACCAACTGCGGGAACGCCTGGGGCTGTGGATCGGAGCCGCCAGGCGGGGAAGCCGCCGGCGGTGGAACATGCACCACCGGGTAAACACAAGGACGAGTCGCATGACAGATCAACGACAACCGACAACAACCGACCACGACAGACTATGACCGACACAACAAGGAGAGATAAACAACGGAGGCTTGTAGAAACCACAACACTAAACACCAACAGTAAATCCACTCAGAACCAGGGACAGGCAATGTCAACAACGAGCAACGACCAGAATGCAGTACCGCCGAGATAGAAACGCAATCCAGAGCGAGTACCAGACTGACTGGACTAGGGCAGAGCGGGTCCCTATATACGACACCATGGGAAGCGGCTATTGGCCGCTGTCTGCACGTGGCGTAGCGGTGGCGACCTTGCTGCGCGAGAGCCGCAGCGCGGAATAGCCCCCCTTTCAATTTTTTGCACAGGTCTTGATGGAGGTGGCCTGTAGATTGCTAATGTCCACAGGTGTTGTTTGACTGGCCATAAAGTCTCGAGGAGGAGGCTTCCCGTATGGACGGAAGTGTCCCCGATGTTAACAGGTCGAGACAACAGGAGACGTGGGGGTCGAATCTGCTGGGGCCCTGTGCACCAGTTTGCCCGTCGCGGCAAGTCCGGTTGTTATAACAGGAGACATGGGCGATGTGTACGCATCCATAGAAGAAGGAGGCGAGTAGAGTTACTCTGACAGATGATAGTCATCTGGTTCCTGCATGGGCACGTCTCCTGGTGGCGTCAGTTCTTGTGCTGGCACCGATATGATGGAGAGAGGACTGCGTTGTGAGTAATGAGAGATTTCAGTATCCCGAGCATCAGGTAGAGCCGAAGGTGGTGTAGCGGCATCTGGAACAGGCGTTGCCGGCACACGAGGCCAAAGCTGGTCCGAATGACGCACTACAACACCTGTGTCCATCTGGATTTCATACAGGCGTTGGCCACAGTGTCGTAAGATGCGGCCAGGACTCCATTTTGGCCGCCTGCCATATCCCCGTACCCATACAAGGTCGTCGGCGGTGAACCGGCCAAGCGAAGGCACCCGCGGCTATGAGGTGGAAGGACGCACAAGATGAAATAGCGTGTGGGGCTGTCAGCCATGTAAGAGCTCAGCCGGGCTGTGGTCGCCCATGGGGGTGAAATGGTAAGAAGCCAGAAATTGGAGAAGCGCATCATCAGCAGAAGAAGTCAGGAGTTTCCTCATCTGAGCCTTAAATGGGCAGACCAGTCGTTCAGCCTCACGGTTTGACTGTGGATGGAACGGAGTGACCGTGACATGCATGATGCTGTGACAGGCACAAAAATCCGCAAAATCGGAAGAGGCAAATTGCGGACCATTATCAGTAACAAGAGTAGAGGGAAGGCCTTCCAAAGAGAAAATGCGAGCTAGAGCATTGGTGGCTGCCGCGGCGGTAGGCGACATGCAACGGACAATGAAAGGAGTAAAGAGAAGCCAATAAGTACCTAAAAAATGTCCCGCGAAGACAGCATGAATACGCTCCCAGGGCTTCTCAGGCGAAGGCCACGGTAACAAAGATGGCTTTGGGGCAGCGGCCTGTGACGCACAAGGGCCGCAGGCAGTGACCATGTGTGCGATTTCAGAGTTGATGCCGGGCCAGTACACATGACAGCGCGCCAGAGATTTTGTGCGAGACACACCCCAGTGCTCTTGGTGAAAGAGGTGCAAGACCAAAGCACACAAAGACGCAGGTACCACAACATGCAGCAAAGCATTTTCGGTAGAAAGGAGGATAACACCATCCCTAGCCGTGAGGCGCTAACGCAAAGTGTAGTAGTTCCGCAACGGATCAGAAGTCTTAGCGGATGGACGATCTGGCCAACCCTTCTGAATACTGCATAAAACCCAGGAGAGGGTAGGGTCAGAACCCTAGCAGCCACCAGCCGGTGATGGGGAACCAGTCCACTACCCGCTGCTTGGCAACATCCAGGTGGAAACACAAAAGTTCATCCCTACCAAATGCCAGATCAGGACCCATGGGAAGGCGAGACAGTGCATCAGCCATTCGCGTGTTGAGCCATCGGCCAGAAATGAATCACAAAATTGAAACGAGACAAGTAAAGAGCCCAACACTGGAGGCGGTGTGCAGCCCTGTTGGGAAGTGACGTTGATGGATGAAACAAGGAAACAAGTGGTTTGTGATCCATGACAAGATGAAATTTGGATCCACAGAGAAAAACACCAAACTTATGAAGAGCATAAATAATGGCCAATTTGAAAATACTTTTGTTGGGCATCCGTGAGAGTTTTGGAGGCATAAGCAATGGGTTGTTCAGAACCATCAGAAAAACGGTGTGCAAGGACTGCACTGACCCCGTATTGAGAGGCGTCCGTGGCAAGAACAAGATGTTGGCCAGGTCGATAAGTAGCCAGGCATGGGACATGTTTCAGCATAGTCCTCAATTTCTGGAAAGCTGCATTGCATGACATGGACCAGTGAAAAGGCACGTTTTTATGCAACAGGCGACGCAACAGCTGAGCCACCAAAGCAGCAGATGGTAAAAACTTGTGATAGTATGCTATTTTCCCCAAGAAGGCCTGCAGTTCCTTAACAGATGTAGGGCAAGGAAGGGCATCGATCACAGCGACAGTTTGCTGAAGCAGACGACTACCATCCTGAGAGAGTTGAAACCCCAAGTACGTGATAGATGCCAGAAAAAAATTTTGATTTCTGAAGATTACACATAAGACCGGCAGTCTGTAAGACATGAAAAAGTGTGCGGAGATTTTGAAGATGTTCTTCAGTGGTGGAGCCAGTGACAACAATGTTGTCCTGGTAATTTATACACCCAGGGACAGTGAGCAATAAGTGTTCCAAGAATCACTGAAAGAGAGCAGGGGCACTGGCAACCCCGAATGGCAATCAATGGTATTGATAGAGGCCGAAAGGCGTGTTAAGGACCAGAAACTGCCGGGAAGCAGTGTCGAGAGGAAGCTGATGATAAGCTTCTGACAGGTCAAGTTTAGAAAAATACTGGCCTCCCGCAAGTTTAGTGAACAATTCTTCAGGTCGAGGCATACGGTAAGAGTCGATATGGCACTGAGCATTTACAGTGGCTTTGAAATCGCCACAGAGACTAATATCACCATTTGGCTTAGCAACGACAACGACAGGAGAGGACCACTCCCTGGAAGTGACAGGAAGCAAGACCCCTGAAGCAGTGAGACGATCCAGCTCCCGTTTGACCTGATCACGAAGGGCCACAGGAATGGGCCGAGCCCGGAAAAACTTCGAGCAGTGGGTCTGAGTATGATATGAGCTTCAAAGTCGTTTGCATGGCCTAACCCAGGAGAAAAAAGGGACGAAAATGTCGTTGACAAGGAATCCAACTGAGCATAAGGAATAGCATCAGAGACGATATTGACAGAGTCATCTATGGAGAACCCAAAAATGCGAAAGGCATCGAAACCAAAAAGATTCTCCGCGTTACTATGGTCGACCACAAATATGGGAACAGTGCGAACAACAGATTTGTAAGATACCTCAGCATCAAATTGTCCCAAGAGAGAAATCTTCTGTTTATTGTAAGTCCGTAATTGCCTAGTGACAGGTGACAGGATTGGAGATCCCAACTGAAGATACGCCTGAGAATTGATGATAGTGGCAGCAGAACCAGTATCCCCCTGCATGCGAACATCTTGACCAAGTATTTGGACAGTGAGGAATAACTTCCAAGAAGGCCAAGAAGTACAATTGACAGACAACAAAGAATCAGAATCAGCATCATGTTCATGAACATCATGTATGTGGTCAGATTTGCAAACGGATGACACATGACCTTTTTTTTTTTTTTTTTTTTTTTTTTTTAATTTGTGGCACACGGCCCAATGTTGTGGACAATCTTCTCGGGAATGTTTCGTAAAACACCGCGAACACGAAGGAAGTTGCCGTGGGTTTTGCTGCAGTTTCTTAGAGGTTGTTTACGGTTAGGCCGAGGCTGCGCTTGGGAGGGTACTGCAGCCACGTCGGCCGGCAGGGACACGCCACACGCTTGTCAACATCGCACAGAGGTTGTATTTCCCCGACATCGCCCCATGCCTCTATTTGCGGTCCAGCGGCGCCAGAAATTTCAAAAGACTGAGCGATGCATAGGACTTCATCTAGAGTCGGATTTGCCAACTGAAGGGCATGTTGCCTAACTTCTTTGTCAGGCGCCGATCGGATAATAGCATCCCATACCATGGAATCGGCGTAGGATTCTTTGTGAACTTCAGTAACAAATTGACACTTTCTACTGAGGCCGTGAAGTTTAGCAGCCCAAGCGTGATAAGATTGATTTGGTTGTTTTTGACAACGATAAAAGGCAACACGAGAGGCTACCACATGCGTTTGCTTTTGAAAATAGACGGACAGAAGTGAGCACATTTCAGCAAAGGACAAAGATGCAGGGTCTTTCAAAGGAGCCAACTGTGGCAACAACCAATACATTTGAGGTGAAATCCATGAAAGGAACAGAGACTTACACGTTTGTTCATCCGCAACATGAAATGCTAAGAAGTGCTGTCGAAGACTTTTTTCGTAATCAGACCAGTCTTCCGCTGTCTCGTCGTAAGGAGGAAAAGTAGGTAGAGACAACGACGAGAGACGCCCCACATTGGATGCCATGACGAAATCACGAATCGCATTTGTGAGAAGCGTTTGCTGTTTATGAGACCTTGCAATAGTTGCTCTAAAGTAGCCATGGAAACATGTGGGTCAACGATGGAAAAGAAAAATCACTACCTTGTCGCCAATTGTTATAACTTCAAGTTGAACAAATATATTTCAAGAAAGACGCAATACATGAAAGTCACAGATCAAGTAAAGAGAGTAAGACGTGTGTACACTTTAACAGTCAAATCGTAACAGAGTCCAAGTCTAGCAGCTGCTGGCTGGCTGGCCACTTAGGTGGCACTGTTGCTGCATAGCTGGCAGACAGCGCTGCATGTAAAGGACGCATGTAACTACGCGACGGCAGTTTGAAAGATCGGTGAGTCACAACAGAATCCAAGCATAAAAGCAATTTATCCACGATGTCCATACAATATAATTTGAAACAACAGTACTAATCTCATCACCAGCCAAACTAGCTAGCAAGAGGGGGATGTGGTGCGACAAGAAGCTCCAGACAGTTACATCACATCCTACTGCTCAGTTGGCAGATGAGTCAATCCTGCAGTCGGCAGCATCTTCGGCACCTATGCCAGTGTCTGTTGTGATCTGGCCACTGTTGCCTTCCATGCAAAGGCTCTCAGGTGAGAGAAGACCTGGCACTGACTTAATAAACGAAAATAACTGTTGAAACAGTCTGTAATAATGGAGAGCTATGCTGGAAATGGTAAAATGCCATGTTTACAGTCGGATCTTGTTTAAACTTGATACTAAGAACATGTGTATTAGTGTATGACTTCTCATGTGAAAATATACAGGGTGAGCAATGTGTGCTTTAATGGTAGCTCAGAGAATGTTGAGGCGGTATTCCAGTTCCCGCCAGGTGTTTCATAACATGTGCTCTGTCACAGTACCCAGAGCAGATTGTATCCTAGCCTTCAGTTCGTCGACATCAGCAACTGGTGTGGCATAGACTCTGACCTTGATATAGCCCCATAAAAAAAAAGTCAGGGGACGTAATGTCTGGAAAGCTGATCCAGATATGTGTCATCCAGGAAATCACGCACTATCAAAGCCCAGTGTGTGTGTGTGGGAGGGGGGGGGGGGGGGTTCCACCTCTCTGGAAAAGTATCCATGGTTGATATTCTTCTAACTGTGGGGCAATGAACTGTTACATAACATCTAAGTAAATGTTAGCGGTAATGGACTTTTCTGCAAAGAAAAACGGTCCAAAAACCTTGTTATGCATGAGGCCACATCATCAAAGATTCACTTTTTTGCTGTCTCACTGTAACTGTACAGTAGCATGTGGAGACTCTTAACCCCATATGTGGACATTATGCCTATTTACCATTCCACTAACATGAAAGATGGATTCATTGGTAAAGCATTTGCGATTTAAGTAATTGTTAGCGCCATTGGTCCTGTTGAGAATTTCAGTTGCAAATTCAGCACATGTCAGCAAATCATTGGGTTGCAAGACCTGCATGATTTGCACTTTGTAAGCATGCAACCTAAGCCTTTCATGAAGAATCATCACCACATTTGCTTGCGGTATTTGAAGTTCACGTGATGCTTGACAAGTTGATTTACATGGACTCCGTTGAAATGATTGCCGAATACGATCAACAGTTGCATCACTCACACGAGGCCTGCCACTTCGAGGATGATCTTCAACGCTGACTGTTTTGTTAAACTTTGCATACCATGGCTTTATTGATTTAATGTCAGGAGGGCTGCATCCTTAAGAAGCCCGAAATTTATGCTGAACATTGATGGGTGATTTCGTTTCATGAAACCAAAGCACACATTGCGCTTTCTCGTGCTTCAACACCATTTCGGCAGCAACTAATGTGACTTAACAGATAATGTTGGTGTTGTGGAACACTAGTGCCATCAATTGGTCACAACAACTAGTAACACTAACCTTTGTAACGGCATCAAATGTAACTTACTTTGTCAAACAGTTATTCTGTTATAAATTTTTATAATCAGGACAAGACTTTGTGTTCACCTTGTACACTGATTATTGGGAACGTTGATGTCTTTTTCAATCAAGAACCTTTATATGTTGGAATATGATAAAGATACGTACGAACATTTTTAAACTGTTGTCATCATGTGATGATTGATTTGAGGATTGAATTTCACTGATTAATTTGGGAAAGTCACTAAATATTAAAGTGAGGCACTGATCAATATATTGTGAGTTATCAGCACCGATATTAGGCCACAGGTTCAATTTAGGAAAAGCCAAGGTGTTTTATGAGTGTTTTGATACATACAAAACTGAACCTTCATCTCTCTCAACTTCCGAACTTGCCGAAAGTTCATCAAAACAATCATTAGAGTTAATTCAATTTTTGCTGTGACATCCCTCTGGAAAAGAAGTCCGTTAAGGTCAAAATTTAGCACTTTCTACATGTGATCAAAAGTGTCCATTACTATTGCACATATTGGTGTTGTAACCTATTTATAAAGGGCACTGCAACGTCTCTCAACCAACATCAATTAGCACTGATGTTGATGTACAGATTGTCTCTACAAATTTTATCTCTGTCCACCTTCTGTCTTATCATTTAGCAATGAGCAACAGAAAGAGTTTAATGTTAACATGCAACAGGAATACAAATTTCTGACATTGTTTAAGGACATTAGCAATTAACACATATATTGAACACTATGTAGTGTAGAATTTTTTGTTGCACACAAAGGAAAGGGTGATATTAAAGGCCATGAGGAAACAGCTAAACACTGGCGTCCTATTAATGCTACTGCTTCAGCAACTATCAGAGACTTTTTTTAAACTAGTGAAAAATACCTCTGAATAAATAAAGTTTAATGTTTCAGTAAACTGCTAAGACGATTACATATTTCAAAAATATGGCTTGGGTTGAACACAAAAAATGATGGTAATCCCACATATACGTCAAGTGAAATTTGCAGTACTGGGCCTAGCTATTGTGTGTAGTATGTGCATGGAATCACAGTCACTATGTTCACACTACAAAGGTGAAGTGAAATCTCTGACACCATTTTTTTTTTTTCAATTTCTGAGGACTTTGTTTGCTTGATTTTTTTTCATTTGTGTCAATTTCTGTATGTCTTTATTATTATAATTGTTGTATAGTTACTTTTCCTCTGCTCAAAACCCCTTAATTCCTACAGTTGTCCAACTAGTTTCATTGTATTGCTGTAATTATATATTTTGTGTATTATTTATGTCCTTTCATGGGCGTAACGAGAGACACCATGGTTGTACATTGTATACACTTGACACAGGGGTGTCCATCATTTTGGTGATGTCATAGGTCAAAGCCGACTGGTGGTACCGTAATCTCCAGTTTTGCCATAATCATTCTCCTGAAAACTTAATATTAACTAGTTACTTTTTACTTTTGGCTTACATGATCAGTTTCAATGATTTTCATTAATGTTTCCTCAATCATACAATAACATTTGCAAATGGATCAATGCTACTTAGTGCTGCTCTTGCTCCACAAAACAAATTGCTACAGACCAACTAGATGAAGATGCTCAATTGACAACAGGAAATACTTATGGTTGTCTTGTAGACAAGAACAAATATTAATTTCTTTTGAAACTGAATGTTACTTACAATAAATACTATTATTATAATATTTGAAGCAGCAACTGAGGCAGAATGACTGCAACTATTTTAACAACATAATTTCATCAATATCTTAAAAGAGTGCAATATTGGGTCTCTGGAATGGCTTAAGGATTAAGAGGAAACTAAAATAGATGTATGCCACAAGCTATAAAAAATAAATAAATAAAAAATAAAAACAATTTGCATGAAAATGCTGTGAGATGAAATGACCATTTGGATGCACTTCAATAACTTTCTGTTGCTTTGACCACACTTTGTATTATTCCAAAATCGCCTTATGCTTTTCAACATTCTGTAATTATCAAAAGCTAAAAAATACAACACAAAACTTGTATCAAAAGGTAAGAAATATGTTACATTTCACTATTGATTAGAGACATAGTATGAGTGAAATATGACTTTCTAGCTAACCAATGTTATATTAAACACTTAAAATTGTTCAGTAGATACATTGTATCTCATCAAAATTCCCAACCATAAGACCAGTGCAAACTGCTACCAAGGAACAAATTGGAAACAACGTGGACTAAACCACTAGGCAGCACTGGATATATGATACATGCTCCATTTGTTTGTTCAAAACTACATTTACATTTCTACATCATATAAAACAATTTCATCAGTAAATAATTCACATAAATCACTTTACATTATTTAACAAAAAAGTGTTCTTTCACAAAACAATGCATTGAGTGGTCAAAAATAATACACTGGTTGTGGCACTAGGATAGGTGAGACAAACTTTCTGGTACAAAAAATTTTGGTAACTTACAGCATATAAATTACTAGCATTAGTAAAAGTTCATAAATACCATTTTATAAGACTGTACAAAGTATAGAAATAGCAGTTATGGCATGCAGCACTCACTCATGTATAACAGGTGGTGTCCATGCATTGCCATTTCTGCCAATTGAAGCAAATGCATAAGTGCCATATAGGAAATTCAAACAATTTGAGAGGGAGCAATCTTGGAATGTCATACACCAGTTCCAGCAACAGTACATGGCAGCCATTCAGTATTGCCTTATCTAATTAAAACTCCTTAACACCCAAAAAACCACTTAACTAAAACAGTGTCCGAAATAAAATCATTTAAAAACTAGCGCAATATTACTGTTAATGGTACACTGGCAATTGTGCTACCTTACATAACTTGTTTCCTTTTACTTACATTATGTGTTATAGTTTTTGCTGGGAATCAAAGGTAACTCTAACAGAATAAGCTGTAAATGTATGTATGACAACTTATAAAAAATAAAAAATTAAAATTATAGAAATTAGAGAGGTTGGGAAGTGAATAGGTTTAGAATTTGCACACTTAAAATAACATACATAAGATCTTTGATTCTATGAACATTAAATTGTTTTCCATAAATAACAAGCACTGTAAAATACCGTGCAATTAAAGGAGGAGGGGGAGGGGAAGGGAAGATAATGGGAAAACAAGATTAATCTTCACATACCGAAAAATCCCTTGCAACTGTTTTTAATCCTTTGATTACAAATGTTTTATAAAATGACAATTTTAAATAAAATAATGTGAATGCTACAGTAGCACTGTTGTAGAAGGTTTCCTGTTAGTGCTGGGCAGCATCAAGTGCAAGTAAAAACTTATGAATGCTCTATTGACTTATAACTAACACAAGTGAATGACACTACATGTGTAGTGAATAATCAAAACTTTTACTCATTTACGTAAACAACAAAATACGTGGGGTAAGCCACAGAAAGGTGCACAGCATTGGGCATACTATACTAGCCTCCTTAGATATTGTTGGTCTATATAAACCATACCAGTTTTTGAACCCACTGACATTTCAAGTGTAATTCATTAAAACATAAAAAAATTGCCAAGGTGAAACCACAGAATTTGTCAATATGTTAGAGTTTTCTTTTCTTTCAACTATTTCTCATTTAATGGTAAATATTATCTTTTACCAGTAGTTCAGTTCATGAAGGTTTCATCAGTTAATTTATTTTTTAAACAAAATGATGTAATGTTGAAACTGTGAGATGATTTTTGGGAATAATAAAGAATGTAGTCAAAAAACGTGAAAGTTTTAAAGTTAAAATCAGACAATGTAGGAGAAGACAGATAGCTATTTACTGTAAAGAAGACTTGCTAAGTTGCAGACAGACACAATTAAAATACATTTACATAATGCTTTCGGTCACAGCCTTCATCAGAAAAGAGAGATACACAGCATTCATACACACAAGCAGGCACGCCTCATGCACACATGAATGCCAATTTCAGCATCTGGAGATGGCAGTCATGTGTGCATAAGTTAAAAAGTTAAATACTATTGTAGCTAACCTTATTTTTGATGTTTAAGGACCATGCATTTCCAGTACTCAGTGTCTGGAAAGTCGAAAATGTGAAGCACACAGAGAAACAGTAATCATCAGAAGCTAACAGGCAAGAGCAGTGCTAATAATCAACACACAATACTATATCATCATCTTTTTTAAAAATAACACTGTGGTTTTGTAGAAAAAAATTAACATATGATGTTCTTACTGTTAAAATGTCAGAGTCCAATGAGTTGGTTGCACTCGAGACCAATTAATGGAAATCTACAATCACTTTTTATAACCAAAAAATGAAATAAACAGGTAGTTACATCAAATAATGCTTGAGTTCAGCAACATTTTCTCCATGATTTTTGTGATGAAAGCATTAGAATATTAGTTTACTTCACAAATTTCCAGTCCTGATTCCACATGGAATAACTTTTAGGGGACATTACACACACACAGCTTCAGAAACTATTCACTGGGTACAAACATTCTACACGGATAATACTGTCTATCTTCATCTTCTTGTGGGTATCTGTTTAAAAAAAAAATAGGCATACTAACAAGTCTCACAATAGATTTGCTCTTGCATAGTTTGTTGTGAAGAATAAGGCAAATATTTTAAATAATGCTACATTAACAAATATCAGGCTAGGAACAAAAATTATCTCTGCTATCCACAACTTAAACATACAGGCAGGCCTTTGTTCCACAGAAAGGTGCAATGCAGGCAGTCATGAAAATATCTGACCACCTCCCTTTTGAACTAAAGATGCTGGGAGACAATGAAGCTTTAAAAACAAATTCAAATTAGCCTATGTCTGACATGATCATCCAATACAAAGATGAATTTCTGAATAGATAGTACACACCATGGCCTTTTTAACCCCAAAATCACATTAAAAAATAAAACAAGCGATGTTTTAACTTGCCAATGAAATTCACATTTACACCATTTGATTTGTTGATGACACGCTACCAGTAAAGGACACCATATACATGGTCCTGTAAATCATATAATGTAAAATCACGGTAAGAATAAAAATAAACAAAACTTTCTTTAGGTCTCACTTTGCTAGATCAATTACAACCTAAAATATGTTCACTGTTTACAGTTTTCAATAAACTAAACTCACTGATGATGGCACAGCTGTGCCGAACCATGTTTCAGTAACAAAAAAAAAAAAACAATGTTTTTACATAAAAAGGAGAATCTTTATCCAATAATTTAACTGCAAACATGGAAAGAAAGCCAAGAGCTGCAGATCCAAAAGATGAATACTAAAAATACCTGTGACATGTATACAGTAATGTCAAGTACTGCTGATCGACAAGAGAAGGAAAATGAAGTAGGCCCCTACCAGTAAAAAACAGCCATGTTCAATGTTGGGACACCCCAGGTTATAACAAAAACAATGTAGGGCATACTGGATAGAAATATGAGAAACAGACATAATCATGAACACCGTATCTGTTCAGGCAAAGATGTCAAGCAGGGAACTTCTCAAGAGACAGGTGTAAGACTACACTGTTACAGGTTCATGAAGATTTCATCAGTCACAGCCATGAGTCTCCCTAAAAGGAATAATCTGTAAGGTGTCCTAGGTAATATAAAAATATACCGATTCGTCGATTTTTTTTAATCTGCATTACTTACGCTTCAGAAATAAAAGGAAAAATTGAATCAAATGGTAAATATATCCTGATGACAAAAAATCACACACAGTGACGCGTAATGAATACTCTCTTTCCAGGGTTTATCTATATCCAGTAAGGCATTAAATAAGTTCCATCGAAGAGATATGTGCAGACGACATGGCTTTCCCCACATAAATGCATTAAATAAAATACAGAATGCAAAACTTTAATGTAAATAAATCTGCAAAGAAGTTGCGTCCTACTGGTAACACCAGATTGCTAGTAAATTACAGAGCAACGGAGGGCGAGAAAATACCGCTGGTGACGTGTTTGGCCCTAAGTATGATAACGGTGTTAATGATGTCGGGCAGATATTTGTCGTGAAATTTCGGTGTTTGTTAACATCAATGACCACTAATTTAGAAAACTAAAAGCTTGTTTTGGAAAAAATATCACTATATCGAAGAACATGACATTGATTTCTTTCACAACAACTGAGGTGGTTGTTAATCCATGATTCAATTAAATAAATAAAATGCCAATGATTACTTACGATTCCTTGAGACAAACACCAATTTGCCGAACGTGACGCCGCACAGAAACTAAGAACCTGCGACGCCTGTCACAACAAACATGCGTCACTCACAGCGCAGGAAATTTAAAGACCTTTCTGGCACATCTGTAAATGTTATTCATTTCGGTTTACTTGCGACTGATGAATTTCCTTAAACAAACGCTTCTCCACATCACTGAAGCGAGCAACATTTTAACAACAAAACATATTTACACACAACTCCTGTCACCTTACCTGCCATAATGCATCAATAAACAAACAACTTCTACTTCTCCGTACAATATGACGCAACTACTGAGCGGTCAAAGAGAATAGAGTGTAGGCATGCAATTGTTCGTATCACTTCGTTCCTTTAATGAATAGTATAGTAGGGTTTGATGATTTAATCTTCATAGTATTTTTCCGTTAAATTTTTAGTGGTATAGTTCCCGAAATTATTTTTATTCTCAAAAGCATGGGTAAATCAACATTTTAAAAATTCGTTGAATCTTATGTTGGCCAACCTGCCATGACTAGAAGAAGTGCAAACGCTGAGTGTTACAGGAGTTACTTGTGACTTGTGAGTTTGGCGTCCGTTTTGTCATAATGGCATTGGAAGTGCTTACTGGTTGTGGGAGCAATTTTGTAAATCCTTGTCGTGTCAATCAGGATTTACACGATGGATTCGATTTTAATTTCTCAGCTGGAAATTTTACTCACAACATGCAGTTGGCGAAACCTCCATTCTCGAACGTAAGTGCAAGATATTTGCCTAAAGGCAATGATGGTACATTTTTCTAATATCACCAGTAACACTTAAAAAGGAAAAAGAAAACTGCCGTTGAGCAACCTTTGTTTTTTTTTCTCTCTGTCAATACATATAGCATTCTGTCCCTATTCCTTTTCTTTCATTTTTAGCCTGTATTATAGTGTGTGTTAAATACTTTTTAATGAAAAATGACGCTTTACCGTGACTAGTTGTTATGAACAATTTTTATAACCGAAACGCCCTGCTATGACTGTTACTACAGCTTTCGGGTTCAATTAGTCTTTGTTCTGCAAATTCCAAGTGCTGTCGATCTTTATTACGGTGGGACTAAGAGGAAGGCGTGACAATGGTATTCTAACCACTGAGACTGCTCTTTACAGAAAATGCTAGATTTAAGCATGTTCCTGCTTTCATTAAGCTTTTGTTGTTGTATGGCTTATCTGGCTATGGAAGGATGACCCTGTGGGATCTGGTATGTAAATGAAATTCTGAACCAGTTTTGTTTAGCGGAACAATATCACCTGCCCAAACTGAAAAAAATTTAATTGAGCGTTTCTGGTTGTTTTCCACTATAATGTAGGCAAATTTTTTTCGCAAACAGCAGAGTGAAAATAATTAGTAAAAGAATACTTATAGGCTTCCCTTAATCAATCGTTTTATGACACCACCACAGTTAAGAGGTCTGCTTGCAGCAGCATACAGTTGAAACTACTTTATGCAACTTTTAATTATTTTGGCTTATATTATGGATTATTTAAGTTTCCATCCACATTGGATCGCCATTTTGTAAGTTGATGATGCATGAAGACAATTGGGTTGCAGCATTACTATATTCCTAGGCATTAAGTTATACACTGAAGCACCAAAGAAACTGGTGTAGACATGCATAAACAAATACAGATATATGTAAACAGGCAGAATATGGCTCTACGATCGGCAATGCATATATAAGACAACAAGTGTCTGGCACAATTGTTAGATCACTTACTGCTATTACAATCTATAAAGATATGAGTGAGTTTGAACATGGTGTTATAATCAGCATACAAGCGATGGGACACATCTCCGAGGTAGCAGTGAAGTAGGGATTTTCCCATATGACCATTTCACAAGTGTATTGTGAATGTCAGGAATCCAGTAAAGCATCTAATCTCAAACATCGCTGCAGCTGGAAAAAGATCCTGCAGGAACGGAACCAACAGTGTCTGAAGAGAACTGTTCAACATGACAAGAGTGCAACCCTTCTGCAAATTGCTGCAGATTTCAATGGTGGGCCATCAACAAGTGTCATCATGTGAACCATTCAATGATACATCATCGATATGGGCTTCGGAGCCAACGGCCCACTCATGTACCCTTGATGACTGCATGACACAAAGATTTATGCCTCATCTGGGCCTGTCAACATCGATATTGGACTATTGATGACTGGAAATGTGTTGCCTGGTCAGATGAGTTTTGTTTCAAATTGTATCGAGTGGATGGATGTGTACAGGTGTGGAGACAACCTCATGAATCCATGGACCCTGCATGTCAGTAGGGGACTGTTCAAAGTGGTGGAGGCTCTGTAATGATGTGGGGCATGTGCAGTTGGATTGATATGGGACTCCTGATACGTGTAGATACAACTGTGACGGGTGACGCGCACATAAGCATCCTTTCTGATCACATGCATCCATTCATGTCAATTGTGCATTCCGACAAACTTGGGCAATTCCAGCAGGACAATGTGACACCCCCCATGTTCTGGATTGCTACAGAGTGGCTCCAGGAACACACTTCTGAGCTTAAACACTTCTACTGGCCACCAAACTCCACAAACATGAACATTTTTGAGCATAACATGGATGCCTTGCAACATGTTGTTCAGAAGAGATCTCCACCCCCTTGTACTCTTACGGATTTATGGACAGCTCTGCAGGAATCATGGTATCAATCCCCTCCAGCGCTACTCCAGACTTTAGTAGAGTCCATGTGACATCGTGTTGCGGCACTTGTGCATGCTCACAGGGGCCATACACGATAATAGGCAGGTATACCAGTTTCTTTGACTCTTCGGTGTATATCAGTCTGTAACTTATATTAAAATAATGTAATGAATGAACTCCACAAATCTGAGGGCTTCAATTCAACTAAATACCAAGGAATTACAATTACAAGCAACTTAAATTGGAAAGACCACAGAGATAATACTGTGGGGGAAGGCGAAACAAGACTGCACTGTTTGCAGAATACTTAAAAGATGCGGCAAACCCACTAAAGAGACAGCCTACATTACACTTGTCCATCCTCTGCTGGAATATTACTGCACAGTGTGAGATCCTTACCAGGTAGGATTGACGGAGGACATCAAAAAAGTGCAAAGAAGGGCAGCTTGTTTTGTGTTCTCACGCAATGGGGGCGAGTGTCACTAATATGATACGCGAGCTGGGGTGGCAGTCACTGAAACAAAGGCGGTTTTCTTTGTGGCAAGATCTGTTTACGAAATTTAAATCACCAACTCTCTCTTCCGAATGCGAAAACATTTTGTTGACACCCATCTACGTAGGAAGAAATGATCATCATAATAAAATAAGAGAAATCAGAGCTTGAATGGAAAGATTTAGGTGTTCCTTTTTCTCACGTGCCATTTGAGTCAGGATTGCATTTTGGTTTCTCATGTTCAGTATTCTTTGGCTAACTTCAGTTTCTTGTAATAAGCTTTTAAAAAATTATTTTTCTTTTGTAACCACGTTTTTCAATTACTTAGCAGTATTGTCAAAAAAAGTACTTCCAGTTTTGTAATGATATAATGCAAGTATCATAAATATGGTGTATAGGGTTTCTTAGCAATATTGTCACGAAGAAATCATCAAAAATATTTTATAAACATTACAGAACTAGTTATATATGTATTTTTAGAATCACTATTGTTTTTATATTATGTATTTGACTTTCACTGACAGAATCTACGTACTGGAGTGATACCTGTTGTACTTATCATTCTGTCTCATGCACTGGCTATTGACAGTCTTGTGACACCCTGGTAGGCATGACATGTTATGGGAACAATGTTTTGATGAACTGTGATGTACATAGTAATTTGTAATTTTGACTTGCCAAAGGATTGCTCATTTCGTGTATGTGTATCTGGAAATTCAATGGAAATACTTTGTGTGCATGGCTGTCACAGGGTGTTTGTAATAACCTTTATGAAGGTGGGCTGTCATTTGGTTCTTCTATAGGTTAATGTAGCATTATTTGCATAATATTTCTAGTGCTTCTTATAATTTTACTACAGATCTCTGTTGATATCTGAATTCAATCTGACTGTAATTAACAGGCCTAGGTGAACTCAAGTTAACAATCAGATGTTTTTACCGGCCACCCAATTCCACTGCAACAGCTAAAGAATCACTCAAAGAAAGTCTGTGCTCAGAAGTGCACTGACCATCCAGTATTAGTTGGAGGGGACTTTAACAGACCTAGTGTAGACTGGGTCTCTATGGATCCATTGTAAGTGTTATGGGTAGACATTCTTGTGTAGTAGTTCTGAACAAGTTTTCCAAAAACTTACCGTGAGTAGCTAGTTTGACAACTCCCACACAATGGAAATACCCCCCAGGGGGTCCACAACTCTTTTGTGGACACGTGCGTAGCGAGCACGGGACCCCGAGCTAATGTGGCCCTCCTTCCTTTCCGGGCTGCATACCTTCCCTTCCCTTCCCTTCCCTTTCTGCATCCCTCCCCGTCCCCCATCTTTGCCCCCCCCCCCCTCACCTCTGGCTCTTTCCTTCCATTTCTCCCCCTCTGGGAGTACGGTTTGTGCCTACGTCCGGAGACGGACGCTCGAAACTGTTCCAAATTCCTTGCTTTCTACACTTACAAGTCCTCGTCCTTCCTCTGTCCTTCTCCTTTCCTTCCCTCTTCTCCTTGCCCTTTTCTCCGCTGCGGCGTTTGAGACCCCCTCTTCTTTCCTTTCCATTTCTCTTTTTTCCTCCCTGTGCGTGTCTGAAGGCCGACCCACGCACTTCAATGCGTAGCCGGTGACGGGGTAACGCGTAATTCCCCGCCCCGGGTAGACAGGTAGGACACGTACGTACCCCCTGGTAACGGCCAGGCCCAGGGAGGGGTGATTACCCGAGCTGATACCTTCCGAAAGTGCCGATTGGTCCCTCCGTCCGTTTGTCGGGAGGTGTGACCTGAGGTGTAAACAATCACCTAAGGCGGGTATGCCCTCGGTGAGGGCCCCCACAAGGGAGGAGCGCGCCATCGGAGACACCGGTAATCATGGGGGATTCTTCCGCAATGGTTTCCTCACCTTCCACTATGTCTGGTCACAAACGTAAGTTCACCGAGTCTCAGCCACAGACGGTTCTTCCATCGTTGCCACAGTTCCTTGTTGTTTCTCGGTCTGACGAAAGTCACGACTTTTCCACGGTCAACCCTTTCATTATTCAGAAAGGTGTCGACGCAATTGCGGGTCCTGTAAAGTCTTGTTCCAGATTACGGAATGGCACCCTGTTGTTAGAAACACACAGTGCCCTCCAGGCTCAAAAATTGCTGCGTACTTCTCTGCTCCACACCTTCCCTGTCCGGGTGGAACCCCACCGTACCTTAAATTCCTCGCGTGGAGTCGTTTATACACGCTCTCTCGATGGATTGTCTGACGAAGAAATTCAGCACTACCTGTCTGACCAGGGCGTCACGGCTGTTCATCGGGTTATGAAAAGGGTTGACTCGAACCTCATTCCAACCCGCACTGTCTTCTTGACATTTGACAAAGTTCAACTCCCATCAAAAATCAAAGCAGGCTATGAGATAATTTCCGTTCGCCCTTATGTCCCAAACCCTACGCGTTGCTATCGATGTCAGCGGTTCAATCACACCAGCCAGTCCTGTTCCAATCCGGCCAAATGTGTTACGTGTGGCAAGGATGCCCATGAGGGTGCTTGTCCACCTCCATCCCCTCGCTGCATCAACTGTATGGGTGACCACGCTGCTTCCTCTCGAGATTGCCCCGTGTATAAGGACGAAAAGCTCATCCAGGAAATAAGAGTGAAGGAAAAGGTGTCGACCTTTGCTGCTCGAAAATTATTCGCCAGTCGACAGCCCACCGTGCCTCAGAAAGGAAAATACAGCACTGTCCTTGCTTCTCCTCGGCCAACAAAGGAGGCGGCCACGCAGACTTGCGACCTCACCTTTAGTACCACGGTCGTCAGATCGGCCAGCGCAAAGATCGCCCGTTCAACCTCACCACTTTCGCCTGCCCACTCAATGGCTCACCCTTCGTCGGGTTCTGCTAAATCTCGAGCCCAAAAGTCAGACGCCAAGTCTTCGAAAAAAGAGCATTCTCGTGAAGACTTTTTACGTACCGCAACTTCACAACCATCGGTTCCTCCTTCATCTAAACATCATACTTCCAAGAAGGCTACGAAGAAACACAGTTCCTCTCCTTCTCCGCCAAGGCGTGTCCCATCTACAGCACCACCTGGCGGAAATCGCCCTCGGCCGTCTTCTGTGTCGCCGAGGCGCACTGCTGGTGGCCGGTCAACCGGCCGATCGCTGGTGGCAGGAGCTGCTCCTGACCAACCTATGGATCAGGATCTTCTGCCTTCGACTGAATGCCATTCCATGCTGTCGGTCGCAAGCTCTGAGCAGTCGTTGAGTTGACAGCACCCTTGGTCACGTTCCTCCATTTTCTGTTCACCCTATGTCCATTATCCACTGGAATATCCGCGGCATTCGAGCCAATCGGGATGAATTGTCGATCCTCTTACGATCCTACTCGCCGGTCATCTTCTGTCTTCAGGAAACAAAGCTGCGTCCCCATGACCGCTTTGTTCTCCCTCATTTTCAGTCCGTCCGATATGACCTCCCCTCTGTTGAAGGCACTCCAGCCCATGGAGGACTCATGATTCTGCTCCATGATACTCTCCATTATCACCCAATCCCCTTAAACAGTTCCTTCCAAGCTGTCGCCGTCCGTCTTTCCCTTTCTGGATACACGTTCTCTCTTTGTACGGTATACATTCCATCGTCCACACCAATGGCACGAGCTGATCTCCTTCATCTTTATGATCAGCTTCCACCCCCCTATTTGCTGGTTGGGGACTTCAATGCCCACCACCCGCTTTGGGGATCTCCGCATCCTTGTCCACGTGGCTCCCTATTGCTAGATGTCTTCCACCAAGCGGATCTAGTCTGCCTCAACACTGGGGTCCCCACATTTTTCTCTGCCTCCACGACAAATTTATCTCATTTGGACCTTGCGGTCGGTACTGTTCCGCTAGCTCGGCGCTTCGAATGGTTCGCCCTTGATGATACACACTCGAGTGACCACTTTCCATGTGTCCTTAGACTGCAGCCTCAACTGCCCTACATGCGCCCGCGACGCTGGAAGTTTGCCCAAGCCGATTGGACACTTTTTTTTCGTCTCTAGCGACATTCGATGACCGTCGCTTTCCCAGCATCGACGATGAGGTCACACATGTTACTGACGTTATTCTCACCGCTGCGGAACGTTCAATACCACGCAACTCCGAATTGCCCCGGCGCCCCCCCAGTTCCTTGGTGGAACAAGGCATGCCGTGACGCAATACGTGAGCGGCGACGTGCTCTTCACATTTTCCGTCACCATCCAACTTTGGCCAACTGTATCCGATATAAGCAGCTCCGTGCGCGATGCCGTCGCGTCATCCGCGATAGCAAGAAGGCAAACTGGAAATTCTTTATTAGCTCATTTAACACCTTCACTCCCTCCTCGGAAATTTGGAGTCTGCTTCGACGGTTCTCAGGTGCGCCTAGTTTCTCCCCGGTCTCTGGGCTCACTGTCGCGAATGATACCTTAGTGGACCCCGTCACAATTTCTAACTCATTGGGTCAGCACTTTGCTGAGATTTCGAGCTCTTAAAATTACCCGCCAGCGTTTCTCCCGAAGAAACGTGCAGCGGAAGTGCGACATCTTGCTTTCTCCTCTCACAATCACAAAAGCTACAATACTGTTTTCTCCATGCGGGAACTCCAACATGCCCTCTCTTCTCGCTCCTCCGCCCCAGGACCGGATGGTATCCATGTCCAAATGTTGCTGCATTTATCAACCCATAGTCTGCGTTACCTCCTTCGCCTTTATAATCGAATTTGGACCGACAGTACCTTTCCCAGGCGATGGCGGGAAGCTATTGTCGTTCCCGTTCCGAAACCTGGAAAGGACAAACATCTCCCCTCTAGTTATCGCCCCATTTCTCTCACGGGTAGTGTCTGTAAGGTTTTGGAGCGTATGGTGAATTACCGTTTAGCTTCGTGGCTGGAATCCCGCAGTCTTTTAACACCAGCCCAATGCGGATTCCGAAAGCATTGTTCTGCAGTTGACCATCTTGTTGCTCTCTCCACTTTTATCATGAACAATTTTCTCCGGAAACGCCAAACGGTAGCAATATTTTTTGATCTGGAGAGAGCATACGATACCTGTTGGAGGACAGGCATCCTCCGCACACTGTTCTCTTGGGGCTTTCGGGGCCGGCTGCCCCTTTTTCTTCGCGAATTTATGGCAGAGCGCACATTTAGGGTGCGGGTGAACACTACTCTCTCCTGTACTTTCGCCCAAGAAAACGGGGTACCTCAGGGCTCCGTGCTGAGTGTTGTACTGTTTGCCATCGCCATTAATCCCATTATGGATTGTCTCCTTCCTGATGTCTCGGGCTCCCTCTTTGTGGACGATTTTGCGATCTACTACAGCTCTCAACGGACCAGCCTTCGTGAAAGACGTCTTCAAGGATGTCTCGATCGCCTCCACTCATGGAGCATCGAAACCGGCTTCCGTTTCTCACCCAGTAAGACCGTTTGTGTTAATTTTTGGCGACGTAAGGAGTTTCTTCCGCCCTCCTTACATCTAGGTCCTGTCAACCTTCCGTTTTCCGACGTCGCTAAATTCTTGGGTCTTATGTTTGACAGAAAACTGTGCTGGTCCTCCCACGTTTCCTATCTTTCGGCTCGCTGTCTGCGTTCCCTTAACACCCTCCGTGTCCTGAATGGTACCTCCTGGGGAGCGGACCGAGTGGTCCTTCTCCGCCTCTATCGCGCCTTAGTGCGCTCGAAATTGGATTATGGAAGCATAGTCTACTCCTCTGCTCGGCTGTCTATTCTTCGGCATCTCGACTCTATCCACCACCGTGGATTACGTTTAGTGTCTGGAGCTTTTTACACCAGCCCTGTGGAAAGCCTTTATGCTGAGACTGCTGAGCCTCCGCTGTCCAATCGGCGGGCAGTCCTTCTGAGTCGTTATGCTAGCCATCTTTCTTCCATGCCTGCTAATCCAGCCCATTACCTTTTTTTCGACGCCTCCTTTGATGTAGGGTATGCAGGCCGCTCCTCCTCCCTACTACCCCCGGGAGTCCGCTTCCGTCAACTGCTCCATTCTCTTTCCTTCCGCTTTCCTAAAACCTTCTTGACAACTTGGGGTGCGGCACCACCTTGGCTCCGTCCCCGGATCGACTTGCTCCGAGACCTATGTCAATTTCCCAAGGATGGTACCCCTACGCTTGTTTACCGTCGGGCATTTGCTGCTCTATGTGCACAAATGACAGACGCCACATTTATTTACACCGACGGCTCGAAAACATCGTTAGGTGTAGGGAGTGCCTATATTGTTGGCGACACCCCAAATCACTTTCGGCTTCCCGACCAGTGTTCTGTTTATACTGCGGAGCTTTACGCTGTTCTCCAGGCTGTCCACTACATCCGCCGCCATCAGCGGATACAGTACATAATCTGCTCAGATTCTCTCAGCTCTCTCCTCAGTCTCCAAGCTCTTTACCCTGTGCACCCTCTGGTCCACCGGATTCAGGACTGTCTGCGCTTGCTCCACCTGGGGGTCGTCTCGGTGGCGTTCCTCTGGCTCCCGGGACACGCTGGTATCTGTGGGAATGAGGCGGCCGATATAGCGGCCAAGGCTGCACTCTCTCTTCCTCGGCCAGCTATTCAGTCGCTTCCCATTACCGATCTACGGAGCGGTTTATGTCGCCAAGTTGCTCATTTATGGCATGCGCATTGGTCAACACTTCCCCATAATAAATTGCGGGAAGTGAAAGCCCTTCCTTGCGCTTGGACCTCTTCCTCCCGAACGCGTCGTCGGGAGGAGGTAATTTTAGCTAGACTCCGGATAGGGCACTGTCTTTTTAGCCATCGACATCTTTTAAGCGGTGATCCTCCCCCACTCTGTCCCCACTGCTCTCAGCTGTGCACGGTCAGACACCTTTTAATTGAATGCCCCTATTTTAATCCGTTACGCTCCCGTCTACAGCTATCGCCTGATTTATCGTCGATTTTAGCAGATGACACGCGCTCAGTCGACCGCGTTCTCCAGTTTATTAGTGACAGTGATATGACGTCAGTCATTTGAAGCTTTTTTCGGGACAACCAACCCCTTTCTATAGTGGATTTTTAAGCATTCCTTCTGCCTTTAGTTTCTCAAATTTTATGACTTTGTTCCCATTGCTGCTGGTTTTAAATTTCGTTTTTTTCCTCTTTCCTAAGTCACGGGCTGGGCGCTAATGACCATAGACGTTTTGCGCTCTAAAACCACAAACAAAAAAACAAAACAAAAAAGGAAATATCGTAGATTTTGTAGCTACAAACAGGTGTGACAAAAAGTGTGTGTGTGTAGAGAGAGCGATTAGTGATCATAAAATAGTGAAAGTGGAGACTGAAGTTCGTTGAATCCACCAAGAAGCCTAGGGAAGTTTCTGTGGTGGAATGAGCAGATAGTTGTTGTTGTCCGACTGAGACAAGGAATGGATAACATTTAGCTCCACTACAATGGACGTAGTGGAATTGTGGGCAAAGTTTGAACTAATTGTAAACCACACTCTTGGAGAAGAATGCGCTGAGTGACTGAACTGAGATGCAAAATACCATCATGGTTTAATAACAAAATTCAGACTCCTGCATGCATGCCATAGAAATAGGCATCCCTGGTGTTGAAAAGCGGTTTAAAACATGAAAAGCAAATAAGTCAACAGGTCCAGGTGGAGTCCCAGTTCTGTTTCAGAGTACTCTTCAGCACTGGACCACTATGCAGTGTGCATTTATTGCAGATCTCTTGTCTATTGCAGTCCCAAGCAATTGGAAAAAAGTGCAGGTGACTCCTGAGTATAAGAAGGGTAAAAGAATGGACTTGCTAATATTAGAGAGATTAGAGCCCACAAAGAAGCATACCGACAATCCTTCTTTCCACGAACAATACGAGACTGGAATAGAAGGGAGAACCAATTGAGGTACTCAGGGTACCCTCCGCCACACACCATCAGGTTGCTTGCGGAGTATGGATGTAGATGTACTTAACATCAATTTGGTGTAGAATTCTTTAGCATATTCAAAGTTCAGATAAAACAAATTTCCTTGAGATGGAAAAGCTTACATAAAAAAAAAAATCAGCATGCATTTAGGAAGTGTCTCTCTCATGAAACTCGGGTTGCCCTTCTCATGTGATATCTTGCAAACCATGGAGGAATAGATTACATGTTTGTAGATTTCTGGCAAGCATTTGACAGTCCCCCAATAGGGACTATTAATGAAAGTCTGAGCTTACAGATTAGGTTCCCAGATATGCGAGTATCTCGAAGAATTCTTAAGGAATATTATCCAGTATGGTGTCCTAAATCGCAAGTGCTCTTCAGAGACAAGTATAATGTCAGGAGTACCCCACCACGGAAGTGTTCATAGGACCGTTCTTGTTTTCTGTATACATAAATGATGTGATGGGTAGGGCGAGCAGCAGTCTGCAACTGTTTATTGATAACCTTGTAGTAGATGAGAAAGTGCTGTTGCAGAAGTGATTGGAGGATACAGGATAACCTGGACAGAATTTCTGTTTCATGTGATGAATGGTGGCCCATGCTAAATATAGAGAAATAGGAGTTGATGTAGATGAGTAGGTCAAACAACTGTACTAGTAGGCGCTGCTTGACACTGTAAAGTCAATTACAAATCTGTGTATTGCTGCGAAGTTATATGAAATGAAACAGGCTTGTAAGGTCAGCTGTAGGGAAGGCAGATTGTAGTATCTTATTTATTGGGTGAATTTTATGCAAGTATAGCTCATCTATAAAGGGACCCCACACAGAACCGCAGTGTGACCCTTTCCAGAGCACTATCTGAGTTTTTGGAATCCCCACCAGGGTAGATTAAAGAAAGACAACAAAGCAATTTAGCCCAGTGTTGCTAGATTTGTCATTGGTTGGTTCAGTCAACATGCAAATATTGTGGAAATGCCTTACAAACTTGGATAAAAATTTCAGGAGGGAAGATGATGTCCTTTTTGCAAAACACTAGTGAGAAAATTTAGGTAATCATCATTTGCAGCTTACTGAACAACGGTTCTACTGCTGCCAACGTACATTTCATATAAGGACTGTGAAGAATAGTTAGATAAATTTTTGCTAATTTGGAGGCAAATGGCAGTCGGCTTTGTATGGAGGCAGATAGATGTTTTTCTATCACTCCATTGGTGAGTGGAACAGGCAAGGGAATGGTGAGTAATAGAACAAGGTACCCTCCACCATGCTTGTGACTTGTGAGGTATGTATGTAGAGGTATCTATTTATAGGAAAACGGTGATATGCAAAAGGCTATCATGCCACGAGAGAGAATCTGCCCATTTCCGGTAATTGCACAATTGATTCAACTTTAAGTCAGTGTCTTGTTTGCAGCCAGTGGAAGACATAGAAGCATTTACCAAAGATGAACATGGGAAGAGCATGAAAATTCATTTTGACCATGGAACTACAACATTGGGTTTCATGTACAAAGGGGGTGTGGTACTTGCTGTTGATTCTCGTGCAACTGGTGGCCAGTACATTGGTAAGTCACGATTAAGATGGATATGAGAATGTACTGTGAAGAGCTGTAATGTGGCTTCTTAAATAGTGATAATCCACTTTGAAATAAATTTTAATTATTGTGTTTTGGCCTGTTTCTAGTTCTGATTTTGAGTTTGTGGGGTACTTTTGCATAATAATTACTCACTAGTACATCTAACTATGAAAGTTTTGAGCCCATGCTAGTGTTACAATATTTATGTTTTGAAATGTTATGCCAATGTAAATTAAATTAGTTCCAAAAGAGTCTAGGGTCCACAAGAAGACTCAATAGATAGAATCCTTCACAAGGAAATCTGCTTTGGAAGCATACAGCACAAGTCTAGTGTTAAGTTTCAGTTTACATTCTGAGAAATTGTTGGAAACTGTAAAATGGTAGAAAGCAAGAAGCTGCTGAATATTTTTTACCTAAACCTGCATGAAATAGTTGCAGTCAACTCAAACAAGTAACTATTATGAACGGTTTATTCTGTAATTAGTAGAGAGTATTCATTGAGATTGCTGTAATAGCCACAGATTCACTTTTCAGTTGTCAAATAGTTTCAATTTGAGCACGGATTTAGCAAGAACTACTTACATGAAACACAGCTCATCCTTTTTACATGATATCTGGCAGACCAACAGGCAGATTCTAATTTCTGGGAAACATTAGGCATATTATGAAACTGTAGACTGTTAAAAATCTGAGCTTTCAGAGTATATCCTTGAATAAGTGATATAATCCAGTATGTTGTCTTGACAGCTAGTGTTCATCCAATACAGTGGTGGCACCAGTAGAGCCCAGGGAAATGTGCATAGACCACTATTGATTGCAGTGTATAAATGCAATCTGTCATATAGTGCGCAGCAGTCTTAGACTAGTAGTTGATGACGTCAACAATAGTGTGTTATCGTGTCATTGACTGTACGGGAATTAATACTTAGAGGTCTAACTGCTTACATACATTGTGGGACTGAAAAACCAATCATTCATGAAATTTTTTAAAATGTCATTGGTAAGTGCTTACTTGATGTATCATAAAGAAAAATGCATGTTGCAAAAGAGCAATTTTCAAGGTTTATTTTACATACTTTTTCTTAATTATCTTTTGTTAAACAATAGTAATTAAAAAAAATTGTTACCAAAAAAATATTTTTCAGTTTTTGCGGGTGATTAGTTTCATTGTGAAAGATTTTCAGGGATTCAGGTGTTTAGAGTGATAGTACATTCATGACATGACCAGCTCATTTCCTTCGTACTTCTGTCACTGGATTGCCCCCCCCCCCCCCCCCTCCCTAGAAGTGTACTAGAAACACTGTCATGTGTCAGTACTGAAATTTTCTTGTTGGTTTTCGAATTTCCAAGTTTCACCATAGATTGAGGGAAAAGATTGAAAATACACACAGGAAGGTAGATTCTCATCATCTGCTGCTCGTACTCTCCTTTTTTTATTTTTTTAACAGTGGCACAGTAGGCTGATTATTAGCAAATTTCCAGCCTAATTTGGCAGGAATTAGTTTCTCTTGAGAACTTCGTTACCTCCTCCTTGGATATGCAGACAACTGTTTTGCAAAGGACATATTTGGTTGACTGAACAAGATCTAACCTGCTGGAGCCTCATCATCAAATTCCTTTGCAAGGCAGGTTAGACAAAGACGAATAAGTTGTATGATAAATGAAACCCCACCAGCACTATCAATTGTTGCAATAACAGCAAAGAAAATTTTGCTAGAAAGCAGTGTACGTGAATATGAACGTTCTCTGTATGCTTTACACTCAGATATTACCTCCGAACCGAAATAATTAAATTCTTCCTCTAGAGATTCCAAACTTTTGTGCTCGCTCAAAAACAAGAAATATTTGAGAGAAGATTTAGTAAAATGGCAAAAACGAATGAAACCTGTGCAGTTCTCACAGCGACGTACACAGAATGGCACAGTTTGTCACTGTAGCAGCTCTGTGTCACTTCCTGCTTCTTTCCAGTTAATGCTATAACCAGATCACAGAGGGCAGCATCAACCAACAGTTGGGTAGGCAGATGCCTACATAGTTCTACAAAAGCTGTGCAGTTTTTGATCATTAACTGGCTCCTGTGGCCTGTGCAAGTGTGGCCTAATCTACTGCACACTGACGTTTTGCAGAAGTTTTGTAACGTGATCTGTGCTCGGGCTTGGTGTTAATGACCAGTTTAACAGGATTTCCGTTTTGTGTGATGAATGGCAATACACTTTAAACTTGGACAAATGTAAGCTAATGCAGATGGGAAGGGTCGCCATAGCTATAACATTTGAATATAGTATTAACAGTATGCGGTTTGACCTAGTCACATCAATTAAATGTCTAGGTGTAACATTTTGGAACCATGTGAAATGGAACAAGTACATAAGGCCAGTTGTGTATGGAAGGTGAGTGGTTGATCACTATTTATTGGCAGAGTGCTGCAATTGTTTAGCACGGCTCATAAAGAAGACTGAACAGAAAGCTTGTGCAGTCCATTCCTAAGTACTGTTAGAATATTTATGCTCACCACAAGGTCAAATTAAAGGAACCGCAGGGGCCCAGCTGTTACAGCGGTTTTTCCCTTCCGTGCTGCCTGTCTATCCTCTTGCTATTCTTTTTCTCCTCCTTTGGGAAACATGTCTAGGCTGTTATTGGGAATGTTCTGCATTGTATGTCTCTGACATAAGAACAGTTTCACCTTTATTTTTCACTCCCTGTTCCTTTTTAGTTTCCCTTCTCCTCTCGTTCATCTGCTTTGGCCTTTGAGGTTCTCTTTTTCTTCTTCCTCCCTGTGCACTCTCGAAGGCCGGCCCACGCATCTGACGCATAACAGGTGACTGGGTAACGCATAATTCCCAGACCTGGGTCAACAGGTAGGGTTCGAACGTATCCCCCCCTCCCCCCCTGGTACATGCCAGGCCCAGAGAGGAGTGATTGCCTGAGCTGCAACCTTCCCAAATTACCAATTGGTCCCTCTGTCAGATGTTTGGGAGGTGTGACCTGAGGTGTGAACAACCACCTAAGGTGGATGCGCCCCCTTGTGAAGGGAGCCCCCAGTTGGAAGGAGACCCTGGCAATCGTGGGGGATTTTCACGCAATGAGTCAGTCGTCTTCCCAAACAACGTCTATGAAACATAACCGTAATGAGGCTAATGATTCGAAGACCCTTCCCGCTACACCACAGTTCCTTGTGGTCCCCCGCACTGAAAACGGTCAGTTCTTCGCCACGGTAAATCCATTTATTATTCAGAAACGTGTTCATGTCGTTGCTGGCCCTGTGAAATCCTGCTCTCGTTTACGGAATGGCACTTTGCTTTTGGAGACCACTTCCGATCCTCAAGCATAACTGCTTGCTGCCCTGCTTCTCCACGTCTACCCTGTTCGTGTTGAGGCCCATAGAACTTCGAATTCTTCCTGTGGTGTAATTTACACCAGGCTGCTCGGCGGTCTAACAGAGGCCGAAATCCAATCTTACCTCTCCGATCAGGGTGTCATTGCTGTCCATTGTGAAATGAAACGGGTAAATTCCTGCTCGGTGCTCACTCGCACTCTCTTCCTCACCTTTGATAGAGTGGTGCTGCTGTCAAAGATCAAAGCAAGCTATGAAATAATTAGAGCAATGCTTTATAAACTTTAGGAAATACTTGTACCTGAATTCTGAAAAATACAACTTGCGGGAAATTGCGATTGAAGATATGAGTCCAATTAAACAGTGCCTTAGAACAATCCTGAAGCATAGTCTTCATCCTGCAGCATTCATCATCTTCAAGCTTCCTCTTGGCAGTCACCCCTGCAGGTCCAGGGAAGAGAATAGGCCGGAGGTATTCCTGCCTGTCATAAGAGGCGACTAAAAGGAGTCTCTCATGTTTAGGCCTTTATGTGATGGTCTCCTGTAGGGTTTGACCTCCATTTTTCAAAATTTTCCCGAAGAGTGAGCCAATTGGGTAAGGGCCCCTTACATGGTGCATAGTGATCATTGTGCCTTGAGATCTTTAGCCCACTTTCTCATTGTCTCTCTGCAATCCAGCTCATTCTCCATCTCTTGGGCGAGGACACCATGCACTGTGCAGTGCCGCTTTTTGCGCCAACGATGACCATGGACTTCTTTGCACCTCATATCCTGCACGGTAGCCAGTCCATTGTGGTGGGGCCTCCATGTACCCTGTTAGTTGTAACCCCCTGACAACACAGGGATTGCTCTGCTGATGTCTGCGCCGTTAACTCCCCACGTATGCCAAGGGGTAGATGCCTGTCATCCTGGGGCATTGGGGCTTCTAGCGATGGCCATCCTGCCAGGTGGCATTTCGTGCGGCTGGGTGGTGCCCGTCGGGAGGGCCCCTGGTCTGAGTGGGTGGCATCAGGGCAGATGACGTGTGATGAAGCGTACCACATCATCACATGCTGGTGATCAATCAGCAGCAGTCGCTGAGTGTTCCAAGTCTCAGTACAGTGCAAGAAAGTATGAGTCTAAATCATTCCCCTCCCTGGCCACACCATGGGAGGAACGCCAGGCTAAGGTTGGCAGCAAACATTATTTATCCCAGTACCTCGTATGTATGAGAACTGACTACTTCTTTGTTTTGATGAAGCCACAGTTTATTGTAGAGTATTTAGATGATAAGTTTGGGGAAAATGCGATCTGGGTCAGTCTTCACAAATCCAGCATCCTCTGCTCAGTCAGGGACTTTACTCACTTGTAACAATGCGGGGAATGTTTCTATTACCATCGTGCCACATAAGAGCTTAAATATGGTCTAGAGTATTATCTACCACAGGGACCTTCTTTCGCAATTTGACAATGAGCTGCATACCAATTTAGAGTGGCGAGGTGTTCATTTCATGCGGTGCGTCCATCAGGGTCCAAGGGATAATCAGGTTGCCACCGGTGCCTTCATCTTGGCCTTTGAGGGTGACACTTGACCTGAGAATGTTAAGGTGATGGTCTACTGCTGTGATGTCAAGCCGTATATCCCTCCCCTGATGCAGTGCTTTAATTGCAGGAAGTTTTGGCCATGTGTCTTCCCACTTTACTTCCAGCGTCACATGTCGAGATTCTGGACGTCCATCACATCCCAATAATCCATGTGCCCCGCCTCCCATCTGTGTCAACTGCGGAGAGCATCATTCATCTTGCTCGCCAAACAGCAGCATTTTACAGAAAGAGAGGAAAATCAAGGAGGGGCCGACTGACCTACACTGAGGCTAAGAGAAAATATAAGCACCTACATCCTGTGGCTTTGACCACCTCATACGCTGCCACTATGAGAACAGTTGTAGCCCCATCAGTTCCGCGAATTCCAGTCGGCTCTCAGAGCCAGAAGGCTACACCTACCCCCTTGTTGGTGGCCACCCCCCCCCCCCCCCACCCCCCCAACCATTGGGAACACCAGTCCCCACTTCTCTCCTCAGCTGGAGAATCATAAGTCTTCTTCGGTTCCTCTTGCCAGGAAGGGGTCCCTTGGGTCACTCCCTTCCTAGCTTTCTGCTAATGGGAAAGATCCCCCCTCCCCGTGGCTGAAGTGCCCAAAAGCAGCTGGTCGTAAGCTTCATGACCATCTTCAATCCCGGAGACTGAATCAGTGACCCCCTCCCAGCCACAGAAACCCAGGGGCAGTGAGAAAAGTCAAAAAAGAAGACCCCTAAGACCAAGGAAATTGTGGTGGCACTCACACCACTGCTATCTACATGCTCTGCATCTAGGAATAGGGTGGAGATTCTGGCGTCTGCTGAGGACCTAGATCTTGCTGGGCCCTCAGACACAATGGATATAGACTGCTCAGGCAGTAAGTCAGTGTCAGCAGGTGACTCTGAGGTGTAAACTGCCTCATCGAATGTTCCATGCCTTCCCACTCTCAGAATGACATCATCCTCCAGTGGAATTGTGGCGGTTTTTTCCACCGCCTGGCCGAGCTACGGCAACTCTTAAGCTTTACACCTGCTTTCTGCATTGCCCTCCAGGAAACCTGGTTCCCAGAAATGCGGACCCCTGCGCTCCACAACTATAAGGGATGTTACAGGAACCGTAGTGACTATAACAATGTGTCGGGTGGAGATTGCGTTTATGTCCTAAACCCAGTCTGTGCTCCTTCTAACCCCTCTTGAAGCTGTGGCTGTCAGAATAAGGACGATGCAGGAAATAACTCTCTGCGATGTATATCTTCCTCCAGATGGTACAGTATCCCCGAATGTATTAGCTGCACTGATTGATCAACTTCCTAGACCTTTCCTACTATTGGGAGATTTTAACACCCGTAACCCCTTGTGGGGTGGCACTGTGCTTACTGGCCAAGGTAGAGGTGTCGAAACTACTGTCTCAGTTCAACCTCTGCCTCTTAAATACTGGGGCCACCACACATTTCAGAGTGGCTCATGGTAGTTACTCGGCCATTCATTTATCCATTTGCAGCCCAGGACTTCTCCCGTCTATCCAGTGGAAAGCACATGACGACCTGTGTGGTAGTGACCACTTCCCCATCTTGCTGTCTGCCCCAGGATTAGGCCCATGGACGCCTGTCCAGATGGGTTTTATAAAGGAAGACTGGGAAACTTTCACCTCTGCGGTCAACGTTTAGTCTCCCCCACATGGTAACATCAATGTGATGGTTGAGCAGGTGACTAAAACTATTACTGCAGAGGAAAACACGATCCCTCGCTCTTTAGGGTGGCCCCAGTGAAAGTTGATCCCTCGGTGGTTGCCAGAAGTCTGGGGCAAGTAAGGAGCGCCAGTGAGGTCTACATCAGCATAAGCAGCACCCTTTCCTGGAGCACCTCATTGCCTTTAAGTGATTCCGTGCGCATGTTCGTCAGCATATCAAAAGACGGAAGCAGGAGTGTTGGGAGAGATGAGTGTCGACCATTGGATGCCATACGTCACCTTCCCAAGTCTAGACGAAGATCAGACGTCTTTTTGGGTACCAGACCCCAACAGGTGTCCCTGGCAGTAACATCAAATGGCCTGTTATCTACAGACACAAACGCGACTGCTGAACACTGTGCTCGAGTGTGTCTGTCAGAGAACTACCCCCCAGCCTTTCGCACCCTCTAATGCTGGATGGAATGTCTTCTCATTCGCTACAGGCCACAGTGAACCCTATAACACCCCATTTACAGAGTGGGAGCTCCTCAGTGCCCTTGCACATTGTTCGACACAGCTCCTCTGCCAGATCGGGTCCACAGTCAGATGATTAAACATCTCTCATCTGACTACAAGTGACATCTCAGCATCGTCAACCGGATCTGGTGCGATGGTGTCTTTCCATCGCAATGGCAGGAGAGCACAATCATTCTGGTACTTAAACCTGGTAAAAACCAACTTAATGTGGATAGCTATCAACCCATCAGCCTCACCAATGTTCTTTGTAAGCTGCTGGAACGTATGGTGTGTCGGCAGTGGGGTTGGGTCCTGGAGTCACGTGGCCTGCTGGCTCCATGACAGGACGGCTTCCGCCAGGGTCGGTCTACCACTGATAAGCGTGTGTCCCTAGAGTCTGCCATCTGAACAGCCTTTTCCGGACGCCAACACCTGGTTGCCGTCTTTCATGATTTACGAAAAGCGGATGACATGACCTGGCGACATAATATCCCTGCCACATTATATGAGTGGGGACTCCAAGGCACGCTCCCGATTTTTATCTACAATTATCTGTCGCTTCGTGCTTTCCGTGTCCAAGTTGGTGCCTCCCATAGTGTCCCCCCCCCCAAATCCAGGAGAATGGGGTCCCGCAGGGCTCAGTATTGAGTGTATCTCTATTTTTAGTGGCCATTAATCGTCTAGCAGCAGCTGTAGGGCCGTCCATCTCACCTTCTCTGTATGCAGACGACTTCTGCATTTCATACTGCCCCACCAGTACTGTGGTTGTAGAGTGACGCCTACAGGGTGCTGTCCACAAGGCGCAGTCATGGGCTCTAGCCCACGGTTTCCAGTTTTCGTCCGCAAAGTCGTGTGTTACGCACTTCTGTCGGCGTCGTACCGTTCATCCAGCACCAGAACTTTATCTTAACGATGATCCACTCACCGTAGTGGAGACATATCGATTCTTAGGACTGGTTTTGATGCCTGATTGACTTGGCTTCCTCACCTCTGTCAGCTTATGTGGAAGTGCTGGGAGCACCTCAATGCCCTCTGCTGCTTGAGCAACAGCAACTGGGGGTGCAGATCCTATGCTGCTGCAGCTTTACAGAGCCCTTATTCAATCCCACCTTGACTATGGGAGCGTGGTTTATGGTTCTGTGGCACCCTCAACATTGTGTTTACTCGACCCAGCGCACCAATGTGGTGTTCGCCTATCGATAGTAGCTTTATGAAGAGTCTGGTGACCAGTGTCCTGGTGGAGGTCAGAGTCCCTCCATTGCAGGTTAGGGGTACGCAATTGCTCTCCAGTTACATTGCACACATTTGTAGTTATCCTGCACATCTGAATTACTGTCTCCTTTTCCCACCCACGTCAGTTCATCTCCTTTGCGGCGGCCCAGGTCAGGGCTTACAATTGCAGCTCATGTGTGATCCTTTCTCTCCGAACTAGAGCCCTTGCCTTTACCACCTGTACTTGTATTTCATTCACGAACACCTCTCTGGTGTACACCTAGGCCGCGGCTTTGCCTGGACCTTTCACATGGCCCTAAAGACTCGGTTAACCCTGCAACTATCTGCTGTCTCTTCCTCTCGATTCTTGACATGTACTGGGGCCATGAAGTGGCTTACACTGATGGCTTGATTGCTGATGGTCATGTTGGCTTTGCCTATGTTCACGGAGGACATACAGAACAGCACTCCTTACCAGAGGGCTGCAGTGTTTTCACTGCAGAGCTGGTGGCCATATCTCGTGCTCTTGAGCACATCTGCTCATGCCCAGGCGAGTCATTTCTCTTGTGTACTGACTCCTTGAGCAGCCTACAAGCTGTCAACCAGTGCTACCCTCGTCATGCTTTAGTAGCGACCATCCAGGAGTTCGTCTATGCCCTGGAAAGGTCCGGTCGTTCAGTGGTGTTTGTCTGGACCCAGGTCACGTTGGAATCCCAGGCAACGAACTTGCTGACAAGCTGGTCAAACAGGCTAAACCGCTTATGGAGATCGGCTTCTCCAAAACTGACCTGCTTTCAGTATTGTGCCGCAAGGTTTTGCAGCTTTGGGAGACCGAATGACACAACCTCAGTACACACAAGAGTTGCATGCCATTAAGGAAACTATGAATGTGTGGAAGACATCCGTGCATGCCTCTCGCAGGGATTCTGTGGTTCTCTCTTGGCTCCGCATTGGCGATACATGGCTGACACATGGTTACCTTCTCCGTCGCAAGGAGCCACCTCGGTATCGCCATGGCTCATGAATAACGGTCGTCCATCTCTTGCTGGACTGCCCACTTTTAGCTGCTCTGTGGTGGACTTCTAACTTTCCCAGCACCCTACCTTGTTGGGTGACAATGCGTAAATAGCAGCTTTAGTTTTACTTTTCATTCATCAAGGTGAGTTTTATCATTTGCTCTAAGTTTTAGCACATGTTCTTTGTCCTTGTGTTTCCTCCACCCTAGTGCTTTCAAGGTGGAGGTTTTAATGTGTTGCAGAGTGGCTGGCTTTTCCTTTTTTTATCCTCATGGTCAGCCAACGATGGTAACCTGTTTTCTTGCTGTAACTCCTCCTACTTGTTTCTTGCGTCTTTGTGGTTTTCTTGTCCCCTTTTGTCCATTTAAGTGTTTGTTGCCCTTCAGTCGTTGTTGTGGTTTTTCCTTTCATTCTGTTTTGTGCTGTAAGTCTCATTGTCTTATTCTCACCCTTGTGACATTGTTTCCTTTGGAACAAGGGAACGATGACCCTGTAGTTTGGTCCCTTCCCCCCTCTTTTAAACCAACCAACCTCTTGGCAATCCTTTTGGTACTTCTTGCTTCTTTGGTAACTTGAAGAGTGAATCTTTCAGCTTCATGCAACTGTTGTCACATGCAAGTAATTGATCTTCCATATTAGAGCCACATTTTGTGCCTAAATTTCTCAGGACTTAAAACCTTCCAACCACTCCATCATTGAAACATATCACTGCATCTGGTACACCAACTTTTAATGTATTTAGTCTTACAAAAACATTCTTGGGTAATCTTTCCCATATGCAATGGATGAAACTTTCATTTGCATTCTGAGTGCCCCCATGAAGACACTTAGTAAGCAAAATAGGGTCACTCAGGTCTCTAAAAATTGGTTTTATTTCATTTATAACAGGCTCAAGAAGAGAATACTTATGGAGGTATATTTGACCACTTTCTTTTGCTTTTTGGTAACGACACCAAGAATATGCTCCTTTAGGGTAGAGTCTGTGAACAGGGTGGTCATCTGTGGACAACTTTTCTCATAGCTGTAACATCATTCAGAGGTGCAGTTCATCTAATGACCAGTCCATAATAACTCTGAAGGAGCTCTATTTCAGTTTCTTCAATCTGCCTTGGCCATACAGAGATTTTCCATCGGGTAGCAACTTTAATTTCTCTTCGTAGCTTCCTCAGTCTAGCACCCATCCTCTTTTGCACACGTCCACAACACTTCAGTTTTGTTACCAAGGTATCACCATGAACACTGAACTCATTAATTTTATTGAAAGCTTTTAGAGTCCCCATTGCGTAGGTACTTCGCATATTTAACGTTATAAACAGGCACCGACCTCTGAAATATTTGTAGAGCTCCATCAAACTCCATAACTCCACTGTAACCATCATAATTCCTAGAACACTGATGTTCAATATGTCCTTCAGTGTTACCATGGCAGGTGTGGCAGTACTTAAATAAGCACTCAACATCAACAACTTTTCCATTCTTCAGAGTAGTAGTACTTAAACACTATTCAAGGAACTATGTCCTCGACGTTGCCATGTCATCAAGTGCAACAGTAATGTCCCTGGTTCCACTAATACTTACATTTTGCCCTTTTTTATCAAAGAAGTTAAGATGCCCGCATAAACAACAACAAATCCACTACAAACAGTATCACTGTTAACACAAAAATTTGAATCACCCGGAAGCGTGTCAATGGGAGTTTCTTCCCTCAAGAACTGATACATAGGTTACTTTAAATGGTGTGGCATGCTTTGTTTGTGAACTGGTTACCATGGAATTTCCTTTTATTGAATTTCTTGATGCGTGGCATAGTTGGTATTTATTGCACACTAAAGGATTTGTACTTTCACAGATATATGTAGCACTTGGGCAACAAACATTCAATAAAATTTGCTTCAGTGAAACAAAAATAAATACTAGCAAAGATAATCATATACATACACTAGAAACTTGCACTGTTACCAACATACACAACGTATCATACGTATAATTGCTGGGAACAGAAAGTTCAGTTCTTTTCGAAATAATATTGGTTTCTGTAACAGAAATAAAGGGGGTGTGGTGGCATACATGACCGTAACTTTAAAATTTGGTATATGTAGGTCATTTTTCATTTGAAACCCTGTAATGTATATATCAGTGTAATCAGGAAAGAGTATAGAATTTAATAAAGTGATAAAAAATTTTGAGTTTTCCACCATTTATAAGTCCCCTGTATCCTTAACAATGTTTTGTTGTGATTTTTAGGGATAATTTCTTTCTATTTTCAACTTTTATGACAGATCAGATTCAGATATTTTTTTAAGGGAACATTTTACTGACAGTGTGGGGGAAATATGGAGGAGGGTAAAAAAGCAGTAATATGCAATTTTATGTAGAGTAAAGTTAAAACATGCAACTACTGATTAAAGTGAAATATGTAAAAATATATTATGATAAAATAAAATGTCAATGCTAACAGCACAGTTTGTGCTCTTTAAATTTTTCATGTGCATAGGAGCAAAGGAAAATATTGGGCAGTTACATAAAAAAATGTGGGCTGTAGTCATCAGTCATGATGGGGTTCTTCCAAATTGTCATGTGATGATAAATAAAACTATTTTGGTGATTAAGACGAGTGTTTTTCCATTTGGTGCCAATGTATTCACAGATATCCTTAGAGGCTTTTTGTCTAGAGAAGTAAAATTGTAAATTTATTTTACACAGTTATCATAAATTATATTTGTGATTCTGAAGTAGTATTACAAAATATCTCTAGATTCTCATAAGAGGAGTCAGTCAGCCTTCAGCAATAATTTTTCTTCCAAATGACACGTGTTCTAATTGCTGTGTAGTAGAATTAGAGATTTTTCTTTTATTGTAAAATAATTTTCAGTATTCATGCAGTGTTAACTAGAACCATATCCATAATACATAGAATGAAAGTTTGCTGTATAATACATGTTTACAGGATCACAGACAATGAAGAAGATTGTGGAGATAAATGATTATTTGCTTGGTACTTTGGCTGGAGGTGCAGCTGACTGTGTGTATTGGGACAGAGTGTTGGCAAAACAGTGCCGCATGTATGAATTACGTAACCGTGAACGCATCTCTGTGGCAGCTGCTTCAAAACTGATGGCCAATATGGTGTACAACTACAAAGGAATGGGTCTCTCAATGGGGATGATGATTTGTGGATGGGACAAGAGAGTGAGTTTCATAAGTGTGTCACTTTTGCTAAGTACACACATGGTGTGCTTGCTTTATTTTATTGAGAATTTTAATACTTTGATTTAATATATTTTTTGTGTAAGACATTAAGCATCACATATTACCAAACACAGAAGGAAAATTATGCAGGAATGACTTTGGATTTGAAAAATTTGTGATGGTGTAATACTTTGTGCATTAAGCTATGTAGAGTCTGAAAGCATTTCACTTGGTTATGTCATAGCAGTCAACTAATGCAGAGGTGTTTGAGGCTGGGGGCCTCATGTGGTAGTTGCAAGCACAGCTCATTATTTGCAGCATTATTCCCAGAGTTGTCGGGGCTCTTTGGTATGGAGTTAAGTAGAATATCTCAGCCAAAAACTTCACTGGCTCTGTGATAATCTTGGCTGCAGATTTCTGGACCTACATTATTGGATGGGGAACTGTAGGACTGTCTTTGATAGGTCACAGGTGCCTACAAGAAGGAAGCAGCTACTTGGCTAGCAGAGTACTTTTGGAGCACCCATGGGGGTGGGGGTTATTTGGTTGGATGGTAGTTGAGGTTCTCTGAACACTCACCGGGTGACTCAAAGATAGTGGAACCAGACCACATTCATAGTAAAGACTCTTCAACTGTCAAAAATTTTATCAGTAAATTGTCGGAGTATTCGTAACGTCTCTGGATTTATGGCTCTCCAGGAAACTTACCATGCTCAAATTATTCTTACAACTGAGAGCTGCCAGAAATACTAAGTAGAAAGCTCAAAAGATATTTAGTGATTTATGGAGCATACAGGGCATACATAAAGTCTGGGAACACTCTCAATTATTTATTGCACAAGAACTAAACATTGTACAGATGTCCTGTATATTGCATTTTGAAGAGAAGCTCAACCATGAGTGACCCGGCAGATGTCAATACGGTAATCGAATTTTTGCCATACCCATCCCAGCATGACATCGTCGACTGTGGCAGCCGCTTCCCATATTCTCTCCCAGAGCTCTGCTACATCACGTGGTAGAGGCAGTACATACATCAGATCTTTAATCTTTAATGTGTCCCCACAGATAAGTCGCATGGAGTGAGATCTGGTAATCGGGGAGGCCATTTTATGAAACTCAAAATGCTTGTCTTTGCCATCGTCATTGAGCTTCTGCACTAGCTCCACTTTGAATGGTTTCATAGACAGCTTCTGTCACTGCTTATCTGCTCTTTCTATCAGAAACACTCTCCTAGCCTTCTTGGTTGATTTATTAACTTCAGTAACAAAAGTTGCTATGGTAACTAACCCCTGTCTGACACAGTCAAGTCAATTAAATATCTAGGTGTAATGTTGCAGAGTAATATGAAACAAAAAGAGCAGGTAAGGATTGTGGAAGGAAAGGTAAATGGTCAACTTCGGTTTATTGGGAGAATTTTAGAAAAGAGTGGTTCACCTGTAAAGGAGATGTCATATAGGATGCTAATGTTTGGTATCCACACCAGGTCAAATTTAAGGAAGGTGTCATAGCAGTTCGGAGGCGGGCTGCTAGATTTGTTACTCGTAGGTTCGAACAAGATGCTTTGGGAACTCAAATAGGAACCACTGGAGAGAAAGAAACATTCTTTTCGAGGAGCACTATTGAGAAAATTTAGAGAACTGACATTTGAGGCTGATTACTGAACTATTCTACTGCTGCCAATCTACATTTCACAACAGGAACACAAAGATAAAATTAGAGAAATAAGGGCTCCTACATAGACATATAGACAGTTGTTTGTACCTCACTCTATTTTCAAGTGGAAGAGGAAAGGAAACCAGTTGCAGTGGTATGGGGGTCCCTCAGGCATGCACCATGCAGTGGCTTGCAGAGTACGTGTGAATGAAGATGTAGATGCTTTAGTGTAAAGAAGATTGGAAATCCCCGAATGGCTTTGAAATTGCTAACATGCAACAGTTGTTGGTTGAATATTGTAATGAGCTGTACAAATACTAGAGGGATGGAAAATAACATCTGTTGTTGGAAGGTGTCCCAACATTCATATTTGTGATGGAAGACAGTGTATTTCCTCCAGTTTTGTACTGAATAAATTTTACACCGTTTTCATCCATATAATGCTCATTATAATGTTTTTATTTGCAATTGAACTATACCCAACAAAATAAGCTAAACTTTTTTTGATGTTATTTCCTAATTTATGATGGTCCTCTCTCTCTCTCTCTCTCTCTCTCTCTCTCTCTCTCTCTCTCTCTCTCTCTCTCTCTCCCCCCCCCCCCCCTCCCTCCCTCTCTCCTCCTTATCCCTCTTACTCCACAAGATATGCTATAATTTCTGTAGCCGAATTGATTTTATTCAGTTCCGTGATGATACTGTTTTCTTGCCAATAAAAAATAAGGTATTTAACTTCATTATTCTGCAAAGCCACCACAGATATTTTCTATGTACACAGAAATGTACATGTTTAGAAATGCTTTATTTAATAATCCCACTGCCAAACGGCACAATTCCTTTTTCTGTATTTCTATTATTTCCTCAGCATTTCAAAAAAATGAGAGAGTAAATCTTTATTACATAATTTTATTCCTGAAGAAGGGTTCACAGCAACAATTAGTATTTAGCTTTTTTGAAATAAAAACAATTGATAAAATATCTACTCACAAAGCGGCAGCAGGAGAACACATGCATATAAAGGGTAAAGAAGTTTCTAATTGTTAGGAGCCGGTGGCTCCTTCTTTCAGAAGTGTTGAAAGGGAAGAAAGAAGGGCGAAGACAAAGGACTGACAAGGTTTAGGAAACAAGGAGAGTTTGGAAAATTTGCTCATAACCTTGGGTCTGCGGAGACTTACCGGACATAAGACTGATTGTTGGAAACTGCAGTGGATGAGATTTGAGAACTGAGAGTTTATGGATGAAAGGTAGTAGAATAAGCAAGACGGACTGACAAAACATCATAAGAGCTAATAAGAGCAGAAAGCTAGGTGCATTGTATATGGTAGAGATGGGTGGCAGGGGAAAATAGACAAGTCAGAAAATAAAAAGATGTTGAAAACTAAAATGGAATGAAGAAAGTAGTAGTTACTGTGAAGCAATGATGAGACCAAAGAAATTAATGTAAATTAGGGCCAGGTGGGTAGTGAGAGCTGAGGACATGGTGTAATGCCAGTTCCACCAGCAGAGTTCAAGGAAGCTAGTGCATGGGAGAAGAATCCAGATGGCAGGTGTGGTGAAATGGACACACAGATCATGACTGTCATGTTGTAGAGCATGCTGTAAAACAGGGTATTATATATTGCCAGTGCAAACCCTTTGTCTGTGTCCATTCATCCTGACTGATAACTTGGTGGTAGTAATACCAATGTAGAAGGCTAAACAGTGTTTACACAACTCCAAATACACACGTGTTGTTTCACAGGTGGCCCTCCCTTTGATAGTGTATGTTTCGCCAATTAAAGAGCTGATATATGTGGTTGTAGGAAAATGTGTAAGGCAAGTCTTGCAGTAGGGACACAGGGGTAGGAGCAATGGGTTAGGGAGACTGATGCGGAAGGAGCTTAAGTTCTGATAAGAATATTGCAGGGATTGGGAGAATGACGAAAAGCTATTCACGTATGGTGGGAAAATTGTCAGACAAGGTGAACCTCATTTCAGGGCATGATTTTAGGAAGTCATAGCATTCTTGAAGTAGTTGATTAATATATTAAAGACCAGAATAACACTGAGTGACAAAAGTTGTACTCCTAAATTGTTTTTTGAGGGATCTTCATTACAAGGATTGAATGCAGCGGCCTGGGAAATCTGCTTTTCAAATAGGCTGGTGATGTAATTACATCTAGTAAAGGCAGAGGTTGGAATGGTGGTATATTGGTGTAAAGAGTCTGCAGGTGAGCAAATAAGATTCCCTCAAATTCCAAGGCTGTATTGGAGGGAATGTTTGACATAGAAAAGATGGCAATACAGTAATCTTTCTTTTACCCGGCTAATCTGTGACCTTTATACCTAATCTGCCAATTTACACTCCACCAGACTTCTCTCCATCTATAAAATTATGCATTTATTTGCGTTTCATGTTTCCTTGGATGATATGATCTGCCAAGCCAACTTCAACTGCAACAACAGGCCAGACTTCACCTCAAAAAACTGTCCCACCTTCTTCTGAACTACCTGAACACAGGTGTTTACCTTCCCATCTTTTTCCAACTACCAAAAATACCACACCATGAACCACCACTCCTTTCCTACAAACCCAGCTTGGCCAACCTTCTTAATGTCCCACAGCCTCCACAGCTGCCTCCCAGAGCAGTGATAAAACATGATCACAAGAACCAGCCACATCAATACTGTTTTCTCAACCTCTCATTTAAGGCACTCTACCCTTCTGAATTATCCATAGGGTCTCACTTTCAGCCCTAAAGCTGCATTTTATCGTGCTGCTTTGGTGAAGAACCTACTTTCCTTCACACGTAATGTCAACTGGAAATATTGCTTTGCAACCTAATCTCAAAACTTTTCCAACAGCAAGCCTCACATTGAACTCTTCGTTGAACAGTCCTGACCACAATGCCAATTTGATCCACCACCACTACCTCAAAAATCACCCCTTACAAGCTTTTCAAGAATTCCTAACATCCAGCATTGCTTCACAACCCTTTCTCAGGTCTCTACAACATGATCTTAATCTTTCCTGTGCAGAAATCTGTGCTCTCTGTTCCCTAAAAACTACTGACTCTTATCATTATCCTCCAGGCAGACAAGGTACATAAACAAGGTCCTATACCAGCTGTATGACAGCTCTACATACAGTGTCTGCCATAAAGAGCCCATCGCTGTAATACAAACTCTCACACAGTTCCTCCATAAAACGTCAGGCCCCTCACAGATACTAACACCTCAGTCCATAGAACCACTTACCCCACCCACACACAGAGGTATTGTATGCATTAATCAGCTATCTCTACAAGGCTATATGACTTCCTAAAATTGTGCCCTGAAATTTGATTCATTCTGCCCGACATTTTGCTTTTCATCTTGCCCCCAATCTCCACAGTATCGTGTTAAGACCACATGCTTCTTCTGCACCCATTTCCCTACCCTATGGCACCAACTCCTGTGACAGTCCCCACTGTAAAACTTGCTTTATGCACCCTCCTGCAACCATTTATAACAGCTCTGTGACTGGCAAAACATGCTCTATCAAGGGGAGAGAGGCCTCTGCAATGACACGTCATGTACCAACAGTTATGTAAACACTGTTCAACCTTCTATATTGGTTTAACTACCATCAAGTTATCAGTCAGGATGAATGGATATAGACATATGGTGTACACTAGCAACATGCAGTACCCTGTTGCATTACGTGCTCTACAACATGACTGTCATAACCTTGGTGCCTGTTTCACCACCTCAGATCTTCACAGGTGGGAACTGGCATTACTACATGTCCTTAGTTCTCACCACCCATCTGACCTTAATTTATATTAATTTCTTCGAACTCGGCATTTCTTCTCACTAACTGTTCCTTTCTTCGTTCTTTTTTTTTGTTTCCTATATCATTTACAATCTGACCTGTCTCTTTTCCCCCACTCCTCCCCAACCTCTACCACATACAATGCACTTAGCTTTCTGCTCTAATTCATGCATGATGTTTCGTCAGTAATCTGTCTTGCTTATTACCTGTCTTTCACCTCTAAGCTCTCAGGTTCTCAAATCTCATCTGTTGCAGTCCCTAACAATCAGTCTTTCTTTCTCATCTCATCCAGTAAGTCTCTGCAGACCCAGGGTTCTGGGCGACTTTCCCAAATTATCCCCATTCCCTAAACCTCACCAGTCCTTTTTCTTCATCCTTCCCCCTTCATCCTTCCCCCTTCATCCTTCCCCCTTCATCCTTCCCCCTTCATCCTTCCCCCTTCATCCTTCCCCCTTCATCCTTCCCCCTTCATCCTTCCCCCTTCATCCTTCCCCCTTCATCCTTCCCCCTTCATCCTTCCCCCTTCATCCTTCCCCCTTCATCCTTCCCCCTTCATCCTTCCCCCTTCATCCTTCCCCCTTCATCCTTCAACCCTTACGTTAGGAGGAGGATCCACTGGCTTCAAAAGCTTGCAAATTTCCTTAACCTTTATCTGTGTATGTTCTCCTGCCACCACTTGGTGAGTAAATTTTTTATCTACTCAATTATTAAATTTAAAAAAAATTGTCATTTTCATTGATAATGTAAATATTGAAATTTATTCTTGAAATTCATCTTAACTGTAATAGGTACAGATGTACTACCCGAGTGACAAAAAAAATGTATACCAGACCGGGACTCAAACCCCGCTTAGTCACTCACATGTTCCATTGATTATTTTGCATGAGAGAGTGTAATGGTGTGGAACAAGTCATTTTATATTCACGTCACAAATTAGTTTGTAAATATGATTGCTTGCTGAACATTTCTATTTTTTAAAGAAAAGGGAAAAAGATAAGATATGTATGGAATATGAGGAGTTGTCAAGGAGAAACTTTCTCAGTTTGTTGTCAAATTTTACTTTGCTGTCTGTCGTATATTTTATATCACTGGTTAGGTGATCAAAAATTTTTGTTGCTGCATTGTGCACCCCTTTTTGTGCTGAAAACAAACTTAATGTGGAGTAATGAGTGTCGTTTTTCCTTGTGGTATTGTAATTATGTTCCTCATTGTTCCTTTTGAACTTCGGTGGATTATTTACAACCAACTTCATGGGGGGGGGAGGGGGGGGGGGAGATAAATATACTTTGAAGCAGCAGTCGGAATCCCCAACTCCTTAAACAGATGTCTAGAAGATGATCATGGGTGAGCACCACGTATTATTCTCACAACATGTCTTTGTGCAATGAAGACTTTCTTTCTTAAAGATGATTTACTGCGGAATATTATTCCATATGACATTGTTGAGTGAAAATATGCAAAATACATAAACTTACTAATTTGTGTCACCTAAAGATATGCAATGATTCTAAGTGCAAATGCAGTTGAACAAAGTTGTTTTAGGAGTTCCAAAAGGTGTTTTTTCCAATTTAAATTCTCATCAGTATGGCCTGCTAAGAATTTCGAAGTTTCCACCCTGTTTATTATTTCCTCACCATGTGTTACACGTATAATTATTGGTGTAGCTCCTCTAGATGTGCAGATGCTGTGTCTTTTTAAAACTGGGTGAGAGACCATTCACAGAAAACCAGTCAATGGTACTTTTAAGGACTTCGTTTACCATTTCTTCTTTTTATTTACATATGATTGAATTGATTACAAGTGTCATCTGCAAAAAGAACTAATTCTGCTTATTTACTAGACAGAATATTGTATACGTATATGAGAAACAGTAGTGGACCTAAGATTGAATCTCATATGTGATTTATCCCCATTCAGAATTCTGTGTCTGGACTATATCACTTGAATTACTATCTACAACTTTCTGCATTCTTAGTTAGATTTGACATTATTCTTTGGTTTGCTATATCATCAATCTCATATAATGTCAATTTATGTAGGAGAATACTGTTATTCACAAAGTCACATGCCTTAGAGAGGTCGCAGAAAATATCAACCAGCACTATTTTATTATTTAATGCTTGTAAAATCTGATAAGTGAATGTGTAAATGGCATTGTCATTAGAGCAACCCTTCTGAAACCCAAACTAAGATTTGCTAAGGATGCTATTGTTGCTGAGGTGTGGTACTATTCTAAAATACATCATAATCTAAAACATTTTGGAGAATGTCAGCAGTGAAACAGGTCAGTAGTTACTGACATCTCTCTGGAAAATGCCTTAAATTAGTGATGCATTACATATTTCAGATAAGACTTGGCTTATTACATGTGAAAAAATTTTTAGTACTCTATTGGAGACACCTGCAAAACCAGATGAGCTTTTATTTGAGAGAATGTATAATTTTCTTAATTTCAAAAGAAGTTGGTGATACATTCATGTGATTGAATTTTATAAAAGTTACATTTTCAACATGCAGCAGTGAGTTTGCTCTTGACCTTTTTGTCCCTATGCTTTCTACTACATTTAAGAAATGATTATTAAATGCATTTGCTACCTGTGAATCATCATTTATAGCCCTTCCATTCAGGTCAATAGTGTTGTTTCTTTGTTCTGTGGCTGGTTGTTCTCTCTCTCGCTTCACTACATTCCGTATAGCCTTAAGTCTGTTATCGGAAGTACTGATTTATGACATAATGTGCATGTTCCTTGATTTTTTAATAACCTTTCTTAATAATTTCAAGTAGTTCTTGTAGTACTTCAGAATCCCTACGTGTTCTTGCCAAAAGATAAATTTCCTTTTCCTTTCACAAGATGCTTATTTCTCTAGTAATCCATGTTTTCTTACGTGGTTGTTTAGTGTCCTTTCTGATTAGCTTATGCGAAAAGCTATTTTCAAATAATGATATAAAATTGTAATGAAATAAATTAAATTTTATATTAGCATTTGGTTCATTATAGATTACATCCCATGTCGTCATCTGTAAACTATTCTTAAAAACACTTGGCCTGGAGTCATTAATTATTCTAACTGATTTCCACTGAGTTATATCCATACAGGAACATGCTATGTTGTTGATCCTAACTAACTGTGCATCATGATCAGAGAGAGCATTTGTTACTGGGTAAACAATTATTTTCTTGCTTTGAGCTTCATCAAGGAAAACATCAGCGATACAGGCCCTGCTGTCTTTATCCATCAGTGTTGAAAAATTAATTACCGAGATCAGATTGTAGGACCCAAATAAGGTTTCCAGATCGTTTATCATATCAGAATCCCTTAGAAAATCTGCATTGAAATCACCACAAACTATTAACTACTTGCTACTGTCTGACAGATGGCACAGTAAGGAACCCATATTTCTCGTAAATAGTTCAAAATTTCCCATTGGGTATCCATATACTGTTACAATTGAAAGTGAACTATTTTTCAGCATGAATCCAGATTGCACAGGCTGTAAAGCAGTGAGTGAAATGAAGAACGTTGTGTTGGGCGGCTTGCTCGACAGTGTGGTGGTCCGGCTGTTTCTTGGCCACCTTACGGTAGTAACAAACAGATGTAGTTATCTGAAACATTTGTACCTTTCCAACATAAATTGATCAGGCAATGTATCACTTAAAATACTTTAGTTACATAGTACAACACTCGTGATTCATTTCAGTTTATTGCTTGTAACATGTAATTTTACCCGCATGTGCGTTTTCAACGAAGTATAAAGTTTTTACAGGTACAATTTGTTTTAGTTTACATTATTTCTTATTATGTTGTAATTCACGATAAAGTAATGTTATAAGGGCTTTTTTTTTTTTGGATAAGCCACTGCTTGACTCGCTTTTTAAAAGTATCACCTGTCAATAAATATCTTAACTTCATTTGGTAACAAGTTATTAAAAACAGTCCCTTTGACATAGGGGCTTTGCGCTGTTAAAGTTAAAATCTGTTAACCACATGAAAATCTTTTCTGTGCCTTGTTTCATAGTTGTGAATATCTACGTTTCTTTTTGTGATCATAGTGTCTTCTTTTACTAGCATTATGGTTCTAGTATATACATGGCATAACCTGTGAGAATATTGTGTGTAATGAATAGGGGGTTTGCAAGAAGTTCCTGGTTTTACTTTTGCTATGATCAAGGCTCGCTTCTGCAGTATGAAAACACTCTTTCATATTAGTTTAGCATATCCCACTCCATAGTACTATTCCATAAGTTAAGAAAGGATTCACTAATACATAATATACAGTCATTAAGGTTTCAGAATTAAGATATGGTGATAATCTTCTTAATACATATAGACTGTGTTTTATTTTGTAATAGACATAATCAGTTTGCTTCTTCCATGAAAGTCGATCTATGTATAAACCCAAGAATTTACAATCTTTACAGGGCTGGGAGAATTTCATCAATCACAGTATTTTGTCTGTTTGGACCACTTGGTTTAAAATTAATAATATTAGTGTTTTCTATGTTTACTTTTAGGTTCTCTTTCAATAAAGTTATGCATCTCTTTGACTAGGATGGGCTCATTGTCTGCAAAGCAGACATCAGATGTATTGTCTGCATGCATAGTGATAAATTGCTTACTGTCAGGAGAACTTAAGAAGTCATTTGTATAGCATATGAATAGGGTTCGACATAAAATAGAGCCCTGAGGAACACCAAAATGTGTATTTCTTATATTTGACCTTCTCCTCTCCAGTATTTCTCCATTAGAATACATTATCTCCACACACTTTTGCCTACCCTTTAAATATGTCTAGTAATTGCATGAGTTTTCCAGTGACACCACTCTTTGCAATTTTTGATAAGAGCACCTGATGATGTACTCTATCAAAAGCCCTTGAGAGGTCCAGGAATACTCCTGCTGCTTGGGATTTTTCATTTATTTTTTCAAGTACATTATGGACAAATTGTACTGCTTCTGATTTGGTACTTTGAACTCTTCTGAAACCATGCTGGAAATCGCTTAATATTTCAGCATTGTTGTCATGTTCAAAGATTATTTTAATATTATTTTCTTTATCAGTTTGCTGAAAGTTGAGATAAAGGCAATGGGTCTGTAGTTCTGTACATTCTTTATTTCCCCATTTTTGTGTATTGGTTTCACTACAGACAAGTATCAACTTGACAGGAAAGACACCATCTTCGAGAACACAGTTTATAAAATGAACTAGTGCTTTCATTATTTCATGTTTACATTTCTTCAATAGATATGGAGAAATTTCATCTAATGCTGCAGAATGTCATATGTGCTTGCAGGTAGTGTGCTGGAGTTTGTTTGTTACTGGACTCGCAAATGAGTGCTGTATATCCTGTTTCATAGACATCATTTTCGACAGTATCTATGAAGTAATTATTGAAAATATTGGTGATTAGAAGAGGGTCAGAGATAACTTCATTATTCAGTTATTTGTTCAAGGCTCCTTTTTTTAATTTCATGGCTCTATCTAAGTGCTCAGTCATAATTTCTGTGGACATGTTCCATTTATTGTTGACCCCAATGGTAGTCATAACTGATTCCCATGATTCCTAGCTTAAACTGTAACTTACTGTAGCAATGTTGTTTGCTGATAATATTTGCCTGTGCTCATACTTTTTTTTTCTTGGTTTGAATTTGGTATTACATTTTAGCACTAGTGTTTGGCCTAAATTATCTGAGACATGACCATTTATTACGTCTGATCAGATAATGTATTCATAATTTGTGATATGATCAGTTGAACTACTATGATTGTTAGCTATTCTGGTGGGTACTAGTCCAAAAAATCTTTAGTCCCATAATATGGGATACAATCCGTAAAACTTTTGCTTTTCTGACCATCTTGTAAAGTGTCAATGTTCAGATCTCCCAGTATGACAAGATTTACACTTCTACAGCCTGAGATTAATTTACTTAAAAATCAATCAAGTGATTTCAGAAAAGCATCACAGCTTCCACAGAGGGATATATATACACCTACGACACAGAAAGGAACAGGGCAAAATGTGATTTTAAGAATTGCAATTTCAAAATCTTTGTCAACACAGAAATACTTCCCCCATAGCACTTTTTGGCAGTTATGAACTCATTTTCTTGTGTGGATGGCAACACCACCACCTTTATTGTGTCTTCTACAGTAGAACGTAGCTAGGTTGTAACCTTCTAATTTGCAATTTGAATGTTGCTCACTGTTTTCTGATGTTCTGTAACTATTACTACGTGTGGAGATAGTCCTGTGATAAATGATTCAAAAGCATCTATTTTGTTTCCTAACCCCTGTACATTATAATGCAAAAGTGATAAATTATTCTCTTGTGGACTGACATCTGCTTGAGGCACACACACTTGCATCTGGTGTTGCACTGGTGGAAGGTTTTATTGTCTTAAGACATTGCTCTTGTCCTGCCAATGTATTGCTTTACTGACCTGACATTTCATGGTTGATTCTCCCAAATATGTGTTATTTTTGTCCTTGATAGGGATGGCCTCTGTAGCACAACACTGCACATTATATTTTTGCTGTTCACTATTTCTTGGATCCAATTTATAACTAAGTCCTTCCCTAGTCTGTTGATTTGTAAACCATGGGATGTGTGGAATCTTCTTCCTACACAGCTTATGTCCACAAATGTAACATTTTTTAATCTCATGCATATATTTAGGATCTGCTTATTTGTATTTTGTACTTCTTTATTAACACGACTGGATTGGCAAGTCAGTGTGCTGTGGAACAAAGAAAACAATCATGTTTGAACTTCTCAGCTCTTTTAGCCTTCTTTCAAGTGAGATCACTAGGTCTTTCATTTTGTTTTTTGCTACATCATTTGTGCCCCCCTAAGAACACAAAAAAAGTTATTTGTTGTTGCTGTTTTCATGTCATGGTTCACGGAAGTCACTGCCTGAAATTTTGCACCTGGTTTTACTATGCTAGTTATTTTGTGACTGCTTCTAGACAAATTTGGCTGCTGTGTTCCATCCTTGACTGTCTGCAAATAGTTTTATTTTACATGTTTGTGTTAGTTGATAACTGTTTTTAGGGCTGCTGGTATTTGGATGTTGCGTGGTGGCAATGTTTGTTTTGTCTTTTTTGTCCATATTAGTCGATAATCCAACTTAAGGAACACTTGATTTTGATTCACTGTCAGCGACCACACTCACGGTTGAATTGTTTATTCCTGTGGTTGAAAGCGACTCAATATTGGAACCCAACGATCTCTGTGTGTATTTGTATGCAACGATTCGTATAACTCTTTTTTGGGGTGTCGTTATGAAGCTTAGTTCCATTATAAAATCCACTATAATCACACCCAAAACCAAATAAAATATTGTATACAAAATGGAAGAACATTTGATAAACAGTTTGTCATCTAAATGGTAATTTCTCATATTCCTTTCCTGACAAAACTTCTCTAATTCAGAAATAATATGTAATGACTTGTAACATGGTTATAAGTGGAGGAACTGAGGAAAGGTTTAATTTCTGCTCAGTCATAATGCTATCAGTACTAATACTAGTGTAGACATTCTACAGCTCTTTCTTTATGTACACCCTTGGAATACCTATAGCTTGCATTAATCGCTTCATAATTGAGAACAGACGCCTCATCTTGGAGCTGCTACTTAACTCGCTCTGTACATGCAGCAATAACAAATACCTGTATTGTTGTGGAAATCCTTATAGGGAACAAAAAAATTCTTTGTTTTTCTTGATGGGTTCACTGCCCAACTAAATACCTCAAGTCAGGTTCAATCGTAACTTCTCAGAGTCACCACTTATAATGTAATCACCTTCCTCTTGCCACCGCTCAGTGAAGGCGTGTAAAACAACATTCATCATGTTATTAATATCATAATAGTGTTAGCATACATTAGCCTTACCTGTATCCCGCTTTTATAAACAATGGGTTAAGGTCATTATATTGACCCTGCTGGGGACTAACTACATAAGATTTCTGAATTACTTAATTTTGTACAAATTTCCTAATAAGCTTGTTACACTCTATAATTTCTTGTGAATGGCTGTTAAGTCCTGGGTATCATACATACACTTTTCTTTGCTGGTTGTTGTCTCTGTTAATATTACTGCCTTTGCATGTGGTTTTCTGGTTATCATGAATGGTCCCACATATGGTGAGTAAAACTTGCTCTTTGTCTCTCCACACTTGTCACTTCTCTTGTGACTTTTAACAAAGGCTGCATCCCACTCTGTATGATATAGCAGTGCCTTTCCCCCATCTCTCTCTCTCTCTCTCTCTCTCTCTCTCTGTCCCCCCTCGGTATTTCAGCTTCCATAGTCATCTCTTCTTTAATATTCTTTGTTGACATCAACTAGAGGGCAGAGTTTTCTTCTGGCTACTTAACCCATTTCAAGAAGGGTTCCCCTTCTACTTGTTGCCCTGTTACCTCTAGTGCTAACACTTTAGTGGCAATTCATTCAACACTAATTCTATCCACTTTGAAAGCTTAATCACACAGTAAGCTCAGAAAAAAATCTCACATCATGCATAACCCTTTCTGATAGGTTACTTTCAGGATGATAGTGTGAATTCAAAATACGGTTTACATTCTCCCATGCTAAAAACTCTTGGAGGTTTGTGGATGTAAACTGGCTCCCATTGTTCATTAAAAGATTCTTAGGTTTAGCAACTTGTTTAAAATAGTCATCTCATAGTTTATTTGCTACGCTGTTTTCCTCTAATAATGGTATACAGCAATATGTGTACTCCTGAAGTATTTATTTTTACCTTTTGGCATATCTCACATTAGTGTAATATTTTTGGTACTTGTCGATTCATGTTTCTAAAGTAGTAGTACTTTTTCATATCCACGATACATTTCTATGATCCAGAGTGTACATACCCTAAGTATACATACCAAGTAATTAATTCTGTTACTGCTATTTTGTCTGATACTGACATGGGGAGACTGTGACTGTGTACAATTAATGTAGGTTAATTCTTACAAAGACGAAAACAGCAACCAGTCACTATTAATACTGCTATTTATTTAGGTAAATAGCACCGTTACCGGTTTCGAACTGGCAAGTTCATCATCAGACGGCTGTTCACATGATTTTCAAGATACACTTTACATTATCGTCTGTTTACAATTTTTATTCTTCCACTGTGATGAAGTATTGTTGGTGTGTTGTTGCCCTACGGTAGGAAACAGTGTCAGAAGTGCCCTATGTGAAAATAACTAACCTCCAAATGATGAAATACAGAGTAAATAAAAATGTGAGGTTAAGTGGTTATGGTACTTATGTCAAAAATTCCGCGCAATTTTGTTGCGAAGCTGCATAATTGTATTTTTTGAATATATCCAACTGGATATATTTTGGAATATTCAAAAAATACAATTATGCAACTGACAGGAATCAAACCGGACCCACGTACACTAATTGCTATTGAACTTTGTCCAGAACCTTCAAGCAGTGTCACTCACTGTGTGTCCCAAAAATTTCACCTATGCCTACCAAGTTGTGATTTTGATAGTTTAATTGTAATTCCTTGTGATCATAGTCTGTTGAAAAATTCATTTAGCATATGTGTGTGTTTGTTCCATGTGGTATATATAACTACAATGTCATGAATATAATAGAAACAAACATTCCACATGGGAAAAATATATTAAAAAATTGCTGTGACTTACCAAACGGGAAAACACTGGTAGGTAGACAGATAGACACAATAAAACACACACACACACACACACACACACACACACACACACACACACACACACACACACACACAAATATCAAGCTTTCGCGACCCACGGTTGCTTCATCAGGAAAGAGGGAAGGAGAGGGAAAGACAAAAGGATGTGGGTTTTAAGGGAGAGGGTAAGGAGTCACTCCAATCCGGGGAGCGGAAAGACTTACCTTAGGGGGGAAAGGGACAGTTAGAGACACACACACACACACACACACACACACACACACACACACACACACACCAGCACATATCCAGACACAAGCAGACATTTGTAAAGGCAAAGAGTTTGGGCAGAGATGTCAGGTGAGGCAGAAGTACAGAGGCAAAGTGATGTACGCGAGGGGCGGCAACTTGAAATTAGCGGAGCTTGAGGCCAGGTGGGTAACGAGAAGAGAGGATATATTGAAGGGCAAGTTCTCATCTCCGGAGTTGTGATAGGTTGATGTCAGTGGGAAGTATCCAGATAACCCGAACGGTGTTACACTGTGCCAAGATGTGCTGGCCGTGCACCAAGGCATGTTTAGCCACAGGGTGATACTGATTACTAACAAACACTGTCTGCCTGTGTCCATTCATGCGAATGGACAGTTTGTTGCTGGTCATTCCCACATAGAAGGCTTCACAGTGTAGGCAAGTCAGTTGGTAAATCACGTGCTTTCACACGTGGCTCTGCCTTTAATCGTGTACACTTTCCGGGTTACAGGACCGGAGTAGGTGGTGGTAGGAGGGTGCATGGGACAGGTTTTACACCGGGGGCAGTTACAAGGGTAGGAGCCAGAGGGTAGGGAAGGTGGTTTGGGGATTTCATAGAGATGAACCAAGAGGTTACGAAGGTCAGGTGTACGTCGGAAAGACACTCTTGGTGGAGTGAGGAGGATTTCATGAAGGATGGATCTCATTTCAGAGCAGGATTTGAGGAAGTCGTATCCCTGTTGGAGAGCCACATTCAGAGTCTGATCCAGTCCCAGAAAGTATCCTGTCACAAGTGGGGTGCTTTCGGGGTTCTTCTGTGGGAGGTTCTGGGTTAGAGGGGATGAGGAAGTAGCTCTGGTTATTTGCTTCTGTACCAGGTCGGGAGGGTAGTTGCGGGATGTGAAAGGAGGACAAGGTGAAGTGAATGGGAGAGAAGGTTCTGGAGGAATATGGATAGGAGATATCCTCACTGTCAATTCAGATGACAAGGTGTCATCAGTGAATCTGAGCCAGTTGAGGGGTTTGGGATTCTGGGTGGTTATAAAGAATTCCTGTAGATGGCCCACAAATAGGTTGGCATAGGATGGTGCCATGGGGGTGGACATAGCTGTACCCTGGATTTGTTTATAGGTGATGCCTTCGAAGGTGAAGTAATGGAAGTTGAGGATATAGTTTGTCATAGCGACTAGGAAGGAGGTTGTGGGTTTGGAATCTGTTGGTTGTTGAGAAAGATAGTGTTCAGTAGTGGCAAGGCCATGGGTATTAGGGATGTTAGTGTACAGGGAGGTGGCATCAGTAGTGACGAGCAGGGCACCATGTGGTAAAGGGGCAGGAACTGTGGAGAGTTGGTGGAGGAAATTATTGGTATCTTTTATACAGCAGGTTAGGTTCTGGGTAATAGGTTGAAGGTGTTGGTCTAAGAGAGCAGACATTCACTGTGGGGGCACAGTAACCGGCCACAATGGGCCGTACTGGTTGGTTGGGTTTTGTGGGCTTAAGGAAGCATGTAGAAGGTAGGAGACCAGGGACTAGTCAGGGTAAGGAGAGGGGTGGACTCCGGGAGAGGTTCTGGGATGGGCCTCAGAATTGGAGCAGAGATTGGAGAGCCTGCCGGATTTCTGGAATGGTGTCACTGAGGCAGGATGTGTGGGTAGATGAATCTGACAGCTGGCAGAGTTCTTTTGCCAGATAATCCTTGCAGTTCAGACCAGTAGTGGTGGTGCCTTTATCAGCAGATAGAATTGGAAAGGTGATGATAAACTTTTAGATAAAAAAAACACCTTCAGCCTATTACCTGCATCGTACCAACCTAATATAAAAGATACCGACCATTCCCTCTGCAGACACTCCACAGTTCCTCATCCTTTACCACATTGTGCCCTGCTCATCACTATTGATGCCATCTCCTTTTACGTTGACATTCCTAATGCCAGTGGCCTTGCTGATATTGAACAGTGTCTTTCCCAAATCCCAACAGATTCCCGTGACTAATTTATATCCTCATTCACAATTGATTCTCCTTTGAAGACATCACCTACAAACAAATTCATAGTACAGCTATGGGCACCTGCATGGCACCATCCTATGCCAACCTGTCCATGGGCCATCTAGAGGAATCCCTTCTAACCTACCAGACTCCTAAACCCTTCACCTGGTTCAAATTCATTGATGACATTTTCATGATCTGAATCGAGTGTGAGGACACCCTATCCACATTCCTCCAGAGCCTCAACACTTTCTCCCCCATTCACTTCACCTGGTCCTCCTCAACCAAGAAGGCCAGTTTCCTCGATGCTGACTTCCATCTCAAAAAAGCTGCATCAGTACCTCTGTCCATATCAAATCTGCCAACCAGTAGTAATACCCTCACTTCAACAGCTTTCACTCAGTTCATACCAAGAAATTGCTTCCATATAGCCCAGCCACTCGTGACTGTCGCACCTGCAGGGATGAGCAATCCCTCTCAAAATATAAAAAAGGTCTCACATAGGCCTTCAGACTGTAATTGCCCTCCCAACATTGTACAAAAAGAGATCTCCCGTGCCTTATCCCTCCATTAACCTGCCATCTCCCAAAGTCCCACGGTGCGGCCACAGGAGCATGCCCCTTGTGACTCATTCCACCTGTTATTGGAGTAACTGAATCACATTCTCCACCAGGGTTTCGACTACTCTCATCATGCCCTGAAATGAATGAGGAATGTCCTACACGCCATCGTCCCCACCCTCACAGAATATCCTCGTCCATTACTACACAACCCGTACTCCCAACTCCTTGCCTCGTGGCTCATATTCCTGTAATAGACTTAGATGTAAGACCTGTCGTGTACAACCTCGCTCCACCATCACCTACACAAGAATCGCCTATCCCACAAAGGCAGGGCTACCTGTGCAACCAGTTGTGAGGCCTACAAGCTGAGCTGCAACCGTTGTGCTGCATTCTGCTTGGAGCATGACCACCAACAAGCTGTCTGTCCTCATGAATGGCCACTGACAAACTGTTGCGAAGAAATAGCTGAACCATCCAGTTACTCAGCACACTGCCCAAACGATGTTCTTAATTTCGATGACTGCATTACAGCCTGTGCCACCAAGGATCCTTCATTGTCCTTTACCCAATTATCCATGTCCCTGTTCCCAATCCAGCACTAGACAGCCCTCTGTTCCACCTACGCACCCACGGTCTTTTCCATTGGGAAATGCTTGCCCTGTGTCTAACCTCCAGACTGCACCTTGCTATTCTACCCTCTGCCAACTTCAGCCCTGTATGCTCTCAATAACAACACTTTACCATCCCTGCTACCACTCCCCCTCCCTACCCCAGCCTCCTCCCTCAAGTGCTGCTGATTGCAATCTGTCCTTGCAGCCAGGATCTGTGGTCATGTGTGTCAGCTGGGTTTGCCTAGGGTGTGCGCGTGCATGCATGTGTGCTTGTGCGTGTTTAGTTCAGATAAAGGCCTGTTTGGCTAAAAGCTTTCTTTGACAGTCTTCTTGTGCTTATCTACCAATCAGCATCTTTACTGTATGCTGAGTAGCAACTATCCTTTTCATAATATTGTCATTTTTCCATCCTGGATTTTACATTGCTTAACATTACTTTTCTGTGGATTATTAAGTATTTTGTATGGCTCTTCTGTTATTTTCACTTCTTTTAAAATAGGGTGCCTGAATCCTGATACTAACCTAAAAAAGGTGCCCCTTTGACGCCAGTAACCACAGGTATTTTGCTGTGTGTGATTGTGCGCCCCCCCACCCCATATATTATCTGAAAGGAGCTCAACCAACCCATCTTTACACCTCCTATTAAGGTGTAGGCCATGTCTAGTATATTCCCATCTCCCTTATCATGATAAGCTTACAATCCAGGTTCAGGTCTGAGTCCAGCACATGACACTTCATGTAATACCTATGTACCTATTACAATTAATTTTAATTTCAAGAATGAATATTGGAAACTGTAGTTAGTCATCAAATGCAAATATAAATTAAATATTCACTGACCAAAAATGGATGTGAAAGTATCTGCATTTGCTCAACTGGTAAGTAACAATATTTAAAACACTGTAGTAACTGGTTGCTGTAAACTCTCCCTCAGAAATATATTTAATAGTCATGGCATGCAACATCCAGTGTGGTGAAAAAAGGTGAATATACATTCCTTGGATATGCATTTGACAGGGACCAGGACTCTACTATGTGGACAATGAAGGCACAAGAACAAAAGGAAAAGTTTTTTCGGTTGGTTCTGGCTCGGTGTATGCCTTCGGTGTTTTGGATGCTGGATATAACTGGGATTTATCTGATGAAGAAGCATACGATCTAGGTCGACGTGCAATTTATCATGCAACTCACAGGGATGCTTACAGCGGGGGCATTGTAAGAGGTAAGTTTTTACGAACAGAGGACTATACTGTTTCTGAGATACAGGTAGTATTACAGTGGTGATCAGCAGCTTTAAATATTATTGTTTTTTATTGTTTCTTCTCATGGGGGCTTCGGTGTATGGGAGTCATGGACTGACATTTTCATGCATGTCATTTATATCAATGACAGCAATACTGTTGATATGTAATTGTAAATCAGCTGATTGAGAGGCGATACTTGTCTTTTAACTCGTCTTACCCCCGTCACTGTAGACACATAAGATACACTATGTGATCAAAATTATCCGGACACATGGCTGAAAATGACTTAAAAGTTCGTAGCACCCTCCATGAGTAATGCTGGAAATAAATATGGTGTTGGCCCACCCTTAGCCTTGACGACAGCTTCCACTCTCACAGGCACACGTTCAATCAGGTGCTGGAAGGTTTCTTGGGAATGCCAGCCCATTCTTCAGAGTGCTTCACTGAGGAGAGGTATCGATGTCAGTTGGTGAGGCCTCGCACGAAGTTGGTGTTGAAAAACCTCTCAAAGGTGTTGCATAGGATTCAGGTCAGGACTCTGTGCAGGCCAATCCATTACAGGGATGTTATTTGTGTGTAATTATTCCACCACATACTGTGCATTATGAACAGATGCTCAATCGTGTTGAAAGATACAATCGCCATCCCCGAATTGCTGTTCAACAGTGGGAAGCAAGAAGGTGCTTAAAACATTAATGTAGGCCTGTACTGTGATAGTGCCATGCAGAACAACAAGGCTTGCAAGCCCCCTCCATGAAAAACATGATCACACCATAACACCTTCGCCTCTGAATTTTACTGTTGGCACTACACACACTGGCAGATGATGTTCACCGGGCATTTGCCATACCCACACCCTGCTATTGGATCACCACTTTGTGTACCGTGGTTTGTCACTCCACACAACATTTTTGCACTGTTCAGTCGTCCAATGTTAACTCTCCTTACACCAAGCGAGGCATCGTTTGGCATTTACCAGCGTGATGTGTGGCTTATGAGTAGGCGCTTGACCATGGAATCCAAGTTTTCTCACCTTCGATGTAACTGTCTTAGTACTTGGAGTGGATCCTGATGCAATTTGTAATTCCTGTACGATGGTCTAGATAGATGTCTGTCTTTTACGCATTATGACCTCTTCAGCTGTTGGCGGTCTCTTTCAGTCAGTAGACGAGGTCGGCCTGTACACTTTTGTGCTGTATGTGTCCCTTCACGTTTCCACTTCACTATCGCATTGGAAACAGTGGACCTAGGGATGTTTAGGAGTGTGGAAATCTTGTGTACAGACATATGACGCAAGTGACACCCAATCACCTCACCATGTTTGAAGTCCGTGAGTCCCGCGGAGCACCCCGTTCTGCTCTCTCATGATGTCTAATGACTACTGAGGTTGCTGAAAAACATACAGTTTGGGGGGGGGGGGGGGGGGTCCGGATACTTTTGATCACGTAGTGTATCTGGTCTCTTTCTTGAAGTACTATTTTAAAAAAGGCTTTCCAGAAGGTATAAAAGAGTTTTTATTAAATGAGAAAATTTGTTTATTGCTTCTCTCTGTTTGATTAAAAACAGAAGAAATACAAATTTGGTGCACTTCCAGTTTCAAATATAAAAACACAAAATCATCTGACTTTCTGATACTAATTATACAGTATTTGCTACTACCTGTTTATATCTGTGTTTGTACTACAGACTGCTGAATCTAACCATATGTTTCTCCTTTTAAAGTTATTTCTTGTTTATCACTACAGCTAGTAGACACTTACGACATTTCAGTGAATCAAAATTAACAGATTGATGGGCATTGGCAAGTATGTGTGAGGGAACACACTATGGCCAGTGTTCCTATACATAATATAAACTAACAGCCATATCTGTGTTATTTTTTCTTGTGTTTTGTTGTACCAAAATGTGTGTGTGTGTGTGTGTGTGTGTGTGTGTGTGTGTGTGTGTGTGTTTCTATTCTAATGATGGGCTGTTTGGCCAAAAGCTTTGTTTGACAGCCTTTTTGTTGTGCCTATCTGTGACTCAGCATTTGCACTATATGGTGAGTAGCTGCTATCTTTTTCATAATATATAAAAAAAAAGACACACACACACACACACACACACACACATTGTTTACATTCACGTTCAAAACAAAACAAATTGCCTTGAAAATACTATGCTTTGTACTGTCTTGTTTTTTGTTTCAAATATAAATATTATCAAATATCTGTTCAACACTTCGTTGATATTCTTTGCAGTGTACCACATGAAGAGTACTGGCTGGGAGAACATTTCCAATGAGGACTGCAAAGAGCTGCATTATAAATTTAAAGAGGAAAAAGAAAGTCTTGTTCATTAACTCTGTTTTACAAGTTGTATCGTGAAATTGTGTAAATAAAAGACACGTTTTGTGCAAATGTCCTGTCCTCATCAATACTGGTGAACATCCTTTAATATAAGACTTTTGCTGGCCTGTAAAGTCACAAAGTTGCCAAAAAATTGTAGTACTCCTATCCGGATTCAGTTTCTCCGTGAGATCCTTCTATTGACTGTTTTAACTGATGACACTGTCTTTGATGCTTGGATAATGTGTGCTGGGTAACTAAATGGGTTAGCCCTTAAACTGTGGACTTTCACTCTGATATGACCCATTCGGGTCGAGGTTGGAAGCAGGGGTGGTATAAGAATGAACTAAAACAGTATTTTGGTTGGGAGATGGTAGAATAGCACACTGAGAAGGCTAGGAAGGATTCTGGAGAGGATATTCCACACTTTTAGGTGCTATAATCAACACCCTGGCAGAAACAGGGCCAATCAAGTGTTTTATTATAAATGACAAGACCTTCTTTTTTGAATGCTCAGCAACTCTGGTTGGAAAAAACAGGGTAGGGAGATCTGTTTGAGTACCAGTTCCGGCAGTGGTACATGAAGAGCCTGGGGTTAAGCCTCCAGGCTGTATGCTGGTGGTGACATGTGCAGAGATATTTTCAGTGGGACCTTCATACTTAAAAGTAGTGAATGAATGTTGTGCTGAACAGATTTTTATTAAGACAATAATAATATTGTAAAAAATGGAATTGCTGCATGTAAGTCAAAATAGATGATAAAGTCACATTGAAATTGACTGGTAGACAGGACTAGTGTGCTGTTGCTGTAGCAGTAGAGCCTGGAGCTCTGGGTTAGAAACCTAACAGTCATTAGTATGGCGAACAAAGCAAACATAGAAACTCAGATTGTAACAAAAAGGCATTGCATAGTTTGACATAATGTAAGAGAGACAAAAACACTCAAGATATTAATGCAATGAGAAGTAATGTGAACTAGGCCGTCTGCCGGCAGTGAATGATCATACAGAATTTTCCCTTGTTCACTCCAGTGCTGATATAGATGGCACAGAAAGGGGGTGTCATTAGAGTCCATGTGGCTGGGGGGCAATGTCTGTCATAGTCCTAGAAATGGGACCATCATTGGGAACTCCATTGTGGTAGAAATGAGATCTTATCTCGCCACATTCGTCTCCTCTTAGTGGAGCTAAAGCAGGAGAGGTGTAGTCGACAGGATAATGCCAAGGGACTCTGATAGTGTTGCGGCAGTGATGGTGCCGATATTGTGTCTCACACTGTCTAAGCGTCTACACAGCTTCCTGGCTGTATTGTATGTAATGCAACAACAGTTGAATTTTAGCAGCCACAGGCTGCAGGAGCAGTAGTGTGCACAACTGGTAAAGAGGCAACAGCATCAGATGTGGTGACCACTGCATTGTGGGAAGCAGGTTTTGTTGCTGCAGGTGGAGCTGGTGGTTATCACTATTTCACGTGTTCAGGTGGTTTTGCTGCCGGGTGAGCTGTGTGCCTTCAGTACCAATAGCAAAAAAGTGGTAAAGACCGTGACTGGTGTGCCACCCACACAGAAGCCAGATGCTGGTGCCAGAGTTATACCGGGTCTGTTGGCTTTGGGCATCCTCCGATAGCAACTGGTCTTCCTCTGTTCATCTTGTTCCCAAAAAGGATGGCTCCCTACGCATGTGCGGCAACTACAGGTCCCTTAATGCCCACACCATTATCGATAACTATCCCATACCACATATTCAATATTTCATGCAATTGCTTCATGGCTCTACCTTTTTCTCCATATTAGATTGTTTCAAAGCGTATCACCAGATTCCTATGCATCCACTGGATATTCCAAAGATGGCTATCATCACACCCTTTGGCCTACTTGAATACTGTTACATGCCTTATGGATTGAAAAATGTGCAGACATGGCAATGGTTCATTGATTCAATTTTGCTTCCTCTGCCTTTTGGTTACACTTACTTAGACGATATCCTTATCTTTTCTTCCCCCACTGAGGAGCATAAAGTTCACCTCGCCACAGTCAGTTTGGCCCTCGCTGCCAATGGCGTGGTGACCATCCATGATAAATCTCAACTATGTTCCACATCCGTTACCTTCCTCGGCCATTCTGTCTCTGCCGACGGCCTCCGACCAATGAGTTCTCGTGTTGAAATCGTACTTGAGACTTCCTCTCCCCGAAGATTATGCTCAGCTCCGTCATTTTCTGGGTGTGGCAAACTTTTACTGCCGCCATATTCCTCAAGCTGCCTCCATCCAAATCGCCCTCACTGACACACTCTCTGGCAAGAACACCACTGGAAAACAGAAGTTGGAGTGGACACTACCTATGCTCAATGCTTTTGGTAACCTTAAAACTGCACTAGCCAAAGCCGTCACACTCGCCCATCCTGACCCTGAGGCCCGTGTCTTGATCACGACTGATGCCAGTGACTCGGCTGTGGGCGCCGTTTTACAGCATCACACCACTGACTCCACCCAGTCCCTCCACTTCTTTTCCAAGAAACTGACTAAGAGCCAGTGCAAGTGGTAGGCATTTGACCATGAGCCGCTTGCAGCGTACAGGGTGATTAAACATTTTTGTAGTGACCTTGAGGGGCAACCCTTCACGATCTATACCGATCACAAGCCACTCATGGAGCTATTCATAATCCAGCTAAAGATCTTCTGCCCATGCATTTCCGCCATATGGACTACATCTGTCAGCACTCTTCCGATGCACTCTATATCTATAGCATGGAGAACATTGTGGCAGATGACCTTTCCCACGTGTGTGTGCTAACCGCACCACTGGATCTGGAGGAGCTCCCCCAACTACAAGCCAACAACCAACAACGATGATATACAGCAACTAAGATCAGACAAGGGTTCATCGCTCTCTGTTTAGCCCCATATACTACCTGGTTCAGCAATCCCTGTCCTTTGTGACACCTCTATGGGAACACTTTGCCCCCTGGTCCCTGCCACCCTTCACCATAGGGACTTTACTGCCCTGCATGGCATAGCTCACACTGGGACACGGGTCATGACACATCTGGTTACGGATCGCTTTGTCTGGCCTGGTGTGAAGCGCGACTGTTGCACTTGGAGCCGTGTGTGCGTTCCGTGCCAGTGCAGCAACATCGGCAGGCACGCCCAACCTCCTCTGGGCAAGTTTGATATCCTGAAGGGGCGTTTCCAGCACGTCCATATCAACATCGTTGGTCCCCTTCCTCCATCCAAGGACTACAGATATGTTATCGGTCATCGACCGTGTGACCGACTGGGTTGAGTCAGTCCCTCTTACTGACATCACGGCAGATTGTAAGTGTGCTCCCAGATCAATGAACTCTGCACCCAGAACGATGACTTACATGCACATGGACGGCATACCAAATATCACCTGTATATCACGGCCGAGACCGTCGCCCATTCTTTTGTCTCAATGTGAGTTGCTCGCTTCGGCTGTCCCCTATCTCTCACCACCAACCAGGGACGCCAATTTGAGTCTGCCGTATTTTCGAAACTCTGTGGTGTCGCCAAGTTTCATACCACAGCTTAACACCTGCAGGAAAATAACCTCATTGAGCGGTGGCACCGTACACTCAAGGCTACCCTAGTGTGCCTCAGAGTCCTATGGTTGGAGGCCTTTTCTTGGATACTCCTAGGTATTTGCTCAGCTCATAAAGGAGATCTTAATGCCTCACTCACCGAGGTTCTGCATGGCAAGCCTCTCCTTCTTCCCGCCGACTTCGTTGGGGATTCACCTTCTGCCGCATCCGAGGATCTCCCCATCCCGGTCAAACATGTCCACATGCACGTCACCCACCTCCACACACCCCTGCCACCCCCCCTCCCCCCCCCCATGTGTTCGTCCACAAGGACCTAGCTAGCTACTTGCGACTTTGTGATGTTGCGGGATGACACTGTGTGGGCAGCCCCTCAGCCACCCTATTCAGTTCCTCACCATGTGCTACGTCACGGTACCAACATGTTCGTCATCCACCCCCACGGATGGCCCCTGACAGTCTCAGTTAATAGACTTAAAGCAGCGTGGTCCCTCAATGACAACCTTCCTCCTGACACTGCCGTCCTGCCTTCGGCTGATTCATCTCTGCCTAACGTCACCTCTCACATGCAGCTGTTGGGACCACCGGGCTGCAGCACTACCGACACTGCCACCCCCACTTCCCGCACCGGCTGCCACCTACAACCGCTGTGTTGACACCAAGATTGACTTCATCTCGTGAGCCTTCTCTCGCCTGTGGTCCACACTGCAGGGGAGAGGTGGAGGGCTCTGTGGCATCTCTGGCACACAGTGCCCTATCTTTTGCACTTTCTTTCTTTGGACTACTTTTGTTCTTGTGTGAATTTTCAGCGTGCAGATGTGTAACAACTGTTCTTTGTTATATGTACGAGTGACCAATAAATGTGTATTCAATATTAAGTGGGTTATCTCTCAACTAATCTTCTGTGATAACCACAAACACATAAACTGCTCCTGCTGCACATGTTAAATAGTAGATTGTCAGACTTTCAATATATTGGAAGTCGATAACAGAGAAGAAAGCATGGGCTGAAATTATATTAGCTATAGAAACAGAAGAAAAAGAAGCAGAAAACCACAAAAAAGAGGAAATGGATCTGAGATTGATTCAAGAAAAATGTGCAACTGATCACGTGTTAATTTACTGACTAAAACCAGAATCGTGAACTCGAAAGATTTCATAAATTATTTTCCAATGAATTCCGCATCATACGACAAGTTATTAGTGTTGATACGAGGTGAAATAGAGCAAAAAATGCCTGCCATGTAACCTGAAACTTAAGCACTACACATCAGTCATAGGACCAGAAGCCCTATATGCCATGGAGTGTCTTTCCATGAACCGGAGAGTTCTGATGGAGAAATAGGAAGTCAGAGAGAGGAGAATCCTCAGGAAGAGCTTAGGCCCAGTAGAAGAAGATGGGGAATTCAAACGGCGACATAATTTGGAGCTCTACGAACATATCGAGAGGCTCTCTGACTGTGAAAGAAAAAGAAGAGTAGCTTTCTATATCCATGTTGCAAGATTGCCTCCAAACAGATTGACCAATCATCTGTTCACCTTCTGGCAAAACAAGAAGATTCGCACCATTTAGCTTACAGAAACTGAAAAGGACATTAAAGAAATGGGAATAACTGACCTCCAGAACAGGCGGTCTGTGAGATGTACCCTGAATGTAGTCCAAAGATTTAAAGAAAAGCCCTGAAGGAAAGATACCCCCTGGACAGAAGAAAGGAAGGGGTTACATTGGCAGAGGATGTTACGATACTGGCCAAAGATCAAAGCTCAACAGTTGAACAAGTATGGTCCAAAATTGGCCCATTTGAAACTAGAAGGAGCAAGAACAAAGTACGTTAATGAGTGGGGTAATCACATTCAAAAAGAGATTAAGCGTAACTTCAAGATGTCTGGTGAGAGAAAGTTCATTCTTATGCTCTCTAGTTTAGGCACGTAATATTAGCAAGCACAATTAGTTAAATTCTGTGGCAACCTATGAAGCAGTTAATTGTGGGTATATGATGAACTTTTCGAAATGGGAGAGTTTTTCAAAACTGCAATGTAACACAACAATCTATACTGTATTTTAAAATTATTGATTAACAAACATCATAGAGAGTTCTCCATTAATGTTTTTATAGACCAAGATAAATGTAATCAGATAAAAACTTTTCCTGTTAAGAATAGTCTGTCTGATCATGATGCACAGCTAGCTACAGTATATGACATAGCTGCATACAGTAATGCAAAATAGTGCAGTCAGTTAACAATTTAAATATTGCAAGTTTTAGGGAAAGCTTGCAACAGTTGCAATGCTGGGACGAGGTGCACAGGGAACCCGATACTAATTTAAAATTCAACCTGTTTTATGATACCTTTGTGAGTATATTTGAAAACTGTTTCCTAAGGAAACAGTGAAGCATAATTGTAAGAAACCGTCTAAAACGCCATGGCTTACTAAAGGAATAAAGAAATCTTGTAAACAGAAAAAGGAAATGTATCTTACAGCTAAGGAGTAATGATCCGCAAGCAGTCGAACAGTACAAAAACTACTACACTGTATTAAGAAGTTAGTAAAAAGTCCAGAAGTACATGCATTATGACTTAGATTAGCATTTCTGATGATAAAATTAAAGCAATTTGGAATGTGTTAAAGGGAAATGGCAACCAAGAACACAGTCTGTATTTCTATCAAACTCAATGAAAATATATTAAAAAATGATGCTGTGACTTACCAAACGGGAAATCGCTGGTAGATAGACACAATAAAAAACACACACACAAATATCAAGCTTTCGCGACCCACAGTTGCTTCATCAGGAAAGAGGGAAGGAGAGGGAAAGATGAAAGGATGTGGGTTTAAAGGGGGAGGGTAAGGAGTCATTCCAATCCCGGGAGCGGAAAGACTTACCTTAGGGGGAAAAAGGGACAGGTATACACTCGCTTGCTCGTGTGTGCGCGCTCGCACGCGCGCGCGCGCACACACACACACACACACACACACACACACACACACACACACACACACACACGCAGACACACACACACAAGCAGACATATGTAAAGGCAAAGAGTTTGGGCAGAGATGTCAGTTGTGGCGGAAGTACAGAGGCAAAGATGTTGTTGAGTGACAAGTGATGTACGAGGCGCAGCAACTTGAAATTAATGGAGGTTGAGGCCAGGTGGGTAACGGGAAGAGAGGATATATTGAAGGGCAAGTTCCCATCTCCGGAGTTCCGATAGGTTGGTGGACACAGGCAGACAGTGTTTGTTGGTAATGAGTATCACCCTGTGACTAAACATGCCTTGGTGCACGGCCAGCACATCTTGGCACAGTGTTACACCGTCCGGATTATCTGAATACTTCCCACTGATATCAACCTATCACAACTCTGGAGATGGGAACTTGCCTTTCAATATATCCTCTCTTCTCGTTATCCGCCAGGCCTCAACCTCCGCTAATTTCAAGTTGCCGCCGCTCATACCTCACCTGTCTTTCAACAACATCTTTGCCTCTGTGCTTCCACCTAGACTGACATCTCTCCCCAAACTCTTTGGCTTTACAAATGTCTGCTTGTGTCTGTGTATGTGCGGATGGATGTGTGTGTGTGTGTGTGTGTGTGTGTGTGTGTGTGTGTGTGTGTGTACCTGTCCCTTTTTCCCCCTGAGGTAAGTATTTCTGCTCCCGGGGTAGGAATGACTCCTTACCCTCTCCCTTAAAACCCACATCCATACGTCTTTCCCTCTGCTTCCCTCTTTCCTGATGAAGCAACCGTGGATTGCGAAAGCTTGATATTTGTGTGTGTGTGTGTGTGTGTGTGTGTGTGTGTGTGTGTTTGTTTTATTGTATCTACCAGCGCTTTCCCATTTGGTAAGTCACAGCATCTTTTTTTAATATTTTCTTCCCACGTGGAATGTTTCTTTCTCTTAAACTCAATGAAAAGTTTGTTAACAAAGTCAGAAGTAGAAAATATTTTAATAACCATTTTGTAAATGTTGTAGAGAAAATAGGATCCAGCTGTTGATTAAAAAATGCAAGGCAATACCTATGCAATTTGATAAAACTGAAATTCAACCCACCTCTCCCACTGAAATTAGGAAAATAATAAATTCACTCAAAAGTTAAAACTCGCATGGAATTGGTGGCATTTCCATCAGAGTACTAAAAGGTTGTTCCCATGAGATGAGTAGGATTCTCAGCAACATGTGTAGTAGCTCAGCAAAATAGGGCATTTTTTCAGATAGAATGAAATATGCTAGTGTTACACCATCACATAAAAAGGGGTATAGGTCTTATGCTAACAACTACTGCCCAATCTCAATTCTGACAAATTTATCCAAAATTCTTGAAAAAAAATGTATTCAACAGTAGCTTCACATATTTGTAAAAATGAAATACCAACAAAATGTCAATTTGATTTTCAGAAAAGCTTTTTGAGAGAAATTGGTATACATGCTTTCATTGATCAAATTTTAAATGCTCTTAATAAGCAAACGTCACCCATTGGGATATTATGTGATCTTTCAAAGGCTTTTTACTATGTGAATCATGGGATTCTTCTCGATAAGCTTAAGTACTGTGGTATGAGTGGGACAGTACACAAATGGTTTATTTGTATTCAACTAGAACAATAGAGAAGGTTGAAATTAATAGTACAGATAGTCTGGACAAAAATCAGCAAAGTCCTCTAACTAGAAAGTATTAAGAATGGTATCCCATAGGGTTCAGTCTTGGGTCCCTTATTGTTCTTAATATATATTAATGACTTCCACTCTATATTCATGAAGATGCAAAGCTAGTTCTTTTTGCTGATGATACAAGTATAATAATCACACCGAACAAAAAAGAATTATATGAGGAAATTGTAAATAATGTCTTTCAGAAAATTAGTAATTGGTTCTCTGCAAATGGGCTGTCACAAAATTTCTAGAAAACCCCATTATATACAATACTGCACATTAAATGGCATAACACCATTGATAAATGTAGACTTTGAACAGAAGTCTCTGAATGAGGGAGGATATTCAAAAGTTCTGGATGTGTGCATTGTATTATAATTTATTATTATTTTTGATTATTCCCTTTTAAGAGAGCGACTGAACTTGAGTAGTCATGGTTTCTTGTTCTTTCTTTGTTCTTCCTAAATTCTCTTCATACGTTCACTACGTTCTCTCTTGTGATCTTCCGACCATCTTTTTCCCCATTCTGTTCTCCATGTGTTCTTGTTTATGTTGTCTTGTGTGATCTCCAGTTCTTTAATGTCTTCTTCTGTTTCAGTGATCCACTTTGTCTTGTTTTTGCTCTTGTTTACTATCTCAAAGATTTGCCTTGTGAGCCTGCTTTTATTCATTCTGCTGATATGTCCATAAAATGTTATCCTTCTCTTTCTAATGGTGTCTGTTCTTGTTTCTATGTCTTTGTAAAACTCTCTAGTTGGCCTCTTCATCTAAATTCCTTTCTAAAACACTGGTACATATATTTTCCTCAGAATTTTCTTTCCTGCTTTTCAATCTCTCTGATCTTCGTATGACCATGAATCACTGTAGTTTCTGCATCATAAAGTACTTCTGGTAGGACTACTGTGTTGTAATGCCTTAGTTTCGCATTGACAGAAATAAATTTCTTATTATAGTGATTCCAAGTGAGCCATTGTATTATTATAATAATAATAATAAAAAATGTGATATATAATTGAAATAGAAAAAACCGAGGGGTAGTAAAATTGCATTATTAGTAAATGTTCTGCGTGTACGAAATTGTGCTATTCTTCATTCACTTCACCTTGCATTTCTTCTTTATTATTTGTGTGTGTGTGTGTGTCCATCACTATATATATTTTAATTATATTTGTCATCTTCTGAAAGCTCTTATACTTCCATTAATCTTATGAAATAGGACCACATACTTCCTCTCCTATGTTTCAATTGTAGATGCAGTCAGCCAACTCCAAGGACACCAGTGTCCCTCAAGATGAAGCAAATCCTCCCAACTTGCCTCCACTTCACTTCAGTAAAAATATTTAATACTGTCGTTAAGTCTTCTCTTATTCAGAATCACATATAATACAAAACACTTATAGCACATCATACTTAAAGCAATACATCGTAACCATCCTTCTACATACGAGAGAGGGAAACAAAATCATTTACCATATACCTAAGCAAAGGCCCCCACATAGCACAGTACATTGACATGGTATGGAGACGTACAGTGTTTTTCATTGTACATATTTATATTTAAATTTGCCAATAGAGTTCCATGCCCTTTATTTGACAGCTTCTCTTTTATTTAATGGAAGGGATATGTCAACTTATCTTATGTATGTTTAAGTTCTACAAGAAATTCAAAGCTTACATACATGATATGGTAGTTCATTACATATCTGAATTTAGCTCGCTGACAATAGTGTTCAGTTTGCTTCAGCCTCACTGCCAGGTTTCACGTTTGTGCATTAGTAGGTTTGGCGGCTAAGGATAAGCCACTAACAGTCAGTATACTAGTTGCTACCATCGCACACGCCTGCACTCATTTTCCTAGTGTTAATTTCACATTGAATGTCACACTTTCACCTGAGTATTATATATTAAAGAATGGCCGTGGCATTTGCCTTCATTCTGGGTGCAGTGTGCGTGTGCTTATTGTTCAAAATCTGATGCTGTGGCAGAAGATCTCCATTCTTATGTCCCGGGCGTCATTATTACCCGTTGTACTTGGTCGCATTTTCAGCAGAGAGAACCCTGGCCAACAGCATCCGTTGATGAGGTAAGTACTGGTGTGAACAACTATAGATCACTTAATGTATCAGGCGTTGTGAGAGACAATACTCAGTGATTACTTCATATGTTAATGTCATCACAATTCACCGTACACTTTGATGAAAGACACATATAGCCATCCAGAACATAGTATAAATTGCTTGTCTTTAAAGTTCACTCCTTTACATGGAGTTAGGTTTCCAATGAAAATTCATACAAGTATTGAGTTACAACAAAATATAATATGATAGCTTATACCTATGGCTGACATTCTATCCATCACTTATACTAGAAACACAAATTTCTTAAGTTTTAAAACATCATAAATTTTCGTTAACTGGGTTCTGTTACTACAGTTTGTTTGCTAGTTTTAACTTATCTTTGTTCACATCACATATACAAGTTAATTCCATAACACATTATTATGGTACAATACAAGCATATGATACATTTGCGAATTTTTAACATTGTGCAAGCCTGTCAGCAACTGTGATAATGGAACATGTAATACGTCAGCCTCAGTCGCAAATAGAAACCAATCTTTACCCAGGTTTCAGCCAAAATAATTTGGGCTTCTCCAGAAGCCAGTGACACTAAACTAGTGCATGCCAAAGTTTGCCCATGTCAAGTATAAAACTGTAGCACTGTAGTAACCACTCATAAATCTACATTACTTGGGCTGAAGAGAGACAGCAAGCCCCACTGCGCGGACAAGATCAGTAGGCGGCAGCTGTGTACCGAGCATCGCTGATGATCATGTGCAAGTGTGCGTGGAAATATAGATACATAACAGTTGCTACCTTTACACTAGGACTTGGATTAATATAACCATTAAAACCTTTAATGGCGTAATATGTTAAAAAAACCTTACTTGTGAGGAGAAGTAGATGAATTTGAATTAACATAGCAATAGTAGCGGTACTGAAGGTAGCATTAACAAAAATTTCATGGGGTAGTTAGAAACTGGGTAAGCCTAGCAGAACATAGAGGTAGGTACTTAACATGATGTAACACGTTAATCATGGCACTAAAAAAGTATAAAGCTAAGTGTTAGCTTTCTGAGGACCTTTTTATAAATTTGGCAGATAACACCATAAATACAATGGAACAATGTTCATGCATTTATATTGCGTTGAATTACATATTCTTAGTAAAACATAATGGTTGAGAGAAAGAAAGGCAGCAATGCCTAAATATTTTGTACTTAAATAATAAGTTAGTTTCCAGGTGTGTTAAACTGACACTGTCTACCACTGATTAATGAAAGAACAGAAGTTCACCATCAGTATCAGAAAGACTGGGTGTGCAATGCCACAGTCCTCAATTATATGAAAAGTTTTTTTTTTTTTTTAATGACATTAGGTCAAACTTGCACTTAGGCATTTAAACATGTGTTTCTGCTTACAAATAACATTTAATATCAGTGTGATTGGGCATGTAATGCCACAGTCATTACAGAAAGTCAAGGTTACATTTGCACACTTAAATATACATTTCTGCCTATGAACGAGATGAAGAATATTGTCTCATTGTGATTACTTAATGGCAAATGGCATGATGAAGGGGTATGTATCCCACAGTCATATTACAGATTGGATACAAGTATCCCGAATGGCTACAAGTAACAGATAATTAATGTCTAACAACTGGGATGAAAGAGATCAGTCTCATGTGTTCTAACCAAGTGGCTGTGGCTGTTAGCATGTCATCTACATAAGCAGTGACTTTACTAAGCAGTTCTGGTCCTAAGACATTGTCCAGTGCAAATAGAAACATGCCTGTGCTAATGTTCAGTCCAAAAGGTAGAACACGGAATTCGTAACTTCAGCCACCACAAACAAATGCTGTATATTTTCGACTTTCTTCGTGGAGTTTTATTTGCCAGTAGGACACATTGGGATCGAGTATACTGAAGTATTTTGTATTGTAAAACTGTAAAAGCTTTTCGTCCAAGTTGTCTGGTCTTAAGCGTACTGGTACTAAAATCTTAGTGATACCTCTATCATCGAGAACTATGCTTACTAATCCATCTGGTTTACTTACTAGTAACATACAACTACAACAGGGTGAAAATGAATGTTTTATAACACCCCATTTAAACATGTGATTGATCTTTTCCCTTACAGCCTCTCGTTTTACCCATGGAATAGGATATGACATTACACAAAATATTTCATGTGGATAAAATTTAAATTTACATTCATAGTCTTTGATTACTTCAGGCTCCTTACTGAAATTATTTGCATACTTAAATAATAAGTTAGAAAGTTCTTGTCGTTCCATATCACTTAGTATCTGTGATTCACTTAGTTTCTGCTCTACCATTTCCTAACTAACATCAGTGCTTGCTTCTTGTTCAGGCTCAAATTTGTTTGTAAAGTATACAGTTGGAAAGCAATAGTGTACTCTTACTTTTTACTCTGGTTCGTTTTTGTTACTTTTATCAGGTTTTTTGACTAAATCAACAGAAAAAAATCTGATCCTTTACGTAAAAGTGGTATTTACCATTACTATGTCAATCTGTGTTTTGTATGTTCTAAACGTGTCCATGCCAATAAGACAATTGGCCATAAGTTCGTGAATTATAAGAAAATTGCACTTCACTGTAAAATGTTCAATTTGTAATGGAATAAGTGCCTGATGTTTCTCCAATTTAGTCTTCCTCCCTGTAGCAGTTTAAACCCTGCAGTTTTGAACAGGAAACGTTGGAAATTTTCCTCTCTTCTTCAGTTCACAGAAAAATGCATTTGACATTAGGTTGGTAGTTGAACCTGTGTCTAAAATTAACTGTGTGTCAATATTAAATATTTTCACCTTAATGATTGCTTGTACTTGTTCTTCCTGGATATTATTCGTTGTATCTAACTCATGCTGATACAGATCATCCTTGATAGCACCTTTCTTGTCAGATCTTATGAAACATGTTTGTAGTTTTGCTTTGCCCCCATTCCCAGAGAGTCAGTAGCCTGGATCTTAACTATGACTGGTTGGGGTTTTCCAAGGCATAGTGTGACTTAATTCATTACATGAAGTAATTTCATTTAATTGCACAGTGTGGGTACTTTGCCAATTTGTGTTGTTGGCTGCTCGTCACATTTCTTCACAAGTGCTCATGCTGTTATTAGTAAAAACTACTGTGCTGTTACTTCGCTGCCCAGAAGTTGGCCACTGTACAACATAAGGCATGTCATTGTTGCCGCGCACTGGCCACTGCTGCAGCTGGCTGTATTTGTTTATATTCAGCATATGGCCTTGTGATGGTATAATGTGATTCAATTGTACATTGAAATTACTCCCGTTTTGAATTTTTTTTGTTTTTTTAAGTTGTTTTTTTTTCCATTCCCTTTACCGTACTCGTTACCACTGGGTATGTAACTTTGCTATTGTGTGTACCATACCTGCTGCATGTTTAGATCATGCTTCACTGAGTGATTTACATAACTATGTTGTTGTTGTGCCTGATTTTCTGTTTCTCTATTTGATACAGGTCTTTCCTCATTAACTAAGTTGATAGAATCAAGCACTGACGGAAAATATTCAGTGTCATGCTCTCGTGTTGTGAAAAATTTTTCTCCAATGTGCGATGGTAAATGACTTTTCAAAATTTTTAATATGTCTATCTGTGATATTGGGTTCATCCAGTAGTGTGTCTTGTTCAGGTATTTTTCAAAGTATCTGTGTCAACTACAATATTTGCCACTGAATGGTGCCAGGCTAAAAACCTCACGTCTGAGTCTTTCTTGTACAGTCCAGTATTTGTCGAGGAAAGCTCGTTCAAATTGTATATAAGTGCTGCGACATTCGGCCACTTCAGTTGCCCATAAAAGAACGTTGCCTTGCATACATCCCACAACATCTGATTTTATGTGCTTCCGTCCAGTTGCGTGGAAATACATGGTGAAAAGCACTGATAAATACTACTAGGTTCATTCTTTTACCTTCAGCAGTGAATGCAGGAAACTGTCGATGACTCAGCAAACCTCATCTGCAAAAATAGTTTATAGAAATGTGGCATTTTTGGTCGCATTTATGTTGCTATTGTACTTACCTGTAATTCCGGTTGGTAATTGCTCAGGTGTTGGAGTTGTGCGTAAGTTTACATTTTGCCCTCTGCATCTGTCACTGGTACCTGATGTAGGACTCGTAATAATTTGTGGATAAATATCGACAGGTTGTGGTTTGTTCACTGTAGCCTGTGTATTATTTACATGCATATTTGAAGATAAAAGATTGTGAAACCTACCTTCCACAGCTTGTAGGTGAATGTTACCTTGTTCACTATTTCATTTTCTTTTTTATGAATAGCTTTTTCTATGACATCTGTGTATAACTTACAATCGGTTACTAACTTCTCTGCAATGGAATTACTCTTATCTAATGTACCTGCTTCATCTTGACTAATGATATCCCTTAGAATTTCATTGGTCTTCTCTCTCTCCTTCTTAGCACATGCTGAGTCAACTTCTAATATTGCTTCCCTTAAAGTAAGCTCTTCTACACTGTAGGTACACCTTCATAATGTTTGTTTAGTTTGTTAATGACAGTGGTTACCTTTTTTTACTGTCAAACACAACTGGATTTGTGTGGCTTCAATATTTGTGTTCACATGTGTGATTTTCTTTATCTGTTGCTCTACTAGATCTTGATGCTCATTAAAAGTATCTACCTTCTGTTTTAACTATGTAATGTTACTGTTAACTTCAGAAAGTTGTTCATGCTTTATTTGTTTTTTCATATCATTCAATTTTTCATCGATTTCAGAGCAAAATTTTTGGCTAAGTCATTGAACTTCTGTGAGAGCGTGTCATGCAGATCCTTGAATACTTGTTTTTGTTCTTGTTTCATTGTATTTAGATCTTGTATTACAGTGTTTTGTTGCTGTTTTACCATGTTCATATCTCATGTCAAATTATCAATTTTGGTATTCACATCTTGTTTCATATCACTGAAATTGGTGTTCATACGTGTAAGATAACTGCCGCAGTAGTGTGTCAGTTGTACTATTGTGGTTGCTGTTAACTGTAATTTCCAAGTTAATGTTAATGCTGTGAACAAGTGGTGTTTGTAATGTGTTGTCAAGAGTTATATTTTTATCGCTCTCCAATGTTTCATTCATGTGTGTTATATCACTCTGGGAGATGCATGACACTGCCTCGTCAATTGTAAACATTGTCTCATCAAGGTTATTCTGCTGTGGAGTGTCACTATCATTTGTCACACCTGCGACACTCATCTCTGACCTCCTTCAACTTTCTGCAGTAGGCATGCATGGCACCTGAACTTCAGTTGTTAGATCACGCAATTCTACACCATATTGGCTGATTGCATTTTTGCTATTGCTATCAACAATGGAAATATATTTTTCTGCCATGTTGTATGAATATGCAAAAAATAAAAATTTCACAAAAAATGGTAAAATTTCATATGTTAATTATTGCACTTGGTAATACTGACCATGCAAATTATCTTAGAAGATAGACTAAGGAAAGGCAAACCTACATTTCTAGCATTTATAGACTTAGAGAAAGGTTTTGACAGTGTTGACTGGAAACCCTTTTTCGCATTCTAAAGGTGGCAGGGGTAAAATAACGCGAGTGAAAGGCTATTTACAATTTGTACAGAAACCAGATGACAGTTATAAGAGTAGAGGGGCATGCAAGGGAAGCAGTAGTTGGGAAGGGAGTGAATCAGGGTTGTAGCCTACCGTGATATTCAATCTGTATATTGAACAAGTAGTAAAGGCAACAAAAGAAAAATTTGAAGTAGGAATTAAAATCCATGAAGAAGAGGTTTGCCGATGACACTGTAATTCTGTCAGAGACAGCAAAGGACCTGGAAGAGCAGTTAAATGGGATGGATAGTGTCTTGAAAGGAAGATATAAGATGAACATCAACAAAAGCAGGTCCAGTGCAAAGACCCCAGAGGAAGCTTGGAAAAACTCTCAACAACATGCCGCAGAGCTGCACATAGCCATGTGATGCCCTACCACGCACAAAATTCCACACAGAAATGCGAAAAAAAGTGTATGAGCAGAACACACCAAGCACGGGTTACCTACATCATTGTAGCTGTGCATGCATAGTACAGCCTGTTTCCCGGTGCACTCTGGCAACTACTCAAACAAAGACTTTAGCTACAGCAAAACACGGGAAGTGACATAGTTCACAGAAGTTAACACATCCAGTTGAAGGACCATGGAGGTAAAAAATTTTCCACCTCCATGTGAAGGACATAACGTTAGCAACAGCCCTGGACATTGCACAAGTCCCGCCCATTCACCCCCCTCCACACCTATCCATATGCCCTGCCCATGGTCTGCTGCATGTTCCGACATCAAGGTTGTTAGTATCACAGATATGCCAGTCATAAAAACAACGGAGAAAATCAGTAATTAGTATGATATTGTTTTTCTGGTACCATTGTGAAAAGAGCGTATTATTAAAGAAATAGAAATACGTATATTGAATATGTGAGTTGAAAAATTGCCAATAAAAAACAAAAATAAAATTGGTATCCATACTGTATTTTTTAAGTCATGGGCTTTCATCTGCAGTATATAAAAAAATCTGATATTTGTTAGCTGCGGTGAGCGCCAATCTCCATCAACTCATGTAGTGTAAGAAATACTGTTAGAAAATATTTATTGGTAGTAACGCCAAGGATGCAGTCTCTTATCTCGATTGTCTAAAGTCAATGTTGTGCATAAACAAGCCAAAATCGATGTCTTGATTTGTTTCTGATTACCTCATCAAAATTAAAGAATATAAGAGAGACAGAATGTAGATGTGCGAAATGCAAGCAGTCACACATTTATATATGTGACATACTTCATTAGTATTTTCATGTGTAATGGATGAATTTTTACTTGTGAACTCTTGTGACTGTTTCTTTGAGTTCTTCTTTAGTGTTTCAGAGATTTAGAGCTATCTGTTGTTAAACATTTGTATATAATTTCGTCAGTGTCATTTCAACCCATCTTGTCCTTTAATGTCTGTGGGATTTCAGTTTTGACAGCCGTTGGTCACAGCAGTTAAGATTAGATATCTTGTATATGACAATTTTATTGAAAGTGCATGTCTATGTTTCGTTCTGACAGTGTGTTAATGCCCTAAATATTAGCATTTCCAATTTACTGTAATGTATTCGCATAGTCTGACAACCTCCTGATAAATGACCAGGGTAGTGAGTATTCAAATGTTTTGTTTTTTTATTACATACTTTCTGACTTGCTCTACACCTATGAGAATCATTTCATTTTTGGGCCTATGGAACGAAAACTGAATCCAATCTGAATTTAATAATTGGGATGTGAATGTAAGAAACATGTTAGCAGAATGGAATGGCAATAACAAGTACTACATAGGTTTTTTATGGCCAAAACCAATGTTCTTGATTGCATTGCTAAATTCTTTTTCCACCCTTAAAACTGTGCAGCAAAACTTCAAACTGTGTGACACACATACACAAAGTTTGGGTTGTAGTGGCAGCAATTAAGTGAATTGGCTCCCCTGCAGAACTTCAGCCAAAATTTGTATTTTGTCACATACTGTCTGAATTCTGAAAGTCACCTCTCAGCCAGTATGTTTATCTACATTCTCTAAGTTGTTCTCATTATTCTTTTTCTGATTGTGCTACGTAAATATGCCCCAAGCATTGAGGTTACAGTTTTCCATCACCCTGAGGTGTATTTCTTACTAAGCTATTCACCTAAATACTGGGTACTTGTGTTTAAAGAATCTGGTGTAAGTTCAGGTGCTGTCATTTTCACCTACAATTTCTGTAGAAGTTGCTGTCACAGGTGAAACCAAATCAGCAAGTGTTAAATTTTGTAATATCTGTCTTCCAACTTGGTGGAAAAGCAAGGATGCTTATTTAATGCTCACACCTGAAAATATTTAAAATTCTTCTGCACTCTTGCATGACCTTTATATATATTGCAGTTACATGACTTAGACTTGAAATCCATCTTTTTGATACGAGCAATTCTTTTTTTTATTGTTTGCTATAATATGATGTTACCCAATGTTGTAGAATTTTGGAACACATATTATGTTCGAGTATAATGACTTTTCTGGAGACTAGAAATCTACTCTGTAGGAATCAGCATGGGTTTCGAAAAAGACGGTCGTGTGAAACCCAGCTCGCGCTATTCGTCCACGAGACTGAGGGCCATAGACACGGGTTCACAGGTAGATGCCGTGTTTCTTGACTTCCGCAAGGCGTTTGATACAGTTCCCCACAATCGTTTAATGAACAAAGTAAGAGCATATGGACTGTCAGACCAATTGTGTGATTGGATTGAAGATTTCCTAGATAACAGAATGCAGCATGTCATTCTCAATGGAGAGAAGTCTTCCGAAGTAAGAGTGATTTCAGGTGTGCCACAGGGGAGTGTCATAGGAGCAAAAAAAAAAAAGGTTGCTATTCACAATATACATAAATGACCTTGTGGATGACATCGGAAGTTCACTGAGGCTTTTTGCAGATGATGCTGTGGTGTATCGAGAGGTTGTAACAATGGAAAATTATACTGAAATGCAGGAGGATCTGTAGCGAATTGACGCATGGTGCAGGGAATGGCAATTGAATCTCAATGTAGATAAGTGTAATGTGCTGCGAATACATAGAAAGATAGTTCCCTTATCATTTAACTACAAAATAGCAGGTCAGCAACTGGAAGCAGTTAATTCCATAAATTATCTGGGAGTACGCATTAGGAGTGATTTAAAATGGAATGATCATATAAAGTTGATCGTCGGTAAAGCAGATACCAGACTGAGATTCATTGGAAGAATCCTAAGGAAATGCAATCCGAAAACAAAGGAAGTAGGTTACAGTATGCTTGTTCACCCACTGCTTGAATACTGCTCATCAGTGTGGGATCCGTACCAGGTAGGGTTGATAGAAGAGAGAGAGAAGATCCAACGGAGAGCAGCGCGCTTCGTTACAGGATCATTTAGTAATCGCGAAAGCGTTACGGAGATGATAGATAAACTCCAGTGGAAGACTCTGCAGGAGAGACTCTCAGTAGCTCGGTACTGGCTTTTGTTGAAGTTTCGAGAACATACCTTCACCGAGGAGTCAAGCAGTATATTGCTCCCTCCTACACATATCTCACGAGGAGACCATGAGGATAAAATCAGAGAGATTAGAGCCCACACAGAAGCATACCGACAATCCTTCTTTCCACGAACAATACGAGACTGGAATAGAAGGGAGAACCGATAGAGGTACTCAGGGTACCCTCCGCCACACACCGTCAGGTGGCTTGCGGAGTATGGATGTAGATGTAGAATGCTATTGTACATTCCATAATATAAATGTGACATTAATTTCACTAACAAAAGTACTGATGATAGGATGTGAGGGAATATTGGGTGGCACGATGTTAAAAAAAATCTATAATGCAAATGTAAATTCCCTATCATGTTCTGCGCGCGCGTGTGTGTGTGTGTGTGTGTGTGTGTGTGTGTGTGTGTGTGTGTGTGTAAGTTCTTAGTTTCATTTTATTACAACAACAAATCCTATACCATTGTAAGATGATCCCTGGATGAATAAATACAACATTGCAACCAATGAACAGTTTTCAGTTTTAAAAAAATAATTTCATGTGGATATATGTACCATGCAGACAAGATTGGAACTGGCAGATATACAGACTTACATACCATTATATGGACGTCACCAGGGAGGGAAAAGGAGTAACTGATGGAAGTGAGGTCATGTTATCTAATAATGTAAAGCTCTATTAATTTATTTAGCAATGAAAAAATTTCCATTGCTGCACCTGTACTAGAATCACAATACAGTCCTTTAACTTGAGACATATATGTACTAATTTCATTGTTTCTGAATTTGTAAACCTGTAACTTTCCACATTGTTGTGATGTACCTCCACAAATTGGTAATTTTCATCTCTTACCAGGATCATTGACTGCAGCAAATCAGGAATGTTTAAGCTGAAAATGTTTTCCCATTTGTGTTGTTTACAAGGATGATCCATTAATGTACGATTGTTCATCACATTCTCTCAGAATCAAACAAATAACCCTTCCTCCCCCCCCCCCCCCCATGCCAACCTATTTTGTCTTAATTAGGTTAGTTCAGCTAAGTGTCCACCTTTGCTCTCATAGGAGCTATCACCTACTTAACACTGATCCAAATAAAAATGTTTTCCACTGTTACAGTTTTTTTATGCAGAACGAAATCAGAAAGCCATTACATTACTCACTTGCATCCACAAGGGCTCTTTAGTACAACAATGTAATAACACATGCCCACATTTGTGTAATTTCATAATGTACACTGTTTTGTTTGTGTTGTCAGAGGATTCATAATATAATAGTTCATTTCAATATAAATGTGTTACCACAAGAATAGCAATTTGAAGTTTCAGTATTGACAATTCTCCACATAAAGTAACAAGGTAGATTGCTCTTTCTTCGGTCACCTACATATAACTAAACTGAATTATTGAAAAACTTGTGCATGTGGTCTTTCTTGTGCATATTCCCACAGAAGATCACTTTTCAGATGATGTTTTGTGTCCTCTAGCCTCGCACTTTCATATCCCTCGTGTACTCCCATTTTTTGTTCCAATTGTCCTGTATCAGACAAAATTATTCACTCTGTAGCTGAGTGTGAGCTGTTTTACAAGCATTAGTGGAAGATTGAAATGTCTTTACTGGTGAATGCACTGCTCTAGATAATCAGGTACCTGCATTCAACTCCTGGCTAGTTCACAATTGTGATCTTCCATTAATGTTTCAAGTAAACATCCAACACTGGAAAGTCAATAATACTATGAAAAGGAAAGATTGATACTCTTCATAAAGATACATCCTGTTACATATAAGCTTTTGGCCAGTGACCTTTTCAGAAAGGAGAAACGCACACACATTCGCTCAAGGTAGAATACCTCATACACACAACTACCACCTCCAGCCATACTGCGACAGAAACATGTTGAACAGAATCAATAATCTAGAGCAGGGAGGGGAAGGGGGAGGGACAGTGGGATATGGGTGAGGAAACAGGAATCAGCCCTTCTGACGTAGAGGGGGCAGGATAGGGCTGACAAGTACAGCATCGGGAGTCTGTGGGAGAGGGAGAAGATGGGGAGCAGAAAGGAGAGAAGCAGAGAAGAAAAAAAAAAAGACCAGTGGATACAATGGCTGAGAACAGCACATAGTGTGAGTGAGGGGAGGCGAATTTGCGAGGTGACAGGACAGAGGGGACTGGAAACAATTGGGTGGAAGATGTGGGATCAGTAGGTTAGCTTAAGTTGAGGACAGGATGATTTTGGGAGGGGAGAATTTGTTGTAAGGATGACTCACATTTGTGTAGTTTAGAAAAGCTGGTGGTGAAGGGGATGATCCAGATGGGCTGTGTTGTGAATCAGCTATTGAAATCAAGTATTTTATGTAAGCTGCATGTTGCACCACAAGATGGTGCACTTTGTTGTTGGCCACAGTTTTGTGATGGCCATTCATCCTCACTGACAGTCGGTTGATCCTGAACAATTACTGCAGGAGAGCTGGTACATAACACAACTGCTTTCCAAGGAGACCTGGTCTCTTTGATGGGGTAGAATAAGCCTGTGAGAGGAGTAGAATAGAAAGTGCTGGGTGAGTAGATTGAGCAGGTCTTGCACATAGATCTTCCACAGGGATATGACCCCTATGGCAACGGGTGGTGATTGGGAATGGCATAGGGCTGCACTAGGATACATAATTTATCTTGAGAAAACTGGTTACTTCACCATGTTAAGGACTCGGCTGCTTTACAAATGTGTGTGTATGACGACAATAGCATGCATAAAAGATTATTTCATAACAGTATGCTGCATCCACTAGCCAGATGCAGAAGTTGACACTAGATGGCAATAAAAACTCCACAGATTCTAAATGGAATTTTATGCAGAATCAATACTCACAGGAAAACACTTTACCTACCGCATTAATGCAAGAATCTTTTAGCTTTGTTTCCTAACAGTTTAATAGCAATCAAAATTCAAGTTCACTATAACAGTTTAGAGTTCTCAAGTCTTGTGTGAACATGCCAACTAAAGACACACAAATATTATGAACTGTTAGCTGCATGAGGTCCAATATTTTAATTTTGAAAAGGCTAGATTTCAACTCACCACACAGAGGAGATACTGAGTTGCACACAGGCAAAACAAACATGTGAGAAAGGCCTTGTTCATGGCCAGACACAGTGCTCACTTTTTTTTTGTGTGTATATATATATATATATATATATATATATATATATATATATATATATATATATATATATATATATATATATATATATTTATATTTATTTATTTTTTTTTTTTTTTTTTTTTTTTTTTTTTTTTTTTTTTTTTTTTTTTTGCCTACATTAGAAGAAGGCCTTTTGGCCGAAAACCCACATGTATAGCAGTATTTCTGATATGCCTGTCTGCGACTCAACAGCTCATCAATATGGTATCAATCTATCCTTTTCTTATTATAACTGTTATTCCAGCCTGGATTATCCATTGTTGGATTTCAATTATGAGAGTCCATTCACACTGCAGTGCATTTTTAAGTAGCCAGAAAGAATCCTAGTGCTGAAATCGTCTTGGGTGTTCAGTGTAGAACTACACATTAAGAACTATGTACAGCATAAGACATCATGAGATAGCACTGACAGTTGTCAACAGTAGTTCACAACTCAAGCAGCCACAGGTACTGAGAAAGATATAGGCAGCACATTATAAAACAGCTGGATTTTTGTGATGGGTGAGAGCTTGGACCATGCATTGTGCACTTTTACTGAGAAGCAATGCAGCACCATTTGTAAGGTGTATATTACTACGTAACATTGTTAGGATGACCATTTCATTAACAAATACTTATCAAGTGATGAGCTTTCAATAGTCCCCCTTTATATTTCCAATGGGTAATTTTAATTATGTAAAATGGGTAAGGTAATCAATAAGAAGCAAGTTTTGTAAGGATATACTTTTATTGACTCAGTAAAAATTCTTGTAACTATTACAGACATCTGAATGAAACAAATGTGGGAATAAGTTGTAAGTGACCTACTGCCAGCTCTCTGTAGTTCAAAATAGTCAGTCAACTGGCTTTCTATGCTTACTAAATGAAATATTAAACTCTGAACACCTCAAGAGAACAAAAACATTTTTCCCACTGCATCCAAAATTTAAATCTTTCTCAAAAGCTTTGCAACAAATAAGACAATTAGGTACGATTAGTTTCAGGCCACCAAGTACTTTAGTTGGTGAAACACAGATAATGGTGTGGTTGAAACATGTAATAACTCTCATGGCTTAAATTATCTAAAACTGAAAAATAGTATTTGCTTATCTTAGTAAAGGTCACACAAAATAACAAAGTATAAGGTAAATACAAAAAATAAAAAAAGAATGTACTGTGTACATTAAATTACACCCTACATTGGGTGTCAAAATGTAATAAGTTAGGATATGGATATGATATCATATGAGCATTATGTAAATCAAATCAAAATACTGAGCACCAGAAATACAGAAAATTGGGAATAGGATCTGCAAATACCATAGATTAAAACATGAGATGTGAGTTATCACATTAACGTTCATTCATTTGCACTGAAACACATACACTACAAGCTCTAAGCTCTCACAGGGATCAGAGTATATACATAGTTTTAGTTCCATATATATATACATATATAGTGAGGAGAATCTCACTGGTGTAGACTACTGCAGAGAACAAATACATGGGTGATTCCTTTTGGACTGTCACAACAGCCTCACTAAATCTGAAGGATAACGTTATTCCACATGCTGTATTTCAAATTACATTGAGGAATAGTGCAATTCCTGCAAATGTTCTTCAGTTTAACAGGATCACCTCTTCAGTGCAAAGAAAATAATGCACAACAGCAGTGTTAATAATTTAATAGTGCTAAACTACTTCCAGGGTGACTGCTCAAACTTGGAAAAAAAATCCTGAGAATTCCAGGTGTGAGAAGGATGAATGTGTCAATACACTGCTGACAAAGTAATGGTAACAGGAGAAGTTTGGAGGGGGGGGGTGCAGTGAGGGGGGCAGGTGCAGAACACCACAATAATGACTTTTCCTCTCTCAGCTGTACTACATACTAGCTATAAGCAGTAGTTTATCTAATTTTTAAACATCACTAATTTATATGGAATAATATTTATATAAGTAACACAATTTCAAATATTATATATAAAAACAAAGATGAGGTGACTTACCGAACGAAAGCGCTGGCAGGTCGATAGACACACAAACAAACAAACACAAACATACACACAAAATTCAAGCTTTCGCAACAAACTGTTGCCTCATCAGGAAAGAGGGAAGGAGAGGGGAAGACGAAAGGAAGTGGGGTTTTAAGGGAGAGGGTAAGGAGTCATTCCAATCCCGGGAGCGGGAAGACTTACCTTAGGGGAAAAAAAGGACAGGTATACACTCGCACACACGCACATATCCATCCACACATACAGACACAAGCAGACATCCATTTCAAATATTAGGTATTTTAAAATTTGTGATTTATAACTCAATAAAATTCAATTTCAATGCTACATTAAAATGCGGAATTCCTTGGGATTTTGTAAAATTCCTGGAATTCCCTGAGTTTTACCTGATAAAACGTTATTTTACATCTACATAGGTACTCTGCAAGCCATCTTACGGTCCACAGCAGTCATTACCACAACTAGTCATTTCCTTTCCTGTTCAATTCAGAAATAGAGCGACTGCCTACCTTGTACTTCTTACCAGTTGGAGTAATTAAAACATTTAAAATGAGTGCTTTTAAATATGAAAATTTGTGGAAACAAATACAATTATCGGAAGACTCTGAGGCAGCATATTTCCAGAGCGCACACATAGCAGTTGAACGAAATCGTACCTCGTGTTACAAATAATGAACCTTCATGTCCCTACCAGTGCTATATATGCAACAAGAGTTTTAACTTGGGAAAGAAGTTTAAAACACCACCAAAAAGACATTCATGGCGTAATGAAGCATCAGAAGTGGTTGAAGTGTACGATATGCACATTTGAAGCAGAGTCAAAAAAAGTGTTGGATCATTTCCAAGCCACTCATCAAATACGTGTGAAATCTGAAGGTCTGGAGTTCTCTAGTGAAGGTGAATTTTTGAAATGGAAAGAGGAAATTGAACATACTACACAATTCAGATTTGTCAAACATCATGGCATTAAGTTTGTTGACGATTGCTCAATCTGTATGTTTGCTATCATTCACGTCAGTTTCTTTCCAAAGGTGAAGGTATGAGACACCTCAAAATGGCAGGTAGTAACAAAATTGATGGAAAGTGCCCTACAGAGGTGAAAATCCTCTATAAGGACAAACAGTGTCTTGTCAATTTTGTGTCGCCTCATGTTGGACACGATCTACACTTAAGTCATTTGAATCTGACACCACAAGAACACGAGAGCATAGCTGCAGACACTGCTGTAGGAATCCTGTGTCCCATTGTTCTTGGCAAAATTTGATCAACAGTGCAGGGTTCAGATTTGGAGAGAGTACATCTCACAACACTGCAGGACTTGCGTAACAATGAGCTTCTTATAATTTGGCTTCAAAATCAGTTTGACATCAAAGTGATGACATCAGCATCAAAGCTTGTGTACAAGAAGTTAAGCAAAGTGATAATCTGTGTGTAGGCCTATTATGTCATAAGCCTCAAGAAATAATCACTGACCATCACCTGGAATTGAGGAGTGAGGATTTCATGTTAGTAATAATGAACACTGCACAAGGTGAACTACTGGCAAAATAAGGAAATGGTAATATTTATGTTGATGGAACTGGACACTTCCCTTGACCTATACAGGGTGAGTCACCTAACGTTACCGCTGGATATATTTCGTAAACCACATCAAATACTGACGAACCGATTCCTCAGACCGAACGTGAGGAGAGGGGCTAGTGTAATTGTTTAATACAAACCATGCAAAAATGCACGGAAGTATGTTTTTTAACACAAACCTACGTTTTTTTAAATGGAACCACGTTAGTTTTGTTAGCGCATCTGAACATATAAACAAATACGTAATCAGTGCCGTTTGTTGGATTGTAAAATGTTAATTACATCCGGAGATATTGTAACCTAAAGTTGACGCTTGAAACCGGGTCTAGTGTAGCAGGGGATACAACCCGTCGGCTTTGGACAATGACGTCACAAGTCGCCAGAGAGCAGTTTACCATTTTCGCTTTTGCTGTTATGTTTCAGTTTCGTTTTTTTACTGATTGCTTAATAAAGTGGATCTGTTTATTCTATCTCGTGAGATTTTTTTTTTTTAAGCCAAAAAACACTTATCAGCCACTGAAGGGAGCTACAACACTAAGAAGAATCGCTTCTCGATTGGCCACTTGTGACGTCATTGTCCAAAGCCGACGGGTTGTTTCCCCTGCTGCACTAGTCCCTTGAAACCTCCGACGTTCAGTTGCGTCTTGTAACAAACACGGGCCATGGTCGGCGAGCAGCATCTGCAGGGACATGTTTATGATGATGACCGTGTTTACGAGTGTGGTTGTAGTGCACTGTTGTGGTTTGGTCTAGCTGTCGCAGTGTCCGCATGTAGCGCTTGCTGCTATTGTTATTCTGCATCCGTCTCCGCACGCAGACCAACTGTAGTACACCGTGTTATCAGACGTCTGTGATAGTGTAGTGTTGTAGGAACTCTGACCATGGTGTATTCGAACTCTAAAAAGGCGGAGATGATACTCATCTATGGCGAGTGTCGTCGAAATGCAGCTGAAGCCTGCAGGGTGTATGCAGAACGGTACCCGGACAGAGAGCATCCAACGTGCCGCAAATTGCAAAACATCTACCGCCAACTGTATGCAACACGTATGGTCGTAGCACGCAAACGGGTCCGTAAAAGGCCCGTCACAGGAGAAGCAGGTGCAATTGGTGTGTTTAGCTGCTGTTGCCATGAACCCACACATGAGTACACGGGACATTGCGAGAGCCGGTGGACTGAGTCAAAGTGGTGTCATGCGCATACTGCATCGTCACCGCTTTCACCCGTTTCATGTGTCGCTACATCAGCAATTACATGGTGATGACTTTAATCATCGAGTGCAATTCTGTCAATGGGCATTAACAGAGAATGCGTTGCAGTTCTACCTGTTTACCGATGAAGCGGGTTTCACAAACCACGGGGCAGTGAATCTACGGAACATGCATTACTGGTCCATGGACAATCCTCGCTGGCTCAGACAGGTAGAGCGACAGCGACTGTGGACTGTAAATGTATGGTGCGGAATCATTGGCGACCACCTCATTGGTCCTCACTTCATTGCAGGGGCCCAAACAGCTGCAACATACGTCGCGTTTCTACAGAATGATCTGCCAACGTTGCTCGAAAATGTCCCACTCGAAACGCGTCGACGTATGTGATATCAGCATGATGGTGCACCTGCACATTCCGCAATTAACACTAGGCTGACACTTGACAGGATGTTCGACGGGCGTTTCATAGGACCTGGAGGACGCATAAATTGGCCAGCCCGTTCTCCTGATCTTACACCTCTGGACTTCTTTCTGTGGGGTATGTTAAAGGAGAATGTGTACCGTGATGTGCCTACAACCCCAGAGGATATGAAACAACGTATTGTGGCAGCCTGCGGCGACATTACACCAGATGTACTGCGGCGTGTACGACATTCATTACGCCAGAGATTGCAATTGTGTGCAGCAAATGATGGCTACCACATTGAACATCTATTGGCCTGACATGTCGGGACACACTCCATTCCACGCCGTAATTCAAAACGGAAACCACGTGTGTACATGTACCTCACCCCTCATGGTAATGTACATGTGCATCAGTGAAAAAGACCAATAAAAAGGTATTAGCATGTGGATGTAATGTGCTGTTCCAGTCTCTTCTGTACCTAAGGTCCATCACCGTTCCCTTTGGATCCCTACGTAATTCGGTGCTCTCCGATACACACAATCGAACAGCGGAGGAGTGGTACTCAAACGTCAACTTTAAGTTACAATATCTCCAGATGTAATTAACATTTTACAATGCAACAAACGGCATTGATTACGTATTTGTTTATATGTTCAGATGTGCTAAGAAAACTAACGGGGTTCCATTTTAAAAAAACGTAGGTTTGTGTTAAAAAACATACTTCCGTGCATTTTTTTATGGTTTGTATTAACCAATTACACTAGCCCCTCTCCTCACGTTCAGTCTGTGGAATCGATTCGTCAGTATTTGATGTGGTTTACGAAATATATCCAGCGGTAATGTTAGGTGACTCACCCTGTATATGTCAACAGCAGCTCACGATACTAAAACACAGATAACTACAACGGCCCATTGAAATCGGACACCTCCATGACCTATATAGGTCAAAAACAACTAACAAAACCAAATAAATTTAAATCGAGTATTTCCCCAAAGATACAGAAATCAACACCAACTGCCAATACCACAACATCAACCTAAAACACATACAGTAAATACCACCAACCACACAACACAAGAATTTAGAATCGATGCCGCTGCTACACATTTATATTTGCTGCAGTTGCTACGGACGCTTTTATAGATGTTCCTATTAACATGGTTGTTTTTTGCCTACTCTTGTGTTACATTCGTTCTGTGCGTGTTAATAAAAACATTTACGCTCACTTTCAAACCGTAACCGCGTGCATATTTCAAGTTCCAAAAATCATATTGATGCGCTACACGGCGTGGACAAAGCCTTCACACATGCACTTGGTTGGTGCGGAGGGGGGCAAATGGGTGGGGCTTGTGCAATCTCGGGGAATGTCGCTAACGTTTCCTGTTGAAGGTGTTGTGAGTATTAACTTTGAAGACGACATTTTTGGCGGGCCGAAAGATCTGTGTTTATTATTGTTTCGTCGAGGTGGTAGATGCTGCATTGAACTGTCGTAGTAACTCAGCAATAGGCTTTGTGCTATTCTGATTTCTAAGAGACGAAAAGCGGAACGCAAAATTGTTGGAGAGAAAAATAGGAAACGCAATATACATTCGCACTCTGGGAGGCAAATAAGTTCATCTGTTAAAATGATTGTGGTTAGAATATCGTATTTTGCATTATAATTTAACTGTTTAGGATTCATTTAATACTCTGAGGTATGTACTCAATAGAGGTGGGCCAAACGGTTATTCTGGAGTAACCGTTATCACAGTTCCAGTTATTCTTTGATAACCGTTATCGTTAACGGTTATTAATAACTGCCAAGTTATTTTTCGCTAGCGAATACCGATAACTCCGACAGTTAAATAACGACATAGTTGGAATCCATCAGTTTAGTTATCAGTAGAACTGCGAGTAGTGTGAAATAGCAGGAATGTCGTATGACTCGTGTCATAACCTCAGCTTATTAACTCCGGGTACATTTTAGTTGATGTTAGAACGATTATTAGTGTTTCAGATTATATGTTTGTAGGTTATCGGTCGCTATTAGAAATATTATCTTCGCAGCTGCGACAGAAAGTACGCGGAACTTCGCCAAAGCACTGTTTAAGTAAAATGTTAACAACGTGCGTTTTTAAGTATGAAGTAATATGTAAACTGAGTACTGTAGGTTAAATTCGAAGCTTAATTTCTTGTGCTGCTCACATAATAGAATAAAGTGTACAGCCTTGTAATACAACAAAAAATATACGTAATGTGACAGATTCGTTTACTCCTGTGCTGTAAAAGCTAGTCCTATTGGGGAAAGTGTGAGTACGCTAATCCAAGTTTTATGTCAGATTTGCAAACTGCTCGATTTCTCCAGCGACAGCATGTTTATAACATATGAAGACATGCAGATCGAAAAGGTTGACAGTGTTACATTTCTGGGACTACAACTCGATAATAAATTCAGTTGGGAAGGGCATACCACATTTTTTCATTCTATTATTTCATAAGGGAACATATTCTGTGGTAACTCATCAAACGTAGCAAAAGTTTTTCGCATGTAAAAGCGTGTAATAAAAATCGTTTGTGGTATCAATTCAAGAACATCATGTAGGAACCTGTTCAAGGAACTTTGTATTCTAACCACTGCTTCCTAGTATATTTATTCCTTAATGAAATTTGTTACAAGTATTTCCAACCAATAGCTCAATACATAATATCAGTACTAGAAATGGGAACAGCAATCTACATAAAGACCTAAAATTACTTACCTTGGTCCAAAAGGGGTCCAATATTCAGGAACATGCATTTTCAATAAGCTGCCAGCAAGTCAGCAACCATTAAAAACTTGGTTTCAGATAAGGCACGGTTTACAGTGTGTTTGAATGACTATTTGATACATAAGTGTCTGATTCCATCCATCATCAATATGCCGGAAATGTCTATTTTAAGTGTGTCTATGACGTCACTACATACACATGGCAACAAACACGAAGATACATATAAATAATACAATAACATTTCCCACCAAAAATACAATCAAACCAATGGGACAACTGCGGGAAGTTGGGGGTTTTAGGGTGAGGACAAGCTAGTGAAAAAAACACACCATGATCCCAAAACACAAAATGAAGAACAAAAAGAAAAAAAAATACAGCATTCTGCTACACCAACAAAAATCTGCAGGAATCGGACACTTCCCTTGAACAATATAGGTCAACTATAGGTGACCATACCACAACACCAATACCCACAACTAAAAGTACGAAAATTGGAATCAGACAGTTCCCTTGACCTACATAGGTCAAACTCAGATGACGATACTAAAACATCAACACACACAATTATGAAAATGGGAATCGGTCATTATCCGGTGACCTATATAGGTCCACCACAGCTACTGATGCCAAAAAACCAACACCTACAACTGCGAAAAATAAAACCACAATCCCAAAAGTCCACAAATCAATCACCCCTACATAAATTAAATCACATTCAATACTTCATAAATACACAAAACATCACAGCTAGAAAAAAAAAAAAAAAAAAAATTAATTACCACCAGCAAATTCCGGCACTGCAACCTAGATCGACAGCCCCCCCCCCCCCCCCCACACACACACACACACAAAAACCAACTCATAAATACCGTGCCGTAATGACATTCACACTCCACAACACCTTTACGTCGAAGCAGACGGGTGGAATCAGACGCTTCCAGTGACCCCTCCTTCTGCTCTGTAGATGAATATCGTAACAGAGACTGATAGACCAGCTTAGGTAAAAATTCTGCTATATTTCAGTTTTGACAGCACTTGGTTGCAACAGTCAAGATCGGGTATTCTGTGTACGATAAATTTATTAAAAGTACGTAACTGTGTTTTATTCTGTCAGTGTACCAATTCTGTAAATATTAGCAGTTACTGTGATATATTCACGTATTTTGACAATCTCCTGACAAATGATGAGGATAATAATTATTATATTCCACTGTATTATGTTATACTTTCTGACATGTTATTTGTCATTCGTGATGGCCAGCGGCTATTTCCGTAGCAGTACGAAAATATTTGTTCGCTCCAGTTACTATCCTCTCTGGAAATATCACCTGGAACTACGACCTTTAACTGGAGTCACCGAGTCAGGAACGTCTAGACACACAGTTATTCCGTTACCAGCTTCCAGGTTATCTGTGGTGGTAGCCCGATAACTACCAGAGAACTAGAACTACGAGCCAATAACGATAACTGCCAGAGGAGAATACCGGCTCTGACAGTTATTTCCATAGTCGCTCGAATTCCTTAGTAACTTTCCTTGTACTACCCGTCCAAGCTAAATTAACACGTAAGGCGGTGGCTTAAGGGAAGGACCGTACTTGTTAATGCCTGTACTGCAGCTCCTATCAGCCACGGCTCGGACATTAACTTTATTTAATTGTTTATGCTAAAAGTAACGAAGGCCCACGAAATAGTACACAGTTCTTATCAACAGATGGCGCGCAGTCTCACAGTTATTCCCATGGTCTATAGAACGCCTCCAAATGCGCAGTACGATATTCGGTCAACAGATGGCGAGAGGCACTGTTGACACTAAACAGTTATTGAAATAACTGCCAGAATCAGAGGAACGGTTATCGCAGTAACCGTTACTTCTCAGTAACCGGTTATTTCTATCAGTTACGTTATTTTTTGCCACCTCTAGTACTCAAGCTTTAAGTGTAGTGTTGTGCTGATGAATGTAATAGACTGCAGATTTAGTTTCATAGCTGTGTGCATATGAAAGGGTACACAGCTGTGTTGTATGCAACTTCGTACTGTTGTAATGGCTGTTGGAAGGCTTCTTCAAAGTTAACTCTAGTTTAAACATGTTGAACTGTTAAGTAATAGTCTATTTTAGTCACTAAAGTATATAACGATGAAACTCTCTAAGAACAAGAAGATACATGCAGCAAAACTGGAGATATTGTCGGAAATTTGCATTTGCAAAACAAGATGCTGTAACAGCAGTAAGGATTTACATGAATGTCTCGGCTGACATTCAGAAATTCGTAAATCAAATCAGTGTCAAGTAAATTCACTCTGTATTATTAATCATAAATACCATTAGGGAGTAAATTGTTTGGGCTGTAACTATTAGAATTTCAATGTTAGAATGGAGCGCTGTTTAAAAAGAAAATGCTGTAGGCCAGAGTGAATAAAAGTATTCTGTCAGTCTTCTTTGTGGGCCAGTACAGTGAAAAAGATTTCAAAGTGCAAAGCAGGTAGTACTGCCCTTTATGGATTGTACCAAAAATACGCAAACTCTGAACAAATGTTCTAAAAGTAATCAAGTTTCATTCTGGATAATTTAACCATGTTTTCTTGCCAATTGGCAGTTATTGTCTCATCGCTAGTTCCTACCTGAGGCTAACGTGAGGTTATTCACAGGTCAAGTGCTGATGTTACACCCATCTGCTTTGACCTGTAATGTAACTGTGATGTCATGGTGAGCCTTGATAGTTTTTGAGTCTTTGTGTTTGTAGATGGTGAGTTGCAGTATTTGGTGGCGCTCTCTTGTGATGGATGTTTGTTAGTGAGTTGTTTGACATGAATTGAATGTTCCAGGTTGCTACTGGAAGAATTTGTGCTGGCTTTCTGGTGAGTTACTTTGAATTTGTATATTGTGGCTGATGGATTCATTTTTATGTTTGGAAATATTAGTGCCATGTATTTCTTGTGGTCGGAGATTTAATATCATTTTTCTTCAGTTGTGAAGAAGATACAGATATTTACGTGTAGCTCATTACTTGCTGCAATGGGTGAAGTTGTTTATGTGTATTGAAATTGGTGGTGATGCAGGTTTTCATGAATTTTCGGGATTTCCTTGTTAGTGTTGGGTAATTCCGGGGGATTGTTATTGGTAGGTATCATGGGTATTGATGTACCATCATTGGCTAGAATACATTTCTGATATTAGTTATGTATATATGGTTTGGTTTGTTGTACTGTGTACTTTGCTTTAGAAAGAGTAAGTGAAAGTGTGGTATCTAGGGCTTTCCTTGAGCTATGTGGGTGAAATGAAATTTGCAACACCATGGTTTTGAGTTTTATCTTGGTTCCTGGTATCGAGGGCTTTGTTGGAGCTATGTAGGTAAAGTGAAAATTGTGGCGTTGTGTTTTTGAGTTGTGTATGGGTTACTGGTATTGTGATCTTCATTTGAGATATATAGGTCACGTGAAATTTACAACACCAAAATTTTTCATTTTAGTAAGTTCCTTGTGTTAAACTTTTAAGGATTTTGTATGCTTGATTTTTGAGTATATATTTGTTTTGTAGTGATGTCATTATTCTTATTGTCAGTTATTTAGCTTGTCCTCTTTATTTGGTTGTCCTGTTAGTTTCATTCTATTGCTGGAATCAACTACTTTACATGTTATTTATGTTTTTTTGCAGGTGTAATGAGTGACATCGTGGTCACCATATTGTATGGGCTTGAAATAGAGTACACCATGTTGATTGTATTCCTGGTCAAAACAGTCTACCTTCTATAATAGAGCAATAGATCACTTTATATAGACTGATTTTATTCATTGGATATAGGTTGTCTGTGTTTTGATTAATTAAAAATAATGCTATGTTTCAAGGATCATTGGTCTGTTTCTATCGACATGGTGTAGATTACATTGGTTTTACACTCTGTGTCTTTCTTGTGTTTAAGGCTACATACTGGCTATTTACAGATTACCAGCTAGCTCATTGATTGAAAAGTAATAATAATAAACATATTGGTCTCTGTCACACCTCATGTTACTGATAAGGAATGTTTGCATCTACTTCTAAATAGCACAAGCAATCATTGTAGTCTTTTATGCCACAAGGTTTTTGTTAAATATCCATCTTCAGAGCAGAGGTTGCCAGAAGAACCAATTTCAGTTCAGATTTAAATTTCTGTAAAGGTTTACAAGAGCCAGCTGTCTTTGGTTTTATTCTTCAGTTTCCATTTACCATGACTGGTTTTGATTTGACAAGCGATTTATCATCAGATAGTACTTATTTATTGTATATTTGTAGCAGTGTTGTGGCTTATACCTATGGCAAGAGAAAGAAACATGTTCACACTGAATGTGGTGAGAAGTATGTGCAGTTCATGCCTGTCCACAGCTGCACAACTCCAGCAATGCTGCAAACATGCAATAAATACGTACCATCTGATGATAGTGATTCAAAACAGTTATGGTAAAAATGATTAAAAATAATACAAAAGATGGCTGATAGCAGTAATTTATGGAAACCTTTATTCATCACAGTCACAGTGTCCTACTCATATAATGGATAGATATTAAAGTTTTAATTAAAAGCACCTGTCAGATTGTATTATTGGGAAATAATAGCAACCTTTTGTGGCTATTGTTGAATGCTTTGGTGAGTCTTTAGCAGACTTAATGATAAACACTTAAGTTTTCTTCTAAATTTTGATTAAAATAACCTCACGGGTGACAAACAGCTATGGTGGTAAAGGATTGCTTGTTATGTACAACATTCCACATAGTTAGAACGAGCAAGAGCTGCACATTTAATGCAAAAAGAGCAAAACGTACATTCAGGTTGTTTTTATTGTTGTCGTTGTCAGTGGGAGGTACATCAGTGGGGGTGGTGGATAGGGCAACAGTTGGCTCTCCCCTTCCCGTGCATCCTACTGCACGTGAGAAATCTGTGGCATGCCTAAAAAAATCAGTCATTATTGCGATGTCAAGAAAGAACTGCAGTTAGCTAGCCACAGGCACAATCACAAACTTATTTTAGTCAAGGTGTAGTGTAGTTGTGAAAAACCAGTTCCAGCTGAACTATCAATACAAGACAGAAATAGAACTTTTGTGTAAACTTTGCATCCCAGGATGTAACAAAGTTATGTACTATGGTGTGAAAATATTTGAGATGCTCCCATCTAACATACAGCAAGTAATTGGTTATCTCAGCCAATTCAAAAGAAAATGTACAACATACCTCATGATGCAAGGGTTTGATTGCTCCTTTAGATGGATGGCAAGCAGTGTGTTGTAAAATGTCCTGTGTAATTACATATATAGGTTTCTTTGAAAAATGCTCCATTAATTAAGTTTCTGATAAGACAGCCTGCAGCTACCTAATATAGCTGAAGTAGCAGCAGCAGCTTTCTTTCCAATTATCTAGAATTAAGCAGTATTGTGATAGTCTCTTGTTAATATAGTGTATGGCTTAAGCAATGTTTGGTTGTCTTTTGTGAATGTGTACTTTCACCTATTCTTTTGCCCTGTAGGTACACCTTCTTGGTGGCTGTACAGAATATGATGGAGTGGAAGAAATCTCTCTTCTTTTGAAATTGATTGTTTATTTACGTCAAGCCACCATTAGTGAATGTATATAATGTGAAGGTGGTGTTAGAATGCTTAATGCCTTGAACATGCACCAACAAAATGACTGTCGGTAAACCCCTAGCATCACTATGTCCAGCTGCCCACTTACAGTCTGATGCAATATGTGATCAGATTTGCTGATTATATGCTTCACCATTTGACAACATAATATGAGCTCAAAGAGAGGAGTCTTTACTCCTAGGTACTTTATTTGAGATTGATTTGTACCTCATTGGCAACAGAGTGGTGTACTATACATACAAAATTCATGTTATTAAACATTACATACTTAATTCTTCTCTAATCTGACATATACTGATGTTTTTCTAATTTGACAAATAGTGCTGTTATTCTACTTATGTTCTTTCCATTACCGCCAGGTCCTGCGAAATCGTTTACATTCCACTGTGAAAACCCACTGTCCTAAAACGTTTATTGAGGTGGATGACACTTGTATCTCTTGTGTTGCAATTACTGTTCCAATGAAAGTGATTTTTTAGTATGACATGTTAAAAATAACTGCAGTAAAATAAATTTGTTCATTGCAAAATGAGTTATGTCTCTTACATACGCTATATTGTCCCATTTTATATCTGTGTTGTTCACAATCCCAGCTCCCATCCCCACCCAGAAATGTAATTACATAGTCATTGCATAAAGTTACATCATGTGAGTGTCTTGGAGGCGGGGGGAGAAGAGTTTATTGGTCCACCCACTAATGATTATAGGTCCAAGGATAATATTTTTTGATTGAATTGCTTACTTTTCTTCAAAAGTAAAGCTATGAAAAGTATGAAATTAAAATATTTTGAGATTGTCTCTGCATGGAATGTTGAATGTTTTGTTATAATATATTCAATTATTCAAAATTTATTCACCTACTGTGAACTATTAGACATCAACTGCATTAGGTAGGAGAGTGTTTTGAAAAGTTCTCGGAACGGAATAAAAAAAAGTACTTATGTCACTGAAACTTTTTTTATTTTGCAAAGTAATCTCCTTGTAGATTAATGCACTTGGTCCAACGATGTTCCAGTGCCTTGACCCCATCTTGAAAATGAGTTTCCTCTAGGCCTGCAAAATAGTTGTCAACTACGGCTATCGATTCTTCGTTTGATGTGAATCTTCGTGCACCAAGAAAAATTTTCAGTTTTGGGAAGCGATGGGAGTTTGACAGGGCCATATCAGGTGAATAAGGCAGGTATGACAACAATTCATACCTTGGTTTGTGTAATTTTGTCATGGCAATGGCACAGGTGGGCTGGCACATGTCGAGTCGTGGCACCCATCTTGCAGATAATGTTTTTATTCCTAATTCTTCAGTTAAAATGTGATATACCCTTTCATATGACATCTGGCAAGTGTGAGCAATTTGATACACTTTCAGGTGGCAATGCTCAAAGACCATTTTGTGCATTTTTGCAATAATTTCTGGACTAGTGATGCATCTTGGCCGACTGCTGCGACAATCATCTAACCTGTCCTGACCAAATTTAAATTCATTTGTCCAATTGGCAACAGTTGAATATGAAGGAGCAGAGTCCCCCAGTGTATTCTAGAAATTGGCATGGATGTCCTTTGCTTTCATACCTTTCTTTATGAAGTAATTAATCACTGCTCGAATCTCAGTTTTTTCCATCTTTGCAAATCACTATGTGGGAACAACAACAGATCCACGTCACTGCCACAGCTCTCTTCTAAGAGCAATGACGTGGCATGTGTTTGCAGGCAACAGTCCAATGAATATCACGTGAACAACTAATTGCCGTAGCGCTGACCTCTCGTGGTGATTCAGAGAACTTTTCAAACCACCCTCCTATAAATGAGGCTATCAACGCCATAGTGGCCTAACCCACAGCACACTTGTTTGTGAGAATGGCCACTGGAAGATATTGATGTTTGCAGAATTGATGTGGAAGGTAGTGATTGCGGTGTATAGCAATGATTGTGGTATGGTGTCAGGTAATCGGTTGTAGGTGGAGTTACCGTAATAGTGTGTGGGTTAGGACACTATTGTTTCAGCGCACTTGGCCTTAATACACAAAACATGTGTGATAGGCCATTATTGCTTTACACACTGTAGTCAGACATTGGACAAGATACACATGACGCATTAATGTTCATCATCCATATCATCATTTGCAGGGATGGTGTCACAGCATGGCTGTGCAAATGTCTTCAAGTTACGGAAATAACATGGTACACTGGGGGTACAAATTACAGCAAGGTCATTAAATCAGTCTTCTTCAACACGCTTCTAGCACGTCCATTGGGATTTAGTACTTCCAGGGTCTCAATTACTTTCGACCCTCGTTTAGCAAAACTGATGTTGGCAAATGGGACATCAGGCTCATTGGAGTACTTATAAAACATTATATGGGGAGAGGATGCTTTGTACTGAAGCCACTGAATATGAAACCATTGCACCCTGGTATTTTGTGTAGACACTTTACGGTTACATATGTTTTTGTCTAAACATACTGTGGACATGTAATCATTCCTTGACATTGTTATATCCATGAAGGGTTGTTGTTTTCATGCAGTTATAATGACATTCATCCAGCCAGAGGGTGTGTATATGTTTGGGTGAAATTTCCTGTTCTTCGCAATGATACCAAAGTCCTGGTCACATGGTAGATATGAATGCCCACTGACTAGGAATTTATGATGGATCACTTCCGGTGTGAAGTCTGCATTGAGAACCATGAATTGACACAGTAAGGCATTTTTATATTCCATTTTTGCCCGCCACATTGATCAGAGTATATAATCAGTCACTTTGTTTGGAAATTATGTTTAATGTAATGCATGAGACACAATCCAATTTCTTGCAGTCCTTGGGATGCTTCACCCTCACTCCATACATACATGGTAGCTTTCTTAGTCCATAGGTCGTGTACTCCAAGGCAGTAAGTCCACAATTGCTGCTTGTAGTAACAGATACCTGTCGTAAGTACTGGCGTCGGTAAAGTCCTCATCAAATCAAAGGCAATCACAGTCATATCGTTGTTCTGATGCCTCCCTTCTGCTGCATCATGAAGCATTCCCTTCCGCGTGCTCTCAGCCTTTCGCTGATGTAACTCTCTTTCACTTTCCCATTTACCTTTCTCTTCCGCAGTGTCAGTTGCAGCATGTTTGATGTTATAGAGGTCACATTTATGGCAGGAAGCACTTACTGGGGGATGAAAGGTCAGATTAAATCTTGTATTAAATATCTGACCGAATGTACTATGAGACCAGATCATCATACCCTGCTTTATATAAATGGTATAACTTCCCCATGCTCAGGTCTGGTGACGATCCACTGTTTCATTCACTCATGCATAATCGCTCAGAAGTCCTGGAAACCATTTTATGAAGTTCTCTAACGCAACAATCTTTGCTATTGGTGTTTTGTTTTTAGCAGGGCATGCACCTCGCTCATTGATGGGTGGGGTCTGGTGCTGCACTTCATGCGAAAGAACCCTTGTAATCCTACTGTCTGATATCTGCAAAATGTTCGTAAAGAATGTCGTACACACTTTCACGTCCACTTCCTCATCATTCTGGAAATGGTATAGGTGTGTTACTACTCATTGCTACTCTGTGGTACCAGAGGAATACACACGTGCTGTAGGGACTACCTTCACCATAGCAAAAAGTATGCCGACTGCAAGTTGAAACTACCAAATCTATAGAACGAGTCAAATAGATGTTTCTGGTGTTCAGGTGAAAAATGTCGACCACATTCCTTCTGATTCGCGCATGATCCGAGTGTGGGACATTTCTTTGGCACTACATTTCCCTTCACGTTATTGTATTCTTCCCCTTTCGATCGCTTTTCTTTTCGAATGCTTGTTGCCCACAGGTGTGCATTCCAGACCCGTTTTCTTCCTCGTTGCGGTGCACTTACGCTACCTGTACTACGATCCCCCTCCAATACGTCCATGATTGATGTAGTGGGTATGGTATTCTTCGATGTACCAGGTAGATTGGGCTCTGCTAACATGACACGTAACTCATCCGCTGTACAACTTGCACACTGGCTGAATCGGCAATTGGTAGTAGTGTCCAATCCAAATAGGCCTGAAAAGGAAACGTTCCTTATCTGCACCAGTGTCCATATCAAATCATATGAGTCCAACAAGGGAACATAACACCATCCTTACCTCGCAATGGGGCTTCGACATCGTCATCATGGCTACTGCACTTGTGGTTCTGTAGTAGACACACACTGATGACGGTTCAGCGGTGTGTCAACCACAGTACTGTGAGTCTATACTGCAGCTGTGTCCTCCACCAGCCGTCACATGCTGTATGACATATGGTACGCTGTCCCACTTTCCTACTCGCTATGCATACATGGTGCAATAGAGGCCTATGTGGCATAGGCCATTATTGTGCCCCATCTTGTAAGCCACTGAACGGTGCATAAACAATGTCTGACACTGCCATATTGTCCATGATGTCCGAATACATGTCTGGCGATTGTAGAACGTAATGGTTGGGCATAAAGTGATGTTCTGTGTGAATACCTCATTTTTTCCAAAAATGTGTGTAGGCCACTTCTGCACTGATAGCCTAAGTCATTATATCTATTAGTCACATATAAAAATTTCTGCCAGACTGCGACTTAAACCTACATTTCTCTCTTCTTACAAGGAAATATTCCATGAAAATTTTGGGTTTGAAGTCAGATGTTACTGAATATGTCTTTTGACTGCGTAACTTCCAGTAATCTGAATGTAAATGAGATGAAGAAATACTGAATATTCATCTGTCCTAGGTATCTCATCAAAGATTCACTGAGGTATGTGTTTGGAATAAGTTAAAATGAACCAATTGTAACATATTCACCCAATGATACACAGCTTCTTATTTGTCATGTGTTCAGTTCTTTTTCTTCGATTCTTTCCACATATCGCCTCTCCTCTGCTTGTAACTGCGGTTTGATCAGACTGTACTGTAATGACACATTCCGACGCAGAGACATACAATACCTTAAAGGCTGCGCCAAAGATTAAATTGAGAGGCATGTAGGTTATAATCTTTGTAATGTTCACATTGGATTCTCTTTTGTTTCATACTCCAAGAAGGAGCTAAGGGACACTTTCGATTGTTGCCTCGTGGAGGATGGACGTAATTTTTGGTGTATGCGGAAAGGCGGCCATATTGTTAGTAATTATGGTTTGTGCGACGAGCTGAGCAAGTTTTATTGTCTTGTGAATAAAAAAATAGTGAGAAGTATCGAAGTGTTACGAAAATTATTTAAAGCAACGTAGCATTGTATTCCTTGGTTTCCACCGTCTTCGTGAAGTGAACCGATGCCGACTTAGGAAGATACACACGGTCAACAAAGAGAAGAGCTTCGATGGCGACTGATGAATTAATATTGTGGCAGAAGGACTAATTCTACGTCTAAGGTGAGAACTCTGATTAAATCAACAATGACGTAGAATTCAAAATGTAATTAATCGGAATGCTAAATTATATTACAGGCATATTTCACGCAGAACTGTATTTGTCCGCATTCAAGCCGGTCAAAACAATCCGTAAAAAAGCCTTTCAAAAATTCTAAAGTTAAAAAACACAAAAAAAACGAAATGTTTTTAATTTATTTCGCCACACTGGCGACCGCTGACAGGGACAGTGCTGGTGGAACAAAGAGTAAGTACTTCATTGTTGTGCTACAAATGTACTTGTACTAGTTACTGTTTCTCTGTTACATGACGCACATGGAAAATGACGAATAAGGTGAAACAATATTAACTGTATAAACGGATGGCACAATAACCAGAAGGAACAAGGACAAGGATTTACAAAACTAACGTAATCGTGAGTGACGCAGCTGAGCCGGAATTAAGGTAGGAAAGCGCAAACGCATGCAACGGCTGCACCTTGGCTTAGCTCCACTTAAAGCAGAACCTTTTCCTTTCCATATTAAAATCCTGGTAGTGTTTGTGGCAACACACAATTACAGTTTGATAATTACTTTTTTATGTTCAACAATCGCAGAATTAGAAGACGTAGTGCGCCATCTTGTAAATTTCCGACGCGCAACAAATAACAATCGCGAGATATTTTTATTAATTCAACTGCGAGAGAATTTAAAGATTTAGATTAACAGTAAAGTACAGATAAAAATAATATCTTCACAATGGAATCGGAGAACTTTAATTTGACAAATGTTCATGGACACGTCACCGATTCTGACAATAGTGACGTAAATGATGACGCAATTAGTTTTTCAGCACAACATAATGTAGAAGTAAATACAATTCAATTGCACTCCACAGGGATTAACAATAACGAACCACTTGCAAATGAAACCTTGTGCACAGTCGATGAAGCATTGATTACCAGATCAGATGAAAATATTTCGCGTGAAATCAGTGAACCTAGCCCGGTTTCGATTCAATCAGACCGTGGCAGAGAAACAATGGCAACAAATAATGGCATAAATAGAAACACACAAGCTTCGTCAGTTACGCTTGAGGCATTATATAATCTGATGTCAAACGTGAGCGAGAAGCTGGCGAATCTAGAAATCAGCCACAACACAACGAACACAAAACTGGCGAATCTAGAAGTCAGCCACAACATGACAAAAACAAAATTGTCAAACATGGAAATTGGGTTCCAACAGCAGTTTTCAAGTGTAAACACGCAATTTGAAAACATACACAGACATTTCGATCAACGCTTAAACAAACTCACCAATGAAATCGATCAAAAGATCGAAGACAAAGTCATCAAAACCGTCAATAGTGTATACAATGTATTGGCAAATGACTTAGAAAAGAAATTGTCAGATCTTACAAACAAACAGGAACAGGAACTGTCAGAAATAGTAGAAACACACAATCAAACACAAACCGTACAAAAAGAAATACATGAAAACGTATTCAATTAAATTTAACAAGAGTACAGTCCGCATGTGAAGAAATACCTGACCAAGTTAATAAAGTTAACGAAGAAGTCGGTTTTCTGAAACAGGAGACTCGACGTATCAACGCAGACATTATCAAAATAAATGAAACTTTAGAAAACGGTAATGTAAATGAATCAATAACTGACGGGGAAACAAAACTTTTTGAAAAATTAGGTAATGAAATCAAAGTAGCCGAGGACAGAATACGCAAGGAAATTGCTGGTAGACTAAATGTTTCAAATGACTTGCCTACGTCAAGCAACAGGCAGCGCGACACTTATTCGCCCGTGCCAGATTACGATGTCAATAACGCAGAACATCACGCGCCCAGTCCGGCGTACGTGCACGCACCGGCACAGGCAAACAATGGCTATTCGCCAAACGCGGTGCTGCAACAGGCAGTAGGCGTGTCGACTTGCATCTCGACGATTCTAGTCGATGAGAGCCTGTTGAAACATAGACAGTTTCCAGTTTTCTCCACAGAATCCAGAAAAACTCATCCAGTCGTATTTGTAAGAGCATTTAAAAATGTCTTACCAAGAAACTGGACTGAGGCACAGAAGATTAGATATGTAGTAGGCTTCACACAAGGCGACGCACTTTTGTGGGCCACAGACATGGCTGAACAGTGCGTCACCTACGAACAATTTGGACGGGCTTTCTTGGAGAAATATTGGTCTGCTGGGGTCCAAGAAAGACTGCGACGTGAGGTATTCAACCCACAACCGTTCAACCTAAAAAACGGCGGGTTGAGAAAGTATTTCGAAAAGTACTTGAATAAGACGCGCTATTGGAACAATCCAATACCGCACGTAGATGTTCTCAAAATTCTGAAAAACAGGCTACCCGCGAACTTACGCGAAAAATTGGTAACCATACCGGAGAACGACCTTGAATACTTTCTTTCCGTGCTTGACTCAATTGATCTAATATACGAAGAAGAGCCGAGCACAAGCAATCGGAATGAATATTCCGGAACCAATCAAAACAACGGTAATCGATATCATTTTAATGGCAGTGGACAAAACCCACACAGTTGGCATCCGTATGCGACAAGGCCAAATAATGGAACCTGGAATTACGGAAATCGGAGGAATTCGGCGCCACAGAGACGTGAAGACCGAAGGTATAGTACAGATTACGGTCCACGCCGGTATAGAAATGATAGAAATCACGTGAATGATTGGTCAGGCCCGCGTGATGAAAGGCGGCACACAAATGAAAATTACAATAGTTACAGTAATAGGAATGACAGACCAAGGAGGAATAGCGACGGCCTGTCGCAAGAAAATGTTGCACGCAGCGGTCCGGAAACTAATTGGCGACAGAATAACCGCTCAGTACACTTTGTAGAGGTAACGGACAGTACTGAAGCAACGCCGTTGTCTCCCCCGGTAAACAACAATCGGTCGTAATGTGCCCCCACCGGCCGACCGATTTGACAACAGGGGGCACAAACAAGCACACATTACATCTTAGACAATTATTTTTAAGATATGATCAGGATGCGACCGTAGAAGATGGATGATCTATGTGAAGAAGAGATGAAAGCACAGGACAAGGTAAGTGACCTCGTGCAGGCTGTAATAACAGCAAAGATAGGAACCATAATTACCAACGTAATTTTAGATACAGGCGCATCTACGAATATTATTTCTAACAGTTTATTTAAAGAAGTTTCGAAAGTATTAAAAGTACCAGTGTTGCCAACGGAAAATTGTAAAATCTTCACAGCTATAGGTAACAAGTCAAAAAGTATTAAGTGGCAGACGCAAATACCTGTTACCATTAGCGATTTCACGATAAACGGTACATTCTTAATCGTTGACAAGTTAATCGTCAATTGTATTTTAGGCATGGAAGTTTTCCGGCAGTATAAAGTGAACATCGACATAGGCAGTGGACTTTGCTATTTCCGAGTGGGCAGTCGTAGTGTGAAGGTCAATCTTGTAAAGTCAACAATAGATCGTAAAGGCCAATTACAGAAACAAGCTAAAGTAAAATTAGTTTACCCACAAGTTTTATTGATAGATATTCCTTTCCCCGAACAATTAGACACGGAAATAATTAACGAACAGGCCGCCCACGAGAAGGTAGGAAAATCCACTTGTCTTTCAGAAACTCAAAAAATGAACTAGCAGATCTTATTTATGAATACCGAGACATTTTTAGAAAACAGCCGACAATAATCAAAAAGTATGAATACAAAATGGAAGTCTACCCACATAAAACGTACTGCCATAAATCATATGCGATGCCATGGGCAAAGAAGGAAGCGGTTCGCAAAGAAATAGATAGAATGGTTCTGTGGAAGGTGATAGAACCTTCGCATTCACCGTACTGCAGTCCCACCCTAGCTGTCAGCAAACCTGACGGGTCAGTCAGATTAGTACTTGATGCGCGGGAAATTAATAAGATCATCGTACCAATACGCACTAGGCCGGAGAACTTAGATGAGCAATTGCTTAAATTTCATGGAGTGAAGTATTTAACATCCGTTGACATGAAGGCTTCGTATTGGCAAATAGCCCTACATAGTGATAGCAGAAAATATACTGCGTTCATTCATGCTGGCAGAAGCTATCAATTCCAAGTACTGCCATTTGGACCCAACGTGAGTGCTGGGGTGTTTATAGAGGCTTTAGACAGAGTATTGGGTCCAGAACTGATTAGCAAAGTGACGTTGAATGTAGACGATCTCTTGATAGCCACGGAGACTTGGCAAGAGCATGTAGAATTGGTACACAAAGTGTTCCAAAAGTTCCGAGAATATGACGTCACAGCAAATTTTAAGAAGTCCGAATTCGGAAGGGATCGAATAAAAATTTTAGGCCACATTATTTCACCAGGCGGAATTTTACCAGATCCAAAACAGCTTGATGCCATAAAATATTTCCCCTGACCACAAACACGTAAACAATTGAAAGCTTTTCTGGGGCTCACGTCATTTTTTCGAAAATTCGTGCCCAAACAGTTACTAAATAGTGATTCCCTACTCAACCTTTTAAGCAAAAACCACACATGGTTGTGGACAGAAAATGTGAGGAAGATTTCGTAAAAATCAAACAGGCACTCATAAACGCACCCATTCTGAAGCATCCTAACATGAACTACAACTTTTGTTTGAGCACGGACGCCTCATGTCAGGGATTAGGCTCTTGTCTGTTCCAATTAGTAGATGATAATGGAAAACAGAAAGTAAACATAATTAGTTTTGCCAGTAGAACGTTAACGGAATGTGAAAGAGCCTATTCGGCAACTGAACTTGAAGCGTTAGCTGTAGTGTGTGCTTTCCGCAAGTTCCAGTACTATCTCTGGGGAAGGCATACACGAGTGTTATGTGACCATCAAGCACTATCGTTTTTACTCACATGCAAATTGTTGCACAAACGGATTGCACGTTGGTGTTTATTCCTCCAGGAATTTGATTTCGAGATAGTTTATATCAAGGGTGAACAGAATGTAATTGCCGACGCATTATCGCGCTTGCCACAAGGTTTGAGCGAGTTCAATGAATTGATCGAACAGACTTCCGATTTTAGAGTTTTCTGATGCATGATGGCACATTTCAACCATATTACAGAAAGACATGAGCAAACTACAAAAGGAAGACAATAGATGGAGACAAGTTATACAAAAACTGCAGGCAGATGACAATAGTACGCTGAAACAATATTACACAATGTCAAACGATGTTCTTTTCTACAGGCGCAATCCACAATCCAACACCTGGTGTGTCTACATCCCGGAAGAATACATAGACAATTTGATAAGACACACACATAGAGTATGGGGACACTATGGGGTATCAAAATGTACAGCGAAAATATCAACGTATTGTTACTTCCCGAACCTCAGACGCAGGGTTGAACAAATAATAAAAAAGTGTACAGTATGTCAGAAGGTTACACATCTTAATAGATCTTGTTTGGACGTATTACACCCTATCATTCCAACTAGACCAAGAGAACTAGTTTCCGTGGACGCAGCAGGACCATATCCACGAGCTAGGGGAGGAGTTAGATATGTGATCGCATTTTATGATGTCTTCACAAAGTACTTAAAAATGTATGCTATAAAAGCAGTACTGTCGGGATCAATAATCAAACGCATGATAGAAGACTACATACCACTAGTGGGAAAACCGAAAATTATATTAACTGATAATGCAACAAACTTCACTAGTAATAAATGGAAAACATTTCTCGAATCTTAAAACATAAAACATATATTGGTATCCAAATTTCACCCAGAATCGAGCCCAGTTGAGAGAAATTTTAAAGAATTTAATCGCTTTATAAGAACTTATATACCAAATAAACAAACTGGGTGGAATACATAGCCCCCTTTCAGCATATTGTAAATAATTTAATTCATACTTCAACAGGCTTTACACCTACAGAGTTAATGTTTCAAGGCACAGACCTTGACGAATGGGCTAAACCTGTACCTAAATTAGCCACAAAGGAAATAACACTAGACGAAAAGGTACGTCAAGCATTACTACAGATGGAAGAACAAGCAGAAATAAGGAAAAAACAATTCAACAAAAAGATAAGAAAGGTTACAGAATTTAACACTGGACAGGAAGTACTATTACGTACCCACCCAAAATCCTCTAAAATTAAGGCATTAAACAAAAAGTGGTAGTTGTTGTATGATGGCCCTTTCATTATAATATACAAACCCCACCCAGGATGTTACCTGTTAGGTAACACACGAACGGGCAAGATGAAAGGGTTATACCCCCACAAGGATATCAAGGAATTTTTTCATTAAAGGTATATATTGTTTTAGCAAAATTGAAATTATACAACCTTGGATCACATAGTAAAATTGCTGTCATTAACTTAAGAAACTTGCGAAAAAAAAAACCTTTAAGTCCGGTGTTTGTAGTTTAAGAAGTAAATTGAAAAAGACAGCCAGTTAGTGAAAAACATGCATTAAACTAGAAAACATAACTGAAATTTCAGTTAAACATCGAAACTAGTAATCAACGGGGGGCATATGCCAGCTGAACAACGCATAGTTAACCACACCTAATGAAACATGTGTTACTGTGAGTCTTTAACACTATAAAATAAACCATACGGTACTTTTGTAGTCTAACTCAGTTATTTAAGAGAGAGGAACGAAGACAAATTAGCGCGAAGGTCAGAGTTTGTTCGCTTGAGACGAGCCACAAACCACGCGTCGAAGTTCCAATCCAACGCTCAGCTCATGAGCACGCGATAGCTGCATGTCAAGACGAGGTCATTGGCCGCGCTGTAGGCAGCGAGCCGCGGAGAAATCTTCCCCCTACCCTGTCCGATCAGCTGAGTGTATACAAAGCGCGAAGGCGCATGCGCGGTCGAGTCCAGGCGTCACGTGACTCTATTACACGATGGTGGCTATCACGAATAATGTTCACCAACAATGCAGGGTTTTCCCCGCGCCTACAGTCCAGTCGTGGTACATAAGCGCGCTTGCGCGGAACGTTTAAAAGTTTTGAGACCACTCTTACTATGAGACACAGTGATGAAAGCCATTCAAAAACAAGAAAGAAAATGGTACACAAGTCTTGTAAATAGTAGTTTAGAAAATTTAATTATAAGCTGGTACTACGTAATAAAAGTGAACATGCAAGTACATACTGGTCATGGACGGTATTGTAATATTATATTATACTGAGTAAAAATCTTAGCTTGTACGGAAGGAGAAAGAAAAAAAAAAATAAATAAATAATGCAGATATATAACTGGAAGAAAGGCTATGTACACGAGAACAACACACAATTACATATAGGGAAAAAGCAGCAAAGAGGAAAGAAAAGAGGTAACGCATGCATTTACATTACACAGTAGCGAACGATTTTCAGAATGAACAACAAGGCAAACGCGTTAATTTTTGTGACTAAGAAAGAGAATGACATAAGCTTTAAAATAGGAAAATAATAAACAGATCTATGCAGCGTGAGTAATGAACTGAATCGCTCTCAAAACAAATACCTAGGATTTATAGAGAGAGAGACACACATTAACGTTAGGAAACACCTAAAGCACTCAGCAAACAACTTTGTAGAATATATAAGCTATACACGAGGTTACATGTACGAAAGCTAAAGTGTAAAGGAGGAAAATATGGAATGATTGCGCATTAATGGACCGTAAGGCAGTTATGTAAGTATTATTAGTATAAGGGACGATGCTCAGCACACCCTGAATTATTTTGGAATATTGAAGGAATGGTGCAGGGTACCGAAAAAGGGCCCCACCAGCAAAGTGTATATTATAGTGGTAGATATTTTTTTGTGTATAAACGTATGTATGAATGTGTGAAAGGCGAAAGAAGCTCTGTACATGTACGGAACTTAAACAACGTAGAAGTGTATAAGGAAAATTAAACTGTAAGACAACCTCGTATAAACAGGTATACCTAACGTCAAGAAACAACTTAATTAAAACCGTAAGACTCTACGAGTTTACGAGAAAATGCGAAAAACCTGATACAAAGTGCAACATTAGCGATGCTTCACTCATATATGCAAAAGGAAGGTATGAATTACTTTACCCAATTGAAACATGAAAGGAAAAATCATGTCAAAATTATATCTTTCACACATATAACAATTTACAGTCACAAAGAATGAAAATGATATCGCCGCTATACGAGAAACAGGTAAGTAGTGTGATCGACGACCTGTAAGCAAAGGAATCGTCTATAAAATGAATTATGAACAAAAACGTCATAAAGAATTTCATGCTGCACTGAAGCTATGAAAGTCTGATTGTTCGTGTACATAGATTTTCATGACAACCGATGCATTAAAATGTCTGTATTTTTTCTCCCATGATAACACAAGACGCCTATAAGGGCACTTTAATTGAAGATGATACACGCAAACAAGGGCGTGCCGCTATTATGAAACTCTGTACATAGTAATAGTAGTTACACCCTGAACTTCAAAATTTTATGTTTATATGTCCATGTTAAGGTAGGAAGTTTTATTAGGGTTAATGATTTACAAGCACACCAGAATGTGCTTACGCCCAAAACACTGTACATATTAGGGTTATGCTGCATATAAATGATTATTTCGTGCATTTTCAGATTTTATACGCAAAAAACCGTAGCATACACGTAGTCGTTGCCACTACCCTAAGTAGAAGGTAGAAAATTCCCTTCCCAAGCTTCAGTGGAGCGGCTACAGGTGTATTCTCTGCATGCTGATGCATGTCGTTGCGTATGAAGAATACGTAACGGAGGTAAACCTTAACTTATACTCGAGTTCAAGAAGGAAAACAAAGGACTTGTTCCTCCTAACAGAGTAATGGAAAAAGGCGAGTGTGTGTGTCAGTAAAATCCAAGACGAAGAAGCCACTATGAGTGGTCAAAAATTTTTTCAATTTTAGTCGATAGTTTTTTCCTGTAGTTAATGTAAACAATGTATTGTATGTATTATATGTTATTCCATTGTATGTGATGTATTTTGTATTTCATGCCAAGTCCCGTGACTTACAAATTATGTACATTGACCAGAAGTATTGAGGGGAATGAATCTCAGTACAATAGGTAAAAGGGGTTAATGCGAAGAAAAAAGTGTAGTGAAAAGAAAGTTACGATCGCAATACTCGCGGTTAAAGTGGTGTGTGTAGAAATTAAAATTGTGCAAAGTAGTGCTACGTTGCAAGTGTGAGCGAGCCTAAACAAGTGACATCGAAAATTGAAGCTTGTATCGTCAAACTACCCATGGCGTCACAATAGGAAAGGACAATGCCAAACAAGTTTGACACGGTACGCTTCTTACCTGGAGCTGCATCGACGGGATCGTCCTCCGCCTCGCACATAGTGTGGTGTGTTCTTCGGGGCACATATTCCAGTGTACCTCGTCATATCCAGTCTAAGTACTGGAAGGAACTACAAAAAGCACACGCATGCTGAGGTTCGGAAGTCTCGACGGTACCCGCACGTCGGTGTATATTCAGTGCACGGGCGCGTGCATTCAACCAACGTCGCCAGCTAACGGACGACCAAACAATCAGGCGCGAGTATCACCCGCCCATATTCAACACTGGGTCTAGCGAACAAAGCTCGTCGCCTCAGAATAAATACAGAAAGCAATACAAAGACTTAATTTTCACCTCTGATGAGGAAGGAAACATTTGTAAATAACGTTGTATTCATTGTATATTTTATTGTACAAACTTTACCACATGATGTCGTTTTCTCAGTATTGACCAAAACTTTGTATATTAGGATTAAGGTTTGTAAATATTAGCATAAGTATACCAAAAACTGACACACACTCAGTAATACCAAAGAATTCACAGTGCCGTGAAAATGAGACAATAGAAATGAAGTTTGAAAATAAAAGACCCCCAAACCTATCAATTGCAAGGTCGACTACTGTATCCCGTCAACCAAATAAAATTTTCTAGTGACAGTATACAGCAGGGGGGCAGTTGTAATGACACATTCCGACGCAGAGACATACAATACCTTAAAGGCTGCGCCAAAGATTAAATTGAGAGGCATGTAGGTTATAATCTTTGTAATGTTCACATTGGATTCTCTTTTGTTTCATACTCCAAGAAGGAGCTAAAGGACACTTTCGATTGTTGCCTCGTGGAGGATGGACGTAATTTTTGGTGTCTGCGGAAAGGTGGCCATATTGTTAGTAATTATGGTTTGTGCGACGAGCTGAGCAAGTTTTATTGTCTTGTGAATAAAAAAATAGTGAGAAGTATCGAAGTGTTACGAAAATTATTTAAAGCAACGTAGCATTGTATTCCTTGGTTTCCACCGTCTTCGTGAAGTGAACCGATGCCGACTTAGGAAGATACACACGGTCAACAAAGAGAAGAGCTTTGATGGCGACTGATGAATTAATATTGTGGCAGAAGGACTAATTCTACGTCTAAGGTGAGAACTCTGATTAAATCAACAATGACGTAGAATTCAAAATGTAATTAATCGGAATGCTAAATTATATTACAGGCATATTTCACGCAGCACTGTATTTGTCCGAATTCAAGCCGTCAATACAATCCGTAAAAAAGCCTTTCAAAAATTCTAAAGTTAAAAAACACAAAAAAACGAAATGTTTTTTTATTTATTTCGCCACAGTACATAATGGGCTATGAAAATTAACACTTTTTACAACAGTTTTTTCTAGATATGTTCAGTTTGGTTTGACATTTTGGACATGACTTGATCTTGAAGAAATAAAAGAAGCAGCAGTAGCAACAGTTATGACCAGTGCTTGATTTGTAAAAAAGAAGAGGTACCAGTACTGTGACCTACCAGAGGTATCGGTATGGCGTATCATCACAAATTGAGCACTGGTTGTGACAACAAAAGCAGTTGTTTGGTCTAAAATAGTGACACCAGTAACTGTACCTGGATTGCTTTGTGATCTCACAGCGATAAAAAAGGAAGATTAATGTTTGACAGTATTATCAAAAGGATAGTTGCTACTTACCATATAGTGGAGGAATAGGCAGATATGCACAACAAAAAGACTCTCAAACAAAGCTTTCGGCCAAAGAGGTCTTCATTAGAATTAGATAACACAAAAGGCAACGTGCAAACACATGGCTACAGTCTCTGGCTGCAAAGGCAAGACTTTGAAATCATACACTGCAGCCAGAGACTGTGGTGAGATATGTGTGTGTGAGTTGTGATTATGCACACGAGAGTGGATTTGTTATAATTTCCAGTTCAGTTTTACATGTCTCTTGTCAGTTATGTCCTTGCTGCGCACTGCCACCCAAAGAAAGTTATAAACGAAATTTGTCTTCTGAATTTTTGTGTGTTGGAGGGGAGGGTGCGGAGGCAGAGGGGAAGGTGTGCACTGTTCACATGGAATAATCTATCTTAGTATATGTAATTAAGAAATCCCAATGGATCTGTCACTACAGATTTATCATTGAGTCAACATAAAATTAAAAAATAATTTGAAAGTTATGAATGGAATCAAAATATTTTGTGAATGGCTCTTCATGGGATCTGAACCCTGTCACATTCATCTTTCTTTTGTTATGATATATGTGGTTACACTGATGCAAAACTTCAGAAAGAGTGCACAAGATGAAAGCTCTGTGTATAAGGTGCAGTCAAATGAAAACAAGACTGATGGAAAAAAAGTAAGTATACTGTTCAGTATTTCAAAAGTAATCACCATACCTGTGAATACATTTATGCCACAAGACAAGATTGAATACATTTATGCCATAAGACAAGATGGTAAATCGCTTCATGGAAAAATGTTTGCAGTTGCCTACACAGCCACGATTGTACCCATGTGTGTGCACCTCTTGGTGTGAACCAAACAGATGGCCAGGAATGTCTTTCTTCAGGTCTCCAAAAATATGGAAATCACATGAGAGATTGAGACTGTATGGAAGTTGCGTGAAGGCTTCTCAGACAAAACTCTGCGGCACAGTTTAAGCAACCTGCCAATAAAATTCCTGCCAGGGTCATATAAAGTATGCTGTAGAAGTTTCACTGGGAAACACTTACATGTTCTCCATAAAGTCCAAATCCGTCCCCATGTGATTTCCATATTTTTAGAGCCCTGAAGAAAGACACTCGTGGCTGTCCTTTTGCTTCAGATAAAGAGGTGCGTGTCTGAGTACAATTATGTTTCTGGAGGCAACTGCAAACATTTTTCCACAAAGACACTCATCAGCTTGCCTTACAGTGGAATAAATGTGTTAACAACTATGGCAATTACTCCTGTATTAATGAATAGTTTACTTACTTTTTTCCGTGTGTTTTGTATTAATTTGACTGCCCTTTTACGCCACTCTCTCTTTAGTTTGCTTTTGTAGATTTGTGTACTATGTACACAAGTTCTCTGTTATAACACTTTATTATTTTAAGTACCATGTTCCTCTCAGAAACTTGCAGCTGTATGCTGTGTTTAAGATTTCCCAAATTTGGTAGGTTTTCATAATCCAGCTAGATTATCTGCAGTGCTAAATCATTTAGCAGTAACTTCATAAACACTGATTGACATGCCCCATTTTGGATCTGAGAAATGTAAACTCAATTTTTGAGGTGGAGGCAGCAGAATACATGCTTCTGTTGTACAGATGAGGAACATGACAGTTAACAAGTTGGAGTAACTCTATTTGCTATAACTCTACTCTTAGATAACTTTCTTATTTCTGTTTTATATTGTGCTGGTAATAGATGTACCACATTTACATAAAGCACCATAATTTGTATTTAGGTGATGTTTCAGTAAAATTCATTTTTCATCAATTTATTCGAGTTCTGATAATGCCAATGGTATAGTTAATTTTCACTGTACATGTTGTTTTAAGAGAAATCTGTAATTTGCTTTATTCAGAAGCCATATGTTCAGAAACATATCATGAGGTAAAAATAGTTTACTTCCAGAATGACATAAATTATTTGAAAGCCCTTATTTCACTCGTTTGGTAAACATTTTATTATTTGTGAAAAATCACTGAAAAGTTATTTGTAATTAAAGTTTCCACATACAGAAATAATATTACTATTTGGACCTGTAAGTATGTTTATAAAGTTATAGCTGTAGTTATAATTTTCTTGCTCTAATTTTTTTTGAGCTAGAAAATGGCTTTGGTTATCAGAGGAATATGACAACTAAGAAATGGAGAAAACTACTATCCTATGAAATTTACAAGAGGCTCGGTAAATTCCCATGACAGTGCACATGGTATGAATAAAATAATCCACCCAAATTTGTTTATTTCCCAATCATTTATCACATAGATAAATCAATTTATTACTTGTTTCCCCAAAATGTCATTTCCACAAATTTCGAAATTGTTCTATTTATATAGCAGTATCATGATTAGATATTTTCATCTTAATATCTCAATGTAAAAATTCATCGTAGAGTGCACTCATCCATCGCACATTTCAATGTCAAAGTCATTAATATGAGCATATGTCACTGTTGTAGTCACTCAGTGTGACTGTTTTTATTTTTATTTTATTTATTGAGTCCTTTGATCATATGTAGTACAGTGTACAGGATGATATTGGACTTATTACTAAGTGCAAAATGATACATGTTAAATAATCATTTTTCAACATGCTACCAATTTCAATAGTTGTAGTTCTTACAACGATACAATGTTAAAAATTACAGTAGCCTCAGTTCTTAACAGTTATTCTGGTCCAAGTATTCCTTTACTGAGTAGAAACAGTGGTACTGTAGATATTCTCTGACAGATCTTTCAAAAGCACTAATATTTTGTAAGCATTTTATACTATTTGATAGTCTATTATAGAGTTTAATACCCAGACAGCATGTACCTTTCTGATACAAACTGGCAATGGCTGGGGGTACATGCAAGTTATATTTTATTCGAGTATTATAATCATGTAGATCATTGCTTTTTAAAGTATTATCATCATTTCCAATCATATACTTTTTTACATACATTAGTGTGTCAACAATAAACATACACGGTAGAGGTAGTATATTCAGTGCTTTAAAGATTGGTTTGCAGGACTGTCGAGCACCACTCCCTGTCATAATCCTAATGGCTCTTTTTTGTATTCTGAATGTCCCTTGCGCTGCTGGGGAATTTCCCCTGAATATGAGTCCATACTTGAGATGGGCATTGAAGTACGAATAATAGGCACACAATATTGCCTGTTCATTTATGCGTTGTTTGAGAACCCTAAGAAGATAACGGCCCGTGCTCAGCTTAGCACTAATTTGTTCTGAGTGTTTGTCCCATTTTAAGTCTCTTTGTATCCAGATGCCGAGAAATTTTGTAGCCTCATCATTTGCAATAGGCTGTTGATTGATTCTTATTTCTGGATATATCAATGTGGTGTTTTGGTGGTTATGGAAATTTAAGGCTACTGTTTTGTTGTTGTTTATTATCAACTATTTTTTCTGCTGTCCAGTTACTTAGATGTTTTGTAACTGTGTTTACTTCTTCTTGTATATTTTCATTTTTTGCTGCTTTTACCAGTATTGTTGTGTCATCAGGAAACAGTATTACTTTGTGGGAATCAATATGTATATCCAAATCATTGATGTATAACAAGAAAAGTAGGGGTCCCATTACCGACCCTTGTGGTACCCCGTAAGTGATTCGGCTTTCTGATGATACATATTCTGTGATTATTCGTGCTTTATCATCTATATGTCTGATGGATACTTTTTGTTTACGGTCGCTGAGAAATGAACGAATCCAATCATTTGCCAACCCCCTAATTCCATAGTGCTCTAGCTTCTTCAATAGGGTTTTGTGGTTTACCATATCAAAGGCTTTGGTAAGGTCCAAAATATACATGTTGTTTGTTGCTTTTCATCTATTGTTTTTAATACAGTAGATATGCATTCATAGATTGCTGTCTCCGTTGATTTCTTGCTTCCAAAGCCATGTTGAGTATTAGATAGCACACTATTTTTGTTTATAAACTTTAACAACTTACTACACATAATTTTTTCTATTACTTTTGAGAAACAGGATGTTAATGTAATGGGACGATAGTTTATTACTTCATCTTTGTCACCAGCTTTGAAAATAGGGATGACTTTTGGTGTTTTAGTTGATCTGGAAAGATGCCTGACTCTAGGGAACAGTTACATAAGTGAGTAAGGGGGTCAATTATGTTTTGTATACAGAGTTTTAGGATTCTGTTCGGTATACCATCAATTCCTGCTGAGTATGTTGTCTCTAGTTCTCTGACAGCCTTCAATGTCTCCTCCCTGCTTACTTGGTCCACAAACATTGAAAATTTATTACTGTTGCACTTGTTTACCACTTGATGCTGAGTTGAACTAAAATTAGTTTTTATTAAATTTTCAGCTATCCCAGTGAAGTATTTGTTGAATATGTTTGCTGTTTCTGTAGGCTGTAAAATCTTTTTTTGTTGTGTATCAAGACTATGTTCTCCTCAGTTCTCTTATTTTTGCCAGTTTCTTTTTTAATGATGTCCCACATAGCTTTCACTTTATTTGTAGAATTATTTATGTAGTAATCATTGTACATTCTTTTTGCCTGTTTAATGACCTTTTGTAAGATTTTAGTGTATGTTTTGTAGTGAGTATGCATTTCCTCAGTGGCATTGTTTTCTTTGCACATTATGGGGAGCTCCCTTTTTTTCTGGCAAGAAGTTCTGATTCCCTTAGTAATCCAACCCTTTCCTCTTGTCTTCTCTCTTATATTTACCATTTTTTGAGGGAAGGCTGTATCAAAATGCTTTACCATTTTTTCTAGAAAAATATTGAATTTCGAATTCAGATTTTGCTTTTCATAGACATCAGACCAGTCTTCAGTATGCAATAGTGAGTTAAAGTGGGCAATGCTTTTCTGCCTGTAGATCCTTCTCTTGACCTTTAGTAAGTTATTCTTAACTGGTCTTCCTTCCTTTGTGGGGGTAAGTATTTGAGCTTTGTGGTCACTGTATCCTGTGTTAAACACTTTTACTGACCACTCCAATTTCTCTTTATCAATCAGGATTCGATCTAAACCTGTCTGACTGGTTGGTGTTATTCTCGTTGCAACTTTAACTGTGGCTGTAAGGTTATGTGTTTTAATGAGTTTGCCAAGGGCGGTTTTCTGTTTACATTTACTAAGAAAATCTATGTTAAAGTCACCACATACTACAACATCACACCTTGTTTTATGCAGCTTATTTAAGAAAATTTCCATTTTTTCTAAAAATACCTCAAACTTTCCCGTTGGAGAGCGGTACACTGTAGCTATTATCAAACCTAATTTCGGAATTTTTATCACTGTCATCTCAAAGTCTTTTTCGCAACTTAGGGAGGTGACATTATCTGTTTTAGTAAACTCTATATTATCTTTTACATATATGGCTACACCTCCATAGTGACCACTAGGTCTACAATAGTACTCAGCCAGAGTGAAATTGTGTAGGCAGACAGATTTAATTAAGTTCTCGTCAAGCCAGTGTTCTGAAAGACACATTATGGAAATATCCTCTAGTTCATGCATTAATAAAATATTTACTTCTTCTACTTTATTGCTTAGGGACTGAACAATTTGGTGAAAATCTTTATTACAGAATTTGTGGGAAAATCTACAGTACCACCTACATTCAGTTTAAATGTTTCTTGTTTGTGCAATTTGTAGCTACAGCTTTTGGCAGTAAAAAATCATTCAGATGAGGAGGCTACCTGATGTTTCTTCTAGTTGGGCGAGATGAGGCTTCCCTAGTGATCCATTTCTCCAAGGTACTCTGACCTGCAATCTTTTTGTGCTTCTTGTCACTCTTGTTTACAAGATGGCAGATTTCTTCAGCCAAGAACTGTTTACCATAGTAATTCAAATGTAGGCCGTGACTGGTATCCATGTCTCTGTTTAATGTACTGACATCTATTAGATTCACATAAGGATATTTTTTGCACAGTTCATTTATCTCAACGTTCACTCTTTCTATCAGTTTGTTTACACATGACCAGGGCGGTAAGTCATACCTATGGGGTTGATTTACCACAGTTACGTTTGTTTTGTTTAATTTGGGCAGCACACTGTCGAGAACTGTGATGAGTATTTTACCTTTATCTCTGCCAATGTCGTTTGCACCTGCACAAATCACGACACAGTCATTGAAGTCAAGGTTTTCACATGATTTTACAAGAGACTTCGTAACTTCTTCCATTCCTGCCCCTGGCTTTATAAAGGCTTGTACGCTTAGGTTTGACTGTCACTTTTTCCGCCAGTTGACGACCGTGACTATCGGCAAAAATGAGTACTTTTTTGTCTTTTTTGCGTTGGTCATGTTTTGAAACACTAGTAGATTTCACGGAACGTGACTCCTGCTGTTTTTTAATAGTTTCTGGACTCACTTGTTTTTCTGCTACACTGTTTCCAGACTCGTTTGGAGCTTTGTTTGAAGCATTTACTTTGATATGTCCAAGTTTTGTGCTTGTGACTGCTGTAATTTTGCCGGCCGAAGTGGCCGTGCGGTTAAAGGCGCTGCAGTCTGGAACCGCAAGACCGCTACGATCGCAGGTTCGAATCCTGCCTCGGGCATGGATGTTTGTGATGTCCTTAGGTTAGCTAGGTTTAACTAGTTCTAAGTTCTAGGGGACTGATGACCACAGCAGTTAAGTCCCATAGTGCTCAGAGCCATTTGAACCATTTTTTGCTGTAATTTTTTCGTTTACTTCACTGGTGTCCGATGTTGTTTGGAGCTTGTGTTGATAATGTTCTTCTTGATTATTACAGTCCCGATTTTCCAACTGTTTCTCTAGTTGGATTACAGTCCTTTTTAGTTCTTCTATTTCATTATTTCTTGCGGATTTCACAATACGAAAATCGTCACAATGTTTACACTTGTGCACTGAACTTGCTTCCATCTTTTCACTCGCTTTCGATCTTGTGATGATTTCATGTACGTTTTTTACTTTTAACTTACAGCAATAACATTTCCCTGGTTGGATTAAACTAGTTTTTCTGCACTGGTTGCATAGAAACTCATTTTGTTTCATGATTTCCAAGGAACTCGAATTTCGCGTACCTTTCTTCACCGCCATCTTGGCTAGACTTTAATGAAGTTGTGTGGAAAATCTGTCTGTATCCTCCACATAACTTCTCTGTGTCAAGGTTTTAGTGAAGATTCAGTGACTGAGTTATTTCAAATGCTATTTCCTGAAGATTTATTTTTTTGTAGACTTGGATGATCACTTCTCCATGGAAAGAACCTACCACTCTTAAGAGTTCATCAAGTGTAGTAGCTGATTTGGTTTATTTGAACTATAAAATTAGTTGATAGTAGGAGTTAATATTCATCATAATGTATTTTGGCGCTAGGAATGTGAAGTAATCTCAAGTTAAAACAATGATGCCATGTCCATCACTGAAATATTAGATTACGTCTCCAACTAATTTCAGAGAATGAGACTTCAAAAGTTTAGCATTGGCAATGAATACCAGCAATATAACCAGGTCAATAGTGTGTTTAGCTTTTCACTGGGCAACTGTAGAATCCCTAATGATGATGAAAAGCTTCCCAATGATGCACTAAACATAAAATGTGCCTACCCCTACAACGAAGTATGAGAGGACAGCACATTAAAAAAATCATTTTGTAAGCAACTTCCTTTCCAACTGGTAAAACAGACTGCCCAAAACCGCAATACTGAATTCTATGCTGTACAGTGTGGTCATTGACACTTTAAGTGTTTGTTTCTATTTCATGAAGTGAACAAATCATATGAAAAATGAGTCAATTTTGTAAAGATTTCTACTCTTCATATACAAGATATGCCTGCAAGAGTTATTATTAGATCAATTATAAGTTCACCAGGCAAATTTATGAAAACTAAAATTACAAGTGGGAGCAAGATACCTACACACAGTGTTAATATGCACATCTTACAATGAAATTTGGAGTAGTCTACATACTAATGCAATGAGTTCATTTTGGCGATGAAAACATGAACAATAAACAAATTGCAAGTACAGGAAACCTTGGATAAATAGTGTTATACAGCTGAAGGGCAAATAGATTAAATAAAAAAGTACAGGAAACCATTCATTGCATTTATGAAACCCTCTGGATTAAAATTATCTTTAACAGATGAATAATATTGAATTTGGTATGTCAATCACCAAAATTTTAATTAATTCAGGGGTAAGCATTACAGCTCTTGGATCAAACGTAATTCCCTCCTTTTCACAAAGTGGTAGCATGTTCTAATAATAGCATTTCTTTGGGTCAGTAGATACAGTAGCAGAACGCTGTTGTTGTGAAAGATAGCAGTAACACTTGCACCAGATCTACATCCACGAAGGTGTCTCCCACATAAATATTTCATGACATGTACCTAAGACAAAGAGCTATAAAAAAGAACTTTGGGTTAAGTAGGTATAATCTTGTGTAGGAAGGACCTCATGTCAGAACATAATACAAGGAAACAAAAAAAAGATATTTACTTTCACTATTTTATTTTCTGTATACCATCAAGATTAATCTAATATGTGTAATAAGATACTTGATCACAATACCATTAGTTTAGACAAGCAAAACTTTATGAATAGACAAAAATGGCACAACAGCTGCCAAGATATTTTAAAAGCAGTAACCAAAATTTATACACGTAGTGAAGAAGTGACATGGCTTATGAACTTCTCAGTACTGTATGGCATAGTCCAGAATAGATTAGATTAGTACTTGATCCATAGATCATGAATACAACACTTCGTAGTGATGTGGAATGTGTCAATTGAGAGATAGCAGAATCCAGAAGCTGAATCTTACATTTCTGCAAATGGCAACATTTGCACAGATAATGCAGTAAATTATACATTAAATTCATTTCCAGATATCACTATGAGTGATTGACACTTACAGTGAAAAACAAATTATGTGCATTTCATGTACTCATGTAGAACTGACAAAAATTGTTTGCATGTGATAATGAGGCGCTAGTTGCAGCATCTGCAGGCTATGCTGGGGCTTTGGGGGAAGTGGAGTAAAGTAGAGAAGGGAAAAGGATTCTGCCACTGGGGTAGAAGGTTGTGTAGGGCTGGAGTGGAAGCAGGGAAGGTTGGGTCAGAGGTGTGGTGTGGGTGGAAAGAATCCAATCAGTGAAGCAGTCATTGAATTCGAGTATATCATGTTGGGTGGCATGCTGAGCCATGAATGAGTCAACTGTCTCTTGGTCAGTTTGGCGCTGGCCACTCATGCAGACACACAACTTGGTAGTGGTCATGACCATGTAGAATGCCAGAAAGTGGTTGCAGATAACTTGGTACATAAGTATGTCAAGCTCATAGTTTTAAGTAACCTACAACTAATATAATGTTGATAAACAAAACAATATTTGTAATATTGTGATTGTATACTACCAAATGTAAAATCCATCAAAATGTAAAAATTATTAATACAAACAAATCTTTAGTTTGTAATTTATAAACTGATGTATTCAGAAGAATAATCTGCATGATGTCCTGAAACTGTATTATTTCTATGGATTGTATATGATTATTCGATGTTAAATAAATATTATTATTTCTTTCCTTTCTCAGATTTTATGTCTGATTAAAAATGGAAAGTGACACGGACCTTGATCAAGCGTGACTTCCTCTTAACTGTACGGTATATGTTACAATGCATTTAGGATCTTTCGGGTAATTGAACATGTATCAATAATTACAGATTTCTGTAGTTGTATATATACATTTGGATGTAGCTGTATTGCATTGATGCACTGGTGGATATTGTGCAGTATGACTCCTGTAGTTGATAGTATAATTGGTATATTGTCAGCTTTATCCTGATGCCACATGTCCTTGACTTCCTCAGCCAGTTGGATGTATTTTTCAATTTTTTCTCCTGTTTTCTTCTGTATATTTGTTGTATTGGGTATGGATATTTCGATTAGTTGTGTTAATTTCTTCTTTTTATTGGTGAGTAAGACGTCAGGCATGCTATGTGGTGTTGTTTTATCTGTTATAATGATTCTGTTCCAGTATAATTTGTATTCATCATTCTCCAGTACGGTTTGTGGTGCATACTTGAATGTGGGAACGTGTTGTTTTATTAGTTTATATTGTATGGAAAGTTGTTGATGTATTATTTTTGCTACATTGTCATGTCTTCTGGTGTATTCTGTATTTGCTAGTATTGTACATCTGCTTGTGATGTGATCTACTGTTTCTATTTGTTGTTTGCAAAGTCTGCATTTATCTGTTGTGGTATTGGGATCTTTAATAATATCTGGTGTTTATTGTTTGATCCGGTATTGCAATCATGACTCCTTCCGTCTCACTGTATGTATTGCCTTTTCTTAGCCACGTGTTGGATGCGCCTTGATTGATGTGTGGCTGTGTTAGATGATACGGGTGCTTGCCATGTAGTGTTTTCTTTTTCTAATTTACTTTCTTTGTATGTGTTGATGTTATGTGATCTAGAGGGTTGTAGAAGTGGTTATGAAATTGCGATGGTGTAGCTGATGTATTTATATGAGTGATTGCTTTCTGTATTTTGCTAGTTTCTGCTCGTTCTATAAAGAATTTTCTTAAATTGTCTACCTGTCCATAATGTAGGTTTATTATGTCGATAAATCCCCTTCCTGCTTCCTTCTGCTTAACGTGAATCTTTCTGTTGCTGAATGTATGTGATGTATTCTATATTTGTGGAATTGTGATCGTGTAAGTGATTTGAGTGCTTCTAGTTCTGTGTTACTCCATTTCACTACTCCAAATGAATAGGTCAATATTGGTATATCATAAGTATTTATAGCTTTTGTCTTGTTTCTTGCTGTCAATTCTGTTTTCAGTATGTTTGTTAGTCATTGTCTATATTTTTCTTTTAGTTCTTCTTTAATATTTGTATTATCTATTCCTATTTTTTGCCTGTATCCTAGACATTTATAGGCATTTATTTTTTCAATCGCTTCTATGCAGTCGCTGTGGTTATCCAATAAGTAATCTTCTTGTTTAGTGTGTTTTCCCTTGACTATGCTATTTTTCTTGCATTTGTCTGTTTCGAAAGCCATATTTATATCATTGCCGAATACTTCTGTTATCTTTAGAAATTGGTTGAGTTGTTGATTTGTTGCTGCCAGTAGTTTTAGATCATCCATGTATAGCAAATTTGTGATTTTGTGTTGGTATGTTCCAGTAATATTATATCCATAATTTGTATTATTTAGCATGTTGGGTAGTGCGTTCAGAGCAAGGCAGAACCAGAAAGGACTTAAATGAGTCTCCTTGGTATGTTCCACGCTTAATCTGTATTGGCTGTGATGTGATATTATTTGAATTTGTTTGGATATTAAGTGTCGTTTTCCAGTTTTTCATTACTATGTTTAGGAACTGTTTCAATTTAGGATCTACTTAGTAACCGAGCGAGGTGGCGCAGTGGTTAGCACACTGGACTCTCATTCGGGAGGACGATGGTTCAATCCTGTCTCTGGGCATCCTGATTTAGGTTTTCCGTGATTTCCCTAAATTGCTTCAGGCAAATGCCGGGATGGTTCCTTTGAAAGGGCATGGCCGATTTCCTTCCCCATCCTTCCCTCACCCAAGCTTGCGCTCCATCTCTAATGACCTCGTTGTCGACAGGATGTTAAACACTAATCTCCTCCTCCTCTACTTTGTATATTTCCAATATTTGTAGTAACCATGAGTGGGGTACACTATCAAAAGCTTTTTGGTAATCAATGTATGTGTAGTGTAGCGACCTTTATTTAGTTTTAGCTCGATATGTCACCTCTGCATCTATTATCAGTTGCTCTTTACATCCTCGCGCTCCTTTGCAGCAGCCTTACTGTTCTTCATTTATAATTTTGTTCTGTGTTGTATGTGTCATTAATTTCTGTGTAATGACTGAAGTTAATATTTTGTATATTGTTGGTAGGCATGTTATGGGGCGATATTTTGCTGGGTTTGCTGTGTCTGCTTGATATTTAGGTTTCAGATAAGTTATTCCTTGTGTAAGTGTATTAGGGACTGTGTATGGGTCTGCGATGTAACTGTTAAATAATTTAATTAGATGTGAATGTGTTGAGGTGAACTTCTTTAGCCAGAAATTTGCTATTTTATCTTTTCCAGGGGCTTTCCAATTGTGCGTAGAATTAATTGCTTGGGTGACTTCATGTTGCAAAATTATCATTTCAAGCATTTGTGGTATCATCTTGTATGTGTCTGTTTCTGCTTGTATCCACCATGCATGTCTGTTATGTTGTAACAGGTTTGACCATATGTTGATCCAGAATTGTTCCATGTCTGTTATGTTTGGTGAATTGTCTATTTTAATGTGTGTGTTATCTATTGTCTGATAAAATTTCTTTTGGTTTGTGTTGAATGTTTGGTTTTGTTTCCTTTTATTTTCACTTGTTTTGCATCTTCCAAGTCGTTTGGCCAATGCTTGTAATTTCTGCTTCTTTTCATCTAATTGCTCTATCGCTTCTTGTTGTGAGATTTTACCTAACCTTTTTCGTTTTTTGTCTGATATTTCATTTCTTATAAATTGTGTTAGCTGTCTGATGTCTTTTCTCAGTTTTTCTGTTCTGATCTGTAGACTGTGTAGCCATGCTGGTTTTGTGGGTTTCTTCTGTGTGTTGGTTGGTTCTGATCTTTGCCTGGTGTGTATATTTAATGTGGCGAGTGCTCCTACATAAACCAGTAGTTGTAACTCTTTCATAGTTGTATTTTCATTTATTTTGTTGTGTATGATTGTGTTGATAGTTGTTATTGCTGTTTCTACTTGTTGGTTAAATGATAATGGCGTCCTCTTGGGTAAAATATTCCGGAGGTAAAATAGTCCCCCATTCAGATCTCCGGGCGGGGACAACTCAAGAGGATGTCGTTATCAGGAGAAAGAAAACTGGCGTTCTACGGATCGGAGCGTGGAATGTCAGATCCATTAATCGGGCAGGTAGGTTAGAAAATTTAAAAATGGAAATGGATAGGTTGAAGTTAGATATAGTGGGAATTAGTGAAGTTCGGTGGCAGGAGGAATAAGACTTCTGGTCAGGTGACTACAGGGTTATAAACACAAAATCAAAAAGGGGTAATGCAGGAGTAGGTTTAATAATCAATAGGAAAATAGGAATGTGGGTAAGCTACTACAAACAGCATAGTGAACGCATTATTGTGGCCAAGATAGATACGAAGCCCACACCTACTACAGTAGTACAAGTTTATATGCCAACTAGATCTGCAGATGACGAAGAAATTGAAGAAATGTATGATGAAATAAAAGAAATTATTCAGATTGTGAAGGGAGACGAAAATTTAATAGTCATGGGTGACTGGAATTCGATTGTAGGAAAAGGGAGAGAAAGAAACATAATAGGTGAATAAGGATTGGGGCTAAGAAATGAAAGAGGAAGCCGCCTGGTAGAACTTTGCACAGAGCACAACATAAACATAACTAACACTTGGTTTAAGAATCATGAAAGAAGATTGTATACATGGAAGAACCCTGGAGATAATAAAAGGTATCAGATAGATTATATAATGGTATGACAGAGATTTAGGAACCAGGTTTTAAATTGTAAGACATTTCCAGGGGCAGATGTGGACTCTGACCACAATCTATTGGTTATGACCTGTAGATTAAAACTGAAGAAACTGCAAAAAGGTGGGAATTTAAGGAGATGGGACCTGGATACACTGAAAGAACCAGAGGTTGTACAGAGTTTCAGGGAGAGCATAAGGGAACAATTGACAGGAATGGGGGAAAGAAATACAGTAGAAGAAGAATGGGTAGCTTTGAGGGACGAAGTAGCGAAGGCAGCAGAGGATCAAGTAGGTAAAAAGACGAGGGCTAGTAGAAATCCTTGGGTAACAGAAGAAATATTGAATTTAATTGTTGAAAGGAGAAAATACAAAAATGCAGTAAATGAAGCAGGCAAAAAGGAATACAAACGTCTCAAAAATGAGATCGACAGGAAGTGCAAAATGGCTAAGCAGGGATGGCTAGAGGACAAATGTAAGGATGTAGAGGCCTATCTCACTAGGGGTAAGATAGATACTGCCTACAGGAAAATTAAAGAGACCTTTGGAGATAAGAGAACGACTTGTATAAATATCAAGAGCTCAGATGGAAACCCAGTTCTAAGCAAAGAAGGGAAAGCAGAAAGGTGGAAGGAGTACATAGAGGGTCTATACAAGGGCGGTATACCTGAAGACAATATTATGGAAATGGAAGAGGATGTAGATGAAGATGAAATGGGAGATACGATACTGCGTGAAGAGTTTGACAGAGCACTGAAAGACCTGAGTCGAAACAAGGCCCCCGGAGTAGACAACATTCCATTGGAACTACTGACGGCTTTGGGAGAGCCAGTCCTGACAAAACTCTACCATCTGGTGAGCAAGATGTATGACACAGGCGAAATACCCTCAGACTTCAAGAAGAATATAATAATTCCAATCCCAAAGAAAGCAGGTGTTGACAGATGTGAAAATTACCGAACTATCAGTTTAATAAGTCACAGCTGCAAAATACTAACACGAATTCCTTACAGACGAATGGAAAAACTAGTAGAAGCCAACCTTGGGGAAGATCAGTTTCGATTCCGTAGAAACACTGGAACACGTGAGGCAATACTGACCTTACGACTTATCTTAGAAGAACGATTAAGGAAAGGCAAACCTACGTTTCTAGCATTTGTAGACTTAGAGAAAGCTTTTGACAATGTTGACTGGAATACTCTCTTTCAAATTCTAAAGGTGGCAGGGGTAAAATACAGGGAGCGAAAGGCTATTTACAATTTGTACAGAAACCAGATGGCAGTTATAAGAGTCGAGGGACATGAAAGGGAAGCAGTGGTTGGGAAGGGAGTAAGACAGGGTTGTAGCCTCTCCCCGATGTTGTTCAATCTGTATATTGAGCAAGCAGTAAAGGAAACAAAAGAAAAATTCGGAGTAGGTATTAAAATTCATGGAGAAGAAATAAAAACTTTGAGGTTCGCCTATGACATTGTAATTCTGTCAGAGACAGCAAAGGACTTGGAAGAGCAGTTGAATGGAATGGACAGTGTCTTGAAAGGAGGATATAAGATGGACATCAACAAAAGCAAAATAAGGATAATGGAATGTAGTCTAATTAAGTTGGGTGATGCTGAGGGAATTAGATTAGGAAATGAGGCACTTAAAGTAGTAAAGGAGTTTTGCTATTTGGGGAGCAAAATAACTGATGATGGTCGAAGTAGAGAGGATATAAAATGTAGGCTGGCAATGGCAAGGAAAGCGTTTCTGAAGAAGAGAAATTTGTTAACATCCAGTATTGATTTAAGTGTCAGGAAGTCATTTCTGAAAGTATTTGTATGGAGTGTAGCCATGTATGGAAGTGAAACATGGACAATAAATAGTTTGGTCAAGAAGAGAATAGAAGCTTCCGAAATGTGGTGCTACAGAAGAATGCTGAAGATTAGATGGGTAGATCACGTAACTAATGAGGAAGTATTGAATAGGATTGGGGAGAAGAGAAGTTTGTGGCACAACTTGACCAGAAGAAGGGATCGGTTGGTAGGGCATGTTCTGAGGCATCAAGGGATCACCAATTTAGTATTGGAGGGCAGTGTGGAGGGTAAAAATCGTAGAGGGAGACCAAGAGATGAATACACTAAGCAGATTCAGAAGGATATAGGTTGCAGTAGGTACTGGGAGATGAAAAAGCTTGCACAGGATAGAGTAGCATGGAGAGCTGCATCAAACCAGTCTCAGGACTGAAGACCACAACAACAACAACAACTTGTTGGTTATTTGGGGGTCTATGCAAGAATGGTCTAATGTCTGTATTTGTATCTTTGTATTGTATATATGTCAGCTGAAATTTTTCGTCTATATCTAACATGTGTGTCACTTCTTGTTCAATTTGTGCTTGTTCTGGTGGCTGTCTTAAGATCTCGTTTTCCTCTGATTGTTTAATTGAGGTGTGTTGTTCTTTGTTTGTTTGCTCTGGAATGTTTGAGTCCATTACTGTATTTCCTTCTTCTTCTTCTGATTGCACATTATTTTGTTCAAGTATTTGTTGTACTTGTTGTTTGATGTTTTCTAATTATGACTGGGGTATCCTGTTATTTTTGATTATTAGATGGATCTGATCAGCTAGTCGTTGTTCTTTTAAAAATTTTAATTCTGGGTATCTGGTAATAAATGTTGTGTATACTTGTGATCTGTATCCTGTTGTGTTGGTTCCTAAGTTTGTTGCTTGGTAATAACAGAACATGAGGTGTACGTTACCTTCATCTGACCATCTCATCCTCTATCTTTATTTTCCTTCTAGAGTGGTTGCAGGAAGCATATCCTGCAAAATACCTCTATTTGGATTTAAATCATTTTCCGTGTGGCTAGCAGTGTCGTTACCATTGTGGACGGGCATAGGGTTCAAGCGTCGTCCCCAACCATGACTGCGCTTGTCCAAGGCTTAATTAGTTCTGTCCTGATCCAACTAATCACACTAAAAGGGGGCTAGCCCTATAAGTGGTTTGTTCTTTTCGTCGCCTTTTACGACTGGCAGAACATACCAGAGGCCTATTATTATTATTATTATTATTATTACATCACCTGACTGCTTTCACATTTGTCCCTGCCTTTTGGGAAATGCCTGCGACAGGACTGGAGCGTGTTGTAGTATGGGTCAGATTTTGCATCTATTACAGGATAAGCCCCATGGGACAGCTAGTTTCGAGATGGGGTGGAATAGGGGCAGACATGGATATCGCGTGAGTTGGGTAGGCAGTGGAATACCTACGTGGGGGGGGGGGGGGGAATTTTTCATTTCAGGACATGATGATGAGAGATAATCGAAACCCTGCTGTTCTCTGAAGTATCATTATTGAATCCTGATGATGACAGAAAAATTGTTATGGACTATCATTAATGCAATACAAGTCATCCAATCTTAGCATTTAAATAAAACTAAATTATTTGGCTGCCTTAGTCTTAAATCAGTATTTATGTCTCCAAGAATATATAACCTGTCCTTAGACCATTTTTCAAGAAGTAAGTCAGTTTTCTCCAAGACTGTGCAAATGCCTCAACATTAGTGTCTGGCATACAGTACAAAAATATAGTTACGATTTTTAATATGGGCTGTAACAGTGCACCTGCTTCCATTGCATTTTCTATGCTTGTATCACCCACACTAAAGACACTGTATTGCACAAGTACTGTAAGCCCACTAACCTGATTTCTGTATTCTCTTCTATGATGCCTCTTCAGTAACTCATCAGTCTGAAATCACAGAGCTGAAAATCTTAATGAGTTCAGGATAGTTTTTGCCCAAAAATGTACACACCACCACAATTTTGGTTTCAATTTTTCATTTATTGTCTTCAAGGTCCTGTTGTTGGATGATGTCCAATTTCTTGATTCATACAACAAAAATACTACTCAGGACAGACTATCATTATTAATTTGGTTTGTAAAACATGTAGTGATCTAGAAGTTTGGAAAAGTATGAGGAATCATTTTACACATCTGGATTGTTACTAATCTGTTTATGCATACAAGCTCAATACTGAACATCACAGTAGAGTATGCAAAATTCATAAGTAATGGTTCAGTCAATTAATGAAGTAAGCCACCTTGTGCATAAAAATTGGAGTAACAGAAGCACAGCAGTCAAAGATGAAATCTAAAAAGCACAGAGTCAAAATCTGCAATGTGTAATGTGTCTGCTTCTGAACTTTAATGATAATTGTCGTGTAAGTTAATTTTTTCCACAAACTTGTAGCTGTGTTAACGAAAAGTTGGAATGCTAGTCTTTACAATGAGTGGTATGATTGTCACCAAATCTATTTATTAGCTCAAAGTATTTTCACTGCTATTTACTACAGTAAAATTTTTAATCAGGCATAACTTTTAAACAAAACTTTTTTTTTTGCTCTCAGATTGTGACCTCCCCTCTCCTTCTTTCTCTCTCTTGCTCTGTCGTCGTCGTTTTCTTCTGTTCTCCTCGGCTGTCCAAATTTTCTTCCTTCTTCCTTTGTCGTACCACAGCTATATCTCAGGGTTTTCGACAAAAGGGAGGGAGAAGGCGGTACATACGTGGTTGATCAGGATGATATAGTGCTATGTGTGAGTGTCACACTTGGGGATAATTGTAGTGTAGACTATAATTTTATCGATCTACTAAATTGAAGGAAAACGACACAGTTTATAAAGTTCCAACTTTGGAAGAAGTTTATTGATCCCAAGAAGTTGAAACAAAACTCATCCGTTCCAAATGTCATTCACAACGAGAGTAGTTAGTTTTCTAGTGTGCATGTTGTGGTCACCACTGATTAAAATGATCATTCCGGTTATTCCATTACAATCTGTGTATTGGTTGCTAACCAATGTATCAATCAATCGACTATTCTTTGATTAATATATGTCGTATTCAAACAATAAATCAAACCCCATTTACTGTAAGCACCAAGAACGATTAATAAAACGTCCAATAATTCTTTAATAATTATTACCAAGTTAATGTCAAGAAATTACGGGTAGTATCAATTAAACCTTCATGCGACCATAACGCACGATAGCCTACCGCGTATCTCAAAATTCACGCCATTATTTCAAAGTCCGGCGCGGTCTGTTTGTAACGAAGTTTAGCTGTGGATCTCTAGAATATTTTCCAAACCAACTCGAAGTTGTGGATTATCAGTTTTAGGTCAATTCTTTAAAATTAAAGAGTACCCACACTCGATTACAACTTGTCCGCGCACTTGAGCAACTCAGAAGTTATTATCTTTTTCAAAGAAAAGAAAAATAACACATAACGTAGCATTGTTATCTGCTACGTCAAAAAAAACTCATTACCTATTGATTCTTATACAGTGTCAATCTCTCAGCAAAGATTGCACTACAAAAAAATCTCGACTTGAGATGATGTCACGTGTTACTACCTGTTTTGACTCTCCTACTCTCATTCTCTCACGTGACACAAAGTATATCTTACTTTACTGGACATCCCGACAAGATTATTGCTTGAAGATTTCGTGGGCTACTATTACGATTACTCATGTAATGCTACACTGCCCCCCCTCCCCCAAAACCTTAATATCTTTGAAGAGGTCATAGATGTTGGAAGTTTCTCTGAGCGATGTTGTGTACTGTTGTTTTTGAACCAGTCATTTCCAGACTCATACCACAAGTTATGGACACTGTACATCGATCTTTAAAGTGATGTTAAAATGTGGGGCGTAACAGGATTTGCCCATTAAATAAACCACAAATGTCATGAGATCTGGCCAAATTTTTAGGTACGTTTTCATAACAAAATATCACACTTTCACTTCACTGCACTAATTTCACAACACTATTAGTTGAGAAGCCCTTTTTTTAACTGACTGCACATAGCAGGGATTGCAGCCAATTCTCATGGATAAAATGGCCAAGGCAGCAGCTGCCATCGGCTGTTCAGGCTGCTAAAGACAGCTCAGTCATCTTCTTTGGCTCTTCGTCGTTCGAAGATCCCAGTACTGCTGCTCGTCGATCGGCGATTCCAAACAGGCTGCTTATAACGCCGGGTTATCTCATAGTTTGGCTGATAGGGTCATCTCTATTTCCCAATAGTGCGTCTTCTTACTCTCTTTGGGGTCAGCATTAGATCTTTGACACTTCATGTTTAACAACAAGTCGTTGCATATGTTAAAATAATGTGTTTTAATTTTCCTTTACAATTATACAACGAATGATGTCCGAAATGAATTCAATAAAAGATATCCTCGTTATTAATGCATTTCCACATTGTACCTTCCACTGTTCTAAATTACTTTGGTGACCATTCCAGTATTTCTATCATTCTTGTGTTTACACAAAACTCGTCCTCCTATTTCGCACCTTACTGATGATTATTTTACGATAACAGGCGTAAAAGTATCTTAATGTATTTCGTGTCCAGATTCACTGTAGTTGACAATGAATTCTCCAATGTGATCTTTTGCAGGTCATCTTCTCATCGATGATGATCTCCTTTCCCTTTTCCATACAGATCTTCCTTCTTATATTCCTGTCCTTTTTCTCTTTATAACCACTGCACACAAATATGGAATTATTTTTCATCTTAATACTATTATTAATAACATATTCTTCACAATGTATAAAAATGTAAGACAAATACTTACAGATTTTAAATCAATTCTTCATTCCTCTGAATAACACTCTTGAAATCCATCAGCATTTCCTCTCTTTTTAACACAGAATCTGTTATCCAATTACTTTTCCAATTCGGATACCATTTTTGCTGACTTTCTTCATTCTGTCTCCTTCGAACATATGCTTTCTTCTATGTACATATACTATTTAATAACAGTTAAAAATACTCTGCTTAACTGTATACTACCAATACACCATAGCATTCATGATATGCTTTTGCCCTACTCGTGTGGCTCCATTCCACTAACGGTGTCCCAGTATCAAATTCCTTCTTTATGCTTCTTTCTTGCAGTTTATTTCCATATTACTGTCCGTCTCTTAATTTCTTTATGGTGAAAAGAGTCCTTTTATGGTATCTGAGTCACAATCTGCTTAACTCCCTTCATGTGGTAGCTGCATTATCTTGTATGGCCCTGTATATAAATACTGCCACTTTTTGTTAAGTTTCTTCTTGCTTGATGGTTTTGGATGATTTCTTATTAGTATTTTCTCACCAACTGTATATGTGGTTACTTTCTTTACACTTTTGTCAAACTTTGCTTTCCGTAGTTTAGCCTGATGCTGGAGGTTCTCATAAACGTTTTGCAGAATGTCCTCTTCTTGAATTCTGGGCCAATTCCCAAACCAGTCTCGAGATTCGTTTCTTCCATGCATTATTTGATTCAGTGAATATCCAGTAGAACCATGTGGCAGGTCATTGTAGATCCTTTCGAATTCTGGCAACCAATCAATCCACTGGTAGTGTCACTGCGGTATATGCACACCCAGATATCGGTTTACGAGGGTTGTTTTTTAAGTAAGGGCCGTTCGCGCGTATAGCCCCGTAGTTCGCGCGGACGCCGCAACAAGCCACCGCGCCACTTGCCGGCATCCTTCCCGTTCGCACTGATGCAAGTTGCAGCTCTGTAGCTGACGTGTACGCATCGCTGTGCTACTTTATAATGTTTACGATTATTGAATCACCCGCCGCGTGTGAGATAAGGTCAGTGATACGTTTTTTGACCGCGAGAAGCCTATCAGCTGCAGAAATTCATCGTCAGTTAACAGAAGTTTATGGCTTGAATGCAATGTGTGAAGGTAAAGTGCGTCAATGGGTTAGAGAGTTTAATAATGGCTGTCAAAACGTCCATGACGAAGAACGCTCAGGCCGGCCCTCTGTGATCACTGATGATTTGGTGGCTGCAGTCGAAACAAAGATCCGTGAGGACAGAAGATTCACAATTTCCACTCTTTCTTTGGAATTTCCACAAGTTTCAAGATCGGTTTTGTACAAAATTGTGTCTGAAAACCTAAATTTAAGAAACTGTGTTCTCGGTGGGTACCCAGACTCCTCACAGAGGACCACAAACGGAAGAGATTTGCCACTTCATTGGACTTTTTGATTCGTTACGAGGAAGAAGGGGATGACATGTTGAGTCAAATTGTCACTGGAGATGAAACATGGGTATCCCATATCACTCCCGAAAGCAAGCGACAATCGATGGAATGGCGACACACAACCTCACCCGTCAAGGTCAAAGCCAAACAGATGCTGTCAAAACGCAAGATTATGGCAACTGTGATCTGGGACTGGCGCGGTGTTTTGCTAGTGGACTTTATGCCACGAGGAACGACAATCAACTCAGATGCCTACTGTGCAACTCTAAAGAAGCTCCGCAGAGCAATTCAAAACAAAAGGTGCGGCATGCTGACAAAAGGAGTTTTGCTCACACCTCTCAAAAGACTCGGGATTTGATTGATTCTTTTGGCTGGGAAGTTTTGGACCATGCACCATACAGCCTCGACCTTGCTCCTAGCGATTTTCACCTTTTCTGGTACCTGAAACACCATCTTGGCGGGCAGCGCTTCAATGACGATGATAAAGTGAAAGCGGCCGTGAACTCTTGGCTGTCGGAGCAGGCGGCCGAATTCTTTGTAGAGGGAATTAAAAACTTAGTTGTACGGTATGACAAGTGCTTAAATAAGCAAGGCAACTATGTAGAAAAATAGGTAAAAGTGTGCAGAATCAGAAAATAAAAGCTTTTTACAAAAGTATTTGTATATTTTAAAAAAAAATAAAAACAGCCCTTACTTAAAAAACAACCTTCGTAATTCCCGAAATAGTCTCGCGATCAGATTCCCACAAGGATAGAACCGTGATATGTATATATGTTTGATATTGTGTTCCTTCATAGTCCTTTTCCACAATCCACTAGTATAATATGCTGAATTATCAGTTAGAATCAGCTTTGGTTTTCCATAGTCAGTAATGAAGTTGATGATGAACTTCCTTAACATTGTCTGGACAATTAGACTCCGCAAAGGATATAATTGACATATTTTGAAAAAAATGTAACAGGCCAGTATGTACTTCAACCTCCCTCGTGCAGTCGGACACGGACCACACACATCGCAAGCTATTAGCGTTAAAGGTTGGTGAGGCTTTATGGGATGTAGCTCAATCCTTCTGCAATAGTTTATGCGTTTGGTCTTTTGACATATTTTGCATTTGTTCAGAATATTATTCGCTTGCTGTTCTAGGTTCGGATAATAGCAATATTGACCCAACTTAGCTTTGCATTTAGAAGGCCCAAAGCGTCCCCACTTCAGATGAGTATACCAAAGTAATGGTTCTATATAATCTTTTGGGACGAACCTTTCCATCCATCATTGTTGTTTTCTTCCCTAAATAATACCTCAGATAGCCGGCTGAAGTGGCCGTGCGGTTAAAGGCACTGCAGTCTGGAACCGCAAGACCGCTACGGTCGCAGGTTCGAATCCTGCCTCGGGTATGGATGTTTGTGATGTCCTTAGGTTAGTTAGGTTTAACTAGTTCTAAGTTCTAGGGGTCTAATGACCTCAGCAGTTGAGTCCCATAGTGCTCAGAGCCATTTGAACAATTTTTTTGAATACCTCAGATTGTAAAATATATTGACATTTAGCATTAGTAGGATTTTTATATTTACTTTACCCTTAATAGTCTTCCAACATAGGTCTTCTCCTTGCAACTTTGACAGCTTTCGATACAGTTCTGAAACTTGTCTTTCACAGTAATTTACTGATACATCTATTATTTTAAGATTTAAAGATAGTTCATCATCTTCTTCATTTGCTCTCCCTTTTGGTAATATAGATAAAGAACAAGAAATGACATTGTCTTTTCCCCTTATGTATTGCACCGAAATGTTGTATTCGTGTAACAACAGGGCCCATCGGGTTAACCTTGAATGAATCATTCAACCCGTCAAGATATAGGGTGAAGCATTATGATCACAATATATCGTAATCCTCTTCCCATTAACAAAATGCCTGAACTTCTTGAGTGTCCAAATTACAGCTAATACCTCTAATTCCATGATACAGTATGCTCTCTTGCATTTAGATAGTGTTCTGCTTGCAAACCCTATAATTTTAATGGTGTTCAGTTCATGGAGATCATCTATTTGGAACAACGTGGCCCTAAGCCTTTTTCTGTGGCATCCGTTGCAATACAAAAGTCTTGTTCAAGTTTCGGATGGTGCAGAAGTTGTGCATTAGTCAAAGCATATCGGTTTTTATCAAATGTTTGTCTGCATTCCTGGATCCATTTCCAAGTAATGTTCTTTCGTAATAGTTGTAATTAACAGTCTTGGCTAGTTATTGGTCATGCAGAAATCGTGGAAAAATGAATCGAGGCTCAAAAAATACTTTAATTCCTTTTTACTCCGAGTATACAGTCACTCTTTGATGGCATTCATCTTCTTGGGGTCGGGCATAATTCCGTCCAGCGTAATTATGTGTACAAGAAACTTTATTTGATTCTTGACGAATTTTGACTTCGTCAGATTCACCGTCACTCTGTACTCTGAGAACTTCATGAATACTTTCTCTAATAAATCGAGATGCTCCTCATATGTCGTAATCGCGATCAAAAGGTTGTCTACACACTCGGTAGCTCTATCAAGTAGACAGCTTTTCCCAAGAAAGATAAAAGCAATGTACTTCCGTAATTCAGGTGATATTCTCGTCTGCCAATATGAACTCCTCATATCCAGGGATGTCAAATAGCGGGCACCGTTAAACTTCTGCATAAGTTCTTCCAAATTCTCTGGTCTCGTTTGCGCCGGAACAATAATTTTGTTAATTTCCCTGGCGTCAAGAACCACTCTTACATCACCATCTGACTTTAAGACAGCCAAGAGAGGGCTCGAATATGGAGAATTAGAGTGCACTATTATTCCCCACTCTTACATCTTAGTGATTTCTTTTCTTACTGCCTCTCTCTTAGACCACGGAACAGAGTATGAAGTGTGACAAAAAGCTTCATGAGGATATGTCTGAATATCAAACTCGAACTCCTTGATGATTCCTGGATGTTTACTAAATACTGGTGCATAATTAGTCAACAAACAGAGTAAGTCTTCCCTCTGATCTGACGTCAGATATTCGGAGTCAGAGACTTTGCCTCGTATTGTGTCTTGATCTATCTCGTCTTTCAGAAGATTCGATAAAATAAATTTCATTTGCTATATCACACTTAATACCACTATAGCTAATCATTAGCTTTTTACATCACTCTGGGACTACTTGGCCCTTCATCATAGTAATTGTTACAACCTCGCTTCCGGAGTGTAACATACACGTTCCTTCCTTTAAATTAATTACTCCTCCAGCTCCACAGAAAAAATCAAGACCCCAAACACAAGGCACGGCCATTTTCGAAACGATCAGGAAGGCACTTTCTATAGTAGCCCCCCGCATTATAATGTCGACTCGTGCCTGTTTTGAGACTCTCTGCGCTATCGCACCAAATGCGTCGGATACAGTGCGTCCAGTAACAGGAAACGTTAACACTCTCCCTTCTTGGCTGATCTGTTTATAACAATCTAGTGTCATTACACTAATGGTTGCGCCCGTGTCGATCAAGATTTCAATATTGATGCCATTTATTACTGCTTGCACCACAGTCTGTAAAATTCGCCCACGTATTTTGGAAATGTTCGGCACTTCTTCACTTAACTCTTCCCATAAGTCCAAATCATTATTATATCTTAATCCATTTCTTGAAAAATGATGCCTGCCCTCCTTTTCATCCCCAGTCATCCTAGGAAGGCTTTTGGAGACCAGTTTTAGTTTAACCTTTCGCTAGATGTGTTCATTGGCGGTTCATGAACTTCAGTTATATGAATGCTGTGTTCAGAGATCGGTATTGGTTCCCTCCATAATTCCGGTGGTCTGTCATTCATAGGGATCGGTCCTTGCGGCTGTGATGCTGGTGCGGCTCCTTGCGGATGATCTGCCCACGGTTGTATCCTATCAGGATCTTCTTCCCCATATGTATCACGTCTGCTTTCCCGTATTGATATAATTTACTCGATTGCCATTATTCCCATAGGTTTTCTTATTATAATAAGCATCGCGGTTATATTGATCTCTTTCATTGTTAGTTTTATGATAGCCATAAGACGTTTACTTTCTTTCTGGTAGTGTAGGCTTAGAATTCCTATCTTTGGTGTGGTCATTACAACCATCACCACGATTACATCATTATGCTGTGTAACAGACATTGATTATTATTCTAAACTTTGGAATCTTCCAGAATCATATCAACAGAATCAACTGCAGACAAAAATTGTTCCACATCACAATCAGGAACATTTATCAGTTTTTTGCGAATATGAATTGGTAACCTTCCCTATAGAATGGGTATTACTTCCCGATGTGAGATAGGACCGTTCCAATACCTCGTTTTGTTAATGTATTTATCGAAATACTGTCGCAGTGAACTTCGCTTACTGTTATAATATTCGGGTTCGTACACTTCCTTATGCAACCGTTTCTATTTGCTCTTGGACCAGTATTTTGACAGGAAAAGCTGCTCAAATTTTGCGCAAGTACTACAGTTCTTGCTTGCTTCTGCAGTCCACACTGCTGCTTCACCTGCGAGTTTGGATACGATGACCTGAAGCTTATCTTGTTCCAACCAACTATGTGGAAAAATACGCTTGAAGTTAGTTATGAAAATTTTTTGATGTATGTTGTTCTTTTCTGATGAAAATGTCGTAAAATGCCTGCTTTTAAAGATGCTCGTTTCAACTTTTAGAGACGATAGATGCCCTCTCTGTACAAACGGATCATGTTCATTCTCGTAATCTTCATAGAATCTGTCAGGTACCTGGCACCGTAGTTACATTTACTCTCACTACAGTGTCTACCGTTTTTCGATTTGTCCACTGAATGATTATCGTCAACCAAAACATTTTGTGATGACCTCCGACCTAATTCGGGAATTTTAAAATTAGTGTCCTTTTGTCCCTTCAGCAATTTTTCAATTCTTCAAGTACCCTTTCTTTAATTTCCTGAAATTCATCTGTAAACAATTTGACAAGTTCCGACTGTTTCCTTTCGATAAGCTCGGATCGTTTCACGTCGATGGCGTTATTAAATTTCTCCTCAACTTCGTTATTTTTAGCCACAATCCATTCGTTAAGATCTTCCTCCAATTTTGAAGTTTGTTCCTGTAAATAATTTTCAATACCCTTACAAGTATCTTTTTCGAAATCTATCATTTGTGCTGACAGGTTCTCGATCTGCACACCGGTTTTCAGACAACTACTTTCGCAATTGCCGACTCTGTTTGATAAATCGACATGCCCTTGTGAAATAATATCACATTTATTGTCTACTTCACTGATTTTTCCCACAAGTTCAAAATATAAATCACTGACATCCTTAGATACCTTTGTTTTAAATTCTTCGAACTTAGCATTTAATCATCCTTCTCAGTTAAGTTGTAATTTCTCAAACTTCTCATTTAGGGAACCCATTTCTATTTTCAGTGAAACCGTGTCTGTGTTCAGTGAACCCACGTCCATTTTCAATGAACTCATGTCTGTTTTCAGTGATGTCATGTCTGTGTTTAGTGCCACCAACAAATCCAGTATCTTGGCATCCCTGTCCGTTATCACCTTTACTTCATTTGGGCCACTGGCTGTGGCACCTATTTCCCTATCTGTTTCAGTATCATGCACATCATTTTCACCATCCCCAGTGCTTGTGATTCTATCTCTCCCACATCTGATATTTAATGGCTCCCCACTCTTAGGTCATGCAATGTCTGTCCCACATTTAATTCCTGAAATGCCTCACCCTGATGCTCAGGTTCTGTTTCATTGTCACTACTCCCTACGTCCATATTTTTCCCACTCTTATTCAGGTCTCTTTTTCTTCGAGTAAGAATTTTCACAAATTAAATATCCCAACACACTGCTGTAACCAAAGTCGTGACAACACTCAACAAAAGAATACAATAATAGGTTTCAATTCACTACTCTACTCACACCTGCGGGTCTCACATTTCAGTACCGCATACTTATTCGGTAAGGCCGTGCGAAGTTAGACGTTACGGCCAGATGTCTCCTACGCTGCAAGATACTCAGGGCCCAAATTGGGCGCCATATGTGATCTCCCCTCTCCTTCTTTCTCTCTCTTGCTCCGTTGTCGTCGTTTTCTTCTGTTCTCCTCGGCTGTCCAAACCCTCTTCCTTCTTCCTTCGTCGTACCGCAGGTATATCTCAGTGTTTTCGACAAAAGGGAGTGCTACGTGTAAATGTCACCCTTATCTCCGTTTTGGAAAGATTGATGACTAAAGCTGAAACAGTTCTGTATAAAGGTAAGTGCTCTCTTTTTCAAACGGTGAAAATTGTAGTGTAGACTATAATTTTTATCGATCTACTAAATTGAAGGAACATGACACAGTTTATAAAGTTCCAACTTTGGATGAAGTTTATTGACCCCAAGGAGCTGAAACAAAACTCATCCGTTCCAAATGTCATTCACAACAAGAGTAGTTGGTTTTCTGGTGTGCATGTAGTGGTCACCAATGTTTGAAATGATCATTTTGGTAATTCCATTACAATCTGTTTATTGGTTGCTAACCAACATATCAATCAATCGACTATTCTGTGATTAATATATGTCGTATTCTAACAGTAAATCAAACCCCACTTATTGTAAGCACCAAGAACGATTACTGTAACCTCCAATAATTCTTTAATAATTATTACCAAGTTAATGTCAAGAAATTACAGGTAGTATCAATTAATCCTTAACGCGACCATAACGCGCGATAGCCTACAGCGTATCTCAAACTTCAAGCCATTATTTCAAAGTCCGCGCGCGATCTGTTTATAACAAAGTTTGGCTGTGACTCTCTAGAATATTTTCCAAACCAACTCCAGATTATGGGATAAAGAGGACCCACACTCGATTACAATTTGTCCGCGCACTCGAGCAACTCAGAAGTTATTATCTTTTTCAAAGAAAAGAAAACTCACGCATAACGCAGCTTTGTGATCTGCTATGTTAAAAAAAAAACTCATTAAATATCGATTCTTATACAGTGTCAATCGCTCAGCAATCGACTTGAGATGACATCAAATGTTACTACCTGTTTTGACTCTCCTACTCTCACGTGACACAAAGTATATCTGACTTTAATGGACATCCCAACAAGATTGTTGCTTAAAGATTACGTGGGCTACTATTACGATTACCCATGTAGTGCTACAAGATACGGAGACTGCAAGTGTAACAATGAAATCTGCACTAAATAACAAATGGGCAGATTTATGCCGACACCACATGCAAATATTACTGAAAATCAAAACCAAAAGACGCCCAGAGACAAAAAGGAGAGAAAAAATTATTGGTAGTAGTTGGGGTGTAATTAGAGCAGGTGGAGGATGTCAGCTCTATCTGCCACAGTATGTCAGGACTGACATATCAGAGGCTGATCCCCCCGTGATAAGTACAGTTGTAGCTTATCTTCAGTGAGTCAGTGTTTATTGACACATAGTCTAGTTCCCTTGTTTATACCTAACAGAATACTGAGATTACCAACTTTATTTTCTAATGAACTGACATTTATATATAAGAATAATCATGAATCATCACCACAAAGGGGTAAAGGTGGGTTCTTAGGCAGCAGCACTTCATTGTCCTCACTTTACACATAGTCTTCTCTTATAAGGAGATTGTGTACATACAACAGCAGCTAACTTCTTGATTGCATTGATGCTCCCAGCAAAGTAATTTGCTCAGAACCAGCCATAAAAATATCACTGTTCCTTTCTTGTTCTGCTAGACTCTCATACAGTGACTTCATCCATGGCATGAGTTTCACCCAGGTTCTGTGTATTTGTTTTTTGCAATTTCTTACTAATATAATTGAACATTTGTAATACTGTCCTATGAAAGAAATGTAATTGTTACCTTTCTCATGGATTTGTCTATGCATTTGTAGCAGTAACAGTAACTATGAAAAGATGACCAAATAATGTAATACTTAAATTTTAGTTATTGCATAGAATGTAAACAAACAGTGATATACTGAAATCATGTAATAATACCAGTTTCATCTTCTCAACTATTTATCATGAAATAAATTAGAACTATTTATTGTATGTGGTGAAAGGACAATATGCCATTCCCCCAGTGCTTTTTTTGTATTTTTCGTACAATATATGTCATGCACTCATGAGGTACCTGTTTATTATCCTGTATGTGCTTTCTGAATTTACCTTGCAGTTTATTTTTGTAACAAAAAATGCACTAAATATGGCATGAACATAGACATCATGTTACTCTATGAATCAATATGTTTCATCTAGCCCCAAATAACTCGGCACCCATACTTTTCTCAGCGCCAGGTATGTCTACCTTTGCATTAATTGTTAATGGGGTGATTTTGTTATTAGGCACTCCAGTCAATTATATTATTAGCCGTACTGGGATGAGCTGTCCATATGATATTTTGCAGACTCACTAGCTGGAGCTTAGAAGTTCTGCTTTTGAATAGGCTTCATCTGTTGAACTGCATCCCCCTACCAGGTAGTGCTCATACACAACGAAACCCCCACCACTTCCACTGTACCCATCCATACAATACTATCTGCACAGGTATGGGACAATTTACTTTACTCTTAACATGATGCTTCCACATTCAGCCACATGCAAATGAACTGTCACCTAGCCACTCTAACTTAGTTCTTGTGCTACACAACAGATCAGTCATCACAACAAAATGCCTGCTCAATCTTGTTATGTCAGTGTTCATATAGGGAGATAAAGGAGGTATTTACAGAATCTGAAAATTAATTGTTGTAAGAAAATCGCATCTGAAATGTAGTGTTACAGAAGAATGGTGACGACTCTATAGGTAAATTGGACAACTAAATAGGCGGTACTGAATAAATCTGGTAAGAAGAGAAATTAATGGCATAACTTTACTAAAAGATGGAACTGACTCTTAGGACACATCTCTAGGCATTAAGGAATCATCAAGTCAATTTGGTACTGGAGGGAAGTGAGTGGGGTAAAAATTACAGAGGTGCACCAAGGTTTGACTACTGTAAGCAGATTCAAATGGATGGAAGTTGTGCCTTATTACAAAATGTAATGGAAGCTGTGGCTTATAACAAAATGTATCCAAGTTTCCCGAGTAAGTTACAGCCAATGCTTTTAACAGAGTAGTATCCTCAGAGATTTGTACATCAAATACGCGTCTGTATCTTCATTATTTTCAATTATCTATTCTCATTTCCAATATTTACTATCAACAAACACTTGATAAATAGTCGGTGGATGTAGAACACCATCCAAACAGTTCTTGAAGGCATAACAGTAATGACTGTTTGCTGGGTCATCCTCAGCTGTTAGGCATCACTAGGTGTGGATACAGAGGGGCACATGGTCAGCATACCACTCTCCCAGCCGTTGCCAGCTTTCATGACCAGTGTCACTACTTCTCAGTCAAGCAGCTCCTCAATAGGCCTCACAAGGGCTGAGTGCACCTCGCTTGCCAACAGCACTCAGCAGACCCGGATGGTGCCCCACCCAAGTATTAGCCGAGCCCAACAGTTCTTAACTTCAGTGATCTGACAGCAACTGGTTTTACCACTGTGGCAAGGCCATTGGCCAAAAAAATTTTAGTTTAATTTTGATTGTGTTCTGACCAAAGAAAACTAGGGCGCAATTGTCTTGTACATGTCCCTTGGTGTATTACATAACTCACAGACTTCAGCATGTTTACACAAAAAACATTAAACATTAGATGCGTGTTTCAACACAGGATGCAAGCTGTACAGGATAATCTGTCAATGCAAAATTCACATACTTTGGCAGTACTCTATCAGCAGTGTTATTAACGCAATATACCTTATGCCTTTGGTCCCGGCAAACCAAGTTGAACTTAGGCAATGAATGCCAGTGTAATAAAATCTCAATCATTACTATGATGTTTAATACAATTACAATTCCACATTTTGCTCATCTTTACTCTCAGTGCATACTGAAATCATTAATAATACCAGCATTTGTAAAGATCACAGTACAGTGTGTAGATAAACTATGAATACTGTACAAATTACAGTGAGTACTGTTATTAGCTAACAAGAACAGACACTATGTTAACCATGGTTGATTAGTATGTTTGTGACTGTAATTTACAATAGAAGCAAATTCTTCAGAGAATGTGGCATTAATACAAAGAAAAATATTTATATACACATTAAAATATGAGTTTAAAACTGCATCAGAACAATGGTCACATAGGATGAAACTCAATAAAAGTACCACCTGTTGATAGGAAAAATAAAACTACCTTAAACACGCACATCATAAGCTACTTACTTTACAACATTACTTACCATCCCATGATTGGAATTCAGTCATTTTTTGAGCACTGCTGTAACGTACTCTTTCTGTCCATGTACCTCAAAGACGCAAAAAATCTGTAGTCATTCTTGAAGCACTTAATGATGTCTTCTACTGTACTTTATGAACATTCCTCAAGCATGCATCATCAGTATTTGGGCATAGTCTGACAACGTTGAGACAATACGCATTAGTAGAAGTGAATCTATTAACTTCTGTGAACGATGTTACTTCCCATGTTTTGGTGCAGAAACAGTCTTGTGTTGATTTTATAAAGTTCTGTCAAATAATAGTTAAAGTAAGACATCTATTTAAATTACATATTTCTACTTTGTTAATGAAGTTACTATATGTGAACATGGATTCAACTTTACAGTGAGAATCGCCACACTTATTGATATACACTCCTGGAAATTGAAATAAGAACACCGTGAATTCATTGTCCCAGGAAGGGGAAACTTTATTGACACATTCCTGGGGTCAGATACATCACATGATCACACTGACAGAACCACAGGCACATAGACACAGGCAACAGAGCATGCACAATGTCGGCACTAGTACAGTGTATATCCACCTTTCGCAGCAATGCAGGCTGCTATTCTCCCATGGAGACGATCGTAGAAATGCTGGATGTAGTCCTGTGGAACGGCTTGCCATGCCATTTCCAACTGGCGCCTCAGTTGGACCAGCATTCGTGCTGGACGTGCAGACCGCGTGAGACGACGCTTCATCCAGTCCCAAACATGCTCAATGGGGGACAGATCCGGAGATCTTGCTGGCCAGGGTAGTTGACTTACACCTTCTAGAGCACGTTGGGTGGCACGGGATACATGCGGACGTGCATTGTCCTGTTGGAACAGCAAGTTCCCTTGCCGGTCTAGGAATGGTAGAACGATGGGTTCGATGACGGTTTGGATGTACCGTGCAGTATTCAGTGCCCTCGACGATCACCAGTGGTGTACGGCCAGTGTAGGAGATCGCTCCCCACACCATGATGCCGGGTGTTGGCCCTGTGTGCCTCGGTCGTATGCAGTCCTGATTGTGGCGCTCACCTGCACGGCGCCAAACACGCATACGACCATCATTGGCACCAAGGCAGAAGCGACTCTCATCGCTGAAGACGACACGTCTCCATTCGTCCCTCCATTCACGCCTGTCGCGACACCACTGGAGGCGGGCTGCACGATGTTGGGGCGTGAGCGGAAGACGGCCTAACGGTGTGCGGGACCGTAGCCCAGCTTCATGGAGACGGTTGCGAATGGTCCTCGCCGATACCCCAGGAGCAACAGTGTCCCTAATATGCTGGGAAGTGGCGGTGCGGTCCCCTACGGCACTGCGTAGGATCCTACGGTCTTGGCGTGCATCCGTGCGTCGCTGCGGTCCGGTCGCAGGTCGACGGGCACGTGCACCTTCCGCCGACCACTGGCGACAACATCGATGTACTGTGGAGACCTCACGCCCCACGTGTTGAGCAACTCGGCGGTACGTCCACCCGGCCTCCCGCATGCCCACTGTACGCCCTCGCTCAAAGTCCGTCAACTGCACATACGGTTCATGTCCACGCTGTCGCGGCATGCTACCAGTGTTAAAGACTGCGATGGAGCTCCGTATGCCACGGCAAACTGGCTGACACTGACGGCGGCGGTGCACAAATGCTGCGCAGCTAGCTCCATTCGACGGCCAACACCGCGGTTCCTGGTGTGTCCGCTGTGCCGTGCGTGTGATCATTGCTTGTACAGCCCTCTCGCAGTGTCCGGAGCAAGTATGGTGGGTCTGACACACCGGTGTCAATGTGTTCTTTTTTCCATTTCCAGGAGTGTATTTAATTGGGAATATTATACTATATAATTTCGTTGCAAGGAGCAAATGATCTGCTGAGTTGGGAGCAGCCTGTCCCTTATTGAAGGAGGCCTACCACCTGCTGAGCAACCCTCCACCAGTGACCACAAGCAGAGTCGAGATTGATGCAGGTCATTGCACAAACAGGTGTCATGATAGCCTCCCACCTTAAAGAGCACTCTAAACAACACGATAGACACAGACACCTCAGGTGGACGTCCACAAGATTACCCTGAGATGAAAAGCAATAAGGTGATGTTGGCCAACTACCTGTGAGGATAGAATCAGATCAACTTGAACAGCAAAGATTGACAAAACGGTGATAACTGATAAAGTAATCCGGTACAAAGGGTGGCTGGCACAGCAGGAAAAACTGAATCATAATATTAGTAACTTCAAAGAAAATAAAAGACGCCAAAGACTGAGTCGTCTGGGAGACACCATGGCAGACCAGTTTGGTTACCATACTGGAAGGAAAAAGATTAGTCCCAGCTACAACTGGACCCTGAGAAAAACACCAAGGCATAACATTATTTACTTGTCATTTTCTTATAATATTTTCTTTAGCTATACATGTACCACGTATAAATTCAATGTTCTGGTCTTTTCTTTAGCTATATGTATGCTAACGTTCTCTGGGTGACATCAAGAGACAGTGTGGTGCTGGGGTGCAAGACTCACACGTCTCTCAATTCAGTTAACTTGCCCATTGTGTGTAGCCGATCCTCTTCTCTGGTTAATCTGCTATGTTGATCTCCGAAAAGCTTATTCTCCGACAATACGGTGCTGGTTAAAGGAATTTACTAACTACTTGTGATTCTTGAGTTTCTCCCGGCGTATTTGATAATCAAAATATCCATGGGTGTACTGTCAGTCTACAGTGTCCAACGGGAACAATATTTCGGCGATCATACACAGGAGCCGAAATATGTTTTTGGAAGCCCTGTCGTCATCTGAATGGAAACCTACTTGCTTTTTTCGTTATGTGGACGACACGTTCGTCATCTGGCCACATGGTATGGATAAACTCCTTGACTACCTTACACATCTAAACTCCATACACCCCAACATCAAATTCGCTATGGAGACTGAAACGGAGGGTAAATTACCTTTCCTTGACGTCTTGCTCAAGAGAAGGGCTGACAGCGCCCTAGGTCATGGGGTGTATCGGAAGACAACGCACACTGATCTGTATTTTCACGCAGACAGCTGCCACCACCCATCACAGAGGAATGGGGTACTTAAAACTCTAGTAAATAGGGCGCACACTATCTCTGACGCAGAGAGTCTACCCCAGGAATTGGAACATCTGAGAACCTTGATTCGAAAAAATGGGTACTCAGAGTGGCAGATTCAATGTGCTCTCCGCCCAACCACTACAGCACAACCAGTGGAGATGGGTGAAATCACGAGGGAGGAGGTAGGCACAGCGTTTATTCCATATACAGGCACACTCTCGGGAAAAATCGCCCGCTTTTTGAAGAAACACCGGGTCGGAACTGTGTTTTGTCCTCCGAATAAAACTCGTGCACTGGTGGGGAGCGCCGAAGATGACCTCGGTTTGAGGAAGGCCGGCGTGTACCCGATTCCGTGTCAATGTGGCAAATCGTATATTGGTCAGACGATGCGTACAGTCGAGGATCGATGCCGTCAACACCAGAGGCACACTCGACTGATGTACTCGAGCAAGTCGGCGGTCGCTGAACATTGTTTGTCGGAAAATCACGCTATGGAGTATGAACGCGCGAGGATTCTGGTACAGACGTCGCGATACTGGGACAGCGTTGTTAGAGAGGCCATCGAAATTCGCACCAATGACGACCTCATAAACCGTGACTGTGGCTATAATCTTAGCAAGGCTGGGGAACCAGCGATTGGGTTAATCAAGAGTAAATCGAGCAAACGTATAGTTGTGACGACCACGGCGGACAGAGCCATCACTCCGACGTCATCTCAGACGCCGTCGCAATCTGTTCCACTGCGCGACCGTGGCGTGGGGTGCGGAAAGCGAAGGGAGCGCGCCGCAGGCGGAGGGTATTTAAATCGGCCGCCGTCGCGACCAAACCCAGTTCCCTCTGAGCAGCCATAGCGTACGGATCTCCGTGACGGCACGTTCACAGGAGGTCAGTCCGTCAGTTCACCTGATGATGGCGACATGTATGATCGCCGAAATATTGTGCCCATTGGACACTGTAGACCGGCAGTACACCCGTGGATATTTTGATTACTAACTACTTTTCTATTCTTGGAATAATTTGTGTACTCGTAGAATACTTTTCACTTCAATTACAATATATTTTCAACATTCATAACAACAACTTTGGCAAGCTAACTCATTCTTCGAACATTAGAATCGTTTACACTTCTTCAAAATAGCTTACATGTGTCTCACTTCGATCATAACCAAGACATAGAGTATTTCGAGAATCTCTAGTCTCAAAACGAGTCCAATTCAAGAGTGTCCTTAGGAAACTACTTTCAACTGTCCACTAGTCTTTTTACAGTCATCACAGAAATAAAATAGCACAGGATACTACATAAACTTTTCTTGTTCTTCTTTGCCCGTACACGAAACTCTGTGGACCGTACAGCAAGTACTAGTCGGCAGCCATTCAGCCACCATGTCTCTCTTTTTGACCTGCACTTACAAATAAACTATGTGCAGTCAGCTGATTCGTTTCTCCTACTCATATCTAAGACATCAGATGTTAGAAACTGTGAAAGGCCGAGTGATTCTAGAATTTCCTCTGAAATTCTCGAAGCACTACATATTATCCCCCTGAAATTGAACATGTGATAATTTATAAAGTCACATGTAATTCTAACACTATACATTGCAACACAGCTCTTTGTATTTATTTAGAGTACACTTTAACTAACTTTTCCTTCATTCTACTCTCACACTAAGTTGGCATCAAACTAGAATATTTAATGACACTCTGAGAAGTTTTCCTAATATTTAGGGTTCGTTGGGACTCTGTCTCAAACTGTCATAAACTCCAGGTGTCACAGACCCTTAATTATGGTTGCTCTTTACACTACCATTCTCTACTGTTTTTCTTTTTCTTTCTTTAGTACCAACCCATTTCATTATCTACAGTTTCTCATAGTCTGAAGGAACTCTGGGCAAATAAAAGTGTCCTTTCAGACACTCTTAAACAGGCAACCTGACACTGCTAGTAGAATAAAGAATTCAAACTTACCAGAATAATTTCTGCAGAATATGTCTTTTGTCACGACACTGCCCTTTTCCTTTTAGGCACAGTGCCTATACCTTACCTATTGGTTGACTCCATGAATGCTCACACCCCTTTTAACTTCCTAATCTATGGTACAGGTCAATCCCCTTCTTGGTGCCCATGTCCATACAGTATAGGTCAGTCTCTCTTGGGTCTGCCTATCTGCCCTTTTCATCCAATAAATGCTGGGTGCGCCCTCCTTCTCCTTCCTCACTAGGCTTCATAGTTGATTGCCCCAGTATACATCTTTATGAACACCATAATTAAATATTATCTGGTAAAATTAAAATCTATTTCACACTTCATACTCACTCTTTAATACGTCACTTCATATCCTAGATTCCTCCTTTACACAACAACTTCTATGCTTCCTGCATACATCATGCCTACATCCTTATTCAATATATTTTATGCTTACTTGCGTTGTAAGAGTCCCACTATCCTACACGTCATCAGAATATTTAATACACTGACCCTACTTAATAATTTCTCCTCTGGCTTATGTCCTCTTTCCTTACTCACGTATCCTCCTGATTTATACTTGATTTAGGGTTATCCTAGCTTTTCTATATGTATGTACATATGTCATATGAGGTGATTATATATATATATATATATATAATAGGTGATGTCGAATCACCAATAAGTACAATAATAATAATAGATCTTACACACCTAAATATTTTTTAGTACTTACATATATGTCATGTAGAACGGTCACAGCAAACAAGAATGTGTGCATACTTTCCTTGACAATTCTCACAACTTTTCAATCTGTATTTTCACTGTTTGCAAAAAAAATGGCTCTGAGCACTATGGGACAAAACTTCTGAGATCATCAGTCCCCTGGAACTTAGAACTACTTAAACCTAACTAACCTAAGGACATCACACTCATCCATACCCAAGGCAGGATTTGAACCTGCGACTGTATCCTGATTCTTCAGTTGACTTATGTGAAGTAAGTTGAAGGTTATAATGAACCACGGAAATTGGGAAGGACTTCAGCAATAAAGTGTATGAATATGAAAAGAGCAAAAGATAGCTAGGTACTCAATACAGAAGTAAGAAAAAAAGTAGAGACAGTTGCTAAGATCGAAGAAGTGAAAGAAGATAGCCCCAAAGACAGGAAACCCTTCCCACCTCCTTACCCCAGGATCCGTACTTCTAGAAATATTATCCTTGGACCCATAATCATTTGTGGTTGGACCAATAACCTGTTCTCAAAAGGGCATGCACTTTATCCCCCCATCCCACCCTTCTAAAACAAACAAACAAACACACACAAACACACACACAATTTAACATGATTCTGCATGATTCTGTAATTCCTTTCTCTGGATGGGGATGGGAGAAGGGATTATGAACAAGACATACATAAAATGGGACACTATAACATATGTAAGAATCATAACTCCTTTTGCAATAAACAAATTTATTTTACTGCAGTTGTTTTTAACATCTCATACTAAAAAATCACATTCATTGGTACAGTAACTGCAACATAAGAGATACAAGTCTCATCCACTTCAATAAACATTTTAGGACAGTGGATTTTCACAGTCATACTAAAAAATCGCATTCATTGTAACATTAACTCCAACACAAGAGATACAAGTGTCATCCAATTCAATAAACATTTTAGGACAGTGGGTTTTCACAGTGGAATGTAAACCATTTCATTTTCTTAAAAGTGTATCTATGATACTACTATTGACAGTGACATAACATTAATATATAACCAGACACATTAATTTGGCACAGATGGTAAATATAAAATAATGATCTTGGGTATTGGCCATGGCCTACCCTTAGTAACCATGCCAGAAAATATAGGGTGGTTGCAGAGAACGCTTGATTGTGCAATCCTGTAGTCATTCTGTTGCGGTACTGGATGTGTGACATGTTTCTGAAAATAAATCAAAGGTTTATTGAATGAATTATTGAATACTTTTGATAGAACCTGGCAGAAACAGAAATAACAAACATAACAAGAATATCATCACTATATGTCAAATTAGAAAAGAATTAAGTACGTACTCATTAGTAGCATCAATGTTGTATGCAGAGTACATCACTCCGTCACCAGTGAGGTACAAACAAATCTCAAATGAAGTACATAGGAGTAAAAACTCCTGCATTTGAACAAATTTAAGTTGTCAAATGGTGAAGCATATAGTCAGCTAATCTGATCACATCTTGCATTACATTGTAAGTGATCACAGGAGATAGTGATGCTAGTGTTTAATGACAGTCGTTTTGTATGTGCATCTTCAAGGCATCAATCATTCTAACAGCACCTTCACAATATATACATTTACTAATGTTACTTTGTAACATTACATGAATATGTCCTATATAGTCAGATCTACTTTGTGTCACATGAGTCTAGGGGAGTCGAAACCATTAGTTAGATTAGATTAGATTATATTAGTACTTGTTCCATAGATCATGAATACGACACTTCGTAATGATGTGGAATGTGTCAGGTTAATAGAAGGTGTCTATACAACATATTACATCACACAAAATATTACATGACACTTAATATTTTTAATTTTTTTGTGGGGGTTGGGGAAATTTGACTTACTATATCCAAAAATTCATCTAATGAGTAGAAGGAGTTGCCATTAAGAAATTCTTTTAATTTCCTTTTAAATGCTACATGGCTATTTGCCAGACTTTTGATGCTATTAGGTAAGTGAGCAAAGACTTTCGTGGCAGCATAATTTACCCCCTTCTGAGCAAAAGTTAGATTTAACCTTGAGTAGTGAAGATCTTCCTTTCTCCTAGTGTTGTAGCCATGTACACTTCTATTACCTTTGAATTCGTTTGGATTGTTAATAACAAATTTCATAAGTGAATATATATATTGTGAGGCTACAGTGAAGATCTCTAGCTCTTTAAACAAGTAACCCATGTCATATCAATTTGAGATTTTTTTATACATGTCATTCATTTCTAAATTTTTTGATTATTTACAGAGTAAAGAATTTAATTATATGCAACATTTAAAAGGTAATGAGTTTTAATGAGATAGACATAAATATGTTTGACATAGCAAATAACCTTGTTGCATTATGCATGATATGTTTTCTGTTTGTCAGAAAAAGCAAAAACTTCCGTGTTGCTCGAGTGCGCGATGAAGTAGTCGTCGAGTGCGGATCTGCTGTAACCTTCATGAATGGGCATAGAATTGTTAATTTACAACCAGCGGTTGATCTAAAAATTACTCTAGGGAACCATGGCCCGGCTTTGGTGCAAACAAAGCGTCCGCGAATTCTCAAATATCGGCACGTGTTCAAGATACTTGGCTGGATATCAGGTGTTATCGTCACATGTGTGATTCAGTAACATTAACCGTAATTTATGGACAGTAGCTTGATCATAACATCAAAGACTTATATGAGAGCCATAGTAATCGTCTTGATGCATAAAGCAAGCGAGAAGCGATTTGCTGTCGGGATCGACAAATATTAATCATTGCATAGTCAGCTTGTTGATACATTGCTTAGTAACTCATAAACGGACAGTGATAGAATTATTGAAACGATCTTTTAAGTATCAGTGCCCACTACAAACACATCAGAAACTAATTACTCTAACTGTGAGTGACTTCTGGATTGCATGAGTTTTCTTTTTATTTCAGTTAATTGGTATTAATAAACTTCTTTTGAGGTTTAAACTTCATCAATGGTGTCGCGCTCATTCAGTTTAGTGGAACGATAGATAGTACTAGTCACACTACTATTCATAGTTTTAAAAGAAAAGGGAGCACATACCAGTTTTTCTTTTGAGAAATGTTCGTACTTCAGTCGTCAGTCTTCTCAAACCAGAGGCACAAGTGATGCTCCCTCACAGTGATACGATATCGTGAACCGCCACACACATGTGCCCCCTTCTCACTACATTTATGCATTGGAAACCCTGAGATATAGCCACAGTACGAAGAAGGAAGAGAGAAGAGGAAAGATCAGCAAAAGAAATGGAGCAAAGCGAGAAGGGGAGGTCACAACTTGACATAAATACACTATCACAATTTCAAAGGAATAGTGATTTCTTCCACTCACTGGCAATAATGACATCACTGCAAAACAAATATTTACCTAAAATCAAGCATACGAAATCCTCAAAATTTAACACAACAATACAAAAATGAAAAATTTTGGTGTTGTAAATTTCGTGTCACCTATGTATCTCAAATGAAGATCACAATACCAGTAACTCATACACAGCTCAAAAACTGAATGCCACAATTTTCACTTTACCTACATAGCTCCTACAAAGGAGGAACGAACATAAAATTCTAAAACATGGTGTTGCAAATTTCACTTCACTCACATAGCTCAAGCAAATCCCTAGATACCACACCTTCTCCCACACTATCTAAAGCAAAGTCCACAGAACAACAAACCAAACCACGCTCACATGACTAATATCAGAAATGTATTCTAACCAATGATGGTACACCAAAACCCAAGATACCTACCAATAACAATCCAACACAATTACCAAACACTAACAGGGAAATTCCTAAAATTGATGAAAACCTACATCATCACCAATTTTAATATACACAAACAGCTTCACTCATTGCAGCACGCAATGAACTACTCATAAATATCTGTATCTTCTTCACAACCGAAGAAAAATAATATTAAATCTCCAGCTACAAGAAACACATGGCACTAATATTTGCACACATAAAAATGAATCCATCGGCCACAATTTGCAAATTCAAACTAACTCACCAGAAAACCAGTACAAATTCTTCCAGTAGCAACCTGGAACATTCAATTCATGTCAAGCAACTCACTAACAAACATCCAGCACGAGAGAACGCCACCAAGGACTACAACACACCCTCTACAAACACAAAGACTCAAAAACGTCAAGGCTCACCATGACATCACACATCACATCACAGTTACATCACAGGTCAAAGCAGATGGGTGTAGCATCAGCTCCTGACCTGCAAATAACCTCACGTTAGCCTCAGGTAGAAAATAGCGATGAGATAATGACTGCCAGTTGTCAATAAAACATGGCTAAATTATCCAGAATGAAACGTAATTACTTTTGGAACATTTGTTCAGAGTCTGCGTAATTTTTGTACAACCCAAAAAGGTCAGTACTATCTGCTTTACATTTTGAAATCTTTGCACTGTTCTGACCCACAAACAGGACTGACAGCATATTTTTATTCACTTTGACCTACAGCATTTTTTTTAACAGCGCAGCTAATATTTAAAACTTGTCCATTCTAACACTGAAATTCTAATACTTACAGCCTAAACCACTTACTCTCTAATGGTACTTTTGATTAATAATAAAGAGTGAATTTACTCGACACTGATTTGATTTACGAATTTCTGAATGTCAGCCGAGACATTCATACAAATCCTTACCTGGTGTTACAGCATCTTGTTTTGCAAATGCAAATTTCCCATAATATCTCCCGTTTTTCTGTATGTCTCTTCTTGTCCATAGACATCTCTCTAGTGGAGGGCAGGAAATCTGTTACAAATCACAGTGATTGAGAAGTCACAGATATTACAATAACAACTCTACAGAATGCGATTTCAGTCACAAGTAGCATTTCACATTCAACGCCGTGTGCCATCTGTTGGTCGAATTTCGTACTGCTTTCTGTAAACCTGGTGTCATGCTATGGAATTAGCTGCGATTTCAGTGACAAGTTGCAACCAAAAGTCGTTAAGTAGCGACTAAAAACCGCAGTTAATATTCTTTGTCCAGTACCATTTGCTGACTGACGTTCGTACTTCGTTATAAGAACCTTGTGCCCCACGAGATCGATATACTGTGTGTGTATACTGTATGACGACATGCACATTCAGCACTAGTTATAGTTGGTCAAACAGAGCTGTGACCCTGAATGTCTTATATCAATAAGAAGCACCATTGCCTTTTTCCCTGAAAATATCAGAGACAAGTAACTTAAATGTGTTTTACTCTGCTTCCAATATGAGAGTTGTGGTCAATACTCCACATGCCTACAGGACTTTGCAATGTTAACACAGCAGGACTCAGACATCTGTATAAGTGTAGTGAAATGAAAATGATACGTTATGAGACAGTTCAAGACTCTGGAGAAAAATTTTACACCTTGAGTTCTACATGGCAACTGCACACACACGAACTTTTTGCTAATACTACAACTACCTACACAAGTAAACTTTTCCTATGTTACCGTCAAGTACTGCACTTACAACTAGTCCTGATTTAACTGGAAGATCCGCACTTCCCACTTTCATATCAATAGCCTCAAGACTTCGGGCTATGTTACAGGTCAGCATCACCACACCAAGATAATTGCGGGTACGAGAGGCATGCCACTCTCCAGCGAGTCTTCACAGTAATTAAATGGCGGAAAATTTACGGACATGGAATGGCTTAACATGGGGAAAATGAGATTTTCATTATTCACTCACTGTATTTAACATTTATTTATCATTCCTTTAACATCGCATAATAACTTCAACTATGTTTACGGTTCAGTCACTCATTCTGCACACTTGTTTCATAATTATGGCACTTTTAAGCTGCGAGTCCTCTTGAATCTTCACGATTCCCTCTCAAGAGCTTTGATGAGGATAGATACGTACAGCAACCAGTAATCAGAACTGCAACTGCAAAATCACAAGGATTATTAAACACTTTTGCTATTACTAATTACAAGCAATGTAATCGACACTATTGCTAATATTTCCTGTAATGAAAGCAACTCAACGGGGGATGTTTCATATTTGCAAGAACGACCTCACTTAAGTAATTAAGTTCATCTAAACACTTAGAAACTTATCTCTCGTCTGATGGAGAGAGTCTTAATATGCAGTGACAGTTTCTCCAGATTTGTTGACGATGATATTTTGAATTATGGCTATACCGAGTGACTGAAACGTAGTTCAGGAACCTGTGAACATAAGAATATGTTAGAATCCATTTTCTACACACGAACTATTACGGTACTGTATGGCTACTTACGTATTAATTACACTATTAATATTTTCACAATTGTTTCTTTAACACAAAATTAAAGCCAATGGACGAACAGATGTAAAACATACTTACTAATGACAGTTTTCCTGAGATGCAATTTTCTGTCGACAAATGTAACTTTTTCATATGGTGATAAATCGCAGAAATCACAGAAGTCGCAGAAATACCAGTGGTAGAGTAGATTCATTAACTGCGATTCTAAACTGCGACAAATCACAGTTAAGAGTAACAGATAATGGAGAGTAGCATTCACAGAAATCACAGATGTCGGAAAATCGCAGTTTGGCCCATCACTAGATCTCTCTCTAAAGCTGCATACACACTGAGCCTTAAACATGTTTTCAAAATATGTTTCCGGCTGCTTGATGTGGACACCTTTTGGAAACATGTTTCAAAACACAGAAACATCTATCCGTAGCAGCGTCGGTACAGATAAAAGGAAACAATGCTTCGGGCTAGCCACCACTTGTCACTGCTGCACGGCACTAGCGTGCGTGTGTGTCATCTACTGTTAAGTGGTGTTGTGTTTACTATAGTGTCGTTTTCGCTTAATTTTTCTAAAACAATGGAGTGGTCAAGGCAGCAAATTGTTGATTACTTGACATGTACCATGGGGAGGATTGCTTATGGAACGTCTGGAGCAAGGAATATAAAAACAAGTGTTAAAAAACATGATGCACTTACAAAAATTGAGTTGCTTTTGGCACGGACAAGGAAAGTGTAGAGAAAAATACGATCGCTCGTGGTTGCTTACAGGCGTGAGAAAAGAAAAATAATTTTCTGTCAACCATCTGGTAGTGGTGCAGACACTGCATATGACTCCAACAGGTTCGGCTATCGGCCGCTGCAGTTCTTGGACGATGTTCATGAACCGAAGGAGACAACAGGTACTGTGGAAAATGATGTATAGTACACAGTCACATTCACCCATAGTTATTTTGCCACGGTACACTTCTTTGTGGGCTTAAAAAATAGTTAGCAAACTTGTCTCGAATTTGGTTATGTGTGAAAGCAGCTTTCCTTGGTATATTCTGTGCTGCAATGAAAATTGATGCAGTGTCATCTCATCTCCATGTGTCTGGAATCATCTCACCTATTTGTAAACTGTAGGAATCGAAGCTTTCTTGTGGGGTGTACTAGTGCCTCAGCATTTCACCTTAAAAAACTGTTGGGACATACAGCTGTTAAGTGTGACAGTTTTGCCTTCTGCGGTTGTAGCAACATAGGTTTCCTAAACACACAAAAAACTGAAGCCATAACGCCGAAAGTGTTCTCAACAACCATTCTGGCCCTAGAAAATCTGTTGTTAAAAACTCTCTCTTTTGAACCTTTAACATGTTTTCCTGTAAGGGAAAAGCATCGTCTGCCACAAAAACATATGGTTCCACCTGGTAAGCCATCAACTTGGAGCAAGTTTAGTTTCTTTTTGTTAATTAACTCACTTATGCTTGCGTTTTGGAACACGTCACCATCTGATATTCTGGGTTAGCAGCCGATATCTGCGTACAAAAAGTTACAGCTGGCATCGACAACAGCAAGCAGCACAATGCTGAATGAACCTTTATAATTATAATATTCACTTCCACTACCAACAGGACACTGTAGCACTAAATGTTTCCCGTCAATTGCTCCGACACAGTGGGGGAACTGACGAATCTGTGAGAACAAACATACCGTTTCACGCCAGTCGTTTTCAGTCGCTGGTATCTGAAAGAAAGAAATTTGATTTCAGGGTTTCGTACATTCGCTAGAGGGAATAAATGAAGATGAAGAGGTTGTGGCTGGACCTTCCAGTCCTCCACCACGAATAATTATAAGGGTGGGCGAGAAAAAAGTCATGCAGCAACCCTACAAGACTGCGTCTCAGTTATTAAGTAAAGTGCTGCAAAAACAAGAAGATAACAAGAACGATGAATGTAGTACATATAGGCAGTATGTGGCATCAGTGTTACGGAAAAAGCCACAGTTACAAAGATAAAAAACAATGCCTTTGCTTAATGAAGTGTTAACGAAACAGCATGTACCATATTTGGGAAGTCAGCAGTCGACAATGGGTATGAATGTGGCAGGGCCATCATCATCAATTAGTAACTCCCCTGTTACATTTACGATTTATGTAGACAGTGATAACACAACTGAAGAAGTTGTGTATGGAGATCTGTAATGTAATTGACAAATAATAATATTTATTTATTTATTTATTTATTATCATCCCAATGATCACATTTGTGATATAGGATTTGTCAGGGTACATTTTAACAACTATATAATATCTTTACAAAATTGTTATCTGTGCTGAATTCATATGAATCTATCTTATGGTTAATACAATATACAACTAATAAGTGTTTTTATAATATAATTTCTTATGTGCTTAACAGACATATTCACTGATGTAATTTCATTTGTCACATTAACTTAAACATATATTCTTATACAGTTGTGCAGAGATATTCACTTATGCTGTAATAACATTTGTCAAGCATGTGGTTCTTTAAAACAGTTTTAAATTTATCCTCATTTTCCAGCTGTTTGATATGATTTGGTAGTGCATTAAAAAGTTTGATGCCTTGATTATATACATGTTTCTGACTTCGGGTCCTTGTTACAGCTTGTATGTGGAGATCTTCACATTGCCGTGTATCGTAATTATGGTTGTTTGTGTTGGTTTTCATTTTCTCCTGATTTCTTTTGATCACCAACAGACATTTCAAAATGTATAATGATGGAACTGTTAAAATTTTCAATGCTTTAATAAGGGGCCTACAATGAGCTTGAGGTGGGCTCTGGGTCATTATCCGAATAGCACGTTTTTGTAATTTGAAAATCTCATTTAGATGACAATTTGTTTTTCCCCAGAACACTACCCCATAGGATGCGATGGACTGAAAATAGCCAAAATATACTAATCTGGTACATTCATTACTACAAGCTCTTGAAACTATTCTAAGTACAAAACATGCTGAATTTAGTTTTAGTGCTATGCTCACCACATGGTCCATCCAGTTAATCTTCTCATCAATGTGCATACCCAGGAATTTTTAACACTGTACTCTTTCAAGTTGTTTGCACTCCGCTGCAGAGTGAAAATCTCAATCCGGAAACATCCCCTAGGCTGTGTCTAAGCCATGTCTCCGCAATATCGTTTCTTTCAGGAGTGCTAGTTCTGCAAGGTTCGCAGGAGAGCTTCTGTAAAGTTTGGAAGGTAGGAGACGAGGTACTAACGGAAGTAAAGCTGTGAGTACCCGCCGTGAGTCGTGATTCGGTAGCTCAGATGGTAGAGCACTTGCCTGCGAAAGGGAAAGGTCCGGATTTCGAGTCTCGGTCGGGCACACAGTTTTAATCTGCCAGGAAGTTTCATATCAGCGCACACTCCGCTGCAGAGTGAAAATCTCAGTCTGGAAACATCCCCTAGGCTGTGGCTAAGCCATGTCTCCGCAATATCCTTTCTTTCAGGAGTGCTAGTTCTGCAAGGTTCGCAGGAGAGCTTCTGTAAAGTTTGGAAGGTAGGAGACGAGGTACTGGCAGAAGTAAAGCTGTGAGTACCGGGCGTGAGTCGTGCTTCGGTAGCTCAGATGGTAGAGCACTTGCCCGCGAAAGGCAAAGGTCCCGATTTCGAGTCTCGGTCGGGCACACAGTTTTAATCTGCCAGGAAGTTTCATAACGAGAAATGTTTGCCGCCAGTGTAGACGGAAACAGAGACCACAAAAAAAGTCGGAAGCATTTGCGAAACATCGCCGAAAACACTGTTTCTAACAGAACATGTTTCCAGCGACACTGTGTAGCGGCTTAAAATTTAAGGTGACCAACGATATTGCACGTTAGCAGAATTTTGCTTCTATGTGACTTATTTTGATAGTCGACCGAGAGTCGACAGAAGAATCGAGTTCATTGACATTGGCGGTTCAGCAAATTGCAAGCTGTGGTGGGCGTGTGAATATGGAACGAAGAGGCGATTTAACGGCAGAGCCCGCTTGGGCAAAACTCAACGAATGTTTCAGTAAATATGGGGACACATTAGATATCAAAAAAATGATGAATGAAAATCCAAATCGCTTCGAAGAATTCAGGTATAATTCGTTCATCTCACCTTCAAATGACCTTTGTTTACATTTCGAGTTCTGTTGTTTTAAAAGTAATAAAGATTCGTCTGTCCGTAATTTCGCAGCCTAAAGATCCAGACGCCAGACCATGGGGCTATATTAATCGACTATTCGAAAAATCGCATCAATTCCGAGATAATGGGAACGCTCTTGGAACTGGTATGTTTACGTCGTCGTGTTTACATTTTACCATAATAACAGTCGTAACGGAAACGTCGGGATTCTACTTAGTTAGATTTCCAGGTAGCGTGCTCTTCACATTAAAACAATAAAATTTTGTGTGTCCATTTGCCAGGTCCAGTAATACCCATACCATATGTTCTGCATGGAATGTGTTGTTTACGGATCACTTTTAAAAACAATACTAATAGCTCTGAGCTTTAATAGCCAATCCCTTAAACGCATGTATATGAGGAGCTCGTTTGCGCCTGTCAAAAAGTTAAGACTGGCATTCTCTTTGCAAACATCCAGCACAATACAAATTTTAACATTGTTTTGCTCCAAGGACAGTTTGTTGTTTTTACCAGTCCATTGACAAAGAATGTAATATAGCACCAAATGCACGTTACAGTCTTCAAGGAAATTATGTTACCAGAAAGTTTGTTATTGAAGTCTTTCATAAGTAATGGTGACTTCCTTCTAAAGCAACAGTTCAAGGAAACTGACCTTTTCTTTTAAAGTTTTATCATACTAGAATACAACGTAACTGTTTGTTGAACTTATCTTAATACTTACACTGTTTTGTCCTGAATCAGTAGAAGGCAGAAGTCTGTCACTGTAGCTTTGTGTATGGTCACTGACAAGCTTACACTCAAATAGCAATATTACTGTGTACAATCTTAGACTATTGTAGCCATGTGTCATCAAAAAGAAAATCAGTTCAAAATACTTATTCACATTGACTGCATTACTGCAACAGAAGATGTGCAGAAGGCAGATTTTTCTTCACACACAGGTTATTTGATATTATTAGTAATATATACTCATCAGCCAGTACTAAGAAATTCATCGATTGAGAAGAAGTAAATGGCCATCAATAAATCCTTTAGGCTCCACTTAAACTATTTATTTATTCATCTATTTTTTTTTATTCATTCATTCGTCCATCCACAGTCCGTTCAGTACATCAGTATTTGACATATGAGGCACATTACAGAAATAATAAAAACATATATAAAACATAAACACAGTAGGCTAGGATAGGACAGAAACTTTATTAGTAGCTGAACACTATTGCTGCAGGCAAGTTGTTGAAAATAGGTGTTTCTGAATAATGGTTACCTTTTTGCCTCAAAGTGACTGATTTTTGTGAAGACTATTCTTATTTCTAGTACTGATTTCTGAAACTAATCTGTTGGTTTGCAAAAGAGATATAAATTTTTTTATCGGTTTCATTAAAAAATAAATATACCAGGAAGTAGTAGTCATATTCCCAGTTTCCTGAATGTGCCTCTGGGGATGTTCTTGCATTCAAAACATGTGTAATATGTATTACACACTTTTGGTCCCTGAAAACTTCAACATGGCTTCATAAGTTACCCCAATAAACTCTCCCATATAGTGTTATGGAATGAAAGTAAAAGTAGTACATGCTAGCTTTTTTATTTTTATAGCACATGTCTGACAATGTTCCCCAGGAGCTAAGTGTATTTCCAGACCACAGAAGTCCCTCTCTCTCTCTCTCTCTCTCTCTCTCTCTCTCTCTCTCTCTCTCTCTGAACAAAGAGGCAATGGAAATAAAGTATGTGGTCAACGGGGCCAACAGTTTTCAAGTGAGCCTGTTTGGGATTTGGTTTTAGCAGTAATACATCAGGAACGCATATATGGAGGCAGGGGGCGAGTTAGAGAGCCAATACTGGGGCTCCATTTCCAGAACCTGTACACCCCACCAGTGCCCCCTCTCGAGCAACTATCACGACTTCTGTTACACTGGCAAGTAATTGGTTCATCTGTTGGGCCCTCAGCAGAGGAGTCTGCAGTTCAGTGGCTGTAAAGGAACCAATTGCTCAAGTACCTAGCCTTTGGCTGAAGGTGACAAGTGGGGAAACTCTTCAATATGTTGCAACAACACAGTACCGTAACTCAGCTGATAACACAAGAAGGTTTCATAAAAAAAAAAAAAAAAAAAAAGCAAGATGGGTCTGTTCCTGTGCCCATAATGGCTCTTTATTTATAAGATGCTGGATTTATGTGCAAACAGTGTTAGAAGGTTAACAAATACTGTTTATCAGACAGTTATGGCAGAATCGCAAGAATCATAAATGAGGTATTATTTGGTGGGGAAAAAATTCTGTCCATTTTCATGAGTTAGTTTCATGTTCCACCGATCATTTTGCATGAGAATCTTAAAGATTTGGAGCAATTCATTTTACATTCCCATCTGAAATTGATTTGTAAATATGGCTGCATACTGAACATTTATAAGGCTTCAAACAATAAGTCAACACATACAGTACTTGCAGAGTCATGTTTCCTACAGTAACAGTTACAGCATTGTCACATGTTTTTGCTTATTCCCCACTGAAGAGCAGATGTGGAATTTCTATAAAATGGTTTTTTACACACAGTGGAATGGAACAGTGTACACACTTCTCATGGACAATATGTCGATCTACCACTGCACTGCAGAAGTAGAATATCAAAAGCTACCCTATTCACATCTTTGTTGCAAGTCATTCCAATTTGGTGTATTCTAAGTAGAATATCAAAAGCTACCCTATTCACATCTTTGTTGCAAGTCCATTTGTGAAATATCTGTACAACAGGCACTTCTATTTTGAGAAATAAGACTCTGCATGTACTGATAACGTTAACACATATTGTTTCCAGCAAATGTTTAGCTTTTTATAAATAACAACTTATGAATGACTCACAAATCTGACAGTAATTCTCTGAGTTACATGGTATTCACCCTTCAGCAATGAGTGATTCTGTTGCCACACATCTCCATATTTTAAAATAATTTTTGTTCATTTTCAGGTGTTTGAGGTGGGTACTTTCTTTGTTAGCAGGATTCCTCGAGAAATCTTCTCTACTGTTTGGATCAGATAGCAGTCAGTTGCTTGACTTTATCCATAAATATGCCCCTTTTTCATTATATTACATTTGTGCTGTTCCATGGATGCTGCAGAGTTTGGATCTCTGGGATGGTGGGACAAGGTCAAAGAAGTAAATTTCCTTAAGTGCAACACAATTCAGGGACTTCAAATTACAAAATGCTATTCTATTATTGTGGTAAAGTTAATCATTAAGTAACCAAAAAATTTAATTTTAAGATTTCCTGAGAAGATACACATCAGTGGGATAAGTGTTGCAAGAATTTAGCCTCGCACTCCACATTACTTACATGATATTTAATATGCTATGCCAGTTTTAGTTTAGTTATTTTCAAGTTCCATGGGTGATAATTGTAACTCCTCGCTCTAACTGGAAATGAGTGAGTTTTACAGTTATAATACATGTCCTCAGTAAAACAATATTGAAAAATGCTAACAATGTACAAAGTTGTCTGCATACATGCTCTACAAACCACTGTGAGTTGCATGGCAGAGTGTACTTAACATTGTACCACATGTTAGACTTTCTTACAGTCCAATCACTTACGGACTGCTTAAATGCCTCTGTGCATATTTTACTTGGCCTGACCCTGTCTTTGCAGTTCCAATCGGAGTGATAGATAGGGATTGATGGATAATTGTAAATTCTTCGCACAATATTGATTCCTGGAACCTTGTAAGTAGGCTTTTGTGGGATAGCTGGTATCTTAATTCTGTCATGAATGAAGCATACCTGTGTCCATTTTTCCCACTCTGCTTTGTAAGTGTATGGTCTCTCCTGTTAGTCCTGTTTGATATGGGTCCCACACAGTCAAGCAGTATTCTACAATGGGACACACAAATGATTTGTACGCATCTCTTGTGTATAATGGATTTTTCCTGTATCCTGCCAGTGAACTGAACTGAACTGAACTCTGTCACCTCTCTTACCAATGACTGTGCCTTTGTGGTCATTCTATTTCATATCCCGAGAAATTATTACTCCCATGTATTAGTAAAAGTTGATTGATTTTTGATTGTAAATCATCGATGATGTATTCATAGCGTAATATGTTTTTACATTCTGTGAAGTTGATCATTTAAAATTTATGAACATTTAAAACAAGCCAATATTTGCACCACTTTGAAATCTTATCGTGATCTGACTGAATATTTATGCAGGTTTTTCAGACAATACTTCATTATAGATAACTGCATCACATGCAAAAAGTCTGTGGTTATTATTAATATTGTCTGCAAGGTGTTTAATGTGCAACATGAACAACAAGGGTTCTAAAACACTTGCCTGGTGCATGCATGAAGTAACTTATACATCTGTCAATGTCTCTCCATCCCAGAAACATGCTGTGTCTTCCCCACCAAGAAGTCCTCAAAACAATCAAAAATTCCCTTTGATACCCCATACGGTATAGTGTGGTTAAAATGGGACCTAATACAGCCAGAAATTGTGTGCAAAATCTGACAGGTATCCTACTATATCCTCGAGACATGTGTAATTTTAGCAGCTTCAGCTGTTGCTCAATGCCCCCACTGACACTATTATCTACATCACTTGTCTTTTCAGTAGAAAAGTAAATGGGAGCAGTACAGCTGTCTCTTCTGTAGTGGAGGACCATTTGGAAATGAGTTCCATATTTCTGATTTTGCTTTGTTAGCCCTCAGTTTCAGGTCCTGTGACATCGTTGAGCATCTTTGGTGCCATGGACAGCCTTTATACATGACCAGAATTTCTTTTGCTTTTGAAAGAATTTTCACAATAAGACTCTGCTATTGTAGTCATTGAAGGCTTCATTTATTCCCATCTTGACTGACATAGGTGTTTCACTCAACATTTCTATATGGCCACATGGTTTTTCATCTGTTTATGCAATAGGTGTTGTTTCTTTATAAAGTTTGTTTACAGTGACTTAGTACCTAGGAGGATCCCTCCCAGAGCTGTTCTACTAGATAAATGGGTCACAGTTCTTCTACATAATACTGCTCAGAGGTAAATGTAAAAGTTCCTCTTTAAGATGTCACAACTGCCTCTTTAACTTGCAGAATATGTAAATCTTCCTGCTTGTTTTAGCTGCCCTTTGTATTTTAGTACAGTGCTCCATATTTTCATTGAATGTTCTTTGAGTGCTAAACTAAGGGCATTAAATGGTTCATTTGAGCTATTCACAACGTTACTCAGTTCGTTGTGCCTAGTAGGCACAATATTTTAGCGATCAGATGTGTTGCCTTTATCAGGCACATTCATGTACTGATTTTGTGCAGGCACGTGGTTGACTTGTATAGCACCCCCTCCCCCTTCTCCTGCCAGCTGCTTCGTATGCAGTTTCTGAATGGAGGCACATACTGTCATCTGAAAAGGTTATAGTGTTGATGGCTGTAGCCAGGACCACCAGGCCCTTTTCGCCAGTTCATTGTGTCTGCCATGTGATTACTCTGTAATTATACCGAGCGCTTGTTCCCAAGCTGTGCTGAGACTATAACTGAAGCCGCTATTTGGAGGATTGCCTTTGGTGCATATTTTCTTGGCTTCTCTAATGACAGTGTCTCAATGTTTTGACATTTGTACTAAGATCCTGCTGCGTTTGTATTTCATTGCGCAAGTCCAGTGCTCTGTGACTGCTGACTACAACTGCTACATTAGTTGAGTATGTTGTTGGTCTTCTTAACAGTTTTAAATGGTACCCACTGTTTGTAGTATATACGAGGTTTGTCTGGAAAATACGTATAAAAGTTGAATAATGTCTTTATGTTACTAGTTGCAGTCACCGCCAGGTGGGACTACTGCTGTAATCAATCCTATCAATGCTCAGTTCGAGTCGGAGCACTCTGCGTAAAGGTGGGAGTGTGCGGCAACTTGTTCACAGTTACCCTTTTTCACCTGCTGTCGGCATGGAGCTCTCTCTGATTGAGGAACAGCGTGTCAACATCAAGTTTCTTGCAAAGCTAAGCAAGAATGGCCATGAGATTTTCGAGTGTTTGAAACAGGTTTGCAGAGACAATTCTCTGAAGGAACCAACTGTGAACAAGTGGTTAAAAAGATTCCGGGATAGCCGAGAAGAAGTGAACGATGACCCTTGCCCAGGACGCCCGTCGACATCGAGTTCCGATGCAAATGTTGAATGAATTCAGGCTTGTGTTCTTAAAGACCGTAGATTGACAGTCAGAATGACTGATGACGAGCTGTCAATCCCCAAAACAATCGTTCACGAAATCCTGACACAAAAACTTGAAATGAAGAAATTGTGTGCGAAAATCGTACCGAAGCTCTTGACGCCAGAACAGAAAGCAAAGAGGGTTGAGTGCTGTGAGGATTGGTTGGAAGCAGAGGAACGAGGGGACTTTCTCAACCGAGTCATCACTGGAGACGAGTCTTGGTTTTACGAATTCGATGTGGAGCTCAAATCTCAAAGCAAGGAATGAAAACTAGCAGGAGAACCGAGAAAAAAAAAGTCGTGAAAATCAAGGTCCAATGTGAAGACAATGTTGATTGTTTTCTTTGATTCTAGGGGCATTGTTCACAAGGAATTTGTCCCTTCTGGCCAGAGAGTGAACGGAAATTTTTATGTTGAAGTTCTGACACATCTCAGAGCTCGTGTGGCCCGAGTTCGACCGTAGTTGGCAAAAGGGGGCAGGTGGAGCCTTCATCATGACAATGCACCCGCTCACACGTCGCTCGTTGTGCGCAAGTTTTGGCCCGAAGATCAATCACCGTGACAGACCACCCGGCTTATTCACCCGATTTAGCCCCATGTGACTTCTTCATGTTCCCGAAATGCAAAATGGTGCTTCGGGGGCGGCACTTTGGAGATGTGGAAGCCATCAAGGCGGAAACGACATGGCAACTGAACATCACCACAACTGAAGACTTTCACCAATGTTATCAACAGTGGAAACGGCATTGGCAGAAGTGTATCGCGTCTCAGGGTGAGTATTTTGAAGGTGACCATATTGTAATACCTGAATAATTGTAAAATAAAGTTATTATTCAACTTTTATAGTTATTTTCCGGACAAACCTCGTATGTCTTGCCACATTGACACAGAATCTGGTATACTCCAGATTTGTTGGGTTAAGCTCGATGTCGCCTTCCCTGGCAGCAAACTGGTGTACAGCATAAAATGCTTTGGCTGCCTCTTTCTGGTTTCGTCCTCCACAGATTGTACTGTAGTGATGAGGCAAGGGAGTGCATCTAATCTGCCCATTCCGAGTAACCATTTTTCTGGAATACTGTTCTCAGGTGTTCAACTTTCTGATGGAGACATTCTACATTATAGATAGTGTGTACTCTTTCTACTGGCTTTTTGAGCACTTTACTCCTCTGTGCCTGGAGGTGGCAGGTGTCTGCACGCAGGTACAGTTTGGAATGTGTTTTTTTCCAGTGATGCTGGATGCCATCTCTTGACCGTGATATCCAGGAATGATATTCTTTCCTCTTCCTTCGTCTGCGTAGTGTATCTGATGTTGCTTGGTATGGAATTTAGATGTGTGAGCAAGTTGTGGCGTTTCCCTTCCATGGGCCCAAATTATGAACATGTGGTCTACATAATGAAAAGAAGCAGTTAGTTTCCTTCTCGGTGCGACTTCAGGGTTTCCACCTCGAAGTGTTCCATATGCATATTAGCAACCACAGGCGAGAGTGGGCTGTTCATTGTGATTCCTTCTGTCTGTCTGTAGTATTTTATCAGTGGTTTGGTTGGATATATGCCCTCTACTTTAAGAAATGATTCAACATGTGTAGCATGCATTTTAAAATTTGGCAAGAAATTGTAAATCCTCCTCCAAATAGTTAGGGAGCAGATTTTGATGATTGAGTGGCTGTTTTCTCCCCAACGTTTTTTATGTTGGTGATCAGTCAGCCATGTGTCTCTTTGTGAAGTTTCAGTGCTTTTATCCCTATAATCTTCATTTCAGGAAGTAATATTTTTGTAGATGTTAAGAACACCATAACTTTATTTACATGCGAGGCCGTGTGCTTGTGCGTGTGAAATATCATGCAAACAGTTATTCATATTTTTATTCTGTGTTGTAATATATCCATTATACGTAAGTCTAATTATTTAAAACGTAACCTTTTATGCATTCCAGGTTCATTTGTTCAATATACTTTTAACCTCGGACAATATTAAATGGACAAGTGTTAGCAATGGTGGGAGTCTCCAGGCTCTGTGGGTAATTCCATTAGGTGGCACCCCTTCACACCCTCACAAAAATTGACATTATCACATATTGTTGAAAAACTACTTATTTGTTTTCATGGCACTCACCACAGTAACATTGTTGGTAAGGAAAGACGTCTTTGGGCATTACAAAAAATACACATATTAGTATTCAGCAAGGGTGTTGATAAGCAAGCCATTGAGCACTGTAAAATCATCATTATCAGTAGCTGGTTTCCTGTTTCTTCTTTTAACTGTTGCCAATATAGATTAAATTTTATCGGAATTTTTGATTTCAGAAAATATAATAGGATTTTTAATAATGTTCATTAAAACAGCACAGTATTTCTTGTAATGTGGGAATGTGAAGTCAGCCCTCCTTTTTTTTCCGAATCATTTCCAGGGTTGCCACAGGTTCTGGAAATCAGGGAATATAAGGGAATTTCAAACATTTCAGGGAAATATCGGGGGGGGGGGGGGGGGGACACTGCAAAAATCTCGCTTTTGTCTCAGTAGATGGAATGGTTTGTTTACTGAGGTGTCATGCATTGTCGCTGGCTGTGTGCAGCGGAGTATGTGTGTGACTTTCCTACTCTCATTCCTAATACTTCTCCCCTTCCTACAACTCCCCTCAACTTGCAGTCAGTGCTGCCACCACTTCTTGCTGCTAACCTAGCAGCTGCCGACTAGAGGCAGGCAGTTATGAGGAGTGGTTTGTTTGGATCTGATTCAGAGACTGTAGGAGCTGCGGCCGGAGATGGTGGTCGTGTGTCCATGCATTGTATCTGAGTGACTGCGTAAACGTGTGTGCGCTCTCATTTTCTGACAAAAGCTTTGGCTAAACATTTAGTTGTGAGAGTATGATCGTCTTTTATGTGGGCCTGTCTGCGGCACAGCAATTATCTTTACAGTAAGTTGCTATCTGTCCTCATTATTATCGATGCTCAGAGTATTTGAACTAGTTATCTATGGCATGGATTGACCACCGTTGTCTCCTTTGATCAACATGAGCTCATATGGGTCATGAGTAGCTAGCCACATGAGTGGATTTCTGCGACAGGCCAAAACCAGTTTCTGCAGGTGTCTGTAATGGATCAGGCCTGCCAGTCTGAAGCCATTCGGTTCCCACTGATGTGCAGGCCCTGTCTGTCGGATCTAGTCTCACCGATCTGCCCGCAGGCTGGATCTGTTTGCATGTGACATAATGCAGCGGATTTTCGTGGTTTATCCATGGACCCAGGACTGTGGTGCTCCTCAGCACTGTCTTACCACAAGCATGTTGTACAGTGTGCCGTTTTATAGACTTTTTATTTGTTCTAGTAGGTTTTGGACTTCAAAAGTAGTTCATATGTTAAAAAGTATGGACAATAACGAGGAGGAAATTGTCTCAGTCTCTGGTGGTTTGTACACATATATTTCTTGGAAAAAAAAAATCGTGCAATATCTGTTAAATAATAGTTATAACACATTGGGTAATAACTGACAATAACGAACATAGTAGAACCAACATTTTATTGGCGGTCACCTACAGTGTTAGTTTACACAACTCTTCCCCACCATATACACTGCTTTCAAGATGCCTACTTTTTTCTGAGGCTATTTCTAAAAATCAGTGAAGGTATTATAGATCTGTTTTGCAACTCCAAGGAAATGCGTACTTTCATCACCAAATGTGTTTCGTTTTATTGAAATAAAATAACATCAGTGGTCTTAATGAAACACACAAACTATTTAGCTTGCTATCTCCATCTAAACCATTATAAAAGATGTTGATGTTAGTACTTAAGATTTTTGCTCGTGTCAGGAAACTCCATCTGCTTGCAACTTTTTTTTAGATATTTCCTAGTTTGCACTGTTGTGTCTTGTACCATAGCTGCAAAGACAGATTGTCAACTTACGTCTTAAGTTACGCTTGAAATCTCAAAATTTGTCATGGAAAAACTCTAAAACTTGTCTGGAAATCAGAGAAATTTCACGGAATTTCACTTGGGGAACTTGTGGCAACCCTGATTTCATGTAGTTTTCATTTCTTTTCACATGGTAGTGTGACTCCTTTTCTAATCCAGAGCATTGATACACTTTACAACTGACACCTGTCAAATCCCTCCAGTCAACTTCCTGTTAGGCTGTCTTGAAAGTTTCTATTGTCTCTTCATTAATCACTCTTTTTTGCTGGATGCCATTTCACAGTAATCAGGAAAGTCATTTAATGTGGGTACATGTTGTGAGGGTACAGCCCAAAACAATTTAACACCAGAACCGTTAAAGACTGATGCAACTGAGCATATAATGTACCTGACAGCCGAAAGAGGCATTTTGGCTTAGCGAGGTTGGACCCAGTGGTGGCCGTGCGTGAGTCCCAGTATGTGCCACCATATGGTAGCATGTTTGAGTCACTGCAGTTCAGCAGATGACAGAATTAAGTACCTGTGTTTCTAGATGCCTTGGACAAACACTGCAGTATGAGAATACTATGACTGCAGGAGTGCAGCAGGTAAACAGTAGATCTGGCATGTGATCTGGAAAACACCGATGTGTTTTAGCTGTTGCCAAGGGGCATGGAAGGGGTACCCACCATGAGCTGAATGGCCAGAGTCACCACTAAATAGGCATAAATTGGGTAAAAACTGTTCAAAGACAGTTATAGAATAGTACCACCTTTAGAGATAGAAAAATTGTGTGTGTGTGTGTGTGTGTGTGTGTGTGTGTGTGTGTGTGTGTGTGTTTGTTTGTTTGTTTAGTTAAAGGTCTTTACAATTAAAATTAACTTTAAAAGTTAATATCATCCCCTTGCCTTGTGCAATTTCTGTAAACCTAGTCAAAGGATAGAGCTTATACAGCTCTATTAGGACAAATTAGTGTAAATGTTTTATAAACATTATATATTTTAAATTTCATGTTCGAATATGTATTCTGAGCACAGAATGCAGAGTTTCAGCAAAAGATTAATAATGTAATGAGTGTAATGGCAGCATATCATTTAGTCGCAGGTCTATGGGTATAAATTTAGTTTTATTTTTTCCTGGTGTATTAATGGCAAAATAGCATAAGGTATTGATTGCACTTAAAAAACTTTGATCATTAATGAACTCAGCAGAAAACTAGGAACAGCAGTGAAAAGCTGAGAAAATTTCCATTTAATCTGATATTGAGGTGAGTGTCGTAGCCCGGGCCACATGCTGCACACGAATGCCTGTGAGAGAGGTGATTGTGGCCGACGCTGAAGTGAAGAAATACTGCTGTCGTCCCAGAGTAAAGAGGATGCAACACAACTGCTGATAATCTCGTATGAAGCCTCACAACTGTGAGACGCAATGAAGGCTGTCGCTAGCAGAGATGCAGTGGTAACTCCAGAAGAATAGATGCAGCCTGCCTCAAACTGAAGTCCCAGTCCATGCGGCAAAATAATGTGTTAACACCAGTAGTTCTGGCCAGAGTTTTTGAGGTTCCTTTGGCTTAAGGTAAATACTAGAGCTGCCCTCAGATCCTCCAATGAACATCTCCCTTCCCTCACCACCTCCATCCCCCCCTCCCTTCCACCCACTCTGTCAATTGAGACTATATGGTGCCACAACACAACTACAATGCCCTGGCTGAAGAATGGTAAAGTTGAGCACTTTTTCCATTTTTACTTTTACAACCCTTTTGTTTCTGAGGTAGTTGTCAATCCATATCATTGTACAATTTGCGAAAGGCAACTGTTTCATTTTAATAAGTAATATATTGAAATCACTCATGAAAAAGGCCTTACTGAATTTCACCCATGGTAAAATGGTTGTTTCACATCTGTCCATTGCATGTTTTGTGTCATCAGTCATTATGATTAATGCAGTTGCTGTAATATGGTGTTTTCAGAAGGTTGATAGATATTTATTGTGGATATTAAGAGTTTGGAGGTAATCTGTCAGCTGTTCATAAACAGTATACGCCAAGGCGTTAGATACTGAAGATAATATGCTGACTGGCTAGCAGTCACCTAGTGATTTTGGATTTTCATTCTTGGGTATGCGTTGAATTAAACTCTGCATCCACACAGGAGGGTATGTACCACTAATTGGAGAAATATTGATGCTGTGTGTGAGAACTGGAATAATAGTGAAACTTCCTGGTAGATTAAATCTGTGTGCTGGACCGAGACTCGAACTCGGGACCTTTGCATTTTGCGGGCAAGTGGACGGGTCACGAGTCATGCTTGGGTAGCTCAGTTGGTAGAGCACAACAACATTTTTAGTCATACCTAAGCGTACTGCATCATTGCCTACTGCTGCAGAAAAAATTTCCATACTCTGTGTTTAGAAGCAAATTTTAGGAAAGACAGTTCTGTCAAGAAGATGCAGTCTTGTGGTTGATAATTTGATGATTGAGAATTGGCTGCTGTCGAGGAAAAATCATTTCTTTCTGCAGAAGCTTGAAAAACAGTACCAGATTGTGCCATTCCTGTGCCGAAGCTGTACAACATTTACCACGATGTTGCAGAAGTCGACATGCTGTGTACAGCAGAGCAGGATTGCCTAATTTTGACATTGTATATTTTGCTTTGCTATGTTTCACAGATTCCTGTGTATTTCATACAGTTCAAGAAGTGGATTTCACTTGAATCTTTTATTTTTTTATGCTGAATCATGTTTATTGATTATTTGGCATAGTTCTGAAGTCAACTGTGGCGCAAGAGCTCTCTGTACTTTGTCAGAATGTTTAAGAGCATGTGTGTCACACAATGCAGTAAGTTTGTGATTTAATTCACTGAATTTATCGTCCAGTGTCAGCCCACACGAGTCTCTCACAAGACTTCGTTTAATGTCGTTTTGTTAAGATATGTTTGTTACTGATTCCCGGCCCCCCTCCATGGATTTTATTTCCTACTCTGAATTTTTCTTTTGTTTCCTTTACTACTAGTTCGATATACAGATTGAATAACACCGAGGATAGGCTACAAGCCATCTCACTCCCTTCCCGACTACTGATTCCCTTTCATGCCCCTCGACTCTTATAATTGCCATCTGGTTTCTGTACAAATTGTAAATAGCCTTTCGCTCCCTGTATTTCACCCCTGCCACCTTCAGAATTTGAAAGAGAGTATTCCAGTCAACATTGTCAAAAGCTTTCTCTAAGTCTACAAATGCTAGAAACATAGGTTTGCCTTTCCTTAATCTACCTTCTAAGATAACTCGTAGGGTCAGTATTGCCTTTCGTGTTCCACCATTTCTATGGAATTCAAACTGATCTTCTCTGAGGTCGGCTTCTACCTGTTTTTCCATTTGTCTGTAAAGAATTCATGTTAGTATTTTGCAGCTGTGACTTATTAAACTGATAGTCCAGTAATTATCACACCTGTCAACAGCTGCTTTCTTTGGAATTGGAATTATTTTATTCTACTTGAAGTCTGAGGGTATTTCGCCTGTCATACATCTTGCTCATCATATTGTGGAGTTTTGTCAGGGATGGCTCTCCCAAGGCTATCAGTAGCTCTGATGGAATGTTGTCTACTCCCAGGGCCTTATTTCGACTTAATTCTTTCAGTGCTCTGTCAAATTCTTCACACAGTATCATATCTCCCATTTCATCTTCATCCACGTCCTCTTCCATTTCCATAATATTGCCATCAAGTACTCCGCCCTTGTATATACCCTCTATGCACTCTTTCCACCTTTCTGCTTTCCCTTCTTTGCGTAGAGCTGGCTCTTGATATTCATACAGGTGGTTCTCTTTTCTCCAAAGGTCTCTTTAATTTTCCTGTAGGCAGTATCTGTCATACCCCTAGTGATATATGCCTGTACACCCTTACATGTGTCCTCTAGCCATCCCTGCTTAGCCATTTTGCACTTCCTGCCAATCGCATTTGTAGATGTTTGTATTCCTTTTTGCCTGCTTCATTAATTGCATTTTTATATTTTCTCCTTTCATCAATTAAATTCAATCTCTCTTCTGTTACCCAAGGATTTCTACTAGCCCTCGTGTTTTTACCTACTTGATCCTCTGCTGCCATCACTATTTCACCTCTCAAAGCTACCCTCTCTTCTTCTACTATATGTCTTTTGCCTGTTCCTGTCAATCATTCCCTAATGCTCTCTCTGAAACTCGCTACAACCTCTGGTTCTTTCAGTTTATCCAGATCCCATCTCCTTAACTTTCCACCTTTTCACAGTTTCTTCTGTTTTAATCTACAGTTCATGACCAATAGATTGTGGTCAGAGTCCACATCTGGCCCTGGAAATGTACAGTTTAAAACCTGGTTCCCAAATTGCTGTCTTGCCATTATACATTGTACTTGTATTTAGCTACAAGGTGTGCAACTTGGCTTCCGCCGTTTGTCGATAGATGGCGACAACGGTAAGTAGTGGTCGAAAGAAACAGATCGGAGACGTCAGGCAGTTATCTTGAACCTCAGTGAACATAACCTCATTCAAACATTAGTTGATTTGTGTCTGCATCATAAAGTGTTTCTTGATTGAAATGTCAGTTTACGAGCCTAATTCTCGTTGTTTGCTGGAGGTGTTACTGTTTTGTTTCAGTATGAAGAAAACAGCGGCTGAGTCTCATTGAATGCTCTCAAGCACATATGGTAAGGATACTGTTAGTGAAAGAACATGTTGTGAGTGGTTTCAGTGCTTCAAGAATGGTGATTTTAACGTCATAGACTGGCATAGTGGTGGAAGACAGAATGTTTTCGAAGATACAGAATTGGAGACATTGCTGAGTGAAGACTCGTGTCAAACTCAAGAAGAATTGCCACTATTAGTGGGAGCGACACAGCAAGCTATTTTGAAATGTCTCAAGGCTATGGGCATGATTCAGAAAGAACGAACTTGGGTCCCGTGTGAGCTGAAACCAAGAGACGTTGACGGCATTTGTGTGTTTGTGAACAGTTGCTTCAGAGGCAAAAACGGAAGGGATTTCTGCATCCCATTGTGACCGGGGCAAAAAATGGGTTCATTACGATAATCCTAAACGCAAGAAATCATGGGGATATCCCGGCCATGCTTCCATGTCTATGGCCAAACTGAATATTCATGGCTCCAAGATCATGCTCTGCATTTGGTGGGACCAGCTTGGCGTTGTGTACTATGAGGTGTTGAAACCAAGTGAAACAATCGCAGGTGCTCGTTATCGAATGCAATTAATGCATTTGAGCAGAGCATTAAAAGACAGACAGCCCTAATACAGCGAGAGGCATGATAAAGTAATTTTACAGCACGACAACGCTCGACCCTAAGTTGCAAAAGTGGTCAAAACATACTTGGAAACGTTAAAATGGGAAGTCCTACCCCACCCTCCGTATTCTCCAGACATTGCTCCCTCTGACTTCACCTGTTTAGATCAATGGTGCGTGGCCTGGCTGACCAACACTACCGATCTCACAAAGAAGTTACAATTTGGATTGATTTTTTGGATCGCTTCAAAAGATGAACAATTTTTTCGACACAGGATTCATACACTGCCTGAAAGATAGGAGAAAGTTGTGGCCAGTGCTGGAAAATACTTTGAATGACACATGTGTAACCAATTTGTTTCATTAAAGCTTCAAATGTTGGGAAAAAATGGTGGAAGCAAAGTTGTACACCTTGTATAATCTATCTGAAACCTTCCAGTGTCTCCAGGCCTCTTCCACATGTTCAACCTTCTTTCATGATTTTCAAACCAAGTGTTAGCTGTGATTAAGTTACGCTCTGTGCAAAATTCTACCAGGCAGCTTCCTCTTTCATTCCGTATCCTCATTCCATATTCGCCCACAACTTTTCCTTCTCTTCCTTTTCCTGCTGTGGAATTCCAGTCCCCCACGACTATTAAATTTACATCTCCCATCACTATCTGAATAATTTCTTTTATTTCATCATATATTTCTTCAATCTCTTCGTTGTCTGTGGAGCTAGTTGGCATATAAACTTGTACTACTGTGGTAGGTGTGGTCTTTGTGTCTAACGTGGCTACAATAATGCGTTCACTATGCTGTTCATAGTAACTTACCTGCACTCCTATTTTTTTATTCATTACTAAACCTACTCCTGCATTACCCTTAAATGAGTTTGTATTTATAACCCTGTATTCTCCTGACCAGGAGTCTTGTTCCCCCTGCCACCGAACTTCACTAATTCCCACTATATCTAACTTTAATCTATCCATTTCCCTTTTTAAATTTTCTAACCTACCTACCCGATTAAGGGATCTGACATGCCATTCTCCAATCAGTAGAACGCCAGTTTTCTTTCTCCTGATAACGATGTCCTCCTGAGTAGTCCCCACGCGGAGATCCAAATGGGGGACTATTTTATCTCCTGAATACTTTACCCAAGTGGACCCCATCATCAATTAACCATACAGTAAAGCTTCATGCCCTTGGAAAAAATTACGGCTGTAGTTTCCCCTTGCTTTCAGCCGTTCGCAGTATCAGCACAGCAAGGCTGTTTTGGTTGATGTTACAAGGTCAGATTAGTCAATCATCCAGTCTGTTGCCCCTGCATCTACTGAAAAGGCTGCTGCCCCTCTTCAGGAACCACACATTTGTCGGGCCTCTCAACAGATACCCCTCCGTTGTGGTTGCACAGCTATCTGTATCACTGAGGCACGCAAGCCTCCTCACCAGCAGCAAGGTCCACGGTTCACAAGTAATGTAAAATACAAAAATTACAATTCAGAATGCAACTAAACTGCATAAGACACACTCCAACATCTTAAAACAGCAGAAATATCTCTACGAAAATCTTAGTATGCACCTGAAAGGCACTTATACAATCATTTCGAGCATTGTGAAAGCTGGATTGCAATAAAGAACTGAAGAAGCCATTGGAATGTGGGAGGGAAAAATATTACGCAATATTTCTGGATCAGTGAAAGATGCTGTCAGGTGAGAAGCGAATAACATACACATGTAAAGATATGATTTTGCTAAATGGGGAGAACCAGCGGGAAACAGTCCCTGAGCAAGTAAGGTCATACGGACAGACATATGGAAATGCGTTGCAAAGGAGATACAGCCACTTGAAGGTTGAGATGAAAGATATTTGACTGTGACCTCCTTATCACCACCTGGCACATGATCTGCCAGTATGTCTTATGCCAGGCTACCGTTTGGAATATTCTACATTAAGAACTACTGCCATCCGTACCACTTTCTGTATCATTTACAGCTCGTGCATGCCTTATTAGCTATGGGCTTACCTGTGCAACAACGGTGTTGTCGCTCTCCTGTCTATGGCTGAGAAAGTTTACTTGTATCCATTTGAATCTGGGAATGTCCCCATGAGGTGTATGTGGAATATGTTGGAAATGGCCCTTCGGAATGGGTGATTTACCGAAGGGTGGTTGGACGTGACATCCTGTCTTAGCCTGTTGGCATTGGATGCAGGCTCTCGTCTACACCGTGCAGTCATGTTTAATGTTAGCCCAAACGAAACGTTCTGTTATGAGTTTCAGTGTCGAGCATACACCGAGGTGAAACAAGTTGTGGAGGAGGTTGAAAAATGTCTTCCTGAACTTCTGTGGGATGACTGATCATTGCCATCATGGGGTGCATCGCACCAAACTACTTTGGTTGTGCCTGTGATGGTCCACTACTTGAGCTGGAGGCCCGTTGTGCGTCCAGCTAGCAGGTTTTGAAGCTCGGTGTAAGTTGCTTATGCCTCCCCTAGTTGTTCGAAGTCAAGGTGTGCTGATGTAGCAGCAAATAGTGAGAGGTAGTCAGCCACCATGTGTTCTGCTCCCCCTACACATTGGACATCCGTAGTATATTGTGAAATCAAGTCATTGAGGGGAGGTATTGACTTTCAGGTTTGTAGTAGCATCAGTCAGAGGTTGGTGGTCTGTGTAGATAGCGAGCGATTGGCTGTCGATTTCATCTCGGAAGTGCTGAACTGCCTCGTATATCGTAATATCATCAGAAGCTTGTGATTGAAGGTTGACTACATTTTATAGGAGTGGGAAAAACCGTAGGGGTTGGATTACACTGGAGACTTCCAGTTGTAGCACTACCCCATTCGCCCGGTCACTAGCATCTGCCATTATAACATTATAGGCATCCGGCGATGGGAGTGGTCTGAATGAGCTCGGTTTCGATCTTCTTGAAAGCTGCTTGCATATCAGAAGTCCAAGTGAGCTTATGTTTGTCTGATGTGTTCTTGCCGTGAAGTGACTCTGTGAATGGCAGAAGGGTTTCTGCTGCATGGGGGAGTGTTGTCAGTAAAAATTAATTACTCCTAAAAAAACGGCACAACTCTTGATAGTCCGTTGGGGTGTTAGGTTATGGATTTGGCCTATCTTTTCCAGGGTGGGGAGGATGCTCAAAATGTCGACGACGTGACCTATGAATGTAACACATTTTTGCTGGCATTAGCATTTTTCCTCAGTGACCGCAACACCATCTCTGCTAGTTTGTCGGATACTGCTTAGAGGTGTTTCTCATGACCTTGAGCTGTTTGTTAGGAGATAATTACATTGTCCAAGTAACAATAGCAAAAGAGCATGGTAAAAAACAAGCCATCAATGAACTGTTGCCAAGTCTGGGCTGCATTCTTCAGTCCGAAGGTCATAAAATGGAACTCAAATAGGCCAAATGGTGTACTTATAGCCTTTTCGGGATGTCCTCCGTGGCCACTGGAATCTGCGAATAAGCTCTTTTTATAGGCGATCACGCTAAAGAGGTTGTGTTAGCCAGTTCCGGGAGAGGTCCTGAATATTGGTCACGGAGTAACTATCAAAGACTGTGCACATTTTCAAATGTCTATAGTCCCTGTGACAGGCGCCATGTTTTATCTTTTTTCATTCTCATAGTAATCAATGAGCCCACACACTGTCTGATGATCTGATGGTGCCATCGCTTCAGTTCCTTGATCCTGGCTTTGGCCATCTTTAGTTTGTGAGGAACGAGATGGTGGGGCCAGTGTTGGACTAGTGGACCGGGGGTAGTATTAATTCTGTGTACGGTACCATCATGTACAATGTTAATCTTTTTATGCGGCTGATGTAGATTAGCATGTGAGGCACAGAATCTGCTCGCAGAGGCGATATTACTTTTTATACTCGGCCCACTCACGAGAGCAATATCATTGTTTTTGCACGGCCTGCCCACGGGAGTGTTGTCACCAGAAGTAAGAGGCGCTGGACTGATCTGTGGTTCTGAAGCCCTGGCAGCATCTCGGGCCTGCGGTTCTCATTGTTGCCGGTGCGAGGACAGTTGTTGCTATGTGGTGTGCAGTTGTGCCATGATCTCGGAGTAGCGCTTGTGGAGGTGTTCGTTAGCTGCTTGTGAGCTGGCATTGGTGTGGCAGAGGTCAGTGTTCGCAGTAATCATGGTTTTAAGCTCCTTGAACAACACCTGGCACTTTAGCGTGAGATCCAGTACTGTTTCAAAGATAGGAGAAGCGGGCGACGGAGTTTCATCCATCGGTAGGTGATCAGTGTTTACTCCTCTGATCGGCATGTGGGCGTCGCATTGTAGCAGTAAGGACTGCCCAGGTCCGGCAGAAGGTTATAATGCTTCAAAAAATCTGCACCCAACACTGGCTCTACAGTATTGGCCACAAAAAATGTTCATAGGTGAGGGGTGTAGTTATCCAGTTGAACTGTGATAGAGGCTATGCCTATCACTGGAATCACTGAGTCTTTCATGACGCATAGTTGTATAGTGGATGGTACATGTTTTCCAGGAGCCACCTGAGGTGGCAGTGTACTAAAGTTGGCGCACCTATCGACTAGGAAGTGTGCTCTAAGATGGTTGTTGTAGACTAACCAGGAAAGTACTTGGGCTCAAACACAAATAAACCAAAATCGTGTGAGAAATTATGTAAGGGTCTCTTATTGCACTAGTGATACTTCTGCATTTGCAAAGCTCTGCAGTCGTCCGTTAGAGGCCTCTACGTATGCCATGCCGCATTGCACACTGACATGCAGGTACACCAGTCGGAACCAGTAGCGACAGTGCAGTGTGCCTCTGAAGTTGCGTTATGTGACATTATTTGTGTATCGAAGCGTCAGATGGCTTGGCGATTGGTAATCAATCCTGCTAATGTATTGCGATTGGTTGAGATGAAGTTACGAAGTACCCTTCTTCGTGAAGATGGTATTGGTGTAAAAGACAAATAATTCGCATGTTTTCTGGTATCTATTATAGTGCAGAAATATGAGCATAAGTTAGAAACAGATACTGTTGTAACACTAACACATAGTGATGATGATAGGGATGATAATGATGTTGCAATTAGCTAACTGTGCAACACATAGCTACACGATCGATGTCGCTATATCAATGGATGGACGATTGGCAGACAAACTCTATATTTGCTTCCAGAAATCCAATGGATAGTTTGGACCCCGCGTGTCAAGGGAAATAGAAACGCGGTGCCCTCCAAATGTCGTCGTTGATGCAAGTGTGAGTGGGAAGATGACGAAACAACATCTGAAGACGTTTTTTCTGTTAGTTTTGAATCCATATTTGTCAAGAAAGTCATTAGTACTTTGTGACTCCTGGTCTGGATATAAGGATGAACAAGTACTACTGGAAGCATCTAGCGGAAAACGTGTAGATTTAAAAATCATTCCGCTTAAAACTACAAAATATGCACAACCTCTGGATGAGTATTTCTTCAGGCAATATAAAATATATGCCAAGAGAATAACAGACTTCATTAAATTATGTTACAGTAATATGCAGCCGAAATTGCACGACAGATTCTTTATCATGAATATGCATTCTGTCATTTACAATCAGTTATCTGCAGGAGTATACAGACCAATGCTTCGTTACGTGTGGCAGAATGCTGGCTACGATATTGGTGAACCAGTGAACAACTTCAAAAGTGTCATTTCAACACTGTTCAACACTGATATTATAGAATGTGCAAAAACGCTACGCGATCAACTTGCATTTCTTCACTGTGTGTTTTGCAGTCATTCGTGTTGCTCAGAGCATTTTATTGACATTCCGCATTTACATTTATAGTTAAGATTGCTGCATTGTGTATGGCGTCTACAATTACATCTACAGTGATATCTAGAGCATGACTGCAGAGTTTTGCAGAAAAACGATACCCACCAGCACATTCAGAGGTACATAATGGTCCTGTAACCAAACGTTCATACAGATCTGTTTGTTCGAGCCCAAGTACTTTCCTGGTAAGAGCCATGCACTGTTAGAATCTAGATGCAGATTATAATGAGTGTTGTAATGCTTCATAGTGAGGCAGCTTGAAGCAGGGGAGTGACCTGATGTGCCTGTGTCAGGCTGCTGTTCTAGTTTGGGTAACTGCTGGACATGTGTTGGCAGTGAAGCATGCGTGGAACCACGAGGGGCGGTGTGACCGGGCAGGTACAGTAACCTAGCTAGGGGAGTTGTTGTGGCGGTTAGGCGTGGGTCGACAGCCAGGTGTGAATGCGGCAAGTGGTTGTTTACATTCCACTACACACGTGGCGCCTGGGTCTGTCGTGGTATCTGATTATTGGTGCCTCACTGCAACGTAGTCTTGTGAGGCTGCTGCGGGCATGACGTGGATGGGCTTGGGTGAGGTCAGAGCAGATCAGCGACTGTTGGTTGGCCGGTCACTGCACAGTGAGTGCTGCGCAGTGGTCTCCACGGGCAAGGCCAATGTGGAGACGTGTGGGCTGGCTGTAGATGCAACCGGTGTTGATGTTGGTGCCGGAGCCAATGTGAGTGTTTATCAAGGCATGATGTTGTGCGAGGGTAAACATCCAGTTGGCAAGGCATAACCAGGTTTCCATCTGTTTGTCCTCAAGCATTAGCATTGCTGTCTCAATGTTTTCAGGCAGCTTCAAAAGCTATAGTGACCATAGAGCACAATCTGATAAGAGGTTTGTGTCGATTCGGAGGTGTAACCTGTGCCACAGCACTGACTGATTTTCATGGCCCAGCGACGTTTCAGCGATGGCTAGGTGGAGTGGGTGTTCAGGTGAATGCGGTAGGCCTGTAATGTGAGTGTCTTCACTGTCACATTTCAGTTAGTGTTTGGTGTGTGCAATAGAAGGTTGCTGATAAGATCGGTGTTGGCGTGGTGGTGGTTCAAAAGCACCAAAAACTTGTCATGGTCGTCTGTGATCCCGGCCGGCTGCATCATGCACTCACTGAGTGTGAATCATACTTGCGGAGAATCAACTTGTGGCAGCAGCAGGTGTAACCTGATGTATGGCCGCTGGTAATCTGCTTGGTGGCGAGGGGCCGCGAGCAGTATGAGGTGGTTGTAATAGTGCAGAGTATCTGGTGCGGGTTTGTGAACACTGTCTGGTGGTGCCGATAGAGGTGGCAGCTGTTGTCGTGGTGCAGTAGTTGTGGGAGGTATGTCAGTAATGGCGGGTATTTTGACCAATTATCACGGAACATGGCGCAGATGTCATGGAGGACGGTGATGTAGTGGGGCACCAAGGAATGTGGCATGGTGGACGGGTTCTAATTGGTGGCAATTGTAGTGGATGGCACATCGGCGTGGGTCACCCAATGCGGCAGCTGGTGAGGCTTGCCGTATTGATATGCTGTGGTTGTGAGGTGTGAAAACCCTCCACAGTTGCAGGTAGACACGGTGTGCCTGCTTGTTGAGTGACGTCACATGGCTGGCATGGTCCTGAGCACGGTGCGGCTGTTGTCGGTGTGACGTCACTATGATGATGTCATGAGGGTCACGGTGTGGCTGTAACAAGTATGATGTCACCCGGGTGACGTACAGTTCCGTGCAGAGCATAAAGTTCGGGCGGCGGCTGTAGAATAACATGGTCTGGTGCATGAAGGTCACTTGTAGGATGGATTTGTCCACAATAACCCGTAAATATTGGTTCTCTGCAGTGGAAGACGGTAGTATATGGTGACGATTGTTTGACAACAATTGCGGTACTCTGGAGGGTGTCCATAATTTGGTACATTGCACACGGAATGTCGATATGTGCTGAGTGACTAGAATGAAAATGAATGTGTGTGGTTCATTAACACTGTCACTGATTGGTATATTAGTAGCACTGGTCATGTGGGAAGTGGGGATGGCAGCAGGAAACCATTGTTCACCGTGTAGGGTCACTGTTGAGGTAGCTCAGTTAATTAAGGGAGTAGCAGGCTTCGTTTCACCACCTTCACTGATAACATCGTACTTGATTTGCGATTTAGTGTTTTTGTCTATTTGCCGAGAGATCATTATGCCCTGGTTTGGCGGTTGTCGAAACTATGGGAACTTTGTCGACCGTTCGAGAACTATAGTTGCACTGGTTATATCGTCCGAGAATCAGCGAGAACACCAAATAAATGCACTGATAAATTGTCTGTATTGATGCCAGGTGATGAAGCATCATTATGGGGCATATTCTTCGCGGCGTGGGGTTTGTATCCCACAGTAATTGCTGGAATCCTGGCATAAGAATAGCTCGGTATTTCACGGTGCGGTTGAAAAGAAAATAACGGGGCCACCACTATTGGTAGTTGAGTGGGCGTGGTAATTATGACAATAAATAATCACTCACACTCCCATCACTTACTGCGAATACTGTTATTCTTGCAGCGCATAACCAATGCGTGTAGTATAGAGCGCATACTACAGATGACTGATCTGACAAAGATATAGTTGTTCTTGCTGCGATAGGGTAGTGATATTATACGGGATAGAGCCAGTGGCTCTATATCCACAGAAAATCGTTGGTGTTCTTTCAGTCGGTTTCAGCCACCCTCCCTGAAAAAGAACAAACTGTCCCTTCTCTGGTATTGCTACAGTTTGTCAGCAATTGCTTAATATCGAGATTTTGTCTATGTAAACTGATGATCAGAGTAACTTTCCTTGATTTTGCTGATACAAATGGGAATTTAAAATTCAGGTTTTGCCCCTTGTCGAGCTTAAGATTGCAGCAGACACGAATTCTAGTGCACACGTGGCAAATTAGACTCTGTTGTGGCTACTTGGTCCAAGTCATTACCTGGATTACTTTGTGGGATTATTTCTATTTGACTCAGTACAGGATGATACGCAGTAATTCGTCACACACAGAAATATATTAAGATGTAATGATCATTTAGCTGATGTGAATTCTGATTTTATACATGAACAATTATCCTAGCATTTTAAAAGAAAGTCACATAATAATTTTAATGTAGAAGTTTATGACAGCTAAAACATACTTGGAAAATGTGATCAGTAGCACAGTTGGTGTCAAATATCTGTGACTATTGGTGAGACAGGAAGGGAGTTTGAGTGAATAGGAAGAAATATAAGGTCCATATTACTGGGTGAGATATATAGAACTCTCTCCACCTTCACCAGTGATTAACGAGTAAGTTGACTTAAGTTTATGTTCATTGTGAGGAAAAATGAGACAATGGAGGATTGGATGATTTGCTGACAGGCATTGTATGTGATAGCATTACTAGCAGTTAGTAATGTGGTTAATCTAGTTCCATTGATATTGGTCAGTGTTTTTGTCAAAGGGCCTAAATGAATGGCTACTGATGACTCATATCATGTATCCAACAACTTGTATTTTTTTAGTGTTGTCTTCTTGTCACGATTCAGGGCTCTACACAGCTTGCCTCTACTTGCAGTCGGATAGCTCAACATGTCAACAGACTGCCTGGAGAGATCACGCGATGAGTTCATGGCATTATTTTGTGAAATTCAGACAGATGTGTCAACACAGTTTGATGCTCATGTATTCATCTGCATCCCATTGTGCATTCCTGCAATTCCAATAGCATTCAGCTACATGAAATTTCTGGTTATGAAGAAATTAATGTAATAGACTTCTGAGCTATCATTTATGTGTGATTTGTGACATGACCATCTTGGATTTCAGGAAAATTGATTATAGAAAGGAAAATATACACGAACCATTGCAACACTTCATGTGTGTTTCCTCATTTTTACTTCCCAGCAGCTGTACACAACATTGCATTTTTAAATATCAACAGAGAACTACGGAGGGAAACATTTTTATGTGAAAATTATTTTTATTGTAATTTTAGTGTAAAATGTCCATCAATTTTGAAATGCCATTTCTTTAAACATATTTTTAAAGTATTGTGCAACAGCTCTTTTCTTGTCAGATAGTACATTAATTCTGGAAAAACCTCCATACTGGGGGTGATAAGTCCCCTGTACAATTACGTAATTGCTTTTATCTGCTCATGAGTAGTCTTTATTTACTAATTTATTGCTTTCAGGCTAAAGCAAGACAAGTTGAGAAAGCACGTGATCTCATGTTTTCGGGTGCTAAAATAAATTTTACTGAAGACAGAGCTGTTTTGCATGTGGCACTGCGAAACCGTAGCAATACTCCAATTCTTGTTGATGGAAAAGATGTAATGCCAGAAGTGAACAGCGTTTTGGAGCACATGAAGACATTTACAAAACAGGTAAAAAGTTAATAGTTGGTTGTACTAGTATTGATATTATGAAGGAAAACACAGTAAATGTATTTAGACATGCTTGCTCATCACACTCTCTTTATGTAAGTATCCACTTCTTACTGCCTCATCCTAGAATGGATAGTTCTCATTGCTCACATTATGTTTAGAGCAGAAAAATTGTGTTAAGGATTATGCTGCATTTGTCGTAAATTCTAATAATTCTTTTTTTCTAGGTGATCACTGGTGAATGGAAGGGATATACAGGAAAACCTATTAAAGATGTCATTAACATAGGAATTGGAGGTTCAGACTTGGTAGGTATGAATTGTAAGATTCAACAATACAAATAGATTAGTGAAGTAATAACAAATTGTGTACATAAGTAATAACACTGGTTGTGGGGTTTTCTATCTGGCAACAGTGTTGGGCATACCCTTGCCTGTGGTGACAGCCAAAAACTACAGAAGTCTCTATTGAGTTTCAGCTGTCTAATGTAGCATGATGATCTCTACCGATTTTTCGAGCACAGCTGTTATTTCTCGTGTAGTTTGAATCTGCATGATTGAATTTTAAGCAAGAGAGTATCATGAAGGTATTTTTTTTTTCCAGATTCTTGTACAACTACAATTGAATATCTTAGCAATCGTTAGGAGAGTTCAGTTATTCATGGATTCAAATATGTGGGCAGCTGAAGGCATATTCAAAAGGTTGAGAATCAATTGAAGATAAGCCTTTATAGAGTTGAAGACCACAAACATCAAAATCTGCTCAAACTGTGTAATAACCAGGAATTTACAGGAAATTGATTTTATGTGGAAAAGTAAGAAAAACTAAGGCACTCATTTTGTCATAAACCACTCTTTGAGGTTTTGCTTTGGGGATCAGTCAGTAGTGGAATCACTGCATAAGGAATGTTTGTTGCTCTATTGTGGCTGCCTGTATAGCACTAACAGACTTCAGTACTGCCCACAGATTTTTTTAGCTAATTGGTATATTTTTAATTGGAGAAGGAAATATGTAGAAAGAGATATTTGAACATGAATGTTAGGTAGATCAGTGGAGAACATTCAGATGTTGTGTTTTTCCTAAATTCATTATAAGTTATTACTGTGCAGACTATCTTACAGTGTCATGCCTAAAGCAAATAATGACTGCAGCATGATTATCACCCATTTTGTAACATGATGCATTATTGCTGTTGAAGTATGTTAATAATGGCAGATTGAAGAATGAATTGAATTTAAGCCTTCAGAGTTAACGACCACAAACATCAAAATCTGCTCAAACTGTGTAATAACCAGGAATTTACAGTAAATTGATTTTGAGTTACAGATTGAAGAATGTTTGTGGAACTGTTCATCATGTACATAAGGCTGTTGTACACTGACCTAGTGTGACATGGATCGGTCATAACAATGATAAGAACAGGCCTTACAAGGATAGCAGGAGAGGTTCTAAGTTGCATAATTTTTGACAGAACTGGAAAAAATTATTACATTTTTTTTAATAGTTTCATTGGCTAGCTAATGCTGCAAAAAGTTCTACATCACTACGCAGGGTATCTTAAGTTACCTTCTCTCCATAATACCAGTATCATACGCTATTGTGAGAAAAGTTTATTGTGAAACATTTTTGGCTTTTGTTGTATTTTTCCAGTTGCATCCTCAAAATTTTACTCCTTTACTCCATGCAAATACAGAATTTAAGTTTGCTCGTGGTACATTTTGTTTCTTGCTTTTAAGGATAATGTCTGTTTCAAAAAAGGTAAATCTGCTGCCCAAATTACTGTTACCTTTTTTTCTACTTTATTCACCCATAAATTTACAGTTGCACTTTTTTACTTTTCTGATAACAAAAAGCAAGATGTAGCAGATCCAAGACTAATTAGTTACTATTCTGAATCACATAGTGTTTTTGAAACAATTAAGTATATCGAAATGCTGTCTTGTGGTAGATCGGTATAAAGAATCACAGTGGTTCACTAAAGGTTCCCAAGTTATATCTAGCCTTACGTATGGGTGTGTTCATTGTATTGTGTTGATTCTACCTAAAATGAAAATGTAAGTATTAGAAACTAGTCAGCTTGAGGAGAGAAAACTCTTCAGCCAAGATCACATATGGAAAACCTCTATTTATGATGACTGGTTTCGGTAAACTAAATTACCATCATCTGATCTTCTGTGATGAACACCTGTCTTGCTGTGCTGCCATCAGTTTCTGATTCTCTATGGCTGTTGATGCATTATTCAGCAATATTATTCGGCTCGGACATTCTGGTAGGTCAAACACCACTTGTTATTCCAGTTAACTATCGCCTACAAAACTTCTCGAAACAGTACAAATTACTGTTTTGCAAAACTGCGTTTTCCTTATAGCTAATTATCTTTCTTCTGTCTATACTTTCTTTTATATGGAGTTGAATAGTGCTGGTATTTCAAGTTCGGTGCTAAGTGCGATTAGTATGAGGAAGACGCAGTATTGCAAGACAATTTTCACTGTCTCAAAAATTTTGTACACAATAGATAAATGGAATAATGAGTGGTATTTTGACCCACCAGACTGTCAGAGATGAGTAACATTGTCGAATAATGCATCAAAGACGGAAGAGAATCATAAACTGATAGCAGCACAGGAGAAAGGTGTTCATCAGAGGAGGTCAGAGGATGGTAATTCAGTATACTGAAACCGATCATTGTAAATAAAGCTTTTACAAATGTGATCTTGGCTGAGAAGTTGTCTTTCTTCCAGTTGAATATTTACAGATTACCCCGTATTACTCAGTATGAGCAAGAGAACTACACTCATGCTCATAAATTAAGGATAATGCTGATACATGGTGAAACAATGCTCTGGTGGGTGGTTTGCGGGTTTAAATCAACTTGGGGTCTGACCACGTGGTGCATTTGACCTGCGGTCATTGCACGATGGCACTGGCAGCAGTCCACATACGCAGAGGTGTGTTGGTGCATATCAGAGTATGGTGCAGCGAGTAAGTGTGCAGACGTTTTCAGATGCGCTAATGGTGACTGCGTATTGAAAATGGCTCAAAGAACACATATTGATGACGTTATGAGGGGTAGAATACTAGGGCAACTGGAGGCTGGTCAAACACAGCAGGTCGTAGCACGGGCCCTCCGTGTGCTGCAAAATGTGGTCTGAAGATTATGGCAACGATTCCAGCAGACAGGAAACGTATCCAGGCACTACAGTACAGGATGTCTACAGTGTACAACACCACAAGAAGACCGATATCTTACCATCAGTGCCCGCAGACGTCCACGGAGTACTGCAGGTACCCTTGCTCGGGACCTTACCACAGCCACTGGAACAGTTATCTCCAGACACACAGTCTACAGATGACTGAACAGGCATGGATTATTCACCCGGAGAGCTGCAAGGTGCATTCCACTCACCCCTGGTCACAGGAGAGTGTGTAAAGCCTGGTGTCAAGAACACAGTACATGGTCATTGGAACAGTGGTCCCAGGTTATGTTCACGGAGAGTACGAGTACAAGTATAGTCTGAACAGTGATTCTCACCGGATTTTCATCTAGCGTGAACCAGGAACCAGATACCAACCCCTTAATTTCCTTGAAAGGGACCTGTATGGAGGTCGTGGTTTGATGGTGTGGGGTGGGATTATGATTGGTGCATGTGCACCCGCACACATCTTTGACAGAGGAGCTGTAACAGGTCAGGTGTATTGCGACGTCATTTTGCACCAACATGTCTGCCTTTTCAGGGGTGCAGTGGGTCCCACCTTTGTCCTGATGGATGATAAAGCGTGGCCCCACCGAGCTGCCATTGTGGAGAAGTACCTTGAAACAGAAGATATCAGGTGAATGGAGTGGCCTACCTGTTCTGTAGACCTAAGCCCCATCGAGCACGTCTGGAATGCTCTCTGTTGACGTATCACTGCATGTCTTCAAACCCCTACAACACTTCAGGAGCTCCGACAGGCACTGGTGCAAGAATGGGAGGCTTTACCCCCGCAGCTGCTCGACCACCTGTTCCAGAGTATGCCAACCCATTGTGCGGCCTGTGTACGTGTGCATGGTGGTCATATCCCATATTGATGTCAGGGTACATGTGCAGGAAACAATGGCGTTTTGTAGCACATATGTTTGGGGATGGTTTTCTCAACTCATCACCAATACCGTGGACTTACAGGTCAGTGTTGTGTGTGTGTTCTCTATGTGCCTATGCTGTTAGTGCCAGTTTTGTGTAGTGCCACGTTGTGTGGCACCACATTCTACAATTATCCTTAATTTATGAGCATGAGTGTAGTAAGATTGTACTTTAATAAGAGGAGAAACACTTAGAAGCTTAATCTGAACATCATGCTAACAGTAAACTGGCACTGTGTTGCTTAACACTAAATGTATCATAAAAAGTGTTGCACTTCACTAAAGACAAGCATTGTTTGGGTTTTTCGATTTGCAACCCCTGTCTGTATGTAGAGCCATGGAGGTAAAAGCAAGCCCACATTCTCCATGCATTTCAGAAGAGTGCATTTTGCCTCCAGCAGTGGCTTGCATACATTGTTCGGTCAGTTGACATGCCTCAGAATGTCATTTCGGAGTTCGAGCTTGTGCTCGTTGTCTCTTTGAATCGAGAAGGTTTGTTGTCAACCAGGGTTGCCATCTCCCTAGTCGGCATACACAGTGATGTCGTCATTTGAACATTAACAACCACTGTCATGAGGCGCATATCATTGAAGACTGGCCCTTTAAATGTTGCCTGTGGTCTACACAGGCTGATGATGGCTCATAGTTAACCTGAGGAGCCAAATGTAGGGAATGTTTTGACCCAGACAGCGCACAACTATATCCTTTCAATTAGTTTTGCAACTAGACATTCAATAAGAATGACAGTGAAATGAGCCTGGTATAATTTTAAATGAAGATGTGGGTAAGGGAACCTAGATCACTGGATTCTTTTTGTGTTTATAGAGTACAGGATTTGTGTGATGCCTGATGGTCTTTGAAACAGTTTGCAGGTGGCTGGGTGCTGATGCGTGTCCTGCAGATTAAGCAGGTTATGTTTCTGGCTGATACTAATCAGAATTCAAACCAGAAACTATTAGGTAAACTGTTGTAAATACTTGTGAAAATAATCAACTTTCCAGTTCTCTAGCTTATGATATAACTCAATACATTTGTGAAGTTATGACATGGCCACAAATAATTGATGCCTAGAGTCCCTTCAATTGTTTAGTTAACTTTTTGTTGTTCATGGTGGGATTTTTTGACGAAAAATCTGCAAATTTCATCTACATAATTTCTTTCCTGTGTGTCCAATGGCAGTGTGAACATAGAAAAGAGGAGCTTCCGATGAACTTGTTAGTGTATCAGAATGTGAAACAGGAATAAGTCATCACATTTCATAAAGTCTACGATTCAATTTTGATATGAATAAGATAAGGGGCAAAGTTTTTATAAGAACTTGCTGCTGCTGGATAAATAATATTGGCACTAAAGACAAAATTAAAATTTTCTTAAGTTCTCAGATGAGCAAATGCAAATACATAATAATGACATGCTGAAGGCAGTTATCAAAAATACGTCTACATCTACATTTATACTCCGCAAGCCACCCAACGGTGTGTGGCAGAGGGCACTTTACGTACCACTGTCATTACATCCCTTTCCTGTTTGTCGCGTATGGTTCACTGGGAGAGCGACTGCCGGAAAGCCTCCGTGCACACTCGAATCTCTCTAATTTTACATTCATGATCTCCTCAGGAGATATAAGTAGGGGGAAGCAATATTTATATACCTCATCCAGAAACGCACCCTCTCGAAACCTGGACAGCAAGCTACACCGCGATGCACAGCACCTCTCTTTCAGAGTCTGCCACTTGAGTTTGCTAAACATCTCTGTAACGCTATCACGCTTACCAAATAATCCTGTGATGTGACGCATCGCTCTTCTTTGGATCTTCTCTGTCTCCTCCGTCAGCCCGACCTGGTACAGATCCTACACTGATGAGCAATACTCAAGTATAGGTCAAACGAGTGTTTTGTAAGCCACCTCCTTTGTTGATGGACTACATTTTCTAAGCACTCTCCCAATGAATCTTAACCTGGCACCCACCTTACCAACAATTAATTTTATATGATCATTCCACTTCAAATCATTCCGTACGCATACTCCCAGATATTTTACAGAAGTAACTGCTACCAGTGTTTGTTCCGCTATCATATAATCATACAATAAAGGATCTTCCTTTCTATGTATTTGCAATACATTACATTTGTCTATGTTAAGGGTCAGTTGCCACTCCTTGCACCAAGTGCCTATAATGCTGCAACTTCTCTGTATACTACAGCAACATCTGCGAAAAGCCGCATGGAACTTCCGACACTATCTACTAGGTCATTTATATATATTGTGAAAAACAATGGTCCCATAACACTCCCCTGTGGCACGCCAGAGGTTACTTTAATGTCTGTAGGCGTCTCTCCATTGATAACAACATGCTGTGTTCTGTTTGCTAAAAACTCTTCAATCCAGCCACACAGCTGGTATGATATTCCGTAGGCTCTTACTTTGTTTATCAGGCGGCAGCGCGGAAGTGTATTGAACGCCTTCCGGAAGTCAAGGAAAATGGCATCTGCCTGGGAGCCTGTATCTAATATTTTCTGGGTCTCATGAATAAATAAAGCGAGTTGGGTCTCACACAAGCTGTTTCCGGAATCCATGTTGATTCCTACAGAGTAGATTCTGGGTTTCCAGATACGACATGATACACGAGCAAAAAACATGTTCTAAAATCCTACAACAGATCAATGTCAGAGATACAGGCCTATAGTGTTGCGCATCTACTTGACGACCCTTCTTGAAAACTGGAACTACCTGTGCTCTTTTCCAATCATTTGGAACCTTCTGTTTCTCTAGAGACTTGGGGTACACGGCTGCTAGAAGGGGGGCAAGTTCTTTCGCGCACTCTGTGTAGAACGGAATTGGTATCCCGTCAGGTCCAGTGGACTTTCCTCTGTTGAGTGTTTCAGTTGTTTTTCTATTCCTTGGACACTTATTTTGATGTCAGCCATTTCTTCGTTTGTGTGAGGATTTAGAGAAGGAACTGCAGTGCGGTCTTCCTCTGTGAAACAGCTGTGGAAAAAGGTGTTTAGTATTTCAGCTTTACGCATGTCATCCTCATTTTCAATGCCATCATCATCCCAGAGTGTCTGGATACGCTGTTTCGATCCACTTACTGATTTAATGTAAGACCAGAACTTCCTAGGATTTTCTGTCAAGTGGGTACATAGAATTTTACTTTCGAATTCACTGAACACTTCGCGCATAGCCCTCCTTATGCTAACTTTGACATCGTTTAGCTTCTGTTTGTCTGAGAGGTTTTGGCTGCATTTAAATTTGCAGTGAAGCTCTCTTTGCTTTCGCAGTAGTTTCCTAACTTTGTTGTTGAACCACGGTGGGTTTTTCCTGTCCCTCACAGTTTTACTCAGCACGTACCTGCCTAAACTCATTTCATGATTGCCTTGAACTTTTTCCATAAACACTCAACATTGTCAGTGTCAGAACAGAAATTTTCGTTTTGATCTGTTAGGTAATCTGAAATCTGCCTCCTATTACTTTTGCTAAACAGATAAATCTTCCTCCCTTTTTTATATTCCTATTTACTTCCATATTCAGGGATGCTGCAATGGCCTTATGATCACTGATTTCCTGTTCTGCGCTTACAGAGTCGACACGTATGGGTCTGTTTATTATCAGTAGGTCCAAGATATTATCTCCACGAGTCGGTTCTCTGTTTAATTGCTCGAGGTAATTTTTGGATAGTGCACGTCAAGCAGTAAAACTCCATTTCATACCTATTTACAGATCAACAGTGAAAGGTAAGTGCATGTGATTAATGTTAATTGCGTAGCAATTCTTTTTTCTGTGGCTATTATTGAGTATGCAGTTCAGTAAAGGAAAAGGGAACATGTAAAAAATTTATATAAAAAAGTACACACAAGTTCTGCAGCATATAACGATTGTATATTTTTACCACATTTGCATTACCTACAGCCAAAAAATGTGTATAATTGTAGGTGCTATTCTTTGCTCTTAAAAACAGTTATTAAAATGTAGGGGTTTACTTCTAAATAAATTTCACAGAAATATGTTTTAATTGAAAAGGTAAAAAAGTGTTCAGAGTAGCAGAGATTCCATTCGTAAATTACTCGCAGCAAAGTAGTGATTCCTATCAAACATTTTCAATTTTTACAAAAGCATTCGCATCACTATAGTTTACCATGGTCTTCAGTTCCTGACTGCACTCTCATAACATACAGTAGTCTGTTGTCTTGTTACAGTGTATTATTCATTTGTTGTTTTCCATCATCAGGGATTTGGAATGAGTCAAGATATACATAAACATGAGACGAGGACAATCTAATCTGTATACTGCATTAATAGTAGACTGTAACTACACTGCTTGGTGGTGCTGTTTTACATCTACATCTATACTCTGCAAACCACAGTGAGGTGCATGGCTCAGAGTACATTCCATTGTACAAGTTATTATGGTTTCTTCCTGTTCCATTCATGTATGAAGCATGGGAAGAATGATTGTTTCAATGCCTCTGTACACGCAGTAATTATTCTGATCTTATTCTCACGATCCCTATGTGAGCGATACATAGGGAATAGTAGTATATTGCATGAGTCACCATTTGAAGCCAGTTCTTGAAACTTTATTTATAGACTTTCTCGGGATAGTTTATGCCTATCTTGAAGAGACTTCCATTTCAGTTCCTTCAGTATCTCTGTGACATTCTATCATGGATTAAACAAACCTGTGTCCATTTGTGCTGTCCTTCTCTGTATACATTCAGTATCCCCTGTTAATCCTATCTGGTACAGATCGCACACATTTGAGCAATATTCTAGGATGGGTCACACGAGTGATTTATAAGCAATCCTCTTTGTAAACTGACTGCACTTATCTAATATTCTACCAATAAATCAGCCTACCACCTGCTTTACCCACAACTGAACCTATGTGATCATTCCTTTTCACATCCCTACAGAATGTTATACCCAGATATTTGTATGAGTTGGCTGATTCCAACAGGGACTCATTACATTCATAGGATACTATGTTTTCTTTTTCATTTTGTGAATTGCACAATTTTGCATTTCTGAACATTTAAAGCAAGTTACCCATCTTTGCAGCACTTTGAAGCCTTATTAAGGTCAGACTGAATATTTATGCAGTGTTTTTCAGATAGTACTTCACTACAGATAACTGCATCATGTGCAAGAAGTCTGATGTTACCATTAATATTGTCGGCAAGCTCAGTAATATGAGACATGAACAGCAAGGGTCCCAACACACTTCTCTGGGGTACACCCGGAGTTACTTATACATCTGATGACTCTCCATCCAAGATAACATGCTGTGTCCTCCCGACCAAAAAGTCCTCAATTCAGTCACAAATTTCACGTGATACCCTATATGATTAAACTTTTGGCAATAAGTGTAGAAGCGGTAATGGGTCAAATACTTTTCGGAAATAAAGAAATACAACATCTGCCTGATTCCTGTGATCCAAGCTTTCAGTATGTCATGTGAGAAAAGTGCAAGTTGGGTTTCACGTGATCAGTGTTTCCAGAATCCATACTGGTTGGCGTTGAGGTGGTCATTCTGGTCAGGATACGTCATTGCATTTGAGTTCAGAAGATGTTATAAGATTCTACAACAAATTGATATGAAGGGTGTTGGTCAGTAGTTTTGTGAATCACTTGTACTACTCTTCTTGTAAACAGGTGTTTCCATTGCTTTTTTCCAAGAACTGGGCATGGTTTTTTGTTCAAGGGATCTACAATAGATTATAGTTAGAAGAGAGGCTAACTCAGTCACGAGTTCAGTATAGAATCTGAGAGGGAGTCCATCAGGCCAAGGAGCTTTGTTCAGTTTTAACGATTCCAGGTGCTTCTCAACAACGCTGACATTAATATTTTTTTCATTCATCTTTTCAATGGTATGAGGATTAAGTTGGGACAACTCTCCTGGGTTTTCCTTTTTGAAGAAACATTTGGTACTGGATTTAAGCATTTCAGCTTTAGCTTTATTGTTGTTGTTGTTGTGTCTAGGCAAGACAGCCTAGACACAATGCGAGGAAGCCGAAAGGCACGCGCTACGCTCACGTAGATGGGCGTGAGGTCTGAAACAGGATACGTAATGAATGCTATAAAAAAAAGTACGTAGCTTCTGGAATACATAACTTTAATCCATCCTTTTGGTACATCTGGAGATTGTGGCGATACAAGTGAGACTCTTTAGATACATGCAATCTTACTAATGGCGCCTTGCTAGGTCGTAGCCATGGACTTAGCTGAAGGCTATTCTATCTGCCTGCTCGGCAAAGGAGCGAGGCTTCCTCAGTGTGCATCGCTAGCTACGTCGTCCGTACAACTGGGGCGAGTGCTATTCCGTATCTTGAGACCTGCCTTGTGGTGGCGCTTGGTCTGCGATCACACAGTGGCGACATGCGGGTCCGACATGTACTAATGGACCGCGGCCGATTTAAAGCTACCACCTAGCAAGTGTGGTGTCTGGCGGTGACACCACAGTTGTGGTCTTCAGTCCTGAGACTGGTTTGATGCAGCTCTCCATGCTAGTCTATCCTGTGCAAGCTCCTTCATCTCCCAGTACCTACTGCAACCTACATCCTTCTGAATCTGCTTAGTGTATTCATCTCTTGGTCTCCCTCTATGATTTTTACCCTCCACGCTGCCCTCCAATGCTAAATTTGTGATCCCTTGATGCCTCAGGACATGTCCTACCAACCGATCCCTTCTTCTAGTCAAGTTGTGCCACAAACTTCTCTTCTCCCCAATCCTATTCAATACCTCCTCATTAGTTATGTGATCTACCCACCTAATCTTCAACATTCTTCTGTAGCACCACGTTTCGAAAGCTTCTATTCTCTTCTTGTCCAAACTATTTATTGCCCATGTTTCACTTCCATACATGGCTACACTCCTTACAAATACGTTCGAAAAGACTTCCTGACACTTAAATCAATGCTCGATGTCAACAAATTTCTCTTCTTCAGAAACGCTTTCCTTGCCATTGCCAGTTTACCTTTTATATCCTCTCTACTTCGACCATCATCAGTTGTTTTGCTCCCCAAATAGAAAAACTCCTTTACTACTTTAAGTGTCTCATTTCCTAATCTAATTCCCTCAGCATCACCCGACTTAATTCGACTACATTCCATTATCCTTGTTTTACTTTTGTTGTTGTTCATCTTATATCCTCCTTTCAAGACACTGTCCATTCCGTTCAACTGCTCTTCCAAGTCCTTTGCTGTCTCTGACAGAATTACAATGTCATCGGCGAACCTCAAAGTTTTTATTTCTTCTCCATGGATTTTAATACCTACTCCGAATTTTTCTTTTTGTTTCCTTTACTGCATGCTCTATATACAGATTGAATAACATCGGGGATAGGCTACAACCCTGTCTCACTCCCTTCCCAACCACTGCTTCCCTTTCATGCCCCTTGACTCTTATAACTGCCATCTGGTTTCTGTACAAATTGTAAACAGCCTTTCGCTCCCTGTATTTTACCCCTGCCACCTTTAGAATTTGAAAGAGAGTGTTCCTGTCAACATTGTCAAAAGCTTTCTGTAAGTCTACAAATGCTAGAAACGTAGGTTTGCCTTTTCTTAATCTTTCTTCTAAGATCAGTCGTAAGGTCAGTATTGCCTCGTATGTTCCAATATTTCTATGGAATCCAAACTGATCTTCCCCGAGGTCGGCTTCTACAAGTTTTTCCATTCATCTGTAAAGAATTCGTGTTGGTATTTTGCAGCTGTGGCTTATTAAACTGATAGTTCGGTAATTTTCATATCTCTCAACCCCTACTTTCTTTGGGATTGAAATTATTATATTCTTCTTGAAGTCTGAGGGTATTTCGCCTGTGTCATACATCTTGCTCACCAGATGGTAGAGTTCTGTCAGGACTGGCTCTCCCAAGGCCGTCAGTAGTTCTAATGGAATGTTGTCTACTCCCGGGGCCCTGTTTCGACTCAGGTCTTTCAGTGCTCTGTCAAACTCTTCACGCAGTATCGTATCTCCCATTTCATCTTCATCTACATCCTCTTCCATTTCCATAGTATTGCCCTCAAGTACATCGCCGTTGTATAGACCCTCTATATACTCCTTCCACCTTTCTGCTTTCCCTTCTTTACTTAGAACTGGGTTTCCATCTGAGCCCTTGATATTCATACAAGTGGCTCTCTTTTGTCCAAAGGTCTCTTTAATTTTCCTGTAGGCTGTATCTATCTTACCCCTAGTGAGATAAGCCTCTACATCCTTATATTTGTCCTCTAGCCATCCCTGCTTAGCCATTTTGCACTTCCTGTCGATCTCATTTTTGAGACGTTTGTATTCGTTTTTACCTGCTTCATTTACTGCATTTTTATATTTTCTCCTTTTATCAATTAAATTCAATATTTCTTCTGTTACCCAAGAATTTCTACTAGCCCTCGTCTTTGTACATACTTGATCCTCTGCTGCCTCCACTATTTCATCCCTCAAAGCTACCCATTCTTCTTCTACTGTATTTCTTTCCCCCATTCCTGTCAATTGTTCCCTTACGCTCTCCCTGAAACTCTGTACAACCTCTGGTTTAGTCAGTTTATCGAGGTCCCATCTCCTTAAATTCCCACCTTTTTGCAGTTCCTTCAGTTTTAATCTACAGTTCATAACCAATAGATTGTGGTCAGAGTCCACATCTGCCCCTGGAAATGTCCTACAATTTAAAACCTGGTTCCTAAATCTCTGTCTTACCATTATACGAGGGCCGTTCAGAAAGTAACCTCCGGTTGATTTAAAAAAAATACACCAAGTTAAATAAAAATATTTTAATATATACATCTTACAACTACATCTTTGCACTATTTTTCTACATAGTCTCCATAGCGATTGAGGCACTTATCGTATCTCTTCACAAGCTTTGAAATTCCTTCTGATAAAAATCACCCGCTTGTGCCTGGAGCCAGCCTGTGATTGCATCTTTGAGCTCTTCGTCGTCATCAAACCGCTGTGACCCGAGCCATTTCTTCAAATGCATGAAGAGGTGATAATCACTTGGCGCCAGGTCTGGGCTGTAAGGTGGATGGTTGATAACGTCTCACTTGAAGGACTCAAGAAGGGCCGTTGTTCTGCGAGCAGAGTGAGGACGGGCGTTATCGTGCAAAAAAACGATACCGGAAGTCAGCATACCACGGCGTTTGTTCTGTATAGCCCGTCATAACTTTTTTATTGTTTCACAGTACACGTCTTGATTAATGGTCGTACCATGTTCCATGAATTCAACCAACAACACCCCTTTGGCATCCCAAAACACCGTTGCCATCAGTTTTCTGGCAGAAAAATCTTGCGAGGCTTTTCTTGGTTTGGTAGGCGAATTTGAATGTGCCCACATCTTTGATTGTTCTTTTGTCTCAGGGTTCACGTACTTAATCCAGGTTTCGTCACCGGTCACGATTCTGTTTAACAATGGTTCTCCTTCGTCCTCATAACGTGACAGAAAGTCTAATGCAGAGGCCATTCTTGGAGTTTTGTGGTGGTCGGTAAGAATTTTGGGCACCCATCGTGCACAGAACTTACGGTAACCCAATCTTGCTGTCACTATCTCGTACAAGAGAGTCTTAGAAATCTGTAGAAAACCAGTAGACAACTCCGACATTGAGAAACGTCGATTTTCGCGAACTTTTGCATCAACTGTCTGAACGAGTTCGTCAGTCACCAATGATGGTCTACCACTCCTCTCTTCATCATGAACGTTTTCTCGTCCACTTTTAAATAAACGTACCCATTCACGGACAACTCCTTCACTCATAACTCTTGGTCCATACACGGCACAAAGCTCACGATGAATAGCTGCTGCAGAATATCCTTTGGCTGTAAAAAACCTTATGACAGCACGCACTTCACATTTGGAGGGGTTTTCTATTGCAGCACACATTTCAAACTGCCACAAAAACTAAACTAGCGCAGGTACGACGTTCACTCGACCACGGCTTGATGCCGACTGACCTGTTGAGTGCGTGAACGCACAGATGGCGTCGCTACTCCCCGCACAACCCGCACTGTGACCAATCGGAGGTTACTTTCTGAACCGCCCTCGTATAATCTGTCTGATACCTTTTAGTATCTCCAGGATTCTTCCATGTGTACAATCTTCTTTTATGATTCTTGAACCAAGTGTTAGCTATGATTAAGTTATGCTCCATGCAAAATTCTACCAGACGGCTTCCTCTTTCATTTCTTAGCCCCAATCCATATTCACCTACTATGTTTCCTTCTCTCCCTTTTCCCACCGTGACCCTCAATTTCAGTTCCTGTTCATTCGCTAGGGACTGGACACTAACTTTGGTGGCACTAGCAGCCTTTACATGTGATCAGAATTTCTTTGCATTTTGTGAAAGATCATTTGACAGTATTCTGGTCGGTAATCATTGAAGGCATCATGCGTTGCACTCTTGACAGCCAAATGCCCTTCATTCAGCATTTCTCTATCTATAGCCCTATCCTTTGTTTTACACCTATTATGATGCAGTAATCTCTGTTTCTTTGGAAGTTTCTTTATAATGACTGTATACCATTGAGGTTCCCTTCAGTTATGGACTTTTCTGCCGTGGAATAATCGGATCTACTGCCGGATGTTTGTGTCGCTCTGGCACAATATTTCGGCCACAGCTCGTTCACCATCTATGGTCGTGGTAGCTGTTGGGCCGGACCTGCATTTGGCGTTCCGTTCGTGGTCCGCACCCGCTTCGCGCTGCCCCCTGAGGTGTTGCATTTCCCTGGTGCTCCGACGGATGTCCGCGCCCGCCTCATCCACCATCTGCAGTTGTGGAAGCTGTCTGAGGCCCATCTTGCTTCGGGAGCTCTGTTCAAGGTCCGTGCCCGCCAGGCGCTGCTTGGAAGGTGTTGTCTCTTCCCCGGTGCTCCCTCAGACGTCCACGCCCGACTTGGTCTCCATCTGTGGCAGTTCTCTGAGGCCCGTCCTTTGTCGGGCACTCCGTTCGTGGTCCGTGCCTGCCTGGTGCTGCTCCTGGACAAGATCCTCCAATACGGCAGTCTCAGGTAGCACCTGAAGAAGGCAACGAGTTACGTGGCCGAAATATTGTCCAGGAACAGCACCAGGTGGGCACGGATCGCGAACGGAGTGCCCGGCAATGGATGGGCCTCGGAGAACTGCCAGAGACGGAGACCAAGTCGTCGTGGATGTCCGAGGGAGCACCGGGGAAGAGACAACACCTTACAAGCAGCGCCAGGCAGGCCCGGACCGCGAACGGAGCGCCCGATGCGAGACGGGCCTCAGACAGCTGCCACAACTGCAGATGGTGGATGAGGCGGGCGCGGACGTCCGTCGGAGCACCAGGGAAGCGCCAATACCTCAGGAGCAGCACCAGGCAGGCGTGGACCGCGAACGGAACGCCCGACACAGGACGGGCCTCAGACAGCTGCCACAGATGGCGACCAAGTTGGGTGCGGACGTCCGAGGGAGCACCGGGGAAGAGTCAACGCATTACAAGCAGCGCCAGGCGGGCGTGGACAGCAAAGAGAGCACCCAGCGCCCTCTGGGCATAAATACTGGACAAGATCCTCCAATACGGCAGTCTCAGGTAGCACCTGAAGGAGGCAACGAGTTATGTGGCCGAAATATTGTGCCAGAGCGACACAAACCACCTGCAGTAGACCCAATTACTCCACATGTCAAGATCTCGCCGGGAAAGCCTGAAGAGTTATATTCTTTCGAAATTGAGCCACAGTTCCTCTGCATGCTCCTGACCGTGCTAAAAGTTTCGAGGTCCTTATTGAGATATGACCTATTTATTTGTATCTAGTTGAGTGAGCATATACATCTTTTTTCTTGGTTTAGTTGTCCCTTGTACATTGTAATCATTGTTGCCACAACCACGTCAAAGTTACTAACACCAGTCTCGATGTGGACATCCTCAAAGAGGTCAGGTCTATGTTTCCATTGTGAGTGGCATTTTTATCTGTTCTAGGTAGTTTTCAGAGAAGGCATTTAGTCCTGTTTCACAGGATGTCTTATCATGCCCACCACTAACAAAACTGTAATTTTCCCAGATAATTGTTGGATGACTAAAGTCTTCACCAACAATTGCAGCATGATTGGGGAACTTACGTATAAGTGAACAGAGGTTTTTCTCTAATGTTTTTGGTTACATCAGGAGATGAGTCTGTTGGGCGATACAAGAATCCAGTTATCATTTTATGTCCACACCTGGTACTGAGTCTTGCTCCAACAATCTTGCATGCAGCTTCAATTTCTATGTCAGTGGATTTGAGTTTCTTGTCACGTGTGACAAACACACCACCTTCATTTTCCGTTTGCCTATTCTTTCGATGTACACTTACAATTTTCGCCAAAATCTCACTGCTATCAATTTCATGTTTCAACCACCTTTCTGTATCTAGTATTATATGAGCTTCACTGCTTTTCATGAGCACTTCAAACTCTAGCACTTTGTTGTGAATGCTTCAGAAGTTTACTATTAGGATTTTAATACTCTCACCTCACTTGTGCCATGAACTGAGGAAATCAGTGAGGGAAACAGCGGCTTTGAAAGTGTTGCTGCCTCCTCAGTTTTATCAGTTTTACTATACTGCTGCCACCAAGACTGAACCCCCACCCCCGTGATTTTGTGTTTTGGCTCAGGACAGTTCAAATTTTTTGCATGTACAAATGATCCCAAAATAGTATCCCATAGACAAATCTCATCACATTCATAATTCACATGTACTTAAAAAATAAATAAAATGAAATAAAAATTTGAAAACTGAATCCTCAGTTCAGTTCTTTAGCTCATAATTTTATCTCCAGGATGATGCAAGTAGTGATGTATCTAATTTATCCAGTTTTCATCCTTACCACCCAAAAATGAATGTATTGAAATGTAAAACAAGCAATTGCAAATGAATATTGTATTCACTAATATAACAATAACTATATAGCTGATGATAATCATTGGTTACTCTACAAGGCAGCAAACTACTTTTACACCTACATGATAACAAATAGTATCAACCCATCCCCTCCCCTAATGTCTCAACATAAGCAAGTAAGCCTCTACATTTCTGCATAATTACTGCAGTGTACATTCTTTTGACCGTGTTTATGTCATAGTTTTAACTTCACACTTACCTATATTAGCAAATTGTCAACTCCGTGTTGGCTTAGAATGTGTCCTATCAACTGATCCCTTTTTTTTTAGTCAAGTCATGCCATAAATTTCTTTTTTCTGCAATTTGATTCAGTACCACATCATCATTTATCTGGCACTACATTTCAAAATCTTCTATTGTATGCTTGTTAGAACTGTTTATAACATCCAAATTTCACTTTCGTATAGGTGTACAGTCCAGACAAATACCTTCAGAAAGGGCGTCATAACTTTAAATTTACATTCAGTGTTAATATACTTTTTCTTTTCGGAAACCTACTGCTTGCTATTACCGGTCTTTGGTTTATGTTCTGTCTGTGGCCATTGTCAGTTATTTTGCTGGTACAGCTCATACGATACATTAATTGCCTCAATTCCCAGACTAAGTATTGCCTGATTTTAATGAGACTATATTCCATAACTCTTATTTTACTTTTGTTCTTATCAGTCTAACACCTTACCAAAACACTATCCAATCTGTTCAGTTATCTTCCAAGTTATTCACCATCTGTATCTTCTCACAGAACCTTAATTCCCTTTCCAAATTTCTCCTTGCATTCCTTGCTCAGTGTACAGTGCTAAAACTCTCTCTCTCTCTCTCTCTCTCTCTCTCTCTCTCTCTCTCTCTCTCTCTCTCTCTGTGTGTGTGTGTGTGTGTGTGTGTGTGTGTGTGTGTGTGTGTGTGTGGGGGGGGGGGGGGGGGTGCGGCGTGTGCGCTGGGGGAGTTACTTTATGCCTACCTTTTGTAAATATTGTAGTCTAGTCATGTACTTCGTATTGTAAAATTTTGAAAAGATGTTTATTGTTTTAATGAATTCTTATACCAGATTATGTAAATGTTTTAATTTTTTCAGTTTAACTTAAACAAAAAAATTTTAGTAGTAGTAGGTTTGACTTTTCATGACAAATGTCATACTCTATATTTTTAGTTTCTGCAGCCTATTTACCCATCAGAATATCTGTAAGAAGTACATTGTTAATGAAAATAAAACTTAGTTAATGAAATTTGTATTTTACTTATTTATTTGTTTGTTTATTTGTGGTGGCTATATATACTATTATGTGGTATTGCTTATTTCAGTAAAGTCTCTCTTGGTCTGGCGCATTACAACTTACACTAGGTGCCTCCTTGTTTTCGCTGTAATAAGTTCTGAATGATAGACCACTTTTGCCTCATTCCTGTCCTTAACTATTGAACTTCCCATTCTGTCTCCTGCAAGGTAGTTTCCCATGCCATTGCCCAGCCTTACATTATTTCTGATCCCATCAGCCTCTCTCTCGTGTTCTGTGTTTGCCAGGAATATTTCATTTTCAGCCTCAATGCATTTTCCTCTGCCACTTCTGCCTGCCATTCTTAAAACCTATATCACTATCCATCTTTTCTAAATATATTAGGAAGCTATCTGTGAATTAATTTGGTGCATTAACCAGAACACACTGAATATTGTCAGCTGGCCTCCTTTTTAGAGTAGAAATGATTGTTTGATTTTATCCATAATGGCTATGGGATCATGTAAGTCACAGTCAATGTTAAAATTTTGGTTCAGCCACCTATTCACAGTGTAAAAAACACAAAAATTAATGCATTTTGAAGGCCAAGTCTTCATCATCAAATTTGTTACTCAAGAATCTCTAAAAGTTAACAAGATAAAATATAAATAATAAAGTTACGTGGTTACTTTTCAAGCAATTGTGTATTCTTGAGATGTACATCCACAACCGCAACAATTGATAAAATAGACTAAAATGAAATGGCATATGTTGCTCAGAGTATTGACAGCTTGACAATAACAGACATTTGTCTCTGTGGTCCAAATATCTCCATGAAAGCCACACACAGAAGACAAACACAGAAGTAACATGAATGAGGACTTCTTGCTTGTAAACACGCAATGGAAGAGATACCAAAGAACAAAGGTGATGCAAAACGTTATGGGGAAGCTTAAAAGTTAAAATCCTATCGAGAACAGAAGGCCAAATGTATAACTGTAAAATTGCTAATACAAAGATTGGTATCAGAAAAGATCTACGAAGAATTTGAATGAGGTTGCTCGTGTCACTTGTAAGCAGTTCACAATTATTGGTGCACTTGAGAATCTGTCTGAATGCCTTAGGTTTTAAAGTTTTACATACAGACTGCTCTCATGTTTTGTCCCCTGCTCTATATGCTGAAACATTCAGGAAATCATTTTGGATCTGATCCTGCTTTCTACTGTGCTTCTCCCCAGCACTTCTACAGAAATACCTTTCAAAATACTCATAGGTTACAAAACAGGATGCAGATTATCAGCACTGTTGAAACTCTTCAGACATGGATTGCTAATGAAAGGCAACATATGAGCATAATTTACCACTCTTCCTTGCTCTAGATTTACAAATTTTGATCCTATATAGTTTTTTGTGGTACAGAATCCTCCACCGTTGATAGGTTTATTTAAAGCTACCACTGCTTTATGTACAATGTAAGCAAAAGATAGGTTGCTACTTACTGTTAAGATGCCACGCAGGGAGGTGAGGAAGGGGTGAGACAGTAGCGAAAAAGGACCGGAGCAGGAAAGGAGGATTGGTGGAGGGCAGCACACTTAGAGGGTTGGAGAGTAGGAGACGAGAATAGGGAGTAGGTGATGGACAGAGGAGGTGGAAACCATTGGATGGAAGGTGTGAGGACAATATGGTACCATAGGTTGAGGTCGGTATAATTTCGGGAGTGGACAATGTGTTGTACCCGATTGTTAGTCATACCAATATAAAAAGCTGTTCTGTGGTTGCAGCAGAACTGGTGACTCAAATGCACATTAATTTTGACTGTTGCAATTCTATTTTTCAGCTCAAATCCAAACTTTTGTTCCAACATGGAATATTCAGTTCACAAATTAAACCTATTCTGTCATTCAAATTGCATTTTATCTTTCATTTTCCATTAACTGGATGCCCCTCTTAAACTTAATCTTTGATGTTTGAAGCTTTGTTTAATCTCAACCATTCACTTTTGATATAGGTTCCAATATTAAATTAATTGAACCCACTTTCATTTCACAGCTGTTAAGAGGTCCTACATCAATTTCATTAATCTAATATCTGCCATGATTCTTGACTGTGGTACCACAAATACCAAATGAATTTCTCCATTAAATTTTGGTCATACAGTTGCATAAATTCAGTTTCATCTTCTAATATTTCATCTTATATTATTCAGCTATCTTCAAAGTTAGACGAAAGACAGACATTTCAGTACCTGCTCCATACTTTTAAACATGCAGACCCCACCACTCCGTATATGTTCTCAGATACACAGGCACCAGACACGTTGATCTCTAGCAAAGAAATACATTGTGAATGAATTATAACTGTGGCTGCACAGTCATTCACGCTGGAATGTCGATGTATCACTCTGAACTGCATTGTTGCAACTTCAATGTAATTTTATTACAGAATTGGATCCATAACTTTCACAAGCTGAAACCACTCTCTCTATTAATTAAATTCATCTTCAAGCCAATTTCAATTGCCTCTTTGACCATAAAGTCCCAGAAATGATGTAGACACTAAAATTTCAATGTTTTTGAAGAACACAGTGTGGCCAGTATCATTACAGAGTTCTGCCATAACCAATTTATTTGGCTGTAAGAGGCGGCTGTACTTGCGGTGTTCTGTACATCTTTCATGGACTGTATAAATCGTCTGACCAATGTTTGAGGGGCCACATTTGTAGGGGACCATGTAAACCACAGCCTTCCAGAGCATCTAATCATCTTTCATGGAATCCAATACAAGAGTGCAGCTGTCTTTAGTACAGGATGAAAAATCACTTTTACTTTGTGCTTACTGAGGATCCGTCTCATTTTTGATGATAGGCTTCGCACATATGGCATCTTCTTCTGCATTGCTTTAATTTAATTCGTAGTGCCTTACATATCTGCTGTGGAGAGTACGTGTTGGCTTCAAAAAGTAGCTTTAAGCATACAAGCGTATCCTGCAGACTGCTCTCATTGACAGTGATGTGTGCTCTGTGAGCTAAATATTAGAAGAAGCTGAATTTATGCAGCTGCACACCCAAAACTTACGGGCGCAATCGTTGCACTGTGAAAACATGGAGATGCATACCATCTGAACTATCCATTTTCATACTCTTAATGAACCCAACACAAGTCTCAAATCACACACTGCACACAACAGTACATTTTTCACCATTTCTACTTATATTTCGGGATTCTTCTGATTCACACAGTTGAGATGTTAAACCTTGTGCTGTCACAATAGCCAAAACAATCTCTCGCTGGTTCCCTGCTGCTTTATGCAGAGTGCGGCTGCTTGGTGGCATGACACAGTAACATCGGTGGTTTGCCTAAGAAAACTCACCACTGCTTTTAATGTTCTCATTGTTCTGTGGCATAATTTCAAAGGTAATTTTGGCTTCACAAAATCCTCTTAATTTTTTTGTCTGCACACTATTTGACTTCCTTTATTACATAAATCAAGATTCTGGGCTTGCCTACGATTTCGTCAAACAAATCTGGGACTAGACTTGATGTTCTCATTTTTCTGAGGTCAGAACACCACTCTGGTTGTAGAAAGTTCATTAAAACCACAATTTGTTTCACACCAGTGTAGGCACACCCTCAGGTGATATAAATTGTGTCTGCAACGTTACTGTATGTTTTCTTGAAGCCTCTCCCCATTATTCACATCACTGATTAATTTGTCAAATAGATAAAAAGAGGGTGCTCCATACTATCTGCTGGAGACAATCCGGGCACCATTATAAGGAAAAGAAGTTCGGCGTTCCTTATGGCCATGCCTGCTGATATGGGACATATCCTTTTTGTCTATTTGACAAACAGTTCTAGCAGGTTCTAATTTACCAGTGATGTGAAGGATGGGGAGAGGCCTCCAGAAAGCATTAAATAATGGTGTAGACACAATATACAGGGTGTCTCCCTAACTCCACCTCCTCAAATATCTCTGGAACAACAATAGATATTCAAAAACAGTTTTCATCAGCATGAATGTATGGCAGGTGCTTGGGAAACCAAATACTGTGCAAAATTTTAAAACGTAAACAATACTATTTTCAACACAAGCTTGAGTATTTTTAAATGGACACCTCCTATTATTCCATATGCATTAGTAGCACAAAAATTACAAAAATAATGGTGTTGGTTGCATCGCAATAAGTCAATTACACCCCAAGAAATTGCTAAGCGGAATTGACGCTTGAAATGTATGAAGTGTACAGCTAGCGCACGTCCTGAGACTCAGGTGTGTACCTCACGCTCCCGGTAACCTGATGTGAATGACGTACTGTGTCAGTGGAGCGTTAATGTATGGTGTGGTATTGTGTAGTCATACATCATTGGCCCATATTTCATTGATGGCACTCCTAAAGGGGGATAGTTTAGCCCCCTCTTGAGCTGTACCTTACTTGAACTGGTCCACCTCCTATAATGTGTCAAAAATGTGGTATCAGAATGATGTTTATTGTTGCAAAATGACAACTAGAGGTACAATTAGTGGTAACACACTTGGTTTCATGTTTTGAAACCTCATAAGTTCTGAAATAGGTGGCTTGTAAAGGATAGCAACGGTGTCACAGTTTCTGACGTAATGCATCGCATGTAGTACTGTGCTGAGAGCAGGGGTTGCCTGCACTGGCGCCTGTATCCTGCTGTAAACATACCAATATCACCACGGCATGCTCTACCTTCAGTGTACAAGTGTCTCCTAATCTGGTCTGCTGAACAACTCTCATACTGTAACATAATTCACTTATGTTGCTACATTAAAACCTGTTTTCTTGGGGCTTTTTACATTTGCCGTCATCTAGTCGATATGCTGGCCTTTAGTAATAAAGAAAAACTGGATATTACTTTAATTTATGGTGAATGTCACAGAAATGCAACTGCAGCTGTGACACTGCATGCTGAACACTACCCATATCGGCAGCATCCGTCACGCTGAACCATTGGCAACATCTGCAAGACATTTACGGTAACAGGAACCTGGGTCCCCACAAAACATCGATGTACAATGCCAGCGACTGGCAATGGAAACAAAATTGCTGTTCTGGCTGGTGTAGTGCATAATCCTCAGGTGGGTGTACAAGAAATTGCACAAGATGTAGGAACAAGCCACAGTAATGTGTGCAGAATCTTGCATAGGCATCAGTTTTATCTGTTCCATATTTCACTGCACCAAGAACTGTACGGGAATGACTTTGAATCCTGCATTGTATTCTGTCATTTTGTACTTCAGCAGTTACAAGGTAAGCCAGTATTCCTGAGCAATATGTTGTTTAGGACGAGGCTTCATTTACAGATCATGGTAATGTGAATCTGCGGAACATGCACTACTGGTCCATGCAAAATCCCCACTGGATTCACAGAGTTGCTCATCAACGACAGTGGAGTGTCAATGTTTTGTGCGGTATCATAGCTAACTGCATTGTAGATCCCTGTTTTTACTGTGGAACATTGAATGGATAGTGACATGCATCATTTCTTCAACACACACTAGCGCTCGTCATAGAGGATCTAGGGTTGGAAACTCATCTATCAATGTGGTTCCAACATGATGGATGTCCCACACAGAATGCAAAAGTTGCCAGAGACATTCTAGATGTGACATTTCCAAATAGGTGGATGGGGCAGGGAGATACTGTGCGATGGCCAGCACGGTCCCCCGACTTGACACCATTAGACTTATTTCTCTGGGCCGCAGTGAGAGACAGTGTACCAAGAACCCCCAATGACAGTAGAGGATATGCAATATCATATTACTGCAGCACATGTGGCAATATCTGTAGAAACTCTACAGTCTGTGAAACACTCTCTTGGTACACATCTGTGAACATGTATTGATGCAAACGGAGGGCACTTCGAACATATGTTGATGTAACACAGTTTCATTGGTCAAGATGTGGGGGTGTTTTCTATGCTAGATGTAATGCACAACAATACAGTTTCTGTGGGCGACAGGGCACTAGTAAATGTGCTTAGCAAAGTGAATTCAAGTGTGTTATCTCTAATTGTAGCTCTAGTTGTCATTTCACCAGAATAAACATACATTTACAGTTTGAAAAAGGTAACTTTGCTTTTTATTTTTGTGGATCATGCATACCTCCCCATTGTGTGCGCCCCCGACACAGGCAGCATGAGGTGCACGCTTGAGTCTCAGGACGTGCGCTAGCTGTGCGCTTCATTTATTTCAAGCATCAACTTTGCTTTGCAATTTCTTGGGATGTAATTGACATATTGCAATGCAACCAACGCCATTATTTTTGTGATTTTTTATGCTATTGATTACATATGAAATAACAGGAGGTGTCCATTTAAAAATACACAAGTTTGTGTTGAAAATAGTATTTGTTTACTTTTTACAATTCCGCCTAGTATTTGGTTTCTGAAGCCCCTACTGTACATTCGTGCTGGTGAAAACCGTTTTTGAGTATCTATTGTTGTTCCAGAGATATTTGAGGTGGCAGAGTTAGGTGAGACACCCTGTATATCACCTGAGGATGCTCCTAAATTGGTGCGAAACCAGTAATGATATTCTGCAGCCAAAGCGGTGTTTTGCTTTCATATAAAAATGTGGACATTTGGCTGTGGTTCCCTGCAATTCGAGATATTCTGATGTTTTCTCACAGTTTAAAAAAAATGATTGTTAAATACTTTCAAATGGATGGATAACTGCTGCGATAGGTTAATTAGTTTTGCTGAATCTAGACTTACTTATTACACACATTTGTCAGTTACATTACAAGTTATCCCCAATGCCGCCAAAAAAGAATAGATCAACACCTTGCTCTGATGAGCCCTTCTCACACCCACTTGTGACATTACATACACCTGCCACAAGGATGGTTTTACTAGCCTGTTACAACTTAAAATATGTATGTAACCAAGTTGGTGGCATATTATAACTAGTATTCATATTTAAATTGAGGTTGTGACTTGTATTGTCACACTGTAATGTAGAAGGATGGAATAGCAAATGTAGCCACAGTAAAATCTCATGTACTTGATGCTATAAATTTACATTTTTTTGCATAATGAAGATGTTGTTGTTGTTGTTGTGGTGGCCTTCAGTCCTGAGACTGGTTTGATGCAGCTCTCCATGCTAATCTATCCTGTGCAAGCTTCTTCATCTCCCAATACCTACTGCAACCTACATCCTTCTGAATCTGCTTAGTGTATTCATCTCTTGGTCTCCCTCTATGATTTTTACCCTCCACGCTGCCCTCCAATGCTAAATTTGTGATCCCTTGATGCCTCAGGATATGTCCTACCAACTGGTCCCTCCTTCTTGTCAAGTTGTGCCACAAACTCCTCTTCTCCCCAATTCTGTTCAATACCTCCTCATTAGTTATGTGATCTACCCATCTAATCTTCAGTATTCTTCTGTAGCACCACATTTCGAAAGCTTCTATTCTCTTCTTGTCCAAACTATTTATCGTCCATGTTTCACTTCCATACATGGCTACACTCCTTACAAATACTTTCAGAAATGACTTCCTGACACTTTAATCTATACTCGATGTTAACAAATTTCTCTTCTTCAGAAACGCTTTCATTGCCATTGCCAGTCTACATTTTATATCTTCTCTACTTCGACCATCATCAGTTGTTTTGCTCCCCAAATAGAAAAACTCCTTTACTACTTTAAGTGCCTCATTTCCTAATATAATTCCCTCAGCATCACCCGACTTAATTAGACTACATTCCATTATCCTTGTTTTACTTTTGTTGATGTTCATCTTATATCCTCCTTTCAAGACACTGTCCATTCCGTTCAACTGCTCTTCCAAGTCCTTTGCTGTCTCTGACAGAATTACAATGTCATCGGCGAACCTCAAAGTTTTTATTTCTTCTCCATGGATTTTAATACCTTTTTGTTTCCTTTACTGCATGCTCAATATACAGATTGAATAACATCGGGGATAGGCTACAACCCTGTCTCACTCCCTTCCCAACCACTGCTTCCCTTTCATGCCCCTTGACTCTTATAACTGCCATCTGGTTTCTGTACAAATTGTAAACAGCCTTTCGCTCCCTGTATTTTACCCCTGCTACCTTTAGAATTTGAAAGAGAGTATTCCTGTCAACATTGTCAAAAGCTTTCTGTAAGTCTACAAATGCTAGAAACGTAGGTTTGCCTTTTCTTAATCTTTCTTCTAAGATCAGTCGTAAGGTCAGTATTGCCTCGTGTGTTCCAATATTTCTATGGAATCCAAACTGATCTTCCCCGAGGTCGGCTTCTACAAGTTTTTCCATTCATCTGTAAAGAATTTGTGTTGGTATTTTGCAGCTGTGGCTTATTAAACTGATAGTTCGGTAATTTTCACATCTCTCAACCCCTACTTTCTTCGGGATTGAAATTATTAAATTCTTCTTGAAGTCTGAGGGTATTTCGTCTGTGTCATACATCTTGCTCACCAGATGGTAGAGTTTTGTCAGGACTGGCTCTCCCAAGGCCGTCAGTAGTTCTAATGGAATGTTGTCTACTCCCGGGGCCATGTTTCAACTCAGGTCTTTCAGTGCTCAGTCAAACTCTTCACGCAGTATCGTATCTCCCATTTCATCTTCATCTACATCCTCTTCCATTTCCATAATATTGTCCTCAAGTACATTGCCCTTGTATAGACCATCTATATACTCCTTCCACCTTTCTGCTTTACCTTCTTTGCTTAGAACTGGGTTACCATCTGAGCTCTTGATAATCATATAAGTGGTTCTCTTTCCTCCAAAGGTCTCTTTAATTTTCCTGTAGGTAGTATCGATCTTATCCCTAGTGAGGTAAGCCTCTACATCCTTATATCTGTCCTCTAGCCATGCCTGCTTAGCCATTTTGCTCTTTCTGTCAATCTCATTTTTGAGGCGTTTGTATTCCTTTTTGCCTGTTTCATTTACTGCATTTTTATATTTTCTCCTTTCGTCAATGAAGTTCAATATTTCTTCTGTTACCCAAGGATTTCTACTAGCCCTTGTCTTGGTACGTACTTGATCCTCTGCTGCCTTCTCTACTTCATCCCTCAGAGCTACCCATTTTTCTTCTACTGTATTTATTTCCCCCATTTCTCAATTGTTCCCTTACGCTCTCCTTGAAACTCTGTGCAACCCTCAGTTTATCCAGGTCCCATCTCCTTAAATTCCCACCTTTTTGCAGTTTCTTCAGTTTTAATCTACAGTTCATAACCAATAGATTGTGGTCAAGAGTCAACATCTGCCCCTGGAAATGTCTTACAATTTAAAACCAGGTTCCTAAATCTCTGTCTTACCATTATATAATCTATGTGATACCTTCTAGTATCTCCAGGATTCTTCCATGTATATAACCTTCTTTTGTGATTCTTGAACCAAGTGTTAGCTATGATTAAGTTATGCTCTGTGCAAAATTCTACCGGGCAGCTTCCTCTTTCATTTCTTAGCCCCAATCCATATTCACCTACTATGTTTCCTTCTCTCCCTTTCCCTACTCTCGAATTCTAGTCACCCATAACTAATAAATTTTTGTTTAGTTTAGAGTGCTACTTCAGTCGTGTTCCTTATCTTTGGATGAAACAGGTAATTATTGGTCTGGTGATACATATAACTCAGATTATCCATTTACTGATGCTGCACATATGCCATATCCATTGCAAAAGTCCTTTTGAAGCTATTGGCAAATAAATAAAATAATGATTCCAAATGGCATCATTGTCACAGAAATTCACCGTAAATATTACTTAGGTGTAAAGAAGTCAGTATAAATTCATAAACTAATTTCTTATTTATTTTGTTAGTAAGTATTAAAACTCTTTATTGTCTTGTTAAGGAATAAAACAGCATGTTTCTTTAACCTTTCATTTATTTTTAACATAAAACCATGCTACAAAATTGATTTTTTACTGATTTATTACAATGAAAATTTCTGAAACAGTTGTTTTGTTTGTTAAAACACAATGCAGCATTGCACTTGGAGCATTTAGTTCTTGAATATATCTTTACACAAAGTCTGTATCTTGATTCTGATTCTAAATGCTCTGGCCAGTGTCCTATTTGGTCAAAGCGCACACCAGCAACTGGGCAAATTGCCTTAGGCTTTCTTTTGGGAGCATGTAGCCTTGGACAGTCTGTGGTTGGATGGCCCCTCTTTCTTGCAGGTGTAACAATTCCTTTCTTCAGCAAGGCACTTGCTATTTCTGCTCGAAACTTCAGCAGTGGTGTATATTTCTCATTTTTATGAGCGCAATGTTGCCTGCAAAGCAGCCAAGCATTCACACAATCCAAGTCTATGAAATGGAAAATATTTCTCAGGTAGTACCTCTTGCTTTTTATGTTTATTCTGTATATTTGGACCAACATATCATGGAGGTCCACTCCTCCCATGTTCGTATTATACTCCTGCACAATGTTGGGATGTGGAACGTCTATATACAATCTGTTTTTTTACTCCAACGTTCCACATTTTCAACAGGTTCCTTGCCTTAAAAAGTAGAAATCAGGTGGACAGCTTTATTGTCATACCATTTCAAAATTATAATTTTGTTTGTTTCATCTGCACGATAATCACAGGTTCCTCTGCCTTCTTTTTTTTATCTCTGCAGACGGCATCCATGCAATCTGTTTTTTCTTATGGTTCCCACAAAATATATTCCTTCATTTCTAAGCTTTACTGCTAGGTTGAGGAAAGTAAACCAGTTGTCCATAAAGAGTTAGAAATTGGCATGCCTAGGCAAGTTCTCAATCAGCCGAATCACAACATTTCCACTCATTCCTCAGGATTAATTGCAGTGTTTGTTCCCCACTTCAAAATCATAAATGTAGCCACTTACACCAGCTCAAGCAAATACTTTTATGCCCCATTTGTGTGGCTTTGATTTTATATACTGGTGCAGATATATGGAATAATAAGTTCATCAACACTGTTGTATTCTTCAACTTCGGTTCTTAGAAAATTGTTCTTTAGTTGATCTAAAAATGGCCTGACATTGAACAACTTGTCGTGATGAGGATCATCCCTGGATAACATATTTGCATTGTCGTTCACATGAAAATACCTCCTCATCGACAGAGTGGCATCAACTCAGCTATCTGATTATGCCTTGTCTCATTTGCCCAATACATCTTGTAACTCGGCACACTCACAATACCACTTAGTAAATGAATGCCAATGAACTGTCTTGCTTTATTGACTCTAGTGATTATACTTTGTCCTAACACTTGAGTAGAGTATAGATTTGTCTGCGTAACTAAATTGTCAGTTATAGTCTCATCAATAAAACTTTCAAAATGTTGGAGGGGAGAACGTTCTTCACTTGGTGGATCAGAAAACTGCACAGCACACTGAACATCCATAGCCTGCAGATCCTTGCATACCACGTATAGCTCAGGCAATTTTCATTTCCTGTTCCTAAAGTTTCAAGCCATACAGATGGGGAGTTTCATCATCACTAAGAGCTTCTTCTAAACTGTCCAGCTCAGGTTCTGTCTGTAGAGGCGAAACTTGCTGTACTTATGGATCATAGCCACTTTCATCATCCGAAAGAATTTCGTCATCTGATATTTCAGAGTCAACACCATGCAGAAGAAGAAGAAGAAGAAGAAGAAGAAGAATTTCATCATCCCGTAGAGCTTCGTATTTTCTATGCTTAACCTATAAAGAAAATATGATGCAAGAATGAAAATCACGAAATATCATATAAGAACAAACACAATTCATTCTTATGATACAAATTCATTTATGCTTACCTCATACATACTAATGTATCAATGACTCCAAATGGCGCAATTAGAAATTCGTAGTAATTACTCAAAGAAATGTATACATAACTGTATTGTAAACCTACCATATTTCTTTCCCTTGTCATTGAGGAACTAGGTAAAGTTGGTTTCATAACCTGGAATTTCAGTATACGCAGAATAAGACTAAACACAACAATCATTGTTCACTCACAAATGCAGTAGCACAACTCACAACACTTCTTTGTTCTGCACTTCAAACAAACGGTGAGTCACGAAAGAAAACGCCACTACGATCTGTTGGCCAAACTTGGAACTATGCGAAGCGATGCCAAATGGTATAATTGAAGCATTGGGAAGCTCAAAAAAGCCAGGAAAACTTAATGATGCCATTTGGAATCGCAGATGCAGAAAGGGTTAGTATATTGATTTTTTGAATGTATGTTGGTTTTCTGAATAGGGTCTGTAAATCAGCTGTTGAGATGTAGTCAGCATGGTGAAGTGTAGTTATAAGTACATTTGTAATTATTTTTAATACAGAGAGATTATGATATTTTGTGGATTTCAATGAACTCAGGATGGAGAGATTTTTCAAGGAGATGCTTACTCCCTCTCCTATCACAGATATAAATGAAAAAACAGTGAAGTGATTAGTGGTGAAAAATTACTGTGCTCCATTATTTTGTAAATGGAAATGGCTTGAAAAATTTTAAAATGAAAATATCTTAAAGATTGGAAAAAAATAGCCAATTTTTGGATAATCCTGTGAAGTACCTTGAACTGAACTGTGCTGCAGTCTCTTGGCAGGGTGTGCAAATCAATGTACTGTTAGTGTAAGGACTTCCCTCTAGATTGGCAATCAAGCTGCACATTGCTGCTATAGATATTGTGATTTAAAACAGTTGTTGTTTGCACAAAATGAAAAACTATTGGAAGGTTCCTTGCTTGAGTATAGATGTAGGAGAAAACAGTTTTATCTTCTGATGGGGCAGTAGTATTAGGCATACTTCTTCAGATATCATGTGGTTCCTGTACAACAGCTGATGACTTCCCATCCTTCTCATTTAATTTTGTGAAAGAATTTTTGGAATATTTTTGAACCTGGAACTAAAGGTGATCTGATGAACTCACTTCCAGAACCATGGGGCCAAATATTGTTACTGGTGACATCAGTACTGGTATAGTCAATTAACAAATGCTCCCAAAAAGCACTTAAGCATAAGAAACAAGATGTCTGTTTAGAGTGGCAATTAATCTGACAATAAATAATCTGTTTTAAATTTGCTTTGCCTGTTTTTGTACATTTGTCAATATTTTGAATTTTCAGCTTTTCATATACATTGGAACTGTCGCAATTATTCATCTTCACACCACCTTCAAAGTCAAATTGATTGCCTTCAAGCCAGAACACTTTTAAGTTTCCTGATACTTTCAGTTGATGTTGGAACAAGAATTTGATCACAAGAATTAAAAAGAAGCCTTAGGTGCCCAGATATTTGTTCATGCCTAAATGGACAACTGCTGAAAGTCATTTGATTTTATACAGCATTACAGTTTGTTCTTTGTGTATGTCATGTGTAAAATGAATGCTATAGCATCTACAATCTGTAATATACATTCTTTTTAGTATACTGAATTTCCTGTTATCAAGCTCCTAAACCAAAATAACTAGGTGTCCCAATGTTTTTTGTGGTTGGAGAAAATGAAGAACACATAGAGAAGTAGGAGAGAAGTTGGCTAAGTTTGCTACAAAACAATAGATTGAATACATACCCCAGTACTTACAGCTTTATCCTTAATGTACATATAAAAGTGTCTTTATCCCCCCAAAAAATGAGTAAAATGCAGCCATTACCGTCATATCAGGAAAGAAAAGCTATTAGGGGATGTCTGATTGCTTGAAGTATTTAATGTCTTTTCAAATTGTGAATTGTACACCTTATATTTCAGCTTTTGAAGTTAATATACTGGAAACAAATAAAACATTCGACTTTATTTTGTGAGACTTCTGTGAAATATTTCCAGGCCCATGATTTTCTCTCTGTTTCTATCAGTATATATGGCAAGTATTGCAGGCAGGACACCTCTATCCTATGAATGCCAAACCATTAATTGTGGGAACTACACTAGCTATATCAAAGCTCGTTTCCATTTTCTACCTTTCATCTCACCAAGTCACCATTTAAAATTATTTAAATCTGATTGCTCACAAGCAAATTAAATTCACGAAAATATTTCAGAAGTAAAGAAATTTTGCAAGATAATGACCATGGTGTGGAATTTAAATAGAATATAGTATGCTTGAATATTTTCACTGTCTACCATCATAATTTATTCATTGAGTTATCTAGCTCAGCTATGAACATTGTACCATAATCAAAACACAATGGTGAAAGAGAAATTTCTCCTGAACTTGTGAAATTTTGTTCCTACACTAAAATCAAATATTGTGTAGTTTGTTAAATGATATGGATGCAGAAAAATAAAATAAAATGTACTTTCATTTTCTGCTCCTCAAATTACACTGTATTGCAGCCAGCAGACAACAGTTCATAGTTTTATCAATGAATGATCACACTTTCACGAACATTGGTAAAACATTCATGTATCATTTGTGCAGCTCAAAGCTCTGTTGCTATATAGTGAGTCCCAAATCTAGTGGTTATGAAGTTTTGTTTGTTGTTGGTTGTAAAATGTAGCTTGTTGTATTAGTAGATGCCTAGCATTCCAAAGCACTCTGTCTTTGTCAGAGTTGGAAGGCAGTTTTGCCACAGTTTTGTGTCCTTTTATTTGCTTTTTGACTGTATAGCTGCATTTTTGTATGTCGTTGTGGGAAATGTATTTTGGTCTGTGCGAATTTTTCCGTGCTCACACTTCTGACACATTTTTGAGAAAATCCCAATTAAATGTAAAGGCTATCCTCATGTAGTTTTAACAGTTTATCTTACACTGTTTTATCTATGTGAGTGCTGTGCAAGTGGACCCCTGATGGTGCTATTCATCTGAATGTAATATATTTTTAGATCAGACATGGCTTTGATATCATAATCATATGAGAATAATTTCTGTTTGATAGACAAATTATGAAGAAAACTCAGAACAAAGCTTTTTAAGATTTATTTAAAGGAGAGCTCTTGTGTCTTAATTGAAATTTTCTTACCCATTATGAGATATGTGTAAATAAACGCCACTGTGAACATCACTCGTAACTGAGGTTAGTAATTTCTGATATTAAAATATAAAGATGTGTGTTTGTGTGTCTCCTTTCCCCGTGTAGTAGTGAAATGTACAAATAATGTCACATCATTGTTTGTTTTGATTAATGTAAATTAGTTCCTACTGCTACAATTTCAATATTTTCACTGTGGTTAGTGCTATATTAATGAAACTGCATTTTTTTTCTAGGCAACTGTAAAAAATATGATGTCTAACTTGAACCTAGTTTGTCATGTATGCCATTCTTGAGCGGTTTAGATAATGACATGTTGAGGAGCTTTGGTACTACTAGTATGTGTGTGTGTATGGGAGGGGGGCATGTGAGAAGAGGAATAGGAGTAAAAACATGATAAGAGGAAAAGTTGGAGATGGCAAAGGACTGGAAATGTGGTGGCTAAAATCAGGTATTGTTGTGTGTTCAAAATTACTTTGGGACTGACAGTGTGGCAGGAGCACATGGAGGTATGGAGCAGAGTTGCCACACCCCACATGGGATTAGCTTACACCCAAACTCGCAAACTACTCACTTAATAAACATGGAACTTGCATCAGTGTGTTGTGGAAGAGCTGCATTATGTTTTCATGTTAGTTTTATTTGCGGCCACACAATATTGTGATGATATACAGACAGTTTACAGAAATGCATTTTGTTATGAAATTAGAGAATTTTCGACATGAGGGAAACTTTTTTGTTTTTGAAGTTAGATGAACACAGTAAGTAAATGAAATCTTAAGATAACATCAATTTTTCATGTACTTCATGCCAGAACTCTGTCAGTTTCATAACGTGAGGTAATTTCAGGTTACTGTGACGCACAGTGTTCCGCATGCGTGTCAAGTACTAAGTGGTCGCCTGTATGGTTTTGTTATGAGAAACAGATCGCTAGATTTAGAGTTATCCTTTTATTAATTTTTCTGATCCTCTTCCTTAATTCTAACACAGCAAAATATAAGATTTATGCATGTTTATTGCGGTGAGAAAACGCATCTTAAATAGGCAAGCCAGGACTGGGAGAAAGGACAAAAGTGGTACAAAAAATATTACTTCAGTTTTTTAGCAATTATATTGTTAACACTGACATTTATAGTGTTATGTAGAATGACTTCCTGAGATGATCTTCCTTTGCAGTTAGTTGTTGTGTAGCTCCTTACCATTGCAAACTGCTCACTTCATGCAGGCGAATCTGCCTATACTTAATTTTTGTGGTGATAATGGAAAAACTCTACCAGCATCACTTTCATTGCTATGACAGATGCTTGAAGTAACACTGTAACTGTCACTATTGCTATTTAATGAAATAGTCATCTCCTCCATTGAATGTTCCAAAACAGCTTCATTCTGCCATGCTTTCTCCATAATGATCTACATGATGTTAGCCTTCTTCCAGTCTTCAGAGATGGCATTACTGTCAGTTTCTTTTGTGAGTGCTTAGACTGCAGAAAGGGTAAGTTTATTCCTGGCAACAAAACTTTTAATTGCGCATATATTAAATCTACGAGGCCACAGTAGCAGTGGTAAGATTGTAACTTAACAATTGCGTGCCCCTACCTTTTTGCCAGCTTGTAGATTTTGTATTTGGAGAACTGTTAATGGAGATATGTCAGTTCCATAAGCTCCACCTTTCTAAGATTATCACATACTTTGACATTACAACTCTGAAGCCAATCACAGTCATTTCCTGCTTTTGCTTTGCCATGGGAAGTGCCTTGACAACAACTACTGAATATGCAGAAGCATTTATCTTGCTCAGTAGGTGACAATTTCCCCAGATTTTTAATGAGTGATTCTAGAAACAACTTTGTAAATGTAATGTGGTTTGTTTCTTCATGATAATCTCCTGTCTCATTTGATTTAACAAGCCAGAGACCATTCAAGAGAAGATCTTCCATGATGGCTGCATGACAAAGAATAAATCTATCTCCCTCACCTGAAGGCATTGCCATTGTTCCATTAGTTGTGTCATCTGTCCAGCTCTGCTTCATAACGTGACCAGAAATGCCCCATGTTTCATTAAGCCACACTATTTCATCCAATATTCATACGGAGGCTGTGCCTTAAAAATTGGCATCGCCATGCAGCTACATTATCCCTCTCCGGCAACAGAAAATGGTCATAGAAATGTCCATAGTGAAATCCTAGGTCATGCAAAACTGTGTTGAAAAAGACCTGATTGTTTAAGGGTGATCAATAACAAGTTGAATGTCAGAGTTTCCTTTCTACGGTAATAATAGCCATGACAACAAATAGCATCCTAAACAAATGCATCTACGTATATTGTAATCTGCTCCCCCTGAGACTGTCTATCTTCGATGTTTTTCCAGCTTCATTTTATTTCTCAAACATTTCCTTGCCAATCTTCACAATAGTGTTTTTATTTGAGTACAGAGCCATAGCAGTTGTACTGATCACATTGTTAATGGAGAACAGTGAGCCACCATTAAGTGATTCAGTCTAAGTAGGCACAAATGTGCAAATCATTTCTCTCAGCTGACCTCGTATGGCAGTCCCCTGGTCAAGAGAAGAACACAGAACTTTTCCACTCGTAACTTTTGATATTGTTCAGTACCACATAAAAAATAACAGTAACAACAAATAAAATATTACCTCTTGCAACAGTAAAAAGACAACAGACAAAATCACAGGATGCAACGTTCACAAAGTATACAAACTGTCCGGAACTCCGACACAGTACAAGCGGCAAGTGTTGCAGTATGGAGTAAAGGTTTGGCAACTTCAGGCGGTTGATGTGGCTACAGGCCTTGCGGGATTGATGGAATGCAGTCCGTGCCTCCAGCTTGGACTACCCGCTGTCATAGTTATCAATTGTAAAGTAATTTTGACCAGACTATAGTAGAGGTTTGTGGGATAAAAGATGTACTGTGGTTGATTTCCATGATGGCTATTCAGATAGTTGGTTACTAGTCATACCTGTAGGATCCTCTGCACTAATTTGCAGGATTAGTGGTCATTTACATATATTGCTCTATCTTTGACCTGAAAAGAAATGCTTGTGACTGAATTGTTTGAGATGGCAAGAGAGAGATGTGTGAGACAGGGATTGCCCCTCCATTAGGTTGCAGGGATTAGAGCGAGAGTGTCATTGAATAAGGACACTCGGTAGATTGGACAAGTAACAGAGTACTACTTTCAGGAGTGAGGGAAGAATATTCCTCATACCAGAGCATTCTGAAAATAAGAGGAAGTCAAGCTATGGTGAAAAAGATGGTAAAGCTGGGTGATTTGGGCATTAATAAAGTGGATAGGGCTGTGTAGAGCAATGTACAATGTTTGAAGCAGTACAAGTAGATTGCAATCATGAATTGGGTTTTTGGAAATAAGAGTTACTAATATGTTATGTTGTACACAAGTACAGGAGAATGTAAAAGATCGAATATTGAAGTACTGCAAATAGAAAGATAATGTACAACAGAAACAGAATCCTGGTTTGAAATAAGTGCTTGTGGGCAACAGAGATAGGGGAGAGGGGGTCAATACAGAAGTCACTTTGCAAGATTGGTCATTTTTAATAGCAGTTCATACTGTCCTACACAGGTGGATGGTACATACAGTAGACATATGTATCACAGAGAAAAGAAAAGAAATGCTTTGAAATAAGTGTTGCAGACAACAGAACAGGGTTGAGGTTTTCAGTATAGAATCACATGTGTGACTGGCCATTGCAGCAGCAGATGCTGAAACTGAACTACATGGATGAGTGGTACAAAATAAGCACACAAAGGCTTTCACAGCATGTGAGTGCAATAAAATCTACTTTAGCTTTGTGCTGTGCCAGTCCAAAGTGTGTCCACTAAATTCCACTAAATTTTGGAAAGCTTTTCCACTTATGAAGAAAAATTCTGGGAGGGACAAGAAATGTGTCTTATTGAAATTTACTGTAATTTGTTAAACTTGTTTTGTGATGTTGCATGTATTTATGAGAGGTTTTTTTTTTTTTTTCCCCAGGGACCACTAATGGTCACAGAAGCTCTGAAACATTATGCAATTGGTCCTCAAGTACACTTTGTTTCTAACATTGATGGTACACATTTAGCAGAAACTTTGAAAAAAGTGAATCCAGAGACAACATTGTTTATTATTGCATCAAAAACATTTACTACTCAGGAAACAATAACAAACGCAACATCAGCTCGAGAATGGTTCCTGGCAAAAGCAAAAGACGTAAGAATTTAATTTGATTATCTTACTGTTTGTTAATAATAATAATAATAATATTTTATTATTATTACTATATTATTTTACTATAGTTGAATTTATACTGATCATTTCATGTCAAAAGGGTATTAAAATCAAAGCTGCCTCCCATTGATTGTTTCCAGAAAAGTGCTGTTGCAAAGCATTTTGTAGCTTTATCAACGAACACGGCAAAGGTGGTGGAGTTTGGAATTGACCAAAACAATATGTTTGGTTTTTGGGATTGGGTTGGTGGAAGGTACTCCCTATGGTCTGCTATTGGACTGTCGATTGCTCTGTCGATTGGATTTGACAATTTTGAACAGTTGCTGAAGGGAGCTCACTTCATGGACAACCATTTTTGCAACACTCCACTTGAGAAAAATGTAAGTTGGTTGTTGTACTTTACTCATTTTAAGGCAAACACCTGGAAAGAAGAGCAGTTTTGAAAGTTTTCTGAATAACTCACTTTTAATGTTGTTATATATGCAACCCAATGTTCCAGATTTCAATAATGTTACCTTAAGTGCCTTCATATTGGGAAGATGTACTATTGGGAATAACAACACACTCCCTAACCAAGAAACAGAATAATACAGGGTTATTACAAATGATTGAAGCGATTTCACAGCTCTACAATAACTTTATTATTTGAGATATTTTCACAATGCTTTGCAGACACATACAAAAACTCAAAAAGTTCTTTTAGGCATTCACAAATGTTCGATATGTGCCCCTTTAGTGATTTGGCAGACATCAAGCCGATAATCAAGTTCCTCCCATACTCGGCGCAGCATGTCCCCATCAATGAGTTCGAAAGCATCGTTGATGCGAGCTCGCAGTTCTGGCACGTTTCTTGGTAGAGGAGGTTTAAACACTGAATCTTTCACATAACCCCACAGAAAGAAATCGCATGGGGTTAAGTCGGGAGTGCGTGGAGGCCATGACATGAATTGCTGATAATGATCTCCACCACGATTGATCTATTGGTTTTCCAATCTCCTGTTTAAGAAATGCCTAACATCATGATGGAAGTGCGGTGGAGCACCAGCCTGTTGAAAGATGAAGTCGGCGCTGTCGGTCTCCAGTTGTGGCATGAGCCAATTTTCCAGCATGTCCAGATACGCGTGTCCTGTAACGTTTTTTTCGCAGAAGAAAAAGGGGCCGTAAACTTTAAACCGTGAGATTGCACAAAACACGTTAACTTTTGGTGAATTGCGAATTTGCTGCACGAATGCGTGAGGATTCTCTACCGCCCAGATTTGCACATTGTGTCTGTTCACTTCACCATTAAGAAAAAATGTTGCTTCATCACTGAAAACAAGTTTAGCACTGAAGCATCCTCTTCCATGAGCTGTTGCAACTGCGCCGAAAATTCAAAGCTTTTGACTTTGTCATCGGGTGTCAGGGCTTGTAGCAATTGTAAACGGTAAGGCTTCTGCTTTAGCCTTTTCCGTAAGATTTTCCAAACCGTCGGCTATGGTACGTTTAGCTCCCTGCTTGCTTTATTCGTCGACTTCCGCGGGCTACGCGTGAAACTTGCCTGCGTGCGTTCAACCGTTTCTTTGCTCACTGCAGACCGACCCGTTGATTTCCCCTTACAGAGGCATCCAGAAGCTTTCAACTGCGCATACCATCGCCGAATGGAGTTAGCAGTTGGTGGATCTTTGTTGAACTTCGTCCTGAAGTGTCGTTGCACTGTTATGACTGACTGATGTGAGTGCATTTCAAGCACAACATATGCTTTCTCGGCTCTTGTCGCAATTTGTCTCACTGCGCTCTCGAGCGTTCTAGTGGCAGAAACCTGAAGTGCGGCTTCAGCCGAACAAAACTTTATGAGTTTTTCTATGTATCTGTAGTGTGTCGTGGCCATATGTCAATGAATGGAGCTACAGTGAATTTATGAAATCACTTCAATCATTTGTAATAGCCCTGCATGTGGAACTATGGTAATAGAAATATAATAGGTGTGGGTAACATTTTCAGCCATTGGCAAAAGCTTTACTTGTTCATGAAATAGAGATGTTGAAAAAAAATTCTTGGATTTGTGTAACTTTCATGAATTTTAGTATGGTTGCCATACACAATCGTCATCCACATTCTCCCTAATCTCTTATTTCAAACTTGTATTGTAGTTCATTGACATTGTCAAGTCAGGTTAATATTAATTAGACTTTGCTTCTTTGTCACAGGCACCTGTAATTCTTGCTCTTCTTGGGGTTTGGTACATAAATTTTTACAAGGCAGAAACTCATGTACTCTTGCCATATGACCAGTATCTGCATAGATTTGCCGCATACTTCCAGCAGGGTGATATGGAATCAAATGGAAAGTAAGACTCAGTTTTACAACAATTTATAATTTAAATGAGAATTTTAATGAGCTTATTAAATGTGTTTGTTTAAACACATAATAGATAGTTAAAATTGTTGTGTGTGGAACAAAGCATTGGTAGTTCATGACTTAATTGTTTACTTCATGCATCAAGATACTCATTAATAGTTCATGTACTCAGTTTGTATTTCAGCAGTTATGAAAAGGGTAGACTGCTATTCACTGTAAAGATGACACATTGAGTTGCAGACAGACACAACAAAAATACTGACACACTAAGCTTCTGGCCAAATTCTTCTTCAGGAGAGAAAGGAAAGAACACACACATTGACACAAGCAGGTAGCTTTGCTATCTCCAGCCATTTTAGCTGTTCAATGCAACACTTGCAGTCCGGCCAAAGCGACTGGAGATATCGGTCGTGTGTTCATGAAGTGGCCTGCTTGTGTGAATGTGTATTTTCCTTTCTTTCCTGAAGAAGGAAATGGGCAAAAGCTTAGTGTGTAACAGTGTGTTTGTTGTGCCTGTCTGCAACTCAACATGTCAGCAATCTATCCTTTTCATAATTTTTGATATTCCAGTCTGGATTGTCCATTGTTCAATTTCTCTTTCTCAACCATTCCGTTTTTTCTTAAGTCAAATGTGATGATTTGACTTACTTTTTGATATCATTGCAAAAATAGTATATTTAATGCACACGATTATAGTTTTTAGCCCTTAGCTAACACCAGCTCACACTCTTGAGAACATGGCTGTTGGAACAGCCAAGTCTTGCTGTTGAGCTTTTGGACAATTATGCAGGATGACCTTCAAACTGTGCCCGTTGCACGAGATATGAACAGTATATTATCTTATTTATTTGATTTTTGAAATGCATTCTTACTATCAATTTTGTAACTTTTGCGTTCAGTATTGATGAAACTAGGTGAAATCTTGAAAGCTGAGAGTTTCAAAGACCAAGGAAAAATGTGGTTCTAGTATCTCAGATTGGTAAGCTGGGATGTTTTATCAGGTGACAAAAAGCAGCAAAAATGTCTGTTCCACAACTTTAGATGCAGAGACTACTGGGCATTCATCTGTCTTATGACTGCACAACAAATTGGAAGTTACTGAGTCCAGTCGTGGGACAAAATAACAATGACAAAGGAAAACAGTAAAATTGAAATTAAAACGTTGATAAATCTTGAGGAAATGACGTTGGGACCACTTGCAGACCGGGATGAAGCTGTGTTCATGAAAAGGCATTTCTTAGGGACATACCTTTCAAATGAATCATGCAGTACTAAACAATAAACTTCTGATCCACTGAAACTCAAAACATCAGATCCACTGAAACTCAAAACATCATCTCTAAAATAAGTCACCAAAGGCTTACATTAATTAGAAATAGCAAATAAAAAGTATCTTTCAAAATGATTCTGAAATCAGAATGATGTTGAGACAAACCACCCCACAAAAGACAGACATCTTCTTGATACAAAAAGTGAAAAGGCCACTATATTCTGAAAGGATGAAAACCTATGTAAGTATGGGGGTATCTCAGAGTGCGACAGTGTTGACAACACTGGTGGGGTTGACCCCATGGGTGTGTGGGGAGGTCGAGAGTAGATTTGTCGGGGCAGCCGATTAGACTACCTCACCCCAAGCGTGGAGGTTCTGTAGTGATAGCAGGTGCAAGTACCTTATTTTCTCGAATCTTAGCGCACTTTTTGTCCGGTTTTTGTAATCCAAAAAACCGCCTGCGGCTTAGAATCGAGTGCAAAGTAAGCGGAAGTTCTGAAAAATGTTGGTAGGTGCCGCCACGACTAACGTCTGCCGTCGAATATATGTAGCGCTACTCAGGCATATTTTGCAGGCACAAAGATAAATACTTGCGCCATAACCTCTGTGTCAGTAAATAAATTTAAAAAAAAAAAGGTGGAAGAAGAGTTTTTTTCTCCACCCTGAGTTTCGACCACTGCATTTTCCTACATTACCCAATGAAGTAAATACAAATTCCATATTGTTCATCTTCGAATGTAGCAGCCTTTCAATGTACTACGAAAATCCGACTGGTAAGACTGTTTGGGATGTTTGTCCGTCAATATGGCTAACTCTGCGTTCTGAATTTTTTCCTACCTGTGACAAGAGATGGTTCCTAATAGGAACTTTTATCAATTGTGAATCACATGCAGTATTCTCTTCACCATAAGAATAATACGAATGTAAACATTTTGCCATGTATTCTTTCGTGTTTGCTGCTATCTCATTTAAATCCTGTCTGCCTAATAAACTACGAAACTAAGAGTGAGACAACAGCAAACGCGGAAGAATATACATACCATGTCATGTTTATATTCGTATTATTCTTATGCTGAATAGTGATACAGTCAGAAATGAAGCACGGCAACTGACTAGATTTTTAAATCTAAGATGACTGTAATTTCTGTGCAGAATGTAATGTACTAAAGAGGCGTCTGCAAAGATTTTCAAACGGAGAAAAATATTCAATAAAATCTCATTTAGAACAGCTTCTATCATACGCAGTCTGTTATTTGGTTCTTGTTTATCATTATCAAAGAAAGCAGCAGTGTAAGTAACAACAAATAGCAGTCTCTTGCCATTGTTTTGCTAATGAGATGATTCCTCTCTTTTCTTTTAATTGTAAGCGGCGGTACCGCGCACAAAAGCAAGTCACGCCGCGAGCGGCGACAGGCCGCAAACACTCATTATCAGAATGCGACAAACAATGCATGACACAGTACAATAAAGCATTTTCAGCTTTGAGTGACGTAAAAACCTATACCAAGGAGAATGGCACTTATCAGATCAAAGAAAAATAAGCAATCACTTCAAACCAGGCGAAGCACGTGAAAAAGGGAAGGTAGCCGTATAAATATGGACGGAGCGCCTGACGCATAGCAATGCCTACCTGGTAAAGCTTAACTGCTGAGCTTAACGACTCGAACCAAACTACTGTAGCAGTATCGTCATTCATTTGACTTAAATTGAGTCTCATATTACAATGGACCAACTTCGTTTCGATTTGGAGGTGCGGTCTAAAACTTTTCTCTCCCCTTGAATTTCGAGTCTCAAATTTCAGGTGCGGCTTAGATTCGGAAAATTTTTTTTTTTTCCTTGATTTTGAGTCTCATTTTTCAGGTGCAGCTTAGATTTGAGTGTGGCTTAGATTCGAGTAAATACGGTATGGGCACATTCTGTTTGGAACTAGTTGATTTATTTCATAAGTTCAGGATACATCGAAGATCCAGTGCTCACATAATGCTGATGCATAACAAGTGAGGGGGTGTCAAACCTGCAGTCCCCGGCGGGCAGTGTGTTGTCAGGATCCCACCCATCACTTTCAAACGGTTCAGTGTAGCTCAGAGCAATGGGTGCTGCTAGGTAGGCACTCGATGCAGCTGATGCTGAGTTAGTGGTGGCCACACAGTCCTGCCTTGCAGCATAGCTGTGGCTCTGTGTTGTTGCCGGCTGTTTGGCGATATCTCCTGAGGAGTGAATCCCGGCCTCAACGTCTGCATGGCTGCACCTGGCAATTTAGTAGATACTAAATGGGTCATAGGCTAGAATGGACCTCGTTCGACCCTCTGCTCACTGGAGCTGATGTTGGTTTGTGCAGTAGATGGTTCTGTAGAATGGTGGACAGTGATGACTGCACAAGTGGACAACAGTAGAATGACAAAGCGTCTTGGGTCACACTGCAGTAGTCATTCCACAGTGGCCACCATTTTGATTCCTTCTGCTGTCTGGCTGGCCATGGTCAGGTGTTTTGACAGGCAGATCCCCTGGTATCACATGGCTCCTTGTCACATTGCTGCAGGAGCATGCTGTATTTAGGCAACAATATTGGTTACTCACCGAGTGGTACCGACATACGTATCAGCCATAATGGCGAAATACTGTGCCAGCTGGTTACTGCAATTAATATGGCTATGGCAGCTACGGCTTGTGCGGGTCAGCACCACTACACAAGTGAGAAAGATTTATGTTGTTGTCTCTATATGGCCTTTTTGGGTCAACGAAAAGAATGTAGATATTTGTATCTCACTAATTGGGAACATATAAGTAGCTCCATTGTGTGATGATGCTCTATGCATCAAATGCTGCTACCCAGGTACCATTGTTATAAATCGCAGTGACTACTTAGCAGAAGGCCTGCACCTGTTATGACTCCTCTGCTTATAAACTCTGCCAGAGTGATCTCATCCCAGAAGTCCAACACAACCTCCAATTCCTGCTTAAAGCCTCAGGTCCTTCCCAGAACATATCTCCTGAATCCATTCCCCTCCTTATCCCTATGATGCCCCACACACCCACCTTTTACATGCTCCCAAAAATCCAAAAACTCAACAATCCTGGCTGCCCCATTGTGGCTGGTTATTGTGCCACCACTGAAAGAATTTCAACCCCTCCAACCAATCGCCTGTAATCTAGCCTCCCCAAAAGACACCAACCACTTCCTTCACAGACTCTCCACCATCCCCACCCCTTTACCTCTTGGATCCCTACTGGTCACTGTTGACGCCACTTCCCTAGACACCAACATCCTCATGCCCATGGCCTTATCACCATTGAACACTACCTTTCTCCTTTCTCAGTGCCCTTCAGACTACAAACCCACTACCTCATTCCTCATACATCTCACTAACTTCATCCTAATCCACAACTACTTCACCTTTTAAGGGAAGATATAAGATATGCAAACAAATCCATGGCACAGCTGTGGGCTCCAGCATGCCACCCTGCTATGCCAACCGGTTCATGGGCCATCTAAATGAGACCTTCCTAGCCTCCCAAAACATTAAACCCCTTGTCTGGTTCAGGTTCATTGATGATATCTTCATGATCTGGACTCAGGTCCAAAACACCCTATCTTCATTGCCTCACAACCTCAACACCTTCTCTCCCATCCATATCACATGGTCGTCCTCAACCCAGCATGCCATCTTCCTACATGTTGACCTCCTCATTTCCGATGCCTCTATCAACACCTCTGTCCACATTAAACCCATCAACCAACGACAGTACTTGCATTTTGACAGCTGTCATCCCTTTCACGCCAAAAAGTCCTCCCAAACAGCCTGTCCACTTGGGGATAGCAAATCTGCAGTGACAAAAACTCACTTGCTCAGTATGCTGAGGGTCTCATGAAGGCCTCCATAGACAGGCACCATCCCCCAGACCTAGTCTGCAAACATATCTCCTGTGCTATTTCCCCTCACACCCCCAAACCTCTCACCATCCTCAAGACCTAGCCATAAAGGAGTGTCCCATTCATCACCCAGTACCGTCCCGGACTGGAGGAACTGAACCACATCCTTCGCCAGGGCTTTGGTTACCTATCATCATACCTTGAAAATGAGGGACATCTTACCTGAGATATTCCCTCCCCCCTCCTCCCCCCCCTTCCTATAGTTGTGTTCCATCGCCCACCCAACCTCCAAAACATCCTAGTCCATCCCTATGCCACTCCCGATACCAACCTGCTGTTACAAGGATCATATCCCTGCATTTGATCCGGGTGCAAAATCTGCCAATCCATCCACCCAGCACTTCTTTTTCCAGTCCTATCTCAGGTTTATCCTATCCCATCAGGAGCTGGGCCACCTGTGAAAGCAGCCATGTCATTTCCGAGCTCTGCTACAATCGTTGCACAGCTTTTTATATTGGTGTGACTACCAGTCAGCTGTCCACCAGGATGAAAGGCCACTGCCAAACTATGGTCAAGAGCAAAGTAGACCACCCTGTGGCACAACATGCGGCCGAACATCACACACTTGATTTCAATAGCTCCTTCACCACATGAGCCATTTGGATACTTCCCCCCACCTCCAGCTTTACTGAACTGTGCAGATGGAGTTATCCTTACAACACGTTCTCCACTCCCGTAATTATGCCGGCCTCAACCTATGGTAGCATACTGCCCCACATGCTCCACCCAACACTTTCCGTCCCCTCTGTCCCCATCACCTCCTCTCCATTCTCATCTCCCACTCTGTTTATTTGCAGCCCTCTGCCAACACATCCAGCTGCAAGTCTCTACTTACCTTTCAATGAGGCACTTTATACATGCTATCCATTGACCGACATCAGAAGGTGCAAAAGTACCAGGATGTTATAATTAAACTGATAGTGTTCAGAGAGCTGCAGTGCAAGCTGTATACATCGCAGGAGGCTGAAACATCATTGATATGTTAACTAGTTGTTGTGCTTGTAGGGTAAGTTGGGAAAATAATAGTTCCACTTTCTGCCAACAGGTGAAAATATGCATTGTGCACTGTAAGCAGTCAGAATGTGAAATGTTCCCTGTTTTGATGTCAGTATGCCATTTGTCACTTGGCGACACATGTTGATTTCTTTTGTGAAGGTAGCTGTACAATGTTAAGAAGGTTTAAGTTTTGTGTGTGAAACCCAAAGGCTATTGAGAAGAAAGCTGCTGGTAAAGTTGTATTATCAGAACGTCAGCAAAAGCAGCACTGCATTGCGGGAATATAGCCAACAGTAACCACTGTGGAGAGGCCCCATGTCAATAAATGGATAGTTGATGAAGTTGCATCTCACGCGTAAAGTTCTGCAGCCAGTGCTAAGCTGTGTTATGGCCATTCTCTCTCCCCAGGTCAACAGTTCAAAAGATTGTATGGCACATTCTTCACTGGTATCTCGTCAAGATTCTGAATGTGCACCAAATGAAGCTCCAAAACAGACCACAACACTATGACTTTGCCCTTTGTTTCTTGGCATGCATGGTAATGGATGACATGTAGCCAGGAATATTCTTTGGATGGATGAGGCATATTTTACTCTACTTGGTGGCGTGAATGTATAGGACTGTTGCATATGGTGTTCTACTCTACCACATGCTCTGCAGAAACATCCATTGCACTCAGCTTATGTGCCTGTGTGGTGTTTCACAAGGTTTTCATTCTCAATAATTTTTTTCTTTTTTTTCCCCCCTCTCCCAAGGAGATCACACGTTGTCGGCCTGTTAGGTGTACAGTGACATTTGCACATTATAAGGACCTCCTTGTGCGGAAAAAAAAAAAAAAAAACGCTAAATCTTAACGTGCTGAGCACCGATGAGATGCTTCCAGCTGTTGACATGGAACAGTTGTTAGCAGGCAACCTCTGGGAAACCTGCTGCACCTCAGTTGTATAAGGCTTACCTAGGCATGCGGGTCTCTGTCTAGGTGACTTTTATCTCCCTAGCTACTCATGGGACCAGGATGAATCTTTTGAAGTTTTCTCTTCCTCCTCTCAGTGGAAAGAGTGGGCCACTGGTAGGTACCAACACACAATCAAACAAGAGAGCTTGTGTAGCCAGTGCTCCTTATTCTGGATTTATTCAGAGTGGTGGTATTTATAATAACAAACCACATGCTGCTGTCCAGAGTGTGTTTTTCACAGTCAAGCGGAAGAGGGTAGATTTGAAAAGGTTTTGTCCATCTGTATCCAAAAAGCCTTAGAGGGAATCTGTGGCTCTTTAAAGTCAGTCAAGCACTTGCAAAATGGAGCATTGTTAGTGGAAACTTCTAATTCCCAGCAAGCAGTTGACCTCCAAAACGCTAGATGTCTCGGGAAGTATGCAATAGACACCTTGAACTGCAGCAAAGGTTTTGTGACTTTCAGGGATCTCGTTGACATTCGCAGAGGAGAACTGAAAAATGAGTGGGCCAAAGAAAGCATTGTTGATGTACAAAATATAATGAGAAGGATGGATGGCGATCTAGTGAAATTGGACTCTCTCATACTTACATTCAACAGCAAGAAGCTTCCACAGCATGTCAAGACAGGTTTCCTTTGTGCCAGTGTGTGGCCTTATTTTCCGCACCCTAGGCACTGATTTAAGTGCCAGCACTTTGGGCACACTACTGTTGGATCCAAGGGAGAAGCCACTTGTGGCAAATGTGGTTGTTCATCTCCTGTGAAGTGTGTCAACTGCTCTGGGTATCATTATGTCTGGAGTAGGGGCTGCTGTATCTTTTTTGAAAAAAGGAATATACAGGACATAAAAACTACGAAACCTATCTCGTATGGAGATGCAAAGATGATTTATGAGGCCCTTCGGCCCCCAACGTTCACTACCTCCTTTGCGTTTGTTCTTAAACAGCCAGTCCCTAAAACCAATGTTGCTCCACAAACAGAGTTTACCAGTGTCAGCACTAGTAGCTGTGTCTCCGAGTGCACTTGCTCTGCTGCAGTTATTTCAAAACCAATACCTCCATCCAGGTCAAGGCTGTGGTTGCCATTGTTGTGGAGCTATCTGCCCATCCAGAGTTTCAACCTGGTCCACAGTTGTGGCCCCAAAGCCCATTCAGGGCAAAAAGTTGAAGACAGAGCATCACCTACTGACAGAGCCAGGAAGCAAATTGTCTGACGATGTTGATCTCATCATCTCTGATGTACTTCTCGATTCTTCATCAGAGCTAATGGACCTTGATGTCAGACTGGGGCGACCAGCTCACCCCAAAGCTGAGCCTCCTCATACAGTAGACTCTCCTCGTAGATGGAAAGACAAGGTGAAGAGCAACCCCTGTGATAAATGGCTCCCATCCTTCAGTCTCATGTTAATGGGTTCAGGACACATGTGGAGGAACTGAAACTCCTCGCACTGGAATGCCCAGTGTGCATGTGTTTGCAGGAAATGCGTTTTAAAGCGTCTGATGCCCCTGTCATAGGGGGCTATACAGTTTATCACAAGGATGACCAGAGTGGGGAAAGGGCCAAAGGAGGGGTTGCTGTGTTTGTATATAATGCTCATCGCAACTGTACTCTCCCCCAGACTACTGAATTGCAAACAGTTGCAGATGAAATTCACATGGGTCTGAGGAGCACAGTTTGTTCCTTGTATTTACCTTCGTCTGATGCAGTAGACTTTCAGGCTCTCACAGATCTTATGGAGCAACCCCCCACACATTTCTCCTGGTGGGTGACTTCAATGCTCGTCATGTCTCCACTTGCCCTTGGAGTTGGGTTTTGGAGGACCTCATGACATCCCGAGAGCTGTGCATCCTAAACACTGGTACTCCCACTCATTTCTGTACTGCCACTGAGTCATTCTCAGCCATTCACCTATCTTTCTGCTCTAAAGCCCTTGCAGACTCTGTTCAGTAAGAAGTCATTGATGACCTTATTCCAATGACCAGTTCCCACTCCACATTAACTTGCTGGATGAGGATTGCATCAACAGAACCCACCAGAATGGATGGTCAGTAGGGCTAATGGACGGTGTTCAGTCAACTGGCTGTGTTCTAACACCATAACAGCTTCCAGGAATGGGTGGACCATATCACCCGAGTGATCCATCATGCCGCTGACTTATCCATCTCAAAGTATTCAGGTCATCTTAGGAGGCAACCTGTACCTTGATGGACTGATGAATCTGTTCAGCTTTCCGGGATAGGAGTGGAGCTCCTTGACTGTTTAAATGCTGCCCAGTTTCAGACAACCTCACACTCTTTCAAGTTGCGAGAGCCAAGGCTTGATGTATAATCCAGGAGAGCAGAAAAAGGTCGTGGTAAGCATTCTTGGACTCCATCAACTGTTCCATTTGTTTTATTTAAGTATGGGAAGCCAAACACAGTCGTTTAACAATAGCAGCCGTACTGAAACGGGTGTCTCCAAACAACACCCAAAGACATCGCTCAGACACTGGCAGAGCATTTTGCAAAAACTACAGCCCATTCCAGCCAGGATTCGACATTTCGCTGCTACTGTGTGACTGTAGAGAGAGGCAAGTTGGGCTCCAGATCCACCAGTTCAGAGTCCTACAACTCCTCTTTCTCCATATGGGAGCTAGAATTGGCCCTGTCTGAGATGCGTGACACTGCACCCGGTCACAATCCAATCGGGTACTGCGTGCTTCGACATCTGCCACCAGCATTGAAGGAAATCATCCTCGAACGTTTTAATTTGATATTACAGTCAGCTCACTTCCCCAACTTGTGGTGAGAGGCAATTTTGATACCTCTCCTCAAATGATGACAGGATCGCAAGTGTCCCAGTAGTTACCGGAGTATCACTTTAGCGAGCTGTGTAGGAAAGACCGTGGAGTGAATGGTTAACTGTCGTTTGGTCTGATTGTTAGAGATCAGGCAACTTCTTAGCCACTCTGTGTGGATTCCAGAGATTTCAGTCCACTGCCAACAAGCTGACCCTGCTAGAGATGGCCATTCAGCAGTCTTTTCTACTTAACAATCACTGTATCAGCATATTCTTCAGTATCACAGCATATTCTTCAGTATCAGTAAGGCATATGATACTACATGGAGACACAGTATTCTCATGCAGTTACATCAATGGGGCTTTCGTGACCACTTCCCCATCTTCCTATGGTCTTTTCTGTTTCAGTGGTTTCTTAGGACTTGAGTTGGTGACACACTGTGTGATCATTTTGAGCAGGAGAGTGGTGTCCCTGTGGGCAGTATCTGAAGTAGTACCCTCTTTGCCATAGCCATAGACACTGCCAGTTCTTGTGTAAGTACTGCTGCACAATGCACCTTATTTGTGGGTGATTTTGCTGTTTTCTTTTCCTCCTCCAGTGTTGCAACAGCGAGCCGTTGGTTGCAACTTACATTGTGGCGGTTAGAGGAGTGGACTACAAAGACAGGTTTTCAATTTTCTGTAGATAAGTGTGTGTGTGTGTGTGTGTGTGTGTGTGTGTGTGTGTGTGTGTGTGTGTGTGTTTTCATTTTAATTGTTCTTGTTATATTTTTAATTTACCTGACTCGCATGTGAGGGACACCATCCTAAAATGTAGAGACTCAGTAAGATTTCTGGGCCTCATTTTTGGCTCCAGGTTGTTGTGGTTGCCACACCTGAGAGACCTGAAAGCCAGAACACACAGGGCACTGAACATCATAAAGTGCCTTACCTGCAGATCTTGGGGAGCAGGCAGGGTTCGTCTGCTCCAGTTTCTATAGGGCTTTTGTGTGTTTGCGCACAGTATATGGATCGGTGAGGCCTTTCTATTTGAAGGTCATTGACGCTGTCCACTATGAGGGGACTCAGCTGGCTGCAGGTGCTTACTGGACCAGCCCCATACACAGTCTCTGTGTAGAGGCCGGGGAACTGCCACTCACTGTCCAGTGGCAGCTCCTCATGGTGCATCAAGCACGTAAGTTCCTTGCAGCTCTGACTGCACCCATGTATCGTACTGTTACTTGTTCACCTTTTCTCCAACTGCCCATGAGCCACAATGTCATTTGGGATCTACGTGCAGCACGTGCTGAAGTTATTCAGTGTGGAGCAACTCCAACGTCGAAAGCAGGTTTTTAACTGTATGCTGCCCTGGTTACTGCAGAGGCCCAGAGTAATTTTACATTTGGTGCAGGATAGGAGAGATTGGTTTTTCATACAATATTTTCTGATATTTTATATGAGCACCAAAACTATGTAGCTGTCTTTACAGATGGGCCTTAACAGGGGGTCTCAGGTGGTTGCCCTATTGTTTTTTCAAATTGTCTCCTCAAGGTTTGACTACCTCAAAACTTTACTGTGTTTAGACACAGAATTATATGCGATCTTGCGGACATGGGAGCAGGTAGTGCTAAATTTCTTGCCTGTTCCAATTCTTTGTGAGTGCCCCTCCAGCAGATGAAGTAGCCCACACTATCGAACTACAGTGACTGGGGAAGGAGATGCTTTTCATGCAGGGTGCTGGGGCATATGGGTATTGTGGGGAATGAAAGGATGGCTCTAGCAGCTGAGGCGGCATGTCATGATCCTGAGCTCTGATCACATATCGTATGCTGTGAGGAACTTGTGACCATATACTAATAAATGTGCCGAATAATTGTTATCATGTGTTTGATTGTCCCTCCCCATTTCATGCACCCGTACCACGGTCAGACCACTTACAGTGCCATATTTTCACCAGGTGGCTGAAAGTGAAACCATTATTTTTTTCAGCATACTCTACGAGTATGCCGATTAGTGAACATACCGTTGATGTTCCAGTGACTTGCAATATATACAGCCTGCACTGCAGCACTTGCAACATTGTCAGTTTAAGTATGACCACCTGGCACAAGCAAAGAGCACGGAGTGAACTATACGCTGATCAATGTGGGGTGACAAATGCTGTATACTTGTGACCTCGGCTCAAACTGAGAATAGCTTCTCCTGACAAAATATTTAGTAAGCCAAACTAAAAGTGTGGACAATGACTTACTGATAGCATTCACTGTCAATGTTTATGAATCTGTTCCAGGCTACAGTCCAGTGCAATTGTGCCCAGATCACGAGACTTGTTCTTTTTATCCCCCCTTGAAGTCCTTTCAGTTACTTCAAATATAATAATCTAAAAGAAAAATGACTGTTAAGGTATGGAGAATATGGTACCACAATAGTCCTCCTGGCATACCTATTAACCCTTTCGCTGCTGTGGTAATATATAAAGACCCACTACGCCATTCCCACATGTTTGGACTTGTATATACGCAGCACTTGGGTTTTCCATTGGTAATATGGACGTCTGAATGCACACTGAGCTGCCGACCTGTCACTGCTGTGGATAAGTTACTTCCATATATCAGTGAATAAAAATATTTAGAGTATTTATTGTACAAGATATGTGCCTCATTTTGGGCTGTCATTTGCAAAAAACCGCTTCAATATCTTGAATCATTTATGAGATACAATGATTGTAATGACCAGATGATTCTTGATGCAAAGTACATGAATGATTGTGTCGTATGCAACTTTCCTTTGGATATAAAACACAATTACTCGAGAACAAAATGAAATATCCTTCTGCTCTCAGTTTTAAATAAAATTTTGATATCTTCATTTCATACAGCACAATGATTGAGCTAAAACCAACCATATTCAAAGTTTACACAATGCATTTTTACTCTTCAAAATTTTGTGTGATGTTTTACTTAATTTGATGCAGTGCAGTAAATATGATGGCTTATGAAAAGAAATTCAGTTCTTTATTGAGTGATGATATCAGATTATAAGGTGTGCAAAAATAAAATTTTTTTCACCTAATAGTTTTAAAATCAGATGATAAGTATATCAAGTTGGCCAGAGTGCCATCTCTCAACATAGGCCTCCAGCATTTAGTGAGTACAGCCATAATGAAAACTGCCTCAGCACGGAATGCAAAGAGCATGTCTATAGCAGCGAAAGGATTAATAGCTACTGAGTAGAATTTTGATTACTAAAAACATACCATTTTATATATTGAAATACAGTAATCACTGGACCAAGATACGCTTTTCACAGGTACATAACAAGCACAGGAACAAAAGTCAACTATAGTACTGGTCCTATTGTTTGGGGAGAACCTGGAACCAATGGACAGCATGCTTTTTACCAGCTCATTCACCAAGGCACAAAACTGATACCTGCAGACTTCATTGCACCGGCGTTAACTCATAATCCTATTCGTGACCGATTGCATCACAAGGTACGTAGTACGTACCATATGTTTGTCTTGTCACTAAGTGCAACAAACGAAACTGCAAAAACTATTCACTTTGTAATTTTATATACAACATGTAAACAGAAAAATGTTTTTAATTAAGAAATTAATTAAAATTTTTAGATACTCCTGGCAAATTTTCTTGCACAAACTGAAGCACTGATGAAGGGAAAGACACACCAGCAAGTTGTTTCAGAGCTAGAAAAAAGTGGAGTGGCACCAGACACTATTGATAAGCTGGCACCACATAAAGTGTTTGAAGGAAATCGTCCCACTAACTCCATAGTGGTAAAAATGGTTACACCTTTCACACTTGGAGCTCTCATAGGTATGTAAAACAATTACTTTTTAGTTAATTAAAGGCAGGTACACTCTTTAACACTAAAAATCTCTTCTGTCTTCAATATTAAAATGCCCTGTTGGTTATTTTTTTTCTTTATTTTGTTCCAGCTTTGTACGAACATAAAATATTTGTCCAAGGAGTTATATGGGATATAAATTCTTTTGATCAGTGGGGGTAAGTAATACTCAGAACAAATATATAAATCATTCCAGCATTATTGTAAACAACAGTGCATAAGTGTGTCAAATGTGGTTGAGGACGCGATTTTGTGTCAACAGTGCAGTGAAACAATGAAGAAAAAGAGACAAAAGGAAGAACATAAATAAGAAACATACACTATGTCCCACAGTGAAGCAGAACATTCAAAAGCTTGGGATAGTTAAAGATATAATGTAGAAGTGAAACTGTCATTACACTTTGTATTATCAATAACCACGGATAATACTCATCTTGGGCACAAATTTCTGGGCCTCCTGTGTTATTATTGTGGTAACACGGACTTGCACAGTTATAATAATCTAGATAATTTGCATGATTAACTCATGGATACCTAATTAGAGAAGGAAAGTTGCTGCTCACTATATAGCGGAGATGCTGAGTCGCGATATGATGCACAACAAAAAGATTCACATAATTATAGCTTTCGGCCGTTAAGGCCTTTGTCAGCAACACACACATGCGCGCCCACACACACACACACACACACACACACACACACACGCACGCCCCCCCCCCCCCCTCCCACACACACACACAGCTTGCACACACAGGCACACACAGCTTGCACACACACACACACACACACACACCCGTAGTCTCAGGTAACTGAAACTACATTGTGAGAGCAGCACCAGTGCATGATGGGAGTGGTGACTGGATGGGGGTAAGGAGCAGCCTGGGATGGGGAGAGGGAAGGATAGTGTGGTGGAGGTGGCGGACAGTGAAGTGCTGTGCTGCAGTTTAGATGGAGGGCAGCAGAGAAGATGGGGGTGGGGAAGGAAGTACCGGAAAGGAGAGAAATAACGAGAAATTAAAAGACTGGATGTGGCGGTGAAATGACGGCTGTGTAGTGCTGGAATGGGAACAGGGAGGGGGCTGGATGGGTGAAGACAGTGACTAACGAAGGTTGAGACCAGGAGGGTTACAGGAACGTAGGATGTATTGCAGGGAAAGTTCCCACCTGCGCAATTCAGAAAAGCTGGAAGCACCAGCCATACCCTGGATTTCTTTGTAGGCATTACCTACACAATATAATTGTCCATCCTTACACAACCCCTGCTCCCAATCCCTTACCTCATGGCTCATACCCCTGCAATAGACCTAGATGCCAGACCTGTCCCATACATCCTCCTACCACCACCTACTCCAGCCCGGTCACTAACATCACCTATCCCATCAAAGGCAGGGCTACCTGTGAAACCAGTCATGTGATTTACAAGCTGAGCTGCAACTACTGTGCTGCATTCTATGTAGGCATGACAAACAACAAGCTGGCTGTCTGCATGTGAATGGCCACCAACAAACTGGCCAAAAAACAAGTGGACCACCCTGTTGCTGAGCACGCTGCCACACATCTCAGTGACTGCTTCACAGCCTGTGCCATATGGATCCTTCCCACCAACACCAGCTTTTCTGAATTTCACAGGTGGGAAGTTTCCCTGCAATACAGCCCTCATTCCTGTAACCTTCCTGGTCTCAACCTTCGTTAGTCACTGTCCTCAACCATCCAGCCCCCTCCCTTTTCCCATTCCAGCACTACACAGCCGTCATTTCACCGCCACACCCAGTCTTTTAATTTCTCTCCTTTCCGCTACTTCCTCTCCCCCCCCCCCCCCCCTCCCCACCTTCTCTCCTGCCCTCCCTCTAAACTTCAGCACTTCAGTGTCCACTACCCCTACCATACTATCCCTCCCTCTCCCCACCCCAGGTTCCTCCTTACCCCCATCCAGTCGCCACTCCCATCATGCGCTGGTGCTATTGCTCGCAATGTAGTTACAGTTATCTGAGACTGCAGACATGTATGCAAGTTGTTTGTGTGTGTGTGTGTGTGTGTGTGTGTGTGTGTGTGTGTGTGTGTTGCTGACAAAGGCCTTAATGCCCGAAAGCTGTAATTATGTGAATCTTTTTGTTGTGCCTATCGCACCTCTGCATCTCCGCTGTATGGTGAGTGGCAACTTTCCTTCTCTAATATTGTTACATTCCATCCTGGATTTTCCATTGTTTGATTATGGATACCTTAGTTGCACCACAATGCAGCCGTGTTCTGGATCTTGGACAAGGATACTGAGGCAGTATGTTTCGTTGACACTTATTGCTTTTTTATAATCTGTACATGACTAGTAGGTGAGCTACTGCGTTACACCCGCTTCTAAAGTCAGTTTGTTCCCACATGAATATGGTCCAATGAGTGTTCTAGATCTGTACCAAGAGGATGCAAAAAATTTCCTGCCAGCGGGATAAACTGTTATGCCTTGTCCCTTGACTCCTGGAAGGCATTCCCTAAAACTGATTGTGTACTTTCAGGTGTTCAGCCAAATTGTAGTTACCATTTTTTTCCTCATGAAGTTTGGGGCATTTACTGAAGTACATGAACTCAAAGAAAGGTCAGCGTTGGAGATCTGGAAATCCTCAACAAGTAATCAAGAGCACAATCTGAAAACAGGAGGGTGCTGCACTATTAGTTCTACATGAATTAATGGACTGATTCTCCAAACTGTGCCTTCTGAAAGTAAATCTTGTTTGCTGGATGCTCCCTATCTTATACAGATTCGATCTTTTTTATACTGAGCTGCAGTTCAAAAGTGTTTTCCAGAGCAGTACTTCAGATAGGGCCTATCGTTAGTGGCATTTACTGTATAAGTTAATTTCATGTTGGCCAAAGTGGCCTGGCTCAATTTTAAGTAACAGCTGTTGCAAATAGTCCACTCCTTTATGAGCAACTGATATCAAGTATAAGCACAGCAACAGTACTTAGATTGCAGTTCTTAGAATGCTTAGGTTAGTAATTTGGTGTTGAATACTTGATTGACACAATTAAAGATGGTTACAGACTCTACTGTTGTGTAGAAATGTAAGTATATTTGATCACTGTTTTGAAAGGAAGCTGCATTGGCCACGTCAGCAATCTTCAAGCTGCTGTCTTGTTCTGGGGTGTGATGACATTGAAGCACTTGTTGTGAAAACTGTTGCTTACAGCACTGTCAGAGATACCAGATGTCTCATTACCTCCAGATATGTCTGACACCTGGGTAAATGGGAAACAGTGTCAGTCACAAATCTTTGGGTGGAAGGTGAAAGTGATGACCAGCTGTCCAGTTGTCATCGTATGCCATAGAACATTTGATGTGTTGCCCATTGTTGAGAGTGCATTTTGCCCAATGTACTGGAATTGGTGCTGATCTCCCTGAAAGATCCAACAAGTGCAGAGTGTTGGTTTGCTGATCATCGTGAGCTCCAAGATTAGGCAGGTGATGGAGCATCCCAAAGAAACAGCAAGCAGGTCAGGAAGGAACACTTGGGTCCACCCGATATGTTTGCCAGATATGCTCAGAGATATGGAGAAGGCTCTGCCAGTGCTATTGAACATATGTGGCAGCAAATTTTTGCTCATATTGGCACAAATGAAGGTGGCTGACGAAACTGGTAAAGACAACTAACCTTGTTCCCAAAAGTGATTGCAATCCTTGTTTTTTGAGATGAATGGAACACACATCAGAGGCTCAAATGTTTGTGATGTTGGATGGGGAGATTTCAATCAGTTTTTTACTAGAAGGAGAACTTTAAGATCCTCACCTCTCCCCATTTCCCATTTGATTAATAGTACACTACATGCATGAAGTAGTTATCAGCGTAGTAGAGTAGCTGTGGTGTGCCAATGTGAGTTTTATAGTGCAGAAAAACCCCTCCACAGGGCCAGAACAGAAAGCTGACTGAAACTAGAAGTGAATTTCAACAAAATTTTAAATTCAGATTGGAATGTCTGTTGCAAAAATAGTATTGATTTTGGCAATGAAGGCAGTAGTAAAATCATAAATATTATGATAACATCTATTGAGGAGAGTACGTATTTTGAACTTTGCTGCAGATAAATGTTGAAGGTTACTCATACTTGCAATTGGGTGCTTTTATAAACTCCATATTTCAGGAATTGTAGTGGTGGAATATTTGAGGAAATACTTAGAGAATACAGCATGTAAATTTCTCGATAAAGTTACTGTATTAATAGCTATAGACTGGGAGAATGGGGAAGGACAAGTGACAAGAATAGGGATTCAGGTGACACTGTTCTAAAGGCCTTTTCGAAAAATAGAGAAGTAACTTATTAAGTTTCCTGGTTACAAACAGGCCCTAAATGTTTATTTCTGTTAACACAGAGCAGGGAATCGGTGATCGTAGTGCTAATGTAGCATCAGTGATTGCAAGGCGACAGTAGAAATGTTAAAAGATAAGAAGGTATTTCTGTTTAGTAAGTGTGACAAGATGATTTCAGATTATCAGAGCACTCAGTGTCACGCATTCATGTCAGAGACCCAGCATGTTGAGTTTAGTACATTACACATTAGACAGGTATGTGCTAAGTAAAGTTATAAGGTATGGGAAAGATCTATCATGGTTCCACAGCTGTGTTAAATTGTTGCTCCAAGACAAAAGCTTTGTTGGGAGAAAAAAAAAAAAAACTAATGAAGTCGAAATGAGTCTCTGGAGAGCTACATGTGTACTGTTTAGTGAGTTGAAAAGCAAAATTTTGATCTTGCATTAAGTCAGTATGTATCAGATCTATCTATCCATTCATTCAGTTATATATTGACACTAACATTACAAATATTGAGGTAAATGACTGGTATGGAAAATCAACTAAAATCTCTCAACAGAGGAAAGGTGGCGACATAACTGTATCAAGAAAGGAAGATAAGATTTAACATCTTGTCGACATTGAGGTCATTAGAGATGGAGCACAAGCTCGAATTGTGTCAAGGACAGGGAAAAAATCAGCTGTGCCCTTTCAAAGGAACCATCCTGGCATTTGCCAAGAGCATTTTAGGGAGCTGGCCAGATGTGAGTTTGAACCGTCATTGTCGTGAAAGTGAATCCAGTGTGCTAATCACTGTCCCATCTCACTCGGTGACATATCTATATGATTCTCCATAGAATATGTGAAAGAACCTGCTGATCTTCTAGTAGCAGGTCACTGGAGGAACACTGTTTCAATGCTTGGAAAAATGTGCAGGCCATTCCCCTTTTCAAGAAGTGCTGTCAAAACGGAAGCATGAAAATAATGACCTATGTTGCTGATTTCAATCCACTGTATGTTTGAACAGATTTTATGCTTGCATATATTTATGCTCCCAAATATTTAATTTCATGTGGCATTCTGGAGCCCAAAGATCCCATCTGTAGGAATCAGTCAGGCTCCTATGTTCATTTACAAGGCCTAGGAGTTAGTATATACTGGTGCCACAATTGTGAATATTCCTTGACTTCTGAAAGACATTTAAAAAAATTCTACATTATCACCTAATTAACAAAATGAGAATGTCAGATTGTCAGCCCAGCTTCATCATGGATTGAAGAATTTGTAGCAAATAAAACACAGCATATTAATAAATGAGAAGCACCAGTTTGCTTTTGTTCTACAATATTACTTTTATTGTGTTAACCAGTTTTCGGCTTAAAAGGCCATCTTCAGACATTTACTGAGTATGGTCACCAAAGAAGTTACAATATTTGCAAACAACATTGGAAGAGAAGTAACACATCTAGACTGAAGCAGAAACATACAGCAAGTAACATCTTTGACTGTGTGGTGGTAATGCAATGAAGAAGTAAAAAATCGAACAGTAAATAAATAAAAATGTAGTAGACAGGAAAAACTTTAACACAAAATAGGAACAGCATGCCTAAATAACAGATTCTATTAATAAACAAAACTAATAAGATAAAGTGAATGCTTGACAAGGCTACATCTGGGGGTATAAAACAATTAAAAGAAGAAACTATCAGTGTAACTACAGAATACATAAAGAACTTAAGCATTGCCAATAAGACAAACAAAAATAAATAAATAAATGCAGGAAAATGAAGGTGTTTGAGGGAACATACAGTAAATGCAATCTTGGAGAGTGTGGTGGTACTGCACTTTAACATTATATTCAAAACTGTGGCTATGCAACAGTTTGCATTATATAAATGAACCAAGTAAAATATAAACAATATTTGATGAGCAACTACAAGTGGTGTTAAACATGGACAGTAATGCATGTACCAGTTAAAAGAAAGCCTTAACAATTGAAACTACAGTCTATATGGAATACATAGACAACTTCAACAAAACAAAAGAAATTAATGAATACAGGAAAATGGGAATATGTAGGAACAGACAGCGTGGGAAGTAATGGACAACAGAGATGACTGTATGAAGTTTAGGAGAGGGGAGGTGTTGAGCTGTGTCTGGTCATTTAGAATTAGATCTGGACTGTGAGCAAGATGTTTGTTAATTTCCAGGGCTTCCAGCAGGTTGAGGTATAGGACACTGGCTGGTAGTTGTGACGCTCACTCAGTACATGCTCAGCAAATGCGGAGTTAGAACTCTGCAACCTCCAGCTGCATTCATATTCAGCCAGCCTAGTTGCTATGTCTCTGCCTGACTGACTGATGTAAAATTTGTCACGTTCAGAACAGGTGATTTTGTATACCCCACTGTTGGCTAATAATTGGATCTTATCTCTGCCATTAAAAATACACTGGTCTGTTGTGTTCTTAAAGTAGTAGGAAAGCCTATACTGGCTTTCAGTGCTTTGGCTGCAATTTGTGATACCTCACCTAGATATGGTAGTGCACACCATTTCTTGCAGACAGTGGATGGGGAAGCAGGTGGGGCATAGAGGAGGGGTATAATTTTCTGTTTTTGTTTCCTATGCAAAATGTGGTCAATAATTACTGACTGTAGCCATTGGCTGTGGCAATAAATTTTACTGTATCTAACTCGCCTTAAAATCATCTCTGGATATGGGGATGGATATGAGATGGTGTACCATTGAGTGGAAAGCTGCATGTTTGTGAGCTATGGGATATTGTGAGCAAGAAGGTATTACTGTTCCTGTTGTAGTTTTTCTATAAATTTTGAAATGATGTGTGTGTGTGTGTGTGTGTGTGTGTGTGTGTGTGTGTGTGTACTGATGTCAGTAGTGAGACTAAGTAACTTACGGATTTGTTGCTAATCTTTATGGTGAACTGAATGTTTTTAGGTTGACTGTTTAGGTTTTTCAAAAATGTGTTGAGTTGTCTTGTAGTACACAGTCCACAGCATGTTGTTTTGATTAGAGAAAATTCTTTGTTATGCAAAAGTAACTTGGGGCATAACCTGAGGGAATGGCACAGAACCATTACTGTACACAATGCTAAAGAATTGTAGTAAAATGCAGGAAGACTTGTAGAGGATCTGTACTTGGTCCACATACTGGCAGTTTGACTCTCAATCAAAACAAATGTGACATACTACAGGGTGTTTCAAAAATGACCGGTATATTTGAAACGGCAATACAAACTAAAGGAGCAGCGATAGAAATACACTGTTTGTTGCAATATGCTTGGGACAACAGTACATTTTCAGGCAGACAAACTTTCGAAATTTACAGTAGTTACAATTGTCAACAATAGATGGCGCTGCGGTCTGGGAAACTCTATAGTACGATATTTTCCACATATCCACCATGCGTAGCAATAATATGGCGTAGTCTCTGAATGAAATTACCCGAAACCTTTGACAACGTTTCTGGCGGAATGGCTTCACATGCAGATGAGATGTACTGCTTCAGCTGTTCAATTGTTTCTGGATTCTGGCGGTACACCTGGTCTTTCAAGTGTCCCCACAGAAAGAAGTCACAGGGGTTCATGTCTGGGGAATAGGGAGGCCAATCCACGCCGCCTCCTGTATGTTTCGGATAGCCCAAAGCAATCACACGATCATCGAAATATTCATTCAGGAAATTAAAGACGTCGGCCGTGCTATGTGGCCGGGCACCATCTTGCATAAACCACGAGGTGTTCGCAGTGTCGTCTAAGGCAGTTTGTACCGCCACAAATTCACGAAGAATGTCCAGATAGCGTGATGCACTAATCGTTTCGGATCTGAAAAATGGGCCAATGATTCCTTTGGAAGAAATGGCGGCCCAGACCAGTACTTTTTGAGGATGCAGGGACGATGGGACTGCAACATGGGGCTTTTCGGTTCCCCGTATGCACCAGTTCTGTTTATTGACGAAGCCGTCCAGGCAAAAATAAGCTTCGTCAGTAAACCAAATGCTGCCCACATGCATATCGCCGTCATCAATCCTGTGCACTATATCGTTAGCGAATGTCTCTCTTGCAGCAATGGTAGCAGCGCTGAGGGGTTGCCGCGTTTGAATTTTGTATGGATAGAGGTGTAAACTCTGGCGCATGAGACGATACGTGGACGTTGGAGTTATTTGGACCACAGCTGCAACACGGCGAACGGAAACCCGAGGCCGCTGTTGGATCACCTGCTGCACTAGCTGCGCGTTGCCCTCTGTGGTTGCCGTACGCGGTCGCCCTACCTTTCCAGCACGTTCATCCGTCACGTTCCCAGTCCGTTGAAATTTTTCAAACAGATCGATTAATGTATCGCTTTTCGGTCCTTTGGTTTCATTAAACCTCCGTTGAAAACTTCGTCTTGTTGCAACAACACTGTGTTCTAGGCGGTGGAATTCCAACACCAGAAAAATCCTCTGTTCTAAGGAATAAACCATGTTGTCCACAGCACACTTGCACGTTGTGAACAGCATACGCTTACAGCAGAAAGACGACGTACAGAATGGCGCACCCACAGACTGCGTTGTCTTCTATATCTTTCACATCACTTGCAGCGCCATCTGTTGTTGAAAATTGTAACTACTGTAATTTCGAAAGTTTGTCCGCCTGAAAATGTACTGTTGTCCCAAGCATATTGCAACAAACGGTGTATTTCTATCGCTGCTCATTTAGTTTTTATTGCCGTTTCAAATATACCGGTCATTTTTGAAACACCCTGTAAGAAGAAATAGGCAGAAAGATCTGTTGTTTGCTGAGCAGTGACAGGCAACAGCCACTTGAAATTAAATATTTGGGAGCATAAGTACAGAGGTATTTAAAAGGAAACAATCACATAAAACTAATGGTAGAAAAGCAGATTCATTGGAAGAATACTCAGGAAGGGTAGTCCACCATTGACACAGGAAGTAGCCTACAAAAACCCCCATCTGATCCACAGCTGAGTATTACTCCTATTTTGTCCCAGATAGTATTGATATAGCTATTAGGGAAGATTCAAAAGGTGGACAGAGTGTTTTGTGATAGGTTTGTTTAGTAAGAGCATAGATGTCATTGAAATGCTCACTTAATTCCAATGGCAGGCACTATGAGAAGTGCTGTACATTATAGAGAGGTTTACTGTATACATCTAAATCTACATGGATACTCTGCAAATCACATTTAAGTGCCTGGCAGAGTGCATACATTCCTTCCTTACATATATATCACATAAAGGTCATTACAGTAAAATGAGAGAGATTTAATCTTGTGCTGAGAGCACCATTCACAAGTGGAACAGGAAAAAGGGGAAGAGAGAGTGATACATTTAGTACCTGCCACCACACACCGTAAGACAGGTTGTGGTATGTAGACGTGGGTAAATGGATGGAAACATATACGTGTATTTGATCACATTGTCGGCAATAAATCACTTGAAGCAGTAAAAATTTTAAATGCATGGCATTAACTGACCAGAGAGGCCTTAAGTGGGAAACCCACGTGAAGTTAGTTGTAGGAAAAGCAGACACCGAGTTAAGGTCGTCTCAAGACATACTCTTGTTTGAACGATTGAGTGTACCAATATAGGACCTGTATGATGTACGATTATGAGATAAGATACAGAAAAAAAAAAAAAAAAAAAAGCTGGCACAATATGTTATGGGTTCAAGGCATTAAAAGTTTCCAGTAGCAGTCACTACTAGAGAGGAGTGTGCATCAAGTAGTAGTTCACATTCCAAGAAATGCCATGCAGCATATCATTTCCTTTCATATGCATCTTCTGAAATGACCACAGTGAGAGAAACTGAGGAATTAGAGATCATATAGAGTTTACAGACAGCCAGTGCACTCTGCATGACTGGATGATATAGGTGCATGAAGTCCCCTCTTCCATATGCAGTAAGGCAGCTTGCAATGTTGATGTAGGTGTAGATTGAGGCTGTGGAAGAAAGTGCAGCTTTCTGTGGAGAGTTAAAAAGGTGCATCAGTTTCATTACACATACCCTCGTGAACGGTACTCTACAGACTTATGTAAATGGCTCCCATGTAATGAAATCTGGAATGTTTCCTTGGTATTTTATTTCCCTAATGGGAGTGTTTAGGAATAGGCCATTGAAATAGTCTAGTAGTTGACCTGTAACTTCCATATCTTGCTAGGTTTTATGCTTCTCTTACTTTTTTCTCATGGTCGGCATACAGTTCCAATGCTGCAAGGGTCCCGCTATTCAGTACCCTTGAACTAGGACACAGTTTCTCACCTGTGGACTTTGATCTGTTGCCTTGAAGATGCTGAAAGGGACTTTTCTTGTTCCAGTGGAGTAACACAATCAGAGAAGTTGAACTCAGTGTCCTGTAACGTACAACTCTTAAACTAATCTTAATAAATCTACTGCACATGTATTACATTACAGCTAGATTTTGTCATTTGTCTGTTTCTCATGAGATTCTGAACAATAGTACAATAAAAAACAGAACATCAGTGCCATTATGATCTCTTTGGCGGCATAGAGGTCCCGTGTGCTCTATGCCTTTCCCTCACAGCTTCATGGAGCAAATGTCTCCACGCAGCAGGTAGAAGCACCAGTCCATGGCCCGATTCACCGATAGCACACACCATCAAAAAACCTCCCGAAAGTGGGGTGCTTTCTACTTACTTCCAACTTTAACCCACAATCTTTCATCAGCCAGTGGATAGCAAGAATGTGGAACATCTCATTTATTAATGACATGTTACACCTCATATTATTCCACCAAGATTAAAGATGTCATGCTCATAAACTGACTTCTAAAAGTTTAACACATTTGCAATAAATATCATTTTCAAACAATAGTGTAGTGTTACTACTTTACAAAATACTAATGTTGTTTGCAGTTCATCTCCTTCTGTGACTTTGCATAATATTTCACTTAACTCAGCTCATATTTCACTAATTATGTCCCATCATAAGTTTACCTAACACCATGTTATGTTTGGATCCGGTCCCTATGGGCCTCACATACAGTTTCCTTTTTCATTGCAGTCTTTATTTATCACAGTATAATTTCACCTCTGCACCATCATTTGAAAATTTTAATTTTGTGATTACATTTTAGAATTCTTGTTTCGTTCTTAATACCTGAGCTACATAATGTCTACTTCCCTTAGATATTGGGCCGGCCGCGGTGGTCTCGCGGTTCTAGGCGCTCAGTCCGGAGCTGCGCGACTGATACGGTCGCAGGTTCGAATCCTGCCTCGGGCATGGATGTGTGTGGTGTCCTTAGGTTAGTTAGGTTTAAGTAGTTCTAAGTTCTAGGGGACTGATGACCACTGATGTTAAGTCCCATAGTGCTCAGAGCCAGCCCTTAGATATTGGTATTCTGATATGCACAAATATTTCTGTAGGTTTCTTGAGATATTACACATAGCTACTTATCTTGCTTTCTTTGCTGTAAGTAGGTGACACTAGTTCACTGTCATGTTCTCTTTACTCCAGGTCTTGGCAGATGTATTTATTCGCAATTTTAAATTAATTCATTTACTCAAAGAATTACTTCCTGGATTGAAATCAATGATCTGTTTAACTTTTCCTAACCTCAGATACTTGCTTCCTTAAACTGCTGTAGAAATGTACTGAAATTTATGAAGTTTAATCAGCCAGGTCCATACTACATTACACTAGTCTGGAGAATGCTTCTATAACGTCAGCAGCCTTCCTGTGCACATTTACACCTCATTCTAGGGGCAAACACTCCTTAGTTATCTTTCCATTTGATATGCAAGTGTTCCTTTACAACTCTCCCTTCCTAAAAGTGGTACAGGTCCTTGCTCCTTCAGATCCAGTGAGCTAAGTCGTGCTTTCCATAGGTCCTCTTACCCTTTACCCTCCTAACATGTTGCCTTCAGGCACACTGCACCATCACTTTACAATTACTGCCTAATTATCTTACCCAGCTTACACTCTCATAAGCAGAAGACATAACTCCTATGTTTGACTCTAGTGATCATTACTTTCTGTAATTCTCACCTTTATCAGGTATTGCCTTACGTTAATACTTGCAACTCTTAACAGTTCTGTGCTGTGCCGCTATTGTTCCTTAACTGCAAACTATTTATCCTTGTCGTGTGCTTCTCCTTATGCAATACCTTCTGCCAATAATTATGTTTCACATGCTTGGCTTGATCGATGGTCACCTTATTTTAACTTCTTTTTCACCCTTTCCCTGATTTTAATCTAACATGTTATAGGTACTTATTGCAATAGGTATGTGCTTATTGCAATTCTTCTGTCTCTCCACTGTTACTATAATTGATATGCAATGTGCACATGTTCGTCTGCCACCGTTCCCCTGACACGACTAACATGCGGCACTTAATTATCAGTAATAAAGTTTGTCACACTATGTGGTATACCTTATCAATATACTTAAGTTATTGTACATTAAGTACAAAAAAAGAAAAACACAGCATTCATACAAAATGTATAAAATACAGATTTGAGATGACACACAAGTTTTAACAGTATTGTAAATGTTATTCATACATACATGAGGTATCATTTTATGTGTGATTATATGTACTCTCGTACACCACACAGATACCCTATGGTCTGACTTTGGTGTTTCATATACCTAATTGTGGGATAGGATACTTAGAGATGATATCTTTCAAAAGATTACAGGATAGAAAAAGAGTGGAGAGTGATAGCATATCCCTGCCAAACTAGCTTAGTATGCATGTTCCCCTGAGAACTTAAAATCACTTTATCACATCAGTATTATATAGAAAACTGAGTCGCAGATAGGCACAACAGAAAGATTGTCACAAAATAAGTTTTTGGCCAACAAGGCATTTGTCAAGCGCGCACACACACACACACACACACACACACACACACACACACACACACACCGCCACCACCACCACCACCACCACCCAGTTTCTGGCAGCTGTTTATTACATTCCATCCTGGTTTTCCATTGTTCGATAGACCTTTATCTTGGCTTGTTGTGGTGTGTAAAAATTATACTGCTTTTGAGTATGGTATATTCATAAACTTGTAGGGTCCACAATACTTTGGGAAAAGAAACTTACTAGTTTCTTTCTTTATATGGGAACTCTGATGATGACCTAGAACAAGCGTTCATCCTCTTACACAATTTATAGCATCGTGAGACCTCCCTAATTTTTCTGCCTAGATTCTTGAAATAATAGAATTTGTTCATGTGTTGTATATATTTTCATATTTGATTAGAATTAGACTCACCAATAGAAGTAGGTGTAAAAGAGGAATCAATTCTTTCCTGTACTTCTTTTTCTGCAGACTCGTGCAGTCATCCTATTGTCGAGCTTGCCTAGTTCACTAATTAAATTAATTAATACAGTGGAATTTCAATTTTACATTCTGTGACTATGTTTTTGAGGATCCCATGCCATAAATACATAGCCCCTGTGAAAAACCCATAAGATCAGTGCTAAAAAATACCCCAATTTTACATTTCTTCCTACTGAGGTTTACCTCGATTCTAAGTTCTTGCTCAACGTCTTGCTTGATTTCGTCCAATTTTCTTCCTATTGACATTTGTTGCGATTGAACAAGTTATAAGTGGCACAAAAGACAGATGGTTTGCACCATGGGTCGTGGCTTAGGCCGTTGCGGAGAGGGGAGATGTGAGAGAGGAAATGCTGACATCATTCACGATCGGCGTTGCCAGCACAACTTGTAACATTTAGCTTCATCACACGTTATGATACAACTACTGCTGTGTTGCAGCGGTAATGAAAAAACATGACTGTCAGTGCAAAGCGTTCCGGACCGAGCCAATATGTGATGGAAGGGTCCCAGCCACCACCTTTTCTTGTGCACTTGTAACTAACTTTCATCTTTTTGTATGTATTTCGATGTACTGTATTCAGCAACAATATCAATCATGAATCTTTAAATTCAAATGCAGAGTCTCAAAGAATATGTTCAGTCATAATCAAGGAAACATCACTCATTTCTGGCTAGTGAATTCTTATTGGCTGATGACTCGTTAAGTCACCCAGTACCCATTGCAGCCACCGCACTACACTAGCACTCACAAAATGAGTGGAGAGGGGGAGTGGCCCTTCAGTGATGGGAGTATTGGTAGGGGTGAAAGCATTTTGTGAAGTGCTAAAAATATACTTTTCATGCAGATGATGTTCTATGACAGAGATTTCACATGAAAATAGAATACGGGTTTTGCGGTAGCACATTTTAAAGACTTTAGTGTTCAAATCTGACATGATACAATTGCAACAACTACATACACTACTCACATATATATTTTGCATTGCATACACCACACACTGTAGATCGTAAAGATTGGCAGCAGTGATAGAGGCCATGAACTGAAACTGTAGCACGCATGAACCGAAACTGTAGCACCTGAGCTTTCTTTCAAATTTACATTTTACATAGTGTACAGAAATTCTCTGAGCCAATTTCTGATCAGCTTGTAACATCAATTGGGGAAGTAAACTCATTTTTTTACATCTGTTTCTCTCATCAAGCCCAAAATAACACTTTAATAGTGGTGAGCATATGAAGTGTGGCTTGTAAGAAAAGCATACCTATCTGTGATTTTTTAAGAACTGATGAAACTCATAATTACGAAACATTGTATTGACATTTAATTCCTTCACTTTGTATAAAATGTGTCTAAGTATTGGAGAGGATAGTGATTTTTAATCATATGTGTGGTTTTGCTCAGATTTTGTGGTTTTTGAACATTTTCCTTGATTCTGCCGTTTCCTCAATTTTGCATTTTTTAAGTCTAGACGGGATGAAAACATGAAATAGGGGTTATATATTCTCTTCTAAAATCATCCCCTTGAGCTTTAAAAGCTTCCTGGAGTTTGTTTTAAACGCATCCTCTTGAAATTTAGCCAATAAATCTGTTATATCTATTGCCTTTGCCACAGTTGTCATTATACTAGTGGTTACAGGCATAGGATGTACTAAAATTATAATTTGGAGCTCACCACTACTCAGCAGTTCAACTATGTCATTCCTTAACAGTGTTGACTATAAGCAAATTTTTAACTAATACAGTTCACCATATGTCATTATTGCGTGCTGCAGTGAACCAGTCGGGCTGCTGGCTCACTGTGTATATATTGCGATGTTCGGCTATAGCAGGCTGCTGCTGCAACTGCTGTGGTGTGGTGCTGTAAGCTGCTCGCCAAGTTGAACTGTTTTCACGAGGTCCTCCAGCTGCTAATATGTCGTTAATCTTCTTCTCAGAGCCCAACGTAAACTCTTCTATGTTGCATGTTGAATTGTATGTGTGTGACTTGTGTCTACGTTTCATAAACAAGCACGACAAGATACCAGTTGATGCTGTTAATAACAACAACCGCAGTTTATATTCTCCAATTCCCAATAAATTTTTCTTGTTTTTCTCTGACATGCGTAGATGTCTTCTTCTTTAATATATGAATAATTTGATAGCACTGTATAACGTGTACCCAATTAGGCAGCATTCCATTGCTGACTCCCATTGTCCCTAACGATATTTCATGAGTTTTTTTACAGCCCTCCTTTTCGTCTGTTTCTTTGCAATTTCTGCTCATGACCTGCACCGAGGTTGCCAAATGAATTGTTTCCTTGGTCTTAATTTTTCCTAATGGGGATGTTAAAAATGGATTGTTGAAACAGTCCAGTAGTAAATCCATAGGTTTTGTGCTTTTCTTACTTTTTTCTTGTGTCCACTGTGCAAAACCAATGCTGCAAGGGTCCTGCTATTCAGTACCCTTGAACTGTGACACAGCTTCTCACCTGTGGACTTTGATCTGTTGCATCAAAGTTGCTGAAAGAGACTTTTCTTGTTCCAATGGAATAACACAATTAGGGAAGTTGAACTCAATGTATTTCCTATAATGTGCATCTCTAACTTCCGTTGCTGAATTGACTGCACATGTGTTACATTCCAACTAGGTGTAATAATTCATCCCTCACACACAAGACTCTGAACAATAGTACAATAGAAGCAGAACATTAATGACATTGATTTCTTTGGCGTCATGGAGGTCACATGTGCTACCTGCCTTTCACTTGCAGCTCCATGGAGCAGATGACTCCACCCAGCAGATAGAAGTGCCAGTCTGTGGTCTGCATCACCGACAGCACAGGATCAGTACAGTTCCTGTCTGCACAAACAATCAAATACCTCCTGAAAGTGGAGTGCTTCCTAGTTACCAGTTACTTTAACCCACGAATATCTTTTGTTGGCCAATGGGTATCAAGGATGTTGCAGATTTTTTTTGTGGGTGAGATGTTACACCTCAATATGGAACTGAAAATTTTGGCCCCCCCTCCCCCCCTCCAAGAAGAAGATAAAGATGTGACGGTGCTCCAGGTTTTTAGGAACTGTCTCCTCCTGCAGGCATTCTGCAAATAATTTTGCTAGTTCCTCAGATACTGTTGAATGTAGTCCACATCCAATGTAATACTCTAGAACAGTTCAAGAATATCATACATACAGAAAGCTTTACATTCCACAAAACAACTAAGTTGTGGCAACAGCAAAAATTATGAGCACAGTATGACAACATAAATATCCCTTGAGAAATAGTCGTGGACAGTTTGACACAATTTCAGAGATGCAAATTTTGTTCTTTCAGTCGTGACAACGAATTTCCAAAGTTCTGATAACCATTCACTACCCATATTGAAAAATTGAGCACATTTGGTAAGAAAGTTAAAACAGATGTTCACAGAATATATTTTTCTTAGCATTCGTTTGCAGTGTAGGGTCATAAGGACTTGAAAGGGACTGTGTGTATAGTATATTTACAAAGACAGTTAGGGTTAGTGATTATTGTATAATGGTAAATAGTCATTTTGACTGGCTGTATGTTTATTAATATTATCTTTTTGCTTATTTCAGAGTCGAGTTGGGAAAGCAGCTAGCAAAAGCAATTGAACCAGAACTGCAGCACTCTTGTGCTGTCGGTACACATGATGTCTCCACTAATGGTCTGATTAACTTCATTAAGTCATGTTGGTGAAGGAATTACCATTCCATCTGCTTTTATGTACTGTGAAATAATGATGTATTTAAATGTCAGCTGTGCCATATTTTAAGTTACTGTTTGTTGACTACCACAAAATTGTATCCCCCCCCCCCCCCCACCCCCTCTTCCTCTTGTGAAAGTTGAAAAAGGCAGAAGCTGTGTGAGCTTTTTTGCTTCCTTATACCTACTGCACATAATTCTGTGACTGATTTAAGAGATCATGTTCATTTATTAATGATTAAACTCTTATTGTATAATTTTTTGTAAAAAAGTAAAAAGACATTGTGTAATAATACAATATAAAATATTTCACTGCCTCAGCAAACAATATAAATGTAAAAAATTAATGTAATTAGTTACAAATAGTGTAGGTATTTAAGGTTACACTTCAAATATTGGCGGTCTCTAAATTGGTAAACTGATGTCAGATCTAATCAGGGAGTGTTTGTGAGCTTGTGTGTGCCAGCACAATTTGTTTTATCAAACAGTAACAGCATCAATGGTATGTTCAGCCACAACACAAGACACTATCCAAATGTATTGTGTGGCTATAAATGTGCAATAAACAAACTTAGTATACTGATAGTTACTTTCTTACTTTTGAGACCCCTCTTCTAGTAAATTACACTTCATCATGGTACTGTTGTCAATGAGCAAAAGTAATTGCATACTGCTTAAATTAAGATGTATGTGCATGCTTATTTTAGGTGACATGGCTAGATACTATGAGGCATGTAAAGACATTCGTACAGCAGGAAGTATCACTAACTTAATGAACAAATGGTACTCTGAAGACATTCTAATAGCAGCTGCCAAGCTCAAATTCACAAAGTATGGCAAATGCAGCACTACAAACACAGAAATTTGTAAGTAGTAAAAAGATTTATTCACTGACAAAACTATTTAGTTACGTGTTCCATTGATCGGTCTCGTGGAAACCCTTATGATGTGGAACATGTCAAGTGCACACGAAGTGTGTGTTTGGTTGGGTTTTTTTTTTTTAGCTTAATTTTTTTTCCCCCAACCCCATTCTCTTGAATGGCACAAAATGCATATGTTATGCCTGCAGATTTTATTCCTATTCAAGAATTCATATGTGGTATAGAAGGAGTTGTCAAGGAGATATAATTTCAAATTATTTTTATTACTGTTGTCTGTCAGACATTTTATTTCATCTGGTAATTTTTTGAAAAGTTTTACAACAGCATATTTTACCCCTTTCTGTGCCAAAGATAGTTTAAGTAGATGACAGTGTAAGTCTTTCTTTCTTCTGGTATTATGTCACTGTTGTTTTTAAACTAGTCCATGTTGTTGAGAACAGATTTCATTACTGAGTAAATGTACTGTGAGGCTGGTGTAGAATTCCTAAGCTTTTAAACAGATGCCTACAAGATGTGCGACTATGAGCCCCACACATTATTCTAACCACTTTCTTTTGAGCAGTGAATACTTTTTGCCTAAGTGTTGAGTTACCCCAAAATATTATTCCATATGACATCAGAGAGTGAAAGTATGACCTTCATATACTCCAAGGCTAACAAGCATGACTACCTTTAAATATGTTAATTAAGAAAAGTGTCATTGAATTCATTGCAGTTTTTCTTATAAATCAGATACTGCTACACAATTCAGTCAACTTGGTCCTCTTAACAAAATGTGTTTGCTGCATGGGGCCAGTTGTACCAGGTAATTATAAGATTGGGAGTTAATGCAAAAGTCCTATGCAGTTGTGCAATAATATTTTAGAATTTTTTCTATTCTGCCACACAATATTACAAAAGGATGGACAACATTACAAGATTTCTCTCCATCTCAAATCAAACAGTGAGGGGAGAAAGAAGGTAAAGCCTGGACAAAGCTACAAGCACTTATATATGCAGGTCATTAAAAAAATAATGGATATTCCTGGATAAAAAATAATGAAAAGGCAATCTTGAACTAATGTGCAGTGCACATATACATGTAATGGAAAACAGTTTTCAAACCAGCTTTCAAGCTCTTGCTCTTCTCTAGTTAAACTACACACACTCCCACAGTTGTAGCAAGACATTATTGAAAGCAGTTGCCTGTGCAGAGGGGGCAGCAGAAAGGTGTGAGGCAGGTCTTTTGACAAACGACTCAGTGGCTGCACAATGAGATGAAAGGAGTTCAGAGGGTAGAGTATATGGGTGAGAGAAGAGGAAGATGGAGATTAAGCAAACACAGGGAGGGGGTAGAAGGGGGGCAATGCCCACATGGTGAGGGGGGAGGTGCAACAGTTCAGAATGGTTCAAATGGCTCTGAGCACTATGGGACTCAACATCTTAGGTCATAAGTCCCCTAGAACTTAGAACTACTTAAACCTAACTAACCTAAGGACATCACACACACCCATGCCCGAGGCAGGATTCGAACCTGAGACCGTAGCAGTCCCGCGGTTCCGGACTGCAGCGCCAGAACCGCTAGACCACCACGGCCGGCAGTGCAACAGTGGTAGGGTGGTAAAGGAGTGGTGTTGGCAGAAGAGAGAAAATGTAATGTAAGGCAGTGGGAAGCAACAGGTTAGTGGAAGTTTAGGATAGGGCAGGGGGGGATTTCGAGAGTGTAGGACAATTAACACCTGCATCGTTCAGACAAACGTCTGCTGGAAGGGAATATTCAAACGGCACATGTAGTGATACAGCTATTGAGGTCGTTTGTGTTATGGTGCACAGTACATTCAGCAACTAGATGATCAAGTTTGCAGTTTTCCACAGTTTGGGGGGTAGCCATTCATATGAGTTAACAGTTGGTTACTTGTTATGCCCACACAGAATACTTTACGGTAATTGTGGCAGAGCTGATGTATGATATTCTACTTTCACATGTGGCCCTGTCTTTTATTGGGTAGGGGATGCTGGTGACTGGACTGCGGTGGGTGGTGATGGTGGGTGGGTGTTTGGGACAGGTCTTGCAACTGAGTCTTCCTCAAGGGGTTGACCCGTAGGAAGCATGGAAGGACAAGGATATTCCGTAAGTTTGGTGTGTGGCAGAACACTACTTTTGAGTGTTATGCGTAGGACATCTCACATCTCAGGGTGTGGTGAGAGGTAGTCAAAGCCCTGATGAAGGATGTGTGGTTGTGAATTTTATGGCCACAGTGACACTGGGTGGTCAGAAGACTGTTCTAGTGCTTTTCGGTGATTGGGTAACAGGTGTACTGGTGTCAGAGAAGGGGTGGCATTGGAGATATGTTTTGGATGATCTGATAGGATATTGTGTATCAATAAAGGCTCTGGTAAGGTTGTCGGTATATGTCAACAACTCCTGCTTTCCACAGCACATGAGACATCCACAGGTAATGAGAATGTAAGGCAGAGAGTTTTTGGAATGGGACAGGAGACTGCTGACGAAGTGGAGGTAGTATTGGTGCTTTGTGCACTTGATATGACCAGATGCATTTATGGACCCACCCAAGAGATTGGAGATAGAAATCTAGTAAAATGTCTTGTTAAGTTGAGAGGCACAAGGTGAAAGTGATTTGGGAGTAGGTGTTGATGCTATGGTGGAAAAAGCAATGGTTATCTCCTCCCTTGAGTCCAGATCATGAAAATGTCTTCAATGAATTTGAATCAGACAAGGGTTTTAGCTGTTGACTGGATAGGAAGGATTCCTCCACATTGCTTTGTAAATAAGCTGGTAGGGTGGTGTCATGAAAGTACCCTTGGGAGTTCCATGGATTTGTTTATAGATTTGGCCTTCAAAAGTGAAATAATTGTCCAGAATTGAAATAATTGTGATTGGATGGGAGGATTAGGAAAGAGGTGGGGGTGGTGGATTTGGTACAATGAGGATGTCATGAAAAATGTAGTTTTCCATGGCCTCAAGGCCATTGGCATGGTGGATGTTGATGCCCAAGGACCTCACATCCACAGTGACCAACAAGTGAAGGGAGTGAGCAGTGTCTTGAATGTAGGATGGGAAGTTATGGGCAATAGGATGGAGGTGGTGACAAACAAAAGCAGAGGTTTATTCTATGGGGACATTGTACACAGCCACAATGGGGCGACTATTGAGGTTGGGTTTGTGGAGTAGGTACAAAGTAAGAGTATGGGTGTTGCTAGTGTAACGAGGGAGAGGGAGCTGCTGGAGGTACCGATGGACTTCTGAGATGGAATCATGGTCATAAGGTTTATTTGCAAAGGTGTTGGACAGTTGTGGGAGACACATTGTCGCTATGATTCATGACCACTGTGATGAAACTTCTGTCTGTGGGAAGGGTGATAAATTCTGGATTGGTTTTCAGGTTATGGATAGCTGTGTGTTTCATCGGAGTTACAATCATGCTAATTTGTTTACTGTCACATGGTTCAATTTGCAACTGAATGTCTCTTTATGAATGCGCCTGCTATTTCCTGCTTCTTTAAATCTTTTTATGACCTGCCTTCTGACTTTCTACATACCTCTCTATACTGTACCAACCATTTATTTCCATTGTAATATTTCAATCATGAGTTTTCACCTTCTTATTTTCAACTATGCCTTTTGTCTCTGTGTCATCCAACTGTGAATCCCTGCTCATTCTACCTCCTTTGATTCTGAAATCTCTCCCTTGTCCTAGCAAAACTCCAAGTACACATTTTCTTTCTGAACCCTTGTCTGGCACTTGGTATTCTACATAATGGGTTTACCATTAAAATTGGCATCTCATGCTACCATCCATCTTACGACAAGAACCTTCATGTTTTCCAATTCCATCAGTCCCTCATCCTAACCAATCTGGTCTTTCATAATCATGCAATCCAAGTTCAAACCGTGCTTGACAGCACCTACTCCTTTCACAAAATCCTTTTACTCTGTGATCACAAAATCCTTAATGGTGTCACTCCAGTAGAAACTCTTGCCCATCAGTAGCTGGAACAGCTTCCCAGCACCTTATGAGGAAGCTGCCCCAACTGCTTCTGTCCTATATTCGCATACCTATAGCCAAGAAAGAGCCTACTACTCTTATCCACTGACCCCCTTCCCCCTTCAGTCAACCCCTACCTCCCTTACCATATTTTGCTGACTTATCCCCAAAAACATCTTCCACCCTCCATGAAACACCCATCCATAACACTGCTATCAACCTTTCTATTAAAATTCTAACCTCTGGAGAAGTCTCAGTCCTTTATAAAAGCCTCATATTTATTAGCCCTAAACCTAAGTTCAGCCATGCTGGACCTACGTTCCTTTTCTTGTTCTCTGCAGCACAAGTCAACCAAAACCCCACATAGAACCTTGTTTAAAACAGTTCCAACCTCCCTCCAACTGTGATCTTCCACCTAGTTGTTTCCTGGTTATCTTTCAGGAACTTCTCACTTGTAACCTTGCCTCACCTTCCTTTCTTAAATCCTTCCCCAGTGAGTCCAACATCACTCCTCAGAACACACAGCTATCCGTAACCAGAGAAAGCAATTCAGACTTTGTCAACCTTCCACAGACAAAAGCTCCACACCAGTGGTCATAAATCATAGTGAGTATGTGGCTGAGGTTTCCTGCCAACTTTCTGACACCTCTGCGTAAAAAAACATGAGCTGCTTCCTCACACTAGCAACCCCCTGCACTCATACCTTTTACCCACTCCTCAAATACAACCCGACGGATCTCCCCATTGTGGCTGGATACAATGCTATCACAGAAAAAACCTCTGCCTTTGTTGGTCGACTTCTTCAAACTATTTTCTGTAACCTCCCATCCTACATTCCGGACATTGCTCACTTCTTTCATCGCCTTTCCAGAGTTCTTGTCCCATTAACACCAGACTCCTTGTCACTGTGGATGTGACATTGGCCTTGTAGTCATAGAACTTACCTTTCCCAACATCCTACTGACACCAGGCTCACCACATCTTTCCCAATTATCCTAGCCAACCACATTCTGATCCGCAATTATTTCACTTTTGAAGGCCAAATCTATAAACAAATCTGTGATATAGCCTGCAGGTACTCACGACACCATCCTATGGCAACTTATGTATGGGCCATCTGGAGGAATCCTTTCTATACAGTCAACACCTAAAACCCCCTTGTCCAGTTCAGATTTATTGATGACATTTTCATGATCTGGACTCTTGGCAGGGTCAACCTTTGGTCTTTCCTCCATAACCTCAACACCTACTCCATCTCAACTCAATGAGCCACTTTCCTGAATGAATATCTCCTCCTCTTAGATGGCTCCATAATACTTACAATCATATCAAGTGACATGCACCAGCCACCAATAGTAACCTCCATTTTCACAGCAGTCACCCATTCCATGTCAAAATCTCTTCCTTTAGCTTCACCACCTGTGGATGGCACATATGCAGTGTAATGCAGGACAGGTGAGTCTTAAGGTGTTGGGGTATTCTGCCAGATATCAGTATTGTTCATATACAATATTTGTACAATGTGTCTCATTACCGTACTATCTGAGATTGCTCATCAAGTGGAACAGGAACTTATGTCAGGGTGTATAGTGGAAAAGAAAAATTCCCAGGTTTTTCCTGGTTAGAATTGTACTCTTTCCCCATGCGAAAATAAACCTTTTCCATAACAGTGTTCTTTCCCAAGCACCTGTAAATAATCAGTCCTTTGACTGGTAAAGGTTTTTGTACACTTGCGATACACTTTTGTCAGCCAATCATAGTTTGTTCATGTCCCATGATCCTGCCAGCCAGTGACCGCAGCATTGGACATGTGACATAGTCAGCCAACAGCAACATAACTGTTGAGTAGTAACAAACAAATAGGAGAAGTTCATGCTTTAAATTAATATACATATAGAATAGCTACACGAAAAGCTAAGCTTTCACACATAACATTGGTTTTTGTTTTTTTTGCATATGTTGCTCTTTAAGATATATCAAACACAAATGTGCCAGTAAAATTTTAAATAATGACATAAATGGCTGTTCTTCTGGGCCAGAAATTTTTCCAAGTGGCTGGTTCTCAGCGTGCTAAGTTTTGAATGAGTGTCAGGTGCTCTGTGATTTTGGAAATTCATCACACATTATCACATGTACCATAATTCATCTTTCATAAATGGAAATTTACTTTGAAAGTAAAGCTTATCAAACCTCAATTTGGAATATTTTCCCACAACCTGCTAGAAATAGGTTCATTTGGGCAGTTGCCAGAGAGCACCAGGAAACATGCATTGCAGCGCATGCGCAGCTATGACAACATACTCTCCTCACTATGCCTCTGCATTTCTGTCAGAATTTCATGCGTACTGGTGCATCACGTGACCATGTGCTGCATTGCGGCATGTTGTTAGTAGGGTACATACAGTACATATAGCATAATTGTTGTTTCATATCCTATCCAGACAAGAAATGGAAAATAAGAAAGCAGTTCTTGGCAAAATATTCATTTCAAAAGTAAATCCTTCAACTCTAAGTACCCTAATGTTTTACTATGCGATAACTTTAACGTATTCATACTCTGCAATGCTATTATGTTGCATTTCCAATCAGGTTTATATCCACACAGCATTGCAAAAAGCTAGTAAGAAGGAATTCAGATTTCTTGCAAAAATAAAAAGTTGTTTGTATACACTAGAACTAAGAGTAACAAGTTTTTTATGGTTTTTTCAAACTGTATAAAAAATTAACAGCATTATCTGAAGCCAAGAAACTGTAGAATGGGCAGTTTTTATTCCACTACAGGAGTAAATATAAAGCCTTGTGGAGAGTTACAATGATAGAACATGGCATGCTGCTAGTCTATAATTTGCCAAAGAATGGTGTTCTGTAAATTTGTGTTGAGCAACAGAGATTAAGAAATAATATCAAGCCTAGAGGAGTTACCATACAAGTGCTGAAACTTGTCGTGTGATCAAAAAACACTGTTTCACACAAGGCAGATTTGTAGAATTCTGCTAAAACTTTGAAACAAAACACTTTACTCAATACTACTCACCAAATTTGCCTCCTTAGTCATCTTTAAATAAACATTTACGTATGTTTGTATGTATATAGCAATTAAGAGATCTTATATTATGACATAAAAGAAACAGTTGAACCACAATAATGTGAAATGAAACACTTCACTTCAAATTGATTGCCTCTACGGAAAAAATCAATAAAAACTAAATTGCTTTAGCAAACCAACAAAAATAACATTCCTTGTTCTGCAAGATGATTAATGCTTGATTGCCAATAATGTGGAAATAAAATAAAATCAGAAAACATTTTACGTGAGAACTGTAAACGATGAGAAAACAGCACACAATCATGAAACATTAAACATAGGTCATGTGGAGGGAGATTCCGTCCCACCTCCCCTCCTCCCAACTAAGAGTGCTCTACCTGTGCACTAATCTGCCAGCTTGGGTGCGGCAGAAACTTTTCCAACTAGCATCTGGCTGCTGTTGCTGCTTTATAAAGCTAACAGCCATACTTCAAGTAGCCAGAAGCAGGGAAAGGCATCAAGTGCATGATCCTACTGGCAACTGCTTAAATGAACCTAATGTAAACAGTTGCGACATCAAGGTCATTGAATACAGTTCATAACTGCTAAGTATTGCAAAGTCTTCGTCTTAAAGTCTTTGAGACATTCTGCTGTCGACAGACGCTTCTGTGTGCACTGTATTTTGTTGTAAATGGCGAATTTTCTTGGCAATTAAATTTTTACTTTATTGTTATTCGCTCATTTGTTTTATTGCTGCACTATAACTCTGCACTAGTGGGCTAAAGTAAAATTATTTGTTAACATATTAGTCCTTACCAGTCAAAATTACAAACATTTAATCGAAAACTAAAAGAATGAAAAATTCCTGGTTCTTCCTGGTTTTCTCCCAGATGAAAAACTTCCCAGATTTTTTCCAGCTGTCCCGAGGCATATACACGTTGTAAAACCTTCCCCCTCCTCAACTGGTTCCAAGGTGTTCCCTCTGCAGTCTGCTCCCACTAGAAGTGTTCTTAGGCCATCATTCCCTCTTCAATCCATTGTGCCATGCTGAGGGTTCTGTGGTCCGTTCCCACTAGAAGCATTCTTATGTGTTCCCTCTTTGGTCTGCTGTGCCAGGCCAAGCACTTGCCACAGTGCACCGGACTGAAGGAAGAATGTTAGCATTCAGTCTGGAGGCATTGGACTGAAGAGGGAATGCTTAGGGGTGTTTCTAGTGGGAGAGGACTGCAGACAGAAGAAACACCTGGAACCACGGAGGGGGGGAGGTCACAGGTATAAATACTGGGGCCATTCCACTCAAAGGGCAGTGTCAGGTAGCACCTGACAAAGACAACATGTCACACTGTTTAAATACTGTGCACAAATGATACTGATATCCAGCAGAAATCTGTGGGAAACTGTAGACTTGGCCATCCAGTTGCTGAACATGTCGTTCACCAAAATACAAATGATCTGAACAGCTACTCACTACACATTCCATTTGGATACTCCCTACCAGGACAAGTATCTCTGAACTTTGCAGGTCAAAACTGTCCCTCCAGCATATTTCGTACTCTCTCAACCCCCCTGGTCTAAACATCCACTAACCTATTTGCCAATGCCCAATCACCTTACCTTGCCTTACCTTACCTTCCCTTTCTCTGTTCTGCCCACTTCACTCGTTCCTTGTCTAAATTGTGTACTGCTTTCTCCAACCACTCTCCTCCCTCCCTGTTTCCCTCTTTATGTCCTTTATATACTCTTCCCTTTGAACTCCTTTCATCTTGTGCAGTTTCTGAGTCAACTGTAGAAAGATACCTCACACTATGGTGCTACCTCTCCTTGTCTCGTGTCCTTCACCATCTCCATCGACCCAGGCAACTGCTCTCTGTAATTGATAATCAATAACTAACCTTGCTGTGATCGTGGGAATGTGAGTGAATGTGTGTACTTCCGACTAGAGAAAGGGCAAGAGCTCAAAAGCTAGTTACTGTTTTCAGTTACGTGTATTTGTGTGCTGTGTGCATCAGTTTGCTATAAGAAAGTAATCCAATTTTTTCTGGACCTATACTTCTACATCTTCTCAAAGAGTTTACCATTGTGCTGCACAAGAACTTGTGTGTCCTGTAAAAGCATAATGTGCCTTATTGGAAAGGTTATTTAGAAACACTTGTATGCAAGTAAAGTTATTTCCAGGGACCCAAATGAGTTCCACTTATGGCTTTTGTGTGTTTGGAAATAGTAAGAAACCCTTGGAACCAGATCTAGCCTTAGGGCAGATGAAGTTGCTATTAAGAAGAAACTACTGCCCTTAGGAGAATTTTACTTCGATGCTTTGTCTTTCTGTGAATGTGTTGCCACTTCCCCAACTTAAAGCTGCTTCAGTATGCCCTACGTCAATATCTTGGTGAAACTGAATATCAAGACAATGGAAAATCCAAGATGGAATGTAACAGTATTATGAGAAGGAAAGTTGCTACTCACCAGATAGCGGATATGCTGAGTTGCAGATAGACACAACAAAAAGATTCTCACAATTATAGCTTTCCTCCATTAAGGCCTTTGTCAAAACACACACACACACACACACACACACACACACACACACACACACACACACAAAGAGAGAGAGAGAGAGAGAGAGAGAGAGAGAGAGAGAGACTGCAGTCTCAGGGAAATTATACCACAGTGTGTGAGAGTGTGAGAGTGTGTGTGTGTGTGTGTGTGTGTGTGCGCACGCGCGTGCCTATTTTTGACGAAGGCCTTAATGGCCGAAAGCTATAATTGTGAGAGTCTTTTTTGTTGTGCCTGTCTGCAACTTAGCATCTCCGCTATATGGTGAGTAGCAACTTTCCTTCTCATAATATTGAATATCAAGACATCTTCCATTTGTACAAGGTACACTGCAAGAGAAAACTTTAGCTGATGACGTAGCATATGGCTGTCCTCAAAACAGATCAGATGAGTTCAAACAAAAAGATAGGGCAGGAAGAGCATTAGTAGATGGCAAGACTAATAGAGGCAAATTCCAGCTTCCTGAAGTTGCATCTATACTCACAACAGAATGTACGGCAATTTTAGAGGGACTTAAATATACAAAGCTAGTGCAAGAAGCACCAATCATAAGTTTATCAGATTCACACTCAGTGCTGGTGCTTGTTAAAGTGTTAAGATGTCAATATTACATTATAGAAGCAGTTCAGGAGCCTTCCTGCCTAAATAAGATGACCATTATGTTATGGTGAAAGTGCACCGTGGAATAAAGGGAAATCAAAATGTCCGAGGATCTTCTTCATGCTAAGGCCTATATTTAGGGCCCAATGGAATGAAATTAAAAGGAGACACTCAACAGTGGTACCTTATGTCCCAACATGTCCTTGGAACCAAAATTATGCGAACAGCAGAAACTTTCTAGTGACAGTGGCACGACTTCGATTCAATCACAGGAGATTCTGGTAACATTTCTACCACCTCAACATGATCACATCTTGTTGTGAATGCAGCAGTCAGGACAATGTTCATAACATTTTCTTCAGTTCCCAAAGAAGATAACAAGAAACTACAAAACTAATGCAGCATCTGTTGACTTCCGGGACATGGATGTAACTGACAGCTGTTCTTTACGGTTGTGAGGTCAGTAGTAAGAGTGATGCCCAAAAAACGATTAATAAATTAAAAAGTGTCTAAACAAAGAGAGATCCCCAGTGGAGGGATCAATATTTTGAAACCATCTATATGGTGATGTAGGTTGAGATTCCAGGTATCACACATTGCAACCATTCACCCTGGTGGCCCCTCATTTGTGAGTAATTGACAAAAAAAAAAAAAAAAAAAAAAAAAAAAAATCACAATTTTGTACGATACTCGATAGCATTAAAAATGTAGTATTACACAGGCTGGTTGTGTGGTGTAATTGTTAAGGTTAGGCCTTCACATAGAGAAGGTTGTGGATTTGAATCTTGTCAAGTGCTTTAAATTCGGTTTATTTTTAAATCTTTATTGATATGGCTTTGATTATTTTTTATTCAGTTAGTTTAAATGTATTTTTTTAAATATCTGTTCCTTTGCCACATCATTTTAATCACCTTATGAGTTTTTTGTTTGTCCTCTTTTTTTTTCTTTATATCATTCTTATCATCATGCAAACATTTAAAACATAGCCTAAACTCCTACTGCAATATGAACATCATAATGTAGATGAAGATTTAAATGTAAGAAGGAATAAGTACAACAAAATTCAAGCACAACGAAGAATTGAAATAATGAATGCAATAACATGGAGGAAAAAATAGGATGATAAAACGAAATAAGTGTAACTGAAAGTAATACATAAATTTAATTAAAATCACATGAACAAAGATTTCAAGCAGAAAAAAATGACAGGAAGATGGAGGAGAGCAAATTAAACAGATGTGATGGTTAAAATGACATGACAAAGGAATAGAAATAAAATTACATTTAAACCACATAAAATCATTTCAATGAAGATTTAAAAATAAACAAAATTTAAAGCACCTGGAGATACTCAAATTCATGACCTTCTGCATGTGAAGGCTTTGACCCATCCATTATGCCATGCAGCAAGTCCATACAATACTCCTTTTATAATACTATTAAGTGTCATGCAAAAGTCTAGATTTTTTTTTTTGTTAATTGCTTTCAAATGAGTGCCCACCAGGGTGAATGGCTGCAGGGTGTGATACCTTGGATCTTGACCTAAATCACCATACAGGTAGTTTCAAAAATCGATCCCTCCACCAGGGTCAACTCCCTGGAAGTTTGAGTGTCATTGTGGAATACTTTAGTTGGACACCTGTGAGCAAACATCGAATATTATAATGTATAAGACTGACGTTGCAATTTTTTTTCCTTTAAATAATAGCCTAGGAAGACACATTCACATAAGTTATTTTCTGATGTGACCATGCAGTGAAGCCTGTGCATTCCATTCTTTTGCCAGAATCCTCACTCCCTTCACTTCATCAAAATGCACATCTAGATAAAATACTGGGGCAGGCAGGTTTTGCCATCACCACTATGAAACCTCCCAAGCTGTTATTCACACAACTCTAACTTTTGAACTTGCTGTTCCATGGTGAGAGGGTATGTTGTCAAGAAACTAAACCTTACTGGTGCAGAGATTGATGTAAGATATTGGTATCCATATGTAAGAGTTTAGTGGAAGCAGTGGGCATACTCTTTACCTATCCTCTGACAAAAAAGACATTTTTGATGTGATTACTGGACACTGTAAATTACAAATTCAAGTTGATTTGTTTAATGAACTGAGGACTAGTTATGGAACTAGAGGAATGCCACATGCAAAATCCAATCATTCACCACACAATTAACACATTGCAAAATGATTAAAAACAAGGAATCAAGAAATTTCCCATTTTAACTCTGCCTTAGTGTGACTGCACGCTGTCCAAAATGTGGTAATTGTGTTGGTCTTCCATACATAATAATAAGCAATTATGCAACAAAAGTTTAGCTGGTCTGGTGCCACTACATGTCTTTCCTGAAACAGCTACAATGAATTAGAACTCTTACCATTCTCAAAACTGAAAGGGTGATTCTGATATGTTCTCACTTGCATTCCGATCCATTACTGCCAATATTGTGTGTGAGGTATTCAGGACTTCTGAGTCAAGTACCTTTATCAGTAGTTAGGAATGGGTAATCAAGCAAGTTGGGAGAAAAGGCCTTTGTTTTATTAAGAAAAACAACGGTGCTATAAAGTAATGGAATGTATTTTTTTCCACAGTTTCTCTTTAATTCTTGATCATGGCAGTTGCTCTAGTAGTTTGAATCTGTATCTCTCTGTACACTTTACCCTTATTTTGACTACTGATATTATTTATTTCACACTTTAGATTTTACTTGAACAATATTTGCACTTGTATGCAACACTACCCAGAAAAGTAACCAAACAGGCAGCAGAGCAGCCACAGCAACACTAAATAACCAGTTGCCATATATAAGATTATCAACAACAGCAAAAAGAAGTGCTTCACAACTTGCTTCAAATGTCCTCAGCACAAGCATATCTGAAGGCTCTTCTGGAAAGATGTATGCAGAGAATGTGAATACAGTGAGCATGAGAAGTGAAAGTGGATGCAGAAGCAACCACATTATTCTCTGAGTGATGTTCACCAGCCTCCTGCAAACATAAATTCAGCATTATCAAACTAACAAAACACCACAAAGCTTAAGTTGATCAGTGATCAGATAATTAAAACATAATGTAAAATGCCATTAACAATATTCCATACAGAAAAGAACTATCCAACAATTTGAGAACTGTATTAACACACTGACAGCCACGTGGCCTGTGGCAGTCACAGTGGAGCCTCATCCCTGATGCCTGGCTTGGCTTAAGCCTGTTCATGAAATGTCCGTCACTATGTCTCTTACAGTCAGTGTATTAAACTGTGATCAACAGCAGGGTTGCTAGTGCTTTTGCCGGAACGTATTAGATGAATATGCTTGTAACAGGTAAAATTAAAAATGCATAGAGACAGAATTCCCTTAAAATTACAATTGCACTCTCCTATTCCACCAACATTCACCCACCTAATCATGCAGAATGTACAACCGTAAACTTTAAAATGAACTATTAAAATCTGAACTGAACTACAGAATAAATGCTTAAAAATAGTTCAGGTCACTCACAAAAAATCAGGACGCAGGACGAGCCAGCTACATTGATTATACGTTAAAATTTTCCCCCTAGCAGTTTACAAATTCTTAAGCCATACATCATTTCTCTCATCTACTAATATAGACGATAGATCTGCTGTTAAATTAGCCTCAGCCCTCTTGTTTGAGTACAAAATATGTTTAATTAAAATCTTGCATATTAAAATCTGCATCACATGCACTGCAAATTGGAAGGTCCTCCCACAACAGCAGGAAGCTATGCGTCATTGGACTGTGTTTTATCCAAATACATCTCCTGCAGCCCAGAGAAATTAGCAAATTGACTTATTTTTTCATTAGTTGTTATTTAGAGTTAGCCTTAGGTGGATTATAAAAACACCATTTGTTCATGGGCAGTTCACGAGAAAACTGCAACAATCAAAGAGTTTTGGTTTTGTGTATGAAAAGTACCAATTGTGGGGGTGGCTACTTCTATAATTTCTATTCACTGCAGATCATCAGAATTTATATCGTATGATCTTAAGATGAATTTCGAAACTTACCGAGATCCAGAGGTTCAAAGTTACCGCACTTAGGCAGAAAAAGCAATAATCGGGTTTCAGCCATTTTTGCACTGTGGCCTCCACAGCAAAGGACTCAAACTCTAACTGTCCATTCTTTAGACATTTATCTAGAAATGCCATTTTCCAGTTTTTGACAATCTATATCCATAATCAAGTTAATCTCCGAAAAACCATGATTTTTGGGTATCACAACTACAAGGCAGTATCTGGTACTTGCCCCACAAAAAGCTGTGCAGTGGCCTTACTGAAGAGAGGCACTGTTCTCTCCACAGAAAGTAGGTGATCCTCACATATGACATGAAGACTCTGGAATGCACCATTGGCTTGGGGTATCACTGTTTTAATATGATCCACCCATTTCTGGATTCTCTCTCTGTGATCAAACACAACTAGTTGACTTTATAGAGTTGTTAGCCTTCCTGAGCATTGTGATGGATCTTATTTTGGTGTACCCATAAAGATTATGTAATTTAATAAGCATCAAGACACAGTGCGGGGCAAAGATTCAATAGAAACATGCCCGTGCCAAAAAGAGATGTGTATGAAAAGAATGATGAGCATATATCTGTATTCTAATGTTTCCTTATGTTGATATCAAATTTTTTACTCTCATAATATCGGTCTCTTGCCATCCTGGTTCTGGGTGGACTTACTGCATTTATGTCTGACAACAATATATATTTGTGTAAAAGTTTTTACAATATATCTTTTGGAAAGGGAAGCAACATCTTTAGTTTCTAAATTGCTTCACCCTGAAAATGATACCTGGATACACTGTAGCCTGCCAACTTCACAACATATGGCGACATTATATAAGATTGTATTGTACTTCATTCTTTATCACAGAGCTGGAAGCTGCATCTTCTTCTTCTTCAAGAAAGAAAAAGTAAATATAACTCTGTTAAAAGCAGAGTAAATATATCAATCAATTTAGGCTATTATAGTGGTAAGCATAGCAAGAGACTGTGGAGGTGCAAACTTAAATGTGTGAACCGCTACAAGTGAAAGTATTCCCCAACCACACACTCGAAATAATTGACGTTACCTCCTTATGGTGCCAGTATTTAAATACCAGTATAACTGGTGACCATGACAGGGTGGTGCCAAGTATAGATAACTCAAGTAATTAAAATATATAAAACATTTTGTAAAAATTTTCCATATAATTAATTATCTTTTGTTTTCTTTGTTGCATAAGACAAATAATACTCTCCAAAGAAAGAGAGGAAGGATCACAAAAGGATGAAGGATGTGCATAGATGAAGAATAAAATTTGTATGGGGGGAGGAAGGGGGGGGGGGGGAGGAGGAGGAGGAGGGGGGGAGGGGGGGGGGAACTGCTAAAACCTCTGAGAAGGTAGGAAAATTCTGACTGACAGCTTGCATGGCTGCGGTTGTTAGTGCCTCACGCGTACCAAATACTAGTAGTACATCTCCTGCCCCCCCTCCCCCCCCCCCCCCCCCCCACAATCCGAAAAACTGGAGCATTTTAAATTTTAGTAAAACAGTTAATTTATTAAAAATCTTTTGTCTGAGAGTTTTGAGTGAGTGTAAGTGCGACAACACTGCAGTATACGTTTGCAACAGGTCACAGGATAATTTAGAAAATTTTCTCAGAGTTCATGAGGGTATTTTTGATCCGTCGTTGCAACTACAAAATGCGTGATTTTTTCACCAGACAAGTTTTGCTTTATTGAAGTAAAGCATCATGTGATCTGTAATTAAGTTTATTTATATTTTGATTTGCTTTTTAGATCAAAAAACAGTTCATTAAGAATAGGTTGGTTTGTACTTATGGTGATTTTTCGGCTGATTTCTTGCTCACATCGAAAAATGCCATCTGCTAGCACATCATTGTTTTGCTGTGACAGACACTGATAATTTTTGTCTACTTTTTAGATGTTTTGCAGCACTACACATTTCTCACAACACACTTTTATGCACACTACTGTATACTGTTTGTTTTTGTACTTCATGTATGTATTGCTGTTTGTGTTTTGTGGTGTTGCCAACATAAACTTTTCACTACTTTGTCTTTGACCTGCAAATATTCTCTTTTAATTTAGATTATTGTATGTGTGTAATTCTATTTAAGTATGTTTTTGTATATTTATGTACTGTGTAAGAGCAGAGAAGGGATAGTGATGGAGTGGGGGGAACCATAATGAGTGGACATGAGACATAAGTATATAGCGTGTAATGGAGTGTGAGTTAGAGGAAAAAAAAGGGGGGGGGGGGAAGGAAGAAGAATAATACATAGAAAAAACGGAAGAATTCATCAGCAAAAACAACAACAAAAAAGTTAAAATCAAACCCAACTAACAGATTTCAAACACAAGAAGTTAAAAACACACTCAAAAACATAGAGTATACATTAACAGACAGGGAGAAACAGAGACTTGTATGAAAAAAACCCTCAAGCCCCCAACATGAGATGTCAACCCAAGGTCCATAAAGAAAATTATCCAGCCCATCCAACAGTAAATTTCAGAGCAGCTCCTACAAACCTACTAGCAAAACAAATGCAGTCACAGCTCAACCAGTATTATAAATTAGAAAAGGATAGAACAATCAGAAATACCTCTCAACTGGTAGAACATATAATATACACTAAAATCCCTGACACAGCAACATTGCTCTCCTTTGATGTAGAAAGCATGTACAGTTGCATTCCTGTTAGTGGATCCATAAAAATAATTGAAGAAAACCTGCAAACACACAACCAGCTACCTCATGAACACACGGATGAAACCATAAAATTACTACAGTTAATAACACAACAAAATTACCTTGAACTCAATCAAGAATACTACATACAAGGAGGAGGTTTACCCATGGGTTCACCTATGTCAGAAACACATTAGCCAACATTTTCATGAATCACATAGAAAAACTAATATTTGAAGACACAATAACAAATAAAAGCTACAATGTCATCTACTGGTACAGATACATGGATGACATAACATGCATGCTTTGCTTAGTTCCTGTCATTCCCTTTGGAACATAGGGCCGTGACGAAATTCCTAGCAAGTCTCTTCACTTCATTCCAGGTTTTCCCATCCTCTGCAGCTTCTCTCTCGATTGTCCTTTTCCATGCCTGTCTGGGATGACCACGTTTTCAAACTCCTTGAGGGTGCCAATCCAAAGCCATCCTTTCAATAGCTCCATCTGGTTTCCTCAATGTATGCCCAATCCAGTTCCACTTTCTTTCTTTCTTTCTTTGATTTGTATATTGATTGGTTGCTGATTTGTCACCCTCAAAAGATCTTCATTTGTCATTATATCTGGCCATCTCACATTTAAAATATGCCAGAGACAGATTGATAAAAACTTGGAGCTGGTTTTTGATGTGGTTAGTCACCGTCCAAGTTTCACAACCATACAACAGAACAGCCTTCACACTGCTATTGAAAAGCCGGATTTTGGTCTTCTTTGAGATGTTCCTATTTCTCCAGACAAGGTACTGTTGTGCAAATGCACCATTTGCTTTGTGGATGCGATTACGGAAGTCCTCCTCAGCGCCTCCTGTAGTTGTGACTATACTTCCAAGATAGAGGAAAGATTGGACCTGTTCTACATCTTCTCCATTAATGGCCAGCCTATTCATGATGGTCAAATTTATCTGCATTTCTTTGGTTTTGCGAACATTTATCTCGAGGCTTGCAACTTATGCCTCTCTCTGTAACCTGGCCAGTTTCTCTTTGATGTCTTGATATCATTGTACCATTAAGCAAATGTCATCTGCGAAATCTACATCATCGAGCCTATCCCGCATCCCCCATTGTACACCTGTCTTCTGTCCCCCCATCACTCTCTTCATCACATGGTCCAACACCAAAAGAAATAGAGTTGGCAAAAGAATACACCCTTGTCGTACTCCCGAATTAACTTGGAAATTAACTTGGAAAGGCTCTGTTAGTTCTCCATTATGTAGTACTTGGCATTCATAGTCTTCATACATTTCCTTGATGATGTTAATAATCTTTGTTGGAATGCCATATTTTGCAAGAGTATCCCACTCTTTGATTGATAGAGTCGAAAGCCTTTTCAAAGTCAATGAAGGTGCTACCACTCTGCACTTTGTTGCAGAATAATTCTGAGAGTATTGATAAGGCCCACAGAGCTTCGATGTTTTCTAAAACCCGCCTGCTCTCTCCTCCGTTGTGCTTCCACAGAATCCTTAATATGGTTTAAAATGATCCTCGAAAGTACCTTACGCGGTACTGACAATAGGGTAATGCCCTGTCAGTTGTTGCAGTTAGTAACATCTCCTTTTTTTTTGGGTATTTTCATGATAATACCTCATATTCAATCTGTTGGCAGTTTCTCCTCTCTCCATATCTTCTCAAAGAGGATGTACAGTGGTGTCCAAGTCTGTTTTCAGCATCTCAGATGTTATGTTATCTGGTCCTGGTGCCTTCCCTTTCGTGATCTGCTTCAGTGCTATCTGAATTTCTGCTTTCGTGGGTGTGGTGCATTTACACCAATGCTGGGACTAGTATCATTGTTTACCGTTGGTTCTTGTTCTTCTACCTCCTCACTGAGGTCTCTATTTAGAACTTCTTTAAAGTGTTCCTTCCACCTACATGATTGTTCTTCATGTGTAGTTAGTATCTCCCCTTTCTTATTCCTTACTGGTCGGTTCCTCTGGAAGCTTTACTTTGAGAGCATCTTAGTGATATCAGATTCTTTCACATCCCCCCTCGCGCTGCCTGTTCTGCTCTATCAACCTGTCCATCTATTCATCTGCTGTGGTCTCTTCTCACACTCCTTTTCACTTCCTTATCTGCAGCTCTATAATCAGCTTGTGCCTGTGCTTTTTGTTGCCTGGTCCAGCTATGATTTACTTTTCCCTTGGCCTCCTTTCTATGGGTGATTTTCCTCCAGGTATGTTCGTACATCCAATCTCTCCGCAGGTGATTTTTAAAGCCAAGGTGTCTCTCACTCACTTGCACAAAAGTATTCTTAACGTCTGTCCACATTTCATCCATGTCCTTATCCTCATCCATCTCCAGTTCCAGTGCCTGGAATCTATTCCAGAGTTCCAGCTGGAACCCCTCAGCTATCTGTGGATCTTTCAGTTTACCTACATCGAATCTTCTATTCCTTGGCTTGAATTTCTTTCTGGAAGCCACAATCTTCATTCGGAAACTGGCAGTAATAAGATGGTGGTTGCTATTTGCATCTGCTCCTCTTCTATTCCGCACATCTTCCAGGCTCCTTCTGAACTTCCTGGATATTATGATGTGGTCAATTTGATTTTCTGTAATATGATATGGGGATACCCATGTTATCTTATAATATCTTCGATGAGGAAACAAGGTCCCTCCTATATGAATGGTAGAAGAACCTAAAAACAGAATACAGCAACTACCCAACGACATAAAAACAGTACACAAAAACATGAACTTCACAATAGAAGAAGAACAATAAAACCCAATCAACTTTTTAGACATAACCATAAGAAAAGATAATAATAGACACACGATCGACATATATAGAAAACCCACAACAAGTGACATTATCTTAAATGACACTTCAAACCACCCACAGAACCACAAACAAGCAGCAATCAGATGCACGTTAAACAGGCTGAACAGGATCCCCCTAAACACTTCTAATTACCAGAAAGAGTTAGTCATTATAAAACAAACAACATTAAAAAATGGACTCAAAGAAACAAAGGTCAACAAACTGAATAAAAAATAAAGAGACAAATAATGAAGAAAACAAACCAAACCACACTAACTCGTACAACTCGCACTACAACAAAAAAGGGAATAAATGACCTACCACAACAAATTCACTCATAAAATAGGAAACATATTAAAAAAAATAAGGCATAAACATTTCTTGCAAAAAAGAAAAAAAACAATTGCATACAAAAGCACATCCCAAAACTAAAATCAAAATCAGACAGATACCAACAATGTGGTATCTATCAGCTCAGTTGCAGAGATTGTGAAAAGATATACACTGGAATGACTGGCAGGACATTTGACACAAGATATAAAGAACACATCAGAGCATTCAAATACGGTAAAATCATCCAACATTTGGGGTTCATCTAAAAGAACAACACCATAGACCATGCAATATTGAAAACAATATGAATATAATAAAAATCAGTAAAGACAGACACCTCCTTCCTTTGCATGAAAATTTCCACATACAAGAAGGAATTAACACAACATAAACAGTTGCTCAATGACCAGATAAGTACTGGAAAAGAATAATTGATGAAATCACGTGTAAAAGAAAAGAGCCTTCCCCCCCCTCACTCAGAGCTTTATGTCGCTTCTCACTCCTCACCTTCTCCTCTAACTCACACTCCATCACACTGCTATATACTTGTGTCTCATGTCCATTCATCATGGTCTTCCCCCCCTGCACTCCATCACTATCCCTTCTCTACTCATACACATTACATAAATACACAAAAACACACTTAAATAGAATTACTTACATACAATAATCTAAATTAAAAGAGAATATTTGCAGGTCACAGACAAAGTAATGAAAAGTTTATGTTGGCAACACTACAAAACACAAACAGCAATACATACTTGAAGTACAAAAACAAACAGAATACAGTGGTGTGCATAAAAGTGTTTTGTGAGAAATGCATAGTGCTGCAGAACATCTAAAAATTATCAGTGTCTAACACAGCAAAACAACAATGTGCAAGCAGGCGACATTTCCCGATGTGAGCGAGAAATCAGCCGAAAAATCACTGTTAGTATAAACCAACCTATTCTTAATTAACTGTTTTTTGATCTAGAAAGCAAATCAAAATGTAAATAAACTTAATTACAGACCAATGATGATGCTTTACCTAAATAAAGTGAAACACATCTGGTGAAGAAATCATGCAATTTCTAGTTGCAATGACAGATCAAAAATACCTTCATGAATTATAAAGCAACTACGGAGACTATGGCCACACAAATGAAGAATTTCTCACAGTTTTTAAGAAAGGGATATTCATTTCAAAATTTTGTAATTAGTAAATCACAAGGATAGAAATGGATGCAGCAGATAAAACCACTGTTGAAAATTCAGTGATTAATTTACAAGCACAAAATATCGCTGAAGATTAGATGGGTAGGTCACATAACTAATGAGGAGGTACTGAATAGAATTGGGGAGAAGAGGAATTTGTGGTGCAACTTGACTAGAAGACGGGATCTGTTGGTAGGACATGTTCTGAGGTATCAAGGGATCACCAATTTAGTATTGGAGGGAAGCGTGGAGGGTAAAAATCGTAGAGGGAGACCGAGAGATGAATACACTAAGCAGATTTGGAAGGATGTAGGCTGCAGTATTTACTCGGAGATGAAGCTTGCACAGGATAGGGTAACATAGAGAGCTGTATCAAACTAGTCTCTGTACTGAAGACCATGACAACATGCAAACATCAGAAGTGATGTGACAGATTTATGTGCAAACTTGTATATATAAGGGAAATGTATTAGACCTCACACGTCAGCTAATATTAAAGACATTTATGTGTAGTTATAAGAGCAAATTTATGTCATGTTTTCATTTCTTAATGTAAGTCATGTAAAATTTTATGCACTTGTACAAAGACATGTAAAGAAAACTATATATAAAAAAGGTGTCTTAACATGTGTGAAATGAAAGGTACTTCAAGAAAAACCGTCCACCTATCATATGTTTAGTGAGTGTTGAATGAGAAATAAAACTCATGTGAAGTAGTGATCAAATTTGTGTGTGCCTACAATGACAAAAAACCTTCTAAGTACCCTCTGTAGTAGCACTGGACGCCCAGCTTTACTACGAAGGAGGAATTAAAACAAGTAATTAATGGACTTACACAGAATATTGTGAGCTCTCATAGTGATGTAGATGATACGGGATGGCCTTTCAGACACTGAAATATGTGATGGATGACATGCCTATATAACCATGGTTGGAACTTTATAGCTTCTCCACTGTGGCATCAAACTTTTTAAGCAAACACACGTAAATGTGCACTTATCCTCCAGACACCATAACGATGTGGAATTGATCATTGCCTACCGAGTTATAGATCTGAGGCTTAACTGTTCTCCATAGTTGCACTGTTGGTACTGCCAGGCTCACACGCAGCGAGAGACTAATTTAAACATGCTCTTTGTTGAGTCATGATCTCTCAGAAACTGAAACTTTAAAGTTTTGTAAATTCCATGTAAATTAATTGTAATATAAATAACGCTGACACATGCAGGGGATAAATAAGATATAAACTTGGCCACAAATAAAGGAATTTGATCTCCAACCGGGCCAAAAAGTAGTTTAAGTGATACTTCCGTATGAAATTTGATAATTTATGCTACATACGTTTGTAAAATGCACTACTACTGTATACTGTCATCCAGTAATAATAGACAATGCCAGTATACAGTAGGGGAGCAGTTGTGACAGATCTTATTTTGGTTTAGCCGTAAAGTTTATGTCATTTAATAAATATCAGAATACTTTGAGGGGAAAAAATGCAATATAAACATGCCCGCACCAAAACAAGAAATGAAGGAAAAGAAAGATGAACATATATATGTATTCTAGTGTTTCCTTAAGCTGATATCAAATTTTTCACCCTTCAACAATCGGTCTCTTCCCGTTCGTGATTCTGGGTGGATGTATTGTGTGTGTCTCAGACAAAATATATTTTTGTGTAAAAGTTTTTGCAATTTATCTTCTGGAAAGGGAGGCAGAATCTTTCATTTCTAAATAGCTTCTTCCTGAAAATGATACATGGATACACTGTAGCCTGCAAACTTCGTAACACAGGACAGCTCTATTTAGGACTGTATTATACCGCAATCCATATCATGGAGCTCGACACTGCATCTTCTTCTTTGAGAAAGAGAAGGTAAATATCACACCGTTCAAAGGAACGTCAATATATCAATCAATTTAGATTGTTATGAATATAATACAGGGAAACATTCCACGTAGGAAAAATATATCTAAAAACAAAGATGATGAGACTTACCTAACAAAAGCACTGGCAGGTCGATAGACACACAAACAAACACAAACATACACACAAAATTCAAGCTTTCGCAACAAACGGTTGCTTCATCAGGAAAGAGGGAAGGAGAGGGAAAGACGAAAGGATGTGGGTTTGAAGGGAGAGGGTAAGGAGTCATTCCAATCCCGGGAGCGGAAAGACTTACCTTAGGGGGAAAAAAGGACAGGTATACAATCGCACACACACACACACACACACACACACACACACACACACACACACACATATCCATCCGCACTTACACAGACACAAGCAGACATTGTGCGGATGGATATATATATATATATGTGTGTGTGTGTGTGTGTGTGTGTGTGTGTGTGTGTGTGTGTGTGTGTGTGTGCGCGCGAGTGTATACTTGTCCTTTTTTCCCCCCTAAGGTAAGTCTTTCCGCTCCCGGGATTGGAATGACTCCTTACCCTCTCCCTTAAAACCCACATCCTTTCGTCTTTCCCTCTCCTTCCCTCTTTCCTGATGAAGCAACTGTTTGTTGCGAAAGCTTGAATTTTGTGTGTATGTTTGTGTTTGTTTGTGTGTCTATCGACCTGCCAGCACTTTTGTTTGGTAAGTCTCATCATCTTTGTTTTTAGATATAATTTAGATTGTTACACTGTTAATCATAGCCAGAGACTGTGGAGGTAAGAACTTAATATGCATTAATTGCTACTAGCGAAAGTATCCATGAACCACACACCTCGAAATAATCCACTTTATTCTCACCTCTTTACACACCTCCTTAAGGCACCAGCACTTAAATACTAGTGCAGCATCCACTTTGGTGACTTTATTTTAGACTGTCTTTGGTTTTTCATATGTATCCAGATGGGAAAGTGGCCACTGGAATGATAATGGCTGCCCACTGCCCACCACGCAATGTCGGCAAGTGCAGGAGAGCGAATCTACAGATCTACAGCAGAGAATGATCCTGTAGCAGTGCTGAAATGTGTGCTCTACCCAAAGCTCATGAGGCACAATCTCAACAAATGATGTTCTCAATAGCTCGACCTTGGGGACAGATTGTGGTAGACCCCTATAGAAAAATTACGTGTTTTGAAATCCCAACAGAAGACGAATGGTATGAGGAGATGTGCAATAAGATCCCTGAGAGCCTCCTGAACTATGCATTCATTACAGAGCATTTATAGAGGGCACAGTGTTGGCCTGTACAGTACACACACTAGCGTAGTAACTGTACAGTATTGTATTGCAGTACTGTATCGCACTGCACTATACTGTACTATATTGCAGTAACTGTACACAAGTTGGTGTTGAGGAGGAGAGAGAAGGCATAGTATTTGACAGTGATGTACATGGCCACGTTGCCTTTAGCCCTCTTCCTGCTGTAGTCATCCTTTAGGGGAGGCTACAGCTCCTTAGTACATGGGCATTAGACTGATCTGCCCTTTGTTAAGGATCTACAGTTCTTCGAAACTCATCCAGAACTTGTTCGATTTTCACTACAGTACGGGTGCCATTTTATTGGTGAAGTGTTTGTACATCTGACTATTTCTTGCTGCCAAGAGTGCAGACATATGGCAGTCGAGTGTTCAGAGGACAAACTTGTTGGTTCCCTATGAGAGACTTTGTACCCCATTTCCTTTGTGGATGCGGAGTGCAGGATGGTCTGATGGCTTTTGATTCTCACTTCACTGGGTTTTTTTTATGTTAGCAGTGATGGGTGTTCTAACATGCTGGATGTTGCACTTTGTAATATTCTTTGCTGTGGTGTATTATGATTTTTGTGTCCTCACCACACAGCTTGACCGATTTGCTTTGTACAAGAGGGAAGGTAGTGCTTGTTTTACAACAATATTCACAAGAGTGTGTATCTGTGCTTCCACTGCTGGTCTACACCTGTACAGACATGTCACCTTTGGCAAAAAGTGTCTTGGCCACAAATGTTGATGGCTGCATCGACCTGCATAATTTTTCACCTCATTGTATGCCATTCGCTCAGTTACTATCATCTTTTCACACACATTCATTCACACAAATAAGCACATCTCACACTCACACATGACCAACATCTCTGGCAACTGGGGTCGGAACAAGTGTGTGTTTCCATTTCTGAAGAAGGGTTTGGCTGAAAGCTAATGTATATCTGTCTTTTCATTATCCCTGTCTGCAATTCAACCTGCCATCTTTACAGTGGGTAGCAAAAAAATCTAGTACACTTACCTTCTGAACATGCCTATGTATATACCTCAAAATGAAACATATACACACTTTCGACACATTAAAGAGTCTGACAACAGTACAAGAAAATAGGACATAAGGATAAAGTCAAACGATGAAAAATCCAGGATGGAATGTAACAATATTATGAGAAGGAAAGTTGCTACTCACCATATAGCAGAGATGCTGAGTCGCAGAGAGGCACAACAAAAACACTGTCACAAATAAAGCTCTTGGCCAGTAAGGCCTTCGTCAAAAATAGACACACACACACACACACACACACACACACACACACACACACACCACCGCGCGCGCGCAAACGCAACTACACACACGACTGCAGTCTCAGGCAACTGAGGCCACTTTCACGCACAATGGTTGTGTGTCATTCACTCGGCCCTACTGTAGCCTCTTAATGCCTAAGTTCGAAGTACTACACAGCGCAGTGATAACCACTGTCCTATTTGTGTCATTTTGATAACTATTGTTTTAAGAATATTCTCAAACTGATATTCTGCAGCTACAAATACCCCTCAAAGTCCACAGGAATAAACCTCAGCAGCTGAAGAATTATTATGAAATGTACTTCATAATTTTAGATTTACAATTTAATCAGGCTAATTACACTGACGAACAGCGTATCTCCTGCCAATGTACTTCACTTTAACTAATTCAGCTTTAAAATCCAAAGAAAATAAAACACAACAGTGATATTAATTATTGAATACCACAACACTAAATATTTAAGGACACACTGATTCGTTTGATTCATTTACACCGCATTTGTGAATCACGACATAAAATGTTCATAACAGAGACCTCTGGCACCAGCTACTGGTTTTAAGTGTAGATGCATGAGTAGGAATAAAATGATGACATATTCATTAATGTTAACACTAATCATGTATACATATCCTGTAAACTGACTCATTCCACACCAATGAAGCATGCAAATGATCTAGGAAGATGCAAGTAACTAACTATAAAACACATCATTTGATACAATGAACAAAGGATGTTATCAATGTGAAAACAGATCACATTTCTGTCTCGATGCGAACTGGAGCAAACAATCACACACAGCTCAGGCCGCAGCTTGACTCGTAAACAGTGTAGTGTTTCCTCCTCCGACTCTGAGGGGGATGCAGATAGGTTGGTATACAATAGGTTAGTTACAACAATAACTAGTGACACATTCACCTCAACATAAGTACCGACCTACATAAATAATGCTTAGTACACTACTGGTTTCAACTGTCAGCAGCTCATAAAGTTCCTCTAACACTTTGTTGCCTAAAAATTCTTGCAATTCTAAGATGCAAAAGTTCTGTCCAGATTGTGGCAGCAAGCACAAGTGATACTGCTGCCCTGAATGTGATGACACTTACCAGTTGTGTGGCCCAGTCAGTGTGAAGAGCACACCATGTGGCTGTGCTGCTCCATGCCTGCCATTATGCCAGTGCCTACAGTGTCCAACGAACTTCTAAGCTGAGGCTCACCAAAAGCATTAACAAATATGCAGTGGGCAGTGAAGTTCTGAGGAGACATAGAGTATGCCATGTGACCGATGAGAATGGACACCTACAAGCAGCCCGGTTCCCCACAGTTCTATCAGTCACAGAAGCAAGAGGTTTCGTATGGCTACCAAACAATTCCACTGCTAGTCCTAATTGTATTACAACATGAGTACAAGAATATCATTTGCCAACTTTTCTTGGTCTCAGTTCACATAAGTTTTTAGCCTATACATACTCAATATTTCTGGGTTTTAGATCAATATTGACTGAATCTCATTTCAGCTGTGATTGCATTAGATAATCTAGAAATTTTTATGTAAAAATTATCAGCAACTGTCAGAACGTAGTAAATGGTGAAGCTAAACCCTCATCGTTTGAACACACTATCGCCCCAATAACTGTGGACCTTGCCATGGGTGTGGTAGCTTGCACGCCTCAGTGACACAGGTAGCTGTACTGCAGGTGCAACTGTAATGGAGGGGTATTAGTTGAGAGACCAGACAAACGTGTGGTTCCTGAAGAGGGGCAGCAACCTTTCAATAGTTGCAGGGGCAACAGTCGGGACGATTGACTGATCTGGTCTCGTAACACCGACTGAACCAGCCTCGCTGTGCCGGTATTGCAATCAGCTGAAAGCAGAGTGAAACTACAGCCGCAAATTTTCCCGAGAGTGTGCTGCTCTACTATACGGTTAAATCGTGATGGCATCCTCTCAGGTAAAACAGTCCCCTCATCTCTGGGCAGGGCTACTTGGGAGCATCAGGACAAACGAAACTATTGTTCTATGGATCGAAGCATGGAACATTAGAGTCCTTAATTGGGCAGGTAGATTAGAAAATTTAAAAAGGGAAATGGATAGCTTGGAGTTAGATGTAGTGGGAATTAGTGAAGTTCAGTGGCAGGAGAAACGGGACTTCTGGCCAGGTGAATACAGGGTTATAAATACAAAGTCATACAGGGATAATGCAAGAGTGGGTTTGATAATTAATAAGATGATCCGGCGGACTTGAGCGAAATAAAATAGCTCTCGCGGACCAAACACACAACATCAAGAAATCCATTAGTGTCTGTTCTGGTATCCAGCGACTAGTGGTCTGCGTCTGTTTACCTAGTTGGTGCGGCAGTGAAATATGGCTTGATCTCAACAATCAAGTCTGCAATTACCGTGATCTTGTTGAAGGTCACCACAACCAACTTCAACTTGAAGTAATCATGATGGAACAAATGGAAAGAAATCCGCTACCCCAGGCCCCAGTCAACGGACTGGACTTTCCTGGTCATCGGATTCTGGGGGACCAGGAACATCATGAGGAGAAGAGTCGGAGCTTCTCAAAACCTCTTCGCAAGCACTACCTTGGCACTCTCAATGCAAACACTCTGTTCAAACTTGGAAAACTAAAACAACTGACAAACATGCTAGATAAATTTCACATCAAAATTCTTGCCATCCAAGAGACGCGCTTCGTAGATGAAAACCATTTCGACACAGAACATTACAGGATTTACAAAGGTAAACCTGCTGTCAGAAGAGGAACACCATTATTGTTTGGTACAGGGTTTGCAGTACACAAATCAGTCATGGATAACATCATAGACTTCAATTCAATATCAGAACGTATCTCGACACTGTCCTTCAAATCAGGTAATAAAGCATACACAATTATCAACGCACATGCACCTACAAATGACCATAACAGAAAGAAGCCACAAGAAATTGAAGACTTCTGGGAAGACATAGAGGAAGTAACTAACAACGTACCAGAAAGACATGTGAAAATTGTAATGTGTGATTTCAATGCGCAGCTTGGTAAGGAGAGAAAATTTAGAGAAATAACAGGCCCATACTCAGCACATATTCGCACGAACAGAAATGGGGAACACCTCATAAAATATTGTCAAAACTTTAACCTCAAAATCATGTCAACACAATTTCAAAAACCAAGACGAAAACTTACAACATGGAAAGCACCCAACACAGTGTGGGGAGAATTTCAGATTGATCATGTGGCCATATCCAAGAAAAATTCGCGGGAAATTCTAAATGTCAGAACACGTAAAGGAGTCTTCGAGTCTGATCATTATTTGCTACAAGTTAAGATTAGGCCAATCCCAGGACTGAAACAGACAGCGCAAAACAAAATAGTCAAACCTGATCCGGAATACTTGAAGATAAACAGGGATAAAATCGTTGAAGAAATTAATAGGCACTCAATAGACACATGGACAGATCTGGCGAAGGCAGTTCAGAAGACTATGTGCTGGGGACAACCACCTAGAAAACGCAAACATAGGTGGTGGAACGCAAAGTGTGATGAAGCCATTGAGAGAAGAAAGCAAGCATGGGACAAGTTCAGTAGCTACAGAAATTCAGAAACATGGAAAGAATTTCACGAAGTTATGAAACTAGCATCGAAGGAAATCAGAAGGGAAAAACGAGCATATGACAATAACAGACTAAAAGAAATTGAGGAAGATTTCAAAAGAAATAACACAAGAAATTTTTACAGAACTTTCAAAGAAAATATTAAGGGCTATCAACCCCCTAGCCTCTGCTTCCGAAGAACAGATGGATCCCTGGAAACAAACACAAAAGAAAACTGTAAAATTCTCAAACATTACTTTGATAAACTTCTTAATTGCAAAAAACCTACAGGAAAATTAACATTCCAAAAGACCACATCTAATGCCGATTCTGATCCACCCACAATAGAAGAGATAGAGGAAATCATAAAACAAATGAAAAATAACAGAGCTGCCGGAGAAGATGGTATTATCGCCGAGATCTGGAAACTCCAAGATGAAAACATCACCAAAAAAATCCATAAGATTATCTCCGAAATTTGGATCACAGAGAAAGTGCCAGAGGAATGGAAATGTGCATTGATCCATCCGTTACATAAAAAGGGTGATAAGTCAGATCCAAACAATTACAGAGGCATTTCGCTAGTACCAGTTACATACAAAATTTTCTCTAAGGTGCTATTAAACAGACTAGAACCACAAGCAGATCTGCAAATTGGGGAATACCAGGCAGGCTTCAGAAAAGGGAGATCATGCATCGAACAGATCTGGAACTTGAGAACACTTTTGAAAGTCAGACAGGCAAGAAACACTGTAGTTACCTTTGTGGACTTTAAAAAAGCATATGATTCCATAGACAGACAGACACTCTTTGACGTACTGGAAGAATATGGTATCGACAGAAAAACCAGGGCACTTATACAACAGACGCTTACAGACACTACCTCCAAGATTAAGTTCATGGGAGAAATTTCGGAACCCTTCCACATACACACAGGTGTCCGACAAGGAGACGGGCTCTCACCAATCCTGTTCAACATGGTGTTAGACAAAATTATCAAGCAGTGGGAGGAACAAGTTAAAGGAATACAGCTGGGAAGAACACGTGAAACCAAAACAATCATAAAATGTCTGGCATTTGCAGATGATATAGCCATACTCAGCAATAATACACAGGAGGCAAAGGAAGCACTGGAATGCTTGCATGAAATAGCTGCCAAAACAGGTCTGCAGGTATCTTACGAGAAGACACAATATATGGAACGACAGACCAACAATGTACACACCATGCATACGGTATATGGATCCGTAGAAAGAGTCGAAAAATTTAAGTATTTAGGGGAGTACATACAAATGGGAGGATCAAACAAGGCGGCTAACATGGAACGAATGAAGAAACTCCAGAAGGCATACAAACTCACATGGTCACATTATAATAAGAAAAGCATATCGAGGCAGGCCAAACTTAGGCACTACAAAACAGTTGTATTACCAGAAGCATTGTACGTGTCAGAAACAACCACAATTGGAGCATCAGGCATCATAGACACAGAAAAAATAGAACGCAAAATTCTCAGAAAAATATTTGGACCAATTCACAGAGATGGCATATGGATGAAGCGACCTACCAAAGAGCTGTACCAGCACACTGACAGACTAACAGACGCGATCAGAAAACGCAGATTAACTTTCTATAGGCACATACAGAGAATGGACAACAACCGACTTACAAAGAAAATGTTTGATGTAGTAAACAGCTCAAGCAAGAAAACAAATTGGTATCGTGAAATAGACGAAGACTTAAGGCAGATAGGGATCAACAGGCAAATGATAGGAGACAGGAAATACTTCAGAAACAAAGTTAGGAGTGCAAAATTTATTGTAAAGGAGAGAAAGAAGAAAGGAACATTATGGACAGAGCAAAGGAAACAGGAGCACAGCCAAAGGATGAAGAGATTTTGGGAAGAGAAGAGGAAGAAAGGAAAGAAGTGAAAATTGTGTCATCATGTGATTTTCGAGTTCAAACACTGTCCATAAGGGCAACAATGAAATGAATGAATGAATGAAGATGATCTGGGTAAGCTACTATGAATAGCATAGTTAATATAGTTAATGCATTATCGTAACCAACAAAGGCACGAAGTTCACACCTACTGTGACGATGCAAACCAAGATCTCTCTACTTCCTCTCGTTTTGTCATCTGCCTTCTTAAATTCATTTCATTTTCAGTTTTGCCTAATTACCATTAACATACATGAGTATAATCTGCATTTCCGTAAAAGAGAAAGGTTGGCCCTAAGTCTTAAGGAATACAGCATCAGGTCTGGTTTAGTGTATGTAATTAACTTCCTAAATTATTTTGACAATTCCTAGTTAGTATCTTTTGTTATAGGGTGAAATCAGTAATTATTTCATGACTTAAATTCTATTCTTGACTTACAAACAAATATAAATTCAGTAACAATATAAAAATTTGGAAGAGGAACTACTAGGGTTCTTGAAGTAGTTATCTGGCTCTATTCAAAAAGATATTAGTAAAGCTAGCCCTTAATTAATTCCAAAACAGTTATCAAATTTGTCAAAAGCATTGTTTGTGTAATATACCTGTTAATTTCAGAATTTAAACAAATAATTCGGCTTAACCCTTGTGGTAGAAGAAACTGTTAAAAAGAAGGAATTTTTCGATGTATTTACTTAATTGAGTGAGTTGTGTTTTAATTGTAATTTCTGCAAATTAAACATCGAACAATGTATAGTATCAGTGCCTATTATTGTGAGGATATATAAAGGATGGATTTTTGGTCTCTACACAGTCAGTCTGCAGCTGGTTTTCAGAGGGGAATTATGTACTGTTTCAAGTAATGACAATGCATCAACTTATTAACAGTGGAATTTGTGTAACACAAATAGGCCATGTGTTAGAACAATGTCTGTTCAATTTATTTGAGAAATAGTGTCCATGTATCTTATTTTCTGCAAGAACTGTGAACTGTGTGGTTAGGTTTTTACTGCTCATTGATGTTCAACAGCAAACTACTGTACCAGTATGCTGCTCCTTGCCTGCAACCTATTAATGAGGCTTATCGAAATTTACCAATAGTTAATTGGCCATATAACTGTGTAATATTGGGGGGTTGTGAATAATGAAAGTAAAGAACAGTGAAATGCAATTGTGCAACTGTCAGCTATATCATTTACAGTAGTCAGCGTTGAGCTTCCACCCCCCCCATTTTTCAGCCAGTATAACAAGGGTTAGTTGGTTTGGGGTATCAAGGGACCAAACTACAGGATCATCAGTCCCTTTTTCCTGATGCAAGTAAGGCTCAAGGTACAAAAACAACTAACACCACACTTGAAAAGAAGACAAATGGAATGAACAAAAAACGGGGACAACATACACCACAAGGGAAAGTGGAAGAAGGCATTAAAACCATAGAGCATATGGTCTGAGCTGGCTGATCACAGTAATAAAAGAGCCCCACAAAGACGAGATGAGATGAACACACGTAGGGAAAAGATGACCGCCAAGACTAACAAATGCAAACAAATTGCGACAGAGCTGAAATGGAGGGAGGGCGGCGACCTCATAGAGAAGGCTAAATGCCCACCCTTAGATGGTTCAATAAAAACCCGCCTCACGAATAAAGCATAAAACTAAATATGTTGTTGAGGCTTTGTCACCCAACACCGAAGGTAGGTTGCTGGGAAGGTTAAAAGTCCGCCGCAGAGCAGCTGAAAGTGGGCAGTCCCACAAGAGTGGACAACAGTCATTTGTGAGCCACAGTGACAATGAGGTGGGTCCTCGCAACAGAGGAGGTAGCCATGTGTTAGCCACGTATGGCCAATGTGGAGCCAGCAAAGAACCACAGAGTCCCGGTGAGAGGTCCGCATGGAGGTCTTCCACACTTTTGCAGTCTCCTTAAGGGCACGCTGATTGTTGTGCATACTGAGATTATGCCATTACGTCTCCCAAAGCTGAAAAACCTTGTGGCCAGCCTATCAGCTAGTTCATTTCCCGGGATTCTGACGTGGCCCGAGGTCCACACAAACTCCACGGAAAGACTGAACCGTTCCAGGGCATAGATGAACTCCTGGATGATAATCTATCAAAGGATGGTGGGGGTAGCACTGGTCGATAGCTTGTAGGCTGCTCAAGGAGTCAGTACAGAAAAGAAATGACTTACAGTATAACAATGTAGTACGTCGACACTGAGGACTATCAATGAAGAAATAAAGCAGGCGAACATCACTCTACCATAGTACTACAAGCTTATATACCAATTAGCTCCACAAATGATGATGAGATTGAAGAAATGTATGATGAGATAAAGAAAATTATTCAGATAATTAAGGCAGATGAAAATTTAATACTGAGGGGGGACTGGAATTTGATAATAGGAAAAGAAAGAGAACAAAAAGAAGTAGATGAACATGGATTGGGGAAAAGGATAGCAAGAGGAAGCCACCTAGTAGAATTTTTCACAGTACATAATTTAATCATTGCCAACACCTAGTTTAAGAATTATGGAAGAACATGATACACATGAAAGACGCCTGAAAGCACTGAAAGGTTTCATACTGGTTACATAATTATAAGACAGAGATTTTGGAACCAGATTTAAATTGTATGACATTTCCTGGGGCACATGCATACTCTGACCACAATTTATTGGTTATGAGCTGCAGATTAAAACAGAAGAAATTGTAAAAAGGTAGGAAATTAAGGAAATGGGACCTGGATAAGCTGAAACAATCACAGATTGTTCAGAGGGAGCACTAGGCAACTACTGACATTAACAAGGGAAAGAAATACAGAAGACGAAAGAATAGCTTTGAGAGATGGAATAGTGAAGCCAACATAGGATAAAATAGTAAAAAAGACAAGGCTTAGTAGAAATCCTTGGATAATTTAATTGATGAAAGGAGAAATACAAAAATGCAGCAGATGAAGCAGGTGAAAGGGAAAACAAATATCTAAAAAATGAGATTGAGGATTTAAAAGCACATTTCACTAAGGGAAAAATAGATACTACCAACAGGAAAACGAAAGAGACTTTTGGAAGAAAGAGAAGCAGCTGTATGAATATCAAGTGCTCAGATGAAAAACCAGTACTAAGCAAAGAAGGGAAAGTAGAAAAGTGAAAGGAATATATAGAAAGTCTATATAGGGGAGATGAACTTGCAGGCAGTAATAGAAATGGAAGAAGACATAGATGAAGAGGAGATGGGAGACATGATAGTCCAAGAAGAATTCGACACAGCACTGAAAGACCTAAGTTGAAACATGGCCCCTGGAGTAGATGACATTCAGTCAGAACTACTGATAGCCTTGGGAGAGCCAGCTGTAACAAAACTCTTCCATCTGGTGTGCAAGATATACAAGCCACGCAAAATACCTGCAGACTCAAGAAGAATGTAATAATTCCAATTCCAAAGAAAGCAGTTGCTGACAGGTGTGCAAATTACCAAACTATCAGTTTAGTCTGCCATGGTTGCAAAATACTAACACGGACTCTTTATACAACAATGAAATGACTGGTGGAAGCTGACCTCAGGGAAGATCAGTTCGGATTTCAGAGAATTGTAAGAACACATGAAGCATATTGACCCTAAAACTTACCTTAGAAGATAGGTTAAGGAAAGGCAAATCTACATTTATAGCATTTGTAGACTTAGAGAAAGCTTTTAACAAAGTCAACTGTAACACTCACTTTCAAATTCTGAAGGGAGCAGGGGTAAAATACAGGGAGTGAAAGGTGATTTACAACTTGTATAGAAGCCAGACGGCAGTTATAAAAGTAGAGGGGGATGCGAGGGAAGCAATGCTTGGGAAGGGAGTGACATGTTTTAGCCTATCACCAATGTTGTTGTGTTATTCAATCTGTATACACAGCAAGCAGTAAAGGTATCAAGGAAAAATCTAGAATAGGAATTAAAGTTCAGGGAGGAGAAATAAAAAAACCTGAGGTTTGCCGATGATGTTGTAGTTCTGTCAGAGACTGTAAAAGACGAAAATGCAGTTGAACGGAATGGACAGTGCCTTGAAAGGAGGATATAAGATGAACATCAACAAAAGCAAGACTACAATAATGGACTGTAGTTGAATTAAATCAGATAATACTGAGGGAATTAGATTAGGAAATGAGACATTAAGGTAGTAGATAGGTTTTGCTATTTGGGCAACAAAATAATTGATGATGACCAAAGTGGATATGATATAAAATGTAGACTGGCAATGGCAAGAGAAGCATTTCTGAAGATGAGAAATTTGTTAAACTGAATGTTAGGAACTCTTTCCTGAGTATGTTTGTCTGGAGTGAAGCCATGTATGAAAGTGAAACATGGATGATAAACAGTTTAGACAAGAAGTTTTTAAAATGTGGTGCCACAGAAGAATTCTGAAATCAGGTGGATAGATCACATAACTAACGAGGAGTTACTGAATAGAATTGAGGAGAAGAGAAATTTGTGGCACAACCTCACTAGAAGAAGGGATCAGTTGGCAGACACAATCTGAGACATCAAGCAATCACCAATTTAGTGCAGGAGGGAAGTGTGGGAGGCAAAAATCCTAGATGGAGACCAAGAGATGAATACAGTAAGCAGATTCAGAAGGATGTAGGTGTGATAGTTATTCGGAGAAGCAGCAGCTTGCACGTGATAAGAGTCATGAAAAGCTGCAGCAAACCAGTCTTTGGACTGAAAACAAAAACAACAACAAGAACAATTACTGCTGCTGCTACTGCTACTACTACTGCTACTCCACTAGGCTGTCATAGGAACTTGAAGGCTCATATATTGCTTAACACATCAACACTACTGTTGTTCTGTAGAGAACAGTTTATCTTTCTTGAACGTGTTTTCAGATCAAATATAATAAATTTTGTTGAGATGGGAAAGCCTCTGTCCATGACTCAGCAGGGAAGTACAGCCCCTGCAAAACTCAGCTTGCCCTTTTCTCACATGATGTCCTGTGAACTATAGATGAAGGCCAACATACAAATTCCATATTCCTAGACTTCCAAAAAACACTTGACATGGTGCCCCACTGCAGATGGTTGTTGAAGGTTCAAGGATAGGAATAGGATCCCAGACATGTGTGTGGCTATAAGACTTCTGAAGTAACAGAACCCAGTACGTTGTCCTCAATGATGAGTGTTTGTCAGAGATGAGGGTACTGTCCAGAGTGCCCCAGGGATGTGCAATAGAACTGTTGTTACTCTCTATAAACATAAATGATCTGATGGATAGGGGGGACAACAATCTGTGACTATTTGCAGATGATACTGTGATGTACAAGAATGTATTGTCAATGAGTGACTTCAGAATACAAAATTTCTAGATGGTTTGATGAATAGAATCTAGATCTAAATGCAGAAAAGTAAGTTAATGCAGAAAGTAGGAAAAACAAAATCATAATATTCAAGTACAGCCTTGGTAGTGTGCTACTTGATGTCGATTAAAAATCTGGGCATAATGTTGCAAAATAATATGAAATGGAATGAGAATGTAAAGACTGTAATAGGGAAGGTGAATTGTCAACTTTGGTTTATTGGGAAAATTTTAAGAAAGAGCGGTTCACCTATAAAGAAGATGACATATAGGACACTGGTGCGACCTATTCTTGAGTACTGCTTCCGTGTTTGGGATCTGTACCAGGTCGGATCGAAGGAAGACATCAAACCAATTTGAAGGCAGGCAGCTAGAGTTGTTACCAGTAATTTCAAACAACATGCAATTGTTATGGAAATGCCTCAGGAACTCAAATGGGAATCCCTGATGAAGGGAAGGCAACATTCTTTTCGAGTAACACTATCAAGAAAATTCAGAGAACCAACATTTGCAGTTGACTGCAGAACGATTCTACTGCCACCAAGGTACATTTTTCTAAGGAACAGGAAGGTATGAAAAATTAGGTCTCGTATGGAGACATATGGATAGTTGTTTTTGGCATGGCACTTAGCATAGGGTGAAACAATATATGTCTGAGTGGTAGACACATGTACAAAATACAGTTCTGTTCAGGAAGGTGCACAGTAACTGAAGAATAAATCAAACACAGAATGAATAACAAACATCACTGTGAAATACATATAGTGTGAATACTCAATACATCGAAGATCTGCATGTGATGCAGTATGAAGTCCTTTGCCTACTGATGGAGTTGACATGTGCAATTTTTAGTCTCCATACAGTAGTTCTCTTGCACCCGGCCGATGTTGAAGTTCCATGAAGTTAACTGTCCCAGCTGTGAGTTGACGTCTCTGAGGTGAGATCAATTCTGAACAGCGATGTGCCTCACTGTACTGCTGAGTGACCCCACTGGTACTGTCAGGGACTAGACTGTCTGGGCCCCAAAGAGTAACTGGGGAGTAGCTGGCGACTATCTGGAATTGCCGCTGCAGACAACATCTCTCTATCCACTCAAGTCTCGCACCCTGATGGCGCTGCCACACAGGGGGCGTGGACCTGGTGCAGCATGGGATTGGACGGCGCCTGTTGCTGTACTAAGCACTGGTGGACGGCAGCTGCACTTGTGCTGCCAACTTCAGAGTCTTCAATGATGATGGCCCCCTGAGTGGTATTGACTGTGTAACGATACCTCAGTTTTTCCCTCACACTATTTGTGAATGGAGCAGGAAAGGAAATGACTAGTATGGTACAGGCTACCCTCTGCCATGTACTGTATCATGAATTAGGGAGTATATATGTAGATGTAGATCCCATTTGTGAAGCTGTAGGAGCTAATTACACAGATATATTCCCCCTTTCATTTCCTCTTCTTTTGCTAATCGTACTGTACTCTCACTCTGTCTCTTTTATGGTCTCTGAATGGAAACTGGAAAAGTGGTTGTCGATTACTATCCTTGATTACCTAACTTATTTGATGTATTTCCCTTCATCTTTGCCTCCTTTCTTCTTCACAACAAGTGTGCTACACCTAAGGCCCCCCCCCCCCCTCCCCTCTTTTGCCACTCACCCACAACACACACAGCAGTAGTTATTTTTGAAGAAAGACTTTATCAAAAAGCTTAGCAATGAGTCTAAGCTTGTTTATGTGCCTCTGTATCATTATTCAGTTAGTGTTTAACAGGTTACCTTTATTCCTTCCATAGTTTGTAAAGATAGTACTGTTTTAGAACTTCCTGTTATTCTCCATATAATTTCTCTAAATTAATCTGCACAAATCTCCTGCCATACAGTAGCTCTTTGATGTTCAGTTGCACTGTGTCCTTACACTGATTACCCCTTTACTGTAACTGGGAGTTGTGTTTGGTTCACTAACCACAGCATACTTTTCAAGAAATTTTGCATTTAACAGCTCCCTTACTAGCACAATTTTTATTGGCTTGATGATGCTTTTACCATTATGCCACCTTTTAATTGATTAAAGTGTCCCTTCTAGATGCTCAAGAGCTTAATGAATGCAGAAAACCGACTTTTGTTCAAAACCCCTATTTTAACAACAAACAATACACAATTGGACCAGAGAACAACATAAACACATTACATATATATTGCCCAATAGGTCCGATGAAGCAATAAAAGATACTGAGGCTAAGATTTTTGCCCTAAAGACTTTCTACAACAAGCTTTGTACATATAAGTTGGTTAAGAGAGACACACATAACTGAGCGAGCTAAACATAGTTAGGTGTAAACGGTCATCCAGAAGTTGCCGCTAATGACAGTTCACCTCGACACTCATCCACCCTTCTTGGGCATGCTGCTAACATATAGATGGTACCCCCACCCCCCATTCTTGTACTGTTTCTGCAGCATGGACACAAAAGCCAAGACCACACTTTCACAATGTTTAGCTATCTCACACCTCACACAATGGTAGCTGATGCATGCCCAAGCTAATGGTACTGAACAGTGTAAGCTGGGAACTCTTGATATGCAAAAGCCTTGAACTGAGATTATTTGTCTTTACTTGCTTAACAACTTCTTTGTTTAAATATAACTATTTAAAAGCATCGAATTTGTTTTGCAGTAAGAAGTAAGAAAGAGAACATTAGTTTGAAGGATACTTACCTGGGTATTAAGGATGTGATCAAGACTGCTGAACGTAAATACTAGAGGCAGTTTGAATTTCATATTAACTTTTCACAAAAGCAATGTAAGAAACATACAAACCACACTTTTGCACAAATATCTATGTGGAACATGTTACACATTAGTTCTATAACACTCACCCTTTTTTCGTCGGACTCACAGACAGTGCCACAGGTACATAAAGTGTGGCTAAAATGAAGGACAGGGAGAAGTTGTGCATTCCAACAGCAAGTAACAATGTGGCCAACTCTAGTAAAGCAGCAATATTCAGTAATGAGCAACTCTTGAACTGCTGGCCTACAACCCTGAAATACCAGAGGTCAAAAGGAAATATCCAATATTAATTCAGTTGTAGAATTAATCAGGTACTAGAAACCAAGCAATACGTACAAAAGTCAAGTCACTTTCAACAGTGTTATGCTCACCTGTCAAAGGCAGGCAAAGGTAACAGTACAAGACTATAACATAAGTAGCCTGCGAAAACAGACAGATCTGTTGACAACCCAATAAGCTCTCTCCCTACCACACTGTATGCGTCTGCTGCAAATAGGGCAGCAGTGCCAAAGACATGTGCAACAAGGAAGACAACTCCTACTGGAATTACAATTAATTCATGGTCCACCTGTAAGAGGAAAAAAAAGAAGAAGATGCTGTCAAGTAACTGTCTACCTTAATTAATATATGTTGAAAACCATTTAAAAAATGTTTTATTCCCTTACATGCAAAGAAATTTAAATTAGAAAGTTACTGACAAAGTGTCACTAGAACTGCACTGGATTAAAAATGACGTTGTTCAGTTGTAATAGTGGGTTGTAGTGGTAGCATCCACATCTACATTTATACTCTGCAAACCACTGTGAGGAGCATCACAGAGGGTATGTCCCATTGTACCAGTTATTAGTGTTTCTTCCCATTCCATTCATGTATGGTGCACAGGAATAATGATTATTTGAATGCCTCTGGGCATGCAGTAGTTATTCCAATCTTATCCTCATGATCCCTATGTGAGCAATATGTAGCGAACTGTAGTATATTACTAAGAGTCATCATTTAAAGCCGGTTCATGAAACTTTGATAATAGACTTTCTAGGGGTAGTTTATGTCTGGCTTCAAGAGTCTGCCAGTTCAGTTCCATCAATATTTCTGTGACACTCTTCTATTGATTAAACAAGCCTGTGACTATTCATGCTGTCCTTCTCTATGTATGTTCAGTATCCCCAGTTACAGGTCCCACACACTTGAGCAATTCTAGGATGGGTGCACAAGTGATCTGTAAGCAATCTCCTTTGTAGACTGATTGCACTTCCCCAGTATTCTACCAATAAACTGAAGTCCACCACCTACTTTACCCATGACTGAACCAATGTTATCATTCCATTTCATATCCCTACAAGGAGATACACCTGGGTATTTGTATTAGTTGGCTGATTCCAGCAGTGACTTATTGATGTTATAGTCATAGGACACTATGTTTTTTTGTTTTGTGAAGTGCACAATTTTACATTTCTGAACATTGAGGGTAAGTTGCCAATCTCTGCACCACTTTGAAATCTTATCAAGATCTGACTGAATATTAATGCAAACTCTTTCAGATAGTACTTCATTACAAATAACTGCATCATCTGCAAAAAGTCTGAGGTTACAATTAATATTAATCTGTAAGGTCATTAATATACAACATAAACAGCAGGAGTTCCAACGCACTTCCCAGGGGCACACACAAATTACTTCTACATCTGACAATTACTCTCCATCCAAGATAACATGTTGTGTCCTCCCTACCAAAATGTCCTCACTCCAATCACAAATTTCACTTGGTATTCCATGTGATCACACTATTAAAATTAAGTGTAGCTGAGGTACTGAGTCAAATACTTTCCAGAAATCAAGCAATACTGTCTCAACCTGATTGCCTTGCTACAAAGTTTTCAGTTTGTTGTGTGAGAAAAGTCCAAGTTGGGTTTCACATGGTTGATATTTCTGGAATCCATGCTGGCTGGCATTGAGGATGTCATTTTGTTAAAGATACCTCATTATGTCCGAGCTCAGAATATGTTCTAAGATTCTGCAACAAAGGATATTGGAGGGTAGCTTTGTGGATCATTTCTACTATCCTTTTTGTAGACAGGTGTGATCCATGCTTTTCCCCAAGAACTGGGCACAGTTTTTTGTTCGAGGGATCTACAATAGACTACAGTTAAAACAGGGGCTAACTCAGCCACAAATTCAGTATAGAATGTGATAGGTATTCCGTCAGGCCATGGAGTATTGTACAATGTTAGCAGTTTCAGCTGTTTTAGTGACTTCAGCTGTTTCTCAACATAACTGACACTAATACTTCTTTCATTCATCATTTCAGGGGTACAAGGATTAAGAAGGACAACCCAGGAGAATTGCCCCAGTTTAAAGTAACATTTGAAAGTGGAGTTAAGCATTTCAGTTTTTGCTTTGCTACCCTCAATTTCTGTTCCTGCCTCGTTCGCTGGGGACTGGATACTAACTTTGGTGCCACTAACAGCCTTTACGTATGATCAGGATTTCTTTGGATTCTGTGAAAGACCATTTTATAGTATTCTGCTATGGTAGTCATTGCAGGCATCACCCATTGCTCTCTTGATAGCCAAACATGTTTCATTCAGCATCTCTCTATCTACAGCCCTCTGCTTAGTTTCACACCTGTTATGCTGTTACCTCTGTTTCTTTAAAAGTCTCTGTACAGTGACTGAATACCATGGAGGTTCCTTCCCATTATTGAATGTTCTACTGGATACATATTTATCCAGTGCATGGTCAACTATTCTTTTAAACTTCAGCCACAGTTCCTCTAAATGCTCCTGCCTTATGCTGAAAGTTTCAGTTTCCTCACTGAGATACGATACTACTGATTTTTTATCTAGTTTATTGAATATATATATATATCTTTCTGCTTGATTTAGTTGTCTGTTACACTTTGGCAATCGGTCACTGATATCAGTTTCGATGTGGAAATCCTCAAAGAGCTATCTGTTCCAGGTAGTTTTCAGAGAAGGCATTTAGTACTGCTTCATAGGATGTGTGATCATGCCCACCACTAACAAAACTGTAATTTTCTCAATTAACTGTTGGATAATTAAAGGCTCCACCAATGATTACAGGACGATTTGGGGATTTATGTACAAGGGAACTGAGGTTCTCTCTAAAGTTTTCGGTTACATCGGGCCTGAGTCTGGTGGGCAATACAAGGATCCAATTATCATTTTATGTTCACCCCTGATACTGAATCTTGCCCAAACAATCTCACATGCAGCTTAAATTTCTATCTCAGTGGATTTAAGTTTCTCGTCTACTGCGACAAATACACCACATCCATTTTTCATTTGCCTATCCTTTCAATATACACTTAAATTTTCCCCAAAAATGTCACTGCTATCTATTTCAGGTTTCAACCAGGTTTTTGCCTTTCATGAGCAGTTCAAACTCTGGCACTTTATCACGAATACTTCGGCAGTTTACCATTACGATTTTAATACTCTCACCTGTGAAAGCTATCATTATCTGAATTGGACAGAGTGTCGCCTAATCTAAAAAAAAAAAAAAAACTTGTGTGCATCCCACACACAGTCAGTTATCTGTGTGGCAACCTCTGATGTGTAGTGCACATCTGACTCATTTAGGTAGACTCTACAGTTCTCAACCCTATTGATGCAAGTCCAGGAAATCACAGCCAAGTCAATCACAGAACCTTTGAAGTCACTGGTTCGCCTTTCCACTCAACTCAGAAGCAAAGTACCATGATCAGTTCAGGGGACAATGCTGCAAATTGTGAGCTTTGTTGAAATTAAATGTGCAAGGCTGGTCTTCTCAATCTTCTCTGCCAGCCACTGGAATGACCTAAGTATGAGCTCCGAGCCCAAACGACATTTCTTCCAACATGTGCCACAGTCTGCGCCAATGGCCTTGCCACATTGATAACACCGGTTTCCATCAGATTACCGAAGTTAAGAGCTGTCGGGCTGGGCTAGCACTTGAATGGGTGACCATCCGGTCTGCCAGTCTGCCGAGTGCTGTTGGCAAGTGGGGTGCACTCAGTCATTGTGAGCCAAACTGAGAATTTACTTGACTGAGAAGTAGCGGCTCCAGTCTTGGCAAGTGACACTCGGTCGGGAGAACGATGTGCTGACCACATGCCCCTCATATCCGCATCCAGTAACGCCTATGGGCTGAGGATGATACGGTGGCTGGTTGGTACTGTTGGGACTTCATGACCTGTTCGGGAGGAGCAGTTTTTTTTCGTGCCACAGTCTGCAGTTGGTTGCACCCTGTTCCCTCAATGGCCGCTGTCACAGCCTCTTCAACATGTTGACTGAGGCCCCCAGGCACATATACGGAGTGCACTGTGTGTCCTATCCTGTCCCTTCCTGCCATTTCCCTAACGGGTACCATCAATTGCCATACGCTTGAAATGCCGATGATTAAGACACCCCTATTCTTTTGTGTTTGCCTCCTCTTGGGCACCATACAAAACAGGTTTCCTCAAAAACAGGTGAAGTGAGTCCCACTGGCTCAGTTTCAGTGTCCATGAGAGACAGTAGCATCAGCAGTGAATGGCAGTTTCGTACTCATCTCCAATAAACAAATCTAAAACAACTTACAAGGAGATGAGGTACTGGCAGGATTGAAGCTGTGAAGACGGGTCGTGAGTTGTGCTTGGGTAGCTCAGTTGCCCGTGAAAGGCAAAGGTCCCGAGCTCAAGACTCGGTCCGGCACACAGTTTTAATCTGTCAGGAAGTTTCAACTTACTAATACTCAGAATATACCTCATGACCACAAAAATAACAAAATTTATGTCAGAACTCTCTAATCTGTAGAAATTTTGAGAATGTTCAACCTCATATGTACACTCAATCAAATAGGACTAAATTCACAAAGCCGCAAGCCGAATTTTCACTTTTCCAAAAGGTTTGAACCTGTTAAGCATCAGTAGGTTGTGAAATAGGTTCAGTGTCTAATAAGACAATTTCCTGTTACTACCAGAAATTCATTTCAATGTTTTATTCTTCCGTTAGATACATTCCAAACACTTTGATTCTTACTGCTTGGTTCCCCAAATACCAAATATGTTTTGTTTAATATGTTTGAAGCCGAAGACTAATTTTCCTCTGATAGAAAATGAGTTCATATCAATACATCAAAGAAAAAAACTAACTGGGACTAGTCACACTTCATTAAGTGGGGGGAAAATGACTGTCTCACATATTTTTTTACATCATTTGCTTCAGTCACTGTTCACAAAAAAGGCATCACAATCAGTCTTGACTTATTACAGTCCTCATCAGATATTCAACTGATAAGCTGCTATGAAACATATTCAGATAATCTGATGATGACAGTAATAAGTTGAAACAGGTAATGATACCATTTGTGTATCCTGAGGCTGCATTATATAATAATGAAGCAATTCATCTTTTTGTTCCTTCCTCCTTTTTTTATAGCCCAGTAATCCAATTTTCAACGATGAAAAATAATCAAATACAGTTTTATATTTGTAACTTACCTCATTCTGCTTATTTGCAGTGACTTCACTATCTGTGGTTTCAGAAATCTTGTCATCAGATTTATCAGTACTTTGTTTCTGAGATTCTGGTGATATTTCTTGCAACTTTGACTGATCAGGAAACTGTTCAATACGATTTTCATCTCTCTCTTTCTTCTGCTCCTCAAATATTTTTAACCAGAGGGCAAAAGCTTTAATAAATAGGCCAGCACATAACAAGCCAAGACATGGCATATACATACCTGGAAAAGAAGTCCCAGCATTATGAGAGCAACTTACTGCATCATCATCATCATCATCAGCAGCAGCAGCAGCAGGAGCATCGGCAGCACTGACCAGTCACCCACTGCTGGATTAATTCTTCACCAAGACATTTTCATGCATTACAATCGTAAATGGTATACATTTATGTTGCCATTTCATGTTTTTTAATATCATCTACCCACCTCCAATTAGGTTGTTGTCCAATTTTTTTGTATCTTGGAATTCAGAAAAAACACAGCATCCATTCAAGTTGCTTCATGTCCCAACAACCTCTGTTTTGTTTACATTACAGTCATAATTAGACCTACCTTGCTGATCTGTCTCCTGATCTTTTTGTTTTCCTGTTTCTCCAAATAAAACAATAAAACGAATTAAGAAACAATTTACACTTAGATATGTTTATGATTCCATAACAACAATACTGGCATGCAGAAGGCAATACCAGAAGAGAAGAAAGGCACAGCACATGCTGATAATCTCCATACTGGTAGATGAGGTGTACAAAACCAATCAAGATATACTAAAAAGAAAGGATGGCAGAAGATGAAGCTGTCACAATACAAATACTTAAGGTGAAACCAAAATAATACAAAAGAAAACTGTTTACAGACTTTTTGTGGAGGAAGACAATTCCTCAAATAAACAAATATTTCATTGTTCAACTTCACAATACATGTGAAAGACATACACTATCAACCTTCTTCTCCTTTGCAATCTCAAAACATTCACTCAAAGTATCACCAAGTGCGCAGAGTGTGGGCAAAAAAACATCGCATCCAATTATGCAAAGGAACAAGCTCACTTTAGGTGCTGATACATCACAAGGGACTACTTGTCACTCAGGAATGAAATTCTAGAAAGAGCAATGACTATAAATTACCACGTTGCTTAAGATTCATAGTTTTTGAGGAGTCTTAATTTGAGCAAAATCTGTTCAAGCAACCCTTGAGGAACACTGCACTGACTTTATATATGTTAGTAGAAATAAGAATTATTTGTCAATATCCAGATAGTGAAAAATTTAGAACTGAAAGAGGACTCAGGAAAGGAGATTTTGTACCACCAACACCACTCTCAATAGCACTTTTAAGACATTTGCAAGACTGCCTTGCATATTACCCTGTCTTCCACCTTTAAGCTCTCAGATTTTCAAATCTCGTCTGGTGCAGTTCCCAACAGTCAGCCTTTCCTTCTAATCCCGCCTGGTAAGTCTCCCATGACCTGCAATTCTGAGTGACTTTCCCATAATCTATGCCTTTTCCTAAACCTCTCCAGTCCTTTTCCTTCCTTCCCCTTCAATCCTTCTGCTGGAAGGAGCAGCCACTGGCTCCAAAAGCTTGCATCATCATAATGTCCTTTTATGTGCATGTTCTGCTGATGCTTGGTGGGTAGATTTTTATATGGCCTTGCTGTTCTGGTACTGCGAACGGCTGAAAGCAAGGGGAAACTACAACCGTAATTTTTCCTGAGGGCATGCAGCTTTACTGTATGATTAAATGATGATGGCGTCCTCTTGGGTAAAATATTCCGGAGGTAAAATAGTCCCCCATTCGGATCTCCGGGCGGGGGACTGCTCAAGAGGACGTTGTTATCAGGAGAAAGAAAACTGGCGTTCTACGGATCGGAGTGTGGAATGTCAGATCCCTCAATCGGGCAGGCAGGTTAAAAAATTTAAAAAGGGAGATGGATAGGTTAAAGTTAGATATAGTGGGAATTAGTGAAGTTCGGTGGCAGGAGGAACAAGACTTTTGGTCAGGTGAATACAGGGTTATAAATACAAAATCAAATAGGGGTAATGTAGGAGTAGGTTTAATAATGAATAAAAAAATAGGAGTACGGGTAAGCTACTACAAACAGCATAGTGAACGCATAACTGTGGCTAAGATAGACACGAATCCAACGCCTACTACAATAGTACAAATTTATATGCCAACTAGCTCTGCATATGACGAAGAAATTGATTCAATGTATGATGAAATAAAAGAAATTATTCAGATAGTGAAGGGTAACGAAAATTTAATAGTCACGGGTGACTGGAATTCAAGAGTAGGAAAAGGGAGGGAAGGAAACATAGTAGGTGAATATGGATTGGGGCTAAGAAAAGAAAGAGGAAGCCGCCTGGTAGAATTTTGCACAGAGCATAACTTAATCGTAGCTAACACTTGGTTTAAGAATCATGAAAGAAGGTTGTATACATGGAAGAACCCTGGAGATACAAAAAGGTGTCAGATAGATTATATAATGGTAAGACAGAGATTTAGGAGCCAGGTTTTAAATTGTAAGACATTTCCAGGGGCAGATGTGGACTGACCACAATCTATTGGTTATGACCTGTGGATTAAAACTGAAGAAACTGCAAAAAGGTGGGAATTTAAGGAAATGGGACCTGGATAAACTGAAAGAAGAGCATAAGGGAACAATTGACAGGAATGGGGGAAATAAATACAGTAGAAGAAGAATGGGTAGCTTTGAAGGATGAAATAGTAAAGGCAGCAGTGGATCAAATAGGTAAAAAGACGAGGGCTAGTAGAAGCCCTTGGGTAACAGAAGAAATATTGAATTTAATTGATGAAAGGAGAAAATATAAAAACACAGTAAATGAAGCAGGCAAAAAGGAATACAAAATTCTCAAAAATGAGATCGACAGGAAGTGCAAAATGGCTAAGCAGGGATGGCTAGAGGACAAATGTAAGGATGTAGAGGCTTATCTCACTAGGGGTAAGATAAATACTGCCTACAGGAAAATTAAAGAGACCTTTGGAGATAAGAGAACCACTTGTATGAACATCAAGAGCTCAGATGGAAACCCAGTTCTAAGCAAAGAAGGGAAACCAGAAAGGTGGAAGGAGTATATAGAGGGTCTATACAAGGGCGATGTACTTGAGGACAGTATTATGGAAATGGAAGAAGATGTGGATGAAGATGAAATGGGAGATATGATACAGTGTGAAGAGTTTGACCGAGCACTGAATGACCTGAATGGAAACAAGGCCCCAGGAGTAGACAACATTCCATTAGAACTACTGACAGCCTTGGGAGAGCCAGTCCTGACAAAACTCTACCATCTGGTGAGCAAGATGTATGAGACAGGCCAAATACTCTCAAACTTCAAGAAGAATATAATAATTCCAATCCCAAAGAAAGCAGGTGTCGACAGATGTGAAAGTTACTGAACTATCAGTTTAATAAGTCACAGCTGCAAAATACTAACGCGAATTCTTTACAGACGAATGGAAAAATTGATAGAAGCCAACCTCGGCAAAGATCAGTTTGGATTCTGTAGAAATGTTGGAACACGTGAGGCAATACTGACCCTACGACTTATCTTAGAAAATAGATTAAGAAAAGGCAAACCTACGTTTCTAGCATTTGTAGACTTAGAGAAAGATTTTGACAATGTTGACTGGAAAACTCTCTTTCAAATTCTGAAGGTGGCAGGGGTAAAATACAGGGAGCGAAAGGCTATTTACAATTTGTACAGAAACCAGATGGCAGTTATAAGAGTCGAGGGGTATGAAAGGGAAGCAGTGGTTGGGAAGGGAGTGAGACAGGGTTGTAGCCTCTCCCTGATGTTATTCAATCTGTATATTGGGCAAGCAGTAAAGGAAACAAAAGAAAAATTTGGAGTAGGTATTAAAATCCAGGGAGAAGAAATAAAAACTTTGAGGTTCGGCGATGACATTGTAATTCTGTCAGAGATAGCAAAGGACTTGGAGGAGCAGTGTCTTGAAAGGAGGATATAACATGAACATCAACAAAAGCAAAACAAGGATAATGGAATGTAGACGAATTAAGTCAGGTGATTCTGAGGGAATTACATTAGGAAATGTGACACTTAAAGTAGTAAAGGAATTTTGCTATTTGAGGAGCAAAATAACTCACGATGGTCGAAGTAGAGAGGATATAAAATGTAGACTGGCAATGGCAAGGAAAGCATTTCTGAAGGAGAAAAATTTGTGAACATCGAGTATAGATTTAAATGTCAGAAAGTCGTTTCTGAAAGTATTTGTTTGGAGTGTATGGAAGTGAAACGTGGATAATAAATAGTTTGGACAAGAAGAGAATAGAAGCTTTCAAAATGTGGTGCTACAAAAGAATGCTGAAGATTAGATGGGTAGATCATATAACTAATAAGGAGGTACTGAATAGAATTGGGGAGAAGAAGAGCTTGTGGCACAACTTGACTAGAAGAAGGTATCGTTTGGTAGGACATGTCCTGAACCATCGAGGGATCACCAATTTAGTATTCGAGGGCAGCGTGGAGGGTAAAAATTGTAGAGGGAGACCAAGAGATGAATACACTAATGAGATTCAGAAGGAGGTAGGCTGCAGTAGGTACTGGGAGATGAAGAAGCTTGCACAGGATAGAGTAGCATGGAGAGCTGCATAAAACCAGTCACAGGACTTAAGACCACAACAACAACATATTATATTTCTCTTTTGACACATAATAGCAGATCTATTTTGCAAATTTACTTTTTAAAGGTCACTTACCTATGGAAATATAGCGGTCAGTTGCTGGTTGAAGATAGAAAAAGTAAGACTGATGAAATCTCTCCAACAAGTTGTTAAGACTTCTAAACACTCCTTCCAGCACCCTATATAGCAAGAAAACAGTTATGTATGAAGCTTTTTTTAATAAACCAATGCTTTTGAAGAGCACTAAAATTGAAATATATTTCTATTGCTGTAAAATAATAATAGAGTTATTCAAATAATGGAAGGTCCAGGATGGAATGTAATAATATGAAAAGGATAGTTGCTACTCACCATTCACCAGAGTCACAGAAAGGCACAACAAAAAGACTGTCAGAACGTTAGCTTTCGGCCAACAAGGCCTTTGTCAAAAGCAAACACACACACACACACACACACACACAAATGCAACTCACACAGACATGCTCTGGAGATGACTGCAAGTAGCACCACATTATGAGAGAAGCAACCAGGTGGAGGTAAGGAGGAGGCTGGGGCAGGGAGTGGGAGCAATAGCAGGGTAGGGGTGGGGGATGGTAAGGTGCTGCTGGGAGCATGCAGGGACGAGATGGAGAGTAGGGCAGCTGGTGCAGTCGGTAGGTTAGACGGAGATGAAGGGCGGAGGGGGGGGCGGTATTGGAAGTGGAAAAGGAAAGAAGTAAAAAGACTGGTTTGATTGCGTTGGTGGAAAAGAGAGCTGTGTAGTGCTGGAATGGGAACAGGAAAGGGGCTAGATGGGTAAGGACAATGACTCTGAAGGTGGAGGCCAGGAGTGTTACGGGAACACAGGATATATTGCAGGGAGAGTTCTCACCTGCACAATTCAGAAAATCTGGTGTTGGTGGGAAGGATCCAAATGGCACAGGCTGTGAAGCAGTCACTTACATGAATAATGTGATGTTGAGTGGTCTGCTCAGTAGCAGGGTGGTGCAATCGTTTCTTGGCCACATTTTGTTGGTGGCCATTCATGTGGACAGACAGCTTGTTGGTTGTCATACACACGTAGAATGCAGCACAGTGGTTGTAGCTTAACTTGTAGATCACATGACCAGTTTCACCAGTAGTTCTGCCTTTGATGGGATAGGTGATGTTCGTAAGTGGACTGGAGTAGGTGGTGGTAAGAGGACGTATGGGACAGGTATTGCATTTATGTGTGTGTGTGTGTGTGTGTGTGTGTGTGTGTGTGTGTGTGTGAGAGAGAGAGAGAGAGAGAGAGAGAGAGAGAGAGAGAGATATCTTTGTTGCTCATCACCTGGACATTTTCTTTTGAACCGAGACTGCAACAGCCTCCACTCAGCATTTTTTGAATCTCAATATTAAACCATGGTGCATCTTTTCCATCCTCTCTCCAGATCATGATTTACTATCTGCTTAAACTTTGTCCATAATTCCTCCCTGATTGCAATAAAGTGATATCTGGCATAAGCCTGTTGAAGATTTCCTGCACGCTACTGAGCAACGATAGCCCCTACAGGGAGAGAGATGGTTGCCTCGACATAAATACCAATCGCAGAGCCGACACCAGTCTGCCACTGTCACAGATGGGTGGATTGTGGGCTCTTCCTTATCATCCCATTTCAGGACACCAGTATTCCTCAAACTTCAGCAGATGGACCAAGGCCTACCTAACTGGCAGGCCAGGAGTGCCATACTACGCAGCTACATTACAACCATTATCACAGTTCAACACATGTAGAACAGTAGTGAACGGGAGGGGACAGAGCACCTCCTAAATTGGCATTTGTGTCCAACACACACACACACACACACACACACACACACACACACACCGCGTCCACTCACTGCCATGTTACGGCGAGCGGCAAAGCCACTGTGGGTGTCACCTGCCATAGCAGCAGCTAATGAGGACCACGTGTGTGGACTCACAGCCGGTTATGACACGATTCCTCGGTAGACATCAACAGCTGATGTCAACAGTGAGTCAAGACACTGCTTGTAACTTGTGGCAATAAATAACTAATTCTGAATCTTCTATCTGAGGAAAACTGGCAAGGGGTGAAATGGGAGAGTGCCCGAAAACACAGAACCATCTCTACTCCCTCCCTTCGAACAGTTGACTCTCGCAAAATTCGTGTCACAGTCATCATGCTTCTGACACTTGCAGTGTCAGCATAAGAAGTCCATAAGAAATGTTTCGTACTGGAGCACACCAGCAGCTACAATTGTGGGACAAGTCCCTCAAAAGCTTCGTTGCTCACACAAATATGGTTTGGTTGTGATCATGGCGAAAATAGGATAAAGTTAGTTAAAAGTTACTTTTTATTGAAGTTATACATGTATCTGAATTTAGAGGAAATTAAAGGGCACTGTATTTAGTACTGGTAGATCATAAAATTTGTAATTTGTCTGACCTCAGTACACCTTGTGACAAGTTTATTTTTGTAACATGTTGCACTTGTGGGAATTATGGTCATGCAAAAGAGGGCTGTATTAAGTGTCGTTGGACGTCAATAAGACAAAGTAATAGGTAATTTTTTATATGCATGAGAGTGTATATTGCGGACGAAGTATAAAGCTAACTGGGATATAAAAGGAAATTGCACAAATTTGACACAAATGCGAGCAATGACTATAACAGACTCAGTATCAGCTATAACAGAGCACATTAGATTATTAACCCCTTAACTTAACAATTTTTTTTCAGATTATGTTCCAAAAAATTATAACTTTTTTCTTAATGAAAGACATCCTACAATGAATGACATTACATATAAACACATAAAAACAGCTTTTAAGGCTCAAAATAAAAAGTTACAAAATTTTGCAAATGACCAACAATAAAATCCTGAGTATACTCATTCACTGGACTTCGACTAAAATATCCTGAAACGTAAAGTCATTTTTTAGTTTCTGTGTAGCTGTGAAGTCTAACCATGCATTTTACAACAATCTCCTGTGAAGACAAATCCTGGAGCATCTGGTTGGAGCACAGTAGATGTATTTATCTCGTACCACTGATGAACGCTTGTCACTCAACTGACAAACTGCCATCACTTTCTGTCTCTAATGAAGTAACATCACATTCCTCTTCGGTTTCTGAGCTGCTAAATTCAATGTCAAACTCAGGATCACCACAGTAATCCGTTTATGAAAGCACTACTAAACAACCACTATAGGAGAGAGCCTGAAAGTGAGCATTTTGTTACTGAGTATCCAATGCTGCACACAGTAAAGACGATATCTAGTGGCAACCATGTCAACCAAAACACGACAACCAGGCTACAAATGTAGTACCAGAAGCTCTCTATCAGCAGAACATGTAACTACCAGTGCTGAAATGAATATAAGTGGGATTTTATTTTTTTGAAGGTCTTTTCTTAAGTTGCCCGAGTATATTTGGAATTTAACATTTGTGTCAAAACAATAAAAATTAGATAACTTGAGGCTTTATGTCAAGCGGTTAAAGGAAAAGAGTGAGAAAATGGCTCAGCAGCTGGATAGTCAAACAGCTGACCCTTCAGAATCAGGTCCTTTGTGAGTGAAATTGATACTGGCTGCTCATTCTCCATCTGCAGATCTTGTAGCTGCTGGTCTTACGTCCATTTTTTCTGGCAAAACAGCGGAGGATGTCACTATTTTTATGCTGGATGTGTTATCCACAGCCAGCTTGTACAACTGAACTGAACAAACATAATTGCAGATGGCCCAATTGTGCAAGTCAGGTGAGGCTAAGATGTACATCACATATCATGAGGTATTGAATAACCTAACCTAACCTAACCTAACCTAACCTAACCACAGTGTCACCAGCCACAATGTTTTAGTTGTCAATGAGTTCGTCACAAGGCACAGAAATGTAGATCAAAGAAATAGGGTAACTATAATGGGAAAAGTCAAACAATGGAAAATCCAGGATGGAATGTAACAATATTATGAAATGGAAAGCTGCCACTCACCTTATAGCGGAGATGCTGAGTCGCCAATAGGCACAACATAAAGACTGTCACAAATATAGCTTTTGGCCCATAAGGCCCTCACCAAAAAATGACACACACACACACACACACACACACACACACACACACACACACACAAATGCAACTCACATGCCAGCTGTGCAGGATATAGGCCTGTAAGAATAAATTTCACAGAAGCAGGCTAGGACTTACTAGAACGAATAGAGTAAGGTATGATATGCTGAGAGAAGCAGCGAAATAGAAGCCCATAAAAAAGACCATAGAAAAGACAAGTTTAAGATGCTATGGGTGTGTTAAAACAATGGGATCTGGCAGCATAATGAGCTAGGCTCATGAAAAGATAATAGCAGGCAAGAGAACTAGAGGATGATTGGGAGACAGATGGGTCATTGGAGTACAAGGAAGTGTGATGAAGAGAGAGATCTGGGGCAGAGGGGAGAGAAAAACATGTTGGGAGGACAGGAAAAGATGGAGAGGCTTATGTCCTAAATAGACCTAGCTAGGAGCTGGAAAATGTAAAATATGATGAAGATGATGATAAGTCTTGTTTCTCAAACTAGCATGTTTTCCCAATAAAAGAGTACACTTAAGACTCAATTTTTGAAAGGTTTGCATAATAAAATCTTAATAGACTGAGTTTCTTACAATTATTACAATTTTACAAAGAAGTGTCTCCTAGCCTATACAATTTTAGAAGAAGGAAAAAAATGTCTTTCACATAGTAGAGAAACAGGGCTTTGCAAGGTATGTCTATTTGAAAACAAACCCTTATTAATGGGATTGGATTTTTGGGTTTACATGGTTTTCTTGGATCTTAAATTTTTCAAAACATCTTGCAAAAACTTATTCAGGGACTTAGGGATTCGTACATGCAAGGGCCAGCACACTGCTGCCAAACAGAATTTGTTGTTAATAACAAGAGTCAATTTAGGATGGACAGTAAAATATACAAACATAATATTAGAAGTGAAAATAATTTCCATATAAACTATGGGTCCTGATCTGCAGTTCAGAATCGAGATTTATATTTGGAGCCAAGCCTAAAACAGGCACCTGATAGAAATCAGGCAGGAAACAGAAAAATCCCAGATATTAAGAGACAGAATTAAAGACTATCTAATACGCAACTCCTCTTATAATTTGTCATTTAATTCTAATGTTGACATTAAATTGGTTTCAACTTTGTCGGTACATAAATAGCTGATAGCGTTCTGTGTGGTTACATAAATACTTTGGAGTATTAGACAGCAAAAGTAGCTAAACGAAATGAAATGTGGGTACAGCATATCTGTCTGGAGGTAGTTTGGCCACCTGATGCAAGTTTTCTTTTATTTAATGCCTCTTTAGTGACTCGCACATTGATGATGATGATGATGACAGCACGCACACCCAGTCTTGAGCAGAGAAAATCCCCGACCTGGTAGGAACCAAACCAGTAATGCTAACCACAAGACCACGAGCTGCCAACAAAAGCTGAACAGTTGACAGAAGTACCAGTGTGGCTCGTTCCCAGCAAAACCTCAGTTATGCCAAGTGCAGATAATCAGGCTTCTGGATTATCCATGCACAGTTCGATGATTTTAAGAAAAACAAAGCCTGAAGTCTTCTTTTACAATCAGAATTAATATTTTTGTTTTGGATACAAATTTCTGGGTGCAAAGACACAGCCGATAAAAACATTCACAAATACTTAAATAGTGACATCTATGAACCAGGATTTGAACAGTTACGTTATGCAGGTACAGTGAACAAAGTATGTTCAGTAGAGAAAGAGAGCAAAGAGGAAGTGATTGAGAAACCTGTTGTTGCACACACCGATGCACTGAAACTTATTGATCTGTTACAAGAGTATTCAGGACAACATTCATCTGACTATACTAATGTTCTGACACTTCTAAAATTGAGAACCACCACTAGGTAAAGAGTGAATGAAAATCAGAAGCAGAAAAAACAGAATGGTTGTTTCATAAAAGTGAAAACAAAGCAAGTGATGCAAAATACAATGTTCTTTAAGTGTAATTTTGTAAATTATAAGTAATGAAGTGGGCTTTAAAAATATATGTAAGCATGTTTCTTCAAGTACAGGAACTGGGGAAAAAAACATAAACAAAAAAACACAGGTATTTGGGATTTTCAATGTTTTTCAGCAATCTGTTCAGTCTCAAATCCACAATAACCTTGACAGTCAGGAGTTTGCTGCATTAATTCTTGTAATTATCAATATAGTTTATGAAGTGATAATTTGCTACTCATATAGTTGTAGGAATAGGTATCTCCCAAATGAAATGCATTAGATACTCTTTGGAATGTGTGAATGATGCAGTGTAATTGTCCTTTGATTGTGATTTTGCTCCAAGTTCCTTTCTGTTGATAACGCAGTCAACGTATCTTACATCTACATCTACATGATTACTCTGCAATTCACATTTAAGTGCTTGGCAGAGGGTTCATCGAACCACAATCATACTATCTCTCTACCAATCCACTCCCGAACAGCGCACGGGAAAAACGAACACCTAAACCTTTCTGTTCGAGCTCTGATTTCTCTTATTTTATTTTGATGATCATTCCTACCTATGTAGGTTGGGCTCAACAAAACATTTTCGCATTCGGAAGAGAAAGTTGGTGACTAAAATTTCATAAGTAGATCTCACCGCGTCGAAAAACGTATTTGCTGTAATGAGTTCCACCCCAACTCACGTACCATATCTGCCACACTCTCTCCCCTATTACGTGATAATACAAAATGGGCTGCCCCTTTTTGAACCCTTTCAATGTTTCCGTCAATCCCACCTGGTAAGGATCCACACCGCGCAGCAATATTCTAACAGAGGACGAACGAGTGTAGTGTAAGCTGTCTCTTTAGTGGACTTGTTGCATCTTCTAAGTGTCCTGCCAATGAAATGCAACCTTTGGCTTGACTTCCCTACAATGTTATCTATGTGGTCTTTCCAACTGAAGTTGTTCGTAATTTTAACACCCAGGTGCTTAGTTCGCAGCTTGATTAGAAGTCGCTTGTGAGGAACGGTGTCAAAAGCTTTCCGGAAATCCAGAAATATGGAATCAACTTGAGATCCCCTGTCGATAGCGGCCATTACTTCATGCGAATAAAGAGCTAGCTGCATTGCACAAGAATGATGTTTTTTGAAACCATGCTGATTACGTATCAATAGATTGTTCCCTTCGAGGTGATTCATAATGTTTGAATACAGTATATGCTCCAAAACCCTACTGCAAACCGACGTCAATGATATAGGTCTGTAGTTCGATGGATTACTCCCACTACCCTTCTTAAACACTGATGCGACCTGCACAATTTTCCAATCTGTAGGTACAGATCTATCGGTGAGCGAGTGGTTGTATATCATTGCTAAGTAGGGAGCTATTGTATCAGCGTAATCTGAAAGGAACCTAATCGGTATACAATCTGGAGCTGAAGACTTGCCCGTATCAAGCGATTTGAGTTGCTTCGCAATCCCTAAGGTATCTACTTCTAAGAAACTCATGCCAGCAGCTGTTCGTGTTTCTAATTCTGGAATATTCCATTTGTCTTCCCTGGTGAAGCAATTTCTGAAAACTGCGTTCAATAACTCCGCTTTAGCGGCACAGTCGTCGGTAACAGTACCATCGGCCCTGCGCAGCGAAGGTATTGACTGCGTCTTGCCACTTGTGTACTTTACATACGACCAGAATTTCTTCGGATTTTCTACCAAATTTCGAGACAATGTTTCGTTGTGGAACCTATTAAAGGCATCTCGCATTGAAGTCAGTGCCAAATTTCGCGCACCTGTAAATTTTAGCCAATCTTCGGGATTTCGCGTTGTTCTGAACTTCGCATGCTTTTTCCATTGCCTCTGCAACAGTGTTCGGACCTGTTTTGTGTACAATGGGGGATCAGTTCCATCTCTTACCAATTTATGAGGTATGAATCTCTCAATTGCTGTTGCTACTATATCTTTGAATTTGAGCCACATCTCGTCTACATTTGAGCAGTCAGTTCGGAAGGAATGTAGATTGTCTCTTAAGAAGGCTTCTAGTGACATTTTTTCCGCTTTTTAAATAAAATTATTTTGCGTTTGTTTCTGGTGGATTTGGAAGAAACGGTATTGAGCCTAGCTACAACGACCTTGAGATCACTAATCCCTGAATCAGTCATGATGCTCTCTATTAGCTCTGGATTGTTTGTGGCTAAGAGGTCAAGTGTGTTTTCGCAACCATTTACAATTTGCATGGGTTCGTGGACTAACTGCTTGAAATAATTTTCGGAGAAAGCATTTAGGACAATCTCGGAAGATGTTTTCTGCCTACCACCGGTTTTGAACAAGTATTTTTGCCAACATATCGAGGGAAGGTTGAAGTCCCCACCAACTATAACCGTATGAGTGGGGTATTTATTTGTTATGAGACTCAAATTTTCTCTGAACTGTTCAGCAACTATATCATCGGAGTCTGGGGGTCGGTAGAAGGAACCAATTATTAACTTAGTTCGGCTGTTAAGTATAACCTCCACCCATACCAATTCGCACGGAGTGTCTACTTCGACTTCACTACAAGATAAACCACTACTGACAGACACAAACACTCCACCACCAATTCTTCCTAATCTATCTTTCCTGAACACCGTCTGAGACTTCATAAAAATTTCTGCAGAACGTATTTCAGGCTTTAGCCAGCTTTCTGTACCTATAACGATTTCAGCTTCTGTGCTTTCTATTAGCGCTTGAAGCTCAGGGACTTTCCCAGCAAAACTACAACAATTTACAACTACAATTCCAACTGTTCCTTGATCCAAGCACGTCCTGTATTTGCCATGCACCCTTTGAGGTTGCAGCCCAACGCGTACTTTCCCGAGGCCTTTTAACCTAAAAAAACCGCCCAGTACACACCACACAGCCTTCGCTACCCGTGTAGCTGCCAGCTGAGTGTAGTGAACTCCTGACCTATTCCGCAGAACCCAAAACCCCACCACCCTATGGCGCAAGTCAAGGAATCTGCAGCCATCACGGTCGCAAAACCATCTGAGCCTCTGATTCAGACCCTCCACCCGGCTCTGCACCAAAGGTCCGCAGTCGGTTCTGTCAACGATGCTGCAGATGTTGAGCTCAGTCTTCATCTCATAAGCAAGACTGGCAGCCTTCACCAAATCAGATAGCCGCTGGAATCCAAAGAGAATTTCCTCAGCTGCAAAGCAACACACGTCATTAGTGCCAACATGTGCCACCACCTGCAGCTGATTGCACCCTGTGCTCTTCCTGGCATCCGGAAGGACCCTTTCCACATCAGGAATGACTCCACCCGGAATGCACACGGAGTGCACACTCGATTTCTTCCCCTCCTTAGCCGCCATATCCCTAAGGGGCCCCATTACACGCCTAACATTGGAGCTCCCAACTACCAATAAGCCCACCTTCTGTGATTGCCCGGACCTTGAAGGCTGAGAATCATCCTCTGAAACAGAGCAGGCAGCTGCATCTGGCTCAGCCAGAGACAGTACCTGAAATCTGTTTGTCAGACACACCGGGGAGGCTTTCTGATCAGCCTCCGGGGATGTCTTTCACTGCCTGCCACGCCTCAAAATGACCTCACAATTAACCACAGGTGAGGGCTCAGCCCCATTGCGGGCAGCAACCGGGTCAACCAAAGCGGCAGACCGATCTGAGGATAGACGGGATGAGGTTGACATCCCCATGATACCCAAGTCCGGCTCCCCACAGTGGTGCCCATCGGCAACAGCCCCAAGCTGCGTGACCGAAGTCAGCGCCACCTGCAGCTGTGAGCGAAGGGATGCCAACTCAGCCCTCATCCGAACACAGCAATCATAGTCCCTGTCCATTCTAATCGATGTTGAACAACAGTTACTGAAACACGGGTCCGTGCCTAGATAACGCAAGGGAAACACGCAAAGAATGTATGAACTAACTTGTACAAATGCCTAATGACTGTGCTACAATCTGCCTGAATTTACGATTACAGTGACTAAGACTCGAAATTACACCTCCTATACGAAACTCAGACGCAATTTAAGTAAGAATCTACGAAGTAAACACAGAAAAGAAGCTATATACGTATCTTTCTGCGCTGTCGATGTGCACCAACTGGGAGCTCAGGCCACACTGGTCTCTGAGAGCCTACTAGACAGATAAGTGTCACTGACGTACCAAAACAAAACAAATGCCTAACGACTGCACTATAACCTGCCTTAATTTACGATTACAGTAACTAAAACACGAAATTACTTATATGTGTGTATTGTAATTTGCATACATAACTGATGACCCTGAGATGAAAATAGTTCATGAACGATAAGAACAGTTGCATTTTACTGTATTTTTACACAGTCGTGGAAGATGTGGCAAAATTGCTGATGATGACTGGTGAGGATATAGGAGTTCTGGAAGTTTCTACGCCAAGGAATGATGGCAGCTCAGGTACAGCGAACTTAACAGCTCTGGTGATATCTGATGTTGCTCCGAGCTCCTTTCTGTTGATAACACAGTCAAGATATCTTATATGTGTGTATTGTAATTTGCATACATAACTGATGACCCTGAGATGAAAACAGCTCATGAACAATAAGAACAGTTGCATTTTGCATTATTTTTTCACAATCGTGGAAGATATGGCAAAATTTCTGCTTGTGACTGCTGAGGATATTGGAGTTCTGGAAGTTTCTATGCCAAGGAATGATGACAGCTCAGGTACAGTGAACTTAACAGCTCTGATGATATCTTCAATGCCACGAACACATTCATGCAATGCATGCCATGTGACAGCTGTCTCATTAGTGTCATCCGTGTTGCAGTTACAGACAAGGTCTCCACCATTTTTGTCTGTGCAGTCCGAGATTTGGTTCATGATTTTAGAAAGAATTTTGCTCACCAGATCATGGAGAATCAGGAGAAATTTACATTGGCAGTCAGTTATTTAGCCCGTAGAGGAACCGTCACAGTTACAGATATTATCCTGCAACCTCCACATCAATGGATCTACTGTGTTCTCAAGACGGTGTCAATCATTCGTTACACCACATCATCCGAACAAAAGCTTAAGTGGTCCTGTATGACAGTTGAAGAGATGACAGAACACTATTGGAATTCTGGAAACACTTATAGGCTTTGATGGAAATTAAGAGTCGTCTGCGAAGAGTTGCTACTCCTGAAGACAGCAGCTCCCTCCACAGGTGCAGTTAACATTGATAGCGCATAAGGGGCAGCCCTCGGATAAAGTGCTGCAGGTAGCTGATCACGCACACAGCAAGTCAGACTCAACAGTTGTAGTGGCTATAGTACCAGTGAATACTGATGCTGCACGTTAACAGTCAGGCATCAGAAGAACACAAAGTGTGACCGCGTAATTCAACAGACACTGAGAAGGACTGGAGCTCATTAAGATTTACCTAGAAAAGGTATCTGACCAACTGCAGCCATCGGAGCTCTGGACGGCTGTGGCCATGAAGGTCTGCTAATACACCAGCTCAGGACAGCACCAGAGTTCAAAACATCATATTCACCATCTGTTGGTATCACAGATGGTTTGGTCCATGGGCTACAAAACGCACAACGCTGTGCAATCACCCAAATGGCAAGAGTGGTCCGCAACGGGCGCCATGGACCTCGGTACCTCCAAACGTCACCAACAGCATACGAAACACAGACTAGCAGTAGTTCCCAGAACATAGTGCAATATTAATATACCCTTGAAGATTACAGTATGAAAAGTCCTCACAAGTCAATTGGGGGTTCAACAGAAACGTGTGGGAACATCACAGTGACTGCACATTGTCGACAGAGAATCTGGTTTAGCATTTGCGGTGGACACTGATTTGGAAGTCAGTACTCCGCCAAATTTGCACACACGGACATGGCAGCATTGGAGCAGCTGCTAGCCATCAGTAATCCTAGTATGGGGGCAATGGGCTGCAAGGAGCTGGTAACTGGTATTGGTCTTGCTACTCATTTCAAGTGGACATTTGTAGTGGCAGACATTTCCCCGCTTATCTTGAGAGCATATTTCCTTGCACACTTTGCACTATCGGTGCATTTGTCTAAGGACTAACTAGTAAGTGGATCCAGCAGCAGCAAAGTCAGTGAGATTTTAAGCAGTTCTGTAGATGGTAGGATATGTCGGGTCAGCAATATACATGAAAAGCATGTACCCCAAGACCTTACACTGCATACATACAATCCCAGAGCTGCCGGTTGCTCGGTGCATCTGTAGAACTGTGCCAGGTTAAATATTGGAAATTAAAAGAGCTTTTGAAGAGATGTTGCATTCCAGTATCATACAGTTTTCGAACAGTGCCTGGGCCTATCCACTACATTTGGTCAGGAAAAAGAAGGTATATGGCAACTTTGCAGGGATAACCAAGTATTAAACACCAGGACCATCGCACACAAATATCCTATTCCACATATTAAAGAATTCACATATGCTTTGGCTGGTGCACCTGTTTCTACAGTCCTGGATTGCCACAAGGCCCATAACCCCTGCAGCACCTTTGGATGTTCCCAAGACAGCAATGATCACAGCTTTCGGTCTGCTCAAGTTCTTGTGCATGCCTTTTGGACATAGAAATGTGGTTCAGACCTAGCAAAAGTTCATTAATGAAGTGCTTCTGGGATTGCAATTTTGTTTTATGTATCTTGACAAAATTCTGATATACTCTACTGATGCATAATCACATCTCAGGCATGCGGCTGAGGTATGGCAAAGGCTCCAAGACTACAGTATGGTAGTGAACGAAGATAAATGCATGGTAGGTAAAAGTGAAGTGACATTTCTCGGGTGTAGAGTTTCACGTGATGGAATCAGCCCACTGTTGGAAAAGTTGGTTTCTTTTGTGAGAGCTGCCACGCCTGGGGAATTACCGACAACTACAATGTTTGTTAGCCACCGTGAGTTTTTATTCCTGCCATTTATAAGCAACAACGGCTATTCATTCACCTCTTATGGACACTCTTGCTGGCCACTGCACTAACGGGAAGTGTCTGTTCTGCAAAGCATGGAAGGCCTCATCCATCTCCAGCCTTGAGCAAGCGGCATCACTTGCCCACCCAGTATCACCCGCACCATTAGCTGTGGTAGTTCATGCTAGTCAGACTGCAATCGGGGCTGTGGTACACCAGAAAGTAGACTATCTTTAGCAGCCGTAAGTTTCTCCCCCTCCCCCCATGAACCATGGACCTTGCCGTTGGTGGGGAGGCTTGCGTGCCTCAGCGATACAGATAGCCGTACCGTAGGTGCAACCACAACGGAAGGGTATCTGTTGAGAGGCCAGACAAACTTGTGGATCCTGAAAAGGGGCAGCAGCCTTTTCAGTAGTTGCAAGGGCAACAGTCTGGATGATTGACTGATCTGGCCTTGTAACAATAACCAAAACGGCCTTGCTGTGCTGGCACTGCGAACGGCTGAAAGCAAGGGGAAACTACGGCCATAATTTTTCCCTAGGGCATGCAGCTTTACTGTACGATTAGATGATGATGGCGTCCTCTTGGGTAAAATATTCCGGAGGTAAAATAGTCCCCCATTCGGATCTCCGGGCGGGGACTGCTCAAGAGGACGTTGTCATCAGGAGAAAGAAAACTGGCGTTCTACGGATCGGAGTGTGGAATGTCAGATCCCTTAATCGGGCAGGTAGGTTAAAAAATTTAAAAAGGGAGATGGATAGGTTAAAGTTAGATATAGTAGGAATTAGTGCAGTTCGGTGGCAGGAGGAACAAGACTTTTGGTCAGGTGAATACAGGGTTATAAATACAAAATCAAATAGGGGTAATGTAGGAGTAGGTTTAATAATGAATAAAAAAATAGGAGTACGGGTAAGCTACTACAAACAGCATAGTGAACGCATTACTGTGGCTAAGATAGACACGAATCCAACGCCTACTACAATAGTACAAGTTTATATGCCAACTAGCTCTGCATATGACGAAGAAATTGATTCAATGTATGATGAAATAAAAGAAATTATTCAGATAGTGAAGGGTAACGAAAATTTAACAGTCATGGGTGACTGGAATTCGGTAGTAGGAAAAGAGAGAGAAGGAAACGTAGTAGGTGAATATGGATTGGGGCTAAGAAATGAAAGAGGAAGCCGTCTGATAGAATTTTGCACAGAGCACAACTTAATCATAGCTAACACTTGGTTTAAGAATCATGAAAGAAGGTTGTATACATGGAAGAACCCTGGAGATACAAAAAGGTGTCAGATAGATTATATAATGGTAAGACAGAGATTTAGGAGCCAGGTTTTAAATTGTAAGACATTTCCAGGGGCAGATGTGGACTGACCATAATCTATTGGTTATGACCTGTAGATTAAAACTGAAGAAACTGCAAAAAGGTGGGAACTTAAGGAGATGAAACCTGGATAATCTGAAAGAACCAGAGGTTGTACAGAGTTTCAGAGAGAGCATAAGGGAACAATTGACAGGAATGGGGGAAAGAAATACAGTAGAAGAAGAATGGGTAGCTTTGAGGGATGAAATAGTGGAGGCAGCACAGGATCAAGTACGTACAAAGACGAGGGCTAGTAGAAATCCTTGGGTGACAGAAGAAATATTGAATTTAATTGATGAAAGGAGAAAATATAAAAATGCAGTAAATGAAGCAGGCAAAAAGGAATACAAACGTCTCAAAAATGAGATCGACAGGAAGTGCAAAATGGCTAAGCAGGGATGGCTAGAGGACAAATGTAAAGATGTAGAGGCTTATCTCACTAGGGGTAAGATAAATACTGCCTACAGGAAAATTAAAGAGACCTTTGGAGATAAGAGAACCACTTGTATGAACATCAAGAGCTCAGATGGAAACCCAGTTCTAAGCAAACAAGGGAAAGCAGAAAGGTGGAAGGAGTATATAGAGGGTCTATACAAGGGCGATGTACTTGAGGACAGTATTATGGAAATGGAAGTGGATGTAGATGAAGATGAAATGGGAGATACGATACTGCGTGAAGAGTTTGACAAAGCACTGAAAGATCTGAGTCGAAACAAGGCCCCCGGAGTAGACAACATTCCATTGGAACTACTGATGGCCTTGGGAGAGCCAGTCCGGACAAAACTCTACCATCTGGTGAGCAAGATGTATGAAACAGGCCAAATACCCTCAAACTTCAAGAAGAATATAATAGTTCCAATCCCAAAGATAGCAGGTGTTGACAGATGTGAAAATTACCCAACAATCAGTTTAATAAGCCACAGCTGCAAAATACTAACACGAATTCTTTACAGACGAATGGAAAAACTGGTAGAAGTCGACCTCGGGGAAGATCAGTTTGGATTCCGTAGAAATACTGGAACACGTGAGGCAATACTGACCTTACGACTTATCTTAGAAGAAAGATTAAGGAAAGGCAAACCTACGTTTCTAGCATTTGTAGACTTAGAGAAAGCTTTTGACAATGTTGACTGGAATACTCTCTTTCAAATTCTAAAGGTGGCAGGGGTAAAATACAGGGAGCGAAAGGCTATTTACAATTTGTACAGAAACCAGATGGCAGTTATAAGAGTCGAGGGACATGAAAGGGAAGCAGTGGTTGGGAAGGGAGTAAGACAGGGTTGTAGCCTCTCCCCGATGTTATTCAATCTGTATATTGAGCAAGCAGTAAAGGAAACAAAAGAAAAATTCGGAGTAGGTATTAAAATCCATGGAGAAGAAATAAAAACTTTGAGGTTCGCCGATGACATTGTAATTATGTCAGAGACAGCAAAGGACTTGGAAGAAAAGTTGAATGGAATGGATAGCGTCTTGAAAGGAGGATATAAGATGAACATCAACAAAAGCAAAACGAGGATAATGGAATGTAGTCGAATTAAGTCGGGTGATGCTGAGGGAATTAGATTAGGGAATGAGACACTTAAAGTAGTAAAGGAGTTTCACTATTTGGGGAGCAAAATAACTGATGATGCTAGAAGTAGAGAGGATATAAAATGTAGACTGGCAATGGCAAGGAAAGCGTTTCTGAAGAAGAGAAATTTGTTAACATCGAGTAGAGATTTAAGTGTCAGGAAGTCATTTCTGAAAGTATTTGTATGGAGTGTAGCCATGTATGGTAGTGAAACATGGACAATAAATAGTTTGGACAAGAAGAGAATAGAAGCTTTCGAAATGTGGTGTTACAGAAGAATGCTGAAGATTAGATGGGTAGATCACATACCTAATGAGGAAGTATTGAATAGGATTGGGGAGAAGAGAAGTTTGTGGGACAGCTTGACCAGAAGAAGGGATCGGTTGGTAGGACATGTTCTGAGGCATCAAGGGATCACCAATTTAGTATTGGAGGGCAGCGTGGAGGGTAAAAATCGTAGAGGGAGACCAAGAGATGAATACACTAAGCAGATTCAGAAGGACGTAGGTTGCAGTAGGTACTGGGAGATGAAGAAGCTTGCACAGGATACAGTAGCATGGAGAGCTGCATCAAACCAGTCTCAGGACTGAAGACCACAACAACAAGAACAACAACAACAACAACAACAACAAGTTTCTCCCACCACCCCACACACCACCACTAAGTGAGAGCGTGAAGCACTTTTGCCCTCCTATAAAAGCCAATGCAGTGGTGATTTACACAGACCACAAGCCAATTGTACCCACATTCAGAATGCAAGTGATAAGTGCTCCCCTTGATAATTCATTGTTAGCCAGTTTGTGACATATATTCAACATATCAAAGTGCTGAAAATTTAGTGCATATGGTGTGGTTGTGATCCTGAAGTATGATGACCTCACCTGGGCACAAATGGTAGATCATCAGCTGCAAGACTTACAGATGGGTCGTCTTCAAGTCCACAATTCCAGCAGGATGAGGTACCAGGTTTCAGTAAAAGGTATGGTGTGACATTTCTCGGTAGGTGCCAAGGGCCTACATCGCACCCCAACTTCGCAAGATAGTTTTCAACAGTGAGCCCAATCAGGCACACCCAGGGATGAACACCACTGTCAACGAGGTTGGGTATTTTTCAGGTCTACCAGTAAGATCTGGACATACAAACCTTGATATCATGGGACTCCCGTTACCCTCTGATGGTTACAGATACTTTCCACCTTCATTGATAGATGCACAAGATGGACAGATGCTGTACCACTACCAGACATATCAGCTGAGATGGTTGCAAAGGCATTTGTCACACACTGGTTGGTGCACTTTACTGTCCGCTTCACATTAAAGACAGACCAGGGCAGGCAGTTCGAATCCACCATGTTCAGCAAGCTGGCCAAACTGTGCAGATTCCACCACCACCACATAACTAATTACCACTCAGACAGCAATGGGTTGGCATTGTATGTTGAAAGTAGCCCTTGTGTACAACCAATAAAGTTGGACCGAAGCACTCCCTGTTGTACTGTTGGAGTTATGGACAGCTTAAAAGACTGATATCTGTGCCTCAGTAGCTGACATGGTAAAATGGTAAAGGGAGAGCTATTAAGAATCCCAACAGAGCTTCACACCTCTACACCCCAACCAAATGGATTTACCCTTGTTAGCACAGAGGATTCGGGATCACGTGCAAAGATGCCACAAGCACCGCCTGCACATCACGGTCCACACCTTGTTTTCTTGTATAAGGCACTAATAGATTGCTCACATGTTATGCTGCACACCAATTCTCTGAGGATGCCTCTTGAGCTGCCATATATGGGACCCTACCAAATAAACACAGACTTGTAATTCTGCAACACAGGAAAGTCAGCAAAGCATCAGCAAAAAGGCTGAGACCAGTGTGGGTAATTCCAGCTCCAGCTCCAGCTCCAGCTCCAGCTTCAGCTTCAGGCGAAGAGGTAAACAATATGGGGAGGGGGTGGAGAGATCCTAGTCTGCAGAACCCACGCCACTTATCTCAGCTGAAGATGGTTTGCACAAGAACTGAATGAGTTGTCAAGTTCAAGTACCCTAAGTTCCCAGTGCTCCGCACTTTAGGGGGAGGGCTGTGTGTGAATAGGTATCTTCCCAACCCAAGTGCAATAGGTACTCTTTGGAATGTGTGGATGGTGAACTATAATTGTTCTTTGATTGTGTTGTTGTTCGGAGTTCCTTTCTGCTGATAATAAACTTGAGATACCTTATATGTGGGTATTGTAATTTGCCTACATGCTTCACTGAAGTGACCTCCTGTTGTTGCTTCCACCAGCTAAAGTTTAAATTTACCTCATTCCACATAAGTAAAGGCTCCCTCTCCTTCATGATGGGATTTACCAAATGTGATGAGTGGGTAGGTGAAAGAATGAAAGGCTGGCTATAGAAGGAATGACTGACTAACATATAACTTTTCTAGAATAACAAGTTAGGTTATGATATATTTCAATTAAAATTAGACTTTCCAGAAAATTCTTGGCAGGCTTTTGTAGATCCAAATGTGTGCCAAAACTTCCATAGAATATAACCAATATTTGTAGCAGTATAAGGATATCCAGACAACAGTTCATCTCCAGCAAAAAAAATCATTCTGCATTTACTCCATGATTTACTCCAGGAACTCGGCTGTGCTGTCCCCATTTTTCAATACAAACAAAAAAGAAAAAAAAAAGTCAATTTATAGCAGATACATCCATAAAGCATGTCTGTAGTACTTAGACCATTCACAGGAAATGTTAATTGAAGTGAATATGTACCACAGTTACTTTACTGCAGTATCTGACCTAATATGAGCACCACTAACAGCCATAGAGATTATCTTATTCTGAAGTGCCCTTATTCATCCCATTTATTACTTATTCAATCATTTAGCCAATTACTTGCATGTTCCGTGGATTATATTTGTAACAATGTGTTATGGTGTGGAACACATCAGTAGCTACACAAATTTTATAAATGTTGTTTATGAATTAGTCTATGCAACAGAAAGAGTTGTCAAAGCAGCAATGATTTCAATTTGTTTTTTAAACAGTTTTTTTGTTGTTATTCAGTACTTTAAAGCAATAAGTAGGGTGGCTGATTATTTTAATTACAGCATACTTTTCTCCTTTTTATGCAGGGTAATGTCAAGGTCAAGTTCTGGGTACTAATTTTTGTTATTAGTGTCATGTTTCTGAATGCTGCTAGCATTTTCAAATTGTGACTGGTTCTTTCCAGGAGTGTGGCTCAATAATTAAGTGTCATACTATATGGATCTAAAGGAATGGGGCTCGGTCCCCGGGGAATCCTAGGACTTTTGTATGTCACCTATCATTCGTTTAACACCTGGTAATGTCTGTTAATGTGAAAAATGCAGAGTTGTGCCATACTTCAAAGTCCACAGTAAACTGTGTCTCCCCCACTACAAGAGGTACTGTAAGTCACTTCAGTTCTATGGCTGGAGGAAGGCAATGGCATGCTACCTCCAATTGGACAATCTTAGGGTTGAAATTATATTATGAAAAGAATAGTTGCTACTCATCATATAGTGGAGATGCTGAGACACAGATAAGTACCACAAAAAGACTGTCACAAAATGAGCTTTAAGCCAACTCCAACATGGCCTTTGATGGGAAAAACACCCCCCCCCCCCCCCCAACACACACACACACACACACACACACACACACACACACACACACACACACGACCACAGCATCTGACAGCTGAAGACAGACTACGAGCAGCAGCAGATGATGGGAGTGGTAACCGGGTGGGGGTAACAAGGTGGCTGGGGTGGTGAGGGGAAGGGATAGCAGGGTAGGGGTGGGGGTGGTAAAGTATCGCTAGTGGGAGCATGCAGGGACGAGATGGAGAGAGGGGAGAGCAGCAAGGTGCAGGCGGGACGTTACACGGAGAGAGGGGGAGCAGCAGAAAAGGAGAGAAGTAAAAAGGTTAGGGTTGAAATAGTTGTGTACATAAGATTCACACGTTAGGGTACCAGTTTCTGTGCAATGAATTCTTTCCGTATAAGTGTTTAATTACCTCCACACAGCAATCCCTAATATAGCATTGCAACATTACAGAATGGCAGTATGCACAATAACCAAACTTATTTATGCAATTATACAAAAAAATTAATGATTTACATCTAGATCAAACATCACTGAGTCGACCATTTCCAAAGATCTATAATATGTGATTTCCAATTTCTATGCTAATAAATAAAAATAGGAAGATATTTTGAACATTCAGTTTTATGTATTTTCTTTCCCCATGATGTGTTTTATCAATGATGATAGGTCCTACTATGCAATTTTCTGAGCCATGTGACAATTTATTGAGAAGTAAAGCTGTCCTCAACCCAAAGTTTGCTTCCAACACTGTAGTGCTTACCAGAGAAGGTTTTATTTCACCTTCTCTGACCTCATAGCCAACCTGCACAGCTTGCTACGGGGGACCTATGGCTTAATGTAGTTCTGAACCATGGTGTGAAATGTTGTAAGGTGGAACACCTCCAACTGCTATAATCCCACTTCAACTTTTCTTCTTTTATTCCATTCATAAAACATGGCACTGCGAATAAATGAAACATTACAGTTCTTTCATAAGTTGTATATTTCAGATCTTTAGTATTCAGTAAGTAATTTACAGTCAGGTCATAACAGCAGCGTAAATATTTCAGATAGAAACATCCTACTTAAAAAGTATTCTAAATTTATAATCCATTAAAACCAAGTGGACCTCAAAATTGTACCCTTTTAATAACGGTTTGTTTTACGATCAACATACCTCATTGAAATACCCTCACCCTGTCTTTCTAACATACATCTTGTCTTTCCTAAAAACTCAGTAAATTCAAAATCATTCATTTCTAGAATGTTCGAATTATAAAATGCATCCTTTTAAAATTTTGGTTTTATTGTCTTGTAGCTCTAAATTTTCAGATTCCAAAAATGTATAACTTTCCTATAATAACAAGTTAGGTTGTGATACATTTTAATTAGACAATTAGGTTTCCAGAAAATTCTTGGCAGGCTTTAGCAGATCCCCATGTGTGCCAAAATTTCCATAGACCAGAACCAATACTTGTAGCAGTTCAAGGATATCCACACAACAGTCAATTAAAACAGTGTATCTGTCTAGTGTGTAGCAGTGTTATATTTTAACATTTTGTAATTTCTATCCTGCATAGGTCTTTAAACACACTCATGCACAAAGCCATGTCCAGTTCTCACCTAGTGTTCGAAGTGCGCAATTACTAACTTACAGTCAGTCAGTTCTCGTTCAACAATCACTGAGTACAGTCAATACACAAGTTCGTGATTAATAGTTGGTCAGTAAAGTACCTATGTCAGTGAGTCACTAATTTAACTATGAATGGCCTCTTTTTAAATTTCATTAGACTACTTGCACCCTATGTAGCTTACTAACTTAAATACAATTCATTGCAAGCATGCTGATCATGAATTTGTTTAAGAATACTAAAAATGAATTTAGCAAAAATCAATATTACGAGAAGGAATGTTGCTACTCACCATATAGCGGAGATGCTGAGTCGCAGATAGGCACAAAAAAGGACTCTCACAATTACACACACACACACACACACACACACACACACACACACACACACACACACACACGACTGCAGTCTCAGGCAACTGAAACCACACTGCGAGCAGCAGCACCAGTGCATGATGGGAATGGCGACTGAGTGGGGGTAAAGAGCAGCCTGGGGCGGGAGCAGGGGGGATAGTATGGTGGGGGTGGCAGACAGCGAAGTGCTGCAGGTTTGACAATGGCAGGGGAGAGGTGGGGAGAGGGGAGCCACGGGGAAGGCAGTGAAAAAGGAGAGAAACAAAAGAACTGGGTGTGGTGGTGGAATGATGCCTGTGTAGTGCTGGAATGGGAACAAGGAAGGGGCTGGATAGGTGAGGACAGTGACTAACGAAGGTTGAGGCCAGGAGGGTTACAGGAACATAGGATGTATTGCAGGGAAAGTTCCCACCTGCACAGTTCAGAAAAGCTGGTGTTGGTGGGTTGGATCCATATGGCAAAGGTTGTGAAGCAGTCATTGAAATGAAGGACATCATGGTTGGCAGCATGTTCATCAACACGGTGATCCACTTGTTCCTGGCTGCAGTTTGCCTGTGGCCATTCATGCGGGCGGACAACTTGTTGGTTGTCAGGCCTACATAGAATGCAGCACAGTGGTTGCAGCTTAGCTTGTAGACCACATGATTGGCCAGCCATGGCGTTTTGCTGGTGCGCTAGCGTATTTCCAAGGACCTTGCCTTTGCGCTCTTATCTTTGCTTGTGGTGCGTACTGAGTCTTGGTTGCCTTATCTTTGCCAGAGGAGTTAACTGGAAGTTCTCGCCAAGGACATGGACAGTTGGTGTTCAGTGTTACCTGAGGCCGAAGTGCACTTGTAGTGGAGCGGGAACCGACCAAGTGTACGGGGCGGCTTGGTGGAGAGCCTTTCCTGTCGCCTGTGAGGAGGCTTGTTGCTGCCTTGAGTTGCTTGCTGCTAGTTCCGGACACGGCTGTCTACGGTTGTCCATTGCCTTATTGCTGCCTGCTGTACCCGACACAAGCCATATCGGACGTCCAGCAAAAAGTTAAGTGACATTGTACTTAGGACATGTGTGCGAAGGTGTTTAGGGCTGCTACCTCACTTCTGGTAACTGTAAGCACATGGGTGTTACCATGGAAGTAAAGGTGTGCCTATGAAGAGTTCATGGTGTTTAAGACAGGTGTTAAATATTAATATAATGCACAAGCATGCCTCTTGCAGCTAGTGGGAAATTGTTGTTTGATGTAATACGTAATCAGCTGCATGGCCGTAATCTGTTTATCAAATATACTGCATCTGAGTGCTTGGTAGCCTTAGCACCCCAGTAAAGCTTATAATGAAATCTTCAGAATTGTGCTCATTACAGTTTTCACTGAACAGTGGGGCATAAGAGATCACGTAATTAAATTGTGACTAAGATTGGAGTGCCCGCTGGCCTTGCTAGTAATTGTAAGCTATTTCTAAATATCTTAGTAGCAGGCAATTCTCCTTAAGGTTATTGATAAGATCTGTGCTGTTGGTTGTACCTTGCCTGTGTAGTTCATTCGTAATGGGGCAAAGGCACTCTCCCATTTTATTAGTGAATAATTTAACCTGTTATTTAATATCTTTTGGTGGTTGTTTACATTGTCCCTGCAGACCTGTTCTATGCGCTTGTTAAATGTTACAGCTGGCTGGCTGGCGTTTTGGAGTAAGTGCTACTTTTCCAGCTATTGGTCCCCGGGATGTGAAATCCTGGGTAGCAGGAGGTGACTCCGGGTCGAAGCTCGAGAAGTGGGTCTTGTATGAACTGTCACTTTCCGGCTTCTGCCTTTGCCTTGACTTCTCCAAGATAAGTTTTCGTTCTGCCTTCGAGTGGCACCATATAGCGGAGATGCTGAGTCGCAGATACGCACAACAAAAAGACTCTTACAATTACACACACACACACACACACACACACACACGCACGCACGCACGCACGCACGCACGCACGCACGCACACGCTCCCCGCTAATTAATTCTGGTGATAAATATATTTACTTGGGTATTTATTACATTTATTAAACCTTGTCTCAGGAGCAACATACAATTGTGCTACTCTTAGTAAGACTTTGCGCTAACTATGGTACTGGGCATTGGAGCCAAAATTTGAAACCTTAGTGATATTGATTAACTCTTGAGTGCGAGTACAAATTTCTCTAATTTTAGTTTCGTCATACTGATTCAAGATGCTTGTTACATGAAGCAATATGTTTCTTGACTCATTTGTGAATGTGGGCTCTTCATGTTCGTAAGTAAAGCTCTCTGTGATGACAAATCTCACTCTTATTATATCTCTAACTGCAGTTAATTTCTGTGACACAGTTGCAATACCTAAACAAATGTGATGAATTGTGCAACACTGTAGAAACTTTTAATTTGCACTGTAGAATTTGTTAAACAGCTTACAAAAAGTCTGGTAGGTCAAATTTTGTTCTTCAGATATTTTAAAGCACACATGGTGAAATGCTAATGTCATGGTCATTGGAGAAACCCTTCTGGAATTCAAATGTTGACCAAATTGGTATCTCCTACTTGCAGATATGCTCAACCATCCCTAAGCACAGTCCCTTTTCCAAAAAAAATTAGAAGACAGTTAATGTCCTGTAGGGAGACATATTTTTTAGCTTTTCAGATCCCTCTCATAGAATACAACAACAGTCAAAAGAAAGAGCATGTAAGAAAGAGCATGTAAATTAGGAGAAATATAAAAAAGTAGAAAAATAAGTTAATTTGTACAAAAAAACTTCGAATAAAATGCAGAATTGACAAATAACATTTTCTATGATGACTAACATTTCTTGACTGGAACATAAAAATATGTATTTACCAACCTTCCCATCTGGTAGAAATCTGATGAACTCCCTTTATCAGTCTTTGGAAATCCTTCAATGGTCACAGCATCAATGCCAAACCTAAAGCACAAAAACAGAATGTCAGGAAACAATACAGATTTAATATTCCATATTTCACTTTTCTCTGGGTATTTAGTTCGGTAAACACTGCTTCCATTCTAGTACAAGGCCTGTTCAAAAAATTCTGGAACATTCGTAAATTTTGCACCAATGGTGTGTTGGAGCAAAATGCAGTTGACATCCTTACAAAGCCTGCATTTAATGTTTTACTGCCAAAAGTTTAATTGTTCTATTTCTGTTAGTTGTTGGTCATTGCTGTACTGACTAAAATGTTGTAACACAGGTTGTGAATTTCGAGATGACAGAGTTGGAGGAGCAATGTTGTCTGCATTAAATTTTGCTTGAAACTCAAGAAAACCTTTACAGAGAGACACCAAATGTTGCAGGAAGCCAACTGTGATGAGTGCTTAAGCTGTACTCATTGTTACGAGTGGTTGGGTTGTTTGGGGGAGGAGACCAGACAGCGAGGTCATCGGTCTCATCAGATTAGGGAAGGAAGGGGAAGGAAATCGGCCGTGCCCTTTCAAAGGAACCATCCCGGCATTTGCTTGGAGCAATTTAGGGAAATCACAGAAAACCTAAATCAGGATGGCCGGATGCGGGATTGAACTGTTGTCCTTCCGAATGCGAGTCCAGTGTCCTAGCCACTGCGCCACCTCGCTTGGTTGTTACGAGTGGTTCACGTGGTTTAAAAATGGCTAGATGGAAGTTAAAGATGACCCTCATTCTGGATGGCCTTTGAAGTTTACTAATGATGCTCATGTCAGGAACATCGTGAAATTGGGAGTGCCAATCGAAGACTGACTGTCCAAGAGATTGCAAAAGAACTTAACATTTCAGTAGGATCACATCATGAAAACCTGACACAGCATCTTGGAATGGATCATGTTGCTGCCAACTTCATCCCACAGCTCGTGAGTCGAGACTAGAAAGACCATTGTCTTGTAATGTATGAAGAGCTTTAGGATCATGCAAATGAGAATGAGATGTACCTTAAGAGAATCATAACTGGTGATGAGACATGGGTCTATGGCTATGATGTTGAGACTAAGGTGCAATCTTCACAACGGTTCTCCATGACCAAAAAAGGCTCATTAGTTCAGGTCAACTGTCAAAGCCATGCTTACAAATGAAGGATTAGTTCATCATGAATTCCTGCCACATGGGCAAACTGTTAATCGATGGTACTAACAGGACATGTTGCAACACCTGTGAGAAATTGGCCTGAAATGTGGCGGGGCAATTAATGGCTCTTGCACCATGACTCATCCTCTGTACTCTTCAGACCTGACCCTGTGAACTTTTTTTTTACTTCCAAAGTTGAAAACCCCATTGAAAGGACAAAGGTTTGCAATGACAGAAGATAAAAAGAAAATTCACAGACACTGCTTCATGCAACCCAGCAAGAGGCACACGAACACTGCTTCTGAAAGTGGAAACAGTGTTGGGAGTGATAGGTCAATTGTGGTGGAGAATATTTCAAAGGAGACCAACCACAATAACTTAAAGGTAAGCATAGAAAAATTTTGAGGGCAACATTCTGGAGAGTTCTGAGAAGACCTCGTATAAATATTTCCCTAAATGTAACATGACCCGAATTCCCTCTTCCCAGAATGTTACATCCACTGAAGTGGCAGCCTAATGGACACTACTGGAGTCAGACAGCACCTCAATTATTGTTCTGCTCTTGTTCCCTCTACCATCTCATAACGACCTCATTGTCGAAGGGACGTAAAACTCGTATTGTCCTTCCTTCCTTCCATTTCCTCTACATGCATCTTTTTTTCCCAGTGACATTTTTATTACTACAGTGTATTGGAAAGTATAACCTCAAAATTCTTCTTTTGTTTAAATAATTTATGGGAATGTAGCCAAGCAATGTCATCAACAACTGCCGATATTTCAATAGGGCATGCACGTGTCAAAATATCAGCAGTTGTCAACGACGCCACTCAGTTGCATTCCAGAAGTTATTTGAGCACTGTATATGCCATGAGAAACTCAGGCCTCACAATTATTCTTCTGTTTCCCTACGTGGAACATATTACATTATTATTCAAACTAATATTATCCTGGGAAATGCAAAAAATTAAAAATGTCACAGCAGCACATTTAATCTCTAGAACCCTTAATATCTTAAAACATGAAAAAAAAAAATAAATAAATAAATAAATAAATAAATAAAATAAAACCTCATATCATCTCCATCTCAGTCTTTCTGCTCAGTGTTCACGCACTCACGCACAGCCTGTGCAGATGCAGAAAAGTGACTGGTCCACACATATTGTTAACTGAATACTGCATATTATGTCTAGTATTGTGTGATATTCTTGTCTTTCTGCTAACAATCCAACTCAGGTGTTTTGTAAGCATATTCTTCCAAGATCAATTACAAGAGCATAAAAAACACGTTTGCCTAAGAAAACAGAACTGCAGCAGAGTTATCTTATTTCTTCATGTAACTGTCAAAGTAACTTAATTACCTTCACAGCAAAAAATTAGGTCTTTCAAAAAATGGAAGTAATGCCCTGCTTAAAATGCCATTTCACACATATGAATTTCAGTTATCATCGCTGGAAGATTATATCATTATCTTCCTTAACATACACGTAATCATAAAAAAAGTTAAAGTCAAACCCACCATCAAAACTAAATTATATTAACTATACAACACATAGAATTAGTGGTCAACATTATCATACAAAATCTGCAAAAAGGAGTAAGTACAAAGCCTGTGTACAAAAACTAAATGAATAACATTACAGGGCTTGTGACACATTAGTTTACCTTTACACAATCCACATCTACATCTATACTCTGCTAACTACTATACAATATGTAGTTAAGAGTACTTCCCATTGTCCTGCATATCACAGTTCCTCTCACACCACAGATTGTAAAAGAATGACTGCTTGAATTCCTTTGTGTGTGCCATAATTAGTTTAATCTCATCTCTGCTGGTCCCCCTGAGAGTGATATGCAGGGGCTCCAATATATTTTGAGGTTCCTAGATTAACACTGGCACTTGAAACTTTGTAAGTGGGCTTCTGTGGAATAGTTGACACCTATTTTCTGCAATACTTTGAAAGTACAGTTAGCTTCTAAAGACAAGCAGTCCAAATAGGGGGAAATACATACCACTTCAGCTGTGTTTTCACTATAAGGACACGAGGGAGTACAGAATGATTGGCTACATTCTGACAACTCAGTAAACCACATACCATAGTGTTGAAGGTAGAGGAGGTATTTTGTTAGTGGATCCATTACCAAGAAAGAGTGTTTTAGACAGTAAACAATGCATGGAAAGGACAGTTTGGCTCTTATGAGTACGACAGACAAGGGAACATTTTAGCCAGTTAGCAGTGGAAGCAGAGACATTAAAATTCCTCAAGGTAGTTTACACACAAAAATGCACAAAGTACTGATGAGATAAGAGCAAACCACGAAAACAAGCAGCCTGAATGAACAGTTTACATAAATTCCACCTCAGTTATGTCACCTATAAAATCAGAAATTGTTATGCAATTTGAACACCTGTGTAAGGCAGATCAGGACTGGTGAGTTTGTTTGAAGAAAATAAACAACTTTGGCAATCTCCTTAATGTACTATGAGATCCCTACAGGCCTATAGCCCAGAAACCATTTCACTTAACACATCAGTTGCAGTCTGTAGTAGAGAAAAATTTTTCAGATTTGCTAGAAGCAGGTGCAATGCAGATTTATTACTGGCAGATTCGATCCACATGTGATTATTATAGAGATGATTTCTGAACTCAAGTGGAAATCAGTGGAGAGAAGAAAACATTCTTTTCATGGAATACTTTTAAGAAAACTTACAGAACTGGCATTTGAAGCTCAATGAAGAATGGTTCTACTGTCATCAACATATGGTCACGTAAAAAGTATTCATAGACCAATGTTTACCTACAATAACTTTATTTACTGTATTAGAACTAAAGACCACAACCAGACATGTTACTTGATAAACTACAGTAAGTGGTTTCCTTCCTAAACTGTATACATAAAACGGTTAACTAACTTAGCCTTCTGCAAAAAGTAAATAAAAATTCTGTACTAGCTGACTTCACATATTGAGAAAAAAATGTTCATACACTATTGGAAATGTAAATATAGAAACAACTAATGAACTGCTTGCAGCAAAGAACACCTTCAGTGGAAATCTGCACCTTGTGCATATTGGTTCTGATATGTGATGAATGCATGCAACAGCAAAATGGGCATGCAGGGAAAGAAACAACTGTACAGAAAAGGCAAATAGTTATCTCTCATTATGTAAAGGGAAAGTAATTTTCAGAAATAGTTCATATTACTTGTAGAAACTGAGTTATTGTGCAGTCCATAATATCGAAATTTAGAGAAAGAAATGCTCTAATTAATAGCGAAAGAAGGGGTTGAGCACAGGAGCTAACACAAAGAGAACGAAATATGTTCATAAGGGAGGGTCAAAACACATCATAAATCAACAGCTTCTTTAGTTCCTGTGCATATTAATGATCAGTTTAAATAGTTCACATTATGGAGCTAGGGTATATAGAAGAAAATCACCCTTCAGCAAGAAGGACAAGAGACTAAGACCTGATTTCTCTCAAGTGCATATAAGTAAAAACACAAGTTTTTGGGACAAGGCACTATTCACAGATGAAAGTAAAATTAATATATTTGTAAATGATGGCAGAATTTGTTGTGGAGATGATCAAATACTGAGCTGTATCCCAAACACATTCAACCCCAGTAAAGCAAGGTGCTGAAAGAATTATGGTATGGGGGTGTATGGCTCGTCTTGGGTGCCCGTTTTGACAGATTTCGGTCTTTAAATAGCCTAAAGGAAACTCTGCAAACAAGTGCTAATAGCTTGGGTTTAGGGACAAATTACTACTTTCAATGAGACAATGACCCTAAGCATACAGCAGAAATCGTTCATCTGTGGTTGTCGTACCAGACTCCCCATATACTTACGTTTCCAGTACAGAGCGCAGATCTTAACCCAATTAAACATCTTTGGATTATGCTTGAAAGAATGGTCAGGACACATGAAATACAAATTACAACTGCTCTGAAACAATGTCTACAACAAGAATGGGGAAATATTACCTTAGAGACTGCCAAAAAATTTGTTTAAGCTGTGTCAAAGAGGTTAACAGAAGAGATACATAAAAGATGAATGTCCGCAAAGCATTAACATTCTCATTATATTTATGTACTTAGTAACTTCCTTTGAATGTATGAATACTTTTATCCTCATTGCGCGATGCCAGCTGGTACAAAATTTTTATTTGGTTTTTGCAGAAGGCTACAGCTTAGGAAGGAAACTGTTAGCAGAGCAAGGTTAGGCATTGAAAAAGATAAGTAATAGATTGTTCATTATACTTATATTCTGATAACACATTAAATGTAGCACACTTAAGAGAGAGAACATCAAGAGCAAAGACAGTCTACTCGTCATACTCAACATATACAAACAAAAGAACCAAGGAGCCAGATTACCAACATAACACTACCACTTAATCTGGCGACAATTTCAATTTATGAACAAGATACATGTGCTGCTCTCTTGCAAGTGGTTTAGTTAATACATCAGCAGGCATTTCCTTTGACTGCAAATACTTAACATCAATCTCATTTCTTTTAACACATTGTCCAATAAAATGTCCTTCATCACAAACATGTTTTAATCTAGAATGCAACACAGGATTTTGTGACAGTCTGATAGAACTCTGGTTGTCATGTAAAACGATTACAGGATTTTGGTGCTTATTAAACAATTCACTTTTTAGCTGTCTCAAATAAAGTGCCTCTTTGGCTGCAGAATTCACAGCTGCATATTCAGCTTCAGTAGTTGAGGTTGCTACATCCTTCAGTTTCTTGCTCTCCCATGAAATTATGTTTTTCCCCAGAAGAAAAACACTTCCATATTGTGACAACCCTGTAGTTAAATCACCTACAAAATTCAAATTAACAAAACCAGTTATATTCAGATACTTGAAATCTCCTTTGTCAAACACAATGCCATAATCTATAGTATCCTTGAGATAACGTAGCACCCTTTTTGCTGCCTTCCAGTGAACACTAGTAAACTTACAATTATACTGCTTAAAACAATTGCTGCATAAGATGTGTAAGGTCTTGTATTAGTGCTGATATATAGCAAACAACCTATAAGTTATTGATATGGCACTTGAACTTTATCATCCTGCATATCCCAAAGCTTTAATCCAGCTTCCATTGGTGTTCTAACAGGAGCACAATCGACCATATCAAAGCATTTCAGCACATCTTCAATATAACCCTTCTGGTCAAGTTTTAAACTACCTTCCTCCCAGTGTCTGTTTATACACATACCGAGACACGACTTTGCTTCTCCTACACATTTAACTTCAAAATTCTCAGACAATCCCTGATACAACTTGTCTTTCATCACACTGTTATGACACAAGACATAAAAATCATCTATAAACAAAGCAATAATTGCAACATTTTTACCTGACTATTTGATGAACACACAATCTTCATTGGTATTTGCAATATAACCTAGGTCTAAAAGCGTACATTTTGCCTTTTCATTCCACTGTCTGGCCAATTGTTTCAAACCATAAATGGCCTTAGTTAGTTTATAGACTTTACCTTCACTCCCTTTTAAAACAAAACCATCTGGTTGCTTCATGAGAATAGTTTCCTCCAAGTCCCCATACAGAAAAGCAGTCTTAATATAAAAATGATAGATCTTAAGATCAAGATTTACAGCTAAACTAATGAGAGCTCTAAGAGTACTATGTCTCACAAAGGTGAAAAAGTCTCACAATAATCAATACCAAATTTTTGTGTAAACCCTTTAGCAACAAGTCTAGCACGGTGGAGTGCTGTACCATTCACATTCCTTTTCAGCTTAAATACCCACCTGTTACCTACAATACTTTTATTACTCTTTGGTGGGTCCACAAATTCCCAAACAGTACTGTTCTTGAAACACTTAATTTCCTCTTTCATGGCCTTTATCCAGTCTTCTTTGTCACTCCTCGACATGGTATCCTCCAAATTCACAGAATCTTCTCCCAAACTAGAAAAATCACTTACCAAATAGGTGACATAATCCAGGTACTCCTTGGGTTTGGGTACATGGGCTGTCTTCTGACTGGTTGGTCCTCTTCTAAAGCATCAGGGTCCTTTGGCTGCACCTCAGTCTCTTCTGGGTCTGCCACCGACTGAGTATCTGGGATGTAGTGTGGGTCTTGATCTCTGTCACTTCCAGCACTGCTGAGGTCTTATTCTTCCTCTGCCTCTCCCCATTCAGTATACTGTTTATCTGACCAGAACACACAGTAATCTTCATTATTAACAGCTGGTGTCCTGGTATTGTCAGACATGCACTCATACTCCAGAAAAACAACTCCAACCTTTCACTATTTTCTTGGGGTTCTGTGGATCAATTAGTCTGTAACCTTTGCTCATTTCATCATAACCTACAAAAACAGGTTCTTTAGCTATGGCATCCCACTTTCGTCTGTTTTGATCTTGTATACGGAGAAGAGCTCGACAAACAAACACCTTTAAATGGTTCAAACGAGATATTTTTCCAGTCTATAATTCCTGTAGAGTTTTACCATTAAGTGCTCTGTGTGGAACATGGTTCTTTATGTAAACAGCTGTATCGCATGCCTCTGCCCAATACTGCTTAGGCAGACCAGATTCAAATAGCATGCACAAGGCCATCTCACAAATTGATCTGTTGGTCCTCTCCAAAATCCCATTCTGTTCTGGGCTATAGGGCACACTAATCTGATGTTCTATTCCATTCTCTCTAAGCAATAAATCAAAATTTGAGTTCACAAATTCACTGCCATTGTCACATCTAATTGATTTTATCTCTGCACCAATTCCATTTTCTACCCAAGTTTTAAACTCACAGAAAAATTCAAATGTTTGATCTTTACTCTTGAGAAAGTAACAGAATGTCCTCCCGGAATAATCATCCCCTAGTTCATACATGTACTTAGCCATACCATGTGACATTTTCTCCATGGGGCCACATAAATCCATATGTGCAAGGCCGAGCAACTCAGATTCAAGTTGCCCTCCAGTCTTAGGAAAAGTGAATTTCGACATCTTACCTAGTACACGCGATTTGTACTTGTCAAGAGTTTCAGAGTCACAACACTCCAACTTTATGTCACCACTCTGTAAACATAGCATAAGTCCTGTGTCAACTCTTACATGACCAAGTCTACGATGCCATAAGTCTTCCAGATTAATAAAATTTTTAACAGTGAGAGCATGTTCACCTGACAACACAGGATCATCGTTTTTTAGTTTATAAATGCCATTTGACTCTGATCCAGAACAAAGTATCTCACCACTTTTGAGCACCTCACATCCACCTTTGTCAAAAACAACATTTATGCCTTTCCTGATTAAAGCAGAAACTGACAACAAATTAGTTGCTAAGCCAGGGACAATAATAACCTCTTTATTGAGGATATATCTGGCGAACTGACAATAACATCACCTTTCCCTTTGCTCACTAATTCAACATTAACAGCACACTTCACAATTTTTTGTTTGCTATTTTCTGTTTCAAAATCTTTAAACCATTCCTTTCTTGATGTCATGTGTGACGATGCTCTGTAATCAATGATCCCCTCATTCTGGTTGAAATCTGACATACCAAGTGCACAAAACAATGTGCTTTTCTGTTTCCTTTGATTCTTTCTTTGATGATACTTGCTTCTGAGGACATTCGGACTTGAAGTGACCATACTTCCAGCTATTGAAACATTTCACTTTCTTCTTCTCTTGCTTGTCTTTTGAGAAACCCTGTTGTGATTTCTTATAATTCTTTGTAAATAAGGCACTATCAGTGCCATATTTGTCCAACTTGAGGTATTCTTCCACACTACTATTCACCAACTTTGCTTTGATATTTTCTGATGTGAAATTTTTGTCCGTTGTAATGGACTCTATACCCATCTGGTATGGTAAACAAACTTTTTGTAAACCTCTAAGCATAATCAGTGTAATTAGCCCGTCATCAACTGGTTTGCCCATGCTCTGCAGTTTGTTGACTACATCCAAGATGTGAGTAGCGTAATTTTGAATATTTCCTTCACATTTGGATGATGTAGTATCCAGCAGAACATCCCAGAGATTCATCCATCTGGTTTTATTCTTACAAGCAAGCAGTTTTTACAAAGTATCCCAAGCGTCCTTTGCTTTTGTTGTGTTTTCCATGTGTGCATACAGAGATTTATCCACATGCAACAGAATAAGTGTCCACACATCTATATCCTTCTCTGCATTTGTAGCAGTACTTGCACCTATGATATGATCCCATAATTTCTCGCACATTAGAATGAGTTTCATTCCAAACTTCCACGTGTTATAATCATCCTTGTTTCTCAGTTTGTCTACCACTGAAGTAGTGGTTTTTGTCAAACTTACATTTGAAGCCATTTTCAGACACTTGAATTCAAAGCACTAGAATACATGACGGATTTCTTCTGAAAAACGAGAGTTAAAATGTTGACGAAGTTGACAAAACACAAATCAAAACAAGTATCACACACAACACGGGCACATTTCCTAACACGCTTCTTCAGTTATTTATCTTCCTACCCACACACCAAACATAGTTCACTGCACAGATTTACCGTTCTGGGTCCATAAATTGTTAGCAGAGCAAGGTTAGGCACTGAAAAAGATAAGTAACAGATTGTTCATAATACTTATATTCTGATAACAACACATTACATGTAGCACACTTAAGAGAGTGAGCATCAAGAGCAAAGATAGTCTATTTGTCATACTCGACATACACAAAAAAAGAACCAAGGAGCCAGATTACCAACATAACAGAAACCTCATACTGTTAGTTTATCAAATAACATGTCTAGTTATCATCTTCAGTTATTCTTCATGAACAACGGTGAATGAATACCTTTTTCCATGACTGAACATTTAGGGTGAGGACCACAAAGATATAAGAGAAATTAGGGTTTTAATTGAGGCATATAGACAGTAATTTTTCCCCTGCTCTATTTGCAAGTGGAGCAGGAAAGGAAAGGATTAGTAATGGTACAAGATATCCTCACCATGCACTGTCCAGTGGATTTCAGGTTTGTATGTAGATGTAGATCAACACTGAGGTGACAAAAGTCATCGGATAGGGATATGCACACATATGTGGCAGTAGTATCATGTACACCAGGTATAAAAGGGCAGTATATTGGCAGAGCTGTCATTTGTACTCAGGTGATTCATTTGAAAATGTTTCCAACAATGTTACGGCTGCACGACAGCAAACAACAGGCTCTAAACACGGAATGGTAGTTGGAGCTAGACTCATGCGATATTCCATTTAGGAGATCATTAGGGAGTTTAATATTCTGAGATCCACAGCGTCAAGAGAGTGCTAAGAGTACCAAACTTCAGGCATTACCTCTCACCATGGACAACGCAGGCTCCGATGGCCCTCACTTTATGACCTAGAGTAATGATGGTTGTGTAGAGTTGTCAATGCTAACAGACAGGCAAAATAAGGTGAAATAATCACAGAAATGAATGTGAGAAGTACGATGAGCATATCTGTTATCACAGTGTGGCGAAATTTAGTGTTAATGGGCTATGGAAGCTGACGACCGACGTGACTGCCTTTGCTAACAGCATGACATTGCCTGCCATGCCTCTCTTGGGCTTGTGACCATGTTGGTTGGACCCTGGGCGACTGGAAAACCTTGGCCTTGTCAGATGAGTCTCAATTTCTGTTGGTAAGAATTGGTGGTAGAGTTCAAGTGTGGTACGCACCGAACGGAGCTGTGGAGCCAAGTTGTCAACAAGGCACTGTGCAAGAAGTTGGTGGCTTCATTATCATACAGGCTGTGTTTACATGGTGTAGACTGGGTCCTCTAGCCCAACTGAACTGATCATTGACAGTAAATGGTTATTTCTGGGTACTTCGAGACTATTTGCAAGCATTCATGGACAAACAAGAATGGAATGTTTATGGATCACACTGCAATACATCACCATGCCACAACTGTTCACAATTGGTTTGAAGAACATTATGGACCCAGATCGCCTAACATGAATCCCATTGAACACTTATGGGGCACAATTTGTTTACTTTTCCCATTCCAAGGATTGATGATCATGTTGGCAAATGCAAATTCTCCACCATCTTATATACGTGTTACAGATACGATCAGATTTTTATAGCTATGAAAGGTCATACCATTCCATTTCACACGCCCACAATATGTTACACTAAGGTATTTGTATAAGTTGACTGATTTCAATTGTGGCTGAGTGATACTGTAGTCTTATGATATTACAATTTTAAATTTTGTGAGTTGCACAATTTTACATTTTTGCTCACTTAAAACAAGTTGCAAATATTTCACCCATTTGAAATCTTATTAAGTTTCAACTGAAAATTTGTGTAGCTTTTTTAGATTTGCTTTATTATAGATAACAGCATCAACTGCTAAAAGTCTGAGGTTCCTTCTGATACCATCTGCCACGTCACTGGCATATTAGATGAATTCAAGGGGCTTGGCACATTTTTCTGGGGCATTATGAATTATTTTTCAAGCTTTTAGGAGAAACACACACACACACACACACACACACACACACACACACACACACACAGGGGGTAGATGGCTGGGCACAATATTAAGAGAAATAATACAGTAGTTGTGGTGGTCACCAATGCTAGTGTAGCAGCAAACGAGAGCTCAGAAGCTTTGTTTAAAAACACTGCTTCAATGTGTCAGGTAGCCAGTATAAGAGCATGATGTGCAAATTTCAGGCACTCTCAGATAACTGGACCTTATCAGCTGCAAGGGTAATCCCAGCAGAAAATCCTGGGCCTCCAAGGTGAGTGGACCTTCTTAGGGGTAGTATCATGCCTACATATATAAAAATCCTTCATTAGAATTCTCAGAAGCACCTCCAGATAGACAGTCAATGGGAAGCAGCAAACAGCAAAATCATATAAAGAATAACAAGTAAATTAGAATCATGAAATAAAATGATACCTCAAGAACAAGCCATGATTGCCATTTGGTACACCTGTTGCCTGTGTTGAAACCATAGCCATTAGAGTTCTGAAGGCATATGACCATTCTTTGAAATCATCTGCAAATTTTTTATTCTCCTATGGAAAGAATGTGTGTTAGTAGTGAATGAAATGTAAAAACACACAACAAGAATGTATATACATATAGCCACGTCAACAGTTACCCTGTTCTTGAATGTATGCTTCACACCTTCCTTAGCACACAACCTATGGATAAGATTTACAAGATCTAAATTTGGAAGTTGTCCATTAAGACCTTCCACTTTAACATCAACATAGCCTATCTTCTCAGCATGTAATTCCAAGTTGACTGCAGCCTGTAAAAACAATACAAAAAGTGTTTAAAATGGTTGCTTTGTTGTATAATGTAACTACAATTTTAAATGTTTAATTACTCTTACTTGTATTGCACCTGCCCTTCCCATCATGTCCCCATGTTCCAGAACCCCTGGGTGGCCACAGGATGTTCTGTGATATGCTTCTAACCATGCCTGCACCCCAAGTTGTTCATGTTCTGTTACTAAGAAGATGATATCCTTTGCCCAGTACTTCTGCCCTGTACAGAAATATGACTCATTTTATTGATTTGAAGAAGACTCTTTGAAATTATCAGACATGGGTTGACATATAAGGGCAGAGTGGTTATTACCCATGCTATCAAAGACAGGTTATTTAGTTGCCCCATCCATACTATTACGAGTCAGGATAAATTAATTACTCTAAGGAATAACATTCATAAAGATGTCAAAACCACTTAGGGATTCACTTAACTTAATGGTAGACATTTTGCACCCAAATTACTGATAATATGTTTCATTTTTGTGTATTATATTATCTTCAAACATGGATTTCCCTCCTCAAAATTAAAAATATTTATTATGAACAGTGTAGTCTACTTACACCTGAAAAACTTGGCAAGTGACAACATGAGTGCAACAGATGGCATGGTTGTAGCTTCTGTACTCTTAGGTGGGCGATAGGGGGTAGACAGAACCAAAGCTTCCGTACTAGCACTTCTTGGTGCTCGTAATATAGCATACACATTCTTTCCTGTGTATTTCTGAAACAGACAATTGATGTAATTGTGTCTCTTCTACATACAAATATCTTTGCAGCGAGATGGTGAGAGCATTCTAGCATATTTCTACCATGGAAAAAGATAAATATACTTACAGTTCCAGGAATTAAAGGATAATGCACAGTAAAATTGTGGGTATATGTTTCAAGATTAAGCTGTCCAAATTTTGCTAACAGCCAAGAGTACGGAATACTGTCAGGATGTCTTATAGCTTCATCAGCTAGTTCTTTCAAGTACTCTCTAGCGACAAGCCTTTCTTCATAATCTCCCTTGACCAATCCAGGAAGTAATGCATTTTCTGAGAAATATGTCCCTTTACAGCAAGAACAAAACAAAATTTTAGTGAACTGACAACACTCAAATCTATCTCAATATTTAGCATCACTATCCACAAGTCAGTGCTTCAACTATTCATCGAGCCATTATCTTACATTATTTATAGTCTACCAAAGACTTTCCATTATCATATTTATTTTTAACTTTTTAGTTTTAAGTGGAAAGGCTGTCTCAAAATATTGTTTAACTATATCTATGAATATATTAAACAACTGAAAATCTGGGATGGAATAGCAGCAGTATGGAAAAAAAGAGAACACACACACACACACACACACACACACACACACACACACACACACACACACACGACCACTGTCATCTCAAGACAGCAAGGCTTGGCCTGATTGTGTCTAAAGTGAGAAGTGATCTTTGCTGGGGTGTGTAGTGGTGGAGGGACAGCAGCAGAGTAGGAATGGGGGAAGATGCTGTTACAGGAAGCTGTGGGGGGACCAAAGAGGGAGAGAAGTAGAGAAAGGGAAAGGACTATGCTAGCTAAATGGAAGGCATGAGATGGGCTAGAGTAGTTGCAGGAAAAGGGATAGGCAGGTGGAGGTCAGGGAGTAGCAAATAATAATAATAATAATGATGATGATGATTGTTTTAGGACACTAAACAATGAGGCCATCAGTGAACCTGCATGAAATAAACAGATACGAGTGATAAAATAAAAAGTTATGATAAATTTTAAGACCTAGTTGTTTCAACAAACAAAAATTTAAAATACAACATTTTGAGATTCATTTATCATAAAAAGCTGATAAAATACAGCAGAATAACTAGATAAGATGAAGAACAAAATACCAGGACATACTTTGAAAAGGATTCTAGAAATAATGGGTGACCAAGCCACTCAGCGGCATATTAAAATCTCTCACCCAATATTTTGGGAAGGAATCCTGTAATACCTTACAACATGAACCACACACTAGCCTCATTTACAGTTGAAATATACAGCAGGCCAGTGGGAGACCCAGATCTGTCCTCAAGTCATCATATAAAACACACTAAATCAAAATATGCTGTACTGAAATCGGTGTTAAACATCTCTGACACATTGGTGGCTCCTTGGGACACCAGATAAAGCCATGTGTCCTACTCTGATCCTTGTAAGGGAGGGACTGAACACTGAGCTGGAGGTGGAAGGGACCAGTCTCCTCGGCAGTCACATCAGAATGTTCATTTCCCCGGATCCCTATGTGCCTTGAAATCTGGCAGAAAATTATTTCCGTATCCTGCCTCTACAATATAAGGAGACTGTCCTTGACTTTCTTGCCATGATGCCATCTCATTTGCTCCACTGCACACGGAATAGCAAACAATTCCACATAATAAATGGAAAATTGCTCTGAGAGCCTATCCTAAGGACAAATTCGGAAACATGGTGGAACAGCTGAGAATGTCTCCCTGCTTAGGCTCATCAAAGTAAACATTAATAAAATTTGGGTGGCAATTTAAAATCTCATTAAATTTAATTTTAAAAAATTAATTAATTTCAAAAAGGAACTCTGTCCTCTTTAGTAGCCTTGGGGATCCCATACTCCACCCCTGTTTTTGAACATTATGTCCTCCACCTGTAGTAACTCAAGGCTGTCCCTCATATAGATCTCAAATGGCCTCGTTGCCTGAGGAAAATTATAGAACCGACATTAAAGTGACAGCCGGGCAAAGGAGGTGAATGCTGGCGATTGTGGAACAGCCAGAGCCCTATATGCTTGCAGAAAATATTGAATAGACATTGGAGGCTCATCACCATCTGCACACAAGCTAGAAACTGGAATAATGCAATAATCCCAAAACCGGAATAATGCATGAATCCCCTGTTGACAGCCAAATACACTCGTGGTGAGTTACATCCAGCATCTTGAGGTACGAAGGTTGCTGACCCGTAAATCTAGCATTAACAGTCAAGCCAGGTTTGCATGAAGGCTATACAAAACTGGTGCAGATATGATGTCAGCTCCCAAGACTTTTGACTGGCAGATTTGAGAATGTTTAAAGCCTTGAGGCATCATAATTTCAATTCTTTAAAGTATGGCAGCAACATTAGTTTTTCACAAAATGAAGCCCAGATATATCACTTTTTCCTTAAAAGTGTGAACGGTATCCCCCAGTTTGGAGCAATTAAAAAAAAAGTACAAACTGTTTTCTTCAAAGAGAACTTAAAACTACTTGTGTTTGCTCATTCTGTCAAATACCTGACTGTCATTAACAACTGTTGAGTAGCTGCTGTGAGGTTGGAGGAGGCACAGAAGATGGAGAAGCCATACACTAACAAGGAACACACAAAAGACTATGCACCACAGCTGAAATACTGTTTATCCCTATGGTGAACGCCATAAACTTAAAACACTCCCTTGAGGAATGCTGTTCTTCTGCTTAAAACAGTCCCGCAAGACATTTCTGACTCCGTGTCTAAAATACCTTTCATGGAGGAAGGACTTTATGGGAGTGGGGAGAACCCCATTCATAGAGCTGCAACACAATATTTTGCCTCCACGTAATATCTCAGGCCTGGAGGCTACTGAAGGTTTAGGCCTGCAGGGCTATACGCATGAAGGACGCATTTCAGGAAGAGCTCACATCTGTGTAACTAAGAAAAGCTGCTATTGGTTGGAAGAATTCAGATGGCGCTGGCTGTGAAGCATTTGTTGGGGTCAAGTACAGTGTGTTAGGTGGCGTGTTCATCAACAGGGTGGTCCAGCTGTCTTTTCGCCTCAGATTGTCAGTGTGGTAGATCAAATGGTTGAATTCAGAGGTAGCCCTGCCTTTGGTGATGTAGGGAGATGCCTAAGACAAGGCTGGAATACGAGGCCGTGGAAAGGGCCTTGTATCTAGTTTTATTGCATGGAATGAGCCCAGAGGCAAAGAGTTGCAGGCAAGGGTCAGATAGGAACAGGAAAGGATACTGTGTAGGTTGGTTGGGCAGTGGAATACCACTGTTGAAGTGGATGTTCCCCATTTTAAGGCATGGCGAGATGATGTTGGAAGCCTGATGGAGAATGTGATTCATTTGCTTCATTTAGACTAGATGTTAGTGAAACACAAGAGGGATGCTTCTATGTCGTTGCGCAGGGGGTATGTGGGGAAGAGTAGATATTTCTGAACAAGGTAGGGACAGGAGAGGGATTGCTCATCACTACAGATGCAAGGGCCACACATAGCTGGGCTGTATGGATGGTGGTTGCCCCCCCCCCTTTTTTTGGGGGGGGGGGGGGAAATGGGTGACATCTGTCATAGTGGACGTATTGTTAGCGACTGGTAGGACAGAGGTACTAACGTAGCAATCATCGAAGTGGAGGTTGGCATCGAGGAAGGTACTTGTTGGGTGACAAGGAGCAGGTGAAATGAATGGAGCAGAGCATGTTAAGGTTCAGAGGAAAGTGGATAGGGTGTCTTCACCCTCGGCCCTCATCATGCAGATATCATCAATGAATCTGAAACAGGTGAGGGGTTTGAGATTCTGGAGGGTTAGGGATTCCTCTACATGGTGTACGAATAGATTAGTGTAGGATAGTGCCACGCAGGTGCCATTTGCTGTACTAAGGATTTGTTTGTAGGTGATACCTTCATAGGAGGAGTAATTGTGGGTGAGAGTTTAGTGGGGCATGGTGACCAGGAAGAGGGTAGTAGGTTTGGAGTCAGCCGGTCATTAAGAAAGGTATTGTTCATAATCAGCAAGGCCACAAGCAATGTGAACAGGGAGATCGCGCCGACAGTGATGAGCAGGGTGCTGGATGGTAAAGGAATAGGAAAAGGAACAGGGGAAGTCAGTAGAGGAATCAGCTGGTACCTTTTACAAAGAAACGTGGGTTGCAGGGCAAAAATTCTCTCTGTGAGGATACAGTAACCAGCCACCCATCTTCTACATGCTTTCAAGGGTACATAAACCTGACCACACAAGACACCCCATTGTGGCTGGTATACTCATTCTCCAACTAGAGCTACATCTATACTCTGTAAAAAATTGTGAACTGCATGCAGAGGGGCCAAAAAATTGCAGTACCACCTGTTGGCTTTGACCCATGATGTAACTATGTTGTACAATGTCACTGTGTGCAGTTTCTTAAGATGATCACGTTTGCAGATGGAGTAAGTAATGGTGCTCTCTAGTGTGAGACATTTGTGTTTCGAAATTGTTTGTGAGTGATGTTAGTGCGGCACTGAATTTTGTGCTGTGTGTTACTCAGTGTTATGGGAGTTTGTTTTCATTTGTTCATCAGTGAGTAAAATAACTCAGTGTTTTGGGAGCTTGTTTTCATTTATTTATCAGTGAGTTATTTTAATGACATGAGTTATTAGCTACTGATTTGTTTTCAGTTTTGGAATTGCTAGTTTATCATTCTATTAATGGTTTGAAATTTAATTTCTGGATTTTTCATTTGGTCCTAGGTATGGATCATACGGTGAAATTTACTAGTCATCCATTAGTTGCCCTTATGGCTGACAATATGGCTGCTAGAATTAAATCTCCTCTGTTATATAGCCTTGTGGCAGAATGTGTGAAGTGCAAGCAGTCTGTTGAATTTATGAAATTGACCAAAGTTACTGCTTCTCAAACCAGAGATGAGTACATGTGGCAGTGAGCCCGCCCGGCTAGCTGCGAGCTCTAACATGCTGCTTACCAAGCGGGAAGGCGTGCCGGTTCCCAGTACGAATCCGCCTAGTGGATTACTGTTGAAGTTTGGTGTGTCAGCCAGCTTGTGGATGGTTTTTAAGGTGGTTTTCCATCTGCCTCGGCGAATGCAGGCTGGTTCCCCTTATTCCGCCTCAGTTACACTACGTCGGCGATTGCTGCGTAAACACTGTCTCCACGTAAGCATACACCATAATTACTCTACCACGCAAACATTTGGGGTTACACTTGTCTGGTACGACACGTTCCCTGGGGGAGGGGGGGGGGGGGGGGGGGGCGGGGGCTGTCCACTGGGGGCCGAACCACACAATAACACTGAGTTCAGTGGGGGGTGGCGGTGGGGTGAGTGAACTGCTGTAGCCTGTTGTGGGGTTGTGAACCACTGAGGGCTTCGGTGGGAACAAAGCCTCTCTGTCGTTTCTAGGTTCCCGGTTCCATATACAATACACATGTGGCAGTGACACAATGCTTGAAGATTGATTAGCACAGGTCCCCTATTCAGTAATGGTTACTTTTTTTAGTGTGTGAATGATATGCCACACTAGATTTATTTGTCAGCTGACTGGGTGGTAAATACATTTTTTTTTTTTATTTGCGGTAAAAAGTGAGGGGTGTGTGTGTTTACACACATCATTTTCTTTGCGATATGGGTATCTAGATTTATGTTGGCAGCAGTTTCGTGTGATCTGTGGCTTGGGTTGGTAGCTGAAATTCTTGTTTAGTAGTTTACAGTTGAAGTGTGTTGTTGTTATTTTGGTATGGTTAGGTTTTAAGAATAGTTATGTTAGTTGTGGTTGTACCAGGTTTTGGAGTTACGTGTGGGTTGCAGTACTGTGGACTTCGTTTTCACCATATGGGTAAAGGTAAATTTCTGATACTTCCCCCCCCCCCCCCCCCCCCCCCCCCATATTTGTTCATTATTGTGGTTTTATTGATGGTAGAGGTTGTCATCTGGTTCATTTTTGGGTAACCTTTTTTTTTTTATTGCTGTATATTTAGTTAATCCCCATACAAGAACTTCTAATTCCCATTTGCTTCATGTTATTTCTGCAATTAAACATTTTTCGTACCGTTTTGTTGGTTGGTTGGTTTGGGGGAGGGGACCAAACTGCAAGGTCATTGGTCCCATCAGATTAAGGAGGAAGTCAGCCGTGCCCTTTCAAAGGAACCATCCGGCATTTGCCTGATGCGGTTTAGGGAAATCACAGAAAACCTAAACCAGTGCACCACCTTGCTCAGTTGTGTTTTTGTCTGCTCCTGTGTGTGATGTGTGACGTGACAGTCATAAGTAGGTAAATAAGCTTTAAGCATGGGGAACCAATAACCTGGTGATGGCTTGGATCACAGCCGAAATGTGGAACTACAATTTCCAGTAATCCCGTCAAGTGGAAACAGCCCCCCCCCCCCCCCCCACACACACACACACTCCACTTACATCAGCCAATCTAAAAGTTATTTCATTCGAACTATACTTGTGAGGCGTCTGGGGCAAAAGATGAAGCAGGCAGATGGTATAGACACAACTGAAAGGTGGTAATGAGACGTCATGTATGAGCTTTGCTGGTACAAGAACAAAAGCCAGAAGTAATATAATGCTAGAATTAGGGGTCTGTAGCATATAGGGGAAAAAATCAACTTACATCAAGTTTTCAGGAGTATGGTAACATGATCATTTTAAGGTCCCATGGGTAAAGAAACATTGAATTACTGAACACTGTTGTGTCTTAAGTGTGCTTATGGATCACTCTACAGTTAAAACAGTACACTGAGCTTAATATGGAAATGTGCACAGCCTATTACGGCTGCTGTTCTGGACAAATGCAAATAATAATAATTTCTTGCCACTCAATGGTCGGGTGCAGCCTTGCAAATTGCATGTCTCGAGTGTACCACTGTTATTCAACTTAGTAAAGGAGACCTACAGTTTTATGTAGAATCTGAACCATGTGTCATTTCTGGTGACTGCTAAAATCATGGAGAAGTGGAGGCTAGATCAAAAAACAGACTGAAAAATATGTGATCTGAATGGGATTTGATCCCGTGACCTTTCAGATTCCAGGCAAGCACTTTACCACTACACCACCAGACCCCACTGCAAGAGAGGTTCCAGTAGGGAACTGTGTTGTCATGCAGAAATGCTGACTCTTGCCTGAAACTGGCTGTTTAATGCTAGGAATTTCCTGTGTGATTTCAGGTAACTCATACACTGAAAGAACACTTTTTGACAGCTGTACCCGCCTATTTATTGTGAGGTGAAAACGGATGTTGATGCAAACAATAATTGTCTATGTAGCTGTAACAACACTGACACACAAGAACACTCATCCCTGGGGCCAAGAAGCCCCCCCCCCCTCTTTCTCTCTCTCTCTCAAAAAAATATATAATGCAGTCACGTGGTTTTCTTTCTTTCAAGAAAATGATTGCTGATGAAAATTGTTGCTGTAGGAGATTAGTTATTACTTTTTAATATAACATGAAGTGTTACTTTGTCATGCTGTTGGTGAAAACAATTGGTTGCTGACTAGTTAAATCACCTACAGAAAAACCAGTGTTATGTTTGCCGTACCATCTTACAACATTCAGTTTCGTGATGGCTCCTGTAGTAGGAGAAAAACCATAAAAATGTGCTTTAGACCATGGCCTGATATCACTAAGGATGTAGCTGTGGATGTGAAAGCCTGTATTGTATAATCACAGTGCACTATTGCTTGTGTATGTATGTATCACTTATCACCTCAAGTTGCTTGAACAGGCCCATACGGGTGAGGAAATGGAATTTTATAATTGTGTGACACAAAACTCCAGTACATACCTGCATTAAAATTGTCATGTGCCAAACTTGCAAACCACAAAACACCAGCTATGTATGATAAGGCACACACCTTATCGTGGTGCTTTATTAAAAGTTTTACAACCTTGCCCCGTCCAACCCCGGGATCCGTAAGAAGGCCCATTTCTTTTACTTTTGATATATGTGCTTCATTTTTATCACAGAAAGTTCTGTAAACAGTAATCCACTGTCCACAATAAATACTGATGTATATTCTACAGATAGGTCCTTACACTGCAGAATAAAATATTATGAATTGACTTATGTTTACACTATTGTATCTAGCATTGATACCACGCCATGCAGCGCTTTCTTTACTTGTGACATCGCATTTCACAATTATCTAAATTTCCCGGACTGTTTCGCACATCTCTTTCTTGATCGTCTTTGACCATGCCGTTACGCCTACTGCCATTCTAGATTCTACCATATAGCAGAGATATCTGCTCCATGCCTACTACAATACGAAGTAATTTATTACAATAGATGTCTGTTAAAAATACTAGTAATAGCAAAAAGTGGATCATTAGAATTAAATCGCTGGAATATGAGTGTTTTTGCACCAAAGTTCTAACTATCTTTGGAAACCCTAGAAATGAAAATTTTTTTCGTATATTAAAATCGACTGTTTTGAAATGTAAATATTTCTTTGACATTTTAGATTGGCAGCAATGGGCGACGAACATCAGCGCTCTAGTGGCAATACCTGACGTGAAAAACGTAAATATTGTTGTTGACGCGGTTGTTTAAGGTGTGGGAGGCGCTGAAATGGAATACCACTTTGGCACAAATAAACGGAAAACTTTTCCGAACGCAAATGAGGCAAATGATGCAACAAATTTGAAATACAAAAAGAAGTATAATGCTATTAAAAGAGTAATAAAAGATTTAGTGTTTGTAAGTATATACTTCTAATTTTTTCATTATGTGAAGGTAGTCTCCTAGTTGTCACGATTATGTCGGAGTTACGTGCCCATGCTCGTATGTGCAGGAAAATGCTGCCTTATGCGACCAAGTCTCCCAGATGCAGGAACAGATCGTAATTAGAAAGGAAGAAAGAAGATTTTTGTTGAAGAAACTTTATCATCTGCAGACAATTGCAGGTGTGTTGGTTACGTACGACTTTGTAAAATCACTGAGTAAAAGTACTGATGATTTGTTTCGATTTTAGAGACTCGCTTACTTTATGGCAACTGCCCTTCAAGTTGATGCGACCTGTTGTAAATCATAAAAACATGATGAGGAAATTGGCTTTGTCTTTTCCATTCTACTTTCACAAATATAACGTACTATCTTGAATTAATAAGTTTGTTTTAGATATAGTGGCTTGAGTACAAAGATGACAGAGTTGCGTGATACGATTTTGGGTCATCAGCAGGCACACGAAATGTTTTAATTTCGAGAATGTATATTTTCTTTCTTCGGATGTTGCTGCAATGCTTCATTTATATATGTATTATACCTTACTTCAAACTATGTGGTTTCAGAGGTCTTTTCGAGTCTTAAACATCTATAATATGTATATGCAGCTGAGGCAATAAATAAAAATTTACACCAAGGACCGGATTGGAATGCAAGTCTCCTGCTCACCCAGCAGATGATCCTACTCCACCACTGGAATTGTGGCTTTGTAATAATGAATTTTTTTTTAACAAGGCCAGGATTCGAACCCAGGTCTCCTGCTCACCATACCGATGTGCTAACCACTATACCATGCTGGCACAGTGTCTTTGCACAACTGCAGGGACTACCCTAGCACACTTCCCTCCTTTATTCAGATTCCCGTTGAACTCTATTGGAATAGGACCTCACTGTTGAATAAAATGAGGGATCCTGCCTGAAACCCCAGCATAGGTACTTAAATCAAATGAAACACTATGGTTCCAGAGACCTTTTCAAGTTTCAAACATTTATGGTGTACACATCCACTACTGTGAACTCCTGAAACACATTTTTCCCGTAGTAACAGTTTAAACCACTTCGGTGCGACAGTTTTAAGACATTGTTCTGGGCTGTTTAATCTGAGCTAGATTGTATTGGTTTCGTGAGTCATTTCAACTACTGGTGCTGATGACTGTTTATGTTAATGCAGCCATCACAGGTTCATTCAGCTCCTCTGTCAAAGTGGGTTAGTGCTCTACCAAGAATAGCTTTCCCTTCCTTTTTTCAACCCAGCTCTTCAATCCTAATACTACAGAAGCAAATGATAATACTTGTTTCTTTTTCTTTTTTGAAGAGCAAATCTCCAAGGTCATGGATGTGTCAGTACATGCAATGACCATAAATGTAATAACAGATACATAAGTTTATGTAAACACAATCAACAATATAATACAGGAATAAGCTTAATTTTTCAAGGAACTCTGCAACAGAATAGGAGTGCCCACTCTTCAGTTTCAATTTGAAAGCGAGTGTATTACCGCTAAGAGTTTTGAACTCTTGTGGTAGCTTATTGAAAATGGATGCAGCAGTGTACTGCACATTGGTTGCTGAAGAGTCAAGGAAGTGCAATCCAAATGCAGGTTGGATTTCTGCCTAGTATTAACTGAATGAAAGCTGCTAATTCTTGGGAATAAGCTGATACTGTTAACAATAAATGACAGTAAAGAATATATATATTGAGAGGCCAGTGTCAGAATACCCAGACTAATGAACTGGGGGCAACAAAAGTTTCGCAAGTTGACATCCCTTATTGCCCGAACCGCCTGATTCCGAGCCAGAAAAGTCCTTTGAGAATGGGAAGAATTATCCCAAGATATGATACCATACATCATAAGTGAATGAATATAAGCAAAGTAGACTGCTTTTCGTGTTGAATTATCACTTACCTCAGATACTGATCAAATAGTAAAAATGGCAGCATTAAGTCCTTGAACAAGACCCTGAATGTGGGCTTTCCATGACAGTTTACTATTTATCTGAAAACCTAGAAATGTGAACTGTTCAGTTTCACTAATCATATGCCCATTCTGTGAAATTGAAATGTCATGTTTTTTGAATTATATGTTAGAAACTGTAAAAACTGAGTCTTCTTGTGATTTAACGTTAGTTTATTTTATACATGCCACGAACTTATGTCATGAACTGCACTATTTGAAACAGTGCAAACATTGTACACAACATCCTTTACTACGAAACTGGTGTCATTGGCAAACAGAAATATTTTAGAATCACCTGTAATACTAGAGGGCATATCATTTATGTAAATAAAGAACAGGAGTGGCCCAAGCACCGATCCCTTGGGCACCTCGCATTTAACCATGTCCCACTCAGACCCCATATCACAGCCATTCTCAACACTGTGCTGTCTGTTGTTAAAGTAAGAGGTGAACCAGTTGTGAGCTACTCCCCGTGTTCCATGATGGTCCAACTTCTGGAGCAATATTTTGTGATTAACTCAGTCAAAAGCATTAGTTAAATAAAAAAGATGCATAATGCTCAAAACCTTTTGTTTAATTTATACAGTACACCACAATGAAAAGATAATATAATATTTTCAGTTGTTAAACCACTTCTAAAACCGAACTGTACATTTGATAGCAAATTATGTGAAATAAAGTGATCAATTATACATGTATACACAGCCTTTTCACAACCTTTGCAAACACTGATGGTATATAGAGAGGTTTAAAATTGTCTACATTATCGCTTTCTCCCTTTTTATAAAACAGCTTTACTATTGAGTACTTTAACCGTTCAAGAAACTGACCATTCTTAAAGGAAAAATTACAAATATGGCTAAGTGCAGAGGTAACATGTGCAGCACACTGTTTCAGTATTCCGCTAGGTACTACATCATATCCACGAGACTCCTTAGTCTTCAGCAATGTAATTATTGACTCAGTCTCCACTCCTGTCAGTACCACAGAGGAGTATTTCAAGATACCCAGTAGAATCTAAGTTTTTATTCAGTTCATCAGCAATGCTCGGAAAGCGATTGTTAAATAGCTGACTTATTAGTAACAGGGATATTTTTACTATGAACTGACTTTATATTATCGTCCTTGTGCTGCTGACCACACACTTCTGTCATGTTTGACCATATGGTTTTAATTTTATCCTGTGAATTAGCTATTCTATTTGTGTACCGCATGCTCTTTGCCTTCCTAACAACATTTTTAAGCACCTTGCAATACTGCTTGTAATGGGCTGTTGTAGCTTGATTGTGACTACTTCTAACATTTTGATGTAATTCCCACTTTGTTCTATGTGATATCCTTATTCCACTAGTCAGCTACTCACAATGCCTTTCACTGCTAGTACCCAGCTTAGAATGTTCTAATGAAAAGCAACTTTCAAAGATCCTGAGAAATGTGTTAAGAAAAGTGTTATATTTGTCATCTATGTTATCGTCACTATAAACTTCCTGCCACTCTTGTTCCTTAACAACCTTTAAAAAACTCTCCGTTGTCATTGGATTAGCTTTTGTACGTAGTTTGTAATTAATATAATGGAAGGAAACATTCCACGTGGGAAAAATTATATATAAAAACAAAGATGAGGTGACTTACCGAACAAAAGCGCTGGCAGGTCGATAGACACACAAACAAACACAAACATACACACAAAATTCAAGCTTTCGCAACAGACTGTTGCCTCATCAGGAAAGAGGGAAGGAGAGGGGAAGACGAAAGGAAGTGGGTTTTAAGGGAGAGGGTAAGGAGTCATTCCAATCCCGGGAGCGGAAAGACTTACCTTAGGGGGAAAAAAGGACAGGTATACACTCGCACACACGCACATATCCATCCACATATACAGACACAAGCAGACATATTTAAAGACAAAGAGTTTGGGCAGAGATGTCAGTCGAGGCAGAAGTGTAGAGGCAAAGAAGTTGTTGAAAGACAGGTGAGGTATGAGTGGCGGCAACTTGAAATTAGCGGAGATTGAGGCCTGGCGGATGACGAGAAGAGAGGATATACTGAAGGGCAAGTTCCCATCTGCGGAGTTCGGATAGGTTGGTGTTGGTGGGAAGTATCCAGATAACCCGGACGGTGTAACACTGTGCCAAGATGTGCTGGCTGTGCACCAAGGCATGTTTAGCCACAGGGTGATCCTCATTACCAACAAACACTGTCTGCCTGTGTCCATTCATGCGAATGGACAGTTTGTTGCTGGTCATTCCCACATAGAATGCATCACAGTGTAGGCAGGTCAGTTGGTAAATCACGTGGGTGCTTTCACACGTGGCTCTGCCTCTGATCGTGTACACCTTCCGGGTTACAGGACTGGAGTAGGTGGTGGTGGGAGGGTGCATGGGACAGGTTTTGCATCGGGGGCGGTTACAAGGATAGGAGCCAGAGGGTAGGGAAGGTGCTTTGGGGATTTCATAGGGATGAACTAACAGGTTACGAAGGTTAGGTGGACGGCGGAAAGACACTCTTGGCGGAGTGGGGAGGATTTCATGAAGGATGGATGTCATTTCAGGGCAGGATTTGAGGAAGTCGTATCCCTGCTGGAGAGCCACATTCAGAGTCTGGTCCAGTCCCGGAAAGTATCCTGTCACAAGTGGGGCACTTTTGTGGTTCTTCTGTGGGGGATTCTGGGTTTGAGGGGACGAGGAAGTGGCTCTGGTTATTTGCTTCTGTACCAGGTCGGGAGGGTAGTTGCGGGATGCGAAAGCTGTTTTCAGGTTGTTGGTGTAATGATTCAGGGATTCCGGACTGGAGCAGATTCGTTTGCCACGAAGACCTAGGCTGTAGGGAAGGGATGTGGAATGGGTGGCAGCTGTCATAATGGAGGTACTGTTGCTTGTTGGTGGGTTTGATGTGGACGGACGTGTGAAGTTGGCCATTGGACAGGTGGAGGTCAACGTCAAGGAAAGTGGCATGGGATTTGGAGTAGGACCAGGTGAAACTGATGGAACCAAAGGAGTTGAGGTTGGAGAGGAAATTCTGGAGTTCTTCTTCACTGTGAGTCCAGATCATGAAGATGTCATCAATAAATCTGTACCAATCTTTGGGTTGGCAGACTTGGGTAACCAAGAAGGCTTCCTCTAAGCGACCCATGAATAGGTTGGCGTACGAGGGGGCCATCCTGGTGCCCATGGCTGTTCCCTTTAATTGTTAGTATGTCTGGCCCTCAAAAGTGAAGAAGTTGTGGGTCAGGATGAAGCTGGCTAAGGTGATGAGGAAAGAGGTTTTAGGTAGGGTGGCAGGTGATCGGCGTGAAAGGAAATGCTCCATCGCAGCGAGGCCCTGGACGTGCGGAATATTTGTGTATAAGGACGTGGCATCAATGGTTACAAGGATGGTTTCCGGGGGTAACAGATTGGGTAAGGATTCCAGGCGTTCAAGGAAGTGGTTGGTGTCCTTGATGAAGGATGGGAGACTGCATGTAATGGGTTGAAGGTGTTGATCTACGTAGGCAGAGATACGTTCTGTGGGGGCTTGGTAACCAGCTACAATGGGGCGGCTGGGATGATTGGGTTTGTGGATTTTAGGAAGAAGGTAGAAGGTAGGGGTGCGGGGGGGCACATCCACACCGGCTGTTCAGAGCATCCTCCTACAGGCCAACCATAAATTAGAACAGCATGCCACCCTCCACCTCAAAAAACTATCCAATCTCCTGGTTTCCCACCTCCGGAAAGGCAACTCACTCACCCTTCACAACCTTTCCAGCAAACCTCAACCTCCTCTCATTGCACACAAACCCAGTCTCTCCCATCTACTCAATCTCCCTTTTCCAGCTCCACTCCCTCCAAAACCTCAAAATTCCGATCAACACAATCTGGAACCACAACACCCTAATTCAGTAGTTAACCTTTCCTCCAAACCTCTCTCCCAATCCGAAACCTCTGTCCTATCCAAAGGCCTCACCTTCAGCCCCACTCCCAGATTCAACCAAACAGCCCTCGTCAAAGATTTACTGTCCTACACTCGTACTCTCTGCTGGAAGTATCACTTTGCCACGAAGAAAAATGATCCTAATCCTACTCCTAATGATCCGACTCCTCAAGACACCATCCAAATTGAACCCTGCCTGGAACAGTTCCGTCCTCCTTCACAGCGGGACCCACCTCCTCTTCCTCAAAATCACCCTCTCCAAACCTTCCAGGAATTTCTGACTTCCAGCCTTGCATCTCAATCCTTCTTAAAAAAACCTTAATCCTACACCCAACATCACCAATGCTGAAGCCCAGGCTATCCGTGATCTGAAGGCTGACCGATCCATCGTCATTCTTCCGGCGGACAAGGGTTCCACGACCGTGGTACTTGATCGTCGGGAGTATCTGGCTGAGGGACTGCGTCAGCTTTCAGACAACACCACATACAAAGTTTGCCAAGGTAACCCCATTCCCGATGTCCAGGCGGAGCTTCAAGGAATCCTCAGAACCTTAGGCCCCCTGCAAAACCTTTCACCTGACTCCATCAACCTCCTGACCCCACCGACACCCCGCACCCCTACCTTCTACCTTCTTCCTAAAATCCACAAACCCAATCATCCCGGCCGCCCCATTGTAGCTGGTTACCAAGCCCCCACAGAACGTATCTCTGCCTACGTAGATCAACACCTTCAACCCATTACATGCAGTCTCCCATCCTTCATCAAGGACACCAACCACTTCCTTGAACGCCTGGAATCCTTACCCAATCTGTTACCCCCGGAAACCATCCTTGTAACCATTGATGCCACGTCCTTATACACAAATATTCCGCACGTCCAGGGCCTCGCTGCGATGGAGCATTTCCTTTCACGCCGATCACCTGCCACCCTACCTAAAACCTCTTTCCTCATCACATTAGCCAGCTTCATCCTGACCCACAACTTCTTCACTTTTGAGGGCCAGACATACCAACAATTAAAGGGAACAGCCATGGGCACCAGGATGGCCCCCTCGTACGCCAACCTATTCATGGGTCGCTTAGAGGAAGCCTTCTTGGTTACCCAAGTCTGCCAACCCAAAGTTTGGTACAGATTTATTGATGACATCTTTATGATCTGGACTCACAGTGAAGAAGAACTCCAGAATTTCCTCTCCAACCTCAACTCCTTTGGTTCCATCAGTTTCACCTGGTCCTACTCCAAATCCCATGCCACTTTCCTTGACGTTGACCTCCACCTGTCCAATGGCCAACTTCACACGTCCGTCCACATCAAACCCACCAACAAGCAACAGTACCTCCATTATGACAGCTGCCACCCATTCCACATCCCTTCCCTACAGCCTAGGTCTTCGTGGCAAACGAATCTGCTCCAGTCCGGAATCCCTGAATCATTACACCAACAACCTGAAAACAGCTTTCGCATCCCGCAACTACCCTCCCGACCTGGTACAGAAGCAAATAACCAGAGCCACTTCCTCGTCCCCTCAAACCCAGAATCCCCCACAGAAGAACCACAAAAGTGCCCCACTTGTGACAGGATACTTTCCGGGACTGGACCAGACTCTGAATGTGGCTCTCCAGCAGGGATACGACTTCCTCAAATCCTGCCCTGAAATGACATCCATCCTTCATGAAATCCTCCCCACTCCGCCAAGAGTGTCTTTCCGCCGTCCACCTAACCTTCGTAACCTGTTAGTTCATCCCTATGAAATCCCCAAAGCACCTTCCCTACCCTCTGGCTCCTATCCTTGTAACCGCCCCCGATGCAAAACCTGTCCCATGCACCCTCCCACCACCACCTACTCCAGTCCTGTAACCCGGAAGGTGTACACGATCAGAGGCAGAGCCACGTGTGAAAGCACCCACGTGATTTACCAACTGACCTGCCTACACTGTGATGCATTCTATGTGGGAATGACCAGCAACAAACTGTCCATTCGCATGAATGGACACAGGCAGACAGTGTTTGTTGGTAATGAGGATCACCCTGTGGCTAAACATGCCTTGGTGCACAGCCAGCACATCTTGGCACAGTGTTACACCGTCCGGGTTATCTGGATACTTCCCACCAACACCAACCTATCCGAACTCCGCAGATGGGAACTTGCCCTTCAGTATATCCTCTCTTCTCGTCATCTTCCAACATACATACCCACCTTTTCTTTTTTTGCAGAATCGCATAAAAAATTAATATTGAAGTCCCCGCATATAACAAATTTTTGGTACTTCCTCTAAAGTGAACCAGGAACACTCTATAGCTTGAGCCAGAGTTAGTGGACGTATAAATAACGATTAGAAGATAAGTTTCACTAAATTCAACTGCCACTGCACGACATTCAAATACCTATTCAGTGCAGTGCCATGATGCATCTATGGATTAATCTGTATCCTGGTAAAAGAAGCCTCTGAATTGTCAAATTGTTTAAGTGATGCTCCAATACACCAGCAATGTCAGAATCAATGTCTGTAAGCAGTTCACTAACTTTATCTCTAATACCTCTTATATTATGATAAAATATGCTGGTTGCTTCACTACTGGGATACCTAACTTCCATTGAATGTGATTCCTTTGTTAGAGGGACTTCCTTCAAGCAGGTATACCTATAAGCTGACTTCAATCTAAAAAAAGGTGCAGCTGTACCACCAACTACTACAGGAATTTTCCCATGAGTGATCCCACCACTGCCCACCACTGAAATATGCTGGTTCCTTCACTACTGGGATACCCGACTTCCCTTGAAGGTGATTCCTTTGTTAGAGGGACTTCCTTCAATCAGGGATACCTATCAGCTGACTTCAATTTTTAAAAAAAGGTGCAGCTGTACCACCAGTTACTACAGGAATTTTCCCATGAGTGATCCCACCACTGCCCACTACCCTGTCACCTGTAAGTTTTGCTGGCTCCCCTTCCCATACCTATTGAGGTGGTCGTGCCTAGTGAAACCCAGTCTATTGGTAGACTCAACTGGCACCACTGCAATGTGAGCCGTTATATAAACATTCTGTTTACATACCCTTCATATCCTCCTTTCTGCTCAGACTGTCATATACAGGTACAATAACACCGTGATCTGCATTTATGTCAATAGGCAACTGTCTTACAGTTTTATGATTATCGAAATCACTAAAATTTCCAGGTTTTGATATTACGTATGAATATGAAAATGACACCACTAATAAATTAATAAGCTTCAGATGATGTGTGTGACAATACACAGAGCACTAGTGACAAGACAAGGAAGGATTCAAAGTTAAAAATGTAAGGGCCATCCCTCTTATAATATATGGAAGAAAATCCTGGACATTAACTGAGAAAGACAAAAGAAAAATACAGTCAACTGGAATGCCATTTTTAAGAAAAGTTTAAAGATGTACCCCCAGCAGCCAAATATAAATCAGTATTACAAGAGAAGGACTTAGCATATACACTGCAACATAGTGAATGAAATTACATTATTGTATTAAAGTGCTGTTTCCAAGTATAAAATAATACAAAACATGAAGTTAGCATTTCTGTGAAGATCCTCTTCACTGGAGTAGTAGATACTGCCCACAGTAAGTTCTATAAGGGGTAAATGCAGTTATCTGTCGCACAGTGAAGTTAGGGTACATTCTAATTCTTGTTCCTCGCAAAATGTAAGAGATAGTTCCATGCAGTTTTTGTGTGGAGAAACAACCCAACAAGTAATGAACATTTTGCTTTTATTCTGATTAGGTTTTGTATCTATAAAACATAGATAGAACATTTGCTAAGCTCATGAAGTCACTCCTTGTGAAAATTGTTTTATAATAACTGGAATTCCTTAATTTGCATCCATTAAAATTCATAACTTATGAAGTTTTCTGTCTTCAGCGTAAATTCTGGTGTATGTTGTTGATCACCATAAGTAGACTATCCACTGAAAATTATTAGAAGATTCATGCACTAGACAAAAATGTACAAGGGGAATATTTTGTAAGTACACAAACTGAGCAAATCAGCTTTGAGGTTTGAAAAATAATTTATTATACCTTAGAGGGACTTCTGTGAACTAAAACTGCCTAGGTGAATAGCATACTTGTTTCTCTTCTTCCTTCCTTGCTGCCTTTTGTAGTTTCAGCCTCTTTCCTGCTTTCCTTGACTCCTTAGTGGATCATTAAGCCTTTTTTGGATGATTTTATTCTCTGCCTGTCTTCGTTCTCAAACATTTTATCATATTAGTGGAAAAATGCTCATGTCTGAATATCAAAAAAGGTGAATATGTTTCTCTTTAAAAGAGTGTGACAGAAAAAATGGGGTCCAGTCATCTCTGTCCTCTTTTCACCTGCCTCACCATAAATTTTGGTGTGCAAACAGATTTGTCCTCTTTTAACAAAAAACACTCTAAATCCTTTTATCCACTCTGTCTCTTTTGTAGTTAAGCCTTCATACTCCCTCTAAGGCCACTGTCTACATATGTTTCTTTCCCATTACCTCCTTTTTATTCCATTGATTTAAAGTATATCCCACTGCTACTGACTCCACCATACCTTGGCAACTCTGGTAACTCAAAGATGGGTGGGGTGGGGCAACTTACATTTTGCCCCTATAACCATCATCTCCTGTGTAGTGGAGACTCAGTTATCCAGACTTATTGTTGTAAGTCATTCAGATAATCAAAAATCCGGGTAATTGAATGTATGAAGAAAAGCAACTTTTGTACTACCAACTCTAGAAAGATAACCTACATTTCATGTGTGTGGTTATCTTTCAGGTGCATTGTCATATGGGTATCTTTCTAGGGTAATACATAAAGGTAGGTGTTTATTCAAAACAACAAAACTGAATTAAATTTAAAACAATCAGTGTGTATTAAGGGATAAGAAACACATTTTTGTATGTACATACATATTTTCTTAAAATTACTGAAATACTGCTACCTTAATTGTGAAATACCTAACAAAAGTTGCATAAGACAGGCTCTGTAGTTTACATTGTTTAAAATATTTGATGGATGTAAACAACTATTGCTGCTACATTATGAATTCATTTTAACTGTTGTAAACTCATGGTATCACATTATGTTTGTTTTTTGAGTCATTTGAAAGCTGTTTCCAGGGCTTGAAATGCTTCCACATGGAGTGGTCTTCCACATGGAATGGTCCTGCATCATTTTCTGCATTTTCTTTTTCTTCTGTTTCATCTTTCTGCAATATGTTTTCAACAATTTCATCATCCGACATGATCAGAAAACATTGATCATTATTATCATAAATGAGCCACTCTTTCATGCCATCACATTCTTCACATATTTGTATGTTTGTTATTAGCTCATTTAGATCCTCAGCAACAGAGTAATCCATATTGGTTCTTGAATTTTTGTGTTCCTGTTCTAATGTTCTGTTCCAAGATTTGTTCAGTCATCTTTCCAATCAAATCCCACTCATTTACAACCATGTATTAACACTCCTTTAAGTTCATTTTCTTGATAAATGATGGTTTTTATACTGTCTCCATCAACAAGTAATGATCAGCATGGAAGTTGTTTCCTGTAAAGTAACATTCTGGTCCATTGGTTTTAGCAAGAATGTCACACTAGAAGGCAAAATTTGTGCCTCTAACAGCTCAGCCAAGGGATGGGTTTGCTGCCTTATCCAGTAAAAGTAGGACTTTTCCTTGTTTACCAGTTTCATTTTCAATTTTTTTTACATTGTTATGAGAAGGAAAGTGGCTACTCACTATATAGCGGAGATGCTGAGTCGCAGATAGGCACAACAAAAAGACTCTCTCTCTCTCTCTCTCTCTCTCTCTCTCTCTCTCTCACACACACACACACACACACACACACACACACACACACACACGCAACTGCAGTCTCAGGCAACTGTTGATGAAGGCCAATGGCCGAAAGCTATAATTGTGAGAGTCTTTTCGTTGTGCTTATCTGTGACTCAGCAACTCTACTCACTATATGGTAAGTAGCTACTTTCCTTCTCATAATAATGTTACATTTCATCCTGGATTTTCCTTCCCCTTCCACATCTTTTCTTAAAACCATCTTTAAAAAATTTGCTACACCTACATCAGTTGACATTTTATCACCTTGTATTTCCAATTGACGAAGTCTTTAATGGGATTTAAATCTGTACAGCCATCCATTACTTGCCACAAACAATTCATCGCCCCCTTTCTTTTTTTATTTTTATTTATTTATTATAACTATAATGCTTTTTTGCAGAGCAGGGGACCAGATATTCATTGCACAGTACATCATTTTTGAAAAATCCAACAGTACTGGTCTTCTTCCAAAAGTTCGTTTTTTGGTTTCTTGACCACTTTTTGATGTTTACTCTCATCTTCAGTATCAAATTTGCAGGTATTCTTCTGTACTGCTTACTCTTAATACCTACGAGTAACTTACGACCAATTTCTCCTTTTTTTTTGTTCAATGAATCAAATGTTTCTTTTTGTCTCTAAGTGATAACACCGCTTTCTTGCACTTTGACATATTTAAACACAGACGTGACACATTGCAGCAATGTAGGATTGGCAACTGTCTAAGTCAACCAAAAATGAAACACACGGGATGCGGGCGAGTACCGTAGTGCCAGTGCCACATGTCTGTGGATGCACTGGACTACAGAGATATTGGTTCGCAGTTGACAGTCCAGATAATCATTAATCCGTGTAACTGTGGTGCAGATAACATAGTCTCCACTGTTCCACTGAACCAGTTCGCTGATCTGGAAGGTCCAAATATCCCCCCCCCCGAGCGTCTGTGTATGCCCGCCGCCACTCAACTGTATTTTTCATTTCCACTGTCTCCTCCAAATTTTGCTCCCACTGCTTCTATCTCTGTCCATCTCTCTTCTCTTTTACTACCATTGTCTCTCACTGATCAGCAATATCTCCTCCTTTCTCTACCTCCCTCTGCTGCTATCTTCAATCCTCTGTCTTTCTCTTCCTCTAACACTTTCTCTCTTCCACCATCACTGTCTCCTCGTTCTTTCTCTCCCACTGGCTCTGTCTTCTCTCTCTACCACCGTCACTATATATCTGCTACTCTCTTACAGCACAAAAAAAGCCAGAATATTCTTGCATGCCAAAATTCTCGGTGAGGCAGACAGAATGAGGATTGAGGCAGCTGGTTCCCCACTTTTCTGTCAAAGTCTTTTGAAGAGGAGCACCTTTACCTTTTTATGCTGTGGTGGAGCATTTTTCTGCTGGTTTTCTTTCTTGCCCTGCTACAGCAGGACATGCCGCTTGTATAAAACGAATTATATAGGCCAGTAAAGTTTTGACAGTTTATTTACATACTTGTAATGTACTGTAATTTGACACAAATAAACAAAAAAATAAGTGTTTCAGAGGGCCGAGTGGAGACACCACTGCATGAACCCAGGATAGCTGTTGGTAACCAGTTAAGTGTAAATGACTCTAATTAAACAGTACTAGAGTTCAGTAATTTATTCTTAATGTTTACAAGTTTTCATTTATCTGCACCAGCCTTGCCTGTTGCTCACTCAGCTGTGTGTTGGGCTGTAGTTGATGTCTTGTCCAGTCGCTCTGGGTTTGCATGCCCAGACGAAGTTTAGTTACCTCAGTGCTGCAGCGGGTTGCTAGCAAGCAGGCTCGGCCATTGCCCAGTGCAGAGTGGTCTTGGACTGGCTGCTGGAGTGTCTTCAGTCCCGGTCCGAATTCTACGATGACCCATCCACTGTGTACCTGGTGTTGGTAGTCGTGTGGTTGGTTGACCTCCTCCCTACCCCTGTAGGTTTCAGCACCTGGGGGAACCTTTGTGTTAAACAGGAACATGAGTCTCAAGAGTCCCTGTTGGTGGCTTCTGCATTGAAGTTCAGTAATGTCAGCACCCTGTGATGCAATGTTGTCGGGAGACAGTCAGTTCCTCCGTCAGTAGATGGTAGGCAGATGTAAGCTGCACAGATGACCACTAGAAGCAAGATAATGCTTGTTGTTAATACACCGAAAATAACTGTATTTTGTCTCTGTTTCTTGGAATAATGTACTACATGTTGCATTACATGGTTGACTGAAATTTGTCCTTTTACTGAAGTTAATAATTTGTCTAGGATTGTAGCAAGGTGGAATCTAAGGTAACGTTAAAAAAAGTTGGGTTTTGTTTAGGTAATATCTGTGGTGGGGCAATGGCGTTGCCAGAGTGGTAACATCAGTTCGCGTCAGGTCAGAGACATTAAGTGCTGTCGTGCTTGGCCAACACTTGGATGAGTGACCAGCTGGGACTGTCAAATGCTGTTGGCAAGCAGAGTCCACCCACCTCTTGTGAGGGCAATTGAGGAGCTGCTTTATTGAGAAACAGCAGCTCTGGTCACGAAAGCTGATAACAGTCAGGAGACTGGTGAGCTGTCCGCATGCCCCCGCTCCATTTCCAACAATTGGGTTACAATTTTTATTCAAGTGATAATTACTGTTTCTGGTATAAATATGGAGTAGATCCAGTGATCTCCAGTTTTGTAGAATTTTGGCTGAGGAGTTAAAACTTTTTGTCTCACTGTACTGCTTCCGTTTTTCTGAAGAACAACTGAATTTCACATGGCTGGTTGTTCGTTTGTATCTTCCTTCATATCTTCATTAAATGTTTTCAAATGATAGAGCACAACAGTCATCCTTTTCTTTCAGGTTTTATTGGGCAAATCTAGATTTCAGCCTGTGTCTAGCCATTATCAATGCACTATTTTATGGTATCAGTGTATGTTCTAGTACGTCAGTCCCCTGTTGTTCGGGCTTCTGTCACAGTTCGTTCAAGACTTTGTTCCTTATACGCTGTTCCAAACATGTTTTAACATTTTCTCTTCTGCATCTAATGAGCCTCATTTTTTATGCATTATCATTCATGGTACTATTTCTGTTAACTGTTGCAAATGATTCCTCAGTTTATAATAAGAAAGAAAAGGAGTTACTGCCAATCCCCTCCCTCCTTTATACAAGTAAACGAACACAGAACATGACATGTAAAGAAAATGGAAGACCAACCTAACTAACTAACAAGTACCATATGTGCATTTTACATGTCATTTACACTATTTCCTAGACCTAGGTGCATAAGATATGTTTCTATAATGTCCTTTTTCCTTGGTAATCCTTCGTTTTCCTAAAAGTTGAAGGAATGTGTAGCAAAGCATCAATTTCACCTTCAAACAGTTTGACTCTACTTACATGCACTATAGAAACCGTAGTTGGCAGCTGTAATTTTACATTGACTGGTGAAGTCATTTTGATTACTTGGTAAGGTCCATGATATTTCATTAAAAACTGTTTTGGTTTTGCCCTTTGGGGTATTCGGATTAGCAAGTAGTAATTTTTTGCCTGTAAGCTACCTTGCACGGCAAGAAGCCAGTTCCAGTATGAACTTTTGAACTATACACACTGACAATGAAGCTTTTTGGATTAAGTATGGTGAACTTGTTCTGTCCATCCATTCATTTGAGGATGGAATGGACTGTTATGTAACTTCTTAATTTGTAATAAGTGACATAACTGTTTTGTTAGTTCGGATACAAAGTTGTTGTTGATGATGTGTTTGGTTTGGGGAGGGGGGGCACTCAACTGCGTGGTCATCAGCGCCTGTACAGAGTCCCAATATTTACACAGTCCAAATTTTTTACACAGTCCAATCTAGCCACAGTCACAAATAATGATGTTGATGATGATGATGATGATGAGGGGGAGGAGGAGGAGGAGGACAACACAAACAACCAGTCCCTGTGCAGAGAAAATCCCCAACCCAGCTGGGAATCGATCCCATGATCCAGAGGTAGCAGCTCTAGCCACTAGATCACGAGCTGTGGACAGGTATAAAGTTAGTTTCCTGGTCTGTAATAATGGTTTCTGGCATTCCAAACTTCAGTAACCAGTTCTTTGCCATGATCTGTGCTACTGTACTCATCTTCCGATCTGGGATGGCTACTATAATTAAATATCTTTAAAAATGATCTAACATCATAAGGACATATTTATTACTTGCTTGTGTTATATTAGAAGGCCCTGAAACATCCACTTCTGGCATAGAAAATGTTTTGTCAGCTTCTGGTAGTCTCTGTAATAGAAATTTCTGTTGACTCCAATCCATTCTTTTGCAGATGAGTTACAATTCCTTGGATATTGTTCTACATCAGTGCAATGCATTTTCCACCAATATCTTGACATAATACTTACATTCTCAGCGCTGTAAGAACTACAAAGCAAGATCCACACGTTGTAGAATTGCGTAGTAAACCTTCTTGCATTTCAAACAGAGGCCGTGTTCAAAACAGTTGACACTCACTGTCAGCTGAATGCGCCTTTATCCAGTCTACCTGGCTTTCACCTGCTACTTGTAAAACTACTGTCTCCTAGCTTATGAATTACTTCATAGTTGAACTCGCTTAATTTTAATGCCCATCTCATTAATCAACTTGATGGATCTGTTTTAAAGACACACAGTATGAAATGACTTTGAATTTATGGCCGCAAGAATAGGAATGAAAATAAGAGATTCTGTAAACAACTGCCAACATATTTTTTTCAGTTGTTGAATAATTATTTTCAGCCTTATTGAGTTGTCTGGAGGCATGTGCCACCGGATGATCTTTTCCATCAACATTCTGACTTAAAATACAACTCAGAACATTGTTGGAGGCATCACACAAAATTATGAATTACTGCTAAAAGCCAGGGAATATTAACACAGGATCTGATATTAATATTGCCTTGAGATTCTCGAATGCTTCTTGACACCGTGTTGTCCACTCAACAATAACACATTTTTGTAGCAACTTAGTTAACAGGTGTGGAATTTCAGTGAATCCCTTCACAAACTTATGATAATAATTACTTATTCCAGTAAATGACTGTACTTGTTTAGAAGTTTGTGGTGTCTAAAAACAACATACAGCTGTAGTAAGTTGAGGATCCATCCTCACTCTGTCTCGACTGATAATATGCCCAAGATAACGTACTTGTGTCTGAGCAAAATGTCGTTTCTCCACACTAAGTGTAAGATGTGCTGCCCTCAATTTTTAAATTTATTTTTTTACATGTTCCGTAGGACCAAATCTCCGAGGTCATGGAACATCAGTACATGAAATTACAACATAAAAGTAGTAACAGATAAAAATAAGATGTTTATGAACCCAAAAAATGTCAATCCATAAGTTTAAGTAAACACAATCAACAACACAACAAGAATCAGCTTAATTTTTCAAGTAAAGGAGTGACCCATGAGGAAACTCTTCAGTTTCGATTTGAATGCACATGGATTACTGCTAAGATTTTTGAATTCGAGCAGTAGCTTATTGAAAATGGATGTAGCAGTATACTGCCCACCTTTCTTCACAATCGTTAATGAAGTCCAATCCAAATGCAAGTTTGATTTCTGCTGAGTATTAACTGAGTGAAAGCTGCTTATTCTTGGGAATAAGCTAATATTGTTTACAAGAAATGACAGTAAGGAATATATACATTGAGAGGCAAATGTCAAAATACCTAGGCTAGTGAACAGGGGTCGACAAGGGGTTCGCGAAATTACACCACTTATTGCCCAAACCACCTGTTTCTAAGCTGAAAATATCCTTTTAGAATGGGAAGAGTTACCCTAAAATATAATACCATGTGGCATAAGCGAATGTAAATAAGCAACATAGACTAATTTTCATGTCAAACACTCACTCATTTCAGATACCGTTCAAGTAGTAAAAATGGCAGCACTAAGTCTTTGAACAAGATCCTGTACGTGGGCTTTCCACATCAGTTTACTATCTATCTGAACACCTAGAAATTTGAACTGTCCAGTTTCACTAATCATATGCCCATTCTGTGAAATTAAAATGTCAGGTTTTGTTGAATTGTGTGTTAGAAACTGTAAAAACTGAGTCGTACTGTGATTTAGCATTAGTTTATTTTCTACAAGCCATGAACTTAGGTCATGAACTGTACTATTTGAAAACAGGGCAGTGTTGCACACAACATCCTTTACTACCAAGCTAGTGTCATCAGCAAACAGAAATATTTTAAAGTAACCCATAATACTAGAGGGCATATCATTTATATAAATATGGAACTGCAGTGGCCCCAACCCTGATCCCTGGGCCACCCCCCACTTGACTGTACCCCACATCACAGCCATTCTCAACATTGTGAATAATGGCCTTTTGCTGTCTGTTGCTAAAGTAAGAGGTGAACCAATTGTGAGCTACTACACATATTCCATAATGGTCCAACTTCTGGAGCTATATTTTATGATCAACACAATCAAACACCTTAGTTAAATCAAAAAATATGCCTTGCATTCGAAACCTTTTGTTTAACCCTTCCAGTACCTCACAGAGAAAAGAGAATATAGCATTTTCATTTGTTAAACGACTTTAAAGCCAAACTGTACATTTGATAGCAAATTGTTTGATGTAAAATGATCAATTATCCTTACATACACAGCCTTTTCAATAGCTTTAGCAAACACTGATGGCATAGAAATAGGTCTAAAATTATCTACATGTTCCCTTTCTCCCTTTTTATAAACTGGCTTTACTACCGAGTACTTTAATCGTTCAGGAAACTGACCTTTCGTAAAGGAAAAATTACACATATGGCTAAATACAGGGCTAATATGAGCAGCTCAGTACTTTAACATTCTGCTAGGCAAACCATCATCTACATGAGAATCCTTAATCTTCAGTGAGTTAATTATTGACTCAATCTCCAAACTTGTCTGCATCACAGAGGAGTATTTCAGACACCAGTCTTGGAAAGACATGTGCCAAGAAAGTTATATCATTCCCTGTAGAAACTAAATTTTTATTTAATTGACCACTAGTCAGCCACCCGAGCTGCCTGTTACTGCTGGTACCCCATGTAGAACGTTCTAATGAAAGCAAATCTACTAAATACTTCACCCAGACATGTAACATGTTGCTGTATAGTTCTCGAATACATGATTATATCATCAAGATACACCATACGGAATTTTGGCGTTAATCCACAAAGTAACCCATGTAATAGGTGTAGCCAGAGCCTTTTTCAGTCCAAACGGCATTCTTTGATGCTGGTAGACCTGAAGGTGTTGTAAAAGCTGTTTTCGGTCTGTCTTCGGGAAACACTTATAGCTGTTGATAATCACTTGTAACAGCAATCATTGAAAAATATTTATATCTTCCTAGGTTGTTTAATGTACTAGAGATGTTTGGGAGCGGATGTGCACCCATTTTGTGCGCTCAAATAAAGGTAGTCTCAACAAAATTGATAGTTTCAAGTACTGTCAACTGACTTTTTGGGTAGAGTAACCATATTTGCTTACCATGGGCTATCACTGTGCTCAGTAATGCTCTTACATAATTGTTAAGTTTTAAATTCATCTGTTAGTGGCTGCAGGTGCTTTGCTGTTCTGTATGGTTTCTTGTAGACTGGTGGACTATCATCTGCTGGTATGCGGTGTTGTGTAATAGGAGTTGGTGGTTGTGGACCATGTGTACTGAATAAATCTGAATAGCCTAACAAAATAGTTTATATGGCTTCCCATTCATTTTCTTTGAACTGATGAACTTTGGCATGTAGTGCAGATACCTTGATGGTTTGTTTGATCCTTCGATCACCTCATGATCCATTGATATCCTCGGAGTATCTCTTAACTCACTATAGTAATGCTCTCAGAAGACTCACTTAATCTGTCAAAGAGTTACCAAAGTTTACAAGAATCAACAGTTCCCCATTAACATTTATTACATGTGCAATGCTTCTTTGTATACAACACAAACTAATTCCCCTGTGCCAGCAGGTACTTTGTCATGCATAATTTTATTTAATGTGTGCCTGTATACAGTTCAGTTGGTGACACTTAAGCAATCAGTGTGCCATATGACATTGAAACATTTGCAGCTACTGGACTCATCGGGGGGGGGGGGGGGGGGGGGGGGGGGGGAATTCTACTAAATTCAACTGTGTGCTGTGCAAGATTAATTTTCCCATGATGCCCATCCAGGAAGTAAAGTGTGAGAATCACGGAATACCCTTGTCCAACAGTTGGCAACACTTCCATATGCTCACAAAACTTTATAGTTCAAATCCTAAAAGTGAGCCATGTTGTCCCCAGTGATACCAAATCATTATTTCTCTCTCCCACGTAATTTATACCTTGGAGTCCTTAGTCTTCTTGTTCTACCTACGAGGTCTAGACTTATCACAGATACATATGCACTGGTTTCGACAAAAAATTTACCATTTACAGAGCCCATCAAACAGCATCCCACCTCTGCAGTAGTGTATGCAGTACTCTGACTCTTCCATTGCTTATTTCCATTACCCTGCTTTGTACCGGGTGTACCAGTATGAAATGAGCGTTAAGATACAAATGTGTCGATAGGGAACATTTGTTGTGAACGAGCCTTAATTTTTTTTTTGGTTGGTATGAGATCTGTCAAAGATATTTGGTGTACATCAAGTCATGGAACAAACAACATGATATGTTTTCATCATGTTAACAATGTCGAATTTTGTACCAGAAAGTGATGATTTGCGGAGAACATTAATTTTTTGTTTTCATTTGAAAAAAAGTGCTGCAGAGTCACATTGAATGCTTGTCAAGGCATATGGTGATCATGCTCTATCAGAAGCAACATGCAAAAGATGGTTTCAATGGTTCAGAAATAATGATTTTGATGTAAGAAATGAAGAACGTGGAAGACCACCAAAAAAGTTCGAAGACGCTGAATTGCAAGCAATATTGGATGATGATATAACTTTCTTGGCACATGTGTCAGTTTCTCGCTGGTTGCTTTTGTGAAAGAGAGAGAGTTTCTTGCAGCATGTCTTATGAGCTAACGAATATGCCTGCCTTGCTTCCTTTGGTTTCTGTCGCAGTCTCCTTCCTGCTGAATGCATATTCTCACTCGGTAGACAGTGTCATAATGTGTCAATGACCTTGCCCACTGGCAACATACTGGTACTGTCCTGCTTCTTGCTTCCGCCTCTGTATCTGTCATGACTTGAGTTTGCCTCTGGCAGTGTGAATGAGTTTTAATAAAATTTTCTAATTTCTACCCATTCCTATTTTGTGCTGTAAAAGTTGCATAACATTAAGGTTCATCTACATCTACATTGATAGTCTGCAAATCACACTTTTGTGTTTGGCAGATGGTTCATTGAATCACCTTCACTATAATTCTGTATTATTCCATTCTTGAACAGTACATGGAAAAAATGAATACCCATACTGAAATTTTATGAGACGATCCCACCAAAATGAGAAACACATTTATTTTAATGATGTCCACCCCAAATCCTGTATCATGTTCGTGAAACTCTCTCCCCTATTTCTCGATAATACAAAACGTGCTGCTCTTCTTTGAACTTTCTCAATGTAGACCATTAATCCTATCTGGTAAGAATCCCTCACTGCACAGTAGTACGCCAAAAGAGTATGGATGAGCATAAGTCTCTTTAGTAGATCTGCTGCAACTTTTAAGTGTTCTGCCAATAGATCACAGTCTTTGGTTTGCCTTCCTCACAACATTTTCTTTGTATTCTTTCCAATTTAACATGTTCCTAATGGTAATTCATAGGTATTTAATTGAATTTACAGCCTTTAGATTTGATTGATTTATCATGTAAATGAAGTTCAGTGGTTGCCTTTTAGCACTCATGTGAATGACCTCACACTTTTCATTATATAGGGCCAATGACCAATTTTTGCACCTTACAGATATCTTATTTAAACCATTTTGCAATTGGCTTTGATCTTCGGTTCACTTTAAATAAATGATAAACAGTGGCATCATCTGAAAACAAACTAAGACGGCTGCTCAGATTGTCTTCTAAATTGTTTATATAGATAAGGAACAGCAGAGGGCCTGTAACACCTCATTAGGGAATGCCAGAAATCACTTCTGTTTTACTCAATGACTTTCCGTCAACTTCTCTGACAGGAAATCATGAGCCCAGTCACATAACTGAGACGATATGCCATTAGCACACAATTTGATTACAAGCCACTTGTGAGGTACATTGTCAAAAGCCTTCTGGAAATCTAGAAATAAGGAATCAATTTGAAATCACCTATCAATAGCACTCAAAACTTCATGTGAGTTGTATTTCACAAGAACAATGTGTTAGTTAAGTTGACAGATGTTCTTGATTTGAATTCTGGAATATTTACTTCACCTTCTTTGGTGAAGGAATTTTGGAAGACTGTTTCAGTAACTCTGCTTTAGCGGCACTGTCATTGATAGTGTTTCTATTGCTATCGTGCAGAGCAGGCATGGATTGTGTTTTGCCACTAGCATACATTACTTATGACCAGAATTCTTTGGATTTTCTGCTAGCTATTGAGACAAAGTTTCATTGTGGAAACCATTTTAAGAATCTCACATTAAAGTCCCTGCTAAATTTTTGGCTTCTAGAAAAGATCCCTAATATCGGGTATTTTTCATTCATTTACATTTGGATTTTTTTGTTGTTTCTGCAACAGTGTTCTGACCCGTTTTGTGTGCCAAGGGAGATCAGCTGAGTCATTTGCTAATTTATTTGGTATAAATCTCTCAATTGCTGCCAATACTATTTCTTTGAATTTAACCATATCTGGTCTACACTTACATTGTTAATTTGGAATGAGTGGAGATTGTCTCTCAGGAAGATGTCAAGTGAATTTCCATCTGGTTTTTTAAAAAGGTATATTTTTCATTTATTTTTGGAGGATATGGTAGTGGCAGTATTGAGTCTCGCTTTGACAACCCTGTTTTTACTAATCCCTGTCTGTTTTGATAGGCATTATTAGCTCAGGATTATTTGTGAAGGTGAAGTGTGTTTTCACAGCCATTTACTATTCGAGTGGGCTCATGAACTAACTGCTTGAAATAATTTTCAGAGAAAGCATTTAGTACAATTTCGGATGATGTTTTACATGTATCTGGATTTCAACATGTATTTTTGCTAACATATGGAGGGTAAATTGAAGACACCACCAAGTATAATTGAATGAGTTGGGTACATGTTTGAAACTAGACTCAAGTTTTCTTTCAACCTTTCAGCAATTTTGTCATCTAGGTTGGGAGGTTGGTAAAATGATATAATTATTATTTTATTCTGGTTTCCAAGAGTGACCTCTAATCATACTAACTCACAAGAACTGTTGTTGTTGTTGTGGTCTTCAGTCCTGAGACTGGTTTGATGCAGAACTATCTACTTCAATTTTGCAACAAGATAACTAACTTCTAACAGCAACAGACAGACTACCACCAACTGTATTTAACATTTCCTTTCACAACATCATTAGGTCTTTTGCCAAAATTTTGGCTGAACATGTCTCCGGCTTTAGCCATCTTTAGTGCCTATAATGATTTGAGTATCAGTGCTTTCTATTAGTGCTTGGAGCTCTGGTGCTTTTCAAACATTGCTACGACAATTTACAACTGTTATACTGATGGTTCCTAGATATACGTAGTTCCTGTGTTTGCCGTGCACCCTTTGTGTTTCTCCAGCACTCCCTAAACTAAAAAAATGCCCAGTACACACCACACAGCTATTGCTATCCATGTAGCTGCCTCCAACATGTAATGAACTTCTGACCAATTAACACAAAACTGTCTGCTTCACGATGTTTTTGAACACTTTGCTCATTGATCATAATTCATTCAAACTTCCCAACTTATGATTTGTATCTTAAAAGAGTAAAAATGTTCTTAGAAATATTTGACTGGATTTGCAGTTGTTGTTCCAGTTTTACATAATTTTTTTCAGTCATTTTAATTCCCCTTCAGGTATGTTAAGGCTCTTTGTAGCTTATTTTTTGTCATTGCAGTACCACTTTCTGCATATTTATATATGTGTGAACTGCCCATTATACAGAGACAGCTCATCAAACACTTTAACTGGTGAAAAAATGCTGATTAAAAACAAATAATGTAATTGGATAGATAAAAAAAATCCACTCACCAAGCGGCAGCAGAACACACACATATAACAAGGTTTTAATTAGCTTATTAACTCGTACATGATGTTTTAGCAGTAGTCTCTGTCTTGCATATTACCCGGTCTTCCACTTTAAGCTCTCAGGTTTTCAAATCTCGTCTGATGCAGTCCCAACAAACCGTCTTTCCTTCTAATCCCACTTGGTAAGTCTCCTCTGGATTACTTTTCCGAAATCTATCCTTTTCCTAGACCTCTCTGGTCCTTTTCTTTCACCCCTCTTCCTTCCCCTTCAACCCTTCTGCCTGAAGGAGGAACCACTGACTCCGAAAGCTTTGCCTAATTATAACCTTTTTTTATGTGTGTGTTATGCTGTTGGATGGTGAATAGATTTTTTATTTATCTAATTACATTATATTGGCAAAAATTGATTGTTTTATGATTAAAAACATATTTTGGTGATCTCAGAGCCCTTATGATGCTCCCAGACCCTTTGAGTGAATTCACTGCATCAGTTAAAACTATATTTACCCCCAAGACTCTATATTACACATCTATTTTATGTGTCTAATTACGATAAATTTGAACCTCTGGATCTCGGTGACTGATGATGATACAGGTAAATGTTTGAAGGTTCTCCAAGAAAATCATCTTATGAGCATATTGTAAAAACTTTGATATTTCACCTTGAATAGAAACTAGAGAACTTACCATTTCCACAAGTGGTACTGTTGGTACCCAAAAATCATGGTTTTTCGGGTGTATCTTGCTAATGGATTCATATTGTGAAAAATGATTCAAAAATGGTTCAAATGGCTCTGAGCACTATGGGACTTAACATCTGAGGTCATCAGTCCCCTAGAACTTAGAACTACGTAAACCTAACTAACCTAAGGACATCACACACATCCATGCCCGAGGCAGGATTCGAACCTGAAAAATGATGTCCGACTGTGTAAAGAATGTACAGTTACAATTTGAGCCCTTGGCTATGGTTAGTTATTGCAGTGCACAGCACAAAAATGGCCAAAAACTGGTTTTTGTGGTTTTCTGCATAAGCCTGTTAACTTCAGACATCTGGATCTTGGTAACAGATAATGATACCAAAAAAAGTTTCGAAGTTCCCCTAGAATATCAGCGTCGGAATGTATCAGGAAAACGTCAACAATCTGCCATGAATACAATAGAAATGGCAGTCCCCATAATTGGTACTTTTTGCACCTAAAAATCATGGTTTCTCTGAGTGTTCTCAGGAACTGTCTAGAAACAAATGATACTTTTATAAGCCACCTAGGGCTTACCCTAGACCACACCTAATGCAAAAGAACTAACTGATTTGCTCAGTTTGCCTGGGCTAGAGGAAGCATGTAATGTTTATATTTTGACCATGTACTGTAAGATAAGTGCAGTGTGCCAATTGTTCCAATAGGTATACAAATGGTTGCTAGTCCAAGGGCTATCCAAACCACTTGACTCTTTATTTCTGTGGTCAGCAGTAAACCGAGATGTGACCCCTGAAAAATGACACATTCATGTGCAGACCTGTTTTCCTTTACTGGTATTTTAAATCTGTCAGTAACTATTAATCTGTCAACTATTTCATTATTACAAGTAATTTCAGCACCACAAATCCATATTCAGCTATTCTTGTTCCAAAAAAAGGCAGTCTTTGGACATATCTTCCATATATTGGAATGAAATGACCCCTTAGCATTTTAAGTGAATCCAGATGCACACACCTTTGTATTTCCTCAAAAATTAAATCTTTATTGGAAATCTATGGAAGTGTGCCTTTATCCAGTTTATGGAAAGCTTTAATATCAATAGGAATAAATCCAAGAATAATTAAAGCAATTCAAAATTAATATAAAAATTCTATTTCAAAAATAAAAATTGGTAAATATCTATCACATGGATTCCAAGTCACAAAAGGATTACGTCAAGGATGTAGCATCTCACCTACATTGTATAAAATATATACAGAAGTAACTTTACAGAATTGGAAGAAAAAATGTCACGCTATGGGAATACCAATAAATGATAGAACAATATACTCGTTACAATTTGCAGATGACCAACTGATTATAGCCCAAGACTGTGAGGACATAGAGTATATGACCAGAAAATTGATTCAAGAATATAAAAAATCAGGTCTAAATGTAAACATGAATAAAACAAAGTACATGGTAATTGGTGGAGTGAATGGAGACTTAATATTAGAAGAAGGGATGGGAACAATAACAGCTACTGAGGAATATAAATATTTAGGTGTGAAAATTACAAATGATGGGAAACAGGACAAAGAAATTAGATCAAGAATAAATTCTGGAAAGACGACAATCTCTTTATTGAATGGAATTCTCTGGGACAAACACATAACAACTGATAACAAAATAAGGATTTTTAAAACAATAGTTAGGAGCATTATTACATATGGTTCAGAAGCGTGGACAACAAAATGGCAACTGAAATCAAAATTATTAGCCACAGAAATGGATTTCTGGAGACGTTCAGCAAGAATATCAAGACGAGAAAGAATAAGAAATGAAGTAATCAGAGACAAGATGAAATGTAAAAATTCAATTATTGATTTCATCGAGCACAAACAACTTAAATGGTATGGACACATCAGACGAATGGAACAGGAAAGGCTACCAAAATGCATAATCGACTGGGTACCAATTGGAAGAAGAAAAAGGGGACGACCACCTGATACATGGATACAGGGAGTTCAGTCAGCAATGAGGAAGAACAACATTCCTGAAGATTTATGGACAAATAGAGAAGAGTGGAGAACAATAATTAGTGACTTACTGTAATCTAGAATAGGTGCTGGAAAAATGTACTCACATTGTAAATCCAGAATAATAATAATAATAATAATAATAATAATTGGAAATCACTTTTCTGTTAGTTTATGCAGATTCCATAAGACTGGAATTGATTTTCACTTTTTTTTTAATCGAAGAACCCTATGTGTGGTTAAGATTATTAACATTCCCCTGAAAATTAGTGTGTCAGTTTCCACAAAAACATCTCTCTTTCATTTTATTAAATGCTTTGAGATTTCTCATTTTTAAATAAAAAAGAATTGTCTCAGAAATCGCACTAAAACATCTACAGAAAGTAGTCAACACACTCAATAACAAAGCACAGTTCAGTAACAAATAGTTCTAAAGGTGAAGAATTAAAGATGGATCCTTACCTAACAAGTATGAGAAATTTACAGTGGCATTCCAAGAGACTTAAGTATGAGAAATACATGTCAAAGTAAAACCGACAGTGGACTTAACAGTTAGGAAATAGTGAAGAAGTTGGTGTGGAATGCTCACCAACATATTTATTTCTCTATAACTGTGCAACCAATAAAGAATTTGTGTTAAAATGTTCATATCTGTAATACTAAAGGAAAGAAGAAGTGTTAGGAACAATTTTTGAAAATTGCATTTTTTGAGCCCAGACAACTGTGTCTACCCCCTTTAATTCAATCTTAAACCACACCATCCCAAACATAAATCTGAATGACAGCACGAGCCACCATTCTCCTGAGTCTGAGGCCAGTGTCTTTAACAAATGCAGTACCTCATCTGGTTAAACATAATATACAATTTTCTCATATTAGTATGTAAGTGGAACAGTGTTGTGTAAAAAATGAAAAGTAAGTACTTAGTCTGTCAACACTTATCACTACCCACCCTGCACTCACCAGCAGATGATTTGAGGTAATGACCATGTTGCCATTCCTTGAAACTTCCTGGAAGATTAAAACTGTGTGCCAGATTGAGACTCTAACTCAGGAGCACAGTTGGTAGAGCACTTGCCCGGGAATGGCAGAGGTCCCGAGTTTTGAGTCTTGGTGCGGCACACAGTTTTAATCTGCCAGTAAGTTTCATATCAGCACACACTCCTTTGCAGAGTGAAAATTTGATTCTGGAAACATCCCCAAGGCTGTGGCTAAGCCATGTCTCTGCAATATCCTTTGCTCCAGGAGTGCTAGTCCCATAAGTTTTGTAGGAGAACTTCTGTGAAGCTTGGAAGATTGTAGACAAACTACCGGGGGAAGTAAAGGTGTTGGGATAAGTCATGAGTCATGCTTGGGTAGCTCAGTTGGTAGAGCACATGCCCACAAAAGGCAGAGGTCCTGAGTCTGAGTTTTGGCATGGCATGCAGTTTTAATCTGCCAGGAAGTTTCATGTCAGCGCATAGTCTGCTGCAGAGTGAAAATCTTATTCTTGCCATTCCTTTGTGACATATTCATGTCTGCCCCTTTGTATGTCTGAAAAACTGAGTCAACGTCCTGTCAAAATGAATGAGATGCTGAATGCAGGAGAATGGTAAGGCATTATGCACTACCAATCTTGGGAGATGATTTCCTCTAAAAACCATCACATTTGTAGTGTATTTATAATGTGACATTGTCACCTGTTTTAACTACCACAACCAGGCCTCTTGAGTTCTCTAAGCAGTCCTAAATGTATTGTATGCATTATTGAAGAGGTTTGCTTTGGCAGCCTATGTAAAGAAATGTTTTTCAGTCATCTGTTTCATCCTCTTGCACAAATTATTACACAATTGCAATTTCTAATAGAAAATGCTATTTAGAACTTTTCTTTTGTTTTTCTGTGGTAAATGCAATTCCAGTCTTGCTCTTGCTCCACAATCATGTATAGAGTATTTGCAATGCACTTACTAATGTTTTTCCTAATGTTAGCACATGAACTCACTTGGTACAGTAGTGGTAAACATAATTTTTTAAAAAAAGTTTCAGTGAATGTGACTACTACTTTTAATTATTATCCTTATAGCTTTTCCTGCAGTTTGAAAATTGTGTCCATGTTTCGCACATTTGATCCTCAGAAAAGTATCATAATCCTAAGAATCAAGTGTTCATAGGAATAGCATGTCATCAAAACATGTTGCGTACTAATGTGGTACCCAAAGCATGTAACATGCTGGCGATGTTCTCCTTGCCAGTATCTCCATATGTTCATTCCATGTCAGTAAATAATCAATATTCACTCCTAAAAAGTTTGTGTTTGCTACACAGTCTGTAAACAACAACAACAATAATAATAATGATAATAATAATAATAATAATAATAATTATTATTATTATTAATAATTATAATTCCATGCGGCATAGTGGTCTGGTGCAAGTCTTTCAATTGGATATCACTTCGGTGACTTGTGTTCGCCTAACCTATCCAGTAATTCTACAGTGTAATGTGGAATCTCAGCCAATATGTCAGTTCCTGGCAGATCTAGAAAACATTGGGAAGTGAAGCCTAGCTTAAAAGCAGATTGAAATATTCCATGGTCCATACGGGAGTCAGTGCGACAACTTTTTGGTTTCCTAGCATGCGCTTTACCACTAGACCCATGGGCTCAACAATGTGTAAATTTATAATTTATGTTTAGAATGTCAGTTTTTTCCCTCTCAAAGTCTTAATTTTTCTGAAAGTCATTGAGAACAGGAAACAGAATTGCTCCTAATACATTCCCCTGAGGGAGGCTTAATTTAAACTTTTCAGTTTGACAATTGGTTATCATTATAAGAAGTGTGGGCTGTCTCTACCTTTTGTGCACCCTGTTTTCCAAATATGATTGGAACCATTCATTACCTACTTCTCTTATAGTTAAGCAATATTTTAAGGTCAGCACTGTCAGATGCCTTGGACAGGTCTAAAATATGCCTGTTACACTGTCATTCACACCAAGAACATCCAGTAACACTTTTGTAAACTCTGTTATGGTCCGTGTTGTACTTCTGCTACCTGTGAACCAAACTTTACTGTGTTTTTATTTAGATAATTCATTAGTCTGCCTTTCACGATTGATTTTATGATTTTTAAGAATGCTAACAAAGAATTTGTCGTGTGGTTTTCAGTATTTTTCTGTATTACTTTTCTTTTAGTAGGAGAACAACTTGTGCATGATCTGTGTGTTAACGGAGCTTGTATGCTGTCCATGCGTACCTTCAGAAGCTTGTATGCTGTCCATGCATGCCTTCAGAAGCTTGTATGCTGTCCATGCATGCCTTCAGAATAGAGATGGCATTGCATTTGTACCCACTGAAATAACCTTTTTTAAATATATTAACAAAATTTGCTAGTTTATGTGGCTTTTCTGTTACTCTTCTTCCATCGTTGATTTGCGTGTTATTGTACGTGTTGTACACTTGTGTCTGACTTTTGTGATTTCTTACATCATGATGTCCCATATTACTGTTCGGTACTTTTATATTATGCACTATATATTTCTTTTCTCATTATATTATCCATTTTTGCTGCAACTTTGTAACTGTCATTATAATTTAAGAACTCAGATTTAGCACAACTTTTTGTTTTGTAACAAGCTGAAATATTTAAAGAGCCTTAGAGGACATTCTAATATCTACAGTTATATATTTATTTTCCTTAGCTGCTGCTTCTGAAGTGGCCACATTTATGCCTCCTCAAAAATTAGTTTGAAAAGTGTGAAGAATTCAGAGACTTACACATTTACATTATTTTATGTTTATACTTCACCTCTAGTTGGTTTGCCAGTACTCGTGACAAAACGTGTATTTTAAGTTTAGAGAGGATTATTTTAAAAACCTGCAGTTTCGTGCCTGCCTTTAAATTTATTATTTGTCTGTTATAATCTAAGAGACCAAAATATTACATACACTTTTGCTTGCTACTATCTGTGAGTACATGGCCAAAACTTAATGCTGAATATTTGACTACTCTCATGGCAATGTTTGCCATTTGTGCCGTGACAAAATTATTCAAAGTTACTTAACCCTTCTGTTCAAGGACACATTTCCACAAAAGATTATCTTAGTTTTAGAGCTGCAACTCTGTTCATGGCTCCAGTTAATTTGTTAAGAAATGTGTCTACATTGCCTTCAGGTGAGCAGTTCACACACAGAATAATAACTTTTTGTGAATGTCAGGCTTTGTTCAGTTCAACAGCTGACACTTCTAAACGTTTATCGACACTAGCTGTCATCAGATCTTGCCTATCTTTAAAATGTGCCACATTTCTCATATAAATAAATTTTACCTTTATGATAGTTCTGAAGTTGCAGCTTGCCCGTTCATAGGATGAGGAAATACAGGAATGTTATAATTAAACTTCCTCTACTTGAGCCAGAACTGATGGAAAACTAGTACGTGTATCTGACTTAATAGGAATGATGACCGTACTGTGCATGCAGGTTTTATGTTATTAGTAGTGTTTGTGTAATAACATGCTGGTAGGTGGTGGTACTGGTATGGTGCTGTAGGGTTGAAACACAAGCATCAGCATGCATTACAGATGCAGGCAGTCAAAATGGGCCTGGATGGGGTGAGCAATGGATCTCGTAAAACTGTTTTATCAAAACAACAATAATAGTGCTGCTGCTGTTCATGGGTATTGACACATTAAAGGAATAGAAAGAGGTCCTCTTTCCATATCGGGGTTGAAGAACATGATTTGGAAGTTTGAATTGACTGACAATTTGGGAAATGCTCCTGGGAGAGGCCGGCAGTCAATTGTGCCACCGATTTTTGAAGAAGTTGCTGTTACCGTGGCTGAGAATGCTGGACACAGTGTGTGATTTTCAAGTAGTGCACAAGCTGTTTCACAACAGCTGAACAGCCTATGGTCCACCATTGGAAAAGTGCTGTGGACAGTTGTGAAACTGTATCTCTAGTGCGGTTCCAGGCTGTAGTGGATGCAGGTGATCATCTCATTGAGCATGTTTATAACTTGTAATGTAAACATGCTACACGATTAACAAATGTTACCTTCTCATGTAGAAATTAAAATGTGTGTTTTTAAATGCTTTATTCGTTACTTCTCTTCTGCACTTCCTTACAAACGTTTCCAAAAAGTTTCATTGGGTCCTACAGTCACTCGTTTTTGATGAGGCCCTCTTTAGTTGTGAAAGATTAATTATAACCACCCTGTACATGCTGTGCTGTATTTCAATGGCTCTATGCCATTGCTCGATAATGCATACCACCATGCTGTTCAAAGACCATACTTCAAGTTGCTGTACCTTATTTTTAATATACTGCATATTTTGATGAAGGATTGATAATTCTGTATACATTACTGTGGTATTCATCCTTACAATTTCTTTTTCTTTCATGTTACTGGTGAATGCATCCTCCAGTGTGATGCTTTCTATCTCATGTGTATCTGTTGCATAACTCTCTAAACTGCTTATGACACCTTTTGCCCAGGGGAACCTGTTTTCATAATCTAATCTAAAACAGGCAGAGTTCTCCTACCAATTACCATGTGTGGCTTCATCCCTATCCACTTTACTCTTACTAATTGGCTCCGCCAACCATATCTTCCCAGTCCTATCAAACTGCAGACAACTTCTAGTGAAACTCCATCTCTCAATACTCAGTATGCACCCATTCGCGCTCGCTGGTGCCATTTCCAGCTCTGCATTAACTCGCATTACAGCTCTGCCCAGGAAGTGGAAAAGTAGCTATCTTGTGTTGCCATTCTTGACATTCCTAAAATGTGAAATGAGAAGAAATGTTGGTAGACTAATTTATTGAATGCCTCTTCTGAATAACAGCTTTTGCAAAATACTGTATCAAATAACTTAGTGCAACTTTGTGGCTTCAAATTTGACACAATAGTAACAACACAGCTACTAAATGATGTTTCAGTACATATTCTTGCCAAGAGGAAAGAAAATATCCCTTAGGGACACATGCAACATAGAAATCTGAAGACTTAGTTTAAAATACAGATAATTTGCTCAGGTGGTAATATTTTGTGTTGCATTCGTAATCCAAAACAGTTTTAATCTGATGGGAAGTTTTGAAACATCTGATGCATGTTTCATGACCTAGTTTTCTGCCACTAGCTGCATATAATGCCAATTCCTGCTCTACGTGGAGGAGAGGCAATTGTATTTCCACCTGCCCCTCTCAGCGAATTTCTGTTATGGCAGACAACAGAGTACTGGCTGGTAGTGGTAGTCACTTCCTGAGAAATTTTCAGCCATTGTTTGGAGTATGTCTTCAGGTTTGGTTTGGAGACTTCAGTTTCACTGTGCACTTCCACAGGCACCTTCCGCATATCTTAGAAATCCTCTTAAAATTTTGTCTTATATTTTTTACTTTGCGGAGCAAATAATGTTGTTCAGAAATTCACACCACAAAATCTTCTTACTCTTATTCATAGCTCAGCAGTATTTGGTCATCGATACCCAAAAAGCTGCAAGTTTGTAGGGAATCTGTCATCATTTGAACCTTTCCAGAGCCACTTTTGTACCCTATCACAGCTTGCATAGAAGTACTTCACTCCCAGCAGAAAGTCCTTAGAATGATTGCATAAGTGACAAGGCAGATGACAAATGTAAAGTCACCCACCCAGTTGTGGATGCTCAAGCTCAGTCATTTCTCTGTACAGCGTGATATCAGACTTCCAGAGCACCATTTTGGTAGCTCTCTTTTAGGCACTGCCTGTCTTTCACATGTTTCCAGATAGGGTCTGCAAGTCACTGACCATATCTCACCGAACAGTGTAGCAGTGTCTGAGAGGATGAGGAGAACGTATTGGGAGATCGATTGTGGGAAATAACCGTGCAGCAGTGGAAAGCGTGTGCTCTGTCCTGTGTACAGAAGAAATAAAGTTTCTGCCTTAATGGGACTCCCAACTGCTCTATCCCAGTGTGCTATCCTTGTGTGCAATACTGTTGCCCTAAAGGAGCTGTTGATAAGATAGCTGTCTGATGACAAATGTTATCTACAGATGTGTAAGGAGGCAGGTATAATGCAGTCACTTTAACGTGGCAGTTTTTGTGTTGAGGGTGTTTTGAACTGTGGTCACATGAGGTACTGGTAGAGCTTGGGCCCAAACTACCTCGTTTACGACACTACTGACCTCAGTAAGCAAATTCGCCATAACCATTACTAAATGCTTTGCTTACTCCACTTTGTATCGAGATGAACGTTGCTTATCATTTTCTTTTCTTATTTTAAAATGTGACTCTTGTGACACCAGAAGTCATGGTGGTCTCTCTGCCTAAGTGTCAGTTCTGCTTTTGCAGAAGCACTGTACAAGGACATTGTATGCCAGGCTTGTGAGGTGCTGCCAGAGCTCCTCCCGTCACACTGTTCCTCTCTCCTTGTATGTCCGAGTGCCCATCTGTTTACATTCAGGCCTGACTGCCATATTACAGAGTCCGCACTGTATGTGGATATTTTTCTCCTCATTTATGGCAGATGTACTATTGCAGTTACTTCTTACATTCTGTTGTTGAGAAGGAGATGGAAGCAGTGGTGTTCATTGTTGATTAATATGGCTGCACTACCTTTAGTATTCTCCTGTTTGAGATCATCAGTCCTCTGAAATTTGTAACTCTTTCATACAGCAGTGTCAGACTCCTTCAGCTTTGCAGAGTAGCATGCTTCAGACATAAGGCGTTGGTCTTGCACTTGGGAGGATGATGGTTCAAAACCTCATTTGCCCGCCTGGATTTGGGTTTACCACAATTTTGCTTAAGGTATGGTTACTTTAAAAAGACACATTCATTTCCTTCCCTAATCTGAGTTCTGTTGTGCCTCTAATGATATCTTCATGAGCAGGTTGTTAAACCCTTACCTTCCGCACAGTATATACATGTCTCACGCATCCAAGCATAGGAGTCTTCCGTGTTCTGATAGTCTTGGCTCCTTCACATATAGTCAGAACCCATTGGGTTCTGCAACTGTAAATCATTAATTTTATGGGTGAGGTGTATCTATTATTCCCCCATCTCCTCCACCCATTGACATGTTGGTCCTGCTATTTGATTGGCTGGCTAATTCCCTTGGACAGATGCCTATGTTAAACTTATCCACTTATGTCACTATACGTCTGGTGAGCCACACCTGGAATCAGTCAAATCATACAAATACTTATGTGTAACAGTTACATAGGGATACAAAATGGAACAGTCACATAGGCTCAATTGTAAGTAACACAGGTGACAGACCAGTTCTTTGACAGGATACTCTAAACATCCAGTCACTCTACAGAGGAGACTACTTACAGATCACTCGTGCATCCCACCATAGAATGCTGCTCGAGTGTGTGGGACTTGTATCAGATAGGACTAAATGGACACACTGCACATTTACAAAGAAGGGAGTTTTTTTTCCCCACTTACAAAAGAGTCACGGAATCTGAATTGGTAGAGTCTCAAAGATAAGACACCAATTATCCCACAAAAGCATACTTATACCGTTTCAAGAACAGATATGTGAAGAATTTAGAAATATCTGTCAGTCCCCCGCAGGGACTGCAAAGGCAGAATTAGGATAAGTAAAGCATGCAGAGAGGCATTCGGGTGATCATACTTCCTTTATAGATGACTGGAATGTGAAGAAACTACGACATGTGGCACAATGGTGAGTACCCTCTGCCATGCACTTCTGAGTGGTTTGTAGAGCATATATTTAGGCATAGAATACAACCATTTAAATTGTCAGCATTTTGCAGTATTGTTTTGCTGAGAAAGTGTATTATAACTATAAAACTGACCCATTTCCCATTGTAGTGAGAAGCTACATTTGTGATCTGTAGAATGTGAAAATATCTATACTGAAACTGTCAGAGCATATTAAATGTTGTGTAAATAATATGATGGAGTGTAAAACTATGTTTGGGTTAATCTTACTCCACTAAATTGTATCTTCACAGGAACTCTGAAAATTGATGTTTTAGATTACTTTGTAATGAACATTACCTCTGTAACAGACTAGCACTTTGTAATTTTAAGTCATTTAGTTGTATTGCACTTAAATAAAATTACAGCTTTGACTTCTCTCCATATTCCAGAGATCCATCTCCACAGGATCCAAGCAATAGGGCCAATGTGATGTTAATGTAATGTAATGTAATGAAAAAGGGTGTAATTTATAGAGCAACTTAAATAGCTGACTAGTGGTGTATTCTCGAGAAATCCAGCTAACGAGAAAGGTACCCCTGCTCGAGCAGCTAAAACTGAATAAAAATTATTGTAAAATTTGGAGATGTGTGTTCTAACACGCACAAGGCCATTTATCTGTAAAAAACTGCATTTGGTTACAGTCTGTTTTTGAAAGTTAACAGATGCGAGGGCTACAGAACCACAGATTGTAGAGGAATTAGTACCATGTAATAAACAATGAGCATCAGATTCACAAGAGCCATAAATGAGGTATTATTTGGCAAAATGCATACATTTGCTTGAAATAATATGCACATACATGCCATATTTGAAGACCCATATTTCCCAAAGTAGAAGTTGCCACGTTGTCAAATATTTTTACCTTGTTCTTCATCTCAGCACAAATATGGAATTTCAGTGAAGGGATTGAGAAATGGTGAACTGGAACTACTTGTGACACAGATGTGAATAATATGATCATCGTATCTTTTGATGTTTGCACTTCACATTTGTGTGCCCATCTATCTTCCTCATGGTGTACAGAATTAGTTGAGAAAACAATATCAGTGGCTCTTTTTTCCTCTTTGTTGTTAGGAGTGTGGAGTTTATAAGCCATTAAAATTATTTTTATGTTATTACAATTAGAATATCAACGGCAAAGGACTGAGCATTCGAAGTTTAAATTGCTCTTCTTATTTCAGAAGCTGACAGTCAAATACAAGCTCCAAAAACTCAGACTTCAGGTGTGAATTCACCTTCTCCTGCTCTAGAAACAAACACCTCTGGGAAAAAAATCTCAGGAAAGAAGAAATCCTTAGAAATTATTGGTAATGAATTCAGCTGATCACATCATAATTCATAACCTGTGCTGGTTTAATGTAATTAATTTACGAGTTATTTCTTTATTACTGCAGAGAGCTGGAAGGGCAGTCTGAAGCAAAAGAAGTCAAGTCTGAACAAAACAAAAAAGATTGTACAACCTATTCCATTAGATATGACAGGAAGACCAGTGTTTCCAATAGTTCTCGGAGGACTCACAGTGCATAGTTTGGGTGAGGTAAATAACTTGTCAATTTCAATTATTCTTTAGATTTATTAGTGTTTGGATTCTTTTGGCATAGAATCAAGCTAATGTATCATGTACATGAATATTAGTTTACATATTATATACTTTAAATTCTGATGTGGAGGTCAAACTACAGCTCTTTATTATGAGAACTAGGAGAGGATTATCTGCATGGTAATAGGTGAAGTAGGAACAGCTTGAACAGATATGAGAAACAATAGTTGTCAGTAATTATAGAGGAAAAGGGGCAAGATGTAATCTTGATCCAGGGTGTTGCATATTACAAATTTGTGTGTGGTCCCAGGGTCACTGTAGTTGGTAAGCTTCTCAGGTTACTCTTCTCAGCCTGGACTCACTATAGGTTTAGTAAACCCAAGGTTCCCAATCTGATAATTGGGCAGCACTGCTAGCCATTTATTATAGCAAACTGTAGACATATTTCAGTGAGCAGGATAAGCGATGGTGGAACATTGTGCCTCAGAGAACTGAATTCTTGACTCAGCTTCAGGGCTCATGAATGTGATACAAACTGCTTTTAAGGGTTCCCCACCTTGTAATAGTGGGAGGGTTCAGTGAGTAGTTGCAGTAAAAGTGCTGAATACCTGCTGTGAAGAGTGGCCAAAGTAAACGTGGCTCAGGAAATATTTGCAAAGCTGACATGAATTGTGTGTTTCAGTTAATCAACAGGAGGAGAACTGCTCTTAACAGAAGATTCTGGAGGTGGTCACCACTGACCATTCTAATTGTTACATTATGCTGGCATGAAATGCCAAATCACATTTCAGTCCAGTTTTAATTTAGCTACCCTATATTACAAGCTTTTTGCAATAAGGAAAAAGGCAGCTAAAGTGTTGCTTGTGTAGGAACATTACATCTTAATAAATGAAAAGCACCAGTTTGCTTTTGTTCTACAGTATTACTTTTTTTGTTTTAACCAGTTTTCGGGTTAAAAGGCCATCTTCAGACATTAAATGTTTGTAGATGGCCTTGTAAGCCAAAAATTGGTTAACACAATAAAAGTAAAAATGTAGAACAAAAGCAAACTGGTGCTTTTTATTGATTATAATGTTGTTCTGCCAAGAACTGATGGAAGATTCAGTTAACATTACATCTGGATTGCTGCTTCCAGCTGAATCAGGTTAAAATGATTTAACCACAATCTTCTGAATCCCCATTGGAACCATCTGATGTTTTTTCTGGTTTTATCAACCTACACCAAACAGCATTTCTCCATCCAGTCAAATGTTTTCTGTATGCAGTGTACCAAAGAAGCAGCGTGACAACTATTTGGAGGTGCACAAATCATTCCCAGGCTTAAGAGTGAGATCAGAATGATCTCTCTTCTTAGATTACAAGCTATAAGTTCAAAAAGGTTGTGGCATACCTATGACTATTCTTGCTAGAGTTAAGGGATATTTGAAATGATGGAAAAAAATCTATCACATGGTTCCTGTATGATTAGAGTTCCATACTTCTTCAGCTTAGGGCCAAGAGATTATTTTGTGCAAAACAGAGGAAGTGTATTAGACATGTGTGTTTAGCTGCATGTTGGTTGAGGTTCAAAGTTGAACGTGTGATTTCTCGTTGGTTAAATGATGGAGGAACATATGTGAGTGACCAGCAACTATAATATGAAACAACAAATATCTGAATGGTTATTCTTGAAGAGATAACAATCTCATCATTGATGTGATCCGATATGTATTTACAATTGGAATGATGCTGTCTGTTTATATTAATACTAACAATAAATGCCTTTTGTTAAGTAAGTTCAATTACATTTCAGAAATGTAATATATTTCTGTACTTATCTTGTCTAATTTTGTGAGAAATGTGTTTTTGCAGTGCAATTTCAAAAAGTAGTTGACACAAAAATACGGCAGCTATTTGGAACATGGCACGTGCACAAAACAGATCAGTGATAAAGAGCTGAACCATAGTAAGAGCTCGAAATCAAATGTTTGTAAAGATACTGCAGGATTGTTGACAAAATGTAACAGTTGTTGGAAAATTTTCATGAAATTTTGACTTTTTATACCACTACCACTGCCCCTAAAATACAAACCATCATTTGAAAGGTCACAGTTTAGGCTGATTAGAAGTAAAATAGCTGGTGTCATATGAGGGCATTGCATTCAAAGTTTGGCCTTATTCGTGGATGTAGCAGTTGGGAAATGTAAGAAAGCAATAAACTAATTGTGGAACTGAATTTACAATATAATACAGTATGATCTTAGTATGGATTAATGATACATTTGTAACTCAAAAAAATAGTTCATGCTCATAGTACAGAAAGTGCTTAAAATTCCTTTGAAAGATAAGGATGATGGTCTCACACTTTTAATACCTGGAAAAGAAACTGAACAAGGGATGCATATAAACACCTTACAGTAGAGAGACCGATGTGCGATCTTATTATGGACAGAAAAAAATAATAATCTCATAAATCACATCATATCAGCAAGCTTCTAAAACAAACATTACAAAACACAGGCTACAGATATGCAGGGGAAATGTTTCTGAGTCTACCACCCATAGTTAAGTATAACTGCCAGGGTCAACATCCCGTGACAGTACATCTGGGTGGAAATTCAGCCGAATCTAGTGCAGTGGAGCAATGTCGCACTCAGAGGCTGGCAGCCATGAGGTGGAAAGACAGTGACGTAGTGTAGCTGGCGATGACCTGCTTGAAATGGCTGTCCAAAGAGAACTGATTTCCATTTATGGTTGATTATATTGCTGTTTTTGTAATTCTCCTCACAGCTGCCTTGCACATCTGGCAGTCATATGTGCGTAGTTACTGCTCCTTATGGCAGAGCACCTTAACCGATGATGTCCACGGTCTCTTCTATCGAGCCATTTCCATGTCCAGGCACATAAAAACTTCTGTGGTCCTGGAGCTGATGGCTTGGCATTTAAGTCTGGCTCTGTAGCTGTTGATGGTGGTGGTAGTGGTGGTGGTGGTGGTGGTGGTGGTGGTGCTGCTGCTGCTGCTGGTGGTGGTCATTGTCATTGTCTTGTTGCTGGCAGTGGCACATTGACTCATCAGGCATCAAAACCCTTCAGTAGCACATGTGGTTGATGTATTTCCAAACCATTCCCACCTCTGTTTTTTCAGTGGCCATTGATTTACTCTAAAAATTTATGATGGTGCCAGGGAGCCAGAGAGGTTTTGCATTGATGGGTGTAATATGATACATTCTTAATAACATGGCCTGTGCTGTCCCCCTATTCTTAACCTGGACCATATGTATCTGTAACAGATGTTCTGCTGGACAATTGAACGGGAGTAGATCGAGCAGATAGATGATGCTGTATGCCATTGAGGGCACATAAGTTAAAAATGGTTTGAGATCACAATTGTAGCTCATTGCAAATAAATGAGCTAACACCTAGTGGTGGCTTCTCCTGAGGTGTGGGCATTTGTCCCAGATAGACGTGAATGGACATCTGTTACCGCCATCCACTTATTTTGTTGAAATGGTTCAGTAAAATCTACGTTGAGTCAGCCCTAGGGACACTATGGTGGTGGCGATGAACTGCTGATTTGATGCTGGTTCAGATGTAGTGCTCACCTGGCAGCTCACAACTATCTTGGTGATGTCAATAGGTATACCGTGCTAGTATACATACTGGCATGCAAGCTGTTTGGCTGTGGACACGCTTTGATGTCACTGAAGGAGGAGTTCTAACACTCTGACTTGAGAGCATCAGGGATAATCATCTAGTCAACTTCACGGTCACTGGTAACAGAAGTATAGTCTTTGGCACACTTTATGCTGGTGGTGGACTGAGAACAGGCTTTTGGCCACTTGCTGTCTTAGTAGGAAACCTAGTGGCCATCCTTTGTATGTGTACTCCCAGATATCCCATAAAGGATGGTCTCTAGCCATTGCATCTGCTATTTGTATTACAATATTTATTTGGTGTACGTATTTGTATCCATGGACCATTCTGTACAATGGTATTGGACAAGCTTACATGAAGTTTGAAAAATTACAAGTTTCAAAACACAACTGCATCCATATATCAGTAAAATAATGACTTATTTCTCCAAAAATAGCCTCTAAAAAAGAAGCATCTAAAAAAAAGCTGTTATACATACATAATTACCAAAGATTAAAATCACTTTATGCTTTCTGAAAGTTTTTTGCATATTTGCAGAGTTACATATGAAAAATTACCATAATTTTTTGCTTCAAGGTGTTCATTAACACTATATGGACAGGTTTTAATGAAGTAGCAATTTTTTTAGAGCACACGTTTCCTGTTATCTTTATATAGATTGGAAAACTGTTGTGTAGAAGACATCTTGTTTTTATAGGCTCTTTGTCAGCTGATTTCCTTCAATATGATAATAATTTTTATTTCTTGTGTTACAGTTGTGGATATCTCTGTTTAACAATGCAGCACGATTACTTTTTCATAAATACGAGGGTTGAATGAAAAGTAATGCCTCCACCTTTGTTAATTGAGTTTGGATGGGAATATTTTAATAAATCAAACACAGAAATAATCCTTAGAATGTGATCTTTAATTACTAATATTAACTTTTCCACATAATCAGCAGCCAATTGGATACATTTCTGCCAATCGTGAACAAATTTTCTGAAGCCATCGCGGAAAAAGTCGACACTCTGTTTCTGCAACCACAGTCTCACAGTTCCCTCGATGTCTTCATCAGAAGCCTAATGATGTCCTCGCAGATCATCTTTCGTTATCGGGAACAGATGGAAATCAGACGGTGCTGAATCTGGACTGTATGGAGAATGCCGTATGGTGGTGAGATTCAGTTTCTGAAGTTCTGCTGTGGTGACACATGAAGTGTGTGGTTTGGCATTGTCATGCTGCAGGAAAACATTTCTTTTTTCCTTTCAGACCCTTGTTAGCCGTCGTTTCAGAATTTTCAGCATTGTGATGTAACGCTCTGAATTTATTGTTGTCCCACGATCAAGGAAATCAATATGGATAACACCGTCTGCATCCCAGAACACTGTGGCCATGATTTTTCCAGCTGAGGGATGCGTCTTGAATATCTTTTTCTGGGGCGAGTCTTTGTATTGATATTCATTAGACTGGCGTTTCGTCTCCGGGTCATACTGGTGTACCCACATTTCATCTCCTGTCACTGTTGAATGGAGAAAGGCGTCACCTTCATTCCCGTAATGCGATAGGAGTTCCTGGCAAATTTCAAATCTGTGTGCTTTCATTTCAGGAGTCAGTATTACCCACAGATCTTCTGAAGGCCAAACAAAGCAATAATGTGACCCACACATTCTTGTGAAATGACAATTGTGCTTGCAATTTGTCTCTGAGTGATACAACGATCGTCCTGAATCAATCTGTCAACATTTTGCTTGTGAAACTCGGTGGTTGCTGTCACAGGATGTCCAACTCTTTGTTTGTCACGCAGGTCAGATGTTCCCGCCTCAACATTTTTAAACTTACTCGCCCAACGACATACAGTACTCACATCAACACAATCACCATAAACTGCTTTCATTCTGTGATGAATCTCCTTTGGGGTGTCACCTTCTGCTATCAAGAATTCAACAACTGCACATCGCTTAAATCACGCTGACCGACCATCTGTGCAGGGTTCCATACTTTACACTGTAACAACACAACTGTTCAATGCTAAGCCTTCTCGCCAACTGGAGCTGTATAGAAGAGGCTACGGAACAAGCCAGTACCTGCCGCATACCAATGCTGCCAACTGTTGAAGAGTTACAAAGGTGGAGGCGTTACTTTTCAGTCAACCCTCCTAATTGTTTCATACACTGAAGCGCCAAAGAAATTGGTACAGGCATGCATATTCATATACAGAGATACGTAAACAGGCACGATATGGGGCTGCATTTGGTAATGCTTATGTAAGACAACTAGTGTCTGGTACAGTTGTAAGATCAGTTACTGCTGCTATAATGGCAGGTTATCAAGCTTTAAGTGGGTCTGCAAATGTTGTTATAGTCGGCGCTTAAGCATTGGGACACATCATGTCTGAGGTAGTGATGAAGTGGGGTTTTCACGAGTGTACTGTGAATATCAGGAATCCAGTAAAACATCAAATCTTCAGCATCGCTGCGGCCAGAAAAAGATCCTGCAAGAACTGGACGAATGACGACTGAAGAGAATCATTCCACGTGACAGAAGTGCAACCCTTCTGCAAATTGCTGCAGGTTTCAGTGCTGGGCCATCAACAAGTGTCACCATGTAAACCATTCAATGAAACATCATTGATATAGGCTTTCGGAGCCAAAGGCCCACTCGTGTCCCCTTGATGACTGCATAAAACAAAGCTTTATGCCTCGCCTGGGACTGTAAACACTGACATTGGACTGTTGATGACTGGAAACGAGTTGCCTGGTCAGACAAGTCTTGTTTCAGATTGTATCGAGCAGATGGACATATATGGGTATGGAGACAACCTCATGAATCCATGGACCCTGCATGTTAGCAGGGGACTGTTGAAGCTGGTGGAGATTCTGTAATGGTGTGGGACATGTGCAACTGGAGTCATATGGGATCCCTCATACGTCTAGATATGACTCTGACAGTTATGTAAACATCCTGTCTGATCACCTGCATCCATTCATATCCATTGTGCATTCCTACGGACTTGGACAGTTCCAGCAGGATAATGTGACACCCCATATGTCCAGAATAGCTACAGAGTGGCTCCAGGAACACACTTCTGAGTTTAAACACTTCCGCTGGCCACAGACTCCCCAAACATGAACATTATTGACCATATCTGGGTTGCATTGCAACGTGCTGTTCAGAAGACATTCCACCCCATCACACTTTTATGGATTTATGGACAGCTCTGCAGGATTCACGGTGTCAGTTCCCTCCAGCACTACTTCAGACATTAGTCAAGTCCATGCCACATCGTGTTGCGGCACTTCTGTGTACTTGTGGGCACCCTGTGCGATATTAGGCAGGTGTACCAGTTTCTGTGGCTTTTCAGTGTAAAACAGAAAACTTGCATTTCATGTTTTCCGTAAATCATTCATATTAAATACTGGGCTGATATAGTCATTAAGACCAATACCAGCTACTTCATCCATTCTTAGCTTTTAGAGCTTATGTTCCATCTGTTATCAGGACTTACAATTTGGATGAGTGGTGTTCAAATCTCCAGCCAGTCTTTCTGATTTAGATTTTCCATAATTTCCCTTTGCTGTAGCAGAGGAATGTTGAATGCCTTCTTCAAGAGGATCACTGTCAATTTCTCTTCCCAGTCTGCTTCAACACAGTTACCTTAACGATACTACTCTTTTATAGTTATGGATATTAGTTTTAAAACTTTTTAGTGGCAGGTAACACTGTGTACTGTTGTTTAATTTTGCAGGTTGTGTCTGATAGACCTGATTATCATACAGAAGAGTTCATTTTTCCTGTGGGTTTTTGCTCAACAAGAGTTTATGGGAGCCTTCTAGACCCAGAAAAGAAATGTGTGTACACTTGCAAGGTTCTTGATGGAGGAACATTACCCAGGTAAAGTGATGTAACTGCCATTGAATCTGAGCTTATATTTTCTCTTATTTTGTCACGATGTAAGTGTTTTACATGTTCCTGATGGGGTGTCTCATGTTTGCCAGCTTTATGTTCTGACCCATGCTGCTTAATAACAACAAGTAAAAAAGACTTATATGTCAAACAATGCCTGGGGAGGCCCGATTCGATTCCCAGCTGGGTTGGAGATTTTCTCTACTCAGGGACTGGGTGTTTGTGTTGTCTTCATCCGCCTCATTTCAGCCTCATCAACGTGCAAGCCGCCAAAGTGGCGCCACCTCAAAAAACTTGCGTCAGGCAAACAGGTCTACCTGTTGGGAGGCCCTTGCCACATGACATTTCGTTTCCTTTCATATGTCAAACAGTGGAAAGCCCAGGTTGGAATAACAACAATATTATGAAAAGGATAGATTGCTAATCACAATAAAGATGACACATCTAGTTGCATACAGGCATTACAAAAAGACTGTTACACATTGAGCTTCCAGCCAGAAAAGGAAAAAACACACACAAAAAGCACATACACCTCAGTCACATGTGACCACTATCTCTGGTCGCCCTGGCCAGAATGCAACTGTTGCATTGAACAAAAACAGTAGTCCCATCTAAGACAGGGGATGGGGTGGCTTAGCAGGGTATGAATAGGGAGGAGAGAAGTCATTACTGCCAGCCGGAGCATGCAGAGATGAGATGGTGGCAGGACAAGGCTACCAGGCACAGGGAGGAGGGGGGAGGAAAACAGGGAGTGGAAAGGGAGAGGAGCAAAGTAGGGGAAAAGGAAGATGGGTGTGTCGGCAAAGAGCACTGCACAATGCGGGTGAGGGGACGTGAATTGGAAGGAGGTAACAGGAGAGAGGGGGAAGAAACTGTTGGGTCGAGTGTGTGGGGACAGTAGGTTACCATAGGTTGAGGCTGGAATAATTTTGGGAGTGGAGAATGTCCATCCTTCCGCAGGCCCCATCCTAAGAAAACCAACTTTTCCACAGATGAAAGGACAGCCATACACAGCCTCAAAATAAGTCTTGGCCTAATTATCCAATTTGCAGACAAAGGTTCCACCACTGGTGTTATGAATCACAGTGACTACCTGGTGGAAGGCCTGTACCAGTTGTCTGACTTCTCCTAAACTCTGCCAGAGTAGTACCATCCCAGAAGTGAAACATAACCTCAAATCTCCAGGCCCTCCCCAGAACCCCGCTTGTGAATCCATTTTCATTCTCACCCCTGTGACACCCCACACACTCACGTTCTCCTTGCTCCCAAAAATCCACAAACCCAACAATCCTGGATGCCAGTTGGGGCTAGATATTGTGCTGCCAGTGAAAGAATTTTGACCCTCATTGACCAACACCTCTAACTGATTGCCAAAGAGTTAGCCTCCCACATCAAAGATACCAACCAAATTCCTTCACAGACTCCATCAACCCCAACCTTTACCTCCTGGATCCCTACTTATCGCTGTTGATTCCACTTTCCTTTACACCAATATCCCTCATGCCCACAATGTTGCTGCCATTGAACACTACCTTTCTCTATGTCTTTCAGACTACAAATCACCTACCTCATTTCTCACATGCCTTACTAACTTTATCCTAATCCACTACAACTTCACCTTTGAAGGGAAGATATACAAACAAATCTGTGGCATAAACATGGGAACCTGCATGGCACTTTCCTATGCCAATTGGTTTAGGGGCCATCTAGAGGAAAACTTCCTAGCCTCCCAAAACCCCAAACCCCTGGTCTGGTTCAGGTTCAATGATAATATCTTGATGACCTGGACTCAGGGTCAAGAAACCCTATACTCATTCTTTGTGAAACAAATACTAACAAAGAGATAGAGGGGCTGGCCAGTACTTACCTCAGCTCAGTACAGCCGATAGATACACATAAACAGAACTGAAAATTTACATTCCTAGCTTTCGGAACAAATGTTCCTTCATCGGGGAGGAGAGAGGGGAAAGAAAGGGAAGAAGGGAAAGGAGATTCAGTTACTCACAACCCAGGTTATGAAGCAACAGGGAAAGGAAAATATGGAGGGTACCAAGGATGGAGCATGGTTGTCAGAGGGAAGCCAAAGACATTCTACTGTAAGTACTGCGCCAGCTTCAAACCAAAGAGGATGCATACAGAAGTAAAGAGGTATATAGTATAAAGATAAACACAACTATGTAGGATGAAAAGATGTGTGAATGGCTAAAGAGGAAAGGGAAAGAGGAGAAGACTGAAGAGTGAATGGTAGTGAGGTTGTTTAACGTAGGTTCAGTCCAGGGGGATGGCGGGATGAAAGGATGTGTTGGAGTGCAAGTTCCCATCTCCGCAGTTCACTGGGACTGGTGTTGGGTGGGAGAAGCCAAATGGCACATACGGTGTAGCAGGTTCCTAGGTCCCTAGAATTATGCTGGAGGGCATGCTCCACTACTGGGTATTGGGCATCTCCTAGGCGGACAGTTCGTCTGTGTCGGTTCATGCGCTCAGCCAGTTTAGTTGTTGTCATGCCGATGTAAAAGGCTGTGCAGTGCAGGCATGTCAGTTGATAAATGACATGTGTAGTTTCACACGTAGCCCTGCCTAGAATTGTGTATGTTTTACCAGTAGCGGGGCTGGAGTAGGTGGTTGTGGTGGGATGCATGGGGCAGGTTTTGCAGCGGGGTCGGTTACAGGGGTAGGAACTGCTGGGTAGAGAAGGTAGTCTGGGAATATTGTAGGGTTTAACAAGGATGTTACGGAGGTTAGGGGGGCGACGAAAGGCAACTCTGGGTGGTGTGGGGAGAATTTTGTCAAGGGATGATCTCATTTCAGGGGTTGACTTGAGAAAGTCATATCCTTCCCTTTGCCACCAGCTTTTCTGAACTGCACAGTTGGGGATTATCCTTACACCACATTCTCTACTCTCAAAAGTACTCCATCCTTAATCAATGGTAGTCTACTTTCCCCACACTCTCCACTCAACAAATTCTGCCCCCTCTGTCCTATTGCCTTGACACTCACTGTGCGATGCTCTCTGCCAACGCACTCAGGTCTTTTCCCTTTCTCTGCTCCTCTCCTTTTCTGCTCTCCATTTTCCTCCCACCTCCCTCACCCAGAGCCTTCCGATGCTGCATCTGGCAGCCTCGTACTGCCCCCACCTAGGCCCTGCATGCTCAGTTCCTGCTCTGCCAGAGACTAAGTTGACTCCCCCCACCCATACTCTACTGTCCTTCCAACTTCCCTGTCCCACTCCAGATTGCTGCTTTCATTATACACAGCAGTTGCACCTGGCTGGAGCAGCTGGGGATTATGGTCATGTGTGCATGAGGTGTGTTTTCTGGTGTGTGTTTTATTTCTGGAATGCGTTTTCTTTTCTGAAGAAGAGTTTGGCCGGATGCTCAGTGTTAACAGTCTTTTTGTTATGCCTGTCTGCAACTCAGTGTGTCATCTTTGTGGTGATTAGCAATCTGTCCGTTTCATAATAAAGATCTATATGCATTATATAATCATAAACCCAGAGGAAGTTTTAACTCAGAGCTTTACTAGGCATTGTATTCAGTGTGATTTTTTCTTTTTTTTCTTTTTAGCATGTTGGCAACCACTTGAACTCATACACATATTCATATTTATTTTTCAAATTTAGTGAACAGATATTATTTACTGCAATGAAAGAGGTAGACAGTGGCAGTGCGGCAGAAAATTGTGCCTTATACAAAGTTTGCCATAATTCCATGTGGAGTTAACTGTACAGTTTTTTTGAAAATAATGTTATAAAATCTATAGTTCATAATGTGATGTATTTCACACTTTGGCATACCTTGGCACACATCATTGTCAGCTCTGAACCATATTTTGGCATGACATCTTGCTGTTGTCTGTTTTCTTCTTCTGACCTGCCTTCCTTGTATCAGTGTAGATGCAATCCAGGGTACCCACTGTACCCACTGTTAGGACTCTGCCCACTTTGCGTGACCAATCTCCTTCATATGTGAATTCATCTCTTGGCCACCACTAAATTGTGATCAGTGTCGGAGGTAGCTTGTAGATTTTATCCAGGGAGACTTAGAAGCTTAATTTATTAGATCTCTTCCAAGTGGGCCTGAACAGCTTTGTTCAGGATAATTTTAGAAACTATATTATTGTTTCTTGTAATTTTTTTCCAGCAGTGGCAATGGAAAGCCCTGAACTATGATTATCACAAATTATCCATGAGTGACCCAGCCGATACAGAGTATGAACTAGTGGCATTTGGTGTATGACGAATAATAACTCTAAGTGCGGTTTGAAGGCAACTGAAGAGGTCCAGGATTATTTTTGATTTTCTGACATTCAGTGTGCAGTCATGTATGTCTTTTTATTCCATTGTTTTATGGAACTGTAAATGAACACTACAACAGTGTGTCACTGTTTGCTGATGGGTTGAAGTAGGGTGTTTCTTGACTGTTCAGGTGTTTTCCTTGAGTTCATCCTGAAGATCTGTTTATGTCTTTTGATACAAACTTACATGTCATCCTTAGGAAATTGGAGCTGGTGCATTATATTCCTACTACAAAATACCTCGTGTGCTTTGATTTACAGAAAGCTCTTCAAGCTATATAACCTGTAAAATCAGGGGTGGGAGGTGTTACTCTGCCAGCTACTTGGGCACATGGGAATTTAGACAAGCAAATTAGCAATTATGTCAGCCAACAAAGACTCTGTTGAGCCACAGAGTCATGTCTTAGTCAGAGGAAGAGTGGCTACAAAGATGGAAAATAAGCTGTCAGTGTAAAGCCACATTGTGGAAAGTTCTTATGGTGCAGTAATTACACACCTACATTTCTACATTAGGCAACATTTGCAAGCAGTGGGACTAAATGATCTTGATTCATTTGTAATGCATGTATTGAGACTGGAGTTACCCCATTGAACTGTTGCTATTAAATTGGATGTGAGTTGCTTATGTCAGCAATAAACTTGCACTAAGTTTAGGATCATCTATCATAGGTGCATTATTTTGGCCTTAAATATTTAGTTCACCCTGTGCAGTGATGCATTCCAAGATTTCTATCTCATAATTTAATCCATATTATTTTAAATGTATTGCATAAATTGGACTATTTACTCAGTTGCTGCCTCCTATTACTAAGATAGAAAGTACTATCTTACTATTCAGAATAAAGATTAAGTATTGGTGCTGATGACATTCAGGTTAGATATGTTTGTTTCTCATCATTTTGTAACATCCAGTTTTTTAAAATGTATTTTCAGGTTTGAAATTGTGCCAGATAATGATCCAGGAGCCCCTCTTGTTGGCAGCTCTGCAAGTGAATGCCACTCATTGCTATTACGCCGCATCAATATGGCTGTTGGAATTGATGTGGTCAACACCCAGGGCAGGGGCCCTGATTTCTTTGGATTTGCACATCCAACGATTCAGAATCTTATACAAAGTTCACCTGGCACTAGAAAATGTTCGGCGTACAGATGGAGCAAATTTGAGGTAATGTGATACAACTGGCACAAAGAATATTTTTACTTAATGAGAAACAGTTGATGGTGTTTATTTTCAGCAGATAAAATTCAAGTAGTGATGACAAACACACACAAAAGTAGAAAGAACTATCCTAGTTTGGAACTATTAGGGATAGACTGGGGGAAGATAGAAAGCAGGAGAAGACCACAGAATAAAAGAGGTCCAGCTGTTGTGGGGGGGAAGGGGGGCATTGGAGAGGTCAAAGGTAACACACTGGCAAGCACTACACCACACTCAATCCTGAGATCATTGGACAGACGAGAAGTAGAAGGGGGTTGAGAGAAATGAGAATAGTGAAGTTAGCATCACCTTGTCACCTAACATCATCCAGAGCTCAAATGCCTCAGTACAATTCTCTGGTAAGGATATGACATTCTCAAATGTCTCAGTTGAAACCCTTAAATAATATCATCCCACCAAAGCAGGTGTTGACAGATGTGAAAATTACCAAACTATCAGTTTAATAAGTCACAGCTGCAAAATACTAATGCGAATTCTTTATGGACGAATGGAAAAACTGGTAGAAGTCGACCTCGGGGGAGATCAGTTTGGATTCCGTAGAAATGTTGGAACACGTGAGGCAATACTGACCTTACGCCTTATCTTAGAAGAAAGATTAAGGAAAGGCAAACCTACGTTCCTAGCATTTGTAAACTTAGAGAAAGCTTTTGACAATGTTGGCTGGAATACTTTCTTTCAAATTCTAAAGGTGGCAGGGCTAAAATACAGGGAGCGAAAGGCTATTTACAATTTGTACAGAAACCAGATGGCAGTTATAATAGTCGAGGGGCATGAAAGGGAAGCAGCGATTGGGAAGGGAGTGAGACAGGGTTGTAGCCTCTCGCTGACGTTATTCAATCTGTATATTGAGCAAGCAGTAAAGGAAACAAAAGAAAAGTTCGGAGTAGGTATTAAAATCCATGGAGAAGAAATAAAAACTTTGAGGTTCGCCCATGACATTGTAATTCTGTCAGAGACAGCAAAAGACTTGGAAGAACAGTTGAATGGAATGGACAGTGTCTTGAAAGGAGGATATAAGATGAACATCAACAAAAGCAAGACAAGGATCATGGAATGTAGTCGAATTAAGTCGGGTAATGCTGAGATAATTAGATTAAGAAATGAGACACTTAAAGTAGTAAAGGAGTTTCACTATTTGGGGAGCAAAATAACTGATGATAGTCGAAGTAGAGAGGATATAAAATGTAGACTGGCAATGGCAAGGAAAGAATTTCTGAAGAAGAGGAATTTGTTAACATTGAGTATAGATTTAAGTGTCTGGAAGTCGTTTCTGAAAGTATTTGTATGGAGTGTAGCCATGTATGGAAGTGAAACATGGACAATAAATAGTTTGGACAAGAAGAGAATAGAAGCTTTCGAAATGTGGTGCTACAGAAGAATGCTGAAGATTAGATGGGTAGATCACATAACTAATGAGGAGGTATTGAATAGGATTGTGGAGAAGAGGAGTTTGTGGGACAACTTGACAAGAAGAAGGGACCGGTTGGTAGGGCATGTTCTGAGGCATCAAGGGATCACAAATTTAGGATTGGAGGGCAGCGTGGAGGGTAAAAACCGTAGAGGGAGACCAAGAGATGAATATGCTAAGCAGATTCAGAAGGATGTAGGTTGCAGTAAGCACTGGGAGATGAAGAAGCTTGCACAGGATAGAGTAGCATGGAGAGCTGCATCAAACCAGTCTCAGGACTCAAGACCACAACAACAAAAACAACACCTACTGTCAACTTCCACTACCATCCTAAGCTTTGTAACATCCTTGTCAAATCCTATGACATTCCCATACCAATATCCCTATTCCGAGGTTTCCACCCCTGTTATTGTTCAGCAAACCTGTCCTCTCCTCCTACCACTTACACTCTGAGGAAAAATGCAGGCTATTTTTTCAAAAATGATTGTTAATAGGGTGAAGAAGGGGATGAAACTTCTTTTTTGTACAACAGTGAACACAAATCACATTAAAAACTAATAAATGTTTGCCTAATGTACAAGTTGTACAATGTATCACTATTTCAATAGCACAATGCATAGACATTCGCTTCTGCATTTGCACCTCCGCGCGCACTGCTTGACAGTGATGCTGCTCGTGCTACTGCATTGTGCATTTGGCAGAGGGGGCCAGGGGGGAGGAACACATCATGAGCAGTACTTAAAACACATCATGAGCTGTACTTAACTCAAACAGGGAGACACGTGAGTGCAGCTATTTCATTCATTTGTCTTCAGACTAAAGACAACAGCAGCAGCAACAGCTGTATCCCTTCACCCTCACTAATGAAGAGGCATAGAATTGAATCAATGGCACAACTTGACTAAAAGAAGGGATAGGTTATAGAACACACCCAGAGGCATCAATGAATAGTTGATTTGGTCTTGAAAGTAAGTGGTAGCAGATAAAAATTGTAGAATGTGATACAATTGCACGGAGAGCTGCATCAAATCAGTCTTTGTATTGAAGGCAACAGTACCAAAGGTGAAATATCAAAAAACTGTCAAAGAGATATTTATAGTGTCGGTTTCTGGACGCTATGAATTTTTTGCAAAGTTGACTACAGAATGGAAGACTATTTGGATTTCTGAGTAGGTTGGAGGTGAACAGATGGTGGTGTCATCAATAAGGGATTTCTCCTGATCAGCTTGAGTCACATTCCAAGTGCTATGTCAGGATTAGTGACCACTGCTACCAGCCAGGATCCAGACTTCTGCTTCCACAATTTGTTGGTGAGAGGGACACTTGCAATATGTATGAGAGAGAGGAGGAGGACTTAACTGCTGTCTCATCTCACAAGGAACCCCTTGAGTTCTGTCTTTAGCAATGCTCATTTCAAAGTGTTGTGTTAACAGTTATAACAGGAAAAGTATTAGCTGCTAATGACTCACAAAGTGCATCAGGAGTGTGACAGAAAATGACTGTCCAGGGGAATCTTCTGTGGGATGACAGACATTGTTGTCATTCAAGAAATGTTCAAAACAAACTGTTAACTCGCACTATGAACAGTGAATGAAAAGTGGTGTGCCATCATGATTACAAAACTTCACATCATCATGATTGAAGGCGAATGCCTTGGGAGCTAAAACTGTGTAAGACATTCTGTTAGGTATCCACTGTTAAAAAATGCATATAGAATCATATTGGTGATGAGAACTGTTGAAATGTGATTGCGTGCAGCCAAATGCAAAACAGTCTGTTGCAGAGCTCATTGTGAAACTGCCTAGCCCTCAAGTCACAGCTGCAGAGACTATGATAATATGTTTTATAGGCACGGAAAAACAAAAACATCCAGAGGCTGAATTTGTCCAGTAGTTCCAGGTGGTACAAATTGGGATGTCACACACTTTACTGGAGGGATAATTTGTAAAGGAGTATGATTGTTATATGAAGACCAGGAACTGAGCAAAAATAAGTTGTTTTGACCAGCTATTGGCCAAAAGCAGTGCTCATACCATAGTTGTAGTTCTCTTACCCCATTTTCCCACTCTTGCTTGTTGTGACGTAAATATTCCTGCTGCTCTTGCAAGATCACGTGTACGAGAAAGAATCATAGGGAGCAGAGCACCTGCAACTTCTTGGAGCACAATAAATAACTTTCCAGTCAGTTTGCCATTCATATTTACAGTTGGCATAATTGTAAATGAATATGTTGAGGCATTGATGATAGTTTATCTCAATACAATTTTTTCGGTACCTATAATTTCCAGGGTTCTTTTCATATGCTTTTCCTTTACAAATCCCAATTGGTTGGAGTTGAAAAAAAGTTGCTTGGTGAATGATGAGATAAATTTGTTTATCTCATCTACGAATTTTGGCGGATTCAGCAGTTTATTGTGAATCATCAAGTTGACTCTTTATTTGAAATTTCGTTATCGTTTGCCTTCCAATTCCGTAGCACTGTTTGATGTTATGCAACCATCCTCTGCTTTCCTCAAAGCCACTGTAATCTGTGTTGCACACAGTTTGATGTGCATAACATAGTAGGTCACTGTCACGCACATCCTGTAAATTGTATCGAGCATCTCGAAATATGTAAACACTAGGTTTTGTAACAAGTGCGCTTTATCCTCCATTGAATATCCATACTTTTTCTTGTGCTCTACATGGTCATATTACTGCATACTTATTTGAAATGTGTTCATACTTTTTTTAATAACCTACATGCAGATGATCTTCCATCTATGTAATTATGTTTAGTTCCCTCTCCTTGGACAATCATTGTCCTTTACTATGTTTTACTCAAGAAGGGGTTCATGGCTCCCTGTCCAGCAAGGATGATAAACTACATGGCTCGATGCCTTTTTCAATATTACTTTCACTTGTGAAGCACGTATTGTCATCATCAAATTCCTCATGTACATTGTCTGCACTGTCGAGTGTATACAACACATGCATTCCATCGACTCATCTTGTAGGAACGCTAATATTTCATCCACCACTTCCCTCTCACTCTGTGAAATTTCTTCAGTTCCTTTATGATGAAATATCGACTGCAGCAATTGTTGTAAATATTATTCAGTGTTTGTTTTGTTTATTTTTGCCATTGTGCTTTGTATCAACACCACTAGCACTGTACCGCTATTGTGTGTTACTCGTCAACTGAGCAGTTTAGCCGGCCGAAGTGGCCGCGCGGTTCTGGCGCTGCAGTCTGGAACTGCAAGACCGCTACGGTCGCAGGTTCGAATCCTGCCTCGGGCATGGATGTGTGTGATGTCCTTAGGTTAGTTAGGTTTAACTAGTTCTAAGTTCTAGGGGACTAATGACCTCAGCAGTTGAGTCCCATAGTGCTCAGAGCCATTTGAACCATTTTGAGCAGTTTACCTGCGCTCTGTAGCCTCATGCTGTGCTCGCCACAGGATGCCTGCAGTCCTGCCTCCTGTTGCTGTTTGCAGCCAATATTGTGTTTGCGTGGTAGACAATACGTGGGGCTTCAGTTACTTATAAAGTGCATTGCCCCATAATGCAGCATCTTTCAAGGTCATCTACAAAATTACATCACCTTGTTCGACTAAGTCTGGGATGTTGTAGATTTTCAAGAATTGTAGTCAGTTGCAATACTAACGTCCCTCATGAAACCAGAATGACTGAACCTCCCCATGTGATAATCACTAGTCCTGTAGGATAGGTGCTAGAGCATCATTCCATCATAAATAGCCCAATCCTACTGGAGATGTTTATACAACAGGCTTTCCCACACAACCGACATCTGGTAAGTGACTTTTTCTAACTTTATATAGCCAACAGTACCACTTAGAAATGTAATATTTGTGGACAGCTCCAGCAGAGAGCTTGTAGGGATGTTTCCCTGTATTTTCATAGTCCTTTTTGCTGCATCAGTTTTTCAGAATCTTCAGATACTAAGTAAAGGAAGTTCTTTCAGTCAGATTTGAATAGGAGAATGTTGTCCTAAGGAGGCCACTTCATGTTCACTATTTGTAGACCTGTTTAAAAACCAACTACATTATTGTGAAGTAGTAGTAGTAAAGCCACTTTATAAAAAGGGAGAAAGGGATAATGTAAACAATTTGAGATCTATTTCTACGCCATCAGCGTCTGCTAAAGTTATAGAAAAGGCTGTGTATGTATGGATAATTGATCATTTTACATCAAACGATTTCCTATTAAATGTACAGTTCGGCTTTAGAAGTCTTTTAACAACTGAAAATACTATATTCTCTATTCTCTGTGAGGTACAGGATGGGTTAAACAAAAGGTTTCGAATGCTAGGCGTATTTTTTGATTTAACTAAGACATTTGATTGTGTTTATCACAAAATATTGCTCCAGAAGTTGGACCATTATGGAATATGGGTAGTAGCTCACAATTGGTTCACCTCTTACTTTAGCAACAGACAGCCACTATTCACAGTGTTGAGTATGGCTGTAATGTGGGGTCTGTGTGAGACACAGTCAAGTTTGGGGTGCCCCAGGGATCAGTGTTTGGGACATTCCTGTTCCTTATTTATATAAATGATGTGCCCTCTAGTATTACGACAACTCTAAAATATTTCTGTGTGCTGATGACACTAGCTTGGTAGTAAAGGGTGTTGTGTGCAATGTTGGCTCGGTTTCAAATAGTTCAGTTCATGACATAACTTCATGGCTTGTAGAGAATAAACTAACACTAAATCACAGTAAGAATCAGTTTTTACAGTTTCTAACACACAATTCAACAAAAACTGACATTTTAATTTCACAGAGTGGGCATATGATTAGTGAAACTAAACAGTTCAAATTTCTAGGTGTTCAGATAGATAGTAAACTGTCATGGAAAACCCACATTCAGGATCTTATTCAAAGGCTTAATGCTGCCATTTTTACTATTTGATCGGTATCTGAAGTGAGTGATTGTTCGACACAAAAATTAGTCTACTTTGCATGTTTTCATTCACTTATGTTGTATGGTATTATATTTTGGGGTAACTCTTCCCATTCTAAAAGGATATTTTTGACTCGGAAATGGGCGTTTCAGGCAGTAAGTGGTGTAAGTTCACAAACCTCTTGTCGGCCACTGTTCACGAGTCTGGGTATTTTGACATTGGCCTCTCAATGTATATATTCCTTACTGTCATTTCTTATTAACAATATTAGCTTATTACCAAAAATCAGCAGCTTTCACTCAGTTAGTACTCGGCGGAAATCAAACCTGCATTTGGATCAGACTTTCTTAACTCTTGTGCAGAGAGGCGTGCAGTATACTGCTGCATCCATTTTCAACTACCTACCACTAGAATTCTTTCATTGACATTTTCTAGTGTCATCACATTGGCCATTATTTTATTATGAACCGTAAATCCTGTCCCAAATAAGTGGTGACCATGCTTGTTTTCGCTGTATATGATCATGTAGCTTTTTGCTCTGTGCATACCTTGTCCAGGCCATCTTATCTCCTGCAGGGCTATAATATCCATCTTGTATTTTTTTAGTTCTTCATCAAGTATCTTTGTCTCTCCTGCAGTGTACAGTGTTTATACGTTCCAGGTACTTATTCGTAGTCCTTTATTCATAAGCTTGGGTCATTTTCCATTAGATCCATTCCAATCCGAGGCTGAGTGTGAGTGTATAGGAATTCGTCAGTTTTTTACAATATTGGATGGTTAGCCCAACGATTAACCCTCCCACTTTATCCAGGCTTGGGACCAGCTGGAAGGCTAGTTTTCTTCCAGAATCAAAGGCAAGAATAGAAATATCTCATTAGTAAGTGTCCATACCCCAACTGAGGACAAGGAGGAAGACATAAAAGATGAGTCCTATGACACTTTAGACCAGATGTACTCCAGGTGACAACAGTACAACATCAAAATTGTTCTGGGAGACTTAAATGCCAAAATAGGACAAGAACAGCAATGGTAACCAATTGACCATGTTTTGATGGAGAAAAAACATAAAAAAGCAATAACAGATATTAGGACAATGAGAGGGGCTGAGATATGATCAGACCATTCTCTTGTGCTAATAAAGATGAAACAGTCATTACCAAAACCACCAAGTAAGAGCAACAGTGGTTAAAGAACCCAAAGAGTAGATGTGAGTAGGCTAAAAGAGTTGTGGAGGTGAATAAACAGTTTAAGATTAAGCTAAAAAATAGATTCGCTGAATTAGAGAATGACAACAATAGAAAATAAGGTGAAGATATCAACACAAAATGGAAGAAGATGACAACAGTTATGAGGGAGACAGCGCATTAACTACTTGGAGATGATAGTAATAATAGCAATATAAAGTGCAAATCATGGTTCAATGAAACATGTAGAAAAGCAGTACAGGACAGGAAGAAAGCCAGACAAGCAGTGATGAACAACAACAACAACAACAACAACGACAGCCATGAAAACCAAACAACATACAGGAAAGCTGTGAGAGAAATGAAGAGTATAACAAGACGAGAGGAAAGAGCATTCATATATAAACAGACAAAGGAGGACTATAACCGGAACAAAAGTAAAAAGTTTTACAGGACAATGAATGGCTATAGAAAAGAGTACAGAGCTGAGGCTGTGATAATGAAGGACAAGAATGGAAAATTGATCACTATGAATGAAGGAAATTTAGAAAACTGGAGGAAGTACTTCAAAGAACTGCTGAACAACCCAGTAGACACCTACAACAATGAAAACAAGGCAGAATACAATCAAAACGTACAACCATTAGTTGAAGAATCAACTCTGATGGCGGTGAAGGAGACAAAAAAAAAAAAAAAAAAAAAAAAAAAAAAAAAAAAAAAAAAAAATGGAAAGGCTCCTGGAATAGACATGATATCAGCAGAGCTCATCAAAGAAGGGGAGAGAAGATACATGAATGGTTAACCAAACTGTCAAAAGAGGTATGGAGAACAGAAATAGTGCTGGAGGAATGGAAAACTGCTGCTGTATGTCCCATATACAAGAAAGGAGACAAAATGCTGGCACAGAACTACAGAGGGATATCTCTCCTATGCACATGCTATAAAGTAATATCAAGAATTATACTGAACAGGCTCAACCCACTCATCGAGAAGATGTTAGACACAACACAAGCAGGTTTCAGAAAAGGTAAGTCAACAATTGACCAAATATTCACACTAAGACAAATATTAGATAAGAACTGGGAGCACACTCATGATACCTTTTGCCTGTTTATGGATTTCAACAAAGCATATGACAGCATAGTAAGGGAAGAAATATGGAGGATAATGCCAGAGTATGGGTTACCTGACAAGCTGATAAAGATAACTAAAATGCTTGTGATGGAATCAAAGTGTTGAGTGAAAGTACAGGGGGAGTTCTCAAAAGCATTTGAAGTAAAAACAGAAGTGAGACTGGGAGATCATATATAACCAACCCTGTTAGATTATATTAGATTCAGTTTTCATTCCTTAGACCCAAAAAATGAGATGATCCTCATGGGTGTGGAACATGTCCGGAAGTATAACATAAAAACATAAAATATTTGAATATAATTCTTACTACCCTAATCATTTGTCAGGAGATTGTCATAATAGGTGAATACAAAGCAGGAAAATGGAACAGATAATATTTACAGAATTAACTTTCTGTCAGAATGAAACACTGTTATGCACTATTAATAAATTTATCATACACAAAATACCTTTTGCATGTTGGGACCAAGTGCTGTCAAAAATGAAATCTAACAGATATTTTTACTTAAGCTGGCTTAACAGTCTCTGTTAAGATATTCATCTATGGAGTAGAAGGAGGTGCCTATCAAAAAAACTCTGTTTAAACCGTGCTTTACCTTAAACCAAGTTACTACTATATATATAAGTTGATACTATATATTGAGCTATTGGTTGGAAATAGAGATGTTTTACTTGCAACAAATTTCATTAAGGAATAAATATACTGCACATTGGTGGTTAGAATACAAAGTTCCTTGAACAGGTTTCTACATGATTTTCTTGAATTTACATCGCAAATGATTCTTATCACAAGCTTTTGCACCCTAAAAACGTTTGCTCTGTTTGATGAGTTGCCCCAGAATATGATCCCATATGACATAATAGAATGAAAGTAAGCAAAGTATTCATGTTTTTTTATATTTATATCTCCCACTTCTGACATCATTCTCATGGCAAATGCAGACTTGTTTAGGTGCTTAAGCAATTCTGTGGTATGCCCTTCCCAACTGAATTTATTATTGAGTTGTAATCCCAAAAATTTAACACTGTCAGCCTCTTCAATCTGCATGTCTTCATATGTTATACACACGCTGGAAGGAAATCTCTTACATGTTCTGAACTACATATAATGGGTCTTCTCATAGTTTAATGACAGTGAATCAGCTTTAAACCACTTATTAATCTCAGTGAAAATTTGATTAGCAGCTATTTCTAAATCTGTACTTGACTTGCTACTTATTGCAATGTTTGTACCATCTGCAAACAAAACAAACTTAGTGTCTGGCAATGTAACAGGTGAGAAGTCATTAATGTACACAAGAAAAAGCAATGGACCCAAGATGGAATCTTGAACACCACATGTAATTAATTCCCAGTCAGATGAAGACTGACTGCTTACTGTACAGGTATTTCGCAGCAACACCCTTTGTTTTGTGTTGGATAGATAAGACTCAAACCATTTTGCAGCATTGCCAGTGACACCATAATATTCTAATTTACTAAGAGAATGCTGTGGTTCACACAGTCAAAGGCTTTTTACAGGTCACAGAAAATGCCAGTAGCCTCTAATTTATTATCTGATGAATTAAGTACATTCCCACTGTAAATGTAAACAGCTTTCTCTATATCAGAACCCTTAAGAAATCCAAACTGTGACATGGCCAATAAATTATTTGAAGTCAGATGCTTAAGGAGTCAATTGAACACAACCTTTTCAAATATTTTTGAGAAAGCTGGCAAAAGTGAAATTGATTGATAGTTTGATGGTATCTCTTTATCCCCCTTCTTGTAAAGAGGCTTAACTTCAGCATATTTTAGCCAGTTTGGAAATTGTTCCATTGCTAAGAGATTGATTATACAAATAACTTAAGATAGAACTCAGTTCGCATGAGCACTCTTTGATTAACTTAGATTTTATGACATATGTTACTTCTTTGGGAGACTTGAGTGTCATTTCTATTTTACTGAAGTTATTTTTAAAGACTGGTCTCAGATACCATTGCACTGTTCACCGAACCTGATAACCCCAAGCTGTCAGTAACAGAAATGAAGTACTTGTTTAAGAGGTTTGCAACACTATATGTACTTGTTACCAAAGTCTCATTTATTTTTAGAGCTATCTGTTCCTCCTCCTTTTTGGCCCCACCTGTCTCTGTCTGCACTATATCCCATACAGTTTTTATTTTGTTACCTGATGTGATTATCTTTTTCTCATAATAAAGGTGCTTCAATTTCTGTATTACTTGGTTCAATATTTTGTTGTATTCTTTGTAATACAGTACAATTCTAACACCAGAGTTTTTCCTAGGCAGTAGATACAGTCTGCTTTTTGTCCCACATGATATCTTTATTCCTTGTGTAATTAACAGTTTATTTTTTGACTTCTGTGTGATTTGAATTATCTTTAGGGGAAAACAGTTTTCAAAAGTGGAGGTAACTCTGTTAATGAACACTTTGTATTTTCCATTTGAGTCAGAAATATTGTAAACATTTATCCAGTTCATGTCTTTAAGCAATTTCCTGAATGTCTCAGTTTTTGATTTATTACCCTCCTGTACTCAATTTAATAAATTTTTTATCCTGACGAGTTTCAACATTTAACACAAGATGCTGCTTGTCATGACCAGATAACCCCTTTAATATTGGTTTTGTGATATTACTTTTTTCCCTAGATTTGTCTACAAAGATATTATCAATAGCAGGCTCAGAGCATTTCCATATCCTAGTAGCAAAGTTCACAGTAGGAACTAAATTGAATGATAGTGTTACTGACTGCAATAATTGTTCACTGACAGAACTTTTCATTAAACCCACATTAAAATCACCAGCAACCACTATTTCCTTGTTTTTTACCATGAGATGGGACAGCAGAGCTTCCAGATTTTTTATGCAGAGGTTAAAATTTTCTGAAGGTGATCTGTCTATACCTACTATTGTAAAGGATGTATTGTGAAATACTACTTCTGTGCACAAGCTTCTAAGTGCTACAGAAGTAAGAAGCTAGCTTGAATTCTGTAACATTTGACATATCTATACCAGTGGTCATATGATGTTCAGAGAGGCAGATTATATCAACAGGTTTGCTCAATTCTAATTCTTCAACACAAATAAGCAACTCATTAAACTTATCCCTTAGTACTGGTATATTCTAATGCAATAACGATTACTGACTTTGTGGCTGAATTACAACTGGATGAACCTAATTTTCCTGCCAGTTTTTGAGTATCTCTGGTTTCAATCAGAGGCTGTCTGCATGAATTGTGTACATTAGAATTTGCTTTCTAGCTGCCTGTTTTATCAACGTGAATGTCATTTTCAGCCTGTCTCAGAACATCTTTTGTTTCTGCCCTCCGTCACTGGTACTTTACCGCTTGTGACAATGCCCCGCCTGAAGTTATTTGCTATTAGTCCAGACAGCTTTCCCTTCCCCTTCCTGTTGAGGTGAAGGCCGTGCCTAGCATACTCCCACCTGCTGATAGAGTCAACAGCAACCTCGCTAATATGAGATCCCATATCTGATCCAAGCTGGCATTCCACCTCTAAATTAACTCTCCTAACAGAAGAGTTTCAGTGAGGCCGGTCATGGTGCCTCAGAACAGACACAAGCCCAACACCAGTATGTCTCGTTGCTGAAGCTATCTTTACCAGGTCACTCTCAATTGAATAATTAGGGTTCCTACCTGTACTGTTGCCCACCTCACCCACTATTACCATGGTATCTTCCTTTGTGAAGTCTTTACGAAGTGAACCTACATTCTCTATCACCTGATCCACCTGTTAAATTTGTCCCCTCAACAAGAACCTGAGGACAGTAACATGTGAAAGTGTGGGAGTCACCATAGTAAAAAAGATAAATGTCCTGGCTTTTGTGGATGATATTGTGCTGATAGGAAAGAACATGGAAGAACTGTAGAAAATGGGGACTATGCTAATGTAAGAAGCTAAGAAAGTAGATATAACGATAAATGAAAGTAAAACAAAGTTCATGGTAGTAGAAAGAATAGCTCATTTAGGACCAAACCATCTAAAAATTGGAAATATAACAATACAGAAGACAGACTCATTCACGTCCCTCGGTGTCAACATCAACCAACAAAATCTTATAGAACAAGAGATAGTAACAAGAATCCAAGCTGGAGGAAGATGTCTAGGAGCTATGCACAACATCATAAGATCGAAGGTACCATCTAGGCAGGCAAAAATAAGAATATATCAGGCCATAATCAAGCCAGTAGTGTGATATGCAAGTGAGACATGGACCCTGACAAAGAAAACAGAGAAAAAACTCATCAATTTTGAAAATAAGGTACTGAGAAAAATATATGGACCAGTGAAAGAAAATGAACAGTGGAGAATAAGGAAAAACGGAGAACTCAGACAATTATACACACTGCCTGACCTTGTAGCGTGTGTAAAGACTAAGGTGGTACGGACATATGAGGAGGAGAGGGGAGAACACAGTAATAAAGGCTGTAATGGATGGAGAAGCTGGAGGAAAGAGACCACTGGGACGGCCAAGAATGAGATGGAAGGACAATACCATGGGAGACGTGCAGATACTGGGTCTGGGAGATGAAGATGCAGATGACAGAAAAGTGAGTGAGGCCAAGGACCGGCTGCAGTTTGTGTGGCCAGTATAAGAAGAAGAAGACCAATAGAATTCAAAAATCTTAGCAGTAATCCACACACTTTCAAATCAAAACTGAAGAGTTTACTCATGGATCACTCCTTCTATTCCGCCGAGGAATTTCTTGAAAAATTATGTTGATTCTTGTTGTATTGTTGATTGCATTTACTTAAACTTAAGGCTTGACTTTTTTCAGATTCATAAACATTTTATTTTTGTCTGTTATTACCCTTAAGTTGTAATATCATGTATTGACATGTTGCATGACCTTGGAGATGTGCTCCTCAATTTGGTCCTACAGAACTTGACGTGTAAATAAAAATAAATAAAACTGTTATGAATGTGAATGTTTTTTTGTGGTTTGTGGACATCATATTTGACAACAAACTCACTTGGGGAGCACATCCAGTGGATTTGAAGGCAAGTGCCTTGAGAGCATATAATATCTTGCAGTACTTCAGTTACAAACATTCATAATCAGGCAGCACATGTCTTGATTATGGGTACTAGGTGTACGGATCGACAAGGCCTGTATGCCTGATGTTGGTGTCTTGGGAAATGAATTGGGTAAGCTATATCAAAAATACCATGTTGTGCCATTGTTCAAAGTCCACATTGTACTGTAGGTCCTCCTGTTGTGGATGAGTAAATGAGTTCACAGGTTGGAAGAGGTCAGTGGCATACCATCTCCCAAAGGACCAAGCCTAGTAAGCCGTTGTAGTGTTCAAACCAGCCACTTGTTTGAGGACAGCTTTACTTCTTCAGATGCCTGTATATACAGTCCTAGATACAGCCTCTGTGCTGAAGCTGATGAGTTGCTGATAGCTGTTTGGTGGTATCTCCACATGGTGTGGCAGGCACATGAACTTTCCTGTGGTCCACAGTTAACCAGTGTATGAGAGGATATCCCAGATTTAATTTACAGAGCAGGTAAACACATAAAAACAGTGTCATATGTTAAGTTATACTTATCTGTTTAATTATGGGGACAGCCTTGGTGTTTGCATGATTTGCCCCAATTGTCTCCTTAAAATCTGCTTGTAGAAAACATTCACTGCATATGACACAGGCACACACAGTCCTGTGGACACTGGACTCTAAGAGACACTAATCTATTCTGACACCTTGAGAGCAATCCAGATCTGTTGAATGTGTATGTAAAGCAGAGAAACTACTTCAGATCTACTACCTTCACATACAGCATGAGGTAATATTCCACTTGGTAGCAAAGTATGTGGGAAATTAGGACACAAAATAGCTGATATAGCTGTAAGCAAAGTCTGCTGCTCATGACCCGTTGTGGCATAATGTAATGTCCTCCCACATCCAGTGAGACAGGACAGAAAATTGACTTTCTTCTTCTGTAGTTGGTCAAAGCATCTGTGCAAACTTAAAATCTCCCACCCACCCACCCAAAAAGAAAGATGCATAGTACAGAATTGTTGAGGCTTTCGTACAAAATTGTTGAGGCTTTCATAGTCACCTGTCGAGGTATTGCCTGTTGGCTTTGGCTCGGGATCTTTGGTTGACAGTTGTTGAATGATTTTTCTGAGATTTTGCCACCGTGGAGCACAGGTGGCTAGCATTGTCAAAGATACACCCTCCATTGCTGGTGGTGGGCTCAAGCTGAGCCTGCAGCTGGAGGTTTTGTATGTCTGACACGCCAATGTCTGAGGGCCTTTCCCTGGCCATTAACACTTTGTTTCTCCCCTTATTACCTATGTGGTAATTTGCTGCAACATGGGAATCCAGGATCAAATATCTTGAGGCATTCCTCTTTCTTGTTGAAACAGTTATCACACTTACAAATTTCAGTGGCTTCTCTGGATGAACAGGCTCAGTAGTTCTTCGCAACAGTGAGAACCTGCATGTCGGCAAGGCCGATTTATCAGTCAGTTGGTCTCACAGCACTTGCGCCACTGTAGCGATTTTGCTATATGTCCCAGCCTGTAATGCCATCATTGTTCAGTGACCCTGGTATTGACGGATCATGTGGTCATTACAACATAGACTTCCTGACATACGCCCACTATGCAGCATAACCTGAAATTTCAAGTGGATTGCTTTTGCCCTTTGCTGATCTGAGACATTCTCTGGTCATTTTGATCAGTTTGTTATAGGCTATGTCCCATGTTTGCACAATATAGAGCTGATTCTATCCCTCACCATGTGGCAAAAAAGCTGTACCCGACATCTCTGGATCTGATGTCTCCTTTCATCTTGTGTTGAAGATGTATTCATCGTATGCACATTGCAGGCATTTTAACTGTACCTCTATTCTTACTTGAGCAATGATTCAAAAGTCTGTGTAGTTATTGATCCGTATGTGTTGGTTTTTAATATGTGCTGTGGCCAAGATTCTCATCATTCCTTGTAAACAGCATATCTAGAATGGCAACTGTTGGTCCTTGTCTAGCTCCAAACTACATTTAACATTGGCTTGGAGACTGTTCAGATATGTACATACTAGATCTGACAATATGCCATAAATTAATTGCCTCTCTGACACATTGGACCACATGGAATATAAAATGGTTAGTCAAGGTGTGTTCTCTTTTTGACAGATGTGCAGAGGAACAAGTGACATACAGAAGCCCTACCACCTCAGCTGTATGGGTTACCAAAATACCCACAAAGATGGTACACCATTAAACTGTCAGCAGTGCTCCTCCATGCTCACCAATCTTAAACTGATAAAACACTTGGCCCCTTTGTGTCATCTGCCGTATGCGGAAATGACTGGTACACACATAATAGGAGTGAGGCAAGAAGAGATCACATTAAACAATGTCTGCAATTGCAACCATATTTAACAGGACTATGAGGCACGAAATCTCACACTCCACAGTGGCATGACAGCTGGGGTGGGGTGGGGAGTGGTGACCACAACCAGTATGTTGTGTTCCATTGACACCCACACTGTTTTTGATGGTGCCCAGGGCATAGAGACTGGACCAGTGAGGTGTGGGCGAGAAGATTCAGTAGGAGTAGTGATTCTAGACATACTCCACATGGCAAGAGTTGGGAACACACAGTGCACCCTATAACAGTTTTTAATATGATCATTTTTGTAGTCCCGCTGTTGTTGTGTGTGTTGCATGGGTGTACTGAACTCCAAATTTTTGAATACATGTACTCATTGGTCAGCATGTGATGTTAACCTGCTTTATTAATATAATGGAAGGAAACATTCCACGTGGGAAAAATTATATATAAAAACAAAGATGAGGTGACTTACCGAACAAAAGCGCTGGCAGGTCGATAGACACACAAACAAACACAAACATACACACAAAATTCAAGCTTTCGCAACAAACTGTTGCCTCATCAGGAAAGAGGGAAGGAGAGGGGAAGACGAAAGGAAGTGGGTTTTAAAGGAGAGGGTAAGGAGTCATTCCAATCCCGGGAGCGGAAAGACTTACCTTAGGGGGAAAAAAGGACAGGTATACACTCGCACACACGCACATATCCATCCACACATACAGACACAAGCAGACATATTTAAAGACAAATATGTCTGCTTGTGTCTGTATGTGTGGATGGATATGTGCGTGTGTGCGAGTGTATACCTGTCCTTTTTTCCCCCTAAGGTAAGTCTTTCCGCTCCCGGGATTGGAATGACTCCTTACCCTCTCCTTTAAAACCCACTTCCTTTCGTCTTCCCCTCTCCTTCCCTCTTTCCTGATGAGGCAACAGTTTGTTGCGAAAGCTTGAATTTTGTGTGTATGTTTGTGTTTGTTTGTGTGTCTATCGACCTGCCAGCGCTTTTGTTCGGTAAGTCACCTCATCTTTGTTTTTATATATAACCTGCTTTATTTCTTCGTTGCTGGTCCTTGGAGTTGACATACTGCATTTTGATGCTGGGTGAAAAATAGGAGGTGGAAGTTAAACACTGACTACTTTAAATGATGTAGCTGACAGGTGCACATTTGCGTTTCACAGTTCTTTACTTTCACTGTTCATAACCCCCCAATAACACACAGTTATATGACCAGTGCACTATTGTTTAACTTTTAATAAGCCTCATTAATAGTTTGCAGGCAAACATCAATATACTGCTACAATAGTCTACTGTTGAACATCTACAAGCAGTAAAAACCTAACCACACATTTCTCAATCTTTCAAATAAATTGAACAGACACTGTCATTGCTTTAACACACGGCCTATTGGTATAACACTTATTTCACAATTAAGTTGATACATTGTTGTTGTTCTAACCAACACAGGTTTCTTGTCTGAAACTCGGCAGTGGACTGACTGTCTCGGGACCAGAAATCAAGCCCTTCTATATCCTCACTGAAACTATACATTGTTCGATGTTTAATTTACAGAAATTACAATTGAAACTTAACTCATTCAATTAACTGCATATACAGAAAAATTCCGTCTTTTTGACAGTTTCTACTACTACAAGGGTTAAGCTGTATTATTTGTTTAAATCATGAAATTAACAAATATAGTTACACAAACAGTACTTTGGACAAAACTGGAAATTACTTTGGAATTATTAAAGAGCTGGCTTTTCTAACATGTTTTTGAATAGAACCAAATAGATCCTTTAAAATTACTATTAGTTGTTCTCCCAAAAGGCTCTAGTTATTATAGAATTTATATTTGTTTATAAGTCAACAATAGAATTTAAGTTACAAAACAATTACTGATTTCACCCTATAACAAAAGATACTAATTTGGAATAGTCGAAACAAACTAGAAAATCAATTACATACATAAAACTAAGCACAAAATTAGATCTGGTGTTGTATTCTTTAAAACTGAGAGCCAGCCTTTCTCTTTTATGAAAATGCAGATAATACTCATGTATGTAATTATGTATGTAATTAGACAGGCATGAAGAAATGAATTTTAAGGAGGCAGATGGCAAAACAAGATGGGAAGTAAAAAATATCCCAGCTTGCTTCGTCACAAGCATTGTTGTGACACTGTACACCTCCCCAACATGTTTCTTTTCAGGGGTGCATTTGGCCCTGACTTCGTTTTTGTGGATGACAATGCATGGCCACATTAAACAGAGTAGCTGCAGGAGCTCTTGGAATGAGAAGATATTTGATGAATGGACTGCCCTACCCATTCCTTGAAATCGCATCCCATCGAGCACCTATGGGATGCATATGTGAGAAGTATTGCAGCATGTCCACATGCAGCAGTGAGCGCCCAGCAGTTGTCGTTTACGCTGATGGAGGAATGAAATGGCCTACCACAATAACTCCTTGCCAGCCTTGTGGCCAGCATGGGACCATATTGCAGAGCATGCATTGCCGTCCATGGTGATCACACATGCGCCTTCAAACACACAGAGCTCTCAGGGGTATGAGCCAACACCAGTTCGGCTTCAGAGCGGGCAGATCAATAGATGATGCCATCAACCACGCCCTGCACATAGTTAACACCACAAAACAGAAATACGCCATGGCAATAATGATTGACATTGCCGGAGCATTTGATAATCTTTGGTGGCCAGCACTGTTTCAGAGGCTAAGACATCTGGAGGTACCGCAATCACTGTACAACAGTTTTCTGGACTACTGTAAAGACCGAGTAGTCGAATGGCAGATGGACAGCCGGAAAGTAATTAAAAGAATTACCAAAGGCTGTCCTCAAGGGTCGATCTGCGGCCCCATCTTCTGGGACATAACAATCGAACCCCTCCTACAACTTCTGGATGGGGATGACAGGTCAGACGGAATTGTCGCCTACGCAGATGACCTATTAGTTGTAGTCACTGCAAACAACAGAGCCCAGTTAGAAGAGAAAGCCAGTGGATTACTACAAACAATTACTCAGTGGTGTCACAACAACAAACTCAGGATAGCCGAAAACAAAACAACATACACTTTACTGAAAGGATCACTCCAAAGAAATCCTTCGGTTAAAATTGGGGACACAAACATCAAACGAGCACGCATTACGCGCTATCTTGGGGTACACATAGATGAAAAATTGAATTTCCACGAACACATAAGGCTAACAACAGACAAAGCAGAAAAAATACTCCACAAACTGGTGAGGCTAAATTCAAAACAGTACAGACTACCTCTACCAGTCATACGTACATACCACTGTGCGCTCTTCGAATCAGTACTCAGCTTTGCAGCTAGCACGTGGGCACATAGGCTGAACGTGGTCACCAACAAAGCATCCGTCAGACGAGGGCAGAGAAGTGTCCTACTTAGGCTATCTGGAGCCTTCGGTACCACCTCAGCAGATGCACTGTGTGTGGTGCTCGGAATATGCCCCATAGATATCACGATCAAATACAGAGCTGCAAGGTACTGGTTAAAGGTGGGGAGACTAGATAAGGTATACACAATAACCGGTGTGCCCATAGAGACGATACGTCACCTTAAAAGTTGGCGTTTGGATACATGGCAAGGTGAGTGGGATGTAAGTGATAAGGGACGTAGACTGCACAACTTCCTCCCTGGCATAAGGGAGCGGTTGAGAATGAGACATATCGATCCCAGCCGCGGTATGGTACATTTCTTAACCGGGCACGGACCTTATCCCACGCACTTAAACCGCGTGAGTCTGAGGTAGACACCTACATGCACATGCGGGGAAGAAGGTTCCCCAGAACACACTGTCTTTTTCTGCGGGCAATACGCGAACAATAGACATACACTACACTTAGATTACACAGATACAGACATAGATATATACACAGCAATAAGAGACGAAGAACAATGGGCACAATTAAACGCACTGACAAACAGTATTTCAAAAACAACACAAGAAGAGTATATGCGGACACGACGTCACAGACATGCCTATGTGCAGCGTAACAGAAATCTCCAGAGAATGGACAGCGATACCCACAGTGACAGCGAAAATAGTGACAATGAGGAGGAACAGGAGGAGGAAGCTGAGATGTGACAGTAAATAAGAAAAATTGCTGGCAATCTAGCCAAGAAAACACCAAATGCTGTACATGGATGCGCACCTAATGTAGTTAATACATAGGATTAGTAACAAATAGGATAAGAAACATAAGGATAAGAAACATTTCTCTACTAATAACCATTTGTGTGTGTGAGTGTGTGTGACTGGCGGTCAACGGCTCGATGAAACCATTCCGAGGTATTCACCGTCAGTCACACTCGGTGATGGTACTAACAAATCTCTCATCTATCCTATCTTCTTTTTAAATTCTTCTTAAAAACAACAAAATTTTATTTATACTTCAACCTCAAATTATTGTTATTTTGAATCATTCTTTGTAAATTTTGTAGATAAAACAAAAGGAAAGAAAACTGTAAAAAGATGAAAAACGAAAATTGTAAGATGTACGACCTGTTTTAAACATCAGGTAACAGGTCTATAATTTGGCAATAAATAAATAAATAAATAAATAATGCTATTGAGAACCGTGTCCTGTCTTTTGTAAAGTCCTATGGAGAAACATAAATCACAGTGTCATTTCTGTTTGTCTTACTGCGTATTTCTTTCAGTTGCTTTCTGTACTGTGCTGTAGCGTTTCTTTTTATGTATGGTCCAAGTTTCGTTGAGCTATGTTATGTGGCAGTGACACACCATGTCAGAGTTACTTTTGCCCTAAGTTTTGCATACCAGTGTGTTTAAATTATAAGTCAGAATGTTCATTCTGAGAGTTAAAAAACATAATTTCACATAAAATAAATTGTAAATTGGTAAAAGTGGCAGCAGTATGAAAAGGAGATTACATTAGCTATTAATAATTGTGCAAATTCCATTATGTTTAAGAACAGCTAACAATCGAGTAGTGCACGTAAGCTACCCCACTGATTAAATTGTAAACACTTCGAAAGCCATGGAACCCAGCAGAAATCTAAGAATGTCATTGGAAAACTTGTAACATTCTGGCCCATACTGATATGTCACATGCATGCTGGCTCTGGGAGAAACATGTATTTGAGAATATGTGCAATGACAGATCGAGTTTATAATAGCACAGCTGCCATCTTTGCACACGGCAGTTCGTGTTGAGACTTTTATGTGGTCAAATCTATTTTACCTTGAGTGGCAAATTTTTCAGAAGACTTGTTTTCTGTGCAGCGGCACTGAGAACTTATAAATTTTCCGGGCAACTGTTCCGTGGGCTTGTATTATTTCGTGCTGGAGACATATGATACTTATAAGAGTTTTGGTAGTCAGTTAGTTAGCTGAAGGACTTTAAAATTTGAGTACAAGAGCTGGACTTGTACAATTTTCATTTGTTATCCACAAATACTTGGTATTCAACAGTAACATGGTGTGCTGCACTTAGCAGTTTTTCACAAGGAACTTGATCTGTCATAGTGCTAGTTCACCCAGGTGTGTTGTCATCCCCTAGATGTCAACATAGCCAATGAACATTAAAAATTGGTCATACGTCTGCTAAGCCCATGACATGCCAGGACTTTCGATAGTAATCAGAAGTGGCAACTACGTTGTGGAGTTCCATTTTCCCCTCAAGACATACTAGGGTTGACTGAAAAGTAATGCCTCTACCTTCGTAACTCTTCAGCAGTTGGCGGCAGGTACTGGCTTGTTCCGTAGCCTCTTTTCTACAACTCCAGTTGGCGGGCAGCCTTAGCATTGAATGGTTGTGTTGTTACAGTGTAAAGTATGGAACTCTCCACAGACGGTCGATCAATGCGATTTAAGCAAAGTGCAGTCATTGAATTCGCAAATTTCTAGTCCGTGCGCTTTCATTTCAAGAGTCAGCATGTACAGATCTTCCAATAGCCAAAGAAAGCAATAATGTGACCCACACAGTCTTGTGAAATGCCAATTGTGCTTGCAGTTTCTCTCTGAGTGATATGACAATCGTCCTGAATCAATCTGTCTACATTTTTCTTGTGAAACTCGGTGGTTGCTGTCACAGGACGTCCAACTCTTTGTTTGTGACGCAGGTCAGATGTTCCCACCTCAACATCTTTAAACTTACCCAATGATGCACAGTACTCACATCAACACAATCACCATAAACTGCTTTCATTCTCTGATGAATCTCCTTTGGGGTGACACCTTCTGCTGTCAAGAATAATTCAATGACTGCATGTTGCTTAAATCGCATTGACTGACCATCTGTGCAGGGTTCCATACTTAACACTATAACAACACAACCGTTCAATGCTAAGGTTTCCTACCAACTGGAGCTGTAAAGAAGAGGCTGCTACTTTATGTCGATGGCCGATTTCTATGGTCAGCTGCGAGGCATCACCATGGTAGTCTGTTTTTTCCAGTGGTTACCAAATTCTTCATGAAGTATTTCAAAAGACAGGCACAGGACATGGAACCTTATAAGCCTACAGTGGGATCGTGACACCTTTGTCTTGTGGAGCCATTATCAGGAATAGCTCACTAACTTCCTAGGACATCTGAACAGTCTTCATGCCAACATTAAATGTACTGTGGGGCTAGAAAAGGATCTATAGGTACCATTTCTAAATTTGCTGTTTATGAGAAATGGTGAGTACCTGGACCACTGTATGTATCAAAAAACAACACACACAGACAGATACCTGTACAAATTTGCAAATCATCAATATCAATCAAGCCAGAACAGAAGCACAACAAAAATACTCTCACAGTTATAGCTTTCGGCCGTTTAAGGCCTTCGTTAACAATAGACACACTGGCAGTGTGGTTTCAGTTGCCTGAGACTGCAGTCGTGTGTATGTGTGTGTGTGTGTGTGTGTGTGTGTGTGTGTGTGTATTGTTGACGAAGGCCATAATGATCAAAAACTATAATTGTGTGAGTCTTTTTATTGTGTCTATCTGCAACTCAGCATTTCCGCTAAATGGTGAGTAGCAATTTTCCTTCTCATAATATTGTTACATTCCATCCTCGATTTTCCATTGTATATATTAATTTTCTTAGTTACAAGCACTTATTTGTTACATGTTTGCTTCATTTCTCTTTTTTTTCTTTTAAATTTCCATCTTGGTTCAATAGGTATTTTTTCTTTTCAAATGTTGTCTTCTGATGACTAAATTAAATGGTCAAAATGTCAAACATTAACTCCAACCCAAGCTTCTAAACGTCACATCATACATCGTCTTACTTGCACCTGTATTCCAGGTATCTACTGAAGTCTGATGAAGAATTTCAACATTTGCAATAGGTCTTGAGTACACTACGTGTTTTAAAAGCCTCCGAAAATACAAATACAAATGGATTGAGATCAGGATATCAAGAACCCCAAATGTCGCTGCTCCATGACTTATCCATTGATTTGGGAAATACTGATATAAAATTGTTCTTGCTTGCAGAGTAACATGAGGTGGTGCCCTATTACGTGTGAACCACATGTTCTGACATTAAGTGTAGTGGAATATGTTCCGGCAAAACATTTAAATGTTCCATTACAAATTTATTATATGATGCTTCAGTCAGTGTTTCATGGAAAATGAAAGGTCTGATTAAACTGTCTCAAATTATGCCAGCCCATAAATTAATGCTAAACCATTGTTGATGGTTTGTTTCCAAACTGCAAAAGGATTCTCATCCACCCATAAATGAGAGTAGTGAAAATTCTGCACTCCATTCATTATAAAATTTGCTTCATCAGTGAATAATGTGGTAGATGGGAAATGTTGGCCCAGAATACACATCCTCAGTAATAAAGTACAAAAAGCTTTTCTGGATTGAAAATCTGTTTCAATAAGATGCTGCACTCTCTGAAAGTTGTACAAATAAACGAGTGCTCTCGTTAAACTTTCCACACTGTCACATGACTCACATTTCCAGTTTATGCTCTCTCTCTCTCTCTCTCTCTCTCTCTCTCTCTCTCTCTCTCTCCCCCCCCCCCCCCTCTCTCTCTCTCTCTCTCTCTCTCTCTCTCTCTCTCTCTCTCTCTCTCTCTCTCTCTCTCTCTCTCTCTCTGTGTGCTACTGACATTATTGTCCTCAATATGATGAAGTATCAAAATCAGGTGATCTAACGCTATTTGGTCTCTCATAATGAAATGAGCTTTTCTCAAAGGAGCCTTTTCCATAAGATGTTCATGTATTCCTCGAATCATCTTATTGTTTCAGTGCAATGAAAAAGCACTGCACGTGTTCATTGCACGTTTTTGACATCTTTAGAAATGCTATTTTCGACTTTGTTATGATGATTTAAAAATGGGTCTCGGCTCGAAACTAGTCATCGAATGAATAAAAAATAAAAATTTACAACTTGGACTGGCTTCCCGTTCTACTGATTAACAGAAGTTGCTGACCCAAGCTACTCCAGTACACTAGAAGTTTGTCTTATTGTTTGGTAAATGTCTGCTATGAAATCTTTCAGCGTACAAATGTCTGACTTCAGACATATTGTAATTTCCAAATCCATACATCTGATGCATGTCCGTCATGGGCCGTTCAGAATATTTTTTGGAAGTCGGATTCAACATTCACTCTCCAGCTGAGGTTACTAATGCACACTTGTTTGGTGGCACCCCTCTCTGAAGTAGACAATTTGATTCCTGGTGGGCAAGAGTGTTCAGTACACACAAAACACTAGTCCAGTAAGAACTGTAGAGTAAGCTTCCACTACTGATCGTGTTCTCAATACTAAAAGGGTTTGTTTACTTACTAATAATGTGGCATCTAAGATAACATAAGAAGGCTTTGACTTTAACACTTTCCAAAACAAACAACACCTGAAAAGAAGAAATACTTGTAATACCAAGCTGGAAATTTGGAAACGAAAGACAAATGAAGCTAACATGTAACAATAAAAAAGTGTCTGCAACTAAGAAAATGAAAAAAAAATGATAATATTTATATATCACCATCTTTGCTTCGTTGTAAGTCCTGCGGTTACCCACAAATTAATTAAAATCCTGTATAAAGACTCAAGATAGAAGGATTCCACATTCCCATACTGCAGCTAATGACCACACAGGTAACAAGGAGAGAATCACAGTGGTAGTGTCCAGGGAAACATACTAAGATGTTGGCACAGGAAATAGATATAACCTCCAGCAGCAAGCTTGACTCTAGTGTGCCTCTACCACTAATAACGTACGGTGAATCTTTGACATGCCAGCCACTCGTGCTGCCGAAGCATCAGAATAATCATAAAAAGACAGTTGATCAAAGATCCAAAGAGGAAAGCCAACAGGCAATATGTGAAGTACTGCTTGTTAACCTTCAGATTAGACACATATCTCTGACTGTTTTATATCTGGCCTAATGAGGGGCTCCACCAGTGTATGGTGTACATGGGGTACTAGGATCAGTGCCACATTTGCTTAAAATGTGAACAGAAATTTGAGAACCACTCCTCCAAAATGTGAGTCCGATGTTACTGACTGTGCCACCTTACTCAGAAACCTGTTCAAGGTCTGCACACATATTCTGGAGAGGAGGACAGAACTTGTGGTACTAATAAAGAATATCTTATAAATGGTAAAATAAATATAGTAATGGAAAGTCCTAGTGTAACATCACACACCTCTTTATGATTACAGTGTTCTGGCTGACTACATTGCAGTCATTATGAACAAAATAACCATACTGGTATGTGTGTCCACTCTGCCACTCTGCCAAAGGATTTGTCCAAAATCTAGCAACATTCTCAGTCTTGTTATTGATTACTGCCTCTGCTATTCAGTGATTTGTTACCTTCACACTTTAGACAGTAAAGTAAAATGTGTTTAGTATAAAACTACAAATATTTGTTTAGCTTGTCATATTAATGAACAAAACATGAATGATTGCTTCATCATATTTCAGGTTAATCGGGCAATTGAACCACCACCTGAGGATAATGATGCATCTCTCAGTTTTGATGCTCTTCAGCGAAGCATTGGCTTCTCCAAGACTGTTGTAAAGACTGAACCCTCAGAGCAGCTTTTACGGGAATCAAGTGCTACTCTTAGAGATTTATTGATGTCTTGATGGAATCTAAATGTTTACAGAGAGAATGGACATTTGATATTCAGATTAAATGTCAAGAAATATTAATTTAAATAGTTAACTTTGTGTATATTACACAGTCAATACATCGGCATTGTTCATGACTGTACTCAAGAGTTATGACAGGAGGCGATGCAGTTGAATCCTAATCGCAACATGCATTGCATGGTGTAATTTATATCTGCCATGTCCATTAGCATTATGCAAGTGATTGCATATAATGAAATAAAAAAGGGTTTTGGTGCTGTAAATGTCAAAGGAAGAAAGTGCAAGCCAACATTTACATGATCTGTGTGAAATACATATGACTCTTAATAGCATCAGGGAACTACCTGTATGTATACAAAAACTGCTGTCTCTTGCCAACCTAATATATACAGCATGGAAAAGAGTGATGAGTTTGTGATTTTGTTGGTAAGGAACCAGAGATCATGATTCGTGGAAATGACAGAACAGCCAGGTTTTAAAGTAAGTTTGTGCTGGAATACTAAGATAACAGGTGAGATGAAATACAGGAGGAAACTTGATGAGGATACAGGAAGGAGTGACTAAGAGTATTCCGCAAAATGAATAGAAAGAAGCAAAAAGTAAGTGCACGGAGGATGATTGGATTATGTATAGATGTTAATTTCCGGTTGTGAAAATATATGTTTAAGGTTAATGACTAAATGATATGTATACACTCCACCATCTTGTTAATTTATTCTTTTATCAGCAATTAAATTTGATTGGTTTTATGGCTCAACAGAATGTTGAAGCTAATAACTGATACTTTGTGAGTGTCTATTGAAAATCTAGTGAAGAAGTATTACATTACTTTACATTACATTACATTTTTATTGGTCCTTTTGATCATTTGTTGTACAAGGTGTACAATATGACATTGGACAAGTCATTGTGATTTACAATACATGTTTTTAAATCATACAAGGATATTTACATTGATTTAGGCTTAATATTATCACAACTGAAGGTTCAGCTTCCATTCATTATATTTAACCTTGGCAATAAATTTTTATGTTTCGAGATATTCATCAATACTATAATAACATTTTTGCAATAAATATTTATGGACAACAGTTTTAAATTTTGAAGTGTCTTTTATTGTTTTAATGTTTGTAGGTAGCTTATTGAATAGCCTGTTTCCTGTTTGCAGTGGTCCATTCTGTTTTAGTGTTGTGTGTGCATGTTGAACATGTATGTCCTGTTTTCTCCTTGTGTTATACAGGTGGATACTCTTTTCAAAGATTTTCCTTACAAATATGATTACTTGTAAAATATACAGACATGGTAGTGGAAGGATATGTAGCTTCTCGAATAAGGGCTTGCATGAGCTTCTTGATGCAGCATTTTCTATGGCTCTTACAATTCTCTTTTGGTATATAAAACAACTTTTCCTAGCAGATGCATTTCCCCAAAAGATTATGCCATATCACAGTAAGGATTCTGCCTGGGTGAAGAATTCATCTTTTAGTGTCTCTTTTGATGTGCAATCAGAAAGAATTTTGATAGTATAGAAAATGGGATTTAATTTATTTGTAATGTATTTTGTATGTTGGACCCATCTGAGATCTTCTTGGATCCATATCCCAAGAAATTTTGTAGAGCTTACATTTTTTAGGGTTCTAGTAAACAACTCTATGTCTGGTGCTTGTGGACATTTATTTTGCACTGTGTGTATATACAATGTAACTGTTTTTCTGTGTTTATTACTAATTTGTTTCCAGAAAACCAGTCTGTAATGTGGGTGGTACAATTTTTAATCTCATGTAGTAATTCTTCTTTGGTCCTTCCTTTTATTATCGCATTTGTGTCATCCGCAAATTTTTTGTAATTATGGCATGGGCTGGTCAGTTCCAAGTCATTTTCAAAGAGTAGAAACAGAACTGGTTCTAGAATGGAGCCTTGTGGTACACCATACTTGATGCTCTGCTTTTCTGAGCAGTAGGACTTTATCTTGTGCCCTTCTTGGATAGTAAGCTCAACTAATTGCTCTCTGTTTTTGAGATATGATTTTATCCATTCATAGGCCGAGCCCCTAATACCTACAGATTCAAGTTTCTGAAGCAAGATGTTGTGATTGATGACATAGAATGCTTTAGAGAGTTATAGAAATATGGCTGAGATATGTTTTTTATTGTCTATTGCTTTTAAGGCTTCATTTAGGAATGCAAAGATAGCTGTCTCAGTAGATTTAGATTTTCGGAATCCATGTTGAGTATTTGAGAAATAATTATTTTTTTCTATGATACTGATTAGTCTTTTATAATAGATTTTTTCAATTATTTTGGAAAAACCAGATAACTGTGAGATTGGCCTGTAGTTTGATACTTCTGTTTTTATCCCTTTCTTGAACAGGGGTTTTACTTTTGCTATCTTCAATTTTTCTGGGAGCACCCCTTCTGATAGAGACCAGTTACAGGTGTTGACAAGTGGCCTGGCTATGAGAGGAGCACATTCCTTCAAGATATAGTCAGGGATATTGTCAGTACTAAAAGAGAATTTGGGCTTCAGTTCTTTGATATATTAAGTATTTCCTTTTCATTGGTGGGGTATAGAAAAATAGATTTGTTATTTATAGTATATCTGGATTGATTTATTGGAATACACTGTAAATTTTGATTTATAAGATGTGCAGCTATCTTTGTAAAGTAGGAATTAAATTTATTTGCAATTTTTGTAGGTTCAGTTATCACAGTTGAGTTCTCCATTAGGAAGTTAATGTTATGGAAGTCTAATCTGTTCTACTGCAGTTTCTTTCCTGACAATCTTTCGTCTTATTGGTGGAATTTTTTATGTATGTGTCATTTGCCATTATTTTTGCTTTTTTGACAACATTTTTGAATATCTTTTTATAGGTTTTGTTATAAGAATCAAATTCTGGTGATTTAAGTTGTTTGGACAATCTGTGCAGTAATCTTTTTGTTTTGTTTGAAGATACTAGAATCCCAGGAGTAATCCATTTATTTTTTGTTTTCATTCTGTATGTTTTCCTCTGGGTTGGAGGGAAGCACAAGTTCAAAATAGTAGAAAAAATTGTTAATAAAGTTATTATATTTTCCATCTGTGTGTTCGCAGTTATAAATCTCTTCCCAGCTTTCTTTGCTCAAGTAATGGAAAAAATTATTTATCTTTTCATTACTGTAGTTTCTACTGGTGGTTGTTAGGCAGTGTTTAAGCTGTAGCTCAGTTTCCATACTCAGGAGACTTTTTGAGCTGTGTGATCCCCAAAGCCTGTGTTTAGTGTTTCTATTGTATACTTCATTTCTGCATTTACAAATATCTGATCAATCGTGGTACGTGAAGTCTTTGTGATATGAGTTGCTGTTTCTGTGGTGGATTTCATGTTAAAAGTTTGCGAGAGATTCAGTAATTCATTCTTTTCTTTGGTGTCCTTTGCAAAGTCAATATTAAAATCACTACATAGAATAACTCTTCTGTTTCTTTGTGTTCATCTGTTAAGTGAATATTCCAAACTTTTTAGGAGAGAATTTATGTCACCAGTTGGAGCTCTGTATAAACAAATAACAGCTAGTTTAATGTCTACTATCTCAACCCCTGATAGCTCTACATCTTTTTCCTTCACTACTCGAACAGGAAATTTTATATTTACAAAGTTTATATTATTTCTTATGAATATACAACTGCCACTATGTTTAAGAATTTTTCTGCAAAAATAACCACCTAGCACAAAGTTAGGTAGGGACACAATATGTAACTTGTCCTTATTACTGGTAGCGTGCTTATGAAAACTCCTAAAAAGGCTTCATATGTGCTGGATGCGAGTGTTATCAAGGCTGGTTTGATAAGTTTGCTAAAAATGGAAAAAAAAGTGTTTGTTTCATAAACAACTCATCTTACTTCCTGACATAGTCTCTTTGGGGGATACACACTCGGTCCAGCAATCCTGCTGCTTTTTTTTTATCCCATAGGAAAAAATAGGTTCTGTCAAACTCTGCAAAAAGACTCTTTGACTGCAACTATCACTTCCTCATCTGATGAAAACTTTTTTCTCAGAAAGCCAAAGTTTCAATTTAGGGAACAGGAAGAAGTCCCTTGGGGCTAACTCTGGTAAACAGGATGGATGAAAAACCAATTCATAGCCCACTTCATGCACTCTTGTCATTGCTATTGCTGTTGTGTGGGATGCTGCAACTTCCTGCAGAAAGAACACTTTTTTGTGTGCCATCCTTGGTCATTTTTTAGCCAATGTAAATTTCAAACTACCCAACAGTTATGGTACTCCTCTTTTCCAAGTAATCTGTGAGGATTATTCCTTGGAAACCCCAAAAAACAGTGGCCATCACTTTACCAGCTGATGCAATGATCTTTTACCTTCTTCGTGCACTTTCACCCTCTTTTGTCCATTGTTTTGACTGCTGGTGTTACTCCGTTGTGTACTGATGGATCCAGGTTTCATCAACTGTCACAAGTTACCGCAAAAAGCCATGTAGATTGTGACTAAGCATCACCAGATGTGTTGAAATGTTGTGCTCGATGTGCTTTCGGTTGCCTGTGAGCGACTGTGGCACTCACTCTGTTGAGATGCCTACAGTCTCAGCAATCCCACAATTTTTTTTTCGGTAGTCTTGACCGTATCATAGATTTTGTCAATGGTTTCCTCAATGGTGACCTCAGTTGGATGGTTGCAATGCGTCGTCTTCGGTGCTTGTCCAATCGTGTTTAATTAAATTCATGATGGTGCAGAGTCCACATGAACTTCATCCAATTCTGTTTTGATCTGTGTGGCAGTCCAGTGCTTCAAATGAAAATGTTTAATAATAGCACGAAACTTGGTTTTCTCCATTTTCAATCACAGTTGACACACTGGCCAATTCAGATGGCTGTCAACAATGAACTGTACTCTGTTGAAATTCTTTATATGATCCTTGGAATAATCAAGTTTACCAATGTTGAAAGTGCAACAAAATTGTGCCATTCTTATGTGGAAATTTACCGGACTCGTTGAGCCCCTTTGTAATGAAAAGATTGGAATTAAAATTTTGCATTCAGATTTTTGGTTTTAGAGAGCGGATTGTTATTTCTATTCTTAAATTTATATTTATCTGCAAGACTCACTTGGTTTTTTAAGTCCTTTCGTGTTGGCATGAAAGAATTTTACTAACAGGAAACTGTTAAAGCGAGTTATCGCTTTCCATTGAATTTTAAGACTTATTATATTATTGTTTTAGACTAAGGGAGGTTGCAATGCACTTAAGTGAATCCCTCAGTCAAATAGGAAGAGATGTGGGATTTTTCAGGTCTACCAACATTTTGGCACATGAGCGGCTTCATTCAAGGGAAAAAGTTGGTGACAAGGTCTAGCTGAGGTTTATCAGGTATCTATGGGTGGAGGCAGTACAGAAAGATTTGTGTATCAGGCTAGGGAGGTAGAAATGAAGACACAAGTTTATGGGTCGGTACCTTGGTCTGATTTTATTGCTTCTTCCCAAGTTTACATGGATATGTTGAAGAGCACAATTACCAGGTCATAATTTCAATGAATGTATAACATAGATGAGGCATTCTAGATATTCAAATTACTTGAAAAAAAGCCTGCCTGGCCTATCACTTTTGACTCAAATCATATTGCTCAAACTGAACACTGTTCACACTGTAAGTGACAGTCAGTCATAGGTACACGTAAGCCATGATAGACTAACTAACCACACTCCAGAGCTACGTATAGATAAGAATGCAAGTGCTTCTTAGTGTACAAGCTGTAGCGAACTCGAGACATTATTTTGTGACATCAGATACCATGAAAATTACCAATCACATTGCCCCAAATTGGGTGCCAAAAATGTAGTGAACTCAATGTAGTGAAATCAAACACAAAGGGTATCTAATTAAGGGATTCATGTAAGAAAACAAAAGATTGCTTATATGATCAAAAGATGAAAGAAATGTATTTATTTTCATGCTGTTTACACAAACCAAAACAAAATTATAAATGTCAGGGCCAGTTTGACAGGGCATAAACACAACTCAGTTATCCAAGGGTAGAAGGAGGGGATGAATTGTTTCACCATTCATCATCATCATCGCTCGTCGTATACTGCTGTTGGCGGCGAGCGTTGCATTGGTACGGCACTTCGCCTCAGAGCCGTGCTGCATGAGTCAACTGCCCTCATCAGCAATCGCGGTGTTGTGGTGGATCCCAGGTACGATCTATACGTTGTCTGCCCATTGTCAGTTCCGTGGCCGAAGCTGTGCTATCATGGCATCAGAAGGCGGATGTTGGCGATGGGTGGAAAAGTGCCCATGTCCTCTCCCTTCCGCGGTATCTCCACGACTCCCCCTTCTCGCTTCTCCATCCTCTTTCAGCTCAACTCCTCTTCCAAATATTCCTCCTTTTGGCATTGTCATTGGTGGGTGAAATTTTCAATGCAGCCCAATGGCAGATTGCCATTTCATCATCACGCCTCTTCGTGCGGGGTGGGAATTTTCTATCTGGTGTGGGCTGGCAGGTGGCTCGTGAATCGGTATCTTTCTCATGATTTCACATTCTTAAGATGTTTTCCTGCATTCCGAAGCTGTTGGTAGAGCAGCTACACAACACTTCTTTGTAACCGCTCGCTCTGCGTGAGCCCTGGACAGACTCATGTTTGGGCTCCGTCTCAAAATCTGCCGGCATCTGTGATTTATAAGGACTGTCCTCATTGTCAAGGATATCATCATCTTAAGAATGCTGGCTTTTTTCACACACCTCCCTCTGCCAATTCCCCACGTGTTTTGCATGCTCACCCCTGTGCCCATTGGGTGCTGGAATTGTTGGCACATCCCTGCTTTCTAAGGTAGGTAAAATGATTGCCACCTGGCCAGAAGAAACTGCGATGCTTTCGCACGTACATTCCTGGCATTCTATCCTAATGGCTGCAGATGTCCATCAGTTCTCGGCATGCTTCTTGTTGTCGGACGGGCCCTTCGCATCGTGTTTCTCCTTAAGCGAGTCGAGGATGTCAGCCTGGTTTCCCGCTGTGTGCTTGCAGAATGACTGCAGTGTCCCTCTTCAAGGGGGCTCGCCCCAGAGAGTCCGGCCCCTTTCTCCTCCACAGCCACTCGTGGCGACTTGGCCAAAGTGGCTGCAGTATTACAAAGCTTAACGGAATAGATTCTTTCATTCACATAATTTTTTTCTCTCAGATGTTCACCTGAGGTTCATCTGCTGTCAGGACCTCTCAAATTGTTGAACTCTGCCTTGCTCGTCAACTGGTGACCTCTTTATACTGTGTTGGGGCTATCTGCTTATAGATGGTGTGTGACTGTGTTGCATTTTTACTCACAATTCGCAATCGATCCCACTTGTGATACCAACTGATGGACCTGGCTGTGGCAGTCCATTTCTGTGCAGGACTTGGCAGGTCGTGGAGAGGAGCAGGCTGATGGCAGCTTAGTAAAATAATGTTAAAAACCAATCACACTATTATAACTCATGCTTCTACATTCATACGCTGAGCTGATGTGGCCATGCCCCTCCGGGCACACGGTGTCGCCTGGTACCTAGCCGGTAGTCGGTGACCCAGTTAGTGCGTCACAGCTGATTGCAGGTAGCACTAGTGGTGCGGAAGTCGGCTGGAATGTTTGCAGGGGGTGCCAGCCTCCCGATGTGAAATCCCACTCCTGTGAGTGGTGGAAGGAGGCGCCAGGGCTTCCACTGCTCCTTGGCAGGACCTGAGCTGCTGCTGAAGTGAGCCTGAAAATGGCCCACCAGTTGAGAGGCACAGCTGTCCGAGTAGGTGGTTTCCCTGGTGTGTCTCACAACACATAAACATCTCTATTCCTGTAGGAAAGAATAAGAACTAAGATAGGAAAGGAGAGCGGGGGGGGGGGGTGGGGGTGGGGTGGGGGGGGGGGGGGGTGAGAGAGAGAGAGAGAGAGAGAGAGAGAGAGAGAGAGAGAGCTGTTACATGTTCAGAAAAGGGATCTGTCTTCGCTCTCAGGCATTACATGCTACACAACAGTTCTGATACGCTATTATTTGTAATTCTACACTACACTACACTTCCGATCATTGCACTGCATTACAGTATAATTGTGTAATGGAAGCTAGAGTCCGATTATTATTTTTCTCGTCTGTTCTGGCTTGTTGGCCCGTAACGTGCTAGGGCATAGCTTAGGAGTCACAGGGACCATGCTGCCACGGAACTTTTATCCATTTTCCTCTTTGTGATATTACACAAATAGAGAGGGTGACAACTTCAAGATCTGTGGAAATTGTTCCTCACACTTCCTGAGGTTCATCTCCTTGTTGCTCCTGAAAGGATGTAGTTAGGTATTTTGTTTTGGTTGTTTCAGTATTGTAATGTGTGTCTTCAGCCAGTTTGTCTGACTGTGAGATAGGATTTCAGTTCATAGTTAGATAGTGTGCCTGTGAGCATGTTGATTTTGTAATCAGATCATCAGTTTTTATTAAACTGTAGACGGTATTGTTATAAGAGACTCTCCTGCACTGATCTGTGCTATCTCACCTATTGCCGAATTCCCAGATTATATGGTGCAACTTACCACATTGGCATATTTTTAATAAATATGTGCCTTCAAGTAGTGTATTATCTTGGTCAGTGATATGTATGACATTTTTAATCTTCTGCTGTGTACCAGAGGTACTGGCAATTTCTACTGACATTATCATTTATTCCTCGGTGTGGCTCTTTCAGTGTGTACCAAGCGAGGTGGCGCAGTGGTTAGCACACTGGACTCGCATTCGGGAGGACGACGGTTCAATCCCGTCTCCAGCCATCCTGATTTAGGTTTTCCGTGATTTCCCTAAATCGTTTCAGGCAAATGCCGGGATGGTTCCTTTGAAAGGGCACGGCCGATTTCCTTCCCAATCCTTCCCTAACCCGAGCTTGCGCTCTGTCTCTAATGACCTCGTTGTCGACGGGACGTTAAACACTAACCACCACCACCACTCTTTCAGTGTGTAACAATACAACATTACAGGTCGGGATTAATCTATGAAGTCTTGAATATCTTATTTGTATCTGTCAGTTGGTATGTAGAAATTGAGATTTTGGGCATTTCTTTATGTAGTTTTGCGTGATTAAGTCCCGAGCAATGCAATGCTGTCATTTGTTACGTGTGCTTTGTGATCTGTTATGTTTTATTTTCTGATAATAAATCATATTTTTTTCTCATTACCACTAAAATATGATGACAATAAATGTTTGAGGTTCATTTTGGAATGATATTTTAATAACTATGTAAATGACGTGACGTCCTGCTTTTACTCTTAGAAAAAGAGTGTTAATTGTGTGTTTATGAATGGTCAGTGTCAGGATCAGTGATTATGATTCAAGAAATAATTGATTTAATGAAGTTCAATTGCACACAATTGCGTGGGGCGAATTATGACCTTGGAATTGATTGTAGATGTATGCAAGTAAATTTTGTGACGGGCTAGTAAGCGTCGCGAGTGTGCGCAGTGTCAAGACTGCTTTCGCGCTGCCAATGGTTTGCTTTAAACTTGCGAAAATACAATTTATGCGAATTCTTAATTATCGCAAAAGGGCAGAAATTTTATGGTTCGTGGGCCATTTTGGAGGACATAAGTTTCGGTAGAAAGATCAATTTCAAAATCCAATATAAATCCGGTTGATCGAAGTAGCCTAGCAACCCAAAAGCTCATACGTGGTTATCAGCAGAAACAGTGTACTATTTTCCATGCACACATTTAGACTCTACATCGAGGTGTGAATGATTTGCGGGTGCGAAAAAAAAAAAAAACATTTGAAAGCATTTGATTGAATAAAAGGAAAGATATGAAGAAGTTTATTCGTATATTTTGTTATTTCATGAACAGTGATATTTTCTTATAGTGGTGTAGAGCCTTACATATGACTAATATTGTGACAGACTGATCGTAAGTGCTCTTGTTACAAGTCAAGTTTTGGGCCTGATTAAGAGTAGCTGGTTCTTGGAGTCTCAAAGATTAAGTAAAGAATAAAATCACACTTAAATAACACTGTATCGAAACCCACTATCTTTATATTATATTAAGTTAGCTATTCTGGAATCAGGTGGTATCGTGGCCATTCAGTTGTGTGTTGTCAACAACAAATCGGTAAACACAAACATAAACATTTCTCATGCTCTGATATTGATGAGGGAAAGAAGAAATGACAACGACGACATACATGTATACATATACAAACAGTATACATGGCGCCTTACAATGCAACACGATGACATCACGGTATAACAGTACTCATAATAACCTTGCTGAACCAGAGATGCTATAGATGGCTACCCTGGAGAGGGCATCCCTGGGCTGACTGCAATGGTACTGCAGTTCCCATGACCAGCTTTGCTTATGCCAAGTGATAATCATCAGTAGCACTGGACAGCAGCTCTGAGTTTGTCGTCTTTGCGAATGTTAAGTATTTTGTATTTTCTGAAGAATGTTATTGTGCTTATTTGCAACTAAGCAGCATTAAACGTATTCCTTAGCACATACTGGACAACTCAAAACAAAGAAAATAAGTTCTGCAGAGATAGTTCACACGAGACAATCAATAATTCTACTCCAATAATGATACTACACCTCATGCTATCCCATACTCCAAAAACCACTCGTTTCAGGCTCTTAAATCAAGTAGAGGCCCACACCTTGGAAGATCACCAGGTTCGACTCGGGCATTGGTGGGAAACACCCGTGGCTGGACGATTTAAACTACTGCCCTCAGGGAGGACCCCTGCAGTGTCAAAAGAATCAGCTCCAGCCACTAAGGTCTCACCAACTATAACTGCCATCATCTGAACCACAATACCACTAAAGAACCTCCCTGGACAGCGTTCTGAGGCTTCAACAAGTGTCACAGGCAACAATCCAACAGATTCACTACTACCAAGAACAACACATCCTGCAGGTGGCACCTACAATCAAAAATAGCTTTTGAACAATGGAAACTCGAGGTAGGTATATCAACAATGTAGGAAAAGATAGAGTTCTACTTACCATAAAAATACCATGCTAAGTTGCAGCCAGGCTCAATTAAAGGCACTTGCACATATTTTCGGCCTCAGCCTTTATTCACTAACTTTGTCTTAACCGACAACTACTTCTCCTTTGAAGGGAAGGTGCACAAACAAGTCTGCGGCACAGCCATGGGGACCCACATGGCGGCCTCCTACGCCAACCTGTTTATGGGTCATCCAGAGGAGACCTTCCAAGCCTTCCAGAACGCCAAACCCTTAGCCGGGTTCAGGCTCATTAATGATATCTTCATGGCCTGGATTCAGGCCCAAGACACTCTATCTTCATTCCTCCACAACCTCAACACCTTCTCTCCCAACCGCTTCACCTGGTCCTCCTCAATGCGGCATGCCTTCCTAGATGTTAACCTCCTCCTCATAAGGCTCCATCCACACTTCTGTCCAATTAAACCCACCAACCACACCTGCATTTCGACAGCTGTTGATTATTTTTACACCAAAAAATCCCTCCCATACAGCCTGGCCACTCGGGGATGGTGTATCAGCAGTGACAAGAACTTCCTTGCCCAGGCCTTCCTTTGCCAAGGCCTGCACAGACAGGCACTACCCCCAGACCTAGTCTTCAAACAGATCTCCCTTGCCATTTCCCCTCACACACTCAATCCTCCCACCACCTCCAAGAACCAGCCACAAAGGAGAGCCTCTTTTGTCACCCAATACCACCTTGGACAGGAACAACTGAACCACATCCTTCACCAGGGCTTTGATTACCAAACATCATGCCCTGTAATGAGGGACACCCTACCCAAGATCCTTCCTACCCCTCCTAAAGTGGTGTTCCATTGCCCTCCCAACTTCCATAATGACACCATCCGTCTGTACACCACTGCCAATCCCAACCCCTTGCCACAAGGATCATATCCCTGTGAAAGACCTGTTCAATCCACACACACAGCGCCTCCTATTCTAGTCGTGTCGCAGGTTTATACTACCCCATCATGGGCTGGGCCACCTGTGAAAGCAGTCATCTCATTTACCACTTCTGTTGCAATCACTGCACAGCTTTTATATATTGGTATGACAACCAACCAGCAGTCCACCAAGGTGAATGGATACCGCCACACTGTGGCCAAGAGCAAAGTAGACCACCCTGTGGCACAACATGAACACATCTTCCACCCTCTGCCAATGCAACCGCCCATGTTTCCCCACTCCTCCTCTCTTCTGCTCCGTTTTCCACATCTCGCTGCCCCACAACCTGCTGACATCGTACCTGTTGGCATTCTACTCCATGCATACTCTGTCAGACAGCGCTCCTCTCTTCTCACACCTGTAAACTCCTATCCCTTCCCCTTCTCCTCCAGACTGCTGCCTCCATTCCATGTGATAGTTGCATTTTGACTTGAGCCGCCAGAGTTGGCAGTTGTGTGCGTGAGGTGCGCTTGCTTGTGTGAATAAATGGTGTGTGTTTCTCTTATTTCGACGAAGGCGGAAGTCAAGAGCTTATGCGTAAGTGTCTTTTAGTTGTGCCTGTCTGCAACTTAGTGTGTCATCTTTACAGCAAGTAGCAACCTATCTTTCCCTACATTGTTCAAAAATTTCTTTTGGCTAGCCTGCCTTCCTGTAGCTTTCACCAGCCAGTTGTCCAACTACTGTGATGACATCTCCATTCATATGAACACTGACAGTCAAGATGATGCTCAAAATACTGTAAATTCATACAAATGGCTCTGAGCACTATGCGACTTAACTTCTGAGGTCGTCAGTCACCTAGAACTTAGAACTAATTAAACCTAGCTAACCCCGCTCGGCTCCAGACTGTAGCGCCTAGAACTACACAGCCACTCCAGCCGGCTACATTCATACAACCCATCACCCCTCCCCCTCCAAACATGCACCCCACCACCACCCTGTCAGATTTATCACTGTGCCGGATACTTCCTCACCCACATTTACTGATCATCACTACAAATATTTTACCTTGAAACAAATTGTTTTGTGGGGAATACGTGTCACAGGATTACATGAAAAATGAGGCAAAAGAACTGATTTTCTGAAAGAAATATATTTGTGATGTCACAAAGACATTTTCAAAATCGATAATGGATATGGTGATGATACGTAGAGTAGGGTACATATGATATTTATTAAGGCCACGACAGTGTAAGGGAGGGTTGAATAATGTGGATTATTTCGAGGCTTGTGGCTGGCGGTTAGTTTCATCAGGAACGATTATTGCGTGTAAGTTCTCACCTCCACAGTTTCTCACTACAATTACCACTGAAACATTCTAATTGGTTTATATAATAATTCTTCCTTGAACAGCATGAGGCATCGATTGTCAACTGACCGCTGTCCCTAGCCGTGATAAAGAATGCAGTTTAAAACAATCATAAATGAGGTCATCATTGTTCTAGAAGCCTACAGGTTGTTGTCCAGGTATCATTTCCAGGGTGAATATTTTAGAAATGAAAAATGTGCCTCCCTTTCCAAAGGATATACTGTAAAAAACTTTTATATGTACACAGCTCACTCACACTACACATACATCCAGAATCGCAGATGGGAAAAGACAGACAGTTGGACAGTGAAATATTTGATATTAGCTTAAACAAATATATGAATGGTCAATTTTTCTTTTTGTCTATACATTCTTCTGGTGCAGATATGTTTATAGTGCATCTTTGGCCCGCACCGTGTTCCAATACTGACATATGCTTTATGAGTACACCGAAATAAGATCTATCTCACACACACTGAAGATCTTGCTGTTGAAAGCAGATACCATGCTAAATGTGCAAAAAGATTTTTCAGATCTGATGTGCAACTCACAGTAATATTGGACAACCAAAAGATGATGAGGTATCTGACTGGATGAATCTCATTTGTGAGTCTGGTACTGAGTGCCGCGGGTTTCGAATCTGCGCCAGATGGCATGGACCTCGATTACCACTAGGTGTCTCTGCAGCCATCGTGCCATTTAAGCCGTGGCTGCCCGCACTCCGGGTCCACGTATAGTGTGAGGGCACCACAGTGCAGCACATGGTCCTAGCGGCCAATAGCGACGTACCCTATCATGTATTTAAGCACTTGCCTCTCGCTCAGCGAGGCAGTCTGATATTCACATGAGTCTATTGACATCTCACCTACAGACAGCGCATTAACTTTGCTTGTTTCCGTGTACGAGTGGACGTTGTTGATTCGTGAGGTTTTTTGCTTGTGACCCCGTTGTTTCTTGCGTGTTCTTGTTCGCAGGGTCTTGCTCGGTCATCTGCTGTTGTTCATGTCCGTCCTTTCCCATTGTCCATTTTGTTTGTTCGTGGGCTGCTCCCATTCGCCCCGCCACACTTTTGTTCTCGGCAACCCCGCGACTGGAACGGTCGCGGTTACAACAGTGAGCATTTGGAAGCTAGTGAAGATGAATGATACTCTAGGACATTTCTATTAAATTGATAAATGGCAATAATTACTTACAAACCAGGTTTTTCATCACTTTCCTAGAGTTTCTGAAAACCCACTTTGACACCCTACAAGTTCCCTCTCACACAATTTTGCATCAAATTGGTCAATTGTTAGATACTGCCTGTATCATGTATATGTAGAAAAGTAAATGTAAAGAAACTGATTATCATATTGTGCACACTAGCTGTTCCTTTGTATCACATACAACTGATTAAAATATACATTAAAAAAAATACTCACTGCGACAATAAGAACAATTTATACAGTTTCAGGTAGGTGCGAATTTGACAGTAATTAGCGTAATTGACAGTAATTAGTGTAAGCTGATGCCGTGTGAACATATTATCACTGCACCCAGCCTCAGCAATTGTGGCAACTTGTATAGCCTTCACATATAGGCAGCACAGTCTGGACCCTCCAGGACTCCAGATAAACCATGTCCCGTGTAATCTCAGTCCACACATTGGTGCCAATACAATTGCCAGCAATGGGTCATCAATGCCGTATTTCCCTTGCACACTATCAATAAATGCTATTTGAAAAAGCAGTAATTTTGAAATAAAGATTACACTGCAATTGATTTTAAAACCACTTCTCTCCTTCTTTTTGTAGCTTTGTTTTGGTTTGAACCCCCTAAACCTCTCCCCCTCTGGCTATGCCCATGCAGTTGGAGCCATGGGTATTTGGTGATATGCCTTTCTACAGTCTATAACAATGAACCATTTCAATCCAGCAGGTGCATGAGTAAAATCTTGTAAATTAGGAATGATATACTTGTCAGGTATGGCAAGTGAATTAACAAAAGGATTTGTTCTTTTTTGGCACTAAATGTATAGGGGACGAGCAACTGCTGGCTGAAAGCCTCACTCCTCCAGTTTGTAACAGTTCATCAATAATTTTTATTCACAGCCAGACACCTGTCCGATGTCAGTCTTTTCATTTTTACATAAACGGGGGGTGGGAGGGGGGGGGGGGGCATTCTTAGTACGAGTGTAGTGACAGATGCCCTGCACAACTCCAGCATGTCGTGTGTGTTAACTAATGCCTTGCAACTGAAAACATGGTTGTTGTATTATTAGACCTCATACCACTAGCCTGTATTTTGAAGCTCTGAAATTCTTTGACGCAGTGTAAATAACTCAGCTTGGTGGTAGTGTACCTTGTTCCTTAATCCTGTGCTTTTTGAGCTAACATGGGTTTATGTTGCCTACCTCTGACGGTTTGGTGTCAGCAATAAAAATGGTACTTCTTAAAGCATGGATCTTCATTAAAATGTCCTCTCCGCTACTGACCTGTGCTGTTGTATCAACAATCTCCTTTATGGGTGCAGCCCATTTTTTTAAATCCAATCTATCAATCTAACTTAGTTCAGCACTCCTGTAGCTAAACCCAATGGTAATTGCTGATAATGTAGAAAGTCGGCTCCAATAATTGGCACTGACACTTCTGCCATTACAAAATCCCATTCCAAAATTGATCCTAATCCTAAATCTACAGTTAAAGTATAAGTCCATAGCTCCATACCAGCATTTTGTTAACTGCCCTTAGGAAAGCCCCTGGTGGTTTTTTTTTTTTTTTTTTTTTTTTTTTTTTTGATGACACATGATTTGTTCATTGGAATTGTACTGACAGATGATCCTGAATCAATTAGGAATTAGCACCCTGATAACTTGTCACACACAAAAATCCTGAGATCTGTGCCTGTACTACATTGCAATGTCCATAACTTACTCACAATAGTATTTCTGGTTTTCAAAGCAGCAATGGTAGGGTGCTGCTTTGCGATTTGAAAGAGTAAGAAGAAATGCATTTTCTCACCATACTGCCAAGCCTCATACAATACCAACATATCTGGTCGAGCATGGAGGTAACAGCATATTGCGCAATGATTTGCATGTCCCATGCAGTCACGACCTTGGGAGCAATGACTTCGCATCAAGTAAAGTTGATAGTGTTTGTCGCCTGCTGGCTAGCTAACGGGCCACTACAGTGCAGTGTGTCCCACGATACCTCACATTCCAAGAAGCTGTCTCCACTCAACTGCATGATAGCTCATACTTTCCTGGAACTGTACCCCAACTGCTGGCAACCTCCGCAGAGAGAGAAAGATGGCAGTCATCCTGCAGCATAACATTATCCAAGCGCATGAAGTCTATCAGCCAAACCGAACGAGGTGGTGCAGTGGTTAGCACACTGGACTCGCATTCGGGAGGACGACGGTTCAACCCCATCTCCAGCCATCCTGATTTAGGTTTTCCGTGATTTCCCTAAAATCGCTTCAGGCAAATGCCTGGATGGTTCCTTTGAAAGGGCACGGCCGATTTCCTTCCCCATCCTTCCCTCACCCGAGCTTGCGCTCCGTCTCTAATGACCTCGTTGTCGACGGGACGTTAAACACTAATCTCCTCCTCCTCCTCCTCCTCCTCCTCCTCCTCCTCCTCCTCCTATCAGCCAATAGTAGTTTGGTATGATAGGATGTTGCTTGTGAGAAATTAACTAGCTTGTAGAGAAGGTGGTAGTTTTAGCATCCATATTATCCTAATGTGAGGTTGGACAAAATGTCCGACTTAATTGCACTTTGCAAATGCCGCCATAATTGCGATGAATTTCTATGTCCCAACACTTCATAAAGCACCTGGCAGGCTTGTTGCTCCGGTGTTTGGGGCACATGTGACAATAACGGTAGTTTAATAGTCTCAAATGTGTTTGAAGTTGGTGAAAAAGCAATTAAGTCACTTACGAGATGCGAATGTTCACTTAACTTGTTGAGAACAGCAACAAACTTCAATGTATCACTTTTGAATACCGTACCCATGTAGAATTAGTTCTGTAATATTAAACCAAGGTTGATCGAGTTGGAATGCCTTAAGTTCATGCACCATTCCTCACCTTGGTATTTTGCTATGGAATGTTTGTTTTGTCATGTTGCCACATATCTTTAACCATTGTATTTTTTGCAGTGATAACCTTGATGATCTGTATTTTCATACAAATGAGTTTTATTTCCTCAAGCTCACTTCACTCCATATGACTAGCTTTTAACAGATCAGAAACCTTTGTTTTTATAAAGACTTATAACACACCACACCCCAATCGGTTAAATCACAGTGGTCACTGAATTAGAGCTGAAACAAGATGAGGAAATGTACATATACTGCCAAAAATAACAGTCCGTCCTCCTACTCAACTTTTTTTGTTTGGTGTTCATGGAACTTTGGAAGACAATGTATTGCTGACAAGTCTCAGACATTTGGAACACATCATAAATTAAAACTCAAAATTAGTTTTGTTATTTTAAGAAGAAAATTAAGGATTTGTAATTTCAACTGCATTAATTCATCAAACAGTTTCTCGATTGCTATTTACAGCATTCATGTTCCGTAACATATGGATAAGATGCTTCAAGATGTAGGATGACTCTGTGAAAATATAGGGATATCTATTTCAGCTTACATGACAACGCTCAGTAGTTCCCAAGAAAATGACATTCAAAGTTTTAACACTACCCTCATCAGTCTGCAGGCACGGCGTATAGTCAAATAGGTCTACAGCTGTCTAGGATGAACCCTAACTGGTGTAGATTGTTTTTGTCCCCTTGACATCATAAGGCCATAACCAGGGGAATATCTCTATTCCATTAGAAGCTGTCAATATCAAAAATCTCAATCGAGACTATGAGGGAGGAGGGGGAGTGGTTGTGTGGGGGGGGGGGGGGGGGGCGGGGGGAAGGGGATGCTGAAAGTGAGCTAGTAACAAGAACCTCACAATCAGTTTCACAAAACGAAACTGTTGAAATAGAAACTGTTTATGATGATGTTGAAGTGTCGAAGCGGGAGGTTGGAAACAAAAGAAGAGATAATTGCTTCAGTCGACTACTGCGCAACTTTAGATTTGAAGTATTGTGAGCTATATGTATAATGTCTGCATGAATAATATTTTATGGATAAACAGTATCAATTATTTTTATTTTTTTAAGTAAGTGAAGAGGAAAATTACAGGAAGAGGATTTTCGTGATTACGACAAGTGCTGGTGTTCCCGGAGTCCTCCACTACCTGCAGCTTCAACTAGAAGATCAGCGAAGTCCGATCACCAAGAAAAATTAAGATGATCACAAACATTTTAACAATGCAATCATATTCAATTGTTGTTGTTGTGGTCTTCAGTCCTGAGACTGGTTTGATGCAGCTCTCCATGCTACCATATCCTGTGCAAGCTTCTTCATCTCCCAGTACTTACTGCAACCTACATCCTTCTGAATCTGCTTAGTGTATTCATCTCTTGGTCTCCCTCTACGATTTTTACCCTCCATGCTGCCCTCCAAAGCTAAATTTGTGATCCCTTGATGCCTCAGAACATGTCCTACTAACCAGTCCCTTCTTTTTGTCAAGCTATGCCACAAACTCCTCTTCTCCCCAATTCTATTCAATACTTCATCATAAGTTATGTGATCTACCCATCTAATCTTCAGCATTCGTCTGTAGCACCACATTTCGAAAGCTTCTATTCTCTTCTTGTCCAAACTATTTATCGTCCATGTTTCACTTCCATACATGGCTACACTCCATACAAATACTTTCAGAAACGACTTCCTGACACTTAAATCTATACTCGATGTTAACAAATTTCTCTTCTTCAGGAACGCTTTCCTTGCCATTGCCAGTCTACATTTTACATCTTCTCTACTTCGACCATCATCAGTTATTTTGCTCCCCAAATAGCAAAACTCCTTTACTACTTTAAGTGTCTCATTTCCTAATCTAGTTCCCTCAGCATCACCCGACTTAATTCGACTACATTCCATTATCCTCGTTTTGCTTTTGTTGATGTTCATCTTATATCCTCCTTTCAAGACACTGTCCATTCCGTTCAACTGCTCTTCCAAGTCCTTTGCTATTTCTGATAGAATTACAATGTCATTGTGAACCTCAAAGTTTTTATTTCTTCTCCATGGATTTTAATACCTACTCTGAATTTTTCTTTTGTTTCCTTTACTGCTCGCGCAATATACAGATTGAATAACATCGGGGAGAGGCTACAACCCTGTCTCACTCCCTTCCCAACCACTGCTTCCCTTTCATGCCCCTCAACTCTTATAACTGCCATCTGGTTTCTGTACAAATTGTAAATAGCCTTTCACTCCCTGTATTTTACCCCTGCCACCTTTAGAATTTGAAAGAGAATATTCCAGTCAACATTGTCAAAAGCTTTCTCTAAGTCTACAAATGCTAGAAACGTAGGTTTGCCTTTCCTTAATCTTTCTTCTAAGATAAGTCGTAAGGTCAGTATTGCCTCACGTGTTCCAATTATATTTATTTATACTATTTTTTTATATTACAACTGGCGACCGTGACAGGACTTCTGGGCACCAGTCGTGAGTAGTGTTTGTTATAGTAAGAAATTTCTGTGACATCGTTATGAATTATAAAAACTAACTGCCTGTATTTTCTGTCTGCATGAATCATGATGGGGAGCAAGTATTACTAAAAGGCAAAAACTGAGGAGAAAAATTTTGAAAGGAATAAGAATTTTACCCAGGTCATGTAAAATCTTCCATAGTAAGCTGTTTTTTATGGTGCAGCAAAGGTAGGACGGCTACGCAAGTTGTTTGCATGGTTACGCTTGGCAGCATCTCTTTTGATGTACATAGAAACCCTTTCCTCATTATTCCCTTCCTTGAATTTTATTTGCAAAAAATCTACAGAAATTTTTCAGTGTGATACATATTCTCAGATTTGTGACACAACAGTTTGCGCATCCTAATAGACGTAAAACAGGGTCAAGTGAATTGCATTTGTCAAGGTTAGCATATAAAATTTTTAACATTTTTGTGAAATTTCTATTGTTTGCATATTCATACAACATGGCCAAAAAATATATGCCCAGTGTCGATGGCGGTAGGAGTCAAGATGGCATAGAGTTGCGAGAACGAACAATTGAAGTACAGGCGCCATGCATGTCAACTGCAGAAAGTTTAAGTAGATCAGAGATGAGTGTCGCAGGAGTGACAAATGATAGCGACACTCCACAACAGAATAACCTTGACAACACAATGTTTACAATTGATGAGACAATGTCATGCATCTCCCAGAGCGACATACTGCTCATGAATGTGATCCCAATATGAATTTTGACAACACGTTACAAACACCACTACGTCACAATGAAAACATTAACTTGGGAAGTACAGCTGACAGCAACCACAGTAGTACAACTCAAGCACTACTACGGCAGTTACTATCTAACATAAGTGTGAAATCTGATGATATGAAACACAATACAAACACCAATTTCAGTAATTTGTCACAAGATGGTAAAACAGCAACAAAACACTGTTATAGCAACAAAACACTGTTACACAAGACCTAAATGCAAAGAAGCAAGAACAAAAACAAGTATTCAAGGATTTGCAAGACATAGTCTCACAGAAATTCGATGACTTAACCAAAAATTTTTGCACTGAAATCGACGAAAAACTGAACGATACAAAAACACAGGTACAGCATGAAGTACTGTTGCGGCCACATGTAGTAAGCATTGCTTCACGCAGTGGAGAATGGCGAAACAGAGGCACACCGGTGATCAATGCGTTGTGAAGTAAGCAGGCACAGATAGCCTTGCTGACAGCAGCAGCCTACCAACAGACTGACGCAAGGACCCACACAGACTGAGAGCCGAGCGAAGCCTGGAGAGTGCTGAGTAAGAGGAAGAGAGGCCAGCACGCTAAGTTACACTGCAATACACTGCGAGAGTAATAACAAAAAGCTACCACCGAGGGTAAAAAATAGTGGAGCGCAGGCAGCAACAGACAGAAGCCATTAGGAAGCAGTTCGGATCTGAGGACGGACGTGGACCGTGTCCGAATGTTCAATTTTCGTAGGTGACGATTCCGGAAGTCTGCTCCAGCTTGCAGGAGCCAGTTGTCAACTTCAGCTCTTGAGGTTGACCCGAGTTCAGTCGGCACCATGGCTGACTAACTACAGCGAGAACTTCCAGCAGGACCGGCCGCAGCGCGGTCTTGGTCACAGGCGCCGCCAGGGACTGACACCTGCACTTCACTGCAACCTGGCCCCACGGTGCGTGGTCCATCCATGACGGGACCTCGCGGACATCACGACTGAGGGCTTCCCAGCCGCCGGTGCAGCAGGCGTCAGCAGCTGACCTCACGGCGACGTGGCTCCATGCCCGTACTGGGGGTGCCGAGTGGAGACGAGTTCATCTCAACCACAGGGCATCCTGGCTTCAGCGGAGCACTGGTGGCCTGAGGCCCCCCAAGTGCGATCAGCAGCGCGCGTTGCGCGCATTGTCGGAGAATCTACACAGCAGCAGCCAGGTGGAGTGATCCGCAGGCCTGGGTAGCAACGACGAGGGAGAAATTGTAAAAAAAGTTCAATAAATAATTGTAAAACACCATGCCGTTTCAGTCTTTGACACAGCCACTGTGTCTGCTGCTAACAAGTGGCGCGTCAGTGTAACAAGTGGTGCAGAAGCCGTAACAAGTTGTGTCAGGCGCACCCATGCCACGACTTTGACTAGCACCATGTGGAGCAACCGAGAAACACCGAATAGGGTGAGTCCAGCAACTGCCTAGACATGTTGAGGGTAACATTACGAGGGATGTGAGAGTGTCATTTGAAAGGCCTAGCAGCCCTGTAGACTTATAGCAGTTTCGTGGGAATGATAGTCACGTTAACTTAGTACCATCTAAATGTGTAGCCTTGAGCAGCCACTGGTGAAGTATCAGTGCAGCAGCAGTGCAGTAGCGAGTCGCATATTTAGCTTTCATATTTGTTTTGTAGTTTGATTCTTAACTTCTTTCTGAGTGTTTGTGCTCATGCATATTTAATTACATAAGTTCCTTGCATATTCTCATATTAGAGAGGAGTAAAATTGCTTGTTGATAGCTGTAGAGTGTAAATTAGCAGAGTCGTTAGTCAGTTGTTTGTTTTGGACAGCCAGTGCGCTTTTGACACAGCTCAGTGAGCCTTGAGCAGCCGCTAGTTAAGTATCAGTGCAGCAGCAATGCAGTAGTGAGTCGCATATTTAGCTTTCATCTTTGTTTTGTAGTTTGATTCCTAATTTCTTTCCGAGTGTTTGTGCGCTTGCATATTTAATTACATAAAATCCTTGTGTATTCTTGTATTTGAGAGGAGTAATATTGCTTATTGATAGCTGTAGAGTATAAATTCGCGGAGTTGTTAGATATTAGCAGTAGGATGGATAGGGTGTGTGAATGCTGCGTGCGGGCGCAGGAGGAACTGGCCGCTGTTCGCGAGCAGCTGAGCGTGCTGTTGGCCACGGTCAGCCGCCTTCAGGCTGCTGCCTCGAGGTGCAGCGATGGCGGAGGGTCTGGCGCATTGCTTGAGACACCCCAGGTGTCGCTTGCTGCGTCCGCTGACTCAGCCGCTGAGGCACATTATAGTGTACCCGGTGCGTTGGGGCCACCCTCACCTCAGGCGGAGGGCCAATGTCGAGGCTGGCTGGCCTAGCCCGTTCATCTTGTCAGTAGGCAGGTGGCCGCTCCTTCAGCAGGGCCCAAGCAGGCACACAGGGGCAAAGGCTTGCTGGTTATTGGGAGCTCCAACGTTAGGCGGGTGATGGAGTCCCTTAGGGAAATAGTGTACAGGGCAGCCCTCCAGGAAGCATGTAGTGCGCAAATTATTCTCGGAACTGAGACCTGGATGAACCCTGAGATAGGAAGTTCTGAAATACTTAGTGAGGGTTGGAACGTATATTGGAAAGACAGATTAGACACCGTAGGAGGTGGTGTCTTCATTGCGGTTGACAAAAATATTGTCTACTGAGGTCGAAGTAGAGTGTGATTGTGAAGTTATCTGGACATGTTTAACAGGGCTAGGGGAAATAAAGTTAATTGTGGGGTGTTATTAGCAGCCACAAGGTTCCACCGTGACAGTTCTAGAATCATTCACAGGGAGTCTACATTCTGTATCGCAAAAGTACCCGGATCATGCTATATTAGTCGGAGGCGACTTCAGCCTACCTAGTATAGACTGGGATGCCTATGGATTCATTATAGGTGGTACAGACAAGCCGTCGTGTGAATTGCTTTTGGACACATGATCCGAAAACTGGCTTGAGCAGCTAAATCGACAGCCAACGCGTAATGGAAATATTTTAGATCTGGTAGCCACGAACAGAACAGACCTCATCGACGGTGCCAGTGTTGAGACAGGGATTAGTGATCATGATGTTGTCATTACAACTATGGTTACGAAAGTTAAAAAGTCGGTCAAGAAGACTAGGAGAGTATTCTTACTAGAAAGAGCAGATAAGCAGTTGTTAGCATCCCACTTAGTAAATGAATCAACTTCATTTACATCCGGTAAGATGGACGTGGAAGAATTATGGGCAAATTTTAAACACATTGCAAATCACGCATTGGACAAGTATGTGCCGAAAAAGTGGGTTATGGACGGAAAAGACTCACTGTGGTTTAACAGCGCAATTCGGAGAATGCTCAGGAAGCAAAGACAGTTGCACCCGCGGTACAAGAAAGATCGGGAGATGAGGACAGGCAAAAGTTAGCAGAGATTCGTGCTGCTGTAAAAAGAGCGATGCGCAAAGCATTCAACTACTACCACCGTCATACCTTAGCAAAAGATCTTGCTGAAAACCCAAGGAAATTCTGGTCTTATGTAAAATCGGTAAGCAGGTCGAAGGCTTCCATCCAGTCACTCACTGATCAGTCTGGCCTGGCAACGGAAGACAGCAAAACGAAAGCTGAAATTTTAAATGTAGCATTTGAGAAATCTTTCACGCAGGAGGATCGTACAAACATACCACCGTTTGAGTCTCGTACAGATTCCCGTATGGAGGACATAGTGATAGACATCCCTGGGGTTGTGAAGTAGCTGAATGGGTTGAAAATAAATAAATCGCCAGGTCCTGATGGGATTCCAATTCTGTTTTACAGAGAGTACTCTACTGCACTGGCTCCTTACTTAGCCTGCATTTATCGCGAATCTCTTGCCCAACGTAAAGTCCCGAGTGACTGGAAAAAAGCGCAGGTGACACCTGTATATAAGAAGGGTAGAAGGACGGATCCTCAAAATTACAGACCAATATCCTTAACATCGGTTTGTTGCAGGATTCTCAAACATATTCTCAGTTCAAATATAATGAATTTCCTTGAGATAGAGAAGTTGCTGTCCATGCATCAGCACAGCTTTAGAAAGCATCGCTCCTGCGAAACGCAACTCGCCCTTTTTTCACATGATATCTTGCGAACCATGGATGAAGGGTATCAGACGGATGTCCTATTCCTTGACTTCCGGAAAGCGTTTGACTCGATGCCCTGCTGCAGACTCCTAACTAAGGTATGAGCATATGGGATTGGTTCCCAAGTATGTGAGTGGCTCGAAGACTTCTTAAGTAATAGAACCCAGTATGTTGTCCTCAATGGTGAGTGTTCATCGGAGGTGAGGGTATCATTTGGAGTGCCCCTGGGAAGTGTTGTAGGTCCGCTGTTGTTTTCTATCCACATAAATGATCTTTTGGATAAGGTGGATAGCAATGTGCAGCTGTTTGCTGACGATGCTGTGGTGTACGGGAAGGTGTCCTCGTTGAATGACTGTAGGAGGATACAAGATGACTTGGACAGGATTTTTGATTGGTGTAAAGAATGGCAGCTAACTCTAAATATAGATAAATGTAAATTAATGCAGATGAATTGGAAAAAGAATCCCGTAATGTTTGAATACTCCATTAGTAGTGTAGCGCTTGACACAGTCACGTCGATTAAATATTTGGGCGTAACATTGCAGAGCGATATGAGGTGGGACAAGCATGTAATGGCAGTTGTGGGGAAGGCGGATAGTCGTCTTCGGTTCATTGGTAGAATTTTGGGAAGATGTGGTTCATCTGTAAAGGAGACCGCTTATAAAACACTAATACGACCTATTCTTGAGTACTGCTTGAGCGTTTGGGATCCCTATCAGGTCGGATTGAGGGAGGACATAAAAGCAATTCAGAGGCGGGCTGCTAGATTTGTTACTGGTAGGTTTGATCATCACGTGAGTGTTACGGAAATGCTTCAGGAACTCGGGTGGGAGTCTCTAGAGGGAAGGAGGCATTCTTTTCGTGAATCGCTACTGAGGAAATTTAGAGAACCAGCATTTGAGGCTGACTGCAGTACAATTTTACTGCCGCCAACTTACATTTCGCAGAAAGACCACAAAGATAAGATAAGAGAGATCAGGGCTCATACAGAGGCATATAAGCAGTCATTTTTCCCTCGTTTCATTTTTCCCTCGTTCTGTTTGGGAGTGGAACAGGGAGAGAAGATGCTAGTTGTGGTACGAGGTACTGTCCGCCACGCACCGTATGGTGGATTGCAGAGTATTTATGTAGATGTAGTGTGTGGATTAACAGGTCACGTCGCTCCTTGCAATAAATTTGTACCAAGCACTTGTGGTGTGCGTGGCTTCTATGGTCATGTAACGGGGCAATGTGGTAAGTCTAGATGGCTTGCCATTAGACGTGCTAGGAATTAACTTGCTTCTGGGTAATACAATTTTATTTTGTGAGGTGAGGTATACCACCCGGAAAATTCCAGAGACACGTGCAACTGGGACAAGTGACGCCGTAGTCGCATTGACAGAGCAAGTTAAGAAACTGATTGAAGAAAATAAGTTGCAAAAGCGGCACATGCAGAGGATGGAGCAACAATTGTTGCAAAATACTCAATCAGGCTCGGGAAGCGATAGTGTAGAATGCAAGGGTACTGTCTTTTCTGGTGTGGCAGATTGTTCAGCAGCTAAATTGATACCTTCCTTCTCGGGTAAAACATCAGAGGATGTGAATGTTTTCATTGGTGATGTACGTAGTATGGCTAGACTGTGTGGCTGGTCGGATGAAATGTGTTTGCAAATGGCAAGGTTACGGTTAGTAGGTGACGCAAAGACTTATGTGGCATACCACAAAGGGTTAAAGGATGCTACTATGTTCACAGAGTTGGCCGAGGGATTATTGCAAAGGTTTAGGAAACAAAACAGTGCCAGATTTTTTAGAGAAAAAGCATCAGGCACTTATTCCAGTACAAATTGAACATTTTATAGTGAAGTGCAACTTTCTTATAATTGACAAACTTATAGTTAATTGTCTTATTGGTATGGACATGTTTAGAACTTAGAAAACACAGACTGACATAGGTAATGGTAAATGCCAGTTTTATGTAAAGGATCAGACCTTTTCTATTGATTTAGTCAAAGCATCTGATGAAAGTAACAAAAACAAACCAGAGTCAAATGTAGTAGTACAATGTTCTGTTCCAACTGTGTGTTTCACAAACAAATTTGATACTGAACAAGAAGCGAACACTGAGGTTAGTTACGAAATGGTAGAGCAGAAACTAAGTGAATCACAAGTATTAAATGATATCCAATGACAAGAACTTTCTAACTTATTATTTCCGTACCAATGTTTTCAGTAAGGAGCCAGGAGTAATTAAAGACTATGAATGTAAATTTGAAGTCTATCCACATGAGACCTTTTGTATAATGTCATATCCATGGGCAAAACTAGAGGCAGTAAGGGAAGAGATCAATCATATGATTAAATGGGGACTAATACAACCTGCATTTTCACCCTACTGTAGTCCAATATTACCAGTAAGCAAACCAGATGGTTCTGTAAGATTAGTTCTCGATGCCAGAGGTATCAGTAACATTATAGTACCAGTATGCATAAGACCAGACAACTTGGATGAACAGCTTCTAAAGTTTTACAATACAAAATATTTCAGTATACTCTATCTCAAGATGTCCTACTGGCAAATAAAGCTCCACAAAGAAAGTCGGAAATATACTGCATTTGTTTGCGGGGGCGGAAGTTATGAATTCCGTGTTCTATCTTTTGGACTGAACGTTAGTACAGGAGTGTTTATATCTGCACTGGACAATGTGTTAGGACCAAAATTGCTTAGCAAAGTCACTGTTTATGTACACAACCTGCACAACCTACACCCACTTGGTTAGAACATATCAGGCTCATGTAATAGGTGCTTCAATGATTTGCAGATTATGGAGTAACAGCCAATTTAAAAAAGTCTAGTTTTGGTAAGGAGCAAGTCAAATTTTTAGGACATGTTGTGCCAGAACAACGTATATTACCTGATCCAAATAAACTTGATGCCATACACAATTGTCCAGCTCCAAGGAATAAAAAACAACTAAAAGCCTTTTTAGGACTAGCTTCATTTTTTCGTAAATTCGTATCACAACAACTGACAAACAGTGATGCATTGCTCAACTTGTTTTAAACACAGGATTTTGTTATGGGATGATAAAAGTCAAGAGGACTTTAATAACTTTAAACAGGCATTGGTCAATGCAAATGTAAGAAGCCATGACACATCCAAGGATTTTTGTCTATGCACGGATGTGTCATCTCAAGGGCTGGCGGCATGCTTGTTCCAGATGTGAGAAGAAGAAGGTAAGGAAGTACCCAAGGTCATCAGTTTTGCTAGTCTCACATTATCAGAAGCAGCAAGATCTTACTCAGTCTCAGAATTGGAAAGTTTAGTAGTAATACGGGCATTTAAGAAGTTTGAATATTTTTTGTGGGCCAAGAATACCAAAGTTTACTGTTACCATCAGTCACTGTCATTTCTTTTAACATGTAAACTATTGCACTGTAGATTAGCTATCATTTACGTTAAAATAAGTCAGAACATTACTGAAGATGCCTTGTTTAGGCTAACACAAGGTATAGAGGAATTTGGTGAATTAACAGAGCACGATGCAGAAATCAAAACGTTATTAATGCAAGGTACAACACAACAGTCTGATTACCGTAAGTTTTGTAAGCAGATGAAAACTATCAACAGCAAGATTGCAGATGGAGTAAAGTTGTGCAAAACCTTGATCAAGATGAAGGTGGAAAGGAAAGTAAATGGTATCAGGAGTATAAGGGCATTTTGCTTCATAGGAAACATGAAAAATCTGATCAATGGTGTGTGTGTATTCCTGAAGATTATATCGATGAATTTATACGACACACACATGAAGTATGGGGGACATTGTGGAGTGGGCAAATGCACTGAAAAAATTGCAACACTTCGTTATTTTTCAAATTTGAGAAGGCAAGTCCTACAGGTATTAAGAAAGTGTGCAATATGTCAAAAGTTAAAACAGTCCAATGCATCAAAATATACTGAGCTACACCCACTACTCACAAAAAAAACCTCTAGATATAGTACCTCTGGACATAGCTGGTCCATATCCAAGAAGTAAAGGAGGAATAAGATACGTAGTGGCACCATACAATATTTTCTCGAAACATTGTCAAAATGTATGCGATTAAAAATGCAACAGCCACGAATATCAGAAAAAGAACTGAGGGAGACTATTTGAGAAGAGTAGGTAAACCAAAGGTACTACTAACTGATAATGCTTCATATTTCATTGGGCAAAAGTGGAAACAATTTATGACCTCACAGGGCATAAAGCACATATTAGTAAGCCTTTTTCACCCAGAAGCAAGCCCAGTTGAACGAGTCTTTAAAGGATTTAACCGGTTTATTGGGACATACACCCCTCTCAAACACACCCGATGGGTAGAATATGTAACTCCTTTTATGCAAGTTGTCAATAACCTTCCACATTCTTCAACAGGCTTCACACCTAATGAATTAATGTTCTGGACAAAGTAAATGAATGAGTGGGAGTCAGCCATACCAAAGGTACCCACTACAGAAATGACACTACAAGACAAAATCAAACAAGCCATGGTTACACTAGAAAACAGGGCCAAGTATAGAAGGAAAATTTATAACAAGAAACTGAAATGTGTTACAAAATTTTTTGAAGGGCAATGAGTGCTCTCATGGACGCACCCTAAATCGATAAAATTTGGCAAACTCAATAAGAAGTGGCAATTACTCAGTCCAGGACCGTATGTAATTTCCAAAATACCATACCCAGGGACATGCAGATTAGCCTATGAGACAACAGGGAGAGACAAGGATTTTCATCCTCACAAAGATATAAATGTTTTTTATCACAAGACAATTGTACATAGTGTATATAATTCTAAGTGTAATTTTTTTCTGGAGTGTATTTTAAGATAAAGTAACGTGTATAGGCATAAGTAATGCTTTTGATTTGTACACGTAGGTATAAAAATTAACAGTAATGAGAAGTAATACACCAATTCATATGAAGCGAAAGTATAAACAAAATCAGCATATGGCTCAGCTATCTGCGTTCAACAATACTCGTCGATGTCAGCAGCAGGAGAAGAGGCACTGACCTGTGCGCACGCGCGACAGACTGGCAAAAGGCACAACCAAAATGGGAATGCAATATGTACCTAACCTAAATACAAAGTAAACGGAAATACTGTGCAAAAGGATCTACTGTCTAAGAACTAAGGAGCCTATTGATATATGTACACAGAGATTTAATTAAATACTAAGCTATATAGAACATATTTACAACCAAAAGGAAGCATTATGAAAAATTATACGAGATGTGTAAGCTAAGGACTAACGACAAAATACCATGAGAAATGTAAAATAGTTTTCTTTGTAGAGTAAATGATCATAATAATGGGTAACAGAATAAATGAATGTCTATGAATTTAAACAAAGTATGGAAATATCTGCGGACATATGCAGTGACCAAATGTATCAGTATAGTTAAATGGATATATCCATATAAGTATATAGTTCTGGCAATACCACCCATGACCTTCTTCTTCTGTGTGGATGCACACATATTACCCGAACTCTTACATGACTTGGTAAGAATATCTTTCGCGAGTAATGAGTGTGTTGGGTAGGGACACTATGAATGTAGTGTGTGGGCATATAACGTGAGAATGTGGGTCTTGCGGGAGGCGTGCGTGAGGTAGTCCCTGCAGTCGCACTATCCTCTGTGCCCCAGGTGGGTCAGATGGATAGTGTGTAAGCCATGTAAGCAGGAGATACCGGGTTCGAGTCCCGGTCAGGGCACACATGTCCCCGTTGATATTTATCAGCGCCTGTCAGCAGCTGAAGGTAACAATATATAATTCTAAATGTATCAGTGGCCACCGAGCTACGAAATGCAATTAGTTTTAAGTTTTTTCTTGCAGCAACCAGTGTATTGTCACGAGTAGCAGGTACCAAATGAAGGAATGGGCCGCACCTTGAGTAAACAATTTAGTTATAAGGATATTTATACAAAGGTCATAAGGCAAATGAAAAATGGAATATGCACCATCGCAGTGTGTCTCCTCAACATCTTCGCAGTGTGTCTCCTTAACATCAGTACTTATTCGCTGCAGAGTACACACAAACATTTAAGCTTGAGATTTTACAAGAACCAATTAATTTTTATCATGTCACATGAAAGCTTGAATAATGACATTTCCAGGTATTTGAGAAAGATAAGTCTACGATGGTTAAAACATCAGTTTTCACACTAAGCTACACGTGATTTGAAGTAAACAGCACTAGCACAAGAAGAAACAATCTGATACTATGTCAATGATTAGCCAGTACATATTATTTGCATGAAACCAAAGTTCCTTTGCAGCTAGTCCATGATTGTACGAGTAACGTTTCCTCATAAATCCTTGAACCAGTAGATGAATATTTCCCCTCTTCCCTCCCAATCAAAGGAGGTGGCGCCAAGTATAGTGAGGCCAGAAGTGCGTAACATTGTAGTCCTATTTTGAATGTTTGATATGTAATTAATTTGTATATGTTATGTGAATGAAGATAAGTTGAAGCTAACAAATAAACTGTAGTAACAGAACCCAGTTAATGAAAATTTGATGCCATTTTAAAACTTAAGAAATTTATGTTCGTAATATAAGCAATGGATGGAATGTCAGCCATACGTATATGCTATCATGTTATGTATATTGTTGTAACTCAATACTTGTATGAATTGTCATTGGAAACCAAACTCTATATGAAGAAATGAACTTCAAAGACAAGCAATTTATACAATGTTTTGGACAGCTGTATGTGTCTTTCAACAAGTGCACAGTGTGGTGACATGAACGTGCGGGAGCAATGAAATAACTTCCCAGTGGCTCACAATACTTGATACATTGACAAGTGAACTATAGTTGTTTGAGCTGGTACTTACCTCATCGACGGATGCTGTCGGTCGGGATTCTCTCCGCTGAAAATGCGAGTACGACAGGTAGTAATAACACCCAGGCTGTAAAAATGGAGATCTTCTGCCACAGCATCGGATTTTGAACAATAAGCACACACCCACTGCACACAGAATGAAGACAATCGCCACAGCAATTCTTTGATACGTGGCACTCAGGTGAAAGTGTGACACACTATGTAACATCAACATTAAGAAAATGAGTGCACGCACATGCAACGGTAGCATATAGCATGCTGACTGTTGGCAACTAGTTATTGCCGCCAAATCAGCCAATGCACCAGCATGAAAACCGTCAGTGAGAATGAAGCAAACTGGACATTAATGTTATTGCGCTAAATTGAAATATGTAATGGACTCACATATTATGTATAAAAATATTTAATTTCTTGTAGAAATTTAACATATGTACGATAAGCTGATGTGTCCATTCCAAAAAAAATAAGCCAACAATAAAGGGCATCGACCCCTATCGGCAAATTTGAGTAAAAAACACTGTACATCTCCATAACATGTCAACGTACAGTGTGGGGGCAATTGTATTAAGTACATGATGAAAGGCCTTCAGGATGCCGTAAAATTAAGATTTAGCAAAGGCGTTAATTATGAATATGAATGTGCGATAAGACGCAGACAAATGAACGGAGGGGGGCAGTCAACTATTGTACAGCCCCCCCCCCCACTCCCCCCCCCCCCCCCATCTCTCTCTCTCTCATATGTAGAAGGATGATGAAGATGTGCGACTTTAGATTTGAAGTATTGCAAGCTCTGTGTATCACGTGTGTGTGTGTGTGAATAATATAATATGGGAAAACGCAAGTATTTTTTATTTATTGAAGTAAGTGAAGAGGAAAATTACAGGAAGAGGATTTTCACGATTACGACAAGCACCAGTGTTCCCAGAGTCCTCTGCTGCCTGCAGCTCTAACTAGGAGGTCAGCGAAGTCCGATCACCAAGAAAAACTAAGATAAGCACAAACATTTTAACAATGCAATCATATTCAATTATATTTATTTATACTATTTTTTGTATTACAAGTTATTAGGTTGGTGCATATGTTCCTAGCGTTTTTGTATTGCATGTTGGTATTCAGGTTCCTATGGGTTTATTTAACAATTGTCATTTTTTGTTTGTAGTTCTCCAAGTGGAGAAATCGGAACATTTCTGAGCTATTCCTCTTTTTGAGTTCAATGGAGGGGTGACAGCAATGGAGGCAGCCAGAAACATTTGCGTCATGTATGGTGATAATGCCATTGCACAGAGTATGGCAAGAAAATGGTGTCTTATTTTGAGGAGGATTGTTTTGACATTAGTGACTCTCCACATTCAGGAAGACTGGCTGGTTGATTGGTTTGGAGGAGGGGACCAAACAACAAGGTCATCGGTCCCATTGGTTTTCAGAAGGATGGGGAAAAAAGTCAGCTGTGCCCTACCAAAGGAATCATCCTGGCATTTACCTGAAGCGATTTAGGGAAATCACAGAAAACCTAAATCTTTAGGAAGATTTATGGGGTTTGACAAAGATTGTTTAAATGCATTGATCCACAATAGTCCACATCAGTGTACTTGAGAATGGGCAAATGTGTTGAACTGTCATCATTCCACCATCATGCAACACCTGCATGCGTTAGGGAAGGTTCAAAAACCAGGTGTATGGATACAGCACGTATTCTGGCGTAACCACAAGCACCAGAACGAAGATGAAGAATGCAAGAGAAGAGCTGGCAGTGAAACAATGTTGGCCAATCATGCGCTTGTTAGGACCACACCACAACAGGAGGGGCATCTACAAGAGAAGAATATAAGTGCCACTTCTGCCAGCCTTGGTTGCTCAGTACTGGGACAGTTTTCACAGAGTATTAGCACGGCGTAGCAGGGAATGCTACGATAGCAGTTATTAGTGATCCACAACTGTGTGACAAACTTGCATGATAACAGATCGTATAATCTGTACAATGTATGAGACTAATAAATCACATTTTACATATAGCAAAGGACTCTGATTTATGTTGCATATCACCCATCGTTTGCGACATCATTGTAAATACAAGTTAAGTATTTTCATTCTTCTTATTTGTAATAAAAACTATTAATGTTATTTGCTTGAATTGTTGTATAGCATTCCGAGAACGCAGCATCCCTTGGACACCCTATACGAGATAAGTGGGCAAGACCCCACAGCATGCTCCAAGCCAAAATCACAAAAATCAGCAACTGTGCTTGCTCGCCATCAACTGGCTTGTGACCACCACCAATCATTCCTGAATTGATACTGGTAACGAGAAATAGTGTTTTTATGGTAACATCTGTGCACATCCACAAAAGACAATGTTTTGTGTCTCGTGGTGTACTACGAATTGCTTCCCCGAGGTGTAACCATCACTGCTGACATTTATTGTCAACAACTGAGACGTCTTTGCAGACTCAATCCAAGAACAATGACCAGGAAGACTGTGTGAAGTGATGCTACTCTACGATAGAGCCCACCTGCATTCTGCTAGACTGACAAAAACCACTATACAGGAGTCATGTTGAGAAGTGATTCCACACCCACCTTATTCACCTAATCTTGTGCCCTCAAATTTTCAGCTTTTCCAGTCTCTACCAAACAACCTTTGAGGAACTCCCTTTCCGGATGCAAACATGACTTGAGACTTCTTAACCTCAAGAACAAATTCTACAGTCATGGAATCAAAAAGTTATCCTGCATTGGCAGATAATTGAAATAGTGAAGGAGAACATATTATTGATGATTTAAGTCTCTGTTATGTGCATCAGTTGCATTTCTTAAACTTATACAAGAACACTACAAATTTATGCACCAGCATCATAAAAGCAGTTAGACTCTGTCAACAGTGGTTCCTGAAATTGTTGGCTGAGTAGACTACACCCAAGTTCACAAGTACAAAATAGCTATCGCGGTGGAGGAACCGAGTGATAAGCATTGGATCAACTCGAAATAAATATGAAATTGTCTATCTGTGGATGTTCAATCATTTTACAGAAGCCAGAAACAATGGACATCAAGTTACTACACAGAATTGGAGCAGTTTGTAATGGCTGGAGCAGCCACACTACAGCCAGAAACTTTTGAATTCAAAGCTCTTAAAACCTGATACAATTCTATCAAGAAGAAACACAGAATTCGGCATCTTCATATCACCAAACAAGTCAGCACCAAAGACAAGCATTGTTGTAGTTGTGGTCTTCAGTTGAAGACTGGTTTGATGCAGCTCTATATGCATCTCTATCCTGCAAAAGCCTCATCATCTCCCAAATAACTACTGAACCTACATCCATTTGAATCTGCTTACTGCTTTCATTCTTCTACATCTATACTCGACATGCCACCTTACAGTGTGTGACAGAGGATACTTTGTGTACCAGTGTTACTTCTCCCTTTTCCTGTTCCAGTTGCATATGGTTCCTTGAAAGAACAGTTGCTGGTAAGCCTCCTTGTGGGCTGAAATCTCTCTAACTTCATATTCATGGTCTTTCTGCAAGATTGTGTAGGAGGAAGCAATATATTAGTTGACTCTTTTAGGAATGTACACTCTCAGAACTTTGACAACGGTCCGTAATGTGATGCACAATGCCTCTCTTGCAGCGTCTGCCAATGGATTTAGCTGAGCATCTCCATGACACTTTCACATTTACTAAATGAACCTGTAATGAAATGTGCTGCTCTTCTTTGGATATTCTCTATTTTGTTTATCAGTCCTATCTGGTATGGATCCCATAAAGGTGAGCAATATTCAAGTATTGATCGCACTAGGGTTTTCTAAGTTATCTCCTTTGTGAGTGAAGTACACATCCTGAGGAGTCTTCAAATGAATCTCAGCCTGATATATGCCTTACACACGATTAATTTTATGTTGTCGTTACACTTCAAATCACTCCATGCGCATACCCCTAGATATTTATGGAATAACTACTTCTAACGATTGTTCTGCAATTTTGTACTCTGCCTACTTATTCACAATACATTACATTTGATTATGTTAACGATCAATTACCAATCCCTGCACCAGGTGTTGATCCCTTCTCTCCAATTCTATTCAGTACCTCCTCATTAGTTATGTGATCTGCCGGTCTAATATTCAGCATTCTTCCTTAGCACTACAATTCAAAATCTTCTATTCTCTTTTTGTCTGAAATGTTTATCGTCAGCAATTCAGTTTGCACAAGGCCACACTCCAAACAAATACCATTTGACAGGACTTCCCAACACTTCAATTTATATTCGATGTTAAAAAATTTCTCTATTCAGTTAAGCTTTTCTTGCCATTCCCAGTCTACAATTTATGTCCTCCCTACTTCGGCTATCACCAGTTACCTTCCTGCCTAAATAGCAAAATTCCTTTATTACTTTTAGTTTCTCATTTCCTAATCTATTTCCCTCAGCATCACCTGATTTAATTCGACTGCCTTCCATTACCCTTGTTTTACTTTTGTTGATGTTCATATTATTTACTCCTCTGAAGATACTGACCATCCCATTCAACTGCTCTTCCAAATCCTTTGCTGCATCTTATCAAATTATGTAATTGGGAAACCTCTTCCACTTGAACTTTATTTCCTTCTCCAAATTTTTCTTTGGTTTCCTTTACTGATTCCTCATTGTACAGATTGAACAACATCGGGGATAGGTTACAATCCTGTTTCACTCCTTTCTCAAACAATACTTCCCTTTCATGCCTTTGACTCTTGTAACTGCCATCTAGTTTCTGTGCAAGCTTTAAATAACTTTTCACTCCCTGTATTTTACCTCTGTTACCTTAAGAATTTTAAAGAGTGTATGTTTGATGAATAATTGGGAGCAGCAAGACTGTTTCAACTTCAAACCTCAACTATAATTCTGGACTTCAACCCTGATTTTTTAAGAAATACAAATCAGACCTCAAATAAGTATGACATCTCTAGTAAGAGAACATTACACAGGTTGACATGTGTTCTGGTGTTTGGAAAGTAAGTGGTATTCTTCACTAACTTGTCAATCCTGAACATAAAATTGATATCAGTTTTTTCCCATTACCCTAAGTTTTCTTTACACAGCTACCCCTCCTTCCAACCTACTATTGGCTGCAAAATCTGTGTTATGCAATGTAACTTAAATTCTTATTATATAATTAAAAGATAGATATATCTGCCTCAGAGCCTTGAAAAATGAGCTGTTACTGCTTCTCTATTATTTACTGTAAGCTACATTGCATTGTTTGTAGATCAGTGGAGTAGAGAGAATAATGAGCTTCACAGGTGACATTCCATTATCACCAGAGAGATTGGTGAGTGAGTGCTACGGGTAGAACAATGTGCTTACGTGTGTTGTTATGAGTTGTGTTATTTCACTGAAACTGTGTTAAAAATGTAAGGATGGCAGTGTGTGAATAGCCCAGATACATTTTGCTATATCTGTGGAACTTGTGTGATAAGTACAAGGTGTCAAAAATAACACAATTTGTGCAGAAATCATACTCTGCTTATTTCAGCACGAAGCTCAGAGACCGGAACAACACACATTGTGTGTCATACATGCGTGGAGCAATTAAGGAAGAGGAGTGAAGGTAAAATCAACTGCTTTAACTTCACTATTCACAAGGTATGGTGTGAACAGAAGAATCGTGTTGATGAGTGTTACTTCTGTATGACAAAAGTAATGGGATACAACAGAAGAAACATGAACAAAATCTTGTGTCCAAACTTAGACTCGGTGATTAGACCAGTCCCTCACAGACCAGGGCTACTGATCCCTTCTCCACCAACATTAATGGATACATTTGAATTCTCCGAACCAGATATAAGTCAAGAAAGTAGTAAATCTGACTATTCCAAGTGTGATATCGACAGCAACCCAAAACCTCCTACTCAAACAGAAGTTCACAATTTGCTGAAAGACTTGGGACTCTCAAAACGACACAGTCCAACTCCTGGGATCATGTCTCAGTAAAGCTAATTTTACTTGTTCATGGTACAGTATATTCAATGTACAGAAACTGTGATAAATATGTAGGGAATTTTTTGTTGAAGATGGTTTAATGTTGTTCTGCAAAGACATTGCCAGATTAATGACGAAACTGGGAGCTCATAAGTATGAGAGTAAGCAATGGAGATTATTTATATATTCTTCAAAGCAAAGTTTGAAAGCACTGTTGCTACATATTGGAAATGAGCTAGGATCGGTTCCAACTGTGTATTCAGTACACTTCAAAGAGACATGCAGTACCATGAAAGTACTCCTATGAACACCGTGGCTTGTGAGTGGTGATTTTAAAGTGACTGGCATTCCTCTTGGCCAGCAATCAGGGTACCACTGGAGTAGGTGAGAGTAGTCTAAGAGGCAAAACCTGATAGTAGGACCGAAGACCATTGTGACTGAATATTTGGTTAATCCAGATCACATTTTATTGCTTCCACCACATATCAAATTTGGACTGATGAAGCAATATGTGAAAGCACTGGACAAAACAGGAAACTGTTACCAATACTTGTGTAGCCAATTCCCAAACCTATCAGCTGCAAAGTTGAAAGAAGAGATTTGTTGGACCAGATATACCTAAGTTGATATCTGATGAGTACTTTGAAAATACAACAACAGAAACGTAACAGCAAGCTTGGAGAAGTTTTACAAATTTTGTGCATGTTACCTTGGGCAGAATAAGTAGCCTGATTACAAGGAAATATTGGAAGATATTCTACAATCATTTAAACAGTTATGATGCAAGGTCCCTCTAAAACTACATTTTCTTATGTCACATTTACACAGTTGTCAAGAAAAATGGTTCAAATGGCTCTGAGCACTATGGGACTTAACATCTATGGTCATCAGTCCCCTAGAACTTAGAACTACTTAAACCTAACTAACCTAAGGACATCACACAACACCCAGTCATCACGAGGCAGAGAAAATCCCTGACCCCTCCGGGAATCGAACCCGGGAACCCGGGCGCAATTTTCAAGAAAATTTGGCTGACACATAAGAGGAACATGGTGAACATTTCCATCAGGGACTACAGGAGAGCTTCTGTGAAGTTTGGAAGGTAGGAGATGAGGTACTGGTGGAAATAAAGCTGTGAGGACAGATCGTAAGTCATGCTTGGGTAGCTCAGTCGGTAGAACACCAGACTGTGAAAGGCAAAGGTTCTGAGTTCAAGTCTCGGTCCAGCACACAGTCTTAATCTCCCAGGAAAGTTTCATATCAGGGCTCACTCTGCTGCAGAGTGAATATTTCATTCTGAAAGCTGTTACTAACAGTTTTTGTTTGACTTCAAGAAGTCAATGGCAAATTTAGTCCCTTAGACCAACAAACACTTATTTCTTCTTCTTCTTCTTCTTCTTCTTCCTCCAATAATTGATAATGTCACCAAAAATATTGATGTCATATACTTCCATGACTAATAAAGATAAGAGAAAAAAAGAAAAGAACAATTTAAGATAGGATCTGAACACATAGTGAAATAATTTGTATCTGAGCTCTTGGCTACTGCACTACCGATTCACTTCATTTCATGCCGCTCAGGCAGACTGATAAAGTTGTCCAAACTTCGTCATTTTCTGAGAAACTACTGAATGTCGGCACCTAAGCCAAAACAGGTGTCTATTTATTTTCACTCTTCTTACTCCCTGCGAAGTTTTGACAGTGTCTGGGTGTTTTCCTACTGTGAACAATTCACTAGAGAAGGGAAAGTTTGGCTGCTGAATGATCAAATTTCTCAACATATTGCGTGGACCATGAAAGACACCTCAGGTGGTGCAGCTACAAAGCACAGAGTATACTTGGGAGTGGCACCATTTGCAGTTGGTTTGCCAATTTTTCCGTCTAACACTATCAGAATTTTAAGCAGGGAGATTAGATCCTTCCTTACTATGACTGGCTTTTAGGAACTATACTAGCTAATCTTATAGTGTATGAAGTAAAGAGCAAGATTACTATTGGAATTTTGCCAGTGGCTCCAAAATGATGGTAGTTGTGTCCTCTGCTATGAGCCGAGGTACCTTTGCGCTATCTATAGATAATGTGGGAACCCCCATGAGACTGGACAGTGTTCTGCTTCCTTGGGTTCCCAACTTTTGTGTCACAAGTCCTCTTGAAGTGGCGAAGGCTGTGGTTTCAGATGGTCTCCTCAGGTGTGGAGACTGTAGGTTTTGGCAATTATCTAAGACCATTCCTAGCTTCAGAGCATAAGTTTCTTTACTTGCCACTGTCACTGTTGAATTGAGGTGGCATGTGAGGTAGCCATCCTCAACCTCGAAGGTGGGCAGCTTCTTGCCTTGCTGCCCTGAATAAGCACTGGCTTGATGCACACGAGCATATTACTAGAGTGAGCTTGCAGTGTAATCTCCTCATGTGTTTTAGCAGTGACATGAAATGGTGGAGCACATTACAGCTGTGATGCTCTGAACTTGCGGTCGCAATGAGACAATTGTGTTCACTGATCGTGGCTGCATAGCAGCAATCTCACCAGTCGTCACAAAGCAGCAGTCATTGTAGGTAATGGTGCAGTGTACACATGTTTGCAACCATAAAAACAGCTGCCATCAGCCTACCTAGGATGCAGCCAGTTTGGATGTGGAACTGTTCATTGAAGAGATGAAGAAATACCCTGATTTGGGACATGTCTCACAAGAAATATCACGATAGGATTAAGAAGGGAACTGCAAGGTTTCAAGTGAGTGAAAAGCTTTGTCAGGATTTTGCTGTGCAACTGGATCAGAAGAATAAAATAAAGGTAAGTACCACTGTTGAACTATTGTGTGTTTGTGCTCTAATAGTGATGTTTTTGCTTGAATATGGTCATTCAAAAATTGAAATAGCACAAAGCAGCAAATGCTTTGCTCCCTGGCCTGGAGCACTTCATCTGAATGAACAAATCTTCAGTTAACAATAATAGTTTAAAAATGTTGTTAACCCAGCCAGTTCAATGCTTTATTGTATCAATGTTTTATTGCTTTATTGTAATCAAGGCTTTATTGTAGTGCAGCCACAAAATAAATAATTACACATTTAAATACTGACATAAATTAGTCTTTCACATTTGGCTATAAATTGATTCAGCATTCTAACATTTTACACAGCTCAGAGTTTTCGAAGATAGCCTTTTCAAATTTTCTGCCATGATATCTAACATCCATATAGCTGAACAAACAGTTTACGTCAGCGACAATGAACAAGACTACAGAATGGAACTTGTTGCAGTTGAAGAACCCAGTGTGCTCCCTGCTGCTGTTGTATAAGCAGCTGCAGCAGCAAGTCGTATACTCCTAGCTCACTCATTTGTTACATAGTTTAATTCTTAATTTCTTTGCGTGTTTTTGGTACTTGCATTGTTTAATTCATAAATTTCGGGCGTATTATAGTATTTGAGAGTTGTAGCATCGCGTTTTAGTACCTGAATAGTGTAAAATCGCGTAGTCTCCTTCCGCCGCCGAGCAGTGTGTCAGCAGTGCGCAAGTAGCAGCATTACTGCATTTACTAGGCAATCTTGTATTTCAATAACCGTTTAAATTTTGTGTCGATTTGTTTGCGCTCTCTGTAGATTAGTTCAGACGTTCTTTGCACAACAGTTTTTAGCATGGATAGGGACTGCAACTGCTGTGTTCGGATGCAGGCTGAGTTGGCATCCCTTCGCGCACAGCTTCAGGCAGTGTTGGCTTCGGTCACACAGCTTGAGGCTGTTGCCAATGGGCATCACTGTGGGGGTCCGGATGGGGGTTTGTCGGGGACAGCCAGCTCGTCCCACGCATCCCCCGACCGGACTACGACTGTGGTTGCCCGGGATAAGGCCCGCATTGAGGCTGATCCCTCACCTGTGGTAGAGTGGGAGATCGTCTCGAGGTGTGGCAGGGGGCTGAACGGAAGGCCTCTCCAGTTTGTCTGATGAACCGGTTTCAGGCTCTGTCTCAGGCTGATACTGATCTTCGGCCTGACATGGCTGCTTGTCCTGTTCCAGAGGTTGCCCCTCAGTCTGCAAGATCCGGGCGGTCGCAGAGGGTGGGCTTACTGGTAGTTGGGAGCTACAACGTCAGGCGCGTAATGGGGCCCCTTAGGGATATGGTAGCAAGAGAGGGGAAGAAAACCGATGTGCACTCCGTGTGCATATCGGGGGGAGTCATTCCAGATGTGGAAAGGGTCCTTCCGGATGCCATGAAGGGTACAGGGTGCACCCATCTGCAGGTGGTCGCTCATGTCGGCACCAATGATGTGTGTTGCTATGGATCGGAGGAAATCCTCTCTGGCTTCCGGGGGCTATCTGATTTGGTGAAGACTGCCAGTCTCGCTAGCGGGATGAAAGCAGAGCTCACCATCTGCAGCATTGTCGACAGGACTGACTGCGGACCTTTGGTACAGAGCCAAGTGGAGGGTCTGAATCAGAGGCTGAGACGGTTCTGCGACCATGTGGGCTGCAGATTCCTCGACTTGCGCCATAGTGTGGTGGGGTTTCGGGTTCCACTGGATAGGTCAGGAGTCCACTACACGCAACAAGCGGCTACAAGGGTAGCAGGGGTTGTGTGGCGTGGGCTGGGCGGTTTTTTAGGTTAAATGGCCTTGGGCAAGTACAGAAAGGGCAACAGCCTCAACGGGTGCGGGGCAAAGTCAGGACATGCGGGGACCAAGCAGCAATCGCTATTGTAATTGTACACTGTCGAAGCTGCGTTGGTAAAGTACCGGAACTTCAAGTGCTGATAGAAAGCACCGAAGCTGAAATCGTTATAGGTACAGAAAGCTGGCTGAAGCCAGAGATAAATTCTGCCGAAATTTTTAAAAAGGTACAGACGGTGTTTAGAAAGGATAGATTGCATGCAACCGGTGGTGGAGTGTTCGTCGCTGTTAGTAGTAGTTTATCCTGTAGTGAAGTAGAAGTGGATAGTTCCTGTGAATTATTATGGGTGGAGGTTACACTCAACAACCGAGCTAGGTTAATAATTGGCTCCTTTTACCGACCTCCCGACTCAGCAGCATTAGTGGCAGAACAACTGAGAGAAAATTTGGAATACATTTCACATACATTTTCTCAGCATGTTATAGTCTTAGGTGGAGATTTCAATTTACCAGATATAGACTGGGACACTCAGATGTTTAGGACGGGTGGTAGGGACAGAGCATCGAGTGACATTATACTGAGTGCATTATCCGAAAATTACCTCGAGCAATTAAACAGAGAACCGACTCGTGGAGATAATATCTTGGACCTACTGATAACAAACAGACCCGAACTCTGTATGAGCAGAACAGGGAATCAGTGATCATAAGGCTGTTGCAGCATCCCTGAATATGGAAGTTAATAGGAATATAAAAAAAGGGAGGAAGGTTTATCTGTTTAGCAATAGTAATAGAAGGCAGATTTCAGACTACCTAACAGATCAAAACGAAAATTTCTGTTCCGACACTGACAATGTTGAGTGTTTATGGAAAAAGTTCAAGGCAATCGTAAAATGCGTTTTAGACAGGTACGTGCCGAGTAAAACTGTGAGGGACGGGAAAAACCCACCGTGGTACAACAACAAAGTTAGGAAACTACTGCGAAAGCAAAGAGAGCTTCACTCCAAGTTTAAACACAACCAAAACCTCTTAGACAAACAGAAGCTAAACGATGTCAAAGTTAGCGTAAGGAGGGCTATGCGTGAAGCGTTCAGTGAATTCGAAATTAAAATTCTACGTACCGACTTGACAGAAAATCCTCGGAAGTTCTGTTCTTACATTAAATCAGTAAGTGGCTCAAAACAGCATATCCAGGCACTCCGGGATGATGATGGCATTGAAACAGAGGATGACACGCGTAAAACTGAAATACTAAACACCTTTTTCCAAAGCTGTTTCACAGAGGAAGACCGCACTGCATTTCCTTCTCTAAATCCTTGCACAAACGAAAAAATGGGTGACATCAAAATAAGTGTCCAAGGAATAGAAAAGCAACTGAAATCACTCAACAGAGGAAAGTCCACTGGACCTGACGGGATACCAATTCGATTCTACACAGAGTACGCGAAAGAACTTGCCCCCCTTCTAACAGCCGTGTACCGCAAGTCTCTAGAGGAACGGAAGGTTCCAAATGATTGGAAAAGAGCACAGGTAGTTCCAGTCTTCAAGAAGGGTCATCGAGCAGATGCGCAAAACTATAGACCTTTATCTCTGACGTCGATCTGTTGTAGAATTTTAGAACATGTTTTTTGCTCGAGTATCATGTCGTTTTTGGAAACCCAGAATCTACTATGTAGGAATCAACATGGATTCCCGAAACAGCGATCGTGTGAGACCCAACTCGCTTTATTTGTTCATGAGACCCAGAAAATATTAGATACAGGCTCCCAGGTAGATGCTATTTTTCTTGACTTCCGGAAGGCGTTCGATACAATTCCGCACTGTCGCCTGATAAACAAAGTAAGAGCCTACGGAATATCAGACCAGCTGTGTGGCTGGATTGAAGAGTTTTTAGCAAACAGAACACAGCATGTTGTTATCAATGGAGAGACGCCTACAGACATTAAAGTAACCTCTGGCGTGCCACAGGGGAGTGTTATGGGACCATTGTTTTTCACAATATATATAAATAACCTAGTAGATAGTGTCGGAAGTTCCATGCGGCTTTTCACAGATGTTGCTGTAGTATACAGAGAAGTTGCAGCATTAGAAAATTGTAGTGAAATGCAGGAAGATCTGCAGCGGATAGGCACTTGGTGCAGGGAGTGGCAACTGACCCTTAACATAGAAAAATGTAATGTATTGCGAATACATAGAAAGAAGGATCCTTTATTGTATGATTATATGATGGCGGAACAAACACTGGTAGCAGTTACTTCTGTAAAATATCTGGGAGTATGCGTGCGGAATGATTTGAAGTGGAATGATCATAAAAAATTAATTGTTGGTAAGGTGGGTACCAAGTTGAGATTCATTGGGACAGTCCTTAGAAAATGCAGTCCATCAACAAAGGAGGTGGCTTACAAAACACTCGTTCGACCTATACTTGAGTATTGCTCATCAGTGTGGGATCCGTACCAGATTGGGTTGACAGAGGAGATAGAGAAGATCCAAAGAAGAGCGGCGCGCTTCGTCACAGGGTTATTTGGTAACCGTGATAGCATTACGGAGATGTTTAACAAACTCAAGTGGCAGACTCTGCAAGAGAGGCGCTCTGCATGGCGGTGTAGCTTGCTCGCCAGGTTTCGAGAGGGTGCGTTTCTGGATGAGGTATTGAATATATTGCTTCCCCCTACTTATACCTCCCGAGGAGACCACGAATGTAAAATTAGAGAGATTAGAGTGCGCATGGAGGCTTTCAGATAGTCGTTCTTCCCGCGAACCATACGCGACTGGAACAGGAAAGGGAGGTAATGACAGTGGCACGTAAAGTGCCCTCCGCCACACACCGTTGGGTGGCTTGCGGAGTATAAATGTACATGTAGATGTAGATGAAGCACTGAAATCTGGTTTATCTATTCTAACATACTTGCCATCCCACACACCCAAGCACTTGGGGAAGTTCACAGTGTTGTGTGGCCAATTCTGTAGTGATAATACAAATAAATTTGAGTGCAGCCACTACCCAGGTATATGAAAAGGATGAATATTAACTTAATGATAATAATAATAATAACAATAATAATAATGTTAAGTCTTTAGTAGTGTCCCAGTACCCTACACTGTGTTTCATTACAGGTTCAAAAGTCATGGAAATGTGGAAGGGCATTGAAGATACCAACACAAAATGTGAGAAGAAATACAAAATCAGGACAAGAAGCAATTTCAGCAGGTAAGTACATTGTGCTCGACAACTGTCAGGCCGGTAGTGAATCTCTGGATAGCCTGGATACTACAACAAGTACATTAACACCAATTGCACAGAGTAAGCCTTGGAAGAATTTGGACAATGTTTCCTAATAGCGCAGGAAAATTTGAAGTTTCCTTATTAAAAATCATGAGTTCTCCCATATCGCCAGCTACATACAAAGCACCAGATGATGATAAATCATTTTTGGAACCACTGCTTCGTCCACATAAAACATTGCCACTGAATTGCAAATTGGAACTTAGATGCGAGGTGGTGAAGTTATCGCAGAGGTTCATTTCCATGAATGAGCATTTCAAGCTCAATGCTCCATGTCCTCAGCAGAGTCTACCTACTGATCATTTTCCAGATTGCAACAATCAAGCCAGTATACTGTTTCATGATTTGCCTGCCTGCCTAGACTCATACACAAGCCATTTCCCAGCAACATCACGACTAGGCCTTCTTCCTACAGCAGAAAACAGTGGAGATTCTGTGGGAACTTTTAATAATAATACTCATCAAGTACAGTTACAAGTGGATTCCAATTGACATTATAGAAAAAAAAAATTTTGTACTTGCATTTCAAATGTTTTGTTACGAGGTGTGTGTCTATTGTTTGGCAGCCCTATACACATTCTTGTATGGCATTAACTTTCTCCACAACATCAATAATGTTCTTCATTTAATAATTTAGACTACTTATGAAAACTATTTTGCTTAGTCCTAATGCACAGAAGCTGGCTATGTTGCCATGTAGCAAAATATATTACCACATACTTGTTAGCAAAATTCCAAAGCTCATTAATAGGTTGAAAAAATACCATTGAGGCAAGATTATCATTTACAACTTCGTTCCAATTTTTTAACTGTATTTTAGCTTTTGTTTAAAATAACTAACAGGATGTGAATACTTAAATACTCTCTACTTATCTCATAGTCACAGTCAACATTTTGAATTTTCATTGACAGCCTCATTGCAGAGTCTGTGCTCTTGATAAATGATTGCAGCTTTACTGGTAATTCATCAAACGGCTATACACTCATTCAAAAGTAATTGTAGAATTTACTTTCATTGTCTCTTAAATCTATGAATGCCGTATTTACTCGAATCGAAGCCGCACCTGAGAAATGAGACTCGAAATCAAGGGAAAAAAAATTTCCCAAATCTATGCCGCACCTGAAATTTGAGACTCGAAATTCAAGGGGAGAGAAAAGTTTTAGACCGCACCTCCAAATCGAAACAAAGTTGGTCCATTGTAACATGAGACACAATTTAGGTCGAATGGATGAAGATACAGCTACAGTAGTTTGGTTTGAGTCGTAAGCTTAACAGTTAAGCTTTACCAAGTAGCCATTGCTATGTGTCAGGTGCTCCATCCGTATTTGTACGGGTACCCTTCCTTTTTCACGTGTTTCGTCTGGTTTGAATCGATTGCTTATTTTGCTTTGATCTGATAAGTGCCGTTTTCTTTGCTATAGGTGCTTAAGTCACTCTAAGCCGAAACTGCATTATTGTACTGTGTCATGCATTGTTCGTCGCATTCTGATAATGAGTGTTTACGACCTGTTGCCGCTCGCGGCATGGCTTGCTTTTGTCCGCGCTACCGCAGCTTACAATAAAAAGAAAAGACAGAGGAATTGTCTCATAAGCGAAAAAATGGCAAGAGAGTGCTATTTGTTGTTACTTACACTGCTGCTTTCTTTGATAATGATCAACAAAAACCAAATAATAGGCAGCGTATGATAGAAGATGTTCTGAATGAGAGTTTAACGAAAATTTTTCTCAATTTGAAAATCTTTGCAGACGCCTCTTTAGTACATTACATTCTGCACAGAAATTAGTCATCTTAGATTTAAAAATCTAGTCAGTTGCCGTGCTTAGTATCACTATTCAGCATAAGAATAATATGAATATAAACATGACTTGATATGTATATTCTTCTGCGTTTGCTGTCATCTCACTCTAGTTTCGTAGTTTATTCGGCAGACAGGGTTTAAATGAGGTAGCAGCAAACACGAAGGAATACATGGCATAATGTTTACATTCTTCTACCTTTTCTTTTAATTTTATTTACTGACGCAGAGGTTTTGGCGCCAGTATTTATCTTTGTGCCTGCAAAGGATGCCTGTGTAGCGCTACATATATTCGACGGCAAAAATTAGTTGTGGCGGCACCTACCAACATTTTTCAGAACTTCCACTTACTTTGCATTCGATTCTAAGCCGCAGGCGGTTTTTTGGATTACAAAAACCGAGAAAAAAGTGCGGCTTGGATTCGAGTAAATACAGTAGTATCACAAATACTACTTTCAGCAGCCACGAACTAACCAGTGGGAGTCCAAAACCTCCTCTTGCATTTCTTACATGTATTCAAAATTGAAATAAGCAAACACTGTCTGTCTTCTGCCTACATCTTTACTGGGTGTCTTTCCAATCTAGTACTGGTGTACAGTTATCACTGTGATGCCACTGTGTGTGCAATGAAATTCTTTCTGACACCATGATCTCACTGCGAGCTGTTTCTCACTCGTCTGCATCAAGCCTAACCCACCTTGAAGCAAGGATGCTGCCGTAATACCTGGGCTACTTGTGTGAGCTAGAGAAGGTCCAACAGGTTCCTGTGCCTTCACCCATATAACAACTTGATTGGTAATAGGACAGGAACTGTGGAAAGGAAAAAAAGAGTGCGTATAGTTGCTCAGACATTGGCCAACACAGGCAGAGGACTCCTCTGTGGAAACTGCATAATCCAGCATTGTAATAACTGAGTATATGGGGGATGATCAGTAGAAGCAATAAGATGGATTTATGTGACAGGTTTTTGGATGGACTTAATGTGTTGGACCTAAGGGTTGCTCTCTCTCTCCCTCGTTTTGTGGTTGCAGTGGTAGGATGATACAAATAAAGTGAGTAAGTGGAGGTGTTGGAGACCCTCAACTGGTGTTCATGACTGTGGAGGTATCTACACACATATACTCCACAAGACACTGTACAGTTCATGGTAGGGGTTGATTCATACCAATTTAGCAACTCTCCTATTCGCTTTGGTTACAGAGCAGGGGAAATACGAGTGTCTATATGCATCAGCTTGTGCTCTAATATATCTCACTCTCAAGATTTTTAAGAGAGAGAGGGAAAATGGTCACAGTAGAAATTTTGTACAGCCTACCTTCAACATCAGTTTCCTATTTTTACCACAAGAACAATGTCACATTTCTACCAAAGATTCCCAATTGAATTCCCTGGGAAACTATTACACTTCTGTATGGACTTTAGAGAGAGACCTGTTACAGTCCTAGTGGTTCATCTCTGATTTAGTTTCATGTCTGTTGTAATGCCTACTTGATATGGATTCCAATTACTGGAGCTGTATTCTAAAACTGGTGCACTAGTGTCTATACAGATGGACTGCACTTTTCCAGTAATCTTTTCAGAACCAGTGGCTCCTTCTTCTGGCAGAAGAGTTAAAGGGGAAGGAAGAGGGGTGAAGGAAAAGGACTACAAAGGTTTAGGGAAAGGCGTGCAGTTCAGAAAAGTCACCCACAACCCTGGGTTAGGGGAGACTTACCAGATGGCAGTACATCTCCCCTGACCCAGGGTTCTGGGTAGTTTTTATGGACTGTATCCCTTTCCCCAAAGCTCTCCAGTCCTTTCCCTTCACCCCTCTTCCTTCCCCTTCAACTCTTCTTCTTCTTCTTCTTCTTCTTCTTCTTCTTCTTCTGCCATAAGAAGGAGACACTGGCTCCAGAAGCTTGTAAAAGTTAAACCTGTTTGTGTGTGTGTGTGTTCCCCTGCTGCCACTTGGTGAGTAGATGTTTTATCTATCCATTTACATTATATTGTCAATAAGTGGTTATTTCTGTTGTTTATCCCATTTCATATCACTGTTTAGTATTATATGTACATTTTGAAGAAACGTGGCAGGCTCTAGAAGTTCACATGCAATGTTATCATTGGATACTATCAGCTTCTTTCTCTTTTTTGCACAGCTGATGGCATTTTCATTTCTGCTGAGCTTTTGCCATCCCTTGTAACATCCTGGATTCTACTGTAAAACGGAACCTTTGAGTGAATTATATATTTGCAAAGATACTCTGGAAGAGTGAAAGCTCTCTTTGTTATGAGGCAACAAATGTGTAATTACTTCAAGTATCCATTGGAAAATGTAGGTATATTGAATCTACTACTTGTAAGCTATTGTGTGTGAATGGGATATAAGCCGCTTCACACAAGTGTTTTTTTTCTATTTTTTTTTTTTTTTTTTTTTTTTTCTGAACCTGCAACAATTCTTCGAGACAAGCAACTTTTCGTCTAGGAACTATCCATAATGGTCATTCACTGGGGTACTGACATGTAATTCTGAAAATCCATTCTTTTGCCCTTCCAATGAACTTCAGTAGTCACCTGTGCTACTTTATAAGTCATGATAAATTATTCACTAATTCTTTTCAGACCTATTGGCTTGTTTGCTTTGAGTAGTCTCGATGTTTCCCAATACTTTCAATATCATCCATTTGCAAGTTTGTGCAGCAAACAAATATTGGTATGGTAATAGGATCCTCTCACAAGAATAAATGTGTAATATAATATTTTGACTTGTCATCCCAATTTCAAAGACAGACAGATTCATAAAGACTGGATGGAAGCTCTGGATTTGCTCAATGGGACAGAAAAGGGGGGCAAAAAGGGCAGATCCGTTACATTTACTTGGTCAGGCATTGCATACTCTACCACCAGAATAATTTTTGTCAAACCATTTGTTACAGAAGAAATGTCATGAGATCACTAAAAAACAGCAAGTTTTCTGGCTGTAATGGTTTTTCAATCAGAGTACTAAAACGGTGTGCAGATTTGCTAACACGCTGTTTGAATTACCTTTGTAAGCAGGCAGCAGGTCAAGATGTATTTTTTGAAAGATTACCGGTAGTAACACCTATTTACGAAAGTGGAGGAAAGCAGGTAAGCAAGTAATTTCTAATTAGAGACCCATCTCACTCACTCCCATGTTTCCAAACTGAGTTCTGGTCAATATGACCAATTATTTGAATTATTTTAGCCTGCTATCATGCAACATTGTTCCAGATACATTACCCGTCATAAAATCTGGAAGTGTAATAACTTACAGACATCATGTATTGATGTTAAATGCCTGCATGTAAAGAGTACTGTCGAGCAAATAAGATGTAGAGTTCTGCTCACCACACTGCCATTATCTAACATGCCTATCAGATTGATAGAAGAATAAAATAAGCTCTACAGATGAAACTATGATTATTAATGTGAAATGTGATCTTTTCCTTCAAGAAATAGTCCTATTGCATTAAAAATATATCTTACGCTGTTTCCTGTCTTCGCCAGAGCCATCGCTGTCATTCACCTCCTTCAAAAGTGCTCTCATTCTCAAACAATCTGATATAGTTATGCTACCTCAAGACTGTAGTACCTATCTTACTATGTTAAACCTTTAAAATAAAATTATACCTCTTAATGAGCAGATTATGACAGTACATTTAATTTGCTCAGTACTTATATGAAATAATGAAAATTAAATTTTATTTCCCCTGGGCTATTAGATAGGCAACTTGCAACTGGGACTGAATGCCACAAACTCAGTCAGTCAGTCATTTAGTAATATTGATGGTTTGTTCATATTCTCATGTGTTTCTTTGATACGTCAATTACATATGTGTGACAATAACAACTGGCTCAAAACTTCAGTTGAAGTGAGATTTATTTCAGCTGAGTTACGTAAACTAATTGACATTAAACTGTCTGATCTCAACTGGAGATGTGTCACAAATCACACACAGTCTATGAAACCTTGATAAGGACATATTTTGTGTAGCTGCTCATTTCACATTTAGAACTACAATGTGGCTGTTTGTCAACTGCAGGGAATACATTAATACTAAAACAAAGAAAAAAACATTGTTATGTTTTGTATATATTTTATATCCATATCAATATCAGTATAAAAGTATAACTAAACAATATGCAAAAAATTTGTCAATGAGGCACAAAATCACTGCACATCTGTGAGCAGTGCATCAGAGTATACACCAACACAAGAGTAAAAAGAAGAAGTCTTATGACTAGAATTTCACAACTTTTAAAACACTCTCTTTCTCTCTGTGCTGACCTACTTGGAAAAAATCACAGATTGTACATCACTTAGACACTTCTTAGGAAAAGAAGAGGAAAAACTAGTTCCTTCTCCATACTGTTATTGTACTGCTTACAATACCATAACTCTGCATCAATGAAATTATAAAGCAAAACATGTAAATTATGCAAAACTGATCTGCTTCCGAATGGGCTCGCTACGAATAAAGCCCAAAACCTGAAAGTTCTCTCTTTTTCAAGCAACTGTGATATGTTTTCAAAATAATTTGAAGTAGCACTAAAAGGAATTTTAAAACGCCTGTCTTTTAAAATTGAGTTAATTACACAGTTCAGTACATTTTCTGGTACATGTATATTAGATGGAACACTTGAAGCCAGTGATCATCTCTGTGCTTGTGATGGAGTGTGTTTTGTCCCAATAGTTCGGTTGAATAATGCATTCGATATTGCTATAACAGGCGAGAAAAGCTGCAGAGGATAATCACTGAAAAGAAAGCATACAATGGATTTTATTTTTTGTAAAAAATGTCATGTTATACAATAATCATATAAAAAAGAGAATTTTCTCAATGTGTTTATCATTCTGAAAACTTCATTAGCTAGAAATATAGTCAAATGCTTATTAGATCTTTTCTAAAGGATTGTGGCAAAACTATCATGTAAAGTATCAACTTTTTTCGCTAGTATGCACCATCTGACAAGTACAGTGAGACAGTTCAGTTGCAACTACTGACATTTATGTCCAATGAAACAGTGAATGTGTTAAATGGAATTAGTGTGAACAATTTATTCATTCAGAAAACTCTTCAAAACATCAACTGGTATCAGCCTTCTCTAGCCAGCATCAAATGAGGGCCAGAGCAAGCCAGTACCGGTTTATGTTTAGTGATTGTGTCAAATGAAAAAGTGTTCAGAAGATATGTTTGTGCCACCATTTTTATCCTCAGTATTTATGCTTAATTAGCTTTCACATTTATTCTGAAAGACTGAGAGACCACAAATGTGAATGTGTAGTCCATTAATTGTTGCTGGTGTTTTCATGTCTTTAACCACTAATTCTAGTTCTTAGCTCATATATCAGTCAGTGCATGGGGATCTTTTGGAAGTGGAGTGTGGTGGTTAGCAACGATAAATAGCAAGATGATGCAGAATGCACTGCATTTAAGACACAGAGGTGTATTCAAAGAACAACCAATCTTTTAATGAGTTCTTCCTTTGCACAAAAGTCCATAGATAAGTATAATTCGGTTAGGATTACTTGACAGTTGATATCTGTCACTTGCCATTATAATGTTGCCTCATCAGCTGCCGGCTATTGCTAGGTTATAGGCAACACACAAACACAGTGAATCACTTCACAAATCAGGGTTGCCACAAGTTTCCCCAAGTGAATTTCCCTGACATTTCCCTGATTAGAATTTTCTCCTGACAAATTTTGAGATATCAAGGGTAATCAAAGGTATAAGTAGACAAAAAAATTTAAGGACTTCCATATTTCTAAACATGTGGGCAAAAATCTTAAGTACTAATATCCACATCTTTTGTAATTAGCTGTTTCTAGATGGAGAAAGCAAGCGAAATGGTATGTGTGTTTCATTAAGACAACTGATGTTATTTTATTTCAATAAAACGAAACACATTTGGTAACAAAAATATGCATTTCGTTGGAGCCACAAGACAGATTTAAAATACTTTCACTGATTTCAGAAATAACCTGAGAAAAATGTAGGCCACTTGAAAGAAGTGTATACGACACGGTAGAGTTGTGTAAGCCAAAACTATATGTGACCACCAATAAAATGTTGGTTCTACTATATTCGTTATTGTCAGATATTACTCACTGTGTTATATCTATTATTTTAGAGGTATCGTGTGGTTTTTCATTCAAGAAAATGTGAGTGCATAGAGTGCAAATTGCCAACAACTGCCACAATTTTCTTCTTCTTATCATCCATACTTTCTAATATACAAACTACTTTTGAAGTGCCAAAATGTACTAGAATAAATGTCTGTAAAATGCCGCAATGTACTATATACTTGTGGTGAGACATTTGCAATTCCTGAAATCCACAGCCCACGGCCTCAGGCCTGCCGAGGAGCACCACAGTCCTGGGTCCACGGATAAAGCATGAAAATCAGCTGCATTATGCCATACACAAACAGAACGCCATTCGGGTAGATTGGTGAGACTAGATCTGACAGGTAGGGCTTGCACATTATAGGGAAACAATCGGGTTCAAATCGGAAGGCCTGATCTGTTAGAGATACCTGCAGAAATGGCCTGAGGGTTTGGCCCGTCATGGAAATCCACTTGTGTGGCTAGCTATTCACAAGCTACAGACACCATGTTGATGAAATGAGACCACGTTGGTCTATCTACGCAACAGATAACTTGTTCGAATACTCTGAGAATCAATAATAATGAGGATAGGTAGCAACTCACAGTAAAGATGATCGCTGAGCCACACATAGGCACGTAGAAAAGATAATCACACTTTCAGAACTAAATGTTTGGTTACAACCTTTGTTAGAAAGTGAGAGCACACACACATTCACTCAGACACAACTCATGCACACATGACCGCCATCTCCAGCCACCGCAACTGCAGTCTCTGAGAATCGGATCCAAACGAACTACTCCTCAAGCCTCCCTGCCTCTTGTCGGCAGCTGCTAGATTAGCGACAAGAATTGGTGGCAGTGCTGACTGCAAGCAGAAGGGAATGGTAGGAGTGCAGCCTGAGAGAAATGGCAGGAATTAGAAATGCAGTAGTCATGAGGGAGTAGGGAAGCGGCGCATGTACTCAACTGTGCAGTCGGCGACAATGCATGACACCTCAGTAAACAAACCATTTCATCTACTGAAACAAAAACAAGATTTTCCAGTCCCCCCCCCCCCCCCCCCTTTCTTCAATTTTCTCCGATATCTCCCTGACATGTTTGAAATTCCCCGATATTCCCTGATTTCCAGAACTTATGGCAACCATGCAAATGCTCTTAATGTGAAGCACAGAGCAATGCTGGAAGAAGCCACCACAAGGAACGTAGAAACAGCGGCCAACAATCTGTGCCACAACTAAAATCACAATCACTTTCTTCACGGCGATTGAAGCTAACCTCTACAAACAAACTAAAGACAAAAAAATTTCAGTTTCAGCATTAAAAGCAAACTGTAATTTATCACTATCCTTGGTTACCTTTAATATCCTCATACTGGCTACATGAGCATTACCAACGTAGCTGAACAAAAATAATCACAGTCTTTGCTCATAGAAATAAAAAAATTCCATGTTTTTGATGAGAGAGAAACCCACGACTTTTATAATGTTGGGTTTACACATCAATCACTGTGCCATGCCACTAAATTGTGAGATGATATTATATGTTACATTGGTGCACAAGTTCATAGCATTTGTGTTTTGCATATTGGTGTTCAGGCTGTAAGGGTTTATTTATAAACTGCCATTTTTTATCTATAGTTCGCTGTTGCCATTTGAGTTTACATATTATCATTTGGAGATAGTGAGTGGAGCTGTGGATGGTAGAAAATGAAGTGGGAAGTGAAGAAATCTGAACATTTCTGACATATTCTTCTTGTTTTAAGTTCAGCAGAGGGGTGAGAGCAGCAGAGGCACCAGAAATATTTGCACTGTGTATGGGGGCAAAGTAACTGGCCTGAGCACAGCAAGAAAATGGTTCTCTCATTTTAAGGAGGATAATTTTGACATTAGTGATCCTTCATATTCAGCAAGATCTTTGGGGTTTGATGAAGGGTACTTAAGTGCATTAATCCACAATGATCCACAAGCAGGGTTGCCACAAGTTTCCCCAAGTGAAATTCCCTGATTTCCAGACATATTTTAGCATTTTTCCCTGACAAATTTTGAGACTTATTGATTGATTAATTGAGAGGGTTTATGGGGCCAAATGGCGAGACCATCAGACCTGCAATTCCTAAGTTACTCACAGAAGAAAGAGGGTCAGCTAAAAGTGATAGATCCAGTCAGGGATGTCAAACACACACAGCAAAAGGCATAAAAGGTTATACCAAATCTAAAAGCTGGAAAAAGAGTGATCTTTCCATGGGGGAGTGGTCATGGTGTCCCAGACTGAGAAAACGTGAAGAGAGCCCCCAACCACAATCACCCTGCATCTGCTCAAGGAGTAAAGCAAAATATTATATCTGGAAATAACCACTTTCACAGAAGAAACTGAGGACCAGTTCAATCACCCATGAATTCTCTACTAATATTAAAATTAAGGAAGACTATACTTAGCACGAAGGGGATAATCTACCAATATGTGGGATATCGACAGTCTGGCTCCACACAATGGGTGAGCCTGGTATGACCAATGTGTAGACGGCATAAAGCAGTGGACTCTGCTAAGGGAAGCAGAAGGTGGAACATCAAAGCACAGAAGTCGACTCCTTTCGAGAGGAGTGAAGTAAGAGCACCAAAGCACAGCACTCTCCTTGATTGTGTGGAGTTTACTAGTGAGAGCAATGGTGCACCAGATGTCATTCCACTTTCAGGCAAAGAGAGATTTGACATACACTCAGGCTCATAAATTAAGGATACATGGCGAAACAATGCACTGGTGGGCGCTTTGTGGGTTTAAATCACCTCAGGGTATGACCATGCGGTGCGTTTGACCTGCGGTCGTCGCATGGTGGCGCTGGCAGCAGTCCGCATATGCAGAGGTCTGTTGATGCATGTCAGAGTACAGTGCAACGAGTAAGTGTGTAGACATTTACATATGTGCTAATAGTGACTGTGTATTGAAAATGGCTCAAAGAACACATATTGATGATGTTATGAGGGGTAGAATACTAGGGCGACTGGAGGCTGGTCAAACACAGCAGGTCGTAGCACGGGCCCTCCATGTGCCACAAAGTGATTCCAGCAGACAGGAAACATGTCCAGGTGCTACAGTACAGGACATCCACAGTGTACAACACCACACGAAGACCGATATCTCACCATCAGTGCCCGCAGACGGCCACAGAGTATTGCAGGTATCCTTGCTCGGGACCTTACCGCAGCCAACGGAACAGTTGTCTCCAGACGCACAGTCTATATATGACTAACAGACATGGTTCATTTGCCCGGACACATGCAAGGTGCATTCCACTGACCTCTGGTCACAGGAGAGCCCGTAAAACCTGGTGTCAAGAACACAGTACATGGTCATTGGAACAGTGGTCCCAGGTTATGTTCACGCGGACGAGTTCAGGTATAGTCTGAACAGCGATTCTCGCTGGGTTTTCATCTGGCGTGAACCAGGAACCAGATACCAACCCATTGAGTCCTTCAAAGGGACCCATATGGAGGTCGTGGTTTAATGGTGTGGGGTGGGATTATGATTGGTGCACATACACCATGTCTTTGACAGAGGAACTTTCACAGGTCAGTTGTATCAGAGAGTCATTTTGAACCAGTATGTCTGCCTTTTCAGGGGTGCAGTGGGTCCCACCTTCCTCCTGATGGATAACAACACACGGCCCCACCGAGCTGCCATCAAGGAGGAGTACCTTGAAACAGAAGATCTCAGGTGAAAGGAGTGGCCTTCCTGTTCTCCAGACATACCAATCGAGCACGTCTGGGATGCTCTCAGTCGATGTATCGCTCCATGTCTTCAAATCCCTACGACACTTAAGGAGCTCCGACAGACACTGGTGAAAGAATGGGAGGCTATACCCCAGCAGCTGCTCGACCACCTGATCCAGAGTATGCCAACGTGTTGTGTGGCCTGTGTACATGTGCACGGAGATCATATCCCATACTGATGTCGTGGTACGTGCATGCGCAGGAAAAGTGGTGTTGTGTAATACATGTGTTTCGGGACGGTTTTCTCAACTTATCACCGATACCGCAGACTTACAGATCTGTGTCGTGTCTGTTCCCTATGTGCCTATGCTATTAGCGCCAGTTTTGTGTAGTGCCACATTGTGTGGCACCACATTCTGCAACTATCCTTAATTTATGAGCATGAGTGTAGATCTGCTTATCTGCAGCTGGAGTCACAAAAGGGAATGGAGCGTGATTATCAGCTTATCTAGCCAAACAGTCAGCCCGTTCATTCCCTGGAATACACACATGACTTCGGACTCAGAGAAAGACAACTGAGCAGGCGGCACGGACAAAGAAGGAGAGAAGGTCATGAACAGCAGAGATCAAAGGATGACAAGAGTAGCAAGATGCTCAATGAGTTGTTACATATTAAAACACTGGAGGGAGGCCTGAGTAACAAAATGGGTGCCCTGGTAACGGCTAGCAGCTCTGCTGTGAACACACTACATGATTCCGGCAATAAATGGTGTTCTAAGCCAGTATTAGGCGTGAAAGTGTATCCAGATATATCTATCGTCTTAGAACCATCAGTGTAGAAGATGGTAGCAACCTGGAACTCTGCAAGGATGGAATGCACAAGATGCCGGAAGACCAAAGGGGTGACAGATACCTTAGGACTCTGGAATAGATCGGTCCTAATCTGTGGTCTAGGCACCACCCAAGGTGGGTTGTGAGAGGAAATACACGGGGCACATTTCAGTGAATGGAGATGGATATCCTGACATAGGGAAGTGAGAAGCATTCCAACCGGCAATCCCACCCATAGGCAGCGATCAGGAGAGAGACATCCCTCGCTTGCAAAGAGGACAGGGTATACGGAATGGTCAGGGAATCTGCGAATGGCGATTATGTAAGAAACTACGAGTTGGTTTCATCCTGTTTGTGGCGGGGGAATCCTCGCTTCTGTCAGAAGCAAAAGGCACCAACAGCCAGACGCACCCCACAATGGTGAACAGGATCAAGTATTTTCAGAGCGGAAGGAGCAGCTGATCCCTAAACCTGACTTCCATAACCTAGTCCGGACAAGACCAGATCACTGTAAAGATGGAGAAGGGTAGCATGGTCTGCACCCCAAGATGTGTGGGCCAGGAGGTGGAGAGCATTAAGCTTCCACATGCATGTAGTCTTCAGGCAGCGAATATGGGGCAGCCACGTCAACTTCCTTATATATATAAAATTCTCAGGTCACAGTGTTAGTTGCCATACTCCTCCAAAACGACTTGATTGATTCTGATGAAATTTTACATGTATATTCGGTAGGTGTGAGAATTGGTCGTAATCTATTTTTCATACCCCTAAGTGATAAGGCAAGGCCCACACCATAATTTTTTGGACAGAACTTTTTATTTTAATTTTTTTTATGATGTGACATTACAAAATACATGCAACGCTAAATTTTCACCCTTCTACCACCAACCCCTATTTTTTAATAGCGATTTTAGAAATTTAATAATTTTCAACCCCAGTCAATAACTGATCAAATATCACTTGATCAGTTATCCGCGCCAGGTCTTTCACTAATCGATAGATAGGTAATTGAAGAAAACGTACCAAAAGCAACGACTCGAATATCCCCCCTCTGAATCAATGTAACTAGACCGAGAAGTTTAACTAGGTAGCACACGTCATTCGCCAAACTGACATTTAGGCCTAGTGCACACACATCGATTTTTATCGTATGGAAATATATTCAATATATTTAAGCCCTGACATAATCAGTATTATTAAATCACGTAGGCTGCGATGGGCGGGTCATGTAGCTCAAATGGATGAGGGCAGGGCAGCGCGCAGCGTACTGCTAGGGCACTTGGAGGAAAAACGTCCTGTGGGGAGACCGAGGCGTAGATGGAAGGACAATGTGAAGGCTGATTTGAGGAGCCTAGGTATTGAAGGTGAATGGAAGGAAACAGCCCACGACAGGGACAGATCGCGAAAATACGTTGCTGCAGTAATAGACACTCGAGTCCGGTATGGCCAGTGAGTGAGTGAGTGGAAATATATCGTATGATCAGATTCTTCTAGTGGAAAAAAAGAAGTTCCTATGCTCTCCTTTCTTCCTCTGAAAGAATTTAATCGTACAATATTTTTACATACAATAAAAATCGATGCGTGTGCGCTTGGCCTTATTCATAATGCTGGCGAACACGTTTCGACACAAAATTGCCGCTGTGTTTGTATGCTCATGGACGAGCCGTGTATCGCCTGCAATTGTTAAATCTGTGCGATCTACTATAGAAACGCTAGAACTAATAGTGGCCAATACTGCCGGACTTATCCCTAAGCCTTTTATCATTCCCTACACAGTTTTCGGCCATTACCATTGTTCGTGTCACGAGCTCCCGCCAACAACGGCTGTTGTATTACACGTATACATTATTCTTATAGACTAGAGATAATATATATGGAAAAACAACGTTTGCCTGGTCAGCTATAACATATAAAGATTTTCAGAGGAGGAACAACGTTCGCCGGGTATTGCTAGTTTCATAAAGAAAAAGGCCCAAGAAACGGGATTGTGCATTAACACCTAGGAGCTGGTCGCCTAAATACAGTTCTGGATCAGGGTGTACTATGAACTGATGACAAAAATGCATAACCCACATTTTGGAGAGAGGAAACTGGAAGCCATGGGAGACAGTCCACTCAGAGGTCCGTCGGGTGGCCCCTTGGAGCTGGCACTCAGCAGATGCTATCGAGTGGGAGCTGCACCAGATGCAAAAATTGTCAACATACAATGCTGGGGAACCTGAGGACCAACAGAGATTACAAGCCCACTGATGGCTATGAGGAAGAGTGTGACACTTAATACAGAACCCTTGAGATACCATTCCCCTGAATCCAAGGACTGCTGAGTGAAGTGCCACAGGGACCAGGAAGAGCCAGTGGGGGGAAAAAAAAAAAAAAAAAATGGAAGGGGGCCGCGAAGGCCCCAATCATAGAGGACAACTAAAATGCGATGGTGCCAAGCCATGTGGTACTCCTTACGTAGGTCAAAGAAGACCTGACAAGGTGCCAGTTTTGAATCTGAGTAAATCTGCAGTTTTGAATCTGAGTAAATGGTCAGTTCGATATCGTCCCTCCCGGAAGCCACACTGATACAGGAACAAAAGGCCCTGAGAGTCAAGTACACAACATAATTGGAAGCTAGCCATCCACTCAAGCAATTTACAAAGTACGTTTGTCAGGCTAATTGGGCAGTAGCTGTTGAGAGATGTGGGTTCTTCCCAGGCTTAAGGATGGGGATAACTACACTGCCTTGCCACTGTGAGGGGTGGACACCCATGAGCCAAATGTAGTTGAAGACAGAGTAATACTGCCTCAGTGTAAGGTCCAAGTGCTGCATCATCTGGTTGTGGATGGAATCTGGGCCTGAGGCCGTGTCACGTGAAGACGTAAGAACCTGCAAAAATTCCCATTCAGTGAAGGGTTCATTATAGGGTTCAGCCTGGTGAGGGTTGAAACAGGAGGTGGGTCTGTTCAACTCTGTGTTTCTGCTGGAGAAAGGTGGCAGGATAGAAAAAGGACGTCAATGCTGTTGCAAAGTGTGTCGCGAGGTGTTCTGCAAGGACCAATGGATCAGTAGACAGAGCACCTTGGAGAATAAGCCCCTGGACAGTTGACTGTCACTGGTGGCCCAGAAGACTACAGAGCTTGAACCAAACCTGCGATGAAGAGCCATATGTCCCCAGGGAGGAAACATACCACCCCCAGCATTCCTTTATACTCTGCTTAATAAGGTAATGTGACTCAGCACGAAGATGCTTAAAAGCGAGGAGGTCGGTCTGTGAATGGTGTCATTTAAATTGTTGCAGTGCCCGTCAGTGCTCCTGGACAGTGACTGCTATGTCCTTGGTCCACCACGGTACTGGTTGACAAGAAGGGGGACCTGTGGATAGGGGGACAGCAGTGCCAGCAGCATGAAGAATGGTGGCAGAAATACCCTGCATGACAGCGTCAATACAGTTCTAGAGACGGGTATCAAAGTGCACAGAGCAGACGTATATAAAGGCCAGTTGGCCCTGCAGAATGCTCAAGGAGGCAGCCTGTCTGCCTGGCAGCAGCAGGGGAATAACAGAATCTCTGGAAAATGGTCACTCTCACAAAGATCATCACAGTGTGACCAATGTAGGCAAGTCACGAAGCAAGTCACGAGCAAAAAAGAAAAGCCAAAAAGGAGGAGGAAACCCAACCAACCAGAACCGCAACATGAAGCAAAGTCATGAGGATAGCCAGGCCGACACAACGACACAAAAAAGAACGCCAAGAGAAGGAATGGAAGGGGCAAAGGGAAAGGAAGAAGGCCAGGGAAGGAGAAGGGAAAGCAGCACAGAAAAGGATAAGGCTGCAATAGCTCAGGGACCCATGCGCACCACACATGTACCCACCAAAGAGCTGTTGGCCCCCTGGTGGGACAAATTTTGAGATCTCAAGGGTAAGTAAAGACATAAGTTAGCAAAAAAAAATGTAAGGACTTCTGTATTTCTAAACATGTGAGCAAAAATCTAAAGTACTAACATCAACATCTTTTGCAATGAACTGTGTTTAGACGGAGAAAGCAAGTAAAATGTTATATATGTTTCATTAAGACCACAGATGTTATTTTATTTCGATAAAACTAAACACATGTGATGACAAAAATATGTATTTCATTGGAATCGCAAGACAGATTTAAAATATCTTCACTGATTTCAGAAATAATTTCAGAAAAAAGTAGACCTCTTGAAAGAAGTGTATTAGGCAGTGATGAGTTGTGTAAACCAACACTATAGGCGACTGCCAATAAAACGTTGGTTCTACTATGTTTGTTATGGTCGGTTACTGCCCACTGTGTTATGACTATTATTTCACTGGTATTTTGTGGTTTTTCTTTCACAATATATGTGAGTACACAGTGTACAAACTGCCAGTGACTGCCACTTTTTCCTCCTCTTATCAACCATACTTTCTAATATATTAACTACTTTCAAAGTGCCAAAATGTATTAGAATAAATAAAATGTCTATAAAATGCTGCACTGTACATTGTCCTTGCAATGAGACAGTCGTAGTTCCTACTGATATCTGTTGCCCATGGCCTCTGGCCTGCTGAGGAGCACTGCAGTCCTAAGTCCATGGATAAACCACGAAAATCTGCTGCATTACACCACACACAAACGGACTGGACCTGCAGGCAGATCGGTGAAACTAGATCCGATGGGCAGGGCCTGCACATTAGTGGGAAATGATGGGCTTCAGATTGGCAGGTTCAATCCGTTAGAGATACGTACATAAATGGCCTGCGGTTTTGGCCCGTCATGGAAGTCTATCAGTGTGGCCAGCTAACTACACATGTCTCAGACACCAAGTTGGCGAAATGAGACCACAGTGATCAATCCATGCAACAGATAACTTGCGTGAATACTCTCACCATAAAGATGATCACTGAGCTGCAGACAGGCACATAGAAAAGACAATCACACTCTCACAACTAAATTTTTGGCCTTAGCCTTTGTCAGCTGATTTCCCTGGCAAGTTTGAAATTCCCTGATTTCCAGAACTCATGGCAACACTGACAACAGTATACTTGAGAACTGGCAAATGTGATGAACTGTAATCATTCCAATATTGTGCGACATTTGCACATGATGGAAGGTTCACAAATTGGGTTTGTGGGTACTGCAAGCCCTAAGACAAATAAAAAAAAAGTTCAGTGGGTGGCCATATGTGCATTTCTGCTTGCTCATCATCAACTGACTCGTGAATGATACCAACCATTCGTACCTTTATCATTACGGGTGATGGGAAATTGTATCTTTATGCTAATGTAAGGAAAAGAAAGGAACGGGTGAGCCCCAAAAAAAAGCAACAACTTCCCACATGAATATCTACACACATCCACAAAAGAAAATGTTATACATCTGGTGGGACAGCAACGGTGTGGAATACTACAAATTGCTCCCCCACGACATAACCATCACTGCTGACGTTGAGGAGATGTCTTGCACACGCAATCCAAGAACAATAACCTGGAAGATTACATGAAGTGATGGTACTCCACAACGATGCCTGCCCACATTCTGCTAGTCCGACAAGAAACACTAAACAGGAATTGGGTTGTAAAGACATTCCACATTCACCTTATATGCCTGATCTTGTGCCCTCCAATTTTCACCTTTACTGTTCACTAATAAACAACATTCAAGGAACTTTCTTTCTACATCAAAATGTGCTCCGCACATGGCTTGATGAGTCCTTCACCTCAAAATCATGTGATTTCTACAGTCATGGAATCGAAAAGTTACTGCAGCTCACAGCATTGCCAGGCTGTTGTTAATGGTGAAGGCCAATATTTACTAGTAATTAAAGTCTATTATGTGCAACTGTTACATTTATTAAGCTTGTGGAAAAAGCTATGAACTTATGCACCAACCTAATATATACTGATGGTAAAAAAAAAAAAAAAAAAAAAAAAAAAATAATACAGCGAAACACAATTAATGTAGACATAAGAATTTCAGATATATATTTGTTTACATAAAATATTTATGTGATTAACATTGCAAGATCACAGGTTAATGTAAGAGTGAGATAACCCATTGCAAATGTGAAATGCTGGTACATTAATAACTGGTGTGATCACCACACTGCTAAATGCAAGAATCTAAACATACATGCATTGTTGTACAGGTCCAGATGTCAGTTTGTGAGATGGAGGTCCATGCCTGTTGCACTTGGTCAGTCAATACAGGGATGGTTAATGCTGTTTGTGGATGATGCTGGAGTTCCCTTCCAATGATTTGCTTGACTGGAGACAGATCTGGTGATCAAGAAGACCAAGGTAATGTGTCTGAAGTCAGCAGAGTATGTTGAGTTACAACAGTGGTACATGGGCGAGCATTATCCGGTTGGAAAACACCTCCTGGAATGCTGTTCATGAATGGCAGCTCAGCAGGTCAAATAACCAAACTGACATACACATTTGCAGTCAGGGTCCACGCGATAACCACAAGAGTGCTCCTGTTGTCTCACAAAATCGCACCCAGACCATAACTCCAGGTGTAGGTCCAGTGTGTCTAGCACACAGACAGGTTGGTTACAGGCCCTCAACTGGCATTGTGCTAACCGACACAGGGCCATCAGTGGCACTGAGGCAGAACCAGCTTTCATCAGAAAACACAACAAACCTCTACCCTGCCCTCCAATGAGCTCTCTTTTGACACCCCGGAAGTCACAAGTGGGGGTGGTTTGGAGTCAGTGGAACGTACACTACAGGGCTTCTGACCCGGAGATGTGCTTGAAGTAACTGATTTGTAAAAGTTCACTGAGGTGCTCAAATTTCTGCTGCTGACGTAGTATGATAATGCTAGAGCCACACGCCAAACATGGTCTTCCCTCTCAGTAGTGCCACTTGGCTGTCCAGAACCTGGTCTTCCTGCCAATGTGCTTTCTCATAACCAACACTGCCAACAATCGTTTACAGTGGCTACATTCCTGCCAAGTCCCTGCAATACTGCAGAAGGAACATCCAGCCTTTCATAGCACTATTACACAATCTCTTTCAAACTGGGTGAGATGTTGATAAAGATGTCTTTGTTGCCTTAAAAGCATCCCTGACTAACATCAACTCGTGATGTCCGATCAACAAGGTAACTAATGCTCACAAGCATTACAGCACATACTTAAAGCAAATGTGATTTGCCTCCTCATAGTGGCACTACTAGTGTCGCTGTTACGCTGGCATGAAATTTGAACGGACATCATCTTCCAGACACAGAAACATGTCTAGCAACTTTCATTTATGCCACACAAATCCTTCCCAGTGTTAAGATTTTTTCCCCTCAATGTACGACTCTGTTAACCCAGTCGCAATGATGAATTGCTGCGTGCTATAATTTAGCTTCACACGATGTCATGTGAAGCTCTCTAATGCAGGCCTATCTCTATGATTATAATAACTGTATATGTTAAGCTGCTGACAGGCACAATTAAAAAACACTTTCATAATGCTTTCAGTCACGGGCTTTGTCAGCAGAAGAGATAACACACCATTCACACACACAAGCAAGCACACATCATGCATACACGAACACCGAAAATAGCATCTCAAGTCAGAATGCATTCTGGCCCGAGATGCGGAGATGGCAGTCAAGTGTGCATCAGGTACACTTGCTTGTGTGTACGAATGGTGTGTGGTGCTCTTTTGCTGATGAAGGCTGTGGCCAAAAGCTTCAGGTAAGTGTCTTAATTGTGTGCTTCTGCAAATTGTTGAGTTACCGTAAGTAGCAACTTGTCTTTTCCTATGTTGTTGATATTCCTACCTGGCGTTTCCATTGTTTAATAATGGAATATGTGATGCTGAATCATGTGGAAGGATCCAGTAGTATTCGGTTAGTGTGTGTGTGTGTGTGTGTGTGTGTGTGTGTGTGTGTGTGTGTGTGTGTGGTGATGAAATACAGAATAAAAGGGCCAGACACATGATTGGGACTCAAACACATCAAGAAAGAAAGCCAGACAAGGACCTGAAAGTGAAGTGAACTGCCCAACCGATGTGGCAGTTTGGCAACTGCAAGCGGTTCAAGTGTGATGTTGAGCACTCCACCTGGAGGAAACCAGCTCCAACACGTGAAGCATCTACTTTCAATTAATTTTAACCGGACTGAAGTCACTTATGTACAAATCAAATCATAGAACTTTAGAAGTATCTGTGAAAGGAAAAAATCAGGGAGGGAGCGGGGGTTGGTGGTTCTGCCACACTGAAAGTATGAAAGAAGACTTAAGGGCTATTCAACTCAAAAGGTGACTTTTGATCAGGAAACTACTGGGTAATAATAGCATCAGCAACTGCCAGTTAACTCAGTGAGCAATAAAACTGGAACATCAATACCAACCACTGTTGTATTGGTTTATAAATCCATATCATGAGCTCACGGATGATGAAGTTGAGAGAATTCATGGAAAAAGTGTCAAGTTTGATGATAGGATGGATGTAACTGCTTGTGGCAAAGACACTCTCCAAAAATTTGAAAGACAAGCTTTCAACTGGATTGCTTCAATGTTATTACTGAGACACACAAATCTCCAACAAACTGGTCTACTGTGTATAAACTGAATCTGAACCTCCTACACATAGATTCCCAACAAAATGCTATTTCAGGCACCAGCAGGAAGCGAGGCTACTGGAAACAAACAGAAAGGAAACAGAAACTATAATTAAATGATAAATGTAATGCGTCATACAGTTATGATCGGACACCAAGTAGTATAGTGCTGATTTGTAGTTACAAATTTTTTCAGCCATGTATTTTCCAGATTGACTTCAACATGCATGGCTTGGACTTCACAAATAAGAATAGAGAATAATTAAGTAAGAATGTTGATAATTATAGGCCTCAGTCATTGCTACTGGGTGTTTTCACAAAGGTCATGTCTAACAGAGGGTTGGCCTATTTCTTCAAGCAAAACTTATTGCTCAATTTTCCATTTCAGTTTTAAAAACAAGTCAAGTTGATAAGACAATAAATTTCGTTTTGCATGAAATAATGGAATATTGTTTTATAACAAATGCAACAGTATATCACTAAATAACATTTTTATGTCATTGTATGAACAAAAAAATCTCATCACCAAGCAGAGGCAGGAGAAAACACACAAAACTCATGGAAATGGCCAAGCTTTCAGAGCCAGTGACTGCTCCTCTTGGCAGGAGAGTTGAAAGGAAGAGGGCTAGAGGGCTGAAGAAAGAGGACTGGCAACTTTTCCATAACTCACACCATTTCCTAAACCTCACCAGTCCTATTCCTTCATCCTCACTCCTTTCCTTTTGGCCAGGAGGAGGAGCCACTGGCTCCGAGAGCTTGCACATTTCTATAACAATTGATCAATATGTTTTCTCCTAGTGCCAGCTGGTGAGTAAATTTTTTAGCTGTTCAATTACATTATCAAAAATTGATCATTTTCTTTGATAAATAACATTATTGTATTAGAGAAAGTATTCATTTTCTTTCAGACTTCTGTGAGCCGCAAGAAACAGGTTTACAGTTTCTTACAACAGAATATGAGGTAGTATCTGACTTGTGCAGTGTACTATGAAGTGTTCTCCAAGGTTCCACTCCCAACTTCTTTCAAAAACATTAATCAATTCTAAGGAAACTTTGTGCTGCAAATCACAGTTTATATTTACTCTTTAATTCATAATAGCCAGAATGATGTTCAGTTTTTTTTACTAGTAGTGCTGCTGAATTTAAGACTATGATCATATGAAAGAGCCATTTTTCATAGTCCGAAATATTAAAAACTGTGATTTGGTTTGGCCACAGATGAAGGGGGGAGAGGTCTGTCATACCTGTATAACAAAAATATTGCAATCATTTTTGTCCAACTGAGCTTTGAGATTCCAGGGTCAATTTCAATACAAATGTTATGAAACTAATAGCAAAAGCAGTCAGAACATCCAAGTAGCTTCATTTACAGCCGTGTCACTCAAAACTTCCTTTACTAAACAGTGTACTAAATAATTTAAAACATATATGAACAACATTTATAAAGCTTTAGATCAAAAGATATTATGAAATTAATAACTGTTTTATATTTATGTTCTCACATAAGTATGGAAAATACAGAAAGGGATAGGTAGCTGCTTTCAACAACCTATTATCTTGAGTGGTACCGTACAATGACATCAAGCTCCCATGTGAAACTCTTGCCACATTCTGAAACTCATGACTGCACAGATTTGGTAGTACTAGAACCATACATGCTGTAGGTATGTTATGCTGGGCTGACAGATTTCCAGACCAGTTCTCATTTTACAGGGGCTTCCCTGCTATAAATGTGAATGCAATGCAACACTGAATAACAGGCACTCCTTCCACATGGTAACAGCAGTGCTGGTAAATATCAGTACTTATGTATTCGAAGCTACTGATATGAAATAAACTAAAAAGAAAAACTGTTTGCAAAACCAGTTTTATTTATGGACTTAGACTTTGACATCAAATTTTTGGCTGCCTGACAGAATGATCCATGTGACATTTGAGAATGAGGTGGAGGTGGTGGTGGTGGTCGTGACGATGATGATGATGATGATGATGATGAAAATAATAATAATCCCAACAGTGGTTGTCGAAACATTATTCACTGTCTCCTTGAAAATATATTTCTCTAAGTTAAACAAGATGTTGGCAGGTTCTACTAAGGGCCAGTAATATTTTTTGAAGAAAATCAGATGCTGCAGTTACTTATACTTGGAATATAATGTGAATCACTTTCTCTTACACGGTAATATTAAACAATGGAAAATTCACTAAAAAATAGGAAAACTGCACTGGGCTATGAGGGAAGAAAAGCCATCAGGCAAAATCAAACAATGGAATGTATTACATATTATCTTGAAAATTTCTCGGATATTCAGCCGGATAGTCGTCCAAAAGCCGCGATATTTCGGCAAGCCGACTTCTTGCCATCTTCAGGCGTTCTTGGTGTCTGATTGATCTCTGATGGATGTTGACTTTATATAATCTCCACCCCTTTCCCGCAGCCTCCATCTGGGCGCTTCCGAGCGGTCTGCGGCCGGTGGTGGACGAAGGGCAGCGCTGGCTGGTGGGGGAAGCACGGCACCCTGTGACAGATCATTGGCCGCAGTCCTTCTGTGGCTATGGCCGCTTGTGGAACTCTTGTGGAACTCTGCCGTCGTGGTGACAATTCTTCTTCTTCTTCTTCTTCTTCTTCTTCTTCTTCTTCTTCTTCTTCTTCTTCTTCAGGTGTCCTGACAGGAGTGGATTTTCGTGTAGACTGCCGTTGTGTTTTAATCACACTCAAAGCTGGATGCCAGGCTTTGCTTAACTGGAAACTGCTGTCTTTATTTATTAATTCATCATGCAGCCGGATCTTCACTGCCTCTTTGACGAGACAATCCCAGAAGGTGTTCGATTGCTGTAACACCTTTGTGCCATCGTAGTTCATGTCATGTCCATGTGAGATGTAGTGCTCTGCCACGATGGACTTGGTGGGCTGTGAGTTGTCTGTGTGGCGTTTATGTTCACTACATCTCTCCTGTACCGTCCGGATGGTCTGGCCTATAAACATTTTCCCACACTGGCAAGGGATGCTGTTAACTCCCGGTTTCCGGAGTCGTAAGTCATCCTTGACTGATCCTAATAATGTTTTCGTTTTGGATGGAGGGCAAACACGCACTTGACATTATATTTCCTGAGTATTCTGCCGATGTGTTCCCGACATGTGGCATGAGCGCTGTCGCAACCGGTTTGTCTTCGTCCTCGGAAGGCTGTGGTCTTGGCCTCTGCGTTTTATCTGCCCCGACATGTGGCATGAGCGCTGTCGCAACCAGTTTGTCTTTGTCTTCGGAAGGCTGTGGTCTTGGCCTCTGCGTTTTATCTGCCGGTTACAACAACCGTTCATGCGGAACACGGCCTTCAAGTGCTGCAATTCAGCTGCTAGGCTGTCACAGTCCGAGATTTCGCGTGCTCTGTGTACCAGTGCGCTTAGAACACCCTCTTGCTGTGAAGGAGGATGACAGCTGGAGGCATGCAGGTACAAATCTGTATGTGTCGACTTACGGTAGACGCTGTGTCCTAGTGTGCCATCTGGTCTTCTCTTGACGAGCACATCCAGAAATGGAAGCTGGTTGTTTTCTTCTACCTCCATCACAAACTTTATATTCTGGTGCAGCGAATTCAGATGCAGCAGAAAGTCTTTGAGGCGTTGTTGTCCATGCGGCCAGATTATGAATGTATCGTCTACATATCGAATAAAGCAAGAGAGCTTGTAGGCTGCAAACTCGAGTGCTTCTTCAAACGCCTCCATAAACATATTGGCCACTACTGGTGATAGCGGACAGCCCATTGCTACTCCATCTGTTTGTTCGTAGTAGTTCCCATCGAACAGAAAGTATGTTGACATAAGTACGAATTCGAAAACTTTCATTACTGTTGGTCTGAATTTATCTCCTATGAGTCTTAGGGAGTCTCTTAGAGGTACCCTAGTAAAGAGGGATACCACGTCAACATTCACCACGAGGTCTTCTTGGCCCAATCAGAAGTTCTGGAGCTGCTGGACGAAATGCGCGGAGTTTCTGATGTGGTGCTGACATCTGCCCACAAACGGACTGAGCATCGACGTCAGATGTTTTGCTAATTCATACGTTGGTGCTCCAATGTTGCTTACAATTTGGCAGAGAGGCAATCCATCCTTATGGACTTTAGGTAGTCCGTAAAGTCTAGGAGGTGCAGCTGCTCGTGGACCAAGTTTCTTCACCATCGTATTATCTTCGAAGGTTTGCTGGAGAAGCTCAATAGTCTTCCTTTTCACTCTATTGGTAGGATCGTCTTCGATTCTCCGGTAGGTGTCGTCTTCTAATGGGTTGCACAATTTTTGCTTGTATACATTACAAAGTAGTAGGACCATGCAATTCCCTTTATCTGCTGGGAGGACGACAGTCTCGGCATCTTCTCGGAGTCGCTTTCCTCTCTTCCTTGGAGATGTTTGGCTTCGGGGGAGCTGCCCTGGTGAGTAGACAAAATGTTTCCCCATCGTATTTCCTCTGTAGCGTCACGTGGAAGTGCGAGAGCAGCCTGTTCCACCGCGCTGCTGAATTGTTCTGTTGGTAATGTTGTTGGTGTTGGTGCGAAATTCAGCACCTTTTTAAGTACGGATAAGGTAGCATCATCAATTACTTTCCCTGTACAGTTAATGACAGTTCTCTGTGGTACTTCTTGCGGTAGTTTGGCTGCAAGGCGTTCGTATTTTGCAGTTTGTCTGCAGGTGGCCGATTGCCAAGCACTGTTGGCTTGAGGCCAACTAACTGCATCTACCCACTCCCATGAGTCAGGGGAGAGTGTCGAGGCAAGCTGCAAGTGGAGTGAGAAGAGTTCTCTACAGGTCTCGTCGAGTCTGTGTCGAGTGTACCAGATCCTCTCCCTGACCAGGGCCAGTCTAGCTCTTCTAGTGATCCAGTTGGCGGCTGCGATTCTGATATGATGAGTGACCTTCGCAAAATATGGTACGATTCGGTCCTCTCGGCATCTTAGTAGAAAGACAAGGGAGGCCAAAATGCCTCAAGTTCACGATGGAGCTAGAAGAAAACAACCAGTTTCCATTTCTGAATGTACTCGTCAAGCGAAGACGAGATGGCACACTAGGACACAGTGTCTACCGTAAGTCAACACATACAGATTTGTACGTGCATGCCTCCAGCTGTCATGCTCCTTCACAGCAAGAGGGTGTTCTAAGCACACTGATGAACAGAGCATGCAAAATCTCTGACTGTGACAACCAAGCAGCTGAATTGCAGCACTTGCAGGCCATGTTCTGCATGAACGGTTACAACAACCGGCAGATAAAACGCGCCTTAAGACCGAGGAGGCCGAGACCACAGCCTTCCGAGGACAAAGACAAACCGGTTGCGACGGGGATCATACCATATGTCGGGAACATATCGGCAAAGATCGGCAGAATACTCAGGAAATATAATGTCAAGTGCGTGTTTCGCCCTCCATCCAAAATTAAAACATTATTAGGATCAATCGCGGATGACTTAGGACTCAAGAAACCAGGAGTTTACAGCATCCTTTTCCAGTGTGGGAAAATGTTTATAGGCCAGACCATCCGGACGGTACAAGAGTGATGTGGTGAACATAAATGCCACAAAGACAACGCACAGCCCACCAAGTCCGCCATAGCAGAGCACTGCATCTCACATGGACATGACATGAACTACGGTGGCATAAAGGTGTTACAGCAATCTAACACCTTCTGGGATTGTCTCCTCAAAGAGGCAGTGGAGATCCGGCTGCATGACGAACTAATAAATAAAGACAGCAGTTTCCAGTTAAGCAAAGTCTGGCATCCAGCTTTGAGTATGATTAAAACACGACGACAGTCTACATGGAAATCCACTCCTGTCAAGACACCTGAAGAAGAAGAAGAAGCAGCATTGTCACCACGACGGCAGAGTTCCGCAAGTGGCCGTAGCCGCAGAAGGACTGCGGCACATGACCTGTCGCGGGGTGCCGTGCTTCCCGCACCACCGGCTGCGGACCGCTCGGAAGCACCCAGACGGAGGCTGCGGGAAAGGGGTGGAGATTATATAAAGTCGGCATCCATCAGAGATCAATCAGACACCAAGAATGCCTGAAGATGGCAAGAAGACGGCTTGCCGAAATATGGCGCCTTTTGGACGCCTCTACCCGGCTGAATACCAGAGAAATTTTCAAGATTTCTGTACGCCGGGAAAACCTCAGATTACACATTACATATTATAATATTAGAAGTATCTAATAAGAGGCAACAACTCAATATGTACTTTAGTAAGAAGACCCCTCTCACAAGGAAAGTTCTTACTAAACATTACATTAACTGAAAGAGGACACAAGGAAAATGATTGTACGTGATCACGCTAACACACTTGTGTACAGAGGATGGCTGTAGTAGTAGATGTTCACCACAGAACATGGAAACAGTCTGTGACTGTAACTGATTTTGTTGGAGAAATGACAGTAGACAATGCTGATTTTTCTTAGTGACTGGTCATTCAGAACAGTAAAATCTCAGAATATGATGCACAACTATTAGGAGATTATTGTGAAAAAATGGGATTGATTTAGTCAACAATTTAGGTATGGCTTATTACAGAGCCCTTTTTACTACCTCATTACAATAAAAAAATGAGAACATTAACTATAACTTACCAGACTCCAGTTACTGGCACTGCTTCATTGCCACTTATTATGAACATAGGAAATACCATAGAAAATATACAGCCGCTGAAACAGAAGCACTCAAATTACAAAACCGCCACTTATTATGTACTTTGGAAACACTGTAGAATATATACAGCTGCTGAAACTGAAGTACTCTAATCACAAAACAAAACTGTGGAATAACTAAATTAGGGACACTTACCTGGAATCTAGAGAACACAATGAAAGCACTGACATGTGTACTTGCGAGATACTTTACGATAAGAAGGCATAATTATTTTCTCTCGGTCATACAAATGATGGAAATACATCAACAGTGGACAAGAGCTGAAAGTCACTTCTTGGTATAACTCATTCCCAGGCTATGGTTTATGAAGGGAGACACAGGGTACCATTTATTGGAACAACTGTGTGCTTCATGCAAAAAAAAGGTGATTTCCTCTCTCCCCCCCCCCCCCCTTTCAACTTCATTGTGGTTGCTAATGTGCAATAACCATCCTCCACTGAAGATTTCTTCTCCATTGCAACAATCAGAGCAAACAAAGCTATATAAATGCACATCCAGTTACTTTAAGTAACAAAATGCTGTATGGCCAGAGACTCTGCAATCCACTGAAAATTATAACTACTCAAGATAACCAGCTAAAATAATTTAAACTTAATTTTAACTTAACTATTCTGATGGACAAGCTGAAGAAAAGGAGGATAAGGGAGGTGGGGTTGTCTTTCTGTGCATATCTGAGAAAAGCCTTTA